>NC_140582.1:338935085-341435085 GCF_964204655.1 Triturus cristatus
CTTCCTACTTATGCTAAATCGTGGGATCTGATTGGTCCGCTCTGGATGAGCAACACGTTGCAGTCTGGGAAATGCAGTCCTCCGTAGGTCCTCTGATGGATGCCTTCTTGTTAAATGCTCAATAAAGCCCTCAGTGAGCCCTATGAGGAAGAGTTAATCTCGAAACGCGTCAGGCAGCGGTCGGCTGCTTTTAATGGACTGAAATGTGTACTGCTCATACCAATAAAGGCTTTTTATTGGGGAAAAAGCGGTCTGTGGTTTCGAGTGCTGCTCGCTTGTCGGACACCCCACGGAGCATGATATATATATATATATATATGAGATATGATTTCCAGAAAAAACGGAATGTCAACGCCGTGTCGTTTGGAAAGTTGTTTTAATGTCAGCTGTATAGAGTCAGACGCGTTTCGCCTGCCCATATATATATATATCCACACAAAAAAGCTCCCAAAATTGGAGATGCCACACTCTGGCATGTGAAGTAATATTTATTGGCAAGGCAGCACCAACAAACTAACCTTGTGAGCACACAGTTCGTAATACTGCCATTGAATCCCTACGCGTTTCGGGCATCATCCCGCCCTTGCTCACAGGAATGGCTGACATGGATTAGTAGCAACAAACAAAAGTTCGCACTTACGATATTTAAATGTTTCCACTGTGGGCGTGTCTGCAAAGTGCATTATGGTAAAGTAAGTCTCCTTTTTCCTGATTTCCTTGGTGGGTGTCGCAATAAAAGTCTCCTTCATAAAATTCGTAATACCTTAATAGCTCACTGCACTACTCACAAAGTTGCCGCTGTGCTGTTTTATCCCCTGCCAACCAACACGTCGATCCATCAGTGCCGTATTAGTGACGGCGCTCGACCCGCACATCCGCAGGGGGGCATCCTCGCGACCTGGGAAGGCCGCTGTTTAATCCACACAAAAAAGCTCCCAAAATTGAAGATGCCACACTCTGGCGTGTGAAGTAATATTTATTGGCAAGGCAGCACCAACAAACTAACCTTGTGAGCACACAGTTCGTAATACTGCAATTGAATCCCTACGCGTTTCGGGCATCATCCCGCCCTTGCTCACAGGAATGGCTGACATGGAGTAGTAGCAACAAACAGAAGTTCGCACTTACGATATTTAAATATTTCCACTGTGGGCGTGTCTGCAAAGTGCATTATGGTAAAGTAAGTCTCCTTTTTTGTGTGGATATATATATATATATGTATATATGTTTTATCAATAAAGATTAAAGATTATTTATAGAAATATCCCTGCTGCTATTAACAGGGAGAGAAAGATTCTTTTGTAAGATTGATGAATTCATTATATTCTTTTTACTGATATTTGCACAGGGTGTTTTATAATTGGAGTATGGTTGTTTTACAGGTTTGTAAAAAGTATTTTTTCTATATCTTCAATTGTGGACATTGTTATCTATTTATCTTTTCTATTTTTAGTCATGTGATACTTACACTTTGCCTTTGCTAACATCTACATTCGATGGGACATGGGATACATTCACGTACGAGGTTAAAACTTGACTCTGTATAGGCAATATTAGAGACTCACTGTTGGTCATTACATCTGACATACCTCTTTGATTCCTGCATGCAGGGAGAGAGTAGATGGGCCTCGTTTGATGCAACTGGTGAAAAGCCTTTAGGAGTGGACCTACCTTGCCTTCTTCCCCTGTGGTGGGGATTGACTTTGACCATTGTTGGGTCGTCTCAATTGATAGGGAAGTTTGGACATATAGTTAGTGGCCTCCTCTCACTCCTGTGGAAAGATCCAGGTACGAACTTGACACAGAGGTCCCATTGAATGTAAAATACGGTTGTAAGTTATGTGTCATAGCTATGCGGTTGTAAATTGCTATTATTCTAACTCCACCCACCCAAACTAAGGGGTGGAGACACGTAAGTCTACACTGTAGTGTAACTTTACACTCACATTTTGTGAATAGCCTAAAGTTGTAAAGTTGCTCAAAAGTGTAAGAGTAAATTAAGTGTAAGAGTGAATTACACATGAACGTTACTCACAACTGTAAGTTACGTTTGTGACTAGCCTCCTTTCATTCAGATTGCAGGTAACACCTATGTATTTTTCACCAATCTATTTGACAAATTATGTTGTAAGATTGATGGCTTGGCCTCGTTTTCCATGTAGGAAATCTACCACCGAACATCCGTGGAGAATGAGGCTGGTTTAAAAGTTTTGCAAGGGCTGCTTTTTGTACTAAGTCCGACTCTGATAAGAAGTCCGGGTAGGAGGGAATTGCAAGCAGAAGGCAGGTTACGGAATCACATCCAGTCACGGCTGCTCCCTGGTTGTGGGCTGTTGCGCAGAAGGCAATTAGCTCTGAAAATAGACCGCGTGACCTTTCCCCATGCACGGCTGCCCCCTATGTAGGAGAAGATTGTGAAGCGTGAATGATGCAGCCTGCTGTATGAAATGTAACTTTTTGATGGTTTACTGTCTCCCCACATCCGTTGTCCTCGCCTTTCCCTACCCACTTTATGTATACAAAAAACACGTTCTCCCTTTGAAAAAAGTATGTGAATTTATTGCAGTTTACCCTTCCATTCATTTATCATTCTAAATTCTCTCTCTCGGCGTCCTTTTTGAAAACGCATAGCGTGCAATCGAATTTCCGCCCTGTCAAAAAAAATATGGAAGACGAGTATTCTTTTCACTCAAAGGGCGTGTATGTGATTAGAAAGAAAAAGATCGTTTTTTATTTATTTTTTAACACACGGTCTTTCGTGCCAGAGACAAAAGACAGTCCACGGCACAAATACAACGTCAATCAATCCCATCCCCCAACAGATAAGAAGAAACGCAGCAGCCAAATAAATCCTTGACCTCGGCACTGCAGAATCACTCCGCAGGAGCCGCACGTGACTCCTTCCATCCATCATCCCCGGATGATTGCTTCCACGTGTTATGCGCTCAGAGACCAATAAAGATTACGGCCAATTAACAAATAAGGGGTCATTTAAATGTTGGTGATATTACTGGGAGCTGAAATGGTAATACTGTGTGGTGGGTTGAGGTACCGTTTTACCTCCTGGTAATCCTGGGGATGTCTCTGGCAGCAATTTAGTGTTGAATAATGGATGTGCTAATGGTGGCAGGAAAGTAGGGATGAGTCACAAAAGTACTGTAAGTAGTATTACACAAACACTCTTTTATGTATGCTTATATGCCTTATTGAATCTGCCCTGAAAACTCCTTATTGGTAAAAGTGCAAGGAGGACACAGTTCTTTCTATTTGTACTGTTTACTAATATTCTCAGATTTTTAGACATCTTGGGCCTAAGTCACAAGGGCATATACATATAACACTACATAAAATAGTACTGAAGGGGTACTACTTTACGTACTCCAAAACACCAGAAAGTGCTGCCAGTCATGTTATTTTCAGATAAAACCTTTCTACTACGTTTACTGACTTTGTTCATAACAGGAGGACTAAAGTCATCTCAAAATGGCAGCAAGGCCCTGAAGTAGAAACTTCCAATAAAATATTGTGGAAATCTCAGGCATTGGAACTGCATTACCCGCGGCCATTTCAACACTGTTCTTAAAATTCTGAATAGTTTTATGAAAACCCAGAGCAACCCTATGTTCTACCTTGCATTTCTACAAGTCTCCTAAGGCAGTAAGAGAATGTCAGAGATACTAGCAGTGTTTTCTGGAAGGCATGCTGGGCTTCTGCTGGTATTACTGCATCTGTCACAGAAATTTCTAGAAATGTTCAGCATTTTGCGGAGAAGAAAAAATGTCTGGTAACTCGATTACCAGCACTTTTCCTTTACCATTGGAAAGAGTGACAGGAAATTTGCACTATGTGTTCAGTCTTGCTGGGCCATTCTACTTTTGATCCATACCATTTAACTATGAATTGTGGTTCTGCCATGCTACCAGGGGGTTCTGGATGAATAGCAATAAACCATGAAGGCCACAACCTTGTCAGCTTTTTATTTATTTTAGGTCTGCCAGAGACAGCTTCAGCTATCAGGAGTTTTGAAATCCATACAAATTGATTATAATACTCAGAGGGGCAATGGGTCAGCCCATCTAAGCAATTGCTTGGCCCAAATGTCATTCTCATTTTTGATCAACCCAAATATCGCCATTCATTGCTGTAATTGCAGCTTTCATTCATTAAGTATGGAGCCATGGGAATTTGCAGCGGATAGGAGCCTGTCACTGGGATAGCAGTCGATTGAGAGGAAAAGGGGTAAACAGGCGATTCTGAATGTCAGGCAAATCCGAGCGAGAGGACACAGAGGTCATTTTTAGGTCTCTCCTATGCAGCGCATGCACGCTAGTAATCGGTTCACTTTTTTGCCCAAAAACGTGCACGCGTTGCATTGCTTTCAATGGCAACGCATGCACGTTGGGTGATTCCCTTGCGGGAGCGAGCTTTGGCAGCATCTGTTTGTAATTAACTTCCAAACAGATGGTGCCCAAGGCTCGCTCCCGCAAGGGAATCGCTCTGTGTTCTCTCGGCCGCAATACCCCCACCCCTCCCACTTGATTTTTTTTTACTTTCAATGTTAGCGTGGCCCGCTTCAGAACGCCGCTCTGTGTGATTTCTGTTGCTGGCTGCAGTCCAACACTGTGTCCTACACGGACTTAAAAACTTTCAGCGCTGCCACGCCGTACTGTGCCTGCTCATTTGGTCCGGTGTTGAGCATGGCTCTCACTGCCCCCATTCCCCTGGCTAGGGCACCCGATGGCAATGCTGATCCTGTCCCATACGGCGCTTATTAGGATAAGGGGCGAGTCTCCAGCTTCACTCTCTCTCCCCGAGCGCTGATGCCCCAGGCCTCCCTGTTGCTATCTTCGCTCGCTACCCCACACTAGACTGTACCTCCTCCAATCTTTCCCAGCTCAGCGTGCCTGCTTTGCTGTGTTGTGGACTCTAAGGCTGTTTGCGTTGTGGACCAAGGGTACAAACCTCCTCTCCTCCTCTCCAGTCACACCGCATGCTCGGGGGTCTATTTAAATGCCAGGTCCCCCAATCTTACTTGAACTGTCATCACCAGTGGTCCAAGGCCAGGCCGCACCCCCACAAGGCCTTTCGTCGCACTCACCCGCTGGGTTCGGGGTAGTCCTGGGGCCGCCTGATTTCTATGGGCCGAGGGCCCGGCCTCTTCATCTCTCCCTCCTGCCAGGGAGCCATGCCCCGGCCGCCGTATCGCAGGCCGAGGGCACTCCGGCTGCCCCCGCCGAGCTCGCACTGCACCCCTGTCAAACTTCAGAGTCCCGTCCCAAGCCTCTCGCTCACTTTGCATTCAGGGAATTGCAGATTTGCTTCTCTCATTTTAAATCCAAATCTTTAAATGCACACAAAAGAACAGTCTTGGGCCAGCTAAGACTGACATGGGGCACTACGGAGCTCTGGAGGTGCGCGCTACAGTGACATCAAGGACTAAATATATATGTGTGTGTGCCAGTGACCCCGTGTCATGTATGACAGTCAGTATTGACTTTTCAGCAAGTATCACTTTGCTGTGATTTTTTTAACAAACTCGTAATACTAAATATAAAAACCACAGGTCCCAGAATGCATGTCGGGTTGAAAGCGCGGGCTGGCTGGCGGTGTTACGGGTGGAACAAGTCACTTTCCAGCTTTGCATAATTCACATTTAGAAAACGCACCGTAGGTTTGATGCCAGAAAGCTAACAGAAGGGATAAACGGAAGTGTGTGTGCGTGGGAGGGTGGTTCTGGTGAGGAGGATGTTTCGTCTTCCTCTGAGTGAGTGCTTGCGGGGGAAGTCAGCCAGAACACTTGTAGTTTTAGGCTCTGGTGATTTCTTCCAGCAGACTGAAGCTGTTCAGTGACATGCTACATGGCCTGCAGTCCTTTTGTTTTTTGGACAGGGTTTTGTTTTGCCTTTGTCCGGGGGTTGGGCATTGCTCCCCCTGTCGCCACCACACCTCCTAGAGTTCTTTAAGCCCGAGAGCACACAGGCCAATCTTTGTGAGCCCTGGGGTTGTTTAGGGAGTTCTGCTGACAGGAGGGGAAAGTTAAATCCACATTTGTGCCTCAGCTGAATCAGCCACCAAGCCCTCGCCTGATGTTTCCCTTGTCACGGACTCTCACTGGGCCCTCCCATTGTTGTTTTTAATCACTCCACCCTTCCGTCGTTGTTTTCAATCAACCCAACCCTCCCATTGTTGTTTTCAATCACCCCCACCATCTCATCCTTTTCAGTTTCCCCCCACCCTCCCATTGTTGTTTGCTGACCTCTCACCTCCCCCAACCACCATGTCATAAGAAAAAAAAAACATCGGTAAAGCTTGGCTATGCATTTATTCATTTCTTTATTCATATACCTATTTTGGTTAGACAATTAACATGTTTGGAAGTTCTTCCACAAATATTTTCTTCACATAATGATTTTAATAGAACATATAAATAAATATGTAAGTATCCACGACGATCGTATGTGCAATGTTTGCCTACCCCACTTCAAAAGCACAACACAATCACAGGGTTGTTGTAGATGTGGGAGAGCTAACTTGATCCCAATAGCTACAGCACAAGCCGAACCTGGAAAGCATAGCTGTGTAGCACACTAATCCCCAGGAATGCGTTATGGCATTTTTTATGTTAAATTTTTATTTTGATACAGTCGCTCAGTTATACATAATATCTTAATTCTATCTAAGGTAACAAAAATGTTTATAAAACTTATTATAAATGTATAACATACTGTACAGCAGCCACACGGCTCTACATCATTGCTTAAACTCATTGGCAAAGCCAATAGCTCTCCCTAAACACTTATAAGGTCCCAAAGGTGAGACCTATTGGCTATGCCAATGCTTGTTTGTAGTTCTCTTTTCGGAGGAGCAAAGCCAGTTGCAGGAGAAGATGGCCATTCTATGATTTCCTTCACCCACTGAGGATAATCTTGGGCCCTGTCACTATACTGAGGGACAGTAGGTTGATCCTGATGGGTCACAAAATGTGGAGAAGAGGTTTTGACAGTGGAAAAGTCTCACGTTGACCCCATAGGTGCAGCATGGATAGGTGGCAGGATGAACTGTGATCCCTACCCCTTCTTCCAGTGACACCACAGACTGCCCAGACAGCCTTTCAGTGTGTCGCAGGGTTCTGTAAATGTGGTGTGGTGCCTCTCCATGGCAGAGCCCAGGGTGCAGATGGATGAGGAGTGAGACCATGGCCTCTCCCTTTCACCCTCAAAGAAAAAAAGGGATCTGGGCAACTTATTTATATGTCCTGCTGTTTATTCAAACAGGCATGCAAACCAATATTTATCTTTTTTTCTTGGTTCAGGCTAAATTTCTTTGCCTATATTCAAACATTTATATACATAGTCACACTTTGTTTCAAGCTTATACAGAGGTTGATATACATTTCTTTTTTCATTGAAAAACATAAGTGAAAAACATAAAATGTAGATAATTGTATAAATAATGATACAAAAAGTGCAAAAAGTCACAATACTCATTAGGCGTATTACACCAGTATTTGGTATTGCTGAAACGTAGCCTTACAGTACTCTCATAGCAATGGCTATTCCTTTTTAGGTTGAGCCTAGAGCAGCGCATGTGCTGCTGCTCGACTTTTAGTAAGGGGGATTTCAAAGTGCTACCCTTGCCTAAATCTTGCGTGCATGTGCGCATGAACGCGCGCAGCCGCCATCTGCCTTTCTTATCTCATTAATTTACATTTGCGAGCCGTCATGGCTCATAAGTGCTTCACACACAACTGCCGCTGCAGCCCCCATCTATGCATTGGCAGATAATATAAATATAGCTTGCTTTTTGCGCAAGTCTGTATTCTTCAAATTTAGATATTGTATAGTTTCATAATAGATAAACTAGCGGACAGTGAAAATGTAATTCCGCGATTTTGCAGCATTACAAGAGCACACTGGATTCAGCGGCTAGCAAGAGATGATGGCTCAATAATTAGAAGAGCGCCAGGGTGGGGAATAAACGAAACCACCATCGATGCTGCTTACTACATATAAAGGCTTGTTTCGCAACAAGGTTCCTAATATCCTACATAATTCGTGCAGTCGATACATTTTTGCACGACGGTAACAAATGACAAGAAGTGCAAACCAATTTGGGTGGCATGGGATAAGCAGAACGGGCTTTATTCAATTACTAACAGATTAAAACAGCGTGATAAATATTTTAAATAGCCAACAAACCTACAGGAGAGTAATGAAGACTGTTCTTAGTTACTGTTCTCACCCAGCCACATGTATTTTGGTTAAAACAATATATAACTGTTTACAAGCCCTGCAAAGAGAAAAGGCATTAATCATAACATAGGACTTGTTTGCCCGTGCTTACTAATGCTGGGTTGAGTTACCAGAATGACTGAAATGCGGATAGGGAAAGGAGATTCATGTTCTTGAGATGCAATACCAATGTTCACACTCCCAAACCAACGTGCCATGTAATGCCTTTGAACCAGCAATGCTTACATTATGTTAATATTCTTGTGTCTTATTTTTAGGTCTGGCTTGACAGCGCAGTTACCTGGACGACCTACTGCCATCAATTCTTGCAAATATACATCAACTAGTCTTTGGCTAAACCTAGGAGTATGTCCCTGCTACTGACATTTTATGGTCATCCTGCCCCCTAAGGAGTGCTTACTTTGGAGTGCATTGTTGACTATTTTACATCTCAAAAGTAATCCATCATCACTCATTAACTTTTATTGTATACATGCATCTTCCACAGATAGCATTTTTTTCACAGCAGTAGGCGTTAATGTTTTAGTGAAAACTCGCTTTTTGCCTCCTGGAGCACTCGGTACACACTGGTGAAGAAGCAATGGCAAAGATAATAAGTTTGGCTTTAATATTCCAAAGCAGGTATGCACGAATGCTGTTCGAAAACTTTCCCACATTAAAGCCATACTTATTTGCTTTGCCAAAGCTTATAATCATCTAGTTGCACAAAGGAGAGAAAAAGAACAAAATTAGGTCCAATAACAGTGTAACTAAAACAAAACAAAAAATATCAAATTTAAAAGTGGTGGAAACATGGACAGATATTGCTAAATGTCAGTGTGTTTCTGCTGTGATGAAAGGCTGCTTTTTCCAGTCAAAGCCCAGTGCCTTTTCCTCACATCGCCCATTCACAAAGTGACTTGCGTAAAAAGCAGGCTCATGTCCTACACCATCAAGTAGCCTTGTCAAGATTATGTGCTGGCTCCAAGACTAAGGACACCTCCAAATCAACATGCATTGGCATTGCCAATAGGTCTCGCTTTTGGGACCTTAAAAGTATTTAGTTATGCAGCACAATATCCTTGGTGCAAAAACATCAACTGTTGCATCACTAAACACTTATAAGGTACAAGGTTTAGCAATCTTTACGTTTTTATTATTTTTATGTATGGTTACTGCTGGTATTAGTGGCAGGGAGGTCACATGGTGAATGTGACTAGATATGGGGAAAGCAGGAAAGGCGGAGGAAGGACCCGGAAAGGAGAGTGAGAAAGTGAGGGGGGGGGAGGAAATAAAACAACAAAAAGAGGGAAAAAGAGAAGGGAGAAAAGGAAAAAGGACAAAAAAAAACAAAAAACAACAAGGCAAAAGTGAAGAAAGGGGGGGGACGAAAAATAAAAAAAGCAGACGTAAATCACAAAAGGTGTTTTGTTAAGGGTGCGGTCTGGGGGGGTCAGCGGGGGTGGGCTCTTTGCAACCATCTGTCCATCACAGAGGACAGGATCCTCAGTCCCCGTGTTTGGTGGTGGGGGTTGGGTGGGATGGGGGGCGGGGTCTGTTGGGTGGGGGGTGGGTCGTCTAGAGTGGGGTTTTGGGGGAGAAAATTGAAAATAATACATGAGTGCAGTATGGAAACAGGCTTTATGTGCGATTTTCTCAAAGTTCTATTCAGTTTGTATGGCATGTGATAGGAGCTTATGCCTTATTCAATGGCAGATAGGGGTATTATGATCGGCACGCTGAATGTCAGGGGCCTAAATTCTTTGGACAAAAGACGTCGGGTGGCACAGGAGTTGAGGCTGTTATGTTGCGATATAATATGTCTCCAGGAGACCCATATAGTATGGGCTAAGCGGCAATTGTTGGAAGAGCTGGGATTTGCTTTAATAGCCTGTACTAAATACACTTGTACAGTTAGAGAGGTTGCAATCCTGGCTAAAAAACATATATGCATTGCTGGTAGGACTTTAACTGATGTGCTGGGTCGGTGGGCAATTGCAGAATGTGTCGTAGGTGGTATGACATGTACGATTTGTGGAGTATATGGGTCCAACATTGATGAAGATTCTGTTTTAGATTTCCTGAATGTAGAGCTATCGACATGGCCTACGCCCTTGATTTTTGTGGGGATTAAAATATAAATATGATATCAAATGACTCTAAGGAGATTACACAGTATAGTGGTAGAAAACCGCGTGTCTTTAAAGCTGTACAATCATTAGTGCAGGCACATGGTTTAGTAGATGCTTGGTCCTTCCTGCGGGGGGCAGAGCCTGGATATACTTTCTACTCATCTCCTCACCAGAAGTTAGTCAGATTGGACTATTTTTTTGTTCCCCAATCTATTTTGAATCAAGCATTTATTCAGGTGTATCCAAGAATCACATCAGATCATGGCCCAGTTGTTATATCCATAAAGTGCTCTCTATCTGTCAGGAAGCCTAGACTGTTTTCTTTTGATCGTAAGTTACTATTTGATCAGCAATTTGTAGAATATATGATGGAATGGATTACCAATTTCTTCAATACGAATCGAGGGAGCACTCATCTGGGTTTGTTTGGGATGCTTTCAAGGCCGCCTTTAGGGGTGAAGTTTTGAGTTATGGGTTATACAATCAAAAGCAGCAGGCGGCAAAATTTCAAGTGCTCTATCAGGCTCTGATTGTGGCTTAGGAATTGTTAACAAACACAAGAATCCTAGGGTCTACGAACTACCTCTAAGTTTACTACTTAAACCTATGTGATAGTAAACCTAACTGGAAAGAAACTAATGAACAAAATGTGCATAAGGGCAGATCCCTTTAAGGACGTAATCCCTCACTCACCAATGGTGACATGCTTCATCATAGGGACTCTCCTCCCAAAGGAAAAACCTAGTTCCTTTGGGTCCTACAACCCCCTCTCTGAGAGGGAGGAGCTCAGGGATGTTTTATTTCTAATATTTAGGACTAACTAAGTCCACATATGATGAGCAAGGATGTGTGAGCAAGGGTGCAGCGCAAAAAATGAAAATTGTGAGTATGTGAGAAAGAGTGATAACTAAAACTGGCTAGGAGGCACCAAAGCCAACTTTAATCAAAAGGTGCCTACTGTCAGAATTAAAAAGCAGTACACCTGCGGTATGGATTTAGAACCGCTATGGTGTGGGTTTTAGGTGGTCAACATGTTTCAGCCACAGAAGACCCAGGGTGGATCGGGCTTTCGTCAGGACCTTACAAAGAAACGCTACTGCAAGTAAATAAAGTGAAGAAACTAAACCAAAAAGGATATAGGGCCAATGCAATATCATAAGCCTCTATCCGAACCTGCATGTACCTAAAATGGAAAGAGAGTGACACATGTCAGGTAAGTATGATAATTTTCTTAACAGTATAGAAAGTTTACTGTAAAGGATCTGCATACACAATAGTCCAAATAAGGGAAGAAGATACCTTACCCGCAAAAGCTGGGTACAGGATCTCACCTCTGCCTGGCAACCGCTCAGGAAGGCAGCACCGCTCTACAAAAAAGTTTTTTTATATTATGGGGTGCATCAAGAGTAACCAAAATCTCAAAAAATGATCGTATAGTAGTCAAACGCTAAACATATCAATCATATGAAGATAACCGTTAGTGTGAGGAGCTGTAAAATAATGAGAAACAAAAGCGGGGTTAACCTATATAAGCTCACATTACACATGTTATAAGTCTAAAGTGGGGGCTCCAGGAACACTAATCACTCAACCCACTGCCCAGCATAACCAGCAGAGGGAGGAAGAGCTCCCCACAGACTGTGTGAATAGTAGTAAACAAACTTCACCGTATAGCATAAAGCAATCAAGTCCCAAAACCAGCGTGATTTGTAAAGTCCAACGCCGAGGGACAACATGAAATGCTCACAGCCACTCACCTATCCGTCGGTATCGCTAGACCAGGAGAGCCTGCTGGCGGAGGTAAGTGCTAGTCCAAGACTACGCTCTTAAATACAAAAGGTACGGTATATTTTCGCATGATAGAATTGCATTTCTTCACTTATGTTGATAGTATTTTCATAAGTACATGAAATTTTCATATAGGAGGGATCTTAACCCTGTCCTGATGAAGATGCTTTGCATCGAAACATGTTGACAACATACTAGGAGTAAACCACACATTGAGTAGGAAGTCTCCGCACCACCTTTTTACTAGTACCAGCCCCCTCTGACTTATTAAAGTTTTTTTGTCCTAGGGGCCAGGTCCTTTTTAATCTCACATTCAAATTTACCTCAGACCCTCCCATTGCACTACACATAGCACTTTATCATCAGTGCTCCCACGTACTCGTAGGTCTAAGCACGCCCGTCCCGCAGCGGGGCGGGAAGACCCCTATGATGAAGCATGACACCATGGGTCATTCTTGGTGTGTGAGGGGTATTTAAACAACTCTGTGTATGTCCAACCATTGTGGGACACCTACACTCATCTATCCCCGTCTCTTTAAACCCAGGTTTTGAATTTCCTCTTTTTTTCTAAAGAGATGGATCTTTTTGTTTAAAAATTAATTGAAAGTGGAGGACGCATCCATCTCTGGAGCCCATATAGGGCCATCCCTCTACACTCCCTAATCTTGTTACTATTAGGTACGCTCTTAAATAGCCCTTGCCGTGATATCCTAATCGCGCTCAGGTGGCAGTAACAGTGCTTCATTGCGCATGCCCAGTAAGAATTCTAGTGAAGCGCATGCGCGGAGTAAAGATGCTATTGTTTCAGGTGGCAGTAACAGTGCTTCATTGCGCATGCCCAGTCAGAATTGTAATAGAGCGCATGCGCGGAGTAAAGATGCTGCATGTTTATACTACACTCCAGACAAGGTCTCAAAGTGGAGTGGGGATTATTCAGGGGAATGCTTCCGATGTGGGCATCCCTCTGCAGACGATATACATATTTTTTTCTCTTGCTCTTCATTGGTTAGAATTTTGCAGCAGGTGCAGCAGTTCTTATAAAAAATTTTTGGTGTTCCTATACAATTAACAGTTGTTCAGATTCTATTGGGGGTGGAAATGGGCACTGTGGCAGAAGGGATACCAAAGAAGCAGGTTTTCCTAATGTTTTCAGGCTAAGTATAGCTTTGTATTGGCTCCAGAAAGAACCGCCCACATTTGAGGCATGGCGTGCACAGTTTTATTATGTTTATAATTTGGAGTATAGTTTGTATGCTATTAAAGGCCAGCGTAAAAAGAAGTTGGGGTGGCAAATTTGGGGTTTAGTTAGGCAATACTTGTCTTCGGATCTCTGAATACAAACCCCGATTAGTGTTTATAATTCTGTAAAAGTTCTCTTTGTTTAGGAAGTGTTTTAATTTTATAGCTCACTTGTATAATTTCGCTGTACATTGATTATTTGGAACCAACTGACTCATGTATTTTCAATAAAAAAATTAAATAAAAAAAAAAATACTGCATATTACAACTACAGTTAAGTAAGTATGGACAAACTCCATAATTCAGTTCTAGGGCAGAATTAGAAAATTTAGGAAGATTTATTTCAAAGTGCAGAAATTGTGAATGCAAATGCATAAAGACATTGCCATAAAGTCTCATGGTGATAGGACAATACAGAATAAAGGGCTTAATCAGTATCGTGTGAGCCGCAAAATCAATAAAAATATGAACAACATCCCTAGTATCATTAGAAAGGTCTCAGGAAAGTACTGGCTCACCCTCAAATTTTATCATTTATGTAGGAAATCTTCTCATAGAACAGAATGAGAAGGGTAATTACAGATTCATCAGGATTCAGAAAGTTATTGTGAATTAATGCAGTACAGTGAGCTAGCGGGAGGGCCTTGGGTAACTGCAACATTACTGTGTACATGTTGAAATGTTTTTATCGAGAACTGCAAGCAGTATGGTATCAGGGATGGGTGCAAGATAAAATAACTTCCTATCTGCTTTTTCTTTTGCTCTGTCCCTAGTTTCTGCCACAGTAGGTTTTCCAATGTGTATTTTCCAACTGGATTATTGGCTGAGTTCCTAACTTGCAGTGCTGATCCTTAGCAAACATGATTGTTAGTATAAATAGGGCAAATAATTGAGAGTTTCTTGATGTGTTTTAAAGTGTTTTGGTTTGTTTTGCAGATTGGACTGTTATGTAGTATATGTTTTTTTTATATGTGATGTTGATTCTTGGTTCAATTGATGGCTTGATCACTGTGATCTTGTGATTTTGATTTGTATTGAGGAGGTTTTTTTAAATTGGTTTATTGGTAACCAGATTCATCATGATCCATGTTCTCAAGATATTTATTGTTGAACTTGTGTGCAAAAAGGTAATGTGTTTTGTGAGGTTCCCCATTCACAAAGATAGGGATTTTTCTGAATTAACGAGTTCTCTTTCAGGGTATGTTCGCCTAATTTAGGTTGGTGTTATTTACTCTTTGGTGCACAGTAGTAAATACACTAGACAGCGGTACAATGCTGCTGAATGGAGTTTGCTTTATTGTGAATTGTGTTTGACAAGTGGGGTGGAGGTGCTGGTCTTGTTTCTATTGATTTTGAGACATCTTTTTATTTAACTTGCTCCTATTTAGGTTAAGCAGGGAAGATTTGTTTTGTTTATTTGTGTGCATATAGTGAAAAATAGACTGTGCAATGCTTTTCCATTCAGTGAAAAAGGCTCACTGCGATTGGTTGGTGAGCAGAGGAGTCATGCTGGAATTGGTGAGGTGACACGTCACCATAGAGTTGCACTGTCATTGATTGATTGCTGTAAAAGTTTCACTGTGATTGCTTGAACTTTGGCATAGTCGTGCTGGGATTGGTTGCTGTTCACTTATTTATTTTGTGCGGTTTTTGGATCAGTTTTGAGTGAAAATAATGGATGCTGTTTTGAATAAGCCTAAAGCCCCTAGTGTACCTGTTATTACCTGGACAGAAGATTCCAGCAGAGGGTTTGCCTACTTGAGAAATGTTGGCAAATGTTAGTCTTTATATGTGTACTGGTATTCGCAATATGCATGAATGAATATACTTCTGGTGACAAGGATTTGCAGTTTCCTTTAGAGGGTACATATAAGATTAGAAAGTTAGATTTCCTAAGGCAGTCAATGAATGAGAGGGAGCAACTACCTAGACCTATACAGTTTGAGGCATTGAATAAATGGGAACAGAAAAAGTGAGAAAGAGAATGAAGAAGCAGGTAAAGAGGTCAGTTGGACAGTGGTTAGAAAGCAAGCTGAACAATCAGGAGAGAAGAAATAATAAAATACGTGAACATTTCCCTGCAATAGTTAAGGAAACAGACGACAAAAAGAAAGCAGATGAGAGTTACAAAGAGGGGCAGAGCCAAGAACAGGATTCGGATGATGAGGATAATTTCTTAAAAGTTGTGTGGAGCATAATGAATACTAGTCAACTGTCACTTGCACACAGAGTTAATCTTGAATGCAAACATTTGTAACATGTTCAACACCTCTACACAGCTATGGTGCATTAGGAGCACATGTGTTTTGCAAAAATGTACACCCATTAGCTGGATCCAAGCTGTACAAAATTATGTAGAAAAGTGATATGGTAGTTACCCACCACTATGTAAACTGTAAAACAAACTAGCACACACATTGGATGATTTCATCAGTGATGTTATAAATGAAGTCATTCAAGATGTCACTCAAGATGTCATAAATTATGTCATAGAACATGTCATTAGTGATGTAATATATGAGGTCATATGCCCTGCATTGTGTGGGCGTAAGTTGTTGTAAGTTATTGTTCGGTCATGTAACTATAACTGCTGAATTTCAGTGGTTTTGTACAAGTGAAATCTGAGGCTAACTATAATGTCATTGTATCTTTTGTTTTTTCCAGTGAATTTCTACGTTTTTTAAAATTCTGTTTCTTTGCTATAACGTCCCTGTAACCTTTAGTTATTTCAGTGAATTTCTAAGGTTTTTTGTGATTCCACTTCCTAACTATAACGTCCCAGTGAATATATATATATATATATATATATATATATATTTGCAACACATGTGCCTTATGCGTGTGGTACCATGTTCAGTCAAGAGGTTTTTTAGTGTTAGTGTGACACTCACCAGAGACAGCTTGTTTCCACTGTCTTTGTTTCAAAAGGAATGAGCATTTAATATGCCAGAGTTTATACACTTTGTTGAGTGCATCTGGGTCCAGACGTATCAAGCTTTCCATGGTGCAAAGGTGCCATGTTACACCCTTCCTGGTCAAAAACAATCCTTAAAGGCTTTTTCCTCTTTCTAAGTGAGATGCAGCAGAATGTGCCACACTTAGAAAGAGGAAAACATGAGGAGAAATAAACATATTTCTCCTCATTGCACGCACCTCTACTGGAAAGGCATAGTATTTTGTTCCATAACCAGGTTTACCAGTGAAGAGAATGCACCAAAATAATATAAATGGGTGGATTTGTGGGAGCGCCCACTCTTGATCGCCACCCATGTAATGGGGAATACCATTCCAGTGCAGGGTAACACAACAAAGCAGCAAGTTGTGCTGCCTTGTTACGTTACTCCAGATTTACCAAGTCATGCAGGGGCCATACAAGGTAACTTTGGATGGCTTGGTAAATATCACTTAAGGATTTGTGTTGCCCTTGCTCCACCTTGTGTTTCACAAGGTCAAAACAAACACTTGATAAATCTGGACCCTGCTATCCAGATTAGGGGTGCATAGTGCAAGTCTGACAGGAAGAGTGTAGGACCGTAAGAGTGGAGTCGACATCACTTGAATGATACTGCCAGGATTCTGTCCCAGTGTGAGCCGTATGGTCACTTGGGCTGATTTAAGGGATGCCACTATTATGATAGTAGTGTTCTACTCTGTGGCTATATGCAGCTCATACAGACCTAATCTCCCTGATGTCCAGTATGCAAAGGGAGACTGACTTGGCCCATCAATACTTAGAAGCAAAGATCATTCTTTTGAATGAATGAATGGAAAAAAAATTCATTTTAGGTCAGGAAACCCAGATTAGGCTTTCTGATTTAAAAACTACAATGCTCTGCATGTCAACATTCTTTTGTAGAGAGTACCATTAATCATTGCTCATTTTATCTTTACTCCTTTTGTAAGCATCCAAGGGTAAGAGGCCAGCTGCCAGCATCACCAGCGCTGCGGTGAGTGGGACCACCACCACGACTACCAACCCCAGCACCTTGGCAGATAGTTCTGCTGGCCCCATAAGTCATGTTTATTATTATTTCTTACTTTAACTATTTCCACTAGTAATTATGGCCTTCTGTATTTACTTTTTCTCTACTCCCCTACCTAATGTTGGTTATCCCTGCATTTCCCTGTGTTTTCTACATTTTCTGTTTCTGCAGCTGACTTTCTCCTGTCTGTAACTTTCTTCTGCTCCCTTATTTAATAAGCTTTCCCTCGCCCCGTTTTTACATGTCTTTTGTAATACTGTTAAGAGAACAGATGTTTGGTAATATAAAGTGGATTGCAGGCCAGATTATTTAACAAACATGTTGTTTGATAAGGCTTTCTTCATCAAGTACAGGGACAGAGACAGAGACAGAGACAGAGTCTTATACCAGCAGTGTCCATGATACTGCAGCATGACAGGAATGAGAGATACCACTGCCAACCAATACCATGTGTCCTTTGCATTCTCTTCCACTCCTTCATTTTGTTTCATTCTTAGCCGTTTGTGGCCTTATCCCTCCATTAAGAGAAAAACATTTTGGTTGACTACTTGGTTTTTAGAATGTTGTCAACCAAATCTCCCAAAGTGACACTTTAGTGAGGTATTGTTGTTGTACCTAGTGCAAAATAATTACGCAGGTGGCTAATTGGGTATCTAAAATGGGTGCATTATGTTTTTGTCTAGGCACACAGACCAGCAGTGCTGCCAGCTTGTTAGGGAGGGTGGAGGTAGGCCCAGCCAGTCAAGGGAGATAGAGTAGTCCCAGTGGTGGCTGGGACAAGTGGTAGGGTATCTTGCTTCCTTCTTAACAATACAATATTTGTTAAGTGAGGCAGATATCCAGCCCATCACCTCCCTGCCCACGGCATTTCTCCACCTAAAAATGCAGCACGGTTTGATTCGGTGCTACAGTGTGTGCTATAGTGTAGGCTGTGAACTGCGCATCTGCTTCAGGTAACAACATACCACGAAGTCTGCAATGCATACAATCCAAAGTCAAGGTGTGTTTCCCAGTGCCCACTCAGTCACCTACTAGTCAGTGGTGTAATGAAACTTGAGGGAGCCCCCCTAAAACATACATGGAGGGGCCCACTCCAGACTCAATCAGGAGCTCTCAGGCCTGGGTACTATGCTGAGGGGGCCCCCTGCAGCTCAGGAGCCCCCCACACTACGAGGGCGGCTGGGGCCTATGTTACGCCACTGCTGCTAGTGCTTCATTCAAAAATATTAATTCTATCTCGGCATGTGGCACATTTTTGTAACCAAGTGACTTATATTTCATTGCTTCCATTACGGTTGTATGGTTCCATGTTTTTCCTCCCCTCAACCAATGTGACTAAGCAAAAGCATAGTACATGTTCAGTGACACCCAACCATTCCATAGCTAAGCTTCTACCTAGCACAATCCCTATAACTTACTTTCCTGTAGACTAACTTTCCACACTGCCAAGTCAAGGTATTGGTCGAAACTTATTTGTGGTGGAGGCCAGGGTGTAATGTGGGAGCAAGGGCCTGATACAGAATTAGGCAGATGGGATACTCTGTCACAAATGTGATGAATAAAAAACAAGTTAAACATAAGAGGGGGGACGAGGAGCTGTTTGGAAAAGGTCCTGCACCAGAGCTCCCAAGTTAAATGCGGTAGCAATGTAGGATGGTAACAGTTCCTATGGGGAAAGAGAGAAGAATAAACAGCCAGGTGGGCTGTAGGGAAGTGTGAAGTGTCTCCAGATGGGTTCGAGTGTGCCGAGAAAGAGTAAGGTACTCCTGTGTGGATCTAGAGGTGCCCTCACACACCCTTTCAGGTGTATAGCATCATCATCGGGCTGGTGCTCCTCGTGGGGGTGGCGCTGCAGTCCCTCACGGGCCCGTTTGACGGGGCTCTTTGATGGAGATCTTTTAGGAGTTTGCCGCACTTGTTGGGGTTGATATATCCACACTATTCACCACACGGGTGAGAGAAGAGGGACCGTATTTGTTTAATTTCCCCTCTCACACAGGCAACTGACCTTGCTTCTCCATCCCCGTGATATATTTTAACCAGACTCCAAGGACATCCTCAATAAATTGCTAGTGTCCTTGGGCTCTTTTTATATCTCACTCACCACCACCACTTTGACCCACACACCCCCATGCACAAGTGCGGCAAACTCCTAAAAGATCTACATTGCTACCACATGAATAAAAAACATCCAGTTCGGTATACTGCAGTGCATCATTTATATTCTATGCATTGTCTACTGTAATGTGGCAAACAGGATATCCATTATCCACCACATGTGTGACAGAGTATCCCATCTGTCAGATTCTATCAGGCCCTAAGGTTGGACTCAGGGAAGAATTGAAGCGGGAGTGGGAGAAGAGTAGGGCCATTAGAATTAATAATAATACGTTAATAATAAAAAGTCATCACAGATGCCCCAAAAATGTGCTACAGAGTAGCAGGCCTGCTAGCATGGCTCCATTATTGATGCGCATATAGTCAAGTAATTGTGCAGCATATATGACCCTTACCCATTAAAGGCAGCTAATTCATTTATTAAAACACATAAAGTGTTCAGTTTCACTATGAAATCCTTTAAAATAAAATCACTTTTTGATTATTTTGGTGTTCTGGCTTCATTCCTTGCAAGTGTGCTATTGCATTATGTGATCCACGTGCAGGAAAAAAAAGGCACTGTGACTAATCACATCAAACTTGAAATTTCAGTGGCCCTAGGGGACCAGCAATGTTCTGCTACTGTGCTACTATAGACAGTATACACATGTGTTTGTACTGAGCATCACAATTTGTTTTTTTTCTTTCTTGATATAGCTGCTCCTGCTGCTGGATCTGGTCAGCTACCATCCCGATGGGAGATAGCCACTTGGCTGCGGCACCAAAAGTTGGAGGCCATGGCTACAGAATAATGCCAGCTGGTGGCCTTGGGAGAGGAAAATTCAGAAGCATGGAGGTGTCCGGCGTCGAGCGAGAGAGCGAAGGGAGACGGAAACAAGGCAGAGGAAGAGAGTGACATAAGGGGGTCAGGTGTCAAAGGAGGGGAGACGGAACCTAGAGGAGAGAGACGTACACACACATAGAAGTGGAGCGGAATAGAGGCTGAGATGGAAACCAGGGCAGCGAGAGGGAGATATGCACAAGGGTTCAGAAGTAGAGCGAGATAGTGAGGGGGAGAAGGAAACAAGGGCAGAGGGAGAGAGACACCGCTGGAGGTCAGAAGGGGGATGAGAGAAAGGGGGAGATGGATACAAGAGCAGAGAGAGACACACACAGGGATTAGAAGGGGAGAAAGTGAGAGAGAGAAGGAAACAAGGGCAGAGAGAGAGAAACGCATTTGGAGTGGATTTTCTCCTTAAACTGGCCAATAGAGTTGTTTTTTTGTTGTGCGGGAAGCCATTTAAAAAAAATAATCAAAGAGGAAGAGAGTGCCCCAGAGACTCCAGCTTCCCATATCTGTTCAGGAAGCTCCTTCCAGTGCTTTGTTCCTCTACTGGTCACTTTTCATTGGTATTTGGAGCTGGAAGGATCACTCTCCTTTTCTGCTGCATAAATACCATTGGATTTAAGGACTTTGTATTTTAGATTTCACAAGTAATTTGAAAAACTGGTGCTTAAGGGTGTTGTTTGATCGGTGGCATACACCTGGATTTATTTGTACTTTTAGTCGATTTTTTAAATGTATTGTAGTGGATGGCCTGCAGTTTTAGTGGGGTCCTAGTTATTTTTTTGCATTTCAATTTTATTCTTTTGTAAAGGAAAAATGTTGCACAGTTTATGCTTTTGAGGATGTGTGCTGAGTTCACATTCTTTTTCCTTGCAAATAGTGTATAGGTGGGGTGATGAGTTTGAGGATGTGTGCTGTTATGAACATTTTTAGCCCTTTTAATCTTTGTGTTTTGTAATGCTGAGTTAATTCTGTGTTCTCTGTGTTACCATGCCTCCTTTGCTTGGCCAGTGTGTGAGTGTGTGTGCCCTAGGCCACCATTTGTATTTGTTCCCTATGCCATTTAGGTCAGGGGCCATTTTGTATAGTCAGAGTCCATAGGACTGCATGTGCTCTTTGTTTTCCAGGCTTCCTGCTTGCTGTTGTGACCATGTGGCTAGCGGCCATTTTGTGTAACCAGCCAGTGTGCTTTTGCCACAGGCCTGCATGTCTTCTTTGTTGTGGCCATGCCTTCTTGCTGGTTCTTGTTGTTCTGACCATGTGGCTGGTGGCCATTCTGTGTAGCCAGACAGTGTACTTTTGCCATAAGCCTGCTTGTTTTCTTTTTTATGGCCATGCCATTTTGCTGATTGCTGTTGTTCTGACCATGTGGCTGGAGACCAGTTTGTGTGGCTAGCCATGGTGTTTTTTGCATTGGCCTTTATATCTTTGTTTGTGGCCATGCTTCTTTGCTGGTTGTTGTTGAATTTTTGTAAAGTAAACATGTTGCAGTTTACTACATTTTCTCCACTTTTTTTTAATACATTTGTAATATTGGATTAATTCATTATGTGGCCTAGTCTACCAATGGGCCTTTCAGCCAGCAGGCCCTGAACTAGTCATTGGTGCATGAAACATATATTTATGTGGTGTCTATTGAATGTAAATATCATTTAGGCCATGGATGGCATTGGATTAAAATACAAAATGTGTTTTTAGTGGTATTTCACGTTTTGTTCCCTTTAAACAGTGCATAGGTGAGGTAATGCCTTTGAAGGATGTGTGTTTTGCCCAGTTAATTTTCATTTTTTGGCATTACTGAATTAATGCTGTGTTCTCTGTTTTACCATGCCTGCTTTCAAAGGCCAGTGTCTGTGCCATAGGCCACCATTTGGCTATGTTCCCCATGCCATGTGGCCAGGGGCCATTTTGTATAGTCACTGTCCATAGGCCTGCATGTGTTCTTTGTTTTCCAGGCCTCCTCCATGTTGTTGTGACCATGTTTCTGGTGGCCATTTTGTGCAGCCAGCCAGTGTGCTTTTGCCAAAGGTCTGCATGTCTTCTTTGTTTGTGGCCATGCTTCCTTGCCCAGTGTTAGCTGTTTTTTATGACCATGTGGCACTATCGGGCAGCCATTTTGTGCATCCAAGCTTTCCAGCCAGTGTGGCCCTTTGCCATAGGCTTGTACGGATGGTTGAGAATGATAGCAGTTTAATAAATTAATATGCTTGTGGATAATTTCACTTATCTTTAATTTTTCTATTTTGATTTTTTTAACTGTATTTTTGTATGACTTTTTTTTAACTGTTACAATTTTTGTTTTACATGTAAAAAAGTAAACATTTTTTAATTTACATTTTTTGTAATTTAGATTTTTTTTAAAGTTTACAAATTTTCTGGCATCAACCCCATGACTGCTGTAGGTGCACTACAGAACACCATTCATTGTCTAAGGAATATTCCATTGTCACCTGCACCTCCCTGAGTGCCAAATCCCAATGTGATGCAGATAAAGCAAAAAGTTACATCTGTATGTTGTTGTTGTTGCTCTTTCTGATCATTCCTGAGTGTACTGCACAAAATGAAAGTTTATGTTGGTGTGGTTTTACAAATGGATAGTTAGACTGTATTGCTAACTATTTAAAATATCTTAAGTAACTACACTAAATGATATTATTTGATTGTACAATTGCTCGAACTTGAACTGCAACAATGCCATGTTTCTCGGATGTTCTTCTTGAGTGTTTGCTTTTAGGTGCACAAGAGAAGAGATATCACCCACAGTACTGCCAGACAGTACTGCCAGACAGAAGCCCTGTGCACGATGTGACTCACTATGCAACACGGGCATTTCTTCAGCTTGTGGAGCTTAGTGCCACTGCCACCTGACAGCTTCAAGATGGCCCCAAAGAAAGGTGCTGCCTAGAAAGTGGCCAGTGGGGAGGAGAAGAAGCAGATTTCCACCACTGGCGTGCCGACCACAACCTTTTTGGGCAAAGTTGTACCAGCCACACCGGCACTTCTGAATGAACAGCACCACCCCCCAACCTAAGCCCAGGACCATGTCTGTCAGTGAGACAGTCAGTGCAATCCTGTCGACGCAGACGTGTAGTAATGTTGAATTGGATTTGTCCCTTTGGCAAAGTAGTACACAATAATTTCAGGAAACAGGGCAAAGTGGAAAGCAGCCAGCAATAGTACATTTGCCAGATTATGGAGCAGAGCAGGAGGTTGAGCTTCCTTCTGGGCATGAAGTTCAATCTCCTCTATTAGAATCCTTGTCTCCCAGCTCTCCAGCAAGGAAAAGGACCAGGAGACAACAGGAGGGGCAAGGGAAAATAAAAGTTCCAGAAAGACTTATGGAAGGGGTTGATGAGGCAGATGATGATAACGAGGTAGTCATGGTGGAAGGTGACACAGTGTAGTCTGATTTTGCTATTCAACCTGCTCCTCGGGCCGTGGAACAGGTAACATTGCCACCAGCTCTCATACTTGCAATGTAGTGAGGGCTGCAATTTATATACGTACATTGCTAAGTTAGCATAACCGCTTTAGATGTTAGAAAGCCATCTTGCCACTTTTGCTGCTTTTGCACACGACACTGCAGTTACATGTTATTATTTGAAAAATGCTTGCTCGCCTTTTCTTCACATGAGAACTGTCTGTTGTTCACATCCCTAGCCGTGAGCTGCGACCTTGGTCTGAACATTGTGTAAAGAAACAGTCTGGGTCGCTAGACGGTGCATGTTTTTGAGTTCAGGTTGATCGGCCCACTATTTAGCCATAACATGCACACAGCTGCAAATACCTGAGAGTCGAGCGCTTTTAATATTGCAGGCAGCATGCTTAACACACACATTCGGAAGAAGAGCTTTCCCAGGAGCAGAGTATACCTGATCCTGTGATGTGATTCCACTGTGCTGATCTTTACGGTATGGGGTTCCCCATTCACGCCTAGAGACCTTCTACTAGTCTAATAATATTAGTTTACTAGCGAAAGGAAGGTGGCTGTATTCCACTGTCATTTATACTATGATTTCTCCTTTCATTTTCTATGGTATTGTAACTATGCTGATGGTTTTGATTTTAATCATTTGTCTGCTTATGTTAGCCAAAGTACTGCATCTTAGGACACGAGGTTTATAAAATAAACTCTTTAAACTTTACCGTGTCTCTGATTACTCTTGTTGTGGACTGATATGAGAATAATAACAAATAGGTATTTATGATTCCCACCATTCCTGAGAATACACTTAGGGCCATATGTAGGTAGCCCAATACCGGTCGGTAACGGCCGATTTTCGGTAAAAGTCACGTTACCGACCGGTATTCAGGCTTTCTGTATGTAGGGGGGACATTTCAGGATTCGGTAATTTACCGAATCGGTAAAATTACTGAATCGGTAATTTTACCGATTCAGTAAATACCGAATCCTGAAATGAGATGTAGGGGGAGTGTGTGGGTGTAGTGTGGATTCGTTATTTACCACCAACTGAAAGTTGGTGGTAAATGACGTATGTCTTAGTTAATGCATTATTTGGCCCTTAGATGTGTGCAATGTGGCAGACACACATGCCCTTAGGGCATGTATGTGTGCCACATGTGCACACATGCAGGAATCAGGGGTGCAACAGGGTGTCACTGTGACACCCTGCCACCCTTGATTGTGCTCCCCCCATTACAGAATCGGTATTTACCGATTCGGTAATGGTAACTGGCTTCCCATTGATTCCTTTGGGCCTCCTGGCCCATAGGAATCAATGGGATACAAGTTACCATTACCGAATCGGTAAATACCGATTCTAAAATACCGACACTTACCGAATCGGTATTTTTTTACCTACATTACATTTACCGATTCCTTAATACCGAATCGGTAAAATTCGGTATTTAAGAATCGGTAAATGTAATTTACCTACATATGGCCCTAAGTCACTTGTTCTGGGTTGTCTATACATTGGGACCGCCGCGATAAATACGGATAACGAATGGGACACTGATGCTGGTCGGATAGGGGTTCTGGGTTCTGAGGTGAGTTTTTGGTACACCAGAATTCACAGGGGTCCTGGTTTCCTGCGCATAGTTTTGTGCATGAGCAGGTTCCCTGCAACATGGCACACCTAACGTTTGGTCTATTGATTTGAAACACCTTAGTAGTGCTTATGGTAGTCCACGACTCCCTCACTCTTATTTCCGGATAATGAGAGTGACGGATTTTGACCTACCTGTTACACACCTGATAGGTTCTTTCAAGCTTGATCATTAAAAAGGTTTCCTCTATTTTCTGAACCCTTGTGCTACTGATTAAACTCGTTGTTGCTCTTTTGTATGTCCCTATGGCGGTTGAAATTGCTGCACATAGCCGTACACCTCTGCGTCGTCATTTGACGACGTACGGGGTGCCGGACGACAGGATGGGCGTTATTTTTGTGGTTAGTGCTGATGGAACACATCCTTATGAGTTGTTCTACTCTTGGGTGACACTGCCAGCAGTGAATGCGGATGATAAAACGTTTCACTCGTATACTCACAAATGGGTCCCAGCCAAATATACGCCATATCGGACTCTAGAGATCCCCCTTTAAGCCTGGCAGCATAGCATTTGGTTTAATGGCGCCCTTCCCCATGCGGTTGCACCGTCTAGAATGGGCCCTTTGTCATTTCCATGGGCCACATGGCCGGTGCTTGCCAGATTTACGCCTCACCCCTGCTATTTGTCTATTGCGGTGGATGAGCTGCGTGCGCTCCAGACAACCCTTATTTCAGTATATAGGGCTTTGGTGCAATACGTTTCACGCAACGTGCAGGTAGGTCCTGCTGTTGCAGGACTACCAACTGGTCACCCGGCGGTTGTTATTAGTCCCGTCATAGTTAATTCGGTGATGGGCAAGCGCTCCCAAAATAAGGATGATTTTCCTTATTGCCTTGCTGAGAAATTTGACCAGCTGGAAGCAGTGTTTCCACACTCTACGGAGGTGGAGAAACACAGAATTCTCACCATTAGTTTGCCGAAAGATATTATCCCAGATGTGTCAGATTGTGACAACTGGGGAAAGAACTTTGCCGCGGTCTACTCGAAGTGCTTCGGCACTCCGTCTATGGCCGTGCTGCCCTCCGTAATTAAACGTGTTCAAGATCAGCACGGACCGGAGGCGGCTGTAGAGTTGGGAATGAGGCTTGTCGGAGTATTCAATGTCGTTGCACCCCTCGTCCTGGGTAATCTGAAGGGAGATGCGGTGCAATTCCAAGTGGCAAATGGCTTAGCCCGCGTCGCTGAACTCGATAAGCTCAAAGAGTTACCTAAACTTATTGCAGAAGCTTATACAACTATTGGCCGCAGTAGTTTGGCAGTTAAACCAACTGTAATCATTCCTGACTTGATACAACAACCTAAGGTGAGCTTGCTTAGTAAAGACGATTGTCCAGCTTTTCCTAAACAGAGTTGGAGAGCAAAAAAACAGGGAAAGCAGCAACAGAAACAGGGGTCTCGTCCTGCGTCTCCCATACAGCAGACTAGCGAACGCACTTGTGATTTGCGCGATTGTACTAGTATTAAGTCACCTGATAGATTTCAGGTTACTGAACAATGCTCTCCTCGTTCTTCACAGGAAACATCGGCCTCACAGTCCGGTGGCGAAGACCGTGGCAAAGGTCGGGTGCACAACAAGGTCGTGACCAACCCCGTCAGGCTGACGGTAAAGGCAAGCAAGACGAGTTTGCACGTCAAAGTCCCCCGTTTCAGAAGAAGAAAGTTGCTGCACTGACAGCGAGGTATGCCACAGATAGTGAGAACGCAGCTTCGGAACCTGACATGGGCCCTAACACTGCTCTACAGCGCGGCGGAGGTTACAGTAGTGCGGCAAGCACTGCGTCCATATTGGGAGGCGACAGCAACTGATACGTTTATCACCGTAGAAACTGCTGACGCTAGAGTGGCTCCCCCTGCCAGACTATATATCATAGTCCTCCTATTTGAAGGTGACATACAACGTACAATTCAAGGGATTTTTTGGGATAATCTGACCTCTTCTTATGACATTCTCCTAGCATAGGCAGACTGGCCCCTCGGCTTTCATTTTAGAGGCTCCAAGAGGGGAGGAGGTGATCCTCCCGTCCTTTGCGCACACAGTGCCTAAGGACCAAGATAAAAGGTTCGATGAGGAGTGGGCTCTGGTGCTAGCACCGGCTTTGTATCGTACTCAGGTGGGCTGGGATAAATTGTCCCCCAGCCATGAAATACCGTTGCGGTCCACGCCCCAGCCGCAACCCCAAAATCCCATGCGGCATTTCAATTCTCATTGCCGGACGTGCGCGGTACAAAATACTCATAGTTCGGCTCTCGTCGATAGTCTCGTGCGAAAAAGGTTTAAAACCACACTTGACATTTCCAATGGCTTTTACAGCCATAACCTGTCCTCTATTAGCAGTCAGTGGACAGTGTTTACTTCAGGCGGCAAACAAAAACAGTTTACAAGACTAGCCATGGGCTATAAAAACAGCCCTGGCGTCTTTGCCGCACGTGTAGTCTCTCTTTTAGAGAGCATAGATCCAGATGCGTACTCATATGTTGATGATATCTATCTCACAGACGACGAGTTGTGGCCGCATCTGTGTCGCGTTGATCGCATTATAGTGATGTTCGCAGACTTCGGTTACAAAGTCAATTTTGCGAAGTCTCACGTTGCAGAGTATACGGTGTTGCTCTTGGGCTACGAACTCAACAATGAAGGTCGAGGATTGGCTCCGCACTTCCTGGAGAAGTGCGCATGCCTGCGTGCTCCTACAACAATGAAAAAATTACAGTCTTTGCTGGGATTCCTGAATTTCGGTCGAACGTACATTCCTGATTATGCCCAGCGTATCAAGCCGCTTTATGCCTTGGTACAACCTACTTTTTCCAAATCATGCTGGCTGCCGGAGCATTCAGCTATTTTGCAATTACTGCAAGCTGATCTTCTTGCTTCAAAATACTTACTGACACGTGATAACCACACTAACATGGTAATAAGAATTGTGCCAGGCGCATTGGGTTTCACGTGCTTAACGCTCAGTGAGGACGATACTGTCCCCATTGCCTACAAATCATACCTGTACACTTCGGCTGAAATGCGTTTTTCCTCTGTCGGGAAAGTGCTTACAGCAGTACAGATGGCGATTCTCAAAGAACGAGCGCTGTCGCAAGGAAAACGCATGTTGGTTGTCACACCATATCCTGCCCTTGATGCAGTGACCAAAGCGAGTGTACCAAATTCAAAAGCTTTGCATTCTCGGTGGATACAATGGGCCACTTCCTTGACATCGCCCAACGTCACCTATATCTTTGACGCCTCATTACAGACTCAGGAGTACTTACAGTATGAATACGTTCATCCGGCTCCTCTGTCTTTGCGCCCGCTCGAAGATTACCATTGTGTCATTTACACTGACGGTTCCGCGCAAGCGGCGACTGGATCGAAGCATGCCTATTCAGCAGCCTGCGCAATTGTGGTGGGTACTTTCGTAAATGGTGAATTCCAATCTGATGTCGTGCATACGCAGTCATTGGGTGGTTGTACCGCACAGTTGGCAGAGCTCTGTGCTCTGGTGCTTGCACTGGAGTTTGCTGATCCTCGGGTCACTACTCTTATAGTAAGTGACTCGTTTTATTGTGTTCAATCTTACAATGACAATCTACATTTTTGGTCTCAAAATGAATACCGTGATTCCAAAGGTAGCACAATTAAGCATAAAATGCTTTGGGTTCGAGCGGCAGAACTTAAAGAACATCTGCCTCTCGTGAATGTTATTCACACTCTCGGTCACCAACGAGTTGGTGTCCACGCTGTCGGCAACAGCTTAGCTGATGAAGCAGCAAAAACAGCAGTGGCGACATATCTAGTAGCAGCAGTTACAAGATCCAAAAGTAAGATTGATGATGACATTTTGGCAGCTATTGCTGCTATAGAAACGGGAAGGAATTACCCGAGAGGTTTTCCTTCTCGTTACCAATCATCACTTAAGTCCTGATAAAGTCCCATTGGTGAGGATTAACGACGTTGATGACAGATTGATTCCCAACGCGGACTGCAGATCATCGTTGATAACAGCGGCTCACGAAGGCCTGGCCTCTGCCCACGCCGGCGTTGCAGCTACTGTTTCTCCGTTACAACAACGTTACTGGTGGTGCGGTTTATATAAACAAGCTCACGCTTATGTTCTTGATTGTGACATTTGCCAGCAGATTAAACCTTCAACTGCTGCGCGCCCACCACAAACTCAGTTGTACATATCTAATAAACCACTAGGGTTTGTTTATCTAGATCACTGCGGTCCATTCACCTCTGATACTGCGTACAAGTACATCTTGGTTGCAGTGGATTCGTGCACACGTTTTCTGTGGGTATGGCCACAAAGGAGTGCTGATGCCCGTACTGTCATCAGGGATTTGCGTGTCTTTGTGGGAAGTTTTGCATGTGGTACCTTTCATTCTGATCAGGGCCCTGCGTTCGCCTCTAAGGCGTACAAAGAAGCCATGAGAAATTTGGGGGTCCAAGTCAAATTTTCGTTTCCCTACCGACCTGAGGGTAATAGTGTGGTGGAGTGAATGAACCGTGACTTAAAGCAATCTTTGACAGCAAGGGTTTTAGGCACTGACCGGAACTGGCTAGCCCATCTGTATAACATCCAACGTGCACTTAATAATCTCCCGAGAAGGTCTCTGGGTGGGCGGACCCATACATGATGCTCTTTGGCATACAAATGTTTGTCCCGGACCTTGATGGTCTAGACATGGCGGCGTCAGCCTCACCCTTTGACGTAGATGATCATTGTGCTGTATTGGAGACTCTACAAGAAGCCAGAGACAGTCTAGCGAAGGAACACGTGCCCTCCACATCTGATGCTGCGTTTCAGATTTCGGTAGTCGGCTGGCTACCTCGAGTTGGTGATCTGGTCCGTGAGAAGGTGGAGAACAAGAAGGAGTTTGGCCCCTCTTATCGTGCACCGGTTCCAGTGCTTGGCGTGCAGGGTGCACGAACAGTCATTTTACCTCCACTTCCTGGTCGCAAGGATAACCGGTACATCTCTATTGACAATGTCAAGCTACAGCGAGTGGGCAATTCTTCTTAGTATGACTCCAGCAGTTTCTTGCCCTGCGATGCTGAGAAACTCTGTTTTGGCTCCAGCTGCTACCACCTTGTCTGATGTTGCCATCGAGATGCATACAGTTACTGGTGCTTTGTTGCTACCACCGGCTGGTGGTCTACCTGAGGATGCTGAGTATGCTTATCCTGCAGATGTACCATTGCCTGTTTTACAATCCACCGCAGTTAACCAGTCACGCTACTCCTTTGACAATAAGTCAATGACTTCCAATGCCCCATCAAAAGTTTCAATTTTTGCTGTCTGGTTTAAAAGACATTTTTTAATTCCCCCTTGGACTTACATTTGGCTGGTGCTCATATCTATTTTTTTGTTCATGTCCATTGGATTTGTGGTGGTATTTTTTCGTCTTGTGAATAGACACTACCTAAAAGAAAGATCTACAATTAGACTAATTGATGGAACTTTGGCCCCCCACCCCTCATCACATATCATGAAAAGGGACCAGACTTTTGTGAATATTACTGCCTGGCCTGTGTTGGATGGGATCGCGTGGGATGCTGTTAAATTTCAAATTCATGGTCCCACTGAAGTAATCAATGTGCCAAATGTATTTCGTGTTTCTAAGCAGAGCATCCGCTCAGATGATTGGGATGTTCAAGCCATAGAAGCACTATTTTCTGATTTGAAATATTATGCTGCGTTTGATGCTGAGGATTTGTATTTAGATACTGCTAATTATGATGAGCAGTTTTGCTATCAACATTATGGCAATCATTTCCTTCATAAAGCCAATACGTTTAGAAATTTTGTAAATTACACGCAATGGGAAGGGCCTAGGCTAGGCTGGGCAGCTCCACCACGTTAGTGAACAAATTCACATATTTTTCTGATTTCAGTGTTTCAAACCCTGCCTCCTTTTACTTTAAAGTGGCAGCTGAGGCGGCCTCAAAAGTTAGGCTGACACACACAAAATTGTTATATTCCAAATCCTTTATGGATGATTTGGCAATCAGACATTCTGATCTGTGGAAAGCAACTATTGAGCTTAAATCGGTTTGGGGTTCTAAACCGTGGCAGGTACAAGGAACAGAAGCTTTGCATCGTGCCTGCCTCATCCCGAACCACATGTTGTTTTTGAATTCATCAATTTTTCAGACCACCTGGTTTGGATTGGCTACTTCTAAAAAATTAAATTCTCCCTCTACTCCGGATCTGGGTGCTTATCCTAATTGGGATAATCATACAGAATTGTCCCTTGATGCGTTGCAGTCATACGTTTCTAACTCATCCTTCAATATTTCCAAATTAAACCCGGAAGGATGGTTAATATGGCAAACAAGCTCAGATTCCTGTCAACATCGTTTTCTGGATTTAAATCCGGGGTATACACAGGTTCGTGTGGACCCCCGTTTTGAATCATCTCATACTGTAACTACCTACTCTGTAGGGAAGTTATGCCAATCTTGGCTGCAACATTCCACCTTAGCATCTGTTAAACTTCATTTATCACAATTACATGACAAAATAGATTTGAATGATTTTGTTAAGGGTCCTGCGGGTGACAGGTCCAAAAGATGGGTAGATGCTGTTTATAACGAAGTTTGGAAGCTATCGCAAATTGAAGCTGCATCCAGATTACGGGCTATGGATCAAGCCAATATGGAGAAAGTATTGGCTGTTATAGATAATAGCATTAACACCCTTTCTTCCAGAATTTACACGTTAGATAATATCGTTTCATCTGTTGTTGACATTGTGCAGGATGATGTATCTGTTTTATATCATGGTCAAAATCAATTGCGTTCTATAATGCAATTTGCATGGACATTGCAAACGTTAAAGGCTGGGAAAGTCCCTTGGGACTATATGAATACTTCATCTTTGTTCCTTCCTTTTAATTTAACTGCATAACAACAGTTCATGTCCATGAAAGATGCAACATACTCATTGCTGCACATTGAAAAGTTAGAACCTTTGCCTTTTTCTGTTGCCGAATTAAACTCCGCTGTGTGGCTTATCCACGGGTTAATCACATTACCATTTCCCCTGTTTAAGTTCAGTTCCTGCATGAAACATTATGCGCTAGGCAGATATGAACAACTAGGTACTGCCTTCCTGCATGAAGTTTGGTCACTCCCATTCACATACAGGCGCGTGAGAGATGGTAAAGAGGTTTACTTAAAAGGAGAAGAGTGCACTTCCACTCCGGATCACTCTGTGGTGTGTCGGCACATTCAATTGCATGGTGCATGCAATGTGCACGCTCCTAATTTAGCTTGGGTCCTGAAAGGATTCCAGTGCCAGCCATTACACCGTCATTTACGCTGCTGGCTAACGGTAGTTATTTGCTATTAAATAAGGAAGCTTGCTGTGGGATGTTAGTGGGAATTCCCTACATAGTGACTGTATCACAGAGAGTAGTCTGCTGTAACAACGTCCTTTTCCCACCCCCGCATGGACGGTTCGATATATCCATCTGGCCTCCCATTCCAACCTTGAAAGCAGAGTTCAACAAGATGAGCAGAATAAGGGCTCTATTGTCTCAAAAAGAAGTCGCGTTGACTTCGTCCCGGGAAACATTTGTCCTTCACGTAGCAAACACGCGCACCGAGGTGCAAGCGCTTTTGAATACTGATCTCCCACTGCATTTTGGTACCCTGATTCAGACTATCTTTAATGCCTCGTCAACAAGTGGCCTGACACATTTTTTCAAAATTGTGTGCTCCGGCCTCGTGACCTCCTTCCAAACTATTTTTGGTGTGATCCCGGCATTTTTTCATTCTATTTTTTCCAGCGTCTTTGGAGGTCTACCGTTGATTCTCGCCCTCCTGGCTGGGGTGCTGTTGTTGGTCTGCTTGCTGCGCAATGGCTGCACAGTTTGTGTCACACAAGAGCCTATCCCGGCTGCTCCATCTTCGTAACCGGATGCTTGAATACTTTGGAACACTACCACTGGCAACCTTGAGCTTAGCCTATGGATTGTCCTTCCGGTTTCCCTACTTTACATGCATACAACCTGTCTTTCATTGCCTAGAGTGTCCGTTCCAATGGGCTCTGGATTTGTGCTTGTCAAACTCGGTGTCTCCCGCCCCGGATTATGACCAACTAATGAGTCCCTTAGTGGCTCATGAGTTAGACTGTTCTGGTTTCAGGATTATGGCCTGTGGAGCAGCACATGGAGTCCTAGGGAATTGGGACATCTGTACGGCTGCAGATGACTTCCTGGCAAGAAGTTATCTTGAAGAACACGCCAGTTGTCCTCTGATGGTACTAGAGACTCCGGTTGTCGAGGAACATGTGTGTTCATTCCCCTTGCTGAACTGGATGGCAGACAATTTTGCAGGACGTTCTAATGATTTCCTCTTGGAAGCAGTTGCTACTTACTGTGCTTATACGTTGATGGATTAACTTGGATGTCGTCCAACATTCCTTTACACAAACTTTTTACCTTTTTATTCGACATCCATCGATAATTTTTTTCCCCTTTTAATGTTTTTTTTTCTTCTCTTCGAACCTTCACTGCCCTTATATGGATTTCCAATTTGTGCTCTTAGTTCCGTTCTATCGAACTTGAACTCTGCGTTCCTTAATTGTACCCCTATTAGTTAGTGGTCCGATCAAAGGAGGGTGTAGTGAGGGCTGCAATTTATATACGTACATTGCTAAGTTAGCATAACCGCGTTAGATGTTAGAAAGCCATCTTGCCACTTTTGCTGCTTTTGCACACGACACTGCAGTTACATGTTATTATTTGAGAAATGCTTGCTCGCCTTTACTTCACATGAGAACTGTCTGTTGTTCACATCCCTAGCCGTGAGCTGCGACCTTGGTCTGAACATTGTGTAAAGAAACAGTCTGGGTCGCTAGACGGTGCATGTTTTTGGGTTCTGGTTGATCGGCCCACTATTTAGCCATAACACACACACAGCTGCAAATACCTGAGAGTTGAGCGCTTTTAATATTGCAGGCTGCATGCTTAACACACACATTCGGAAGAAGAGCTTTCCCAGGAGCAGAGTATACCTGATCCTGTGATGTGATTCCACTGTGCTGATCTTTACGGTATGGGGTTCCCAATTCACGCCTAGAGACCTTCTACTAGTCTAATAATATTAGTTTACTAGCGAAAGGAAGGTGGCTGTATTCCACTGTCATTTATACTATGATTTCTCCTTTCATTTTCTATTGTATTGTAACTATGCTGATGGTTTTGATTTTAATCATTTGTCTGCTTATGTTAGCCAAAGTACTGCATCTTAGGACACGAGGTTTATAAAATAAACTCTTTAAACTTTACCGTGTCTCTGATTACTCTTGTTGTGGACTGATATGAGAATAATAACGAATAGGTATTTCTGATTCCCACCATTCCTGAGAATACACTAAGTCGCTTGTTCTGGGTTGTCTATACATTGGGACCGCCGCGATAAATACGGATAACGAATGGGACACTGATGCTGGTCGGATAGGGGTTCTGGGTTCTGAGGTGAGTTTTTGGTACACCACAATTCACCGAGATCCTGGTTTCCCCGTTCCTAAAGTTGAACGGGGACAAGACAGAGGTCCTGGTCTTTGGCAAGGACCAGGGCATATGGTCAGATGATTGGTGGCCTCCTTCTTTAGGTAGCTGCCCAACACCAACACAATCTGCCAGGAACCTAGGCGTCATCTTCGACACCCAGCTCTCCATGGAGCTTCAGGTCAACAGAACGGTGGCTACCTGTTGGGGAGTCATCAAGACCTTGAAAAGAATCGTACACTACTTGTCCCCTCAGGCACGGAAACAGGTGGTGATCGCCCTTGTTGGCTCAAGGCTTGATTACTGCAACTCAGTGTACGCCGGGGCCAACAAGGGCCTGCTTCAGCGTTTGCAGGTCATACAAAATGCGGCAGCGCGGTTTGCTCTCGCTTTGCCCTGGCTGGCCTCGATGATCTTAGCGAGGAAGAACCTCCACTGGCTCCCCATCCCCTCAAGGATCACTTTTAAACTCCTCTGCCTTACATATAAGGCTTTAACTGCAGGCCCGGCTGATGCCCTTGGATCACTTCTCTCTAGATACGTTCCGAGTAGATGTCTCCGATCCAGTGAGCTTAATCAACTGGTAATTCCCAGAGCCAAGAAGGCTAGATGGGGGAGCAAAGCTTTTTCCATACTGGCTCCTCTGATGTGGAATTCACTCCCCCTGGAAATCAAAACACTGCCCTCCCTTGACCTCTTTAGGAAGTCATTGAAAACTTGGCTCTTTATCAATGCTTACCAGTAGGATCTGTTTCTTTTCGCTCACAGTCTTTATTTGGATTAGGCGCCTTGACGCCCATTGGGCATAGCTGCGCAATATAAATAATGTTTCATTCATTCATTCATTCATAGTTCTGTGCATGAGCAGAATCCCTGCAACAGCAAAGCTCCAGCTGAGAGCTGAACCAACCCTTGCTTCAGGAGAAGCAGAGAGGCAATCGATGACAATCCCACCTACCTCCAGTTCTTCTTCAGACACTGGCAGTGGCGCGGTACAAAAGTACTCCTCCAGAGTTTGGGACTTTTTTACAGTTAACAGTCTGCACCACTTGCCACACAAATATTCATTGAGGTAAGCCTGATACACGTTGTGGTACTGGAGGCCAGACGACCCATATGAAAAAACATCATGCAATCAATGGGAGGAGCACCATAACAAAATTTCAGAACGTGGTTGTGGTGGTGATGAGTGCTGGGAAACATCAGCTACAAGTCCAGTCACTATAGAAGGTGATGATGATGAGGAAGAAGAGGGTGACACCTTCACACATAGCAGCCCTGTTCCAACAGTGCACCAGCAGATTCACCCACCTCAGCAACTTCACGATGGCGCAAGAAGACTCAGTGAGATGGAGACACCACGACATGCAGTGACTGCCCCCCACCCTGACGCATATTGAGTCTACCACTACCATATATTTCTCAAAATATGCCTGTGACAGTGACCCAAGAAGAGAAGAAAATTAGTCTACCTTTACAGGCATGTTTAGACAGGAAGGCCCTATGAGTGAAACCACCCAACCACAAGTTTGTACAATGGGAAGCAGGCAAAAATATTAGCGCTGGACCTCCTCCCTTTTGTTTTGTGGAAGGAGTGGTATTTTTAGAATTTGTGGCAGCCATCTGCCCAAAATGGAAGGTACCAAGTAGAACCTATTTTGCCAGAGCTGCTGTTCCAGCGCTGCATCACAATGTGCTGCAGTTCGTTGGAAAAGCTTTGCAGCAAAGTGTTGTTCATACCATCCACCTGACGACAGACATGTGGACCAGTTGTCAGGTGACCGATTTCTTGTGCATCACTGCACACAGGATGTCTTTGTGGGGGTAAAGCAAAAAATGTCTTCAGGTCTTTGCCCTGAAGAAAGTTTTAAGAGCTTTCAGCGGCATTTAACAGTGGCCATGTTCGCCATGGAGGAATCACATACAGCTGTAAATATCTTGGAGGAATTTAACAGCAAGGTATATGAATTGCTGCAACCCAGAGGTCTCAGAATTGCATTTGTTACCACGGCCAATGGTAGTAAACTAGTCAATGCCAAGTCAGATGGAGGTTATTTCAGGGCCCTGTGTTTGGCCCATTGCATCAACCTGGTAGTGCAAGACTTCCTAAAAAAGGAAGTCATAGTCAGCAACATACTGACCACCTGCATAAGACTCTGTACTCATTTCAGCCATTCTCTTAAAGCCCTGAAGCAGTTGTGGATTATTGAGTGCAATAATTGAACACCAATTAAAGCCCTGATAGAGGAGGCACCAACACATTGGAACGCAACCTTTTACACGTTGCAGTGTCTGTTTGAGCATTACAAACAGATCAAATACTATGTCATTAAAAGAGGATTGGATGCAGTTGGAAAGGCTATGACCATGGAAGCCGTCAAATGGGGCCTAGTCCAATGCCTGACACAGATGATATTCCCTTTTGAGGTTTTCACACTGTAAGGTAGCGATGAGAACAGTGCAATGGGCCAAGCTATCCCAGGTAAAGAAGGTGTATGAAATGTTCGCTCCCACATGTGCGAATAAAAACACAGAAGCACATGGCTTGGTTGAGACCATAGTCCTTTGCTTGGCTTGTAATACAAGGCTACAACATGACATTATGCAGTCCAAAGAGCACCTCTATGCCACACTACTTGATCCAAGGTACAAGGTACAAAATAATTCTGCCGACTTTCATTCCTTTTTCTGAAGGGGATGTTTTAAAATACAAGAGGCTGATTGTAGAGCAAGCGGAGACTTGGAAGAAGAATGGCTGGAACTTTGAATCCCACCCCTCAGTTCTGGGGTGCCACCTTCAACTTCCAGAGTGGGTAGTCTTGTCTTGCAGCAGCCAACAACACCATCAACCAGAACACCAGCAACAACAGCAACAGAAGGACCAGACCCAACCTCTGCATTGCATTTGCTTCAATTGGCAGGGCTCAAGTCCAGTACAGAGGTGATGGCAAAATAGGTTGAGCAAGTGGCAGCACCAATGACCATCCACAGGATGTTCCAGGAGCATCTGGATGATCCAAAAGAGATCTATGTAGATCAAAATCCATTGATGTATTAGTATGGGAAGGTGCGCCAATGGATCAGCAGGATGGCAATAAAGTATCAGGCTTTTCCTGTCACCAGTGTGTCTGCTGAAAGTATGTTCAGTGCAGCTGCTGTGGGTGTTACAGTGAGAAGGACCAGTCTCTCGCCTCAAATTGTGTAGAGATTCACTATGATCAAAATGAACCAACGTTTTCTACCACACAATTACACCATTCCTGAAACAGCAACACAGGAGGAGGAGGAGGGTGATTGGTCTGAAATTGAATTAAATGTGTTGGCTGACCAACTTCTGGGTCAACCACCTGAGTTTGAAGAAAAACTCTAATTGTTGGACTAAGTATACCAGTGGCCCCATAGAACTTTTACATTTTTTTCTCACTGAACGTAGTTTGTTCTTTGCAAAGTCACATATATATTGCTGGATTGCAGTTGGAACAGTGTGCATTGAAGAAGCCTCCAAAATTCCTTCATGACATTAGGGACAATGCCATCCCTCCTCACATGCCTATTGCCCAATGCCTAGCCCTTTGTGCATCACTTAGCACTGGAAGGTCTACCCCATAAAATAATTTGTTATCTACAAGACTGCCTGCCAATACCAAATTCAATTGTGCTGCCTGCATCAAAGAGGATTGAATACCTAATACCTGAACTACCCGTCCTTGTATTGGAAGAGGTAACTTCAACTACTGCAACGGTGAGTGACTGATTACTTGAGTGATGATGATGATTGATGAATCATGTGGTGGCAGATAGTGAGGAAGGTTGTTGCACTTTAATGTGGGAGCTTAACGGAGCTGACTGATACGCAATGTTTGGGGCCTGAGTGATGGGCGAACATTTTTTCCCTGGAGGTGATTGGCCTTCACAAACTTACTTAGCGAAAATGAGCTAACCTGTAAGGTCTACTCCTATGATCCTTCTTTTTTTTCCATCATCTAGGATGGCTGCCCCAGGCAATCCTTTGATTTACAATATTCCAATCTGTTGCTTGCATTAAAGGAGAGATAGTGTGCCTACCACTGTCCTTGGAGTGAAGCAAGTAACCATTGCAGCAATAAATAGCCCACACCAGTCCATTACCAACCTGTGCTTTAAAAATTATCCATATTTAAGTTATAGAATGAAGAACATCAGTAGTCAGCATCATCATTTAGGCCTTCCGTTGCGTAACTGTAAACGCCTAACCTAAGCTTGTCCACTCCATACTTTGAGTCTATTTTTTATAACTTGAGGATTTCACAAATAATACTACTTGCTCAACATTAGCCAAATCTTACTAGCAGTGCTAATAGTTCTATTTTAGAACGATCAGGGATTCTCATTGTGAGATCATGTAGTGCTCAGGTGGTGTCAATTTTTTGTAAATCTTTGATAAATATATAACCCACTAACTCAGTCTTTCTACTTCCATTTAGTTGCCTATGATGGATAATCAACCAATCATTCAGATTAATCCCACAGTTGGAGCTCACCTGGGTGGAACTGGAAGTGGGACCTTGCTTATATAGTTGTGATGTCTCCCCTGTTATAACTGAATCTATATTCAGACACGACAACTAGTATGGAGGAAATTTAAATTAGTAAGTAAGTAACTAACTGCTACTGGTGTTTATCTAGATTGTTGTACACAATATAGGTCACCATGGCAGCATTCCCCCTAATGCTCAACATAGTTAGAGAATTATAACTCTATAAATAGGCGCTACACTCTCTCTCACGTTACAAGCACATAAACAGGCTGCATAAAACTACTTGAAGGCAGCAGTGCAAAGTAAAAGTAAAAAAAACTAGGGGGCGCTAGAGAGCGCGCAAGCAGAATGGCCGCACTGCTGTGAGGCTCCTGCAGCCTGGAACCAAAATCCGTAATTTATCCTGGCTAAACCGCTGTTCCCGTACCTGTAACTACCCTTGGCTGCGAACGAGGTCTTGCTGCTGCCTCGGTGAAAGTTGGAGCCCTGTGCGAGCGGCTGCGGCGGAGTTAGCGACGGTTGTGGCCGGAGGGGGAGTTCAGCGGACGTGTGGCGGAGCGCGCCGCCCGGCGTGTGATTCACGCAAGACCGAGGCTCACCACGAGGCATGCGGGCCGTGCTGGAGCCCGCGCTGGCGACACATTGACGGCTGCGTGGTTGGCGGAAAAGTCGACAGGAGAAGAGGAGGCAAGTCGGACACCCCCCCGCTATAAGGCGCGCTGCTGCATGTGCACTCGGAGCCCTGTGAGGACCGGCGCCATCCGACGGAGGAGCCCGCCTGCAGCGGTGAGGTGGGGGCTCTGGAGCAAGGGCAACGAGATCTGTCGGCGCTGGGGGCCCGTGTAGGTGGGCGCTCCCCCCCTCCCCTCCCCCTGCCAGAGGAGGACGCGTCGGTGTCCGCGACGGACGTGGGGGCAGCAGTGCGGAGTCTGGATAGGTGGAGAGGACTCGGAGACTCACCGCCCTGTTTGCTGATGCCTTGCTGGCCTCTCTCCCGCGTGCTGGCCTGCTGTTGAGGGGCTCGTGGGAGACGGCCGTTGGTTCCCTGCACCCTGCGGCCTGCGGGGCATCTCGCATCTCCATTCATTCGCCTGGCACGACTACATTGGATCTTGGGGTCCCGGCGGCCGGGCCTTCTTCGGGGGCCTGTGGTGGTGGACGCCCCTTACCTGCCTTTTGCTCCCTGGTCGGGGGGGGCTGGTTCGGACCCGGTGGTGCCCTGATATTTACCGCTGAGGTCGAGCTGCACGCTGCCCGGAACTTCTGGGCCCGCCTGTGCCCTTGAGGATAGCGGAGGCTGGCGCGCGGAGACCTGTGTTGCCACTCACGATGGGCAAGCAGGACAATCGCCAGCCCAAGCTCTCGTTTGACCCCCCGGCTGCCAAGAAAGGGGTGCGAGGTGCGCAGGACCCGGGGGGCGCCCAGAGCTCGCCCGCGCCCGAGGCGGGTTCCTCCTCCACGGCCACGGACCTACAACACATAATGCAGGAGATGAAGCAAGGTTTCGCTACCATTGTGGACAAGGTCGACCGGCTATCGTCCAGAATGGACGCCATAGCGCAGAGAATAGACATCCATGAGGAGAGGATTGCGGAAACGGAGCGGAGGATATCCGATAACGACGATACCACAGCCACCCACACCACACAGCTTGCCAGAATGGATAATGTCCTGAGACTTATTGCTGCAAAGAACGAGGAGTTGGAGGCCCGTGGTCGCCGCAATAACATCCGCGTGGTGGGGATTCCAGAATCCACCAATACGGGGCGCATGGAAGACTATGTGGAAAAGATCCTCCTGGCCGCCGTTGGTTCCGACGCCTTTTCTAAGCAATTCATTGTTGAGAGAGCACATCGCTCTCTTGGGCCGCGACCAAAACCGGGAGCTCCTCCTCGACCCATCATTGCACGGCTGTTAAACTATAGAGACAGGGACACAGCGTTGCGAGCGGCTCGCACGGCCCAGACTCTTTCGTGTGATGGGGTTAACTTTACTGTCTACCCAGACTTCACGCCTATCGTGCAAGAACAACGGCGTAAATTTCTTGAAGTGAAAAAGAAACTGAGGGCCCAACAAATTGATTATGCTCTACTCTACCCGGCTAAATTGAGGATTACTCACCAAGCACGACAGCATTTCTTTACGAACCCGCAGCAGGTAGAGGACTTTCTTAAGGCTCTGCGGAATGGGCGAACAGAGAGGTCTGCTGAAAGCGAAGCGGATCGTGAGGATGAGCGTTAGGAAGAGTGGTGTGCTTTCGTGCTGGATGGATCTGCGGACTCAGGAACTATTGCCATATGCTTAATCCGGATGAGCGCCCAAGGGACGTGAGAGCATGAAGATGCTGTGACTGTTTGGACCTTCTTTGGTCGGATGTGGGACAGCGGTTGGTAACGTATTCCAGGCACCACCTCCCCGTGCCTTCCCCTGTTGTGAGAGGGGGCGGGCCGCTGGGGGTGGATCTGGGCGCACTCTGGACGGACCCCATGGGGTGTACCCCATTGCTGACACTGACTATGTTGCTCCTGTTGAGCTTTCTGGTGGGCCTTATGGGTGGGGGGAGGGGAGGGGATTCTGGCAAGTTGGGGTTGCTTCAGTGGGTTGGGGGTGGGGTGGGGATGCGCATGATGGCCCTGGTCTCTCCCGTTGCCCTCGCTTCATCCAGAGCAACTTTGCCCGGATGGAGGGATCGGCACGGGTGGGGATCCCTGCTGCACGCAATATTTGTATATGTGGCCTGCGGCGGCGATTGGGTAGGAGCGCTCACTGACAGGTCATGGAGTATGGGATGCACGGAGCTATCTGTCCTACATCTCGGGGGGGACGCGGGGGGGAGTGGAGCGAGGACCCTGGAGCCTACTGGCCCGGGCCGCCCTGCTATGCCCTTGCCTAGGGACTGTGGTAGGTCTTTGCGTGCTCGCAATGCTGTGGCAATTCTTGTGGATAGCTGCGGGACAACTAAGTCGGAACGATGGTATGTGATGACCCTAGCCCACACTTTAGCTCCAACTGCTTTGGACAGGTTGCTATGCAAGGCTGCTTACCCTGGGTGGGGCGAGGAGATGCGCGTATCGGTGCAGTGTGGGGATGTCTTAGATACGGTGCTAGTAGATCATGTCCTTCAGATGGTTCCGGGACTTTTGTTTACACTGTTTATGTTGTGGGGTGGGGGGATGGAAATGTTTGAATATGTTATTGTACTATTTTATGCGACCAACATCACTGTGGGTTTTTCTTTTTTTAAGACTTTGGGTTCCCCGGCAGGTGGCATACTGGAGGGCCCCCCCTTGGCGCCGACTCATCCCACATTCAATCATGGGGGATCTGGCGGAGGTACCGGCAGGCATGGGGGGCACAGAAGGTGGCGCGGCTCTGCTGCTGCGGTAATACTGCGGTTCAACATGTGTATTCACGGCTGCGTGGGGGGCCCTCCCCTGTCGCGGCACTGTCATCTCCTTTTACTGTCCCCATGGCACGCACAGATTCGGCCTTAAATATCCTGACGTGGAATGTTAGGGGTCTGGGAGACCCGCGGAAACGGAGACAGATACTCTCCTATCTAGACCGCCATGTTATCCATATTGCCTTTCTCCAGGAGACCCACTTCAGAGCGCACACCAGCCACCCCTTTGCCGGCAGATGGGCTGCATTGGCTGCCTTTTCCTCCTACTCTTCGTACTCTAGGGGTGTGGCGATATTGATAAAGAAGGGAACGCCCTTCAGTATGGAGGGCACTAAAAGTGACACTCAGGGGCGGTACTGTCTGATGTGGGGTAGGCTGGGACATGTGGCGGTTGCACTGATCTGTTGTTATGGCCCCAATATAGATGATCCGCACTTCTTTACTGACCTTAATGCAGCAATTGTGGGCTTGGGCCCGAGGCAGCTTATTTGGGGAGGGGACTTCAACACCTCATTGGACCCGTCTAGGGATAGATCCCACCCGGCCTCGCACCACTACACTAGGGCGCGTGCGAACCTGTTGGACGTATTGGCTAGTCATAATTTAATTGACACGTGGAGGCACCTACATGCAGACGCACGTGAAGGTACTCACTTCACGGCGCAAGCAAAATCATGGGCAAGACTAGACTATGTTTTTATCTCCCCTCATTTTCATGCAGCGCTGGAACATGCACACCATCTCCCACGCACGTTCTCTGATCATTCGCCGACCCGTGTCACGTTGCGAGCGGCGGACCTAGGCCCGCCGGTGACATCTTGGCGCCTGCAGCCCATGATGCTGCTGGACCCGGTATTTCAGGAGGAGTTACGGGAGGAATGTTTGGAGTTCTTTGAGCGTAATAAGGATTCCGTGTCTGAGGTCGGAACCATATGGGACGCTTTTAAGGTTACCATACGGGGAGTTTGCATCGCTAAGGGGTCAGGCGTTCTCAAAACCATATTAGCCCGTCTGCGTACCCTGGAGAGTGAACTTGAGGCGCTTGAGATGTCGCTAGCTGATGGCCCTACGGATGCCACGCTCGCTAGTATTCGGGAAAAGATAGCGGAATATGTGACCGAAGCTGATCGGGAGGTGAAATTTAGGGGCAAACACTGGATAGCTCGCCGTTATGGCGAAGGCGAACGGCCAGGGAAAGCCCTGGCAGCGACGATGCGACTGTCGCGCCCGCCTAATACTATAATGGAAATTGACAGCGGTAGTGGTCTCGTTTACAGGGACACCACGCTCATTCTCAACGCATTTGTTGAGCATTATCATCACTTGTACACTTCGACCAGGGTTGGGGATCTGCAACTGCAGGACTATCTGGGAGATGTCTCCTTGGGATGGCTTAGCGATACACAACAGGCTTTTTTGAGCTCCCCTTTCGAATTGGATGAGGTGCGGGAGGCTATTATGCACATGCAATCGGGCAAGGCCACTGGCCTTGATGGGATCCCAATCGAATTCTATAAGACCTATATTGATTTTATGGCGCCGGTACTCCGTGAGGTGTATGAAGATGCACTGGAGGTGGGCCATCTCCCCCCTTCGATGCGTATGGCCCTCATTACTTCGCTCCTCAAGCCTGGTAAAGCTGCTGACCTATGCGATTCCTACCGACCCCTCTCATTGCTCAATTGCGATGTTAAAATACTTGCAAAACTGATAGCTACCCGGATTAACCTGCTCCTCCCTAATCTGGTCCTCCCTGATCAGGCGGGGTTCGTGCCTGGCAGGGCCACATCCCATAATCTGCGTACCTTTTTCTCGATTCTGAATGCCGTGCATGGCGATCTCCCGATGGCTGCTGTCTTCCTTGATGCCTCGAAAGCTTTCGATTCGCTTGAGTGGGATTATGTATTTCGAGTTCTGGAACTGATGGGGTTTCCCCTCATCTTTATTTCTTGGATCAGGCTCTTGTACGTATCCCCTAAGGCTCGCGTGCTTGTGAACGGGAAACTGTCGGAGGCGTTTCATATCACCAGAGGCACTAGGCAGGGTTGCCCCCTGTCGCCCCTGCTGTTTGCTATCGCCATGGAGCCGCTCGCGGCGCGGCTCAGGCAGCATCATAACGATAAGGCGATGCGTTGCTTTCAAAGACAAATATTGATTTCTATGTATGCAGACGACATTACCCTGTATATTCGGGATCCCCGTGATAACCTTCACCCAGTTCTTAGGGAGTTCATCAGGTTTGGTATGCTCTCGGGAATTCAGATCAATTGGAGCAAGTCTCGGGTTTTCCCGCTTACGTCATCTACTAGCAGCTTTACGCTGGAGTTCCCTCTGGCTTGGTGCGAGGGGGATTTCACCTACCTAGGTATACACATCGAGAAAAACAGGGACGAGCTGCTGAGGGCCAATTATGGCACGAAGATGACTCGAATTTCAGACTGCATAACGCGATGGATTACACTCCCCCTTTCTATGGCGGGTCGGGTATCGCTGATTAAAATGGTGATACTGCCACAGTTGCTGTATCTCTTCCTGAACATCCCCTTTCACCCGGGCAGTTTCTTCTTCCGGACCTTGCGCTCGGAGCTTATTCGCCTGGTTTGGGGGGGAAAGTCTCCTCGACTCAAATGGGAGATCCTCACTAGGCCGTTTGTGCAGGGCGGGTTTGGCGTCCCGGACTTCGAGCTGTACTTCCTAGCGGCGCAGGCACACTTCGCCTATTTCTGGATACAGCAGCCCCGTTACATGCCCCAGCTTGCGGCAGAACACTGGCTGGCGCATCCGGTCCCTATAGAGGGCGCATTGTACGCTCCGGTAGTCGGGGCAGATGCGCTGCCCACTACAGTGGCGAGTACGGTGACGGCCTGGAAACGAATAACTGCTAAGCTGGGCCTGAATATGGTATACGCCCCGCTCCTGCCGCTTGTTTATCACCCCGCCATGCCCCTACTGCAAGAGGCAGGGTTTCGGAGGCTGGCCCAGTCCATCCACGTTAAGACATGGGGAGACTTATATCATGATGGCACGTTTCGCTCTATGGAGCACCTCTTTGGGGGCATCCAGCCTTCCCCCCTTGCGGTTTTCTTGTATATTCGGCTCCGGCAGGGGCTTAAGGCACTCACGCCCGATTTCCCACGGGAACCGCCAGAGGTTGCGCCATTACAGCGTGCCCTTCGGGACGAGACCCCTACCAAATTAGTCTCCAAGATCTACGGGTCGGTACATTCGCTGATAGACGCGCCGCCTCTTGCTGCCCGGGAGAACTGGGATCGGGAACTGCAGACCCCGCTGACGGACAAACAGTGGGAGTTCTGCCTTCAGCAAACGGAGCGTATTTCTTCTAGTAGCAGATTCAGAATAATACACTATAAATATATACACAGGTTGTATTACACTCCTTTAAAGCTGCACAAATTCCGACTCCGGGAGGATGATAGATGCGACCGATGCCACGCTCCTGGAGCAGACTTCCTCCACTTGGCATGGGCGTGCGGGGCGGTGCAGAGGTACTGGCATCAGATCTTTACAGCAGTATCCAAAATGATTAATTCGGAGATAGAGCCTTCCCCTGTCCTCGCCCTCTTGGGATATGTAGAGCCCATACAAGCCTCGCACCGTAAATTCATTGCATTAGCCTTCCTGCTTGCCAAAAGACGAGTTGCATGCAAGTGGGGCAGAGGCAGGGCCCCCAAATTTAAGGAGTGGATGCGGGATATGGTTTATTGCCAGGAACAAATTAATACGTATTCTGAACTCTTACCGCCTACTTCCAGGCCCACTGATACTTGGGCGCCCCTGACGTGCTACTTGATGGGAGGGAAGACTGCCGGGGAGGTTGAGGCGATCCCATAATCACGTGCGGGACTATCCCTCCAGACATGTGTCACACCTGCGATGAGGGGTGCGTTCCTGGGCGGATGCGACTGACTGGCTGGTGGGTGCAGCGGCCCTTCGGCTCGGGGGGAATGGCTTCCACCTGCTCGGTGCTTGGGCAGGGGAGGGTGGAATTGCGGCTCCACCGGGAAGAGTCTGATTTGTCGCGCATTCCACAGTTGTTAAGGATTTTAAATGCGATCTTGACTTATGGATGTATTGTGATATTGATGTTTGCTGTGATGCTCCTTGCCACCTCTGTACTACTTCCTATTGCCTTCTGAACCCATTGTAATAACTTGCTTACGATGTATGGTCGCTCACTTTGTTTCGTAAATAAAATTTTCAAAAAAAAAAAAAAAAAAAAAAAAAGTAAAAAAAACTATTCAGGCAATACTTTTAGATTGAATAAAATAGTTTTCCCTTTTATTTATTCACAAAGAAACCCACCCTCTCCACCCAAACAACATGCCCACTCCTCTCCCCCAACAATACTGACCCAAGGCCCAAAACTTTAAATGTCCAAGGGAAAGGTCTCTCCAGTCCGAAATCCCTTCCCACACTCTCCACCCATCCCCAACAAACAACAAGTACCTCCCACCAAAACAAAATATTAGAAGAGGGCTTTAAGGATATTGGTCTGGAGTTGGTCAAGCCTCTGCTCCATCGTGGTGAGCTAGCCCTTGCTGTTGTTCAGTCACTGCAGGATGTGGAGCAGTAATGGCCTGTTGTCAGTATAGTAGGGGCTAGCAGCAGTTGACTGGCAGTGGTGCTGGCTATGGGATGGCCAGGAGGCTGGAGGCTAAGGGTGACCTTCTGCTCTGGGGACTTGCTGTTGTGCATTAATTTACTCCTCCTCCTCTTCCAGAACAACTAACCACCGGTATTCCAGCTGGATATGCTCCAGCCTCTGCTGCCGCAAATGGGCCGCTATTCCCTGCCTGGTGGGTGGCCCGACTGGACCAGTAGGAGCAGCTATCTTAAGAAAAACAAAAAAGACAAATTGTAAATAATGCTCTGTGCAAGCAATTCTTTTAAATTACTGGGTGGCACAGTAGCAGCACATTGCTGGTCCTCTAGAATCATTGAAATTTATTGAATGTGGGTATGATTAGGAGAGTCACAAGGCCGATTTTATGTTTTACCCACACATGTCAAACATAAAAAACACTGACTGTGTGGCAGAAAAGCATTAACAGGCAGAATAACATCACTGGATGAAAAAAAAACCTGTGATTTGAATATTAATTTATTCTAAAGAATTTTCAAGTAACTATAAACAGACTGAGTCAGACACTTTGAGTTGAAAAATAAATTACCACTCATTAATGAGCATGGCATTATGCACTATATGGAATACAAGTTGTGTGTTGGGTTCAAATAATGAAGCCATGTTCATTGCTTGAACCCTCTGTTTAGGGCAGACAGCTTCAAAATGGAAAAGAACTACTTTGATCTGCTTATACATTTCTTCTCTTCCCTTAGTGACTTCTGTTAACCACCTACTACATTTGGAGGGAATTCTTTGGAATAACCGCCCCCACTCCTTTCCTCGACTCTCCAATGAGCGTGTCGCAGTGATAGCGCTAGACCCCTCTACCCTGCATTACTCCCTCTCACTCGCCTCTATCCAGGATAACTCTTTGAGAAAATAGAATTCTTCCTTCTACCAACCTGAATCACTTGCACCAGTATGACAGTATCATGCCTGAAAACTGCAGGATGCAACTCTTACACTATTTCTTACCCCCAGCCTATCCAAGTCCACATCAAAAACCTTCAAACACAATCTCTTGAGAAGACACCCTGAGACACTGATTTTTGCCCTTACTTCAACTCAGCTTCTTGTCTCTCTCCCCACTGTGTCATCCCTTCAGCACGGGACTCATAGCAGCACCTCCCTTAAAGCCATTAGTCTACCACCTACCTCACCACCTCAAACTTCCAATAATCTCATTAGTGCACCACATACCGCACCACCCCAGTACACCATCTGCTCTTCGTCCCCATCCCACAACCTTAGCGGAAAATGCTCGGACCACCCAGAAATTGCACCCCACCCCCCCAAAGGTCTACTACCTACCTCACCGCCTCAAAATTCCAATAATCTCATTAGTGCACCACATGCCTCCCCACCCCATAACTCACCACCCTAGCCCCTCAAAATTGCAACGCCTGTTAGTACACCATCCGCTCTTCATCCCCACCCCACATCACTAGCGGAAAACGCTCAGACCATCCAGAAATTATACCCCCCCAAAGGCAGCCTAACAACCCTGCATAGCAAAATTGGCCCTCTGCTCACCTCTCCACACAGAAACGCAGCCACTTTGGAGACTAAACTCCAATTCTCTCACTGGGATCCCCGACTATGTCACTCCAAGCCCTGACTCCTCTCTCCTCTCGCCACTAGTGCACCCGTCACTAACAGACCTGGAAGCTCTGAACCTCCGGACAGCCAGCCTAGCTCAGAGCATACACAACGCGACTCTTGAATTGAGGAACCTCCTACTCTTTACTGAACACTCCCTTGCTGAAATCAAGCATGGTCATAATTCAGTACTCTGCCCGCATATCAAGCCTTACTCTCAACCACTGTCACTGGCCAAGAGACAATCCTGCCCTCTCATTAAACTCAACTATCTATCAGAAGATGAAACTCTAGCGCTTCTTCTATCCTATGAGGAGACACCTGCCGCCTTTAATCCTCTTACTAAGGAAGGCGAGCACAAGATTGATAACATCTTAATCAACACAAACAGATCCACCAGCTGCAGTAACAGAGGGGTAATCAGAAGTAATCTAAAATGAATACCCTTATCCACCGCTACCCTCGACTCAACCCCAGGTAACTCTGCATCTCCACTCTCTGGTCTCCTTAACTGCAGTGAAGCATGCCTCTGACATTGCCGAACTCAAATTGATGTGGCAATCTTAACTGAATCTTGGCTCAATTAAACTTCCTCACCCTGCTTAGATCTACTGGTACCTCCAATCTATAACAGTATAAGACTTGACAAACAAATTAAATGAGGAAGAGGTATTGCTTGCATCCATCGCGCCGACCTCTCCGTTACGCAATTCCGCTCTGACCCTCTCGACTTCTGCGAATAACTCGCACTCTCCATAGGTAACGGCTCAAACCAACTATGCAAACTGCACACCTTCTACCACCCCCAAGGTAAAAATGACCCATTCATTGACAACCTTATGGAAATCAGTGTAACAAATGCCTCCCCACACTCCAATTATATATTCCTAGGAGACTTTAACCTCCATTGGAATGACCTAAATGACGCTTAGGTCAACATCCTTAAAGACTTCCTGGATGGCCAATCACTTACCCAAGCCTGCACTCAACCCACACACTCGAAAGGAGTCATGCTGGACTAGATCATCTCAAAGGATGCAACGGTCAGGCTAACTTCAGTTGCTCCTTGCGACTGGTCAGATCACCATGCTATTTCCTTCCAAATATTGGACGTACCTAAGAAAAGATCAGTGCAACCAGTGAATTCGAAAGTATGGATCTGGGACACCAAAAGCCTAGACTCCGAGAAGTTGGTAGCGCGATGCAAGATGGATATCTTCCCTGCCTCCAATTTATCTACGGTCAATGAACTTACTGACCACTACAACTCAACAATGTCGGATATAATTGACTCACTAGCCCCGCTTAAACTAAAAAGAGGTCAGACCAAAGACAAAAATCCCTAGTTCAATGGGACCCTAAACACCGAAAGGAGAAATCTTCGGCGAATAGAAAGGAATTGGAGACAACACCCCTCCTCCCCGCAACTAAAACTTCTTAGAAAGACCAGAAATGCGCACAATAAGAGCATTCGCAATTCAAAAAAATAATTCTCCAGAGCAGAACTTGAAAACGATAAGAACAGACCTCACAAGCTCTTTCAATTGATAAAACAACAATCAAATAAAATGGCTAAAACCTCTGAAGAAACAACCAAATCCCTAATAAGCTCTGATGAGTTCTCCTCCTTCTTCTCGGCTAAAATCAACTCCCTGGGTAATGAGTTGTTCTCTGCCGCTACCGTCCTCCCACAGCCCTTGGAGACTCTTCAAAATGGCACTACACACTCCTCACAGATGTTACCAAAAAATCAAGCACACTGGATGACCTTCGACCTTTATGACGAGCATAGCATAGAAAAATTCTATCATCCATTAAACCGAACAACCACTTCATAGACACGCTTCCATCCAACAGTTTATCTGTAAACAATCATCTCATCATACCCATCTGAACTGTAATAATCAATGCTTCCCTAATGCAAGGGTCTATACCAGACTCGTTAAAAACGGGACAAGTCATTCCTATTCTAAAAAATCCCTTGCTAAACCCTGCTGAACCAGACAATATCAGACCAATATCTAACATTCATCTACTTGCGAAACTACTTGAGAAATCAATGCAACAACAACTTAGCCTACACATCGCCACTTTCAACTTGCTAGATGAGTGCCAATCTGGTTTCAGACCAGCCCCCAGCACTGAAACTACTATTCTCCACATAGTAGATGATGCCCTCCAAACCCTAGATCAAGGCAAAACATGTCTCCTAATTCTGTTGGATCTTTCCTCGGTGTTCAACACAGTCACCCATTAAAAGCTTCTACAACATCTGGAACTCAGGATGGGCCTAGGGGGAACCATTCTCAAGAGGTTCAAATCCTTCCTACAGAATCGCTGCCAGAGATTCTTAATTAATCACATTCTATCCTCCCCTTCTCCGATTACGATTGGCATCCCCCAAGGTTCAACTCTCTCCCCAACTCTCTTTAACCTCTATCTCTAACCACTAGCTGAAATCCTTCACAACGCCAACATCTCTTTCCACATGTACGCTGACGACACCCAGGTCTACATCAAAATCTCTTCTCTAGCGGAGGTCCAAATAATGAATGATGCTCTGGAACAGACTGTTCACTGGCTTGCCAGCAACCAGCTCAAACTCAATGCAGAGAAAACCTAGTTCTTGCTAATCTCCCCTTCGAAAAGCTCCCCTGACATACTTGAATGTACCAACTCGATCACCGCACTGAACTGCACCCCGACCACAGTGGACTCAGCCAAATCACACTGGACAAAAACCTGAACATGCGAGCCCACATAAACACTCTGGACAAAAATGCCAGGTTTCACCTCAGATATCTGAGAAATCTCAAACCTTTCCTAGACACTTCGGACCTAAAAATGGCAGTTCATGCCCTAGTTATCTTTAGGATCGAATACGGATGCTCAACCTTATCTGGCCTACCAAGAATCTCTACAGCTCCCCTAAAAGCCTGTCTCAACGCAGCTGCAAGACTCCTAACTGGCTCAAAACAATTCGATCATATCTCGCCGCACCTAAAGGTACTGAACTGGCTACCGTACGATGCTAGAATCCAACTCAAATTGGCCTGTATCACTCCAAGTCTCCTGCCTGCCTTGCTCAGAAAATCGTGGTCTCCAAAGGAGACAGGCACTCTCGGTGTGCCAGGGATTTTGTGTTGAAACCGCCCTTCTTCCGGAAGAAGAAAACATACAACAGAGCTTTCTCTGGGGCTGCCTCCGGAATCTGGAACTCACTGCCGCCTTACATCAGAAGAATACCTGCCCTATCAAGTTTCAAAAAGGAAGGAAAGACCTACCTAATTGGCAAATTCCTACCCTAATCTCTTTCAGTGCCTCCGCAGTTTCAGCAGCCCAGCGACTTGCCTTATCTCGTATTTGAACTCTAACGGGATAGTCGATGCTTCTCTCAAGTTTGCGTGATCCTTTTTGTATCTAACTTGTTTTTGTTGATTCTTGTAATTAATGTAATTACTTACTACTGCTGTAAAGAGCTCTGATACCCTCACGGGTCATGTTCGCGCTAAACAAAACACTAAATAAATAAATTGCTAACCAGTGCCTTGGCTAGTTTGCTACTGTCAGCAGCTGAAGGGGATAATTATCTATTAATTACAATGGCCCTGCTCTTCCCCAAATGCATTTCTCTTTCTACCCTGTCTCCAAAGTGGCAGATGAAAAATAAATAAGTACTTCGTCACACACCTCACATACGAAATGTGGATATTAATATATTATCCGGTCTGCCGTAAGTAGACATTGAGAAAAATTAATCTAATGGGAAACTGCTGGTATATAGTAACTATAAATGAACGAGACAGCAGCACACTACATGGGGGGTGGGGGTGGTCCATGATGACCATGGCCACTATCTCATGAACTCAACTATGTTAGAGCTAGGCATGAGCAGGAAAAGGAAAGCCTTCTCAACAAAAATACATGGTGAATTTTGTTTATAATAGTAGCTTACTTGGGCCTGCTGTCTGAACCTTCATGTTAGACAGCACCAACATTCCAATACCCCAAGATTCTACCATAAGAAGTCCACAAAAAGGACTTACTGGGATCAGCCGAGCCCTCGGCGGCGGCAATAGTGGTTGGTGCCGGCTGACCAGCCTCTTCCAGACCCTCACAAACGTCCCTTTTCTTGACTTGGGTGCTGATGAAAGAAATTAGGAAGATAAAAAATAGATTAGTGATTCAGTTAATAATCTCCATACATTTTTTATGAAAAGGAAACACAGTCACATACTTTTCTAAAACAGATCGCCTATAGTACTACTAGTTTCGACTAGAGTCTATTGACTGTCGTGAATTACCCATCAATTTCTATTCCAAATTTCTGTAATAAAACTATATTTGGAAGTCATGTATTTCAGTGAATGATGTATGATTCTATTCCTATTTCTCAACACCCTTAATGGACTAACTCAGTCTCCCTTTTTTGCAATGCATAGATGCATACTACACTTCGCCGTGGAACAATTGGAACTGTACTAGCTATATAGACAAAGTCACAGATTGAATGCGCTACTCACTGATTCACTATAGTGACAGGAGAACTGTCTGCAATGGCTTTATAATTAATCAACCAAAGTGAGTGCCAATGAAGAGTTCAATTAGGTGGTAATGAGCACCTGCCTAGCAGACACTAGAAACTGGATCACACAACAATATACCAGCATAAACTAAAAGTAACTTATCTCTGAGTGTGAACATTATGCTATTCAGAATAAAAATGTTAGCATTGTAAAACACAAAAACAACAAATAATTAATATAATCACTGAGCCCCAGAATCGTGACACTTAGCAGGTCGAACAGTTCCTGTTGGCGTTCTAAAATGTCTGTTCAGCGATGTGTCAGCTGCTGGTCAGTGCCCGACACCTGGCTGGTGCGCCGCATGCACCAGTACACCGTCCCCCAGTGCTGTTGACACTCACTCAGGGGATATCCACTACCTGGTCTGCCACCTGCTGTCAGCATAGAAGGGCGGTTGCGCTGCACAAAAGAAACAAGTGCTCCCACCTCCTCTTCTCCAGATATCACCCAGGACTGTGCACCTGGAAGGCGGCGCTGCCCGCAAGAAAGTCCTCCCTCTGGGTGGGGTAGAAAACAAAAGAAAAGGAAGGGAAAGTAAAGAAGAAAGAAATATGGAGGTATGGGGAAATAAAGTCAAAAAGTCACAAAAATCAAAAAAACACACAAACTATTATAAAAAACTGAAAACTAGGGGTAAATAAGTAATAAAGGAGGAGGATCCGAGAGATTAAAGAGAGATAAGATGTAGGCCCAGCACCATAACAGAGAGCAGAAAACAAGATGGCCGCTCCCATGCGGACTGCTTGGTGTCGTGCGTGCACAATTTAGAATGCGAGAACACACCTGAGAACTGCATAGTGCCATTCACATGTGATTTGAAGCTTGATGACTCACTCTGTGTTCCCAACACAATGCAAACGGGTGAGGTAGCAAACTCAGTCCACAAGTGGAACTCCACGTAGCTTGGCAGAGTTTTCTTTCGACTCTGGGGAATTCCGCATAGTAGAACTCTATATCTATATATATATTTATACACACACACACACAAACATAAATGTTCCCTTTTTCTGCGATAGCTGGAAATATTTCTAGTGTGTTTACACCTGGGTGAATTCGCCTGAATAGCCTTTTTATGTGTTCTCTCTGCATTTCTCTGAGTTTGAGATATTTACACATATTCTCTGGAATCGTGTATCTCATAGCATGCTTCTTCATCCGTTTACTGGGGGATTGGGGTTGATGGTATTGGCTGTGCATTTAAATTTTTTCCAAGTGGGGATCTCCATGTAAATGCAATCCTGTGGTCTAATGTGCAATGATGGTTATGTAACTGGTGTCTACAATTGTAGGAGTTGTCCACTCTCCTGCTCGTTCATTTGCGCAATAGGGAGACTGGTGATGATGGTATTGTCTGTGTATTCATAAATGTTGCAGGTGAGTGTCTCCAAGAGTATGGAAACCTATAGTTCGTTACACCTTGATGGTGATGTGGCAAGTGTCTAGAATGGTTTGGCTTTGGCATTTTTTGTTTATTTGTAGCTTTCTTTCTGTTTCCCCTTGGCTTAGAATACAAGCAGTTTTTTACAATATGCTCCTTGGTATGTCGTGATTGTTTTATTGTAGTATTTTGGTCCATGTGAGGAAAATGTGATGTTTGCATGGTTCTGAATTTGAAGTTGTCATTTTATTTGTGTTGTAATGCAAAAGAGGTTAGTGTCCCTTCTAACAAATTAGCGTACATATAGACATTACTGGTTCCTCTTTCTCCCCTTCCCTTCTTGTAATGATGTCTCCCTTTGCTTTCTATTCTGCTTTTCTGTAAGTCTTTTTTATTAATAAATTGTTTGTTGAAAATTTAAATACCACATCATCAATATAAATGTCTCCAATCAAAAGGAGGCAGATGTAGGAAGTTGTAGTACAATCAGTGTCATAACTCGAATGGAAGAAATAGAGAGGTACGTTTTACCAAATAACACCAGAATCATAACGTAAGATACTCAAGCAAAAAAAGGGGGAAGGAAGGAGGAGAAAGAAAAAAGGGGGAGAGTAGAAAAGAAGAAAGAAAAAAAAAGAAAGGGAGAAAAAAAAGAAATTGGCCCTCTTGAAGCAGAGCAAACTCGAAACAATAAACAAACAAACACTGTTTATTATCCTCTGGTGCTAATCTGGCAACATCACAGTATAATGTGGCAGAATCCACCTTGTCAACAAAAATAATAAGGAAGGGCCAACAAGACGTCCTTGGGTGCTTCTACCTATTCCAATATTGGTGGGAGGGAGGGTAAGGTAGAGCAGTGGTTCCCCCTAGTCAGACCATTTACCATGTGTAGGAAAGTGCCTTTTTTTGACATGGTCACCCACGCTTTTTGCCTGGTATTTGATGCAATTTTGACTGAAGTTCACTGCGTTCCTGCTAACCAGCTCACCACTGCCAGTGTTCTTTCACTAAAATGAAGTAACTGTGCAACTGCTCCCTAATTGGCAAGGCGTTCAGCACCCCTGTAAGTCCCTTGTAAATGGCACCTCTGGTACCTAGGGCATGGGTGCTAGAGAGGGTCCCTCGGGGAAGCAGCATGCATTGTGCAACCCTAAGGGACCCACCACCAAACTCATGCAGACTGCCATTGCAAGCTGCGTGAAAAGCTGCAGACACAGTGAAAACACAACCTGGCACACACTCTGTGTGCCATGCCCACATACACCGCATGCAATATATGTAAAGCACCCCTACATCAAGCTTTCCAGCCCTAAGGCAGGGTGCATTATATTATATGTTAGGACATATATGCAAGAGAAAATACCCCTGTGCTATCTAGTTTAATTGCTAGATATTACAAGAAGCCATCTTAAGTATATATACTGGGCACTGGTCATTACGTGTTCCCCAGCTGCATGATGACTTCCCTGAAACCTATGGTGTTTGGTATCAAACACCTTGTCTTAATAAATCCCCAATGATGCCAGTAGTGGATTTATTGAAACATGCACCCAGAGGGCATCCTATAGGTGCCCCCTGAAAACCTACAAGTCTCTTAGTGTGCAGGCTAAATGGTATCTTCCAGCTTGCCACCACAGACAGGTCTCTAACCCTCTGCAGGTGATAACCCAGCATTTTAAGAGGCCAGAAACAATGTCAGTTTCAGAGGAAAGTGTTCACACCTCCTCCAACAGAATGGCTAGCGAATCTGCATACTAAGGCCACAGCCCCAGCTGCCCTTGATAGGTGATCCCAGCTTCCTCCAGATCTGAGAGATATCACCACATTCTCTGAGGTCCTTTTGGCTCGAGGACAGGTGGGAAATTAGCTATGCTAGGAGTCATAGTTCACTACCAGGCCATTCACGGCCCTAAGGTGGGCTGATTGATGTGGCCCACGAAAGAAAGGTTCCATCATTTGATTTTTGTGGAATTAGGTATTCTGGATCAGGGTTATGCCCACTCTCCACAGAAAGTTGTCCTATTAAGGTGTGTGTAGTGACCCCAAGGGTAAGTACCCCTTTGGCTACTACCCTTCTCTCTGTTTAATGCCCCAAAATTAAATATGTAGGTGGCCCCCTGACAGCAGGATCGTAGATTCAACTGACTGGAGGAAGAAGAGCCAAAGAAGCAAGAACTGTGGACTGCTGTTGTAGCACAAAACCCTGCCTGCCTACCTACTCCTTTCCCAACAATAGTGACAGCCCAACTCATCCTCCAGCTGTGCGGCCTTTAAAACCCTCGTAGGGCCTACATCACTTCACCAAGCCAACAGCATCTCCCTTGAACTGGAGGAGCCACTTCCCTGCAGCCTGCAGGCACCAACTGCAACATCCGGTTCACCGTCCTGCAGTTCACCAGGTCCAAGGAGAGGTCACCATGCTCCTAGAGGTCAGATCCATCTCCCACCAAGTGGGAAGACACTAGGACCAACTGGAGCCACCCTGCACCAATACTCGGGGTACCGGACCCCTTATAGGAACCAAACAATGTTTGAGTCCAATCCGGACTGCAACACTGAAAAGACCGAATGAGGGGCATCAGCACCGCAGAGGCCAGCAGAGAGTGTGATCTAGCGGCCCTGTTTGTCCCCCTTTGTGGGTGTAACCGAGAACCATGGGTGCCTTTGATGCACTGGCATCAGCCAACCAAAACCCTCTGCATTGAGCTCCCTGACTTGCGTCTAACACATCAGATGGTTCTTCCCTGCTCCCAGGACCCCCCACCAACTGAGCCCACCATTGGGAGCTCTCAGACTTTGTCCCAACTCTCCCTCTGCATCCTGTTTGTAGGTAATCCCCCTCCTTGCCAATGGTGTAGCGTGCAAGACTACCAATCCGTCCAGCACCTCTGCATCCAGACACTCCAGGCTTGTCCCCCTAGCACCTTAAGTCCTAAAGGGGGCCCCTGAGAACTGTTTGAAAAGAACCATATGCAGTATATGTATTTTCTCCATAGGAAAGCAATACTGTGTAAAAATGCATTTGAGTGAACATTTGACTTAACTGCTAAAATTGCTAATATGAAAAGTACTTACCCATTAGCGAAGTTGTTAGTGTTAAAATAAATATAGATATGTATTTTTTTTTCTAAATTGGTCTTGAGTTTCTTCTTGAGTGTGTTCCTCATTAGGTTTATTGACTGTGTGTGTTCAGCAACACTATCCTCTGATAAGCCTAAACTGCTTACCCACACTACCACAAAAGAGAGCATCTGGGATTATTAATTTTAGTCCTGTAAACCAATAAGTGTTGTCTGGACTTTATACATAGTATACCTCGTTCTGATATACTACATAAAAAGTCAGCTTCCTACGTTGGTGGATCAGCGCCGCGGTGAGGTACAAGATGTTGGCATTTGCTGATATCACTTGGTCAATAGGTGATTCCACCCAAAAACACAAATTTGACTCTAGACCAAAAATTATATTTGACATTTTTTCAAATTTACATTTTTTCCAAATGTTCTATTCTGAACTGTTGGAGCCTTGTGTTAAGTCCCCCAGTTCAACTGTAGTAGAAATTTAAAAAGTGTACTAGTTAGTTAAGCCTTAAAAGTCTATTTAGAATTTTTATCAATCTTCTAAAAAGGTCCCAACTTTACTTGAAATTACTTCCACAGGGGATATTGTTCAGAAGCTTGACCTGACCTCTTATATGCAGCTTGAAACTCGGCAGTTAAGGATCCTCTTTAAAAAGCTACATAACATAAAAACTAGCTCAAATACTACAGAAATCAAAGCTCCATGAGCTTCTTGCAGAGTGTAATGCCACATATCTGACACATGACACTGACAGCCCTATAGCTTGAGGGTGAGGTAATTGAAAGTAAATCTGGAGATAGTATTCCTGGGGACAGTCCCCTTAACCTAACTAGAGCAGATGGCGAGGAAACCCTCACATCTATCTTAGAACTGTGCCTAGGGTCAGGCTAGTCAGGTCAGAAAGAAGAGCTGGAGGAAGAGGACGTATTCCTTGTGAGACTAGCCAAAAGAACAGCCCTTGAGTCCATAATCCTGGCCATAGAAATAAAAAGGGCTGAGATTGGTTTATGACCCATAAGTGTTGGCAGCAAAATAAATAGGGAGAGAGATGAAACCTTTGACCCCAAAATCCCCAAAAGGATTTGCCTTAAATATGTTGAAGGTCATTACATTAACAAATGGTGTACTGCCTTTGAGGGGGCATGTAAAATGAGCAGGTTACACTAGAGATACTTGGGCTCTGTACTCTGGGAGTTGTTCTCAGCTGAGTGCAGGGATAGACTCCTGACACTGGATGAAGTAGATGGTGAGTCTTATGACCTCATGAAGGATACCCTGATTGAGGGCTTTGAACTCACCACTGAGGAATACAAAATTATGTTCAGGGAGAAAGAAGGCTGCCAATGGGGCAAGACTAGGGTGTCCATAAAGTCTCCTGGAGGGGTTGACCAAAAGAAAGGGGCTGCTAATCCCCCAAAGGAAAGATGTGGGACTGTCTAAGGAAAAAGGTAAGGAGTCTTCTAACAGCCCCCAAAAACCTATTCAGGAGGGTGTGCTCAAGACACTTCTCAATCCAAGGGTAGGTGCCAGGGTAGGAACTGGGATCCCAAAAAGGCTTGGTGTTTCAATTGTAAAGCCAATTTACACCAAACTAGGAACTCATCCTATCCCAAAAAGGCTTCTCCCGTGCATCCCCAGTTACCACTGGGGTGGTGAGTCTCCAGGTGGGATCCTTGGTATGCCCTGACCAGGTCAGAGAAAACACTGAATCTACCTTAATCTCAGAGGGTAGGTTGGATGTAACTGCCCTAGCTATCTGGCCCAGTAACCCGGAGAAATTCAGACAACAGCCACATATCAATAGGGTTAGGGTAGAAGCACTGAGGAATACAGGTGCAAGTGTCACCATGATGACTGAAAAGCTGATATTCCCTGAGCAGTATTTGGCTGGACAAACTTATTCAGTCACCAATGCTAAGAGCCATATTAAGGTTCATCACATGGCTATGGTGTCCATAGAGTGGGGAAGGAATATTGGCCAAATGAAAGTGGTTGTGTCCTCTTCTATTCCTTTTGGATGTTTGCTAGGGACTAAGCTGGAGACCTCAGCATGGGTTTAAGTAGAGCTTAGATGCCATGCTGGGAATACCACAATGGGGTGTGCAAAAAACAAAGCACTGAGCAAAGCCCAGGGTGAAAAAGAGGAGTTGGATCCTGGAATAATGGCCCAACTCTCCAAGAGAAAAGGTGGGAAGCCTGGGAAACAAACTTCTGAACAACCACAAGCTCAGGAAGAAGAGCTGGAGGAAGAGGATGCATTCCTTGTGAGACTATCCAAAAGAACAGCCCTTGAGTCCATAATCCTGGCCATAGAAATAAAAAGGGCTGAGATTGGTTTAGGACCCATAAGTGTTGGCAGCGAAATAAATAAGGAGAGATGAAACCTTTGACCCCAAAATCCCCAAAAGTATTGTCCTTAAATATGTTGAAGGTGATTACATTAACAAATGGTGTACTGCCTTTGAGAGGGCATGTAAAATGAGGAGGTTACACAAGAGATACTTGGGCTCTGTACTCTGGGAGTTGTTCTCAGGAGAGTGCAGGGATAGACTCCTGACACTGGATGAAGCAGATGGTGAGTCTTATGACCTCATGAAGGATACCCTGATTGAGGGATTTGGACTCACCCTTGAGGAATACAGAATTATGTTCAGGGAGAAAGAAGGCTGCCAATGGGGCAAGACTAGGGTGTCCAAAAAGTCTCCTGGAGGGGTTGACCAAAAGAAAGGGGTTGCTAATCCTACCCAAAGGAAAGATGTGGGACAGTCTAAGGAAAAAGGTAAGGAGTCTTCTAATGGCCCCCAAAAACCTATTCAGAAGAGTGTGCCCCGAGACACTCCTGAGTCCAAGGGTGGGTGCCAGGGTAGGAACTTGGATCCCAAAAAGGCTTGGTGTTTCAATTGTAAAGCCAATGTACACCAAACTGGGGACTCATCCTATCCCAAAAAGACTTCTCCAGTGCATCCCCAGGGGTGGTGAGTCTCCAGATGGGATCCTTGGTGTGCCCTGACCAGGTCAGAGAACACACTGAATCTACCTTAATCTCAGAGGGTAGGTTGGATGTAACTGCCCTAGCTATCTGGCCCAGTAACCTGGAGAAATACGGATAACAGCCACATATCAATAGGGTTAGGGTAGAAGCACTGAGGGATACAGGTGCAAGTGTTACCATGATGACTGAAAAGCTGATATCCCCTGAGCAGTATTAGGCTGGACAAACTTATTCAGTCACCAATGCTGAGAGCCATATTAAGGTTCATCACATGGCTATGGTGTCCATAGAGTGGGGAAGGAATATTGGCCAAATAAAAGTGGTTGTGTCCTCTTCTATTCCTGTTGGATGTTTGCTAAGGACTGAGCTGGAGACCTCAGCATGGGTTTAAGAAGAGCTTAGATGCCATGCTGGGAATACCACAATGGGGTGTGCAAAAAACAAAGCACAGAGCAAATCCCAGGGTGAAAAAGAGGAGTTGGATCCTGAAATAATGGCCCAACCCTCCAAGAGAAAAGGTGGGAAGCCTGGGAAACAAACTTATGAACAACCACAAACTTAGGTCCCCTCTCCTCAGGAAAACAACCTGTCAGCCCCAGAGGAAACTAAGCCCCAGAAACTGGGGCCTTACACAGCAGAGCTTTGAGGCCCAGGGGAACCATCTAAGGAAGAGCTGTACCAGGGACAGAGAACCTGTCCCACTTTTGAGAGCCTGAGGCAGCAAGCTGCTGCACAGGAAAAGGGAGATGTTGGTGGCTCCCACTGGACCTATTGAGAGGAGAGGCTCCTGTATACTGAGGCCAGAGACCCCTAAACTGTTGCCACTAGAAAAGTGGTAGTGCCCCAGCAGTCAAGAGAGTTCTTACTCTTATTGGCCCATGACATCCCCCTAGCTGGGCATCTTGGTCAGGCCAAGACTTGGAGTATGCTAGTCACCCACTTCTAGTGGCCAAAGTCCCAGAAGGTGAAGGAGTTTTGTAATTGCTGTTACCTGTCAAGCCAGTGGGCAAAACAGATGACAACCCAAAGGCCCCCATAATTTTAATTCCAGTGGTTGCGATTCCCTTTGAAAGGGTAGGGATTAACATAGTCAGTCCTCTTGACCTTCCAATAGCTTCAGGACACAGATTTATACTGGTGGTTGTGGATCATGTTAGCAGGTATCCTGAAGCAATTCCCTTAAGGACTGTCACTGATCCTGCAGTTGCCAGAGCCTTCATCAGTATCTTTACTAGAGTGGGCTTTCCTAAGGAGGTGGTGTCAGACAGAGGCACAAACATAATCTCTGGCTAACTAAAAGCCATGTGGGCTGAGTGTTGTGTGACATACAAGTTTCCCACCCCATATCACCCACAAAACAATGGTCCTGTTGGGAGATTTAACAAGACCTTGAAAGTCATGATCATGGGACTCCCTGAAAATCTCAGAAGGAGTTGGGATATCCTTTTGCTATGCATGCTTTTCACCTACAGAGATGTGCCACAGAAGGGAGCGGTCTTTAATCTCTTTGAACTTCTGTTTGGTCTTCCTGTTACTGAACCACTATGTCTAGTGAAGGTAGGCTGGGAGAGACCTCTCAAAAAACCTAAACAAGATATTGTGAAGTATGTGCTTGGTTTAAGCTAAAGCATGGCAGAGCAAATGGGTAAAGCAACCAAAACCCTTGAGGCTAGCCAAGAGCTTCAGAAGCTCTGGTATGACCAAAAGACTACACTGGTGGAGTTCCAACCAGGACAGAAGGTATGGGTGTTTGGAGCCTTTGGCAACTAGGGCCTTCCACCACAAATGGAGTAGGCCCTACCCTATCCTTGAGATGGAAGGTGAGGTCACCTACCTGGTTGGCATAGGCACTTGCAGGAACCCTTACGGGGTCATCTATGTAAACCGCCTGAAACCTTTCTATGACAGGGATGATTTTGGCCATGCCGAAGGTCACTGATGAGGATTCGGAAGAAGAGAGTGAACCTCTCCCTGCCCTCCTCTCCCACAGCCCTAAAGATGATCAGTTGAAGGAATTGTCTTATCAGACACCTTCTCTGCCCAACCGCAAGCTGACTGAAGACTGGTTCTGAGGCAGTATGCTAGGCTCTTTTCCCTAACCCCTGGTCAGACAACCTGGTGTACCCATGATTTGGACACTGGAGACAGCCAACCTCTCAAAAACAAAATATACAAGCTGTATGATTAAGTTAGGGAAAGCATAAGGGTTGAAGTCAGCAAGATCATGGAGTTAGGGGTGATTGAGCTCTCTGAAAGGCCCCAGGATAGTCTAGTTGTCTTAGTCCCCAAGCCTCATTCCAAGGGTGACAGGCCAGAGCTGAAGTTTTGGGTGAACTATAGAGGTCTCAATCCTGTCACCAAGACGGATCCACACCTTATCCCTAGAGCTGATTGACAGGTTAGGGGCAGCTACATTTCTCAGTACTTTTGATTTGACATCCGGGTACTAGCAGATTGGTCTGACGCCAGGAACATAAGAAAGGTCAGCTTTCACGACCTCGGATTGCCATTACCAGTTCACTGTAAAGCTATTTTTATTATAAAATGCCCCTTCCAACTTCCGAAAGTTGGTGAATAAAGTCCATGCTGGGTTGGAGACTTTTAGCACAGCATATCTTGATGATATTGCTGTCTATGGCTCCACTTGGCAGAATCAACTGATGCACCTTAGCAAGGTCTCTGAGGCTCACTATCAAGGCAAACAAGTGCCAAATCTATTGTATATTTGGGCCACCTTCTATGTGCCTGCTAAGTTCAACCCTTACAACCCAAGATCTAAACAATTATGGACTGGATAGCCTCAACAATCCAGACTCAAGTCAGGGTATTCATGGGCTTGGCTGGGTACTACAGGAGGTTTGTGCCGGGGTATGGTACCATTTTGGCATCCCTCATAGCACTGACTTCCAGGAAACAACCAAAGAAGGTAAACTGGACAGTGAGCCTTCAAAAGGTCCAGATTATTCTAAACAGTTCATAGTGCAGACAGATGCCTCTGAAAATGTGATAGAAGTGGCCCTATCCCAGAACAATGATGTTGGCTGTGGCTAGCCTGATGCTTTCATTAGGAGGAGGTTACTCCCTAGAGAACAGCGTTGGAGTACCATTTAGAGGGTAGCCTTTGCAGTGGTTTGGACTCTAAAGAAGCTGAGACCAGACCTCTTTAGTACTCACTTTCTTGTACAAACTGACCACAGGCCTCTCAGATGGCTGATGCAAATGAAAGGTGAAAACACCAAACTGCATTTTCGGTCCATCTCCCTACAGGGAATGGACTTTACAGTAGAGCATAGACCTGGGACTGACCATGCCAATGCAGATGACCTTTCCATGTTTTTCCACTTAGAAGATGAAGACTCTCTTGGGAAAGGTGAGATTCATTCTCTTTCATTTGGAGTGTGGGTGGTGTAGGAAATTAACCTTTTTTATATGGTCACCCCCACTTTTTGCATGGAATGTAATGCAATTTTGACAGAAGTGTACTGAGTTACTGCTAACCAGGTCACCAGTGCCAGTGTTCTTTCCCTAAAATGAAGTAACTTTGCAATTGGTCCCCAATTTGCAAGACCTTTAGCACCCCTGTAAGTCCCCAGTAAATGGTATCCCTGGTACCAAGGAAATGGGCACTAAAGAGGGTCCCTCAAGGGTGCATCATGGATTGTGCCACCCTAAGGGACCTACCACCAAACTCATGCAGACTCATGCAGAATCACAGGATGTTGAGCGTCATTGCCAAGACTCGAACCCTGTTCCCCAGATTTGAGATCGACAGCCCTAGCCCGTTCAGCCACAATGATAAATTGTCGAGCGCAAGCAAGGAAAATCTTACTCCAGACCACTCCTCTGTCAAATTTCTCAATGCGGGCAGTCCCAGATGTCTGCTAACGCTCACGTTGAGATACCTTACGTTCGCTTCGAGGAAGCTGCCACTAAAGTAGAACATCTACTCAAGTGGCATAAAGAAGCAGTGCCCTATTGAGCTGCATTAGTGCCGTTCACGCTGATTTTCCAGCGTGATACTCCACCCTGGCCTAGCAAAGACTGAGCAGCCAACAAGGGACATCAGCAAGCACAGCAGAGGCAACCACTGAGAGTGGCCGAGCTGTCTTTTTTTGTTCCCCTTTGTAGATCTAACTGAGAATAGTGGGTGGCTTTGACGCACGGGCACCAGCTGACCAAAACCCTCTGCACCAAGACTTTTATGACTGTGTTTAGCAGGAAAATTGGGCGGTAACTGGCACACTGATGTGGATCTTTTCCAGGTTTGGGAAGAACCATGATAGGTTTTCTATAGGTTAGAGAAGCCAGGCTACCCCTTTCACTGGCTTCCTTGTAAACATCATAAAGAAAGCCTACCATGTTAGGTTGTACCCACTGGTAAAACTCCCCTGGGAATCCATCTTCTTTAAGGGCCTTTTTTAGAGGGAAGGTTAGAGTTCGCCCATATTGTTTCCTCTTTAGTTACGCCTGCTTAAAGAGCTCAACATTGGTCATTAAGTCAAGGTATATTCAGGCCTTCAAAAAACAATGTTCATTACGGACATCATCCCCATCCTCTAAGCTGTAGATCTCTGAGTAAAAGTCTGCAAAGGTGGCAGCTGTCTCCTGAGGGTCCATGGTCATTAGCCCACTGCTCCTGTGAATACGTGGGATGTCCTTTGCAGCCTCTATCTGTCGCATCTAGGTGGCCAGCAAGTGGCCAGCCTTTTCTCCCCATTCATAATGGTAGGCTTGGAGGCGATGTTGCATGCATTCAGCTTTTCTCGTGAACAAAGAGTTCCATTCCATTTTTGCATTCTCCAAGTCAGATGGGCTTCTGTCAAAAATGCAATATCTCTGTCCAAGGCTGCCTGAGACTCCAGTCTGCATCTGTTAACCATAGTGCTATCCTTCATTACTTGACTTTGGACCTTTGCAGTGGCCCACAGTATCTGGGGCGAGGTCACTGAATCTTTGTTTCAGAGGTAGATGGTCAAGTGGGATTACAAGAGCACTCGCTCCATAGGCACCTTATACCACAAGATGTTAGGAGCCACGGTTATCTAAGAGGATGGTGTAAGTTCTAGTCTATGCTATGCAGTTCGAAGAATGCTGGTTCGAAAATGGTACTGTTGGATACACGCACAACCACTGCCTGATTTATCAGGAAGTAGTCTTTTCTAGACTGTGTGTCTTGAATCCCTTGGTGGAGTAGACACAAGATATCAGTCAAACCATAGTCGTCCCGCAGATCCCTATAATGGCCATGTGTGGTATCATGTGTGGTGTGTAATGGTATATTCACATGGGAACAGACAGGAGATCAAAACAACCACTGTACTTCCTTTTAATATATAATATTATCATGCAAAAGATAGAGACTTCCTATGCAGGGCATAATACTTACCTATCAGGGGGCATAAAAAATGTAATATTACAGAATGAATTGGTTTCACCCAAGTTATGTGGCATGTGCAATAATTGGTCACCTCACCCCACACTGGTAAGATGGTACTACTAGAGCAAACTTAAACTCTTCTATGAATCCCAAGACTCCACCATGCTGGCATCCGAGACAATGCACTGGACTGGATCCACTCTTTCCTCACCAGCTGGACTCAGCGATTCCGACCACCCCGTTCCTCTCAGAACCTACAGAGATGAGCTGCGGGGCACCTCAGGGCTCCTCCCTGAGCTCCATCCTCTTCAACGGCTACATGGCCCCCCTCGCAGTCACCATCAGAAGCTACAGACTCAACATCATTTCCCATGCTGACAACAACCAGTTGATCCTCTCACTCACCATCCAACCCACAACTGCCAGAACCAACTTTCACAGCGGAATGAAGGCCGTTGCTACCTGGATGAAAGACAGCTGCCTCAAGCTCAACTCAGACAAGACAGAAGTACTCATCCTGGGACCCGCCCCCTCTGCCTGTGAATATTCCTGTTGGCCAGCTGCTCTGGGACCACCCCTACCCTGGTGAACCAAGCTCGCAACCTCGGCATCATACTGGACTCATCGCTCACAACGAACCATCAAATCAACACACTTACCTCAGCGTGCTTGCACACTCTGCGCCTGCTTCAAAAGACATTCAGATTAATCCCCATCAGAATCCAGAAAGACGGTCACCCACGCACTTTATCACCAGCAGACTCAACTACAGCAAAGCACTGTATGCTGGAGTCACCCAGAAACAGCAAAAAAAACCTACAAAACATCCAAAACACTGCAGCCAGACTGGTCCTTGACATCCCCTGCGGCAGCCACTTCACGCACCACCTCCAACAACTCCACTGACTCCCAGTCAACAAGAGAATCACCTTCAAGCTCCTGACACACGCCTAAAAAGCTCTCCACAATGGAGGACCAGCATACCTAAACCACCGACTCGCATTCCACGTACCTGCCAAACAACTTCGCTCAGCCCAACTCACCCTAACCTATGTCCACTGGATCCACAAGACCAGAACCGGTGGAAGTTCCTTCTTCTAACTTGCTGCCAAGACCTGGAACACCCTGCCCCTTCACCTCAGCCAATCCGTGACGCTAAACCAATTCAAGAAGGACCTCAAGACCTGGTTCCAGAAGGACCAGCAGCCCCTCCCCCAGCACCTTGAGACCCTGACGGATGAGTAGCCGCACTTTACAAGCTATTGATCGATTGATTTATTGAGTTCTTAAATATAATTCAATCCGGGATATTATAGGGAACTAGATCAAAGATTTAAAATACCTTAGGGTAAACCACAAGGAATTTACTTTAATGAGAGGTACCTTCAATATGATTAAAAACTAGTAGTTGTGAATTGTCTATGAGTATAATGGCGCAGTCATCCTTAAATTTGCCCACATGTTTCTGTCCGCTGTTTTCATCATGACTGTGTGTGGATCCCTAATTCCTATTGTTATATGTGTACAAGCATACCCAAGCGAGACAGGGATTACCTTTTTTTTTTAGCAGGGCCAACTTGGAAATAACCAGAAACTATTTTTGTCATTATATCACAAAAGCTTTCTCAGTGCAATATGTAAAACTCATACACCCTTTACAACAAATATTGGAATTATGCGACAGTGTGCGAGGCCCAGGCAAACATTGCTGCACAATGAGACCATACTAATGCAATTCTACAGATATTGGTATGCTTACCAAAATAGGGTTGAAAAGTGCTGTGTGGTCTGACCCATGGTGGCCCCATAGTCAAATACCGGTTTGTGAAAATCAGGCACTCATTATGTCTTCATTTTAGCATTCCTCAATATTTATGATATATTATAGTCTGGGGTTCTTTTGTGTAAATAAAACCAATCTAACCCAATTGTCATATGGATATTAGGTCCATTACTCCTCTCAATAGGTCCGTGACTTCTTTGAACAGGTGATGCACTTCTCAATATTAGCACTCCTAATTCATAATGTTTAATCAGTTTGGGAAGAGCACATATCTAAAGGTAACACCCTTACGAATTAAAAGCTAAAATTAGCTCTCTGCAGCACCCATGCCCTCTTACTCACTTCTTCAAGGAAGCATGCCCGGTACTTACAACTACATTTTCCCCGTAGTCAACCACACTTACAATTTAAAAGCTGAATTTGCTCTCTGTAGCACATATGCCTGCTTACTCACCTCTTCAAGGTGGTGTGCCTGGTACTTCCACCTACATTCTCCCCATAGTCAGCTGAACTATGTATTCGGTATTGACTACGGTTGCAGTTTAGGAGACTGCAGAGCTTCACTGTTGGGCATGGTTTGCATGACTCAAAAAAAGTCCCCACATGGTATTCAAGCATGAGGCACCTTCATTCCTTGTGCAGCGATATTAGTCTTGACTTTTTCAGCCGCGTAAGTTGGGAAATGTAGTTCTCCCCATAGGTGTCCAGTTTTTTTGTGTATAAATTAAAACCCTAAAGATTTTGTTGGGTACTTCCAAAGGCAGTATCCTTTTTTTATTTCCAATCCATAAATAATGTACTCTAATGCTAAGCTCAGGGTACAGATGGAGTATTTAAAGCAACTTACCATTATTAAGATATACAACTGAGTAGGATTTTTGTATGTAAATAATATCCCAAAAGGGAATTGTTGGATACTTCCAAAGACAGTATAATTATTCATTTCCAATCCATGCATCATTTGCTCTAATATTAAAATCAGTATGATAATGGAGTATTTACAGTAAATCATATGGATCAAGGCATAAAACCAATTAGACAGACTTGGTTTCTTTTTGGATAGATACTGGCTCATAGTAATATACAATCTGATACCTACTCTGTGTGCCTATTCAACGGTGCACACGTAAGGTCATCATTAAGTTCTTGTGAGTTTGTCTTCCACCTATACACCCAGCATTGCTCATACCTTAACAAAGCCATTAGTATCAGGCCCTGGCACACATACAGACAGCCTGGAGCGACAGCAAGAAAACATTAAATCCACCTATATTTGTCGTACTTGTTTACCTTGTCATAAGTTATTAACTACTTATATGTAAATACTCTCTGTATGTCTGCCAGGGCCTGACACTAATTTCATACAGATCCTTGGATCTGAATTGTGGGATGTTGGGTGATTACCCCCTCCCTGTGCACCATATACTAAATAGTAATAGTAATAAATATACCGGTACTAGTGAGCGCCACTACCACACAGGGCACTATCATCCCAGAACAATTTTCACCTTAACAAAGCCATTGTCCTATCAGAATAAAGTTGCTTGAGTTTTTTAATGATAAACTACTCAATATCGTTCACAAGGTGAACCTTTTCAACATAGTGTCTGGTAAGCTTAGCATTTTCCTTTTTGCAACTAATGCATCTTTCTGTGCTCTCCAATCCCAATGCGTATTTTACGTGTGGTCATCCCAATGTACAACAAAGAGCAGAGACATTTCAGTACATAGATTACATTTTAAGAATTACAGTTGGCCAGGCTATTCATCTGCCACTGTGTGAACCTTAAATTTAATTCTCTAGTCTTTCTTGTAAAACAACATACTACACACCCTCCGCAAGAAAAATGTCCTTTTGCTGGAGGTAAATTTCATAGGTTAGGTACTGTTTTATCATATTCCATCTTTTTAGGGCATATGAGTACCACTATATCATGCAAACTACATCCCCTCTTAAAGGAAAACATACGGATCTCAGTCTGTACACCACAGTAGATCAAGATCTTTCAGTGCTTATTCACTATCTTCTTAACTCTTTTTGAACAGGGACACAAATTGGTCTTGTAATCTCTGGCTTCAGTTTAGTAGTTAGTAATTGACCCCTATAGTTGTGGGTTGCCCTTTACCTCACCTGACTAATTATCTTCTCAGGGTAATATTTCTCCATCAACTTCTCAGCTAATTTCTTTGCATGTTTTCCAAATGTACTCATGTCTGTAGAATTACACCTTAGTCAGAAAAGTTGACTGACTTGTAGACCTTCCTTCAGGAAGTGAGGATTGAAGCTCTCTAACTGGATTAGTCTTCCATTATCCATAGGTTTATAATATACCTCCATTTTGAGAGTCCCCTCCTCCAGAAAAATTATCCGATCTAAAAATGCAATTTCAACCCTTTTCATGGTCATGATAAATTTCAGATAGGGATTCAAAGAGTTCAGACAGAGGGCAAACAATTTAGCCTCTTTCTCTGTACCTGTCCAATTTGGAAAGACATTGTCTATATATCTCTTCCTACCCTGCTGTTTGTATGCATTATCATTATCATAGATGTATTTTATTTCAAAATCATGTACACAAAGACTCACTAAGCTCAGAGAACAGGAGCTACCCATGGAAGTTCCATGAGTCTGCAGGAAGAATTGTCCTCTGTATTCAAATACATTCATAGTTTAGGTAGTATGTGCACAAACTAATACAAGCTCAGGGGGAATCATACACTCCCACATTTTTCTCACTACAAAGGATTTGATCTCCTCTAAAGTAACTACTTGTGGTATACTAGGATTCAATGTATCACCATCCAGGGTGATAAATACCTGCTTCTCTGGATCAAACTCAATATTCCTCAATAGGTTTAACAGATCTTTGGTATCTTTAGGTAAAAAGGGATCTTGAATACAAAAGGTCTGATGAGGAAATCACAAAATTGTGACAAAGGTTCCAAAGCCAAATATATATCTGACACAGTGGGGTGGACTGGTGGTGGATTTTTATTCTTGTATACCCAGGGGCTGAAGTTGCTTTCTGACTAAAATTGTCTCCCTCGTTTTTTGTAATTCATCCATTTTCTAAACCCCTATCTTTGAAGAATCTGATTTCATCCATTACCTCTAGTGTAGGGAACTTTGTCAACCATTTGTAATTACATTTGTCCATCAATAAATTCATGAATTAGTTATGCAACATTGTTCCGGAGAGTTCAACAACCACCCCATCCTTATCTGCTGGTTTTATCACAATGGGCTACTCTTAGTTCTTTAATTGCTAGTCTTTCCCAGATAGTGATATTCTGAAAAGATTATGGTCTTGCTTCTTTTACATCACCTATCTCTCAATTCACAGCTTGTTTGAATGCTGGTATCTCTAGGGGTAATTGATGTAAAGATGGTCAAAACCTGGACTTGTTATATAGAGCAGTATTCATCTCCACTGCCTCCTCTCCAATTTCATTCTTGTTGAAAAAAGAAAAACCCTTAATCTTATTTTTTTAATTTTTTTATTCAGCCTATTCAATTCTTAATTTGAAGAGGTCATCCATGGGAGTAGGAATAAATACAAGGCCCTTACCACATTTGTTTGGGGTTCAGTAACAGTTCCTTACCAGAATGGCCACCCCGCAGCATCAGAAGCTATGGTGTTCGGATTACCCACTTGCGACAGTGGCGGGGAGTGACAGCTATACAAGACCAGTCCCACCCATTCTCTCTTGAGTTTGGTGGATTTGATAAATACCAGCTAAGTCTCTTGAAGGAGGTCTACATCCACCTGTTTGGAGGCCGCATATGAGAGGGTTTTCTTTCTCTTGCTATAGTTTGTCATGCAGTTCACATTAAAAAGATAATCTACAAAGGTCGGGGGTCATCATAGGAATAGGAGGTGGTACGGGGCTTATCAAAGACAAGGGGGAAGGTAGAGGATGGAAAAACAAGGAAAGAACCAATAATAAGAGGAGTGCAAAAAAAGGGTTACCCTTAAACCAGTAGATAGAGACTGTAGTGTATGACAACAGACGAGTCTCGTATCTCCAGTGATTTGAGGCCAGAGGGCACTGAGGAAATCTTTCGTCAATGGGTCAGAACTTCAGGCTCTAAGTCATGCCCTGCAGAGGCAGAAAACTACCCTCTTAAAGTTTTTTAAAATTTATTTTTATTTAAAAATCAAATATACAATCTCATCAGGATTAACAGTATACATAATTCCTGCAAAAAATGTGATTATACAATTAAATACAGTTTAGAAATGATTTAAAAAAAGATGGAAGAAGTTAATACATTGCTTTTTAAGTTAATAAAAAACATTTCCATATTCTTATCTGAATCTACTATTGCATACTTTTGGACATTCCCCATATTAACATGTCCATTGTGTCTCCGGTGCCTCACTTTTCCCGTATAAAAAGTGACACACCAGCAGCGCAAGGGGGGCTTGTAAATAAGCCTCCAGGTGTGTCATTGTACCTGGTTATGACCTTTGTGGTAAGTATTTGGAAATTAAAAGAGCAAATGGTGTTTATACACATTTTGCCCATGTTATTACCTCTTGCACGCTGTTTTCTATTGGCAATTACCAACCGCTGCTGGTAATTTACACACAGCTCCTCATGGCTGCAAATGATAAAGTCCCTGTGCACATGGCTAGGTTGGAGGGTCCTATTTGTCAGCACAATCCTAATCGCAAGAGTGTCATTTATTTCAGCTTAAATGAGAGGCAGGACCTCCACTTGACAAAGCCTCATTCAAAATGCGTCTGGTAGTGGTTTCATGCCCTACAAGCTGCACAGAGGTATCCCACATAAAGGGAGGAGGGTTTACTTGAGAGTCCCCTGGGACAGTATGTTCTTTCCCTTCCAGTCAGCAACAGCCCTCTCAGTGGCTTATGTATGAGCCCCCTGCACCACCGGAAAGTCACTTTTTGTGAGGCTCTGGTGACGCAGATTACAAAATCATATCTATGAGTCCACGCAAAGCCACTATGCGTGGTTTAGGATGGCTTCATAGATTTGGAGGAAGGCTGCCTTACTCTGTGTTCGGGTTTGCGGTCGGTTTTCCCATGCAACACTCATAGATTTTGATGCTGCCCTAAATTTACGATTTCACGTAACCCTGGGGATGCACCAGATCCTTATGTCTCCTGATGTGAGGCGTAACAAGGAGCAATTTCTTTATTTCTCCTTGTTATTTCCTCTTTCTATGTGTGCTGCATTCTGAATTATGCAAAACGGTGCATTCTGCAGCACACATAGGAAGAAGAAAACACCTCTTTGGATTGTTTCTGTGCAAACAATCCTTCCAACAATGTAGGCACCCTTGCACGATGGTGCAAGGATGCCTGCGTTGGCGCTCGGCAGCCAAAACAGCACCAGTAAAAGGAGAAAGGAAAGGAATGCACCGTATTACATACACTTTGGCATAGGGCAAATCCACATAAATAAGGGCCTCAGTAGCCTAGCAAGGATGCAATGGGCTTGGGTGTAAGCAAGGAAAATGGTCCCTGACTGCTGTTGATGTAATGAAGTACAGCAATTCCAAGGGTTAATGGGCCTCTCAGAGCTCTGGATCCCGGTACCACTGCACCTGCTGCACCAATGGCAGCTCACCCCTAAGCACTCTGCAATACGACCTCCTCAGTCCGACTGTGCCCTTCTGGCTTCCTCATTAACACGTGGAGATCATGCTGCTCAGAGCGAGGCTGGGAACCACCAGGCAGAGATGTGGAACTTGTGTTTGTTTTTTATTAATCATTTTGTTATGTATGGCTCTCATAGAGAGCCTCTATTGTTTATTTCAGTTGCAAAAGTCATAACCCACTGCAATCACATAGCAACAGTTGATAACAAAATTGGTTACCCACTGTTGCGACGTCATAAAGACCTTCCAGGCCAGGTGGACAGAGCTCTCTCGGAGCCTGTCAGCATGGTGTTGCTTGCCTGCTTTAACTGAAAGCAGAAAGCACAGCTGCAGGAGAGGGGGGAAGCAGGGACGGGGGCTCGGTTGGTTAGGTATTGCAGGTAAGGCTTTTTTTTAAATTTGGGACAGGGAGGAGAGGCAGCATTATGTATGGCTCCCCCATTTTTAGCCTCTGCTAGGCTCCTATGCAAGGGCGTAAATTCAGCGATAATGGGTGCCTGGGAGTTTCAATCCTGTCCCTAAGCAGTGCATTCCCTGTCTTTTTCAGGAAGGCGTATGGATACAGGGTCCGTTGTAACAGCGCCTATATCGAGCTTACCCTGATACCAGAAGTACCATTCTCCTAGGTGTATGCTATGGGCTTTTCCAGGGTTTGTTTACGTGGAATATGTGAAGTTGCAACGCCACATATTACATCGCGGTATGTAACAATGCAGTCGTTTCAACGACTACCTGGCACATGCATCAACAAAGACTTTTGCGATTCCTTAATTGCGATTTTTAAGGAATCGCAATTAAGGAATTGCAAAAGCCTATGCATGTAGGAATCGCTATTTTTATTGCGAGTCGCAATTAAGGAATGCCGTCCCATTCATTCCTATGGGCCTCCAGGCCCATAGGAATGAATTGGAGATTGCATGAGCAAATTGCGAGTACCAGTATATACTCGCAAATTGCTCATGCAATTTCAAGGGTGCAAAGGTGTCAAAATGACACCCTATTGCACCCCTGAAATTGATCTGTGCACATATGTTGCACACACACATGCTCTTAGGGCATGTGTGTGCACAACATGAAACTTTGAAAAATGCACTTAAGTGCATTTTTCAAAGTTTTTGCAAATTACTATGAAGTTCAACTTCATGGTAATTTGCTCCCCCTATTAGCGAAATCGCTAATTTTTTAACTTTAATGCATTGCATTTAAGGAATCTCAATTTGGGATTCCTTAAATGCAATCGCAATTTAAGGAATCGCTATTTAGAGATTCCTTAAATTGCGATTTTTGCATTTGGGATGATGCATCCCAAATGCAAAAATACCGGTCGCAAAGGGGCAGAATCTGCTAATCTGCCCGTTTGCGACCAGTTTTCTCGTTGATGCATGTGGCCCTATTTTGTTACCAAGCGGGCCTTAACAACGCACTAGATGGCGTGCTGGACTTAGCAATAGTATAAATTACTATTCCTACTCCAGTTAGCGCAACAGCAGGGAATGTGTTGGATTTAAAATCCAACACATTCCCTGTTGTTGCACGCCACCTAGCGCAAGTCGTAGAAAAGACTTGTGTTGTAAAGGCACGCGTGGTAACAACGCGGTCATTGTAACAACCGCGTTGTTACATACCTGCCGGGTAAGAACAGCATTGTAAACGCTGTTATCCGTTTACATGCACGTTTCCCTCCACCTCCTTCCCACGCGCAAAAACCCTACACAGGAAGGAAAACCAAATGGAGAGATTAACATCTGCTAAGAGCTGATTGCTCACAAAACATCTGATGAAGAGATTTTTCTCATATCATTTTTTTTGTAAATCTTTTTATTAACATACATCGGCATCTTAGTTTCAATACAGAGGAAATAGCAAGGTCTGGCATCCTGGAGACTATAGGTGAGAACAATAATAGTGATACATCACATGGAAAGTCAATGGGGAGGGGGAATCATTTATCCCCACGGTAGGAATTCCACAAACCCCATATGCGGGCCCATTTTTTAGGAGAGCCGAGAGCCACATACACTGTCTTTTCTCTGTACATGCACCAGTCAAGGTATTTTTCCCAGGCCTCTACTGTGGGTGGATGAGATGCTCCCCATAACTGTGCATTATTCCTTTTGGCGAGCATTAGACCCAGGGTGACCCATTGCGTCAGAGAAACATTCAAATCATTCGGCTCCCAAACATTCTGGAGGCACCTACGGGCTTCAGGGTGGAGGTGTGTGGTCAGCACTACATTGAGGGTGTCATGTATCTTCTGCCACTAGGGACGAATAAGGTCACACTCCCAAATGATGTGCAAAAATGTCCCCACGTGGCCGTATCCCCTTCTACACTCCCCCTCCCCATCAGCTCTCCCCATCTGCACAAGCCGGGGTCCTGTCAGGTATACCCTGTGAAGGATTTTGAGTTGTACCAGTATAAGTCACGCTGGAATAGCAACGACTCTTGGTGAGGATACTGCCTCCTGCCATTCTTCGTCATCCATCTCAATACCATCCCCCGTCCATCTTTCCCACAATGCTTGGAGAGGATTTGTCATATTGTTTATCAGTTTTCTATATATCAGGGAAATAGCTTTTTCGGGAAGGTGGCCATCCAGTACCCTCTCTTCCAGTGGGGAAGATTTGGGAAGGATGGTGCCCTGCGGCACAAGGGATCGCAAGGTGTGTCAGCTCTGCGTGTAGCGAAAGTATCCTGTGTTGGCAAGATCAAATTGCTGTTGCAGGGTGGTAAATGATTTACCATCCGATTTATCCCAGAGGTCTTTGATGTGCGAAATTCCAATAAGGTCCCACTTGTCAAACCCTTTTGATTTCCATAGGTTACCCAGCTGTTCTGAGTCCCACAGTGGAGTCGCTAGGGTCAGCCGGTGATTCCAGCCAAGGCATTTAGTAGCGGTATGGCAAACGTGGACTGAATGTTTGGTGGGCCAGTCAATCTAGAGTGTTGAGATTTGGAGGCTACCATGCGCCCCCAAATGAAAGGTGTGCTGCACTTTACCTGGGTGATAAGTCCGCCACCCATCCACCAACCCCAGGGTCTCAAGGTATTCAGGAAGCCAGCATGCAGTTGATCCCACAACAGGGGGGGATGTCGGTTTAGTTCGCCCGAGACCACTGAGTTAAAGTCACCCTCAAGTATTAGTAGGCCATCGGGGAGAGCGAGCAGAATAGTTCCAAGATCTTTAAAAGTGGTGGCTTGTAGGCCTGGTGGCACATAGATTGACATAATTATGATGGGGTGTCCCTCCCACGTGTCTGAAACCCCGATGTATCTACCCCTATCGTCCGTCCAAGTGGCATGTACTGCAAGCGGGAAGGATTTTCTCATCATGATACCAAGTCCTCGTGAGCTGGAAGTGAACCCTACATGTGCTAACATGGTGTATCCCCATCTGTGCATGGCCTTACATGCATTACCGAGCAGGTGAGTTTCTTGAAGCATGACAATATAAGGGGCCTGGCGTTTAATGTATTGGAGGACTACACTGCGTTTGATCTTGTCCCCCAGCCCGTTGACATTCCAGCTCAGCATCTTAACACCTTTGTCCCACTGTGTAACCATGATGGATTAGGAAAAGTCATTATGTCCTCTGTGAGCAATACCATATATGCTGCCGATGTAAAAACTACAACAAAAAACAAACAAAGTTCCCCTCCCAACAACCCCCCACCCCGCTGCCCCGCACTCTGGGCGAGGAACTGCCCATCAAAAAACTTGCAGAGTGCCTGTCGCCCTCGTGAAAAACTAAAAGTAGAAGAAAAGTGGGAGTGGAGCACTCCGTTTCTCTGCCCCCCAACCGGGCTTAAATGTTCATACCCAACTGAAAGACACGTGCCAAGTTCGTAGGAGTCAACAGCGTTGGAAAAGGGTCCTCTTTTTTGTCCCCATTAACAAGGCAACCCACCATCCGAAACAGCCCCACCTTAGGCCAAAAGTACCCAACTCAGTTTCAAATGCAGACTCGGCCTCGTCATTCGGGAGGTTGCGGAGTTCCTCCTTCCCTGTCGCTGCGGTCATGCGGGCTCCTGACTTCTCTGTTCTCAATCCAGTCTGCAGCTGCTTCTGGATGTTTGAAAAACCAGTTTTCCCCTCCGCCTCAACTCGAAGACGTGCTGGGAACAAGATTGAATATTTCAGGCCCCTCTCCCTGAGGTCCCTCTTTACCACAAGGAACATGCGCCTCTGTTTTTGCACCATCTGCATGAAGACTGGGAAAAAGGTGATGTCAGCATTTTCGTAGCGGAGGGAGGCCCCCGTCCTGGCATTTTGGAGAATAACATCTCTATCTCGAAAGTTTAAGACTCTAGCCATCATCGGGCACGGGGGAGCGCCCGGCTTGGGACGACCGACCGGGACCCTATGAGCTCTCTCAATAACATAGAATTTGCTGAGGCCTTTACGTTGCAGGTGCTTCAGGATGAAGTCTTCAACTAAGAGATCTGGGGACTGTCCCTCAGCCCATTCCGTAACTCCCAAAATAAGCAGGTTATTGCGTCAGAGGCGCCCTTCATAGTCATCCAGCTTTAGTTCAGTAAATTTGCGGAAATTCTGTAGGTCTTGGATCTCTCCTTGAAGCTGCGTGACATCCCCCGTCAAACTGGTTGTGGTGATTTCTACTTGTTTGACCTTCTCGTTGAGTTTGGCCAAGTCCACCCTAATGAGGTTCACATCGATTGCCATAGTGTCCATTTTGTGTTCAAGGGAGGTTTTGACACCGGTAATAGCGCCCATGACATCCTTCAGCGACAGTTCCTGATCGTCTTCACCCTGTTCACCCAGGGAGGCGCCTCTGAACTGTCAGCTCTGCAGCATGTCCTTGGGTATGGTGTAGCGATCCAGTTTGTTGGACTGTGTTGTTTCAGACCTCGGGACCCCGTGGTCTTGTTTCTGTCCATTGTGCCAATACGCGTCACTGCATGCCCATGCCAGATTCAAACCGGTCAGATGGAGAGTTCAATTGTATAGGCCTGACCTGATCCCGGCGTGTGCAGCCACAGGACACCCACTCCGCCACGCAGATGATGCCGGGGTTCGTCAAACAGGGGAGATGCAGTAGGCAGGAATTTGCAGCACCTCCACTTCACTACCTGGGGGTCAGTGCCTCTCCCACGGGCACTTGTGGCCCAGCGTTTGTCCTCTGCTGACTCCTGCTACAGTGCGGCGGGGCACAGCAGCAATATGCACCGCTCCTGTACACTGATCGGAGCGGGGATGGCTCAGCCGGAGGTGGGGGGATCCGCCCTTCACCTCAATTCAGCAGCTATATCTCCAAGCCCCACCGCCCCTCATCGCACCTCCAGATAGGCAGTGCTGGGCCTCTGCTGCGCTACGCGGCTCAAGTCCCGGGTGCCTCAGCACGATCTCAGCCTCTTCTCTGGGCGTCCGCAGGTGTTCGGTCTCGGCGTCCGCCGATCTCAGCAAAATTACGCTCAAGTCCTAGACACCTCAGCTTGATCGCAGCATTCTCCCCGGGCTTCCGGAGGCGCCCGGGATCCAATAATCACCAACACGCGCGAGGAGGTTGTGTTCACCTCTCTCGGCGGCAGATATTCCCCGAGTCATTTCCCGGGCCTAGCACCACCGCAGGAGACAGGCGGCACCGCTATGCTTCGGTCCCGGCGTCTGGCGGCACTGTGGTCCCCGGCGTCTGCGCTGCCAGTAGGCCCCGATCTACGAGCTCCCGTAACTTTGGCCACAGATGTCCGTCGAGAATGGGGGTGGCCGGATTCGGTGCTGCCAGACCTCCGGTTCTCGTTTCTGGCTTTGGGGAAAACGGATCAGGGTATCGGATAGGCATGGGGGATTCAGGGTTACGGAGCTTCTACTCTAGGCAGCCATCACGGTTCGATGCTTGGCCACTCACCAGATTTTTCACATTTCAAAGTGTTTCTCATCCTTTCTCCCATCTCTGCTGGCACAATCTGAGTTTGAAGCTGCTGATCCGTCATATTTAGCACACTGTTGTATATCAAACTGATTGAAATATACTCATTTCAGTAAGACCTACTAAGCACAAGTACAATCACAAAAAAAGTTAACTTTTAAAAAATATGAACCCCTTTGCCTGATGAAACAGTTTACGGAGTTATTTTAAGTATTCTTATTTTACACTTGAGGACTAAACATCTGGTCCGTGGATGCTTATAGGTTTCGGATTCTTCTTCATAAAATGACCTCATTGGATTGGACATCTGAGACTGAAAGCGGTTTGTCTCATGGTACCACAAGGGACAGAAGTTCCTACTTTTGTGGTAGGCTTGCAAGTCATAGTCACTCCTACTCTTAATCTTCTTCAAAAGGATCATACAAAAATACCTCACCCCCATAGTATGTTGCTGCTGTACTGATGCCTGGAGCCAGCCACACAATCCGAGCCAACTATCAGTGGCATTCGTAATGTATTACCAATCTTCCACAAGCTTTTACTATTTAATTATCCCACCTCTGATTGGCCACGAAAAAGTCAGATTTGGACATGCTTCCACGTAACTTTGGCTGAGCTGAATTTCATGTCTCCTCCAATTTGTTCAATTAACCCTTTATAGTTTTACTGCCGGTTGAGTTTGTCCCTTTTTGTTATGTCTTGCTCTGAATGAGAATCTAACAGCTCTTAACTTTATTTAGGAAGGAGGGATCAGAGTAAATCTGAATGGTCCACTCTTCAGCAGCTTTTTTTATGGGAGCTGGTTAAGTTGATTGGGAAAACTGAACTCCACACCCCTTCTTATAGTTTATGTGTTTAACATTTTTAATAAGAGAAGTCAAAAATGTGTTTAGAATCTTCTGTATGTCTAGTCATTCCTCCTTTTGTCTCATTTTAGCAAGATATTTCTGAATTCTTATCCAATATTTGGGAAATGTGCATTTATTTAGCTTTCTTTTTCCTATTTGATCATCTATTCTGCTGGATGTTGAGAGTCCCTTTTTTCTGTTGTCGGAGAGTGGAGCAGTAGGAGAGGTAATGTTAATTGCCCACAAACTCTTGTGTCCAACCTTCAAGATCTTTCCAATAATATGGTGCTATTCGCTCATCCCCTCATCACATTCTCAGGTTTAACTGGTGTCCGTGTCATCCAGTCCTAGTTTTCCGTTTCTTCCGTCTCGCTCTCTGTCGTAGCATTTCCTGGCAGTGCAGCAGAGACAGGAGGCTAAACTTCACCTCTTCCATCCCGCTGCAGATCTCCCCCCATCTTCTACCCTACAGCGGGGGCAGCAGGAACAGCAGAGATTGTGAAGGTTGTGAAGGTCGTGAGTGCTGCAGGATGAGTGGCGAGCTCCGGGAGCCCCAGGATCTCTGGGAACACGGTGAGTGTTGCGGTGAGCGCTGCAAGCGGCGTTAGAGCGGCCCACAGCCCGCCGCCCTCAGCAAGACTCGTTAAACTCAGAAAACTCGGAAAATTCGGAAAAAAAGGGGGAGTGGAGAGAGAAGAGAGAGAAGAGAAGAGGATTCTGAGGCCACTAAAGGCACGGTTGAGGTCCTGAGGAGGCCCGCGAACAGAAGATAGGCAGGCCACATTCACATCCACATCCAAAGGCCGGTGCTTTGCGGCGTTCTGCGACTTCTGCACCACTTTCTCTCTTCTCCCCGCTCCCTTCCCCTTCTTTGCCTGTCCGGGGGCTGGGGGCTGGTCCTGAGCTTAAGCTGGCACAGGCTCAGTCCGCCTCAAAAGCGCTGTCAACTCCAGTTGTCCCTGCTTGAACCCTCTGCCGCAACAGAGTAAATAGCAGCACAGCTGCATAGGGCAGTTAGAGCAGAGAGGAGCGATAGTGGATGGTTTTTTGGAACTACAGGGCCTAAGGCCTAGAGCAAGATAAGACTTAGAGCTGGGGAGCAAGAGATCAAGCAGGCCTGATGCTCTGGCCTAGTGCTCTGGCACTCTTCATCACTCTCTGCTCCTCAGCTCCTGTTCAGCATTCCCATGAATAGGAGCGTCTGGAGCGCGGAAGCCCCTCTGCCGAGCTCCTCCTGCTGAGCCCCTGCCGAGCCCTAGCTAGAGTGCTGCAATCTATCCGCAATCTATCGGATCCAGGCGGGCCCAATGAGGTCGGGAAGGACGAGAGAGGCCATGCCACCCAAAAAAAAGGTGTAGGAAGGGAAAGAAACAAAATCTTAGTGCTCAGAACAACGCTCAGCATAACGGCGAACAAAATCTCATCATAACTGAGCAGGACCAGAGGGAGACTATGGCACGGTAGCGACCTACCAGTGCCATATGCTCCCACCAACCCAAGATCTACACTAAATTCAATTTCCTAAGGGATGCAGGGTCAGTTCTTTATTTTAGTAATGCAACCCTCAAAGGCCTACAAACACCACTGCTACCTCTACAAACGCAAGCACCTGTCCCAAGCCTTTTGCCCCTAGACCAAAGCGGGGCAACACAGCAAAAAGCCAAGCAATTCAAAATCAAACATCAACCGCCAATACATCCTGTGCAGGCAAAAGAGACAGGCAGCACATCTCCAGAGCCAACTGTAGGAATGCCTGGCAACTTAGGATGCTCCCCAACAAAAACCAGCCGACAGGGCAGCTCTCAGAGGAAACCAACTGTAGAACACAAGCCCCAAAAAACAGCTGTTCCACCCTTTCAACTTGATGCCAGGGATGGAGACTGGGCTACCAAAAAAACCAAGGATGAGTGCGAAGCCAACGCAGACTCAAGGAGAGAAGATGGGGAACGAATCAATGAAATCAACTCTAGCCCCATAACCAACTTGATGACAAAAAGCTACAGCCCCACAACCAATCAATCAATCAATCAATCAATCAATCAATCAATCAATCAATCAATCAATCAATCAATCAATCAATCAATCAATCAATCAAATAATTTGTAAAGCGCACTACTTACCTGCAAGGGTTTCAAGGTGCTGAGGGTGGGGGTGTACTGTTGCTACTGGTCGAACAGCCAGGTCTTGAGTCGTCTCCTGAAGGTTAGAAGGTCTTCGGTTTGTCGTAGGTTGAGGTGGAGGGTGTTCCAGGTCTTGGTGGCGCGGTGGGAGAAGGATCTGCCTTCGGCTGTGGTTCTTCAGATGCGTGGGACGGTAGCCAGGGAGAGGTCTGCGGAGCGGAGTTTCCTGCTGGGTGCGTAGAAGGAGAGTCGACTGTTGAGATAGGCTGGGCCGGTCTTGTGGAGTGCCTTGTGTGCGTGGATCATGAGCTTGAAGGAGATTCTTTTTTGACGGGGAGCCAGTGCAGGTTCCTCAGGTCGGGGTGATGTGGTCACGGCGCGGGACGTCGAGGATCAGGCGTGCAGAGGCATTCTGGATTCTTTGCAGTCTGTTGATGAGCTTGGTCGGGGCTCCGGTGTAGAGGGCGTTTCCGTAGTCGAGTCTGCTGCTGACTAGGGCCTGGGTGACTGTTTTCCTTGTGTCTGTCTGGATCCATCTGTAGATCTTGCGGAGCCTATGGAGGGTGTTGAAGCAGGTGGAGGAGACAGTGTGACTTGTTTGGTCATGGTGAGTTTCGAGTCGAGGATGACTCCCAGGTTGCATGTGTGGCTGGTAGGTGTGGGGGGTGTCCCCAGCGATGCGGGCCACCAGGAGTCGTCCCATGCTGAGGGGTTGGGCCCGAGGATGAGGATCTCCGTCTTGTCTGTGTTCTGCTTAAGGCGGCTATCCTCCATCCAGTCGGCGACGGCCTTCACTCCCTGGTGGAGGTTGGATTTGGCGGTGAGGGGGTCGTTGGTGAGGGAGAGGATCAGTTGCATGTCATCGGCGTAGGAGATTATGTTGAGGTCGTGATGTTGGGCGATGCGTGTGAGAGGCGCCATGTAGACGTTGAACAGCGTCGGGCTGAAGGAGGATCCCTGCTGGACGCCGCAGCTGATGTCGGAGGCTTCGGATCAGAACGGGGGGAGCCGGACTCTCGGGGTTCTGCCGGAGAGGAAGGAGGAGGTCCAGTCCAGGGCCTTGTCTCGGATCCCTGAGTCGTGGATTCGTGTGCATAGTCTGCGGAGGCAGACGGCGTTAAAGGCAGCGGAGAGGTCCAGAAGGATGAGGGCCGCCATCTCGCCATTGTTCAGTAGGATCTTAATGTCATTTGTGGCGGGGATGAGGGTGGTCTCGGTGCTGTGGTTGCCACGGAATCCTGACTGGGAGGGGTACAAGATGCTGTTGTCTTCGAAGTAGCGGGTGAGCTGGATGTTGACTATCTTCTCGATGACCTTAGCTGGGAACGGAAGCAGGGAGATGGGCCGGAAGTTTTTGAGTTTGCTCGGGTCCGCCTTGGGTTTCTTCAGTAGGGCGTTGATCTCGGTGTGTTTCCAGCTCTCAGGGAAGGTCGCAGTCTTGAAGGAGAGGTTGATGATGTTGTGCAGGTGGGGTGCGATGAAGCTGCTGGCTTTGTTGAAGATGTGGTGAGGAAAAGGGTCAGACGGCGAGCCGGAGTGGATTGTGCCCATGGTCTTGATTTTGTCTTCGATGCTCACGTTGGCCCAGGTTGTCAGGGGGTCATGGTCGGTGGGGTGTGGTTGGTCTGCAGTGTTGGGGCCTGTTAGGGTCGTCCGGGGGCTGAAGCACAGGGCTTGCGATGGCAGGATGGCGTTGGAGCTGGGGTTGGAGAGTTCCTTCACAATGTTGAAGAGCTCCTTGCTGTTGTGTGCGTTGTTGTCGAGGCAGTCTTTGAAGGAGGTCCTCTTGGGGGTCCTGATGAGGTGGTGGTGGTTGCGGATGGCGTCTTTGTGGGCTGCGCGGCTGCCCGGTGACTTCTCGCTGTGCCATATGTTCTCCAACTTCCAACATGATGATAAGAAGCTATAGCACCCCCATCAAAATAACAGATCGAGCAAGTATAAAATCATCACCAACCCCACAAGCTCCAGTTCAACCCCCTGTTCAAGGGAGTCCGCTTAAGCAACAAGGAGGAGCATGTGCAGGGACACTGGACCCAAACCAAAAAGAGGAAGGAAGGGCGACCATATCCTATTTAAATACACAAGAATGGGAAGATATGCTTGCCACCTATACTCCAGATTAGGAACAGGAACAAAGGGAGCACTCTCCCCAGGAGTTTCCTCAGGACTCACTCTCAGCAGAACAAAATAAAAAAGCACAAAGGAGAATGCGCAAAAAAATAAAGAAAACAATGGCACTAGAACCACGCTACTAAATACAATACAACTGGCCGTCGAAGCACTGCAATATCAGTCAGAAAAGATGGAGATACAATTAACATTACTGAACACACTGGCAGTCTTCACTGCAGGCATCGACGAAAAACTGGGAAATTTGAACGGCCTGATAATAAGAGCGCAACCAAACACACACTTTAGCTGCAACTGCTACCAGGTTGTTGACAAACTATCCACCCTGCCCTCAATGCTAAATGGCCTGATAAAGGACATCACATGCGTAACAGAAGGAAACTCAACAAAAGACCAGGGCATGTCCAACAGCATGGAGGGAATAACCAACAGCATGGAGGGAAATATATATATAAATAATCAACAGCCAAACACCTAGCAACCCTGAGGTGGATATTGAGAAAACGGGAATGCCCGGTGAAGGAGGGCTAACAAAACTCAATGCCAAGCAACGCCGCCAACTGAAAAGGAAAGGGCGCAACCAAAAGCTCCATACAAACGTAACAAAATACTTCCCCATCTTCTCAGGCCCACAGAACAAACATGACACTAACTCCGGAGACGCAAGCTTTATAAATCAGGCACAATTATTTCCAACCACCTTCAAACAACAAATAGAACAGGGAGCGGCCCCAAAACAGCTAATACACTGTCAAGATTTGAGGGGAGAAACAAGGGACTCATACAACGAACCTGCAGTCCTACAGCAGTCAAGCGGAGAGGTGTGCAACTCTGGGGCCCCAAGGCTGACCAAAATAAAGCAAAAAGGCCCAGAAGAGAAGCCTGTGGAACGATAGACAGGCCAAATCAGGAGTCATCGCTCAGAGAACTTAAACAGCCTATCACACCAACTTATGTCGGCCCCAGTAGGACGCTACCGGAAAAAGGGGCACAGGACGGGGGGGCAAGAACTAGAACTAAAACAAACATCCCTCATGTTTACAACACCTAAAGCAAACACAAGGAACTCTATGGCAGAAGGATTAAGCAACCAAGTGGCAACATAGCTCAAAAAAGCAATCAGCTCCATATTCCCAACTGATCCGACGGGACAACCACTGTTTTAATTTTTATAAGGGGCTGCAGCGGGAGCACCAGAGCCCCCACAGTCCTGCTGGCTCTCTCCTCCTGCAGGGGCCGACATGTTTTTCTGTAAAGTAGTGTGCCCCGGTGTACACCAGGGCAAGCCACAACTAGTGCATTTAAAAAAAGAAATAGGGTGCCCCGGTGTCTACCTGCGGCACCCCAGAACATCAATTATATTTGGGACAGTAGGGGGAGGCCCAAGGCCCCCGGGGCCTCAACAGCATTTTCTTTTCTTTTTTCTTTTAAGTGGGGTGCCCTGGTGTCCACCTGGGGCATGCCACACGTAGAGCCATTCATTTTTTTTAATGGGGTTCCCCTGTGCCCACCCGATGCACATCATTGCGTGCTGCGGGGGAGGCCCAGTGTCCGCTCTGCCCCACTGTCTCCTCTGCCTGCACCTATCACGGGTGCAGCGGGAGCCAGCATTGTTCCAACACAGCAGGAGCACTTTTCTTTTGCTTCCATGGAGTGGGAGCAGTTCAAAGCATTTCCCTGTGCAAGAGCGCAGGCAGGGAAATGCTTTGTTCTCCCACTGGGTAAAAGCAGATTTGTGCTCCCCCCTGGTGGGAGAACTGTAAACTTTCCCTAACTGTGCTCCCGGGCAGAGATATAGAGGGTGTTTGGGGACCTCGGTCACTGTCACTGTGCTGGCCCCGTATGATGGGGTCCCCGGGGCCATACCATGGCTGGAGAGGGCTTTGAGCCCCACCTCCCTTTTAATTGAAAGATGGCCCTGAGGATGGGATCCCCAGGGCCATTCTTTGGCTTGGCTGATGCATGGCCCTCCTCCCTTTCAATGAACTTGTGGCCCTGGGGGATGGGGTGGAGGCTTCGGGAGGAGACCAAGGCCCTGGCCCAGCCAAGGGGGTTATTTTTAAATGTGTGGGCTCAGCCACAGGCAATGTGCCGCAGGGGTTGTAAAGTAATGAAATATTACTTTACGTTAAAAAAAAACCTAGGAATTCATCACTACTGAGAAGGCATAGCATTTTGATGCATTTCCAGGTTTACCAGCAACGGAAAATCTGTGATTGTGCCAAAATAGTATACATGGGTGGATGCGTGAGAACACCCATTCTTAGTCCACACATATTTAACGCTTTCCTGGTGCACAGAAACACAAGGCAGCTACTTGCACTGTCATGTTACGTTACTCCAAATGTACCAAGGCACTTAAGGTGGCTTAGCATGGCTTGGTAAATATCACTTAAGGCTTTGTGTTGCTCTTGCAACACCTTGTGTTGTGCAAGGGCAACACAGACCCTTGAAAAATCTGGGCTCTGGTATCTAAAGTAGTGATACATGGTGCCTGCCGCAAAGGAAGGGTGAAGGACCGTAGGAGTGGAGTGGACAGGGGCAGCTCCTCTGTTGGAGGAGGAGCATTGCCGCACTTAAATGCCCCAAGATGAAAAATAAATTGGTATTTCAGTACCATTTTATTTTTCATCCCCTGTCTCGAACAGAGCATCAGGATGGGGGCCGGGCCGCTGCTGAGTGACAGTAGCAGGGAGGAGTGTGGGCTGTGTATACACTGTTTAAAGTGCACGTCTTTTTGGCTTGACGGCTTGCGACAGCCAGCCACACATGCACAATTCAAACATCTCTAATCCAGTGGGTGCCAAGTGCTTGCTCGGGCCTATTTAAGGGATGTCACTATTATGATAGTAGTTTACCAGTTACCGTTCTCTGTGGCTTTATGTAGCTCATACAGTCCTATCTCCATGAGGTGCAGTACACAAAGGAAGAGCAACTTGGCCCACCCATGGGTGGGTGTTCTCATGCATCCATCCATAGTTAAAGTGGGCGGGAAAGCAAAGATCATTCGTTGGAATGAATAAATATTTGAAAATTTAGTTTTAGGGTTGGAAACTAGGAATAGGCTATCTGATTTCAAAAAGTACAGTGCTGTGCCTGTCAAAATCTTTTTGTTTTGTAGAGAGTGCCACTAATCATTGTTCTTTTTATCTTTATTTATTTCATAAGGATTCAAGGAGAAGAGGGCATCCCAGGACCAAGCGGCTGTCACCACCACCAGCGCCACGTCGAGTGAGACAACTACCACCACCAGCACAACGGCCACGGTAGATGGTTCTGGTGGCCCCAGTAAGTCATGTTTATTATTATCTCTTACGTTTAACTATCCCTACTAGTAATGTATTATGGCCTTCTTATTTACTTTTTTCCCCACTCCCCTACCTAATGCTTGCTATCCCTGTATTTCCCTTGGTTTCCTACATTTCCTGTTTCTGCAGCTGATTTTCTCCTGTCTGTAGCTTTCTTCTGCTCCGTTTTTAGTAATCTTTCCTTTGCCCCTCTTTTACATGTCTTGAGTAGGTAGCACTGTTAAGAGAACAGATATTTGGTCATGTAAAGAGGTCCACAGGCTTAAATATTCACAAGCATTTCGGTTGAGAAGGTTTTCTTGAGCAAACAGTCAAAAAGTAGAGGGACAGAGATAGAGTGATCATGGACCCCTAATGTTGTCTTACACTAGCAGTTTCCATGACAGTGCGGCATGGCAGGAATGAGACCCCATCACCATCCAATACTATATGACATTTGCATTCCCTTCCACCCCTTCATTGCATTCCATTCTTGTTCATTCGTTGCCTTATCCCTCCATTAGGAGAAAAAAGTGTTTTATTGACGACCTGGATTTAAAAATGCTGTCAACCAGTTCCGCCAAATTGATACTTTTGATAAAAGATACTGATAGCTAACCTAAGTTTAGTGAAGTATTGCTGTTGTACCATGTGCAAAATAATTATGTAGGTGGCTAATCTGTAATTTAAAGTGAGTGCATTATGTTTTTGCTTAGGCGTGCACTCCACCAGTGCCGCCACCAAAGCCAACAGGCCAGGGATGGCGGAGGTGGCCCAGATCGAGGGAGGGGGTGCAGTCCCAGTGGTGACACAGACAAGTGGTAAGTCACCTTGCTATTTTATTGACAATACTGTATTTGTTAAGCAAGATATCCCACCCATCACCTCCCTGCCCACGGCATTTTGTCACCTAAAACTGCAGCGGGGTTTAATTTGGCACAGCAGTGTAGGCAGTGAAATGCCCATCTGCTTCAGTCAACAGCGTGGTACGAAACATGTAATGCATACAAACCAAAGACAAGGTGTGTTTCCCAGTGCCCACTCAGTCACCTACTACTTCACTTCATTCATTCTTTCTGCCCAGCCTACCCAAAAATATAACTTCCATCTTGTCATGTGCCACATTTTTCTGCCCAAGTGACTTATATTTCATGGATTTACGGTTCCAATTTTTTCCTTCCATCAACCAATGTGACTGATCAAAAGTGTAGTACATGATAAGTGACACCCAACCATTCCATAGGTAAACTTATACCTTGTCCTATCCCTATAACTTACCTTCCCATAGACTAACTTTCTCCATTGCCAAGTAAAGTTATCTGTTGAAAATATTTTGTGGTGGAAGCCAGGGTGCAATGTGGGACTAAGGGCTTGATTTCGAGTTTGGCAGATGGTATACTCTGTGACAAAGGTGATGAATAAAAGATCCTGTCAGCTGTACTAAAGTGCATCATTTATATTCTATGCATTATCCATTGTAATAAGAGGTATGAGATATCTGTTATCTGCCACGTTTGTGGCGGAGTATCTCATCTGCCAGATGCTATCAGCCCCTAAGTTTGGACGCAGGGTAAAATTGAAGAAGGAGTAGGAGAAGAGCAGGGCCATTGGAATTAATGATAATAACGTAATAACAAACTATTATTGCTGCCCCAAAAACATGCTGAAGATTAGCAGATGTGCCAGCATGGCTCCATTCATGTTGCACAAATAGTCAAGTAATTGTGCAGTATCTACGTCTTACTCTATTTATTCTTTATTCGGTTTCAAATTTTAAAACCATAAAAGCACACATAAAATACAATAAAAACAATCCTTTCAACAACATACCAAAGTACAAGGACATAGATTAGACAAACATGAAAATGCGTAACCACAAATGGCTTACATACAGTACTATAATAAAAATGAGTTATTCGGGTAGCACAGTATATCGCCACTCTAAGAGTTGAAAATAGTCTGACTTAAGAGGCAGATGTTACGAAGTGCATAGTGCCAAGGAAGGTGTATGTAACGCAACCTGGTTAATCACAACTAGACCTAAGCCTAATGACAGATTTTAAGAAGTTAAGTACATAATAGACAGTGCTACCCGTGAGCATTTGTTAACATATAAAAGCGGGTCGTAGGTGCCTAAAATTGGCTTTTTTGAGAACCGGGATTAACAAGGACTTCCTTGTGGTATCATAAAAACTACAGAACATTGTGAAGTGGACCATGTCCTGTCGGGAATTTACATCGTAACCACAGGACGGTAGTATGTGACCCTTACTCTGTCCCCTAGGGTGAGCAAGAAGGAGATACAAAAGGCAAAACCTGAACCTGGTCAATAAGAATCTGTCGTGTGAGTTTATAAAACCCAGTAAATACTGCTCCTCCATCTGAGTTGTTCTTAACATAATGAAACGGTGAGCACTGGACATCAAAAGCTCCTTCTCTTCCCTGGCCGCAATTTGCTGCGCGAAGAAGGCCACTTTTATGGTGTTTAGATCCATCTTATTAACCCGGTCCGGGTAGGTAAAGAGATCTCCTCTCCCCATGATCATTAAACTCCCTTCAATGTATTTAAGCCACGGTGCATGAGAGGCATGATCTAGGGCCAGGCAATCGTTTCAAATCACTTTATTTAACGTGGTCCCCTTGCACAACCACGTTTTTAACCTAAGGGCCACTGGGCAAAATTACTCATTAATAATTAATTTATTAACAGTCTGTTCGGTTTCATCCTCTGAAATCATTTAAACTAAAATCTGCTTATGATTAAGTTGGTGGCCTGGCTTCATTCCTTGTGGTCAGTGCTATTAAGAGATTCATGTGCAGGAAAAACGTGGCTCTGTGACTAATCACATCCAAAATTCCAATGGCCTAAGGAAACCAGCAATATTCTGCTACTGTGCAACTATAGTATAAATGAGTGTTTGCGTGAGCATTACAATTCATATTTTTTCTTTCTTTCTTGAAACTGTCACACATTATTTTGCACACCCACTTTTCCCCCTAGACTTTCCATACCTGAAGCTCCTAGCTTTGTTCTTCAGTAGGTTACTTACCTCTTCCTGCAGCCCAGTATACCCCACTACCAGAGTGGGAACAGAAACCTGACTTTATTGCTTGATGAGATTTTGCAGCATCCAGCCACCTATCAACGATAGTTTAAACTAGTTAGTTACTGCTCTGTCCTCCTCTATGTAGCTATTGATCACTAATGGGATCTGCCAACATATACAAAAATTGCAATCTTTCCTTCCAGAGAACAACTTCAGTACTAAGCTCTTAACAACTTCTTACCTGAATAGGTGAAGCAATGTCTGCTACCTCTCTCAATCTTCCCAATCCTTCTTACAGGGTTTTCCAAAGAGCCTTCTTAATGCTGGCGGTAGTGGGCTACCTCTAGCAGGGAGGACATCACAAAACGAGGTCCAACCTATTCCGAATCATACTTGCAAGGTGAACTTCAATTTTAGGATTAGCCAGAAGGATTATCCATCCAGCAACTACACTGAATGAAAACAAAGAGTTACTGAATAATCCAAGACTGAGACCATTATGACAAAAAAGTCAAACAAACAACATCTAGCAAGAAATCTGGGGAGCCAGTATTTAAAAAACTAAAACTAAACTTACAGAAACCTCAAGTCAGGACTCCAGCGAATGTTACTCCATGTTGCATAGATTTTGTAAACAACACAAGGCCTGATTTACAAAGGTAAAGTTACACTTTTATTGTTGCTTTACTCTTGCAGTGTAAGTTTATGACTAGTAACTTTTCCATCATTAACTTTACGAGTAGTAACTCCATGAGTAGGGAGTAACTCCTATTATTTTAAAAGGAGTTACTTCTAGTTACTTAGTACTCGCGAAGTTACTACTCATAAAGTTACTGGCAGTAAAGTTACACTGCAAGAGAAAACTTACACCAAAATATAACTTTACCTTTGTGAAGCAGGCCATAGTGCACACCATCCGCGGTCGGTAGTAGGAGGACCTGCAGGGCGGTGACGTGGGGAGGGGGAGGGGCAGGGTGGGGGGTAGGAAACTATGGATTATGGAGGTTTACAGGTAAGTAAACATATAAATTAATAAAACGAATTTCGTTGCGTGCACTGCATCCCCAAATGCGATGCAGTGCAAGTAACGAAATTCATTTTATTAATTTATATGTTAACTTACCTGTAAACTTCCGTAATCCATAGTTTCCTACCCCCCACCCTGCCCCTCCCCCTCCCCACGTCACCGCCCTGCAGGTCCTCCTACTACCGACCGCGGCTGGTGCACACTAGTACGACCTATCCTTGGACAGACATTGTACTAATATTCTGCACTGTTATGATGTCTCTTTCATGACTAGGTGGGTATTAGGGCTGGTGTGGGCTATCGTTTACTTAAGAAGATCCTGTAACAGTTGGTTGCGCTATAACCACATCCGCCCGCCAATTGTGTGATACATTTATGGTGTAAATTATTACATCACATCTCAATAGATCACACAATCTGGGAGAAGATGGTTAGGGGTGTCATGAGTGGATAGGAAGGAGGAGTTAGGGAAAGGTGACACAAACACAAACACAACTTTCATCAAGTCGATGAGCAGCACATCATTTTCACATCTCTTGTTAAACAAAGAAGACAGTTCGGTTACCAAATGCAAACAGTCCTTTAGCCCCCGATTCACAAGTTATCTAATTGTTATGTTACCTAGGGTTGAATAATACAAAATAGGGAGGACCCACACAGTTCTAAAAATTGTTGTTGCTAATAAAGATAAATTGTTCTGTATATAAAAGCCAAAATGGACTGTGCATCTGCATTCTTCTTCTCAGAATGTCCAACTTGGGTGCAGGGCTGAACTGGTCCAGTAAGCAGGAGTGTTATGGGGCTTTCGTGCAGAAGAAGAGAAGGCCTTCGGAATGCAAAAAAGTAAATGACAATTTAGTGGAGTCAAGGTAAGCTTTGTGGTGGATGAAGATCAGAGGGTAGAGCATAGGCTGGTGCCGTTGTGTGCAATTAGCTGAGAAGTGAGAACAATCTCTTACCACCAATCCTAGACAATTCGCTGCATGTACATGGCTGATCAATCTCATAAATGTCAATAACATGAAGCTGTGTGTGTCCATCATGCACATATCCACTTGTCCACTGACAGTTCCCCCAGACCACAACCAATTAATTAGAGTTTGACCTTGAAGCCACTACTCTTCATTTTCCTAAACAAAGTACCTTTCTCCAGTTTACAGGAGTAGGCCTCTTTGAGTCATGTTGATTCCCATTAAAGTAGAAAGGCATTGTTCCTAACTTTCATCTTCTTGCAGTTGTGGTATTCCTGTCCCGACTACCGACCCGAATGAGATAGACCTGTAGTGTAGATGAACAAGAAAAGCTAAAGAATTTTAGCAGTTTTGGTAACTAAACTGACTGGATCCTGAAGAACCTAAAAAAAGTAAGTACACAAAAGGACCATGCTAGTAATTGTTGTCAAATGTGAATCCAAGGCAAGCATTCAGGCACAATCATTCCCCGGGCCCCAATCATTATAAATCAAGTTAACAAATTAGTTACAACACTCTCCCAGTCACCACATGAATTATCAGTCACTCAATATATCACTGATTAGTGCAATAATTACCTGTTCCAAGCGTGGTGCACATTTTTATCTATTGAATCCTTTTCCCCATGGAAGCAATACGCTCAAGGGCAGTCATGCATAATTAATGATCTTTACTGGTGGCCTAGCAAGGGAATACAAAAAAAGAATAGGGATGGGAGGCATTGACTTCATGTCCTGTGGGCAAAGTGAAGCTTCTTATGTGCACATGGACCACTCCTTACATGTGAATAAATGAATACATGGGACTGTGTAAGCCAGACACTAAATATGTTCTTTTATCAAATAAAATTCACAGGAGTTATACAATAATATATGCCAGTTCTGCTGTGGGCTACTTAGTCAGGGGGTAGAGTTCATCCTCAAACTCAGTGGGGTTGCCCAAAGGTTGATCAGTTACCACACTTGAGTCTGACCACTTGCCCTCATCCTCCTCCTATGCTGTTTGAGGAACAGTATAATCTTGTGGTATGAATTGTTTGTTCATTTTAATCATGGTCAATTTCTCCACATTTTGATGTGAGAGACTGGTCCTTCTGACTATAACAACTGCACCAGCTGCACTGAACAGATGCTCAGAAGACACACTGGCTACCAGATAAGCAAGATACTTTATTACTAACCTGCTGAGCTCTTGAGATTGTTCCATCTTCCCATACTAATAGACCAATGGGTTTTGATCCAGGTAGACCACTTTTGGGTCATCCAGATAGACGTGGGCCATTATTAACAAGGGAGGTTCCCCAGAGCTCTGATCTGAGCCCTACCTTATTCAATATATATGCAGCCCCACTTGCCAAAATCATCAAATCCTTTGTCTTTGAAATCCTGTCTTATGCTGAAGACACTCAGCTGGTCATCTCCTTTGACAAAGTTGTGGATAAAATAAAGGAATGCTTCTCCAATGGTATGAACGTGATTGCAGAGTGGATGTCAGATAACCATCTTCAGCTGAATACCTAAAAGAATGAGATTATGCTATTTGGGAATGCCCAACAACTCTGGACACCAATTGGTGACCTTCTGAATTAGGTTGTAACCTTACCCCCAGTTATGTAGTTAAACATGTAGGCGTAAAAATAAATCAAGCTCTTACAATGAAGTAGCAGGTTCTATCCATAATGGGTACCTGGTGCTACATATTATGCCTGCTGATGAAAGCACTTTCTTCTGCTAACGGCCAGAAAAACCTTGGTGCAGGCTTTCATTATTAGCAGGTTTGATTATGACAATGATCTATTGGCTTCTGGCAATGAGACATTGCTGTCTAAACTATAGGTCATGCAACACACAGCAGCATGGCTTATATGTAACCTTCCCTCTAGATCTGCTTCTGCTCCACTTTTGAGATCACTTCACTGGCTGCCGATCGGACAGAGAATAATATTTAAAAATCTTTTTTTTTACTTTTAAGGCTTTAGTGGGGAAATGGCCCGGCTACTTACCCCAGAAGCTCAAATGCTACTATCCAATGTGGAACTTGCGATCCATCGATAAAGCACTATTTACTATTCCCCATATCCATTGATCATGGTGTGGTGGCAGATCTTTTTCGTATCTGGCTCCTACCTATTACCCATTATGGTACTGATTACACCAAATTTAAAAAAACTACTAAAGACGGATTTGCTTTAATTTCAGTTATCTGACTGGAACTATATTTGTCTTCAGCACAGAGATACCCCTGTAGGGGTGATTTGTGTGTGTTATCAAATTAAAATAACATAACATGAGATGCTCTGAATGTTCATTGGTGCAGCCACTTGCCTGACCTCTGTTGCTTTCGTCTCTGTTCTTGACTTAAGCTCTTCCTCTTAAATCCAAGCCTTTGCAGAAGTTGGGTTAGATTCTTCTGTTGCTAGTGTTACTGCCATCTCTAAAGGTTGAAGGCTGCATGCCAGAACATCTACTTGGGCCTCTAACTTCTAGACAATCTTTTTCCAGGTCTCTTGTTTGATTGACAATCCAAGTCTTGTATGGTGAAACATCCCCTTCTGAAAATGTAATGAAACTGGCCAGTATTTTTTTGTACCGTGGGCCAAGTATTGTGGTATGTAGTCACTCTTTGGAGGACACAATTGCTCTTTGCAATCTTGGATTAACAACTAAGGAAAGGATTAAGCTCCGAACCAACTCATATGCTTTTTTCGTTGACACCGACGAACCTTTGCACCACCTTTTTTAATTGGTCCTGTAGCAGATGCAACAACGGGTTTGCGTAGCTCATCATACTGTGTTTCTTGCTGACTTCCTGTTTGAAAACCTCAAAAGGAAGTAGGATTTGTGTCAGTCACTTAACTAGCTGTTCACCTCCGTTGTCATGGTTTTTCTAGTTGCACCCCCTCCCTTTGAACGGCATAGTCATGGATCGGTCTGTACTGATCAAACAGACGTCCCAGCATGTAGCATGTTGAGTTCCAGTGTGCTGTCAAATCCTGTATGGGGGCTTTAACCGGTACTCTAGTAACACGCTGAAAGATCCTCAACGGCTTACTAGCTTTAAAAGAATTACTGAAATGTGTTCCGAATCTTTTTCAGGTGGACAATAATTTGCTGACTATGCCTTCTTTTTTGAGAAAGTCCTGCACAATCAGGTTGATGAAATGTGCCAATCACAGGACCCTGAAATATCAGCTTCTACCATGGACTTGACTACATTGCTGCTATTGTCCGTGGCAACAAATCTAATTCTGAGACCTCCGGGTTGAAGCCTTTCAAACACCTTGCTGTTAAACTCTTACAAGATGTTTACAGTTGTGTGGAATTTCTCCATGGCGAACATCGCTACTGTTGCATGCCGCCGAATGCTCTCAAAACTTTCTTCTGTGCTGAGGCCAGCAGATAGCTGTTGCCTTTCCCCCACAAAAGAGATCCAGGGTGTAGTGATACACATGTAATCAGCTGCTTGAAAACTGGTCCACATGTCTGTCGTCAGGTGGATAGTCTGAAAAGCACTCTGCTGCAGAGCTTGGCCAACCAATTGCAGCACATCACGATGGAGCGCTGGAGCAGCAACTCTGACAAAATAGGTCCAGCTGGGAACCTTCCATTTTGGGCAGATGGCCACCACAGATTCCACAAAAGAAAAAGGGAAGAAGTCCAGCGCTGACATTTTAGCCAGCTTCCTCTTTCACAAATGCACAAATGTGCTGTTGGGTGGTTGCGTGCATAGGGGTCCTCTTGCCTAAACATGCACATAATAGTAACTTGGATATTTTTCTTTGGTGGTGCCACTGGCACATGCGCCTTCCAGGGAGACCCAGGCGGTGGTAGACTTAATGTCCATTTTGCGGGAATCACTGTATGCGGCGGTGTCTGCATCTGAGTCTTGTTCTATTTGAAGGTTGCTTTGTGTAATGCCATCATCCTTTTCTTCTTCATGACCACTTTCTTCTTCTATCACTGTGTACTTAGCTTCTTTCCCTCTCTCATCACGACCACCAGCAGCTATCTTTTTAAGGTGCTGATCCCACCGGATTGGGTGATGTTTTTTAAGATGGGATATTTAGGACCAGATGTATGACCATACCAATTTGTGAGTCACAAATTGGGTCGTTTTGCGACTCGCAGATTGCGACTCGCAAATTGGATTGTACAACAGTGTCTCGGACACTCTTTGCGATAGTTAATGGGGTCGGAAATTGCTTTCCTTATTAATATTCATGAGGCAGGTGCAATTTGCGACCCCATTAGGAATGGCTAGCACTCCCAGGGATGGTGGCCTGCTGGGGTCAGCAGACCACCATGTCTGTGACTGCTTTTTAAATAAAGCAGTTTTTTTTAAAATGAAGTCCGTTTTCCATAAATGAAAACGGTATGCATTTAAAAAAAGAAGTGGTCCGTGAAACCACTGCCAGCTCCTAAAAAATATTTTGAATGCCAGTCACAAAGGGGAGGGGGTCCCCCGGGAACCCCTTCCCATGTGCGAGTGGCTTACCACCTACTTGAAGTAGGTCATAAACTGAGAGTGTTTTGCGACTGCAATTGCGGTTGCAAAACAATGGTATATACCATTGGGACTCGCTATTAGGAAGCGACACCCTTGGCATGCCCCTTCCTAATATTGAGTCGCAAACCCTATTTTGCGAGTCAGTAATAGGTTTCTGATTTGCAAAATAGGGTTTGTACATGGGCCAGACCTATTTTGCAGTCGTACATCTGCCCCTTAGCCTCTAGTACCATAGTGTGAACCTGGCTTACCTAAATGAACACTCATGTGGCGAATGGAGCATATTGCAATGTTATCCTCTTGCTTGCTAATTGTAAAGAAGTCCCAGAAATGGGTAGGATACCTTTTTTAGTGTGCCACTGCCGGTGCCTGAAGAACTGGAAGTAGGTGGTTGTGTTTTTTGCCTCTCTGTAGGGCATACTTCAACTATGGTAGTGGTGGATGCAGGTCTCGGCAGGGTCTTACAAATATGGAAGCCAGCAGTGGTGGAACCACATCACTCTGAGCAGGTTGAATAGGAGGGGTCATCTCAGTGTCCTCGAAGCCGCCCTCCATACAGACAATCACTGGCTAGTAATTGCAGTATCTTTCCATAATTCTAAGTCTTTCAGGAACTTATCTTCTCCATTGTCTCTTGTGCTGGGTCTCAGACCCTGCAGGGGTCCAGTATATGTCTATATCAGCAGAAGGGGTACTTGGAGAAGATGGTGGAGTACGCTTTCTTTTTTTTGCAGGAGATCATGAAGGCAATGGTTGAAGAGCAACATCTTGCTCAGCATCTTGCTCAGCAGGAAGCTCAACCTGTTTGTTCTACTCCTTTTTCAGGAAGGAATAACTGTTGGTGGCTGTGGCTCCTGTTGTCAACTTTACTGTGATGATTGGGTACTTTGTGGCTGAATTAAATCCAGTTCAGACTCACTCCTCATCACCGACAGACATGGGTTTTGGCTTAGCCTTAGGTTGGGATGGTGCAGGTCTTACAGTAGACTGTTTGTGTGGCCCCACAGGTGGAAATTAGGGTCTCTAAGAAGGATGAAGCAGCTGGAGTCGAGCACCAGTTGTCCGATGAAATCTGCAATGATGTTACCAAAGTTGGATCAATGGACAAGCTGGTGTGGTTAGAGATGTTGAGCTTGGAAACCACTATTTAGAAGTTGTAGCTCGAGCTTGAAAATGTGATAGAGCATTGGATGTTTTCTTTGTAGATGATGACTACTTCTCCTCTGGGTCTCCAGGGTCTGTCCTGTCTTGTGATCTTGTAGCCGGGAACGATATCCACTGCATTGTCAGGGGACAATTATGCATTGAGCCAGGTCTCAGAAAGAGGAGGTCAGGGGAGAGGCCATGTAAGAGGTCCCAGACTTCGGTGGCATGTCTGATGAGGATACAGGTGTTAAGAAGGTGGCGAGTGGAGATGTTGTGCGGTGAGCAGTGAACGGACACCCTGGCATAGTCCAGTCTAAACAGGACAGTGCCAGAACTACCTGTATGTAATATGTAGGAACTTCTGTAGTGGAAATATATCTTTAAAAGTTTGCAGATGGTGAAACCCTGGCTGCATCATAGTTGTCACTTCGGTTTCCAATGAGAGGTTTTTATAATGATTCCCAAAGTATTTCCTATGTGTACCAGAGTTGGACATGCACATATAGAGAATGAAGAGCAACAGATTTGCTTAGGACAGGTCATGCCCACTATTTCCACTACCTCTGACTATGGTTTAGACTATGGGCCGGATTTAGATATCAGCAGACAGGCTACTCCGTTACAACAGTGACGGATAACCCGTCTGCTGAAATATAAATCCCATGGGATTTATATTTCGGTGGAAGGGTTATCTATCACTGTTGTGATGGAGTAACCCGTCCGTTGAGATCTAAATCAGGCCCTAACTTTTGGAAGGATGATCTCAGAAGGATTAGATTAGGGACAAGTATCTGTTACGTCATCATTTTCTGCATTGTGTCTAATTAAATAATAGTAAACGACATACTCTACTATTTTGAGTAAATATGTTTTTAATAACTTGCTTATTAATTCCCTGAACATTTTAGTCATTTGTGGCTCGGAAGTGGAGTCTATTTTCATATTCTTATCTTACTTGAAAAATATGATTTGCTTTTTTTGTGTTTATAGCTATTGTTTTTTTTTTTTTTCAAAATATGCTTTGTTTTTTTGGGTGGACCTTTTCACAAGGTATAGTGATTTTAATTCCATGCCAACTACTTGTAGGGATTTTAGGGTCAATTGAACAAGGGAAAATTGCATGCGCAAACGGGTTTATGACCCGTTTGCGCATGGAATTTTCCTCTGGCCCATGTACTAACACTATTTTGCGAGTCAGTGTTTTGCGATTTGCTATAAGGAGGGGGACTTATCTTCCTATTAGCAACTCACAAGCCATGTACGAATGTTTTGCAACCGCAATTGTGGTTGCATAACACTCGCAATTTACCGCCTTCTTCAAATGCAGGGGAGAAAATTGTTTAAGGGCAGGCAGTGGTCACAGGGACCACAACCTGCCCTTAAAAAACGAAATGAAAATGATTCATAATTTTTTTTAAAAATGCATCCCGTTTTCCTGTAAGGAAAACAGGCTGTATTATTTTTTTTAAACTGCTTTATTGAAAAGCAGTCCCAGACATGGAGGTCTGTTGAACCCAGCAGACCACAATCCCTTGGAGGGCCAGCCATTTCCAATGGGGTCACAAATTGCGAGTGCCTCATTAATATTCATGATGCTTGCATTTTGTGACCCAATTGGGAATCTCAATCAGTGTCTCTGACACTGTTGTACATTGTAAATTGCGACTCGCAATTTGCGAGTCGCAATCGAGTGCAAAATGCGAGCCGCAATTTACACTGGTCGTACATCTGGCCCTTAGATCAGAATTTTCTTTTCTTGATGTTGTGTCTTAAATAGAGGAAGCAATGCTACTGAGATTTAGTTTATATTTTTCAGGAGACTGGAATACATGTTGCAGTGGTAGCGCCTAATTTGAGCTGGTAGTAGAAGTAGTAGTACGCAATGAGCATCAACGCTTATTTTTGGGGACTGAGGCTTATTTTTCATTAACAGAACAATTGCAAAATGCAGAAAAGTAAGAAAGAAGGAGGAAGAGAAAAATAGGAAATCAGCAAAAGGTAAAAAAACAGGGATGAAAAATAACCTGCAAGAGAGAGCTAAAGAGACATGGTGTGAAGGTGCGGTGGTGGAAGCAAGAGGCATGAAGTGGTGTCACCATCAGACAGCCATGGCATTCAGCTCCTCCAACATTCTGCAGCACCGATCATGGTCTCCTAGGAAAAACTTTGGACTCCTGCATTTTTGTTCATGAATTAAGAACTTTGGCGTGGGCATATTGCCTGCAGCTTGTACATATTCAGTGTGGAGGGTAAAAGTGAACAAGAAGTTCTTTCTAATTAAATTGAATGTTTACATTGGATTTGATACATGTTAGGAAGAACAAAGTTTAAGGTGTATTTGTACTGCACGGTGAGCTCATTTTCATATAAAAGTTACATAAAGATTAGAAACACATGTTTTGTTCATTATTCCAATCTAGTTTTAAGATGTCTGCTTGTAGCCTTACATGTAGTCTATGATTTGTTTCACTTTGTGTTTTTGAAGCACCTCAATGCAGAAGTAAACATTTAATTAAAGAGAATAATTTATTAAAAATCTCCACCATGTTTACTTCCATCATTAAGAGTTGCGATGTTGGCTCTCTCGGAAGGAGTAGACCCATGAGGGATGAGTTGCAATGGTTGAATCCGGTCCCAGTGAAGAAGAGAAAGTGAAGTCCCTGCTTTTGAATATGAGATAATGCCCCGGTTCCTTACTGGTAATCTTCATTACTCCGAGTCCTAGTCTTCCTCGCCACAGTAGATACATAATGAGCTTTAGCCTCCACAGAAACTCCCAAGTCAAAAGTTAGCATACTAGCCTCCTATCCCTCCAATATGGCTGACATCCTCTTACTCCTATAAAGAGGAAGTCTACCCACAGCACATGGAATAAAGAAATGTGTTTTACCTTACTCCCGACTGGAGGGCTTGCTTCCTTACGCTGGAATGGCAGTGTGAGGTTTCATTTGGAATATATCTATCTATATATCTATTCACTGAAAAAACCATAGGTTTCACACATGTTATAGTTAGCGGAAATTTTACTGATAAAAAACCAGTGAAATTGCCCCGTTATAGTTAGTGCTGGCAACTATAACTCACGCGACCGCAATCCTCTGCTGATGCTAATACTGTATTTAGACACTTATTTGCCCATGTCTTCTTCCATACATTTTTAGCTATACATATATTACAAATATTTTTTTTTCATAAAGACACATATGTCATCAGCAGAAGATTGCGGTCGCGTGAGTTATAGTTGCCAGCACTAACTATAACGGGGCAATTTCACTGGTTTTTTATCAGTAAAATTTCCGCTAACTATAACATGTGTGAAACCTATGGTTTTTTCAGTGAATTTGCAAGGTTTTTTAAATGCTAATTCCTAACTATAACGTGTGTGAAACCTATGGTTTTTTCAGTGAATTTGTACGGTTTTTTAAATGCTAAGTTACTTTACGCCATTCGAGGCGTGCGCGCCCACTTAACGCAGTTCGTTCCGTGCACGGTTTTTATCAACTTTAATAAGCCCTGTACATTTGGTGGCCTTCGGCCACCAAAAGCACAGGGGGTGGGGTCAATGTGGATAGTGTTTTTTTTATTTCGATTTTATAATTTCATGTTGCCAAAATTTAGTTTTTTTTACCTATTAATAAGCCCTGTACATTTGGTGGCCTACGGCCACCAAAAGCACAGGGGGTGGGGTAAGTGTGGATAGTGTTTTTTTTTTTTTTTTTTTTTACCGTACGCTTACGGTAAGCGTACGGTAAGCGTACTCGGCGAAATTGCCGAAAAAAAAATAAAACCGTTTTTGCTCTTGGGGGATGTTTGGGGACTCCCTCAACATGACTATGTGGGAGGGAGTTGTCAAAACAGCCCCGTAACATGTTTTTGGCCATCATGTTTGATAAACAACACTCAGTGCGAGAGACAAAATGGCGGACGCTGCTTCCTGGTTTCGGCCGATTCGAATGTTTACTAAGATCTAAGAGCCAATCAGAATCGCGCTCGCGCACGCCACCGTACGCTTACGGTAAGCGTACGGTAAGCGTACCGTAAGCGGGCTCAGATATATATATTGATTTAAAGGCTATTTTCTCAGAATCTACTGAACAGATTTACACCAAACCTACAAAAGGCACTTCCTTGACCTAGGGACTACCTCTCTGCCAAATTTCTAGTAATTCTGTTCAGCCGTTCGGGCTGTAGCTCGTTCTAAAGGTCCTATGGAAAAATGCATGGGAAAAACGCGTTTTGGGACCCCCCTTTTATCTCAGCCCCTGCTTGACGAATCCCCCCGAGACTTTCAGGGTAGGAGCGGAGCGTAGCGCCCCACCTATTTTGAGAAATTCGCGAGGATTCATCGACCGGCGCCAAAGTTATTCAAAATAGAATGTTGAGGTTTTCCTATGGAAAAGGGGTCCTAACTATAACTACCTACTGGCGACCGCCAGTAGGTAATATATCTATATATCTATATCTATATCTATATCTATATATATATTCACTGAAAAAACAATAGGTTTCACACATGTTATAGTTAGCTGGTCATTTTACTCATAAAAAAAAATGAAATTCCCCCGTTATAGTTAGTTTAGCTAACTATAACTCGCGCGCCCGCAATCCACTGCTGATGACGTCACATATTACATCACTCATGACATGGTCAGTGACATCACTCATAACATCACTGATGACATCTCAAATGACATCACTGTCACTGTATACGCGCTGACGTTCGCCCATACGCGCGTGCTGCGTATGCGCGTTACGTACGCGCATAATACGTATGCGCATGCGTGCGTACGCGTTTGCGCATGCGTAATTGCACCGTGCGAGCTCGGAGCTTGCTCAGTGCGCGCACCTCGGGTATGTGAATAATAAAACAACACTTTTAATTGGTTTTCATTACTTTCAGTTTCAGATTGTTTCAACACCACACCCAATCCCCTCATGGCAAGTCATGTGATCAAGAAACATCACTTTTCATTGGTTCAAAGTACTTTCAGTTCCATATTCTTCCAAAATCACACCCACCCCCCTCATTGTTAGTTCTGATTCCCTTGAAGAAGGAGCTACTCTGTTTTTGTGAGACAATGGCAGAGCACCAGCCACAGAGGCAGAGGCAGAGGAAGCAGAAAGACTCCTTTATATGTCAGTTTTTCACTTTTCCTGAGGGACAAAAGAAGGTGAATGCACCAAAGGTCACCTGCATACTGTGTCAGCGCACTTTGTCATGTGGGAATGCTAATAAGAAGTACTCTTTTAGTATTCACACTATGATGAGGCACGTTGAGGCAATGCATCCTGTGACTTTTCGTCAAGCTTCTGGAGCAAACCCTCCACCTGCTCAGCCGACAACATCTGCAGCAGCTCAGCCGAGCACATCTTCGGCAGCTCAGGCGAGCACTTCTTCTGCAATGGTGCCTTCAGCTTCTTCCACACCTCTGGATATTCGTCCTTGTTTTGGGAGGATGAGTACACACTGCATGGATTGTGGTACTCTTATTACTTTGGGTGAGAGCAGTATTGATCTCATTCAAAGAAAATTTGAGGAGCATCTTTGCGAAAGGCCATAATTTTGTTATTTTTTTTTCCGTTTTTCTCTTCCTCTGTCCCTACATTAACTCAAGGGCTCTTTTTAGAGCCACCTAAAATCAAAACACAATCTATTCCTCTGGTTTTTTTTGGGGGTGCGCGCACCCTGCGCGCACCCAATGGGGTTTTAAAAAAAAAAAAAAAATCATTTCTTTCACCTTTAGTAAACCTTCAGGGACTCCCTGACAAAGAGAGGGGAGTGGCAAAGTAATTAAAAAAGAGATGGTGTACATTTTACAGATGAAGGGAAGAGAGTCTTCCTATTAAACTTTAAACTCTGCATCAGTACATATGTATAGGTACCCAAAAAAGATAATAGCTCATTTTAGTGCTGCATTTGAATTGGCTGTATTTACAATGAGAGGAAAAGACACACAGAGAGGCTTATCCTCTCCTTGTAAATATGGAAAAGCACCCTGTGCCACTAGTACGTCAAGAGAAGTGACGTAGTGGTGGCGCAGGTGGCTTGAAAATGTGCCCCAGAGATGTTAAGGAAATTAAGGGTAAAACAGACAAACCGAGAGTGACAGATACAGATACAGAGAGCAAACAACTGAGAAGGAGTAAGGCAGTTAAAAAGACTAAGACATATGGATACAGAGAAAGAAACATGGATGAAAAATTAGTGATGGAGGTAGTAAAGGTAGGGGAGTAGTAGAGAAGGAGTGAGGGAGTTACAAAAGAGTAGTAAAGCAGGAAGAGTGAGTGAGAAGAGAAATGAGAAAAGCAGAGTAAGGAGAGGTGAAGAAAAGGAAGCATGAAACGAAAGCAGTGACACATACAGATATGTTAAACTTACCTGACCATTAAAATAAGTAATTTAGAATTAAATGTTTTTATTTAATTGCAAAGAAAACTGAATTACATCTTCTAAATTTTCTTTCTAGTTCTGAAAAAAAGAAAAAAAGTATTAATATTCAACAATACACTTTATTAAACAGTACATGTTTTTTCATATTTAGCAAAGCAATTTTTTGCCCTTTTTTTGCTGTTTTCAGAATGTTTTGATTTTCACTGAAAATAGTGAAATCAATTGTATTCATCATTTAACAGCGGGCAAAAAAAAAAACAATCTGAAAGATTGTTTAAAAAAGCCCCAAATGTATCCTCACTAAAACATACCTTAATAGAAATGTCAAAAATACCTTTTAAGAACAATAACAATTTTCAAAAAATAACGTCTGTAAACCTTGTTGCAAACGAACATTTTCCAAAATAATATCTGTCAAAGAAGTCCACAATTGTTTGTTTTACCTTTCCTTAAGGCCAAATGGTAAGTTTAAAATCCCTTTTGAGTGAAATATCCAATTTTAATCCATATAAATTTTAATAATGCTTTCTTCCGATGATGATATTAGTATTTAAAATTTGGGTTTCAGAAAAATTAAGTAAGAATTGGGTAAATCATAAGGCAAACGTTGCTTGAAAATCAATTGCGAATCATTACACAGTGTCCATCCTTTTTCACATTTAAGATAAACTGTGTAATGACCAGAAGTTGTAGAAGGACCATCATGAAAAATTATTGCAACTGTAACAAAAGTTTTCCCAGATATGGATAATTGGTTGCCAACAAACTTCTTTAGTAAAGTTTCCAATTTTGTTCCATCAGCTCTACAACGTTGCACCAATAAAATTACATACTGTCCATATTTCTTTAAAAATAACGTTGACAACATTTCAGATTTACATTTAGAACATTCCATGTTGTGATTAGCATCTTTAACTAATTTACTAAAAGTCACTGTTTTACTTTCTGGTAATGGTAAATATATGAACCTTTCAGAATCTACATTACTACTGCTTGTGTTCATACAGTTATCACAACAATGTTCCCATGTATAAGAGACACCAAACAAATTTTCTACTTCTACTCCTTCATCTTCCAGTACCATCAGGATATACATCAAGAATTCATGTGCATCTTGCTGGACATTTTGTGTAAACTGTGTACATCCAGAACATACATCTAAAAGATTTCTAACATCACAAGCACTTTCTATTTTATTTTTATCATTACTCAGCTTCTCATAAAGGAGACTCAGCAAAGAACAGAATCTTTGCTCATGATTTAGTATTATCTGCTTTTGCAAAGTTTCAAGATAAAATACAACATTCAGCACTACATTTGCGTAGCAGTTGACACCAGAGCTATTTTCAAAATGACAACCAACAACCTCTTCCACACTGTCCTTTTTCTTTTTGATTGAAGTCCCATCACTGTCTTTCTGTTTTCTTTTCTGTACATCCTCATTACAGATATTCTCAAATCTCCTTTTCCGACAAACAACACGTTTTTCAAACACAGGATACTGACCTAAATGAGCAGCATAGCTTTTTCTTAATCTATTATACTCCTTTACACAGTTTGCATCAGCACTTACTTTTGAGTCATCAAAGTCTATCATGAATAAACCAGATAATTTTTTCACTCGTGACAAAGCAACATATGCCATACCTTCTTTGAACACAGTAGACCCAATGTTTACAAAAGCACTATCAACAGTTAATCCTTGAGACTTGTGAATAGTTACAGTATATGCTAGAGAAATCGGAAACTGCTTCCTACGTACATATAAGTCTTTCACTAGCAAAAAACGAACTGAACAACGACTAATCACTTTAACCTCTTCAATCTGATCAAATTTTATTTTTAAGAATTCAATTCCATCTTTTTTCTGGTACTTTACAAAACCCACAACTTTACCCATAGCTCCATTCACTAAACCTTTTTTTACATCCAAATTGCGTCTTAAAATTACTCTACAGTTCATACACACATAAAGATTCTTTTCCAAACCAGCTGTTTTTGAAATGTTTTTCCCCAGAGAATCCAATTTAGTAGCCAATTTGCCTGTCAATATAATAGTTATTCGTTCATGTTGAATTTTATCCACAGCTTCCAGTTTTATGATCTCTTCATTTTCCAATTTCAAAAGTTCTTGATTGAATACAGAGCATTCATGTAGTGTTGGCATTAAGCAGATTACAGTATTTTTTTCAGCAATTTTCTTGTATATTTTCTCAGGAACTATTTCTTCTGTTGTAAACAAATTACTCAGCAATCGACTCTGTAATGCTTTTCTGCCATGTTCTGTGAGTAGTCCAATTCTTATATCTTTCAGAATACTTGCATAGTCCTCATCATTGGCTTGCCTCATATTGGTAATGAGTTCCTTATACTCAAAATATGTCCAAATATTTACATTGCCTATACTTCCTAACGACTTTTTCGTGTCTTCATGTGTAAGAGTATGGAATACCGGTTGTCCTTTAACTGGAGTAAGTTGCAAAAGATCCCCAAAAACTATGACGTGTTTTCCTCCAAATAACACGTCATATTCTGTCTTCAGAATTTGCTGCATTCTTAAATGCACAAAGGCAAGCATTAAGTTTGATACCATGCTTACCTCATCAATAATGGGTACTTTCAATTTCTTCAATACTCTTGAAACTTCCAAGCATGCTTCTCCTGCTAGTTTGTGGTACTGTATTTTGTTCTCATGCTCTACTGGTAACATTAGCAAACGATATAAGGTAACTCCTTTTATGTTATACGCTGCTAACCCAGTTGGAGCAGTAACAACACAAGACAAAATGGAATCCATTTTCTTCTGTAGGTAGCTTCTAATTACATTAATTAAGAAACTTTTTCCAGTTCCAGCTTGTCCACTCACATACATCCTGATTGGTTCAAATGATGTGCATGAGCACTCTTTCTTTTCATGTAGTAATCCGTGATCAATTTTTTTCCTGACTTCTTCATAAATTTGTTTTTGTTCTTCATTCAGTTGCTGCTCCAAATATGTTAAGTCTACTAATTCTTCCTGAGCTTGATGCATAGCTGTTTCCACTTCATTCATGGCTATGGCTGCTTCATTTTCTACGATTGGTTGTCCTAGAGGATCTTGACTGAATGTCCCAGAACTTTGACTGTCTTGAGAACTGTCTCTAGCTACTTCAGCTGCAAATGTTGCTTCTTGTTCAATTTCTTCATTTAACGTTTGAACATAAGTTGTGAAAGTACTGCATTCTATGCTGTCTTTGCTAGCACTGAAGGAATCTTCATAACTCTGGAATTCTCCAAGTAGTTCGTCCTCTGAACGCCATGGTTTAAACAGCTGCAAAAGTGCCAAGTAGTAAAATTCCTTTTTGTCAGGAGTGTCGCAACTCAGCTTCCGGTGATTTATCAAACTTCCTTTTGTTTGCTTCACCAAACATCCCTCCTCACCAGTGACTTTATATTTTCCATTGTTGATATCTTCTGTGGCATTCCGTTTAAAAATGAAGTTCTGCAGCACTTCATAAAGACACATGTTCTCAAGGTGATGACTTCTTTGTGGGTAATATGTGTCCAACATGTTTGTTCTTAAAACGTCTGTACTTTCTGGTTCGAACTCTGCTAAATACTCAATTTCTCGAATAGATTTCAGTACCCGATTTCGCATTCCTGCAAGGCCTAAACTTACCCAAATTATTCTTCTGGATTTCGAGTACAGGCCTGCAGATGATAACCTATCTGAGCATTCGTAGGATCCAATTTCTCGATGCGATAACATCTTTAAACTGAAACTGTATAGCTTCTTACTGACAGTCTTCTCGTGAGAAATCTCTTCCCACATTTCCTTCAATTCCGTTTTCTCAGATTTTGTGATGTAAGACGTGACATACCGAGCAACAGCAATAGAATTGTCAGCCACATACTGTATATCCATGTTAGCATTCCACATGGATAAAATGACTGGGTTGTAGTCATTTATATATTTTGACTCTTCTTTTCTTCTTAGGTTGTAGGTATTCTTAGGCGATTTTCTTGTAATAGTATGTCGCACAGCTGACATAAAACTGTTTACTCTTCCTTTTGAAAGAACAGGTCGTGGAAATCCAAATCGACATTTTGTGCAGAATTTATCTTTACTCTTGTACTTTCGTCGACAGTATTTTCCACACCGATGACTTTGGAAACGTAAAACTTTCTCTTTTAAGTTTTTCTCTTCTGTGCTTTTAGGTATAGCACATGTTGCATATCCTTCAATGAAAGATAAAACTGCTTCATCAGCATCTGTGCCAAATTTTGGGGCATCCTTGATCCACAACAGCATATGAATATGTGGAGCACCTCTTGCTTGGTACTCTTTTCTCCAAAAGAAATCCACAACTTCTCCAAGAGGTGGATTTTTTTTATTGCAGATGAAGGACATCATAGCCTCAAATCTGTGATTGAAATATCTGCAAACATTAACCGGATCTAATGAGCACAATTCTCCTGCTGTCTTGTATTAGATGTTTTCAATGTTTGAATTTGCCTCTCGCAGAAAATCCAGTAAATCATCCCAAGCGTACTCAGCACAGCTCAGGGTAAGGAACCATGTAGGAGTTCCTAAATTCCGTAACATACACTTCAATTCTCCATGGCGTCGGTACCAATATTCATTAGTTCCACGCTGACAAGCCATCAGATTGATCAATTGAGATTCCAAATGATCATCTCGCTGTTGCACTTTGTTCATAAAATCCTTTGCAGACACATTGTGTAGATGTACTCCAGTTTTTAAAATGTGATTTACTGCATAAGATAGTGCAGACAAGTCACTTTCAAATAAAAGATAGAACAAATAAGGAATACTTTGACGAAATCTTGGATCTTCTGCATATAATCTTGTAGTCCGATACTCCGAAGCAGGAATCTGTACTGGATGTTCATCATATCGTCCACCTTCTCCTGTAGGAAACAGTTGGGGAAAACAACGAGCTTCCAAGCTCTCCTCTCATACACTCACAGGAGTTCCTTTTGCTTTCTTCATCTGAAACAGATCAATAGTGTTTCCCATAACTTCTTTAGAATGAAGAGGATGTATGCTGAAATGTTCATAAATTTCTTCTTCTTTTGACTTATCCACTTTTTCTATTTGCCCAGTTGGTATTCCTGTGTCTTCTAGTATTTCTTCTTCATCTTCATCCATATAAATGGCTTCATACCATTTATTATTTTTTTCAAATACAAATTTGCTCTTTGTACTTTTCGTACATCCACCAGCTCCTGCCAAATTTTCTTATTCTTCGTAGGTACACCATTAACCAGAATAACTAATGGTTCAGTTTCCAAAGTATCTGCATCAATTGTTTCCATATTTTTTTTCAAATCCAATGGCAAATAGACAACTCTTCCTTTTAGACCTCTTTGTAAATCCGAAGGTGGTAATTTACCAGTTTTTGGCTCCATACGCACTATGGTCTGAAACGGATGGACACATTGAATAAGTATAGACTCATACGTATTTAAATCCGAAAGCTCTGGAGGAATTTCAACCAATTCTAATTTATTATGTACAGCTCTTGCTGGCATTCTATTTTCTTCTAACTTGTTATAACAGTATTTACAAATACGCTGATCTTCACCCAATTCAAAAGAATTTTCAAGAAATATATATGTTGCAAAATCTTTCCACTTATAATTATCTTCATTTTCACTTTTTTTATACAGATCAACATTCCTTGTTTGAATTTTGTAATGGCTTCTCCGGCAACATATACAAGTAATATTTGGTCTTTCATTAGAGATGATCGCAAATTTTGTCATTTCATCATCAAAATTTTTACTAACAGTAAGTTCTACATTCTCTTCTACATTTTCATCAATAACTGTGTCATTTTCTGCACTTTCTTGTTCTGGACCAAAGTAACAAAACTGAATCTCATCAGTAACCTTCACTACATCTGATACAGATCAACGGAACAGAGCATTATTCAACTCATTCAAGTTTAGTGCTGGACTTTTAGCAAAATACAATGTTCTCACAAACTTTCTCATTTCAGTATGATGAACAGCGAGCATCCTAAAATGGTGAAAAACACTTTGACACACTTTCCTAGATAGACAAGCCAGAGAATGTCCTTGCAAACCAGTATTCTCTCTCACTCTGCATGGATCTAGTCTTTGAAGCACCTTAATTTTCTGTTTAATACTCTTTTTACTATATTCTCTTAGAAAGTCACGTAATTTATCAATAGATTCCTGACGCACAGTACAAATACTACTACAATTCCAAGTGTACACTGGGGCTTTAGGACGTCTCCCCATAACCTCATCAGCCATCACTTCTTCCTCATTTCTTGGAACCATTTTCTCCTTTTCCATTACACAACCATCCTTAACTTCATATGCTCTTCCATTGGTGTCAACTGCATGCAACAAACTATTACTTTGAAGATAACTCTCTTCATTAAAAAATGGTTCAGTACTTGATCTATGCTTCCATTCTCCTAAGAACACTTAACAAGAGTTATTTTTTTTACTTCTCTTTTCCTTTTGCTTTGTGACTTCATTGCATTGACTAATTTATCTAATCTACGCATCCTGTTCAAAATTAAAATGAATAGTTTTTTTATTATTTCTAATGCCTTGGTAACAATATTTTCTATTAATTTCTTTTTCTTATAAAATTTGGTTTTTTTCTTATACTTTTTCACATCCTTTAGCAAATTTAACATCACTCTTCTCTAAAACATTTTTCGACGAATGTTTTTAAAATCTATTTTCCGTGTTAAGTTACTCTTTCTTACTTCTGAGTCTACATTAGCATTTTCTTTTTGCTGTCGACTCTGTTGTTGTTTTGTACTTGAAACACTGTTTGAATTTATGTTTCGATATTTTTTTTTTTTTTGGAAGATATTTTTTAAAAATTCTTTAGTTTGCTTACCAGAAGACTTTTTCTGTTTTCCAACACACGCTTCGCCTCCTATTTTTTTTTTACCAGTCGTCTTCAAATATAATTGTTGTTTCTTTTCTTTTCTCTTTCTTGACTTTATAGGCATTATTATATTTGTTCAGTGTTGCTCAGCAATACCTGGAAAAAACTAAAAAAAAAATACCTTTATGTAATTTTAATTCATTACAATTTTTTTTTCAACTTTTCAAATCCTATTACATGAGCTGATCCTTTCCTACGAGTCCAAGTCTTACAAAACAAGAGAAACATGAATTAAATCTCTGACAACAATTCCTGTGTGCACACAGACTCATGGTGTGATTCTAGGCAGAAATCGATATTTGCTTGGCAATTTGAAAGCACATTTACTTCTGTTGAGGAGCAAATGATAATTACTGTGACAGCCTGACACATTTCCCTTATATTTTAGAGAGGCAAAGAAGAGCACATGTCCTAATAGCTACTTGAGACCATCAGCATGTGTTACAGGGTGAGTGATTAGAGTAGAGCAAAGGAAATGAGCCTTGGTGACGTTGAATGTGTTTGCGTTACACACTGCTATCTGAAATACAACACAGAGCTGAGTATTATGCATGGGAGTGTAGGAGAAGCTGCTGCATGTGTGCAAACAGTGTGTTTCTGGAGACTGTGTATTGTCAGTTGCAAGAGAGATCTGCATGGAGACTTTTACAAGTGCATGAAGACTGCAGATATGTGTGTAAGAGTACATGTTTGGTAAAGGTTAATTGGAGTTTTGTACATGTAGGAACTACCTCACCCATTGCAGGAGTGGAAGGACAATCTACCCTGTTAATTTGAAATGTGTTCTCATTTGCCTCTCATTTTTCTGATAGTGATTTCTGCTGAGTACTAACCAACACATTTGAACAAAACAAGCTGGCCCTTTCCTGAAAGTGCAAGTTTTACAAAACAACAGCATCACAAATAAAATTTCTGACAACAATTCCTCTGTCCACTCAGACTCATGCTGTGATTCTAGGCAGAAAACAATATTTCCTTTGGCGATTTGAAAGCACATTTAGTACTGTGGATGGAGCAAGTGATAATTACTGAGACAGCCTGACACGTTTCCCTTATATTTTAGAGAGGCAAAAAAGAGCACATGTCCTAATAGCTACTTGAGACCATCAGCATGTGTTACAGGGTGAGTGATTAGAGTAGAGCAAAGGAAATGAGCCTTGGTGACGTTCATTCTGTTTGCGTTACACACTGCTATTTGAAACACAACACAGAGCTGAGTATTATGCATGGGACTGTAGGAGAAGCTGCTGCATGTGTGCAAAGAGTGTGTTTCTGGAGACTGTGCATTGTCAGTTGCAAGAGAGATCTGCATGGAGACTTTTACAAGTACATGAAGACTGCAGATATGTGTGTAAGAGTACATCTTTGCTAAAGGTTAATTAGAGTTTTGTACATGTAAAAACTACCTCACCCATTGCAGGAGTGTAAGGACAATCTACCCTGTTGATTTGAAATGTGTTACCACTAGCCTCTCATTTTTCTCATAGTGATTTCTGCTGACTGCTAACCATCACATTTGAACAAAAAAAACTGGCCCTTTCCTGAAAGTGCAAGTTTTACAGAACAACAGCAACACAAATAAAATCTCTGACAACAATTCATCTGTCCACTCAGACTCATGCTGTGATTCTAGGCAGAAAACGATATTTCCTTTGGCAATTTGAAAGCACATTTAGTACTGTGGATGGAGCAAGTGATAGTTCCTGACACAGCCTGATACATTTCCCTTATATTTTAGAGAGGCAAAAAAGACCACATGTCCTAACAGCTACTTGAGACCATCAGCATGTGTTACAGGGTGAGTGATTAGAGTAGAGCAAAGGAAATGAGCCTTGGTGACGTTCATTCTGTTTGTGTTACACACTGCTATCTGAAACACAACACAGAGCTGAGTATTATGCATGAGAGTGTAGGAGAAGCTGCTGCATCTGTGCAAACAGTGTGTTTCTGGAGACTGTATTGTCAGTTGCATGAGAGATCTGCGTGGAGACGTTTACAAGTGCATGAACACTGCAGATATGTGTGTAAGAGTACATCTTTGGTAAAGGTCAATTTGAGTTTTTTACATGTAGGAACTACCTCACAGATTACAAGATTGAAAGGAAAATCTACCCTGTTGATTTCTAATGTGTTAACATTTGCCTCTCATTTGTGAGATAGTGATTTCTGCTGAGTACTAACCAACACATTTGAACAAAACAAGCTGGCCCTTTCCTGAAAGTGCAAGTTTTACAGAACAACAGCATCACAAATAAAATCTCTGACAACAATTCCTCTGTCCACTCAGACTCATGCTGTGATTCTTTGGCAATTTGAAAGCACATTTAGTACTGTGGATGGAGCAAGTGATAGTTACTGAGACAGCCTGACACATTTCCCTTATATTTTAGAGAGGCAAAAAAGAGCACATGTCCTAACAGATACTTGAGACCATCAGCATGTGTTACAAAACACAAGCTGCCCCTTTCCTACAAGTGCAAGGGTAATAGAGCAAGACCAACACAAATTAAATCTCTGATAACAATTCCTGTGTGCACACTGTGTCATGGTGTGATTCTAGGCAGCAAACAGTATTCCTGGGTGATAGCAGTACACCTTAACTTATAGTGAAGACATACTCCATAATATCTAACATGTTCAAGGCACTTAAATATCTTCCTTAACATAAAATGTAAAACACCACTTTTAAAGTGGTAGGAAAATGAACCATGCAATTTTCAAATGTGTTTGCATTTGCCTCTTTTTTGTGAGTAACTAATTTCTACTGAATGCTAACCATCACACTTTAAGCAAACAAACTGCCACTTTTCTACAAGTGCAAGGCTAACAGAACAACAGCAACGCAAATTAAATCTCTGACAACAAATCCTGTGTGCAGACACACTCATGATGTGATTCTAGGCACAAAACAGTATTCCTCAGTGATACCACTACACCTTAACTTACAGTGAAAACATACTCCATAATATCTTACTAGTTCAAGACAGTTACATTTCTCCTAAATCACAAAATTTAAAACACAACTTTAAAACAAGAATGACAATTCTATTATTTATATCAAAATACACCACATACTTCCCCTCTCAAACTCATAACTCACATTTAAAATTAATTAGTTGAGAAAGAAATGTGGCAGTCAAACAGCAGATTATCAGAGCCAGAATCTCAGAGCTGTACACCTCTCTCCTCTCTCCACAACCAGTAAATGGCAATTTTTCCCTCTCTTTTTTCCCACATATACATGTTAATGTAAAATCACAGTCCTTCCCACATTTTTTCAAATGGAATCACACATTTCTATTGGTTGCAACTTTCAACCCCTTTCCAAATCATCCCTTCCCCCAACATGACTTCTGCCTGCTACCATAGCAACAGCTCATGAAACACAGGTGTGAGCAGAGAGGTCAGAAGTTCAGCACACAATGTTTCAAATCCAAAGAGCAAGAGTGCTTGACTTTTCAAACCTAACAGCAAATCCAAAGTAATGTTCAGTGAGAACACATTTTTCTGTACCAATCCAAAACATGCTTTTAAAAATTTAAACATACAGCCTAGTTTTAACTGCAAAATGGTTTGAACCAGCCAATGAGTTATTTTTATTAAAAAAAAGTATGTATGCCTCAATTTTTCAACTGTCTTTCTTTTCATATTGCCATTCTACTGAAAGACACCTCCTGAGTGCATCCTGTTCTCCTTGGAAGATGTTTACAGTGTGGATTGTAGGTCATAGCTATGTCTTCTGGAGTGAAAAGTATGCAGAAAAAAAGAGGTATTTTCAAAGACCTTGCTTTGCCAAATGTAGACATTAAATGGATTGGTCAGAGAGGGTTAAAGTGGCACCAATTAATGCCTTTGGTGAAAACCTTTCTACATCTCCCACAGTCTAACCTTATTATTGTGCACTGTGGTGGAAATGACCTAGGCACTTTAACTGGGGTAGGTATGGAAATGCCTATTAAGGACACCTTTCTGCAATTGATGTCACTTTTTCCACAAACTGCCTTTGTATATTCTAATATATGCCAAAGGCAAAAGTGGAACTGGTCCAACCATTATTGTCCACAGATTGACAAAGCAAGAAAGCACGTCAATAAGTCTGTTTCTGCTTTCCTCAGAGACTATGGTATGGGTTCTATATACCACAACAACTTGCGTTACAACATGCAAGACATTTATAGAGGAGACGGTGTACATTTCAATGATGAAGGGAACAGAGTCTTCCTCCTGAACTTTAGACTCTGCATCGGTACTTACTTGTAGGTAACGAAAAACACTCAATAAACACAAGGGCTCTTTTTAGAGCCACCTAATATCTAAACACTTAAACGTGATTTTTAATTCTATTTTTTTAAATGATTTTTTTCGGGTGCGCGCTGGGAGCGTGCACCTCGCGATGTTTTTAAAATAAATTAAAATCTTTTTTTTTTGCCCTTCGTGGTCCTACTGTGACCCCCTTACAATGGCTAGGAGGTCAAGAACTCCCTACCCTGCCCCCTATTCATGGTCTCCACCTTTCCTTTTCAGTGCGACAGACAAAATGGCGGCCGACACTTCCTGATTTCGACCGATTCGAATGTTTATTGACATCTAACAACCAATCAGAATTACGCTCGCGCACGGCAGGATGCGCGCACAGGGCTTGCTCCGTGCGCGCACGGTGCGCGCGTATAGATATTGATATGCTTTTAAATGCTATTTTCTCAGGAAATACTGAACAGATTTACACCAGACCTGCAAAAGGCACTTCCTTGACCTTATGGCTACCTCTCTGCCAAATTTCAAGTAATTCTGTTCAGCCGTTCGGGCTGTAGCTGTGTCTAAAGGTCCTATGGGAAAATGCATGGGGAAAACGCGTTTTGGGACCCCCCCTTTTTCTCGGCCACCGCTTGACAAATCACCCCGAGACTTTCAGGGTAGGAGCTGAACGGAGCGCCCCATTAGTTTTGAAAATTTCGCGAGGATTCGTCAACCGGCGCCAAAGTTATTCAAAATAGAATTTTGAGATTTCCTATGGAAACAAGGTCCTAACTATAACTATCTACTGGCGACCGCCAGTAGATAATATATATATATATATATATATATATACAAAACCATTGAAATTCCCCCGTTATAGTTAGTTCAACTAACTATAACTCGCGCGCCCGCAATGCACTGCTGATGACGTCACATATTACATCACTCATGACATGGTCAGTGACATCACTCATGACATCACTGATGACATCTCAAATTACATCACTGATGATATCATCCAGTGAATGTGTGTTTTTCTGAAAATTACATTTGTTTTATATATGTATATCTCAAGGTCGATGGAAGAATAAATGGGGAACATAAGTGTCTAAATGGATGATTTGTTTTTGAAAAATTGATTGTATAACTGACTGATTAAGTGTATCTTAGTGAATACATGGCTTAGTGAGTAATGTTTAAATATGTAAATATCTGTATCAGTCTCTCACTTTGTGTATATGTGGCTGCATGGGTTGGTGAGTAGCTACATGAGTGTCTATATAGGTTATTAGTTTGTTTTTTAAGTATCAGTATGAGTGTCTGAGTGTCGGTATGGTTCGGTGGAGTAGGAGCTGAACGGAGCGCCCCATTAGTTTTGAAAATTTCGCGAGGATTCGTCAACCGGCGCCAAAGTTATTCAAAATAGAATTTTGAGATTTCCTATGGAAACAAGGTCCTAACTATAACTATCTACTGGCGACCGCCAGTAGATAATATATATATATATATATATATATATATATATATATATATATATTACCTACTGGCGGTCGCCAGTAGGTAGTTATAGTTAGGACCACGTTTCCATAGGAAATCCGCAACATTCTATTTTGAATAACTTTGGCGCCGGTCGACGAATCCTCGCGAATTTTTCAAAATAGGTGGGGCGCTACGCTCCGCTCCTACCCTGAAAGTCTCGGGGGGATTCGTCAAGCGGGGGCAGAGATAAAAGGGGGGTCCCAAAACGCGTTTTTCCCATGCATTTTTCCATAGGACCTTTAGACACAGCTACAGCCCGAACGGCTGAACAGAATTACTTGAAATTTGGCAGAGAGGTAGCCATAAGGTCAAGGAAGTGCCTTTTGCAGGTCTGGTGTAAATCTGTTCAGTATTTCCTGAGAAAATAGCATTTAAAAGCATATATATATGTGGGCGGAGCCTAACCACACATCTCATCCTGAGATCTGATTGGCTGTCAGCACTTCATCCAAGAAGTGTTGGCAGCCATCTTGGGACCAATATACATGATAGCACCTCATTAAAAAGCATTGCAGTTAATAGAAGGTTTTAAGACTTTAGTTACATTATAAATCATTTGTTGATGGTACCATACTCATTTTAGGAATTGTGGTATGTTCTAAGGTGATTTCACCATGTGAAAAAGCCTTCTGCTGGGATATCATGATTGAGAGAAAAATATTTTCTCATGCTTTTACCACAGAGGTTTGGAAGGTGATCTATAAACTAAACTGAGAGCTTATTTTCTGTAAATTCACATTATCTTTCTCAGTCATGTGAGAATGAAGTCTGACATTCTCAGTAAAACATGTACATCCAACAAGGGCAGAGACTGTCAGTTGATTCCTTTGTGTTCTACTGCAGCTTCCCAGAGTGTTCCAAAGAACTACTAGAGCGCTAACAGTCCTACCTATGATAAACGTATGGCACACCTGAAGCCATCTTGCTTGGAATAAAGTGGTAACTCTTAAAACATTTAATTTCAAAAGGAACAAAATGAGGGGGTTCATTTTTCCATAAAAAGTATGATTAGTGCTGCAGAAAGAAAAATTAGGGCACATTTTGAGTGACTTCTCAAATCCTCTTCTATTTCATTAAAAAATTCTGACATGCAGACTGAAACATGCACTTTCAATACCAGCAGCAGTTTTCCCTGGTGAGCAGTAGCTTTACTACAGTGATCTAATGAGCAAAAAGAGTGCTAACATTCTGAATTTATGGCAAATGTGTGACACATCTGAATGCCTTCTTGATGGAATCAAAGTAAAAAACTGAAAGTATTTCCTACTGAGGAGACTGCAGTAAATGAGGAAATTAGGAAACTTCATAACAAATAAGTCTCCCAAGATGGCCACCAGAGACAAAAGAGCCCAAATGTAGCCCAAATATCACCCAGATGTAGCCCAAGTATAGCCCAATGACAGAATGTCCCAGAGTGTTCTTAAGAACAACTAGAGCGCTTACTGTCTTCATTATGACAAAAGTATGGCACACCTGAAGCCATCTTGATTGGAATAAACTGGTAACACTTAAAACATTTAATTTAAAAAGGAACACAATGAGGGGGTTCATTTTGCCATAGAAATTATCATTAATGCTGAAGAAAGAAAATGAGGGCACATTTTGAGTGACTTCTCAAATCCTCTTCTATTTCATTAAAAAATTCTGACATGCAGACTGAAACATGCACTTTTAATACCAGGAGCAGACTTCCATGGTGAACAGTAGTTTTACTACAGTGATCTAATGAGCAACTAGAGTGCTAACATTCAGAATTTATGGCAAATGTGTGACATATCTGAATACCTTCATGATGGAATCAACGTAAAAAACTGAAAGCATTTCCTACTGAGGAGACTGCAGTACATGAGGAAATTAGGAAACTTCATAACAAATAAATCTCCCAAGATGGCCACCGGAGACAAAAGAGCCCAAATGTAGCCCAAAATCACCCAGATGTAGCCCAAATATAGCCCAATGACAGAAGTGTGCAAAACACTTATTATTTAGTGTTTTTGCAGTGTTATATAGTGCAGACTTGTCAGGTATTGGAGTGCTTTACATGAGCATTGGTTACATCACACAAGCACAAATTCATTTTGGTTGTAGACATGGGGAGACTAAGTGATTTGACCAGAATCACAGAATGTCGAGCTGAAGCAGAAACTTCAACCTGGTTCCCCAGTTGCAAAGTCTGCAGTTCTGGAAGTAACACCACATCCTCTCCCCTAAGTGCAACATTTAATCAAGTGGTCAACTGGATAAAAAAAACATAAAGATAACAAATAATTTAAAAGTGCTTTGTCGCTATTTGAAAACTCAGACAAAATGTCCTTATTTTAGTCTTTTAGAGCACTAACCATAATTTTGATGCCAATAAGACCCTCTCATATATGTAATTTCTAAAGGAAATGCTCTAGGTATTACAGTTTTGATTACATCAAGATGATGTCAGGCGTTCCACACTTTTGTAATAAATATAGAATGTTAGCAATCTAGTTGTTCATTGGGATACTGTTGAGAGGCAAAGGCCAGGGGCACGGACTCTGAAAATTGAAGGCAGGTAGGAGAGTGCAAAGGCAACAATTTAACCACACTGAGCAGGCAGGAAGGGCCGTGGAAGCACAACAGACTATGGAGGGCAGTGGAAAGGGGGGCAGGGGCAACAAACCAACAATACAGGACTTGCAAGAGAGGCTGTTGGAGGGAAGATCTATTACAGGTCAAGGAAGCTAGAGGCGGTCCCCAGAGCCCCCGGAGCCACCACAGAACTGAGCAGGAGAGTGAGTCAGGGACAAAAGGGGCACCTTAATTTGAGCCGGGGTGCCTAGGAACGCTTGCTCCAAAAATGAAGAAAACAGACATATGAGACATGGAATTGGTGGCAGAATACAATGGCAGTTTAATGAGAAGATACAACTTCAAAGAAACCGCAGAATAGAGACATAAAGTACAAAATACAGAATCCAGATAATCATACAGCTGTCATGATATTCTCTGTATCTTAATTAATGTACTGACAGAGAGAGAGAGAAAACACATCTATAAATGCATCATGAGAAACAAGTTACACCAAGGAAAATGTTACCTAGGAACACTCACGTTTACTCTTAGAGCAAGCATTCCTGCAATTACAATACAAAATCTTTTAAATGCAAAAGTAAAGAGAACAATGGTTAAACATAACATGACATTTCATATAGGTAAAATAGAATAAGATACTTCAAGCAAAGCAGAGCAAGACATTTTAAGCAAAGGAAGACAAGAGCTCCCAGCTCTTGGGGAAAACCTGCACAGCCTGTTAACCTACATACAGACGGCGAGGTAGTCCGTCGATATCTGTGGGTGCTCCCTTTTTATATCATTTTGTGGGCTCCTTTGCACGCTACATCTACCTACGTATGCTACCCAAAAGCTTCGTCTGCAGATTTTACCAGACATTTCGTCATTTACCCACTTAATGCTGACAATGGACTGGGTGAAAAGGTCAGTCTCTCAGGCCAATCGCTTATCGTAAGTTCCATAGAGCAAGCAGAAAATAATGGGTATTGTACGGGAATTCAATATATTCATGTACAAAATCTCCTCAGTTCTCCTAACTTGACGCTCTGCGGTTGCCACTTCCTTAAAAGCGGGAAACCTGCCCAGGAAGCAAGTACCAGTCCAGGATGCAGCCTACTGTATGTCGACAGCTTCAGTGGGATGTTGAACTTTGATACCGAGCACGGAGCACTCGGGTAGGGTGGGGGCTACTAGTTTGGAGCAGAAGGCCTCGCAGACCTGCCTTCAGACTGCTATACACTAAAATTGCAGAGCTATGGTCAATTTAACAAAGAGGCCTACATATTGAACAGAAGGGCCTACACAGGGGTTTTATGCTGGCTGAGTGGTAAGGATGTCTCAGGATAATTATATAGCAACACAGGACCCGCTGGTCAATTTAATACGGCCTACAAATGCGGCTGGCAGGGCAAGGACAAGGGTCTCATACTTCAGGTGTGGACAGAACGGGCCAGGGGCCCCCTGTGATACAAAATCTACCCTCCTTCAAGGCTGTGGCAATGTAATAGACCATTGTGGGCAGAAGGAAGAGGCAATGGTAGTACAACCATACATGCCAACAGACACGATTCAGCCAGGAAACGTCCAATGTTTTTAAGCTCAAATGGGCTTTATTTGATCTGTCTCCTGTCTACAATATCCTCTTTTTCAATGTAACTCAAAGGGGAAAATCAATACCCCAGTCTAAAATCTCCCTCTTACCAAGTTCAAAATGTTCGCAAGTATGGTACATTGGATCATGGAAGGAAATGGGATAGGGACATGGACTTGGATAACAGAGGACAAGAGGGGCATGGAGAGGTGCACCAAACTGACCCTGCAGGGCAGGCATCAGGGTTTGCAGCAGCACAATACACCACACAGGGCATGCAGGACGGGAGTGCAGCACAACAATCCATAGAAAGCAAGAGGGAGGGGACAGGACCATGCACATGGACAACAGAGAACAGAGGGGCAAGAGGCAATGGTAGCTAGCTGACCATAATGGACAGACAGGAGAGAAAGCTGCAGCATTACAGACCATAAAGGGCAGTAGGGACGGATCAGGGGCATTACAATGGAACAGACAAGCCAGGAGGGAGGGAGTAGGGGTCTTCACATGTAAACAGAGGGCTGGGGGCAAGGGGGCAGGGCAGGAGCAGCAAGATAGCCATGGAGGTCAGGCAGGATGGGCACTAGAAGCAAGACACACCATGAAGAGCAACAGTGAGACTGTGATGGCATACACACAGACCATGGAGGGAAGGTGGGAGGGGGTCAGGGGCAGCTAACTGACCACACAGGGAAGGTGGGAGGGGCCATGGCAGCACAGAAGACCAATGGCTATGATGGGCAAGAAGGAGGGTGCAGGGGCATGCACAAAGGACGATGGAGGATAGAAGGGAGGGTCAGGACCTGTGCACAGACAAGAAAGTTCAGGGGAAGGGACCTCACAACAGACCACACGGGGCACGCAGGAGGAGCAGTTGCAGCACAACAGACCAGGGAGGGCAGAAGGGTGTGGCAGTACAATGGACCATGTAGGACAGGAGGAAGAGGATAGGGGCATGGCATGTGGACAGGCAGGGTGGAGGTGGCAGGGACAGGTTACAGTCATCTGACAATGCTAGGCAGGTGGGAGGGGAGTGGCAGCTCAACAGAACACTCAGAGTAGATAGGAGTGGCAGGTCCATGGGACATGGTGGGCAAAAAGGATGGAGCAGGGGCATGCACAAAGACATCGGAGGGCAGGGGGAAGGAGAATAGGGGCAGCAAGCTAAGCACAGAGTTTAAGCAGGAGGTCAATGATGGGGCATAGAATTGGGCAATGGAGGGCAGGAGGAGTGGACTGGTACATCATACTAAATTGAGGGCAGTGGCAGCACATCAGACCATGCATGGCAGGAGGGAGGAGGCTATTCCATGGATTCACACAACAGAGGATAGGGAGGAGGGGGATGGGGCAGCAAGCTAACTGTTCAGAGAAGGCGGGTATTAGGAACTTTATTGTTTTTAAAACATTGAGTCTGTGCGAACTACTTAAAATATGAACAAGTATGCAACATAATCTCACTTTTATTCAGGAAGAAGAGGACGTTTGTGACTGTGACTCCGGGCTCACTTAGCAGAAACACCCCCTGACCCTCCACCCCCTATCGCAAAATGTAATGCCCGTGAAAAGGGTAGGTGAACACAGTGTTATATAGAACATAGTCCTGAGAGCACGATTGAAAATGAAAACTAGATATAGTGTATGGTATAAACTATGCACCAAAAAGTGTGATATAAGATGAACCGGGCGTGAAATATAATATGCAATACATTGTGCGCAATGACAGATTCATTGGAGAGCGCGAGATAGCACAGGCACTAGCGCGTGCTATGCGATATGCGCCTTGGAGTGTAATATGCACAGGGCAGTGTTGTGTAACCTAACTAGTCTCTAAAGTTGTAATATAAAATATGTGCTGGGGAGTGTAACGTTGCATATGCACTGTGACACAGATATGGATCGCAGATTGTAATATGTATGGCATAGCACTTTGCGTTATAACATAGGCATCGAGGAAGGCACGTTAGATGGGGCAATATAACCCGTGCGAAGACAAGTGTGGCATGACATATTCACGGGGTGGTGTTACAGTGCACCTGGGCTAGAGAGTGTCATAGCATATGCACTAGCTAGTGGAATACAACACAGAGATGTGTGGCACTCGGCAGGCAATGGTGGGTGTAACACAGCATTGGGCTCTGTCAGGAGCGCGCTGTGACTCTCAAGTGATGTTCATCCCCTTTCCAGAGAGTAAAATAAAAAGTATTACACATCCGGCAGTGGATGTGTGTTTTATTAACCGTGAGGGGGGTTTCTTGCATAGTTTTGGTCGAATTTTTGTCGAATCCCCTTTGAATGGCTTGGTGTGCATGTGTAATAAATGTGCCCGTCAATAGCTACCCATGTTTGTATAAATAAACGACAAGGGTGTCTACCGGGATTAGGCACGGTAGGGCATCAGACATGTCAGAGCTTCACTAGTAGTGTAAATACATTCCACGTGGATTCATTGCATGCATAGTCGCCTTTTAATGAATATCCCGCAAATCGTCATGGTGATAGGTACGTACGGTTTGTCCAGCATGTCCTAGGTGTGTCTATAAATAAATATTTTTTTAAAATAATAAAAAACAGTGGCCGGCCCTAGGGATTGGGGTCAAAAAAATATAATTAGGAGACAGGCCCTGGGGGATGGGGTCATCAGGGCCAATAAATTAGAATAAGAAGGGGAACCACACAGCCCCTCCGTGCAGCACTCTGCAAACGCGCCCCCAACAGGCATCTCCAGTATGCGCCAGGGAGCTGCGCTGCAGACAGGTGTTCTGAGGCCAAGCCCCTTTTTACACCTCTCTGCAACGCAGCTCTGTGGCGCTTACTGGAGGTACCTAGTGGTCTAGTTTGACCCTAGGGACCCTTAGGATTCAAGGGGACTTAATCTCTCAACTTAGAACAGCCACAGGGCGCGTTTACACAGTGGTGAAGGGAGGGGACGGGGCCTGAGGTGACGTGTGCAAACACGCACTATGGCACGTTTTAAATTGGGGATATAATTTCCCTTCAATACTGAGGGCCCCTGGGGGCTAACTAGCCCACCAAGTGCTTCCAGTAAGCGCCACTGAGCTGCATTGCAAGGAGGTGGTCCAGGCCGTGCCACTTTTTACACCTCTCTGCAACACAGCTCTGTGGCATTTACTGGAGGTACCTAGTGGGCTAGTTGGACCCTAGGGACCCTCAGGATTCAAATGAACTTAATCTCCCAACTAAAAATGGACACAGGGCGTGTTTACACAGTGGTGAAGGGAGGGGACGGGGCCTGAGTTAACGTGTGCAAAAACGCCCTGTGGCCTGTTTTAAGAGGTAGTTTTAATCCCCATGCCCTATTATGTACTAGGGGCTTACAGAGGAGGTCATGCTAATCACAGGGGGACCCCAACGCATAATGTTCCCTAGTGTATGTAGGTGTTTTCACTGTATTCTAAGTGTCTTTTAACATAGCACTGGCTCTAGGACTGGCTAGTCAGACTCAGTTACCACCAGTATCCGTCTGAAAAAGTTGAGGGTACAGGATGATTTTGCAACAAGGCTTCTTTCTGCTCTTCTTTTTGTTCTTTCTGCACGTTATCCTTCTTCCTGCACTTATCTTCGTATTTGAGGACTTCTGTTGCTTCTTTCTGCACTTCTTTTGTTTCTTTCTGTGCATTTTTTCTTCTTTCTTCACATGTCCTATCTCTGTAGGCATAGTTAGAAATTAGCATTTAAAAAACCTTGCAAATTCACTGAAAAAACCATGGGTTTCACACACGTTATAGTTAGGAATTAGCATTTAAAAAACCTTAGAAATTCAATGAAAAAACCAAAGGTTTCACACATGTTATAGTTAGCTGGACATTTCACTCGTAAAAAACCATTGAAATTCCCCCGTTATAGTTAGTTCAGCTAACTATAACTCGCGCGCCCGCAATGCACTGCTGATGACGTCACATATTACATCACTCATGACATGGTCAGTGACATCACTCATGACATCACTGATGACATCTCAAATGACATCACTGATGACATCACTGATGACATCATCCTTGTGATAGAGTGGCAGACCTCCTCTCACCCTAATATAACCTTTGATACACACATTCAAAAATAGAGACTAAAATTTTCAAAACAATGGACATACCAATACCAGTTACAACAACCTCTTCAGTAATTCTAAGATCCACATACACATCCACTCATTCACCAACAGTCCTATACAGTCACTCATACATGTACTCACTCATCATATGTACTCATGCACCTATACATCCTGTTACACAATGCCACTCATCCATAGAGTTACTCACACACATAGTCACTCATGCTAATAAAGAATCAAACATACATTTACTTGCATATACAGTTATACACACACCACCACACTTACTTCTACGGAAACTTACACATACTTAGTCTTTTAAACAATCACTTATAGAAACACATACTTATTCATACAGGAACTCTTTCAATCTCTCACTCTCACATATACTCACATATATACACCAATAGTCACATATACTAGTTTAAAACATATGTAGTTACTCATAAAGACACTATTGAGACAGTCATTCACTCACTAACACACCCATACACACACTCATCCACCCATACAGTCCTGCACACATGCTGTGTTCAACACATACAAACAGTGAGTCACTCATTCATGCACCTATGCACTACGTAATACCCCCCACCGAACCATGCAGACACTCAGACTGATACTCAAAAAACCAACTAATAACCTATATAGACACCCATGTAGCTACTCACCAACCCATGCAGCCACTTATACACAAAGTGAGAGACTGATACAGATATTTACATATTTAAACATTACTCACTAAGCCATGTATTCACTATGATACACTTAATCAGTCAGTTACACAATCAATTTTTCAAAAACAAATCATCCATTTAGACACTTATATACCCATTTATTCTGCCCGCAATGCACTGCTGATGACGTCACATATTACATCACTCATGACATGGTCAGTGACATCACTCATGACATCACTGATGACATCTCAAATGACATCACTGATGACATCACTGATGACATCATCCAGTGAATGTTTGTTTTTCTGAAAATTAAATATGTTTTATATATGTATATCTCAAGGTCGATGGAAGAATAAATGGGGAACATAAGTGTCTAAATGGATGATTTGTTTTTGAAAAATTGATTGTATAACTGACTGATTAAGTGTATCTTAGTGAATACATGGCTTAGTGAGTAATGTTTAAATATGTAAATATCTGTATCAGTCTCTCACTTTGTGTATATGTGGCTGCATGGGTTGGTGAGTAGCTACATGAGTGTCTATATAGGTTATTAGTTTGTTTTTAAGTATCAGTATGAGTGTCTGAGTGTCGGTATGGTTCGGTGGGGGGGTATTACATAGTGCATAGGTGCATGAATGAGTGACTCACTGTTTGTATGTGTTGAAGACAGCATGTGTGCAGGACTGTATGGGTGGATGAGTGTGTGCATGGGTGTGTTAGTGAGTGAATGACTGTCTCAATAGTGTCTTTATGAGTAACTACATATGTTTTAAACTAGTATATGTGACTATTGGTGTATATAAGTGAGTATATGTGAGAGTGAGAGATTGAAAAAGTTCCTGTATGAATAAGTATGTGTTTCTATAAGTGATTGTTTAAAAGACTAAGTATGTGTAAGTTTATGTAGACGTAAGTGTGGTGGTGTGTGTATAACTGTATATGCAAGTAAATGGATGTTTGATTCTTTATTAGCATGAGTGAATATGTGTGTGAGTAACTCTATGGATGAGTGGTGTTGTGTAACAGGATGTATAGGTGTATGAGTACATATGATGAGTGAGTACATTTATGAGTGACTGTATAGGACTGTTGGTGAATGAGTGGATGTGTATTTGGATCTTAGAATTACTGAATAGGTTGTTGTAACTGGTATTGGTTTGTGCATTGTTTTGAAAATTTTAGTTTCTGTTTTTGAATGTGTGTATCAAAGGTTATATTAGGGGGAGAGGAGGTCTGCCACTCTATCACAAGGATGATGTCATAAGTGATGTCATTTGAGATGTCATCAGTGATGTCATGAGTGATGTCACTGACCATGTCATGAGTGATGTAATATGTGACGTCATCAGCAGTGCATTGCGGGCGCGTGAGTTATAGTTTGCTGAACTAACTATAACTGGGGAATTTCAATGGTTTTGTACGAGTAAAAATTCCAGCTAACTATAACGCCCCTGAAACCTATGGTTTTTTCAGTGAATTTCTAAGGTTTTTTTAAATGCTAATTCCTAACTATAACGTGCATGAAACCTATGGTTTTTTCAGTGAATTTCAAAGGTTTTTTAAATGCTAATTTCTATCTATGCCTACAGAGATAGGACATGTGAAGAAAGAAGAAAAAACGCACAGAAAGGAAAAAAAGAAATGCAGAAAGAAGCAACAGAAGTCCTCAAAGACGAAGAAAAGTGCAGGAAGAAGGATAACGTGCAGAAAGAACAAACAGAAGAGCAAAAAGAAGCCGTGTTGCAAAATCATCCTGTACCCTCAACTTTTTCAGATGGATACTGGTGGTAACTGAGTCTGACTAACCAGTCCTAGAGCCAGTACTATGTTAAAAGACACTCAGAATACAGTGAAAACACCTACATACACTAGGGAACACTATGCGTTGGGGTCCCCCTGTGATTAGCATGACCTCCTCTGTAAGCCCCTAGTATATAATAGGGCGGGGGATTAAAACTACCTCCTAAAACGCGCCACAGGGCGTGTTTGCACACGTCACCTCAGGCCCCGTCCCCTTCCTTCCCCACTGTGTAAGCACGCCCTGTGGCCGTTTTAAGTTGGGAGATTAAGTCCCCTTGAATCCTGAGGGTCCCTAGGGTCCAACTAGACCACTGGGTACCTCCAGTAAGCGCCACAGAGCTGCGTTGCAGAGCGATGTAAAAAGGGACACAACCTAGACCACCTCTCTGCAACGCAGTGCAGTGGCACTTACTGGAAGCACCTGGTGGGCTAGTTGGCCCCCTCGGTCCCTCAGGATTGAAGGGGAATTATTTCCCCAACTTAAAACGCGCCACAGAGCTTGATTGCACATGTTAACTCAGGCCCCGTCCTCTCCCTTCACCACTGTGTAAACACGCCCTGTGGCCGTTTTTAGTTGGGAGATTAAGTTCATTTGAATCCTGAGGGTCCCTAGAGTCCAACTAGCCCACTAGGTACCTCCAGTAAGTGCCACAGAGCTGCGTTGCAGAGAGGTGTAAAAAAAGTGGCACGGCCTGGAGCACCTCTCTACAACGCAGCTCAGTGGCGCTTACTGGAAGCACCTGGTGGGCTAGTTAGCCCCCAGGGGCCCTCAGGATTGAAGGGAATTATTTCCCCAACTTAAAATGTGCCATAGGGTGTGTTTGCACACGTCACCTCAGGCCCTGTCCCCTCCCTTCCCCACTGTGTAAACACGCCCTGTGGCCATTTTTTAAGTTGGGAGATTAAGTCCCCATGAATCCTGAGGGTCCCTAGGGGCAAAATAGCCCATTAGGTACGTCCAGTAAGCGCCATTGCTGAGAGGTGTAAAAAGGGGCACAGCCTGCACCACCTCTCTACAACGCAGAGCAGTGGAGCTTACTGGAAGCACCTGGTGGGCCAGTTGGCCACCAGGGTCCCTCAGGATTGAATGGGAATTATTTCCCCAACTTAAAACATGCCACAGGGCGTGTTTGCACACGTCACCTCAGGCCCCGTCCCCTCCCTTCACCACTGTGTAAACGCGCCCTGTGGCCGTTCTAAGTTGAGAGATTAAGTCCCCTTGAATCCTAAGGGTCCCTAGGGTCAAACTAGCCCACTAGGTACCTCCAGTAAGCGCCACAGAGCTGCGTTGCATAGAGGTGTAAAAAGGGGCATGGCCTCAGAACACCTGTCTGCAACGCAGCTCCCTGGCGCATACTGGAGATACCTGTTGGGCTAGTTGACCCTCAGGGACCCTCAGTATTGAAGGGGAATTAATTTCCCAACTTACAACTGGCCAGGGGGCCCGTTTGCAGAGTGGTGCTAGGAGGGGGCGTGGCCTCCAGCGCGATGCCAATCTTTTATTTATTTTATTTTGTTAAGAAGGAGGACTGTGTGGCCCCCCTTCTTTTTCTAATTTATTGGCCCTGGGGACCCCATCCCCCAGGGCCTGCACCCTAATTTTTTTTGTTGAAAAAAATAAATTTGGCCCTCCAAGGCCTTAATCGGCCCCGGGGTCCCCAACCCCCGGGTCATGGCATTTTTTTTTTGTTCTTTAGGAGGGGAGCGGCGTTGCCCCCCTCCTCAGGCCACTTATGGCCCCGGGGACCCCATCCCCCGGGGCCGGCCTTTGTTTTTTATTATTTTAAAAAAAGATATATTTATAGAAACACCTAGGACATGCTGGACAAACCGTATGAACCATGACGATTTGCGTGATATTCATTACAAGGCGACTATGCATACAATGAATCCAAGTGGAATGTATTTACACCGCTAGTGAAGCTCTGGCGTGCCTGACGCCCTACCGTGCCTAATCCCGGCGCCCCCGCCGGTGGGTACTCTCCAAGTAGACACCCTTGTCGTTTATTTATTCAAACATGGGTAGCTATTGACGGGCACACTTAATACACACGCACACCAAGCCATTCAAAGGGGATTCGACAAAAATTCGACCAAACTATGCAAGAAACCCCCCTCATGGTTAATAAAACACACATCCACCGCCGGATGTGTAATACTTTTTATTTTACTCTCTGGAAAGGAGACGAACCTCACTTGAGAGTCACAGCGTGCTCCTGGCTGAGCCCAATGCTGTGTTTCACCCACCAGTGCCCACCGAGTGCCACACACCTCTGTGTTGTATTCCACCAGCTAGTGCGTATGCTATGACACTCTCTAGCCCATGTGCACTGTAACACCACCCCGTGAATATGTCATGCCACACTTGCCTTCGCACGGGTTATATTGCCCCATTTAACGTGCCTTCCTCGATTCCCATGTTATAATGCACAGCGCTATGCCATACATATTACAATCTGGGATCCATATCTTTGTCACAGTGCATATGCAACATTACACTCCCCAGCACATATTTTATATTACAACTTTAGAGACTAGTTAGGTTACACAACACTGCCCTGTGCATATTACACTCCAAGGCGCATATCGCATAGCACGAGCTAGTGCCTGTGCTATCTTGCGCTCTCCAATGAATCTGTCATTGCGCACAATGTATTGCATATTATATTAAACGCCCGGTTCATCTTATATCACACTTTTTGGTGCATAGTTTATACCATATTCTATATCTAGTTTTCATTTTCAATCGTGCTCTCAGGACTATGCTCTATATAACACTGCGTCCACCTACCCTTTTCACGGGCATTACATTTTGCGGTGGAGGGTCAGGGGGTGTTTCTGCCAAGTGAGCCCGGAGTCACAGTCACAAACGTCCTCTTCTTCCTGAATAAAAGTGAGATTATGCTGCATGCTTGTTCATATTTTAAGTAGTTCACACAGACACACATTTTAAAAACAATAACGTTCCTAATACCCACCTTCTCTGAACAGTTAGCTTGCTGCCCCATCCACCTCCTCCCTATCCTCTGTTGTCTGAATCCTTGGACTAGCCTCCTCCCTCCTGCCATGCATGGTCTGATGTGCTGCCACTGCCCTCCATTTAGCATGATGTACCAGTTCACTCCTCCTGCCCTCCATTGCCCAATTCTATGGCCCATCATTGACCTCCTGCTTAGCCTCTGTGTTTAGCTTGCTGCCCCTACTCTCCTTCCCCCTGCCCTCCGATGTCTTTGTGCATGCCCCTGCTCTATCCTTTTTGCCCACCATGTTCCATGGACCTGCCACTCCTATCTACTCTGAGTGTTCTGTTGAGCTGCCACTCCCCTACCACCTGCCTAGCATTGTCAGATGACTGTAACCTGTCCCTGCCACCTCCACCCTACCTGTCCACATGCCATGCCCCTATCCCCTTCCTCCTGTCCTCCATGGTCCATTTTACTGCCACACCCTTCTGCCCTCCCTGGTCTGTTGTGCTGCAACTGCTCCTCCTGCCTGCCCCGCATGGTCTGTTGTGCAGACCTTTCCCTGAACTCTCTTGTCTGTGCCCAGGTCCTGACCCTCCCTTCTATCCTCCATGGTCCTTTGTGCATGCCCCTGCTCCCTCCTTCTTCCCCATCATAGCCATTGTGCTGCCACTAACCCTCCCGCTTGACATGCATGGTGTTCTGTGCTGCCATGACCCCTCCCACCTTCCCTGTGTGGTCAGATAGCTGCCCATGACCCGCTCCCACCTTCCCTCCATGGTCTATGTGTATGCCATCATAGTCTCATTGTTGCTCTCCATGGTGTGTCTTGTTTCTAGTGCCCATCCTGCCTGACCTCCATGGTCATCTTGCTGATCCTGCCCTGCCTCCTTGCCCCCAGCCCTCTGTTTCCATGTGCAGACCCCTATTCCCTCCCTCCTGGCTTGTCTGTTTCATTGTAATGCCCCTGATCCGTCCCTCCTGCCCTTTATGGTCTTTTATGCTGCAGCTTTCTCTCCTGTCTGTCCATTATGGTCAGCTAGCTACCATTGCCTCTTTCCCCTCTGTTCTCTGTTGTCCGTGTGCATGGTCCTGTCCCCTCCCTATTGCTTTCTATGGATTGTTGTGCTGCACTCCCGACCCGCATGCCCTGTGTGGTGTATTGTGCTGCTGCAAACCCTGATGCCTGCCCTGTAGGGTCAGTTTGGTGCACCTCTCCATGTCCCTCCTGTCCTCTGTTATCCGAGTCCATGTCCCTACCCCAATTCCTCCTGCCTACCATGATCCAATGTACCATACTTGCGAACATTTTGAACTTGGTAAGAGGGAGATTTTGAAAAAAAACTGGGGTATTGATTTTCCCCTTTGAGTTACATTGAAAAAAAGGAGATTGTAGACAGGAGACAGATCCAATAAAGCCCATTTGAGCTTAAAAACATTGGACGTTTCCTGGCTGAAACGGGTCTGTTGGCATGTATGGTTGTACTACCACTGCCTCTTCCTTCTGCCCACAATGGTCTATTATATTGCCACAGCCTCTCTTGCCAGTCCTGTATTGTTGGTTTGTTGCCCCTGCCCCCCTTTCCACTGCCCTCCATATTCTATTGTGCTGCCACTGCCCTTCCTGCCTGCCCAGTGTGGTCAAATTGTTGCCTCTGCACTCTCCTACCTGCCTTCAATGTTCAGAGTCCGTGCCCCTGGCCTCTGCCTCTCAACAGCATCCCAATGAACAACTAGATTGCTAACATTCTATATTTATTACAAAAGTGTGGAACGCCTGACGTCATCTTGATGTAATCAAAACTGTAATACCTAGAGCATTTCCTTTAGAAATTACATATATGAGAGGGTCTTATTTGCATCCAAATTATGGTTAGTGCTCTAAAAAGCTAAAATGAGGACATATTTTCTGAGTTTTCAAATAGCGACAAAGAACTTTTAAATTATTTGTAATCTTTATGTTTTTTTCTCCAGTTGACAACTTGATTAAATGTTGCACCTGGTGTTACTTCCAGAGCTGCAGGCTTTGCAACTGGGGATCCAGGTTGGAGTTTCTGCTTCAGCTCAATATTCTGTGATTCTGGTCAAATCACTTAATCTCCCCATGTCTACAACCAAAATGAATTTGATCTTGTGTGATGTAACCAATGCTCATGTAAAGCACTCCAATACCTGACAAGTCTGCACTATATAAAACTGCAAATACACAAAAAATAAGTGTTTTGCACACTTCTGTCATTGGGCTACATCTGGGTGATATTTGTGCTGCATTTGGGCTCTTTTGTCTCTGGTGGCCATCTTGGGAGATTTATTTGTTATGAAGTTTCCTAATTTCCTCATTTACTGCAGTCTCCTCAGTAGGAAATGCTTTCAGTTTTTTACTTTGATTCCATCAAGAAGGTATTCAGATATGTCACACATTTGCCATAAATTCTGAATGTTAGCACTCTAGTTGCTCATTCGATCACCGTAGTAAAGCTACTGCTCACCAGGGAAGTCTGCTGCTGGTATTCAAAGTGCATGTTTCAGTCTGCATGTCAGAATTGTTTTATGAAATAAAGAGGATTTGAGAAGTCAAAATGTGACCTAATTTTTCTTTCTGCAGCACTAATCATAATTTCTATGGCAAAATGAACCCCCTCATTTTGTTCCTTTGTAAATTAAATGTTTTAAGTGTTACCACTTTATTCCAATCAAAATGGCTTCAGGTGTGCCATACTTTTGTCATAAGTAAGACTGTTAGCGCTCTAGTTGTTTGTTAGAACACTCTGGGACATTCTGTCATTGGGCTATACTTGGGCTACATCTGGGTGATATTTGGGCTACATTTGGGCTCTTTTGTCTCTGGTGGCCATTTTGGGAGACTTATTTTTTATGAAGTTTCCTAATTCACTACATTCTCCTCAGTAGGATATAATTTCAGTTTTTTACTTAGATTCCATCAAGAAGGCATTCAGATGTGTCACACATTTGCCATAAATTCAGAATGTTAGCTCTCTAGTTGCTTATTAGATCACTGTAGTAAAGCTACTGCCCACCAGGGAAGTCTGCTGCTGGTTTTGAAAGGGCATGTTTCAGTCTGCATGTCAGAATTTTTTAATGAAATAGAAGAGGATTTAAGAAGTCACTCAAAATGTGCCCTAATTTTTCTTTCTGCAGTACTAATCATACTTTCTATGGCAAAATAAACCCCCTAATTGTGTTCCTTTTTAAATTAAATGTTTTAAGAGTTACCACTTTATTCCAATCAAGATGGCTTCAGGTTTGCAATACGTTTGTCATAAGTAGGACTGTTAGCGCTCTAGTTGTTCTTTAGAACAATCTGGGAAGCTGCAGTAGAACACAAAGGAATCAACTGACAGTCTCTGCCCTTGTTGGATGTACATGTATTACTGAGAATGTCAGCCTTCATTCTCACATGACTGAGAAAGATAATGTGAATTTACAGAAAATATGCTCTCAGTTTAGCTTATAGACCACCTTCCAAACCTCTGTGGGAAAAGCATGAGAAAATAGTTTTCTCTCAAACATGATTCATGATATCACAGCAGAAGGCTTTTTCACATGGTAAAATCACCTTAGAACACACCACAATTCCTAAAATGAGTATGGTACCATCAACAAATGATTTATAATGTAACTAAAGTCTTAAAACCTTCTATTAACTGCAATGCTTTTTAATGAGGTGCTATCATGTATATTGGTCCCAAGATGGCTACCAACACTTCTTGGATGAAGTACTGACAGCCAATCAGATCTCACGATGAGATGTGTGGTTAGGCTCCGCCCAGATATATCAATCTTTTTAACTCAAATTTTCTCAGGAACTACTGAACGGATTTACACCATTTAAGCAAAAGGCACAAGTCTGAACTGAGGACTACCTCTTTGCCAAATTTGGTGTAATTCCGTTCAGCAGTTCGGGCTGCAGCTGCGTCAACAGGTCCTATGGGAAAATGCATGGGGAAAACGTGTTTTGGGACCCCCCTTTTCTCTCGGCCCCCGCTTGACGAATCACCGTGAAATTTTCAGGATAGGAGCGGACCGGAGCTGGCCAAAAGTTTGGAAAATTTCACGAAGATTCGTCAATCGGCGCCAACGTTATTCCAAATAGAATGTTGCGGATCTGCTATGGAAAATAGGTCCTAACTATAACTACCTACTGGCGACTGCCAGTAGGTAATATATATAAATATATATATGTATTACCTACTGGCGGTTGCCAGTAGGTAGTTATAGTTAGGACCAAGTTTCCATAGGAAGAGCATTTTTTGTTTTGCTTATCACTTTGGCGTCATTTGATGAATCTTCATGAAATTTTCCAAACTAAATCTTTGTTCATATCAGCTCCTATGTTGAAAGGTTGGGGGTGATTCGTCAAGGGGGGACGAGAAAACATTTCCATAGGAAACTTTAGACAAGGCTACAGGTCGAACAGGTGAACGGAATTACCCCAAATTTGGCAAGGAGAAGGGTCTTGGTCTAGAAAGCACGCTTTTGTTTATTTGGTGTGAATCCATTCAGTAGTTTTGGAGAAATATCGAAATTTACAGATATCGATATTTGGGAATTCTACCATCTGATTGGCTGAGGTGTTACAAGCACGAGCTTGCTTGTTATCGGCTGCGAATGGTTGCAACCATGAAGTGTTGGCAGCCATTTTATGATTCCGTTGAAGCGAGTAAGGGGAAAAAAGGGTGAGAAAAGTAGGAAAGAGGAGGGTAGGAGTGCTGTGAGCTCTGTGGGGTGGTTAGGGTGTGCTATACAGGGAGTGTGAAGAGAAGTATTCATCCCTACCGGTGTGAAAGTGCTGTTTTGCCCAGAGTTAGATAGTGCTGAGGTGAGGTGCCGGTACACTCGGGGATGAAACCGTGAGCTGATTGCTGTAAACTGATGTGCTCTGGGCGCTGTAGCATACTGGCCGCTGTAGCATAGCTGTGCAAGTGGTGTTAGTATGCGTTTAGACTATAGTGGGAGTGGGAAGCAAACTACTCACTCTTACCGGTCTGAAGATTCGAATGGAGTGTTTTAGCAAGCAGGAATAAAGAAATAATCATGAAGAATATAATGTAGAATGTTGCATGCCACAGAATACAAATGGTGAAATCAGGTGTGTTTAAGAAAGTGGCTGTGTGTAATAAAGCGATGGAGTCTGCAAGTTATATAAAAAGTGTCTTTATTTAAGTGCCATAAATGGACCCACTGGTGGAAGAGCTAAGGCATCCAGCTGAGGCAAACTCCAACTGCTTCTGCCGTATTCAAACCTAAGCTCCTGCATCAGTCAATTCCACATTATGGTGCCGATTCCGATCCTGTAAAACCCGGGTATGAACCGTCGTACGGAGCGTTTTCTCCATCCGACTCGTACCCGGGAAAACCACCTTACAAACCCGCAAGTACGATTCGTACAGAAATACCATTTCCGTACGAATCGTAAAAAACACCGCCCGGCGAAAATATACCCACAATTCCGATCCGGGACACCGTGTACGTGGCGTCCAGACGGAGTCAGGCAGCGTTTTACAAACCAGCAAGTACGATTCACTCCGCACGGATAATATTTTACGGCAGCCAAAAACTGCCGGAAATTGAGGAGGACGCGAGGAAGGAGCACCTGTACGCGACGGACAGCCATGGACCCCATCCTACGTGTCATCCCGGCCCTCATAGCCTATGACCTGGTGCACAGGAACCGACGCAGATGCCGCAGAAGGTCAAAGCAACACCCAGGGGCAAAGGTGGGGGGCAAGGGCAGGAAACATAACCCCCACCCAAGGCAAAATGTATACATGCCCTGTACATACTGTACCTCCAGGGTCTGATCACTTCGGGGGGGCGTGACCACCAAGGCCAGCGTCCCGCCACAACGGAAGTGGACGTGGACGCGTCCCGTCACCACAACAATTGTGGTACGCACCGTACCCACGCCTTCAGAGCGTGGGTACGGGTCGTACCACACCTACCCCTACGTCACCCCAACAATGGTGGTATGGCCCGTACCCACATTCTGTAGGCCTGGGTACGGGCCGTACCACCATTGTTGGGGTGACATAGGGGTATGCATGGTGCGACCCGTACCCACGCTCTGAAGGCCGTACCACCATTTTTGGGGTGCCGTAGGGGTACGCGTGGTGCGACCCGTACCCACGCTCTGAAGGCCTGGGTACGGGCCGTACCACCATTGTTGGGGTGACGTAGGGGTACACGTGGTGCGACCCGTACCCACGCTCTTCAGGCCTGGGTATGGGCCGTACCACCATTGTTGGGGTGACGTAGGGGTACGCGTGGTGCGACCCGTACCCACGCTCTGAAGGCCTGGGTACGGGCCGTACCACCATTGTTGGGGTGCCGTAGGGGTACGCGGGGTGCGACCCGTACCCACGCTCTGAAGGCCTGGGTACAGGCCGTACCACCATTGTTGGGGTGCCGTAGGGGTACGGCCCATACCCAGGCCTGAAGAGCGCGGGTACGGGTCACACCACACGTACCTCTACGGCACCCCAACAATGGTGGTACGGCCCGTACCCAGGCCTTCAGAGCGTGGGTACGGGTGGCACCACCATTGTTGGGGTGATGTAGGGGTACGCATGGTGCGACCTGTACCCACGCTCTGAAGGCCTGGGTACGGTCCGTAGCCCTACGGCACCCCAACATTTGGGGTACGGCCCATACCCAGGCCTGAAGAACGTGTGGGCGGGTGGGTGGGTGTCGTGCTACAATCCACATCAGTGGACAGAGACATAGGGGTGGGTGCCTATCACTCCCAGCAGTGCCCAGACATATGAGGGGTGGGTGCCTATCACTCCCAGCAGTGCCCAGACATATATGGGGTGGGTGCAGAGGACCCCCAGCAGTGCCCAGACATATGAGGGGTGGGTGCCTATCACTCCCAGCAGTGCCCAGACATATGAGGGGTGGGTGCCTATCACTCCCAGCGGTGCCCAGACATATGAGGGGTGGGTGCAGAGGACTCCCAGCAGTGCCCAGACATATGAGGGGTAGGTGCAGAGGACCCCCAGCAGTGCCCAGACATATGAGGGGTGGGTGCCTATCACTCCCAGCAGTGCCCAGACATATGAGGGGTGGGTGCCTATCACTCCCAGCAGTGCCCAGACATATGAGGGCTGGGTGCCTATCACTCCCAGCAGTGCCCAGACATATGAGGGGTGGGTGCAGAGGCCCCCCAGCAGTGGACAGAGACATGGGGGTGTGTACATCATCCTCCCATTAGCAAAACACCATGGGTGCATGAAGGCATCCACTATGTGCGACTATGTTGAGAGTGCCATGACAACACATCACTGAGAGCAGTGTCCCACTCCCATGAGGATGGATGTCCTTCCCCCATTGCATGACACACTACATGTGGGTGTTATGACAAATTACACATGCATACCCACCCCTGGCAGTGGCAGCATAATACACACACTGAGATCATGCAACAAGACTGTATGCTCATGTTAAACCCCACTCAACTAAGAGAGCCTAAGGGAACACACACGGTCACCCACATTCCAGGACTGATAGGAATGTACAGGTGCTGGGGCAGCCAACAAGTTGTTGCCTCCCATGGAGGGAAAAGGGTGGAGTACCCACAGATACAATGCCCACAATTGTCAGTCAGGTGACCAAATACCCTGCAGAACAAGTAACACATGTGTGCTAGGCTGGGAGTACACACATGCATAGTGTGGAAAAGGGACCATGTCCACATTAAGCCATGGCAACATACTCCATACACAAGTACAGTGACTACCAAGGATGGCACAGACGATGCAGGCGGAGACATTGCTGAGCAGGCATGGGCAAAGTTGAAGGGATCCCTCACACAGCAAGGAAATGTAGACACAGGTCAGCACAACAATTGGGAAGTACCCTGCAGGGAAGTAGTCATGTGCCACAGAGGAAGGAACACTCCTTGGGACAATGTCACCATACAGTAAGAGCTTACATGACCAAAGATTATTTGCTGAGACCTTGTGATGGCACGCAGATACCAGGGTCCTCCCCATGAGCAGCACACTACAACATTTCCCAGACACCTAACACATTATCACCACCCCAACTCAGGGAGCCGCAGCACCAACAGCAATACCAGAAAAGCATTTGTGTGCAAATGAAAAACAAAATGCTTTATTCAGCATAAATAATGATTGGATTTGAAATGTACACTATATACGAGGCCCATAGGCCAGTCCATATGCCAATTCCTGGGGGGGGGACACATTGGGACGCGTCGCCCCTAGCTTGCCTGCACATTTCAGAGTTCCTTTTCATCCACAGGGGGGCATCATGTGGGGGGGAAGGACCAGGCATCGCAGGAACAGGAGGGGCAAGGGTAGGTGTTGTGGGTGCAGGGACGGACAACTCCACCACAGGGGGTGGGGCAGCGCCAAAGGTGGTGGTTAGGATGGCGCTGCACATGGTTGCAAGGTCTCCCAGCGTCTCCCCTGCACCCAAAGGAACCACAGGCCCCAAGGAGGGGGGGGGTCGGAGGGATGGGTTGCAGCGCTACTGGGGGAGGGTGTGGACAGGGGGGGACTCAGCTTCCCTGCCTGGGGACTTCCTCGACCGCTTGCGGGGTGGTGTCACACTGGGGCTGAGGGACTGACTGGCCATGAAGGACTCTCTGTCTGACTATTGGGCAGGGGAGCTAAGGGGAGTGGTTGTGGAGGAAGTGGGTCGTGAGGACTGCGGACTCCCACTCTGGCTGCGTGGCTGCCGTTTGCCCCCCGACCCAGTGGGTGTGCCTACTTCCCCCTCTGTGTGCGTGACAGGAGGTGTGCGCTTGCCCTTCCCTGTTGGTGTGCTGCCTGTGTCTGGTGGGGTGCGTGCATGGGGATGTCTGGGTGTGCTTGGGACAGGCATGGGAGTGGGAAGTGTGGATGGTGCAGGGGTAGGGGGGACGGAGCGCTGCAGGAGACCCACTGCTGCCGTCAGTGACGAGTCCATGGACCTCAGCAACATCCGTTGGTCAGACATCGCTGCTGAAATGCCCTCCATGTACGACACCATCTGTGTCATCAGTCTGGTGTGGCCATGGAGGACATTAAGCAGCGATGTCTGACCAACCTGCAACAGCCGCAGGATGTCCACAGACTCGGCATTGATGGCAGCAGGGGAGACAAGGGCAGGGGGTGCGGTGCCTGGCACGAAGGAGACATGTTGTCGCCTAGCACGGACAGAAGGGACCCGAGCAAGTGGGAGGGCGGTGATGGGAATGGAGGGGACGGCGAGAGATGTACTGCTGCTTACAGCTGTGGGAGCAGCCTCCGCCCCCTCTGGGAGCTCAGCCTCGGACCCGTCAGCGTCATAGTCGGTGTTGGTACTGGACAGGTCCTCCGCCTGACTCCCCTCGCCCTCTGTGCCACTTGCTGCGGCAGACTCCCCAGCACTGGTGGCACCGGTGCTGGATCCCTCCTCCACGTCCGTGCCGGTGTCTCCCTCGGTGTCCCCCGACGATGCTGTGGGCAAGGTGAAGAGACAGGAAATAATCAGACACCTGTATACATATGACTCATGAGTCCAAACTACATAGGTCACAGTGCATAGCATAAAAAGCATCATGAGTAACATCTACAATACTACACACATATGGAGGCCCTGCACTACACAGTTGGTTGACCCACCATGCCACTTTGAAACAATGGAGAGCATGACACAACAGCAAAGAACTTGATATCGAATTATACAGAGAAGCTAGTGTCTGTGGACAGTCGAGCACAGCATCTGGACCACACACCGTTGCCAAAAATGGATGAGCAGGAACCATGTCTTTTAACTTTTGACACATGCTGCAAAGCACAAACATTAAACCCTGCACAACATGACTGGGTCAATACTTGTTGAGTGTCTGTTCAGACTATTATCACACACAGGTCAGACCTGGCAAGTAGACATAAGGTTTGGACATGTAGGCCTTGCCCGCACAAACCCCCCCTACCTGAGACAATGTGACTGAGACAGAGGAAGGACTTACACCTCTTAATCAGGGATCACAAAAATGGGCTCCATTAAATCCTAATTGCACTCTAACTAGCCCTCGTGGGGCTGACCACACATATTATTGACAGACAACCATCATCAGATAGTTGTACACAGACACACAGGCACTGGCCAGTGTGAGGATGCATAAGCCACATTGGGTCACCCTGTACAGTGGACACATGTAGCACACTTTACGTAAATACAAATGAGGCCAGGGTACAATGCCACAGAGGCCAACCTATGCTGAAGACACTGAGAATGTCCACAGTGTTGGATGACACACATGATTCCTAGGAAAAGGTGTCTCAGGGGACTGTAGTGGCCACACTGCTCCATGGTCCTGGATAGATCTGACTGCAACAGGAGCAACCGTCCCCTCACTATGCATATCTGCCCCTCATGCACATCATGTCTGAGGCCACAACTTCGGTCATGCATGCTGCAAGGCAGTTTAAGCCTCACACTCCTATGTTGAGACACTGCATCAGTGCCAACAATCATGGACCCCCAAATGACTGAACTGGACAGGGCACAGGCAAGGTCCCAGCACATGTCACAGACCACCCCCACACATGATGCTGCAAACATTGGGCACTTGGGTTAACTGCCAGCCTAGATTACCTTGTGCAAGAGTGACTACACACAGACCAGGGAACACATGTCAAGGAGGGGAAGGGAGGAAGAACAGGACCGGTTGACTTTGGGGAACAGGATATGCACTGCACATATAAACTTTGGCAGTGTATCCAGGCGACTGAGCACTTCCAAAAGCTGGTGACACACAACAAACACACATGTACCTACCCCCTTCCTGCTGCTGCTTCTCCTGTAACCACCTATCCATGTCAGAGAAGACCACCGCCAGGACACGCTTCATTTGATGGGTCAGGCGCCGGCACCCGCCGTGTTTGAAAGGAGGTGAGTCCCCTAGCAGGACCCGGGCGATCCTTCTGGTCCAGCACCGGATATCCTGCCAGCGTTTCCTCACCTGGGCCAGGCGCCGACTGCGACCCTCCACCGACCTAACGGCCCTGACGGCCCGCTTCCATATCTCCCCCTTGGCGTAGGCGGCTACCTGTGAGGATGACAAAGTGAGACAACATCAATACACCTGCTCCATGTCACAGAGACACACATTAGAACAATTAGGCTTGTTTGAACAGGGCATAGTATGCAGCCAACTCATTGCACCTTTGTCATAGGGACATTATCCTCTGGGGAAGGCCAAATGCACTACGAGGCATTTAAAGTAAACAGGTGGCATGAGGGGTGCGACAGAATCAATGATCATGGCTCACACTGTGCATCACAAGCAACACCAGGATTATGGACAGCACCTCAAAGCAGTCACATGCCCCAGGCCACTGACGCAACCTCAGCGGAGTACACAGACACACACAGCCACACATGACAATCACCTGCCATTGGCAACTGCGGGTACAAACATCACTCTGCACATGTGCCACTTGACTGGGGGGAGTCACAGGTGTGGGGCTAGCTCAGCACATCAGACACACAGCACGGCTCCCTGCTCACATCAGATGGGTAGGGCATATGCATACTCCATGCAGCTGGGGTGCAACACTCCACATAGACACTCACCCACATGACAGGGGACTTACACACACACCAATGTCCAGGGGCCGTACACATTATTTGGACACTATCACCACAGGTACACTCAACTCACACACATCTGTGGGTACAGTCACCTGTCACACTGGGGGGGACCACAGAATCACATCAGGACTATAGAAACAACATTCCCAAGAGGATTAGCCAGGCTGAATGTGGCATGCACCATGCAGTGATTGTCACAGTAAGCACAATACAAGTGAGGAGTGCAGATATGACCCACATCATGCTCTGCATGGGAGACATAAGGCATTCCCCCCTGGGACCCACCATGAACAACATTGCATGTCTCTCACACCTGGACACAATGCCAGAAGTGACAGACACAAAAAAGGGGCACAGTCAAAGCTAGTGGAGTCAGCACTCACCTGCAGCCCTGGTCTCCCATACAGGCAGGGGTACTGTGGGAGGATGACGTCCAACAACGCTTCATTCTCCTCTTTGGTGAAAGGCTGGGCCCTCTCCACAGACCTGGACATGGTGCCAGAGGAATCACAAGCAGCAGCAGTGGTGTGGAATGAATGGTTGTGCAGGCAAGTGCTCTCTCATGGGTCTTGGTTGCCTTATATCTCCCTTGCTGGGCTGTTTCATTTACAGAGTACAGAGTGATTGGTCAATCTCATTTGCATCCTACGTTTCCTCCAATCCCTTTAAACCTACCCCAGTGAGGGCCTTTGCATGGTTCAAAATTTGAGCATGATGTCAAGTCAACAACCACTTTGCAACACAGTATATTGTCTCCAACCGACTTTTGCTGGCCACCTGATGAAAAATTTTGAACTGGAAACTCGGTCTGCATGACAACCAGCATGCATTTAGGCCCTTATACTTGTCCCTCATGTGTCCCCTATGTAATTTCACTATCCACACACAGGTACGGTGCGTTCCACACGTACCCCTAGGGCACCACTTCTCCAGTGATACGGTCCGTTCACGCGTGTGTAGGGTCCGTATCACTATGGTAGTGTTGCCGTAGGCGTACGCCATAGTGCTACGGTCCGTACCCACGTGTGTAGGGCCCGTAGCACTATGGTAGTGTTGCTGTAGGCATACGCCATAGTGCTATGGGCCGTACATACGTGGGTACGGCCCGTATCTCTGTGGCGTATGTCTACGCCAACACTACCCTAGTGCTACGGTCTGTACCCGTGTGTGTAGGGCCCGTAGCACTATGGTAGTGTTGCCGTAGGCGTACACCATAGTGCTACGGGCCGTACATACGCGATGCTGGGTGAGGGTGCTGGGGTACAGTGTTGGGGTACGGTGCATAGAGGTGCGGGGCTGTGCTACGGTGTTGGGGTGCAGCGCGTACAGGTGCTGGCTGTGCTACGGTGTTGGGGTGCGGCGCGTACAGGTGCGGCTGTGCTATGGTGTTGGGGTATGGTGCGTACAGGTGCGGGCTGTGCTACGGTGTTGGGGTACGGTGCGTACAGGTACGGGGCTGTGCTACGGTGTTGGGGTACGGCACGTACAGGTGCGGGATATGCTACGGTGTTAGGGTACGGTGCGTACAGGTGCGGGGCTGTGCTACGGTGTTGGGGTGCGGCACGTACAGGTGCGGGCTGTGCTACGGTGTTGGGGTACAGTGCATACAGGTGCGGGCTGTGCTATGGTGTTGGGGTACGGTACGTACAGGTACGGGGCTGTGCTACGGTGTTGGGGTGCGGCGCGTACAGGTGCGGGCTGTGCTACGGTGTTGGGGTGCGGCACGTACAGGAGCGGGCTGTGCTACGGTGTTGGGGTACGGTGCGTACAGGTGCGGGGCTGTGCTACGGTGTTGGGGTATGGTGCGTACAGGTACGGGGCTGGGCTACGGTGTTGGGGTACGGTGCGTACAGGTACGGGGCTGGGCTATGGTGTTGGGGTACGGTGCGTAGGGGTACGGGGCTGGGAGACGGGCCTGGGGTGCAGCGCGTACAGGTGGGGGGCTGGGGTACGGTGTTGGGGTACGGTGTGGAGGGGGGGTACGGTGCTGACATACGGGGTATGGTGCTGACATGTGCGGGTTGAGGGGGCCTGTACGACTCGTATCCAGGCACAAGTTTACCCGTGTACATATAGGCTACAGCGTTCGCTCCGTACGGGCCTTTTACATACGGTTGTGTATTCGGGCGGGCGGTATGGATCGTACTTGCGCGCTCGGACTTGTGTTTTACGATTTGCACGTAAAAATGTCCGGCTCCCTATCAGACACTTTTCCCGACGCTATTCGGACGTAAAAATGTACAGCTCCCTCTCGGACCATTTTCCCGATGCAATTTGTATGTATTTTTCACGTATGAATCGTACTTCGCAGTTTGTAAGGTACTTATACGATTCATGCGTAAAAAAATATGAATACGAGTCGGACGGTAAATTTTTTTAACGGATCGGAATCGGCACCTATATGTTACAGTTCCATGTGACATAAACAATACCTATTAGACATGAATGAGTAAATTCTATAATGAAAATAAAGGTAGGATACGATTACCACATTGTGCCAACCAATTCCTAAACAATGCCGTGTTTTTTGATCTTGATCGCCAGCTCGTGAGCAGAAGCTGAGGATGAGCTAATTTGTGTGAAAGGGCTTCATGGATAACAGGCAGGCAGAGAGACATGTGCACAAAGAATAGACATAGTTTCAAAATAGATGTCGGGTTTAGGCTAATTTAGCAAGTAAATAGAGTATTTGCATAGGCCATACATCACCCATCCCTGGTTAGGCTGGAGCCATAAGGGGCAATAATAAAAACAGAGTTCAAATGCCTAAGCATACTTAGAAAGTTAATATATGAAAATAGTTTAATTGAAGTGTATTAAAAAAATGTATAAGAAAAAGTCAAAAAAGTTGGAAAAAATCAATCCAAGAATAAAGTGAATTTCTTACAAGTCTTGGAGATTGCAGTCCGGAAGTTCTTCAGGGGCTTGAGATGCGTAATGTTCCAAGAGGCGATTGTTACCATCGTGTGAGAAAAGTGAAGCGATCCAATTCATATCCTCGAAGGGACAGTAATGTTCCTCGAATGTTGGGGTGGCAATTTGAATTGGCAGGCAATCTACAATGTTGTCAAAAGTCGCACGTTGCAGGAGATCTTTCGCGGCTGCGCAGGAATCCAATTCCGACAGGATACCTTTTTGCGTTGCATCCGCCATTGCTCCACTGCTCGAACAATCAAGATCATGGTTTTCAAGATACTCCATTACCTGCTGGATATCAGGAGCGATTATTGGGATGTTGGCAAGGCATAGATCCATTCGTCAGTCAAATGGGCAAGTTTTGCAATAAAAAGATGGTTGCATGCAGATTGTGTATGTGTAAATAAATGTCACGTTATAGCTGGCTCCGATAATCGATAGAGGCAGGCAGCTAAAAAGATGTTCCATTTTTTCACGGTATTGATGTAGCTTCGCGTAGAGGCGTATTCTGTCGGACATGCTTGTTACCACAGGGAGCGCAGCCGTTTTTTACAAGCATAAATAGTAGTAGGATGGCCGCAAACAGAGCGAGAATTATGGGCACTGTTCCTGTTATTCCAAAGATTATCAAATGAATGAAGTCTGCTATTATACAAAAATCAGTTTGAAAGCCTGTGACAAGGCCAGAGGAGACAGTGATAAAAAAGTGTGCCAGAGCTTAAATGTCAGATGTGTTGAAAATTGTGTAACAATTCACAAAGTGTAATGGGAGGTTCATATTTAAAAGGGACTGTATTTTCCTTGAAGTTCGTGCTATCTGCAGTCGATAAATTACTTTTGCAGAAGTGAGGGACACTTCTGTTTGAAACAAAAGCGCTTTCAGTTTGCTCAGTTTAATAAAATCTGTTTTCAAAGTAGGTATTAAAGGCCAAGTTGAACTTTGGGAGTTACTTTGTGTGGGTGGAAATAGAGATTGCCACAGGAAGTTACCCGGTTTGAAACAGTAAGAACATACGGTATGCCAGCTCACATTCCGTAGCAGTCCATGTTATTAGGAAGCAGATAATTGCCATTAGAAAGCTGTGTGAATGTTGGTCTGATTGTGGGAGTTGGCATGCTTTTAAGAAAGCACGCAAGATTCGGAGCTGTAAGCTTAGAAGCGTCGTGCAGTTGGACATTCTTGCATAGTAATGAATGACTGCCATTGTGGTTGCACTTTTCACCTGTGAGAAAAATTTCTGTATCCTCTTTAAGACAGCGATATGTAAATGGGAGAAACCACTGCTCGTAAATAAACGCGCTACGTTATATAATCACATACAACATTACAAACAACATGTACACCTAGCAGACACAACGACATTACATACTGTGGGAACTGTGGCTAGCCATGTACACAAACCAAACATGGCATAGCACCTCTGCCACACAATGCAGAATGCGGGGAGAGATGGGAGCAAAGTATGTGCGAAGGTGGCAACTGATTCTCGATTATAAAAGTATACAATGCAAAATGTTGAGGGGATGTGCAGGACAGACTTGAGTATGCAGAGCACAGACATGTACATGTCAACATACACTGATGGTCTAGTGTGTGAAGTGGACAGTGGACGCAACCATGATAGTACAGTCAGTAGGAAAGATTACGAAGACATAGCGCGTACGTGCCCCCCCCCAAAATCTTTAGCATAGTGGGCTGGCTCAGCATACGCAAGGCTAGCATAGGGGTATGAATAAAAGGCACGTTTCTCTGGGTGTGGTTCTCTTCCGGAATGGTGAACATGTCTGCCAGGTCTGTGCACCTTACACCACCACGAGGCTGACGCCGTGAGCGAAGGTGGCTGCATGAATAATGCTCTCAGCCTGCTGGTACCCAGAAACCGTCATGGCTGCTGCGACGCACATATGCCCCACAGTTCACCTTTCGACACCGCCGTATGTTAAAGAGGGCCCACCACGTGCTGGCGGAAGCTTTTGGACCGAGGTCTGCGAGCTCGGAAGGCTCCTGAGATCAACGCTGGCTATCGCAACACAGGCACACAGCGCCCAGCCTGAGGCCCAGCACCGTGGAGTGCTCTGTATACTATTAACACAGTAGTCCAACAGGTGCCAACAGTGGAACGGTGTCTTGATCCCACAATGGATGATGTTAGAACTGCATCTGAGAGTGGAGATGAAGGTACTCCCTTCGACCAGGTGCAACCATTTCTAGGTACCAACAGTGGAACGGTGTCTTGATCCCACAATGGACAATGTTAGAACTGCATTTGAGAGTGGAGATGAAGGAATTCCCTTCGACCAGGTGCAACCAACTCTAGGTCCCAACAGTGGAAAGGTGTTTTGATCCCAGAATGGACGATGTCCGATATTACCTGCTGCTTGGTTTTCACAGAACTCCCTCCGTTGAGGTGCATCAGACTCTGTGCTTCCATAGCTAATTGCTGCAGATGATCATTGGGCTTGGCTGACTGCAGTCGCTGGAGTACACCGCGGTATAGCAGGTCCGAACAGTGAAACGGGGGTCTTGATCCCACAATGGACGATGTTAGAACTGCATCTGAGAGTGGAGATGAAGGTACTCCCTTCAAACAGGTGCAACCAACTCTAGGTCCCAACAGTGGAACGGTGTCTTGATCCCAGAATGGACGATGTCCGATATTACTTGCTGCTTGGTTTTCACACAACTCCCTCCATTGAGGTGCATCACACTCTGAGCTTCCGTAGCTAACTGCTGCACATGATTATTGGGTTTGGCTGACTGCAGTCAGTGGAGTACGCCGTGGTACAGCAGGTCTGAACAGTGAAACGAGATCTTGATTCTATGATTGAGGATGTCAGAAGCTAAAGTCTGTGGTGATTTCTGTGTACCCACTCCCGATCAGGTGCAAGCAACTCCATGCTTCCGAATCCAATGGCACGTGGCTGTGAGGTGTTAATGACCACTGCCTCTGGCCTACACTGCGGTCAACAGGGCTCACAATTCAGATCGAGTGGTGATTGTTTAATTACAGAATCCAGTAGGCAACTAACTACAACATCTATTGAAATATACACAATATCCTTTTAGTATACTTGCTTGAAGAACTTTTTTTAGATGAGTTATAGGTTTAGTACAATGATCAAATTCTTCTTGGTAGTGGAAAAGAACACTGAATTGTTTTGATTTATTTATTGCAGAGTTTTTTGTAATTTATGTTGTTGTATTTTGTGAAGAGGAAGTGAGAAAAAGTATTCATGGATGACTGTGCTGACTACTGCATTCAGTTTACACTGCATACAGCAGTGTTCACAATTCAGATCGAGTCGCTATTGCAGATGACGCAGTCCTGTAGGCAAAAGACATTGCTCCAGTGCGCTCTGTCCGCACCACGCATACGCATCATCGCAGGCTCCGCACACGGTTTTTGTTGCTTCACGTGTGACAAACTGGGCAGCTCAAGTCAACGCCACGTGGCTGTGGGCCCTTGCTGACCGCTCTCTCTGGCCTACACTGCAGACAGCAGTGTTTACAATTCAGATCGAGTCGCTATTGCAGATGATGCAGTCCTGTAGGCAACAGACATTGTTCCTAGTACAGCCTGCCCGCAGCACGCATCATCGCTGGCTGTGCACATGCTGAATGCTTTTGATGTGGCTATCTGAGTGCACTAGAACTGATGGACCCTTTATGTATTATTTCAGATCTACTGCCTGTATCTCAGTATACCACAAGTTATAGTTCTTTTACGATAGAATCTTTTGTGTAGTATTTCACATCTACTGTCCCTACCTTACAGCAGCACAAACTATTGACCCTTTAATTATTGAATCTCTGTGTGTGATCCAATGATTACTGTTGTAGTTAATGCTAGCAGCAAACATTCCCTGAGGGCTGGTTTACACTCACCCCACACGCATCCAGCACAGACGTTACTGGATATGTGACCTTGGTGATAAAGAGGAGTCGAGCGCACGTGCCCGTACCCACTTCCACTATCTATATGTGTCCGTGTGTTCATTATCTGTGCATGATACTGCCCCTGGGCCGTACCACATTACATTGTGCTGTGGACAGCGTATGCAAACATGTTACCTCTGGCAGCGGGGAAAACTTCGGGTATATAACTTTTAGGTGCATGGCTATCACAGGTGGAAGGCTACTTTACAAGCATGAATATTGATGAAGATGATGGTTGCATGTTGCGTGTAGTGTCAGATATGTGTACATAGCAAAAAGTTTTCAAAAAACCTCTCTAAGCAGAAGAGGAATCTCTCATCAAATGCTGTAGAGTGAATGACTAAAATGGGTGAGGTCCTCCAACTGTTACAATGGTATATGTTTTGAACCAATCAAATGCTTTTTTTTAAGATCACATGGCAATCGTGCACCGAGTGCGCTAGGTGGCCGCACCGACGCGATTTTGAGAAAATATATTTACCATAATATGTTTATTACAGTTAGAAATATATAAATGTTTAAAATATTTTAGATTATCGCTTGCTCTCATATACACTTTAAACTTATTTAGATATAGTTTTGGACATAAAAAAAATAAGGGAATGGCGTACCCGGCGAGACACCATACGTACATGACGTAACACGCGGCTTGGTACTGCGTTCCCGTCGCATACCAAAGTATCAGCTGACGCGACCACATATGTATATGATGTACTGTATTGATGAGTAACTCTATGTATAAGTGACTGGATGTGAGTGTAGATCTAGGAAATAGTGGGTGGTATGTAGTATCTGGCATTGTTGTGTGTATGGTTTCAAAAATAGTAGTCTGTATTTTAGAGTGCGTGTATCAAAGTTTATATTAGGGCATCAGTATGTGCATCAGATTATCACGTGGATGATGTCATCAGTGATGTCATCAGTGATGTCATTTGAGATGTCATCAGTGATGTCATCACTGATGTCACTGACCATGTCATGAATGATGCAATATGTTACATCATCAGCAGTGCATTGCTGGCGCGCGAGTTATAGTTAACAGAACGAACTATAACAGAGGAATTTCTATGGTTTTGTATGAGTGAAATGCCCAGCTAAGTATAACACCCCTGAAACCTATATTTTTTTCTGTGAATTTCTAAGGTTTTTTCAATACTAATATCTAACTATAACCTATGTTTTTTTCAGTGAATATATATACATACATATATAAACATATGTATAATCTGCATATTTAAATAAATACGAATATAAATGCATGCATACATATACATATACATATATGCTTACATATGCATGTTATGTACATGAAAGTTTGAAAAACACGAATAAAAGCAAAACTAAAAAGCCACCTAATTACAAACAGAATTGCTTTAACTTAAACCAGGGCGAGACCTATTGCATTTTCAATGCTTGTTTACTTTGGTTCCATCAAGAAGGCATACACATGTGTCACACATTTGCCATAAATTCTGAATGTTAGCACTCTAGTTGCTCATTAGATCACGTTAGTAAAGCTACTGCTCACCAGGGAAGTCTGCTGCTGGTATTCAAAGTGCATGTTTCAGTCTGCATGTCAGAATTTTTTAACCCTTTCCGTGCTCATGACGGAACCACTCCGCCATGAGCCACGGGTGCCGTGTGCTCATGACGGAGTTGTTCCGTCATGCTGCGGCCGTTGGCGCCCGCTCCGCCCACGCGTCGCTAATTCCCCGCCTGTGCGGGCGCTTAGCGCAGTGGGCGGAGACGTGACGGAACCACTCCGTCATGAGCACAGCTCACCCGTGGCTCCGTCACGAGCACAGCGCCACCGCAACTGCCCCCAAATCCCCCCAGCGCCGCGGCGGAATTCCTGCCGCGGCGAAGGGGTTAATGAAATAGAAGAGGATTTGAGAAGTCAAAATGTGCCCTAATTTTTCTTTTTGCAGCACTAATCATAAATTCTATGGCAACATGAACCCCCTCATTTTGTTCCTTTGCAAATTAAATGATTTAAGTGTTACCACTTTATTCCAATCAAGATGGCTTCAGGTGTGCCATACTTTTGTCATAAGTAAGACTGTTAGCTCTCTAGTTGTTCTTTAGAACACTCTGGGAAGCTGTAGTAGGACACAAAGGAATCAACTGACAGTCTCTGCCCTTGTTGGATGTACATGTTTTACTGAGAATGTCAGACTTCATTCTCACATAATTGAGAAATATAATGTGAATTTGCAGAAAATATGCTCTCAGTTTAGCTTATAGATCACCTTCCAAACCTCTGTGGGAAAAGCATGAGAAAATAGTTTTCTCTTTTAAAATGATGCATGATATCCCAGCAGAAGGCTTTTTCACATGGTAAAATTACCTCACAACACACCACGATTCCTAAAATGAGTATGGTACCATCAACAAATGATTTATAATGTAACTAAAGTCTTAAAACCTTCTATTAACTGCAATGCTTTTTAATGAGGTGCTATCATGTATATTTGTCCAAAGATGGCTGCTAAAACTTCTTGGATGAAGTGCTGACAGCCAATCAGATCTCATGATGAGATGAGTGGTTTGGCTCCGCCCAGATATATCTATCTTTTTTCCTTTAATATCTAAAAAAACTGCTGAACAGATTTACAGCATTTAACAAAAAGGCAAGACTCTGAACCAAGGGCTACCTTTTTGGCAAATTTGGTGTAATTCCGTTCAACAGTTCGGGCTGTAGCTGTGATTAAAGGTCCCTATGGAAAATTACATGGGGAAAACACATTTTGGAACCCCCCTTTTTTCTCGGTCCCTGTTTCACGAATCACCCTGTGACTTTCAGAATAGGAGCGGACCGGAGCGCCCCACAAGTTTTAAAAATTTCACGAAGATTCGTCAACTGGCACCAAAGTTATTCCAAATAAAATGTTGCGGATTTCCTATGGATAATAGGTCCTAACTATAACTACCTACTGGCAACCGCCAGTAGGTAATATATATATTTATATATAAAAAATATATATCTATATATATATATATATATATATTCACTTAAAAAACCATAGATTTCACACATGTTATAGTTAGCTGGGCATTTCACTCGTGAAAAACCAATGAAATTCCCCCGTTATAATTAGTGCAGGCAACTATAACTCACGCGACCGCAATTCTCTGTTGATGCTAATACTGTATTTAGACACTTATTTACCCATGTCGTCTTCCATTAATTGTTAGCTATACATATATTACAAATATTTTTTTTTCAGAAAAACACATATGTCATCAGTGATGTAATATCTGACGTCATCAGCAGAGGATTGCGGTCGCGTGAGTTATAGTTGCCTGCACTAACTATAACGGGGGAATTTCATTGGTTTTTCACGAGTGAAATGCCCAGCTAACTATAACATGTGTGAAACCTATGGTTTTTTAAGTGAATTTGCAAGGTTTTTTAAATGCTAATTCTTAACTATAACGTGTGTGAAACCTATGTTTTTTTCAGTGAATTTGTACGGTTTTTTAAATGCTAAGTTATGTATTTTTTTTTGTTTTTTTAAGGTTTTTCACCTTGCGCGTACCGTGTGCGCACGGTGCGCTGCGCGCACCGTGTACGCGCTGTGGGCGCTCGGTGCACTTCGCGCACCGAGCGCCCACGTTACGGAGTTCGCGTAATTTTTCCGTTTCTACCGTGCGCGTACGCTACGCGCACTCCGCGATTTTTCATAAAAAATTTAAAATACATTTTTGCCCTTGGGGGTCCTTCTGGGACCCCCTGACCAAGGCTAGGGGGTCAGGAACTGTCCAGCCTGCCCCCTTTACACGTTATCCACCTTTGTTTTTCACCCCCCTCAGACTGCGAGAGACAAAATGGCGGCCGACACTTCCTGGTTTCGACCGATTCAAATGTTTACTAAGATCTAACAACCAATCAGAATCGCGCTCGCGCACGGCGGCGTGCGCGTACGGTAAGCTTACGGTACGCGCTCGGAGCGCGCCTATAGATATATATTGATTTAAATGCTATTTTCTCAGGAAATACTGAACAGATTTACACGAGACCTTCAAAAGGCACATCCCTGACCTGAGGGCTACCTCTCTGCCAAAGTTCAAGTAATTCTGTTCAGCCGTTCAGGCTGTAGCTCGGACTAAAGGTCCTATGGAAAAATGCATGGGGAAAACGCGTTTTGGGACCCCCCTTTTTCTCAGCCCCCACTTGACGAATCCCCCTGAGACTTTCAGGGAAGGAGCGGAGCGGAGAGCCCCACCTATTTCAGAATTTCGCGAGGATTCGTCAATCGGCGCCAAAGTTATTCAAAATAGAATGTTGCTGATTTCCTATGGAAACATGGTCCTAACTATAACTATCTACTGGCGACCGCCAGTAGATAATATATATATACATATGTATATATATATATATATATATATATATATATATATATATATATATATATATATAATACATATTACCTACTGGCGGTCGCCAGTAGATAGTTATAGTTAGGACCGAGTTTCCATAGGAAATCTCAAAATTCTATTTTGAATAACTTTGGCGCCGATTTGACGAATCTTCGCGAAATTTTCAAAACTAATGGGGCGGTCAGCTCCGCTCCTACCCTGAAAGTCTCGGGGTGATTCGTCAAGCGGGGGCCGAGAAAAAAGGGGGGTCCTAAAATGCGTTTTCCCCATGCATTTTTCCATAGGGACTTTAGTCGCAGCTACAGCCCGAACGGCTGAACAGAATTACGTGAAATTTGGCAGAGAGGTAGCCATAAGGTCCGTTTGGTGCCTTTTGCAGGTTTGGTGTAAATCTGTTTAGTATTTTCTGAGAAAATATCATTTAAATCAATATATATATCTATACGCGCGCAGCGTGCGCGCAGGGTGCGCGCACTCGGCCGTCCGCGAGCGCACTTCTGATTGGTTGTTACATCTTAGTAAACATTCGAATCGGTCGAAACCAGGAAGTGTCGGCCGCCATTTTGTCTCTCGCACTGAGAGGGGGGTGAAACACAAAGGAGAAAAACATGTAAAGGGGGCACGCTGGACAGTTCCTGACCCCCTAGCATGGGTCAAGGGGTCCCAGGAGGTCCCCCATGGGCAATTAAAAAAATTTAATTTTTTTGGGTAAATCGCTGAGTGCGCGAAGCGTGCGCGCACTATAGAAATGAAAAAAATTCCGCGAGGTTCGCGCAGCGTGCGCGCACTGCATAAAAGCTTTAAAAGAAAATCGCAATGTCAATCCCCCCGTGTGCACATGCTGTGCGCAGCGCAGTATGTGTGCATGGTATACTACATATTAACAGTGTATGCCTAAACCCTTAACAACAAAGCGTATCATGTGTCCTCCGTGTGCTGACGGTGCGCAAAGCGCACCGTGCGTACATGGCCCATTAAGCGTAACGTGGGCGCACGGTGCGCGTAGCGCACTGCGTGCCCACCGTGCATGCACGGTGCACAAAGTGCACCGTGCGTGCACGGCACTAACTGCGTAAAGTGGGCGCAAGGTGCGCAAAGCGCACCGCGTGCTCACCGTGCGCGCACGGAACGAACTGCGTGAAGTGGGCGCGAGGTGCACAAAGCGCACCGCGTGCCCACCGTGCGCGCACCGTGCGCGAAACGCACGGTGCGCGCACGGGACGAACGGCGTAAAGTAACTTAGCATTTAAAAAAACGTACAAATTCACTGAAAAAACCATAGGTTTCACACACGTTATAGTTAGGAATTAGCATTTAAAAAACCTTGCAAATTCACTTAAAAAACCATAGGTTTCACACATGTTATAGTTAGCTGGGCATTTTCCTCATGAAAAACCAATGAAATTCCCCCGTTATAGTTAGTGCAGGCAACTATAACTCACGCGACCGTAATCCGCCGCTGATGACGTCAGATATTACATCACTGATGACATATGTGTCTTTCTGAAAAAAAAAATATATATATATGTATAGCTAAAAAAAAAAGGAAGAACACATGGGTATATAAATGTGTAAATACAGTGATGTAATATCTGACGTCATCAGCAGCGGATTACGGTCGCGTGAGTTATAGTTGCCTGCACTAACTATAACGGGGGAATTTCATTGGTTTTTCATGAGGAAAATGCCCAGCTAACTATAACATGTGTGAAACCTATGGTTTTTTAAGTGAATATAGATATATATATATATATTATCTACTGGCGGTCGCCAGTAGATAGTTATAGTTAGGACCGTGTTTCCATAGGAAATCTGCAACATTCTATTTGGAATAACTTTGGCGCCGGTTGACGAATCCTCGCACAATTTTCAAAATAGGTGGGGCACTCTGCTCCACTCCTACCCTGAAAGTCTCGGGGGGATTCGTCAAGCGGGGGCTGAGAAAAAAGGGGGGTTCCAAAACGCGTTTTCCCCATGCAATTTTTCATAGGGACCTTTAGTCCAAGGTACAGCCCGAACGGCTGAACAGAATTACTTGAAATTTGGCAGAGAGGTAGTCCTCAGGTCAGGGAAGTGCCTTTTGCAGGTCTGGTGTCAATCTGTTCAGTAGTTCCTGAGAAAATCAAAAGTAAAATCATATATATATGTGGGCGGAGCCTAACCACACATCTCATCCTGAGATCTGATTGGCTGTCAGCACTTCATCCAAGAAGTGTTGGCAGCCATCTTGGGACCAATATACATGATAGCACCTCATTAAAAAGCATTGCAGTTAATAGAAGGTTTTAAGACTTTAGTTACATTATAAATCATTTGTTGATGGTACCATACTCATTTTAGGAATTGTGGTATGTTCTAAGGTGATTTCACCATGTGAAAAAGCCTTCTGCTGGGATATCATGATTGAGAGAAAAATATTTTCTCATGCTTTTCCCACAGAGGTTTGGAAGTTGATCTATAAGCTAAACTGAGAGCTTATTTTCTGTAAATTCACATTATCTTTCTCAGTCATGTAAGAATGAAGTCTGACATTCTCAGTAAAACATGTACATCCAACAAGGGCAGAGACTGTCAGTTGATTCCTTTGTGTTCTACTGCAGCTTCCCAGAGTGTTCCAAAGAACAACTAGAGCGCTAACAGTCCTACTAATGATAAACATATGGCACACCTGAAGCCATCTTGCTTGGATTAAAGTGGTAACTCTTAAAACATTTAATTTAAAAAGGAACAAAATGAGGGGGTTCATTTTTCCATAAAAAGTATGATTAGTGCTGCAGAAAGAAAAATTAGGGCACATTTTGAGTGACTTCTCAAATCCTCTTCTATTTCATTAAAAAATTCTGACTTGCAGACTGAAACATGCACTTTCAATACCAGCAGCAGTTTTCCCTGGTGAGCAGTAGCTTTACTACAGTGATTTAATGAGCAAAAAGAGTGCTAACATTCTGAATTTATGGCAAATGTGTGACACATCTGAATGCCTTCTTGATGGAATCAAAGTAAAAGACTGAAAGTATTTCCTACTGAGGAGACTGCAGTAAATGAGGAAATTAGGAAACTTCATAACAAATAAGTCTCCCAAGATGGCCACCAGAGACAAAAGAGTCCAAATGTAGCCCAAATATCACCCAGATGTAGCCCAAGTATAGCCCAATGACAGAATGTCCCAGAGTGTTCTAACAAACAACTAGAGCGCGTACTGTCTTACTTATGACAAAAGTATGGCACACCTGAAGCCATCTTGATTGGAATAAACTGGTAACACTTAATACATTTAATTTAAAATGGAACACAATGAGGGGGTTCATTTTGCCATAGAAATTATGATTAATGCTGAAGAAAGAAAATGAGGGCACATTTTGAGTGACTTCTCAAATCCTCTTCTATTTCTTTAAAAAATTCTGACATGCAGACTGAAACATGCACTTTTAATACCAGGAGCAGACTTCCATGGTGAACAGTAGTTTTACTACAGTGATCTAATGAGCAACTAGAGTGCTAACTTTCAGAATTTATGGCAAATGTGGGACCTATCTGAATACCTTCATGATGGAATCAAAGTAAAAAACTGAAAGCATTTCCTACTGAGGAGACTGCTGTACATGAGGAAATTAGGAAACTTCATAACAAATAAATCTCCCAAGATGGCCACCGGAGACAAAAGAGCCCAAATGTAGCCCAAAATCACCCAGATGTAGCCCAAATATAGCCCAATGACAGAAGTGTGCAAAACACTTATTATTTTGTGTTTTTGCACTGTTATATAGTGCAGACTTGTCAGGTATTTGAGTGCTTTACATGAGCATTGGTTACATCACACAAGAACAAATTCATTTTGGTTGTAGACATGGGGAGACTAAGTGATTTGACCAGAATCACAGAATGTCGAGCTGAAGCAGAAACTCCAACCTGGTTCCCCAGTTGCAAAGTCTGCAGTTCTGGAAGTAACACCACATCCTCTCCCCTAAGTGCAACATTTAATCAAGTGGTCAACTGGATAAAAAAACATAAAGATAACAAATAATTTAAAAGTGCTTTGTCGCTATTTGAAAACTCAGAAAATATGTCCTTATTTTAGTCATTTAGAGCACTAACCATAATTTTGATGCCAATAAGACCCTCTCATATATATGTAATTTCTAAAGGAAATGCTCTAGGTATTACAGTTTTGATTACATCAAGATGACGTCAGGCGTTCCACACTTTTGTAATAAATATAGAATGTTAGCAATCTAGTTGTTCATTAGGATACTGTTGAGAGGCAGAGGCCAGGGGCACTTAAAACATTTAATTAAAAAAGGAACTTAAAACATTTAATTTAAAAAGGAACACAATGAGGGGGTTCATTTTGCCATAGAAATTATGATTAATGCTGAAGAAAGAAAATGAGGGCACATTTTGAGTGGCTTCTCCAATCCTCTTCTATTTCATTCAAAAATTCTGACATGCAGACTGAAACATGCACTTTTAATACCAAGAGCAGACTTCCATGGTGAACAGTAGTTTTACTACAGTGATCTAATGAGCAACTAGAGTGCTAACTTTCAGAATTTATGGCAAATGTGTGACATATCTGAATACCTTCATGATGGAATCAAAGTAAAAAACTGAAAGCATTTCCTACTGAGGAGACTGCAGTACATGAGGAAATTAGGAAACTTCATAACAAATAAATCTCCCAAGATGGCCACCGGAGACAAAAGAGCCCAAATGTAGCCCAAAATCACCCAGATGTAGCCCAAATATAGCCCAATGACAGAAGTGTGCAAAACACTTATTATTTTGTGTTTTTGCAGTGTTATATAGTGCAGACTTGTCAGGTATTGGAGTGCTTTACATGAGCATTGGTTACATCACACAAGAACAAATTCATTTTGGTTGTAGACATGGGGAGACTAAGGGGCATATGTATCAAGCGAATTTTTAGTCGCAAACGCTGCAATTCGCAAAATACAGCGTTTGCGATTAAAAATTCGCAAAACGGGATGTACTAGGCAAATTCCCAACGCAAATTTAAGGAATCGCTAATTTAGCGATTTCTTAAGTTTGCGTAAGCATTTAAGAAATCGCAAATTGCGATTTCTTAAATGAAATGTAACACTCACCAAAGGATTGCGATTAATCCTTAAGAAATCGCATATTACCACCAACTACTAGTTGGTGTTAATTTGCGATTTCTTTTAAAAATGCACGTTTTGTAATTTTACAAAGTGCCACGTGACGCACATACATGCCCTTAGGGCATGTGTGTGCGCCATATGACCACACATGCTAATTTCAGGGGTGTATCAGGGTGTCATCTTGACACCCTTACACCTTTGAAATTATTCTCAAATTGCGATTAGCAAATTGCGATTCGCAATTTGAGAATTACTTCCCATACATTCCTATGGGTCTCCTGGCCCATAGGAATGAATGGGCAGGTATTCCTTAATTGCGATTTCGCAATTTGCTAATCGCAATTAAGGAATTTTAAGAAATCGCAAAAAGTTTGCAATTTTTTAAATACATCTCGTTTTGCAATTCTCAAATAGCGATTCCTTAAAAATCGCTATTTGAGAATCGCAAATGGTGATGTTGATACATATGCCCCTGAGTGATTTGACCAGAATCATAGAATGTCGAGCTGAAGCAGAAACTCCAACCTGGTTCCCCAGTTGCAAAGTCTGCAGTTCTGGAAGTAACACCACATCCTCTTCCCTAAGTGCAACATTTAATCAAGTGGTCAACTGGATAAAAAAACATAAAGATAACAAATAATTTAAAAGTGCTTTGTCGCTATTTGAAAACTCAAAAAATATGTCCTTATTTTAGTCATTTAGAGCACTAACCATAATTTTGATGCCAATAAGACCCTCTCATATATATGTAATTTCTAAAGGAAATGCTCTAGGTATTACAGTTTTGATTACATCAAGATGACGTCAGGCGTTCCACACTTTTGTAATAAATATAGAATGTTAGCAATCTAGTTGTTCAGTAGGATACTGTTGAGAGGCAGAGGCCAGGGGCACGAACTCTGAAAATTGAAGGCAGGTAGGAGGGTGCAAAGGCAACAATTTAACCACACTGAGCAGGCAGGAAGGGCCGTGGCAGCACAACAGACTATGGAGGGCAGTGGAAAGGGGGGCAGGGGCAACAAACCAACAATACAGGACTTGCAAGAGAGGCTGTGGCAATGTAATAGACCATTGTGGGCAGCAGGAAGAGGCAATGGTAGTATAACCATACATGCCAACAGACCCGATTCAGCCAGGAAACGTCCAATGATTTTAAGCTCAAATGGGCTTTATTTGATCTGTCTCCTGTCTACAATCTCCTCTTTTTCAATGTAACTCAAAGGGGCAAATCTATACCCCAGTTTTTTTCCAAAATCTCCCTCTTACCAAGTTCAAAATGTTCGCAAGTATGGTACATTGGATCATGGAAGGAAATGGGGTAGGGACATGGACTTGGATAACAGAGGACAGGAGGGACATGGAGAGGTGCACCAAACTGACCCTGCAGGGCAGGCATCAGGGTTTGCAGCAGCACAATACACCACACAGGGCATGCGGGACGGGAGTGCAGCACAACAATCCATAGAAAGAAAGAGGGAGGGGACAGGACCATGCACACGGACAACAGAGAACAGAGGGGCAAGAGGCAATGGTAGCTAGCTGACCATAATGGAAAGACAGGAGAGAAAGCTGCAGCATAACAGACCATAAAGGGCAGGAGGGACGGATCAGGGGCATTACAATGGAACAGACAAGCCAGGAGGGAGGGAGTAGGGGTCTTCACATGTAAACAGAGGGCTGGGGGCAAGGGGGCAGGGCAGGAGCAGCAAGATAGCCATGGAGGTCAGGCAGGATGGGCACTAGAAGCAAGACACACCGTGAAGAGCAACAGTGAGACTGTGATGGCATACACACAGACCATGGAGGGAAGGTGGGAGGGGGTCAGGGGCAGCTAACTGACCACACACGGAAGGTGGGAGGGGCCATTGCAGCACAGAAGACCATGCATGGCAAGTGGGAGGGTTAGTGGCAGCACAATGGCTATGATGGCAAGAAGGAGGGTGCAGGGGCATGCACAAAGGACAATGGAGGATAGAAGGGAGGGTCAGGACCTGTGCACAGACAAGAAAGTTCAGGGGAAGGGGCCTCACAACAGACCGCACGGGGCAGGCAGGAGGAGCAGTTGCAGCACAACAGACCAGGGAGGGCAGAAGGGTGTGGCAGTACAATGGACCATGTAGGACAGGAGGAAGATGATAGGGGCATGGCATGTGGGCAGGCAGGGTGTCGGTGGCAGGGACAGGTTACAGTCATCTGACAATGCTAGGCAGGTGGGAGGGGAGTGGCAGCTCAACAGAACTCTCAGAGTAGATAGGAGTGGCCGGTCCATGGAACATGGTGGGCAAAAAGGATGGAGCAGGGGCATGCACAAAGACATCGGAGGGCAGGGGGAAGGAGAATAGGGGCAGCAAGCTAAGCACAGAGTTTAAGCAGGAGGTCAATGATGGGGCATAGAATTGGGCAATGGAGGGCAGGAGGAGTGGACTGGTACATCATACTAAACTGAGGGCAGTGGCAGCACATCAGACTATGCTAGGCCTGGGCGGTAAATTCCGTTCCGTTTGCGGAATTTGCGGAATTTGTGTAATTTCGCGTTCCGCGGAGAACGCGAAATTGGCCAAAAATCTGCGTTCCGCGACTTCTCGATATTTTTTGCTTGTTCGCATTCTCAATATGCGTGTTCGCGAGATACTTCACCCCGAGCACGCAAACAGCGATTGCGAACAGTAAAAAAGAAAAGTGTTGCGAACAAGCAATTCCGCATTTTCGCGGAATTTCTGTGTGTTCGCGGAGATTTTTACCGTTTCGCGGAGATTTGCGTAACGCGATTACGCAAATTCCGCCCACCCCTAGACTATGCATGGCAGGAGGGAGGAGGCTAGTCCATGGATTCACACAACAGAGGATAGGGAGGAGGGGGATGAGGCAGCAAGCAAACTGTTCAGAGAAGGCGGGTATTAGGAACTTTATTGATTTTAAAACGTGTGTCTGTGCGAACTACTTAAAATATGAACAAGTATGCAGCATAATCTCACTTTTATTTAGGAAGAAGAGGACGTTTATGACTGTGACTCCGGGCTCACTTGGCAGAAACACCCCTTGACCCTCCACCCCCTATCGCAAAATGTAATGCCCGTGAAAAGGGTAGGTGAACACAGTGTTATATAGAACATAGTCCTGAGAGCACGATTGAAAATGAAAACTAGATATAGTGTATGGTATAAACTATGCACCAAAAAGGGTGATATAAGATGAACCGGGCGTGAAATATAATATGCAATACATTATGCGCAATGACAGATTCATTGGAGAGCGTGAGATAGCACAGGCACTAGCGCGTGCAATGCGATATGCGCCTTGGAGTGTAATATGCACAGGGCAGTGTTGTGTAACCTAACTAGTCTCTAAAGTTGTAATATAAAATATGTGCTGGGGAGTGTAATGTTGCATATGCACTGTGACAAAGATATGGATCCCAGATTGTAATATGTATGGCATAGCACTGTGCGTTATAACATAGGCATTGAGGAAGGCACGTTAGATGGGGCAATAAAACCCATGAGAAGACAAGTGTGGCATGACATATTCACGGGGTGGTGTTACAGTGCACATGGGCTAGAGAGTGCCATAGCATAAGCACTAGCTGGTGGAATACAACACAGAGGTGTGTGGCACTCGGCAGGCAATGGTGGGTGTAACACAGCATTGGGCTCTGCCAGGAGCGCGCTGTGACTCTCAAGTGATGTTCGTCCCCTTTCCAGAGAGTAAAATAAAAAGTATTACACATCCGGCAGTGGATGTGTGTTTTATTAACTGTGAGGGGTGTTTCTTGCATAGTTTTGGTCGAATTTTTGTCGAATCCCCTTTGAATGGCTTGGTGTGCATGTGTATTAAATGTGCCCGTCAATAGCTACCCATGTTTGTATAAATAAACAACAAGGGTGTCTACCGGGATTAGGCACGGTAGGGCATCAGACATGTCAAAACTTCACTAGTGGTGTAAATACATTCCACGTGGATTCATTGTATGCATAGTCGCCTTTTAATGAATATCACGCAAATCGTCATGGTGATAGGTACGTACGGTTTGTCCAGCATGTCCTAGGTGTGTCTATAAATATATATTTTTTAAAAATAATAAAAAACAGTGGCCGGCCCTGAGGATTGGGGTCAAAAAAATATAATTAGGAGACAGACCCTGAGGGATGGGGTCATCAGGGCCAATAAATTAGAATAAGAAGGGGAACCACACAGCCCCCCTTCTTAAAAAATTAGAATAAATAAAAGACTGGCATCGTGCCGGAGGCCACGCCCCCTCCTTGCAGCACTCTGCAAACGCGCCCCCTGGCGAGTTGTAAGTTGGGGAATTAATTCCTCTTCAATACTGAGGGTCCCTGAGGGCCAACTAGCCCAACAGGCATCTCCAGTATGCGCCAGGGAGCTGCGCTGCAGACAGGTGTTCTGAGGCCAAGCCCCTTTTTACACCTCTCTGCAACGCAGCTCTGTGGCGCTTACTGGAGGTACCTAGTGGTCTAGTTTGACCTTAGGGACCCTTAGGATTCAAGGGGACTTAATCTCTCAACTTAGAACAGCCACAGGGCGCGCTTACACAGTGGTGAAGGGAGGGGACGGGGCCTGAGGTGACGTGTGCAAACACGCACTATGGCACGTTTTAAATTGGGGATATAATTTCCCTTCAATACTGAGGGCCCCTGGGGGCTAACTAGCCCACCAAGTGCTTCCAGTAAGTGCCTCTGAGCTGCATTGCAGAGAGGTGGTCCAGGCCTTGCCACTTTTTACACCTCTCTGCAATGCAGCTCTATGGCACTTACTGGAGGTACCTAGTGGGCTAGTTGGACCCTAGGGACCCTCAGGATTCAAATGAACTTAATCTCCCAACTAAAAACGGACACAGGGCGTGTTTACACAGTGGTGAAGGGAGGGGACGGGGCCTGAGTTAACGTGTGCAAAAACGCCCTGTGGCCTGTTTTAAGAGGTAGTTTTAATCCCCCTGCCCTATTATATACTAGGGGCTTACAGAGGAGGTCATGCTAATCACAGGGGGACCCCAATGCATAATGTTCCCTACTGTATGTAGGTGTTTTCACTGTATTCTAAGTGTCTTTTAACATAGCACTGGCTCTAGGGCTGGTTAGTCAGACTCAGTTACCCCCAGTATCCGTCTGAAAAAGTTGAGGGTACAAGATGATTTTGCAACAAGGATTCTTTCTGCTCTTCTTTTTGTTCTGTCTGCACGTTATCCTTCTTCCTGCACTTTTCTTCGTTTTTGAGGACTTCTGTTGCTTCTTTCTGCACTTCTGTTTTTCTTTCTGTGCATTTTTTCTTCTTTCTTCACATGTCCTATCTCTGTAGGCATAGTTAGAAATTAGCATTTAAAAAACCTTTGAAATTCACAGAAAAAACCACAGGTTTCAGGCACGTTATAGTTAGGAATTAGCATTTAAAAAACCTCAGAAATTCACTGAAAAAACCATAGGTTTCAGGGGTGTTATAGTTAGCTGGACTTTTCACTTGTACAAAACCATTGAAATTCCCCCGTTATAGTTAGTTCAGCTAACTATAACTCGCGTGCCCGCAATGCACTGCTGATGACGTCACATATTACATCACTCATGACATGGTCAATGACATCACTCATGACATCACTGATGACATCTCAAATGACATCACTGATGACATCATCTTTGTGATAGAGTGGCAGACCTCCTCTCACCCTAATATAACCTTTGATACACACATTCAAAAATAGAGACTAAAATTTTCAAAACAATGGACATACCAATACCAGTTACAACAACCTCTTCAGTAATTCTAAGATCCACATACACATCCACTCATTCACCAACAGTCCTATACAGTCACTCATACATGTACTCACTCATCATATGTACTCATACACCCATACATCCTGTTACACAATGCCACTCATCCATAGAGTTACTCACACACATAGTCACTCATGCTAATAAAGAATCAAACATACATTTACTTGCATATACAGTTATACACACACCACCACACTTACTTCTAGGGAAACTTACACATACTTAGTCTTTTAAACAATCACTTATAGAAACACATACTTATTCATACAGGAACTCTTTCAATCTCTCACTCTCACATATACTCACTTATATACACCAATAGTCACATATACTAGTTTAAAACATATGTAGTTACTCATAAAGACACTATTGAGACAGTCATTCACTCACTAACACACCCATACACACACTCATCCACCCATACAGTCCTGCACACATGCTGTCTTCAACACATACAAACAGTGAGTCACTCATTCATGCACCTATGCACTACGTAATACCCCCCACCGAACCATGCAGACACTCAGACTGATACTCAAAAAACAACTAATAACCTATATAGACACCCATGTAGCTACTCACCAACCCATGCAGCCACTTATACACAAAGTGAGAGACTGATACAGACATTTACGTATTTAAACATTACTCACTAAGCCATGTATTCACTATGATACACTTAATCAGTCAGTTACACAATCAATTTTTCAAAAACAAATCATCCATTTAGACACTTATATACCCATTTATTCTTCCATCGACCTTGAGATATACATATATAAAACATATTTAATTTTCAGAAAAACAAACATTCACTGGATGATGTCATCAGTGATGTCATCAGTGATGTCATTTGAGATGTCATCAGTGATGTCATGAGTGATGTCACTGACCATGTCATGAGTGATGTAATATGTGACGTCATCAGCAGTGCATTGCGGGCGCGCGAGTTATAGTTAGCTGAACTAACTATAACAGGGGAATTTCAATGGTTTTGTACAAGTGAAAAGTCCAGCTAACTATAACACCCCTGAAACCTATCGTTTTTTCAGGGAATTTCTGAGGTTTTTTAAATGCTAATTCCTAACTATAACGTGCCTGAAACCTATGGTTTTTTCTGTGAATATATATATATATATTACCTACTGGCCGTCACCAGTAGGTAGATATAATTAGGACCTATTTTCCATAGGAAATCCGCAACATTCTATTTGGAATAACTTTGGCGCTGATTGACGCATCTTCGTGAAATTTTCCAAACTTTTGGCCAGCTCCGGTCCGCTCCTATCCTGAAAGTTTCACGGTGATTCGTCAAGTGGGGTTGAGAAAAAAGGGAGGGCCCAAAATGCATTTTCCCTATGCATTTTCCCGTAGGACCTTTTGCCGCACCTACAGCCCGAACTGCTGAACGGAATTACACCAAATTCGGCAAAGAGGTAGTCCTCAGTTCAGACGCGTGCCTTTTGCTTAAATGGTGTAAATCTGTTCAGTAGTTCCTGAGAAAATTACACTTAAAAGTACATATATATCTATGGCCTCGGAGGATCCGCGCACCCTCCCGATCACAAGCTGAATTTTAATTGGCTGCCAATATTCTGAATCAGGAAGTGTTGGCAGCCATCTTGTGCCTCGGTAAAACCGAGGCACAAGAAACCCCCCATAAAACGTCGCAAAACGCGAAAAGGGGGCAGGGTAGAAACACTCTCACCCCCTAGGCCTGCTCAGTGGGTCCCACAAGGACCCCCAAGGCCCCCCCAAAAATTTTGTTTTTTTTTAAACGGGAGGATGCGTGCTGGATGTGTGCATCCTGCCGATAGAAAAAAAAATTCAGCGCAGTCTCCCAGGGGGGCCAAATCCCAGGTGCATAATAAAAAAATAAGTGTGGGGGGTCCCAATCCCTCCCACACACTTCCCCGGGGACCGCCACCCCCGGGGCTTCTTTGAAATGGAGGGACTCTCAGGCCCCCCCAGCTCCGGGGACCGCCACCCCCCGGGGCTTGAAAAAATTTGGTGTGAGGGGGCTCTCAGGCCCCCCCAGCACCGGGGATCGCCATCCCCCGGGGCAACTTGAAAATGTGGGAGGGGGCCACGCGGCCCCCCTCCTGGAGCCTTGTATAGGCCCTGGGGACCACCACCCCCCAGGGCTGGCTCCTGCAGTGTCCCGGGGTACCCACCCCGGGACACTGCTGTTTGCAATGGCTGGGCGGGAGCCTCGCGGCTCCCACCCTGCCATTGCAAACTGCTTTACTTCATTGAAGCGAAAGCAGGGAAACCTACTCTCACTTCAATGAAGCAAAGCTGATTGCTTTTCCACATGGGGAGCAGCATGTTAGCTGCTCCCCATGTGGAAAAGCAATGCCGGCTCCCGCAGGACGCGGGGAGCCGGCCGGGACTGTGGGGGGATTGGGGACCCCCCCCAAGGCCCCCAATGAAGAGGGCCAGCCCCGGGGGATAGGGTCCCCGGGGCTAGTAGAAGCCCGGGAGGGGGGCCACGTGGCCCCCCTCCTAGTTTTTTTAAAAAACAAAACAAAAACGGCCTCGGGGGATGTGGCAACAGGAGGGGGGCAAGACAGCCCCCCTCCAAAATAATTTTTTTTTTTTAAAAGGGCCATGCTTTTATTTTTTTAATAATAATTGGGGGCAGGCCCCGGGAGATGGGGTCCCTAGGGCCAATAAATTAGAAAAAGAAGGGGGGCTACACAACCCCCCTTCTAAATTTTTTTTTTAAAAAGACGTGATCGGGCCACGCTCCCTCCTTGCACCACTCAGCAAACGCACCAGCTGGCGCGTTTGCAGAGGGGGAACTTATTCCCCTTGAATACTGGGGGTCCCTAGGGGCCAACTAGCCCACCAGGAACCTCCAGTATGCACCAGGGGGCTGCGTTGCAGAGAGGTGTAATGAGGCTACACCCCATTTACACCTCTCTGCAACGCAGCTCCGTAGTGTTTACTGGAGGTACCTGGTGGGCTAGTTGGCCGCCGGGGGACCTCAGGATTCAAGGGGACTTAATCCCTGGGGGCTGAGGTGATATGTGGCAAACACGCCCTGTGGTGCGTTTTACGTTGGGGAATTCATTCCTCTTCAATCCAGAGGTCCCCTAGGGGCCAACTAGCCCACCAGGTACCTCCACAAAGTGCCACAGAGCTGCGTTGTAGAGTGTTGTAAAAAGGGGCATGGCCTCTGAACACCTCTCTGCAATGCAGCTCCCTGGCGCATACTGGAGGTACCTGGTGGGCTAGTTGGCTGCCAGGGTACCTCAGGATTCAAGGGGACTTAAACCCCCAACTTAAAACACCCCTCAGGGCATGTTTGCACAGTGGTGAAGGTAGGGGGCGGGTCCTGAGGTGATATGTGTGCAAACACGCCCTGTGGCGCTTTTTAAGTTGGGGAATTAATTCCTCTTCAATTCAGAGGTCCCCTAGGGGCCAACTAGCCCACCTGGTACCTCCAGTAAGCGCCACGGAGTTGCATTGCAGAGTGTTGTAAAAAGGGGCGTGGCCTCTGAACACCTCTCTGAAACACAGCTCCCTGGGGCATACTGGAGGTACCTGGTGGGCTAGTTGGCCCCCAGGGGACCGCAGGATTGAAGAGGAATTAATTCCCCAACTTAAAACGCGCAACAGGGCGGGTTTGCACACGTCACCTCTGGCCCCGCCCCCTTCCTTCACCATTGTACAAATATTCCTCTAAAATCAGCCGAACTACGAATTCCGATTTACTCACCTGTTATCAGGAGAGAACCCAGTGCTGCATCTTTTAGCCCAGCACTGACCCTGAAAAGTAATTCTAAGCATACTTACCAGTAACTTGTATTTCTTTCCATAGGAATCCATTGTGTGGTTTTCACCAGAAAAGTTTCATTGTCCATTTTTGAAACGTACAAATATTCCTCTAAAATCAGTCAAACTACGAATTCCGATTTACTCACCTGTTATCAGGAGGGAACCCAGTGCTGCATCTTTTAGCCCAGCACTCACCCTGAAAAGTAATTCTAAGCGTACTTACCAGTAACTTGTATTTCCTTCCATAGGAATCCATTGTGTGGTTTTCAGCAGAAAAGTTTCTAAGTGTCTATTTTCACAAACTAAAAATATTCCTAAAAAATTGTCTGTATGCCTTAAACACATTCTTTGAACTGTTTACAGGAGATTCACCAGTGCTGGATCCAGGATCCACCACTGAGTAAGAAACGTAATGATAACACTGCTTACCTGCTAAGTGAATTTTCTGCCATAGGTGATTCTACCTGAAAAGTTTTCTAAGTGTCAACTTTCAAATTACAATAATATTCCTTAAAAATCACTACTGTAACCAAAACTATTTTACTCAACTGTTTACAGGAGATGTCCAAGGACTGAATCTAGGATCCAGTCCTGTGGTTAGAAAAGTAATCCATAAAGTAACTAATTGCATTTGACTAGAAATTCACTTGAGCTCAATGTTGCATTGTGTTTGAAATTGTGTTGCCCATTGCAACAACTGTAACTACTGTACTTAAAAGTCTATTGCCTATTTGCAAAGTATTTAAACTAAAGTAATTCATTCTGAGAAAGTATATTTTGTATTGTAATGCATAATGTAATTAAAAAAAATCTAAAAATAAATAGTTTAAAAAATGTAGAAAATCAGTATTAAAAAAATCAGTATAACAATTAATACATTAAAAATTGTCATTTACAAACCCTTTGAAATTCACTGAAAAAAAACATAGGTTTCAGGCCTGATATAGTTAGGAATTAGCATTTAAAAAACCTTTCAAATTCACTGAAAAAACCATAGGTTTCAGGCCTGATATAGTTAGGATTTAGCATTTAAAAAGCCTTTGAAATTCACTGTAATTTGAGATGTCATCAGTGATGTCACTGACCATGTCATGAATGATGTAATATGTGACATCATCAGCAGTGGATTGCGGGCGCGCGAGATGTAGTTAGTACAACTAACTATATCAGAGGAATTTCAATAATTTTGTTCGAGTGAAATGTCCAGCTAACTATAACACCCCTAAAACCTATTGTTTTTCAGTGAATTTCTAAGGTTTTTTAAATGCCAGTTCCTAACTATATCAGGCCTGAACCTATGTTTTTTTCAGTGAATATATATATATACATATATATATACATATATATGTGTGTATGTATATCTGTATATATAAATATATATATCGAGAGACTTCGCCAGAAACGCTCCTGCAAACCAGCAATCACGAGGAGAACAGGAACAGACGAACACTGACCCAAAAAGCAAGTGAGTAGTTTTTATTTATCTCACAGCAATGCCTGCATGACGCGTTTCAGCCTACGGGAGGCCTTGATCACATGCCTTTTTTATATTCACTTAAAAAAAAAAGTTATATTTATCTGATCTAACTATAACGTGGGAATTTCATTGGTTTTTTACGAGTGAAATATCCACCTAACTATAATATGTGTGAAACCTATGGTTTTTTAAGTGAATTTGCAAGGTATTTTAAATGCTAATTCCTAACTATAACGTGTGTGAAACCTATGGTTTTTTCAGTGAATTTGTACGGCTTTTTTAAATGCTTAGTTATGTATGTATTATTATTTTTTTATATATTTATTTTACAATAAACTACGTATTAAAAATATTTTACTTTTTTTTTTTGGGGGGGGTGTTTCACCGTGCGAGCACAGTGCGCGCACCCCGCGATTTAAAAAAAAAATAAAATAAAATGTTTTTTCTGCCTTCGGGGTCCTTCAGGGACCCCCTGACAAAGGCTAGGGGGTCAGGAACTCTCTACCCTGCCCCCTTTTCACGTTCGCCACCTTCCTTTTTCACTCTCGCACTCAAAACAAACAAAATGGCGGCCGACACTTCCTGATTTCGACCGATTCGAACGTTGACTAACATGTAACCACCAATCAGAATTACGCTCGGGCACGTTAGGGTGCTCGCACGGTGCGCGCACGGTGCTCGCACGGTGCGCGGCTATAGATATGTATGTGCTTTTAACTGCAATTTTCTCAGGAACTACTGAACAGATTGACTCCATATATGCAAAAGGCACATCCCTGCGCTGAGGACTACCTCTCTGCCAAATTTCAAGTAATTCTGTTCAGCCGTTCAGCCTGTACCTTGGACTAAAGGTCCCTATGGAAAATTACATGGGAAAAACGCGTTTTGGGACCCCCCTTTTTTCTCAGCCCCTGCTTGACGAATCCCCCCGAGACTTTCAGGGTAGGAGCGGAGCGGAGCGCCCCACCTATTTTGAAAATTTCGCGAGGATTCGTCAACCGGCGCCAAAGTTATTCCAAATAGAATGTTGCGGATTTCCTATGGAAACACGGTCCTAACTATAACTATCTACTGGCGACAGTAGATAATATATATATATATATATATATATATATATATATATATATATATATATATATATGCTATCATTTGAGATGTCATCAGTGCTGGAAGGACCTCAAAGGGTTAATACTTTAGTATATTCTAACAGTTGAAAAGGTATTTTACATTTGCTTATAACTGTGACCATTTGACAAATGTACCTGTAATTTGGTAGATACCTAGCAGTTGAACCTACTCTTGGTATCAAATGTGTGCTAATTCATCCTGGGTGGTGAGGCGGGTAGTTAAAAAGATGTGGGGGTGACTACAAAAGTTGCAGCTTTCTGCTGGTGTGTCAAGTTTTGAGCAGAGCTGTGACTAGGGAAAAGATAAATAGGGCAATAACACATTAATTTACTAATAATGTTGGCTCTGCTTGATGTATCAGCATGAAATCTGACAGACAGCTTACACACTAAACTGAGTGCAAACATATAAGGTTTCATGTAGATAAGACAAAGGGGGGGCAAAGTTAAAGGGAAAGGTGGAAACGTACACTGCCATTAAAGGTATGGAGGGACAGACACAAGGCTTAGCCGAAGGCCAGGCATCTGTAGCCAAATCCCTATTGTGCACGCTCAAGGGCTGCATCAATTTTTTGTCCAAATATGGGGTTTGGGTGCAGGGCCACAAGCCAACCCCTGCTGATGATCGTGTGAAGTGAGCAAGCAAGCAGTTGCCATTTTGTATTCAGAGAAAAGTACCATTTTGCAAAATTTGTGAGGTTCAGAACATTGGCAAATTTTGGAATTTGAGAGTTTTCACAAAATGTTGAAGTTTAAATTAAAAAAGGTTAAATACATCAGGGTTATGGTTGGATGCATGTCCAGGCTTGGTGTGGATGGGTTTGCAGGACCTCGGCGTAGGCCAGTGCTTTCCAGCCCACCTCCGCTGAACACAGCTAAAAGACTACAGCCCGGAATGGATAGTGGTGGTGAATGTAGTAAATCATAACAAACCCCAGACATTTACTGAAAAAAGCACAGTTATAGGTTGATTGTGGTTCAGTAAACACAAAACAGAAAAAGCCCTAGAATTCTCCAGTTATGGTATGCAAAGCACACAAAGCACACCATACCTTACACAAGAGGTCTTACAATTTGTGGTGCGCAATCCCCAGGGGGGCATGAGATCATGGGAAGGGGAAGGGGGGCGTTTTCCTCAGCCCCTTCAGCTGCAGTGTAAGGCAGAGCGTCTCCTTGCTGTAAAACTGAAGCTGGGCAGACTGCTAAACACACCTTTCTGCTAGTGTGCTGCTTGCCTGAAAGAAATGCAAAGTTACACAATTTCTTAATCTGGAATTGTGACGGGAAATCTGCAAATGTAAAGAATGCTTGGGAGCTTGTACTGGCTTTAATTGATTGAAGCACTTAAAGCTTTGTGACACATTTATTTTTTGAGTGGTAGCGCAAAGAGTTAGCAACTAAGCTGTAAAGTGCGTTCTTTTAATTGTCATTGTATTTACTTAGCACTTACTATCCCTGACGAGGCGTTGTAGGGACAGTTCTGTAAAAATAAATAGCATTACATATGGTCTGAGTATTATAAAATCTTTATTTTGGAAGCACCATTTTATCGTGAAACGTTTTGCGCATCTTGTAGCAGTCTATCTTATACTGTGTGTAATGCAAGTATAAAATAATGACTCACATATTCATAGTGCTTTCTGTCACAGGCTGTGACCTCGTAGCAGTGAAATAACACAAGTCACTATTCTCCACTGCTCACAATCATAGAGGAATGAAGCACTAGTATCAACGATCCACAGACTCAATTATGTTAAATAGGAGACCACACTTTCACAGTGTGCGGTATATATTTTTCTCGACTCATGTGGTAAGGTGGATAGTGTCATCATCTGGTTTGTAATCGCTTGTGGGTTCGGTTCTCCAAGTGATTAACCAACCTCTACAGGAGGATGGTTTGCAGTCATGGAAAGTGGCTAGTGATTAAGAATATTTCCTAATCCTGTTTAGAGAAGTTTTAATTAGTTAGGATAGGGATATGAATAAAAGAAATGGTGGTGCTTGAGTGGATTAGTGACTGGTCCACAGCTCCTAGTGAGGGGGTCAACATGTTTCGGCCTAAGGGTTTCTCTTAGAAGTCAGGTGGCCATCTTCATGACCGTGGTGTGAGAGGTGGTCTTTTTTATTTTTAGAGCACCTTTATATCAGAGAGGGTGAGTACATTTATTTACTCTTCTTCGTCAGTGAGCGCAGTGGCTCATCGCTGATGTGGTCATAGGTGTAGTCCTTACCTATGACTTTAGTAGGGGGCTTGAGTCCTCCGTGGTACGCAGGAGAAAATGGTGGTATTTGATTGTGGACCATCTCTGCAGGCGTTGCTGCAGTTCTCCCAACCCTGAATGGTATTCTCCACTGCACCAACCAAGTTTTAATTCTGTGGCTCTCTGGTTACACACAGACCTCTGTAGTGAATAAACTAAGAGAGGTTTCATAATGTATTATAGTGCATTTCCTACTGAGTACCAACTTTTTATATTTATTTATTTTTCATTTAAGCTGCCCGTTATTTTATATGTATTTACCTGATGGTGGAAGACCTAAAAAGGTACAGAATATTTTATTTTTAGTCACACCTTTGACCTCATCCCATGTTCAGATTCTCAAAGCCTTCTAACCCCCCCTAAACATGACTGAAGTCAACAACAGCAGCAAACTAATATAACCAGAGTCCGTTTTTGCTAAAATAGAAACATCTGTTTTCATAAATGTTAACAATGAAAACCTTTTTAGAAAAATAATATGAATAAAGTTCAAGGGATGATGATCGTAAATGGTATGTTTTAATTATGATGAATGATGCTTCCCAACCTCCAGTTTCATGCAGCTGTAAAAGCCAAGCCGTCAGCATCCCATGAAATATAGCATGATTCTCCTCGGATGTCTTGCACTAAAGTTCCAGCCCATGCATTGCTGCCATTATACCCAGGGCCACTGGAAATATGTGATTGTGAGACTGCTGTAATTTTAGCATAATTATAAATTTGCCTCATTTGCCACATAATCCATCCTCTGACGCATATTCTGCTGATTTTAGCAAAAAATTAATTTTTATTACTTAAATGGTTCACACGTTACTAAACAGCAGTGACACAGTAGAAGTCCCTTTGCAAAGCTGACCTTTTAGTTGCTTATTGCTATTGGGTGTTAAACTGGTACTAATGAGGTACAACCATAGAATGACCATTTCCCTGGAAAAAACAGCCACACCCATCACATTTGTTCAGAAAGGTGTTAGCATCTGAATACGTTTTTTCAAATTATGTTTTGTTTGTGAAAAATAAAGTACCATTGTGCATTTTTTGGTAATTCTTTTTGAAGACTTTTTGTTTGAACTTTGGGGTAAGCATCTGACACCGGACCACAGTTCCCCACAAACCTTTGGTTTGCTAAATACTATTTAATATTAACCCACCATAAAAATGATTTGCCGTGGGAATTGGGGGCATTTATGGTTGTCGATGATGAGGAGTACCAGGTTCTAGAATTTTTTGTCAGGAGGGGATCCTTCCGCCTAAAAAATGTTGACAGGGGGGTCTCAGCATCAAAACGTTTGAAGACCTCTGACTTACACCATTCACCATGCTCAGTGTACCACTCTGTGAGAAAAAGCAGCTAAACATGAAAAAACTTAGGCGAGTTGGGGTGGGCTTTGTACGTATTGCATACCATAAAGGCGTTTTCTAATTATGTGAGTTCAGGATGTGCGTTGTACAAAAACCCCTCCTGTTTCATTTAATAACCTATAATGCTAAATTGTAAACAGGACAAGTGACTTACACCTCCAAGTACAGGACAACTGATGTTTACTAATATCGTCATGAAATCGGGGGATTTTTCTCAGTTCATATTTAAGAACTGTCTCTTTTAATACGTATCAAATATTCTGATGTATTTTGGTGGAGCTTCTGCACCTTAATGAAATATGCTTTATTTTTTTTTTAGAAGAGAACGGCTTATCATATTCTAACATTATATTTCTTGCATGATGAACATGCAAACTATTTTCAAAAAAAGGGCTCCCAAAGACAACACTTTGCTGCACTCTGGCTCGGTTCTCCTTATTGGGGGGCAGCTGACCACAGGGAAGTCTGCCCCCTGGGTGTCTTTGGGTATGTGGAGCAGTTGGGTGACTGCTCGGGGTTTGGGCTATGGATGTAGCCTAGGGGGTCTAAAACCGGGCATTTTGTGGTGCCAGCCACTAGGCCTGGGCGAAAATTTTGTTCCGTTCGCGGAAATTGCGATAATTTGACATTTTCGCGTTCCGCGGAGAGCGCGAAAATGTCAAAATTTCTGGTTTCAGCAGCTTGGCAATAATTTGCTTCTTGCTCGCGCTGTAAAATAATACATTCTCGCACGCGCGCGATCACCTTACCTGAATCCCTGCGTTCGCCGACAAGTTTTCTTGATCCGGTCGCGTTCTCCATGAGATGTTGTATTGTTTTTAGCCATTTGCGCTGTCTCGCGACAGTTCGCGCCCGCAGTGACGTCATGCGTCGCGCGATCACGTCTTTCTTCTCGCGATCATGCACCGCGAGACAACTCAAAACAAGATGGCCGCGCCCGCAAGCAACCACATGGGTAAGTTGGCGACCCGCAACCATGCAGAAAATCTCGCGAACATGCGGGAAAAAAACTTCTGCATCTTCGCGATATTTCCGCTTGTTTGCGATAATTTTAAACATTTTTGCGATAATTTGCGAAAGTTAATTCTGCCCACCCCTACCAGCCACCATTTTAGTGGCAACACGGTGGCTGGCACTTAGTTAGCGAAATTTCACTTAGTGTTAGTGTAGGTTAGGCTAGGGGATTAGTTGCCTTACCAGGATGTCGATGTCCCGCGACAAGATGGTGGCCCAGGCCATGTCCTTATTGTCAGCGGCCGGTCGGCTGGACCTACTGGCCGAGGGTGCATGTGACGCCTCGTGAGGAAAGCATTGGAGTGGGTGGCGGTGGCGGTGAGGGTGTGGGTGGCTGGGATAGCCAGGCACGTGGGGCCTCTGCATTGCAGCCGGAGGCCCAACACTCTGCAGTGAGGGGCGGGGCTGCTGCCAAGGAGCATGCGGCTGCCCGAGACTCACCCGCATTAACTGTTATGGGCGGGGCGGTTCAAAGCACGATTCTCGCGTCGGCAGGCAGGACCCGTGGGGCTTCAAATTGTGCAGCAAAGCATGAGGGCAGTGAAGTGCTGAGCGCGGTTTGCGCTTCAGCGGGCCTGACACGTGGGGCCTCTGCATTGCAGCGGGAGGCACAGCCTAGTAAGCAGGGGGTGGGGCCGCTGCTAAGGAGCGTGCGGCTCCTCAGAGAGGGAGAGTGAAGAGCGCATAGCCCCCAGCTGCATTTGAGATGCTCCCGGTAGCGCGAAAGCGGGTGCTTTCTTTGGGAGATACCAGGAGGGAGGGGGAGTCTTTGGTTTGAGTTGCGGGAGGATCCAAGTGGTAGGTGAGGTCCTGGGTCGCGTGGAGGCAATAGGGGCTGATGAGGGTAGATTTCAGGGAGGTATACACTGAGTGGCTGAAGGGGAATGTTCTGGACAAGGGAAGTGGTGAGGGAGGGGTCAGTGTGGGGGCCCTCAGCTCTGGTTTGAATGAGATAAACTGGGATAGGGGTTCTTGGTTGGAGAGAGCACCAGTGGGGGTACAGGCCTTGTGGCGGGAAAGGGAGCAGGCAGGGTGGGAGGGTCCCAGGAGGTACTGTGTAGCGGAGTGGACAGGGGATGGCGGGCTGATCCGGGTGGTCCACCAAAATGGGGCTTCCCTCAGCAATAGCAGAAGCAGAGTGAGGAGGAAGGTGAAGAGATGGGGTGGGTCAGTGAGGAGACCTTTACTCCTCATGCCCGGGCGGCAAGCAGGTTTATCGGGGGCTAGGCCCCCAGTGAAAGTATATAGCAGGGCAGGCCACAGGGAGTCAGGCCGGGGGAGGTGGAGGACATTGGGGGGGCCACAGTCATGGGGGCGGGTCCGGTTTGGGAGCAGCTCCAGGACGAGTTGGAAGGGGGGCAGTCATGGGAGCATGCCAGCACATCAGGCCTTCCTTGTCGCTTGCAGGTGGACTCTGGAATGTTCGGGCCGGACTCGGTGAGCTTAGTATGGCTCAGGGGCCCCGAGGGGAAGCGAAGGCTTGTCCCCGTGCGGCTAGCTGGAGGACATTGTGGGACCACGGCCAGGCAGTACCGGAAAAGTCTACCAACCCTTACAAGTAGCATCACGTAGGAGCCGGGAGAACTCCAGGAGAGGCAAAGGAACTCAAAAGGTGTTGGTCTTGTTTTGCAGACAGGCTGGGAGGACAGTACTCGGCCCCTCAGCTGCATTGGTCCGAGGTGCCGGACACCAATGTGTTGGATTTTGACGAGGAAAGTCTGGAAGATGGGAAATTATGGGACGAGGATGAAGTACAGATTTCAGAAGGGGGAAAGGCTACACTAAGTGGGTCGGGAGGTCCTTCTAATGTCTCTGGTACTAGTTTGTTGCAGGCTACAGGTTACGGGCACGCTCCTGTCTGCCGGGGTCGAACACAACCAAGACGGGAGTGGACGAGGCAGGGGGTCCCTAAGCAGGCACCGACCTTGATGTCAGGTAAGACACCCCACACAGCATGTTACCCCATGATGGTGTCGGTGGGTGTGGAGACTAAGGCGCAGCAGGGTGTGAATGAGGCCAATTTAAGCAAAAGTCGCTATGTGTCAGATGTGAGTGTAGGCACACAAGACCTCATGTGGGATGTAGGGGTTGGAGGTTCAGGGACAGCTGGATCAACTCCCTCTAGGATAAAGGAGGGCGCGGACGCAGGTGAAGGGGCATTGGGACTCACTGAGAAAGTAATTAATGGGGTTGCGGGGGAGGAGGGGCTCACAGGCCGGTAAGACAGAAGAGGGGGAAAAGTCAGAGAAGCGTGAAAGCAAGGAGGTGAAATTTAAGAAGCTCCCTTACATGGGAACCTCCAAACCTTTGGGGGCGCATCTTATGGTGTCCACTAAAGAAAAAATATGAAAGGGCGAATATGTTGAGATAATGAAGCAACTGCACAGATAGTTGCGGTCTAAAGAGGGATCTAAAGAGGAAGAAGTGGAATTATCCAAGTGGTCAAGGTTTCCGGTCACTATTGAAAACTAGAAGGCCGCTTTTCTTATATATGCTAGTGTGCATTGCGAGAAGTACCCGGAGAGGTCTGTTGCACTATTTAAATATATGGTTGTGATTAGGAAAGCTCATCTCAACTACGGCGGGTACACCTGGGTTGAATACAACTTCAGAGCCCGGATGGCTTGTGACGCAGAGGCGCAATGGGGCAAACTGGACATGGACCTCTGGCAGCACACAAAGGGCCCGGCCAAATTCAGCAAAACCGTTTTACCGCAAGCGGCTTGCCAATAGTTTACCGGTCCTTTCAGGGGCACCCCACCCAGGGAGGGGTGGGGGGAGCAGGGAGAGGCCAGGCCAATGCCGTTGGCTCATGCTGGGACTTCAATAAAGGCGATTGCACAAGGGAATACTGCAAATTCTGGCATGAATGCTCCAGGTGTTCAGACAAGCACGCTCACGTCCACTGTTTCGGGGCAGGGGGAGGGCAGGGGGCTTACTGGTAGGGGTCTCCGCAGGGTTATGGGGAGGGCAGCAGGGACAGGCGGGGGCTCACGGACGGGAAGAGGGGGGCAAGGACCTGCAGAGAAAGGCTTGTACGCCCATTTGACTTGACAGGTTAGCTTTTTGGCTCTCGACGTACAACAGAAGAGAAGATGCATGGGTACTGCTCCAGGGCTTCACAGTGGGTTTCAGGCTGGGGTAACAAGGACCACGGGTGCATCGGTGGGCTGACAACTTAAAATCAGCTCACACACATAACCAGGCGTTGAGGGAAAAGTTAGAGAAAGAGATCCAGGAAGGCAAGATGGCAGGCCCCTTTGACGACTGGCCCATGGATGCCCTGATTGTGTCCCCCATTGGTCTGGAGCTCAAAAAGGAATGGGGCAGCTTTGGGTAATCCAGCATCTGTCATGGCTGGAGGGCCAATCAGTGAATGACTTTATCCCGGAGGAACAGGTGTCCACCACATACTCTTCAGTGGATGTGGCGTTGGCCTTGGTTCAGAAAGCAGGACGGGGGGCACTAATGGCGAAGAGCGACATTAAGTCAGCCTTCCGCCTGTTGCCGGTACACCCCGCCGATTTTCAATTGCTGGGAATACAGTTTGAAGGGAAGTGGTATGTTGATAAAGCTCTACTTATGGGCTGCTCCATATTCTGCACCTTGTTTGAATGTTTTAGCATGTTTCTGCAATGGTTGTTCATGAAGACCACTGGTAACATCAACGTGACTCACTATTTGGATGATTTTTCTTTGTGGGAAGCCCCGCTAGCGCGTCCTGTCAGGAAGCGCTGATAAGGTTCCAGGAGCTGATGGAGGACTTAGGTGTGCCCTTGGCCCACGAGAAAACAGTGAGGCCTGCAACAGTGATATAATTCCAGGGGATTGAAATTGACTCAGTGGCTCAGGAGGCCAGGCTGCCCGAGGATAAGAAGCGGGCCATGCAGCAATTGCTGAGTTCCATGTTGGGTAAAAAGAAAGTGACAGTCAAAGAGGTGCAGGTTCTCTTAGGGCACTTGAATTTTGCATGCAGGGTAGTTAGAGCAGGAAGAACCTTTTGTAAGAGACTGGGCCTGGCTATGTCAGGGCTGGCACTACCAAACCACCATGTCTGCTTGGTGGCGGGAGTGAGGGAGGATTTGAGGATGGAGGGTGTCTTCTTGGAGTCGTTTAATGGGATTCCTCTAGGGGTATTGACAGACTTTGAATGGGATGTACAATTTTTTTCAGACGGGTCGGGTGGCGTCGGTTTTGGCCTTTATTCGCAGGGACACTGGTGCGCGGAAGAGTGGCCGCATGATTGGAAGCTTGACAGCCGCAGTATCGCTTTTTTTTAGCTATTTCCGCTGCTGGTGGCGCTGGCAATATGGGATGAACAGTTACAGCATAAAAAAGTGCTGTTTCGGGTAGACAATATGTCAGTAGTACAGGTCATCAACAGGCAGTCTGCAAGGGATACAAAGGTTTTGAAGCTGTTGAGGGCTTTTGTGTTGCGATCCTTGCAGCTTGATGTGATATTTAGAGCTCGACATGTGCCAGGTGTGGACAATGACATCGCGGATGCTTTGTCTCGTTCACAGTGGAGGAGGTTTCATAGTCTGGCCATGGATGCGGACAGTGTCGGAACCCGACTGCCGCAGCACTTATGGTCGAGCAGAGAGCCCGGATGCTTCAATTGGTAGCAGGGTCGCTAGCGGAATCAATTATAAACAATATTAGGTATGACCCCAGAAAGCAGTGAAGCAAACTTTTTCACGACTCCTGGGGGTTATAAATACTTTTCAAGAACCTCTCCCAGTACAGTTCCGGTTAATCAATCCAAGAACTGATTAGTCATTACTGCTCAACTTTAAAAAAAGATTTGTCAATAACCACAGCAAATACACATCCTACTCTGGTTGAAATTAATGTGTATACACAAATCAAAATATGAAAGAATTTAGACAAAATGTGTGAAAAGCTAGAAAGCACCTCACGTGCGCAAACCCACAGGGCTGCTGGATGGTACTCACCAGTATGCCCATGTTATCATCTTCGGTCACTTTCTAGCCACAACAAAAAATAAATAAAGTAAGAAAGGACTGTGTAAAAGTTCTTTAGCGGTGGGAAGTCAAAACCACATAAATAAGTGTGTGACAGACAATACTGAAATACTATGGTTCTCTCAGTGTTCTAAACCCCAACCGTGCAAAGAGAATACAATTCTCATGTTAAAATTGAGGTACCATTCACATACAGCACGACCTTTATTAGTTGTTGCGAGCGTCCTCATTTTAAAAAGCAGGCATGTCACTGGCCACTGCCTTTAGAGCAGGCACAATGTTACTGTATCAAGTTCATGTGGGGAGGGAGAATTTTAGGGGCGGGTAGATTAAGGTAGGTGAGTTAACTGTATAGTAAGGTTTTCGTTTTGTGGGGCAAAGGCCTAGGTTGTGTTGGAATGTGCACCTATTTCAATCAAGCGACCTTTTTCACACAGACCTGGTGTCAGTGGTCCGTGCTGCTCCCCTCTTCCCCAATGTACCCCTTATATGCGGTTACGTTTGAGGCTTTTATTCGTGGGTCCTGTTGAATCTTTTATTTCTGCTCGATATTAATTTGGTGTGGACAACCAAATTAAAAAACATAAGATCAGCCGAGGTACTAGTAAAAATGAAAGAACAAACCACCCCAGCAGCGGAAATAGTATCTACTGCCCACTCCTCTCGAAGACGTCGTGGTTTACAATTAATTCCCGAAGAGGATGTCGGCCTCGCGCTGTGGGGAGTGGTAGGTAAAGTGCTTATAATAGTTACGACGTTTACCCTCCTCCCTGCAGCGGTAGGAAGAATGATTTGAAGGCCGTTCTGCTACATGCAGTGGAACATGCTATAAGTAATTCGTATACATTTAGAACACGCGCAGTCATTTCTCACGACAATGTGCGAGAGGATTCTTTCGGTTTAGACCCAGTTCAACCCTTTCCAAGTGGCAATAAAGCAATGCTTGGAAATGATCGTTTCAGCTGGCTTGTAATGTGGGGGTCAACCTTCATGAGCATAAGTATGGGGACAGGTAGTTAGGTCAGAATATCCAAGTGCAACCCTTTCGACATGGTGGCATATAAACGAATCGCCAGGTGGGTTGAGCAAACCTCTCCTGAGCAGTGTCGATCCTATTTACTACAGTATGTAAATTACCTTTTTTCTTTAAACAAAACAGGGCTCCATTAGGTGTTACAGGTGTGTAATCTCCCAGTACTTTCAGGTTATGTGGATTACACTGCGATCGGCGTAACCACTTTGCAACAACACGTTCACCTCTTCAAAAATGTAAAAATGCCATTTTGCATCAATTCACGAAAAACGTTCGCGCCAGTCAGTTGGTCCAAATTAGAGTTCAATCTGGCACTCGCGCATTCAGTTTAGCCAGGCCCAAAAGTGATGAAGTACAGACGGGGAAGTTGAAAAGTATAATGCTGATTTATTTTCCACGTTGCAAGCAAGATGATGACTCTCATGGGGTACGTGTTTTCATATGAATATTTTTTCTTATGAATGGCACAATCCTAATAGATGATTGCTAAAATGCACAGAACAAATTAGTGAGAAACATCAAGGGATCACTTTTCCTATTCACCAAGGGAGGATACATGACCGTCGCTTGAATTCTACATGTCCGCAGGCGGGCCTTGTAGTTTATCATGGCCTGGAAGTCCTTTCTGCCGTTCCCGGCGACCCCGGTAGTGATTGGATCCAAAGTTCATATCAACGACGCCTGATCTCCTTTGTCATCCCTGTGACACGGAGACCCGCAACCTTAATAGCCTCTGCCACCTGCATCTCGGAAGGCGTCCTTCCGCGCCGCACAATGTCCCCGCGCGCTGTTATTCATTATCTAGACTCCACGGCCCTCCAAAGGGGGGGAGGGGGGCTTTGAGAGCGCACGCGACCCCTGCGAGGGAGCGTGGGTAATTACTCTCTTGCCAATCATTTCCAAGCCAAGCAGCCTTCTGATTCCAATTTATGATTTGGGGCAGTGGGGAAGGTCACTTTCACAATCGGGGGAGGGGGGAAGGGCTCATTTAGCTGCGCTCCTGGGAAAAGGAAACTGAGGATTTTCAATCAGAACCTGTGTGTTTTTTCTCCACATATTTAATGAAGGCTGTGATTAATCCACTTCTTTGCTAATACAATGCAACATAATGTAAAGGCCATTATAGAAAAAGCTGTTTGTTACAGGTGCAGAGAGAGAGAGAAAGAAGTGAGATAATGTAGCTCAGGTCCTAAAATACCCACCAATTTTCCAGCTACTAGGCTTCAGCCTATCTCTTTTTTTTTCTTCAAATGCCAGGCAACAGGAATGAATGAGTTATGAGGAATCGCAGTGGCTTTCTTTCTCCGAACTGCCTTTCCCACCCTGAAAGCCTCCTTATGAAGCATATATGCTCTGTCAGGCTTACCGCGCTCATTAAGTGATGCTGAGAGTGGGAACCTTGGGTAAAATTTGAATACATTATGAAAAAAAAGGAGTTTGCTGATTACTCAGGCAGCGATCTCGGCGGATTAAGGCCCATGTGCATGCTTTGAATAACTGCCGCCTCATCAGCCAGGCTGCGGGTTAGGAGCGAAGGCCGGATCTCTAGTGATCTATTTATAAAGAAAGAGACAAATCTGTCTTGGGAATGATGTTTTGCCCACGATAAAACACACAGGCATGCACACATACAACCCCCACGCACCGATTAAAAAAACAAATATAAATATATTTCTTTATATATTCACTGAAAAAACCATAGGTTTTAGGGGTGTTATAGTTAGCTGGACATTTCACTCAGACAAAACCATTGAAATTCCTCCGTTATAGTTAGTTGTACTAACTATAACTCGCGCACCCCCAATCCACTGCTGATGCTGTCACATATTACATCATTTATGACATGGTCAGTGACATCACTGCTGACATCTCAAATGATATCACTGATGACATCATCCACGTGACAATCTGTTACACCTCATCATACACTAGTATAACCTTTCATTACTCACTGTAAAATATAGAGTACATCTTTAAAAGAATGACACACCAAAACAACTTCCTAAAAACCCACTCAATGATTTGTAGATCTACACACACATCTAAACACTTACCTATAGATTCACTCATACATGCTGACAAACATCAATACAACACTATTAAATACACTTATACACCTATATTGACATTACACAGCAGCACACATCCTATTCAGTTATGCAGCCATCCTTCTCATTTATGCAAACAATTGATCATACTTACATTTACTCACCTACACACTTATACATCACTACTTTATTTATTCATATACATAGAAAGTCATACTTAGTGTGTTATAAAATCACTATTACAAGTATACAGTTTTCCATACAGTCACTTATACAATCACTGAGTCTTATATATACTTAGTTAAATACAAGAACTGTCACATACACTGAATTTTATATTTCTATTTTGTTGGACATGTATCATTAAGAAATATATTTACTAATTATCTCACCCATAAAGATATTCACTCACTCAAACAACTATTTCCACGTGCAATCATAACCTTATATACCTACTAAATCAACTATTTACACATCTGTGGACAATCACACACCTTCCACCCAACCACACATACATTCACTCTCCCATACAAATACTCACTTAACTATTTAAAAACTAATATAGAGTTTCACATAGGTAGTAACCAACTTATGCATTAGTTTACACAACAAGACACAGATTGATACAGATATTCACACACTTTAATCACTATCCCATATATTAAGTGAGAAACTTTAAATTAGTAATTTAGACAGTCAATTACACTACTAGTAGATTCTTCATCCAGACACTAATACTTCCACTCATTCGTCAATGCAGATTCCTATATATATATAATACTTATTTAAATATCGAACCAAACCACATTCACTGGATGATGTCATCAGTGATGTCATTTGAGATGTCATCAGTGATGTCACTGACCATGTCATGAATGATGTAATATGTGACATCATCAGCAGTGGATTGCGGGCGCGCGAGTTATAGTTAGTAGAACTAACTATAACGAAGGAATTTCAATGGTTTTGTACGAGTGAAATGTCCAGCTAACTATAACACCCCTAAAACCTATGTTTTTTTCAGTGAACTTCTAAGGTTTTTTAAATGTTAATTCCTAGCTATAACTGGCCTGAAACCTATGGTTTTTTGAGTGAATTTCTAAGGTTTTTTCAATGATAATTTTTAAATGTATTAATTGTTATATTTCTTTTTTCATATTGTTTTACAAATTTTTTTTAATCTATTTATTTTTAGATATCTTATTTTTTAAATTACATAACATATTTTTAATATAAATTAAAAAAATGTTTTTTAAAAATATTTAAATTTGATTTTTTTAAATTGTATTTTATTTTTTTTTAAATATATTTATATTATTTATATTATTTTCTTTATTGTTTTTTTTCAATTTTGTTTTTTGGAGTCACGCACCCAAAGCGTACCTTTCTCGATCACTGCGCGGAACTTAGCCGCCATTTTAGGATTGTTGTGTAGGATCCGCATAGGGTGTGCGACGGGTATGCATTTTTCCTGCGCGATTGCTATGCGACCGGCACGCGACTTCTGGTGCATACGTGACATATACGTATTATGTTACGTGACGCTCGTGTGGTTCCGCGTGACATCATATACATATTGGATGCGGTGGGTGCGCTAATCCCGTGAACTTTTTTAATGTCTAAAAACATATATATATATATTTAATATAAATATTAGGGCAAGACATTTTCTGATGTGATCATAAAAAATTATATACTTTTACTTTTAATAAACCTATATTACGTTTAAATACAATTTCGCGAAGTCACTTTGGGTGCGTGCTGCGTGTGCGCACCCTATGCGGATCTCATGTGACCAGAAAAAAAGAGTTTTGATTGGTTCATAACACTTCCTATTCTAACTATTGAAGGACCCCACACATTTCAATCACTCTTCTTAGACCTTCCTTGGGAGAAGACCTGTGCTAAGAAGAACCTCATTTGTTTGGGATTGCAGACCTGGTTTTGCTTTCACTCAACAAAATGGCTTCACAACAGCATGAATCTTCAGAATCTGAACAGTCCAACGAAGAAGTATTTGTACCAGAACCACAGCGTCCGCAAAAGTATGTCTCCATCGTCTGGAATTTTTTTACCTCTCCAGAGGGACTTAAAAAAGTCAACGCAACCAAAGTAACTTGCAAAATTTGCAAAGCAATATTATCACATGGAGCCCACAACAAAAAATATTCTTGTGGCACAGAAAGCATGCTGAAGCACTTGCAATGTTTGCATCCAGTGAACCTAGCCAAAGAGGAGTGCAGAAGAATGCACGAGAGTCTACCACAAGCACCGCAAGTTTCGATCACTTCTGGGGCGTCCACTTCAAGCTCAAATCTGAACATACGTCCCCAATTGGTAAACGCAAAAATACACTGCGTGAAATGCAATAGATTGCTGTGCTACGGTGAGCAGGTTGTCAATTTAGTTTCAGGGCACTCGATAACTATCGATGCTAGAGATTTTTTTTTTCCCCCTAAAGTTCATTGTTTTGTTAGTCCAGTTGACTTTTTTCTCCTTTAAACCCCCCCCCCCCCCAAAATCAAAAAATCATTCAAAACATCAAAAAAAATATATAAAACTACAAAAAACAAAAAAATAGTTATTTTCAGAACTAACTACTCTGGTTAAAAAAAGAGATACATTTATATGCTAGTGTGTGAAAGTTTAGATAAATGTATGTGTAGTGCATAATTGACTGAAATAATTCATTTGTGCTGTATGGTGAATGTAGAAGTGCAGAACTATAAGGAAGTGCTGCAGCATGACACTGTAAGCTCTTTAGCTACAGTGTGCTGTGGTACTTCCAAAGCATATGGATGCAACATATGTTCATCAATATGTTGCAAGTCTATGCTTCCCTCTGCACTGCTGCTTAAACTGCAGCCATGTGGTGACACAGGCACCCTTGCACCATAGTGCAAGGGTATCTGTGTTGTGTGGAGTTCATTTTTGTGCAAAAAGACACACCTTCCTGCACAAAAACAATCAGTGAAGGCATTTTTCTACTTCAATGTATGCTGTGCATTTTAGTATACATTTAAAGAGAAAAAATGAGGAGAAATGAAAATAATTCTCCCTGTTGTGCCTTGCTACACCAATTGGAGGATGCTGCAGCATTCACACACATATCCAGATTTATAATTTCTGATAAATCTGGAGATGTGTCTTGTTCTATAAGTTTTCTATGCAAACACCCACAGCAACACCTATAGAACACCCTTTCAACGCAAAGTGGTATGTATGATGAGGTCGTATTTACATGGAGAAGAAAAGGTACACAGACTGCCTTTTCCTCTCTTTGTAAATATGAAAGAGTGTCTTGCGCTCAAACTATGTTACAAAAAGTGACATATTGTTGGCACAGGATGATTCTAAATTTGCCCCATAAGTGCTTAGGTATTGTCAGACTGTTACAATATGAACATATTGCTAGTTCATTGTTTGAAAAATTGCATGAGAGTGATAGGAGGTAAGCACAGAGTTATGTCTCCAAAGATGCTCAAAGAAGAATGATTGAAATGATTGCGGTTCTTCAATAGGTACAATGGGAAATATTATGAACCAATCAAATCTTTTTTTTCAGGTCACACGATATCCTATGACAGTGAGATTCCAAAACTACATAGGTACAAACTGGGTGTTTTCAAGACTGTATTAATACTTTGTAGCTTCTTGCAGATCTGCTTGCTTAGTATATAAATAAATTAATTTGTACTAGGGTTAATGGCTAGGCCAATCCTTAACTATATGAGTAATAAGTAGAGTCATTTCAGTACTGCAAACAGAGAACAAGATAGATTTATAATTATTTACGTTTTGGCAAACTGATAGGACACGTTTATAGATTAGTGAAGGGAAGGGATGGGGCCTGATGTGACATGTGCAAACACACTCTGTGACATGTTTTAAGTTAAGGAACTTTGTCTCTTTTAATCCTGAAATTCCCTGGGCCCTACTAGCCCACCATGTCTCTCTATTGAATACCATACAGGTGCATTGCAGAGAGGTGCTCTGAAGCCATGTCCTATTTTATACCTCTCTGCAATGCAACTCTCTGGCACTTTCTGCACATATCTGGTGGGTTAGTTGGCCCCCAGTGACACTCAGTATTCATGTTAACTTTATCTTGTAACTTAAAACGCCCACAGAGCATCTTTCCACACATATCTACTCCGTCCATCTCCCCTTTCTTCACCTGTGTGCAAACACAGGCCATTGTTCATTTTAATAGTTAGTTAAACTTACCTTCACAGTATTAAAAATAAAAAACACTACACATTTTTTTCAGTTGTTTTTTATAATCTAAATTTCTGAAAATTTCATATTTTAGAATTAGGATCTGTGAAAGAGAAGAAAAAATATAGTTATAATATATAATAATATATTTTTTACAACACAGCATAATTATAACATTTTACAAATTATTTTCCTTGCCTTTTTTGCTGTTCTCAGGATATATTGAATTTCACTAGAAACAGTGATTTCAATCATACTCACACATAACAGCGGGCAAAAAACAAACAAACAATAAGATTTTTAAAAAAAAAACCAAGACTACATCCTCAATAACATACCATATAATACAAATCACACATATATAAAATGCTTACTCCTAAGAAAATTTTCTAACTTAAATTTATAAACACTGTAAATGTTGTTGCTTAAAAATATACACTGAGAGGATGTGCAAGAAAAAGTCTGTAATTCAAAGATACACCTTTCCTCGAGGCCAAATAGTATTATTGAAATCCTTTTTATTTCAATTGTCCAACAGTAATCATATTAACACATATTAATAAATTCCTCAGAGGCCGAATTATGTTCCTAAAACTTTGGCTTTAAAAATATTAGGGGGCCGATTCCGATCCTGTATTTTTTTTTTCAGTACGACTCATATCGGTAAATTTTTCCATACAAATCGTACAAGTCCCGTCCGACCCGTGAAGTACGATTCGTACGGGAAAAATACAACTTTTCCCGATCCGATTTGTACGGATCGGCCCGATCTGTACAAATCGGATCGGGAAAAGTTGTACGAGATGGACCCGGACACTTTTCCGTACAAATTGTAAAAATGCAGTCCGACCGTACTAGTATGATCCGGACCGGCTTTCCGATTTCCGATTTGTACGGAAAACGTCCCGTACACGGGGAATGCCATTACCCGCTACGAAGCGAACTTAGTACGACTCATATCCCGGGAAAAGTTGTTCCCGGGGTGTGAGTCGTACAGGGGTATGAGTCATACAGGCATACACCCCTGTGCGTTGTGTATGTACGGTGCATACCCCCAGTGCGTATGTACTGTGCGTACTCACAACATCGCGTACCCCAACATCGCGTATGTACTGTGCGTACCCCCAACATCATGTAAACCAACATTGCGTACCCCCAACATTGCATACCCCCAACATTTCGTACCCCCAACATCGCGTACCCCCAACATCGTGTACCCCAACATCGCGTACCCCCAACATCGCGTACCCCAACATCGTGTACCCCAGCATCACGTATGTATGGTGCGTACATACGCGATGTTGGGGTATGCGATGTTGGGGTACGCGATGTTGGGGGTACGCAATGCTGGGGTATGCAATGTTGGGGGTACACACAGTACATACGCACTGGGGGTACGCACCGTACATACACAATGCATGGGGGTGTATGCCTGTACGACTCGTACCCCTGGGGACTCTGCTTTTACAGCTGTTTTTGGCTCCCGTAAGAAAAAAGCCATACGGAGTGCCGTAAGGACGAATCGTACTTGCTGGGCCGGAAACCGCTGCTTAAATATGTACAGACGTCGCGTACAAGCTGTTCCGGATCAGAATCGGTGGTTTATTTTAGCCGTATGGTCTTTTGTACAATTTGTATGGAAAGAGGCTTTCTGTACGAATCGTACTTCCTAGGTTGTAAGAAAAGTTTACCGGGTACGAGTCGTATGGGAAAAACGCTCCATACAACGATTTGTACAGCCTTTTTCCAGGATTGGAATCGGCCCATAAGTAGGAATTTGGTAATTCGCTTGGCAAACGATGTTTAAAAACCAACTGAGCATCATCACAATATGTCCAGCCTTTATCACATTTTAAATAGGCAGTGTAATGTCCAGATGTTGTGGAAGGACCATCATGGAAAATTATTGCTACTGCTACAAAAGTCCTTCCTGATATTGATAGTTGACTTGCTACAAAATGTTTTATTGAAGTGGCCAATTTTCTTCCATCAGCTGTACAACGTTGCATCATTAAAATGATATATTGTCCATATCTTTGTATAAATAATGTTGATAACATTTCTGATTTGCATTGGCTACACTCCATGTTTTTATTTGCTGCTTTAACTAGTTTATTGAAAGACACTGATTTACAGTCTGGTAATGTCAAATATATAAATCTTTCAGTGTCTATGTTAGTGCTACATGTAAACATACACTTTTCACAATAATGTTCCCATTTATAACAAAGGCCAAAAAGATTTTCAATTTCTATGCCTTCATTTTCCAATATGGTAAGCATATACATTAGAAATTCCTGAGCATCTTGTTGGATATTCTGCATAAATTGTGTAGAACCAGAACATACATCCAAAAGATTACGAATATCACAAACGCTTTGTATTTTACTTTTATCAGTTCTCAATTTTTAATAAACACAATGCAACAAGGAACAAAATCTTTTTTCCCGATGCTCCATAATTTGCTGTTGCAAAAAACAACATTGACCACTACATTAGCATAGCAATTGAGACCTGAACTATTTTCAAACTGATAACCAACAATCTCTTTAACAGTGTCCTTTTTCTTTTTGTTTGCAATCACAAAATTATCTTGTTTTTTTCCCTTCTCTATTCCTTCACTACAGATATTCTCATACCTTCTTTTTCGACCTATCACACGCTTTTCAATTACAGGATATTGACCTAAATTGGGAGCATACACTCTTCTTAACCAATTATACTCTTCTACATCCAAATTATACCTTAAAATTACCCGACAGTTTATATATGCATATAGATTCTTTTCTAAACCAGCAGTTTTAGATATTGATTTTTCTAAAGAATCCAATTTTGTTTTCAACTTTTCTGTCAAAATAATAGTGATTCCTTCATGCTCTATTTTATCAATGGCTTGCATTTTTATTATTTCTTCATTTTCCAGCTTCAAAAGTTGTTCGTTGAATATAGAACGCAGTGTTAGCATTAAGCAGATGACAGGTTTGTTTTCTGCAATTTTCATATATATTTTCTCAGGAACTATATTTTCATTTGGAAACAAATTGGAAAGTAACCGACTCTGCAAAGCTTGTTCGCCATGTTCTGTCAGTACTCCAATTCTTATATCTTGAAGAATAGTTCCAAAATCAACATCATTTGCCTGTCGCATATTTGTAAGGAGTTCTTTGTATTCAAAATATGACCAAATGTTAACGTTTCCAACACTACCCAGAGACTTTCTGGTATCTTCTTGCGCAAGTTTTTTGTCCTTTTACAAGAGTAAGTTGCAGTAGATCTCCAAAAACTATGACATGTTTCCCTCCAAATAACACGTCGTACTCTGTTTTAAGAATTTGCTGCATTCTTAAATGCACAAAAGCAAGCATTAAGTTTGAGACCATGCTTACCTCATCAATAATCAGAAGTTTCATTTTCTTCAGCACTCTTGAAACTTCACAACAAGCTTCTCCAGATAGCTTGTGATATTCCAATTTGTTTTCATGCTCCAATGGTAGCATAAGTAAACAATGCAATGTAATTCCTTTAATGTTGTGTGCTGACAACCCAGTTGGAGCAGTTACAACACAAGACAAATGTGACTCAGTTGTTTTCTGTAGATAACTGGTGATTACTTTAATTAAGAAACTTTTTCCTGTTCCAGCTTGTCCACTCACATACATTCGGATAGGTTGAAATGATGTGCATGTGCATTCTTTCTTTTCATGAAGTAATCCATGGTCAATCTGTTGTCTCACTTGCTGATACATTTCTTTCTGTTCAACATTTAGTTGTTCTTCCAAGTATGCTAAGTCCATAGTATCTTCTTGAGCTTGATGCATTGCTGTTTCTACCTCATACATAGCGATTGCTGCTTCATTTTCAACAATTGGTTGTCCTAGTGGATCTTGACTCAGCGGAGCAGAAGTTTGACTGTCTTGAGAACTGTCTCTAGTAATCTCAGCTGCAATAGTAGCTTCTTGATCAATTTCATCATTCAACATTTTGAGATAATTTGCAAAAACTGTACATTCAATGCTATCTTTACCAGCATTGAAGGAATCTTCATAGCTCTGAAAATCTCCAATTAATTCCAATTCTGAACGCCACGGTTTGAAGAGTTGCAAAAGTGCTAAATAGTAAAATTCCCTTTTATCAGAAGTGTCACAACTCAGTTTTCTGTGATTAATCAAATTTCCTTTCCTTTGTTTCACCAAACATCCTTTGGAAACAATCACTGCATATTTTCCTTCATTGATGTTTTCTGTAGTATTCCGTTTAAAAGTGTAGTTTTGCAGCACTTCATACAGACATATGTTCTCAAGATGATGACTTCTATTTGGATAATATGTGTCCAACAGATTTGTTTTCACAATATCTGTACTTTCTGGATCTTTTTCTGCTAAATATTTGATTTCTTGTACAGATTTAAGTACTCGATTTCGCGTTGCAGCAAGACCTAGACTCACCCAAATGATTCTTCTAGATTTGGAGTATAGACTTGCAGATGATAACCGATCTGAGCATTCATACGCTCCGATTTCTCGATGGGATAACATATTCCAACTGAAACTGTATAATTTCTTACATAGACTCTTCTCGTGAGGAATCTCTTCCCACAATTCTTTCAATTCCGTCTTTTCTGATTTTGTAATGTAGGATGTTACATATTGAGCAACAGCAATGGAATTGTCCGCAACATACTGAATATCCATGTTAGCATTCCACATGGACAGAATAACCGGAATGTAATCCTTTATGTTTTTTGACTCTTTGCTTCTTCTCAAATTGTAGGTTTTTTGGAGACTTTCTTGTGAAGGTATGTCGCATAGCTGACATAAAACTGTTTACTCTTCCTTTAGATATTACACGACATGGAAAAGCAAAACGACATTTGGTATAAAACATTTCCTTAGACTTGTACTTTTGTCGACAGTATTTTCCACAACGATGTCTTTGGAATCGTAAGACTTGTTGTCTCAAGTTGTTTTCTTCTGTACTTTTGGGTATAGCACATGTGGCATATTGTTCAATAAAAGACAAAACAGTATCATCTGAATCTGTTCAGAATTTAGGGGCATCCTTGATCCATATCAGCATATGTATATGAGGAGCACCTCTTGCTTAATACTCCTTTCTCCAAAAGAAATCCACAACTTCTCCAAGAGGAGGATTTTTTTTATTGCAAATAAAAGACATCATAGCTTCAAATCTATGATTGAAATACCTGCATAAATTAACTGGATCCAAAGAGCACAATTCTCCAGGTGTCTTGTATTCAATATTTTTTATATTCGAATTTGCCTCTCCAAGAAATTCAAGTAAATCATCCCAAGCGTATTCAGCACAGCTTAAGGTAAGGAACCATGTAGGAGTTCCTAAGTTCCTAGGATACATTTAAGTTCCCCATGACGACGGTACCAATACTCATTAGTGCCACGCTGACATGCCATCAGATTAATCAGCTGAGATTCTAAATGATCATGGCTCTGATATACTTTATCCATAAATTCCTTTGCAGAAACATTTTGCAGATGTACTCCTGTTTTCAATATGTGATTGACTGCATATGAAAGTCCAGACAAGTCACTTTCAAACAAAAAATGAAATATATATGGAATACATTGTCGAAATCTTGGATCTTCTGCATACAATCTTGTTGTTCGATATTCAGATGCAGGAATCTGCACAGGTCGTTCATCATATCATCCTCCTTTTCCTGTTGGGAACAAGTGCGGAAAACAACGAGCTTCCAAGCTTTCTTCCCATACACTCATGGGACTTCCCTTTGCTTTTTTCATTTGGAATAACTCAATAGTATTCCCCATCACTTCTTTTGAATGAAGTGTTTGTACACTGTAATGTTCATAGATTTCTTCAATTCTGGACATGTCCACTTTTTCAATTTGTCCACTTGACGTTTCAGTATCTTCTGCTAAAACTATTTCTTCTTCTCCCACATACACATTTCTATAGTACTCATTGTTTTTTATCAGATACAATGTTGCCTTTTGCACTTTCCTAACATCCACTAACTCTTGCCAGATTTCCTTATTCTTAGTAGGAACACCATTGACTAGAATAACTAGTGGTTCATTTTCTACACTCTGTACACCAATAGTTTCAATATTTTTCTTTAAATCTAGAGGTAAATATACAACTCTTCCTTTTAATGCTCTCTGTAAATCTGAAGGAGGCAATTTACCTGTTTTAGGCTCCTACGAACATTAGCCTGAAACGGGTGCACATATTGAATGAGAATAGACTCATAGGTATTTAAATCTATCAGTTGTGGAGGAATAGAAACCAACTCTAGATTATTATGAACAGCTCTAGCGGGCATTTTGTTTTCATCTAATTTCTTATAACAATATTTGCAAATACGCTGGTCAGAACCCAAATCAAAACAATTCTCTACCAACAAATAAGTTGCAAACTCCTTCCACTTATAATTTTTTTCTCTTTCACTTTTTAAATACAGATCAACAGTCCTAGTCTGATTTTTATAGTGAGTTCGCCGGCAACAAATACAAACATAATTTGGCCTTTCACCTGAAATCACCTTAAACTTTGTAATTTGATGTTCAAATTTTTTGTACTACTATGTTCAACATTCTCTTCAACATTTTCTTCTATTAATGTATCAGTTTCTGCACTCTCTTGTTCAGGGCCAAAGTAACAAAACAAAATTTCATCACAAACCTTCTTCAATCCGACACTGATCCACGCAAAGGAGCACTGTTCAACTCATTTAACAATAGTGCTGGACTTTTTGCATAATACAATCTTCTGACTAATTTCCGTATTTGAGTATGATGTACTGCTAACATCCTGAAATGATGAAAAACACTTTGACATACTTTCCTAGAAAGACAAGCCAGGGAATGACCTTGCAAACCAGTATTTTTTCTCTCTCTGCAAGGGTCTAGTCCTTGCAATATCTTAATCTTTTGTTTAACAGATTTTTTACTATATGCAGGTAAGAAATCGCGTAAAATATCAATAGATTCTTGTCGTACACTACAAATACTACTGCAATACCAAGTGTACACTGGGGCTTTAGGACGTCTGCCTAGAACTTCATCAGCTATCACTTCTTCTGCATTTCTGGGAACCATTTTCTCTTTCTCAATTGGACAACCATTTCTAACCTCATAAGCTCGACCACTGGTATCAACTGCATGCAACAAATCATTGGTCTGAAAATAACTCTCTTCATTAAAGAAAGGCTCAGAACTTGAACTGTGTTTCCATTCACCCCAAAAAAATCACACTTTTTTTCTTTTCCTGTGATTGATTTTCTTTTGTCTAGTCGAATCATTGTCATTTGTTTGCACATTCTGCACACTGTTTGTAGGCTTTGAAAGTTTTTTAATGAATTCCTTGGTTGTCTTACCGGAAGACTTCTTCTTTTTAGCCACATGATGTTTGTCATCCAATACTTGTTGTTGAAATTTCTTCGAATAATTGTCCTGTCTGCATGTGTGATGGACAAGGGTTTGTACCAGTGTGAATGATTAGTACATGGTGCTGAAAGGGTCACTATGGGATTGCAAAAGTAGTGACAGGGTGTTTGCTAGAGTGTATGGATACTGACTCGGGAGTTGTAGGCCTAAAACACAAGCGTAAAGGTGGTTAGAGCACTACATGCTTAGTGCATAGGACTTTAAAGCAGTCCATGTCCTAAGACCTGGCTCACTGCATGAGTACATGGATACTGACTGAATGATTAGAGTAGTACAAGGAGAGACACTGGGTGAATTTATAATTGGTTGAGTTTTACTACAGTGAACAGATTAATACGTGGTGCAGAAAGGGTCACTAGAGGAGTGCAAGAACAGCAATAGGGTGTTGAAGCAGTGTATGTAAACTGACTGGGGAATTGTAGGCCTGAAACACAAGTGTGTAGGTGGTTAGAGAAGTACATGCATTGTGCATAGGAGTTTGTACCAGTCCAAGTGGTAAGGCCCTGCATCACTGCATGTGTACTTATGTACTGATTCAAACATTACAGTACTACAAGGAGAGACACTGGGTGAATTTATAATTGATCGAGTTGTACTTTAGTGAATGGATTAGTACATGCTGCTGAAAGGGTCACTACAGGGGCACAAGGGCAGTAACAGGGTTGTTGCTAGAGTGTATGGATACTGACTGGAGAATTGTAGGCCTGAAACAGAAGCGTAAAGGTGGTTAGAGCACTACATGCATAGTGCATAGGAGTTAAAAGCAATCCATGTCCTAAGGCCTGGCTCACTGCATGAGTACATGGATACTGACTGAATAATTAAAGTAGTACAAGGAGAGACACTGGGTGAATTTAGAATTGGTTGAGTTTTACTGCAGTGAACAGATTAATACATGGTGCAGAAAGGGTCACTAGATGAGTGCAAGGGCAGTAACAGGGTGTTTGAAGCAGTGTATGTAAACTGACTGGGGAATTGCAGGCCTGAAACATGTGTGTAGGTAGTTAGAGAAGTACATGCATTGTGCATAGGAGTTTGTACCAGTCCAAGTGGTAAGGCCCTGCATCACTGCATGTGTACTTATGTACTGATTCAAACATTACAGTACTACAAGGAGAGACCCTGGGTGAATTTATAATTTGTTAAATTTGACTTCAGTGAATTGATTAGTACATGGTGCTGAAAGGGTCACTATGGGATTGCAAGAGCAGTGAAAGGGTGTTTGCTGGAGTGTATGGATACTGACTGGGGAATTGAAGGCCTGAAACACAAGAAAAAAGGTGGTTAGACCACTACATGCATTGTGCATAAGAGTTTAAAGCAATCCATGTCCTAAGGCCTGGCTTGCTGCATGACTACATGGATACTGACTGAATGATTAGAGTAGTACAAGGAGAGACACTGGGTGAATTTATAATTGGTTGAGTTTTAGTTCAGTGAATGGGTTAGTACATGGTGCTGAAGGGATCACTATGGGATTGCAAGAGCAGTAACAGGATGTTTGCTGGAGTGTATGGATACTGACCGGGGAATTGCAGGCCTGAAACACAAGTGTGAAGGTGGTTAGAGTTAACTGGTTTGTAATGCTACCAAAACTTGAGAACAGGATAGGTTTTTAAGCAGTTATGTGTCTGCAAACACATGAAGTACCCACATGCTTCTCTGACAATGGTTCCCAAATGCACACAGACTCACAGTGTGATTCTAGACAACAAACACTATCCCTAGCATTTTACCAAAACACATTTAGTAGTCTACAAGAGGTAAGGTGACTGCACACATTCCACATATTTTACTACTGCACATTACTGTTGAAGACTGACTCATTTTGCAAATATATAAGCAATAACTGGTTTCTAATTCTATCAAAACTTGAGAACAGGATAGGTTTTTAAGCAGTTATGTCTCTGCAAACACATGAAGTACCCAAATGCTTATCTCAGAATTGTTCCTAAATGCACACACACTCACAGTGTGATTCTAGACAAGCAATACTATCCCTTGCATTTTACCAAAACACATTTACTAGTCTACAAGAGGTAAGGTGACTGCACACATTCCACATATTTTACTACTGCACATTACTGTAGAAGACTGACTCTTTCTGCAAATACATAAGCAATAACTGGTTTCTAATTCTACCAAAACTTGAGAACAGGATAGGTGTTTAAGCAGTTATGTGTCTGCAAACACATGAAGTACCCAAATGCTTCTCTCAGAATGATTCACAAATGCACACAGACTCATAGTGCGATTCTAGACAAGCAACACTATCCCTTGCTTTTTACAAAAACACATTAACTACTTTGGAAAAGGTAAGGTGACTGCACACATTCCACATATTTTACTACTGCACATTAATGTAGAAGTCTGACTCATTTTGCAAATAAATAAGCAATAACTGGTTTGCAATTCTACCAAAACTTAAGAACAGGATAGGTTTTTAAGCAGTTATGTGTCTGCAAACACATGAACTACCCACATTCTTTTGACACAATGGTTCCCAAATGCACACAGACTCACAATGTGATTCTAGACAAGAAAAATTACTCCCTGCTCTTTAGCAGAAGAAACACATTACTATTATTTAAAAACAAAATGCACCACATGCATCCCCTCACAAATTAATAACTCACCTTTCAAATTGCTTTGTAGATTAAGAAGTATGTCAGTCACACACCAGCTTTTCTTATACAGAATCTCTGTATTGTACTGCTGTCAGGAAAACCAAAGAATGGCAAACTTTCCCTCTCAGTCTGCACACATATACATGTAAATATCAAATCACATTGCTTCCCACATTAATTCAAAAGCAAACACACATTTCTATTGGTTACACATTTCAAACCTTTCCAATTGACATTAGTTTGAACACTACCCCCAATCTGCCTTCTGCCTGTTAGCATAGTAACAGTTCATGGAACACTCAACTGAGCACACAGGTCACAAGTTCAGCACACAATGTGTGCTTGACTTTTCAATATATCAGCTTATCCTATGTAATGTTCCTTTCAAACAGTTTTTGTGAACCAATAAGAAACATGCTTTTAAAAAAAAGAAACATGCACCCTAGTTTTCAGTCTAGAATGTTCTCAAACAACCAATCATTTCTTTCCTTTTTTCAAAACTGTATCTTATCCACCATTTTAGAAAAATCTTAGTTTTCAAACTGCCATTTCATTTACAGAGACCATCTGAGTGCATACAGACCTCCTTTCAAGATGCTTAGAGTGTGGATTGTGGGACACAGCTATATTTTTTGGAGCCAAAGGTATGCAGAAAACAGATGCATTGACAAAGACCTAGCTTTGCCAAATGTAGGCATTAAATGGATTGGACAGAGAGGGTTAAAGTGGCACCAATTGATGCCATTGGTTAAATCCTTTTTACATCTCCAACACCCTGACCTCATAATTGTGCACTGTGGTGGCAATGACCTAGGCACTTTGACTGGGGTAGGTCTGGAAATGCTTATGAAGGACACCTATGGAGAATTGGTGTCACTTTTCCCCCAAACTGCCTTTGTCTATTCTAACATATGCCAAAGGCAGAAATGGAACTGGTCCAATCAATTTTGTCCCCAGATTGAGAAAGCTAGGACATATGTCAATAAATCTGTTTCTGCTTTTCTCCGAGATTATAGGATGGGGTCCATTTACCACAACAATCTGCATTTCAATATGGATGGCATCTATAGGAGAGATGGTCTACATTTTACAGATGAGGGGAACAGAGTCTTCCTCATGAACTTTAGACTCTGCATCGGTACTTACTTGTAGGTACCAAAATCTGTCAATAAACACAACGGCTCTTTTTAGAGCCACCCAAGATCTAAACACATAAGCTTGATGTATATTGAAAAATATTTTTTTTGCTTTTTGCTTGGAGTCGCGCTTCCAACGCGTTAGGAATCGCGCACCCAACGCGAGAAAAATCGTGCAGCCAATGCGCTGGAGTCGCGCACCCTGCACGTTAGGAGTCGTGCACCCAACGCGTGCACACCAGGTGGCCACGCTGAGTGCCGAGCTGGATGCGCGACTCCTAATTTTACCGTAAAAAAAAATAGCACCTATCACTAATTTCTATTCTCCCCGGAGACCCCATCCCCGTGGCTCATATATAATGTTGGGGACTGTGGGGGAAGCCCCAATGCCCCCACAGTCCCAGTCCCGTGTCCTTCGGGAGCCGGCATTGTTTTTCCACACAGGGAGCTGCTAACATGCTGCTCCCCATGTGGAAAAGCAAAATGGTTTGCATTTTGAAAGAGAGAGCAGGTTTCCCTGCTCTCTCTTTCAAAATCCAAACCAAGTTTGCTATGACAGGGCGGGATCCTCGGCTCTTGCCCTGCCATAGCAAACAGCAGTGTCCCGGGGTGGGCACCCCAGGACACTACAGGAGCCAGCCCTGGGGGGTGGCGGTCCCTAGGGCCCTCGAGGGCTCCAGGAAGGGGGCCACGCAGCCCCCTCCACAACATACAAAGCCAATTAGCATGCAGCTCATGATCGGGAGGGTGCGCTCAGGGTGCGCAGATCCAGCACGGCCATAGATATATATGTGATTTTGATTTAGATTTTCTCAGGAACTACTCAACAGATTTACACCATTTAAGCAAAAGGCACGACTCTGAACCAAGGTCTACCTTTCTGCCAAATTTGGTGTAATTCCGTTCAGCAGTTCGGGCTGTAGCTGCAGCTAAAGGTCCCAATGGAAATCTGCATAGGGAAAACACATTTTGGGACCCCCTTTTTTCTCGGCCACCGCTTGACGAATCACCCCGAGACTTTCAGGAAAGGAGCGGACCGGAGCAGGCCACGAGTTTTGAAAAATTTGCGAAGATTCGTCAACCGGCACCAAAGTTATTCCAAATAGAATGTTGCGGGTTTCCTATGGATAATAGGTCTTAACTATAACTACCTAAGGTAGGTAATTTATATGTATATATACATATATATATTCACTGAAAAAACCCTAGGTTTCACACACGTTATAGTTACGAATTAGCATTTAAAAAACCTTGCAAATTCACTTAAAAAACCATAGGTTTCACACATGTTATAGTTAGCTGGACATTTCACTCGAAAAAAACCAATGAAATTCCCCCGTTATAGATAATGCAGGCAACTATAACTCAAGCGACCGCAATCCTCTGCTGATGACGTCAGATATTACATCACTGTATTTAGACACTTATTTACCCATGTCTTCTTCCATTAATCTTTAGCTATACATATATTACAAATATTTATTTTTCATAAAGACACATGTCATCAGTGATGTAATATCTGACGTCATCAGCAGAGGATTGCGGTCGCGTGAGTTATAGTTGCCTGCACTAACTATAACAGGGGAATTTCATTGGTTTTTTTCGAGTTAAATGTCCAGCTAACTATAACGTGTGTGAAACCTATGGTTTTTTCAGTGAATTTGTACGGTTTTTTAAATGCTAAGTTATGTATTTATAAAGAATTTTTTTTTCAGGTTTTTCACCGTGCGCGCATCGTGAGCGCGCTGTGGGCACTCAGTGCGCTTCACGCACCAAGCACCCACGGTTCGCATTGAGTGCACCTCGCGATTTAAAAACAAAAATAAATTGTTTTTTTCTCCCTTGGGGGTCCTTCTGTGACCCCCTGACCAAGGCTAGGGGGTCAGGAACTGTCCACTCTGCCCCCGTTTCACGTTCTCCACCTTTTTTTTTTCACCCCCTCAGACTGCGAGAGACAAAATGGCGGCCGACACTTCCTGGTTTCGACCGATTCGAATGTTTACCGACATCTAACAACCAATCAGAATTGCGCTCGCGCACGGCAGGGTGCGCGCACTGTGCACGCACGGTGCGCGCGTATGGATATTGATATGCTTTTAAATGCTATTTTCTCAGGAAATACTGAACAGATTTACACCAGACCTGCAAAAGGCACTTCCTTGACCTTATGGCTACCTCTCTGCCAAATTTCACGGAATTCTGTTCAGCCGTTCGGGCTGTAGCTGCGACTAAAGGTCCTATGTAAAAATGCATGGGGAAAACGTGTTTTGGGACCCCCACTTTTTCTCAGCCCCCGCTTGACGAATCACCCCGAGACTTTCAGGGTAGGAGCTGAACGGAGCGCCCCATTTGTTTTGAAAATTTTGCGATGATTCGTCAACCGGCGCCAAAGTTATTCAAAATAGAATTTTGAGATTTCCTATGCAACTAGGTTGTAACTATAACTATCTACTGGTGACCGCCAGTAGATAATATATATAAATATCTATATATATATATATATATATATATATATATATATATATATATATATATATATATATATATGTATATATAGATATATATATATCAACAAAGAGTCCCATAGTTACTTCAACCTTTCGCAAGGAACACATGGGCACAGACCACAGCAGCGGGTGAAATCCAGGGTTTATTTACAAGCCAAGAACGGTCCACATGACCCGTTTCGGTCGCCGACCTGCGACCTCGATCACTATATATATATATATATATATATATATATATATATATATATATATTACCTACTGGCGGTCGCCAGTAGGTAGTTATAGTTAGGACCCCTTTTCCATAGGAAATCCGCAACATTCTATTTTGAATAACTTTGGCGCCGGTCGACGAATCCTCGCGAATTTCTCAAAATAGGTGGGGCGCTACGCTCCGCTCCTACCCTGAAAGTCTCGGGAGGATTCGTCAAGCGGGGGCTGAGATAAAAGGGGGGTCCCAAAATGCGTTTTTCCCATGCATTTTTCCATAGGACCTTTAGACAGGGCTACAGCCCGAACGGCTGAACAGAATTACTTGAAATTTGGCAGAGAGGTAGTCCTCAGGTCAAGGAAGTGCCTTTTGTAGGTTTGGTGTAAATCTGTTCAGTAGATTCTGAGAAAATAGCCTTTAAATCAATATATATATCTGAGCCAGCTTACGGTACGCTTACCGTAAGCTTACCGTACGCGTACGGTGGCGTGCGCGAGCGCGATTCTGATTGGCTCTTAGATGTTAGTAAACATTCGAATTGGCTGAAACCAGGAAGCGGCGGCCGCCATTTTCTCTCTCGCACTGAGAGTTAGCTTGTTAAATTAAACCAAAACACATGTAAAGGAGCTGTTTTGACAGCTCACACATACATAGCCATGATGAGGGAGTCCCCCTAGACCCCCAAGGCCAAAAATTCCATTTTAATTTTTTCGCAAATTTCGCCAATTACGCTTACCGTACGCGTACGGTAAAAAAAGTAAAAAAAAAACACTATCCACACTCTCCCCACCCCCTGTGCTTTTGGTGGCCGCCGGCCACCAAATGTGCAGGGCTTATCAGAGCTGTGAAAAACCATAATATTTTTAACAAAAATCATAAAAGAAAAAATTATCCACACTCTCTCCACTCCGTGTGCAAATGGTGCCCATAGGGCACCATTTGTGCATGGCTTATAAGCACCGTAAGCACAGTAAGCACCGCGTGCTTACTGTGCGCGCACGGTGCGCGAAGCGCACCGTGCGCGCACGGAACGAACTGCGTTAAGTGGGCGCGCACGCCACGATTGGCGTAAAGTAACTTAGCATTTAAAAAACCGTACAAATTCACTGAAACAACCATAGGTTTCACACACGTTATAGTTAGGAATTAGCATTTAAAAAACCTTGCAAAATCACTGAAAAAACCATAGGTTTCACACATGTTATAGTTAGCGGAAATTTTACTGATAAAAAACCAGTGAAATTCCCCCGTTATAGTTAGTGCAGGCAACTATAACTCACGCGACCGCAATCTTCTGCTGATGACATATGTGTCTTTATGAAAAAAAAATATTTGTAATATATGTATAGCTAAAAATGTATGGAAGAAGACATGGGCAAATAAGTGTCTAAATACAGTATTAGCATCAGCAGAGGATTGCGGTCGCGTGAGTTATAGTTGCCTGCACTAACTATAACGGGGGAATTTCACTGGTTTTTTATCAGTAAAATTTCCGCTAACTATAACATGTGTGAAACCTATGGTTTTTTCAGTGATTTTGCAAGGTTTTTTAAATGCTAATTCCTAACTATAACGTGTGTGAAACCTATGGTTTTTTCAGTGAATATAGATATAGATATAGATATAGATATAGATATATAGATAGATATATACATACATACATACATACATACATCCTTCCTTCCTTCCTTCCGTCGCCTGTAGGTAGTTATAGTTAGGACCATGTTTCCATTGGAAAAGCATTTTTTGACTTGCCTATATGTTTGGCACTGTTTGGCAAATCTTCACAAAATTTATCCCAAAAAGTGTGCCGGTGATTCTTGTTGCACATGGAAAATTTTGGGGTGACTCATCAAGCAGGGGACGAGAAAAAGGGGGGGGTTGCCCTTGTTAATTCCCATAGAAGCTTTAAACACGACTTCAGCCAAAACCGCTGGACGGAAATATACTGAATTTGTCACAAAGGTAGTTTTGGGTATGCAGACCACGCTTTGTTATTTGGTGAAAATCTGTTCAGTACTTTGTGAGAAATTAAAGGAAATCCAAATTTGTATATGTACGATCACAAAGCCTTCGCAAATAATAACAAGCTTTTCAGAGATCTTCAATCAGGAAGTGTTGGCAGCCATCTTGGATCTCAGCTTAAGCCACTTAGACAGTCACACACCCCCTCATAGACCCACTCAGAGACTCACACGCCTACATTCAGACCCACTCAGAGACTCATGCACTCACTCACAAATCCACTCAGAAACTCACACACTCACCCACAGACACAATCAGAAACTAATGCACCCACTCACTGACCCACTCAGACACTCATGCACCCTTTCACAGACCCACCCAGACCTTACGCACCCACTCAGAGACTCCCATACCCACTCACAGACCACTCAGTGACTCATGCACTCTCAGACCCACTCACATATACAGCCACTTACACACCCAGTCACTCACTCATACAGAAATTCAGTAACCCACGCATTTACCCATACAGTCACTTACACACCAACTCACCCACCCATACAGCCACTCACTTGCCCACACAGCCACTCACATGCCTACTCACATACCCGTACAGGCACTCAGACACCCACTCACACACAGATAAACGTTAAGTCATATAAAGATGGTCTAAGTTGGTTCTGCTGGAGAATACAGTTTCGCGAATGTGGCCTTTTGTGTGTACATATGAATTTACTGCTCTTGCTACGTAATCCATCATCTTCTGCATAATTTACATATTTTTTAAAGTGTTAATTCTAGCTGAACTAAATCAACAGTTTTTTTTATAACTTCAGACCATGGAGAGTAACATCACACCAAAGACCTCTCAGCTGTTGAATACTGTATTTAGGCATTTAAACAAATGCCTGAATGATGAACTTTTGTCTGCAGAGGGAAAAAAAACACCAAGCACCGAGTGCATTATTTTTCATGGAAAGAAAATGATGTTTACATCACAGAAGCTGTTCTCAAAGCAGCAGTCATTTAAAGAGGGTACACACTACAGAAGAATCAGAAATGTGTACCTTCTCTTCTTAAGGTAGATGTCATAATTCCTAGAAAAACACATCCATAATAATTGTGAAGTGTACTGTGCTGTTTGTTTTGCAATGTGGATTCCTTATGGAAATGCTTACATTAGGCCGTAAAGGGTGAATGCAGGGTAAACCCAAAACATTAAGACACATTTTAGAATATAACTAGAATGCGGCAAATACTAGAGGCACACACGTATCAAGATGTGGGATATGTAGGCTTGTTTTCAACTTAATTCACCAATGTATGTTTAACACCATCTGTTTCACTCTTGGAAGCACAAGTAAAATGTCCTTATTATGCTTCCGTACAATACAAAATCATAAATTGTTGGCCCTTAGCATTTTGAGTAGAATATGTGGAAAGGGTATAGTTAGTTACTTAAAAAAGCAGTGCATTGTAGCATTGTTAACCCTTTTGTATTAATGTGTGATTAATGTTACTATACCTACCTAATAATTTCACGTAATAGAATTTATTTGAATAATTTGTCAAATAATTTCACTTTTCTTGCTTGTGGGCCTCTATTGGTACATAATTCCACTAGCCTTGGTTTTTGTTGGCTGCACTGTGGCTTTTGTACTGGCGTGTGAATGCAGGGTTATTAGTATATTATTAGTATATTTGCTTTAAATGCTGGAGCACATTTATGACCACTGTCATTCCATACACACATATACACACACACTCCCTCAAGCAGCCTATTTGGCACTTAAATATTTAAATAAATATTTCACATTAGTTCCTGAATTGTGATTTCTCCAAGGTTCATCTATTTCGGCACCATACCACTTCCATTTGTTATAAGTCAAGTTGAAAGCGCAAAGCATATGCACATTTGATCATTCACATTTAAGCTGTTCTTGCGCTAGAACTGAAACACATGATAAACTTGTCCTTGAAATGTACTATTTTGAGGCAATGGGCTTCACGTTGCCTTTTAGGTAACAACGCGGTACAAAAGGGGGTGGTGAAGACTGATTTGCATATGGCCATGTCTGAACTGGGGTGGCGTAGTGGGCAAAAGAACGATGGATTCAACCCAGATCTTTTGACTGGGGGAGAATGTCTGCATTGTCAGCATTCCGTCCATCATTTGTTTGTTGTAACGCTTTTAGGTAACAACGACAGCTCCAACCACTGCCCTCCCCAGAGGTTAAAAGGGAGAAGATTGTTTGGCCTTCTTCTGTCGTGAATGACTCTAATCCCTTGACACTTTCTGTTTCGCTCTGTCGTAGGACCTAGCCAGGGTCGGACCGGTCTGTAGGGCAACCTGGCAGTGCCAGAAGGGCAAGTCTGACAATTCAGAGTGTGGTCTGTTTTTTGTCTATTTGTGGGACAGTTTTATGGTCCGCTGGTCTGGTTTTGTTGATTTCTCTGACATTAGCACAAACATACTCTGCAATTATCCCTAATGCATGCAGTCAAAACACATGTATAACTTGCCTTTACAAGTTCAAAGCTGACCGATTTGCAAATTGGCCACTTTTTAGCTATCTAATTCTTTAACTGGTGCCACTTTTATTTTGTTGCCCACGCCTATTGTCTGTCCCATATCGACCCTGGACCAAGAAAGATACGCAAGGACTTGACCTGAGGTTAGGGGATTATTGTGTTGGGTGCATCTCTAGAACCCTAAAATTACTTTATACGACTCTGAGGGACTCCGAAAGAATTGTTTCTGACCACCGTAGGAAACAAGCATTTGCAATGCAATAGGTCTCGCATTACTGAAAGTTTGAGCTATTGGCGTTGCATTAATATTTGCAACACCAATAAATCAAACTTTCAGTAATGGGAGAACTATTGCATTGCAAATGTTTGTTTAATCTTTATCTTACCTCTGGGACCCCATTAATTTCTTCAGCAGGCCAGTGCCCTGTAGAAAAGGGCCTAACTGTTCCCCCTCCAGATAGTGACATAGATGGGTGCTCCATTTACGTGGGTGGGCGGGTGTGGGGGGGTGCTATCGAGGAGTCAAGAGATGGCCAGAGCCGTCCAACCAAAAGTATCCTTGGTGATGTCAGCTGGAAGGGAACCAACCATCGAAAGGCAGGACAGATGAACAATATTAACCAAAAAGAAAAAAGGAATTTTAAAAAGCAGCCCAACTAACCAACCAAAAGTGGTGGGCTTGTCCAAAGTCCCCAGTAACCCATATACTAAATACAGCATGCCTCGCAGAGCATCGCATGTGCTGCCCTGGCTCGACCTAAAAAAGGGTGAAAAACCTAACGGTTGCCAGCAAATAGGTTGGCCTTCCCGTTGTTGGCTTAAGCTGCTGCACTAGACAGGACTTCAATGAAGAATCACGCTGCCAGTTCATTACCCCTCCCACGCTGATCACAATCCTCACTGTAGGTTTCATGCATGGCCACTGAGCGAGGCAGAAACAAGTGAAACATGAATGTTAAATTAATAAAGATTTTCCTGAAATTTATGGGGGCAATTCATAGATAAGTAGGTAATTGTGCTCCATGTGCTATACAAGTTTCATCCTAGTGTTGGATTTAAAAGATTCACAATACTCCAAAATATACATGAAATACCCAAGCACATGCATGCATACAAATTTTCCATGTGTCCTCCCACTGTCCTATAATCGCTCCAAAAGATTAAGAGACGGACAGCATTGTTCTCTTTTGTGCCTCCAAAAAAAAAAAAACATAGGGTGGAGAAATCATCCTTCTCCCCACCAAACATAGTATGGATATACTTTGCCGCCCATTCCAGTGTCTTTTTGGCATGAAAATGGTTGCTGCAGAGTAATGCAGTACAGCTTGTGACAGCGGTGTTGCCAGAACTTCCCGCAAAACCGCTGTCACACGCTGTACTGCATTACTCATGCAAAAACAACAGGTGATGGACAGAATGCAGACGTAATGCAGAACAATGTCATACATTCACCCCAGTACAGAGATCTGGGCCTAAATCCATCGTTTTTTTTGCTCACCATGCCATTCCAGTTTGAACCCAGCCATATGCAAATCAGTTTTGACCCTGTGCCTCATGGGAACAGTCCAGCCCTGAACTGCCAAGCCAGGTCCTCCCTGGACTGGAAAAAAGCATCCTAGGACCGGTTCTGGGTTTCACCCCTCTTCAGCCAGGATAGCTTGATTCCAGTGTCATGGAGAGCACGGGACTCACCTCTGAGCATACCCGTCCCAGTCGGGGTGACAAATGCAAAAAGAACTGTTGATGGACAGAATGCAGAACAATGTCATACATTAACCCCAGTACAGAGATCTGGGTCTAAATCCATCGTTTTTTTGCTCACCATGCCATTCCAGTTTGAACCCAGCCATATACAAATCAGTCTTGACCCTGTGCCTCATGGGAACAGTCCGGCCCGAACTGCCAAGCCAGGTCCTCCAGTCCCCTAGGACCGGTTTCGGGGTTTCACCTCTCTTCAGCCAGGACAGCTTGAATCCAGTGGCATGGAGAGAACGGCACTCAGGTCTGAGCATACCCATCCCACTCGGGGTGACAAATGCAAAAACAACAGTTGATGGACAGAATGCAGATCAATGTCATACATTAACCCCAGTACAGAGATCTGGGCCTAAATCCATCGTTTTTTTGCTCACCATGCCATTTCAGTTTGAACCCAGCCATATGCAAATCAGTCTTGACCCTGTGCCTCATGGGAACAGTCCGGCCCGATCTGCTAAGCCAGGTCCTCCCTGGACTGGAAACAAGCATCCTAGGACCGGTTTCGGGGTTTCACCCCTCTTCAGCCAGGATACTGCATTACTCTGCAGATCCCAAATGGGAGAAACTACGCATTTAATGCCTCACTCTGGTTAATCCCAACTCCAGAGAATTCTTTCACCATCATGATAAATACTAATTGGGGGACACTGCTTGATCCATGCCATATTTCTACAGATTCTACCTAGTTGTAAAGAAGTTGTACACGATTACGAGAACCTTTGATGAAGTACTTTACAAGACGAAACGCGTTGCCTGGGCTTAAGCGCGTAATATTGATGAAACATTAAGACGTTCTTACTGGAAATTGCGTAGTTCCTCCTCTTATGCGGATTAAAAGAAGGAATTGATTGATTTAATTGTACATTAATCTGAATCTTGAGATTTAAATTGCATAAAAACACTTTAAATGTTCCTTCTTCAGTAGAATTTCGTATATATGTTTAGAGGTCCCCAGACAGTGGAACTGCAAGGGGCTGAGTACTATTATTTGATATACCCAACAAAAGCATTAGTGCGGTCGTTCGAGGGCCAACACTGTTTTGCTGTTTTGTGCTCAAAATTAATACCACTGTTCAACATTTTTGGGGGTGGGGAATGCTTAACTTGAGTTTTACGACCCCGTATGAGGGAAATGTGTGGTTATATTGTTACTGCCAATGCGACTGGTGAAAGTCAGAATGGGGTCGTAAAATGTCACTGTGAACATTCAGTGTATTCAAGGGTGGTTCTAGAACACCCAGGACCCTGCCTTGCCAAATTCCACCTCCTTACAACTGAGGGCAACCTCCAACTCGTTTTTTACAGCCGAAAATGCAGCCTAAACAGTTGAGCACAAGCTGTGACCTTTCCCAGCCTCGCCACATTCAGATAACGTTTAGCAGATAGAGCCAGTAAAGTTCCTACTAAAATGGTGAACATTACTTTGTTCATCAAGTTGTACATTTTAGGCAATTTGCTGTGTAACATTTACAAGTTGGCATTCTTCGCAATTTCGTGACGTGACGTTCGGCAAGAAGGATAAACTCGACCTGCTGCGCAGGCCTACATACATTTTGGTCGGATCCGTACGTCTAAAGCAAGCCTCGTTTTGGGAGCACTCTTTCCGTCAGACCTGCCACGAAAGAATGCGCCGGCTCTCTAGAAATAGCACAGGGCCTTGCCAAGGGCCACAAAAGCTGGGATCTCTGGCTACAATTGTTCTGCATGGACAATTCTTTTTGCGCTGGTTTTCCACTTTAAACATTCATTCAACGTACATTGTATGCAGGCTGCATCTTTCTAGCTTTCTGCACAATGTGCCAACCTATCCCTTAGCAAAATCCCGTCAGGTGTTCCGGCTGGCACGACTTCCCAGCAGGAGATTGCCCAGCGGCGCTTGGCTTTGTTTCCAGCTGTAACTGAAATCAGGATGCCAGAGAAGGGCCAGATGGTGTGATCTGAAAACACAACATGAGTATGGATTGTGGCCCTCAAGGAAACATTCACTGTCAAGTTTGTCTGTTCACTTAGACGTGTAGTAGAGCAGCTGCTTTACAACTTGCCTAAGCAGAGGTCACTGGCCACCGCGACAGAAACGGACTATTGACTAACAGGCAGAGCTTGAAGACTGATCCTGGAATTTGCCCAAAAGGTACTCTAGCTGAAGAACACTGCCTTAACAAAATGGATTTCCGAGGGGACTAGGGGATCAGTCGGGTGCTCCACTGTTGCCCTCTAGGGCACAAGAAACCTGCCCACTCGAAAAAACTCAAATGGCTCTTTAACAAAATGAGTGGGCTGTGGGTAGGTAATGTACTATCGCCATTGTGCGCAAAGTGTTCTGATGCTCGTCGTGGAAGAAGTGTTAACTCCAGCACAGCCAGTATACCTTAATGAACTCATTTAGATTAGACGCACAGACCCTGAAACTAGCAAGTATATTCTTGACCAGAGGGTAGGAAGGCCCGAGCAAAGCGCCTCTGCAAGTGGACCGCTTGCACCCAGACACCACTGCCTTTGTCTCCAGGCCACACATTCAACACTGCCCGGGCTTTGTGGCCTTAATTAAGTTCGGACGACACAAAGCTGCCATTTAGCCCACCCCGAAGGGCCTCAGCCCCGATAGTGCATTAACAATCCTGCTATACATGGAGTGGCGACGTCACAGGAGGACGGAAGTAATTTTTCTGTGCACTGGGCAGACCAACAAGAGCTTTGATACCCAAAACTTACAAAGCACTATAGGTTCGGAAGCCGAGGCATCTTCAGAGGAAGGCGTCACGCCTCCACGGCACTTACCGGCCCCTCTGGCCTGTCTGCTATCAAGGTGACAATCACCAGTTCAGTCGGACCCCTGACAAGACCTTATCGGACCACTCGCTCCTGCTGGTTGATGGGACGGAGAACACATCTCCAGACAAGACGCCCTGTATGCTCTTCCTCAGCCCCACTCCAAACACTGATGAGCCTTATCTGGGGGATGTTTATTCTGAACCGCGCTTGAACCCCAGATAGCGCATGCTTTGATGGGCACTTTTGATTCCCATAGCCGAACTGGTACCGCCCTTGTAATCCGCGAGTTCATTACATGCCCGATTGTAGCCGTCTAGACATCACTCGCACTTCCCCAAATGTGACCGACAGAAACGAACAATAAAAACTCTTGACACTTCACCAAAATGTTGGCAAGAGCGATGGTGGAAAGTAAATACCACACTAGTACTGTACTTCTAGGAGATTCTACAGCCGGATTCCACGTTTTACCGCCAGAAATACCACAAAGAAACGGTTTGTGTAAACCTTTTTATCAAACAGTATTCCATTGTCCACAATGTTTTTGTTCTTGCAAATTCCTCCAGGTATTCCTTGCAGTCAACTGCAATATGAAGCAAGCTGTCGCCATTACGCCAACGAAAGCTGCTTGTTCATAGTTGCTTCGCGCTTTCACTTTCAGTGAAAGCGTGATGAAAATATAATCACGCGTGTCTGGAAGAGACGCCGTGCGTGAGCAAAAGAGACTCCGTGCGTGAGCTAAATCTCCAGTCTGGGTGGGCGGAACCTAAGTACACTGGAAGAGTTTGGTGCTCCAATACAGTACATTTGTGAAACTATTATCTTGTGAGCATAGGTGAGATTACAATTTAAATTATCAAATGAAAATGTAATTGTTTTAACTGTTCACATGGGTTTTAGTGATGCCTATATATATAAAAAAAAAGTAAATACATATTATACCCCTCTGTTTTCTGTAGCAGTGGCATCTTTATTAGAACATCATGAAAATAACACAAAATGCATACTTGCAATGTTAATAGACGCCCACTCGAAATACCTTTGCCACCCCTTATTGGGTTTTTGTATTTTTTAAATAATGTCGATTCATAAATCAATCGATTGATTGACCAGGAATACCCGGTGAGCCTATTTCCAGCTATTTCCATGGGACCCGATTTTCACAACATTTGTGCACCTAAGTTAACATTGCAAGAAAAAATCAGCATTTGCAAGTGCAAAATCCCAGTGCTGATGATTATTATCTGGAATGATGAAAATTTGCTCCCTAAAATAATCTGCCAATATGCTAGAAATTTGCTGGAATTTCTGTGTGAGCAAATCTACTATTAGAGACAAGTTTGTGGGCAAAAATTGATGAGCACCTGCAAACCCACAAGTTTGTGGGTGCCACCAATATTTTTCCACTAGTTAGCCCCTGAAAAGATGCTTATAGAGTGCAGGAGTACGTGTTTTTTACTCAGGAGGGAATAAAGGTCCAATCATGACAGTTATTGAGGATTAAAGGAAAAACATCTATGAAGCGAGTTGATCTTTTGCACATGTGGACACTTTGTTTATTTGCCAGATGTGAACATAATTACAAATGTATGTATTCCTGGGAATCTGCAACTGTTGCAGGTTTCATGATCCCTCCTGAAACTGATTTCAAATTCAGAACAAGCATTTGCAATCAATAGGTCTCACATTGGTGAGAGTTTAAGCTGTTTGCAGTGTAAATAACAATGCCTTTTATTTATCTGTTTTGATAATTAACACATACATAAAAGACATTGTCTTTTACAATGCCAATAGCTCAAACTCTTGTAAATGCTAGACCTATTTCATGTCAAATAAGTGTCCGTCATTGTCCTGGGCTGCTTGGAAAGTGAAAGTGCACATGGCGCACTGAATGTTTCAGGAAAGCATGTTGTGCCTGCAGTAGGAGAAACTCATGAAGAAAAAAGTGTCTACAGACTAAATAAGACATACTGTGTAACAGTAGAAGTAAAAGGGCCAGTCCTCATGGGAGGTTACAAATAAAGGCAAGGCGGTACTGAGGAGGGATTAACAGGTTTATTAATGAATCAGAAGTCAGGATTTACGAAGGACATTGACATAAGCCAATGACAAATATGGGTGGAAAGTGGGGGTGACTTCAAGTCTATCCTCTAATACAGCATGCCTCACAGAGCAGTGCATGCGCTGCCCAGGCTCGTCCTAAAAAGTATTTCAGTACCACAGAGCAGGTTACATCTAAGCCCTGATTACATGAGGCCTGGGAATTGAGTGGTGTGGCGCATTGTGCACCCAGTAAATGCGTATTGCAAGGGAGCTCAATCCTGATTCAGTATTGTCTTGGTGATTAGGATAAGGGCCTAGGGGATCTAATGCCTTACTTATCAAGACTTCACTCGCCTCCGCCTCATGTGCAAACCCCTACATAGAGAAAAGGGCGCGTGCAGAAGGATTACGCATCACTGGATGTGCACAGGCTGCCTCACAAAGCATCTATTTCGGCTGCCAGTGCCTAGTTCTCTTGGTTTGCTTTAGTAAATATCGAAAGAGGATTAGAATGCACTATTCTGAATGCACAGCTTTCGAATCCTGCTGCTGAATTATTAGACCGGAAGAACTTTTTTAACAAGCATTTACAATCCAATGGCCTCGGCATTGTTAAAGTTAGAGCTATTGGCATTGCTCATGACATTATTTTTGTTTATGTTTTTGTTTTTAAAACATTTAACCCCTTGTGTGCCCATGACGAGCTGGACTCGTCATGGGCCGCGGTTGCGCTGTGCCCATGACGAGTCCAGCTCGTCATGAACCCCGCCCGCTAATGTAACGGCCGGCACAGGGTGGGGAAAGGGCGTGGCACACAAGGGGTTAAAGAAACGGCATTGTTATTTACAATGTCAATAGCTTAATCACTCAAATGCGAGACCTATTGCATTTGCACCCACAGAGAGCCACCCACCCACACACAGAGCCACCCACCCACAGAGCCACCCACCCACCCACACACACAGAGCCACCCACCCACCCACAGAGCCACCCACACAGCCAGCCAGTGCACTCTAGGGCAGTGCTTAAATTGTATTAAAAAAAAAAAAGGGCCAGGGCTCTTGACAGAAGGCCATTGCAACTTGCACCACACATTGTCCCTGACATGCTGCTAAAGATTATAACAACACAACTACTAACCATAATTTCCAGATATTGTAATTGGATAAACAGTGGTGGTAAATAAAATACCCAGGCTGGGTGGCCTACTCACGTGCGGGCCTGAAGGGCGGAGTCTCTTACCATCCTCATCAAGGCGCCTCGTTAATCCATGACAGCTGCTCAAAGCGCTACACTTGTAGCGTGGAGTATAGTTTAGTTTAGAATGACACTGCTAGCTAATGAGCAATTATTAGTAAGGTTTGTATTCTGTATACAAGAAAACGGACTTTTGGTTTTATATGCAACCGAGAATTTTCCCGACGGACATACATACACAGAAAATAGCAGACCTCAGAATTAGTCATGCTGCAACATATCAGATCCACCATCTTGCGAAACTTAAACTGTGCAAAGGTGGTGGCGCTACCTGCTCAGTAACAGGAATTAGTTAATTTTGTTAAAACCAACAAATCAAGTTTGCCAAAGTACGACCATGAACCAAAAGAAGACACTCAAAACAAGGGCAATGGATGATAGAAAAGTCTGACATACTATACGAGGGGCCACCCAACTGTTGAGAACCAAGGACAGCTAAATTAGTTTAAAGTGTGCTCATTCTTATTTTAAATATTTGCAAAGTTCGGGGCGTGTGGAAGGGACATTATCATGTTTTTCTGATAACTTTACTATGGTATTTATTAGCCCAACCTGATGTGCATTTTTACTTCTTTATCCACACAATAGTGCAACCGTCAAACATGCATGCAGTGTACGACTCGTGCACAGTACTCAGCCATGGCTGGGAAAATATGCGCTGCAGTACACATAAATAATGTGCCAGTTTAATTTAAGATGTACACAGAGTGATCTGCTCACATATGACTGGCATCTACTGAAAACGCCTCCAAATGTAAAGTACACTTACTCAGATATCATACCCCTTCCCTTAAAAAATAGAAATGACAACCTCCTCAAACACAATCTAAACAAAGTTAAGTTGAATGCAACCCAAAGAACAGTCAGTGGTTAGTATTTTACCTCCACTTAAGTATGGCAAAGCCTACAGCACATGATGAGCGCATTACGAGGACAAAATCAACACTGAGCACACGGAGGAGATGGTTAAGGGTGGGTCTACATCAACTGAGTCCAGATCAAGCACGTGTAGGGGCACGCTGCAATAGCAAGCGCAGCAAAATGAGGTGGGGTGCAGCAGCCCACTGCGAGTCTACTAAAAGAAGGGAGGGACAAACAGTGGGAAATTATATAATCAGTATTAGTACATCATGCCTGCCATTTGTCTAGCCTCGTAGTTCTCGGGAGCATGGGAATGTCTCTGCACGTGGTTTATGGCTGTAACTGACGGGGTAACGAAAAATCAGGTCCTTAGTGACTGGACATCGAGAGTGTGACGTGCTTTGCTTCGAGATCTTACGCACCTTTTCACTACAGTAGCTGTGTTTGACTTAAAGCGAGTGACATAAGACTGGTGCATCACAATGAAAAACATGGGCCGCACCCATAATAATACAACCCACATATTTATTTTATATTATGAATATACTTTCTTAGCGAATGCAACCTGCTCCCTTCACACAAAACGAACACGTCAGCAGAACTGTGTCCTTCGTCCTAGATTTCCTCTCCAGAATTGGGAGCCCCACGGCCCCCACCCCAAATCCTACGAGACTGAGTATGCTGCATGAATATCTCGCCCCCAGCTGTACGTACCTACACTTTTCAACCGCAGGCATACAGGGAAACCTCCTCAGTTCGCTCACATCCTGTCCATATCTGCACAGTGCCCGTTTCAGCATTAGTCGGTTTAGGTTACGAGAAACGTCCATATCCTCCACTCTAAAGGCTGCCAGGCGGCCTCATGCCAGGTATAAAGAGGTCAGCGAGCTATGGCATTTTAGTCTACAGCGCTTTGCACGCTGGGAATTATAAACCAAACCGACCTATGACAAAATCAGAACCGCAAACCCTGAATAGAAGATACTGTGACTGAAAAGGCGTGGGTGGTTGGAGGCAAGCAGATCACATGACGTCACCTGGCAGCACTGCTAACCAAATGATAGTGATGTGCCGTGAAGTTATGCAATTGTCGAAGCGCCATCACTCGACCGATTGTCACTTCCTTGTTATGCATGAGAACTAGAGTCCTTTTCATTTCAGACAGACCCATCTCAGTTGAGCCAACCACCCCCGATTTTTTTTTTTAAACGTTATGCATTTATTACTAAAATCCTCCAAGCATACACCAACGCCCACTTACTTCCGCATGGAGCCCCTGGCCATAGGTGCCAAAGCAATAGCACAATTATCCACTGTTCTTCTGATTTATCCAGCAACCCATTACAGAGGGAATAATTCTAAAGGTTTAAAAAGCGGAACTGCAACTATGACATAATGTATTTGTAGGGTTAAAAAACAAACGAACAAAAAAGAAACAGGCCAAGGACTGGCTGCGTGTGATCAACACAATTACATCACCGCACACCTAGGCAACCTGACCGCGGAGCAAAGACCGTAAGTAAACAAAGTGACAGGGCTGCTCCCCAGGGTACGGAAGCTGGGCGGGGCATCGAATGTTCAACAGCTTTATCGCAGGAAACACGGTCAGTCTCTTCAAACGTGTACTTCAGAACAGCACTTACAGAGCGTGTCTTTGCGAGACAAGGTTGCAAACGCCACACATGAAAAATCTCTATTTCAAGGATCAAAACGTGCGGATTCCCTCGATTCTGGAGAAGAGCACACGTAGGAAGTGAAAAGTGGCAAATAAAGGAGATGTTCGGTTTTACCTATCAAGCTTAGGATCCACGAGCCACCTCACCATGACATACAAGTCAAACGGAAGCGCTCAAACTGATACCAAGACGTAAATATACACTTTGTTTTGGGCTAAACAAAAATACATCTCCAAGAGAGGCCAGTTTACCACTGGACTTTTTCAAAGCGATTCCAATTCGGGAGGGAACACGGCAAGCACACCACTGCCTTTCTCCGAGGCGAAGCAGAAATGCCTCGGAGAAAGGCAGCGGCGTTTCCGGATTCGGGGGCGTGTTTTGCTTTTCTCTCCTCTTGCCATTGGCTGGAGGAGATAATTAGAAAAGTTGAAAAAAACACGCCCCCAAATCCGAAAAGGACGGGGCCTGTTCGGAGTGACGGAGCTCTTCTCCCAGGGCTGGCCAGCATTTAAGAGGCCAGCCAATGGAGAAGAGGGTAGAAGAGGGGCGGGTTCAAGCCCCTCTTCTCCAAGTCATTATGTCTCGCGAGCGAGACTGCGCAAGCGCAGACTTTGCTAGCCGAGACCTAAAAAGCAGTTGCAACCAAGGGACTGACTGACCGGAGGAGCTTATGTTTATTTAAAAGAAAAAAGTATCCTTTTGAAATATTTCCCTGCTCACAGCTGTCGTGGGTATCATGTACCGTAGTAAACAATATTCGGATCAGGCAGGGAGCAGGGCTGGGGGGGTCTTTGTCCGTCCCATGAAGTAGGCAGCATGACATCGTTTTTTATGCCCTTAATGTATTTAGTTGTTTCCTGGAGGTTTCTGCGCCGGGATGCAGCGGCTGCGGACGTGTTAGAAAGGAGATGAAAAGTTGAGCCGCTGACTCCCATTTTGTTTACTCGGTTGTTGGAACAACTTCTACGTTGTTTGACTGCATCTCCTTGTGCTCGGGCGCGTGTGCAGCTCATGAAGACTTCATTTAAATACTACGTGACCCCGTTTAATCAAGTCACCTAATAAGGGAGTTTATGCGAGACCTAATGCATCACGGACAACGGGGGAGGCACAGGCAACGGGAGGGAGGGTGGATGAAGAAGACATGGACGACGGGAGTGCCAGCAGGGGGTGGGGGAAAGGGGCAACAATGTAGTGCTCACAGTCCAACTATCATGTAACACTCGCAGTAAATGGGCCAGTAGCCATGGGAGGTGACAAATGGCAATATGGCTGTCATAGGGAGGGCCTAACAAGCCTCATAATAAATCATAAGACAGATTAGATGGACAAAGACTGAAGCCAATGAAAAGATGGGCGGGGCAGTGGGTGGGGCTTACTCACATACTGAACTACCTCAGATCTTCCCTAGAGCAGCGCTTGCGCGCTGACTTCAAGCTTGACCTAAAAACAATTGCTCCAAAAATCGGTGTAATGTTACAGAATCACAATTCAGTTTTTTTCCCTCCCAGTTTTGTAGTATTGACATTGCCAACTAAATTACATCAACCCATTTCTTGCCTCCTTGCTCCTAGGAGAGGAGAGTGAGCAGCAGGGTTTGACTGTGCCACAAATCTAACTTCCTGATCGAAAAACTCTGTCCTCAAGGCCCTCTCTATTTCGACACAGGAATATCTCCTGCATGGCAAACAGTTGAGTTCCCATACCCTGAGTGCAGATTAAAAGTATCTGGTCTCCTGGTATTTTATTTCATCACTTGCCTCACACTAGTTTACTGTGTGCGTTCAGGGGCCTAGGCTTTTCTTGTTTTTAATGCAGTCTCATCACAGTGCGGTTTTTAGAGTCCTTTTCCAGGTGGCTGGCAGGAGGAGGGGTCCCTTGATGTGTGTGAGGTCCTGGACCAGTCCTGTGATCTGGAGGGGAACACCAAGCGTGCCCTCATTTACTGACAGTGGAGTACTATCCTTGTGATGAAGAGCAGTGGTGATAGCGTACCGTGTTGTGGGGGTCTGTACTGGCCTACTCTTATGAAGTTTGTCTTCTATGTGTGAACGGAGATCCTAGTGCTAGATTACCAAGTGTATGTTGTGCATTTTTGTGTATGTGTCCTTTGTGGTACATGCATTGTGTGTATGAGTGAGTCAGAGTAATGGGAGGGCTCTGGATTCTATTTTGAAAGCATTTAGCCTGATACCTTCACAAGATGGAGGAGTGGTTGTTCCCATACTGTAGAAGTATATTGCTGACATTCCTTAAGCCTGAAGGAGGAGATCCAGACATTGAAGTGGGGACAGCGGTGGAAAGGCTCCCTTTTCAATTAGGCCTTTTCCTGAGAGGACCTACTTAGTTGTCCTGTAGCACTGCAAGTTGAAATGGACCCCTTCAGGTGAGGCCAGACATTAGTCATATTCTTGATCACAGTTCAGTGTGGCTGTTGATAGCTAGGTGCAGAAAACTCACACCTCTTTATGTCTGTGTTAGGGGTGTTCCAGTCTGAAGACTAAACTGTGGTGAGAGGCATCACTCTACACAAAATCTGTGTAGGAAGAACAGCCTGGAGTGGGCACCTGAACAGACAACCACCTCAAACAAGTTCTGAAAGTGCAGACAGAGAATCCATATCCTATGTCTGCTTTGACAGTAGAAAAGTGAGGGACATTAACCGACTTGTAGGTCCAGTTCCAATTTCTCTTTGACCAAGGAAAGGAGTGCTCCACAGAGTACTCTAGGACTGCTATGCAACCAGAGATGGTGTGTGCCTGACATCCTGCTTCCCAGAAATGTGGGGACCTAAGTGAGGAGATAACACCTGATGGAAGAAGTTGTTCCTCTGATCTGAGAGCGATAAGGAGGATGCAATTCCTGAAGGAGGTGTGACTGTCTTCAGAGCACCAAAAGCATCTGACTAAATGCAATAATTGTATCCGAGGGGGGCTGTGCTACTACAACATCTAACTGTGCAGGAGGCGGGTTGCACTGCCACCAAGAGACTGTGCTCAAGGCAGATCATGCTTCCAGCACCATGAACTGTGCCAAAGGTAACCTGCTTCTGAAGGTGAAGGACTTCTCTCACATTGCTATGATGTTTGACTCTTGGAAGTCCAATCACCACACCTCACCGGATACCTAGAAGTATGACCACCATAAACTGGAGACCTTCTCCATCGACGCAAATACTGCTGCGGCCCTCTGCTGGAACGCGGATCATAGTCCAGTTAGCATGTCTCCTTCCAGAAGCAGGAGGAAGGAGAGTCTTATGCAGCATGTCTCCAGTGCCCACCAAGAAAAGGGCTCTGTCAAACACACTGTGGTGATACTGTGTTGAAAAAGAGTTTTGTTGAATAACTGAATGTTGCAAATTGAACTAAGGGTTAATCTGCACCCGAGCCTTGATATATGCCCAAGAAATATGCTAAACTACAGTTGGAGACCTTGTACAAATAGCACAAATGCCAGTGTACCAATTGTACCTGTGACCTGTTCTGTGGATTAATATCTTTTTAGTGTGTAGATTAGTAAAGCACTGGGTTAGACAATCTGTACTGCTGAGTGATTGAGTGTGGAGCTTAAGTACCTCCAACACTAACTTCCTGAGAAATCTGTGACTGCTCACCATCGCTACCACTGAAAGTCATGTGCTGAAGGGGTTGTACTTTACCCAGTTGTGCAGAACCTCAGTAGATTGGACCCTGAGATGCCATAGGTAATTGGCCCAACTCTCCAGGGCTGGGGTCAAGTAGCCCCTGCTTACCTTGTGGCCCCTAGTGGGTTCCGACACTCTACATTTTAGTGTGCAGTTCCTTCCAGCAATAAGTAATTCTAGGAAGGAATCTTGTAACATGATATGGTGTCTCTAAAATGCAATTTTCTGCTCTCTGTTATGGAGGAAATTAAATGTGAATAAATTATGCTACAGCAGACACCAGTTGAAAGCAATATAAACGTATATGTGGTGAAAGAGCAGGACTGGCCTACATCTTGAGCTGATGCCAGGGAGGTGAAGAATTCACTTGATAACAGAATGCATGACCTGAGAGATCTTAGTTAAATGAAAACTTGTGTTTGTAAGCATGAAGGAATTTATGGTCTTAGCACAGAGACACGTATTCTGTGTCTCAGCAAATTAAGAATGTGGCTTAAAGAATAGGAGCAGGAGATTGAATTAGCCAAGAGCACACAGAATCTGATAAGGGGTCTTGGAATCAGAATGGTACAGAGAACACGCAATACACATGAATTCAAAAGTAGAGAATAGTTTGTTTGTTAAGCATTGTTAAAACTGCAATAAAGGATGTGTAATAAAGATGTTGGGCCATATGTATCATTCAAAATTGCGATCGCAAACGCCAAAATTCGCAGAATTTCGGCGTTTGCAATCGCAATTTAGCTAAGTGGGATGTATTAAGGTAAAACTGCCTCGCAAAATAAGGAATCGCAAAATTTGCGATTCCTTATTTTGCGATTGCATTTAGGGAAAGGCAAATTTTGAGATTCCTTAAATACAATGTAAGAGGCACAGAAAAAGTGCAATTTGGGCTTAAGGAATCGCAAATTACAACTTACTTCAAGTTGGTGGTAATTTGCGATTTCTCTGAAAAATTCACTTTTTTGCATTTTTCAAAGTGCCATGTGATGCACATACATGTCCTCAGGGCATGTATGTGTGCCACATGTGCACACATGCACATTTCAGGGATGCAACAGGGTGTCCTTTTGACACCCTGGCACCCTTGAAATTGCATTCTCAGTTTGCGATTCTCTAATTGAGAATCGCAAATTGAGAATGTCTTCCCATTCATTCATTCCTATGGGCCTCTAGGCCTATAGGAATGAATGGGGAGGTATTCCTTAATTGCGAATCGCAACGCAATTAAGGAATATGTAGGATTCGCAAAATTATTTGCAAATCCTACATACATAGCGTTTTGCGATTCTCAAATAGCGATTCGCAAAAAATCGTTATTTGAGAATCACAAAACCACACTTTCATACATATGCCCCGTTAAGAGGTTAGGGGCATAAGTGACACCATTTTCTTTTAACCAATATGTAACTTCTGAGTAACTTATTGTTTGACTTCTTGTAACAAGCCTTGTTTGACTTAGGGGCTGATTACGATGCAGTTCGGAAGGGCTCCGAATCAGATTCAGGTTTGCGGAATCCGATTCAGAACCCTTCTTTCCAACTGATTCGTACACATTTCCGAATGACCGATTACGATGCCCGGAGTAGAGTAGAGTCTTTCAGAGCCGAATCGTACAGCTCTTTAACACAGTTTCTGAGCGAGCGATTATGATGACCGATTTGGACAGCCGTTCTGATTCATTCTGCCGGAAACAAAATGGCTGTCGGAATCTGTCTTTGGGAGCTCATAACAGGCCCACGTTCACCCGGGGCCTTTTGAACCGGTCCCGTCGGGGTACCAAAAGGACCCCCCTTTCCAACCATGCACAGTGGTGCAGTCATCATGGAGTGCGTGCCATAGGGTGTAATATGTTCCCCAGCCACCCCTTTCCTCAATGGGAGCCTGGTTCTCAAAAGGCATTCGCAAAATAGGGAATCACAATTTGCGATTCCCTAAATGCAATGCAAGAAGCATTTAAAAATTGCAACCTTGCTTGAAGGAATCGCAAATTACCAACAACTTCAAGTTGGTGGTAATGTGCAAATCCTTAGAAAAATGCTCATTTTTGCATTTTTCTAAGTGCCATGTGGCACACACATGCCCTTAGGGCATGTGTGTGAGCAACATGTGTACACTTACCTTTTTGGGGGTTTTATCAGGGTGGCCTTTTGGCCCCCTATCTCCCTTGAAATTGCATTCGCAATTTGCAATTACCTATTTGGTAATCGCACATTGCGAATGTCTACCCATTCATTCCTATGGGCCTCTAGGCCCATAGGAATGAATGGGAAAGCATTCCTTAATAGCGAATCGCAATTTACAGAATCCCGAGTGACATAAATGGCCTCAATGATGACATCCCCTGGCATCAACTGAGCAATCTCTGAACTTTGACTGAGAATCAAGGCTATCAATATCCTTCCTGCCGTTACTTCATGACATAGGAGACAAATAGGGTAGGTAGCCTTCACAGGGCCTCCCCCTGGCTGTAAAATATTAAGATAAATAATTATAATAAAATATATAATTTTATACCTTGAGACAAGCAGTACGCTTAGAAAATAGTTTTGTTACCCTATCGCCAATACTAATACTCCTGGCGACATAGCAATTAAATACACACAAATATGATCATAGGTTTTGCCACTCCATTAAAGTGATCGAACTACAATGGACTAACACACCCAGTAGGCAGGGTAGAGGTTATTGATAAAAAACCATAGTTAGTCTAATGCAAAAAAATATTTTGAGCTGATTAAGATAGGAGATGAGAACATCATAAAATGAAGCACTGCCATGTTGATGGTCCAGTCTCTGAAGTTCGGGAAATGGACCTGCCTCACATCGCAGGAAGTGACGATATCAGAAAACGAAACATTGCCATGTTAGCGGTCTAGCCATCGTAGACTGGGAAACGGAACTGCTTCTAACCATGACCCGGAAGTACTCAGACACCGCAGGACCACAAAGGAGGTCAAATGCCGCATGAACGACTCCGTTGTATCTACACAGTGCGGCGAAAGGCCCTGACAGAAGTGGTATCCGAACCCTTGATGAAGTAAGAGGGTTGTTTAAAGGGGTATGGCGGAGAGGTGGTAGAGATTTTTTCACTTCCAGACAGCATAACTGGTAACTGCCTGATCGGTTATTAGCTTTACCTAACTTGATGGTGAGTGGAAGAGTGTTGAGAGACCAAAGACAACCCGATCAATGAATGTATTGTGTGAAGGATTAAATACACTCACACAACAAGAGCATTCTTATTATCTTTTCTCCATTCTCTCACTCTAGTTTTTGTGAGCAGGAAGAATGGCAGGATTTATCAATGATCATCCATTACTAGATGGACTAGATGCTGTAATAGTGTACGCATAGAGGAAGCACACACTCCTCTGAGTACACAACTATGAGGGAAATAAGCCTGATATAATGTTTTTTATTGTTTCTTCCTTGGTTTTTACACAGCGTGTGACTACAGAGGGATGCTCCTGCTTGCGCTCCATTGCGAGCACCTACACAGATGAAACTTGGTAAGAAGAGCAAATATCCGCCATTACTCTCACTTTTGAAAATAATTTTTCATGACAGTGTCTCCCTCTTCCACACGGTATGGAGCTTGAGTGATGAGGGATTATAAATGTGGCATGAATTAGTCGAGGTATTGCCTCATTCCTGTGGTCCTACACAGGAGTCTAAGTGATAATCTAGAGAGTCGGATATCTCTAGGATTATGAACTCAGAAGATGTGTAAAAATAGATACACACACTCATACTTAAAAAACTACATTGGGAAAAGCGAGGTTTTGTATATTGTTTTGTTCGAATTTATGTAATGTATTCATTCATTTTTTCATTAACACACATGAGTGTCTGCACAGAAAATGACAAGCCAGGTCATTATTTGTAATTAGATTTATCACATTTAAACCACAAACATTCCCTTGAAGATTTGGTAAATAACTAGGAAAGGGAGTCTCATACACCAGGGATCGCTAGTCTTCAGGAAGGCCGGCACGACCCCTTTTGGGGCAATTTAGACGGCTGAAACATGTCGGCATAAAAAGCAGGGTTGGTGAAGAAGGGGGTCTGGTTTCTCCATAACCTTCTCCACCTATTTACATTTTAAATCCTAAACCAGGGAACCTTGGAATAGATTTTGATAGAAGGCATCTCTGAGTTTTTAGACTTCGCACATCACTGTCTCACATTTACTGCACAGATCCCAACACATTTATGTTTGCTTTGTCTTCACCTCGCTTTGCTCCATCCCACGTGTTGGTGAGCGCAGGGATGTTGTAGCAGCCCTATGGTGAAGTATGCCACTACCTAGTGGGTGAGGGCAGTTTTTTAAGAAACCTGTTGTTTCCTTACAAATGTTGTGAAGAGCTGGGCGATTGTCTTGTACCACTTGTCTCTACCTCCTTTCTCTCATTTTGTGTTGATAACGTCATCTGCAAACACATCATCTAAATCCTCTCCCATGCAAGTGACACACAACTCATACTCTCCCTATCAGACAAGTCCCCCAACACATGAAACAAGTTCACTGCCTGTATGATCAAAGTCACTATCTGGATGAAAGTCAAATATCTCAAGCTCAACAATGACAAGAGAGAAGTAGTGATCTTTCGCAAGAGCACTTCACCATGGGACTGCAAATGGTGGCTGAACTCGGACGCACACCCATGTCCAGCACCCACATCAGGAGGCTTAAAATCATAATCAACAGCAAACTCGACATGATTACACAAATGAACATTGTCACTGCTTCCTGCTTTCACACCCTGAAGATGCTGAGAAATATCTTCAAGTGGCCTCCAAGCAACATGAGAAAAACCATCACTCACACCCTATTCACCAGTAAGTTAGATTATGGGAACACCCTTAATGATAGGACTCCCAAGCAACTCACTAAAAGACAACAAGCCATCCAGAAGTTGGCGGTCAAACTCATTTTCAGCTTCACACACAGAACTCACATCACACCTTAGGGAGTTCTACTGGCTTCCGATATCCAAATGTGCTCATTTCAGACTCCTCACACATACATTCAAGGCACTACACAACTTTGGCTTTACCTACCTGAACAGCCACATCTCCTTTCACCAGTCCACAAGACACTTCTGCTCTATAGGACTCCTACTTGCACACATCCCACAGATATACAGAACTAGATCAGGAGAATGTGCGGTCTCTTACATTGCTCCTAAAGCATGGAAGACCTCCCACTCCACATCTGAGCCTCCTCCTCTGTTTATGAATTTCTAAAGAAGCTGAACACCTAGCTTTATTAATTAACCTACCATAGGCAGGGCTAGGTTCACATGCATACTCAATGCGCTTTACAAATACACATGACATACCAATGACATAATATAACATTACAAAAGTCTTCTGCCTAGGCAGCAAACTGTTGACCTTCCTTACAGGTATCTTTTCAGAGAGGTAGTTGCATATTCCTGATTGTGCAGGAAGATCAGAAGTTAAAATTAAGATTGTTACTGCCAGATTGGTAGAAATATTTGCAATACATAATTTCTGTGGATGTCAGGTTTCATCCACACAGGCACTCATACACCCACTATTAATACACCTTGGTATATATACATTTAACACTCATAAACATTTTAAAAACACTCAGTCACTGGATGATGTCACTCACAGTCGCTGGATGATGTCATCAGTGATGTCATTTGATATGTCATCAGTGAAGTCATCAGTGATGTCACCGACCATGTCATGAGTGATGAAATATGTGAGGTCATAAGCAGTGCATTGTGGGGGCATGAGTTATAGTTTGCTCAGCTAAGTATAGCTGCTGAATTTCTCTAATTTTGTACGAGTGAAATTTGAGCCTAACTATAGCGTCTCTGTAACCTTTGTTTTTTTCAGTAAATTTCTAAGGTGTTTTTAAAATTCCATTCCCAAACTATAATGTCCCGGTCACCTTTGGTTTTTTCAGTTAATTTTTAAGGTTTTTTTAATGCTAATTTCTAAACATAAAGTCACTGTAACCTTTGGTTTTTACAGTGAATTTCTATGTTTTTTCAAATTCTATTTCCTAACTATAATGTCCCTCTAACCTTTGGTGTTTTCAGTGAATTTCTATGGGTTTTCAAATTCTATTTCCCAAAAAAATGTCAGTATAACCTAAGTTTTTTAAATTAAATTTTGAAGGTTTTTAAATTGTATTTTTTATCTAAAATGGCTCTTTAAGATGTATTTTTTATAAGCTTGTATTTTCATCAGTGGATTAATAAGCATAGTTTTTTTTATATTCGCGACAATGTCACAATGATCGCGATCATGTTGCAAAATCGCAAAACAAAAGCAGACATGACCACCACCACATTCCAAAATTTTAATTTAAAAAATGAATTCTAACTATTACAGTACACACACTACTAACTCAAAGAACATGTTTGTACACACATTTTTGTAGCAAGTTTAAAAAAAACTGTTTGAACCCTACTTTCTGTTTTTGCGATTAGCAGAGAGCCGCCATGACTCCGGAAACTGCGACTATTGCGCTGTTTTTAGGGGCTGCAAATCACATATATGCACACATTTTACAGTATTTTAGAAACTAGGGGTTTATTACTGCACTGTCATATTTTTGTAGGGAGTTTTATAAAAATACCCATTTTAAATGAGTTTCCATTTTCACGGAGACGTCGGGCGTTGCAATGATATCTGTAGCCGCGATCACCGCAAATACGTTGCGAAATGACAAAACAAATGCAGACATTTAATAGCTACCACCAAATTCAAAACTTATAACTGCAAAATGGATTATAATCGACAGACTAAATAAATTACTATCTAAATAAGTGTATAATAGCATGTACAAGTCCCTTAATATCTCTATAACACAGTGCAGAACTTTTTAAGTGTAATCTATAACTGCATGCATCACTGTATCAGTAAGTCTTCCATTCACTGAATAATGATTTCAGTGAATCTGTAATACAGTGCATCAGACTATAAATACTCCTGTAACAAACTATATGACTGTCTCAGTGCATCTATGACTGGGTGTATAAGTGTCTCAATGGGTCTGAGATTCGTTGCAGGACTCTTAGTCAATCTGTGAGTAGGCACATGAGTGCCTTTATGCACTAGTAAGCAAATATATAATTGTCTGACTGGATCTGTGAGTGGCTACATGAGTGTCTAAGTGGGTGATTGAGTGGGTCTGTGACTAAGTACATGAATCTCTCAGTGGGTCTGTGACTAAGTACATGAATCTCTCAGTGGGTCTATAACTGGGAGCGCAAGTGTCTGATTGGTTCTGTGAGTGGGTCTGTGGGTCTCTGAGTGGGACTGCGAGAGCATGTGTGAGTCTTTGAGTGTATGATTGAATGAGTGCATACATCTATGAGTGGGTCTGTGAGAGGGTGTGTGAGTGACTGTATGGGTGTGTGAGTGTCTGAGTGGGTCTGTGAGTGGGTGTACAAGTGTCTCAATGGGTCTGTGAGTAAGAGCATAAGCCTCTGAGAGGGTAAGTGAATGGGTGCATGCATGAATGTCTGAGTGTGTCTGTGACTGGTAGGGCGAGTGTCTGGGTGGTTCTGTGAGTGGATGCATGAGCCTTGAGTGGGTGAATGAGTGGGTGCGTGTATATCTGAGTGAGTTTGCGACTGGGTCTGTGACTTCTTTCAGAGTATATCAGTGAGTGACTGAGTCCATATGTCTCTGAGAGAGTCTGTGACTGATTGTGAGAATGAATGTATGGGTTTGTGAGTGGGTGTAAGAGTGTCTGCGTCGATGTGTAAGTGGGTGTATGTGTTTCTCAGTGGGTCTGTGAGTGCATACATGAGTGTGTGAGTGAGTCTGTAAGCGGGTGCGTCAGTCTCTGAATGGGTCTCTACATGGGTGACTATCTGAGTGAGTCTGTAAGTGGGTGCATGAGTATCTGAGAGGGTCTGTGAATGGGTGCATGTGTGCCCAGGTGGCTCTGTGAGTGTCTGTAAGAGTATGAAACTGTACATTCAAGTCTATGACTGAGTCTCTAAATAGGTACATGAGTCCCTGAGTGGGTCTGTACATTGGTGCATCACTCTCCAAGTGAGTCTATAAGTGGGTGCATAAGTACCTCAATGGGTGCATGAGTATCTGATAGGGTATGTTACTGGATGTATAAGTGTGTGAGTAGGTATGTGAAGGGGTGTATAAGTGTCTGAGTGAGTATGTGATTGCATACATGAGTGTATGACAGTGACTGGCGAGTGTGTACAAATATATATTTTTTAACATTTTTACCAATATTTGTGATATGTCATGATATTCGCAATGTCCCCATGATGGTACACAGGGGCTTCACGGTTTCATTGTTGTCACGAATATCGCGTGCGGTAAAAATAAATACATTTTAGACACATAACTTGTATCACTAACACACCTATTTTTCAAACATGGGGTCAGAGTATCTCCACCCTCACCCCTTATGTTAACTTTCACACACATTTTCAGCCTGGGAACCGTTCCCGAATGATAAAATGGTTTCCACAACCTTCTGTTCAGATTGCGTCCAGCCAATCAGTGCATTCCCATTGGTGCGCACATTCGCAATTAATCACAAAACCACAGCAAAATATCTGTGGGCAGAGATAAATTTATAATTTTCAGCTTAAGTTTCTCAAAAACTGCTGGATGCATTTGAACCAAATAACAAAAAGCACTATCTGCGTAATAACATCTACCTTTCTGCCAGATTTGGTGTAATTCCGTCCAGCATTTTGGGCTGTAGAATCAACAACGCTTTCCTATACGAATTAACATTACAAACGCAACCCATTTTCGCACCCCTGTTTCTCGGTCCTCACAGCACAGTTCACCCCCAAACTTTCCATGACACAGATAACCTACTTAGACCCTTTTTTGGGAATATTTCATGTAGATTGGTCAAAATACGCCAAAGTTATAGGCAAGTCAAAAAATGCTTTTCCTATGGAAGCTAGGTCCTAACTATTACTACCTATGGGAGACTCAGTAGGTTATATATATATATATATATATATATTATCTACTGGCGGTAGATAGTTATAGTTACAACCTAGTTTCCATTGGAAATCTCAAAATTCTATTTTGAATAACTTTGGCGCCGGTTGACGAATCCTCGCAAAATTTTCAAAACAAATGGGGCGCTCCGTTCAGCTCCTACCCTGAAAGTCTCGGGGTGATTCGTCAAGCGGGGGCCGAGAAAAGGGGGGGTCCCAAAACGCGTTTTCCCCATGCATTTTTCCATAGGACCTTTAGTCGCAGCTACAGCCCGAACGGCTGAACAGAATTACGTGAAATTTGGCAGAGAGGTAGCCATAAGGTCAAGGAAGTGCCTTTTGCAGGTCTGGTGTAAATCTGTTGAGTATTTCTGAGAAAATAGCATTTAAAAGCATATCAATATCTATACGCACGCACCGTGCGCGCACTGTGCGCGCACCCTGCCGTGCGCGAGCGCAATTCTGATTGGTTGTTAGATATCGGTAAACATTCGAATCGGTCGAAACCAGGAAGTGTCAGCCGCCATTTTGTCTCTCGCAGTCTGAGGGGGTGAAAAAAAAGGTGGAGAACGTGAAAAGGGGGCAGAGTGGACAGTTCCTGACCCCCTAGCCTTGGTCAGGGGGTCACAGAAGGACTCCCAAGGGAGAAAAAAACAATTAAAAAAAAAAACAAATCGCGAGGTGCGCGCACCGTGCGCGCACGGCACGCACTGCGAACCGTGGGAGCTCGGTGCGCGAAGCGCACGGAGCGCCCACAGCGCGCGCAAGGTGCGCGCACGGTGCGCGCACGGTGAAAAACCTGAAAAAAAAAATTATAAATACATAACTTAGCATTTAAAAAAACGTACAAATTCACTGAAAAAACCATAGGTTTCACACACGTTATAGTTACGAATTAGCATTTAAAAGACCTTGCAAATTCGCTTAAAAAACCATAGGTTTCACACATGTTATAGTTAGCTGGACATTTCACTTGTAAAAAACCAATCAAATTCCCCCGTTATAGTTAATGCAGGCAACTATAACTCACGCGACCGCAATCCTCTGCTGATGACGTCAGATATTACATCACTGATGACATATGTGTCTTTATGAAAAATAAATATTTGTAATATATGCATAGCTAAAGATTAATGGAAGAAGACATGGGTAAATAAGTGTCTAAATACAGTGATGTAATATCTGACGTCATCAGCAGAGGATTGCGGTCGCGTGAGTTATAGTTGCCTGCACTAACAATAACGGGGGAATTTCATTGGTTTTTTACAAGGGAAATGTCCAGCTAACTATAACATGTGTGAAACCTATGGTTTATATATATATATATATATATACATATATATATATATATATATCATATCCACCCTTGGGGTACCTTTTGGGGTATAGTTTAATTTCTCGCCTTGGGCTTGCTAATGTTTTGAATGGATATGTATAAGAAATGAAAGGCAACTTTGTTGGTTCTCTAGTTTTGCAGCCCCTACATACTTGTGGATTTTACTCACTGGGTTAATTTAACTTGTCTAATCTAGTTCCATTCTCTGGTTCTTAATAACTCTTTTGTGCTGCTACTTGACTCTGCTAAATTGCACATGTGTTGCCTATTTTGCACTGATGCACTTGCACTTTATTTCCAGTACTGTTGTTTCTAAGAGAAAATGTCTATAGCAGGGCCATTTGTCCATTCTAGAATTTATCCTTTATATCGGTCCGGTACGCTCATTGTTTATTCTGTGTATTTGCACATACAACGATCTGTGCCATACATGTTTTTATTAGCACTAAGGCACAAGCACTTTATCTAGGACGCAGTAGTATATTAATGCATTATCCATGACAGTTTATTTGCATTTTTGAAACTCTTAACTGGTTTTATAAGTTGTGTGCAATGATTAAGCAATAAGTATTTATATATGCAGTGATGTTCATGTGCAGATTTTTGTCATTTTGTAGTTCGTTGTTAATCTAGTATAAAGGAACTATCTATTAACACAGTATTTATCCAGAGGGGACGTATCCAATAATGATCCACATCAACTTTATATCATGTACTTTATGGGGCTTTATAAGGTTATATTGAAGAGGTTCATCCGCATGTATCGATCTTTTTCCTACGGAATATTTATATATAATTTTTGAGACTCTGATTCCTTCTGGTTGTTTAATATATGGCAAATTTTAAGGATATGCGAGCACATTGTTTTACTTCAAGGTACTTTTTTACTGTGTAACCACAATGGTTTAATTTAGATTGATGTGGTTATTCAACATGCTGCAGAATTCTGCACAGTCTATTTATTTCTTCTAGTATTGCTTCTATTTTGTGTAGTCTACCCTTGATGTAATGTGGAAGTTTGCTGTTCTGTATGCCGCAATCCTATTGGCCCATATATAAGGGAGGAGTCTACATTTTACTATAATTGTTGTGTATGGTTCTTATGGTGTCATGTGATCAAGGCCGTGGCAACACGGCCGAAACGCGTCATGCCTACTGACTCTAAAGAATAAACCTCTTCATACTACAATCTTCAGTGTGTGGTGGTCTGTACCTGTTCCAGCTATCTACTGGAGTCTGGGAACTCCTCTTGTGATATATATATATATATATATATATATATATATATATATATATATTATCTACTGGCGGTCGCCAGTAGGTAGTTATAGTTAGGACCCTGTTTCCATAGGAAATCCGCAACATTCTATTTAGAATAACTTTGGCGCCGGTCGACGAATCCTCGCGAAATTTTCAAAATAGGTGGGGCGCTACGCTCCGCTCCTACCCTGAAAGTCTCGGGGGAATTCGTCAAGCGGGGGCTGAGAAAAAAGGGGGGTCCCAAAACGCGTTTTTCCCATGCATTTTTCCATAGGACCTTTAGACACAGCTACAGCACGAACGGCTGAACAGAGTTACTTGAAATTTGGCAGAGAGGTAGTCCTCAGGTCAAGGAAGTGCCTTTTGTAGGTCTGGTGTAAATCTGTTCAGTAGTTCCTGAGAAAATAGCATTTAAATCAATATATATATCTTAGCCAGCTTACGGTGCTCTTACCGTGCGCTTACGGTAAGCTTACCGTACGCGTACGGTGACGTGCGCGATTCTGATTGGCTGTTAGATCTTAGTAAACATTCGAATCGTTCGAAACCAGGAAGCGGCGGCCGCCATTTTCTTTCTTGCACTCTGAGAGCAGGAGGAAAAACAAAGGCAAAAAACATGTAAAGAGACTGTTTAGACAGCTCCAAACAACCTAGCCTTGGTGAATGTGTCCCCAAAGAACCCCCAAGGCCAAAAATTCATTTTTAATTTTTTTCAAAAAATCGCCGATTACGCTTACCGTACGCGTACGGTAAAAAATATTTTTTTAACAAAAATTATCCACACTCTCCCCACCCCGTGTGCAAATGGTACCCGATACGCACCATTTGTGCATGGCATATAAATGAAAAAAAAAATTTAAAAGCTTACCTTTCACAACGAAGCGCATAATCCGTCCTCCATGTGCGCACGGTGGCCCATCCAGCGTAACGTGGGCACCGCGTGCCCACCGTGCGTGCACGGCACTAACTACGTAAAGTGGGCGCGCGGTGCGCGAAGCGCACCATGCGCGCACGGAACGAACTGCGTTAAGTGGGCGCGCACGCCACGAATGGCGTAAAGTAACTTAGCATTTAAAAAACCGTACAAATTCACTGAAAAAAACATAGGTTTCACACACGTTATAGTTAGGAATTAGCATTTAAAAAACCTTGCAAATTCAGTGAAAAAACCATAGGTTTCACACATGTTATAGTTAGCTGGACATTTTACTGATAAAAAAACCAATGAAATTCCCCCGTTATAGTTAGTGCAGGCAGAGGATTGCGGTCGCGTGAGTTATAGTTGCCTGCACTAACTATAACGGGGGAATTTCATTGGTTTTTTATCAGTAAAATGTCCAGCTAACTATAACATGTGTGAAACCTATGGTTTTTTCACTGAATATATATATATGTATATATATATATATATATATATATATATATATATATTAGAAAAAAGATTGGGTTACAGGTAAACTGCCCGGCGCTTGAAAGTCTCAGACACTGGCCCCCACCAGTGTAATTTCAAAATATTATAGAAAAGTACATCTGAGAATAGAAAACATCCAGAGATTCCATAATACAAGTGGTCACAGTTCACAAAATTATCTCAAAAGAGCCAACACGTGTTTCGCGCCATCTGCGCTTCTTCAAGGCTGTCATATAAACAAAATGATACACTCAGAATGCATATATACATATGTGTTTACTTTATACACTTTTGAATATCTCTCCCATCTTTTCAAAACCTTAAACAATGTAATGCTCATCTTAAATTATTAGACTAGAAAGAAATTTGAGACGAAAAAAGAAGAAAAGGAAAGAAGAGTAAAGAAAAAGAGAAAATAATTTAGAATATGTGCAAGAAGAAAAATAAAGGAAAAAAGAAGAAGAAAAGAAGAGAAAGGGACAAAAGGGCAATGATGGTAGAGAAAGGGGCTTACACATTGGTGAACTTATTACAATACAATTAAATAAATTATAATCTAATACCAAGAGAACATTTGTTGAAAAGATAAAGCAGGGGCAGGGTTTGCCTCATCTTCCATACCTAGTCTCTTTAGTGACAAAAAGTAACGACAGAATCTTCCCCAGTGATTAGGATTCCCTTTATTTTGAAGCAGTTCCTAAAATCACAATCAATATTTTATAGTTTAGTACTTTTCATATTCTATTGACTTTAGTTTGCTTTCTTTGCTGGCATCAGATCTACCAATAACATACTCTCACCTTATTTTAGAGTGTATTTAGCTCAGTGAACTTGTCGGTAATCTCTTGTTAATCTGTTAATTTTAGCGATCCATGATACGATCTGCAAGAGTAACGAATGACGGTCTATTTAGTCTCTCAGGCTCACTCGTGAAGACAATATTTCTTAAGTTTGACATCTGAAATTTGATTTTAATACTATATTCTCATCCCACTCTAATTTGTTGGGATCTAGTGTAAACAAGAAAAATTATAAAGATTGCAAAAATCTCGAATTTTAAGCTTTATTTGTTAATACTACATAATCTAGAGTCCATTGCTGCGTGTTGTTCATTAATTGCAGTAAACCGATATCTACTAAACATTAGATGTGGTTTAATTGCCAAAACAATCCGAACGAAAAAAAGGTTTCAAGACGGATGATTTGTTAAACCTACTCTTCCTTCAACAAAAATTTTTAACCAAAAATCTATTCTAAGTTCTAGTATACAGGCCTATTTCTTACCATTGGTTGTAAAAACGTCCCGTGTTCGACAATTCCGTTATCTTTCGCGGGTAAGGTAACGTTACCGCCCTTCCGCTATATATACTCCTCCCTTAATTGAAATTTTCAAAAAGCGGCGGGAAAGTCTATACGTTCGTTGCAACTCAATATAGTTATTATCTTTATTATTCAACTCCATGAATACGAGACTTAACGCAATCTGACAAGCGTAATGCAAAGTTTAGATAATACGAAATAAATTGCCATATTCTTACTAAGAGTACACGAGAGGGGAAAGTATTTCGTTTGTTATAAAAAAAAATTTAGGTCAACTTCACCTTGAGAGGTTCGAACCCCTGACGCGTACTACATAAGGATGAACTTGTTTAACAACGTGAGCTAAGTTTTCTCAAGATCAGAAGTAGTGATAATATCTAGATAGTTAGCAAGGGGATCTCAAATCTTTGTTGAGTTTATAAATTCAACAAGTAATAAAAAATTTTTTATACATAATTATGATAAAAAAATAAAAGTATTTATGAGAGAAAAAATATTAAATAATGAGCAGTTAAGTGGTACATTTCATAGACTCTGCACCAGAAACCGAACCCTGGCCCAGTTTTCTATGACGCTATCCTGTTTAAACACGGAGAGCTATTGAGCCTGTCCCTCTAGGTTTGTTGTGATAACAGTATAAGAGATTAGTGAGCCTCAGAGGTGATAGTCTCTATTAATGATACACAGGAGGTATGGGAACTATAAAAAAAAAATGTTTTCTTCGAAAAGGTGTTATCATAGAATCAAAGGATAAATAGATCTCTATAATGCACATTGCTAGTCAGAAGACGTTCATGATTCAATTTAGCTTCAAGATAGTATAAATCTTTCGATCTACATTAAGTCCATACTGCACCGCCTGTAGTTTATTTATCCAGTATGTTTCCCTGCATCTTAATTTAGCTTCTAGGTCACCCCCTCTTCTGTCAATGGTGACATGTTCTATGCCCATAAACTGGATATCACCTAATTCATTGCGTCTATGTTGTTCTTTAAAGTGAACAGCCATTGGATATTTTGGATCACAATTTTTTATCACTCTAAGGTGTTCCATCCACCTAATTTTTAGCTTCCTCATAGAGGATCCAACATATATCTTTTTGCATACACATGTCATTATTTATATGTAGTGACTTGTATTACAATTTATGAAGGACTTTATTTGAAAAGAATTCTTATTGTTATAATCACTGAAGTTTGTTGTTTTATCTACAACATGTTTACAGCAGATGCATTGGCTGCATCTGTGTGATCCTGATGTTAGTGGATAATTAATCCGTATCTGTTTATCACAGTCACCATCTAAAATGGGATATGATAATGTGTCGCTAGGACTTAAAATGTTCCTTAGTGTAGGTGCTTTTTTATGCACCATATTGGGTTTGTCACCCAGAAGATCAGAGATTTCTTTATCAATAGTGAGTACATCCCAAAATTTACAGAGGGATTTGAAAACCCTCTTGTTACCTTCACTATAGGTCGTAATATATCTGATGACTTCTTTTTTAACCCTTTCTAATTTGGGTCTGTCATATAATAATGTATCTCTTTTCACTTGTAAAGCTCTATTTCTAGCTCGATCTACAACCTTTTTTTCATAACCCCTTTCCAGGAATCTTTCCGTTATATCATGACTGATTTTTTGGTACTCATTGTCGTCACTACAATTTCTCTTGGCTCTTAAAAATTCCCCATATGAGATATTGTCGATCTGTCTTTTAAGATGTCCTGACCTAGCATGCAAAATAGAGTTAGTTGAAGTTGGTTTCCGATAAAGTCTTGACTCTAGATGTCCTTGATGTACATACATTTCAACATCTAAGAAAACAATTCTCTCAGTGTTATGTTCTAAAGTGACCGTTATGTTATAATCATTGGTGTTCAAATAATTATGAAAATATGAAAAAGTTTCAACTTATCCTCACTCCCTTTCCAAATCATAAAAATATCGTCTATAAATCTGCCCCAATAGATAATGTTATCTTCAAAGGTTGCATTAGATTTCCAGGCATGTTCCCTTTCGTAGTGACCCATAAAGAGATTAGCATACGAAGGTGCGAATTTCGCACCCATCGCGGTACCGGTTTTCTGATGAAAGAGAGCATCTCTATAGTAAAAAAAATTGTTGGAAAGGACCAGGTTAAGTAACTCCAATATCATGTTTGAATGTTGAAGATAACTGGCAGATTTAGTGTATAAAAAATATTTAACTGCTTCAATTCCTTTCCTGTGTTTTATACATGTATATAAACTGTGGACATCCATGGTCACTAACAACATTCCACTCTCCCAGTTTATATTGCCAATTTGACGCAAAAAATCTTTAGTATCTTTAATGTAAGATGCAAGTGTTTGAACAAAAGGCATCAAAAACATATCAATATACTCTGATATGTGTTCCGTCATACTATCTATGCCCGATATTATGGGTCGACCAGGTGGTATTTTCCCCCCTTTATGTATTTTGGGTCGAAAGTAGATAATGGGTATCTTGGCTATATCTACTAACAGATAGTTAAATTCATCCTTATCTAGTAGTTTTTTATCTAGATAGGTTCTAAGAGTCTTCTCAATAAGCCGCTTGGCATTAGTGATTTGTACTAGCTTAGCTTTATCATAACTTTTAAAGTCTCTAAGCTGTCTCAACGCTTCTTTGTGATAGTCATTGTGGTTTAAAATCACAACATTGCCCCCTTTATCAGCTTGTCGCACAATAATACTTTTGTCATTACACAGATTTTGTAGTGCTTTAAATTAATCTTTATTAAGATTATGTTTGCTTTGAATAGGTATTTTCTTATCAAAATCCTTCATGACAAGATTGGTGAAAATATCAATAACATTCTCTCCTTTCATAGGAGGTACAAACTTAGATTTTGGTTTTAAATTGCTAGGTATACTGTAATCTGTGTTCAAATCTAGTGCAATGTCTTCTATATCACAGTTCGTCTCATCATCCAAGTTAACTAGACAACCAATATCACTCAGTTCCCTAATAGACATTTCACTAATAACATTTTCTATACAAACAGTTTGTTTTGTATCTTTTTTACTTTGAAATTTTTTTTTTAGTTTCAAAGTTCTAGCAAATCTATTTACATCCACTTTTGCTTGTAAGTCATCCCATTGGTGCGTAGGTGCAAAACTCAAACCTTTGTTAAGAACACGAATTTCATTTTCCGTAAGAATTTTGTGTGATAAATTAACAATAAGAATTAATGCTTTCTCATCACTGTTTCCCTCTGTAGCTGAGACCTGGTCCTTACCCCGTCTCTGTTTTTGTCTTCTGCGGAAGGTCTTGTTCCTCCCTCCTTTCCTCCTTCTGTTTCTCTCATGTCCTGTTCTCGATCCCTCCCCCCTGTTTGAAATTGTACTTTCCGAATTCTTTTGAGTTCCTTTAAAAAACACGAAGATCTAGCACCTGCTCCTGCTTCCTCTCTATTCGATTTGTCTGATTCGCTGCTACTAAGACCTGTACTGGAGGTGTCCCCAAGTGTAATAATCCTAGATGTATCTTTAGTTAGATTTCTGTTGTTACGCTCATCGTTACGAATAGACCCATCAAATTTTCTGGCATAAGTGTAAACTCTCCCATATTTATAATCTCTTTCATCTCTGGCAAATTTGATTCTCTTTTTTTCTTTTAATTCAACTTGATAGGAGTCCATTATTTTATCTAGAATTTCATAGTTCTTAACTGTGTTATCTGGACAGTTAAGGTTCTCTATTTCTTTCTTGATGTTATCAATTTCAACTAATAGTTTCTCTCTCTCTTCATCTGCAAATTCAATTAACATAATCACGAGGTCCTTAGAAGTTACTTTCTAGTTTCGTAAACAAAACTTTAAGACTCTTTTTATTAGTTTCTCTAGCAGCCCCCTTTCCTGTCCCTAACACTCCTGAGAAGAGGTCTTTTGCTAGACATTCCCGTTTATCAAAATGTTTAGCCATTTTAATCTTATACTTTCAAAATAGAACCAAGTTAAAGAAAAGCACCTTGGATGTTTTCTATTCTCAGATGTACTTTTGTATTATATATATATATATATGTATATATATATATATATATATATATATATTACCTACTGGCGGTCGCCAGTAGGTAGTTATAGTTAGGACCACGCTTCCATAGGAAATCCGCAACATTCTATTTTGAATAACTTTGGCGCCGGTCGACGAATCCTCGCGAATTTTTCAAAATAGGTGGGGCGCTACGCTCCGCTCCTACCCTGAAAGTCTCGGGGGAATTCGTCAAGCGGGGGCTGAGATAAAAGGGGGGTCCCAAAACGCGTTTTTCCCATGCATTTTTCCATAGGACCTTTAGACAGGGCTACAGCCCGAACGGCTGAACAGAATTACTTGAAATTTGGCAGAGAGGAAGTCCTCAGGTCAAGGAAGTGCCTTTTGTAGGTTTGGTGTAAATCTGTTCAGTAGATTCTGAGAAAATAGCCTTTAAATCAATATATATATCTGAGCCAGCTTACGGTGCGCTTACGGTACGCTTACCGTACGCGTACGGTGGCGTGCGCGAGCGCGATTCTGATTGGCTCTTAGATCTTAGTAAACATTCGAATCGGCCGAAACCAGGAAGCGGCGGCCGCCATTTTCTCTCTCGCACTGAGAGTGATGATGAAAATACAAAGCACAAAAACATGTAAAGGGGCTGTTTAGACAGCTCCCACACACATAGCCATGTTGAGGGAGTCCCCAAAGATCCCCCAAGGCCAAAAACGGATTTATTTTTTTCGCTAATTTCGCCGATTACGCTTACCGTACGCGTACGGTAAAAAATTATATAAAAAAAAAATTATACACACTCTCCCCACCCCGTGTGCAATTGGCGGTCGAAGGCCACCAATTTTGCATGGCTTATAACAGATGAGATAAACTATAATATTTAAAAAAAAAAAAATTATCCACACTCTGTCCACCCCGTGTGCAAATGGTGCCCGAAGGGCACCATTTGTGCATGGCTTATAAAAATTACGAAAAATTAAAATATTACTTTTCAAAACGAAGTGCATCATATGTCCTCCATGTGCGCACGGTGCGCGAAGCGCATCGTGCGTACATGGCCCATCTAGCGTAACGTGGGCACGCGGTGCGTGTAGCGCACCGCGTGCCCACTGTGCGTGCACGGCACTAACTGCGTAAAGTGGGCGCGCGGTGCGCGAAGCGCACCGCGTGCTTACTGTGCGCGCACGGTGCGCGAAGCGCACCGTGCGCGCACGGAACGAACTGCGTTAAGTGGGCGCGCACGCCACGAATGGCGTAAAGTAACTTAGCATTTAAAAAACCGTACAAATTCACTGAAAAAACCATAGGTTTCACTCACGTTATAGTTAGGAATTAGCATTTAAAAAACCTTGCAAATTCACTGAAAAAACCATAGGTTTCACACATGTTATAGTTAGCGGAAATTTTACTGATAAAAAACCAATGAAATTCCCCCGTTATAGTTAGTGCAGGCAACTATAACTCACGCGACCGCAATCTTCTGCTGATGACATATGTGTCTTTATGAAAAAAAAATATTTGTAATATATGTATAGCTAAAAATGTATGGAAGAAGACATGGGCAAATAAGTGTCTAAATACAGTATTAGCATCAGCAGAGGATTGCGGTCGCGTGAGTTATAGTTGCCTGCACTATAACGGGGGAATTTCATTGGTTTTTTATCAGTAAAATTTCCGCTAACTATAACATGTGTGAAACCTATGGTTTTTTCAGTGAATATATATATATATATATATATATATATATATATATTTATATATGAAAGCCAAAATCCTGGAGCGATCCTTAATGGGATCCAAAAAGCAGGTACGGACCACAACGTGGAAAATAAAATCTTTTTGATTTAGTTTGCAGATTAAAGTGCATAGTGCAATGAAATATCCCGCAAGTGCTCAGCCTGACGCGTTTCGACTGCCCCACAGCAGTCTTGATCACATGACGCGCAGGACCAATCAGTGACTATATATAAGGTGACTAATAACAAAACCGCTTAGATAATTGCCAACATAGTTTACAAATGAACATAAACATAGGACTGCGATTTTAAAAAAAGTATACAAATATTTTCCGAAGTGGTTGCACATTAGCTGATCATTACATAATGACTAAAATTACCACAGTGATAGGCATGGGAATCTAATGGTCAAATAAGAACATAGTGTTCCTATAATATATGATATATATATATATATATATATATATCATTCAAAATGTTGCACAACAGCTTAAGAACGCACTCCACAGCAGCGAGTCCGCAGGACTATTTATTGGAGGGTACCAGCACACACATTTCTGCATTACTCATGCCTAACCGGTTTCGGAGCCCCCAGCTCCTTTCTCAAAGGCGTGCACCACAAAGAAACGGATTGTTCATCGGCACTTCCACGAGGCAGCATCCTTTCATTTCAGCCCTCCAGTGGGTCTTTTAATTTAGAAATAACATCTCGCAGGTGAGTAGTTCATTTCGCTGGTGCTTGTGGTTCTAATTTGCCATTTTTTTCCCTAGATAGGTCCCATTTCCGAAGTGGAAAATTCTTGCATACTTTTTTTTTTTGTTAATTAAACCAGCGCATACATGCCTGCAGCCCACTGGAGGGTTAAAAGTATGCAAGTATGCACAATCTGATGAACCTCCTCACACTCTAATATAATCTTTGATACACCCACTGTAAAATACAGACTACCATTTTTGAAACCATCAACACCAGTTACTACATACACACTCAATGATTTCTAGGTCTACACACACATCCACTCATTCACCCATACAATCACTCATACATAGATTCACTCATCAATACAACACTGTCATATGTACTCATACACCTATACAGACACTCACACACTGCCACTCATCCTTGGAGTTACTCACACACCTAGTCAGTCATGCAATGAATCAATCACACTCCCATTTCCTCACCTATACAGTTATACACACACTACCTCACTTATTCAAACATATACTAACACATACTTACTTTCATATACAATCACTGATACAAGTACACAGTCATCCATACAGCCACTCTCATAATCACTGACTCTCATGTATAGTCATTTATATTCTCCAAGTCTCACAGACACTGCCTTTTACGTATGTAGTTACTTGGACGTGTACCACTGAGACATCCAATCTCTCACCAACACACCCATACACACACTCACCGGCCATACAGCTGTTTCCACATGCACTCTTGAATACATACACCCAGTGAATAAACCACTCACACATCTATGCAAAGAGTCACACACCTCCCACCCAAATACACACATTCTCAGTCTCCCACACAAATAATCAGGCAATCAATCAATGGTTGGAGACACACCGGTGGTGGAAAGGTGAGCTGTGAGGGTTTTGTCTAGAGTGTGGGCACTCACTGTCCCTCTACATCTCTTCCTTTCTCTCCCTCACACTCTTTCTCTCTCTCTTCCTCTCTCTCTCACTCTTATCTCTTCCTCTCTCTCACACTGTTTCTCTCTCTCTCTCTCTCTCTCTCTCTCACTCTTCCTCTGTTTCTCTCTTCCTCTTTCCCACACTGTTTCTCTCTTCCTCTCTCTCTTCCTCTCTCTCTCACTGTTTCTCTCTCTCTTCCTCTCTCACTCTTTCTCTCTCTCTCTCTGTCTTCCTCTCACTCTTTCTTTCTTTCTCTCTCTCTTCCTCTCTCTCACTCTTTCTCTCTCTCTCTCCTTTGATGGACGCATAATGCACAATCTTATCTTGCTTTTTGTCTAGTAGGCTGTGATTCACAGATTGACGACCCCCCCCGACACTGACCTCCCGCCAGGAGGCGTTGACTTCAGTTCTCCTGAGTTAGTGCCACCAGAGCTGAGCTTGTGTGCAGCCTGCGAGGATGCATGGCCATCCTGGCAATCAACATCTATATTGAATTATGAGCTTGGCTTGACCACGTGTACGCAACAGCTGAGGAGGTTGCTTCGGTACGTGGTGGACCCTCTTAGACACACGCCGTTGGCAGAAGGTGAGCAGAGAGGCTTGTTTGCGCAGCAGTGGGCAGTCATCTCCGGGCTGTGGGAGTGGATGGGGTGCAGCAACCTGGGTGCGCAGGGGCAAAACAGAGAATTAGGCATGTGCAGTTGTATGTACTCTGCCATTACTGATTCTATACTATGTTTCAGATGACTAAACTTGAGGGCTGCTCTATGTTGCGGCACGTGGTTGGAGACACACCGGTGGCAGAAAGGTGAGCTGTGAGGATTTCCTCCACAGTGTCAACACACACTCTCCCTCTCCATCTCTTCCTTTCTGTCACTCACACTCTTTCTCTCTCTCACTCTCTATCTCTTCCTTTCTCTCTCTCACACTATTTCTTTATCTCTTCCTCTCTCTCACTCTTTCTCTTCCTCTCTCTCTTCCTCACTGTCTCACTCTTTCTCTCTCTCTTCCTCTCTCTCACACTGTTTCTTTCTTTCTCTCTGTCTTCCTTGTACTTCTCTCTTTCTCTCTCTTCCTCTCTCTCACTCTTTCTCTCTTTCTCTGTCTGCCTCTCTCTCTCTTTCTTTCTTTGTCTCTCTCTTCCTCTCCCTCTCCCTCACTCTTGCTCTCTTTCTCTCTCTCTCTCTCTCTATCTATCTCTCTCTCTCTCTCTCCTTTGATGGACGCATGATGCACAATCTTATTTTGCTTTTTGTCTTGCAGGCTGTGGTTCACAAATGGTCCAGAGATGACACGCCATGGCTGTACCTAGTTTTATTTGTTGTTGTTTTGTTTAAATAAAATGTTTTATATGTAAATCCATACATGACTGTGCTTCTGATTTGTCCAATCTCACATGCATCTTCTTATTTATAATTGTGCGACATCAGCCAATTAGTTACGTTACAGATTTCCTAAGGTTGCTGTCACATTTGTTTGGGGTGGGTGAAGGGGGATGGCGGACAAGGGCATGGTGGCGGGGGTGGCGGAGCAGTGTTGGGTATCCGAGATGCATGATCGTTGGCTCCATTGCATCTGTTGTTGTTCAGGTGTTGCTTTGGGCTGGGCTCCCTTTCATGTTGCAGGTTATAGTCCGACTTTACACCAGCTCAGAGCAGGTGTAAACTTCCTGCTACTAACGCACCATGTCACCAGTTTTGTACTCTCTTCGACGATCTTGCTGGTGGCTGAGAAACTTGCGAAGTGATGTGTTCGCTGCTTTTTGCACGGGAACACCTACTCTACATCTCATTAGCGATAGTTGCCGGGGTCATCAATGACAATGCTTTTTGAAGCTGCTATCACTTGTAAACTGGTGATATGGGCTGTTTGCTCCAGCTTGTGAATGGTTAATTAAATTTATCACCATTTTGGTTGCCATAAAGTGCCGTTAACTTGGCGATGTGTCCTTGAGAATATACCCCTCGGTGATTGAAAGACTTAAGAAGTACTCGAGAGCCGCGCACCGATCGCTTTTACGCGGGGGCTGTGCTGAGAGCCACGCTAGAGTCGCAACTAAAAAAAAAAATTTCCACTTTCACTAATTTACATTCGCCTCGGGGACCCCATCCCCCGAAGCATGCCGACATGTTCATTATTTAAATGAAAAAAAACAAACGAGAAGAGGGCCACATCGGGCCCCCCTCCCATGGCCAATTCTGGCCTGAGGACCCCATCCCCCGGGGCCTGGCCTCACCGTTGGGGACCGTGGTCCTGCCGGCTCCCCGCATCCTGCCGGAGCCGGCATTGCTTTTCCACACGGGGAGCTGCTGACATGCACCTCCCCGTGAGGAAAAGCAAACAGCTTTCGATTTTGGAAGCGAGAGCAGGCTCCCCAGCTCTCGCTTCCAAAATCCAAAGCAAGTTTGCTATGACAGGGTGGAAGCCGCGCGGCTCCTGCCCTGTCATAGCAAACACCAGTGTCCTGGGGTGGGCACCCCGGGACACTGCAGGAGCAGGCCCTGGGGGGTGGCGGTCCCCAGGGCCATTACTGGCTTCAGGAGGGGGGCTGCTCAGCCTCCCTCCCAACATGAGTGAAGCCCCGGGGAGGTGGTGCTCCCCGGGGCTGAAAGTCTGAGGAGACTGTAGTAAATGAGGAAATTAGGAAACTTCATAACAAATAAGTCTCCCAAGATGGCCACCAGAGACAAAAGAGCCCAAATGTAGCACAAATATCAGCCAGATGTAGCCCAAGTATAGCCCAATGACAGAATGTCCCAGAGTGCTTTAAAGAACAACTAGAGCGCTAACAGTCTTACTTATGACAAAATTACAGCACACCTGAAGCCATCTTGATTGGAATAAAGTGGTAACACTTAAAACATTTAATTTGTAAAGGAACAAAATGAGGGGGTTCCTTTTGCCATACAAATTATGATTAGTGCTGCAGAAAGAAAAATTAGGGCACATTTTGACTTCTCAAATCCTCTTCTATTTCATTAAAATTCTGACATGCAGACTGAAACATGCACTTTGAATACCAGCAGCAGACTTCCCTGGTAAGCAGTAGCTTTACTACAGTGATCTAATGAGGAACTAGAGTTCTGCGATTCAGAATTGATGGCAAATGTGTGACACATCTGAATGCCTTCTTGATGGAACCAAAGTAAACACGCATTGAAAATGCAATAGGTCTCGCCCTCGTTTATGTTAAAGCAATTCTGTTTGTAATTAGGTGGCTTTTTAGCTTTGCTTTTATTAGTGTTTTTCAAACTTTCATGTACATAACATGCATATATGTATATGTATGCATGCATTTATATTTGTATTGATATAGATATGCAGATGATATATATGTTTATATATGTATATATATATACACATACACATATATAAATGCATATATATGCATATATATGTGCATATGTGTGTGTGTAGAGAGAGGTAGAGAGGTAGAGGTGTAGAGGTAGAGACGTAGAGGTAGAGAGGTTGAGAGATAGAGGTAGAGAGGTAGAGAGTAGTAGAGAGAGAGGTAGAGAGAGGTAGAGAGTAGAGAATGAGCAATAGAGAGTAGAGAGTAGTAGAGAGAGTAGTAGAGAGTAGTAGAGAGAGTAGCAGAGAGTGTGTAGGAGAGAGTAGTAGAGTGAGTAGTAGAGAGTGAGTAGTGGAGAGTAGTAGAGAGTGAGTAGTAGAGAGTGAGTAATAGAGAGTGAGTAGTAGAGAGTAGTAGAGAGTGAGTAGTAGAGTGAGTAGTAGAGAGTAGTAGAGAGTGAATAGTAGAGAGCAGTAGAGAGTGAGTAGTAGACAGTGAGTAGTAGAGAGTAGTGGAGAGTGAGTAGCAGAGAGAGAGTAGTAGAGAGTAGTAGAGAATGAGTAGTAGAGTGAGTAGTAGAGAGTAGTAGAGAGAGAGTAGTAGAGAGTGAGTAGTAAAGAGTAGTAGTAGTAGTATAATACTTTATTCAATATAAAATATCATAAAAGTACAAGCATGAATGGTTCATCAATAAAAACCCGTCATTATACAACATGTGACAATATAAAAATAAGAATTTAAAAAGGGAATATGTACAAATAAAAAACCATAAAAAACACTTCCTATTGAAGCAGAACAAATACAGCATATATCTCTAAGTGCCTAGTTCTTGCTAGGCCATAGCAATTTAGTACGCGTCGACCAGGCGCACCCTAGAAATTTGGCTACCCCACAGACCATGGCAAGGGAAGAGGCATCGGTTAGAATAGTACGTAGCGCCACCCTATAATCCACAAAACCCAGATTTCTGCAGATTGGGCTAAGCCATTTCCTCCTTGCCGCCCTATAGACCGGGCACGCAAAGAGGAAATGAGAGATGGATTCGTTGGGGGCGTAACACCCAGGGCAGTTGGCGGATGTTATGCTCTGATTTTTCCAACCTGCTACCAAAACGTTCAGCGGGAGGGTACCTAACCTGAGCTTCATATAGAGCATTCTATCTCGTGGGGATTGTATAAAGTCGAGATATTGCTCAGTTTTAGCATCAAGCTTGTGCACCAGAAACTGATCAATAAGGATCCCTCGGTTGGGGTTTCGAGCTTCCTCTCCCTTCACCCAATCCCAATAAGCTTTTTTAATAATTTGCTTTGCAGGTGGAATCTGGCTGGACCATGCCTCCCCATAACCAATTTCTGTGACCAACTGCTTTAGTTTACAAATCCATTTGATCTTATTACCTGTGTCTAAATTAATGATCTCATTCAAAGCAGCGGCATAGCTGGCCAATTCTGGGATGCGTCTCAAACGAACCCAGAAGAGCAACGGGGACAATCTTGCTATATCCTTAATAGAGCGCTTACCCAGGTCCTTATGAAGTGGTATCAGGGGGGTGGAAGATGGAAGAGAAACCAATCCTCTATGGAACTGGTTCTCGGATTTCTCCAGGTCACTGATATTCTCGAACCCCCATAATTCCGACCCATATAGTGCTGAGGGTAAAGCTTTCCCACCGTAGACCACGAGGGCCGGGACTACTGGTCTACTGAAGGAAAGCCGCTGCTCTCTTAAAATTGCCCCTGCCACCCTCTTATGGTTAAGAAGCATTTTAGCTAGATGACTGTTCCATTTCATCGAATTGTTCATCCGGATGCCCAAATAATCAAAGGATTCTACAGTATCTAGTGGCATGCCATTGAGTGTGATGCCATTCCTGAAACGTTTAGATGGGGATAGTGTCACCAGTTTTGTTTTGGTGGTGTTAATCACTAAACCCCGTGCATCGCAGAACTGGCTGAACCTATCAGGCAGTTTTTGTAGGCCACTTGGACTTTATGACATCAAAAGGGTGTCGTCGGCGAAGAGGAGGGTAGGGGATTTCTCCCCTGCCAGTAGTAGAGAGTGAGTAGTAGAGAGTGAGTAGTAGAGTGAGTAGTAGCGAGTAGTAGAGAGTAGTAGAGAGAGTAGTAGAGAGTGAGTAGTAGAGACTAGTAGAGACTGAGTAGTAGAGAGTGAGTAGTAGAGAGTGAGTAGTAGAGAGAGAGTAGTAGGGAGTAGTAGAGTAGTAGAGAGTGAGTAGTAGAGAGTGAGTAGTAGAGAGTAGTGGAGTAGTAGAGACTCAGTAGTAGAGTGAGTAGTAGGGAGTAGTAGAGAGCGAGTAGTAGGGAGTAGTAGAGTGAGTAGTAGAGTGAGTAGTAGAGTGAGTAGTAGAGAGCGAGTAGTAGAGAGTAGTAGAGAGTGAGTAGTAGAGAGAGTAGTAGAGAGTAGTAGAGTAGTAGAGAGTGAGCAGTAGAGAGTGTGTAGTAGAGTGTGAGTAGCAGAGAGTAGTAGAGAGTGAGTAGTAGGGAGAGTAGTAGAGAGTAGTAGAGAGTAGTAGAGTGTGAGTAGTAGAGTGAATAGTAGAGAGTAGTAGAGAGGGAGTAGTAGAGAGTGAGTAGTGGAGAGTGAGTAGTAGAGAGTAGTAGAGAGTGAGTATTAGAGATAGAGTAGTAGAGAGTGAGTAGTAGAGTGAGTAGTAGAGAGTGAGCAGTAGAGAGAGAGTAGTATGGAGTAGTAGAGAGTGAGTCGTAGAGTAGTAGAGAGTGAGTCGTAGAGTAGAAGAGAGTGAGTGGTAGAGAGTAGTAGAGAGTAGTAGAGTGAGTAGTAGAGAGTCGTTGAGAGTGAGTAGTAGAGAGAGAGTAGTAGAGAGTAGTAGCGAGTGAGTCGTAGAGTAGTAGAGAGTGAGTAGTAGAGAGCAGTAGAGAGTGAGTAGTAGAGTGAGTAGTAGAGAGTAGTAGAGAGTGAGTAGTAGAGTGAGTAGTAGAGTGATTACTAGAGAGTAGTAGAGAGCGAGTAGTAGAGAGCAAGTAGATGAGAGTGTGTAGTAGAGAGTGAGTAATAGAGAGTAGTAGAGAGTGAGTAGTAGAAAGAGTAGTAGAGAGTGAAAAGTGGAGAGAGTAAGAGAGAGTAGTAGAGTAGTAGAGAGTGAGTAGTAGAGAGTAGTTGAGAGCGAGTAGTAGAGAGTGAGTAGTAGAGAGAGAGTAGTAGAGAGTAGTAGTTAGTGAGTCGTAGAGTAGTAGAGAGTGAGAAGTACAGAGTAGTAGAGAGTGAGTAGTAGAGTCAGTAGTAGAGAGTGAGTAGTAGAGTGAGTAGTAGAGAGTGAGTAGTAGAGTGAGTACTAGAGATTAGTAGAGAGTGAGTAGTAGAGAGCAAGTAGTAGAGAGTGTGTAGTAGAGAGTGAGTAGTAGAGAGTAGTAGAGAGTGAGTAGTAGAGAGAGTAGTAGAGAGTGAGAAGTAGAGAGAGTAAGAGAGATTAGTAGAGTAGTAGCGAGTGAGTAGTAGAGTGAGTAGTAGAGAGTAGTTGAGAGCAAGTAGTAGAGAGTGAGTAGTGGAGAGTGAGCAGTAGAGAGTAGTTGAGAGCGAGTAGTAGAGAGTGAGTAGTAGAGAGAGTAGTAGAGAATGAGTAATAGAGAGTGAGTAGCAGAGAGTGAGTAGTAGAGAGTAAGTAGTAGAGAGAGAGTAGTAGAGAGTGAGTAGTAGAGTAGTAGAGAGTGAGTGGTAGAGAGTAGGATAGAGTAGTAGAGTGAGTAGTAGAGAATAGTAGAGAGTGGGTAGTAGAGAACAGTAGAGAGTGAGTAGTAGCGAGAGTAGTAGAGAGTAGTAGAGTAGTAGAGAATGAGTAGTAGAGAGTGAGTAGTAGAGAGAGTAGTAGTGAGTAGTAGAGATTAGAGAGTGAGTAGTAGAGTGAGTAGTAGAGAGTCGTTGAGAGTGAGTAGTAGAGAGAGAGTAGTAAAGAGTAGTAGCGAGTGAGTCGTAGAGTAGTAGAGAGTGAGTAGTAGAGAGCAGTAGAGAGTGAGTAGTAGAGTGAGTAGTAGAGAGCAGTAGAGAGCGAGTAGTAGAGAGCAAGTAGATGAGAGTGTGTAGTAGAGAGTGAGTAATAGAGAGTAGTAGAGAGTGAGTAGTAGAAAGAGTAGTAGAGAGTGAAAAGTGGAGAGAGTAAGAGAGAGTAGTAGAGTAGTAGAGAGTGAGTAGTAGAGTGAGTAGTAGAGAGTAGTTGAGAGCGAGTAGTAGAGAGTGAGTAGTAGAGAGAGAGTAGTAGAGAGTAGTAGTGAGTGAGTCGTAGAGTAGTAGAGAGTGAGAAGTACAGAGTAGTAGAGAGTGAGTAGTAGTGTCAGTAGTAGAGAGTGAGTAGTAGAGTGAGTAGTAGAGAGTGAGTAGTAGAGTGAGTACTAGAGAGTAGTAGAGAGTGAGTAGTAGAGAGCAAGTAGTAGAGAGTGTGTAGTAGAGAGTGAGTAGTAGAGAGTAGTAGAGAGTGAGTAGTAGAGAGAGTAGTAGAGAGTGAGAAGTAGAGAGAGTAAGAGAGAGTAGTAGAGTAGTAGCGAGTGAGTAGTAGAGAGTAGTTGAGAGCAAGTAGTAGAGAGTGAGTAGTGGAGAGTGAGAAGTAGAGAGTAGTAGAGAGTGAGTAGTACAGAGTGAGTAGTACAGAGTGAGTAGTAGAGAATGAGTAATAGAGAGTGAGTAGCAGAGAGTGAGTAGTAGAGAGTGAGTAGTAGAGAGAGAGTAGTAGAGAGTGAGTAGTAGAGTAGTAGAGAGTGAGTGGTAGAGAGTAGGAGAGAGTAGTAGAGTGAGTAGTAGAGAATAGTAGAGAGTGGGTAGTAGAGAATAGTAGAGAGTGAGTAGTAGCGAGAGTAGTAGAGAGTAGTAGAGTAGTAGAGAATGAGTAGTAGAGAGTGAGTAGTAGAGAGAGTAGTAGTGAGTAGTAGAGTATAGAGTGAGTAGTAGAGAGTGAGTAGTAGAGAGTGAGTAGTAGAGAGTAAATAGTAGAGAGCGAGTATTAGAGAGTGAATAGTGGAGAGTGAGTAGTAGAGAGCGAGTAATAGATAGTGAGTAGTAGAGAGTGAATAGTAGAGAGTGAGTAGTAGAGAGTGAGTAGTAGAGAGAGAGTAGTAGAGAGTGAATATTAGAGAGTATTAGAGTGAGTAGTAGAGAGAGAGTAGTAGAGAGTGGGTAGTAGAGAGTAGTAGAGTGAGTAGTAGAGAGTGAGTAGTAGAGAGTGAGTAGTAGAGAGAGAGTAGTAGAGGGTGAGTGGTAGAGAGTAGTAGAGAGTAGTAGAGTCAGTACTAGAGAGTAGTAGAGAGTGAATAGCAGAGAGTAGTAGTAGAGAGTAGTAGAGAGAGAGTAGTAGAGAGTGAATAGCAGAGAGTAGTAGTAGAGAGTAGTAGAGAGAGAGTAGTAGAGAGTGAGTAGCAGAGAGTGAGTAGTAGAGAGTAGTAGCAAGTGAGTAGTAGAGAGTGAGTAGTAGAGAATAGTAGAGTGAGTAGTAGAGAGTGAGTAGTAGAGAGAGAGTAGTAGAGAGTAGTAGAGAGTGAGTAGTAGGTTGGTAGAGAGTAGTAGAGAGTAGTAGAGTGAGTAGAAGAGAGTAGTAGAGAGTGAGTAGTAGAGAGTGAATAGTAGAGAGTAGTAGAGAGTGAGTAGTAGAGAGAGTAGTAGTAGAAAGTGAGTAGTAGAGAGTAGTAGAGTGTGAGTAGTAGAGAGTGAGTAGTAGAGAGCAATTAGTAGAGAAGTAGTAGCGAGTGAGTAGTAGAGAGTGAGTAGTAGGGAGTAGTAGAGAGTGAGTAGTAGAGTGAGTAGTAGAGAGTGAGTAGTAGAGAGTAGTAGAGTTGTAGAGAGTGAGTAGAAGAGAGTGAGTAGTAGAGAGTGAGTAGTATGAGAGAGAGTAGTAGAGAGTGAGTAGTAGAGTAGTAGAGAGTAGTCAGTCAGTGTCAGTCAGTCAGTGTCAGTCAATCAGTGTCAGTCTTCAGTCAATCAGTGTCAGTCAATCAGTGTCAGTCAGTCAGTGTCAGTCAATCAGTGTCAGTCAGTCAGTCAGTCAGTGTCAGTCAGTCAGTGTCAGTCAGTCAGTGTCAGTCAATCAGTATCAGTTAGTCAGTTTCAGTCAATCAGTGTCAGTCAGTGTCAGTCAGTGTCAATCAGTCAGTGTCAGTCAGTCAGCTAGAGCAGCTCTGCTGACCTGGTTCTCTGGCTCTAAAGCCGCTCAGCTGACCTGGTTCTCTTTCTCTAAAGCAGCTCTGCTGACCTGGTTTCTCTGGCTCTACAGCAGGTCTGCTGACCTGGTTCTCTGGCTCTAGAGCAGCTCTGCTGACCTAGTTCTTAGGCTACAGAGCAGCTCTGCTGATCTGGTTCTCTGGCTCTATAACAGCTCTGCTGACCCGGTTCTATGGCTCTAAAGCAGTTCTGCTGACATGGTTCTCTCCCTCTAGAGCAGCTCTGCTGACCTGGTTCTCTCCCTCTAAAGCAGCTCTACTGACCTGGTTTCTCTGGCTGTACAGCAGCTCTGCTGAACTGGTTCTCTGGCTCTAGAGCGGCTCTGCTGACCTGGTTTTCTGGCTCTAGAGCAGCTCTGCTGACCTGGTTCTCTGACTCTAAAGCAGCTCTGCTGACCTGGTTCTCTCCCTCTAAAGCAGCTCTGCTGACCTGGTTTCTTTGGCTCTACAGCAGCTCTGCTGAACTGGTTCTCTGGCACTAGAGCAGCTCTGCTGACCTAGTTCTTAGGCTCTAGAGCAGCTCTGCTGACCTGGTTCTCTGGCTCTGCAGCAGCTCTGCTGACCTGGTTTTCTGTACTCATGATGCACGCACCCGACTTCGCAAAAATATATTTAAAAATAATATATGTTTATTATAAGTACAAATATATTATTTTTATGAAGATCTTACATAATCTCTTGCCCTAATATGTATATTAAAGACACACACATATCATTTTGGAACATAATTTTTTTTAGCGGGAGTCGAGCACACAGCGCGCCCCAGCACGTATATGACGTCACGCGGGACCCGCAACCACGCAAACATCTTGTACCATAATGTGCATGTGTCGCGAATGCACGGGAGCAGGAGTCTCGGACTGGTCGCATACCAATTGCGCACATCACGTGATATTAAATGTATATGATGTAACTGAAAAACACGCAGCCGTCGCACACCATACGACTTCATGACTTTTCTAAAATGGCGGCTAGAATGCGTGAACCCACCATGATGTGTAGGCTTTGAGTGCGCGACTCCGAAAAAAATTGGAATTAAAAAAGAAAAGAAAATAATATAAATACATGAAAATAAAAAATGAAAACAAGAAAATTAATCACTATTTCAGTTTTAATTTTTTTGTGTGCAATTTTCAGAAAACAATATGTTATTTAATGAATAAAATATTTATAAATAAACAGTTAAAAAACCTGTAAAAAATCAGTACAAAAAAATAGGTATAACTACTATCACACTTAAAAATTAGCATTTCAGAGACGTTATAGTTAGAAATTAGCATTTAAAAAAGCTTTGAAATTCACTGAAAAAACCATAGGTTTCAGGGGTGTTATAGTTAGCTGGCCATTTCACTCGTACAAAACCATAGAAATTCCTCCGTTATAGTTAGTTCTGCTAACTATAAGTCGCGCGCCTGCAATGCACTGCTGATGATGTCACATATTGCATCATTCATGACATGGCCAGTGACATCACTGATGACATCACTGATGACATCTCAAATGACATCACTGATGACATCATCCACCTGACAATCTGATATACCTCATCATACACTAGTATAACCTTTCATCACTCACTGTAAAATACAGAGTACCATATTTGAAACCATTGACACAGCAATACCAGTTACTACAGACCCACTCACTGATTCCTAAGTCTACACACACAACTACCCATTCAACAACAGAATCATTTATACATGCAGTCACTAATTAATAGAACACTATCAAATGTACTTATACACATATATAGACATTGACACATCAGCAGTCATCTTAGTCGGTTATGCCGTCATCCTACTCACTCATGAAAAAAATGTATCCCACTTATATTTACTCACTTACACAATTATCCAACTCATTTACTCAAATACATAGTAACTCATAGTTAGTATGTTAAAAAAGCACCATTACAATTATACACTCATTCAAATAGTTACTCTCACAATCACTGACTCTTACACATACATATTTATATACACCAACTCTCACATACAATGCCTTTTATTTTTTTACTTTGTTGAAGATGTACAACTAAAACATATGTTCGCTCACCAACACACAAATAAATACACTGTCACCCAAACAACTGTTTCCACATGCACTCTTAAACCTATACAACTAGTCAATCAACCATTCACACATCTATGCATAGAGTTACACACACCCCATCCAACCACACACAAACTCAGTGTCCCATACAAATACTCACCCAAATAATCAATAACTAATATACACACTCAAGTAGTTAGTGACCAACTGATGCAGCATTTTATACAACAACAGAGACAGTGCTGCACACATTCACATGGTTTAGTTGCTAATCCATGTATTAAGTGAGACACTTTTAATTACTCACTTAAACAGACAGTCAGACAGCTACTAAATCCTCCATCCAGACAGTTATATATCCACTCAATCTTCAACACAGATTGGTATATATATAATACATATTTAAATTTCAAACCAATCCACATTCACTGGATGATGTCATCAGTGGTCATTTGAGATGTCATCAGTGATGTCATCAGTGATGTCACTGACCATGTCATGAATGATGCAATATGTGACATCATCAGCAGTGCATTGCGGGCACGCAAGTTATAGTTAGCAGAACTAACTATAACGGAGAAATTTCTATATTTTTGTACGAGTGAAATAGCCAGCTAAGTATAACACCCCTGAAACCTATGTTTTTTTCTGTAAATTTCTAAGGTTTTTTAAATGCTAATTTCTAACTATAACGTCTCTGAAACCTATGTTTTTTTTCAGTGAATATATATATATATATATATATATATATATATATATATATATATATATATATATATATATATATATATTACCTACTGGTGGTCGCCAGTAGGTAGTTATAGTTAGGACCCCTTTTCCATAGGAAAACCTCAACATTCTATTTTGAATAACTTTGGCGCCGGTCGATGAATCCTCGCGAATTTCTCAAAATAGGTGGGGCGCTACGCTCCGCTCCTACCCTGAAAGTCTCGGGGGGATTCGTCAAGCGGGGGCTGAGATAAAAGGGGGGTCCCAAAACGCGTTTTTCCCATGCATTTTTCCATAGGACCTTTAGAACGAGCTACAGCCCGAACGGTTGAACAGAATTACTAGAAATTTGGCAGAGAGGTAGTCCCTAGGTCAAGGAAGTGCCTTTTGTAGGTTTGGTGTAAATCTGTTCAGTAGATTCTGAGAAAATAGCCTTTAAATCAATATATATATCTGAGCCCGCTTACGGTACGCTTACGGTACGCTTACCGTAAGCGTACGGTGGCGTGCGCGATTCTGATTGGCTCTTAGATCTTAGTAAACATTCGAATCGGCCGAAACCAGGAAGCGGCGGCCGCCATTTTGTCTCTCGCACTGAGTGTTGTTTATCAAACAAGATGGCCAAAAACATGTTACGGGGCTGTTTTGACAACTCCCTCCCACATAGTCATGTTGAGGGAGTCCCCAAACATCCCCCAAGAGCAAAAACGGTTTTATTTTTTTTTCCGGCAATTTCGCCGAGTACGCTTACCGTACGCTTACCGTAAGCGTACGGTAAAAAAAAAAAAAAACACTATCCACACTTACCCCACCCCCTGTGCTTTTGGTGGCCGTAGGCCACCAAATGTACAGGGCTTATTAATAGGTAAAAAAAACTAAATTTTGGCGACATGAAATTATAAAATCGAAATAAAAAAAACACTATCCACATTGACCCCACCCCCTGTGCTTTTGGTGGCCGAAGGCCACCAAATGTACAGGGCTTATTAAAGTTGATAAAAACCGTGCACGGAACGAACTGCGTTAAGTGGGCGCGCACGCCTCGAATGGCGTAAAGTAACTTAGCATTTAAAAAACCGTACAAATTCACTGAAAAAACCATAGGTTTCACACACGTTATAGTTAGGAATTAGCATTTAAAAAACCTTGCAAATTCACTGAAAAAACCATAGGTTTCACACATGTTATAGTTAGCGGAAATTTTACTGATAAAAAACCAGTGAAATTGCCCCGTTATAGTTAGTGCTGGCAACTATAACTCACGCGACCGCAATCTTCTGCTGATGACATATGTGTCTTTATGAAAAAAAAATATTTGTAATATATGTATAGCTAAAAATGTATGGAAGAAGACATGGGCAAATAAGTGTCTAAATACAGTATTAGCATCAGCAGAGGATTGCGGTCGCGTGAGTTATAGTTGCCAGCACTAACTATAATGGGGCAATTTCACTGGTTTTTTATCAGTAAAATTTCCGCTAACTATAACATGTGTGAAACCTATGGTTTTTTCAGTGAATATATATATATATATAAAGCAATCCTAGCCCACCATGGATACGGTGGGACAAACAAGGTACGGACCACCAAGACGTTGAGTTTCAATTTCAGTGAAGTGCGTCAATAAGATCACGGCACATCATATTGTTCAGGCCAGTGTCTGCATGATGTGTTTCAACCGGTAGGAACACGGTCTTGATCACATATATATATATATATATAATGTTTTTTAATCAGAATCTATTATTTTCTTACTTTCAGGCTGATACTCATTTATGTAATATGCTTGTAGTGAAATATTTTCCCTACTGCTGCTGAGACTGCAGTAGGAATAGTAAAATGAATGTTTTCGCAGTTCAACACTTTCTTACTGTTGTGTTGTTTGGAGTCGGAATAATACATTTCGCCCATTTGAAATCCAGTTATTTCCTTACTGTTGTGCTGACTGTGATGGGAATATTACATTTCGCACCACCAAAATCTAACGCTTTCCCTACTGTTGCAGAGTAGGAATAGAAATATTACCCCTCAAAAGTCCAAAACGTTCCCTACTGCTCCCCAAACTGGAGTGGAACTAGTACATTCCACCCCTCCAAAATCCCATGCTTTCCCTTTCTTTGAAGAGAGTGGAGTGGAAATAGTAAATTTTACCCCTTAAAAGTCCAACACTTTCTCTACTGTTGCCTTGTCTGGAGTGAGAATAGTAAATTTCACCCCTCCAAAATCCAATGCTTTCCCAACTGTTGCAAAGACTGGAGTGAGAATTATACATGGAGAACCTGGCTTGAGAGTTCGGGCTGGACTGTGCCCATGAGGCACAGGGCCAAGACTAATTTGCAAATGGCTGGGTTCAAACTGGAACGGCATGGTGATTAAAAAAACAATGGATTTAGGCCCAGATCTCTGTACTGGGGTGAATGTATGACATTGTTCTGCATTCTATCCATCAATTGTTGTTTTTGCATTTGTCACCCCGAGTGAGAAGGGTATGCCCAGACGTGGGTCCCGTGCTCTCCATGCCACTGGAATCAAGCTATCCTGGCTGAAGAGGGGTGAAACCCTGCAACCGGTCCTAGGATGCTTGTTTCCAGTCCAGGGAGAACCTGGCTTGGCGGTTCGGGCTGGACTGTACACATGAGGCACAGGGCCAAGACTGATTTGCATATGGCTGGGTTCAAACTGGAACGGCATGGTGAGCAAAAAAACGATGGATTTAGGCCCAGATCTCTGTACTGAGGTGAATGTATAACATTGTTCTCCATTCTGTCCATCAATTGTTGTTTTTGCATTTGTCCCCCCGAGTGGGAAGGGTATGCCCAGACGTGGGTCCCGTGCTCTCCATGCCACTGGAATCAAGCTATCCTGGCTGAAGAGGGGTGAAACCCTGAGATCGGTACTAGGATGCTTGTTTCCAGTCCAGGGAGAACCTGGCTTGGCAGTTCGGGCTGGACTGTACCCATGAGGCACAGGGCCAAGACTGATTTGCATATGGCTGGGTTCAAACTGGAACGGCATAGTGAGCAACAAAACGATGGATTTAGGCCCAGATCTCTGTACTGAGGTGAATGTATGACATTGTTCTGCATTCTGTCCATCAATTGTTGTTTTTGCATTTGTCACCCCGAGTGGGAAGGGTATGCCCAGACGTGGGTCCCGTGCTCTCCATGCCACTGGAATCAAGCTATCCTGGCTGAAGAGGGGTGAAACCCTGAGACCGGTCCTTGGATGCTTGTTTCCAGTCCAGGGAGAACCTGGCTTGGCAGTTCGGGCTGGACTGTATCCATGAGGCACAGGGCCAAGACTGATTTGCATATGGCTGGGTTCAAACTGGAACAGCATGGTGAGCAAAACAACGATGGATTTAGGCCCAGATCTCTGTACTGGGGTGAATGTTTGACATTGTTCTGCATTCTGTCCATCAATTGTTGTTTTTGCAATTTTACATTTTATGCCTTCAAAGTCCAAAACTTTCCCTACTATTCTGCTGTTTGGATTGGGAATAGTAAATTTTACTCTTCTGAAATCCAACATTTTCCATACTGTTGCATTTTCTGAAGCAGGAATAGTATTTTCTCGGCCCTAGGAGGTCCAGCACTTTCTCTATTATTGTGGGGACTGAATTAGGATTAGTAAATCTAACCCATATGATGTCCAAAAGTTTCCCTACTGTTGCATTAACTAGAGTGGTAATAGTATATTTATTTTTCTTAGACTCCAATAGTTTACATAATATTAGATAAATAGATTTTATAGCATTAATTATTTATGTTTTTAAATAATTATATATTTTTTATTCACTTCAGCTGCTATCTAGAAAATTTTGAGGTGATCCATCAAGTGGGGGCTGAAAAAAGGGGGTCTTAAATCATGTTGTCCAAATGCAATTTCCAATAGGAATTTTAGATTCAACTATAGCCCAAAACATTGAACAGAATTACACCAAATTTGGTAGAAGTTCCAGAAAAAGTGCTTTTTGCATTTTGGAGAAGATCTGTTCAGTATTTTAGGAGTTATTAAAGAAAAGTATTTATTATATGTAGAGACACGAATCCACTGTGGAGGATCCACTGATCCATGTGCCAACAGCAATACCGTAATTGGCTGGCCGCAACCTGAAAGGAAAGTTGTGCGACCATTTTGTGTATCGGGACTCAGTCCCAGGTGTAAAATAAAAAATGGTATTGATCTAATGCAGCTCTCAGTGTGGCCCCTCATGTGAGTCCACGATCCACTCACAGACCCACTCACACAGTTTCTCACACCACACACAACCACTCACACACCTACTCACACATCCATGCACCCACTCACACACCCACTCAGTCACTCACTCACCCTCACATATACCCTTACAGTCACTCACACATCCACTCATTGACCCAGAGAACCACTCACAGACCCACACAGGCACTCACTCACCCACTTAAACAGTCATGTACATACTCATACAGCCACTTACACATCCACTCACAGACCCACACAGTCACTTACACAGCCGTTCACAAATCCACTCACCGCACACTCAAATGCCAACTTACACACCTACACAACCAGTCACACACCAACTCACACACCCATACAGGCACTCACACACCCACTCAGAGACTCATAAAGCCATTCACATACCCACTAGCATACCCATAAAGACACTCACACACCCAGTCACACATTCATACAGCAACTCACACACCCATACAGTCACTGCTACATCCACTCAGAAACCACTTCCACACCCACTACAGACCCATGCAGGCATTCACACACCTACTTGCACACCTACTTAAACACCAATACAACCACTGACCTACCAAGTCACACACCCATACAGACACTCGCACACCCACTCATACACCTACTGTATTAAATGTGTTGTTGTTTTATATTGAATGTATGCTTTTGGTTGGGAACATAACCGTGCATCTGTGAAAGATCCACCTGCAGCATCGCCAGCAGACCCCTTATTTGAGCAAGGAGCCACAGCGGATCCACTTATTCAAGTTAGAAATTACAAAAAAAGGATTTGAAAACAAACAAAAACAGTGTTTGGGAAAAGGGCTGGCTCTGAAAAGAGCCTTTGTGTTTATGGTGTGTAGATGATAGCTATACACAGAACAGGATGCTGTCTTTAAGTTGTTTAGGAAAACCGTGTTGCCTGTGTCTGTGAAATGAACTCCATCATTTCAATATATTCCATCCTTGTTAAAGCATACGTTAATATGGTATAAAGAGCCCATGTTGTGGTCTTGGAAAATGCAGAAACACCTTTATTGACATGTTTCCCAGATTTCTCTAACTGTGGACAAAATTGGGTTGACCACTGCCACTTCTGTCTTTGGCAAATGTTGGAGAACATCAAGGCAGTATGTGAGAAAGCGACCGGGGTGGATGCAAGCTAAGAAGCTCCTCATGTAGCCCACTAAACATCCTGCTGTAACTACTGTCCCACACAGTTTCGACAGAGCCTGTGACTCCCCGCTGCACCAGGGCGACCCCCGCCTTCTGGGTCAGGAGTAGCCGTGATGGGGGGACGTGCTCCTGACAAGTCCGGGTGACGGACCTTGGGGCCTGCAGTGATATCACAGCATGGCCAGGCCTGAGCTGCTACCTCAGGGAGGTGCCGTGGCTATAGGATCCGCCCTGGACACTTGTGGGCAGACGGGTTGTCACTGCTGCCCTGCCTCATGCCACCGGTAGCATCGACTCTGGGGGACAAACCCCTGGGTGTGGCAAAGGTTATCCTGAAGAGTTGGACCACTTTGGGTGCAGTGTAATGTCATGAAGTGGATAGGCCCCAGTACCCCTAACAGCAGAGGAGTGTGGGCTGCTGGCTCCTGCCAGAGACACCAGGGCTATGGCCATCCCTGAAGCCAGATCACAATGTGGAACCAGGGGCACTCCCCAATCTGGACTTGCTGCAATAAGTGACCTCTGGTACCTCCCTTTGTTGGTTTGAATTGCATACAAGTGCCAATGGCTGGCCACCTGTTGGTGCACAGGCCAGGGAATGGGAGTTGGGGAATGTTGATGTTTAAGTTCCATTGTCTGCATCTCAAGGGAGTATGATGTGACTGACCATGTCATGTATGAGGTAATATGTGAGGTCATAAGCAGTGCATTGTGGGGAGCAAGCGTTATAGTTAGCTCAGCTAACTATAACTTCTGAATTTCTCTGCTTTTGTACAAAATGTCAGCCTAACTATAATGTCCCTGTAACCTTTGTTTTTTCCAGTGAATTTTTAAGGTTTTTTTTAAATTCAATTTCCTAACTATAATGTCCCTGTAACATTTGGCTTTTTCAGTGAATTTCTAAGGTTTTTGAAATACTAATTCCCAACTATAACACCCCTGTAACCTTTGGTTTTTTCATTGAATTTCTAAGGTTTGTTAAAATTATATTTCTTAATTGTAACGTCCATTTTTGTTTTAGAGCCTCTAAGATTTTCATATTTTCTATCTATAATTGTATATTGTATATTATATACCACTAATTTTTTGATTTGGTATGTGTTTATCAGAAAGTACATTAATAACTGGTTTTATTTTTAAGAATTTATTGAGTCTGCGCAACATTGTCGCATTTACTGTGGAGAATCTGTGATCAGCAAATGTATTTCACATACTGAAAAATACGCTTTAAGGCATTAATTAAATTACAGGCACACAAGATGCCAAAAGGTTGTTAATTTTCTTGTCAGATATTTTTTTGGGGAGTTTTTGTAATCCACGTCACAGGTGTAATGATCACGATCACGTTCCTGAAATGACAAAACAAATGCAGACATTCAATAACCACAGCCACATTCAAAACTTAGAACTGCATAGTTAATTATAACCAACACACTAAACACATTACCATCTAAATGACTGTATAATAGCAGGTACAACTCCCTTAATATCTCTATAACACAGTGCATAATGTTTTCACTGTAATCTATGATTGCATGCATCACTGTACCACTAAGCCTCTCATTCACTGTATTATTATTTGAGGGGATCTGTGAGACGATGCATCAGTCTTCTGTAACGAAATGCGTGACTGCTACAGTACATCTATGAGTTGGTGCATCAGTCTCACAATTGGTCTGTGATTGGTTGCGTAAGTCTCTCACTCAATCTGTGAGTAGGTGTATGAGTGCCTCTGTGCATTTGTAAGTATATGACTATCTGGATCTGTGAGTGGATACATGAATGTCTAAGTGGGTAGACTGACTGTCTACCCAGGTGGCTCTGTGAGTGGGTGTAAGAGTCTCTAAGTGGGTATAATCTTGTACTCATAAGCCTATGAGTGGGTCTCTAAGTAGTTGCATGAGTTTCTGAGTGGGTCTGTACATGGGTGCATCACTCTTCGAGTGAATCTGTAAGTGGGTGCATTAGTACCTGAATGGGCATGTGAGTAGGTGCATGAGTATCTAAGTGAGTATGTGACCGAATGTATAGATGTGTATGTGGGCATATGAATGGTGTATCAATGTCTGAGTAAGAATGTGTGTGCATACATGAGTTTGTGACAGTGACTGGCGAGTGTGTACAAATATATATATATTTTTCAAACATATTTCACCAATATTCGTGATGATGTCACGATAGTTGAGATGTCTCCACGAAGGTACATGGAGGACCACACTGGCAATCACGGCTTTATCGCGAATATCATTCACAATTAAAAAAATCCATTTTGGACACAACTTTTGTTACTAACACACCCATTTCTCAAACATGGGATCAGAGTATCTCCACCCTGACCCCTTATGTGGGCTTTCACACAAATGTTCAGCCCCAGGAAGCATTCCCTTATGATAAAATGGGGGCCACAACTTTCTGTTCAGGTTGCATCCAGCCAATCAGAGCATTTCCGTTGGTGCAACTATTTAGGATTTATCGTGAAACCACTGCGAAATATCCATGGCCAAAGATATAGCCATAATGTTCGGCTTCAATTTCTCAAAAACTACTGGATGGATTTGCACCAAATAACAAAAAGCACAATCTGCTTAACAACATCTACCTTTCAGAAAAATTTGGTGTAATTCTGTCCAGAGGTTCAGGTTGTAGGTTCGACAACGCATTCCAATGGGAATTAACATTACAAATGCACCCTATTTTGCACCTATTTCTTGGTCCCCACTGCACGGATTACCCCCAAACTTTCCAAGACAACCAGAACCTACTTTGCCACTTTTTGGGGAAAATTCATGAAGATTGGTCAAATGACGCCAAAGTTATAGCCAAGTCAAAAATGATTTTACTCTGGAAATAATGTCCAGGCTATAACTATATATATCATTTTTTTGACACCGACAAGAATATTTATATCTATACTCATATTTATTTGTATATTTATATGTATCTCTTTTAACTTGAAGCAGCCGAGTAATTTCGTTGTCTCGCCTTCATAAGATTAATTAATTTTGTCAATGAGATTTTTTGCTAAACAAGGTTTAAATTCTCATTATGCTTATTTAATGATGATTTTTAAGAAATCTAATGCTAAAAAGTGCACTGATAAACATTGGATGTTGAGGATGTTTTCTATATCTTTGGTGCTTTGTTTGGTATTCAACACGTGATTATGCACTGGCACTTTAAAAATGTGGCTCTCCTCTTTACACGTCATGTGATCAAGGCCTCTGGAAGGCCGAAACGCGTAATGGCGGCAATAAAAAGAAAAAATACTTGCACTGATATCTGGGTCTGTTTTCGTCTGTTCCCGAGCAAGATGGAAGCATTTATTTTACCGAGATTGCTTCCTCGGTATTTACAAGACCCCTCCTTCAGTTTTGGGCCGGACGGCCGGAAGCAGATTTGCGGTTCCCCTGAAAAAGTCTTACAGTCCTGCAAGGACCAGCTGCAGCAGCCCCCAGACCACGAAACAATCCTCCACGCCTTGGATGAGAGTGACGAAGCCCGAGTCGGAGGACCCGAGCAACGCCAAGGAACTCACTGAGGGAAAGGGGGAGAAGCGTATGGTCTGGTGAAGGAGTGTGCGTGAGCGAAGCCCATGATATTTTATCGAAGGTCAAAGCTCGCATTTCGACACAGTACCCTAAATTAAGCACAATGGCTGCGAGGAGGCGGCAAATGAAATGTTTGAAGATTCACCGACTGGTGAGCTTCCGCAAACATCGCAAGTAACAGCAACAGTAACTGGCACCCCCCATTAAGAGAATTATTTAAAAAATTGGAGAAACTCATGCGCGCAGAACAGGCAAAATGGTGGGAGCACCGATCACTATCTAGGTATTTAGAAGTAGGGTGGATACCTAGAGTTCTGCGCATAATGCTAGCACCGAGCTACGAACATCCTGACCCCAATATGCTCAGTGAATGGGCGGAAAGCAGCTTGGATTCTTCTGGTCGACTAGTGAGAATTTTAATTAAATATGCTGAGAGTGATCGTGCAGCGCTACAGATCAAAATTGAGGAAATAAGTGCCGAAATCGATAAAGTGTAATTGTCTGATAATTCCAAACGATATTGTGATGAAATGCTTAGTCGCCTTCAGAAAGAGGAGGAAATAATTAAACACCGAAAAGCGTTCAAATTTCAAAGAGACAAACTAGACTATCAAAACTGACAAATTTTTACTTTTGCTAAGAAGTTTGACTCTTTAAGAACCCCAAATCAACATCTAGTAACTGTTCCTCAAGTTTGTGGAAGAGATGTTTTACAACCGGCATCTTCGGTATCCGATCTCAGCTCAGCAGTTGACAGTGAGTCGGATAATGAGCAACAACGTCTAGCATCAAGGTTGGGGTTTCCACGACCGTCCCTGGCACAAGAAGTGGATTATCTACGCCAGGATCGACGGTCAACCCTACGGCCACGCATGGGAAATGCAAACAATTCAGCAAGCAAACACAACATGCCGTGAACGACGACTGAGCGACAAACGGCGGCAAGCAAAACTACAAAAAAGCGGCATACAAAAAGAACAAACGGAGGAACCGCAAATAGAAGATTCTTGCAAATTACTGAATGATTCCCAAACAGTCATCAATCTTACATCAACACCACTGAGTACAACAGAAACACAGATTTTATCACTAGGTTTAACTTATAGTGCAGCCACTGATTTTAATTATGCCCTGAAGCGGATTGATATCTACAAATTCACTCGAAAAATGAAATTATGTAAATATCATGCACTCAATAAAAACCAACGAGACAGGCAACCTAAAACAACTTTACAAGCAACATCTGATTTGAGTGCCAATAATCTGGGAGCGTTACAAAGCCTTTATGACCTGGCAGAAGAAAGTAACGGTGACATCAACAATGAACTGCTTGCATTAAATATGACTGGCAGCACACATTTCAAGGCAAAATCAACATTTACTCCCATTATGCTTCATGACAATATTGACACATTCTCTGAATTGGTTACAATTGAACTGAAACTATTGTACAAATCTATTTGTTACTCTAGGCACAGATATACACACAACAGAACAATTGCTACTCCCAAATTATTAAAAAGCTTCAATCTAATGGTAATATCATTGTACGCCAGGCAGATAAGGGGGGAAATATTGTTCTATGGGCTAGAGAACTATATCTTGAAGAGGCATTTAAGCAGCTTAATGATCATAGCTGTTATAGGAGAAGTGACATTGGAAAAGTTAAACCAATGTGGTATGATTTCTATCTAAAATTGACTGCTTGGAGAAGTGCGGTCTCATAAGTATTGATGAGCTAAAATTTCTTAAAAATGACCATCCGGTTATACCGGCCATGTACCTTATCCCTAAAGTGCACAAGAGTTTAGAAAGACCTCCAGGTAGACCCATTATCTCTGCTAGGAATCTAGGAATAGTATCACTGAAAATTCGTCTAGATATGTAGATTATTTTCTACAGGAGCATGTCAAACAGCTCCCATCGTATATTCGTGATACCAGCGATTTCCTAAACAAAATCAAAGACATCAACTGGGATCCGGAATACTTATTGATTACTCTTGATGTTACTAGCCTTTATACCAGCATCCATCTTCTTGATGGTATAAAGGCAGTAGAACACTATCTTGGCACTAAATCTATTCACATGAGTAATCATAACAAAATGTTGGTAACCATGATCAATGCCTGCCTGCATAATAATTTCTTTCTATTTCAAAATCAGGTGTATCAGTAGGTCAGAGGTGTTGCAATGGGGGCCTGCTTCTCTCCCAGCTATGCTTGTTTGCACATGGGGCTGTGGGAGGAGCAGGTCCTCAGATCCGCTTTCTCTGAGATATTGGACACTCATGTAATTTGTTGGTATCGTTTTATTGATGACCTCTTTATAATTTGTAAGGGAACTGAATAACAGGCCACTAATTTTATAGATCGGATCAATGCCAATACTCTCAATTTGGAATTTACGGCAAACATGAGTAAGGAAATTATTACATTTCTTGATGTAGAGGTTTATATCTGTGAGGGCCAATTACAAACTAGGCGTCATAGAAAACCCACTGCTGGGAATTCAGTACTCCATGCTTCTAGTCATCACCCAGGCCACCTGATCCGCAGCATCACCTACGGGGAGATGTTGCGTATCAGACTTATCTGTAGTCAGCATGAGGAATGTTTGATGGCGCAAAATGAAAGCAGAAAAAGATTTCTAGCTAGGGGATATTCAACAAAAGATATTGATCGGGCAACCACAAGAGCTAATCAGATTTCTAGGACGGACGTTCAAGGAAATACTCAGGTTGTCTCACTTCAAAAAAGCAAAGCAGTTTGCAATGGCAGGGTGGGAGCCGCGAGGCTCCCTCCCTGCCATTGCAAACAGCAGTATCCCGGGGTGAACACCCTGGAACACTGCAGGAGCCGGCCCTGGGGGGTGGCGGTCCCCAGGGCCTGTACAAGGATCCAAGTGGGGGGCCTTGTGGCCCCCCTCCAACATTTGTTAAAAGCCCCGGGGAGTGGCGGTCCCCAGGGCTAGGGGGGCCTCAGAGCCTCCCACACCTAATTTGAAATAGCCCGGGGGTGGTGGTCCCCAGGGCTGGGGGGACCTCAGAGCCCCTCCGTACATAATTTCAAAAAGCCCTGTGGGGTGGCGGTCCCCGGGGCTGGGCGGCTCCTCTGGGCCCTCCTTTACATTAAATTCATTGCCCCCGGGAGCCCTCGCTTAATTGTTTTTTTTTTATCGGCAGGATGCCCGCATCCAGCACGCATCCTCCCATTTTTTTTTTAAAAACAAAATTTTTTTGGGCCTTAGGGGTCCTTGTGGGACACCCTGAGCAGGCCAAGGGGGTCAGGGTGTTTCTACCCTGCCCCCTTGTCGCGTTTTGTGATGTTTTTTGGGGGGTTTCTTGTGCCTCAGTTCTACCGAGGCACAAGATGGCTGCTAACACTTCCTGATTCAGAGTGTTGGCAGCCAATTAAAATACAGCTCGTGCACGGCAGGGTGCGCTTATTGTATGCGGACCCTCTGAGGCCATAGATATATATGTACTTTTAAATGTAATTTTCTCTGGAACTACTGAATGGATTTACACCATTTAAGCAAAAGGCACGAGTCTGAACTAAGGACTACCTCTTTGCCAAATTTGGTGTAATTCCGTTCAGCAGTTCGGGCTGTAGCTGCGGCTAAAGGTCCTATGGGAAATTGCATGGGGAAAACGTGTTTTGGGACCCCCTTTTTTCTCAGCCCCCGCTTGACGAATCACCGTGAAACTTTTAGGATGGGAGCGGACCAAAGCTGACCAAAAGTTTTGAAAATTTCGCAAAGATTCGTCAATCGGCGCCAAAGTTATTCCAAATAGAATGTTGCGGATTCCCTATGGAAAAGAGGTCCTAACTATATCTATATATATATATATATATATATACACACACACACATATATACATATATTGCGGTGCTGCTCGTGTACAGCCTTGCCTGAGGGCATGGTATTTTAGAATTGATACGCGGCGGCCCTGCCGTGGAGGCAGGCACCACCCCGATCTTATGGGGGTCTCAGACTTGGAATTACCGAAGTCTGAGGTGAAGCAGCATCAAGGGATTAATGGACACATAATATTCTGGGACCCAATCGGGGCTTTATATTTTTCAGCTGTAGCGCTCCCATTCCGGGAATTAACACTTACTATATATCCCACAATGCAGCGTTCAAACTCATTTGAGTTTTATTTAAATAAATAGTGGGAGGGTTAAGCACCAAGGACAGTCGAGCCTCTGATGACGAGCGAACGGATCAGAAACGCGTCAGGGGAAGAGCGACTGAAAGCTGACACCGGTATGCTGATGTGTCTTCTACCCGCTGGATTGCAGTGCTGCTCGTGTGCAGCCTTGCCTGAGGGCATGGTGTTTTAGAATTGATACGCGGCGGCCCTGCCATGGAGGCATGCACCACCCCGATCTTATGGGGGTCATGGGCTTGGAATTACCGAAGTCTGAGGTGAAGCAGCATCAAGGGATTAAAGGACACATAGTATTCTGGGGCCCAATCGGGGCTTTATATATTTTTCAGCAGTAGCGCTCCCATTCAGGAAATTAACACTTACTATATATCCCACAATGCAGCGTTCGAACTCATTTGAGTTTTATTTAAATAAATAGTGGGAGTGTTAAGCGTCAAGGACAGTCGAGCCTCTGATGACGAGCGAACGGCTCAGAAACGCATCAGGCGAAGAGCGACTGAAAGCTGACACCTGTATGCTGATGTGTCTTCTACCCACTGGATTGTGGTGCTGCTCGTGTGCAGCCTTGCGTGAGGGCATGGTGTTTTAGAATATATATATATATATATATATATATATATATATATATATATATATATATATATATATATATATATATATATATATATTGTCGCTCCAAATCCTTTCAATTACAAAGAATGCAAGCACTCACGGGTGGCGTGGCAACAGGACTTTATTTCCGGAACAGACGCGTTTCGGCGGACTGCCTTCCTCGGTGTTAACGGCACACTGGGAAACGCCATATTTTTATACATAGTTATCTCCACGTGTCACAACATAGACCTAGACAGAGGACAGCGTACAGTGTCAGTGGAATTACTGGCGCCATCTTGTAATGTACCTATGTACATACATACAGTGTAATTTATACAATATATACAATATATACACACATTTATACGGTCAATGCGGGCGGTCCCAGTTTTGAATAATTAATCCTATCGCTTCAAGACTGTCTCGTTTGCCCGTGTGGCCTATTATACATAGGGAGCACAATTCATTCCTTGAAAATCAGAATATTAGAGCACAGGAGGGCGATATTGAAAGGGGATTCTTCATACCCTGTAGCGAGACATTATGAAGAAAAGCACCCAAATTGTAAAAATGTTCTACAGTTTTTTGGTCTAGACTTTGTCCCAGATAGTATTAGAGGCGGCGACCGCTTAAAGAAATTGCGGAGGTTAGAATCACGTTACATTATCGACCTTCAGTCTAAGTTTCCGTCTGGTTTAAACAGTAATGAAGAGTTATCAGTACATTTGGGAAATTAATTTTCTTGTCTGGATAATCAATTGAGACTTTATGAACCTTGTCTTCTGATTGTGGCAACCTGCTGTTGTAGGCCTCTTCGATTTTCTCATTGCTGTTTGTGTTGAGACTAGATGCATTGTATTGTACATGAAATTAATCTGTTTTGACAGCAAATGCAAGCCGATACACGGCATTATCAAGAGCAACGCCGATACACGGCTTAATCATTAACAGTGGTGGTGTGGCGGACATCTTTTAGTGATACACTAAATTGGTGTAGAAATTTTCCCAGTAAATATTGAAGTGATAGGATTAATTATTCAAAACTGGGACCGCCCGCATTGACCGTATAAATGTGTGTATATATTGTATATATTGTATAAATTACACTGTATGTATGTACATAGGTACATTACAAGATGGCGCCAGTAATTCCACTGACACTGTACGCTGTCCTCTGTCTAGGTCTATGTTGTGACACGAGGAGATAACTATGTATAAAAATATGGCGTTTCCCAGTGTGCCGTTAACACCGAGGAAGGCAGTCCGCCGAAACGCGTCTGTTCCGGAAATAAAGTCCTGTTGCCACGCCACCCGTGAGTGCTTGCATTCTTTGTAATTGAAAGGATTTGGAGCGACAATATTATACGGCCGGCACCGCCGTAACCATAGCACCCGACCGCGAGTGACTCGTTTGCCGGTGCAACTGGAGCAGTCTCATATATATATATATATATATATATATTCACTGAAAAACCTTAGGTTTCAGGGACGTTATAGTTAGTTGGACATTTCACTCCTACAAAACCATAGAAAGTTCGCCGTTATAGTTATTTCACCTAACTGTAACTCGCGCATCCGCAATGCACTGCTGATGATGTCACATATTACATCATTCATGACATGGTCAGTGACATCACTGATGACATCACTGATGATATCTCAAATGACATTTTGCATGGATAGTGACTGGATACTCAGAGTGCTGCAAGTTGACAGCAAGGTGATTTTATAAGTCTTTGGGCTTCAGCACTATGATTAGATAAGGATATAGTACTGGCTGGATGATTGCAGGAGTGCACGGAGAGTGACAGTGTGATTGGTGGACTGCATGGGTACTACGTGTGTAAATGGAGGAGTGAATCAATAGAGCCGAGATGGTTAGGGGACTGCATGGATAGCGCACATTTGATTGTAGCACTGCATGTCTTAATGCCTGAGTCATTGCACAAGTACATGGATAGTGACTGGATATGTAGAGTGCTTGAAGTTGACAGCAAGGTGGATTTATAAGTGTTTGAATTTTAGCGCAGTGATTAGATAAGGACATGGTACTAGCTGAATGATTAGAATACTGCAAGGAGACTGCCTGAGGGAATTTATAAGTGCTTGGGTATTGGCAGAGGGATTGATTAGTACATGGTACTGGCTGGGTGACTCAAGGAGTGCATTGGGAGTGACAGGGTGATTGCTGGAATGCATAGATAGTACCTTGGAAATTTCAGATGTTAATGAGCAGTGTCTATGTGGTTAGAGGACTGTATGGATAGTGCACAGGTGAATGTAGTAGTCCATGAATAGTTGTTGAATTACTTAATCTTACCTTTACAATAGTAGATATTTAAGTATTCGAAAGAATTTTTGCAGTTGTTTTTTATAATTTAAATTTTAAAAACTTTCAAACTTTAGAATTAGGGTCTGTAAAATAGAAGACAAAATACAGTTATAACATATAATATTATAATTTTAAGAAAACAACATCATTTTAGCATTATATAACATATTCAGTTTGCCTTTTTTGCTGTTCTGCACAGTGATTTCAATGTTACTCATCATATAACAGCGGACAAAAAAATTCAATTAATTAGATTGTTAAAAAAAAATAATCTGTGTCCACAATATGTACAACAAAGTCAACTATCTCTTCACATTTCCTAAAATAATCATCCGCAATAACATTGCATATAATACAAATATCAAATATATCAAATGCTTCTTTCTAAGAGAATTTTCTAATTACAATATGAAAGAGCAGAAACGATAATTGAATCAGCAATTCTTCATAGCTTCCCCTCTAAATCATGTTCTTTAAAACATTTGCAGTGAGAATCTCCAAAATAAACTTCTTAATTCATATCAATATCTTCCCTCTAGGCCGAATGATATTCCTGAAATCCTTTATATTGAAATTATCCAAAATAATCTCATTAATACTTATTAACATATTCCCAATAGGCCGAATTATGTTGTCAGAACTTTGGCATCAAATATATTAGGTATGAATTTGGTAATTTGTTATGCAAATGATATTTGAAAACCAAATGGGCATCATTACAATATATCCATCCTTTATTATACTTTAAATAGACAGTGTAGTGTCCAGATGTCGTAGAAGGTCCATCGTGGAAAATAATTGCTACTACTATGAAAGTTCTTCCTGATATTGATAGTTGACTTGCTACAAACATTTTAATTAAAGTTTCCAATTTTCTTCCAACTGCTCTACTACTTTGTATCGTTAAAATTATATATTGTCCAAATCTTTGTATAAATAATGTTGATAACATTTCTAATTTGCATTGGCTACTCTCCATATTTTGATTAGCTGATTTAACTAATTTGTTAAAAGACACTGTTTTACAATCTGGTATTGTCAAATATATGAATCTTTCAGTGTCTATCTTAGTGGTAGAAGTAAATGTACAATTTTCACATTCATGTTTCCATGCATAACAAAGCCCAAACAGATTTTCAATATGTGCTCCTTCGTCTTCCAATACTGCAAGCATATACATAAGAAATTCCTGAGCATCTTGTTGCACATTCTGTGTAAATTGTGAAGAACCAGAACACATATCCAGAAGATTCCGAATGCCAGAAACACTTTGGATTTTAGTTTGATCAGTTCTCAATTTGTCAAAAATAGAATGCAACAAGGAACAAAACCTTTTTTCTCGATTGTCCATAATTTGCAGTTGGAGATTTTCTAGAAAAAATACGACGTTCACCACTACATTAGCATAGCAGTTGATACCTGAACTATTTTCTAACTGATATCCAACAATCTCTTCAACGCTGTCCCTTTTCTTTTTGTTTGGAATCTCAACAATGTCTTGATTTTTTTTCTTCTTTCCAACTTCACTACAGAGATTCTCATATCTTCGTTTTTGACCTACTACACGCTTTTCATATATAGGATATTCACCTAAATTGGGAGCATACAGCCTTCTTAACCGATTATATTCTCTTACACAATTTGCATCTGCACTAATCTTTCTCTCGTCAAAATCAATCAAATACAATCCAGATAAAGTTCTGACTCGGAACAATGCAACATATGTCATTCCCTCTTTAAAAACAGTGTTTCCAATATTCACCAAAGTGCTGTCTACACTTAAACCTTGAGATTTATGAATGGTCACCACATATGCTAAAGAAAGAGGAAACTGTTTTCTACGGATATACAAATCTTTAACAAGCAAAAAACGAACAGAACAACGAGTAATCTGTTTTACTTCTTCAATCTGATCAAATTTGATCTTCAAAAATTCAATTCCATCTCTATTTTGATAATTAACAAAATCAGCAACTTTTCCCATTGCTCCATTTACTAAACCTTTTTCCACATCCAAATTACGCCGTAAAATTACCCGACAGTTTTCAAATACATATAATTTTTTTTCTAAACCAGCAGTTTTAGATATAGATTTTTCCCATGAATCCAATTTTGTTTTTAATTTTTCTGTCAAAATAATAGTAATGCCTTTGTGCTTATATTTTATCAATGGCTTCCATTTTATTATTTGTTGTTTTACCAGCTTTCCTCCAAATAAGACATTGTATTCTGTTTTTAAAATGTGCTGCATTCTTAAATGCACACAGGCAAGCATTAAGTTGGAGACCATGCTCACCTCATCAATAATCAGAAGTTTAATTTTCTTTAGCACTCTTGAAACTTCATAACAAGCTTCTCCAGATAGCTTGTGATATTCCAATTTGTTTTCATGCTCTACAGGTAGCATTAGTAAGCGATGTAATGTAATTCCTTTAATGTTGTGTGCTGCCAACCCAGTTGGAGCAGTTACAACATAAAGATAAATGTGATTCAGTGGTTTTCTGTAGCAAACTGGTCAAAACAAAAAAATTAAAAAACTTTTTCCTGTACCAGCTTGACCACAGTCATACATTCGGATAAGTTCAAATGATGTGCATGTGCATTCTTTCTTTTCATGAAGAAATCCATGGTCGATCTGTTCTCTCACTTGCTGATATATTTCTTTCTGTTCAATATTTAGTTGTTCTTCCAAGTTTTCTAAGTCCACAATATCTTCTTGAGCTTGATGCATTGCTGTTTCCACTTCACTCATGGCGATTGCTGCTTCATTTTCAAGAATTGGTTGGAGCAGAACTTTGACTATCTTGAGAAATGTCTCTAGCAAACTCACCTGCAATAGCAGCTTCTTGATCAATTTCTTCATTCAACATTTTGAGATAATTTTCAAAAACTGTGCATTCAATGCTATCTTTACATGTATTAAAAGAATCTTCATAGCACTGAAAATCTCCAAGTAATTCCAGTTCCGTACGCCAAGGCTTGTAGAGTTGCAGAAATGCTAAATATTAAAATTCTATTTTATCAGGAGTATCACAACTCAGTTTCCTATAATTAATCAGATTTCCTTTACTATGTTTCACCAAACATCCTTCTGAACCAACCTCTGCATATTTTTCTTCATGTATTTTCTCTGTAATATTTCTCTTAAAACTGTAATATTGCAGCACTTCATAGAGACATATGTTTGCAAGATGAGGACTTCTATTTGGCTAGCACGTATCCAAAATGTTTTTTTTAACAATATCTGTGCTTTCCGGGTCATGTAATGCTAAAAATTCAATTTCTTGTATAGATTTCAGTACTCGATTTCGCGTTGCAGCAAGACCTAGACTAACCCAAATGATTACTCTTGACTTTGAATATAAATGTGCGTCTCCTCAACTCCTTGGGATCGTAACGATGCTCTTAAATGGTCCACCTCTCGATAGCTCCAAGTCTGAGTGCTATAATAGCGCAGATCAGTGTAGCGATCAAGCGAGGGAAGGAAAGAGAGAGAACTGCAGGGAAGGAGATCTGAAATGACACGAAAGCAAGTATTCAATAACATATACTAACACACCTGTCTCCTCCCTCCTGTATAATTATGTAGGAACCCCAAGAAAGAACTACCTGTAAAATAAAAATAATGACGTATTCTGTCTGGTTGATTCAGCTCAACGTGTACCTCTCAAGAAAAGGAGGCTAGTAAGTTGAAATGAAGCACAATCTGAGGCAATATAGAAAAGAAGATATCTCACTGTTACGCATATTGCCTGTGTGTTTCTCTCTATTGTATGCAACGTCATCACCCATAATCAAGCAAAAAGTGAAGATGCACGTACCCATGCTCCCAACGGGTCTTGCTTCACAGAGGGTGTAGGAGACCGAACCTGGCTCAACCACAATCCCCTTCTAACACAATACACAATAAAATAAAAATTAATGAGACCCAATTTCTTTGAGTAGAAGAAAATCCCTCACGGGTGAAACATGTAAAGTAACTTCAGTTCTTTGCAAAGCAACCTAGAGTATGTCTATACCCTCTGCCCATCCGGGTTACTTTTCTGACATGGCGCAATGTATCACATATCAGAGAAGGCCAAGGTTCAAGGCCAATGGGAAAGTTTTTCCCATTACGATTCAACGGAACACGCTGTCTCTCCAACTTGAGGAAGAAACACACTTCACCCATGCCTATTGGCAATGTACATCCAGTAAGAGTTCTGTAGGAGAAATTTACCACTCCTACCTCGCACCACACACTGGTATTCCTGCTACTAGCAAGAGACTACAGATGTGTGCCTCACCAACGAGGAGGAACACCTAGTGCATAGGGTTCAATATGAGCAAGCAAACAAAACCACTTTTCAACACACGTACATTAGGATGCCTTGTTCTATTGTACTCCCATAGAGATTGGTGTACGTGTTTTCTTTAAAGATGTAACACACCTAGAACACTCCTAGAAAGGGGAACAGAGTTGGTGCAGCCGCACCCTTACCGGACCCGCACTCGATTCTGCTCCTGGGTTCCTGGAACAAATCCCCGCACCGGGGCTTCGACGGTTGAGCTCCTATCCGGAACTCCAAGTATGCGTCCCTGTACCGGGGCGCCAGCAATTGAGTTCCGCAATGAAACACCAAACAATCCGTAAATTACAGACGCCTAGCGCCTCTCCATTCACTATAATCCAGAGAATACTCGGCTGCGCCGCAGAGATGTAAGAACGCACAAGTACCTTCCGTTGCTCTGCATGCGTGCGTGACGTGCCACCGCCAGTGCTCATGGGATTAGTAGTTTCTGGATCCCCAATGCTGAGCTGCCGTAGCGCTGACCTGCGGGAAACAAGACAGTGCTCATTGCGGGTCCTGACAATAAACTTGCAGAGGACAACTGACCCGAGCATTCGTAGGTTCCAATCTCTCGATGGGACAGCATCTTCAAACTAAAGCTGTACAATTTCTTACTAAGACTCTCCTCATGGGAAATTTCTTCCCACATTTCTTTTAACTCTGTCTTTTCTGATTTTGCTATGTATGACGTTACATACCGAGTAACAGCAACAGACTTATCTGCAACATATTGGATATCCATATTACCATTCCACATCGACAAAATCACTGGATTATAATCATTAATATACTTTGTTGTTCAGTTCTTTTGAAATTGTAAGTATTTGGGGGAGATATTCTAGTGATGGTATGTCTCACTGCTGACATGAAACTGTTTACTCTTCCTTTGGATATTACTGGATGTGGAAAACCAAAACGACATTTGGTATAAAACTTTTCCTGCGACTTGTATTTCCGTCGCCAGTATTTGCCACATCGATGAGTTTGAAACCATAACACTTGTTGCCTTTTTTTTGTTTTTGAAAATATGTTTATTTGTATTTAAATCAATAAAAATCAGTACAACCAATATCCAGCACTTACATGAGTCATACCAAAGTACAACTTCCCTTGCACTATCACCCCTATCGTGGTTCCATGATATACTGATTGATTCGGTGCCTCCCCAGCCAACCTTGCGGAGTAAACCCTTGGAAGTCCACCATACAGAGTCCACATGCTGGCAGATCGTGCACGTATAGGCCGCGGAGACTCCACTCAGAAGGTTCCGAAGTGCAATTGGAACAAATAATCTAAAACTGAACAGCTACCCCATGCTACGTCCCTCTCCCCAACCACCACCCTCTACCCCCACACCCTCCGGCATGACTTGTTGACTGCATACATGTCAAGGCACTCAAGTCTTTCACTCTACTCCATAGACTTTCCCAACAAAGGACCACCAACAACCCAAGTATGCTATTGCCTAACCCCTCTGCTCTCCTCTAACCAGATTCAGGGGAGGGCGGGACTCGCACCACCTCCGGTCCAGAGACCCCGTCCATTTCAGTGTCAGCAGCTTTTAAGAGTTCCGCCAGTACACCCCAATCTCGGGCTGATTCCAATGCCCTATCACTATGAGCACGGGTAGCCGACTGCACGCGAGGGACCGCTTCGCAATCTGCCCACCGAGTAAATTCTGCCCTCCACTTCTGCAATCGTGGCCCACGTTGCAACTTCCAGTTAGCAGTGATTTCCTGCTTGGCTAATAACAGCCCTAGGTCTATAAATTTGCTGGTTATTTTATTCTTGGAGGTGTGGGGGAACCAGTGCAACAAACACGGGCCCATATCGAATTCAATCTCCCTGTCCGTGATAGTGCAAAGTAATGTCCATACCCCCCACCAGTAATCCCTAATCTGAGGGCAACCCCATAGCATATGACAGAGGTCAGCTCCCTCCGCTCGACAGCGATGACAGGGCGCCGTGAGTGTATGAAAGTAGCACTGAATCTTGGCTAGGGTAAAATAAGCCTGGTGTAAAATAAAAAATTGGATCTGGTAACACTTGTTGCCTTAAGGTGTTTTCTTCTCTTGTTTTTGGTATAGCACATGTAACATAGACTTCAATAAAAGATAAAGCAGTCTCATCCGAATCAGTTCCAAATTTGGGTGCATCTTTGATCCATAAAAGCATATATATGAGGAGCACCTTTAGCTTGATACTCCTTTCTCCAAAAGAAATCAATAACTTCTCCAAGAGGAGGATTGTTTTTTATTGCAGATAAAAGACATCATAGCTTGAAACCTATGATTAAAAGATCTGCATACATTTACAGGATCCAAGGAACACAATTCTCCAGGTGTCTTGAATTCAAAGTTTTTAATATTTGAATTTGCTTCTCGAAGAAATTCAAGTAAATCATCCCACGAGTATTCAGCACAGATTAGTGTAACAAACCACGTAGGTGTTCCTAAGTTCCTTAACATGCATTTAAGTTCTCCATGACAACAATACCAATACTCATTAGTACCACGCTGACACGCCATCAAATTAATCAATTGAGATTCTAAATGAATATCTCTCTCATGTACTTTGTCCATGAGTTCCTTTGCAGAAACATTTTGAAGATGAACTCCTGTTTTTAATATGTGGTTGACTGCATATGAAAGTCCAGACAAGTCACTTTCTAACAAAAGATGACATATATATGGGACACATTGTCGAAATCTTGGATCTTCTGAGTAAAATCTGGTTATCTGATATTCTGATGTGGGAATCTGTACTGGTCGTTCATCATATCGTCCACCTTTTCCAGTGGGGAAGAGCTGTGAAAAACAACCAGCTTCCAAACATTTTTCCCAAACACTCATGGGATTCCCCTTTGCTTTCTTCATTTGGAATAATTCAAAAGTATTTCCTATCACTTCTTTTGAATGTAAAGGATGTACACTATAATGTTCATAAATTTCTTCACTTTTGGACATGTCCACTTTTTCAATTTGGCCACTTGACATTTCGCTATCATCTCCTAAAACTACTTCTTCTTCTTCCACTTTTTTGTATTAATCATTGTTTTTTATGAGATATAATGTTGCCTTTTGCACTTTGCTCTACTAATTCTTGCCATATTTTCCAACTCTTCGTAGGAACACCATTAACTAGAATAACTACCGGTTCAGTTTCCTCTTTCTCTACACCAAAAGTTTCAATATTTTTCTTTAAATTTAAAGGTAAATATACAACTCTTCCTTTTAATCCTCTCTGTAAATCTGTGGGAGGCAACATTCCTGTTTTAGGATCCATACAAACAGCCTGAAACGGTGCACAGATTGAATCAGAATAGAATCATAAGTGTTGAAATCTATCAGTTGTGGAGGAATAGCTACCAACTCTAGGTTATTATGTACAGCTCCAGCTGGCATTTTGTTATCCTCTAATTTGTTATAACAATATTTACAAATACGTTGATCACTACCCAAATCAAAGCAATCTTCTACCAACAAATAAGTTGCAAATTCCTTCCACTTATCATTGTTTTCTTTTCCACTTTTTAAATACAGGTCAACATTCCTTGTCTGATTTTTATAGTGAGTTCGTCGACAACAAATACAAACATAATTTGGTCTTTCACAACAAATTACCTTAAGATTCATAATTTCTTCTTCAAAGTTCTCAGTACTACTATGTCCCGCGTCTTCTTCAACAGCTACTTCTATCAATGTCTCACTTTGAATACAATCTTGTTTAGGACCAAAGTAACGAAACTCTATTTCATCACAAACATTCTTTACATCTGATACAGATCCATGCAAATGAGCACTGTTTAAGTCACTTAAAATTATTGCTGGACATTTTGCGTAATACAATCTTTGGACTAACTTCGGCATTTGAGAATGATGTACTGCTAACATTCTGAAATGATGAAAAACACTTTGACACACTTTTTCTAGAAAGACAAGCCAAAGAATGACCTTGCAAACCACTATTTTTTCTCACTTTGCAAGGATCTAGTCCTTGCAGCATCTTAAACTTTTGTTTAACACGTTTTTTACTATACGCTCGTAAGAAATTCCATAAAATATCAATAGACTCCTGTTGTATACTACAAATACTACTACAATCCCAAGTATACACTGGGGCTTTAGAACATCTCCATAGAACATCATCAGCTATCACTGCTTCTACATTTTTAGGAACCATCTTTTCTTTTTCAATTGGACAACCGTTTTTTACTTCATAAGCACGACCACTGGTATCTACTGCATGCAATAATGTATTGGTTTGAAAACAACTCTCTTCATTAAAAAAAAGGCTCTGAACTTGAACTGTGCTTTCATTTACCCAAAAGAAATCACAAAAGTTAGTTCTGTTAATTAGTCTCTTCTTTTTACTTTTGTCCTTCATTACATGTATTGGCTTATCTAATGATCAAATTCTGTTTAAAACTAAAATGAATAATGTCCTTTTTAATTCAAAAGCCTTCTCAACAATAGTTTCAATCTGTTTCATCTTTTTTTGTTAAAATGCTGATCTTTTTTAATATTTCTTCACATCTTTCAGCAAATTAAAGACAACTCTAATGTAAATCATTATTTTCCTAATTTCTTCATATTGATTCTTTCACCTTTTACCATACATTGTTTTTTGAAAACTTGATTTCCCAATAATTTCTCCTTTTTTCATTCTTCTTTGTTGTTGAGATATTCTTTCTACTTTCTACATTGTGCAGATTGTTTCTACTCTTTGAAAGTCTTTTAATAAATTATTTTGTTCTCTTACTACAAGACTTTTTCTTTTTTCCCACATGTTGTAGTTCATCTAATTCTTGCTGTTGTGTTTTCTTAAAATAATAGTCCTTTTTTTGTTGTTGTTTCCTATTTTGTGTTAATCTAGTCATGGTAAAATTTTCTTAATGATGAAGAATATCTCTTAAAAAAAAATATATATTATTAAAATAAATCTATAAAATATACTATTGTATTACTAAACAAACACATTATACATAAAAACCATTTAAACGCTTTGTTTTTAAATCACAATCCATTTACTGCAGTAGACGGGTACTAAATGTATATTTGTAGGAGTGAATGAGTAGTGTTTACGTGTTTAGAGGACTGCATCAATAGTGGATAGAGGATTGTAATACCAGGGTCCTTGCTTGAGTACATGGGTAGTGACTGCATGATTAGAGTACTGCAACGAAAGAGGATGGTGAATTTATAAGTGCTTGGGTTTTGGCGCAGTGATTAGATAAGGACATAATACTGGCTGGATGATTGGAGGAGTGCACAGAGAGTGACAGTGTGATTTCTGGACTGCATGAGTACTACCTGGGAAATTGGAGGAGTGAATCAGTACTGTGAAGGTGGTTAGGGGAGAGCATGGATAGTGCACATGTCACTGTAGCACTGCAAGGCTTAATCCCTCAGTCATTGTACAAGAACATGGATAGTGACTGGATAATAAGGGGCATATTATCAAGGACGGCGTTAAAAATGATTGCCCGTTTAGCGGCAGAAAACTGCGCTAAAGCGGCGATAATGGGCTTGATAATATGTCCTAGAGAAATCCAATAGAAGTACTTGTTGTGGTGTGAACATGGGCTTCTATTGTAATTCTCCAGGGCATATTATCAAGCCCATTACCGCCGCTTTAGTGGCAGTTTTCTGCCTCTAAACCGGTGATAATTTTAACGCATTCCTTGATAATATACCCCTTAGAGTGCTGCAAATTGACAGCATGGTGAATTTATAAGTGCTTGGGTTTTGGCGTCGTGATTAGATGAGGACATGCTACTGGCTGGATGATTAGAGGAGTGCACAGTGAGTGACAGTATAATTGCTGGACTGCATGAGTACTACCTGGTTAATTGGAGGAGTGAATCAGTAGTGTGGAGGTGGTTAGGGAACTCCATGGATAGTACACATTTCATTGTAGCACTGCATGTCTTAATGCCTCAGTCATTGTACAAGTACATGGATAGCGACTGGATACTTAGGAAGTTGACAGCATGGTGATTTTAAAAGTGCTTCGGTTTTGGCGCAGTGATTAGATAAGAACATGGTACTAGCTGGATGATTAGAGGAGTGCACAGAGAGTGACAGTGTGATTGCTGGACTTCATGGATACTACCTGGGTAACTGGAGGAGTGAATCAGTACTGTGCAGGTGGTTAGAGGACTGCATGGATACTGCACATTTGATTGTAGCACTGCATGTCTTAATGCCTGAGTCATTGTACAAGTACATGGATAGTGACTGGATATTTAGAGTGCTGCAAGTTGACAGCATGGTGAATTTATAAATGCTTGGGTTTTGGTGCAGTGATTAGATAAGGACATGGTACTAGCTGGATGATTAGAGGAGTGCACAGACAGTGACAGTGTGATTGCGTGGACTTCATGGGTACGACCTGTGTAATTGGAGCAGTAAGTCCGTACTTTGTAGGTGATTAGGGGACTGCATGGATAGTGCACATTTTATTGTAGTACTGCATGTCTTAATGCTATCAACAGTCCAACATCTCGTGGCGCACGCGAACGGATAGGAAAATGTGTCGGCGAACGCAGGGATCCTGTAAGTAGCTACCGTGAACGCAAAAACACATTTTTAAAGCGCGAACAAAAAAATACTTCCGCTTTCGCAGCGGATCGTGAAAGTTTCTACATCTCCGCGTTCTCCACGGAACATGGAAATACCCAAACTTTGCAACTTCCGTGAGCGGAACGGAAATTTTCGCCCAGGCCTAGTATTAATGCCTCAGTCATTGTACAAGTACATGGATAGTGACTGGATACTTTGAGTGCTGCAAGTTGACAGCATAGTGAATTTATAAGTGCTTGGGTTTTGGCGCAATGATTAGATAAGGACATGCTACTGGCTGGATGATTAGAGGAGTGCACAGAAAGTGACAGTGGGATTCCTGGAATCTATGGGTACTACCTGGGTAATTGGAGGAGTGAATCAGTACTGTGTAGGTGGTTAGGGGACTGCATGCATTGTGCACATTTGATTGTAACACTGCATGTCTTAATGTCTGAGTCATTGTACAAGTACATAGATAGTGACTGGATACTTAGATTGCTGCAAGTTGACAGCATGGTCAATTTATAAGTGCTTGGGTTTTGGCGTAGTGATTAGATAAGGACATGCTAATAGCTAGATGATTAGTGGAGTGCACAGAGAGTGACAGTGTGATTGCTGGACTTCATGGGTACTACCTGGGTAATTGGAGGAGTGAATCAGTACTGTGTAGGTGGTTAGTGGACTGCATGGACAGTGCACACTTGATTGTAGCACTGCATGTCTTAATGCCTGAGGCTTAGTACAAGTACATGGATAGTGACTGGATCCTTAGAGTGCTGCATGTTGACAGCATGGGGAATTTGTAAGAGCTTGGGTTTTGGCGCAGTGATTCGATAAGGACATGGTACTAGCTGGATGATTAGAGGAGTGCACAAAGAGTGACAGTGTGATTGATGGACTTCATGAATTCGAGCTGGGTAATTGGAGTAGTGAATCAGTACTGTGTAGGTGATTAGTGAAGTGCATGGATAGTCCACATTTGATTGTAGTACTGCATGTCTTAATGCCTCAGTCATTGTAGAAGGATTAGATGAGGACATGCTACTGGCTGGATGATTAGAGGAGTGCACAGAGAGTGACAGTGTGATTGCTGAACTTCATGGGTACTACTTGGGTAATTGGAGGATTTAATCAATACTGTGTAGGTGGTTAGGGGACTGCATGCATAGTGCACATTTGATTGTAACACTGCATTTCTTAATGCCTGAGTCATTGTACAAGTACATGGATAGTGACTGGATACTTAGAGTGCTGCAAGTTGATGGCATGGTGAATTTATAAGTGCTTGGGATTTGGCGCAGTGATAAGGTAAGGACATAATACTGTCTGGATGAATAGAGGAGTGCACAGAGTGTGACAGTGTGATTGCTGGACTTCATGTGTACTACCTGGGTAATTGGAAGAGTGAATCAGTACTGTGTAGGTGGTTAGGGGACTGCATGGCAAGTGTACATTTGATTGTAGCACTGCATGTCTTAATGCCTGAGGCATTGCACAAGTACATGGATAGTGTCTAGATACTTAGAGTGCTGCAAGTTGACAGCATGGTGAATTTATAAGTCCGTGGATTTTGGCTCAGTGATTAGATAAGGACATGGTTGTAGCTGGATGATGAGAGCAGCGAACAGAGAGTGACAGTGTGATTGGTGGACTGCATGGGTACTACCTGGGTAATTGGAGGAGTGAATCAGTCCTGTGAAGGTGGTTAGGGAACAGCATGGGACAGTGCACATTTGATTGTAGCACTGCATGTCCTAATTCCTGAGTCATTGTACAAGTACATGGAGAGTGCTGCAAGTTGACAGCATGGTGAATGTATAAGTGCTTGGGTTTTGGCGCAGTGGTTAGATAAGGACATAATGCTAGCTGGATGATTGGCGGAGTGCACAGAGAGTGACAGTGTGATTGCTGGACTGCATGGGTACTACCTGGGTAATTGGAGTAGTGAATCAGTACTGTGAAGGTGTTTAGGGGACAGCATGGATAGTGTGAATTTCGCTGTAGAACTGCATGTCTTAATCCCTCAGTCATTTGTCAAGTAAATGGATAGTGACTGGTTAGTTAGAGTGCTGTAAGTTGATGGCATGGTGAATTTATAAGTGCTAGGGTTTTGGCACAGTGATTAGGAAAGGACATGCTACTGGCTGGATGATTAGAGGAGTGCACAGAGAGTGACAGTATGATTGCTGGACTTCCTGAGTACGAACTGGGTAATTAGAGGAATGAATCAGTAGTGTGAAGGTGGTTAGGGGACATCATGCACAGTGCACATTGGATTGTAGCACTGCATGTCTTAATGCCTGAGTCATTGTACAAGTACATGGATAGTGACTGGATTCTTAGAGTGCTACAATTTGACAGCATGGTGAAATTATAAGTCTGTGGGTTTTGACGCAGTGATTAGATAAGGACATGGTACTAGCTGGATGATGAGAGCAGCGCACACAGAGTGGCAGTGTGATTGCTGGACTTCATGGGTACTACCTGGGTAATTGGAGGAGTTAATCAGTCCTGTGAAGGTGGTTAGTGGACAGCACGGAACAGTGCACATTTGATTGTAGCACTGCATGTCTTATTGCCTGAGTCATTGTACAAGTACATGGATAGTGACTGGATACTTAGAGTGCTGCAAGTTGACAGCATGGTGAATGTATAAGTCCTTGGGTTTTGTGGCAGTGATTAGATAAGGACATGGTACTAGCTGGATGATGAGAGCAGTGCACAGAGAGTGACAGTGTAATTGCTGGACTTCATGGTTACTACCTGGGTAATTGGAGTAGTGAATCAGTACTGTGTAGGTGATTAGGGGACTGCATGGATAGTGCACATTTGATTGTAGTACTGCATGCCTTAATGCCTGAGTCATTGTACAAGGACATGGATAGTGACTTGATACTTAGAGTGCTGCACGTTGACAGCATGGTGAATTTATAAGTTCTTAGGTTTTGGCGCAATGATTAGATAAGGATATAATACTGGCTGGATGATTGGAGGAGTGCACAGAGAGTGACAGAATGATTGCTGGACTGCATGGGTACTACCTGGGTAATTGTAGGAGTGAATCAGTACTGTGAAGGTGGTTCGGGGACAGCAAGGATAGTGTACATTTCACTTTAGCACTGCATGTCTTAATTAAGGGTGGGCAGAATTTGCAAATTTGCCTATGCAAATTATCGCGAAATTGCTCTAAATCTCCGCGAACACGCGGAACTTTTGTGAAGACGCAGAGATTGCTTTTCCCGCCTGTTCGCAATGTGTTTTTGCATGTTCGCGGGGAAATATATCTCTAACTTACCCATGCGGTCGCTATTGGGCGTGGCCATCTTCCTCGCGATGCTTATTTCCTGTTCCGGGTCAAATGACGCGTTCGCGATCGCAATCTCTCACGGGATAGTGCGACCGGCTATCAACAATCCAACATCTCGTGGCGCACTCGAACGGATATGAAAACGTGTCGGCGAACACAGGGATCCTGTAAGTAGCTACCGCGAACTCGAGAACGCATTTTTAAAGCGCGAACAAGAAAATACTTCCGCTGTCGCAGAGGATCATGAAAGTTTCGACATCTCCGCATTCTCTGCGGAACGTGGAAATGCCCAAACTTCGCAACTTCTGTGAGCGGAACGGAAATGTTCGCCCGGGCCTAGTCTTAATGCCTCAGTCATTGTACAAGTACATGGATTGTGAATGGATACTTTGAGTGCTGCAAGTTGACAGCATAGTGAATTCATAAGTGCTTGGGTTTTGGCGCAATGATTAAATAAGGACATGCTACTGGCTGGATGATTAGAGGAGTGTACAGAAAGTGACAGTGGGATTCCTGGACTCTATGGATACTACATGGGTGATTGGAGGATTGAATCAGTACTGTGTAGGTGGTTAGTGGACTGCATGGATAGTGCACATTTGATTGTAGCACTGCATGTCTTAATGCCTGAGGCATAGTACAAGTACATGGATAGTGACTGGATCCTTAGAGTGCTGTACGTTGACAGCATGGTTTAATTTAAAAGTGCTTGGGTTTTGGCATAGTGATTAGATAAGGACATGGTACCAGCTGGATGATTAGAGGAGTGCACAGAGAGTGACAGAGTGATTGATGGACTTCATGGGTACGACCTGGGTAATTGGAGTAGTGAATCAGTACTGTGTAGGTGATTAGGGGACTGCATGGATAGTGAATATTTGATTGTAGTACTGCATGTTTTAATACCTCATTAATTGTACAAGCACATGGATAGTGACTGGATGCTTAGAGTACCAAAGTTAACAGCATGGTGACTTTATAAGTGCTTGGGTTTTGGCGCAGTGATTAGATAAGGACATGGTACTGGCTGGATGATTGGAGGAGTGCACAGAGAGTGACAGAATGATTGCTGGACTGCATGGGTACTACCTGGGTAATTGTAGGAGTGAATCAGTACTGTGAAGGTGGTTCGGGGACAGCAAGGATAGTGTACATTTCACTTTAGCACTGCATGTCTTAATTAAGGGTGGGCAGAATTTGCAAATTTGCCTATGCAAATTATCGCGAAATTGCTCTAAATCTCCGCGAACATGCGGAACTTTTGTGAAGACGCAGAGATTGCTTTTCCCACCTGTTCGCAATGTGTTTTTGCATGTTCGCGGGGAAATATATCTCTAACTTACCCATGCGGTCGCTATTGGGCGTGGCCATCTTCCTCGCGATGCTTATTTCCTGTTCCGGGTCAAATGACGCGTTCGCGATCGCAATCTCTCGCGGGATAGTGCGACCGGCTATCAACAATCCAACATCTCGTGGCGCACTCGAACGGATATGAAAACGTGTCGGCGAACACAGGGATCCTGTAAGTAGCTACCGCGAACTCGAGAACGCATTTTTAAAGCGCGAACAAGAAAATACTTCCGCTGTCGCAGAGGATCGTGAACGTTTCGACATCTCCGCGTTCTCTGCGGAACGTGGAAATGCCCAAACTTCGCAACTTCTGTGAGCGGAACGGAAATGTTCGCCCGGGCCTAGTCTTAATGCCTCAGTCATTGTACAAGTACATGGATTGTGAATGGATACTTTGAGTGCTGCAAGTTGACAGCATAGTGAATTTATAAGTGCTTGGGTTTTGGCGCAATGATTAGATAAGGACATGCTACTGGCTGGATGATTAGAGGAGTGTACAGAAAGTGACAGTGGGATTCCTGGACTCTATGGATACTACATGGGTGATTGGAGGATTGAATCAGTACTGTGTAGGTGGTTAGTGGACTGCATGGATAGTGCACATTTGATTGTAGCACTGCATGTCTTAATGCCTGAGGCATAGTACAAGTACATGGATAGTGACTGGATCCTTAGAGTGCTGTACGTTGACAGCATGGGTAATTTAAAAGTGCTTGGGTTTTGGCACAGTGATTAGATAAGGACATGGTACCAGCTGGATGATTAGAGGAGTGCACAGAGAGTGACAGAGTGATTGATGGACTTCATGGGTACGACCTGGGTAATTGGAGTAGTGAATCAGTACTGTGTAGGTGATTAGGGGACTGCATGGATAGTGAATATTTGATTGTAGTACTGCATGTTTTAATACCTCATTAATTGTACAAGCACATGGATAGTGACTGGATGCTTAGAGTACTGCAAGTTAACAGCATGGTGACTTTATAAGTGCTTGGGTTTTGGCGCAGTGATTAGATAAGGACATGGTACTGGCTGGATGATTGGAGGAGTGCACAGAGAGTGACAGTGTGATTGCTGGACTGCATGGGAACTACCTGGGTAATTTGAGGAGAGAATCAGTCCTGTGAAAGTGGTTAGGGGACAGCACGCATTGTGCACATTTGATTGTAACACTGCATGTCTTAATGCCTGAATCATTGTACAAGTACATGGATAGTGACTGGATACTTAGAGTGCTGCAAGTTGAAGGCATGGTGAATTTATAAGTGCTTGGGTTTTGGCGCAGTGATTAGGTAAGGACATAATACTGTCTGGATGATTAGAGGAGTGCACAGAGTGTGACAGTGTGATTGCTGGACTTCACAGACCAAGTCAGGAATTAGTCATATATAAGTTTTTGACTAATTTGTTTTTTTTAGACATGACACCTGGTCAATTCACATTAAACATATTTTTTGACCACGTAGTCATTTTTAAAGCACTATCACATTATCGCACTGCACTTTTTGTATTCTTTGAAATATTTTTGCACACTTTTGGCAGGAGATTTCCTTTGTTGGGGATCATTGAGACGGGTACCCAGTAGAGCCGGGTGGCTCGAGAGAGTAGGGGCCCTGACTCTGACCCCCTAGGGTCTCACATGACGAAGCTCCGCCATTAAGGGTGGCCCGATAGACTCTTAATCTTCCTGCCTAGTGATGCAGTCATGCTTTGACGTAAGGGGCAGCACATACAGCATCATGCGGCATTTTGTTTACTTTTCGACTTAGGACCTTCTGTTAGTGTTTGGTGATTAGGGGACTGCATGGATAGTTCACATTTGATTGTAGTACTGCAAGTCTTAATGCCTGAGTCATTGTACAAGTACATGGATAGTGACTTGATACTTAGAGTGCTGCACGTTGACAGCATGGTGAATTTATAAGTTCTTAGGTTTTGGCGCAGTGATTAGATAAGGATATAATACTGGCTGGATGATTGGAGGAGTGCAAAGAGAGTGACAGTATGATTGCTGGACTGCATGGGTACTACCTGGGTAATTGTAGGAGTGAATCATTACTGTGAAGGTGGTTAGGGGACAGCAAGGATAGTGCACATTTCACTTTAGCACTGCATGTCTTAATTAGGGGTGGGCAGAATTTGCAAATTTGCCTATGCAAATTATCGCGAAATTGCTCTAAATCTCCGCGAACACGCGGAACTTTTGTGAAGACGCAGAGATTGCTTTTCCCGCCTGTTCGCGATGTGTTTTTGCGTGTTCGCGGGGAAATATATCTCTAACTTACCCATGCGGTCGCTATTGGGCGTGGCCATCCTTCTCGCGATGCTTATTTCCTGTTCCGGGTCGAATGACGCGTTCGCGATCGCAATCTCTTGCGGGATAGTGCGACCGGCTATCAACAATCCAACATCTCCTGGCGCACTCGAACGGATATGAATACATGTTGGCGAACACAGGGATCCTGTAAGTAGCTACCTCGAATGCGAGAACGAATTTTTAAAGCGCGAACAAGAAAATACTTCCGCTGTCGCAGCGGATCGTGAAAGTTTTGACATCTCTGCGTTCTCTGCGGAACGTTGAAATGCCCAAACTTTGCAACTTCTGTGAGCGGAACGGAAATGTTCGCCCGGGCCTAGTCTTAATGCCTCAGTCATTGTACACGTACATGGGTAGTGAATGGATACTTTGAGTGCTGCAAGTTGACAGCATAGTGAATTTATAAGTGCTTGGGTTTTGGTGCAATGATTAGATAAGGACATGCTACTGGCTGGATGATTAGAGGAGTGTACAGAAAGTGACAGTCAGATTCCTGGACTCTATGGGTACTACATGGGTGATTGGAGGATTGAATCAGGACTGTGTAGGTGGTTAGTGGACTGCATGGATAGTGCACATTTGATTGTGGCACTGCATGTCTTAATGCCTGAGGCATAGTACAAGTACATGGATAGTGACTGGATCCTTAGAGTGCTGCACGTTGACAGCATGGGGAATTTATAAGTGCTTGGGTTTTGGCGCAGTGATTAGATAAGGACATGGAACCAGCTGGATGATTAGAGGAGTGCACAGAGAGTGACAGTGTGATTGATGGACTTCATGGGTACGACCTGGGTAATTGGAGTAGTGAATCAGTACTGTGTAGGTGATTAGGGGACTGCATGGATAGTGAACATTTGATTGTAGTACTGCATGTCTTAATGCCTCAGTAATTGTACAAGCACATGGATAGTGACTGGATGCTTAGAGTACTGCACGTTAACAGCATGATGACTTTATAAGTGCTTGGGTTTTGGCGCAGTGATTAGATAAGGACATGGTACTGGCTGGATGATTGGAGGAGTGCACAGAGAGTGACAGTGTGATTGCTGGACTGCATGGGTACTACCTGGGTAATTGGAGGAGAGAATCAGTCCTGTGAAAGTGGTTAGGGGACAGCACGCATAGTGCACATTTGATTGTAACACTGCATGTCGTAATGCCTGAATCATTGTACAAGTACATGGATAGTGACTGGATACTTAGAGTGCTGCAAGTTGATGGCATGGTGAATTTATAAGTGCCTGGGTGTTGGCGCAGTGATTAGATAAGGACATAATACTGTCTGGATGATTAGAGGAGTGCACAGAGTGTGACAGTGTGATTGCTGGACTTCATGTGTACTACCTGGGTAATTGGATGAGTGAATCAGTACTGTGTAAATGGTTAGGGGACTGCATGGAAAGTGCACATTTGATTGTAGCACTGCATATCTTAATGCCTGAGGCATTGCACAAGTACATGGATAGTGACTGGATACTTAGAGTGCTGCAAGTTGACAGCATGGTGAATGTATAAGTGCTTGGGTTTTGGCGCACTGGTTAGATAAGGACATAATACTAGCTTGATGATTGGCAGAGTGGACAGAGAGTGACAGTGTGATTGCTGGACTAAGTGGGTACTATCTGGGTAATTGGAGTAGTGAATCAGTACTGTGAAGGTGTCTAATGGTCCAGGGAAGACATGGCTTGGCAATTCGGGCTGGACTGTTCCCATGAGGCACAGGGTCAGACTGATTTGCATATGGCCATGTCCGAACTGGGGTGGCAGAGTGGGCTAAAGAACGGTGATGGATTAAACCCAGATCAGTTGACTGGGGGTGAGTGCTGGCAATGTTCAACACTCCGTCCATCATTTCCTTTGGTTTTTGCTTTGTTCGCCATAAGTTGGCAGGGTATGCTCAGACGTGAGTCCCTTGCTCACTTTGCCACTGGATTCAAGCAAGCCTGGCTGAAGACGGCTGAAATGCCAGAAACCGGTCCTAGGAAGCTTGTTTCCGGTCCAGGGAAGACATGGCTTGGCAGTTCGGGCTGGACTGTTCCCATGAGGCACAGGGTCAGACTGATTTGCATATGGCCATGTCTGAACTGGGGTGGCAGAGTGGGCAAAAGAACGGTGATGGATTAAACCCAGATCAGTTGACTGGGGGTGAGTGCTTGCAATGTTCAACACTCCGTCCATCATTTCCTTTGGTTTTTGCTTTCTTCACCATAAGTTGGCAGGGTATGCGCAGACGTGAGTCCCTTGCTCACTTTGCCACTGGATTCACGCAAGCCTGGCTGAACACGGCTGAAATGCCAGAAACCGGTCCTAGGAAGCTTGTTTCCGGTCCAGGGAAGACATGGCTTGGCAGTTTGGGCTGGACTGTTCCCATGAGGCACAGGGTCAGACTGATTTGCATATGGCCATGTCTGAACTGGGGTGGCAGAGTGGGCTAAAGAACGGTGATGGATTAAACCCAGATCAGTTGACTGGGGGTGAGTGATTGCAATGTTCAACACTCCGTCCATCATTGCCTTTGGTTTTTGCGGTGTTTAGGGGACAGCATGGATAGTGCGAATTTCACTGTAGCACTGCATGTCTTAATCCCTCAGTCATTTGTCAGGTAAATGGATAGTGACTGGTAAGTTAGAGTGCTGTAAGTTGATGGCATGGTGAATTTATAAGTGCTAGGGTTTTGGCACAGTGATTAGGAAAGGACATGCTACTGGCTGGATGATTAAAGGAGTGCACAGAGAGTGACAGTGTGATTGCTCGACTTCCTGAGTACGAACTGGGTAATTGGAGGAATGAATCAGTAGTGTGAAGGTGGTTAGGGGACAGCATGCATAGTGTACATTGGATTGTAGCACTGCATGTCTTAATGCCTGAGTCATCGTACAAGTACATGGATAGTGACTGGATTCTTAGAGTGCTACAATTTGACAGCATGGTGGATTTATAAGTCTGTGGGTTTTGGCGCAGTGATGAGATAAGGACATGGTACTAGCTGGATGATGAGAGCAGCGCACACAGAGTGACTGTTTGATTGCTGGACTGCATGGGTACTACCTGGGTAATTGGAGGAATAAATCAGTCCTGTGAAGGTGGTTAGTGGACAGCATGGAGCAGTGCACATTTGATTGTAGCACTGCATGTCTTATTGCCTGAGTCATTGTACAAGTACATGGATAGGGACTGGGTACTTAGAGTGCTGCAAGTTGACAGCATGGTGAATGTATAAGTCCTTGGGTTTTGTGGCAGTGATTAGATAAGGACATGGTACTAGCTGGATGATGAGAGCAGTGCACAGAGAGTGACAGTGTGATTGCTGGACTTCATGGTTACTACCTGGGTAATTGGAGTAGTGAATCAGTACTGTGTAGGTGATTAGGGGACTGCATGGATAGTGCACATTTGATTGTAGTACTGCATGCCTTAATGCCTGAGTCATTGTACAAGGACATGGATAGTGACTTGATACTTAGAGTGCTGCACGTTGACAGCATGGTGAATTTATAAGTTCTTAGGTTTTGGCGCAGTGATTAGATAAGGATATAATACTGGCTGGATGATTGGAGGAGTGCACAGAGAGTGACAGAATGATTGCTGGACTGCATGGGTACTACCTGGGTAATTGTAGGAGTGAATCAGTACTGTGAAGGTGGTTCGGGGACAGCAAGGATAGTGTACATTTCACTTTAGCACTGCATGTCTTAATTAAGGGTGGGCAGAATTTGCAAATTTGCCTATGCAAATTATCGCGAAATTGCTCTAAATCTCCGCGAACACGCGGAACTTTTGTGAAGACGCAGAGATTGCTTTTCCCGCCTGTTCGCAATGTGTTTTTGCATGTTCGCGGGGAAATATATCTCTAACTTACCCATGCGGTCGCTATTGGGCGTGGCCATCTTCCTCGCGATGCTTATTTCCTGTTCCGGGTCAAATGACGCGTTCGTGATCGCAATCTCTCGCGGGATAGTGCGACTGGCTATCAACAATCCAACATCTCGTGGCGCACTCGAACGGATATGAAAACGTGTCGGCGAACACAGGGATCCTGTAAGTAGCTACCGCGAACTCGAGAACGCATTTTTAAAGCGCGAACAAGAAAATACTTCCGCTGTCGCAGAGGATCGTGAAAGTTTCGACATCTCCGCGTTCTCTGCGGAACGTGGAAATGCCCAAACTTCGCAACTTCTGTGAGCGGAACGGAAATGTTTGCCCGGGCCTAGTCTTAATGCCTCAGTCATTGTACAAGTACATGGATTGTGAATGGATACTTTGAGTGCTGCAAGTTGACAGCATAGTGAATTTATAAGTGCTTGGGTTTTGGCGCAATGATTACATAAGGACATGCTACTGGCTAGATGATTAGAGGAGTGTACAGAAAGTGACAGTGGGATTCCTGGACTCTATGGATACTACATGGGTGATTGGAGGATTGAATCAGTACTGTGTAGGTGGTTAGTGGACTGCATGGATAGTGCACATTTGATTGTAGCACTGCATGTCTTAATGCCTGAGGCATAGTACAAGTACATGGATAGTGACTGGATCCTTAGAGTGCTGTACGTTGACAGCATGGGTAATTTAAAAGTGCTTGGGTTTTGGCACAGTGATTAGATAAGGACATGGTACCAGCTGGATGATTAGAGGAGTGCACAGAGAGTGACAGAGTGATTGATGGACTTCATGGGTACGACCTGGGTAATTGGAGTAGTGAATCAGTACTGTGTAGGTGATTAGGGGACTGCATGGATAGTGAATATTTGATTGTAGTACTGCATGTTTTAATACCTCATTAATTGTACAAGCACATGGATAGTGACTGGATGCTTAGAGTACTGCAAGTTAACAGCATGGTGACTTTAAAAGTGCTTGGGTTTTGGCGCAGTGATTAGATAAGGACATGGTACTGGCTGGATGATTGGAGGAGTGCACAGAGAGTGACAGTGTGATTGCTGGACTGCATGGGAACTACCTGGGTAATTGGAGGAGAGAATCAGTCCTGTGAAAGTGGTTAGGGGACAGCACGCATTGTGCACATTTGATTGTAGCACTGCATGTCTTATTGCCTGAGTCATTGTACAAGTACATGGATAGGGACTGGGTACTTAGAGTGCTGCAAGTTGACAGCATGGTGAATGTATAAGTCCTTGGGTTTTGTGGCAGTGATTAGATAAGGACATGGTACTAGCTGGATGATGAGAGCAGTGCACAGAGAGTGACAGTGTGATTGCTGGACTTCATGGTTACTACCTGGGTAATTGGAGTAGTGAATCAGTACTGTGTAGGTGATTAGGGGACTGCATGGATAGTGCACATTTGATTGTAGTACTGCATGCCTTAATGCCTGAGTCATTGTACAAGGACATGGATAGTGACTTGATACTTTGAGTGCTGCACGTTGACAGCATGGTGAATTTATAAGTTCTTAGGTTTTGGCGCAGTGATTAGATAAGGATATAATACTGGCTGGATGATTGGAGGAGTGCACAGAGAGTGACAGAATGATTGCTGGACTGCATGGGTACTACCTGGGTAATTGTAGGAGTGAATCAGTACTGTGAAGGTGGTTCGGGGACAGCAAGGATAGTGTACATTTCACTTTAGCACTGCATGTCTTAATTAAGGGTGGGCAGAATTTGCAAATTTGCCTATGCAAATTATCGCGAAATTGCTCTAAATCTCCGCGAACACGCGGAACTTTTGTGAAGACGCAGAGATTGCTTTTCCCGCCTGTTCGCAATGTGTTTTTGCATGTTCGCGGGGAAATATATCTCTAACTTACCCATGCGGTCGCTATTGGGCGTGGCCATCTTCCTCGCGATGCTTATTTCCTGTTCCGGGTCAAATGACGCGTTCGTGATCGCAATCTCTCGCGGGATAGTGCGACCGGCTATCAACAATCCAACATCTCGTGGCGCACTCGAACGGATATGAAAACGTGTCGGCGAACACAGGGATCCTGTAAGTAGCTACCGCGAACTCGAGAACGCATTTTTAAAGCGCGAACAAGAAAATACTTCCGCTGTCGCAGAGGATCGTGAAAGTTTCGACATCTCCGCGTTCTCTGCGGAACGTGGAAATGCCCAAACTTCGCAACTTCTGTGAGCGGAACGGAAATGTTTGCCCGGGCCTAGTCTTAATGCCTCAGTCATTGTACAAGTACATGGATTGTGAATGGATACTTTGAGTGCTGCAAGTTGACAGCATAGTGAATTTATAAGTGCTTGGGTTTTGGCGCAATGATTAGATAAGGACATGCTACTGGCTAGATGATTAGAGGAGTGTACAGAAAGTGACAGAGGGATTCCTGGACTCTATGGATACTACATGGGTGATTGGAGGATTGAATCAGTACTGTGTAGGTGGTTAGTGGACTGCATGGATAGTGCACATTTGATTGTAGCACTGCATGTCTTAATGCCTGAGGCATAGTACAAGTACATGGATAGTGACTGGATCCTTAGAGTGCTGTACGTTGACAGCATGGGTAATTTAAAAGTGCTTGGGTTTTGGCACAGTGATTAGATAAGGACATGGTACCAGCTGGATGATTAGAGGAGTGCACAGAGAGTGACAGAGTGATTGATGGACTTCATGGGTACGACCTGGGTAATTGGAGTAGTGAATCAGTACTGTGTAGGTGATTAGGGGACTGCATGGATAGTGAATATTTGATTGTAGTACTGCATGTTTTAATACCTCATTAATTGTACAAGCACATGGATAGTGACTGGATGCTTAGAGTACTGCAAGTTAACAGCATGGTGACTTTAAAAGTGCTTGGGTTTTGGCGCAGTGATTAGATAAGGACATGGTACTGGCTGGATGATTGGAGGAGTGCACAGAGAGTGACAGTGTGATTGCTGGACTGCATGGGAACTACCTGGGTAATTGGAGGAGAGAATCAGTCCTGTGAAAGTGGTTAGGGGACAGCACGCATTGTGCACATTTGATTGTAACACTGCATGTCTTAATGCCTGAATCATTGTACAAGTACATGGATAGTGACTGGATACTTAGAGTGCTGCAAGTTGAAGGCATGGTGAATTTATAAGTGCTTGGGTTTTGGCGCAGTGATTAGGTAAGGACATAATACTGTCTGGATGATTAGAGGAGTGCACAGAGTGTGACAGTGTGATTGCTGGACTTCATGTGTACCTCCTGGGTAATTGGATGAGTGAATCAGTACTGTGTAGGTGGTTAGGGGACTGCATGGAAAGTGCACATTTGATTGTAGCACTGCATGTCTTAATGCCTGAGGCATTGCACAAGTACATGGACAGTGACTGGATACTTAGAGTGCTGCAAGTTGACAGCATGGTGAATGTATAAGTGCATGGGTTTTGGCGCAGTGGTTAGATAAGTACATAATACTAGCTGGATGACTGGCGGAGTGCACAGAGAGTGACAGTGTGATTGCTGGACTGCATGGGTACTACCTGGATAATTGGAGGAGTGAATCAGTACTGTGAACGTTTTTAGAGGACAACATGGATAGTGCGAATTTCACTGTAGCACTGCATGTCTTAATTCCTCTGTCATTTGACAAGTAAATGGATAGTTACTGGTTAGTTAGAGTACTGTAAGTTGATGGCATGGTGAATTTATAAGTGCTTGGGTTTTGGCGCAGTGATTAGGAAAGGACATGCTACTGGCTGGATGATTAAAGGAGTGCACAGAGAGTGACACTGTGATTGCTGGACTTCCTGAGTACGAACTGGGTAATTGGAGGAGTGAATCAGTACTGTGTAGGTGATTAGGGGACTGCATGGATAGTGCAAATTTGATTATGGTACTGCATGTCTTAATGCCTCAGTCATTGTACAAGTACATGGTTAGTGACTGGATACTTAGAGTCTGCAATTTAACAGCATTGTGACTTTATAAGTGCCTGGGTTTTGGCGCAGTGATTAGATAAGGGCATGTTACTGGCTGGATGATTGGAGGAGTGCACAGAGAGTGACAGTGTGATTGCTGGACTGCATGGGTACTACCTGGGTAATTGGAGGAATGAATCAGTAGTGTGAAGGTGGTTACGGGACAGCATGCATAGTGCACATTTGATTGTTGAACTGCATGTCTTAATGCCTGAGTCATTGTACAAGTACATGGATAGAGACTGGATATTTAGAGTGCTGCAATTTGACAACATGGTGAATTTATAAGTCCGTGGGTTTTGGTGGAGTGATTAGATAAGGACATGGTACTAGCTGGATGATGAGAGCAGCGCACACAGAGTGACAGTGTCATTGCTGGATTGCATGGGTACTACCTGGGTAATTGGAGGAGTGAAACAGTCCTGTGAAGGTGGTTAGGGGACAGCATGGGACAGTGCACATTTGATTGTAGCACTGCATGTCTTAATGCCTGAGTCATTGTACAAGAACATGGATAGTGACTGGATACTTAGAGTGCTGCAATTCTGCAAGTTGACAGCATGGTCAATTTATAAGTGCTTGGGTTTTGGCGCAGTGATTAGATAAGGACATGCTACTAGCTGGATGATTAGAGGAGTGCACAGTGAGTGACAGTGTGATTGCTGGACTTCATGGTTACTACCTGAGTAATTGGTGGAGTGAATCAGTACTGTGTAGGTGGTTAGGGGACTGCATGAATAGTGCTCATTTGATTGTAGCACTGCATGTCTTAATGCCCGAGTCATTGTACAAGTACATGGATAGTGACTGGATACTTACAGTGCTTCAAGTTGACAGCATGGGTAATTTATAAGTGCTTGGGTTTTGGCGCAGTGATTAGATAAGGACATGGTACTGGCTCTATGATTGGAGGAGTGCACAGCGAGTGACAGTGTGATTGCTGGACTGCATGGGTACTACCTGGGTAATTGGAGGAATTAATCAGTAGTGTGAAGGTGGTTAGGGGACACCATGGATAGTGCACAGTTGATTGTAGCACTGCATCTCTTAATGCCTGAGTGATTGTACTGAGGAAAATAAAAATCTATGAGGCCTATATGTCCCCATGTGCCCCCCCCCCAACGCTTATGTGCACATGCATGTAACCTATGCATTTCCCCTCCATGGCCTTTCCTATCATGAGACTTATGCTATAACGTGGCCTGCCATCATCCAGTCCCCCATGAGAGAAACGACAAATCTGTATTGAGGCCTACACGTTTTGCATCATGTTTTCCTGCACCACATAAAAACCCGTGTTTGTGGCTCAGCTAGACCCGAACAGAGGTTTCAGGCCTCAGACGTTCAGAAAGCTGTAGCTGCGTATCCTTGGCCTTACACACTTGGGCCTCAGCCAAAGGGGCCCTGTCACAAGGTGCCGAGACAGTATTGAGCACGGTTATCTGCTTACTCCTACAGAGCCGCATTCCTGCCTGGAGAAGTAGGGATCAACATAGCCCATCAGCACAGGAGAAAACACAGCCTTTCTGTCTCTGTTTGTGAGATTGCAAAGCTCACGTCAGTGAAAAGCCCATAGCCCCCATGTAAGGCCTCTGCAGTAAATGAAGTAAATGAAGAAATAGATGCCACATCGGCTCTTGGTGATGAGCAACCTATGCCACAAATCAGTCCCTGCTCCAGACATCAGATATCAGATAAAACAAGATGTGCTGGTCGTCCTGACACTGAAGGCCTCACTCACTGAAGGCCTCACTTCCAGACTTTCCGGTTGCATAGCAACCCTTCCCCACGTCAGTTACACGTCATGCTCGAGTTGAGCACAAGTAAGGCAAAGTTCCAGTACAATTCCAGCAGATCACGCAACCCCCTCCAGGTATCCACCCACCTATGACAAATTACCCATTATCATCAAGTGGACGCCCACATGGACGCCCACCTTCACACCTACTTACACGCCCACATGCTCTTATCTCACTCTCTTTTGCTCTTTTCGTTTCCGATGTATATATACTGTACTCTGTGAATAATGTTTTGAGAATACTTTTGAGACCCTTCCAGATCCCTTGTGGTGATGGTAATATTCTCCCTTTGACTCGAGTTATTTGAATAAAGCCCTTTTTGAACCTGATACCACAGACTCAGCCTCTTGCTTTATGCATGATCCTATTGATATTCTGAAATACATAGAGCGTAATATTTTATTTACGACAGTACAAGTACATCGATAGTGTCTAGATACTTAGAGTGCTGCAAGTTGACAGCATGGTGAATTTATAAGTCCTTGGGTTTTGACACAGTGATTACATAAGGACATGGTACTAGCTGGATGATTAGAGCAGTGCACAGAGAGTGACAGAGTGATTGCTGGACTGCATGGGTACTGCCTGCGTAATTGGATGAGTGAATCAGTCCTGTGAAAGTGGTTAGGGGACAGCATGGATAGTGCACATTTGATTGTAGCACTGCATGTCTTCATGCCCGAGTCATTGTACAAGTACATGGATAGTGACTGGATAATTAGAGTGCTGCAAGTTGACAGTATGGTGAATTTATAAATGCTTGGGTTTTGGTGCAGTGATTAGATAAGGACATGGTACTAGCTCGATGATTAGAATAGTGCACAGAGAGTGAAAGTGTGATTGCTGGACTTCATGGGTACTACCTGGGTTATTGGAGCAGTGACTCAGTACTGTAGAGGTGGCTTGTTGACTGCATGGACAGTGCACATTTGATTGTAGTACTGCATGTCTTAATACCTGAGTCGCTGTACAAGTACATGGATAGTGACTGGATATTTAGAGTACTGCACGCTAACAGCATGTTGAATTTATTAATGCTTGGGTTTTGGTGCAGTGATTACATAAGGACATGGTACTGGCTGGATGATTAGAGGAGTGCACAGAGAGTGGCAGTGTGATTGCTGGGCTTCATGGGTACTACCTTGGTAATTGGAGGAGTGAAACAGTACTGTGTAGGTGGTTAGGGGACAGCATGGATAGTGCATGAGTTATTGCATGAATGCATGGGTAGTGCTTGCATACGAACTGGGTGACTGCACAATATAGAATCAGTAAATCATTTCTCATGTACTTGTAAAATCACATATTCACTACCTTTGCAATCCTGTAAACAGTGAAGCACCTCTCAATAATTCAGTAAATTTACATACAACTATATAAATACCATCTGAACACATAAATGTGTCATTACATACTATCTAGAAGATAAGTACAATATGCCACAAAGCGTAATATATGGTGGTTTATTTTTGAGTTGCATCTTGAACATTCAATCTACAAATATGCGACATCATTAAACTATACCTCACAACAGACTTAAGAAAGAAGAGCAATTACCACATTTAATGATCATTTTAAAAACCACATATTTCAGCTTTGTATCTAAAATTACGTGGCATTATTCAACTATACCTTTGCTTAGACTCCAAAAAGAAACCTAATTAACAGCACCTTATTTCACCATTGTATCTTTAATTATATTCTATAATTTAACTGTACCTTCTGTAAAAACTAATAACAGAAACTGAATTATTAACACCTTATGATCATCTTTCAAACAGCACAGGTGTGCTACATTTTACCAAACTAACTATAATTATACAGTATCATTAAACTATACCTTTGTAGAAAGAGGAAAAATGATGCCTAATAAACTACACCTTATATGAAAATCTTTGAAAATACACATTTGTAGTGCATGTTCAACAAACTATCAAAAAATAAGAATTGTCATTCAGCTATACCTTTGAACAGACTTAAAAATATATATATTACCGTTCAAACTGTTTTTTAAGCAAGCTTCAAGTACAATAAAATTCATCCCAATATACATCTCTACATGTAATATTATTTTTCAAACAACACAGTTTTAGAATAATGACAAATCTATTTGAAATAAACCTCAACAAAATATAACTCACCTTTTAAATAAATCTGTTGAATGAAAAATCTCACACACTCAGACAGGATTTTCTTTTACACATAGAGAATATATATCACCACACTCTCCAAGGTAAAACCAGTAATGGCAAGATTTCCCTCTATTTTGCCGTACAAATACACATAAGCAACAATTCACATTGCTTCCCAGAGATTTTCAAATTGAAAAACACATTTCCATAGGTCATACATAATAACACTTTTCAACTGACGACTTTACCCCTTCTGCTTCAGGCCAGTTTCCATAGCAATAGCTCGTGCAACATTCAACTTAACTGTCAGGTCAAAAGTTCACCACAGAATGTTGCAAATAAGAACAGCAAGTGTGGTTGCTTTTGCAAAACATGCCCTTATGATTTATGCTGTACCTTTCAAACTTTTTTTTACAAACAAATAAGAAACATGCTTTTTAAACAAAGTAAAATGCACCCTATATTTGAATGTAGAATCTACTTAAACAGCCAAACAAATCTCTGCTTTCTTCAAAACAGCATCTTCTCCGCCATTTTAGATATCTCTCATTCTACCAACTGCCTACCTCAGCTACAGACATCTTTTCATTACTTACAGAGATCCCTTCAAGATGCTTTCAGTGTGGATTGTTGGGCACAGCTGTGTATTCTGGTGCAAAAGGTATGCTGAAAGCACAGGTATTGACAAAGACCTAGCTTTGCAAAATGTAGACATTAAACGGATTGGACAGAGAGGATTAAAGTGGCACCAATTGACGCCTTTGGTTAAACCCTTCTTGCATCTCTGACTCCCTGACCTCATGATTGTGCACTGTGGTGGCAATGACCTAGGCACATTGACAGGGGTAGATCTGGAAATGCTAATGAAGGACACCTTTGCAGAATTGATGTTGATTTTCCCCCAAACTGCCTTTGTATACTGTAACATATGCCAAAGACAGAAATGGAAGTGGTCCAATGAATTTTGTCTGAGAAATGAATATTTTTGATTGAGAAATCTAGAAAAAAACATCAATAAAGCTGTTTCTGCTTACCTCAGAGACCATAGAATGGGCTCCATATATAACAACAATCTACGTTTCCATATGGAGGGCATCTACAGGAGTGACGGAGTACACTTCACTGATGAAGGGAACAGAGTGTTTCTCAACAACCTAAAGCTCTGCATCCGCACTTACACGTAGCTGCAAGAAACTCATAATAAACACAAAGGCTCTTTTTAGAGCCACCCAATAACCCAACATATAACCTAGGTTTATATAAAAAAAAAATCTAATTATTTTTGCTTGGAGCCACGCACCCAGCGCGACTTAAAGCCGCGCACCCATCACTTTCACACTAGGGGCCATGCTGAGCACCACGCACCCCTCGTGTTCACACCAGACGCCGTGCTGGGAGCTGTGCACCCCTCGCGTTCACACTAGCAGCCGCGCTGAACACCACGCACCCCTCGCGTTCACACCAGGGGGCGGCGCTGGGAGCCGCGCACCCCTGCGTTCACACCAGGGGGCTGCACTGACTTTTTTTTTAAACGTCCACGTTTTTTAATGTACATTCGCCCCAGGGACCCCATCCCCCGGGGCATGGCCTCATAGTTAGGGACTGTGGGGGGAGCCCCAATGCCCCCACGGTCCCTACCGGGGGTCCCTACCGGTTCCCTGCCTCCTGCAGGAGTCGGCATTGCTTTTTCACATTGGGAGATGTTAACATGCAGCTTCACGTGTGGAAAAGCAATCGGCTTTGGATTTTGGAAGAGAGAGCAGGTTTCATGCTCTCACTTCCAAAATCAAAAGCAAGTTTGCTATGCGGTTCCTGCCCTGTCATAGCAAACAGCAGTGTCCTGGGGTGGGCACCCCGGGACACTGCAGGAGCTGACCCTGGGGGGTGGTGGTCCCCAGGGCCCTCAAGGGCTCCTGGAGGGCGGCAGCGTGACCCTCCTCCCAACTAGTGCACAGCCCCAGGAAGGTGGTAGTCCCCCAGGGCTCGGGGGTCCATAACAGACCCCCGAATTTACATGATTAGTGCCCTGGGGAGGTGGCGGTCCCTGGGGCATGTTGGGAGCTCGAGCCCCCCACACAGGTTTAATTAATAAAAAAGGAAGCCCTTGGGTGGTGGTACCCGGGGCTGTGGGGGGTATCTGCCCCCATGAATATTTGAGAAAAGCCCTGGGGGTGGCGGTCCCTGGGGTTTGGGGGCCCTTGGATGTCCCCCAAAAATTAAACAAGCCCCAGGGGGTAGCGGTCCCCGGGGCTGCAGGAGGGCTGCGTGCCCTCCTGCAAATTATAAACATAGCCCTGGGGAAATCTCGGTCCCCAGGGCTGCGGGGGCCCCCACAGGCCCCGCTAATATTTTTGGGCAATTAAATCAAGCATGGGAGCCCGCGCTTTATTTTTTGAAAAAATGTCAGCGGGATTCGCGACCCCCTGCGCGCATTTCACCTTTTTTTTTTATGCTTTCTTTGGACCTGGGGGTCCTTGTGGGACCCCCTGAACAGGCCTAGGGGGTCAGGGTGTTTCTACCCTACACACTTTTCTTGTTTTCCAACTATGTTTTACTGGTTTCTTGTGTCTCGGTTCTACAAAATGGCTGCCAAAACTTCCTGGTTTGGAGTGTTGGCAGTGAATCACAGTGAAGATCGTGCTCAGGAGGGGTCACGACTCCAGATATTGAAACTTTTAATTTTTCAAATTTCTCAGGAACTACTGAACAGATTTACATTAAAAAAAAGGTCTCTTTCCCAACCAAGCTCTACCTTTTTGCCAAATATGGTGTAATTTCGTTCAGCAGTTCGGGCTGTAGCTGTGTCTAAAGTTTCTTATGGAAAATTACATGGGGAAAGCATGTTTTGGGGCCCCCTTTTTTTCTCAGCCCCCTCTTGTCGAATCGCCCTGAAACTTTCAAGATAGGAGCTGACCGGAGCGGGACACTAGTTTTGAAAATTTCATGAAGATTTGTCAACCGACGCCAAAGATATGGAGAAAACAAAAAACGCTTTTCCTATGGAAACTAGGTCCTAACTATAACTACCCACTGGCAACTGCCAGTAGGTTATATATATATATATGTTGACTTGTTTGGAGAAATAAAGCACGAAGATATTGATCTGCACATTTTGTGGTCTGTACCTGATTGTGTTGTTGGAAGCGTCACAGGACTGTTGGGAATGTATATATATATATTTACTGAAAAAACCATAGGTTTCAGGCACCTTATAGTTGGGAATTAGCATTTGAAAAACCTTAAAAATTCACTGAAAAAAACATAGGTTTCAGGGGCGTTACAGTTAGCTGGACTTTTCACTCGTACAAAACCATTGAAATTACCCCGTTATAGTTAGTTCAGCTAACTATAACTAGCGCGCCCGCAATGCACTGCTGATCTCGTCACATATTACATCACTCATGACATGGTCAGTGACATCACTCATGACATCACTGATGACATCTCAAATGACATCACTGATGACATCATCCAGTGAATGTGTGTTTTTCTGAAAATTACATATGTTTTATATATGTATATCTCAAGGTCGATGGAAAAATAAATGGGTATATAAGTGTCTAAATGGATGATTTGTTTTTGAAAAATTGATTGTATAACTGACTGATTAAGTGTATCTTAGTGAATACATGGCTCAGTGAGTAATGTTTAAATTGTAATTATCTGTATCAGTCTCTCACTTTGTGTACAAGTGGCTGCATGGGTTGATGAGTAGCTACATGAGTGTCTATATAGGTTATTAGTTGGTTTTTTGAGTATCAGTATGAGTGTCTGAGTGTCTGTATGGTTCGGTGGGGGTATTACGTAGTGCATAGGTGCATGAATGAGTGACTCACTGTTTGTATGTGTTGAAGACAGCATGTGTGCAGGACTGTATGGGTGGATGAGTGTCTGCATGGGTGTGTTAGTGAGTGAATGACTGTCTCAATAGTGTCTTTATGAGTAACTACATATGTTTTAAACTAGTATATGTGACTATTGGTGTATATAAGTGAGTATATGTGAGAGTGAGAGATTGGAAGAGTTCCTGTATGAATAAGTATGTGTTTCTATAAGTGATTGTTAAAAAGACTAAGTATGTGTAAGTTTCTGTAGAAGTAAGTGTGGTGGTGTATGTATAACTGTATATGCAAGTAAATGGATGTTTGATTCTTTACTAGCATGAGTGACTATGTGTGTGAGTAACTCTATGGATGAGTGGCGTTGTGTAACAGAATGTATAGGTGTATGAGTACATATGATGAGTGAGTACATGTATGAGTGACTGTATAGGACTGTTGAAGAATGAGTGGATGTGTATGTGGATCTTAGAATTACTGAATAGGTTGTTGTAACTAGTATCGGTATGTCCATTGTTTTGAAAATTTTAGTTTCTATTTTTGAATGTGTGTATCAAAGGTTGTATTAGGGTGAGAGGAGGTCTGCCACTCTATCACAAGGATGATGTCATCAGTAATGTCATTTGAGATGTCATCAGTGATGTCATGAGTGATGTCACTGACCATGTCATGAGTGATGTAATATGTGACGTCATCAGCAGTGCATTGCGGGCACACGAGTTATAGTTAGCTGAACTAACTATAACGGGGGAATTTCAATGGTTTTGTACAAGTGAAAAGTCCAGCTAACTGTAACGCCCCCGAAACCTATGTTTTTTTCAGTTAATTTTTAAGGTTTTTTAAATGCTATTTCCCAACTATTTTTTTTTTTTTTTTTTGAAAAACCTTTATTGATCAATACCAGAGAATACACAGCTTCTTGCCTACAACCATATCACCTGGCCGGCAGCAACAACATGCAGTGCAATAGGCATAGAACACTTGCTAGACAGGAGTAAGTCAGGCTCACAGCATGTCGCCTACAACCTATGTCTACCGGCCGCTGGGTATTACATTAAGGCTGCTGATCCAGGTATATAGTGGCAACGATAACAGCAAGAAGCACACAACCAATTACCCTGTAAGGTTTCGTTTTTCATTTTGTCAGAACCAACTTTTAACTTCAAGAAGAACTGTACACCCCCAGTGCGTGTCCACCATACTTAGTATGTGGCGTGAGGAACTGTTCAGTGCAGAGCCGTGGTATGAGGTGTACCCATGGCTGGGTACAAGTCAACTGTAGGGTTATGTTGCTCTGCCCGTAACTGGCCTAACCAGTGACTTGGGGGGAGATATCCTTGATGCAATGTAGTGAACATGAACCAGTGCTACACACGACACAACCACTCAACCTGCGCTGCGGCGGGGAAAGCTTGGTGGCATTTCGAATCTGGGGAAATGGCATCCCGCCCCCTCCCACCCGTGTAGCAGGCGCAGAAAAATGCTATCATACCAGCAAGCATGTACTCGGTCCGAGCAAACGGGGAGCGTCCCGTACACCCATCCTGGGGGGGAAACAGGAAGACGAAAAAGGGGTCAAGGCAATCAATCCTTCGTAGCGGTCTATGGGGTAGAGACTGCACAAGGCGTGGCCGAGGAGTCGGCTCTCCCAACGTTCCCAGTCCCGCCCCTATCGGCATCTCCCTCCTCATCGGCCCGCAGGAGGTAAGCGACGAGGGGTCCCCAGAGGTCCCTAGGCCGCGACTTGGGGGGCAAGAGATCAGCATACTGTTGAAGCCTTTCCTGCCATGTAGACATAGTACTCAGCCAGTCCTTGAATTTAGGCGCCCGTCCTCGTCCCCATCTACACGCCACGTGGCGCTTGGCCAGCAGGAGTCCCAGAGCAAAGAATTTCCGATGCGTCTTGAGCACCGGGTGTGACCGGCCCAACAGAGCGAGCTCAGGGCAAGGCGCGGTGGGCACCCCGACCATCTCAGACAGGGCCGAGAAGACCTCCTCCCAATACGCGGCAACAGCTGGGCACGTCCAGGCCAGATGGAGAAAGCCAGCGCCCAACCTCCTGCATCTCACACAGCGGTCATCACCTCGCAGCCCGATTCGGCACAGTTTGGCAGGGGTATAGTAGAGGCGGTGCAAATATTTAAAGTGGACTAATCTAAGTCGCGCATTACCCGTGACCGCGGTGGCATGAGAGCAACTCTCCTCCCATTGTTCGTCCGACATCTGGTTCCCCAGGTCATTATCCCAGTCCGCCCGCGCCCTGAGGGAGGGGGGGACGAAGCCGACTGTACGTGGGTATACAACATGGAGACCACATGTTTCGGGGTGTCCGTCTGCAACATAGCATGAAGAGGCGCCAAGACCTCAGGCTCGTCCGGGAAATTAGGCGTGACCGCCTTTATGTTTTGTCGCAGCCGGACATAAAGGAACGTATCCATCACCGACGGGGACATCTCGCCAAAGAAGTGCGCCGCCGAGCGGAAACTCCCCTCATGATATAGGTCACCCCACGTGCAGATCGCGAGCTTTGTGAGCATTTTGCGACCGAGCTCCTCACGTGCAACACTCAGTCTAGGATCGTGTGCTAGGACCATACGGGGAGAGTATAGGAATGTGGCCCCCATTCGTGCCGCTATGCGCTTCCAGGCCCGTACTGTGCAGTCAACCGTAGTGGGTCGCGATCTCCCAAGCGGACCTCCGAATATAGATAACCGGAAGGTTGCTCAGCTCTCATGTACCCATCCTCCACCGCCAGGTGCGCCATAAAGGGTGGGGGGTGGAGCCAGTAGGCCGCAAAGTGCCCTTGGGCACAGTCATAATAGCGCTGAAAATTAGGCACCTCAAACCCTCCTTGGTGGTAAGGCCACATGAGGGTGCGCAGCCCAATTCTGGCCTGCTTCCCGCCCCAAACCAGACGAGACATCTGGGAGTTAAGAGCTCGGAAGAAGTGGGGACCCGGGCTATAGGGGATGTTAGTGAAAACGTATAACAATTTGGGAAGAACCACCATCTTAATCAGGGAAACACGCCCTGCCATAGACAGCGGAAGATGAATCCATTTAGTGACATTCTCGGTAATTTTGTCTAGCGCCGTCCCGTAATTAGCCCGGATTAGGGCCTCCCGGTCTCTGGTCACCCTGATGCCCAGGTATTTAACCTCCTCCGACTCCCACAGCAATGGGTAGTCCAGGGGGAACGGTAGAGTACTGTCCGTCAAGGGGAATAGGGCTGATTTCGCCCAGTTGATCTGGATCCCAGATATGGCTCCGAATTTAGTGATTTCACGTAACAGAGGATTCAGGTTTTCCTGCGGCTTATGCACGTAGAGGGTGATGTCATCCGCATATAATGCGACCAGCAATTGACGCTCTGGATAGATAAGAGAGCGGTGATTATGGTGCTGCCTGAGTTTAGCCGCAAGGGGCCCGATCGCGACCGCGAACAGCACTGGAGAGAGGGGGCACCCCTGTCTGGTACCTCTGCGGATGGCAAAGGGTGCCGATCGGGCACCATTGAGCAAGACCGCGGCTTGGGGCCGGGTATACAACAACTTGATCCAATTCAGAAAGCTGAAGGGGATGCCCATTCGCTCCAGCAGCGCTAAAAGGTAGTCCCACTCCAGGGAATCAAACGCCTTAGTGGCGTCAAGGAAAATGGCAGCCGCCTCGCACTGTGGGTTAATATCCTGCAGCACAGCCTGCAACGTGCGCAGATTATGGGCAGTCGCGCGGTTAGGGACAAATCCGGCCTAATCCGGAAGGACCAGGCGTTCCATCAGTAAATTAAGGCGGGTAGCCAGTACCTTCGCCAATATTTTAATGTCCACGTTCAGTAGCGATAGAGGCCTGTACGAATCACATTGGTCCGGCGGCTTCCCAGGCTTCAACAAGGACGTGATAAGGGCTTCGCGCATCGTAGCCGGCAAAGAACCCTCCTCCAGCGCAGTATAGTATACATGTTTCAGCACCGGGGCCAGTGCGTGAATGAAAGTTTTGTAGAACTCGATCGGTATGCCGTCCGAGCCCGGCGCCTTGCCCGATGACATGGACATTATGGCATCTTTTATCTCATCTAATTCGATTTCGTGATGAAGAAATTCCTGCTGTGTAGGGCCCAGCCAGGCTATGGCCGTGTCGTCGAGATAATCATGTAGATTAATCGGCGTCGAGCTGTGTGTGGTGTAGAGTCTGGTATAATGGTCGGTGAGGACCCGAAGCTGATCCGGGAGATTGCGCTGCGGGATCTCCCGCTCGTCGAGCAGGGAGGCCACGAAATTGCGGTACCTAGGGGGGCGGACAGTGCTATTTCCCAACTATAACATGCCTGAAACCTATGGCTTTTCAGTGAATTTCAAAGGTTTTTTAAATGCTAATTTCTAACTATGCCTACAGAGATAGGACATGTGAAGAAAGAAGAAAAAACGCAAAGAAAGAAAAAAAAGAAATGCAGAAAGAAGCAACAGAAGTCCTCAAAGACGAAGAAAAGTGCAGGAAGAAGGATAACGCGCAGAAAGAACAAACAGAAGAGCAGAAAAAAGCCTTGTTGCAAAATCATCCTATACCCTCAACTTTTTCAGATGGATACTGGTGGTAACTGAGTCTGACTAACCAGTCCTAGAGCCAGTGCTATGTTAAAAGACACTCAGAATACAGTGAAAACACCTACATATACTAGGGATCACTATGCGTTGGGGTCCCCCTGTGATTAGCATGACCTCCTCTGTAAGCCCCTAGTATATAATAGGGCAGGGGATTAAAACTACCTCTTAAAACGCGCCACAGGGCGTGTTTGCACACGTCACCTCAGGCCCTGTCCCCTCCCTTCCCCACTGTGTAAACACGCCCTGTGGCCGTTTTAAGTTGGGAGATTAAGTCCCCTTGAATCCTGAGGGTCCCTAGGGGCAAAATAGCCCATAGGTACGTCCAGTAAGCGCCATTGCAGAGAGGTGTAAAAAGGGGCACGGCCTGCACCACCTCTCTGCAACGCAGAGCAGTGGCGCTTACTGAAAGCACCTGGTGGGCCGGTTGGCCCCCAGGGTCCCTCACGATTGAAAGGGAATTATTTCCCCAACTTAAAATGCGCCACAGGGCGTGTTTGCACATGTCACCTCAGGCCCCTTCTCCTCCCTTCACCACTGTGTAAACGCCCCCTGTGGCCGTTCTGAGATGAGAGATTAAGTCCCCTTGAATCCTAAGGGTCCCTAGGGTCAAACTAGCCCACTAGGTACCTCCAGTAAGCGCCACAGAGCTGCGTTGCATAGAGGTGTAAAAAGGGGCGTGGCCTCAGAACACCTGTCTGCAACGCAGCTCCCTGGCGCATACTGGAGATACCTGTTGGGCTAGTTGGCCCTCAGGAATCCCTCAGTATTGAAGGGGAATTTATTCCCCAACTTACAACTGGCCAGGTGGCGCGTTTGCAGAGTGCTGCAAGGAGGGGGCGTGGCTTCCGGCGCGATGCCAGTCTTTCATTTATTTATTTTTTTAAGAAGCAGGGCTGTGTGGCCCCCCTTCTTTTTCTAATTTACTGGCCCTGGGGACCCCATCCCCCAGGGCATGCACCCTAATTTTTTTTGTTGAAAAAAATTAATTTGGAAGGGGGCCACGTGGCCCCCCTCCCAAAGCCTTAATCAGCCACGGGGACCCCAACCCCCAGGTCATGGCCTTTTTAAAAAAAAATCTTTAGGAGGGGGGCTGCGTTGCCCCCCTCCTCAGGCCACTTATGGCCCCAGGGACCCCATTCCCCGGGGCCGGCCTTTGTTTTTTATTATTATTTTTTAAAATATATTTATAGAAACACCTAGGACATGCTGGACAAACCGTATGTACCTATCACCATGACGATTTGCGTGATATTCATTAAAAGGCGACTATGCATACAATGAATCCACGTGGAATGTATTTACACCGCTAGTGAAGCTCTGACGTGTCTGACGCCCTACCGTGCCTAATCCCGGCACCCCCGCCGGTGGGTACACTCGAAGTAGACACCCTTGTTGTTTATTTATACAAACATGGGTAGCTATTGATGGGCACAATTAATACACACGCACACCAAGCCATTCAAAGGGGATTCGACAAACATTCGACCAAACTATGCAAGAAACCCCCCTCACGGTTAATAAAACACACATCCACCGCCAGATGTGTAATACTTTTAATTTTACTCTCTGGAAAGGAGACGAACCTCACTTGAGAGTCACAGCGTGCTCCTGGCTGAGCCCAATGCTGTGTTACACCCACCAGTGCCCGCCGAGTGCCACACACCTCTGTGTTGTATTCCACCAGCTAGTGCGTATGCTATTACACTCTCTAGCCCATGTGCACTGTAACACCACCCCGTGAATATGTCATGCCACACTTTCCTTCGCACGGGTTATATGGCCCCATCTAATGTGTCTTTCTCGATGCCTATGTTATAACGCACAGCGCTATGCCATACATATTACAATCTGGGATCCATATCTTTGTCACAGTTCATATGCAACGTTACACTCCCCAGCACATATTTTATATTACAACTTTAGAGGCTAGTTAGGTTACACAACACTGCCCTGTGCATATTACACTCCAAGCTCATATCGCATAGCACGAGCTAGTGCCTGTGCTATCTCGCGCTCTCCAATAAATCTGTCAATGCGCACAATGTATTGCATATTATATTTCACGTCCCTGTTCATTTTATATCACATTTTTTGGTGCATAGTTTATACCATATACTATATCTAGTTTTCATTTTCAATCGTGCTCTCAGGACTATGTTCTATATAACACTGCGTCCACCTTCCCTTTTCACAGGCATTACATTTTGCGATGGGGGGTGGAGGGTCAGGGGGTGTTTCTGCCAAGTGAGCCCGGAGTCACAGTCACAAACGTCCTCTTCTTCCTGAATAAGAGTGAGATTATGCTGCATACTTGTTCATATTTTAAGTAGTTCGCACAGACACACATTTTAAAAACAATAACGTTCCTAATACCCACCTTCTCTGAACAGTTAGCTTGCTGCCCCATTCACCTCCTCCCTATCCTCTGTTGTCTGAATCCATGGACTAGCCTCCTCCCTCCTGCCATGCATGGTCTGATGTGCTGCCACTGCCCTCCATTTAGCATGATGTACCAGTCCACTCCTCCTGCCCTCCATTGCCCAATTCTATGGCCCTTCATTGACCTCCTGCTTAGCCTCTGTGCTTAGCTTGCTTTCCCCTATTCTCCTTCCCCCTGCTCTCCGATGTCTTTGTGCATGCCTCTGATCCATTCTTTTTGCCCACCATGTTCCATGGACCTGCCACTCCTATCTACACTGAGTGTTCTTTTGAGCTGCCACTCCACTCCCACCTGCCTAGCATTGTCAGATGACTGTAACCTGTCCCTGCCACCTCCACCCTGTCTGTCCACATGCCATGCTCCTATCCCCTTCCTCCTGTCCTCCATGGTCCATTTTACTGCCACACCCTTCTGCCTTCCCTGGTCTGTTGTGCGGCAACTGCTCCTCCTGCCTGCCCCACGCAGTCTGTTGTGAGGCCCCTTCCCCTAAACTCTCTTGTCTGTGCCCAGGTCATGACCCTCCCTTCTATCCTCCATGGTCCTTTGTGCATGCCCCTGCACCCTCCTTCTTGCCCATCATAGCCATTGTGCTGCCACTAACCCTCCCGCTTGCCATGCATGGTTTTCTGTGCTGCCATGGCCCCTCCCACCTTCCCTGTGTGGTCAACTAGCTGCCCCTGACCCCCTCCCACCTTCCCTCCATGGTCTATGTGTATGCCATCATAGTCTCAATGTTGCTCTCCATGGTGTGTCTTGTTTCTAGTGCCCATCCTGCCTGACCTCCGTGGTCATCTTGCTGCTCCTGCCCTGCCCCCTTGCCCCCAGCCCTCTGTTTCCATGTGCAGACCCCTATTCCCTCCCTCCTGGCTTGTCTGTTCCATTGTAATGCCCATGATCCGTCCCTCCTGCCCTTTATTGTCTGTTATGCTGCAGCTTTCTCTCCTGTCAGTCCATTATGGTCAGCTAGCTACCATTGCCTCTTTCCCCTCTGTTCTCTGTTGTCCATGTGCATGGTCCTGTCCCCTCCCTATTGCTTTCTATGGATTGTTGTGTTGCACTCCCGTCCCTCATGCCCTGTGTGGTGTATTGGTGTGGTGTATTGTGCTGCTGCAAACCCTGATGCCTGCCCTGTAGGGTCAGTTTGGTGCACTTCTCCATGTCCCTCCTGTCCTCTGTTATCCGAGTCCATGTCCCTACCCCAATTCCTCCTGCCTACCATGATCCAATGTACCCTACTTGCGAATATTTTGAACTTGGTAAGCGGGAGATTTTGAAAAAAAACTCGGGTATTGATTTTCCCCTTTGAGTTACATTGAAAAAGAAGAGATTGTAGACAGGAGACAGATCAAATAAAGCCCATTTGAGCTTAAAAACATTGGACGTTTCCTGGCTGAAACGGGTCTGTTGGCATGTATGGTTGTACTACCACTGCCTCTTCCTTCTGCCCACAATGGTCTATTATATTGCCACAGCCTCTCTTGCCAGTCCCGTATTGTTGGTTTGTTGCCCCTGCCCCCCTTTCCACTGCCCTCCATAGTCTGTTGTGCTGCCACTGCCCTTCCTGCCTGCCCAGTGTGGTTAAATTGTTGCCTCTGCACTCTCCTACCTACCTTCAATTTTCAGAGTCCGTGGCCCTGGCCTCTGCCTCTCAACAGTATCCGAATGAACGACTAGATTGCTAACATTCTATATTTATTACAAAAGTGTGGAACGCCTGACGTCATCTTGATGTACTCAAAACTGTAATACCTAGAGCATTTCCTTTAGAAATTACATATATGAGAGGGTCTTATTTGCATCAAAATTATGGTTAGTGCTCTAAAAAACTAAATTGAGGACATATTTTCATAGTTTTCAAATAGCGACAAAGAACTTTTAAATTATTTGTAATATTTATGTTTTTTTTATCCAGTTGACCACTTGATCTCCTTGGGGAGAGGATGTGGTGTTACTTCCAGAGCTGCAGACTTTGCAACTGGGGAACCAGGTTGGAGTTTCTGCTTCAGCTCAACATTCTGTGATTCTTGTCAAATCACTTAATCTACCCATGTCTACAACCTAAATGAATTTCATCTTGTGTGATGTGACCAATGCTCATCTAAAAGCACTCCAATATGTGCAAGATCAATCTTATGTACTTCGTGCAAAATACGCAATAAGGGGTCCAAGTAAGATATAACGCTCCAATACCTGACCAGTCTGCACTGGGGAACAACCTTTACAACGCAACTTTTACAACGCACTACCATTACAACGAAACTGTTACAACGCGAGTGCATTGACAACGCAGGACATTACAATGCAAGTTTTTACATCGACTTGCACTAGATGGCGTGCTAACATTAAAAATAGTGTAGTTTACTATCCCAACACCTTCCCTACTGTTACGTGGACTGGAGTTGGAATAGTAAATTACACTTTTTTAATGTTAGCACGCCATCTAGTGCAAGTCGATGTAAAGACTTGCGTTGTAATGTCCTGCGTTGTCAATGCACTTGCGTTGTAAAACTTTCGTTGTAACAGCATGCGTTGTAACAGCATGCGTTTTAACGTCATACATCCGTCTGCACTATATAAAACTGCAGAAAAAATAAAAATAAAAAAGTGTTTTGCACACTTCTGTCATTGGGCTATATGTGGGCTACATCTGGGTGATATTTGTGCTACATTTGGGCTCTTTTTTCTCTGGTGGCCATCTTGGGAGACTTATTTGTTATGAAGTTTCCTAATTTCCTCATTTACTGCAGTCTCCTCAGTAGGAAATACTTTCCGTTTTTTACTTTGGTTACATCAAGAAGGCATTCAGATGTGTCACACATTTGCCATAAATTCTGAATGTTAGCACTCTAGTTGCTCATTAGATCACTGTAGTAAAGCTACTGCTCACCAGGGAAGTCTGCTGCTGGTATTCAAAGTGCATGTTTCAGTCTGCATGTCAGAATTTGTTTATGAAATAGAAGAGGATTTGAGAAGTCAAAATGTGCCCTAATTTTTCTTTCTGCAGCACTAATCATACTTTCTATGGCAAAATGATCCTCATTTTGTTACTTTTTAAATTAAATGTTTTAAGAGTTACCACTTTATTCCAATGAAGATGGCTTCAGGTGTGCAATACGTTTGTCATAAGTAGGACTGTTAGCGCTCTAGTTGTTCTTTAGAACACTCTGGGAAGCTGCAGTAGAACACAAAGGAATCAACTGACAGTCTCTGCCCTTGTTGGATGTACTTGTTTTACTGAGAATGTCAGACTTCATTCTCACATGACTGAGAAAGATAATGTGAATTTACAGAAAATATGCTCTCAGTTTAGCTTATAGATCACCTTCCAAACCTCTGTGGGAAAAGCATGAGAAAATAGTTTTCTCTGAAACATGATTCATGATATCACAGCAGAAGGCTTTTTCACATGGTAAAATCACTTTAGAACACACCACAATTCCTAAAATGAGTATGGTACCATCAACAAATTATTTATAATGTAACTAAAGTCTTAAAACCTTCTATTAACTGCAATGCTTTTTAATGAGGTGTTATCATGTATATTGGTCCCAAGATGGCTGCCAACACTTCTTGTACTGACAGCCAATCAGATCTCACGATGAGATGTGTGGTTAGGCTCCGCCCAGATATATCTATCTATTTAACTCTAATTTTCTCAGGAACTACTGAACGGATTTACACCATTTAAGCAAAAGGCACGAGTCTGAACTGAGGACTACCTCTTTGCCAAATTTGGTGTAATTCCGTTCAGCAGTTCGGGCTGTAGCTGCGTCAACAGGTTCTATGGGAAAATGCATGGGGAAAATGCGTTTTGGGACCCCCCTTTTTTCTCGGCCCCCGCTTGATGAATCACCGTGAAATTTTCAGGATAGGAGCAGACCGGAGCTGGCCAAAAGTTTGGAAAATTTTGTGAAGATTCGTCAATCGTCGCCAACGTTATTCCAAATAGAATGTTGCGGATTTCCTATGGAAAATAGGTCCTAACTATAACTACCTACTAGCGACTGCCAGTAGCTAAGATATATATATATATATATATTTATGATGCTCCACTGCCTCCTTGAAAACAGTAATGACCAGCACTCGCGTTGGTTTAAAATCCCGATTTGGATTTATTCGTGCACAAAATAAACAGACACGTTTCAGCCTAAGCCTTTGTCAACGCGCGCCGGAAAAGCAATCACATTTGTAGTTCAAATAACTAAAAGTAAGGAAGGACAATTCATCAACTTAAGTAAAGCGCCATGTTGTAGTGTGCAATGGGCAAATTCATATATGTATGTATATGCACATTTAGTCTCTGTTTATACCTCACAACCAATTACAATTTAAATTCATTGTAACAGATAGACACAATAATAATAAATAGTAAATTTTGTCAACTTTAGTGGAAGAGATAATTATATTAATTCTCGATTCCACTATACTAGTTTTACTGTCAAGTGATCAATTAGTTAGGCCACATATTACACATTTCATTGTTCATGTAGGTGTTGAAATTCGTGATCAACATTATTAAGCCCTGGATGGGCTATTAAGCAACTCATACATAATTATTCTCAGAGATCTGTCCTTCCCGCCAGAACCATATTTCTGTCACAATTAATTGTTTTATAAGTGTGTTACCAGCTCCTCCCCTCCATTCAGACCATTAGAAGACTTGGTCTGGAGCTCAATGATGTATCTCGACTCTAGACGTCCTAGCCTTTTCTCCCTGTATCCTCCCCTGATCTCACTGGGGATACAATCTAGACAGAAAAACTTTGAGACTGTCCTATTACTTCTGTGCTGACTTGCGAAGTGGCGTGCCACCGGATAATTTACATCACTTTTGGCAATGGCACGTTGATGTTCAAGGACTCTCATTTTTACTGGGTGTATGGTACTGCCCACCTAGCGATAGTCACATGGGCATTCTAGACAGTAAACTACATGAGTGGTGGTACAGGTCATGAATTTTGCAATTTTTCTCTCCTTATGGCAACCTGGTATTTGGTATGAAAATACTCTTTTGCAGTTCACGAATGCCTTGCATTTCCCACAGGGGAAGGAGCCATGCAGATCATGCAAACTGGAACCTGTTTTTAATGGTGGTAAATGGCTCTCCACTAAGTAAACTCTTATAGATCGTTATTTTCTGAATGAGATTTTGGATAATCTGTGAGTTCTTTACCCACCACTATATCAGATTTCAATGTTTTCCAGTTATGTCGCAGGATAGCTCTAATTTCGCCTGCGGCATTAGAGTAGCTCGTGATAAGTCTTAGGTTCCCCGGGTCTCTGTCCATTTGTGGAGTTTGGGTCTCTTCAAGAAGATTAAATCTCTGACTGACTTTTTGTTGGGCTGTTCCTAATGTTTTCAATGAATCACCCACTCACACATCAATGCACAGTCACACACACACCACCCACTCAAACACTCAGGCACCCATACAGATACTCAGACAACCAATCAATAACCCATATAGACACTCATGTAGCTATTCACAAAACCATGCAGACGCTTACACACCAACAGACAGACAGATACAGACATTCACAGTTAAGTCACTAATCTGCAGTAAGATACGTTTAATGACTCACTTATAGAGTCAGTCACGCACCTACTAAATCATCCATTCCACACTTATACACCCACTCATTCTTCCAAAGGCCTTTCCCTATATATATTAAACATATTTACACTTTACAGAAACACACAGTCACTGGATGATGTCATCAGTGATGTCATCAGTGATGTCATTTGAGATGTCATCAGTGATGTCACTGACCATGTCATGAGTGATGTAATATGTGACGTCATCAGCAGTGCATTGCGGGGGCGCGAGTTATAGTTAGCTGAACTAACTATAACGGGGGAATTTCTAGGGTTTTTGTATGAGGGAAATGTCCAGCTAACTATAACGCCCCTTAAACCTATGGTTTTTTCAGTGAATTTCTAAGGTTTTTTAAATACTAATTCCTAACCATAACGTGCATGAAACCTATGTTTTTTTCAGTGAATTTCAAAGGGTTTTTAAATGCTAATTCCTAACTATAACATACCTGAAACCTATGGTTTCTTAAGTGAATTTCAAAGGTTTTTTAAATGCTAATTCCTATCTATACCTTATCTCTAAAGCTATGATGTTTAATGGTTTTCATAGGATTTCTAAATCTTTATATTTCAGTGTGTCAATTCTTTTAATTATGTCTTTTTATATTGTTTTTCACCATTTTTAAAGCTTTTTTTTCAATTAATTCTTTTAAAAATTTAAATATCTTATTTGTTTTTAATGATTTTTTTTTAAATTTGTAAATTTATGTAAACTATTTTTTATATATTGTTTTTATATTTTGTAAACTATATTTTTAATACATTGTTATTTTTTTTTTTACTATTTTGTTGGGATTCGCGCACCCTGTGCGCACCTTTCTCGATCCCTGCGCGGAACATAGTCGCCATTTTCCGATTGTAGCATAGGATCCGCATACGGTATGCGTTGGGTATGTATTTCCGTGCGTGATTGCTATGCGACCGGTACGCGACTCCAAGCCCATACGCGACACATACGAAGTATGTTACGCGCCGCTCGTGCGCTTCCGTGAAACGTGATGTGCAGATGGAAGGACCATCATGGAAAATTATTGCAATTGCTACAAAAGTCCTTCCTGATATTGATAGTTGTGTTGCTACAAATTGCTTTATTAAAGTATCCAATTTTCTTCCATCAGCTGTACAACGTTGCAGCATTAAAATTATATATTGGCCATATTTTTAAAAAAATAATGTGGATAACATTTCTGATTTACATTGGATACACTCCATGTTTTGATTTGCACCTTTAACTAATTTATTGAAAGACACTGATTTACAGTCTGGTAATGTTAAATACAGAAATCTTTGTGTCTACATTAGTGCTAGATGTATACATGCAATTTTCACAATGATGTTCCCATTTGTAAGAAAGGCCAACAATAGTTTCTATTTCTACACCTTAATTTTCAAAATTGGTAAGCATATACATTAAAAATTCCTGAGCATCTTGTTAGATACTTTGCGTAAATTGTGTAGAACCAGAACACACATCCAAAAGATTACGAACATCTGAAACAGTTTGTATTTTACTTGTATCTGTTGTCAATTTTTCATAAACAGAATGCAACAGAGAACAAAATCTTTTTTCCCGATTCTGCATAATTTGTTCTTGCAAACCTTCAAGATATAAAACAACATTGACCACTACATTAGCATAGCAGTTGACACCAGAACTATTTTCAAACTGATAACCAACAATCTCTTCAATAGTGTCCTTTTTCTTTTTACTTGCTATCACAAACATTATCTTGTTCTTTTCCCTTCTCTACACCTTCACTACAGATATTCTCAAACCTTCTTTTTCGACCATCCACACGCTTTTCAAATACAGGATATTGACCTAAATTGGGAGCATACGCCCATCTTAACCTATTATACTCTTTTACACAGTTTGCATCTGCAGTAACCTTTTTCTCATCAAAATCAATCAAAAACAAACCAGATAATGTTCTGACTCGCGACAAAGCAACATATGCCACACCCTCTTTAAATACGGTAGATCCAATGTTCACCAATGCACTGTCTACACTTAATCCTTGAGATTTATGAATAGTCACTGCATATGCCAGAGAAAATGGAAATTGTTTCCTACGGACAAATAAATCTTTAACAAGCAAAAAACGAACTGAACAACGACCAATTTCTTTAACTTCTTCAATCTGATCAAATTTAATTTTTAAAAATTCAATTTCCTTCTTTTTTCTGATAATTAACAAAATCCACCACTTTACCCATTGCTCCATTAACTAAACCTTTTTCTACATTCAAATTATGCCTTAAAATTAACTGACAGTTTACACATGCATATAGTGTCTTTTCTAAACCAGCTGTTTTAGATATTTTTTTTCTAAATAATCCAGTTTTGTTTTCAACTTTCCCATCAAAATAATAGTGATTCCTTCATGCTCTATTTTATCGATGGCTTCCATTTTTATAATTTCTTCATTTTCCAGTTTCAATAATTCTTCGTTGAATATAGACCACTCGCGCAGTGTTGGCATTAAGCAGATCACTGATTTATTTTCTGCAATTTTCATGTACACTTTCTCAGGAACTACATTTTCATTTGGAAACAAATTGGAAAGTAATCGACTCTCCAAAGCTTGTGTGCCATGTTCTGTCAGAAGTCCAATTCTTATATCTTGAAGAATACTTCCATATTCAGCATCATTTGCCTGTCGCATATTTGTTGTCAGTTCTTTGTATTCAAAATATGTCTAAATGTTCACGTTACCAACACTCCCAAGAGACTTTCTGGTATCTTCATGTTTTAAATACCGGTTGTCCTTTTACCGGAGTCAGTTGCAGTAGATATCCAAAAACTATGACGTGTTTTCCTCCAAATAAAACGTCATACTCTGTTTTAAGAATTTGCTGCATTCTTAAGTGCACAAAGGCAAGCATCAAGTTTGAGACCATGCTTACCTCATAAATAATGAGAAGTTTAATTTTCTTCAGGACTCTTGAAACTTCACAACAAGCTTCTCCAGATAGCTTGTGGTATTCCAATTTGTTCTCATGCTCTACTGGTAGCATTAGTAAACAATGTAAAGTAATTTCTTTAATGTTATGTGCTGCCAACCCTGTTGGAGCAGTGACAACACAATACAAATGCGACTCAGTTGTTGTGTGCAGATAACTTGTAATTACATTAAGAAACTTTTTCCTGTTCCAGCTTGACCACGCACATGCATTCAGATAGGTTGAAATGATGTACATGATCACCCTTTCTTTTCATGAAGTAATCCGTGGTCAATCTGCTCTTTCACTTGTTGATATATTTGAGCTTGATACATTGCTGTTTCCACCTCATTCATGGCAATTGCTGCTTAATTTTCAACAATTGGTTGTCCTAGTGGATCTTGACTTAGTGCAGCAGAACTTTGACTGTCTTGAGAACTGTCTCCAGCAATCTCAGCTGCAATTGTAGCTTCTTGATCAATTTCATCATTCAACATTTTCACATAATTTGCAAAGGCACTGCATTGTATGGTATCTTTACAAGCATTAAATTAATCTTCATAGCTCTGAAAATCTCCAAGTAATTCCAGTTCTGACCGCCACGGTTTGAACATTTGCAAAAGGGCTAAATAGTAAAATTCCCTTTTGTCAGCAGTGTTGCAACTCAGTTTCCTGTGATTAATTAAATTTCCTTTCCTTTGTTTCACCAGATATCCTTCAGAACCAATCACTGCATATTTTCCATCATTGATGTTCTCTGTAGTATTCCGTTTAAAAGTGTAGTTTTGCAGCACTTCATAGAGACACATGTTCTCAAGATGATGACTTCTATTTGGGTAATATGTGTCCAACATATTCGTTTTCAAAATATCTGTACTTTCTGGTTCTTATTCTGCTAAATATTCAATTTCTTGAACAGATTTCAGTACCCGATTTCTCTTTGCTGCAAGACCTAGACTCACCCAAATGATTCTTCTACTTTTGGAGTATAGACTTGCAGATGATAACCGATCTGAGCATCCATATGCTCCAATTTCACGATGCGATAACATCTTCAAACTGAAACTGTATAATTTCTTACTTAGAGTCTTCTCGTGAGAAATCTCTTCCCACATTTCTTTAAATTCCATCTTTTCTGATTTAGTAATGTAGGACGTTACATATCGAGCAACAGCAATGGAATTGTCCGCAACATACTGAATATCCATGTTAGCATTCCACATGGATAAAATAACTGGATTGTAGTCATTTATGTATTTTGACTCTTCGCTTCTTCTTAACTTGTAGGTATTTTTTGGAGACTTTCTTGTGATGGTATGTCGCATAGCTGACATAAAACTGTTCACTCTTCCTTTGGATAATACAGGACGTGGAAATCCAAAACGACATTTGGTATAGAACTTATCCTTTGACTTGTACTTTCGTCAACAGTATTTTCCACACAACTATGGCTTTGGAATCGTAAGACTTGTTGTTTTAAGTTTTTATCTTCTCTGCTATTGGGTACGGCACATGTGGCATAATCTTCAATGAAAGACAAAACAGTTTCATCTGAATCTGTTCCAAATCTGGGGGTGTCCTTGATCCATAACAACATATGTATATGAGGAGCACCTCTTGCTTGATACTCCTTTCTCCAAAAGAAATCCACAACTTCTCCAAGAGGAGGATTTTTTTTATTGCAGATGAAAGACATCATAGCTTCAAATCTATGATTGAAATATCTGCATACATTAACAGGATCCAAAGAGCACAATTCTCCAGGTGTCTTGTATTCAATATTTTTTATATTGGAATTTGCCTCTCGAAGAAATTCAAGTAAATCATCCCAAGCATACTCAGCACAGCTTAGTGTAACAAACCATGTAGGAGTTCCCAAGTTCCGTAGCATACATTTCAGTTCTCCATGATGACGGTACCAATATTCATTAGTCCCACGCTGACATGCCATCAGATTAATCAACTGAGATTCTAAATGATCATCTCTCTGATGCACTTTATCCATAAAATCCTTTGCAGTTACATTTTGCAGATGCATTCCAGTTTTTAAAATGTGATTTACTGCATATGAAAATCCAGACAAGTCACTTTCAAACAGAACATGAAACATAGAAGGGATACATTATCAAAATCTTGGATCTTCTGCATATAATCTTGTTGTCCTATATTCAGATGCAGGAATCTGCACAGGACGTTCATCATATCGTTCACCTTTTCCTGTTGGAAACAACTGCGGGTAACAACGAGCTTCCAAGCTCTCTTCCCATACACTCATGGGACTTCCTCTTGCTTTTTTCATTTGGAACAACTCAATCGTATTCCCCATCACCTCTTTGGAATGAAGTGGATGTACACTGTAATGTTCATAGATTTCTTCACATCTGGATACGTCCACTTTTTCAATGTGTCCAATTAATGTTTCAGTATCATCTGCTAAATCTATTTCTTCTTCTCCTACAAACACATTTCTATAGTACTCATTATTTTTTATCAGATACAATGATGCCTTTTGCACTTTTCTAACATCCACTAACTCTTGCCAGATTTTCTTATTCTTAGTAGGAACACCATTAACTAGAATGACTAGTGGTTCATTTTCTGCATGGTCTACACCAATAGTTTCAATGTTTTTCTTTAAATCTAACGGTAAATACACAACTCTTTCTTTCAATCCTCTTTGTAACTCTGATGGAGGTAATTTACCTGTTTTAGGCTCCATACGAACAATAGCCTGAAACAGGTGCACACATTGAATGAGAAAAGAATCATACGTATTTAAATCTATCAGCTCTGGAGGAATAGCAACCAACTCTAGATTATTATGAACAGCTCTAGCAGGCATTTTATTCTCATATAATTTGTTATAACAATATTTGCAAATACGCTGCTCAGATCCCAAATAAAAACAATCCTCTGCCAACAAATAAGTTGCAAATTCCTTCCAGTTATCATTATTTTCTATTTCACTTTTTAAATACAGATTGCCACTCCTAGTATGATTTTTATAGTGACTTCGCCGACAACAAATACAAGAAACATTTGGTCTTTCACCTGAAATTACCTTAAATTTTGTGATTTGATCTTCAAAATGTTTTGTAATCGCGTGTTCTACATTGTCTTCAACATTTTGTTCTACTAATGTGTCAGTTTCTGCACTCTCTTGCTGAGGACCAAAGTAACAAAACTCAATATCATCACAAACCTTCTTCACATCTGATACTGACCCACGCAAAAGAGCACTGTTCAACTCATTTAACTTTAGTGCTGGACTTTTTGCATAATACAATCTTCTCACTAACTTCCGCATTTGAGTATGATGTACTGCCAACATCCTGAAATGGTGGAAAACACTTTGACAAACTTTCCTAGAAAGACAAGCCAGAGAATGACCTTGCAAACCAGTATTTTTTCTCACTCTGCAAGGGTCTAGTCCTTGCAACACCTTAATCTTTTGTTTAACACATTTTTTACTATATGCTCTTAAAAACTGCATAATTTATCAATAGATTCTTGTCCTACACTACAAATACTACTGCAATCCCAAGTGTACACGGTGTTTAGGACGTCTCCCTAGAACTTCATCAGCTATCACTTCTTCTGCATTTCTTTCAACCATTTTCTCTTTGTCAATTGGACAACTATCTCTAACCTCCTAACCTCGACCACTGGTGTCAACTGCATGCAATGAATTATTGCTCTGTAAATAACTCTCCTCATCAAAGAAAGGCTGTGAACTGGAACTGTGTTTCCATTCTCCCAAAAAAAATCACAAAAATGTGTTCTATTAATTACTCTTTTCCTCCTACTTTCGGCCTTCATTAAATGGATTGGTTTATCTAGTGATCAAATTCTGTTTAATACTAAAATGAATAGTTTCCTTTTTACTTCAAAAGCCTTTTCAGCAATGGTTTCAATATGCTTCTTCTTTTTATAAAATAGAGCTCTCTTTTTATATTTCTTCACCTCTTTCAGCAAATTATGTACTACTCTCTTGTAAAATATTGTTTTGCGTATTTCCTTATACTGATTATGCCTTCTTTTACCATACTTCGTCTCCTTTGACTGTCCATTTGCTTTTTTGCTTTTCCTATTATTTAGAATTTTTTTTCTAGTTGAAGCATTCTCAGAGGTTTCAACATTCTGTACATTCTGTTTGGTCCTACAAACATTTATAATAAATTGCTTTGTGATCTTACCAGAAGATTTTTTCTTTTTAGCCATATTATTTTGTTTATTCAATACTTGTGGTTGATTTTTCTTCAAGTAACTCTCCTTTCTCTGTTTTTTTCTTTTTCTTTTTTTTCTGGCATGATTTCTCTATTTTAATGGTGAAAAACTGTATCTGTAAAAAATAATCACAAATAAATGTATATTAATAACTTTAAAATATACACTTTTCTATTACTGTACAAACACATTTTATGAAAATACTGACTAAGAAACTATAGCCCTGAAGCAAAAGTGTGACGATGGTTAAAACACTACATGAATAGTGCATAGTACTTTGAAGCAGTTCATGCCCTAAAGCCTGCCTCACTCAAAGACTACATGCTTACTGAATGAATGATTAAAGTACTATAAGGAGAGACACTGGGTGAGTGACAGGGTGTTTGCTAGAAGTGTATGGATACTGACTGGGATATTGATGGTGTGAAAGGCAAGTGTGTAGGTGATTAGAGACCTACATGCATAGTGGATACGTGTTTGAATCAATCCATATGTTAAGGCCTGTCTCAGTCCAATAGTACTTGGATACTGACAGAATGTTTTGAGTATTGCAAGGAGAGTGCCTGGATGAATTTATAAGTATTTGTTTTTTGGTGCAGTAAATACATTAGTACATGGTGCTGAATGAGTCACTGGAGAAGTATAAGGGGAGTGACAGGGTGTTTGCGGGAACTGTATGAATACTGACTGGGGTATTGAGGTGTGAAAGACAAGTGTGTAGGTGGCTAGAGACCTGCATGCATAGTGGATAGGCGTTTGAAACAGTCCATGGAGTAACACCTGGATCACTGCAAAACTACCTGAGTATTGACTGAATCATTAGAGTACTACAAAGAGAGTGACTGGGTGAATCTTTTTAACTTTTTGGGTTTTGGCGCAGTGAATACAATAGTACTTAGTGCCAACTGAGTCAGTGGAGGTGTGCAATTGAAGTGAAAGAGTGTTTATTGGAGTTTATAGATACTGACTGGGAAATTGAAGGTCTGAAAGACAATTGTGTTGGTAGTTAGAGGCCTTCATGCATAGTGGAAACACGTTTGAATCAATCCACGTGCTAAGGCCTGCCTCACTCCATTAGTACTTAGGTACTGATTGAATGATTAGACTATTCTAAGAAGCGTGCCTGGGTGAATTTATAAGTGTTTCAGTTTTGGCGCAGTGAATGCATTACTACATGGTGCTGAATATGTCACTGGAAGAGTCCAAGGGGAGTGACAGGGTGTTTGCTGGAAGTACTTGGATACTCACTGGAAAATTCAAGCTGTTAAAGACAAGTGTATAGTAGGTTAGAAGCCTGCATGCATACTGGATAGACATTTGAAGCAGTCCATGTGGTAATGCATGGTTCACTGCATGAGTACCTGGGTACTGACTGAATCATTAGACTACTGCTAGGAGAGTGCCTGGGTAAAACTTTTACGTTTTTTGGTTTTGGCGCAGTGAATAGAATAGTACATGGTACTGGATCAGTGACTGAAGGAGTGCAAGATGAGTGACAGGGTGTTTATTGAAGTATGTAGATACTGACTAGTTAATTGAAGAAGTGAAAGACAAGTGTTTAAGTGACTAGAGGCCTGCATGCATAGTGGAAAGATGTTTAAACAGTCCATGAGCTAAGACCTCAGACACTGCATGAATACCTGGGTACTGACTGAATCATTACACTACTGCAAGGAGAGTGCCTGGGTTAATCTTTTTAAGTTACTGGGCCCGATTCACAGAATTAACTTAAGACAGAATCCTAAACTTACTACTTTTGGTATTCACAGAATGCACTTACTACTTTTGGTATTCACAGAATGCACTTACTACTTTTGGTACTATTCACAGAATGGATTTACGACTACTAACTTTACGTCCGCACTCGGGCCGGAAATTCCGTCCCGGAGGCGGAGCTTCCGGCCCGGAGGTGGAGATTTTGGCCATGGCTAAATCTTTGCCACTGGCCGGAATACCAAAAGTAGTAAGTGCATTCTGTGAATACCAAACGTAGTAAGTGCATTCTGTGAATACCAAAAGTAGTAAGTTTAGGATTCTGTCTTAAGTTAATTCTGTGAATCGGGCCCTTTGTGTTTTGGTGCAGTGAATAGATTACTACATAGTGCCAGATGAGTCAGTAGAGGTGTGCAAGTGGACTGAAAGAGTGTTTACTGGAGTTTATAGATACTGACTAGTTAATTGAAGAAGTGAAAGACAAGTGTGTAGGTGACTAGAGGCCTGCATGCATACTGGACAGATGTTTGAAGCACTCCATGGGCTAAGGCGTGGGTCACTGCATGAGTACCTGGGTACTGACTGAATCATTAGAGTACTCCAAGGAGAGTGCCTGGATGAATCTTTTCAGTTTTTGGGTTTTGGCGCAGTGAATAGATTAGTACATGCTGCTGAATGAGTCACTGGAGGTGTGCAAGGGAAGTGACAGGGTGTTTACTGGAGTATCTAGATACTGACTGGGCAAATGAAGGTGTTAAAGACAATTGTGGAGGTGGTTAGAGGCCTGCATGCATAGTAGATAGACATTTGAAGTAGTCCATGTGCTAAGGCCAGGTTCACTACATAAGTACCTGGGTACTGACTGAATCATTAGAGAACTACAATGCCTCTGTGAATTTATAAGTGTTTGGCTATTGGCGCAGTAAATGGATTAGTAATGGTGCTGAATGGGTCACTGGAGAAGTGTAAGGGGAGTGACAGGGTGTTTGCGGGAACTGTATAAATACTGACTGGGATATTGAAGGTGTGAAAGACAAGTGTGTAGGTGGTTAGAGGCCTGCATGCATACTGGGCAGACATTTGAAGCAGTCCATTATGTAAAGCCTGTGTCACTGCATGAGTACCTGAGTACTGACTGAATCATTAGAGTACTGCAAGGAGAATGCCTGGATGAAGCTTTTAAGTTTTGGGGTTTTGGCGCAGTGAATAGATTAGTACATGGTGCTGAATGAATCACTGGAGGTGTGCAAGGGGAGTGACAGGGTGTTTATTGGAGTATATAGATACTGACTGGGCAATTGAAGGTGTGAAAGACAATTGTGTAGGTGATTAGAGGCAAGCATGCATAGTGGATAGACGTTTGAAGTAGTCCATGTGCTAAGTCCGGGTTTACTACATAAGTACCTGGGTACTGACTGAATCATTAGAGTACTACAAGGAGAGTGCCTCGGTGAATTTATAAATGGTTGGGTTTTGGTGCAGTCAATGGATTAGTACATGGTGCTGAATGGGTCACTAGAGGAGTGCAAGGGGAGTGACAGGGTGTTTGCTGGAAGTGTATGGATAATGACTGGGGAATTGCAGGTATGAAAGACAAGTGTGTAAATGGTTAGAGGACTACCTGCATAGTGGATAGGGGTTTGAAGCAGTCCATGTGCTAAGGCCTGGTCACTGAATGAGTACTTGGGTACTGACTGAATAATTTGAGTACTGCAAGGACAGTGCCTGGATCAATTTATAAGTTGTTGGGTTTTCGCACAGTGAATGGATTAGTACATGGTGCTGAATGGATCAGTAGAGTAGTTCAAGGGCAGTGACAGGGTGTTTCCTGGAAGTGTGTGGATATTGGCTGGGGAATTGAAGGTGTGAAAGACAAGTGTGTAGATGGTTAAAGGACTGCATACATAGTGTATAGGCGTTTGAATCAATCCATGTGCTAAGGCCTGCCTCACTCCATTACTACTTGGATATTAACTGAATGTTTACAATATTGCAAGGAGAGTTCCTGGGTGAATACATAAGCAATGACTGGCTTCTAATTCTACCACAACTTGAGAACAGGAAAGGTTTTTAAGCAGTTATGTGTATGCAAAGATATGAAGTACCCAAATGCTTCTCTCACAATGGTTCCCAAATGCACACAGACTCACAGTGCAGTGTGATTCTAGACAAGCAACACTATCCCTTGGACTTTACCAAAACTCATTCACTGCTCTGGAAGGAGTAAGGGAACTGCACACAATCTACATACTTCAGTACTGCACTTTAGTGTCAAAGCCTGACTCATTTTATCAATGCATAAGCAATGACTGGCTTCTAATGCTACTAAAACTTGACAACATGACAGGTTTTAAAACAGTTATCTGTCAGAAAATACATGATGTCACCAAATGTTTCTCTCACAATTCTTACCCAAATGCACACAGACGCACAGTGTAATTCTAGACAAGCAACACTATTCCTATGAGTTTACCAAAACTCATTCACTACTGTGGAAGGGGTAAGGGGACTGCACACAATCTACATATTTCAGAACTGCACTTTAGTGTCAAAGCCTGACTTATTTTATGAATGCATAACCAATGACTGGCTTCTAATACTACTAAAACTTCACAACATGACAGGTTTTAAAACAGTTATCTGTCAGCAAATACATGATGTTACCAAATGCATCTCTCACAATGGTTACCCAAATGCATACAGATTCACAGTTGGATTCTAGACAAGCAACACTATCCCTTGGACTTTACCAAAACTCATTCACTACTCTGGAAGGAGTAAGGGGACTGCACACAATCTACATATTTTAGTACTGCACTTTACTGTCAAAGCCTGACTCATTTTATCAATGCATAAGCAATGACTGGCTTCTAATGCTACTAAAACTTGACAACATGACAGGTTTTAAAACAGTTATCTGTCAGCAAATACACGATGTTACCAAATGCTTCTCTCACAATGCTTACCCAAATGCACACAGACTCACAGTGTGATTCTAGACAAGCAACACTATCCCTAGGAGTTTACCAAAAGTCATTCACTATTCTGGAAGGGGTAAAGTGACTGCACACATTCTACATATTTCAATACTGCACACTACTGTGAAAGTCTGACTCATTTTGCAATTGCCTAAGCAATGACTGGCCTCTAATGCTACTCAAACTTGACAACAAACCAAATTTTAAAGCAGTAATCTGCAAGCAAATACATGATGTTACCAAATGCTTTTCTCACAATAATTGCCCAAATGCACACAGACTCACAGTGTGATTGTAGACAGCCAACTATCCCTTGTACAAAATACATTTACTAGTCTACAAGATGTAAGGTGACTGCACACATTGCAGAAAATTTTCTCCTACACATTAGTACCAAAATGTTTCTCTCAAAATGATTCCTAAATGCACACAGACTCACTGTGTGATTCTAGACAAGCAACACTATCCCTTGCACTGTACCAAAGCACATTTCTTAATCTAGGAGTACTACATTTTAGTGTAGGAACATGACTCATTTTGCAAATACATAAACAATGACTGGTTTCTAAGTCTACCAAAACATAAAAACAGCACAGTTATCTGTCTGCAAACACATCAAAAACACAAATGCTTATCACAGAATGGTTTCTACATGCACACACACTGACAATAAGATTGTACACAAAAAAAGTACTCCCTGCACGTTAGCAGGAGAAATACATTAGTCTGATTAAAATCAAAATAGGCCACATACATCCCCTCAAAATTAAATAACTCACCTTTCAAGTTGTTTTGTAGATTAAGAAATATGTCAGTCACACACCAGATTTTCTTATACAGAATCTCTGTGCTGTGCACCTGTCAGCAAAACCAAAGAATGGCAAAGTTTCCCTCTCATTTCAACCCTTTCCAAATGACATAAATTTGAACCCTACCCCCAATCTGCCTTCTGCCTGTTACCATAGAAACAGGTCATTGAACACTTAACTGAGCACACAGGTCACAAGTTCAGCAAACAATGTTGCTAATCAAAACAGCAAGTGTGCTTGACTTTTCAACATATCAGCTTATCATATATAATGTTCCTTTCAATTAGTTTTTGTTAACCAATAAGAATCATGCGCTTAAAAAACAGAAACATGCACCCTAGTTTTCAGTGTAGAAGGTTGTCAAACAACCAATGATTTCTTGTCTTTTTTCAAAACTACATCTTAGCCACCATTTTAGAAAAATCTTACTTTTCCAACTGCCATTTCATTTACAGAGACCATCTGAGTGCATCCAGACCTCCCTTCAAGATGCTTAGAGTGTGGATTGTGGGACACAGCTATATTTTCTGGAGCCAAAGGTATGCAGAAAACAAAGGCATTCACAAAGACCTAGGTTTGCCAACTGTAGACATTAAATGGATTGGACAGAGAGGGTTAAAGTGGCACCAATTGATGCCATTGGTAAAATCCTTTATGCATCTCCAACACCCTGACCTCATAATAGTGCACTCTGGTGGCAATGACCTAGGCACTTTGACTGGGGTAGGTCTGGAAATGCTTATTAAGGACACCTTTGCAGAACTGATTTCACTTTTTCCCAAAACTGCCTTTGTGTATTCTGACATATGCCAAAGGCAGAAATGGAACTGGTCCAATCATTTTTGTCCACAGTTTGAGAAAGCTAGGAAACATGTGAATAAATCTGCTTCTGCTTTTCTCTGAGACTATAGAATGGGGTCCATTTACAATAACAATCTGCGCTTTCATATGCATGAGATGTATAGGAGAGATGGAGTACACTTTACTGATGAAGGAAACAGAGTCTTCCTCAACAACTTTAGACTCTGAATAGGTACTTACTTATAAGTACCAAAAACTCTCAATGAACACAACAGCTTTTTTTTAGAGCCACTCAAGAACAAAACACTTAAGCTTGATGTTTATCTCCAAAAAATGTCAGTTGTTTTCCCTTGGAGTTGCGCACCCAATGCGTTAGGAACCGCACACCCTACGCAAGAGAAATCGTGCACCCAACGTGTTAGGATGCGCGACTCCTAATTTTACCGTAAAAAAAGAAAATAGCCCCTATCACTAATTTTTATTATCCCCGGGGATGCCATCCCCCGGGGTTTATTAAAACACATTGGGGACCATGGGGGGAGCCCCAACGCCCCCACGGTCCCAGCCGGCTCCCCGCGTTCTTGAGGAGCCGGCATTGCTTTCCCACATGGGGAGCTGCTGACATGCAGCTCCCCGTGTGGAAAAGTCTTATCGTTTGTATTTTGAAAGAGAGAGCAGGTTTCCCTGCTCTCTCTTTCAAAATCCGAACGAAGTTTGCTATGGGAGGGCGGGAGGCTCCCGCCCTCTCATAGCAAACAACAGTGTCCTGGGGTGGGCACCCCAGGACACTGTAGGAGCCGGCCCTGGGGGGTGGCGGTCCCCAGGGCCCTCAAGGGCTCCAGGAGGGGGGCCACGCAGCCCCCCTCCCCAAACAATAAAGCCCTGGGGGGTGGTGGTCCCCGGGGCTTGGGGGCCGTTCAGCCCCCCCACCCCATTTATTTTCTAGCCCTGGGTGTAGGGGTTACAGATTTTGCCCCCGGGATTTGGCCGCCCCGGGGGTAATTATTAAGGAAGCGCGGAAGCCCACGCTTTGGTTTTTTTTTCCGGCCGCCTGCACTCATTTTGCCGTTTAAAAAAAAGGGAACCCCCGGGGGTCCTTCTCGGACCCCCTAAACAACACTAGAGGGTCAGAGTATTTCTACCCTGCCCCCTTTACATCTTTCACACACTTATTTCCCCTACTTAATCAGCCTCACTTCTACCGAGGCACAAAATGGCTGACAACAGTTCCTGGTTTCGAATGTTGACAGGCACTTGACAGCCAATTAGCATTCAGCACGTGATCGTGAGGGTGTGCCCACGGTTCGCAAAGGGTGCGCTCAGGGTGCCCATAGGGTGCGCGGATCCTCCGAGGCCATAGGTATATATGTACTTTTAACTCTGATTTTCTCAGGAACTACTGAACGGATTTACACCATTTATGCAAATGGCACGAGTCTGAACTGAGGACTACCTCTTTGCCAAATTTGGTATAATTCCTTTCAGCAGTTCCGGCTGTAGCTGCGTCAACAGGTCCTATGGGAAATTGCATGGGGAAAACGCGTTTTGGGACCCCCCTTTTTTCTCGGCCCCCGCTTGACGAATCACCATGAAACTTTCAGGATAGGAGCGGACCGGAGCTGGCCAAAAGTTTAGAAACTTTTGCGAAGATTCGTCAACCGGCGCCAGACTTATTGGGAATAGAATGTTGCGGATTTCCTATGGAAAAAAGGTCCTAACTATAACTGGCGACTGCCAGTAGGTAATATATATATATATATATATATATATATATATATATATATATATATATATATATATATATATATATATATATATATATATATATTACCTACTGGCGGTCGCCAGTAGGTAGTTATAGTTAGGACCCTGTTTCCATAGGAAATCCGCAACATTCTATTTTGAATAACTTTGGCGCCGGTCGACGAATCCTCGCGAATTTTTCAAAATAGGTGGGGCGCTACGCTCCGCTCCTACCCTGAAAGTCTCGGGGGGATTCGTCAAGCGGGGGCTGAGAAAAAAGGGGGGTCCCAAAACGCGTTTTCCCCATGCATTTTTCCATAGGACCTTTAGACACAGCTACAGCCCGAACGGCTGAACAGAATTACTTGAAATTTGGCAGAGAGGTAGCCATAAGGTCAAGGAAGTGCCTTTTGTAGGTTTGGTGTAAATCTGTTCAGTATTTCCTGAGAAAATAGCATTTAAAAGCATATATATATGTGGGCGGAGCCTAACCACACATCTCATCCTGAGATCTGATTGGCTGTCAGCACTTCATCCAAGAAGTGTTGGCAGCCATCTTGGGACCAATATACATGATAGCACCTCATTAAAAAGCATTGCAGTTAATAGAAGGTTTTAAGACTTTAGTTACATTATAAATCATTTGTTGATGGTACCATACTCATTTTAGGAATTGTGGTATGTTCTAAGGTGATTTTACCATGTGAAAAAGCCTTCTGCTGGGATATCATGATTGAGAGAAAAATATTTTCTCATGCTTTTACCACAGAGGTTTGGAAGGTGATCTATAGGCTAAACTGAGAGCATATTTTCTGTAAATTCACATTATCTTTCTCAGTCATGTGAGAATGAAGTCTGACATTCTCAGTAAAACATGTACATCCAACAAGGGCAGAGACTGTCAGTTGATTCCTTTGTGTTCTACTGCAGCTTCCCAGAGTGTTCCAAAGAACTACTAGAGCGCTAACAGTCCTACTTATGATAAACGTATGGCACACCTGAAGCCATCTTGCTTGGATTAAAGTGGTAACTCTTAAAACATTTAATTTAAAAAGGAACAAAATGAGGGGGTTCATTTTTCCATAAAAAGTATGATTAGTGCTGCAGAAAGAAAAATTAGGGCACATTTTGAGTGACTTCTCAAATCCTCTTCTATTTCATTAAAAAATTCTGACATGCAGACTGAAACATGCACTTTCAATACCAGCAGCAGTTTTCCCTGGTGAGCAGTAGCTTTACTACAGTGATCTAATGAGCAAAAAGAGTGCTAACATTCTGAATTTATGGCAAATGTGTGACACATCTGAATGCCTTCTTGATGGAATCAAAGTAAAAAACTGAAAATATTTCCTACTGAGGAGACTGCAGTAAATGAGGAAATTAGGAAACTTCATAACAAATAAGTCTCCCAAGATGGCCACCAGAGACAAAAGAGCCCAAATGTAGCCCAAATATCACCCAGATGTAGCCCAAGTATAGCCCAATGACAGAATGTCCCAGAATGTTCTTAAAAACAACTAGAGCGCTTACTGTCTTCATTATGACAAAAGTATGGCACACCTGAAGCCATCTTGATTGGAATAAACTGGTAACACTTAAAACATTTAATTTAAAAAGGAACACAATGAGGAGGTTCATTTTGCCATAGAAATTATGATTAATGCTGAAGAAAGAAAATGAGGGCACATTTTGAGTGACTTCTCAAATCCTCTTCTATTTCATTAAAAAATTCTGACATGCAGACTGAAACATGCACTTTTAATACCAGGAGCAGACTTCCATGGTGCAGTAGTTTTACTACAGTGATCTAATGAGCAACTAGAGTGCTAACATTCTGAATTTATGGCAAATGTGTGACATATCTGAATACCTTCATGATGGAATCAAAGTAAAAAACTGAAAGCATTTCCTACTGAGGAGACTGCAGTACATGAGGAAATTAGGAAACTTCATAACAAATAAATCTCCCAAGATGGCCACCGGAGACAAAAGAGCCCAAATGTAGCCCAAAATCACCCAGATGTAGCCCAAATATAGCCCAATGACAGAAGTGTGCAAAACACTTATTATTTTGTGTTTTTGCAGTGTTATATAGTGCAGACTTGTCAGGTATTGGAGTGCTTTACATGAGCATTGGTTACATCACACAAGAACAAATTCATTTTGGTTGTAGACATGGGGAGACTAAGTGATTTGACCAGAATCACAGAATGTCGAGCTGAAGCAGAAACTTCAACCTGGTTCCCCAGTTGCAAAGTCTGCAGTTCTGGAAGTAACACCACATCCTCTCCCCTAAGTGCAAAATTTAATCAAGTGGTCAACTGGATAAAAAACATAAAGATAACAAATAATTTAAAAGTGCTTTGTCGCTATTTGAAAACTCAGAAAATATGTCCTTATTTTAGTCTTTTAGAGCACTAACCATAATTTTGATGCCAATAAGACCCTCTCATATATGTAATTTCTAAAGGAAATGCTCTAGGTATTACAGTTTTGATTACATCAAGATGATGTCAGGCGTTCCACACTTTTGTAATAAATATAGAATGTTAGCAATCTAGTTGTTCATTAGGATACTGTTGAGAGGCAGAGGCCAGGGGCACGGACTCTGAAAATTGAAGGCAGGTAGGAGGGTGCAAAGGCAACAATTTAACCACACTGAGCAGGCAGGAAGGGCCGTGGAAGCACAACAGACTATGGAGGGCAGTGGAAAGGGGGGCAGGGGCAACAAACCAACAATACAGGACTTGCAAGAGAGGCTGTTGGAGGGAAGATCTATTACGGGTCAAGGAAGCTAGGGGCGGTCCCCAGATCCCCGGGAGCCACCACAGAACTGAGCAGGAGAGTGAGTCAGGGACAAAAGGGGCACCTTAATTTGAGCCGGGGTGCCTAGGAACGCTTGCTCCAAAAATGAAGAAAACAGACATATGAGACATGGAATTGGAGGCAGAATACAATGGCAGTTTAATGAGAAGATGCAACTTCAAAGAAACCGCAGAATAGAGACAAAGTACAAAATACAGAATCCAGATAATCATACAGCTGTCATGATATTCTCTGTATCTCAATTAATGTACTGACAGAGAGAGAGAGAAAACACATCTATAAATGCATCATGAGAAACAAGTTACACCAAGGAAAATGTTACCTAGGAACACTCACGTTTACTCTTAGAGCAAGCATTCCTGCAATTACAATACAAAATCTTTTAAATGCAAAAGTAAAGAGAACAATGGTTAAACATAACATGACATTTCATATAGGTAAAATAGAATAAGATACGCAAAGCAGAGCAAGACATTTTAAGCAAAGGAAGACAAGAGCTCCCAGCTCTTGGGGAAAACCTGCACTGCCTGTTAACCTACATACAGACGGCGAGGTAGTCCGTCGATATCTGTGGGTGCTCCCTTTTTATATCATTTTGTGGGCTCCTTTGCACGCTACATCTACCTACGTATGCTACCCAAAAGCTTCGTCTGCAGATTTTACCAGACATTTCGTCATTTACCCACTTAATGCTGACAATGGACTGGGTGAAAAGGTCAGTCTCTCAGGCCAATCGCTTATCGTAAGTTCCATAGAGCAAGCAGAAAATAATGGGTATTGTACGGGAATTCAATATATTCATGTATAAAATTTCATCAGTTCTCCTAACTTGACGCTCTGCGGTTGCCACTTCCTTAAAAGCGGGAAACCTGCCCAGGAAGCAAGTACCAGTCCAGGATGCAGCCTACTGTATGTCGACAGCTTCAGGGGGATGTTGAACTTTGATACCGAGCACGGAGCACTCGGGTAGGGTGGGGGCTACTAGTTTGGAGCAGAAGGCCTCGCAGACCTGCCTTCAGACTGCTATACACTAAAATTGCAGAGCTATGGTCAATTTAACAAAGAGGCCTACATATTGAACAGAAGGGCCTACACAGGGGTTTTATGCTGGCTGAGTGGAAAGGATGTCTCAGGATAAATATATAGCAACACAGGACCCGCTGGTCAATTTAATACGGCCTACAAATGCAGCTGGCAGGGCAAGGACAAGGGTCTCATACTTCAGGTGTGGACAGAACGGGCCAGGGGGCCCCTGTGATACAAAATCTACCCTCCTTCAAGGCTGTGGCAATGTAATAGACCATTGTGGGCAGAAGGAAGAGGCAATGGTAGTACAACCATACATGCCAACAGACCCGATTCAGCCAGGAAACGTCCAATGTTTTTAAGCTCAAATGGGCTTTATTTGATCTGTCTCCTGTCTACAATATCCTCTTTTTCAATGTAACTCAAAGGGGAAAATCAATACCCCAGTTTTTTTTCAAAATCTCCCTCTTACCAAGTTCAAAATGTTCGCAAGTATGGTACATTGGATCATGGAAGGAAATGGGATAGGGACATGGACTTGGATAACAGAGGACAGGAGGCACATGGAGAGGTGCACCAAACTGACCCTGCAGGGCAGGCATCAGGGTTTGCAGCAGCACAATACACCACACAGGGCATGCAGGACGGGAGTGCAGCACAACAATCCATAGAAAGCAAGAGGGAGGGGACAGGACCATGCACATGGACAACAGAGAACAGAGGGGCAAGAGGCAATGGTAGCTAGCTGACCATAATGGACAGACAGGAGAGAAAGCTGCAGCATAACAGACCATAAAGGGCAGGAGGGACGGATCAGGGGCATTACAATGGAACAGACAAGCCAGGAGGGAGGGAGTAGGGCTGGGGGCAAGGGGGCAGGGCAGGAGCAGCAAGATAGCCATGGAGGTCAGGCAGGATGGGCACTAGAAGCAAGACACACCATGAAGAGCAACAGTGAGACTGTGATGGCATACACACAGACCATGGAGGGAAGGTGGGAGGGGGTCAGGGGCAGCTAACTGACCACACAGGGAAGGTGGGAGGGGCCATGGCAGCACAGAAGACCATGCATGGCAAGTGGGAGGGTTAGTGGCAGCACAATGGCTATGATGGGCAAGAAGGAGGGTGGAGGGGCATGCACAAAGGACGATGGAGGATAGAAGGGAGGGTCAGGACCTGTGCACAGACAAGAAAGTTCAGGGGAAGGGACCTCACAACAGACCACACGGGGCAGGCAGGAGGAGCAGTTGCAGCACAACAGACCAGGGAGGGCAGAAGGGTGTGGCAGTACAATGGACCATGTAGGACAGGAGGAAGAGGATAGGGGCATGGCATGTGGACAGGCAGGGTGGAGGTGGCAGGGACAGGTTACAGTCATCTGACAATGCTAGGCAGGTGGGAGGGGAGTGGCAGCTCAACAGAACACTCAGAGTAGATAGGAGTGGCAGGTCCATGGGACATGGTGGGCAAAAAGGATGGAGCAGGGGCATGCACAAAGACATCGGAGGGCAGGGGGAAGGAGAATAGGGGCAGCAAGCTAAGCACAGAATTTAAGCAGGAGGTCAATGATGGGGCATAGAATTGGGCAATGGAGGGCAGGAGGAGTGGACTGGTACATCATACTAAATTGAGGGCAGTGGCAGCACATCAGACCATGCATGGCAGGAGGGAGGAGGCTAGTCCATGGATTCACACAACAGAGGATAGGGAGGAAGGGGATGGGGCAGCAAGCTAACTGTTCTGAGAAGGCGGGTAATAGGAACTTTATTGTTTTTAAAACATTGTGTCTGTGCGAACTACTTAAAATATGAACAAGTATGCAGCATAATCTCACTTTTATTCAGGAAGAAGAGGACGTTTGTGACTGTGACTCCAGGCTCACTTGGCAGAAACACCCCCTGACCCTCCATCCCCTATCGCAAAATGTAATGCCTGTGAAAAGGGTAGGTGAACACAGTGTTATATAGAACATAGTCCTGAGAGCACGATTGAAAATGAAAACTAGATATAGTGTATGGTATAAACTATGCACCAAAAAGTGTGATATAAGATGAACCGGGCGTGAAATATAATATGCAATACATTGTGCGCAATGACAGATTCATTGGAGAGTGCGAGATAGCACAGGCACTAGCGCGTGCTATGCGATATGCGCCTTGGAGTGTAATATGCACAGGGCAGTGTTGTGTAACCTAACTAGTCTTTAAAGTTGTAATATAAAATATGTGCTGGGGAGTGTAACGTTGCATATGCACTGTGACAAAGATATGGATCCCAGATTGTAATATGTATGGCATAGCACTGTGCGTTATAACATAGGCATCGAGGAAGGCACGTTAGATGGGGCAATATAACCCGCGCAAAGACAAGTGTGGCATGACATATTCACGGGGTGGTGTTACAGTGCACATGGGCTAGAGAGTGTCATAGCATATGCACTAGCTAGTGGAATACAACACAGAGGTGTGTGGCACTCGGCAGGCAATGGTGGGTGTAACACAGCATTGGGCTCTGTCAGGAGCGCCCTGTGACTCTCAAGTGATGTTCGTCCCCTTTCCAGAGAGTCAAATAAAAAGTATTACACATCCGGATGTGTGTTTTATTAACCGTGAGGGGGGTTTCTTGCATAGTTTTGGTCGAATTTTTGTCGAATCCCCTTTGAATGGCTTGGTGTGCATGTGTATTAAATGTGCCCGTCAATAGCTACCCATGTTTGTATAAATAAACGACAAGGGTGTCTACCGGGATTAGGCACGGTAGGGCATCAGACATGTCAGAGCTTCACTAGTGGTGTAAATACATTCCACGTGGATTCATTGCATGCATAGTCGCCTTTTAATGAATATCACGCAAATCGTCATGGTGATAGGTACGTACGGTTTGTCCAGCATGTCCTAGGTGTGTCTATAAATATATATTTTTTAAAAATAATAAAAAACAGTGGCCGGCCCTGGGGATTGGGGTCAAAAAAATATAATTAGGAGACTGGCCCTGGGGGATGGGGTCATCAGGGCCAATAAATTAGAATAAGAAGGGGAACCAAACAGCCCCCCTTCTTAAAAAACTAAAATAAATAAAAGACTGGCATCGTGCCGTAGGCCATGCCCCCTCCGTGCAGCACTCTGCAAACGCGCCCCCAACAGGCATCTCCAGTATGCGCCAGGGAGCTGCGCTGCAGCCAGGTGTTCTGAGGCCAAGCCCCTTTTTACACCTCTCTGCAACGCAGCTCTGTGGCGCTTACTGGAGGTACCTAGTGGTCTAGTTTGACCCTAGGGACCCTTAGGATTCAAGGGGACTTAATCTCTCAACTTAGAACAGCCACAGGGCGCGTTTACACAGTGGTGAAGGGAGGGACGGGGCCTGAGGTGACGTGTGCAAACACGCACTATGGCACGTTTTAAATTGGGGATATAATTTCCCTTCAATACTGAGGGCCCCTGGGGGCTAACTAGCCCACCAAGTGCTTCCAGTAAGCGCCACTGAGCTGCATTGCAGAGAGGTGGTCCAGGCCGTGCCACTTTTTACACCTCTCTGCAACGCAGCTCTGTGGCACTTACTGGAGGTACCTAGTGGGCTAGTTGGACCCTAGGGACCCTCAGGATTCAAATGAACTTAATCTCCCAACTAAAAATGGACACAGGGCTTGTTTACACAGTGGTAAAGGGAGGGGACGGGGCCTGAGTTAACGTGTGCAAAAACGCCCTGTGGCCTGTTTTAAGAGGTAGTTTTAATCCCCATGCCCTATTATATACTAGGGGCTTACAGAGGAGGTCATGCTAATCACAGGGGGACCCCCAACGCATAATGTTCTCTAGTGTATGTAGGTGTTTTCACTGTATTCTAAGTGTCTTTTAACATAGCACTGGCTCTAGGACTGGTTAGTCAGACTCAGTTACCACCAGTATCCGTCTGAAAAAGTTGAGGGTACAGGATGATTTTGCAACAAGGCTTCTTTCTGCTCTTCTTTTTGTTCTTTCTGCACGTTATCCTTCTTCCTGCACTTATCTTCGTATTTGAGGACTTCTGTTGCTTCTTTCTGCACTTCTTTTGTTTCTTTCTGTGCATTTTTTCTTCTTTCTTCACATGTCCTATCTCTGTAGGCATAGTTAGAAATTAGCATTTAAAAAACCTTTGAAATTCACAGAAAAAACCATAGGTTTCAGGCACGTTATAGTTAGGAATTAGCATTTAAAAAACCTCAGAAATTCACTGAAAAAACCATAGGTTTCAGGGGTGTTATAGTTAGCTGGACTTTTCACTTGTACAAAACCATTGAAATTCCCCCGTTATAGTTAGTTCAGCTAACTATAACTCGCGCGCCCGCAATGCACTGCTGATGACGTCACATATTACATCACTCATGACATGGTCAGTGACATCACTCATGACATCACTGATGACATCTCAAATGACATCACTGATGACATCACTGATGACATCATCCTTGTGATAGAGTGGCAGACCTCCTCTCACCCTAATATAACCTTTGATACACACATTCAAAAATAGAGACTAAAATTTTCAAAACAATGGACATACCAATACCAGTTACAACAACCTCTTCAGTAATTCTAAGATCCACATACACATCCACTCATTCACCAACAGTCCTATACAGTCACTCATACATGTACTCACTCATCATATGTACTCATACACCTATACATCCTGTTACACAATGCCACTCATCCATAGAGTTACTCACACACATAGTCACTCATGCTAATAAAGAATCAAACATACATTTACTTGCATATACAGTTATACACACACCACCATACTTACTTCTACGGAAACTTACACATACTTAGTCTTTTAAACAATCACTTATAGAAACACATACTTATTCATACAGGAACTCTTTCAATCTCTCACTCTCACATATACTCACATATATACACCAATAGTCACATATACTAGTTTAAAACATATGTAGTTACTCATAAAGACACTATAGAGACAGTCATTCACTCACTAACACACCCATACACACACTCATCCACCCATACAGTCCTGCACACATGCTGTGTTCAACACATACAGTGAGTCACTCATTCATGCACCTATGCACTACGTAATACCCCCCACCGAACCATGCAGACACTCAGAATGATACTCAAAAAACCAACTAATAACCTATATAGACACCCATGTAGCTTCTCACCAACCCATGCAGCCACTTATACACAAAGTGAGAGACTGATACAGATATTTACATATTTAAACATTACTCACTAAGCCATGTATTCACTATGATACACTTAATCAGTCAGTTACACAATCAATTTTTCAAAAACAAATCATCCATTTAGACACTTATATACCCATTTATTCTTCCATCGACCTTGAGATATACATATATAAAACATATTTAATTTTCAGAAAAACACACATTCACTGGATGATGTCATCAGTGATGTCATCAGTGATGTCATTTGAGATGTCATCAGTGATGTCATGAGTGATGTCACTGACCATGTCATGAGTGATGTAATATGTGACGTCATCAGCAGTGCATTGCGGGCGCGCGAGTTATAGTTAGCTGAACTAACTATAACGGGGGAATTTCAATGGTTTTGTACAAGTGAAAAGTCCAGCTAACTATAACACCCCTGAAACCTATGGTTTTTTCAGTGAATTTCTGAGGTTTTTTAAATGCTAATTCCTAACTATAACGTGCCTGAAACCTATGGTTTTTTCTGTGAATATATATATATATATATTTATTTCCTGAAAGCGGGTCATTTCGAGACCGAGCCCGTTGTCAGTTGGTGCAATGCCGGTACGCCCAAAAACCGGCAATTTTTTATATATCCAACTCGCCAGTAATATGCACACTCGGAGTCACTGGTATTTCAAATAGGCAGTAGTTTAATTTTCATAACGCGTTTCAACATAAGTCTTGTTCACACGAACGTACAAACACTTTACATCAATATAAATAAAGTTTGTTGAGGTGAATTCACCCAAAAGAAGTGACAACAGAAATAGGACTATACCTTAGGGTAATCTGTTTCGATGATACAATGCAGCAGACATGTTGGAATGTGCAAATCCCCATTTTGTAGATATACCTTATCTATTTGATTCTATACCAGCATTCATTAAATACTGAATTATAGACACCACAATCATATTTCTAATTTTGAAACATAAAGGTTATACAATTTGTTTTAAACAAACGTCCGTTTCGATCGCCATATATTTTATAGCTTGATGTAATCTTCAATTAAGACATTCGTTACTATTTTCTTTGTATAAATACACAATCGCCACCATTGTTGGAAATTTGGTTTGCTCATGTTCATTACTTCAAGCCTCTATGGCGACCAAGCAGTTTTTACAGTGTCGAAAAACACCTGTTTCATCATACATATACACGCACTAGTGGCTTTTTAATATACATTGAGTGTCCATTATCAAAAGAATTTTCATCGGTCTAGTGCCTAAAATGCATATATTCTTTCCTCTATACACTGGTTTTGCACTGGTCAATACTTGTTGCTACATATAGATATACCAAATCGTTTTATAAATTAATATCCTCACCCCAACTTGTGATATGACAAAGTGTAAAAAATTGTAAAAAATAATTTTTTGGGAAAACAAATGAAACCAATTGTTTCGTTGAAACCAATAGACATTTCAATATAAAATTCTCTTATCTGTGTTTTAGTGTTGTCCCGAGCCCGGGGAAGAAAAGGTTAGGGAACCCGTGAGATGATCAACCATTGATTGTGCCCCTTCCTTTCTTCCTGTAAAAGACACAAATAAGAGATATACAGCCATTACTTCCTATCTCAGAAGGGAACATATTATCCATATAAGCAAAGTATATACTGTTCATTCCTGTAATACTGCAACATCTCTTCCCAAATTTTCCAAACGATTGTTACTCAGTATGGAGATGTGAAGCTAGTTCCTCGTCAAGGTTATGTCCCCCAGGGAATCTAGTTTCCAAATGAATTTATAAATGGTTGGGTTTTGGTGCAGTCAATGGATTAGTACATGGTGCTGAATGGGTCACTAGAGGAGTGCAAGGGGAGTGACAGGGTGTTTGCTGGAAGTGTATGGATAATGACTGGGGAATTGCAGGTATGAAAGACAAGTGTGTAAATGGTTAGAGGACTACCTGCATAGTGGATAGGGGTTTGAAGCAGTCCATGTGCTAAGGCCTGGTCACTGAATGAGTACTTGGGTACTGACTGAATAATTTGAGTACTGCAAGGACAGTGCCTGGATCAATTTATAAGTTGTTGGGTTTTCGCACAGTGAATGGATTAGTACATGGTGCTGAATGGATCAGTAGAGTAGTTCAAGGGCAGTGACAGGGTGTTTCCTGGAAGTGTGTGGATATTGGCTGGGGAATTGAAGGTGTGAAAGACAAGTGTGTAGATGGTTAAAGGACTGCATACATAGTGTATAGGCGTTTGAATCAATCCATGTGCTAAGGCCTGCCTCACTCCATTACTACTTGGATATTAACTGAATGTTTACAATACTGCAAGGAGAGTTCCTGGGTGAATACATAAGCAATGACTGGCTTCTAATTCTACCACAACTTGAGAACAGGAAAGGTTTTTAAGCAGTTATGTGTATGCAAAGATATGAAGTACCCAAATGCTTCTCTCACAATGGTTCCCAAATGCACACAGACTCACAGTGCACAGTGTGATTCTAGACAAGCAACACTATCCCTTGGACTTTACCAAAACTCATTCACTGCTCTGGAAGGAGTAAGGGAACTGCACACAATCTACATACTTCAGTACTGCACTTTAGTGTCAAAGCCTGACTCATTTTATCAATGCATAAGCAATGACTGGCTTCTAATGCTACTAAAACTTGACAACATGACAGGTTTTAAAACAGTTATCTGTCAGAAAATACATGATGTCACCAAATGTTTCTCTCACAATTCTTACCCAAATGCACACAGACGCACAGTGTAATTCTAGACAAGCAACACTATTCCTATGAGTTTACCAAAACTCATTCACTACTGTGGAAGGGGTAAGGGGACTGCACACAATCTACATATTTCAGAACTGCACTTTAGTGTCAAAGCCTGACTTATTTTATGAATGCATAACCAATGACTGGCTTCTAATACTACTAAAACTTCACAACATGACAGGTTTTAAAACAGTTATCTGTCAGCAAATACATGATGTTACCAAATGCATCTCTCACAATGGTTACCCAAATGCATACAGATTCACAGTTGGATTCTAGACAAGCAACACTATCCCTTGGACTTTACCAAAACTCATTCACTACTCTGGAAGGAGTAAGGGGACTGCACACAATCTACATATTTTAGTACTGCACTTTACTGTCAAAGCCTGACTCATTTTATCAATGCATAAGCAATGACTGGCTTCTAATGCTACTAAAACTTGACAACATGACAGGTTTTAAAACAGTTATCTGTCAGCAAATACACGATGTTACCAAATGCTTCTCTCACAATGCTTACCCAAATGCACACAGACTCACAGTGTGATTCTAGACAAGCAACACTATCCCTAGGAGTTTACCAAAAGTCATTCACTATTCTGGAAGGGGTAAAGTGACTGCACACATTCTACATATTTCAATACTGCACACTACTGTGAAAGCCTGACTCATTTTGCAATTGCCTAAGCAATGACTGGCCTCTAATGCTACTCAAACTTGACAACAAACCAAATTTTAAAGCAGTAATCTGCAAGCAAATACATGATGTTACCAAATGCTTTTCTCACAATAATTGCCCAAATGCACACAGACTCACAGTGTGATTGTAGACAGCCAACTATCCCTTGTACAAAATACATTTACTAGTCTACAAGATGTAAGGTGACTGCACACATTGCAGAAAATTTTCTCCTACACATTAGTACCAAAATGTTTCTCTCAAAATGATTCCTAAATGCACACAGACTCACTGTGTGATTCTAGACAAGCAACACTATCCCTTGCACTGTACCAAAGCACATTTCTTAATCTAGGAGTACTACATTTTAGTGTAGGAACATGACTCATTTTGCAAATACATAAACAATGACTGGTTTCTAAGTCTACCAAAACATAAAAACAGCACAGTTATCTGTCTGCAAACACATCAAAAACACAAATGCTTATCACAGAATGGTTTCTACATGCACACACACTGATACAAAAAAAGTAATCCCTGCACGTTAGCAGGAGAAATACATTAGTCTGATTAAAATCAAAATAGGCCACATACATCCCCTCAAAATTAAATAGCTCACCTTTCAAGTTGTTTTGTAGATTAAGAAATATGTCAGTCACACACCAGAATTTCTTATACAGAATCTCTGTGCTGTGCACCTGTCAGCAAAACCAAAGAATGGCAAAGTTTCCCTCTCATTTCAACCCTTTCCAAATGACATAAATTTGAACCCTACCCCCAATCTGCCTTCTGCCTGTTACCATAGAAACAGGTCATTGAACACTTAACTGAGCACACAGGTCACAAGTTCAGCAAACAATGTTGCTAATCAAAACAGCAAGTGTGCTTGACTTTTCAACATATCAGCTTATCATATATAATGTTCCTTTCAATTAGTTTTTGTTAACCAATAAGAATCATGCGTTTAAAAAACAGAAACATGCACCCTAGTTTTCAGTGTAGAAGGTTGTCAAACAACCAATGATTTCTTGTCTTTTTTCAAAACTACATCTTAGCCACCATTTTAGAAAAATCTTACTTTTCCAACTGCCATTTCATTTACAGAGACCATCTGAGTGCATCCAGACCTCCCTTCAAGATGCTTAGAGTGTGGATTGTGGGACACAGCTATATTTTCTGGAGCCAAAGGTATGCAGAAAACAAAGGCATTCACAAAGACCTAGGTTTGCCAAATGTAGACATTAAATGGATTGGACAGAGAGGGTTAAAGTGGCACCAATTGATGCCATTGGTAAAATCCTTTATGCATCTCCAACACCCTGACCTCATAATAGTGCACTCTGGTGGCAATGACCTAGGCACTTTGACTGGGGTAGGTCTGGAAATGCTTATGAAGGACACCTTTGCAGAACTGATTTCACTTTTTCCCAAAACTGCCTTTGTGTATTCTGACATATGCCAAAGGCAGAAATGGAACTGGTCCAATCATTTTTGTCCACAGATTGAGAAAGCTAGGAAACATGTGAATAAATCTGCTTCTGCTTTTCTCTGAGACTATAGAATGGGGTCCATTTACAATAACAATCTGCGCTTTCATATGCATGAGATGTATAGGAGAGATGGAGTACACTTTACTGATGAAGGAAACAGAGTCTTCCTCAACAACTTTAGACTCTGAATAGGTACTTACTTATAAGTACCAAAAACTCTCAATGAACACAACAGCTTTTTTTTAGAGCCACTCAAGAGCAAAACACTTAAGCTTGATGTTTATCTCCAAAAAATGTCAGTTGTTTTCCCTTGGAGTTGCGCACCCAATGCGTTAGGAACCGCACACCCTACGCAAGAGAAATCGTGCACCCAACGTGTTAGGATGCGCGACTCCTAATTTTACCGTAAAAAAAGAAAATAGCCCCTATCACTAATTTTTATTATCCCCGGGGACGCCATCCCCCGGGGTTTATTAAAACACATTGGGGACCATGGGGGGAGCCCCAACGCCCCCACGGTCCCAGCCGGCTCCCCGCGTTCTTGAGGAGCCGGCATTGCTTTCCCACATGGGGAGCTGCTGACATGCAGCTCCCCGTGTGGAAAAGTCTTATCGTTTGTATTTTGAAAGAGAGAGCAGGTTTCCCTGCTCTCTCTTTCAAAATCCGAACGAAGTTTGCTATGGGAGGGCGGGAGGCTCCCGCCCTCTCATAGCAAACAACAGTGTCCTGGGGTGGGCACCCCAGGACACTGTAGGAGCCGGCCCTGGGGGGTGGCGGTCCCCAGGGCCCTCAAGGGCTCCAGGAGGGGGGCCACGCAGCCCCCCTCCCCCAAACAATAAAGCCCTGTGGGGTGGTGGTCCCCGGGGCTTGGGGGCCGTTCAGCCCCCCCACCCCATTTATTTTCTAGCCCTGGGTGTAGGGGTTACAGATTTTGCCCCCGGGATTTGGCCGCCCCGGGGGTAATTATTAAGGAAGCGCCGAAGCCCACGCTTTGGTTTTTTTTTCCGGCCGCCTGCACTCATTTTGCCGTTTAAAAAAAAGGGAACCCCCGGGGGTCCTTCTCGGACCCCCTAAACAACACTAGAGGGTCAGAGTATTTCTACCCTGCCCCCTTTACATCTTTCACACACTTATTTCCCTTACTTAATCAGCCTCGCTTCTACCGAGGCACAAAATGGCTGCCAACAGTTCCTGGTTTCGAATGTTGACAGGCACTTGACAGCCAATTAGCATTCAGCACGTGATCGTGAGGGTGTGCCCACGGTTCGCAAAGGGTGCGCTCAGGGTGCCCATAGGGTGCGCGGATCCTCCGAGGCCATAGGTATATATGTACTTTTAACTCTGATTTTCTCAGGAACTACTGAACGGATTTACACCATTTATGCAAATGGCACGAGTCTGAACTGAGGACTACCTCTTTGCCAAATTTGGTATAATTCCTTTCAGCAGTTCCGGCTGTAGCTGCGTCAACAGGTCCTATGGGAAATTGCATGGGGAAAACGCGTTTTGGGACCCCCCTTTTTTCTCGGCCCCCGCTTGACGAATCACCATGAAACTTTCAGGATAGGAGCGGACCGGAGCTGGCCAAAAGTTTAGAAAATTTTGCGAAGATTCGTCAACCGGCGCCAGACTTATTGGGAATAGAATGTTGCGGATTTCCTATGGAAAAAAGGTCCTAACTATAACTGGCGACTGCCAGTAGGTAATATATATATATATATATATATATATATATATATATATATATATATATATATATATTATTTCCTGAAAGCGGGTCATTTCGAGACCGAGCCCGTTGTCAGTTGGTGCAATGCCGGTACGTCCAAAAACCGGCAATTTTTTATATATCCAACTCGCCAGTAATATGCACACTCGGAGTCACTGGTATTTCAAATAGGCAGTAGTTTAATTTTCATAACGCGTTTCAACATAAGTCTTGTTCACACAAACGTACAAACACTTTACATCAATATAAATAAAGTTTGTTGAGGTGAATTCACCCAAAAGAAGTGACAACAGAAATAGGACTATACCTTAGGGTAATCTGTTTCGATGATACAATGCAGCAGACATGTTGGAATGTGCAAATCCCCATTTTGTAGATATACCTTATCTATTTGATTCTATACCAGCATTCATTAAATACTGAATTATAGACACCACAATCATATTTCTAATTTTGAAACATAAAGGTTATACAATTTGTTTTAAACAAACGTCCGTTTCGATCGCCATATATTTTATAGCTTGATGTAATCTTCAATTAAGACATTCGTTACTATTTTCTTTGTATAAATACACAATCGCCACCATTGTTGGAAATTTGGTTTGCTCATGTTCATTACTTCAAGCCTCTATGGCGACCAAGCAGTTTTTACAGTGTCGAAAAACACCCGTTTCATCATATATATACACGCACTAGTGGCTTTTTAATATACATTGAGTGTCCATTATCAAAAGAATTTTCATCGGTCTAGTGCCTAAAATGCATATATTCTTTCCTCTATACACTGGTTTTGCACTGGTCAATACTTGTTGCTACATATAGATATACCAAATCGTTTTATAAATTAATATCCTCACCCCAACTTGTGATATGACAAAGTGTAAAAAATTGTAAAAAATAATTTTTTGGGAAAACAAATGAAACCAATTGTTTCGTTGAAACCAATAGACATTTCAATATAAAATTCTCTTATCTGTGTTTTAGTGTTGTCCCGAGCCCGGGGAAGAAAAGGTTAGGGAACCCGTGAGATGATCAACCATTGATTGGGCCCCTTCCTTTCTTCCTGTAAAAGACACAAATAAGAGATATACAGCCATTACTTCCTATCTCAGAAGGGAACATATTATCCATATAAGCAAAGTATATACTGTTCATTCCTGTAATACTGCAACACCTCTTCCCAAATTTTCCAAACGATTGTTACTCAGTATGGAGATGTGAAGCTAGTTCCTCGTCAAGGTTATGTCCCCCAGGGAATCTAGTTTCCAAATCTAATATCCATTTCGATTCCCGTTGTCTTAGTCTAAGGTCTCTGTTACCACCTCTTGGACCTAGAGCTATTTGTTCAATGGCAAAATAACGGAGCAAAGAATTATTAGATTGATGGAATTCAAGAAAATGTCTCGCAATTGGGTACTGTACATTTACATTCGTAATTGCTCTAAGATGTTCCATAACTCTTTTCTTTACCATGCAGGTGGTGCTTCCCACTTACCTACGTTTGCAGGGACATTCAAGTACGTACACAATAAAATTGCTACTGCATGTCAAAAATTGATTTATTTTCCATTCCTTGTTTATTCCCGGGATATTAAATCCCTTAACGGAGTGGCTGAATTTGCATGCTCTACAGTGCCCACAGGGGAAGAACCCTTTAAGATCATGAAAGCTATTGTTTTTCAATTTGGTTATATCACCTCTTACCAGTATATCTTTAAGGCTTCTGCCTTTCTTGTAGTTAATTAGGGGTCTTTCTCCTATTTCTTTCACTATAATGGCATCTGTCTGGAGAATCTTCCAATTATCTGCCAACAGTTTGCTTATTTTCTGTGATCTATTGTTGTACGTAGTTATTAATATAATGCCACTGTCTGCATCATCCTGATCCTTTCCTCTCTGTTCTAGTGCCTTTGCTCTACTGACGCTGTTAATTTTCGTCACTGCATTATTAAGGACCCATTCAGGGTACCCTCTCTGACGGAACCTTTCGGGCATGTTATTTTGTTCTTCCAAGAATTTTTCGTCTGTACTACAGTTCCTTCTTGCCCTTAGTAGCTCTCCGTACGGAATACTCAATTTCAGAGGTTCTGGGTGACCACTAAGGGCATGAAGTAAGCTGTTCCCAGCTGTATCTTTCCTATACAGACTCGTAGCGAGTTTCCCATCTAGGACTTCTATACGGGTATCTAGGAACTCTACCTCCTTCCTACTGATGTTAAATGTAAGTTTGATATTGTATGGATTGGTATTGAGTTCACTAATGAACTCAACCGCTTCTTCCTTTGTACCACTCCACACAATTAGCAGGTCGTCAATATACATGAGCCATAAAATCACTGACTCAAAGTATTTGGCGAAAGTCACATTAGATCGAATTTCCTCCTCCCATTTTCCCAGGAAAAGGTTTGCAAAGCCAGGTGCGAAGCACGTTCCCATTGCCATGCCTCGCAGCTGCCTGTAGAGTACCCCATCAAACATGAAGATGTTGTTTTTTAAACACAACATCATCATGTCAGCTAGCATGCGTGTATGTTCAAGGTACATAATGTTTCTTGAACCTAAAAAATGCATGAATGCCTCCACCCCCTGGACGTGATCTATTATAGAATACAACGAATTCAAGTCCAGGGTGATAAGATGGTAATTTTCATCCCAAATGAGACCATCAAGTTTATTCAAGAAGTCCGTAGTATCTTTTACAAAAGATGGTAATCTCATAACATACTCCTTAAGAAATTGATCTACGTATTTAGATACATTTTCATTCACATTGCCCATAGAAGACACAATTGGTCTCCCTGGTGGAATAGTGGGGTGTTTATGGAGTTTCGGAAGGAGATACAGGATAGGTAATTTAGGAAAATCACGATTTAGGAAACAGTATTCCTGCCAAGAAATGATACCAAGTTCCTGCCACTCCGACAATTTTTGCCATGTTGCAGTTATACTAGCATTGTTTAACACAAATTGTATAACCTTTATGTTTCAAAATTAGAAATATGATTTTGGTGTCTATAATTCAGTATTTAATGAATGCTGGTATAGAATCAAATAGATACAGTATATCTACAACTATAACGGGGGAATTTCATTGGTTTTTTACGAGTGAAATGTCCAGCTAACTATAACATGTGGGAAACCTATGGTTTTTTAAGTGAATTTGCAAGGTTTTTTAAATGCTAATTCGTAAATATAACGTGTGTGAAACCTATGGTTTTTTCAGTGAATTTGTACGGTTTTTTAAATGCTAAGTTATGTATTTATTAATTTTTTTTTCAGGTTCTTCACCGTGCGCGCACCGTGAAATTTATTTTTTTTTTTTAAATCGCGAGGTGCTTCGCTCACCGAGCACCCACGGTTCACAGTGCGTGCCGTGCGCGCGCGGTGCGCGCACCTCGCAATTTTTTAAAGTAAAAAAAAAAATGTTTTTTTCTCCCTTGGGGGTCCTTCTGTGACCCCCTGACCAAGGCTAGGGGGTCAGGAACTGTCCACTCTGCCCCCTTTTCACGTTCTCCACCTTTTTATTTCACCCCCTCAGACTGCGAGAGACAAAATAGCGGCCGACACTTCCTGGTTTCGACCGATTCGAATGTTTACCGACATCTAACAACCAATCAGAATTGCGCTCGCGCACGGCAGGGTGAGCGCACAGTGCACGCACGGTGCGCGTGTATAGATATTGATATGCTTTTAAATGCTATTTTCTCAGGAAATACTGAACAGATTTACACCAGACCTGCAAAAGGCACTTCCTTGACCTTATGGCTACCTCTCTGCCAAATTTCACGTAATTCTATTCAGCCGTTCGGGCTGTAGCTGAGACTAAAGGTCCTATGGAAAAATGCATGGGGAAAACGCGTTTTGGGACCCCCCCTTTTTCTCGGCCCCCGCTTGACGAATCACCCCGAGACTTATGGAAACTAGGTTGTAACTATAACTATGTACTGGCGACCGCCAGTAGATAATATTTATATATATATATATATATATATATATATATATATATATATATATATATATATATATATATATATATATATATATATATATATATATATATATATATCAACAGCTTCCATTTCCCTGTTGAGGCTGCCTACTCCCGGCACCTGCCCCAATCAGTACAGACACGGACCTCAATTCCAGTGCAATAGTTTATTTAGCTTTCTTGTGTGCTAGTCACCATAACGTTTCAGCTCAGCCTGAGCCTTGTTCACATGACAACGTGTAAACTGTGGACACACCCTTATGTAGGAAAAAATCACTCTGCACGTGATACCGGAGAATTGGCATAGACATGGTAAAAAGACTGACCAAGTGGTTACATATGCATCGTCTTAGTACTTAATGGATATACATTGCACATCATTATGTTGAAACATTATATTGTTCATCACCAGATCGCCCTAACATGCACATTTATTGTTGTACAAAGAAAACCATAAATGGGTTTAAAATTAAATTAAAAATGCCAATGACCAATGTGCCCGCCAGTTAGTGAATACATTATTTCAGGGAAGTCAACTGATGTATAGTATTCCCGGCAAATTTATAAATATCTGAATAATCCTCATATAGACACATATGTATAGCTAGATCCATAATTGTACAGAACTAACCCCTGCATATATAGTAGGCATTAATAATCATCTGTGCATTGTGATCCATATTGGGTGCAATATTGACATTTTATCTCTAAGTACATTGTATACCAACGGTTACTCAGATTGAACATAAGGGGATAAAATCCCTATGTCTTCCATAACATTTATACAGTACCAATAATTCTGCTGCAGGTCCCTGCAGCTGTGCAAATAATATATATATCTATATTTATACTACTGGCGGGCGCCAGTAGGTAGTTATAGTTAGGACCTATTATCCATAGGAAAATCGTAACATTCTTTTCCCAATAACTTTGGCGTTGGTTAACAATTCTTCGCGACATTTCCAAAACTCGTGGGGAGCTCCGGTCAGCTCCTATCTTAAATGTTTCGGTGTGATTCGGCAAGCAGGGGCCGAGAAAAAAGGGGGGTCCCAAAATGTGTTTTCTCCATGTTAATTCACATAGAAACTTTAGACACGGCTACAGCCCGAACTGCTGAACGGAATTACACCAAATTTGTCAAAAAGCTAGGTCTTGGCTCAGAATGATCCCTTTTTGTTAAATGGTGTAAATCCATTCAGTAGTTCATGAGAAATTAGAAAAAGAAAAAGTTTCAATATCTGGGCGGAGCCTGATGACACATCTCATCGTGAGATCTGATTGGCTGTCAGCACTTCATCCTGGAATTGCTGGCAGCCATCTTGGGACCAATGTACATGATAGTACCCCATTGAAATGCATTGTAGTGAATCGAAGATTTTGAGGATTACCAAAAGGAGAACTATTAAGGGTGATAACAGACTTTAGTTACATTAGAATTCATTTGTTGATGGTACCATACTAATTTCAGGAATTGTGGTGTGTTCTAAGGTGATTTTACCCTGTGAAAACCTTCTGCTGGGATATCATGAATCATGTGTTAGAGAAAACTGAAGCTAAAATGAGAGCATATTTTCTGTAAATTCACATTATCTTTCTCAGTCATGTGAGAATGAAGTCTGTCATTCTCAGTAAATCATATACATCCAACAAGGGCAGAGACTGTCAGTTGATTCCTTTGTGTTCTACTGCAGCTTCCCAGAGTGTTCTAAAGAACAACTTGAGCACTAACACTCTTACTTTTGACAAAATTATGGCACACCTGAATCCATCTTGATTGGAATAAACAGGTAACTCTTAAAACATTTAATTTCAGAAGGAACAAAATGAGGGGTTCATTTTGTCATAGAAATTATGGTTAGTGCTGTTGAAAGAAAAATGAGGACATGTTTTAAGTGAGATCTCAAATATGTTCCTGTTATATTTCAACAGGATCAGCCTGTCAGTTGATGCCTTTGTGTTCTACTGCAGCTTCCCAGAGTGTTCTAAAGAACAACTTGAGCACTAACAGTCTTACTTATGAAAAAATTATGGCACACCTGAAGCCATCTTGATTGGAATAGACTGGTAACACTTAAAACATTTAATTTAAAAAGGAACAAAATGAGGGGGTTCATTTTGCCATAGAAATTATGGTTAGTGCTGCAGAAAGAAAATGTAGGGCATGTTTTAAGTGAGATCTCAAATCCTCTTCTATTTCCTTAGAAAATTCTGACATGCAGACTGAAACAATCACTTTCAATACCAGTAGTAGACTTCCAGTTAAGTCCCTGGTGAGCAGTAGCTTTACTACAGTGATCTAATGAACAACTAGAGTGCTAACATTCTGAATTTATGGCAAATGTGTGACACATCTGAATGCCTTCTTGATGGAATCAAAGTAAAAAACTGAAAGCATTTCCTACTGAGGAGACTGCAGTAAATGAGGAAATTAGGAAACTTCATAACAAATAAGTCTCCCAAGATGGCCACCAGAGAAAAAAGAGCCCAAATGTAGCACAAATATCACCCAGATGTAGCCCACATATAGCCCAATGACAGAAGTGTGCAAAACACTTTTTTATTTCTATTTTTATGCAGTTTTATATAGTGCAGACTGGTCAGGTATTGGAGCGTTATATCTTACTTGGACCCCTTATTGCGTATTTTGCACGAAGTACATGAGATTGATCTTGCGAAACATTGAACTTTACAATTCTGTTAACCTGAGGTTGCTCTGAACCGGGCTTTGTAACACCCGTTTTTGCCTACTGGTTTTAATTAATTCTCACTGTATTGTATTAGGAAAGAGGATTTACTGTTTTTATGTACACTTTTATGATCTATGTTTCTAAATCAGATCGAATAAAGTTTAATGAATTCTATGGCAAGACGGAGGCGAGGATTATGCATATCTTTCCTCACTTTATTTGCATAGCAGTTCAAAGACAACATAACATAACAATCATTAAACAAAAGACTGCACAACCCATGAACCATCAGGGGGGTAGTCTCCAAGGCAACTACAGTCCAATCATATCACAGTTCATCGTATATAATATCGTGAAGTCCCTTCCGCTTTCTCTTTCTTCACTGATCGTCAGTTAAGTGCATTCCTTACATTCTTGGCTTAATCTGACGTTGTTGCTGTTTGTATAGCGGTTTCTTGTTCACGTTATTAGCATTATTGCCTTGGTTTTGTTTCATATTCCCTGCGCAGCAGGCTCTTGCCCGATAACGTTCTCCCCCTCGCAGTTTCTCCCACTGTGCGCTCTGCGTGTAGTGAGATCCTGTCAGGTGCGTCTGGTCCGAGCGAGGCAGCTCCATCGAGCGCTCCCGCTGGTCTTTACACGCGTTTGGGAATCCGGTCACTCCTTTAGTGTCTGCTTGATTCCCGACCAACCCTCGCCTAATTTTGACACCGCTACGCGGTGATTTCCCCACAAGGCCATGTTAGTGACCAGCGCCACCTGGTGGTGGTAATTGGTATTGCGCCTCAGTCTATTCTTATAACAGCTTCGGGGAAAGCCCAGCAGTTGGAGCACCGGCGAGGGGGCTGCCTTAAGGATTTTAAGGGCATTTGTTCTGTGCTCACACCCTCTGCTATCATGCCTTCTCCAGAAGACCATTTTTACTCCTCCTTCCAGGAAGTGGAGGAGGAATGGCCCCCCAACTTCTCCCTCCAGCAGTGGACTAAGCCCTCTCTCTGGCTATTTCTAGGGTTCTGGCTCCTCTTATGGGTCAGGTTCATAAGCTGGTGAAAAGCATCCCTGGGGTGTTCAGTGACTCAGATCTGGTGGTGGCGGGTCCCAGTAGCTCCCAGATGGGGAATAAAAGGGCTGTTAAGCATAACGCGGGGCACGTGGAAGGATTTGATAAACTTACGGAGACCTTCCTCAAGAATGCGCGAATGCTAAAACATGCACCCTGCTGGTAGTAGGGGGTGTCCGGAGAAAATTGTGACGCTCTCACCCCTCTTGTAGACCCCGATGGCAGGTTTCCCTTAGAGGGAGAGGGTGTACTGGAGGAGGATTTCTCCTCCGATGAGGATAAGGACTCGGGTCGTTCCTGGCATCCAGAGTCCCACTCCTCTCAGTCCCGGGTTGCGGACGGGGTCCACTCGGACATGTTCGAGCCTCCCAAATTTACCATCCTAGGTCAGCGGGGTGGACCCCTGACACCAAGGTGGCAGAGTATGTGGTGGGGAAAATCCATCAACCCCTTGAAAGGGAGGTCAGGAATAGGATGAGGGGAGAATGCCCTAGGCCCTCACTGAAGGGGAAGGTGGCTCACATGCCTGAAGTTGATGAGAAACTATGTACCCTTTTCTCCAAGTATATGAGGGATCCCAAGAAAGAATTTGATAGGTCTTGGACGTGGTAGGGCCCTTGACCCAAATTATTCAATTGGCAGAGCGTTCAAAAGAGTCAGGATCCTCTTTGTCCATGGAAATTGTGGCTGGTTGGGCGCACTACCCTAATCCCTAAAACACTACCCCCTCCACTACCCAAACACCACTGCACTACCCTAAACCCTAAGACACTACCCCCAGCATGACACCCTACACTACCAAAACATAACTGCACTACCATAAACCCTAATACACTACCATCAGCACGACTCCCTACACTACACAAACACCACTGCACTACCCTAAACCCTAAAACACTACCCCCAGCACGACCCCCTACACTACACAAACACCACTGCACTACCCTAAATGCTAAATCTACCCCCAGCATGACCCCCTACACTACACAAACATCACTGCACTACCCTAAACCCTAAAACACTACCCCCAGCACGACCCCCTTCACTACCTAAACACAACTGCACGACCCTAAACCCTAAAACACAACCTCCTACAGTACACAAACACCACTGCACTACCCTAAATCCTAAAACACTACCACCAGCATGACCCCCTACACTACTCAAACACCACTGCACTACCCTAAACCCTAAAACACTACCCAATCATGACCCCCTACACTACCCATACACCACTGCACTACCCTAAACCCTAAAACACTAACCCCAGCACGACCCCCTACACTACTGCACTACCCTAAACCCTAAAACACTACCCCAGCACGACCCCCTACACTACCCAAACACCACTGCACTACCCTATACACTGAAACACTACCCCCAGCATGACCCCTCCACGACCCAAACACAACTGCACTACCCTAAACCATAGGGAAAAAAAACACCCCATGCCCAATCCCCCTTAACTCTCACTCCTCGTGGTTCCTCTCTACTCGTGGTTCCTGCTTCACGTCGTCTCTGAGGGGCGGTGCACATCGTTGTGAGGAAACGGAACAGCCTCTGTTTCCTTACAACAACGTGGATCGTCTACATGTTTTTTAGAACGCATGGTCATTTACCATACATACCTTTACAACTAAATTTGTTGTAAAGGTATGCGTGGTAAATGACCAGGCGTTCTAAAAAAATGTGTAGTAATTACTTCGCGATGTACATCGCTTGCGTGGTGATGCATGCGTTGTAATGGTATCGCAAAGTAAAAAAGTTGTTGTAACGGCTGTTTACCAATCGAAGCTGGACGCTGTTCTTCAGTGAGACGTTTATTTGATTAATTAGGACGAAGGAATGTGTTTTTTTTACTGAAAAGTGCATTCCCAGCTGTTGTATTGTGAAAGTGTCCGCGTGGCCTGGTTTTACTTCCAGTGAGAAAGTGGAAGAGTCTGTTTGGATCTAAAGGAGTTCTGTTGTTGGACAGGGCCGACGAGACACGTCATCAGAAAACATAGCTAATGGAAAGCGTCTTCCCTGAAGTGTGGAGCAGTGTCATGAGAGGTCCACGAGTATGTGTCCCACCGCAGTATGACCATACCGTGTGACCCATCTGCCACCTCCAGGGTACGGGAGGCAGAAGCGGCATCCCAGGTCCTCTTGAAGACCATTGTAGCACTAATTCTACATTTTGGTACTAGGGCAAGATTTCAGGGGCGTTATAGTTAGTTGAACATTTCACTCGTACAAAACCATAGAAATTCCCCCGTTATAGTTCAGCTAACTATAACTCACGCATAACATTACTTAGTACATAGATGCATGAATGAGTGACTCACTGTTTGTATGTGTTGAAGACAGGATGTGTGCAGGACTGTATAGGTGGATGAGTGTGTGTATGGGTGTGTCTAAATAGTGTCTTTATGAGTAACTACATATGTTTTAAACTAGTATATGTGAGTATTGGTGTATATAAGTGAGTATATGTGAGAGTGAGAGATTGGAAGAGTTCCTGTACAAATAAGTAAGTTTTTGTAGATGTAAGTGTGGTAGTGTTTGTATAACTGTATATGCAAGTAAATAGATGTTTGATACTTTGTTTGCATGTGTGACTATGTGTGTGAGTAACTCTATGGATGAGTGGTGGTGTGTAACAGGATGTATAGGTGTATGAGTACATATGATGAGTGAGTACATGTATGAGTGACTGTATAGGGACTGTTGGTGAATTATGTGTGTGTAGATCATGGAATTACTGAATAGGTGTATTGTAACTGGTATTGGTATGTCCATTGTTTTGAAAATGTTAGTTTGTATTTTTGAGGGTGTGTATCAAAGGTTATATTAGGGTGAGAGGAGGTCTGCCACTCTATCACAAGGAGTTATAGTTAGCTGTTCAAACTACAACGGGGGAATTTCTATGGTTTTGTACGAGTGAAATGTCCAACTAACTATAACGCCCCTGAAACCTATGTTTTTTTCAGTGAATATGTATATATATATACAAGTAGGTAGTTATAGTTAGGATTCAGTTTCCATAGCAAGATAATTTTTTCATTTGACAAGAACTTTGGCGTTGTTCGATGAATTTTCATGTAATTTTCAAAACTATTAATGCAGTCACTTCAGCTGCTGTCTTAAAAATGTTGGGGTGTTAGTCAAGCGGGGGCTGAGGAAAAGGGGGTGGCCAATATGATTTTGCTCCATGTTAATTTCCATAGGAAACTTTAGACACTACTACAGCCCAAACTGCTGAATGGAATTACACCAAATTTGGTAGAAAGGTAGCTTTTGGTCCAGAAAGCACTCTTTTTGTTAAATGTTGTAAATCCTTCCAGTAGTTGTGAGAAATGTAAAGATTTCTCAAATATAGAACTGAGGTCATGGTGGATCTGTGACCCCTCCCAATCTCATAACAGAGATCTGATTGGCTGCCAACACTTCAAACCAGGAAGTGATGGCAGCCATCTTGTGACTCTGTTGAATCAAGTCACAAGAACAAATGCTAAAAAAAGAAAAGGGGGCAGGTTGGAAACACCATGACCCCCTAGGCTTCTTGGTAGGGACCTCCCAGGGCCCAATAAAGTTCGGAAGGAACCGCGGTGGATCCACAAATCTTACAGAATTTAAAACATAAAAGAAGTGTGTGTTCCAGCGCTTTGTTTAATTAGGCCCTGGGGTGGGCAAGATCCCAGAAGCAAATAAAAATAATGTTTGGGGGGACTCGTGGATGGCCCCCACAGCCCCGGGGACCACCACCTCTCCGGGGCTAAGCACAAAGGAAATGCGGGGGGCCACGTGCCTCCCCTGCAGTCCAGGGGACTGCCACCTCCCCATGGCTGTAATAAATTATAGTTTGCAGGGGGCTCCATCCCCCTGTGAAGCCCTGGGAACCACCACCTCCCCAGAGCTAAATTTTTGTTGGAGTGAGGCAGTGCGGCCCCTCTTGTGGAGCCATAGATGGCCCTGCAGACTGTCACCCCTGAGATCCGGCTCCAGATATTTCCCAGAGTGCCCACCTCAGGATATTGCAGCTTGCTATGGCTTGGCGGGAACACTGCTCCCACCAAGCCATAGCAAACACTGCTCCACTTCATGGAAGCGAGAGCATTGAAAATGGTCTCGCTTCCATAAAGCGGAGCAGAATTGCTTTTGGACAGAGGGAGATGCATGTTTGCAGCTCCCTCTGTCCAAAAACAATGCTGGTTTCCGCAGGAGGCGGGGAGCTGGCAGGGACCATGGGGGCCCTGAGGCCCCCCCAGCGGTCCCCAACATGGTGGCCATGTGCCCCGGTGGATGAGATTACTGGGGAAATATCGGCCCGGAGAGGGGGGTCGAGTAGGCCACCCTTCCCATTTAAAAAAATTAAATAATGAAGGCCTGGCCCCCGGGTCCAAAATAGGCCTGGGAGGGGGAGCATGCGTCTCCCCACCCTTTAAAAAAACATAAACAAAGGCCTAGCCCCAGGGGATGGGATCCCTGGGAGTCAAAATTGGCCTCAGGATGGGGGCCGCGCAGTTCCCCGTCCCATTTAAAGAACTTAAGGGTGGGCCCCGGTGGATGGTGTTCCTGTAGCCAAAATTGGCCCAGAGAAGGCGGGCCACATGCCCCCCTACCTTTTCTAAAGATAAATTCAAAAAAAGGAAAAGGCCAGCCCCAGAAGATGGGGTCCCCGGGTACTTAATCGGCCTGGGCAAGACGTTTGTGCATCATCCCTCCCCATTTGAAAAAAAGACTGACCATGATGCAGAGCAGTGTTTGCTGTGGCTTGGCATGAGCAGAACTGGCAGACAGTAGCTAATGTGAAAATCATGTATGCTGCAAGGTGTGTTAAAGTGTTTGCAATGTGTAGAAAATACTATTTGTGATCTGGATCTCTTGGGCACCAGAGTTGATGTTTAAAGGAGGAAGTGTAGATTAGGGCAGTGGGAACATGCTAGATATATCAGAAAGATAAAAGAATATCCTGTTTAGGACATTTAACTTGAGGCTAAGTTCCTGCAATCTGAATAGCAGGCATTGATGGGTAATGATATCATAGATTGTGGCAGGTACAATAGTATGAGTGTACAACTTTTCAATGCTGTCTTAAAGTTTTGTCTGATGGAAGTTAGGATAGCTGTTGTGCCACTCCCTGTGCAGAACCCTGTTTTATGATCAGATAGTAGTTAATTTTCTTCCAGGAAGTCAGAGATCGGAGTGAAGGCAGTTATTCAATTAGTTTTGCTAAGAAAAGGCTGTTTGTTTTGGTTGGTAGCTTGCCAGGTCTCTTGGCTCTATATTATGCTTATTTATGAGTGATTTAATGTAGGGGAGCTTAGGTTTTCAGTGATTGGCAACTGGTGTAAGTTGCTGACAACAATGTTTACTGCGATGCAGGCAGTCATTGACACTAGGGTGTCCTTGAAGGTTTGAGAAGAACAGAGGACTGACAGTGAGACAGCTAGTCTTCCAGCCTGGATTAGTTCCTGTAACTCGGAGACCAAGAGCCAATTGAAGTAGGACAGGTCCGACATCTGCTGGGTGCATAATCTTCTTATTCTTTGTTGAGTAGGCTTCATGTCTGGGGTCTTGCTCTAGAGGGGCATTTAAAAATGAGATGGGGTGAAAATAAGCTTGTGACTAGCGGGTTTGATGAGGCTGCATTCCAATTTTAGTATTCTGTGATGATACTATAAAGCTTCTTTCTGTCTTCTTAATGTTTTATTTGTTGACCTTGTTGTACTGGATGTGTGTTTTGTCATATAGGTTGATAGATACTTTCCATTGACATTAAAATGTGGTGCGCTTTGCATCCTCTTTATCCCTTCATTGAGACAGGAGGTCTTTGGTCTATGCTTAGGATGTGCGATCTTGAAGGTAGGGAGTCTGTTCTAGAACTGCTCAATTTTGATTATTTGAACAGTTGGGCAGATGGCTGACAGATGAAAGCCATGTTTTATAGTTCCTCCACTATCACTAGATAGCTAGATAGGCTTGTTAGTTGGTGGTGTTATAGCATTTGTTCTCCTTGGGAGATTGACAGCAAACAATATAAAGTGGTGGCCAGCCAGATGAATGGAAGATTACCTGACAATGTGATGAGTTCAGATGAAGAGAAGATTGGGTTCATAGTATGGCCGACTCTATAGATGCAGCTGCAGAAGCTGAGGTACTCTAAATTTGTTGTATAGAATTTTAGCAGGGAGAGATTTATTTGTGTGAACAAGATTCTCGCTTCACCAACAATGCAGATATTGTTAAGGTTTATGCTGCTCTTTGAGATGGCCTCTAGGAAGGCATCGGTGAAAGGTCTTTTTCTTCAAATCAGCGGCAAAACATAAAATTAGGTAGAAAAGATTGGTTGATGATTTATGAGTGATTAACACTCAGTAGTGATGAAGTCTTGAGAGCTTGCCCTCTGTAATGAGTCCTGGTAGATGATTGCTGATTCGCCTTTGGTCTAGTTGGGGCCGTTATGGGCAAGATTCTCTTATCAGATGAAATTGCCTTGTCACCGACTAGGGCTGCATCATCTCCTAAATAGGTTATGTTGATGAGCAGTAGGACTGATTTTGAGTCTGAGGTCTGGTTGTAGATGTTTTAGCAGTGTTTGTGTATTGACTTTTGATTAGAAGGCTACTCAAAAATAGGAAAGGTTAGAGCTGGTGAGTAAGAAGAGCTGAAGAAGAGAAAATGTATTAAATGTAAACATAGTAGATTTGTTAAGGTTAGGATGCCATTCTTAACCCTCCAGGAAGTGGAGTAGGGACTTAACAGGGTTAGCTGACACAAGCAAGGCAGTGAAGAATGGTGTGGGGGTTAGGGGATGATGGTAATTGAAAGGGTTTGAAATGACTCAAAGCATGAAAAAGATGTGATGTGGTTAAGCCTTCACTAAAAGTAATTTGAATATATGAAATGTCCTCCCTCAGACTTTCCACATTCACAGGAAAAATGTCATATGATAATGATGATAGACAGCAACATCTATACCCAAATGAGTAGCTGTGTGTAATAAAGACTTGAAGTGGAAGCACCAATCTTGACCTGGTTGTACTACACAAGCAGTCATTATGAAGTCTGCCTTTTCACCTTACTAATCTTGCCAAACATATCAAGCAGTAGCATGATAATTTTATCAACACACTGACATTAACACATGATCCCTGTACCTATGTACTTGTGTGGTATTTGCACATCACAATCTAGTAGAAAGACAGCAGAGTCTTGTGCAGGCTCAAGGGCAAAAGTACAGTCAACCAGTGAGTGATGGATTCCAAGGGTGGAAGTGGACTGCAACTGCATTTTTGTGTAGTGTTCTTTAAATAGGTATGTCTTCAGCTCTTTCCTAAAAAGGCAAGATATGAAACAAAGACTAACCCTAAATGGCCACCAGGACCTGGGCATATCTATGGTTACAGAACAATGGTACAGGGGAATTCTTTCTTCAAAAAGTGGACACCTACCGTTTTGTAGCAATCAACGATATCCAGGCTCAATCCAATCATTTAATGACGGTTATTAATACAGTATACTGGTCTTTCTTATAAAATCATTCATTGTTTATATTCCTATACCTACTTGTTCTTCATGTAGATACAAAAACATGACATTGTTACATAGTGACAAAGGTGCAGACAATGCAGTGTCTAAAGGTGCAAAAAGTGAGTATATGCAATTAAAAACAAAAGCTCTATAACATAATGCTTGGTCTTTACAAAAGTTGAAATGGGCCCTGTAACAATTTACAGCCCCATATACTAACTATCAGAACCTCTAGACCAAAGGATTTTATTGTTGACATTTCAACCCTATAGGCATTTGCAGGGTCTCATCAAGACATGTCATTTTAAAATGAAATTGCCTACAATAGAAAATACATAAAGCCTGTGCAAAATAAGATACCACCACTGCCTTCCAGGGGACTCTAGCCCCTACAATGCACTGTGCCAGGAGGCGCCACCGTGACTTCACAAGCGCCCGGAAGTGCTTAAAACCAGCCTGGGTCTCCTGCTGCGCAGCAGTCCGCAAACCTTGTTTCTGCCACCACTGCCTGCCAGGGGACTCCAGCCTCCACAATGCACTGCACCAGGAGGCACCCTCGCGACTTCAGTAGCGCTCGGAGGTGCTTAAAACCAGCACAGGTCTCTGCATGCGTCTGCGCCTGTCAAAGCCCGGAGGAGGCTGGGCTGGGCCTCCCTCAAACCTTTGTTTCACCGTTGTGCAAGCCTGCTCATTCATCATTTGCCACCTAAGGAACAAGGTACTGTTTATTCCTGCCCTACAGTGGCATTCTGTTCTCGTTACAACATCCTTTTGGGACAGTGCATTTGAACTAACATTGTGTGGCCTTAATTAGCCCCAGAATGGGAAAGCGAAAGGCTAAGGAGGAGGGCATGCAAGCTACATATCAAAAGGTTGCAAAGAAGAGTTAAAAGGCCACAAATAGTTCTGAAGGTCATAAAGATGGGGGTGTAGAGTAATTGACCGCATTGACAGTCTTTTATCGGAATGTAAAGGTATCCTCGAATCTAACACCCCTTGTGTCCCAGCACATAGTACACAACCCACATACAGTATTTTAAATGGCCACAATAAGCGACACTAATAGTGAGAATGATGGGAATAGCCAGACAGCTGCTTATAGCTCTACCTTGAATGCAGTTGGAAATACAGCCACAGAAGGGGTAGTATCAGTAGATGACCTCTCCATCTTTCAATGTAGTAACAGCTATACCCCACTCTTAGAGATGGCTGTTATTTTGGATGCGTCTAATGAAATCAGAAGTGAGTCAACTAAAGAGAGTCCTATGATTAAAAGACGATTAAAAAGTAAGGCAAACTTAACGATTAGCCCTGCCTCCCGTAGGGGGAAAACGGTCCCTTGCGGAGAAATCACAGACACTCAGTTAAAATCTACCATCCTGTGCCGAACTCATTATCAGCTCAGTTACTGAATCTGACTAAAGAAATAAAAGCACTTAAGGTAGCTGTGGGCCAGCTTTCCGAATCCTTCACCAGCGTGCATAACATAGTTCAAACACTAAAAGACAAACCAGGATGTCAACCCCTTTCTACGGTACATGACTTGGGAGGACAGCACCCTACACAACCACCAATAGTGGGTCATCCAGCCATCACCAATGTTGCAGGAGGTGACAGTGCCAATAAAATAAACACTGGAGGGCTATAGGAGCCCACAGCGCTTTGAAGGGGTGGGGGGAGAAAATAAATAGGATGATGCACTTAAATCCTTTAGCTTCAAAACCAGTGACGGCTCTATCAACAAGCACCCCATTTTTGCATGCCGATAGGTATCCCTCACTGCACAGTAGAGGTATTATTCCAGTGCAGAAACGGACAATATAGATGATCAATGTACCCAAGCCAGCACCTAGCTTATCTACAGAGGATGAGGTTTCCCTTATTAACAAAACCACTCACTGGATTCGGCAAGTGTGGGGATGCCATGCTATAATAAGGGATGACATTGTTGGGGCTAAATGATATTCCACCCCGGGGGTTAAAAACGGATGTTATTGCCCTAACTCTATCACATCAAGATTTGGCTGAGAATCTTGTAGCTTATAATCTACGGACACAACCACTTTTCGTAACAGCCATTCGTTTTAAACTTAGTCCTCCTGAAGGAAACATCAAATCTACTCTCAAAAGCCCTGCAGCGCCTTATCAGTCTGCGTCTATGCTTAGCGAGATTGATTGACGGCAGCTCCTGGCCAATGGATACAGTACATTGGCAGCCCCGACAGAATGTACCAGTAACTCAACTACCACATTTCTGATAGGGAATCCCATAATTAGGCCAAACCAGCCCAATTGGGTCATGCGACAGCCTAACAACAATTCTGGCCTTGTACCCTCCAATGTCCTTCTGATTAATAATACACATCAAAAGTCGAGCACCATCTCGATATTATCATGGAACATTGCATTGCTGAGAAATAGGGGTGATGTCCCTGAATGGAATACATTTATAGAAAAACATGATATATGTGCCTTTTGGGAAACTTGGGCAATTTACCCGCTTTTTCATCAGGGTTATTTAAACTATTGCATTCCTGCTACCCGGAGTGCTAGGGGTCGCCCATCAGGGGGCCTCACAAATTGGGTCAAGCAAGATATAGGTCTTAAGATCCGGGTCCTACCCTTTGATTCTAATGACATTCTTGCACTTATGGTGTCACTTGGGCCTTGTGGTACTTGTGCCATAATTAATGTATATGCCAGGGGCCTGAGTGGGGGACGAAGATCAGAAACCATTAATGCCCTAGGTGGACTGTCAGATTCCCTTCCTGGGGAATCTGGTATTGTACTTGATGGTGATCTAAACACGACTTTTGAACCGTTCGATAATGAAGCCAATGACCTAGCGAGGGAAAAGGATGAATACTGGGGAGTCCCAGGATTGAAATTTAACCCGATTAAACGATGGACCGAGGCTGCAACCCAACTAAAAACACTGTGTCTGTAGCATGGCCTTAGCGCAGCAAATGGCCGATCCATCTCGGACAGGCAAAATTCAGATACCTTCAATAACGGCTACCATTCCAGCTGTTTTGACTATCTCCTAGTCAGCTTGAATTTAAGGCACACCTTTGAGGATATGACCATACACGCACGGATGGCGAGCGATCATGACCTGCTCTGTTCACTGTTTAGACCTAAGGATCTTAGTGTACCAGTGGCACCGGCTACTCTACCTACAGCGAGCGCCAAGTTAAATGGCCTAAAATCCTAACATGTCCAGAACCACTAATCTCTATAAGCAGTGAGCTCGAACGTACAACTAAATTGATGGAGACACGCCATCTTACCCCTGAATCAGCCAAAGAATTCACACAACTCAGTGTTTTCAAAGATACGCTGTCGCTTTCAAATACAGAGCAAGTCCAAGATGAAATATACCCTGCCTAAATATCAATGGTACAACCATGAGTGCAGAAGTGCACGTAAAACTCTTGGTGAGGCAATCAAGTCGGCGTGTGGGGACAGGGTGAGAACTGCTAGGTCAATATACAAGAAAGCCATTCATAGCTCCAAAGAATACTGGGACGAGGACAGATGGCAGGAATTAAAGTCCACCAGTGATAGTAAAAGCTCCAAATGGTTTTGTAATGTGGTTAAATGGGGTAGGGAAGGAGTAACACAGCCACCAGGTAACCCGATGCGTGGGTTAATTTTTTTGCCTCTCAATATGCTGAGGAAGAAGTTGATGATGGGGTACCATCCTTGATTCACCACATCCCCTCTGCTACAGTTTTCAACGAGGTAGATGTTAGTTGTGCACTCAGGACCCTAACTGGTGGCAGGGCACCGGGCCTAGATTTCATTCCTGCAGACATTTTCTAGCATGACAAGCCCAAATGGTCTACTTACATACTTCTATTTGCTAATGCCATACCCAAGGAGCACTAATTCCACATACTTGGCAGGTGGGGGGGTGGATATAATACCCATTTATAAAAAGGGAGACAAATCCTTGCCTGGTAACTATAGGCTAATAAGCCTTATAGATTGCATACAGAAAGTGATGGCTAGGCGTGTTCTGACCAAGGCCCAGGACTGGATAGACGACAATGCTGCTTCTCCCCACTACAGGCAGGCTTTAAGGCCCACATTAGCACCATAGATCAGGTGTTCCACTTTGTTCTTATCTACTGGCGCATAGTTACCCTCGGCAAGGGCAGCATGTACACTGCTTTTGTCGAGCTTAAAGTCGCCTTCAACATGGTATCTAGGAACAAATTGTGGGAGGTCCTAAAGGAGATGGGGTTGCTTCTAGATCTACTCTCCCTAATTGCCCGCCTCCATGAGGACAATTATGCACAAACACTGTGGGGGCGGCAGGAAAGAAGACTGATCCTTTTGCTGTGCGCAACGACGTTCATCAGGGATGTGTGATAGCACCCACTCCGTTCTCTCTTTTTATAAATGGCATTGCAAACTTCCTTGATGTCATTCCTACTGATGCCCCTGCTTTAGCTGGGAGGAAGATTCCCATGTTTGCAGATGACATGCTGATCATCTCCAAAACAACTAGTGGATTGCAGCATACCCTCAACCGCTATGAAGAGTTTTGTCTTTTGAGAGGCCTAAAATGCCGCAAAGACAAAACTTATGGCATTTAACCAGCATAGATCTTTCAGGGGGAAAACAATTATGGATGGGCACCCTCTGTAGCAGATGGATGCTTTTGTCTATCTGGACATCAAACCTCACAAGGGCATGAGGTGAAAGCCTCATATTGAAGTTATGGCATTAAAGCATCGACAGCTAGCTGGCACCCATAGAAAGGAAGCTAAAACCTCTTTGACAAAGCCCATTAGCCTGGCTCTTCAAATTTACGATAGTAAAGTGGTGAGCTCAGTCCTTTACGGGGCGGAACTGTGGGACTTAGAAAGGCTGAATCAGCTCACACTAGCAGAGAACGAGTTTTTATGCGCAATTACTAGCCCACCACAGAGCACACCCACCCACCCCCTAAGAAATGATCTGGGTAGGAAAGCTCTAAAGGACTATGCTGGGCTTCCCCCAATTCTATACTGACAAAGACTATGGGTTACGCAGGAATTGTCAGTATACACAGATGGCTTAAGAGATGTTATTAATTGGGATCAATTTCACAAAATTAGCTGGCTGTGAGATCTGAGAGACACGTTTTATAAAATGGGTCTATCACACTTGTAGGATCTCCCCTCTACCTCAACATTCCCTTAAAAAAATCTTCTTAAAGAAATTTATTGGGAAATGGTCGTACAAGAAGAGTTTAGATCCTATGACCCCTCCTCACTCACAGGGCTCTTCCTTCAAATCAAACCATGCCCCGAGCCAAGAACCATACTGGGATACAATTACAAAGCCTATGGATCGGAAACTCTATTTCCAATTTAGATCTGGCACCTTGCTGTTGAAGTCTTTCTCATCCAAATGGTCTCCCAAAGGAGATAAAACATGCCCTGCCTGCATTAAACAAGTTGAATCATATTCCCATGTGATCTTTGCCTGTCCTGCTTATGCGAGTCCGCGGAAAGTTTGGCTGGCCCTGCTCTGTAAGAATCTGGGCACACAATCACATAACATAGCTTTGCTAATTCTATGCTTCTATTCATCTCCCAGGTATGCAATCCCTGTTGCCAAGTTTTTGTGGCGGATGTGGCAGATTCGCTCTAAATTAACTAGGGCTAGCAATTGTCCTCAATGAAACCACCTACTATCCAACATGAATATGGGGGCAAACTAGGTTAAGTGGGGCTCATCTAAACCTAAATCTGGTGCATGTGATAGATTACAATCAACGTGTTCTTTTTTTGCCTTGTTGTAATATGTAACTCTTGAAAAGATGGCACTGTTTGCTTTTTTTGCTCAGATGCACTAATTTAGATTTTAACTCAGATCTTAACTTTTGTATCGTGGAGTTTTTTTTAACTTATTTGTTTTTATCTGTATGTGCATTTATGACTTTTTAGTCGAATAAAGCCATCTTGATGATGATGAAAATAAGATAGGGTTATTGTAAATTGCACCAGGGCCCATTAGTCTGTTGAAAAGATACTACATCCTGAGGGGGTTGCTTGGGAGCTTGCTCCAACACCTCTTTGCCAAGAGGTCCATGTACAGGGTGACAAGAAAGAAGTTGAAAGGGACTGAACCCCACTCCCTTCTGAAGCACTTCCCTGTAAGTGAAAAGAAGGCATGGCAAGAGGACTTTCTAATTACTCCCAATGGGTTCTGGTAGGGCCATAATCATATCTCTCAGAATCTTGTTGAATCTTTCAACATGCTCATTTGTCTGGAGGTGATATGGGGTGGATAACTTGTAGGTTACCCCACACTCAGCCCACATGGACTTCATGTAAGCAGACATGAGGTTGGTACCCTGGTCTGACACAACCATCTCGGGGAAGACCACTCAAGTAAATACCCCATCAGTGCCCTGGGCACAGCAGGTACAATTACTGTCCTTAAATAAATTGTTCTGGATACCAGATGGCATGGTCCACTAGGACCAAAATGAACCTATTGCCTAGGGCAGTCTTGTGGTCTTGGGACCCAAAAATATTTTTTGCCCACTCTCAAAGGGGGTTCCCAACAGAGAAAGAGGAAGCAGGGGGCTTTTGCTTTGCCCCTGACTCCCCACTGGCATAGCAGGTGGAACAGGACCGACCCAAGTCATCTGAGGCTGTTCTCATCCCCTGCAAAAAAATGTGGTGACCAACCTTACAGAGAATGTGGCCTGCCCCAGTTATCTTGCCAGGGTTATGTCATGAGCCAGACCCAATAGGAAGGCCCTGTAGCACTGCAAGGCCACCAACACATGGGTTGATCCAGGCTCAGCAACTTTAGACTAGCTATACAGGAGATCGTACTCCCAATATACCAGGTGATCACAGAGGGTTTCACCAGCTGCCTATTCCATAGCCTGTCGTTGTAGGACATCAAGAGTAGGGTATTGTCTCTGGGCTGTGCATAACTCTGAACGGGATGGCCCCTTTTCACTTTGTCAGTCGGCCACCTTGATAAGTCCCTGACGGCAGCAATGTTCTCCTTGGTAAGTTCCAGGTTGGCATCCTCAAACTCAGGCTCCTCCCGGACCATGGGATTCTCAGAAGCATGCTTCCCATGCCCATTCCCTTTCTCTTTATGGCAGGTATCTGGGCCATTTTCCCAGATTTCAGATCATTTTAACTTCCTTCTCGGGTTGCTATCTTGGACCGTCTGATTTGGCACACCCACTCAGGCAATCCTAACATCTCCAGTAAGGACCTGAACTCCACCTTCCTCCAGATGGTGTGCTCCATGTTGTTATCAAGCAGAAAACCCAAAGGCATGGTTGAACTCACAGCTACTCATAAGAAACATGAGACCCCACCATCCAAAGGGTACCTGAGCCTCAGGATAGTGACTCGTAGTTGTCAGCTATTACACCTGGTGGAATTCGTGGGTGGTTACCTGCTCTGAGGACACCAGAGCATTCACCTGATGCCCATTGATGGTAACCCATTGCCTATACATTTTAGTATTGCTAGTGTCAGATCGATGGTTGCGATCTCCCCAGGAACAGATGACCAAGCCCTCTATTCCCTCTTTCCAAACCCAGTGACAGATGGAGAACAGCTGCCTCTGAATTTAGCCAGGGGGGAAAGGGGAAGTGGATGACAAACACAAGAGAGACTGCCTCAGGACACTGGTTCTTCTTGATAGACTTTTGGTGGAAGATACCTGAAATAAAACACATTTATTAAATTCTTCTTGCCTCAAAACTATGTGGCTACTTTTTATTTATTTCACCTGCTGAGTATCTTACCCTTCTTTTCCAGAGACTTAGCCTCTCTCTATCTGTGTTTGACTTTATTATTTGATCAGTCTTCAGAGCTTTTATGTCCTAAAGTAATTACTCTAGCCAGAGTCTTTTCATGTGATGGAAACGCCAAACGTCAGGTTGTAAGACGTTGAGCCCAATTCTATTCACAGATACTAGCTTGTCTCTTCAGTAATGTTTGGCTGTTCGTATGGGCAACCAAGTTACTCAAATCTCAAAGTTGCTTTTAATGTCAATTGAAGATTGTCTTTTAATAACCAGAAGGCAGTTTCTTTGGTCAACCAGGATTCAAACTTTGAAGTATCTCTGCTGACTTTCAATTAATAATTGAACCTGAACACGCTTACTTAAAAGGGGAGAAGGCCTCTCTTCACAGAAGCTCTTCTCCAACTCGAACGTCTTCTCTCTTCGGGAACTTTAAGGCTGACTGGATATCCGTTGACTGAAAACATGCACTGTAAGAACATCGAGAAAATGCACATAAGAATTTTACTCTGAGCATACAAAGGAATAGTCTCTGAATACTTCCCTAAAAGGAAGATATCTCGAGCCTCATATCGTCACTTGAAAACTCTCCTCAGGAAAAATTCGGGCGCCTTCAAGACAAGCGACCGTTACGGAGTTTGAAATCAGTTGAAGTGCGCCGCGCGACTCCCGCGCAGGCGCATTGTAAACAGTGAAGTGTCTCGCGTCTGAAACAACTAGACCGAGAACACTTCCAGGAAGTCGAGGGGCTGATCTACCGAAGGATGGAAGAAACGCTTAATCCATATAAAATGGATTTTAGAGAAGTCTTCCAAGTTGGGGCCAATCTCAGCCATCGTGGATACTTTACAGGACTCTGTCGAACTAAGCATGATTTTACATCCTCGGTAGAAATAGTAGTGCAAAACCATGGGGTCTTGACAGTACCCCCCACCAAAAGACGTCCCTTCAAACTTGGCTTGGTAGGGTTTTTCCTGTGAAAGTCTCGAATTAATCTGGGAGCATGAACGTTGGTATATGGCTCCCAAGATCTCTCCTCTGGACCAAAATTCTTCCAACTGATCAAATAATATAGTTTACCTTTTCTGAAGGTTGAATCTAGAATCTCATGTACCTCAAATTCCTCCATAGAATCTACCACTACTGGTTTTGGGAGAGGGTGCACCCTCAAATTGGGCGGGTTCTTTTTTAGCAAAGAGACGTGAAACACTGGATGTATTTTGAAATGGGATGGCAAATGGATCTTAACTGACACTGGATTTACCATTTTGCTTACTTTAAATGGGCCAATGAATCTGGGTTGGAATTTTCGATTTTCTTTTAGTTTAAGATGTTTTGTGGACAACCAAACCTTGTCTCCAGGTTTAAAAACTGAACTCTCTCTTCTCTTCTTATCAGCCTGAGTTTTATAAGAGTTTTTTGCCTTTTCAATATTCTCTCTAGCTAGAATTACAGATCTTTGAATCCTATTTACAAATTCTTCTACTGCAGGCACAGGGCCTTCTTCTTTCTCAAGGATTAAACTGGGGTGTCTACCATAATTTAAATAGAAGGGTGAATAACCAGTAGTGGAATGCTTGGCATTATTATAAGCGAACTCCGCTGACCACACTAATTCTGACCACCCAACTTTCTGATCCATCAAATTAAGCCTGAGGTACTGCTCCAATTCTTGATTGACTCTCTCCGTTTGGCCATCAGTTTCTGGATGAAAACTGGTGGAAAAACGAGCGTCAATCCCTAACTTTTTTGTGAAGGACTTCCAAAAATGGGAAACAAATTGCGACCCTCTATCGGAGACCAACACCTTGGGAATTCCATGCAACCTTACTATATGTTGGGTAAACAATTGAGCCAGTTCGGGAGCCCTAGGGATATTCTTCAATGGAACAAAATGTGCCATTTTAGAAAACATGTCTACCATCACCAAAATTGTGTTAAACCCTTGACTAGGAGGGAGATCAACAATTAAATCCATTGAAACTGTATGCCAAGGATGTGGCGGAGTTGGCATAGGCATCAAAAGCCCTTGGGGAGCCCTACGATCAGACTTTCCCTGCAAACATCTCTCGCAGGTGGCAACATACTGTCGTATCTGAGGTTTCATGCCTGGCCACCAAAAATTTCTCTCCACCAATTCCAAGGTTTTTTGTACTCCTTTATGCCCAGCCAGAATTTCATCGTGACATAACTTCAAGGCCTTCTCTTGTAGCTCCTTAGTTGGAAGATACAGACGATCTTTTAAGTACGGAAGACCATTCTTGATTTCTCTCTCTGATTCTTCGTTCACCCAGTGAATCATCTCTTCATTGGACATTGTTTCTTGGATTTCTTTTGAAAAGTCAATTTTTAGAGTGGCCACAATAAACTTCTCTTCCGGAATTATTGCCTGTTCCTTTTGATTGGATTCTGGGTAGTCCGAGTTGATTCTTGAAAGGGCATCAGCTTTAACATTACTTGTGCCTGGTCTGAATGTAATTACAAAATTAAAATCAGCAAAGAACAAAGACCAACGTAATTGTCTGGCCGTTAATGTCCGCGCTGACTTGAGAAATTGGAGGTTGCGATGATCGGTGTACACAGTGACCTTGTGCATCGCTCCAAGCAAATAATGCCGCCATTCAAGAAAGGCACTTTTCACAGCCAACAATTCTTTATCTGCAATTGAATAATTGCATTCAGGAGGAGTTAACTTTCTGGAATAATAAGCCACAGGGTGCAGCTGGCCAGTATCCTTGTGACGTTGAGATAAAATACCGCCGATGGCTACATCGGAGGCATCTGCTTCTACATAGAATGGTTCATCTGCTCTTGGATGTAACAGAATCGGAGCTTGCGTAAATGATCTTTTCAAAAACTGAAAGGCTTCTTCAGCTTCTTCATCCCAATTAAACTTAACTCCTTTTCTTAACAAACGTGTGATAGGACTTACTTTGTGAGAAAAATTCGAAATGAACCTTCTATAAAAATTTGAAAATCCAATGAAGCTCTGAATCTCTTTCACACTTTTTGGGGAGGGCCATTCTTGCACTGCCTTCACCTTGGTATTATCCATGCTCACTCCTTCTGGAGATAACACAAACCCCAGAAATTCCACCTTTTCGACATGGAACGCACACTTCTCCAGTTTCACGAAAAGATGGTTCTCGAGTAATCTGGTTAAAATCATTCTGACATGGGTAACATGCTCTTTTATGCTGTCAGAGAAGATCAAAATATCGTCAATATAAACGACAGCAATTCTGTCCAAAAATTCTCTAAGGACGTCGTTTACAAAATGTTGGAATGCCGCTGGAGCATTGCATAACCCGTATGGCATCACTCGATACTCAAACAAACCATAACGGGTTCGAAAGGCTGTCTTCCATTCGTCGCCTGAGGCTATACGAATCAAATGGTATGCCCCACGTAGATCCAATTTGGTGTAGACTTTCGCATTCTTCACTTGATCTAGCAAAACTGAAATTAATGGGAGAGGATATCGATTCTTTATAGTCACTTGATTCAAGGCTCTATAATCAATGCAGGTCCGAAGCTCTCCATTTTTCTTTGAAATGAAAAATAAAGGGGACGAGACTGGAGATTTAGAGGGGCGAATAAATCCATTCGCCAAAAATTTATCCAAATAGCTTTTGAGATATTGATTTTCCGTTTCCGTCAATGCATAAATTCTACTGCAAGGCAAAACAGCCCCAGGATCTATGTCGATCTTACAGTCATAGGGACGGTGAGGGGGAAGTTTTTCCGCCTCTCTTTCATCAAACACTGGCGACAAATCCTTATATTCCACAGGGATCTCTTTAGTTTCTAAAGAGCAAATCAAAGCTGGACGACTAGCTAATTTCCTCGCTGGTGACTCTTCTAACAACTTGTGCTGTTCGCAAAAACAATTCTCTTTACAAAAGGTTGAATCCATAGTAATTGTTCTCTTCTCCCAGTCAATGCGAGGATTATGTTCTGTCAGCCAAGGAAGACCCAGAATCAGCTGAAATTGAGGAGCATCAATCAGATTTAACGTTAATATTTCAGAATGGCCATTTAGTCCTGTTAATTGAATCAGTTCTGTTTCATGAGTTATTGGTCCAGAAGACAAGTTTGTACCATCTACAGCTCTGACAGCTTCCATAACCAGTTTCTCCACAAATTTGATTCCAATTTGTCGGGCGTATTTAATATCACAAAAGTTTCCGGTTGCCCCAGAGTCGATCATCACAGAGACCTCTCTCACTTCTTGATCACGAAATCTTGCTGTTAAAGATACCACTAAATGAGGAGTTGAAGATTGTAAGGTATTTACCACTTGCTGTACATTTGGAGCTGACTTTAAATTCGCTTCCACCTGTGCAACTCCATTTACAGGTGAAGCCGGTCTTTTCCCTGCTGCGTTGATTTTGGTTTCTTCGGGCAATCTTTGACGAAATGACCAGAGAGGCCGCAATAAAGACACAGGTGTCCCGATCTTCGTCTGTCCTTTTCTTCTTTGGATAAAGGGCCTCTTATTGATCCTATCTGCATTGGTTCTTCTGAAGATGAATTTTCTGAGGGCTTATTTACTTCTGTCTTCATTCGATCAAAACGAGGTGGAAGCGGGCGAAAGTCTCTTCTTCTTTCATGTCGGCGCTCACTCAAACGATGATCAATTTGCAGCACCAAGTCTATCAGTTCAGAGATTTCGGTTGGTCTTCTGGGAATCTGTGCCAAGGCGTCCTTCAGCTCATCTTTTAAACCCCTATAAAATATCGCTGCTCTCTTAGCGTCCGGCCACTTTGACTCCACAACCAATTTATTAAATTGGGCCAGATATGCTACCAAATCCCGATTGCCCTGCTTTAACTCCAGTAACTCATTGTCTGTAGCTTGTGAGGCTGAACGCCGATCAAAAATTCGTAAAAATTCTCCTTTAAAGTCATTGAAATTGTATAGTATTGGGTCATTTTGCGTGACTAAAGACATTGACCAGGCTGCTGCATCCCCATTCAAATACGACAGAATGAAAGCCACCTTTGATTGATCCTCCACAAAAATGACTGGCCGACACAAGAAATGTAGAGAGCATTGTGTCGAAAATATTTGCGCCTTCTGTGGGTCCCCACCAAATCTCTCGGGAGGCGCCAATGGAATAATTGGTGAGACTGCATGTATAACCTGAGTGGATATGTCTGTAGGGGATAAGTTACTTGGCAAACTTTGTTGACTCTTAAGACCCGAACCAGAGGCCATCAATGCATCTAATTTTTGTCTAATCTGCATAGATTCCTGACTAGATCTCCTAACTTCCTCTTTTAATGACTTATTCTCTTCTAACGCACCATCTAGTTGCTTCTGCATTCCTTCCAAAATGGAAGCTAGGGTCGTCAAATCTACCCCGTCCGCCATTCTGCTCAGGGGGAGATCTAATCTCCTCAATTAAGAGGAAGGCACTTCAATCTGTCAGATCGATGGTTGCGATCTCCCCAGGAACAGATGCCCAAGCCCTCTATTCCCTCTTTCCAAACCCAGTGACAGATGGAGAACAGCTGCCTCTGAATTTAGCCAGGGGGGAAAGGGGAAGTGGATGACAAACACAAGAGAGACTGCCTCAGGACACTGGTTCTTCTTGATAGACTTTTGGTGGAAGATACCTGAAATAAAACACATTTATTAAATTCTTCTTGCCTCAAAACTATGTGGCTACTTTTTATTTATTTCACCTGCTGAGTATCTTACCCTTCTTTTCCAGAGACTTAGCCTCTCTCTATCTGTGTTTGACTTTATTATTTGATCAGTCTTCAGAGCTTTTATGTCCTAAAGTAATTACTCTAGCCAGAGTCTTTTCATGTGATGGAAACGCCAAACGTCAGGTTGTAAGACGTTGAGCCCAATTCTATTCACAGATACTAGCTTGTCTCTTCAGTAATGTTTGGCTGTTCGTATGGGCAACCAAGTTACTCAAATCTCAAAGTTGCTTTTAATGTCAATTGAAGATTGTCTTTTAATAACCAGAAGGCAGTTTCTTTGGTCAACCAGGATTCAAACTTTGAAGTATCTCTGCTGACTTTCAATTAATAATTGAACCTGAACACGCTTACTTAAAAGGGGAGAAGGCCTCTCTTCACAGAAGCTCTTCTCCAACTCGAACGTCTTCTCTCTTCGGGAACTTTAAGGCTGACTGGATATCCGTTGACTGAAAACATGCACTGTAAGAACATCGAGAAAATGCACATAAGAATTTCACTCTGAGCATACAAAGGAATAGTCTCTGAATACTTCCCTAAAAGGAAGATATCTCGAGCCTCATATCGTCACTTGAAAACTCTCCTCAGGAAAAATTCGGGCGCCTTCAAGACAAGCGACCGTTACGGAGTTTGAAATCAGTTGAAGTGCGCCGCGCGACTCCCGCGCAGGCGCATTGTAAACAGTGAAGTGTCTCGCGTCTGAAACAACTAGACCGAGAACACTTCCAGGAAGTCGAGGGGCTGATCTACCGAAGGATGGAAGAAACGCTTAATCCATATAAAATGGATTTTAGAGAAGTCTTCCAAGTTGGGGCCAATCTCAGCCATCGTGGATACTTTACAGGACTCTGTCGAACTAAGCATGATTTTACATCCTCGGTAGAAATAGTAGTGCAAAACCATGGGGTCTTGACAGCTAGGCACGTGAGCCTTGCGTAACATCTCTCTATCCCCCAGGGAAACTAGGGTCCTCCACACTCCCCCATACATTCTGGGGTGCCCTCTTCCCCAAGCGCTCCACTGGCCATGCCCGGTGTCGGCCCACCAGTGGGGGTCCTCTGCTTTTTTTGGCGGTGAGCCCCCCCATAGACATGCCCAAATTTCCTGAGGACTCCTTCTCAGGAAAAACACTCTTTTTTTGCTCAGGCTGGGACTGGAACCGGGAATCCTTCCCCTGAGAACAGTTGTGGGGGCCTTTTGAGAACACCTTGTTTTTTTATTTTTGGCTCACCCTTTCTTCTGGTGGAGACACCACCCACCCTCTTGGTGTTCCCCTGCCACCTTGAGAATTTACTTTGGACCCTGGTGCTGAGTTCAGCATCAACAAGGTGCTAGTGCACCTCTGCAAAACAATAGCTGGACATGTGCTCTTTGAGAATGAGATTGGTCAGCTCATCATAATCACTCACATTACTGCCCTTCACCAAATCATCCAGTACCTTCTTGGAGTAATCCATGCAATTCATCTAGGACTGATTTGACAGCTTCTGGCTGTCCCTAAACGTCAATCTGTACTTTTCAGAGGTAAGATCATACTTTCTGACAAGGGTTTCTTTCATGAGTGGGAATTTCATCTTGTCACCCTTCCCTACACCGAACAGCAAATCCCTTCCCTCTTTAATTATATGCCTCCAGAGGCTGGCTTCCCAATCCTTCTCAGGAACTCTATGTATTTCTAGAGCTACTTCATCTGTCTCAAACGGCTTGCCTATGTCACCCCCCACAACAAAGTGAGGAGCCAGATCCTTGGGGTCGTGGACCATCTTGTCCCCACTGGACACTGGATTTTCACTGCTATCATTACCACTTCACCCTGTGAGATTCTTTACTTTCAGATCCAGCTGCTTCATACTCAATGAGCCAACAACTGTTTATTTTCTTTTAAAGCCCTTTCAGCCTCAGCTTTGTCTTCTTTCATCCAAGGCCATGTTTGAGGCAGCCTCCTCACTGGCCGCCTCCAATTTCAACTTGACTAGCTTCAGCTTAAGCTCTCTTTCAACTCTCCTGTAATCAAGTTCCTCAGGAGACAGGCTGGTAGAAGACACACTGCTCTGGGCAGGTGCCCATACGCATGTAAGCAAGTCTTCCTTCTCCTCATGCTGCAGCTCTGGGCCTGTGGCCAGGATATCTATTTCCTCCTCCTCATCCTCTTCCTCCACATCATTCTCCTCCATCTCAGGGTAATTTTCCTTGCACTTGCATCCTTCAGACCTCTTCAGGGGCTCTGAGGGCTATCTGAAAGTTCACTTTTGTGGCCCTCTTCCTCAAGGCCAGCCACCTCTCCTTGCAGATCTTCCACTCCAAAATGTCACCATCTTGAGGTTGTCAATGATGCTAAGCTTCAACTCCATCTTTTCAAGAAGATCACAGATGAGGCAAATGTGAGTCAGGAATTACATTTGGACAAAGAAGCCAACTGAGAAGAATTTAAAAAAAAGTTCAAACCTAATGTCAGATTATTTCTATTGGGTTTTAGTTTTACACAAATCACTGAGTGGCACTGCACAAAAACAACTACTGGCTCCCACCACTGAACCCCAATGTAAGGAATTGTGTTAGTATTAGTTAGAGGGGGATTGAGAGCACTACTCAAGCATCAACCACAATCCTTGTCAGGGTGAAACACAAAAGTCACTAAATTAACCTGTACTTAACCCTCTGCAGCCTAATGCAGCACACAAACAACAATAAACTGAAAATAAAACTCAAGAAAAATCCCAAACCAATTTAGAAAAATAGAGCAAATTGTAATAAATAAAATGCCATCAGAACTTCAAGAATCCAATAAGTATAACCGGAGACATTAAATTTGAAAGTTTTAAGTAAAATTTGCACCTAAAAACACCAAGCTGCACTCGCTGTCATCTAGTCACGCTAGGCCAGGGGAAAGTCACAAGTTCATTCCGACCACTATGATGGAGAGCAGGTTTGATACAGGGACAAGATTAGCCCCACTAAAAAAATACATTCTAAGTCCCCGCGAGGAGATCAGTTTATGATGAAGAAGGCCACGAGGAGCAGGCTAGGCGCCACAGAACATTATTGTTGTAGCACGAAGAGCAGGTTGGGTGTTACAGATGATTGTTGCGTAGTGCGTAAGCCAGTCAAGCATCATGGACGGTGGTTGCTGTAGCACAAAGCACAGGTCTCGAGTTGCCGGTCACCGCAGACTGTCATTGTAAGTTCGAAGAGCCGGTTTCACTGGAACTTCTCATTGGCAGTCGTCATGAGCGTTAGGGGTCACTAGGCTCCCAAACGTTTGGATTTTTACTTTTCCTTCAGTAGGAGCACATTCTGATGCCTACCAAGGGCCCAAGACCTGTAGGACACCTCTTGGGGAACAGGAATTTACTCCAGCAGCAGCCAGCAGGTCTCAGGCAGGTTCAATTGTAGGTTTAAGAGAAAAAGGTTGTAGTACACATAGAACCAGTTACAGTAGAAAACATGTGTTTCAGTGCATCAATTTCAATATCAATTTATCTAAAATGGTGTTAATAATGCATGCATTCTGCATTTTAGAATTTAGGGTATCTGAAAGGGGAGTCAAGGAGAATGAAGAATGGCCAAGGTGAAGAAGAAGGTGAATTCAAACTGACATAATAATGGCATTTCTTAAAAGGTGGGTAAATTAGAGAAAGTGTGCCTCATGCTGTTTCTTTCTAACTATTGCTTTTTATGTCTCACTCTTGTTCTTATATTTTCTCTCTCTTTTTCTGTACAAATGCAGTTTATTTCACATAATCTCCATCCTCTCACTATCTCATGACTTCAACATGATATTCATATTAAACCGTTTAAAGAATGCCGATTACGTGAAAATATGACAACTGTAAATGTCTGGAATAACTGCTAGAAAAATAGCCTATTACTGTACTTTAATAAAGCACATAACATGTTCAGGAATACCCAAACCATATATTATGCAATGGTAACTTTTTATGCTTGAAGGGAGATGTAAATAAAATGTATCCTCAAACTTTATATAAACATGATAAAACACTTTTGCTACATGGAACAAATTTGAGAGTCTGCTCTGGCTGATTGCCTTCAGCAGAATTTATAGAACCTTGTTCTAAGGTGTCCTATGATATGATTTCATACCCAAGTTGAACTGGACAGGTGGTTACCCTTGAACAGCTAAAGATGTCAGGCATGGCAAAGATAAATGGAAGAGATTTACTCAGGGAAAATCAATCCTTTTCGCAAGCCAATATTGCAAGTGTATGCTACTTAAACAGAGCTTATCTAAAAGTAGCATCAACATTAATTGATATTTGTTTAAAGATTAATGGACCATAAGCGTGATAATGTAACAGTTTGGGGGTGCAATGCACAATCCTCAGAAAAGGTGTTTGGTGGGCTCGCCTCTAACAAAGTTTTGAAAACAATTGACAAGAAAGTTGTGAATTGTACACAACAAATTTCCAGAGACACATACGAAACTGCAATGGTTTTATAAAATAATAGCAACCAGCTATAATTCTCAAAATGTAAAATGCAACTTTCTTTCACTTCTTCCTTTTACATTAGGTTTCCCATCCTGTCACTTTTAAGCACATTATCTGTCATACATGTGGCGCTACGAAGTGAAAATGACATGTTTCGCAGATGTTAAAAAAAAAAATATATATATATATATATGTATAATAAATATTTATTTTAGATGTCATCAGCGAAGTCACTGACCATGTCATGAGTCATGTATTATGTGAGGCCATAAGCAGTTCATTGTGGGGGTGTAAATTATAGCTAGTTCAGGTGACTGCTGAATTTCTCTGGTTTTGTGCATGTACAATCTGAGCCTAACTATAACGTCCCTATAACCTTCGGTTTTTTTAGTGAATTTCTAAAGGTTTTTTATTTCTATTTCCTAAACATAACGTCTCTGTAACCTTTGTTTTTTTGTGAATTCCGAATGTTTTTAAAATTTTATTTTTTAACTGTAGCCTGTAACCTTTGAGAGAGGTTGTGTGGAGTGGCTGTATAGGTCAGTGAATGGGTGTGTGCGTGACTGTATGGGTCTGTGAGTAGGTGTGCGAGTGGCTGTATGGGTGTGTGAGTAGTTGAATGGAACAGTGACTGGGTTTATAATTGGCTGCATGGGCCTGTGAGTGTCTGTATGGATGTATGAGTAGGTGTATGAGTAGTTTTTAGGATGTATGAGTGGATTTGTGATTCGGTGAATGGGTGTGTGAGTGACTTTATGGGTCAGATCTGTATTTTGACTCTTTCTACTCATTGCTGGCCTTTATTTTGCTGCTTTCTGCTCACTGCTAACCACTATTTGGCCTTTCTGATCATGCCTGACCTCTATTTTGCCTCTTTCTGCTCATTGCTGGCCTTTATTTTGCCTCTTTCTACCTTTGTTTAGCTTCTTTTTATTCGCTGCTGATCTCAATTTTGCCTCTTTTTATTTGTTGCTGGCCTCTATTTTGCCTCTTTTTGCACGCTGCTGACCTTTATTTTCCTTCTTTCTGCTAGTTTCTGGCTTTTATTTTGCCTCTTTCTGCTCATTGCTGACCTTCATTTTGCCTCTTTCTGCTCTTTGCTAAGCTTTATTCTGCCTCTTTCTGATTGTTTCTGACCTCTCTTCTGCCTCTTTCTGCTTATTTCTGCCTTTATTTTGCCTCTTTCTGCTTATTTCTGACCATTATTCTACATATTTCTGTTTGTTTCTGACCAGTAGTCTGCCTCTGCTTATTTCTCCCCTTTATCTTGCCTCTTTCTGCTCGTAGCTGACTTTTATTCTGGCTCTTTCTGCTTAATTCTGACCTTCATTATGCCTGTTTCTTCTCATTACTCACCTTTATTTTGCCTCTTGCTGCTGGTTTCTGGCCTCTATTTATCCTTTTTTAGTTGTTTTTCACCTTTATTTTACCTCATCCCACTGGTTTCTCACCTTTATTTTGCATCTTGTTGCTCATTTCTGACCTTTATTGTGCCTCTTAATGCTCATTTCGGACCGTTATCTTGCCTTTTTCTGCTCTTTATTGACCTTTGTTCTGCCTCTGTCTGCTCCTTTCTGACCTTTATGCTTCCTCTTTCTGCTCCCTTCTGACCTTTATTTTGCCTCTTCTGCTCTTTTCACCGGGACCACGGGGGGAGCCTCAAGGCCCCTGCAGTCCCAGCTGGCTCCATGCCACCTGCAAGAGCCCGCATTGCTGCTGCATGGAGGGAACTGCTGGAAAGGCAGGATTTCACTCATGCAAAACCAGTTAAATTCAGCAGTTATATATCTGAGCGAACTATAACTTACATCTCTGCATTGCACCGATTAAAACCTTACATATTACATCACTTATGACATGGTCAGTGACATCACTGATGACATCTCCAATGACATCACTGATGACATCATCCAGTGAGTGTGAGTTTTTTCAAAAGGTTTATGAGTATTAAACATATACACTAAGGTACTACAACCGTTAAATTAGTATTCTTTGTGTACTACTGAGTGATACTATTTTTAACCTACATTATGTAAGTGGCTGTGTGACTGTGTGTATCTATGTGTGAGTGGGTGTGCAAGTGACTGGGTATGTGAGTGGGTGTGTGAAGACTTGAATGGGTGAATAAGTGGGTGTGTGAGTAGCTGTATGGGTGAGTGAGTGGCTGTGTGAGTAGCTGTATTGGTGAGTGATTGGGTATGGAAGTGGCTGTATGGGTGAGTGAGTGGCTGTTTGGGTGTTCCATTAACAGAGTGGATGTGGGAGTGGCTGTACTGGACAGTGACTGTACGAGTGGCCATATGGATATGTGAGTAGACATGTAAGTACTTGAATGAATGTGTGAATGGGTAAATAAGTGGTTGTGTAGATGTGTGAGTAGCTCTGTTGAGAGGCTGTATGGGTGAGTGCCTGGTTGTGTGAGTAGCTAAATTGGTGATTTGTGGGTGTGTGAGTGGCTGTATGGAAGAGTGTGGAGCTATCTGAGCGACTCTATGGGTAAGTGAGTGGCTGTGTGAGCAGGTGTATATGTAAGTGAGTAGCTGTGTGTGAGTGAGTGTGGGTGTGTGAGTGGTTGTTTGGGTGTGTCATTGGGTGTATTAAAGGTTGTGTGGGGGTGTGAGTGGGTATATGAGTGGTTCTGTGAATGATGTCATCAGTGATATTATTTGAGATGTCAAGAGTGATGTCACTGACCATGTCATGAGTGATGTAGTATGTGAGGTACATTGCAGGGCATAATTTATAGTTAGCTCAGCTAACTATAACTGCTGAATTTCACTCATTTTTTACAAGTGAAATCTGAGCCTAATTATAATGTCCCTGGAACCTTTGTTTTTAGTGAATTTCTATCTTTAAATATATATATATATATATATTGAGTGCATGAGTGTATCAATGGGTGTATGAATTAGTGTGTGAGTGTCTCAGTGGTTGTGTGAGTCAGTGTGTGAGTGTCTCAGTGGGTCTGGGAGTGAGTTTATGTGTCTCACTGGGTGTGTGAGTGGGTGCATGAGTGAGCGGGTGTGTGAATGTCTGAGTGGGTGCATGAGTGTCTGAGTGAGTGTCTGAGTGGATCTGTGAGTGGGTGTGAGAGTGTCTGAGTGGGCTTACAAGAGCCTTTATGAGTGTATGAGTCCATCTGGGAGTGAGTGCATGAGTGTCTAAGTGGGTCTGTGAGTGGATACATGAGTCTCTGAGTGGGACTGTGAATGGGTGTGTGAGTCTCTGAGTGGGTCTATGAGTTGATGCATGTGTCTCTGAGTAGGGCTGTGAGTGGGTGTGAGAGAGTATAAGTGGTTTTATAAGTGAGTGCATGAATGACTGTGAGTGGGTATAAGTGTCTGAATGGGTTGATGAGTGGGTACATGAGTGTCTGAATGGGTCTGTGAGTGGCTGTGAGAGTGTCTGAGTGGGTTTGTGAGTGGGTATGAGAGTTTTTGTAGTGCATCTGTGAGTGGGTGCATGAGTTTCTGAGTGGGCCTATAAGTGTGTGTAGGAGTGCCTTAGCAATTCTGTGAGTGGGTATAGGAGTGGGTCTTTGAGTATCTGAGTGGGTCTGTGACTGGGTGTATCATTGTCTGAGTGGGTCTGTCAGTGGGTGTGTGAGTACCTGAGTGTGTGAGTGGGTGTCTAAGTACCTGTGTTGGTGTGCCAGCTGCTGTGTCAGTGACTGGGCCACAACAGAACCACACATGCCCCTTTATCCAAAAAGAGTCCACAGATTTGCACAACAAAATCTACCCAAGTGGAGAACTTGCTTCTGGTTAAAGTGCTACCTCCTTGGGTGAACGTCCAGTGTGTATTCTATGCTACAGCTGCATAATGGAGCACGAGGAAATGACACAAGTGACCTTTTATGCATTTTGGCAATGTGATTGTTCCTTGTGCATCTTTATCCCGAAATTTGTGATAAAATGAATCTTCCTATAGAGAAGATGACGGAAGTACAAATAGGTAAATCTCAAGCAAACAAGGGTCCTTACTCTTAACTATATGAAGTAAATGCTTCTCTTTGGTGGAGAAGCCCTCATATTCCTTGGCATCAAAAACTTGTCAATAAAATCAGCGGGCAATGTGCTGGAGGGCCTTGTGTTAAGCTGTCCATCATCCTGGCAAAAGGCAGGAGGACCTTTGCATACTACTAAGGTGGGTGGGGTGAAATGCACAAAGCTTCCCAGTGATTTGGACATTTGAATACTCATAGTTATTTAATGGGAGAACAATGGACACTGCTCTCACTAGGTAAGGACAAAATAGAACCCCCTCATCACAGTCACTACAGATTGCGCTCCAGTAGATCAACAATGCATTCACCTCCACAAAGTACTTCAGATTGTCTTTCAATGTGGAATTGCTGAGAAAACACACTTGCTTTGCCTTCGCCATGCCCAGGAAGTCCTTTATAGAAGGAGATGAGGGGCTGCGCAGCCCCCTCCCTGGGCTGATTTTGCCCCTGGATACCCCATCCCCGGTGCCCGGCAAGAATGAATGGGTGAGGGGGCCATGCAGCCTCCCTCCCCTGGTCAATTTCAGCCTTGGGGACCCCATCCCCCGGGGCCCACTCAAAAATTATTGGGGGAGGAGGGCCTCATGGTCCCTCTCCCCAGGCTTATTTTGGCCTTGAGGGTCCAAACCCCCTAGGCCCAGCCTCTTGTCCCTGTGTGCCCTTCCAGGGCACCCATTCTGTTGTTTTGGGGACCATGGGGGGAGCCTGAATGCCCCGTGGTCCCTGACAGCCCCCCACCTCCAGGGGTAGCTGTTATTTCTCCTGCATATAGAGAGCAGCCAAACATGCAGCTCCCTGAATGCAGGAGCAAATCTGTCATCTGTTTTCCTGCCCACTTGACAGCGGGCAGATAAACAGATGAAAAGTCCACTCCCAGCAAGCAGGAGCAGTTTCCTACTTCCACCCACTGGGAGCAGACTTACTGTTTGCTTTTGCTTGGAGGGAGCTGTCAAACCTCCCGCCTTGTGAGAGCAAACAACTATGTCCCAGGTGTGGGCACCCCGGGGCATAGGGAGCATGCTCAGGGAAGTGGCAGGGCCATTAGTGGCTCTAGAAGGGGGGACTCTTGACCCCCCCTCCTTTCTGTTTGAAAGGCCTGCCCCGGGGAAGATGTGGTTTCTGGGGCTGAGAATGGCCCGGGAGGGGGGCCATGCAGCCTCCCTTTTCCTTTTTCTTTTATTTTTTGCCCGGGGTGGGAGGTCTGCGCGGCCCCCCTCTATTTTACTGTTGAAGCTCCAAGGAGGAAGTGGTCTCCAGAGCTCTTGTAAGCCTTATGAGGGGGGTCCATGCAACACTCCCTCCTAATATATATTGAAACCCTGTGGAGGTGGTGGTCTGTGGTGCCTTTAAAGGCCACAGTAGGGGCATCATGTGGCCCCCTGCAGCCACCCTGCCCCCCCGTGCCATATCCCACACGTGAGCTGAGGGGAAGGGTGGCTGCGGGGTTGAGCACAGGGCCTGGCTATAGGCCAGGCCATGCTCCCAACCCCATGGCGTGCACAGTCCAAAGGCCGTGCACAGCAGAAGGTTGGGCTCCAGTGGAGTGTTGGACACTAGCAGAAGGTTGGGTGAGGTCCTGACCACAGGCTAGGCCCTGCTCCCAACTACACGCTGCGCACATCCTTTGGGGTAGGACACAAGCAGGTGCTGGAGTTTAAACATGACTGCTGGCCGTACACAGCAGGGGGGGTATGGGTATAGCGCTAGCACACTGCGATGGACATCTCACTTTACTTTTTTTTTAAATTAAATTTCAATGAAAACAACAAAGGTTAAAGAGACTTAATAAAGACGGAGTTGTAATTATATCTTACTTAAGAAATATTTTTAAATGCTTTAAAAAAGGCTAAAGGGACTTCATAGGTGAAATTGTCAAATAAAACACACTGTTTTAAACAAACAATACCCCTAAATTCACCAGTTATAGTTTTCTCAAGTAACTATAACTTGTGCTAAAAGTTACTATAACTTGTGACCTTGCCATGCACTGTGAATTACTTCATATTACATCACTCATGACATGTTCTATGACATCACTGATAACATCACTGCAACATCTGAAACAACGTAATTCATCCATTCATTCATTCATTGGGGAGGGGATGTAGCCTTACGGCTAGAGCGATCGACCTCGAAGCTGGGGAACCGGGTTCGAGTCTTGGCAACGACGCTCAACATCCTGTGACTCTGGGCAAATCTCCCCGTGCCTAACAAAAATGAATGTGTCCTCATGTAACAAAACTGGTGCTCATGTAAAGCATTCTGATACCCGATGTCTTGGGTCTAGTCCGCGCTCTAATAAAAAATAAAACAATTAATGACAACACTAAGCATGGCGGGGCGCGAGTCATAGTTAGTTTATAGCAAGAGTTATATGCCATTAAGTGCCTATGGAAAGCATGGCTTGGCAGTTCGGTCTGGACTGTTCCCATGAGTCACAGGTTCAAGACTGATTTGCATATAACTGTGTCTAAACTGGGGTGGCGAAGTGAGCTAAATAACGATGATGGATTCAACCCAGATCTGTGACTGGGGGTGAGTGTCTGAAAAGTTTAAGAGCTCCGTCCATCATCTCCTTGTGTTTGTAAGGTTTTCCTTCAGGCATCTCCTTAAATGTAATTTGTAACCCTATGATGTGCCAAGAAGTATTCTCAATATGCCAATTAATATGATAATGTGTCTGTCATCCCTTGTTTCCCCCATATGTGCCTAGCAATGTCATGGTGTATGTTTGGGCACCATTCATGCCAATCAATATTATGATGTTCCAGAAACCATTCCACATACTGCAATTAATTACAAGATTTGTGAAATCTTCAAAGGTCAGAAAATGGAGGTGGGTCCTCATCTCATATACAGACACAATCACAATGAAGTCCCACAGTGCAATCAAAGCTCCCACATTGTGTGTTTCCACACCCAAATCACCACAAGGACACACACACCCACACACACATATACCCCGCTACTCCATCTTCCCTCACTCATCTGCCAGGTATTATCATGATATACATACATGTGCATTCAAGATACAATTAGTAAGTGGCTAGCTTGAACCCAGTCTGGATGTCGTGGAATGTGACCAGAAACATCTGGCTACAACCTTACTAAGGCAGACTGGAAGAAATTATACATAGCCACAGTGTTTTTTATTCTCACATCTAACTTGAAAAAGGATCCAATATTTCTAAATATTGGTTATACCTCATCTTAGCATGCCTTTCACACAATATGTTCTGCAATAACAATGTAACGTGCCCATTGTGTTAGCAAACATGAGTCTAGGGAAGACACAGTGCTCGAGTGCCCGAACCTGGCTGGATTGTAGAAAGGCATTTTTTGGGCAATTGGGTCAGCTTAAGACTCAGTGCATATATGGAAATATTGGGATTCACCCTTAAAAATAGGTCAGAAGTCTTTTTGGAGAGTAAATGTAATTATTTGATGCTCACTGGCCACAGAGGTCCTTTCCACTCAGAAATGAAAAGCGATTGATTTCATCTACTTGTCTAAAATGCTAATCTAAATGTTAGAGAATTGACAGATTGGACCTGAATTTTAATAAATCAAATGAATATACTGAGAAATGTGCATTCAAATGATGCGATCATGCAAGTACACCTATAGAGTTACGCTGTATTGAATGACAGAGATATTTGCTTGTTTTTCGTTAGCCATTTAGGTATGAATATCTTTTGTATGAATGCACTTTATTCTTATATAATTAATTTGTCTGCATGGGCAATAAAAAAAGAACGTGACACTTATGAAGTATTAATCGAAGCAATAATATCAAAAATGCATGAGTAACTTCTGTCTTTGCAAAGCCTCTAATAGTTTGTTTGACTGCATACAATCCCTCAAAATGAAGGATATTCCTATTAATACTTGTAACATCCAACATTATGAGAATAATTGAATCATTAATACAAGTTAGACGGTTCAATCTTTCAATAAAACAGTTGTGCCTCTTGGGAACATCGAAACTCAGATATCAATAATTGCGAGAAGAGATCCACAAGTGAGTAACAGTTGGATCGCTGTCTGTTCGGATGCCACAATAGGCTGCTGAAAGAACACCAGTAGACGACTGGTGTCCCATCCCTGCCATTCTTTCTTTTATGCCAGATTCTCCTACAGTTTTCTTTCATTATGGACTAGATGGAGAGATTCCACCACCCAGAGTGCATTAAGGGTGCAGTACAAGGACAGCTCTAACCAACAACCCCAGTGGGGGATCGAATTCAACATGAATGTCTAGAATTTTAAATGTTTAGGATGCACCAGTACTGACTGATAATGGACTGCTACAGAATTGCAAAGAACTGTAAACATAATCTAGAAACTTTGTCCTTTTTTTGAAGACCTACATTGACTCAGACCTGTGTTGATCCTGCTGAAGTACTTCCTGGAGCTGGGGCTGCATATTCCCCCCTCACTAAAAAACACAGCTGAGCTGCTAAAGAACCATCTGTCCAAAAGAGCAGGTGATGTCTGTAGAGACTGTCTGTTGGACTTGGCCCTTTCGGCTGGGTTATCCCAAAACCTTTTTGCCTTTGTCCCTCCTTTTTTTCTGAATTCGCTTTTGCTGGCCTCAGGACTCTCTGTACTTTACCACTTCTAACATGCTGGTGCTCACTCCTTAAAACATGGTAAAATTGGCATATGTCTAATTTGCATGTTTCGTTTAATTATAAGTTCATAGTAAAGTGGTATAGCATATACCCAGGGCCTGTAAATTCGAAGCTACTAGTGGGTCTGCAGTACTCATTGTGCCACTCATGTAAGTAGCCCCTTAAGTTTTGAACTGCCAATTCCACTTGGTAAAGTATTTGCCCTTGCCAAGCCTTAAACTCCCCTTTTTATTTCATATGATTCACCCCTAAGGTAAGACCTATGAAGCTCATAGGGCAGGCTGCATTGCAATTAAAAGCTTGGAAATGTATGTTTAATTTTTACATGTTCCGGCAGAGAAAAACTCTTACATTAGTTTTTCTTTGGCCTACTTCTTTCATAAGATTTCATTGGCTTGCATTGTTACATTTAATAAGTGCTATCATTTGATTGGGAGCAGGCAAGGATTTCATGTTTTGTTTTCGAAAAATTGTAATTTAAAATCCTCTTTAACCCCTTCAGCGGGGCGCGGATTTCCGCGCTGTGCTGAAGGTTCGGTGCGCGGGCGGGGCCATGACGGAGCGGTTCCGTCATGCGCACAGCGCAACCGACGCGCATGACGGAACTGCTCCGTCATGCGCATCGAAAGGGTTAATGGTAAAATTGGATTTTATTTTTAAGTCACAATTTTGAAAATGTCAGTTTTAGAAAGTTGGCATTTTCCTGCCCTATTTGGTGCCTCTAGCCTGCTCCTGATAACAGAAAAACAATGTCTCAACTGGAAAATTATATAAAGAGACCACTAAATATAAGGATTAATCATAACACACAGGAAAGGACAAGGGAGACCAAAGGGAAGGATGAAAAATTGTTATTTGTAGCTAGAAGCACGACAAGTATGTCTAATTTACAGTAACCATAACAATCATATGTGCACTGACAGTGAAGTGATAAGTGAACGGCGCAGTGACATAAGTGTTTAAATAACAACGTGGAACGGCGAAGGACAAATAAACCATACGGGTCAAACAGGGATATTTACAAAGAACTTTACAATTACAGACAAAATTATTCCATTTATGAATGACCCTTCTTAGAGCCGCAATTGGCGTTGTCAGGTCGACGACGTTTCAACCTCTTTACATTGAGGTCATCATCAGGACTATGGTTCCGATGGTTACGATGATTAAAAAGTACTGCTGTACTAGAGGGACGAAGGAATTGAAATCCAGGGGGACAAGGTTGTGTCAGGATACTGAATGACGTTGACAGCGTAAGGAGTCAGAGGTAAAAACTAACTAAATAGTCAAAAGTGCATCAAAAGCATCTTAGGGTAATATCATCTCTTAGGGTGTGGCACAATCCAAAAATAGCATATAGGAGGGAGGATGAGTCGATCTGATTCAGAGGCGGGATGAGTCCGGGACGAACAATTGGTCAGGGCGAAAAAAACATCTGCTCCTGGGTCACATACCTGGGTGTAGTTGGCAGTTGGGCTTTGTTTATTCCTCCCAAACAGCCACACAATAGAAGGATTAGATGTGCCTGGATAGGTGATCACTGGCAGGATGGGGGACGGATCTTGGCACAGCCCCTCTTGCAAATCAATAGGCTGTGCCTTGCCTTCACACAAAGGACTTCACACCACTTTGATGTTCATGCAGCCAGACTGAAGCCAGGGCAGAGGAAGGAGGAAATTCCAAGCACTTAAAACTGAATTGTCTAGAAACACCTCCTACTTGAAAGAAGGCACCAGGTATAGGAATAGGATCCCCAGACCTACTTTTCATTTCCCTTTCCGGACATGCAGAAGGGCTCCCAGAAGACTGCCTGCTGTTGTGGCCTTCTGTGTACTTCAGACGACTGCTTTGCTGCACCAGGAAGGACTGTGTTGTTGCCTGAAGCCGTCTTGAACACTCAGACCCCTGCCCTGCTTCTTAAGCCCTGTTCCACTTCTTGAACCCAGGACTACCAGAGTGACTTCAAGGGCTAGTTGGTTGGACTCCTGATCAGAGACTCACAGACGGAAAGGCTCCAACCATCTTGAACCCACCCGTAGATCCAGCCTGAATGAGTCCCTACCCTCCAAGTAGTGCCTCCTCCATCTTGGACCCTTGCGAGTGGTGCTAAAGGTGCCCAGATAGTCAAAATCCAAAACTTGGCTTTTGGCTTAAAAGTACAAACTGCTCTGAGAACCGAGAGGAGACTAACTTACTTGTCTATCCACCCAAGGTGCATTTCCGAGTGGCCTGACTTTGTGGCAGCTCTTGCTGCCTTTTTTCCTGCAGCAACAAATCCTGTTCAGCAGTGTTTCACAGAAGGGGTATCTAACCTTGTGGATCCCTTGTCAGCTACAGCATCCAGCCTTCTCCTGCTGGAGAGTTTTGACTTCCAAAAAAGAGATTAAGTCTGAACATGGGAATTTTCCCCACAACTTTGTCGAGCGACTCCCCGACGACGACACCTCCTCCTCAGTTACTGCCTGTAGCCTTGCCCCACTGAACTTCTACCATCTCAAATACTTTTTGTTGAGGTTTCTTTTAAGTCCGAAGATAAGCAGTGACCAGGCCCAATCCACATTTTTATATCTGACTCATACTCCATAGTGGTCAGCCATATTTTTTTATTTTTTTGACCTGGTCTATGTCCATGGTTGAGGCTTTGATCTAAGCTAAGGTACTAGCTTTTACCCTAAACTTTTAAAATTAATTACTTCGGTTCTGCTGATTGGATTTTTGCGATTTTGGTGTCAAATAATTTATTAAAAAATTGCTCTATTTGTCTAAATTGGTATGAGATTTTTTTTCATGTATTCTGTTTTCACTTTATTAATGTTTGTATGGTCCATAAATGCTTTACACATTGCCTCTAACTTAAGCCTGACTGCTTTGTGCCAGGGTACCAGTGGGTTAAGCACAGGTAAATTTAGTGACTTTAGTGGTTCACTTTGACCGGTACTGTGGCTGTTACTTGAGCAGGGTTACCACCCTCCTCAACCAACAACCCTATTTATCACACTATTCACCTCTATGTCATTGTTGTTTATTGCTTTTTCTGCTTTGCGAGACCCCTCCCCTATCTTGCCCGTACCCTGTGCCCTCTGTTCTCCATCAAACATTGCTCCAACACAGGTACATCCTTTGTTCCCTGGTTGCCAGAAAGTGTTCCTGAGCCACACCATAGAGTTCTCTGGCTTGTTGGGCAAATACCCATCCAGTCTACATGCTAGCAGAATTAAGAAAGCCAGAACAGGTCCTTCAAGCATGTTGGCTCACCTCTGATTGCTATTGAAGATCAGGCCGGAACTTGTCCTGTCACCTCCCAGTGGCACTCAGTCAGTGTGCTTCTTGACAACCTCTTCCCCAGAGTGCTTACATCCATAATACGGCATGGATGCAGAGGCAAAGGGCCCAGTTCACAAACTGCATTTTGTAGTGCATAAAGTTGTAATACAGTACTATTACTTGTTTACTACAAAATACAATTCACAAACCAACGAGTGGAAATCTCCAACTCCACCTCACCTATCACTTTTGTGGGGAGATCTCTTCACATGAAAGTTTACTTTTAGTAGTAAATGTGGGAATGACAAAGAGGAGTGGTGGGCATTTGGGGTGGGAAAATGGTGATTACCTACTACAAAATGGGAGGTGTTTAGGGCAGAGTAAGGAGGGATCAGGGAAGAGACAGGCTACTACACCCATCCACCCATAAAAGCATATTGATATTCACAAACTACACTTCTAATGTTTGTACAGTCCTAAAGGTGGCAAAATAGGAGAAAATGTCTTCCAGCCTAGGCAGTTCAGCATAGTTTTGACTTATGGTCTGGCAAAGAGTAGAAACCCCCCCATTATGCACACCCCTTGGAGTACTATGGTTGTCTGATGTCCAGGGGTGAGGTCAAGGCCAAGACAGGCCAGCAGTACACCATATTGGTGTTCTCACATTTTCCCCTGTTAGTATGTTATGTTATGTTAAGACTTTTTTAAGCACGCGATTACCCAAAGGTGTCTTGGCGCTGTCTGATAGGCGGTTAGCTGTTGTTTAGATGTTAAATAGCCAGGTCTTTATCTCCTTCCTAAAAGCTGCTATTGAAGGGATTGCTCTGAGATGAGGTGGGAGGCTGTTCCAAAGTTTGATCGTGTTGAGGACTATACTTCTGTCACCCCATTGCAACTTTTTAAATCTGGGGACAGCTAAGAGATTGGCTGTGGCTGATCTGAGTTCTCTGTTCGGCTTATTTCGCTTAAAAGCAGACCTAAGAAAGTCCGGCCCTGAGTCATGCATCCTTTGTAGGCCAAGCAGAGGGCTTTAAATTTTACCTGACTATGCATGGGAAGCCTGTTAAGCTTGCGAAGTCCCTGCATGATGGAGTGAAACTTGGGGATCTTTAAGCTCAATCTAGCCGCGGCATTTTGGAATGACTGAAGGCGTGTCAAGTGTTTTTCTAAGATGGTTAAATAAAGACTATTGCAGTAGTCCAACCTTGGAAGGACTAGCACCGTGATTGAGGTTTTCCTGTGACTACCCGGAATAAATGGGAGAATTTTCCTAATCATTTTTAAAATATAGTAAGCTGAGGATGTTATAGCGGAAATTTGTGCACTCATATTAAGGTTGTCATCAATAATGACTACTAAATTTTTAGCCTTGGTGAAGGGAGGAGGAGGCTGGGGTATATTTTCAGGCCACCAATTGGTGGACCATGTTGGGGAGGGGTTCCCGAACACAATGATCTCGGTTTTGCCTGAATTAAGTTTGAGACAATGCCCACTCATCCAATCACTGACCGCTTTGATGCAATTTCTGCATCTTAGAGGGCCTGATGAATCCCTATTAGCTGCTGTTATTATCAGCTGGGTATCATCAGCATAAGATGTTACCTCCAGATTGAAGGTTCTAATGAGTGGGGCCAGTTTGTCTACATAAACATTGAAGAGTGTTGGGCTTAAGGATGACCCCTGAGGGACTCCACAAGGCAGGGAGAAAGGAGAGGAATTAAATTTCCCTAATGCTACGGATTGTGATCTGTCTCCAAGAAAGGAAGAGAGTAGATTAAGCATGAACCCCTCCACCCCTATATACTCTAGACAGTTGATGAGAGTTGCATGATCTACAGTATCAAAGGCAGCGGATAGGTCCAATAAGATTATAACCGCTGAACTTCCACTCTCTACCGCCTTCCTTATTTCTTCTGTTGCCTTGACCAGTGCGGTTCCAGTCCAACGCCTTGGTCGAAAGCGAAACTGGGAGGAGTCTAGAAGCTGATTGTCTAGAATGTATTTAGATAGTTCAGAGTTCATTACCTTTTCACAGACTTTTGCAGGGAGGGGTAAGCGTGCAATTTGATGGTAATTTGAGGTGTTGTTAACATTTAAATTGGATTTTTTTTTTAAGCGGAAGGATAGAGGCCTGTTTCCAGACAGAAGGGAAGGTACCAGTGGAGAACATGGTATTAAAAATATGAGATAGGTTCCTTGCAATGATGTCTGGGACCAATTTCAAAATCTTTACCGGGCAGGGATCATAAGGGGAACCTGATTTACTTTGCAAAAGTAAGAGACTCACTTGGTCTGCTGTGGTGGCCGAGAAATGAGTCAGCGAACAGTCACCTAGAACCCTCCCCTTAGATGAATGTAAAGGTAAAAGGATCCCACTATCAAAGTACTTAAAGATCCCATTGACTTTCTCTTTAAAGGCATTTGCAAGGGCATCGCAAAAGGATTGACTGTCTGATGAGTTAGTCTTATTCGAGATGGTCGTAAGTTTCTGAGCACTTGAAATAGTTATTTAGAGGAATTGGAGGCACTATCTATTAATTGAGTGAAATACCGTCTTTTTTCTTGCATGATAAAATCTTTGTATGTACCTAGGGCCCTCTTATAGGCTTATTTCATCTGTTCATCATAGTTTCTTCTCCAATTCCTTTCCTGCCTGCTGCAGGCTTGTTTTTCAAGCCTCAGGGCTTCTTCGAACCAAGGGGCCGTCGGTTCTTTCCTAAATAAGCACTGATTTTTAGTGGACACTAGCTCCCTGAGGGAGTCCGTCAACCAGTCGGAGTAGCACGTCACGGCAGACTCAGCTTAGGTGAATAAAGGGGGATAATGTTCACCTAAGGACAGTTCTAAGCTGACAGGATCTAATTTACTCCAATCTTTGTAACTGATGAAAGCAGGTGTATTAAGCAGGTCGGTCTTGACTCTGAGGTTTTCATAGGAAACGTGATGATCGAATGATCCGACCAGACCACAGGAAAGATGCTACGGATTTTTAAAGGAGGATCATTGGTGAAGAGGCCGTCCAGCATGTGACCAGCTGATTGCGTAACCTCCTCAACCAACTGATCCAATCCCAAGGATTCTGCAATATCTAGTAGATTCGCTGTTTTCTTATCATTCTCGGCTTCAAAATAGAAGTTAAGTCTCCAAGAATTATGAAATGCTTTGAAAGGAGGCAATTCTCTTCTAATACTTGAAAAACTTGAGAGAACACAATTTTACTATTACCTGGAGGTCGATATAGAAGGATCCTGGAGAAAAAAACATGATTCCCCCTGGCGAGTTTGAACAAAGCTGCCTCACACGCTTCATTGCTCAAATCCGTGCAGATAATAGAAAATTCATTGCGTATATTAGCGCCAAACCACCTCCTCTTTTGATTAATCTATCCTGACTAAAAAGTGCATAGTCTTTAGGGACTGCAATTGCAAAGTCGGGGCTGCAAGCATTTTCTCTCCAGGACTCAGTAAGAAAAAGACCGTCTAGGCACAACATTTCTATCAGGTCTGCGATCTCAATTTTATGTTTAGGAAGAGACCGGGCATTAACTAAGGCCAATTTAAATATTTTAGGGTTTTTCATATTGTCTTTTGTTCCAGAAGGACAAATAAAGGATTTGGGATCAGTTCCTGTCCTCAAAGTAGGACTCAGGTATTGACAATCACATGCTGAACATTTGTGAGGTGTTAGCTCCGAAAGGAGCATCAAATCCAATCAAGGACAGTTATTAGTTGGAGAGGGATGGAGGGACAGCAAATCATTACCTGAATATGTCAGCGATTGGACCTGACCTATGCTCAGGGGGCCTAGCCCTTTGCCCGGTCTAGGCGCGGACGGGTGCAGACAGGCTTGCCTCTCTGGCACTCCCACTGTGTGTGTCCACTGTGCGTCCGGCTCTGCATGCAATTTTTATTGCTGGCCGAAGACGTCCTGTGAACTTCCCACCGGAAGTAGTAAGGAAGGTGGGAGGGACTGCTTCCCTCCACAACAAAAGGCAAAGCCGCGGCGGGCACAAGGAGCAGAGCCAAAACAAGAATTACCAGAAGCTGCCACTGAAGTAAGTGAATAAAAACTGTAAAATTTTAAAAAGGTTCTTAACGGAATTACAGTAAACAACAGGTTTAAAAGAAGAAAAGTGTTGCTTACTTCAATAGCCAGCACTGCCTCGGAGGAATGCCTCTTCCACACTACCCCCGCTGCACTTCCGGCTCAGCATGCGATTTTTGTTGCTGGCCAGAGGCATCCTCTGAAGTTTCCACCGGAAGTAGTAAGGGAGGTGGGAGGGACTGCTCCCCTCTGCAACAAACCGCAGAGCCGCGGTGGACCGGAGGAGCAGAGCCAAAACAAGAATTACCAAAAGCTGCCACTGAAGTGAATGAATAAAAACTTTTTAAAATTTTAAAAAGGCTCTTAATGGAATTACAGTAAACAATGGGTTTAAAAGAAGAAAAATGCCGCTAACTTCAATAGCCAGCACTGCCACGGAGGAAAGCCTCCTCCACACCACCCCCGCTGTGTGTCCGGCTCAGCATGCGATTTTTAAGGCTGGCCAGAGGTGTTGTGAACTTCCCACTGGAAGAAGTAAGGAAGGTGGGAGGGACTGCTCCCCTCCGCAACATATGGCAAAGCTGTGGTGGACCGGAGGAGCAGAGCCAAAACAAGGCTTACTGCCATAAGGCTTACTGCCTTACGGACAGGCTGAAATGTAGTTAACCGCCCAATCTTCTCAAGTATGAGGGCAGAAAGAGTGTCTAGGGCTAGGGAATTGGGGGGAACTGCCCATTGCCAGGATGGGCTGGTATCCCTACCCACACCTTTTTTTTTTTCCTTAGTGGTCTAGTGGGCTTTGGGGTATTTATCCACCATCTGCCCACAAGAGGGGGCAAGATCCCTACCACACCACCAGGGAAAAGATGAGAAAAGGAATCGGTAGGGGACCCGACCATCCTAGTATTGGGCTGCTCCCTACCCCAGACAATAGATAGTGTTTCCGACCGTTTAGGGGGTCTGATTGGAGGGTTCATTTCCCATCTTTAACCTCCAGGGAATCAGAAAATCCACTAGATGCCAGAGATTTGTGCCTAAAAAAGGAATGTGTGTGGAGTTAGATGGACTTGACATCAGCCCCTACTCCCTGTAATCAGATAGTCTTTCTAACCCCTAGGAAAGCAGAATTGAGCATTTACTCCTTCTGTTGGCTCATATGTCAAAACTGTGCCTAAAGAAATACAAATATCCACTCACTCACAATGGATGTTGGCTGCAGTATTGAATGTCTGGGTTGTCACTTGGGCCATGGGTGCAGGCAGCCTGATGCCAGAATGAGGCAGTCACATGAACCACTGCTTTTTGTTAAATTCCCTTCTCTGGATTCTAGTGAGCTTTATACCCTACAAAGGGGCAAATTGAGTGTAAACTCCTAAATCTGCCCCAGGGGAAGAATAATTGTCTTGGGCTCAGGGGTGGGGTAGCAGCCAAATGCCATGCTGGGTAGGCAACTCACCATATTTGTTTTTACTTTTATTTATTGTTTCCCTGATGTTAGGCATTTGGCCCGGCATTGGGCACAGATTGGGAGTTAACCCCAAAACTGCCACCCCATGGGAGCAGAATGACTGTCCTGGACAAAATGATGGGAGGGGTGGCCAGATGATGAAACAGCACTCACCCCACTACTTCTTTAAAATTCCTTTCCATGTGCCTAATGGGGTTTCTGCTCTCCTGGCACTGCCAGATTGTGGATAAATCTACCTATCTGCCCCAAAAAGGGCAAAAAGTCAGCTTTAGTCTAAGAGTTGGGGGCGTCACAATGCCAAGACAGACTGGACACCCACTTCAGTCCTTAGTTAAACAAAAATACCTTCCCTGGTGCTGAGTGGGCTTCCTGAATCCCTATTAAAGCCAAAAGCCTGTATTGGGCCAATTGGTGGAAGGTGTGGCCCAAACCCCACCAATCACACTCCCTCTTCCTCAAGGGGGTAGAACAACAGTTTTGGTGGCTGATGCTACTATGGGCTAACCACCCACACCACATTTTCAAAACTCCTTTCCCTGGTGTCCAGTGAGGTTTCTGCTACCCCAGGGTGGGCAGATAGGGATTAAACCTGCCAATCTGTCCCCCAAGAGTTCAGAAAGGCTATGTGTGTCTGGAGGTGGTAGGGTCGACGTTTGCCAGGATTGGTCAGCCCCCTCAGACGGGCTGCCCTCAAGTATTTATTTTTCCAGAAACCTTTCCTTGGTGCTAGGACGGAACAATCACTAATGCCACTCCTTTAAAAAATATATATTCTTTCACTGATGTCTGGATGACAGTCTGACAAGGGTGCTTTCGGTAATAAGTAATAGAGAACACATACCAATTCTGAATTCAGTGATGCAAGCCCTCAAATGTTGACAGGTAGCAAATTAGGTCAGTTCCCAGGACCTAGAGAACTTGGACTATGCATGTCCTGCCACAGCCTAAAAATATAACCTCAGCAGGGTCGTTATTCAATAAAACTTCCATATTTAAAGGCTGTTTGTTCTAGGTTTAAGGGTAGTCATTGGAAGCAGGAAGGTGGAGAAGACCAGATTGAGATCGATTTGAAAGAGAGAGGTGAGCCGAATGAAGACATTCATTTAATGGGGAGGAAGTTGCCAACCACCCTACAGCTATCAGAGCAAACACATGGTTTGAAGAAGCCAGCAGCTAACTGACCATTGATGGAGGAGAACAGAATAGAATATTATTCCCACTGGAGAAGGGGAGCCAAACAATGGGAGTTAAGGAACACGGTGCAGAGGATCAAGTTCCAAGGGAGGAAGCCAAAACAGATGACCAGAAAAAAGTGGTGCTGCATGGCGAGAGAGCAGTATACACTATCGGACTCAGCTGCCAATGGGAGAAAAGCCTGAGTACCCATATGCCAAGACTGCGTCCTGGGAAAGTAGTCTGGAAAGGCAAGCTGGTTCTCACTCCTCACAAAGGAACTTGCTAAGATGGGAGCTTTGTTGAGTCACAAATATTAGCCATGTATAATCTCTGTCAAGGATACTTAGAGGAAACTTATAACGGCAAATTCAGGCATCCAGATTAGTCACACTATTCCACATCCCTAGAACTGGGTTCTCAGTGAATTGAACTCAGATATAATATAAATATGACAGGGCAGAACTATTTATTTTTCTGATACAGAGTTTGAAGAGTGATATAGAAACACAATATTACCACTTACAAACGGATTGGCTAGTGTTTTCCTTGTCTAGGTATTTGCTGTATACTTGGTGACTGAGGTGCAAAAAAGGGAATACATTGTAAGTTTATGGATTTGACTACCCTGCTTGATGGACCGAAACATTGTTTTTCCTTCTTATGTTTACAGAAATTTGTTGTGTGCAGAGGGTTTACATTTATAATGGATTGCAGCTATATATGCATGTATATGCATTTTTGGGATATAGAGTGATAATAATAAGATTTTATCTATATTTCCCTGTTCTTGCTATCTGTTGTGATTGTAATGTACCTGCTATTACGTTTAATTTATAAAAAGAGGTCTTCATTGCGACACTTTGCGAAGCCTTCAAACTGTTTTTAGAAGTGAACTAATAGCTATCTTGGCAGCCGACAACAAACTGTGCAAAGAGAAAAGAGACGGCCTCTCTGTCAAGGTCAAAGAGCTAGAAGGCATACACCAATGTACTGGCGTGCCAAAAGTCTGGCACCAGTTGATTGCACTACGCTCCCAGTTAGGTAGTCTGGATCTAGACCGGACAGAGTACGCAGCACTCTGCCTCTGCCTCTGCCCCTCCTACTATGTTCGAGGAGACAAATGCGGCCGCCTCTTGGCCAATAAACTGCATACCCAAAAGCAATCTTTGGGAGTACCGTCTTTACACACACACAACAAAGGGCACATCACTAACTATAAAGACGTGGCAGACTCCTTTAAAAATGTCTATGATCAGTTATATTCTAGTCAACTCCCTGACCCAGTGGATAGCGCTTCCTATCTCCAAATCGCACTTGCCTTACACTAGATCAAGCAGAGGTTTTTGTTGATGACATCCACCCTGAGGAGGTCATATCGGCCCTATCCTGCTTAAAACTGGCAAAATCGCCCTATTTCCTATCAACCTTTCTATTATGCTTTGGCCCCGATTCTCACTAGGCTATTTAATTCTTTTGACGCCCCAGGCACAATATCTGCCCCGTCGCTGTAATACCCAAACCGGGCAAGGACAAGCAACAGTGCAGCTCCTACCAGCCTATCTCTCTGTTAATCATGGACCTCAACTTTTCACAGGCATTCTGGCTAGAAGATTAGGCCTGGATATGCCCTCGATTATAGACCCAGATCAAGCTGGGTTTATCCCCCACAGGCAAACAGGTGACTACACCAAAAGTGTTTTGCATATCATTGAGAAGGCAGCGTGGACTCTGAGTGAGCTCATGCTTCTATCGATCGACACCGATAAGGCTTTCGATAGAGTGCATTGGCCTTTTTTGGAGCAAGTCCTCATTCATTTTGGTCTGATTGAAAAGTTCAGGACGCGTGTCCAGAACTGCTATCACTTGTCCACCCCGATGGTACAGGTTAACTGACATATTTGTGCCCTTTTTTCAATAGGTAGGGGCACACGACGGGGGGCCCGCTCTCACTCCATTTATTTGCTCTTTACATGGAGCCCCTAGCCCAGTGTCGCATAGTTCCTATATAACCTATACAGGATCTGTGCGTTTGGATAACATAGACTGTGGGATTGGTGGCAGACTAACTCCATGCACCCCCACCGGGTATGTTAGGCTGTCTGTATCAGCTAGATCACAGTGCCACTAGAATCTCCTATTATCAGGGAGAGAAATTTTCTAGGCAACCTCAGAACATGACAATCCTGATCCCTCAGAATCGTGGAAACAATATACTACCTTTTGCTCAGTCACTCGTGCTCACTTAATTCATCTCAGAGGTACACAGAATAAACAGGCTGGACATTTTCGATAAGAACTTATTGAACAGTTGTTATTCTAGTGTAGAATAAATGAGCTGCAACAACCATTAGACAGTAGCAGAGATATATGATTAGAAGTACTATGAAAATAAAAGGATGGAACAGTTCTACCCTCTTGCAGTAATCATGAATATATACAAGTGCATAAAACACATGATAAAAAGTGCGTACTCCTATGATGCCTCCCTAACTAGATGTACCTAAATGTACCTAACATCTGTGTAAGTGTTATGCCAAGAATCCCTCTAGGATCTAGTCAACCCCATTACCTTAGAATGAGAGTATATGGGACCCCGTCCTGGTCTCGAGTTAGACTCCCCGCGCAGGATGTTAGACCACTGCAAGCTGGAGTGTCTGCATGCAGCACCTCAGCGTCTCTGGTCAGTGTGTCAGTCGGGAAGTCTCGGTCTCCTTTGTCCTTCTGAGCAAGATGTTATGTGTATATACCCATAAGTCACCCCAGGGGTCCTACCTTGCTGTGTTACTGTGTTGGCCTAAAGGATGACGTTGGGCCTGAACTTTCTACCGACATATTATACAGGAGATGGTAGTCCTGCTGTGCTTCCAAGAAACCTCATGCATAAGGTATTTGATTCGAACTAGGGAAAAACCTGCATTCTGATTGCAGCAGTGTCGTATCTAGGTAAAAGGTCAGTCCCTAAGAACCGTTATGTATGTATTGTAGGGAAGAATATAGGTGAAAGGTTGCAATGTTACCTGCGCCTATATAGGGTACCTCTATGGAATATAACACCCACTGGACGACATATGTTACTTATTACTGAACTACTAGCCTAACTAGATATAGGTATGCTCAAAGTTCATAAAACATTTGTTTTGCTAAAAATGTTTAAAACTTCTAAGAAATTTCTACAAAATAATGTTAAAAGAAAATGTTTGCAAACCATAGCTCTAAAGTGTCCGTAGTTATAGTCCGAACCACTACAAGCATTAGAAAGCCATGTATGCCCATAAAATGAAAGAAATGTCAATTTTGTTTTGTTAGTTCCCAAATTGAACTTGTTTTAAAAAAGGGCAAATTTCTTCCAGCACACAACGAGCCAAATTAGTCAATTGTTTATGTGTCCTGGCTGCTAGACGCAACATTTTTGTTGCTTGCTTCCGCAGTAGACGTCCCATGTTGCACCTCGCAGAGTACGCCAATTGAGCACAGATGATGTTCCCCGCTGTCCGCAGCCAGGGCTGGGGCAGCCTGTGCGCCGTCCAATGCCTGGGTGTCAGTGGAGGAGCCGGTGTCCATACCAGCAGGTGCAGTTACTACCGGCAGTGGCTCAAGGAATGCTGCCATCAACATCGGAATACGCTGAGGACACTGCAAAACTTGGGCCATTATCAGGTCCAGTGGAGCATTCATGTCCGGTTGCGCACATGATGGGAGTGTCAAACAAAGGTCCAACATGCATTCTTCTCTACAAAACAGGCATCGGAGGACAGGTAAGATGCAGTCCACCCAGACTTGTTGAAATGACAAGAACCAAGATGCACTTAGTTCTCTTAGGCGAGGCATGCCTAGATGTTGTGCCATGCAGTCACGGTATTTACGCTCCAGGAGTGCTTTTTCCATCTCCTTGGTGACTTGGACATCCATTGCGTAGCAGATGGAAAATAATTAGGATACCTGCTACTAGAAAGAGGATTAGCGGAAGTCCTCCAAAGATGATTCCAAATACGTAGTGTATGAAGTTTGGGATAACTCCGAGTACTGTCTGAAAGATGCCCAGAAGTCCAGAACCTATGTTCTTAAATAGGTGGACTATGCCTGTCATATCAGACATGTTAAAGATACGATTTACCATTGATGCAAAATGGAAAGGGCAGTTTGTATGGATAAACGCCTGTATCTCTGCCAAAGACCTTGTGATCTGGAGATCAAAAGTCTCTCGAGCGGTGGATAAGGGCACAGACTTCTGTGGAAGCATGGCTTTAATTCTGCTTAGAGCATCAAACCGTATTATAGAAACATTCAGTGAAGGCCATAATGGCACCTCCCTGACTGTATATGTCGGTGGAAACAATAATTGCATACAACAAGTAACCCTGTAGCTCACTGTTACCAGATATGCAATGCCCAGGAGCATTCCGCAGCAGCCTTGACTGTTCAGCATCAAGTAACTCCCATTTGAAAGTAGTCTGAATGCTGGAGTAATCACTGCAGCTGGGGCACCCCTCAAATGACAGGACAAGTTCGCTACAGAACCATTACAAGCCCCATGCAGCATTATATCCTGGGCACATGAGTGACCCGCTTAAAGCATTCTCACAGTTCGTACCGTTCAGAAACATTTCTCGATCCCCACTCCATTATCGAAATCTGTATGGTAAGTCCCATGATTCCTTAATGTATTCCTTACCCATTTTTCATATCTGTCTGCCTGCTTTTGTTCAAGGCAATACTGAAACTGAAAAGTAGTGACCGGTAGAGTTATGTGGCCATAGATTAGTCATTCTGTGGATGGTGATTCTGCCACTGTAAATGCTAATCTATCCCGTTTTTCGATAAGCAGCATTGTATATTTTGCTCCCCTTTGTGCCTTTTCTATCTGTTTATCTGTTAGATTGTATTCCGAGAACAGAGTTGTGCTGTTAATATAACGCAAAGGCACGTAGCCTGAACGCAAAGATTGCAGCGTCCAGCTTAACAACATAATAGAACGTAATTGAGATTGCCCGTGTTGTAATATGGCCAAATCTTGTTCTAGTATGTCTATCGCAGAAGATACAATGTTGCCTAGGGAATATAAACAGGAGGTCAATGTAGTTAACCCAGTGTCTACCACTGCTAGAGATTTTTCTAGATTCATATGGTCTATTTCACGTAATCTCTCTGCGGCCTCTTGTTGGGATATTTTCCATATTTATTGTAGACATCATAAATGAAACATTTCTGACGTGGCTTCCTGGGACCTAGTAAAAGATCCCTAAGATCCACATCCTGTGACAGTAAGGATAAGTGTTGTTTCACCTGTGTGAGTGTTGAGGTTTATGGCCAATCAAGGCCCAACTTCCCAACACTGTAGGATGTCACTACCCCTGGATGTTCTCTCTGTACATAATGTGGATCTGGCCTATGGATACTACACCCTTTGCTGTTACCCATGAATCTTGCCTGACAACTATTGGTGTCTGTGGGCCAAATCAACCATTTCTTCCAATTGGGGTCTAATCTGTTGTATTGCATAATGTCATCTACTGTAATCTCTTGCTGTGATGCTATGTTACCCTAGGTGAGTGATGGAGGTGGCATCCGAGGTGTGTTCAAGTCTTTGTTTTTGGCTAGTCCAAGGCAAGACGTCTGTTGCACTGTCTCGCTCAAAAACATGATCTGCTGAGGGATGGAGCATACTCTAAATAAAGCTTCTGTTCCCTGAACTTGCCTTTCTCTAGTACCCCAGACTGATTTTAGGTCTATGGTGTCTTCACATAAGCCAAAACCTTGGTCAGACAACTGAGAAATAAAGGAAGCAGAGTATATCTGTTTCGTGTTTGTTAACATATTTTTCTGTGCTGATGTTGGTGCAACCCTATAATAATATGAGGCTGCGTCAGACATATTAAACGCTCAAAAATATGGAAACTTTTGTGTAAATGTTTTTGAACTGCCTTTCAGCGGTGTTGGACAATGTTCCCACTGGTGGTATGTGAACACATTTCTAGGGTTATCAGATTTATGCAGAAAATGATGACCATAGTGTTGATAACAATACATCGTTTCGAAATCTGGTGTGCTTTCCAATTTTTCACTATTAGAAAATGCAGCAGATTTTTCCAAATCAGAAAACATGTTATTTACAGTTTCATAATCCCAATCATCGGAAAATGTACTTGAGGTAATGATATTGCTCAATGATATTTTAAATAAATGTGGAATTTTTAAGAGTTCGGTTGGACCAAATATATCAAAATCAACCTTGTCCCAAACTATACCATCAGGTATAGGACCTGCTGTAATGTTCACTGATGACAAGTCTCTTTGTTCTCGATGAGATGATTGGTGTGGTTTTAAAATTAAATTCACATTTTGGGCTTTGTCCAAGGTATTTTCCATTAACAAGCATGCTAAAAACTATTACCAAGCCTAACTAGAAAAGAAAGAAAAGTATCCCAGTGATTACCCATAGCTCTACCCAAGGTGACACGAGGTAAGTATTTTTAAGAAAGTTCACAAAGTCTGTAACTTGCTGCTTGCATGATTTTTGGGCTGGCATCGTTTCAGGTTCACTTGGATCCAAAGAAAACGTATCAAAGTTTATGAAGTAGCCAGAAGCAGTTCGATCAATTGTTGGTATTGCATTAGGATTTGTGGAAATCGTAGTTTGCTTTTGTTGAGGCATGTTGATGTAGACATCTGTATTTGGTCGAATTGAAATTTGTCTTTCACTTGGACTCTGAATTTGAACTTCAGGTCCAAGAGGAACGAGTTCCATAGCATTATTGCATAGTCCATCATTCCGTGCAGAGGACTCTTCAAACGTGATGAGTCTTTCCGTTTGAACTTCTTGAATTGTTGTGAGAGGAGGGAGTCTGCTACTGTGGAGTCCACGTGGCCTACTACTCAGTATCGGCCACATAGTGTGGTCAGATTGGGTCGATTGAGACAAATCTTTCCTCCTTTTTTCCAGCAAGAAGTGGTAGAAGTACAGTTCTTGTTCCTTCAACTGCTAGGACCTGTACAGGCTTTCTGTATGATGGCCCAAATTCTTTCTTGTCTGCTATTTTCTCTCCGATCAGATCCCCGACTTTTGGGATCCAGACTGGTCTTGCCGTGACTGATTTGACTTCCCCAGTGGGGGTCTGCGTCAGATGGGCATTACTTTGTTGTGGCCTGGATTCATTTAGATACTGTAAAACAGCCAAACGATCATGGATGTCAAAAGGCTTTTCATCCACCACTGCGCCTTCACAATCAAGATCAGGTACCCACATTCTTGTATCTATTACTACGAAGACCTAGGCTTTTGAAGGTATATCGGCCATAAAAATTGGTTCAAAACCCTATAGGTATTTTGTACTCCCCTTAATTTGAGAATTTTTGGGTAGTAACCAACCAGTTAGCCACCTTCACTTTTTAAATCAATAAAAGGTTTTACTTCAAGCAGTCTCCCCAATGATCGTCAAGGTGTCTAAACTCATGTATAGTACACCTACAGTTTCTCAATTCAATTGCCTCATGAGAGAAACGTGCAAAAATAAATGTGAAAAAATGTGAAAGAGACGTGATGGCACCTCACGTGCGCAACCCCAATCGAGCCTGCTGGCTGGTACTCGTCAGCTCTGCCCACTCTTATCATCATCGGTAGCCATCACGCTCGAAAGTAATAAACGAGGTGCCCACAGAATAAACCCAATGAAAAAATTCGTAGGTAAGTGATACGACTGAATAGTGAAGAATAAAAAGTGAAAAAGGTACACCCTCTATAGGTTCAAACTTTATTCCGCCTTAGGAGTGCACCTACTTCAATGCTTAAAAAGGTTGCTAAATATGCATACCATTCTTATATGCCAACATGTTTCATCGCCAGGAGTCTTTTTGGCGATTTCGTCAGGGCAACAACAGTCGCTTGGCACACAAAAGGGACACTTCTTAGAGTCACATTCGGGGACTGCCAAAAGTAAAAATGAAAAGACACACACAACACTTTACCATTATGATCACCCTTTCTTCATAGATCAACATGATGTATCTCCGTTGGATCTATACAAATTATAAAAATTACCCTCGTGGAGCCATGGCCTCGCGTACCAGCTCTTTCAATGAGGTCACCCTAAGGCTCCTTATGTGAGTCCTCGTGGTGTGTGCAGCATTCAACCGTAATGCCGATCTGTCGATAACATAAAAACACCCATAATCTTGTTGTGTAGAAACTCTATTTGTCAATTTGGATACCACAATCATAGCCACATGCCATAATCCTACAACTAGCCCCTCGTTGTTACTAATATCGTTTTTCTCTCCGTACTTGTCACTACTATGTTTAGGATGCTCTTATTCCGCCTGCTATATAATCACCCACGTGACTTGTAGTGCTCATGTACCTTTACGCATTCATTAGCGCCGTATTGGTGTGTATATCATTAGCGCCGTGTTGGACTACTCTCATACCCTCTAGTATGCACTCAACCTAGTTTCACCGGCAACGCGAAGTGCTGTTTTTTTATATATATATGCGTTAGATAGAGATTGGTTATGGCCCCGGTCTCTCGAGTTATTGTAGGGACAGCTACCTAACATCCAAACCGGACAGACATGCATCATGCTGACCCCCTTTCTTCACATACAACACCTCCTTACCACCCAAAGCCTCACGGAGCTCCTTCTCTCCGCCGGTCAACAGTATTGTGTTTCCGAGGCTGTTTATAATCCCTCCCCCTACGCGTCCTCCTCAACGCGAGACCGGTATAGGGGCCATTTTGGATTGGGGAGGTTCGTATATATCTAGGATTGGGTATTAAGCGCCGTAAGCATCGATATTGATTTAATTGAATCTAATGTGGTGTCTCTCTTGTATAATACAATCCTAAACCTTAATCAGGAGGGTTATCACCTGGTGTGTATAACGGTGGTTCTAAGAAGGGTATCGTCCGCAAAAAAGTTTTTACTTTGGGCATTTTAGGCGCCATCTTGGACTAACTCTGATGCATCAATAGGTATTCCTAGGGTGTCCAGAAAGACCCACGGCGATTGATAGAACTCGGCTCGAGTCCATTGGTAATCACTGAGTATTCATGTAGTGGGTGCCTTATTGTGTATCACTGTTTTCCAGTAGTATTTGATCTCCCCCCAGGACTGATCAGCGGGTCAGAGATAAGGGGGGGCGACCATAATTCACTGATGTAGATACTTCTATATTTTGAGTATTCAGTATCTCGCCTTCCCCCATTCGATTTGGTCATTCAATCCCCCTCGGTCAGACTTCTCCTGAAAAATCCATCTGGCTTCTTTTGAAGCCAAAATGTCTTCCACATTTTGGGGTGAGCCCATTATTCTCTCCAAGACCACCCACGTGAATGTGTGCTTGGTGTTGTGACAGTGTTGTACCAATTTCATCGTCAACTTGCCTGCTCTAATAGTGCTTAGGTGTTCTTGCATTCTAATTTTCACCTTTCTCGTTGTTAGTCCTATGTATTGAAGGTTACATTGGCACGTTAGTCTGCAAACCACATTGGCAGTATTACAATTGCTAAAATGCTTCAAAAGCCAGATTTTTCCTAAATTCAGGGCTACACTTTGGGTTTTCTTCGTTAATCCGCACACTGAACAAGACCCACACGGGTAATGACCAGGAGGAATGGACGACTCTGTACACTTCTGTTCCACTTTGACCCGTGTATGCACGAGTTTGTCACCCAGGTTAATAGATCTTTTAAAGGCGAACCTGGGAGGGGGCATACTAAAATCCTCAGTTGACAACAAGGCCCAGTGTTTACGGATGGACTGGCGGATCTTCGTAGCTAGCGGGTCGAATGTCATGACAACCGGAAGGCAGTCTTCTTTCGTTTTTTCATTCTTCTGGAGCAAAACACTCCGCGGGGTGTTCATTGCTCTTTTTCTAGCCTGTCTGATGGTTTTACGAGGATATTGTCTCGTCTCAAGTTTGGCACATAGTTCTTCTGACTGGTCCAAAAATGTTGTAGTAGAAGAACAGTTCCTGCGGTATCGAAGGAACTGACCAACGGGAAGGTTGTCCCTGAGTGCTCTAGGGTGATACGAATTGTAAGACAAGAGGGAGTTTTTATCTGTCGGTTTTTGGTGTACTTTGGAACATAACCTGCCCCCTTCTGCATAAATGTCTAGGTCCAGATATACTGCTGTATGGTTGCTATAGTTCCATGTGAACCTCAGACTTGCATCCTGATGGTTGAGCCAATTCAGAAACTGTAATAGCCCGTCAGCTAGGCCTGCCCAGACGCAGAGCACGTCGTCTATGTATCTCTTCCAGAGACGGATGTTACTCTGGAAGGGATTAGACTGATGGTATATGACGTGCTCCTCGAACTGGCCCACATAGATACAGGCCAGGCTCCAAAGTACACCAAAAACCGACAGATAAAAACTCCCTCTTGTCTTACAATTCGTATCACCCTAGAGCACTCAGGGACAACCTTCCCGTTGGTCAGTTCCTTCGATACCGCAGGAACTGTTCTTCTACTACAACATTTTTGGACCAGTCAGAAGAACTATGTGCCAAACTTGAGACGAGACAATATCCTCGTAAAACCATCAGACAGGCTAGAAAAAGAGCAATGAACACCCCCCGGAGTGTTTTGCTCCAGAAGAATGAAAAAACGAAAGAAGACTGCCTTCCGGTTGTCATGACATTCGACCCGCTAGCTACGAAGATCCGCCAGTCCATCCGTAAACACTGGGCCTTGTTGTCAACTGAGGATTTTAGTATGCCCCCTCCCAGGTTCGCCTTTAAAAGATCTATTAACCTGGGTGACAAACTCGTGCATACACGGGTCAAAGTGGAACAGAAGTGTACAGAGTCGTCCATTCCTCCTGGTCATTACCCGTGTGGGTCTTGTTCAGTGTGCGGATTAACGAAGAAAACCCAAAGTGTAGCCCTGAATTCAGGAAAAATCTGGCTTTTGAAGCATTTTAGCAATTGTAATACTGCCAATGTGGTTTACAGACTAACGTGCCAATGTAACCTTCAATACATAGGACTAACAACGAGAAAGGTGAAAATTAGAATGCAAGAACACCTAAGCACTATTAGAGCAGGCAAGTTGACGACGAAATTGGTACAACACTGTCACAACACCAAGCACACATTCACGTGGGTGGTCTTGGAGAGAATAATGGGCTCACCCCAAAATGTGGAAGACATTTTGGCTTCAAAAGAAGCCAGATGGATTTTTCAGGAGAAGTCTGACCGAGGGGGATTGAATGACCAAATCGAATGGGGGAAGGCGAGATACTGAATACTCAAAATATAGAAGTATCTACATCAGTGAATTATGGTCGCGCCCCCTTATCTCTGACCCGCTGATCAGTCCTGGGGGGAGATCAAATACTACTGGAAAACAGTGATACACAATAAGGCACCCACTACATGAATACTCAGTGATTACCAATGGACTCGAGCCGAGTTCTATCAATCGCCGTGGGTCTTTCTGGACACCCTAGGAATACCTATTGATGCATCAGAGTTAGTCCAAGATGGCGCCTAAAATGCCCAAAGTAAAAAACTTGTTTGCGGACGATACCCTACTTAGAACCACCGTTATACACACCAGGTGATAACCCTCCTGATTAAGGTTTAGGATTGCATTATACAAGAGAGACACCACATTAGATTCAATTAAATCAATATCGATGCTTACGGCGCTTAATACCCAATCCTAGATATATACGAACCTCCCCAATCCAAAATGGCGCCTATACCGGTCTCGCGTTGAGGAGGACGCGTAGGGGGAGGGATTATAAACAGCCTCGGAAACACAATACTGTTGACCGGCGGAGAGAAGGAGCTCCGTGAGGCTTTGGGTGGTAAGGAGGTGTTGTATGTGAAGAAAGGGGGTCAGCATGATGCATGTCTGTCCGGTTTGGATGTTAGGTAGCTGTCCCTTCAATAACTCGAGAGACCGGGGCCATAACCAATCTCTATCTAACGCATATATATATAAAAAAAACAGCACTTCGCGTTGCCGGTGAAACTAGGTTGAGTGCATACTAGAGGGTATGAGAGTAGTCCAACACGGCGCTAATGATATACACACCAATACGGCGCTAATGAATGCGTAAAGGTACATGAGCACTACAAGTCACGTGGGTGATTATATAGCAGGCGGAATAAGAGCATCCTAAACATAGTAGTGACAAGTACGGAGAGAAAAACGATATTAGTAACAACGAGGGGCTAGTTGTAGGATTATGGCATGTGGCTATGATTGTGGTATCCAAATTGACAAATAGAGTTTCTACACAACAAGATTATGGGTGTTTTTATGTTATCGACAGATCGGCATTACGGTTGAATGCTGCACACACCACGAGGACTCACATAAGGAGCCTTAGGGTGACCTCATTGAAAGAGCTGGTACGCGAGGCCATGGCTCCACGAGGGTAATTTTTATAATTTGTATAGATTCAACAGAGATACATCATGTTGATCTATGAAGAAAGGGTGATCATAATGGTAAAGTGTTGTGTGTGTCTTTTCATTTTTACTTTTGGCAGTCCCCGAATGTGACTCTAAGAAGTGTCCCTTTTGTGTGCCAAGCGACTGTTGTTGCCCTGACGAAATCGCCAAAAAGACTCCTGGCGATGAAACATGTTGGCATATAAGAATGGTATGCATATTTAGCAACCTTTTTAAGCATTGAAGTAGGTGCACTCCTAAGGCGGAATAAAGTTTGAACCTATAGAGGGTGTACCTTTTTCACTTTTTATTCTTCACTATTCAGTCGTATCACTTACCTACAAATTTTTTCATTGGGTTTATTCTGTGGACACCTCGTTTATTACTTTCGAGCGTGATGGCTACCGATGATGATAAGAGTGGGCAGAGCTGACGAGTACCAGCCAGCAGGCTCGATTGGGGTTGCGCACGTGAGGTGCCATCACGTCTCTTTCACATTTTTTCACATTTATTTTTGCACGTTTCTCTCATGAGGCAATTGAATTGAGAAACTGTAGGTGTACTATACATGAGTTTAGACACCTTGACGATCATTGGGGAGACTGCTTGAAGTAAAACCTTTTATTGATTTAAAAAGTGAAGGTGGCTAACTGGTTGGTGACTACCCAAAAATTCTCAAATTAAGGGGAGTACAAAATACCTATAGGGTTTTGAACCAATTTTTATGGCCGATATACCTTCAAAAGCCTAGGTCTTCGTAGTAATAGATTGTCTGAGTGGAGGGCGACCTGGGTTTTTTTCCCTCTACAGCTCCTTATTGTATACACCCACATTCTTGTCCCAAATAGGACCTCATATGGAGTGACTCCCCTACAGAACTTCTTGGCATGTTATTCAATGCTCGCTGCACTCCATACAGATGTTTTACCCAGCTCTCACCCATGCCTGTTATATTATGTTATGTTAAAATGAATTTATATAGCGCACGTACACCCAGGGGTTTCATGGCGCTTAATGCCTAATACTCTAGCTGTTAAAGACTGCTTTAAGTCTCGGTTTTTCCTCTCCACAACTGAATTTCTCTCGTGTTGGTATGGAGAGGAGTATCGTAATGCTACACCCAATCCTTGCATGGCCTCCTTGTAAGCCCGAGAGCTAAATGCAGGGCCCTTTTCAGAATGTAATGTGCCAATTATGTATGTCCCTATAAAGATTCACAAATCTTTTAAAACAGTTTGAGCAGCAGCCGAGTGTTGGGGCCACACCCATAGGAATCTTGAGCAGGAATCCACTGCAACCATGATATACCTGTAAGCCCAATCTCTTAGTAAGCTTCAGTGGTCCAAGTAAACACATACTAGTGGTTTGTCAAATGCTAATAATTGAGTCTGCTCTGGACGTGTTACGGTGGAACCTTTCATCTGCTGGCAGATGTCGCATTTCAAGACATAGTCTTTAGTTTGCTTTGTTAATCCAGGCCACCAATAGCGTTGTTTCAATAAAAAAACAGTCGCCGTAAGTCATGCATGTGCAGAACCCATCCCTTTGTGTGCTGCTAGAATTAAACTTAACCTACGATCCATGTTTGGAATTACTCTATCCCCCATTCCAGAAATCTGAGCAAATGAAATGTTATTGGCAACTAACTTGTAGGAGTACTTGAGTGTAAATCATTTTGGTACTGCTTTGCTGTTTTTGCGTGAAGCAATGACAGCCACCATAATCTCAGGGTCTATTCTCGTTTTTGAATGAATGATTGCAGCTACAGAAGTAGTGCGTACAGCCCCCTTTTTGGCTTCATCAGCCAATGAATTCCCTTTAACATTAATGCCATCACGCTGATGACTCAGTGTATGTATCACGTGAGCCCTCTGTAGTTCGGTTTTCAACTCCACTACCTGTTCCCATAGCATTTTATGCTTAATTGTGCCACCTTTTGCATCTTTGAATCCGTTTTCAATCCAGTGCTGCCAATATTTATTATATGACTGCACGCAGTAAAAGGAATCACACACAATTCATGTGGGGAATACTTGATCCGTATTTACCAGTGCCAGTATCAAGGCTTTTAACTTTGCCAGCTGTGCCATGCAATCTCCTAGAAATTACGTTTTTGTGCACTTTGGGTGGAACTTTCCATCCTACATGCAACCTTTAACGATTTTGCATGCCGCGCTATATTGTTGCTTACTTGCTTTGGCCGGATGAGCAGATCCATCAGTGTAAATTATATATTCATACTGATCTAGAGGCATTATTTAGTTTGGTAGAGGATATTCTTGTTCTTATTGCAGAAATGCTTGTGTCTTTAGATTTGGGTCGTACCTGTATTCTACATCTGTTGCAGTGAAAATTAGCCCATTGTATCCATCTCTGATGTAAGGCTTTAGCGTTAGGAACGGTTGCCTTTGTTGCAGCCTCTAAGGCTGGAACTGGAGTCGCTACTATTATTTGTTTCCCCTGTGCCAGTGCTCTCTCTCTCCTTACAGCAGTCAGTACTGCTGTCGGAATCTTTTCTGTAGATGCGAAGCGCATCTCAGCATTTGTGCACAAATGTGATTTGTATGCAATTGGTACTGTTTCACCTTCATTATATGTCAGATAGGTGTACCCAGATTGACCCGCAACTATACCGATCACCAGGTTGTGTCTGTAAGTGTTTAGAAGCTATCATGTCAGCTTGTAAGGAACAAAGTGTATCTGTGTGTTCCTGTGTCCATTGTCTAACTGAAAAATCAGGTTTAGTTAAATCATAGAAAGGTTTTACTCTTTCTGCGTAATCCAAATGTATGTTCTACCAAAATTTAAGAATCCCAGTATTGATTGTAAATTTTTCAATGATTTTGGAGGTTGGAGCAGCACACATTTTTCTCAAAAATTGGCTGACAGGCTTTTTCCTTTACTTGAAAGCTCATATCCTAAAAAAGGACACTGAGGTGGCCAGTTTTTGTTTTTTTAAAGTTGAATTTGTAGCCCTCAGATGATAATCCCAAAATTATGGTATTCACTCTGTTCAAGTGCTCCTCTAGGTCATCGTCCGTTAGATAAATATCATCCACATCGGACAATGCCTCTTCATCCAAAATTTGAAGTAACCCAGTTACTCTGGCCGAAAACAACCCCGGGCTGTTCTTATACCTTTGGGGGAGTCTGCAAAATTGCAGTTGAGACCCTAGCGCTGAGAATGCTGTTAGATACCTGCTTTCAGGTGCTATATTTTTCCACACAATGTTATTCATTAATGCGCCACTGTGTGCATTCTGGACTACAAATGTCTTAGTGCACGTGTTTAGATGTCTATAATCTAAAATTAAATTATATGAATTGTCAGGTTTCATGGCCGGATACTAAGGATTATTCATCGATGAGGTGCAATTTTCAATCACACCTTGGTATTCAAGTTGATCTAAGATCTCCCTGGCCTGTTTTGTAGCTTCTTGCTTTATTGGATACTGCCTCTGTGCAGTCTGAGTATTTTTTAAAGGAATTATGTGGTGGGTTGAATCCTCATCCCATCCAACCTGGTTTTTGTATAATGCTGGTGTGTGGGCTACTGCTCACTCCTGCACATATGTGTGTTTTAAGTGCCCGGGAATATGGTCTGAGAAGGCCAGTAAAATTACTGTTTCCCCTTTAGGGCAATCCATGATGAATGCTGGCGGCCAATCTCGTTCAGCTAACAAAATGTCATAGCCAAACGTCATGTTCTCCCAAAAGAGACCTCTCACTGTTCTACATTTGTCCCCCTCCATCTGGAGCATTATTTCATATACTTTATGTGGAACACTTACCCTAGTATCAGGTGTTTCTACCGTGATATAATCATTCAAGTCCGCTAACACCAGAAATTCCATCAGGTTCTGGCAAGCTATTGTTACCTCTACTGCACTGTCTAGCATCGTCAGAGCCCATTCCCCGTTCAGTAGTCGAGTCTTCAGAATTCTGAGCATGTCTGATCTTGAGACCTGCAACCTTCTTCTTTTTCAACTGGGGTTTTTGCTTTGGTTTCTCTTCTTTTTTAGTAGTGTAATCTTGAGCATGCTGCTTGTCTCTGGACTTTGTATGATAAGATAAGATAGATAAGATAAGATAAGTTTGCAAAGCGTCTTGGCGCTAAGAGTGTGAAGAGGGACTGCACCGATTGCATCCTGCGAACTCAGATTGGGGGAAACAGCCAGGATTTTAGGAGTTTCCTAAAAAGCTGCCTGTTGGATTGTAGTCTCATAGCAATAGGCATCTAATTTCACAGTTTGGCTGCGCAGTGTGATAGACTCCTACGTCCCCAACTTACTCTGCGAATTTTGGAGATATGAATGAGACCCGCATTTGTGGATCTCAGATTTCTTGTAGGAGTGTACCATGGAAACAATTTCTGAATGTCGTACGAGCCACATCCATATCGTGCCTTATGCACCAAACATAGGGCCTTGAATTCTACTCGTTGCTGGATAGGGAGCCAATGTAGTTACCTTATGCCCACAGAGGTAGAATGGCCTTTGGGAATGTTTAATAACAATCGTGTAGCAGCATTTTGTAATATATGCTCTTCTTGTCTGTCTGACCGTCCTTCCCTCTCAGAGTTTTTTGATGAACCATGAAAGGAACGAGAGGAACGTTTATCAGTGTCCTGATACCTGTCAGGTTTCCTAATATTATCCCTATTCCTAAGGTTATACATCTTCTCGGAGGGTTGCTGTGAAGAAGATCTACCTCTGTATTGAGATCTGTTTCCTTTAAAGTTTTGTTGTTTCTTATTGCCCCACTTCTTTTTTGTTGAAGCAGGAATCTGCTTGAAATATGCAGTTTCAATTATTTTCAGTAGTTCGTGTTACTGTTCTAAAGGACTGAAGTCCCTTAGGTGTTGGCGGATAGCCACTGAAGCTGCTTCCCCCTTAATATTAGCTAATATTATGGCTGATACCTGGGCATAGTTACCTAGTACCCTCATCCCTAAGTTCAGAGCAGGCTCTGCTCCATACTCATTTTGTATTTTTCTCAATAAGTCTGGTATCACTGCTAATGACGGAATACCATGAGTTCTGGTATAAATGGCAGCAAAGACTGTACCCCAAGTGGTACAATCTTCTATTTGTGGTGTTATCCCCATGGGCAAGCAGACTGTTAGCATTCTATGTTTTTCATACGAGGTAGTATTCGGGAATACTGCCTCCAGCTGTGTTATTATCGGAGCTACCCAGGATGGCATTTGTTAATGTTTTGTGGGCATTTTGCCCATCACCGCGTGTAATGTTTGGGGTGTGATTGTAGTTGTTGTATTCTGAGCTTGAGTTCCATTTGTTGCAATCAATGCTGGTTGGACTGTTAGTGTTCTCATGATGAATTGCGTCAAGTTTCTGTAGATTTTTATCAATTCTTTGTGTTGTTTGAGTAAGTCTCCTGGTCACATTGTTTCAATGTCAGGATGTGGTGTGTAGGCTGCTAATATTGGGCATGTTGCCCCTTCTTCCCCGAGGGGGCCGAGACTCACTCTTCTTCTTATGTGGGGTAGGGCACCTTTAAACCAGTGTAAGTGTTCCTGGTACGTGGGCGGAACCTCAATGTCCTCAAACGGACAGTATTATGCTGATGCATCTCCTTCTGTGTAAGACTGAAATGTTTTTGTTCTTGCATTTGCTGCTGGGAATGTAACCCATGAATAAAATCCCTCTGTTCTGTATGGTTCGTGCGCCTCAATCACAAATAGTACTATACCACACCTAGGTGTTAAACCATGCTCTGGCAGTTTCAGGGTGACTGTATTTCTAAAATATTGCGCAATGTGTATTATGCCTGCATCTTCTTCTCCGGCTGAGAGGTGTAGCTCTTGTATTACTTTACCTCTGTCCTCAGTCATTTTTGTAACAAAGACCTTTCCAAGGGAACTTAGATAAGGTGTTTGTGCACAATTTTGGAACAATGTGTCCTTCAAGCTTGACTAAACAACAGCCAATAAATTTGATTTTTTTCGCCTACTTAGATGTGGCGGAGTTTGTGCCCACCCACTCCAGACGTCTCCGGTTTTGTGAGAAGTGGTCTCTGAGAATAGCATGACTGAACTACTCAGATTCTACTGTTAAATATGTACCCAACCAACATTGGGCACCATGTTGTGTAGCTCCTATCTAACCTATACAGGATCTGTGCGTTTGGATAATATAGACTGTCAGATTGGTGGCAGACTGATTCCGTGCACCCCCACCGGGTATGTTAGCCTGTCTGTATCAGCTAGCTTACAGGGCCACTAGAATCTCCTATTATCGGGAAGAGAATATTTCTAGGCAACCTCAGAACATGACAACCCAGATCCCTCAGAATCGTGGAAACAATATCCTACCTTTAGCTCAGTCACTCATGCTCACTTAGTTCATCTCAGAGGTACACAGAATAAACAGGCTGTGTGTTTTCAATAAGAACTTATTGAACAGTTGTTATTCTAGTGTAGAATAGATGAGCTGCAACAACCATTAGACAGTAGCAGAGATGTATGATTAGATGTACTATGAAAGTAAAAGGATGGTACAGTTCTACCATCTTGCAGTAATCATGAATATTTACAAGTACATAAAACACATGATAAAAAGTGCGTACTCCTACGATGCCTCCCTAACTAGATGTACCTAACATGTGTGTAGGTTTCATGCCCAGAATCCCTAAAGGATCTAGTCAGCCCCATTACCTGAGAATGACAGAATATGGGACCCCAGCCTGTTCTCGAGTTGGACTCCCCACGAGGGATGTTAGACCACTGCGAGCTGGAGTGTCTGCATGCAGGAACTTCAGCGTCTCTGGTCAGTGTGTCAGCCAGGAAGTCTCGGTCTCCTTTGTCCTTCTAAGCAAGATGTGATGCATATATACCTATAGGTCTCCCCAGGGGTCCTACCTTGCTGTGTTAGTGTGTCGGCCTGAAGGATGATGTCGGGCCTAAACTTTATACAGAGATATTAAACAGGAGATGGTTGTCCTGCTGTGCTTCCAAGAAACCTCAGGCATAATGTATGAAATTCGAACTAGGGAAAACCTGGGTTCTGAATGCAGTGTCGTATTTAGGTAAAAGGTCAGTCCCTAAGAACCATTATGTATGTAATGTAGGGAAGTTTATAGGTCAAAAGTTGCAATGTTACCTGCTCCTATATAGGGTACCTATATGGAATATAACACCAGAGAGTCAGAGTGACCCTTGGATCACATGAGCCATGTTTGGAGTGGACCAACACACTATTAGACTACTTGCTGACAATGTGTTGGTGACACTGGATAAACCTGCCACAGCCTTGCCAGCATTCTTGACAGAACTGGAGGCATTTGGCCTGGCGATGGGCTTCCGGGTCAATGTAGAGAAATCTCAAGCAGCAGGTCTTTCTATACCCCCGGCGTTAGTGACCAATCTAACGATGCAACACCCCATCCAGTGGAAGACCACCACACTTTCATACCTGGGGAATAAATTAGCGCCCACACTCCAGTTGACCTCCTCTACAAACTACCAACTTCTCTACTGACAGGTCATAAGTAAGCTGGCTCACTGGAGACACCATCAGATATCTTGGTTGGGCCAAATAGCGGCAGTCAAAATTACTATACTCCCCAAGATACTATACTTATTTTAAACACTCCCGCTTGTCCCACCGAACTGTATGCTCACTAAACTGCAGACAGAGATACCCCAATCTATCTGAATGGGGAAGAAATCCAGCATGAGGAAAGAGCTAAGCTACCTTCCACCCCAGGAGGGGGGACTTTGCATCCCAGATCTCCACTCATATTACAAGGCAGTTCAGATGCGATGCCTGGTGGAATGGCACCAACCTGAATCTGAAAAGCATTGGCTATTCCAGGATAGGGTGGTAGCAGGCATCTCTCTTTGGAAGGTCCCCTTCCTTAAAAAAACACATAGACCAAAAAACCTATATCTCTCCCCTGTCATGCTGGTGACAATGGAAGCCTCGGACCAAACGAATGTTAAATATGGCCTAAACTCCTTCCCCTCTCCTATAACACCGTTGTTTGACATTCTAGATTTTCCCCTGGGCTTTACCCAGGAGCGTTTAAGATATAGAGGTGATCTTAGGGCCGCTCAATGGGGCATATGTTTGACGACGATGGGGTAGTTCCCTTCCAACAATTAGGTGCAGACTTTACCTTCTCTGAATCTGAAAGACTCCACCACTCACTACTCCGTCACTGGCTGTTACACCCAATCAATAGACCCACATCCAGAGGCACCTCACGCCATACGAGTAATGGCTGATCACCTAATCTTCAGGAAAATGGCTCACCTCTGAGATATATGCATTCCTAAACCAGCGAAACAGATACATTTATAAGTCCAGCCCACATAGGTGGTAACAAGACCTAGGCATGCAGTTGAGTGATCAGGAAAGGGGGGGACATATATTACAGAGAGAGACATACCATCTGCAATACATACCTCACCAAAAGATTTATTATAATTACTTCATATTGATATGTCACACCTGCCCGATTACATAGAATGAACCCCGACCGCAGTGCTGAGTGTTGGAGGGGCTGTGGAGCCGAAGGAAACTTAATCCACCTACTGTAGGACTTCCCTCAACTCCAGGCCTGCTGGACACAAGTCGTCGATGAGATTGTCTCCTACCTCAACCCCCAAATACCCAGATTCCCACTGTATAATTTGCTAGGCTTACCTAACCCTCCCAAATACCCCTTAAAATCCAGACGTGGTAGACAGATTGCCTTAGTGTTAGGGGCCGCGGTACAGAACATTCTAATGCACCGGGGTTCCATGCAAGTACCCACTCACATGGGATGGTTACATCATCTATGAAACATCTTTGGTATGGATATAATTTCCCTGATACTCCCCACCCAAGGCACATCCTTTGGAAAATTGTGACGTCCTTACCTGTCTCTCCTCTCACAAGATTTCAGGGAATTAACATGCAAAAAGTATCTTAATCTCCTGCGATTGCTGGAGACTAATCCTAGTACCTAATAGGACACAATCTTGTAATGTGTTTGGTATGTCGTCTTACACAAACAAGAAAAATGCAAAATGAGTCTGAGGGAGCGAGGGGAGGGAATGGGGTTGTTTTTTTTTTCCTATTTATTGTGTATGATAATCAAATGCTGTGAAAATAGGACTTTGTTTTCATTCAGGACACATGAGACGCATGTTCCTCTGTCTATGGCATTGTTTGAAATAAAGAGATTTGATCCATAATTTATTAAAAGACATATGCCATATAAGGCACATTTAGAGTGTAAGCAGTCATATATCAAATCTTTTAGGCCAAGAGGGGTTGGTCATAAGTTGGACCTCTGTTCAAATGCTCGCACATATGACCTTAAGGGACTGCTTGCTCGTTGGTTCATGTAGTTTGAAGCAAAAAGTATGTTTTAAGTTTTCTTTTTATGGATTTTAAGGTTTTTAAGACAATTGTATTCCGTGATGTACTTTTCTGTTTTTTCTTAAAAACCAGATAAAGAATACTACTTCTACAGTTACACAATATACACACATTGTTTTGAATCTTTTGGGTTGAGGGTGAAGATCGCTGTGAAAGTATTTTGAATACTGCAGGCCTTACTAACTGCAACATGAGATTGTCCCTATATACTTTCTTCTTGAAAACTATATGCCCAAAAATTAAAAGGGTAAGGAAAAACTCTCTAACAAAAGAGACTTAATTTAATATCAATGTCTCCCTGTTGGAGTTTTGAATACTGCAGGCCATTATAAATACAACATAATATTGTGCCTATACACTTTTTTCTTGAAACGTTTGTGCCAAAGATTTAAAAAGGGAAAGGAAAGATTCACTAATAAAAGTGACTTAGGGGCATATTTACAAGCTCCTATCACCACCACAGCGTCACTTTTCATGATGTTCTGGTGGCGCTAGTGGCATCGCCTTATTTACAAGCCAGCGTGAAGCCACTTAACGTGGCTTAACGCTGCCTTGTAAATAAGGCACCCTTTCACGATATATCTAGTGTGAAAGGGGAGGGCAATGGGTGTTGTGGTGGGTGTTCCACCGCAATACCCATTGATTTTGATGCTGCAGTATATTTACAAGGGTGGCGTAAATATGGGGCAGCTCCAAAATTAAGACCAGGGAAAACCTGGTCTTACCCTGGTGCCACGAGGAGAAATTTTTAATTTCTCCTTGTTTTTGCTGTTTCAATGTGTGCTGCGTTGTGCAACACACATGGAAACAGCAAAATGCCATTGATTGTTTATGTGCAGGAAGGTGTCCCTTCCTGCACATGAATAATCATTAAATCATTAAAAAAATGCATTAAGCAGCAAACATAGAAGTTACAAAACTCTATTTAAAGTTTGTTTATGTGCAGGAAGGGATACCTTCCTGCACACAAACAATCTTACCCTGCAACACAAACACCCTTGCACTATGGTGCAAGGGTGCTTGCGTTTGTGCTAGGTAGCTAAATTTTGTACCAGCACAGGGGGAAACACAGGGCTGCACCATATTGTTGTAAATATGGTGCAGCCCTGCGTTTCAGAAGTGGTGGAGTGCGGCGTTAAGCCAAGGAGGCCAACGCCAATTCTATTGTAAATATGCCCCTTAATTTCATATCAATGTCTCAACCTTAAAGGATTAAGGGCCATATGCACGAAATTTCCGTTTTGCACTACCTAAATAGGGAATCCTAAGAAATCGCTATTTAAGAAATGCAAAATTAAATGTACAAAAATAGAGATTTCCTAATAGTGATTCCTATAGGGTAGGAATCGCTATAAGGAAATCGCTATTTAGGAAATGCTGAACTATTCCTTCCTATGGGCCTCCGTACGAATGGTTTTGCATTTCTAAATTTGCAATTTGCTAATACGAAATTGCAAATTTGCATATCTAAATTAGCGATTTCCTAATAGGAAATTGCAAATTAGGAAATGCAAAACCAAGGGTGCCTATGAGCCTAAGGCCCGCATTAATGCACTTAAAAAGAAAGTAGTGCACATCTAAAGTACACAAATGCCCTAGGGGAATGTGCGCCCTACATGGCACATTAAAAAATGCAGTTTGGGTGCATTTTTTAAAATTGCACATGGTTACCATTGACTTAGAGTCCATGGTAGTAGCATTTCCTAAATGTCCATTTCGCATTTAGAAAATGCTTTGTACATGTGCTTAGGAAATAACGAATAAGAAATCCTTATTTTTGATTTCCTATTCCTTATCTGCCTTTGTACATATGGAAAGGCAATTTAGCATTTCTTAACAGACCGAAATTGCAATTCGGTCCGTTGAGAAAGTCTAAGGTCAGCAGACATCAAGCTATTTTGCAATCGCAAACAGTGCGATTAAAAAAAATCGGCCATTTGCAATGGCAAAATAGCCCTATGCAATGCATCATCAAAATTTGCAGAATATTGAGGAAAATCGCAAAATTTGAGATTCCCTATTTTGCGATTACCAATTAGCAATTCCGATTTAGCTAATTTGTTATTTGGTAATCGCATACCTTTGCATGAATCATTCGCAAATTGCAAATGAACCAGGATTCACAATTTTGCATTTGCAAAATAGCACCAATTCAAATCAGGTGGTAACCAGGTGAAAACTATTTAAACAGCCCCCAGAATTCCTCAGCATGTTTCACAATGGCCACGCTGTATGTCATGGCAAGGAGGATGAGGATACAAGCAGCAGCACAGAGAAGAAGGTGAATACAGGAACGCATTTTTAGAGTGCGCGTTACAATGTTGGGGCAGACAGAGGAAGTGATTTATGAGAAATATACATTGGATTCAGACATGATCTATGATCTGATAGCCGATCTAGATCCACTACTGCAACGTCAGACTTGCAGGACACATGCCATCCTCACTCATGTGCAGGTCCTATATTCAATGCACCTCTTAGCTTCAGGTAGATTCCAGGGTTTCATAGCTGCAGCAGGAGGGGTTTCCCAAAGTGCACTATCGTGCTTTTTCAATTCATTCCTTGACGCCATGTTGCAGTGGATACACCACCACATAAACTTTTCCACAACACAAGAGGAATCGCAGCAAACTAAATGTGACTTTTATCAAATAGCCCAATTTCCCCATGTAATCGGTTGCATTGATGGGACTCATGTAGCTATATGTCCTCCCTCAGTGAATGAGTATATTTACAGGAATAGGACGTCATGTCATTCACTGAATATACAAGTCATATACAATGCAAAAAATGTAATCACAGACATAGTGGCAAGATTCCCAGGTAGTGCGCATGATTCGTACATCTTCAGTCACAGTGGTATACATACACGTCTCCTTGGGAGTAAATTTGGTTAAGGATACCTGCTCGGTAAACACATGTAACACTGTTTTGCTGACTCTTTGGTCTTTGTGAAATATAGCAGTGAGTAATCTTTTACCTTCTACCCTGTAGGTGACAGCGCATATGCTGTGCGCTCATTCATACTGACACCATACCTGAATCCGTCTGCACCAAGTGAACAACGATACAATGCATCACACATATCAACATGCAATGTGATCAAGAGGACCTTTGGCTTACTGAAAAGTAGGTTCAGATGCCTACATAACACTGGCAGGGCATTGCAATACAGGCCAGATACTTGTTGCAAAATTGTGTGCCATGTTGCACAACATTGCAACTTCAAGAGGCATACCCCTGGACCTAACAGATAGTGAACCTGATGAAAACGATGACCCCGGACAACCTCAGCAAGCAGCAAGCGTTTTGATTGCAACAGAAGGAAGACAGAGACATGCAGGAATAACACAGAATTATTTTTAAGATGGGTAATGATGAGACAACACACTACATGATTTAATAGCTATTGTGATTTATTTAAAATCAGGTAGTGTTAATGCACACATACCATGAAAAAATGTGCAGTGTGACAGTCAGAATGCAACAGGATAATTACCATGGAACTTGTACGTCAGCCTTGACAAATGAATTCTACAGGTTACCTCACCAAATTGCATTGCTTTCTTCAATGCCTCAACATTTTCTGCGGCCACGCACTCCTGTTGGCCGTTCTGTGGGCTCTGTCACATCCCTTGTTGAGCCTTCTGATGCAGAAGTATTTCTTGTACTGCGCCTTCTGCATTCGGTCACTGGTGCCATGATGCTACTGAGGCTGGAGTTCTCTTCAATATCCCCTCCACCCAGGACATTACTTCTACTAACTGAAGCAATTTGCAGTTGCTCCACAGCATTGGTGACCAGTATAAGTCCTCTGGCCACATAACCAAAGCAATGGGTCCTTTCTACCTGCATGCCCACTGCATGTCAAGACAGGAGATCTGTTGTGGTGCTTAGGCGGTGATGGCCCTAGTGTAGGCATCTAAGCGGCCAAATAATTGATGGTGCCTTTTGCGGTGGGACACATGGGGGCCAATTCCAATCTAGGAAAAAGGCTGTACGAATCGTTGTACGGAGCGATTTCTCCGTACCACTCGTACCCGGTAAACTTTCCGTACAACCTAGGAATTACAATTCGTACAGAAAGCCTATTTCTGTACGTTTCGTACAAAAGACCGTACGAGTAAAAAAAAACAACGATTCTGATCCGGAACAGCTTGTATGCGACGTCCGGACGTATTCAAGCAGCGGTTTCTGGCCCAGCAAGTACGATTCGTCCCTACGTCACTCCGTATGGCTCTTTTCTTACGGGAGCCAAACACAGCCGGAAAAGCAGATTCCTACGCAAACCGCTATGCAACGTAGCCCCGGTACGCGACGTACATGCCATGAACCCCATCGTATGTGTCATCCCGGTCCTTCTAGCCTACGACCTGGTGCACCGGACCCGATGCACACGCCGCAGAAGTTAAGAACAACACCCAGGGGCCAGGGTGGGGGTGAGGGGCAGGAAACATACCCCATACCCAAATCCAAACCTATAATATGGAGCCCATACATTACCACCAGGGTCTGGTCACTTGGGGGGGCGTGTCCAGCAACCCCTGCGTACCGCAACTACGGAAGTGGACGTGTACGGTGCGTTGCACATGTACCCCTACGGCACCAATAGAATAGTGATACGGACCGTACACACGCAATGAATGCGTGGGTACGGTGCGTTTCACACGTACCCCTACGGCACCAGTAGAATAGTGATACGGACCGTACACACGCAATGAATGCGTGGGTACGGTGCATTTCACATGTACCCCTACGGCACCAGTAGAACAGTAATACGGACCGTACACACGCAATGAATGCGTGGGTACGGTGCATTTCACATGTACCCCTACGGCACCAGTACAATAGTGATACGGACCGTACACATGCAATGAATGCGTGGGTACGGTGCGTTTCACACGTACCCCTACGGCACCAGTACAATAGTGATACGGACCGTACATACGCAATGAATGCATGGGTACGGTGCATTTCACACGTACCCCTACAGCACCAGTAGAACAGTGATACGGACCGTACACACGCAATGAATGCGTGGGTACGGTGCGTTTCACCCATACCCGTACGGCACCAGTACAATACTGATACGAGCCGTACACACGCAATGAATGCGGGGGTACGGTGCGTTTCACACGTACCTGTAGGGCACCAGTACATTTGGGATACGAGGCGTACACACGCCACGAATGTGGGGTTACGGTCTGGCCCTGCATGTTATCTTCATATTGGTTTGTGTGTAGTTCCAGGCCTGCAGTGTACTGCTCCGAGGGGGTGGGTGGGTGGGTGCAGAGGATTCCCAGCAGTGGCCAGCCATATGGGGGTGGCTGCAGATCAATACCAGCAGTGTCCAGACATGTAGGGGTGGCTGTAGAGAACTCCCAGCAGTGGTCAGCCATATAGGGGTGGCAGTAGATGAATACCTGCAGTGTCCATCCATATGGGGGTGGCTGCAGATGAACACCAGCAGTGGACAAACATATAGGGGTGGGTGCAGATGAATACCAGCAGTGTCCAGACATATGGGGGTGGTGCAGAGGACTCTAAGCAGTGGACAGAGACATGGGGGTGGGTGCAGAGGACTCCCAGCAGTGGCCAGAGACATGGGGGTGGGTGCAGAGGACTCCCAGCAGTGGACAGAGACATGGGGGTGGGTGCAGAGGACTCCCAGCAGTGGACAGAGACATGGGGGGGTGGGTGCAGAGGACTACCAGCAGTGGCCTGCAATATGAGGGGTGGGTGCAGAGGACTCCCAGCAGTGGACAGAGACATGGGGGTGGGTGCAGAGGATAACCCAGCAGTGGACAGAGACATGGGGGTGGGTGCAGAGGACTCCCAGCAGTGGACAGAGACATGGGGGTGGGTGCATATGACTACCAGCAGTGGCATGCAATATGAGGCGTGGGTGCAGAGGACTCCCAGAAGTGGACAAAGACATGGGGGTGGGTGCAGAGGACTACCAGCAGTGGACAGAGACATGGGGGTGGGTGCAGAGGACTCCCAGCAGTGGACAGAGACAAGGGGGTGGGTGCATATGACAACCAGCAGTGGCCTGCAATATGAGGGGTGGGTGCAGAGGACTCCCAGCAGTGGACACAGACATGGGGGTGGGTGCAGAGGACTCCCAGCAGTGGACAGAGACATGGGGGTGGGTGCAGAGGACTCCCAGCAGTGGACAGAGACATGGGGGTGGGTGCAGAGGACTACCAGCAGTGGCCTCCAATATGAGGGGTGGGTGCAGAGGACTCCCAGCAGTGGACAGAGACATGGGTGTGGGTGCAGAGGACTACCAGCAGTGGCCTGCAATATGAGGGGCGGGTGCAGATGACTCCCAGCAGTGGACAGAGACATGGGGGTGGGTGCATATGACTACCAGCAGTGGCCTGCAATATGAGGGGTGTGTGCAGATGAATACCACCAGTGTCCAGACATATGGGGGTGGGTGCAGAGGACTCCCAGCAGTGGTCAGAGACATGGGGGTGGGTGCAGAGGACTCCCACCAGTGGAAAGAAATATGGGTGTGGGTGCAGAGGACTACCAGCAGTGGCCTGCAGTATGAGGGGTGTGTGCAGATGAATACCAGCAGTGTCCAGACATATGGGGGTGGTTGCAGAGGACTCCCAGCAGTGGACAGAGACATGGGGGTGGATGCAGAGGACTCCCAGCAGTGGACAGAGATATGGGGGTTATACATCATTATCAGATGACCACACCTACATGGTGGTATGTACGCCTCCCTAACTTTGGACTATGATGACAGTGCTATAACAACACATCACTGACAGCAGTGTCCCACTCCCAGGAGGATGGATGTCTTTCACCCACTGCATGACACACCACATGTGGGTGTGAAGACAAATAACACATGCATAACACCCATTGCGGATGCAGCACAATACACACCCTGATATCATGCCACAAGACTGTATAGTCATGTAACTGCCTACAAAACTAAGATAGCCAAAGGGAACACACACTGTCACACACATCCCAGGACTGATAGGAATGTCCAGGTGCTGGTCCAGCCACCAAGATGTTGTCTCTCATGGAAGGAATAGGGTGGATTTCCCCTAGATACAATGCCCACAATTGTGAGTCAGGTGACCAAATACCCTGCATAACAAGTACCATTTGTGTGGTAGGCTGTGATTACACACATGCATAGTGCTGAAAAGGGTGAATTTGTCCCTGAAGGCATTTTGACATACTCAAAACACAAGTACAGTGACTAGCAAGGAAGGCACAGATGATTCAGCAGGAGACATCGGTGAGCAGGGATGGCCATTGTTGAAGGGATCCGTCACCAACAGAGGAAATGTTGACACAGGTCAGCACAACAATTGTGCAACTGTTTGCAGGGAAGATGTCAGGTGCCATAGAGGAAGGAACACTCCTTGGGACAATGTCTCAAGACAAAATGAACACACACTACCAATGATTCTTTGCAGAGACATTGTGATGGCACACAGATACCATGGTCCACCTCATGACCATCATACAAAAACATTTCTCAGAACCCTAACACATTACCAGAACACCAACTCCAGGAGCATTATCACCAACATCAAGTACCTGAAATGCAATAGTGTTGAAAGTAAAAATAAAGGCTTTATTCAACACAAAAAAATATATAAAAAATAGATTATTTACACAGGCCAATGGCCAGTCCATACGTAAAGTCCAAGGGGGGACTTAGGGGACCGCGTCTACCCCTAGCTTGCCTGCACAAATGAACCTCCAGGTTCATCTGACGGGGGTGGGGCATCATCTGTGGCAGTACCAGGCTCCGCAGGGACAGGAGGGAGAAGGGTAGGTGTGGTGGGTGCAGGGGTGGATGTCTCCACCACAGGGGGTGGGGCAGCGCCAAAGGTGTAGGCGAGCTCGGCGCTGCACACCGCTGCTAGTAAGTCCATCTGAACCCCTGCACCTGAGGATTCCCCAGGGTCAAGGGAGGGTGTGGTGGGCGAGGGATGGGGTGCAGCGCTCCTCGGGGAGGGGGTTGACGTGGTGGGGGACTCAACTCCCGTGCCCGGGGACTTCCTCGCCCGCTTGTGGGGTGGTGGCTCAGCGGGGGCGAGGTCCAGCCCACCCAGAAAGAGCTGCTTGGGTGAGCATTTGGCAGGGGAGCCAAGGGGAGTAGCTTTGGAGGGACAGGGTTGTGAGGACAGCGGACTGCGACTGTGGCTGCGTGTATGTCGTCTGTCCCCAGACCCTGTGGGTGTGCCTACATCCCCCTGAGTGTGCGTGCCAGGAGGTGTGCACTTTGCCTTACTTGGGGGTGTGCTGCCTGTGTCTGGTGGGGTGCGTGATCGTGACTGTCTGGGTGTGCGTTGGACAGGTATGGGAGAGGGAAGTGTGGATGGGTCCGGGGTAGGGGGGGATGGAGCTCTGCAGGAGAGTAACTGCTGCCATCAGGGAAGAGTCCATGGACCGCAAAATCTTGCGTTGGTCACACATCGTTGCTGACATGCCCTCCATGAACGATACCATCTGTGCGAGCAGTTTAGTGTGGCCATGGAGGACATTCAGCACCGATGTCTGCCCAACCTGCAACTGCCGCAGTATGTCCACAGACTCTTCGCTGAGGGCAGCAGGGGTGACAGGGGCAGGGGGTGCGGTGCCTGGGCCGAAGGAGACATGGTGGGCCTCTGCACGGACAGAAGGGATGGGAGCAACTGGGAGGGTGGAGATAGTAATGGAGGAGGCGGGGACAGATGTGGGGGTGCTGCCAGGTGGTGTAGCAGCCTCCGGCTCCTCGAGGAAGTCAGCGTCAGACCCGTCGGCGTCGTAGCTGCTATCGCCTCCAGACAGGTCCTCGGACTGACTCCCCTAGCCCTCCGTGCCACTGCCTCCCTCGGACTCGCCAGCAATGGTGGCACTGTCGCTGGGTCCCTCCTCCAGGTCCGTGCAGGTGTCTCCTTCTGTTTCGGATGATGATGCTGTGGGCAAGGAGAAGAAACAGAAATGCATCAGTCACCTGTATACATCAGACACATGAGCACAAAAACAATAGGTCACAGTGCATATCAGGCAATGCATCATGAGTAACAGCTAGATTACTCCGCACATATGTAAGCCCTGTACTGCCCAGTTGGTAGACCCACTATGCCACTTGGACACAAGGAAAAAAAGAACACCCGAGGCCACAACTTGAATGAGAAATACACTGAGAAGCTAGTGTATGTGAACAGGTGAGCACAGCAATACAATGAAGTCATGCCACCTCTTGTTTACCCTGAAAGAAACAGTAGTGGTGCACCCAAGGTAAACTAACACACCTCACTACTCAAGATGTCACCACACTCAGAGACCTGTAAGTACCTTGTAACACAAAACAAAAAAATTTTGTTACCTTGGGACTCACAATACTTTACACAATCGACATGTATTGAATGTGGCAATTCGCCATTTCGTGAAAAGAACACTCATGTGCCTGCATGAAAGATGTCTCCCAAGGAAGTGAACACAAAACTACATTTACACTGTCATTGAAGAAGCTGGCACCTTTTTCAAAGAAGCCACTGTTAGAAATAAATGGTGTTGGAGAAAGTACATATACATGGGCCCACGGAGGTCTTGATGTCTTGACACATGTTAGTTTGTATCACCAACAACAAAGGAGTTTCACAAAATCAAGACCACTGTGGGAACATGTATACGGAGAATCTGCAACACCATTTAATTCTAACAGTGGCTTCTTTGAAAAGGTGCCAGCGTGTTCCATGAAAGTGGAAATGTTGTTTGGTGTGCACTTCCTTGGGAGACATCTTTCATGCAGGCACATTAGTGTTCTTAAAACAAATCATCAAATTACCACATTTAAAACATGAAGAACTGTCGACAAGTGCTGTGAGTGCCAAGGTACAAACATTTTTGACTAACAACTTGAATTATGTCAGTTGTCACATGGCCATCCGTTACCTGATGACACAGTTGGCTACACATATGACCCACTGCCTGTCATGTAGAGGGGCACACATGTCCAAACCCAGGACAATGCATAAGCTAATGGGCCTGCAATTGTGTTGTAAAAGAACATAGCTGTACTGTGGAGACACCCTCATGCCAACCCAGAATGTCCACACAGATGTCAGCACAGAAAGACCAAACTGCGTTGCATCTGAACCGCACACATGTGCCAAAAATGTATGAGCAGTAATCATGTTTTAAAAAAAATGACACAGGCTGCAAAGCACGAACATTAAGCACTGGCCACCATCACAGGGGCACTGCACGGTGATTCTTTGTACAGCCAATTCTCATACACAGGTCAGACCTGGCAAGGAGAAATCAGGGGTGCCCATGTAGGCCTCTCCCGCACAACCCCCCATACCTGAGTCAATGTGATTGATACAGATCAAGAAGTGACACCTCTTAATCAGGGTTTCAAAAACTGTGCAGCAACAATTGCTAAATTTACACAACATCACCTTGTGGGGCTGGCAACACATATTTGTGACAAACAACCATCAACAGATTGTTGTGAATAGCCACACAGGCACTGCCCAGTGTGAGTATGCACAAGCCAAATGGTGTATCCCTGTCCAGTGGACACATGTAGCACACATTGGAAAAATACAAACTAGGCCAGGGAACAATGCCACAGAGGCAGACCTATGCTGAACCCACAGAGAATGTGCACAGTGTTGTATGACACATAATTAGGAGGCCAGGGTGTCTCAGGGGATTGTGGTGGGCACAATGCTCCATGTTCCTGGAATGAGCTGACTGTACCATGAGCAACCGTCATGGCAATATGCTTATATCCCACTCATGCACATCATGTCTGAGGCCACAACATTGGTCATGCATGGTGCAAGGGTGTTCCGTTGAAGCCTCACACTCCTATGTTGAGACTCATCATCAGTGCCAACAAATATGGACCCCCAACATAGTGAACAGGTCATGGCACAGGCAAGGTACCAACACATGTCACAGACCACCCTCCCACATGATGCGGAAAGCAATGTGCACTTTGATTTTCTGGCACCCTAGATGACCATGTGCAAATGCGATTACACGCACACCAGGGGACACATGTCAAGGAGTGGAAGGGATTGAAAAGAGCACCAGGTGACATTGGGGAACAGAAAATGCACTGCACATATAATCTCTGGGAGTGTATCCAGGCTACAAAGCACTTCCAAAAGCTGGTGACACATAACACAACAAACAGCCATGTACCTACCCCCTCCTTGCTGCAGTCTCTCCTGTAACTGCCTATCGAGGTCAGGGAAGACCACCGCCAGGACACAGGTCATGTGGGCGGTCAGGCGTCGGCGCCCGCCGTGAGGGCGAGGAGGGTCCATCCCCAGCTGGACCCGGGCGATCCTCCAGGTCCAGCACTGGATATCCTGCCACCGTTTTCTGACCTGTGGTAGGTACCGACTCTGATCCCCCGCCGATCTCATAGCCCTGACGATGTCCTGCCAGATCACCATCTTCTCGTAGGCAGTTACCTGTCAGGATGACAAAGTGAGACAACATCACTACACCTGCTCCATGTCCCAGAGACACACATTTGAACATCTTTGATATGTTGAACAGGTCATAGGATGCTGACAGGAATTGCATCATTCTCAATGAGAAATTGGCCTGTGTGCAAGCCCCAATGCACTACATGGCATTGAAAGTCAACAGGTGGCATAAGGGGTGCGACACACTCACTGATCATGGCACACACTGTGCAGCACATGCAACAGCAGGCTGATGGACAGCATGTGCCAAGCAGTCACATGTACCACTCCACTGACACACCCTCAGCAGACTAGACAGACACACCCAGGCACAGATCACTCGCCTGTCAGTCATAACAGCGGATACAACCCTCACTGTGCACATGTGCCACTTGCCTGTGGGGTGTCACAGGTGTCGTGCTAGCTCTGCAAGTCAGACACACAGCACGGCTTACTTGTCACATCAGATGGGTAGATCTGTTGCCTCCTCCATGCAGCTGTGGTGCAACACTTCACATAGACACTCACCCACATGACAAGGAACATTCACACACATCAATGTCCATGAGGTCGTACACATCATTTGGACACTATCACCACAGGTCCACTCAACTCATACACATCTGTGGGTATAGTCACCTGTCACAACGGGGGGACCAATGAATCACCTCAGGACAATATGAAAAAAAGCCACCAAGGATTTGCCAGGCTGAATGTGTCATGCACAATGCAGTGACTGTCACAGTAAGCACAATGCAAGTGAGGAGTGGACACAGGAACTACCTCATGCTCTGCATGAGAGACATAAGCTTGTCCCCCCCCCCGGGACCCACTCAAAACAACATTGCATGTCTGTCACACCTGGACACAATGCCAGAAGTGACAGTCACACAACTGGTGCACAGTCAAAGGTAGTCTTTTACACCGCTTATGGCAACATTACAACAGTGATACTATTCTAAGCTACACCATGGGTACGATGCGTACACACGCAATGAATGCAGGTGTACGCTTCGTTTCACATAGCATGTCTGTCCCACCTGGACACAATATTGACAGTCACACAACAGGTGCATAGGGAAAGGTAGTGGAGTCAGCACTCACCTGCTCCCCTAGTCTACCATTCAGCTTGGGGTACTGTGGGAGGAGGCAGTCCAGCAACGCCTCATTCTCCTCTAGGGTGAATGGCTGGGCCCTCTCCACAGTACACGACATGGTCCAGAGGAAGCAGAGACAGCAGCAGTGTGGTCGACTGGAAAGTTGTGCAGGGAAGTGCCCTCTCATGGGTTCTGGCTGCCTTATATCTGTCTTGCTGAGGGGCATTCATTTAGAGGAGTACATAGTAATTGGTCAGACTCATTCGCATCGTACGTTTACTCCAATCCCTTTAAACATACACCAATGACACGCATTTGCATCGTTCAAATTTTGAGCATCATGTCAAGTCAACAACCACTTTGTAACATTGTATTATTTGGCCAACTGACTGTTCCAGGCCACCTGATGGACACATTGCAAATAAAAACTCTGTATCCATGACAACCAGCATGCATTTTGGGCCTAATACTTGTCCCCTATGTGTCCCCTATGTAATTTTGAAATCCATACACATGTACGGTGCGTTTCACACGTACCCCAACGGCACCAGTAGAACAGTGATACGTACGGTAAACACGCAATGAATGCGTGTGTACGGTGTGTTTCACACGTACCCGTACGGCACCAGTAGAACAGTGATACGGACCGTACACACGCAATGAATGCGGGGGTACAGTGCGTTTCACACGTACCCCAACGGCACCAGTAGAATAGTGATACGATGCGTACACACGCAATGAATGCGTGGGTACGGTGCGTTTCACACGTACCCCAACGGCACCAGTAGAACATTGATACGGACCGTACACACGCAATGAATGCGTGGGTACGGTGCGTTTCACACGTACCCCTACGGCACCAGTAGAATAGTGATATGGATCGTACACACACAATGAATGCGGGGGTACGGTGCGTTTCACACATACCCCAACGGCACCAGTAGAACAGTGATACGGACCGTACACACGCAATGAATGCGTGGGTATGGTGCGTTTCACACGTACCCGTACGGCACCCGTAGAATAGTGATAAGGACCGTACACACGCAATGAATGCATGGGTACGGTGCGTTTCACACGTACCCCTACGGCACCAGTAGAATAGTGATACGGACGTACACACGCAATGAATGCGTGGGTACGGTGCGTTTCACACGTACCCCTACAGCACCAGTAGAATAGTGATACTGATCGTACACACGCAATGAATGCAGAGGTACGGTGCGTTTCACACGTACCCCTACAGCACCACTAGAATAGTGATATAATGCGTACACACGCAATGAATGCGGGGGTACGGTGCGTTTCACACGTACCCCAATGGCACCAGTACAATAGTGATACGAGGCATACACACGCCAGGAATGGAGGGCTACGAGTCGTACAAGGATGTCCATCAAGTACTTGTCATTGCATACTTTCATGTGCAGGCCCTAGGTGTGTCAGCCAGTGATATTGCACAGATCATCTCATCTACTTGCACAATTGATGTGTGCTGACCTGTGTACACATGTCATGTGTGATGGGGCACTATGTGGCACACATCACCTTGCCACTTGCCACATGTTTGTCTGTAGTCCAACTGTATCATGCACAGCAGCAGTGGGATGGCACAGTCATCACCACCCACACCTGTCTCCTGATGCCAGGGACAGGGACACTCTATCAACTGACATGTCTCGATCAGCGTGCCCCTATGTGACTATGTCAGGTGTGTGTCATGTGTTCCCATGAGCTTGCTGTTAGTGTTCCATCAACTGCATCTGCTGTTGGTGCATCCAACATGGGTCTGTGTGGAGATGGGCATGGCACACATCTACGCACACCATGCCACATGTGGATTACCACGGCTGTAGGGTCTGTGTGCATTGGACATAATATTTTCCCAGGCATACATGTCTGCGTCGTCTCAATGTCTGTGTTTCTGTTGTTGTCACGTGTACCCCTTCATCGCAATGTGTTTCATATGTACAATTGACATTCCATGTGACCTGTGCGTGTGCTTGCAGTCAACTGTCTGGATGAGATGACATCCTTCCAATGCAGCTATGTGGATGTGTGTCACTCCGGTGTTATCTCTGGCTGTTCACTCAGACTTGCCCCCAGTTCATTTCAGGGCATGTCATGTAGACTTGACAATCAACAGGTGGATCTGGCTTTTCGTAGGAGTGCCAGCAAGCTGGCATATGTGTCCTGGATGTATTGCACACACCAGACTCCATAGTTAACTGATGTTTAGTAGCAGTTTAGCATGTGCTATGTTCATTGACATTGATGTTGGCAGACTCTCAATCTTCATTATTCCTAACAATGTCCTGCAGGGCACCGCCTGTCCCAAGACCAATGCCAGACTTGGCTGCCATGAGGGAACGTGCCTGCATCCGACATTACAGATTCACTCGACAGTTGATTGAGGACTTGACCGACAAGCTGGCACCACACCTCCAACCGCGACACAGGTATCCTACTGCGCTGACCCCCAAGATGAAGGTGATGGCAGCCCTCCATTTTTTTGCCACAGGTACGTTTCAATTGACCATAGCTGATGTTGGTGGGGTGTCACAGACAATGTTCAGCCATGTCCTGCGTGATGTTTTGGCAGCCATGTTGGAGCACCTTGATGAATTCATCAAATTTCCTACTCCTGAGGAGTTGACAGATGTCAAGGGTGATTTCTATGCCCTGGGAGGGATGCCCCATGTCATTGGGTCCATTGATAGGACACATGTGGCTTTGGTGCCACCACAGGCACAGGAGCAAGCCTATCGCAACCGTAAACATTACCACTCAATAAATGCCCTTGTGATGTGTCATGCTAACATGCTGATTTCCCATGTCTGTGCACGTTTTCCAGGATCAGAACACAATGCCTACATCATGAGGCGTAGCAGGGTGCCACAAATGATGCTGCGGCTGCACAGCGAATGAGCATGTCTTGTTGGTGGCTATACTCTGTTTGTCCTGTGTGTTGCGGTATCTTTGGCTCTTACGGCATCTCCTGACCCACTTATTTACATGATGTTTCCATGTAGGGGACTCTGGATATCCCAACATGCCATGGCTAATGACACCTCTCCGCAACACAAGAACAGCTGCAGATCACCGGTACAACAATGCACACGGGCAGACCAGGCGAGTGATTGAGAGGACGTTTGGCCTCCTGAAGAGCCGATTCCGGTGCCTTGACAAGACAGGCGGGTCCCTCCCATATGCACCGGAGAAGGTCTGCAAAATCTTCATTGTGTGCTGCATGCTGCACAACATGGCTGTTGAGAAGGCAGTGCCACTCATCCTTGATCCTGATGAGCAGCAACATCCACCCGTGGAGGATCCAGGGCTTGGTCACGAGGCAAGTGATGATGAGGAGGAGGATGATATCCGGAGTCAGCTCATACGCAACTTCTTCTCATAATGGTGAGTCACTGGGTATGAGTGTGCAAGCTTGTAGCATTGAGTGGCATGTGTTGCAATGTGTGTGTCCAGCTGACTGAATGCAAAGTGACTTTGATGTGTGTACTGATGTGTCACTCGAGTGATGATGTCATGCCACAGTTTTGCGGAGAGACTTTCTTTGAAATTTGCATGTGTCCAACATTGTTCATGTTTCGTAACTGACCATGTGTGCGGCGAGATTTGTTTTAGGTGACTTCTTGTGTGTCTGTCATTCCCAGGTTTTTGCGCCTGTTGTCTGCTCGTGTCATCTTTGTCCTCCTGCTATTCCTCATGAGGATTGCAACATGTGCTGAATCAGCGTTCCATGCACGGACATGTGGAAATGTCAATTTGGGTAAGGATTGCAGCAAGGCTTTTTGGTGGTGGTACGGGTTGGGAATGTGTGGGGACTGCTTCTGTGCATGTTGTGGTACCATGCATACATGTCTTCTCACCATGGAGCATATAACATGTAGCATCACTCCCATGACATGATAGTCACCCTTCTTGACAGTCATCTGTAGTGGAGTGTGGAGTCTGATGAAGGCATCAATGTGCGTAAACCTTGCCTCTGAAACATTGCGGATGCTACGGGTGGACACAGTGTGGGACATCACAACAACAGGCTCTATGGTGAATTGCAGCCTCTCCGTGTGCAGCAGGATGTGTTTGGCTCATCACCTTAACTTGTGTGCCAGTTCATTGGGATTTACAACATCCGTGTTGTGAAGGGGGGGTCCAGCGTATGTCCCACATGTTCTGTCAACTGACCTGTGAGTCTGTTCGTATGGATGCATTTCCCTTTGTGTGAGTTTCAGCAATATAGGTGTTCAGCACAATCCAAAGTGCCTCATCTCTGTCACTGCAGATCTCTTGCCAGTTTGCATGTGTCATCTATGGCATCATTGTCAAAGATTGAGCATATGAGTGTATGTGTACTTCGGCAACATGCATGCAGATCTTCATGGCTAATAATCTCTATTGTGCATGAAGTACCTGGTTGTGTATGTATTTGTGCAAGTTGCTCCCCACAACGGGACGTCAACGCCTGCTGACGGTGTGTCTCCTGTGCGCAGCTCCGCATTTTGTTGCCTGATCCTGTGGCCGTCATTTTGGGTGATTCTTCATACATTTTCTCGGAGTGACCCATGAGTAACCTGACACTCCTTCCTTTACATACACCTGTTGCACTGTGCCTTTCTGACCTCTTTGTCTTTGTGTGCTACTTTTTTCTCACCCCTTCCGCCTGCTGCAGCCTCACCTGGGCACCGCCCCACCGAGTGCCCTGATTCTGCAACCCACACGCTTCCAAAATGCTCCTCCCTTCCCCCCTCCACCCATTCTTAATGCAGCCAGCAGCTTGTCTGTACCACTGCTGCGCCAACACCGTGCCAAAGGCAGGACCGTCTGCGCCTGCAACGCGCACAGTGCACGACCCTCTGGTCTTTGCATGACCCACGTCACACAACAGGCTCATGCTGCAGCCACCCTCCAAGCAATGTCCACTAGACAAGCAACCGCCTGCTATCAGGCAACCCCTAAGCGCACACACGACACCTTTGCATGCTGAGTGTGCAACTCCAACTGCCTACACAGCGCTGCTCCGCCTACCAGACCCTGTCAGAACAACCAGGTCATGTGCCTCCTACTCCACACCCGCTCCGTCCACCAGCACGCCATTGGACTCTGTTACCTAATCAACACAACAGCCCCACACATCACCTTCATGACAGTAACCTGGATAAAAGCATCCTCAGCACACAACTTCTTCATTGCCATCTCTGACGGATACAAGATCACCCGCAGGGACGGCACCAACAATCCCGGAGGATGAATTGCAATTTATTCACAAGTACACCCTTAGGGTCACAAATCCGGTTTTGCACCAACCCCCTGGCAACCCTCAGAGTAAAACTTATCTACAGATCTCCAGGCCTACATCCACAATTCCGCAAAGCCATCAACACGTACATCTGCACGCATGCCCTCACCTCCACAGGCTACATGTGGCTGTGGGCCAGTAACTTCTTGCTGGAGGAGAACCACACCACCATCCATCATTGGTCCATCAACATTTGCATCCACATCTCCGACAAGCAACACACTGCCCCACACCCCGCTACCGATCCCCCCAAGATGCTTGATGTAAGTCACCACAGACAAGCTGTGTGGGACACTCGAACCAACACCCCCGCCACACCCTGCAACCTCACACACTGGATCAGCAACTGATCCAACAATCTTGCCACATTGACGGACTTTCCTGTGAAGCACAACAACAGTTAAGCCACCTGGGATAAGGCAGACCTACTAGACTCCTGCAGATCTAGCCGGACTCTTGTGCAAACCTTGCAACACAAAGAACCATCAGTTACCTTACAGTCCTGGAAAACACCACACACAGCCATCACCATATCATCAGCAAGGACACGTGGAGATCCTTCAGATAGGGCCGAGGCACCAAAACACACGACATAAAGGAGCTCATCAGCATTGTGAGTGAACTGACAGCAGCTCTCCATCCAACAGACACCCCACCCTTGCAAGGCAGATAAAATCCCTTGCAACTTTCTACCACTGCAAGCTCATGGACATACACAACAGCCTTGGCACACAGAGGCAGACAGCACTATTATCCGCGGGACAAACCCCCCTCAGGTTCTGGACTCCCGTCAGCAGCAAATACACCACCTGGCTCATGTGCACCATCCACTCTGGCTCTCCATCAGGCGCCTTCCCACACAACATCTCAACCACATCATTCCCCATCCTTGAAGCCCACATCCAGCACGTCATGAATGTCTCCTTTGAGTTTGCCACATTCCATGGGAGCTGGAGGCATGCAGAGACCCAGGCCCTTCTTAAACAACGGACGGCAGTACCGCAGGATGTCCTGGAACATCACCCTGCTTCCCTACCCAGCAAATGTCATCAGGAAGACACTCAATGAGCAACTGACAAACTTCCTCCACGCAAACAGCTCCAGGCAACCGGCACCAGGCCATCTTCCACAGTAATCACACCACTGCAACCGTCATAATTGCCACCACCTACGACAACTTTGCCCTGCTCAACAATGGTGAGACCACCCCCCTTGACCTCTCAACGGTATTCTACACCATGTGCTACCACTCTGTCAGCTCACACATCTCCAACACTGGTATCTAGAGGAGGGCCCAGGATTAAATCACCAAGTAGCTCACCAGTAAGGCCCAGGGAGTCGGCCTCCACCCTTCAGCTTGTGGTACACTGGGGTCATCTGGCCCATGCCCCAGGGCTCATCTCTCAGCGTGACGATCTTCAATGTCTCCATGACCCCCCTCTCCACCATCACATGTGCACACATCCTCATCATCATCTTGTATGCCATTGACACCCAGCTGCTCCTCACCCTCACCAAAGACCCAGCCATTGCCAGATCCAACCTTCAAGAAGGCATGAGATCCGTTGATGAATGGCTGAACATCAGCCACCAGAGGCTGGACTTGGACAGGACTGAGGTCATCATCTGAGGATTGTCCCCTTACGGCTGGGTCAACTCCTTGTGTCCCACCGGCCTGGGCACCGCACCAGCACCCAGTGGCCACGCACGCAAGCTGGTGTTCATCATGGACTCATCACTCACAATTACCATGCAACTCAACACCATCTGTACCTCATGCTGCAACACCCTCCGCATGCTGCAAATGATCCACAGATATATCCACTCCAAGGCAATACAGACTGTCCCCCAGGTCCACGACACCAGCCGGGTCAACTACAGCAACGCCCTCTATGGAGGAACAACAGCAAAACTGCAGGAGAACTTGTCCACATCCAGGGTGCATCCGCACACCTCATCTTCAACATCCCCGCCCCAGCCACATCACCGTCCACCTGAGATGGCTACAATGGCTCACTGTCTGCTGCAGGATCACCTTCATACTCCTCACCCACACTCAGGAGGCAGTCCACAACCCCAGACCCAAAACCGACCTTGGACGTCTGTCATCCAACACCCCGTTGGCCCAACTCCATGCAGACAACCTTGCCCTGGCCACCATTCATCATCACATCCACAGAACAACTGCATGCAGGAGATAGTTCTCCCACCTCGCCAAACAAACCTGGGACTCCCTCCCCGGGCACCTCCACATGACCCATGACCTCTACGCCTTCATGATACTCTTCCAAATTGGTCTGTCCGAGCAGTATTGCAAGCCCCCCCTCAGCATCTTGAGGCCATCACAGGTGAGTATTGGGCTCCATGTCTGTATTTGATGATACATTGTGACCCATGTGTGTCCTCGACCGGACTCAGATCCCAGTGTATGGATGGCTGGAGTTAGTTCCACACTCAGGCATACTTTGACATATCCCCACACGTATGTTGTGGACTCATGCGAAATGACTGCAACATCAAATAAAAAACAAAAATTGTTATTATAGGTCTGGGGTGTGATTTGTGCAAGAAAAAGGTGCAATACAGGGACCATAGAATCCAAAGTTCCCAGGGGGAGATGGAATCCTTGGCATTTGAAAGCAGCAGAGTCCAGACCACAGTGTTTGGCATCATTGGTCAGACTGTCACCAGCAAGTCCATGTGGCAGAGAATGTCAGTCAATGAGGTGATGCTGTTGCACATGATGGCCAGGTCCCAGGCCAGGTGACCTAGGAGATGTGGATGGGCCGCTGCCTCTCACGGTCTTTTTTGTGGACGACCCACCTTCCTCAGGGCACCCTCAGATGCAGGCCTTGACGATGCTTGGGACGCTCCGTCGGACAAATCCTCCTCCTCCTCCCTCCCTGTGGCTGGTGGTGGTCTTCGCCTGGTGGCACAGGGAGGGTTGCCGATGTTGTCTGCGATCCGACAGAGTGAATGGCTTATGTCCCTTTGCACCGCCAGGAGCTCAGCCAGTCTTGCCTCCATCCGTCCTTGGTGTTCTTGTTGACTGGCGTGTTGCCCAGCCTGCTGGTTCTTCATCTCTGTGATGGTCCCCTTTATCTCTGTGAGTGTCCCAACTACCGGGCTGATCTCCCTGGTGTCAAGCCGGTATGCCTCCATGATGTTGTGTATGTGTGACATACCGGTCTCTTCAGCTGGCTGGTCAGGTTCTCGCCTCCGCCTGCCTCCACTCCCACAACCCCTGCCCACACGAGCCTGGCCTGCCATTGTGGGCACATCGGGTCTACGGGACCCCTGAGGGATGGCAGTGGTGGTGTTGTCTGCCTCCTCCTGGTTGCCCGGCGAACCTTGTCCCTCCTGGTCAGACTGGCTCAGTTGTTCACTGCGGGCAGGGCTCCTTGGTGTCTCCTGGGATGTGGTAGGAATGGGGGTGGTGGTTGGCACAGATGTTCCTGAACCAGGTGCTGCAGGGGCTTGGACAGCAGAGGGTCCAGGTCAGTCGGGGTCATCCGCGGAGTGTTGAGAGGCATCGCTGCCGGTGGGATCAGGTTCCTGCCGAACCTGGGACTGTGATTCTTCACCCCCATTGTTGGGGGAGATTCATCACGTTGCCCTGTGTGTGAGAGATAGACAATGTTAATGCTGTTTCATGCAACATCCATGTTTCATACACATTCTAGTTGGCACTGTTCCTCCAGGTAGTTGTATGTGCCTAGCATTATCCTCAATGTTCACTTGTGGATGGGTATGTTGCGGGGGACAGATTGATATGTGTTCCTGAGTCTTTGACTTGTTGATTTTTGGCTTGGATGCTTCTTCGGCTATGTATTGGTCTTGTTGTGTTACATGTCCATTGTGATAGTGGGTAAATCCATTGCCTGTCCCGGGGGTGTCTGCTTGTGTAAGGGGTGTGTGTGACAGGGCCTGCTGGTGGGTGTAGTGTGATTTGGCACTGGGGTTCCCAGGTGATGTAGCTGTCCCCCCATGGAGCATGCTGCCATGACAGTGAGTGTTTGTTCCTGGCCTAGATATCTGACCTTGTTGTCTTGGTGTTTGTGTTTGCACTGGTCACAGGAGGGCCTTGTGCTGCCTACACCAGGGCCCAGTGTCAGCTATCTTGTCAGCACTTTCATAGTCCCTGTGCATTGAGCATGGTGCATGGGTATGTACCTGGGCCATATGGGATGAGGGCAATTGTGTCTGATTTGGAGTTCAACAATGCGTTTTGTGACACCCACCCTCCCAGTATACCGGACATCCATTCTTGGGTTAGTGCTTCGTGTAGCATGGGACATAGCATGGCCTTGCTTTCTCAATGGGGCATACACATGTTAGTGGCATTAGCGTTGTTTTTGACTATGGTTCTGGCCAGTGAGTGTTTGGAGGTAGTTGTGTGCATTTTGTGTAGTTGGGGTTAGGATGCCATAACCCCCATGTACTCCCACCGGCGGAAGCAGGGCCATCAACTTCTCCTCCCAGGGATGGAAATGTACTGGTCTGCGGGGCCCACCACCTCCAGTGATGTTGCTCTGGGCGTAGTCGTCATTCATTTTTTGCTTGACTGACCTCCGCAGATCGTACCACCTGGCTTGGCATTCAGTCCTGGTCCTTCTGATGGGTGCAACAGCATTCACCCTATCGACGATCCTCTGCCACAGCCGTGATTTTTCGGTTACGCTGGTCTGTCTGACCAATGTTCCAAACAGCTGTGGCTCGACTCTGATGACTTCATTGACAAGGATCTCCAGCTCTTCCCTTGTGAACTTTGGATTCTAGTCTGTGGGCATGGTGTGGGGTGAGGGTGTGGATGGTTGTGGGTGTGTATGTCTGAATGTGAAGTTGTGTGTCTGAATGTGAAGAGGGGGTATGTGTGAAGGAGGTTGTGTGAAGGTGTATATGTTAAGGTGGATGGGTGCAGTTGTTGGTGTGTGCTCTCTAGCTGCAGTGACTCTGTTGCAATGGCTCATGGTTTGTGTGTGTGGGCCCTTTTTATTGGTCCATTTGTGGGTGGGCCTCAGTTTGAATTTTTGGTGGGTGTGTTATAAGGGGTGGTTGTGAGTGTGCCCCGCTGTTTGCCTGTTTGGATGTGGCCAGGTCAGTCATTTCCATGTTTTGAGCACTGTAGACGTGTTTTGTGGTGTTGTGCGAGTCGAATAGACCCTCCTTGTGCTGTTTTACATTGCCTATGTACGGTGCGTACATATGCGATGTTGTTGTGAGGTGTGTACATACGCAATGTTGGCGTACGCACCGTACATACGCGATGTTGTTGTAAGGTGCGTACATACGCGATGTTGGTGTACGCACCGTACATACGCGATGTTGGGGTACGCACCGTACATACGCCATGGTGTTGTAAGGTGCGTACATACGCGATGTTGGCGTACGCACCGTACATGCGCGATGTTGGCGTACGCACCGTACATGCGCAATGTTGTTGTAAGGTGCATACATACGTGATGTTGGCGTAGCACCGTACATGCGCGATGTTGTTGTAAGGTGCGTACATACGCGATGTTGTTGTAAGGTGTGTACATACACGATGTTGGGGTACACACCGTACATACGCAATGTTGTTGTAAGGTATGTACATACGCGATGTTGGCGGACGCACCGTACATACACGATGTTGGCATAGCACCGTACATGCGCGATGTTGTTGTAAGGTGCGTACATACGCAATGTTGTTGTAAGGTGCGTACATACGCGATGTTGGGGTACGCACCGTACATACGCGATGTTGTTGTAAGGTGCGTACATATGCATGGGGGGGCCTGTATGACTCGTACTCCTGTACGACTCGCACCCCGGGAACAACTTTTCCCGGGATACGAGTCGTACAAAGTTTGCTTCGTAGCGGGTAAAGTCATTCACCGTGTACGGGACGTTTTCCGTACGAATCCTAAATCGGAAAGCCGGTCCGGATCGTACTTGTACAGTCGGACTGTATTTTTAGGATTCGTACGGAAAAGTGTCCGGGTCCGTCTCGTACAACTTTTCCTGATCCAGTTCGTACGGATCGGGCCGATTCGTATGTATTTTTCCCGTACGAATCATACTTCACGGGTGGGACGGGACTTGTACGATTCGTACGGGAAAAATTACGGATACGAGTCGTATGGAAAAAAAAATACAGTATCAGAATCGACCCCATGGTCTTTCTGCATTACCTTGCATAAATCCTTGATGGCATGTGTCATGTTACTGAAGTTTTCATTTGTTTCCCTCCATCCTTCCACCACTTCTGTTGTGAGCTGTTTGGTGCTGTCCCTTATCTCTACCATATTTTTTGAAAATGCTACAAGTTATGCCTGCATTGAATGTATGTGTTTGCATTGCAGGCACTGCACCTTCAGCAGTGCGTTCTCAAGCCCACGAAAGACAGTTGATCTGTTGCCTTCATCAGCTCCCATTTGTGCCCTTGCTCTGCGCCGACTGATGTGGACATTGCTGAGCCGCATTTGGACTTGGGCTCCTGGATTGGGTGTATACCCAACCTGTGTTGTTGGAGGGTTAGGTTGGCTCTCCAACTCCATTTCGAACGCAGGTAGTGCTGACACTGTGGTCCTGCGTCTTGTGGGTGCAGGTGTTGTGGGTGATGGGGCCACTGTGTTGTCATCACCTGACTGTGCCTGAGTCTCCAAAGAGTTATGGGCTTCACTTTCATCGGACTCCTGCGCAGGTGCATCTGTGATGTTAAACAGTGCAATTTCAGTTTTTATACATGTATTTCACACAGCGCATAGTTTTGTTGGACTTGAATGCATATATGCTGTTTTGATATCTCCTTGCGTTTCGTATTGGAGTTGCTGACTGCTTATCCCATAATGCATTTGTGTGTAGCAAGTAAAATGTGGACTGGAGTATTATTTGCTACACTAAGCCTAATCTCACTTAAGGGGTATTTTATAAAACTTACTAATCAATGTTCATTTGCATGCATCCTACCGCTGGAAGTACTGGGCTGTGCAGAGGTGTCTATCTGCATCACAATGACAGTTTCAGGCTGAAGGGTTGACTCCACCTGGTCCTCTAAGGGTGTAGAAGCTGTTGTTGTTGATGGTCCTCCTCCAGTCTTCGTTGCATCAGCAAGCCTTGCAGCAACATTCTCTTTCGCCCGGCCCCACAGGTCATACCATTGCTTGCATAGACCTGCAATGGAGCGCTGTCTAACCCCCACTGTGTTGATTTTCGATTGTATTCCCAGCCATATTTTTCTTTTTTCAGACTCTGGGACCTGAAGTAACTGTTTGCCAAACAATTTTTCATGGCTCTTCACCACTTCCTCAATGAGGACTTCCAACTCCTTCTCGTTGAACTTCAGCATCCTTTTGCGCTGTGCTGGCTCTTTCTGGGTGTTTCCTGATGCCATGCTTATTTACTTGCACAGGTTTAGCTGTCCCACAGGCTTTCTAGAGCTGTGCTCCTGCACTCCGCCCCCTCCTCTCTCTCTGTACACAGGTAGCAGCATTAGAGGCCTCACTTCCTGGTTGTGATGCTGGCTTGAAATCACAGATTCGCTATTAGTGATTCTCTAATTGCAGATTTGCTATTATGCGAGTTGCAATTTGGCACTAGCTAATAGTGATTACGAATTTTACAGAATGGCTAAAATATAGCAATTTTTTTTGATGCATGGTCAATTGTGATTACCAAATAGCGATTCGATAAAAGTCACTGTCTGGTAATCGCAAAAAAATACTTTGATGCATATTCCCCTAAATCCTTTCTTATATTTGACCCTAAATCTCCCAATCAGCCCACAGAGGGTCATAAAGACTGTCTTGGGCCCAAGGGTGGTGTGTGCTGCTGTCCTGATGTCAGGACATGCCGGCTCCCCCACCCCATTGCTATTTTTTATTTTATTTGTTCTATCCCTGATGTTTAGTAGACTTTCTGCCTCCTAGTGAGCAGATTGTTGCCTAACTCCCAAATCTTCTGCCAGCGGTGGGCCAAAATGACTGTCTGTGGCCTAGGGGTGTGGGGGGCAGAAAGTCTGTCTTTAAGTCAGGGGTAGGGGGAGGCCTGATAGACAGCCTGGTTCCCTCCCCCCTTCCCCATTCCTCTTTCTGAAAATATTTCCTGGTGGCCAAATGGCTCTCTGCCTCCCTGGGCTGAGCATAGAGGAGGCAAACCCCTGTGGTAAAGAAGTACACATGAAGCAGAGATTAACTGAATTACCATAGTAAGATATAGCTATACAGTCCTTATTGTCACAGTCTTCAGTAAGTAAACAACAAACATTGCTTCTTTTGCCTCCTCACTACACTCAAAAGTTTTCCAAATTTGCAACTATTCTTACACCTAAAGCTGGACGGTTTTTAAATGAAGAGAAGTGTAGAAGATCCACACCTATAACAAATGACTTTTTGAGTTTGTCTTGGTGAAGTGTTTTGTCTAGTGAAATTTGTAAAATGTTGCTTCTTATTGTCCATGGCATCACTAGTAAGGGGTTTATTAGCCACTACTCCTAAAATTGCTCTGTCTGATAAAGAGATCTTTAGTTGTTTGGCATCTTCACTCACACTTTCTATGCTTTTTGCCATATCAGTGGCTTTATCTGGTGAAGGATCGTTGCATGCTTATAATCTTTCTTGATTATTATTCAAATAGTGTCTAGAAATAACCTGAACCTTAATTAACTTTGAAGTGAAATTTCCAAACTCAAATTTTGCTGACAATATTTTCAGGGCTGTAATATAGGTATCAATACTTTTACTGGGTTTCTGTGTTCTTATAAAAACAGTAAACCTATGCACAATTATATTTTTTTTGAAAAAATATTTATTCGACCGGACCGCAGCTATTTCAAACTCATCAGGTTTCTCCCCCTCCGGAGGTTAAATACATTCTGACCCTCTACTCCCAAATAATAGTACAGCAGACGTTTTTCTCTGTGGCTTAAATCTTTCTGCAGGATTAGCTCCCTATATGCTCTGAAGGACTGATGGCTCACGTGGATCTTGAAAAAACGGTGGTGGTGGAAAATTATGGTAGTATTTTGCACTGTAGGAAAAGGCTACACTGAAACCAAATAAAACAACCGAATAAATAGAAAGCATGTATAGTCCCGAGAACAATGTGCTCAGGAGTGTTGATTTTTCTCTAGACTTGTTGAAGAGGAGATAGTCCTTTACAGTGTTTATAGGTAGATGAAATCACTGCTACCCGACACCCATGCCACAGAAGCTATGGTCCACCGGCAACGCCGGATGTGCGACTGGTGGTAGGGTTGTTGGCAAATTCAACATGCAGGCTGTACTTGCAGGCATGGGAGGAGTTTCTAGCATCAGGGGTGCGGCGCAGGGTTCCGGGATGAGCGCACAGAGAGGACTTGGTGCAATTAATGATTGGTTTGATAGAAAAGGGTTTGTCGAGGGTAACTATTGCCGGGAAGTTGGCAGGTTTGGCCTTCATGCGAAAATTATTGTGTGGTTACCCCCTGTCGGTGGGAGAATTGGGCAGTTGGATATTGGATGGCTTGGCAAGGGAACAGGGCTGGGGGGAGAGTCAGGAAACCCCTGTCGCATAATTTGTTAAGGAGGGTATAGGACCAGCTGACGGCAGTGTTTTGGAATAGAGGGGAGACATGTTTATTTTCCATGTTAATGGTCTGGATCTTTAGTCGGGCTTTCAGGGTATCTGAACTGCTCAGGGGCAAGGGTAAGAGGGTTAGTTTTGGGAGGATGTGGTTCAGGTGCTAGGGAGGTGGGAAGTTCAGATCCGGCATTCCAAGACCAACCGAAGTGCAAAAGGGAAGCAGGTCAATCTGAACTGCATGGGCTTCCCTGAACTGTGAACACTAGAATGGGGAGGGCGCTGGGTGGAGGGCTGTGGGAGAGACAGCACGCTGGTTTTCAAGCACATACAAGGGGGTAAAGTGACAGCATACCAGCTACTGGTGATGCTGCGATCAGCGCTAGGTAGGCTAGGTGTGCGGTTTACCAGGTTTGGCACGCACTCTTTCCACATTGGGGCTGCGTCGGACGCGGCATCCAGGGAGGGACAAGGGAAGATATCATGCCCTTGGGGCGTTGGTCGTCAGGATGTTTCAGAGGCTTAGGTGAGGCAGCTGGTGCGATGGAAGTGTCATTGTAAATGCTTACTGCTCTTTTGTCTCTTTCCAGGTGCAGAGCAGGGCCCTGAATCGGAGGTGGTGGCAATCTGGATAGTGGGCCATTAATTTGTTAAATGGCCAGCATTACAAGCAGGACAGGGGGGGGGCAATTTGGGCGTAATGGCAGTTTGTTTCAAGTGACATGGAATGGGAAAGGGGACATGTTGTGGAAGGATTTGATACCCACATTGAACGGAATGATGGTAGGGCATAGGTGTCTGGATATCTTGTTTATTCATTTACGGGAGAACGGTCTAGTCAGGAAAAAAGGAGTGGTCTTGACGAGAATCATGAAGTGGGATCTCCTGGAAATTAAGGCATGGTGATCAGGTATGTCCATATTATGGGCGGAGTTTGTTCCATGGCGGTCATGGAGAGGGGCGACCAAGCCCGCAGGGATTGACAGGGCAAGGAGGAAACTGAACAGTGAGATGATTCGTTTCTGTAAGGACACCAGTGTTTGGCAGGATCTATCACTCAGACATTAAGTTTGACGCTGGGGATTGTAGGAAGGTGGATATCTGACTATGGTTACCCCCAACTTTTTGCCTAGTGTCTAGCTGGTTTTTCGACTTAGTTGGCCTGAGAGCCTGCCATTCAGGGTCTCAGGCTGTCTGCTCTCTCTTTAAAATGGACTCCATGTACCCTAGGTACATACCCAATTGGTAAGGATCACCTTATTGGACCCTGTACAGTGTACCCTAGGTACCCAGGGCATAGGTGTACCCTAGGCCTCCCAGGGGCTGCAGCATGTATTATGCCACCTCTGGTCTGGCCTTCCAATCAGACACAACTGGCTGATCACTCAGCTGGGGCAAGGTCGTGTAATCACCCCTTGCTTAGATATAGTATACCTATATCTACCCTTATATATAGACACATGTGTACCTATCAGCCACTCCTATGGCAGGCCTTAACAATCCTGGAGGCAGAGTGCTTGGTAACATGTGAGATGGTGCTCTAGCATGAGCTGAGCCTGTCTGCAGCTTTCGGAACCATGTCCTTATAGCTGTTCTATGATATAGCCTACCATATACTCTTAAAGTACCTTATAATCTTAAACGGTTATGGTAACTATGGTTTGGCTTTATCAAAACATGTCGTGTAAGGTGTCTAACACTTTGGAATAATACCCCCATACCATTTCTGGTGATGAGGATATTATTCCTCCCTTCTAGAGGGACAGACATGTTAAAATCCTACTTCGCTGTTTAACTCTCACCAAAGCCTCAGCATCACAAAATGGATGCTGCTGCCACAGACACGAGTCTGACCTCCTGCTGCTGGGAGCACTCCCAGCCAGGGAGGCCTGGACAATATGTTTCCTGCTTGGGGAGGTGCTAGCACCTCCCCAGACAGACTTTAGTGTATTGGGGCAGGGAGGGCTGAAAGGAATGAGACATGCCTGGGGCACACAAGGTGCTCCATGCATAGTCCAGTTCAAACCGGTGCTGGGGCACTCCAGCCCCAGCTCTGGCACGAAACTGGACAAAGGAAAGGGGGTGTAGCCACTCCCCTTCCTGGTCCCACCCATGGGAGGGACCTTGCAGGTAGCCCAGCCCACTAGCCCAGTATATTAATAGCTAGTTGGGCCCTGCTAAATTAGATTATCCTGAACCTGCAACTTGAACAGAAACTCTGGACCTTCGACATTCGATGAAAGAAGAAGACTGAAGAATCTCCCTTGTGGCCAAGGAGTGGTCACGCTGTGCGAACAGGCACCATCAAGAGACTTACCCTTTGCTTTGCTGAAGTTCTACGAGGGACCGACTGCAGAGCCTGACCAGAGCCTTGACTTCCAGACTTCTCCGACCCTGATCCACATCCACAGCCGAGCTGAGATCCGTGGAGGCGACAAGAGACGTGGGACCGGCTACCTGGGAAAAGTGGCGAGTATCTTCCAGCGCAGCTTCTGAGGCACCCTCGAAGTTGTGCACCGGGGAATGAGAAGCCCCAACCCCAAGCACCATCTGCACTGAAGATCAGCCCCCCACACTCCACGAGTCCTGCGTGGGGCCCTTCTGCATTTTCCTGCTTGCCGCGTCTGTCCGGTTGCTTGCCCGTTGGCTAGTAACCTTTGCGACGACACACCTTCAATTTTCCACTGCTGGTTTGGCTCCTTCAGACTTGCTCCTGCTCCTCTGTAAAAGAGAAGCACCCCAGACCTTCCTGGTCTGCACCAGAAGCTAGTCCTCCATTCTCCAAATACTCCAAATTGCTAAAGAGATGTCTGGGAAAGGTAAAATCCCTAACTGATACCTGTATACTTGACTGTATATGCGCTATTAACATGACCGGGTTATGATCGGAAGTAATTTTTGGGCATACTACCACAAGTGCATTTTCCAAAATGGAATATTTTGCAAATATCATATCGATCCTGGAATAGTGTTTGTGTGGTGAAGAAAAAAAAGTGTAACCTGGTACATTTGGGAATAACCTCCTCCAGGAGTCTTCCAACCTACTCATAGTAAGGGACTGCTAGAGTTGTCTAATCCTTCTGAGATCTTGTCTACCTTTTTCTGAATTAGGGGATGAGGAACTATAGGCAAAATATATAAAAAATTTGTTGGGCTAATAATTTAACTATCACCAAAACGCACTGCCCGAAATGTCCATAATATGCCGCTGTTTTTTACATGCCCAATGTTGAAGGATTTTTGGTCTAAGATTACTCTTACTCTTGCAACCTGGGTTAGTCATGACAATCCAGTTTTGGGGAAAGAGTTGTTGTTGGGAAATTTCTCAGAGCCTGGTGGTCTTCCAAAATCTCTTGTTTCTATCATCGCGGCCTGTGCCTGTCTATGTATTGCTCGTTTTTGGATCCATAATGTTTCTCCTAGTATTAACGAATTTTGGTCTTTGTTGAGGGAGATTTTGAAATGGAGACTGCTTTAGCAAAAGCTAGAAGCCCCCGATCTCTGTTAAAATTTCGTAGGTTATGTTCCTATCTTCAATGGGATTAAGGATGGAATATATCTAGAGTGCTGAGGGTTTGACTAGAATAAATACACTTTATTTTATATATATATCTGTTGTGGTGTCCTTTCATTTGGTATTCAAGGGGTTACAAATGGTATAACAGCTGGCTTCACATGCCATTCAGAGTTTAGCCTAAGACTGCTCTTGTCCATGCTACCACTAGGATAGCTGGTCTATAAGGTTGACTTTACAACCAATCACCATAAGGATTGTTTGGACTGATACAAGGTGTACACTAGAATTAGTGACATCATATATCAGGCCAACTTCTCACAGGGATTTTTTTCTTTGCACCTCTCTCGCATGGGTATGGACCTGTATCTGTTAGAGATCAGGGAGGTGTTAGGGAAGGTGTTGAAGGTGACATGTTAGAGGACAGACCACACAAAGGATGGGGTACCTGTTGGGGGAGCAGGCAGAAGAGGGGGGTTAGGTCCCAAGCTCCCTTGTCTGGGTTGCGGGGAGCATGAAAAGTTGGACAGGAGTTTGCGGAAGTTGCTTGGTCTTGCCAGTTGGGGATCCATGTGCAAGGGGAGGATAGGCAGGTAGTTAAAGATTCACTTTAGAACAAATGGTTAATTACAGGTTAATTTTGATACTCATAGGATGTAGGGGCAATTCAATTTTGATATGTTGAAATAAAATACAGTTAATCAGTTATCTGCAGGATGGGCATGTTTGGGGAGATCATAGAGGTGGGGGTGGGATAGAGGATAGTCCCATGGATGTATAACAAGTTTTTAGTTTTGTAAGGCAGTTGGCCAGGAATGTGTGTGATGTGCACCTGTTTCAATAAAGTGGCCTTTTTCACACACATGATGTTCAGTGTTTGTCTGTGCTCCTCCCTCCCAACTTGAGGATATATGATGAACTGCAGCACTGGCAGTTAAAGATAAGAACATTTTCCTTTTTTTTTCATTTCAGTTAAATAAACTGGTGGTGCAGCACTGCTCCATGCACAGTCTGTGAACCACTGTTTGAAGAGGTCGAGACAGAGTGCAAGAAAGGAGTATCCATCGGAAAGGTGGAGCGCACAAAGGCTGTCACAGTGCGTGAAAACCATATGCGCACACCAAATTCTTCTGCTGAAACCGAGTGGACGCCACTTGAGCTAATATTTCCACAATACTTCAAATTAAAGGAATAAATTGTCATCAGTACAAGCTTTAACTTAAGAACAACAACACAAAGAAAGGGGAGCATATCTGTAGAGTAAAAATACAACGTGGCAGTCAGTGAATGGAAACATGATGGCCACACTATCACTCTCTGGCCCCTGCCAAGCACTAGTCTAAGTTTACTGGTGATGCGCTCAGAAAACATAATTTTGCCCAAAATACTTTTGTTTGCAGAAGCTGGACAGCAGAGGTCTTATCTTGAATCTTGATCCTCATCGTCCAATTTGTGGTAAAGAATACTTGATGGCCTTTCTTAACTTTTGTAAGACACAGCCATACAGCAGGGGTTCAGAGATACCAGCCATCAGTAGAATGTAGGTACATATGGCATCACAGGATCCCATTATAATGAAGATGTCAAATTTCATAACTTTTGATATAAAGATTATTACCATAACCCCCTGGATCTTGCCCGACACTTTATTATTCCGATTATCTGCAGACTGCAAATGATAGCTGCATTGACATAAGATAACTGAGGTTCATAAAATGAAACTGGTTGACAGGATGCAAGCAAAATGGAATGATACTAAAACAAGCACTGGCAAATAAAAATATGTCTCACCTGTGCGAGACCTAATGGTTTAGGTTAATTTAGCTGTGTTGTACAGCACTGTGGTTGCACATTATGTTTAAAGTTTTATTCTAAATTGCAATGTAACAGCCGTTATTCTTTTGTTATTTATTAATGTGTGAGGGATGGTATGAGCTTTGTATTAACATGTGAAATAGAAGGGAAGTAGCAACACGTACTATGGCTTTCTTTAAAAAGTATTATGACATAGTGAACATTGCACTTTTTTATGGGAGGTTGGTGTACTTAATATAGAGAATGAGATGGGTAGTGGTAAGTAATAAGTAAAGAGGATAATGGGTAGTGTGATACTAAATATGCATCATGTTTAGTGGAATGGACTGCTTCATTTTAATTTATGAAATAATTTAATTTGATGAAAATGGTGCGAATTAATTAGCATACACATGTAAAAAAAGATTAATGACATTTCCACCATAACATTGCAAGTGAAGAGAGGTGGGAAGCACATTTTCTTATCTCAATGGAAAAGGAATGTGACAGTGTGTGCATAACAGGCAAGCAGTTCTCCAAATGTGATAGCGTGTGTTTGAGCTAAGAATGAATGTTAATGTTGCCCTCTTGATCACTTTGTGGACACCCATAAGCTAAAATAAGTGAAGGGTAACATTTCCCCATGTACTTTGCAAACATCCTATGTTTTTGTAGTCACAAATATTGTTTAAAGCTGTCTAAAAAAAGAATTGAAAGGCAGCATTGTTTGAGAGGAGTCAAACTTAGTTTGTGGTTGTGGTGCAGTTGCAAATCTTATTTAAAGATGTCTAACATAACAAATGAATGGCAGCATTGTCGGAGGGGGAATTAAGGTAAATTTAGAGCTGAAAGTGAATGTTGCTCTCTTGGTCAGTTGTTGGACACCCATAAACTAAAATAAGTGAAGGGTAACATTTTCTTGTGTACCTTGCACACAATCTGTGTTTTTGCAGCCACAACTATTGTTTAAAGCTGTCTAATGTAACAAATGAAAGACAGCATTGTCTGAGGTGGAATAAAGATAAATAAACAAGCCCTCTCATGCAAGGTCCCTTCTGTTTGAGATAATAAAATGTGCTTCCCATAATGCTTTCACTTACAGTGTTAAGGGGGGACTGGATTATTCAGTTTTTGACATGTCCACATTAGCTCATTTCCATAACAATCAAAAGAAGTTGTGGCACTGCTGGGACTTGAATGGGGTTCCCCAGGTCCAAAGGCCACAGCTTTGCACATGACAAAACACACAGCAATGGGGTGTCTCATTCTCTGTAGATCAGTGGGCTTTGAACCTGAGGAACCCATAAAAGTCCTGTAAAAAAAGATGAATGAGAAATGTTCCCATAACATTGCAAGTGAAGAGAGCATTTGCAGCAAATGTGTTTATCTGAAAAGAAATGGAATGCAACAGAGTGTGTGCGTAACAGGCAAGCAGTCCCCTTAAAGTAATAATATGTGCTTGAGCTAAGAAGAAAGAAACACTCATGTGTAAGGTGCCCTCACAGTCAGATCGAAAACACAAACTCAGGCAAATTATAATTGTTTAAAAAAATCACAGTGTGGATAGGGTTGAGATGCTATTGAAAACAGTGCTGAAAGCTACATAAACAAGGTTGGGAGCACGGCAATGGAATGGAGAAGGAACAAGCAAACACAGACAGACAACGGGATGAAGCAGACAACAGAACCATCTAGGAAAGATGCACTCTGTAGAGTGGTTAAACAAAAAGAAAAAAATAGGTCCCAAAAGTACAAGCAGTGTAAGGTACATGTACTTGGACCATGCTCTAGGGGCAGGTCACATGCAAGAAGTGCCAACCGCAGAACTGACCAGCAGAAAGCATGCAATTGAAGGTGGCTTTGAAGCCAACACATGGCAAATAATGGAAGGGCTCCACGCCCACTAATAGTTAACTAAATGTTTTGAAGAGACAGTGCATGCGCTGTCTATGTGAGACCTGAAAAGGATGGTTTCAGGCTTGGCAGGTTTTTATCCTGCCAAGTGGACATGATAGTTTCAAAACTACATTGCAGGCTACTGGAGTGCAGGTCTGAGATGAAGGTTTAGAGCTACAGTAGTGAGTAACACAATAAGTGTTTAAGCCCACTAGTAGCATTCAATGTACAGGCCCTTGGTACCACTGTACCACTTACCAGGGACTTACCAGTAAATTAAATGTGACAAGATAAAAAAAGTTTGAAATCCCCGTTCATCGTATAACTGACCCACCCGTACCACACCCTTGGACTGCCATTCCTTCCCGATCTGGTCAAAGAATATATTAGGAAATAAAGGATTCCCCATAATACAGTATAACAATGTAAATCAGGCATTGCATTTGCCTTGCAGATTTCACGCCTTGTGTTGGTGGTATCCCTAACTACCTTAAAACGAACCCGTTTAAAATAGTTAGGGTCAGATGTTTTATACAGTAGAAACCCGGTACTAGGCCCACAAGCCAACTGGTACGAAAGCCAATTGGAGTTTAAGTCAGTTCCTTTACGTAGGCTCTCTTTCCGCCCAGTAAACGCTGCCCAAAAATACAACTTAAAATCGCGGAGTTTGAATCCACCCTGCTTATATGATAATTTTAAGTATCGAATAGCTCTTCTAGCCCGTCGATATCCCCAAATAAAACTGCCCACAACGCTGTCCAGATGTTTAAAAAAAGTTGATGGCACTTATAATGGAATTGTATGAAAAGAATATAAGAACTTGGAAGAACGTTCCTTTTAACCACATTGCATCTCCCATATATACTAAGAGGTAACCGATGCCAGCATCTCAACGTCGCCACTACTTTTGTCAGCAATGATTCGTAGTTTAATGAAATAATATCATTGACTTGACTACTGAGACAAATTCCCAGATAGATAGCCGTACTTGTGACCCCAAGAATTGTTGGGGGAGTGTCTAATTGAAAATTTTATATAGTCTGTGTTCTATTCACATTTAATTTACAACCGGAAAAAGAACCGAATCGCTGTGCTTCGTAAATTATCGCAGCCATGGCTTTAACTGCGCTAACCGAAAAGATAGCGATGTCATCTGCATATGCGGTTAATTTTAAGTTTGTACCAATAAAAATAACTGGAGTAATATCCCCATTTAGAGTTAAGTGCTTAATAAAAGGCTCAATATATATGGAAAACAATTAGGGGCAATAAGGGGGATAAGGGGCAACCCTGCCGTGTCCCCCTTTGAACTGAAAAAGAAAGTGTGGAGAGCCCATTGAGTTTAATTGCGGCTGTTGGATGATTGTACAGCTTTTGTACTACCGAGATAAACCTTCAACCGAGACCCATTTGAGACATAGATACCCATAATGCCCCCCAAGTCACCCGGTCTAAGGCCTTCTCGGCATCTAACATCAGCATCCCCATCTGCTGACCTAATTGACCAGAAACATCAAATGCAGTGATTGCCGTATTAATGTGAGAGGCAGTATCTCTTCCAGGGACAATGCTGTGCTGCTCCTCTGAGACTACTATATGTATTACCGGGGCCAATCGTGCAGCAAGAATTTTGGAAAAAAGCTTAGCGTCAGAGTTAAACAACGCTATTGGTCGATACAAACTCATATAGTCAATGGGCTTCCCCTTTTTGGGGAAAACACCAATATTCGACGCATTCAAAGAAGATGGAACTTCTTCTCCTTGCATAATAGAATTACACAGCTTAAGGAAGATGGGAATCAGTATAGTTTTAAAAGTTTTATAAAATTCCAGCGGGATCTTGTCCTCACCGGCTGATTTGCCAGCTGGCAAGGCATTAATGGCTGCCTCAACTTCCCTCACATCAATATCTTCTGCCAATGGCTCGGATAGCATCGGGCTTAAAACAGACATCTCACACTCCTGCGTATAATCTGAGACTGTCTGCTGGTCAAAGCTGCCTGGACTGCCATACAGGTTAGCATAGAATAGACTAAATTGTTTGACTGTTTACGTAGACCTAGTGTATGTCAAGCCGTCCACCCCTTTGATCATTTTGACATGAGTTTTGGCCCTTTGATCTGCTATTTGGTTAGCCAGTAGTCGGCCTACTCCTTCGCCATATTTGTATTGGTAAATTCTGTACTTATGATAGTTGTTAGCAACTTTATCCCTCAGCCGCCTCTTTAAATTGGCCCGTACTTCTACAACCTGTTGGTATATCGACTGTTCAACCGGATTCTGTGAGGCAATAGCTATAGTGGGCTGGCACTCCAGATCGAAACAGAGTTTTTGCTTCTGCTCCCACTGACGTAAGCCCTACCGATTTTGCTTAATGATATATTGTAGGGTGCCCCCTCTGACATAGGCCTTTAAGCAGTCCAACACAATTGCGATTGACGCTGAGCCCAAATTGGAGTTTATGTACTCGACAAGTGCCTTTTGCATTGACTCCACATACTCCAAATTGCTAAAGAGATGTCTGGGAAAGGTAAAATCCCTAACTGGTACCTGTATACTTGACTGTATCTGCGCTATTAATATGACCGGGTTATGATCGGAAGTAATTTTTGGGCATACTACCACAAGTGCATTTTCCAAAATGGAATATTTGGCAAATATCATATCGATCCTGGAATAGTGTTTGTGTGGTGAAGAAAAAAAAGTGTAACCTGGTACATTTGGGAATAACCTCCTCCAGGAGTCTTCCAACCTACTCGTAGTAAGGGACTGCTAGAGTTGTCTAATCCTTCTGAGATCTTGTTTACCTTTTTCTGAATTAGGGGACGAGGAACTATAGGCAAAATATATAAAAAATTTATTGGGCTAATAATTTAACTATCACCAAAACGCACTGCCCGAAATGTCCATAATATGCCGCTGTTTTTTACATGCCCAATGTTGAAGGATTTTTAGTCTAAGATTACTCTTACTCTTGCAACCTGGGTTAGTCATGACAATCCGGTTTTGGGGAAAGAGTTGTTGTTGGGAAATTTCTCAGAGCCTGGTGGTCTTCCAAAATCTCTTGTTTCTATCATCGCGGCCTGTGCCTGTCTATGTATTGCTCGTTTTTGGATCCATAATGTTTCTCCTAGTATTAACGAATTTTGGTCTTTGTTGAGGGAGATTTTGAAATGGAGACTGCTTTAGCAAAAGCTAGAAGCCCCCGATCTCTGTTAAAATTTCGTAGGTTATGTTCCTATCTTCAATGGGATTAAGGATGGAATATATCTTTTTTTTAAATATAATTAACAGTTTTCGTTCTGATTTTTTTATGTCGCTGAGTGTAAGCAGCTATTTCTACAATATCGTTGCTCTCTCTTTGATTTTCTTGTTCTTTTTTTTATGCTCCTATGTGCTCTGCAAATGATCATCGATTTGTTATTATTGGAAATTATGATGTATTATTCTTTTTTTTGTGGCAATAAAAGCTTTAATAAAATTTTAAAAAAACAATTCAATGTGACAAACAAGTATTTACCAATTGCATCATATTTAGGGGAGAGAGCACAAGCACTTTATCACTGGTTAGCAATGAACAAGTGTGCGTAGTTGTAAACCCAGCAAAAACAAACTCAGCAACAATAGTACCAAAAGGCAAAAAGTCTGAGGAGTGACGACTTAAATGATTTTTAGTCTAACAAATAGGAATATGTGAAACCTGAGAACCAAATTGCACACTTTACTGAGGTGTGTTTTTCATGTTTGGAGTTTAAATTTACAATAAAGGAGGAATTTATATCAGATATTTTATTTTTAACAGTTTTTTATAATGTCTTTAATAAAATAGTATTTTATCAATTGTATTGTTTGTGTGGCCTAAATTGGCACACTAGCAAACAAATTAACTTGATTTCGGAAAAACGTAAAACTTCTAGTTTTAAGTACACAAAGTTCCCAGTCATGATTAGGCCATGAATGCAACTTTGAGGGCCATCTCCAGGGTGTGCCCAAAAAGAGATTATGCTTGGTGCGCAAGACACCAGTGTTTGCTTCTGCAATTTGCTGCCCCAGCCGCAAATCAAGGGAGCAAATCCCACAAATACGTTAATTGCACACGCAGAAATAGGGAGTAATATGGAAAATGCGCTTCTAATTGCAACTGCTGATTTGTGAACCCAGGCCTTTCGCATTGGTGTGCAAACACCAGTGACCCTGCTGTGATACGGTCTAAGAGCAACACCGACCGAAAAGGGCACAGCTGTTTCACATACACAGTTAACACTGTATTAACCAGGTTATTAAGACGAGGGCACAACGCTCGTGTGAAGCTAAGAACAAAGGTATTTGTGGATGCTTTCACACAAGCACATTTCAAGTGATGAACATAAATTTACATCTGGAAGTGAATTTGGCACAAACATCACTTGCATCCCTGCGCCAAAGAGGGAGGTGGCAGATTTCTGTTACCATTTAAACAGCTGCAAATAACACAATAATACACAGTTTTGCTCATTTTTCAAACCTTCAAGTGTAATATTTATGGGATCATCCCTACAAACTATGGAGAGCAAATAAAGTGCAAGAAAACAATGTCTTTCTGTCAAAGTGCTGAGATGACTGACTAGTTTCTAATTTGTCTTATTATGAAACAATCAGATATTTGAGGCAAATGCACACGTGCATAATGCACAATCACTAAGGGGCATATTAGCAACTGACAGCGATAAATATCGCTAGGCGCGCTTAGCGCAATTAAAGGTATCGCCGGCTATCGCTGGATATTATCGCTTTGATAGCGAGTCATCAACGGCTATCTCCAAAGCAATAAAATATTCAGCGATAGCTGCAAAATGCTGCAATATCGCTAGTAATCCAGCAATAAAATGTCAGCAATAGGGAATCCCTTGCTAATATGCCATGGTGGATTTAGCAAGACAATCCATCCACCATAGGGCAATATGGCTAAAAGTCAGAAATTAACCTGGCGTTAGAAACCAGCGTTAATTGGGTCTTTGCGTGACTTTCATAGTTGCAATGCGGGTATGGGGCATCCTTGTTGATAGCGTGAAGCTGCCTTATCGATGTATTGCCATGTAGTGCATGTGAGGAACGCCTACCTTGCATCTCATTAGCGATGAGATGCAAGGCGTTAGTGAAATGGGTGATGACACAAGGTAACACACGCTAACGCCTGTTAGCGTGTCCTTGTTAATACCGCATTAGAATTATCGCCGCTTTCCAGCCGAAAACGGCTGCTAAAGCGGCGATAATTGTCTTGATGATATGCCCCTAACTTTGCACATTTGTTTCAGTCAACTGATCATGTGAAACTTCCAGCCTGTGCATGATTTTTTAAGCGAACACCGCTTTGCATTTTGGGACTAGTAGTTTCGTTTTTACCAGAATTATTATTGTGTGAGAAATGCTGTTGGCTCAAAACGCAGAAGGGTTTGAAGGTGGAGACACTTAGCAGCTGAAGAGTAAACTTAATTTAATGTTAAACCAAATACCAGTATGTTTTGTAAATTGCATAACAACAAGTGCTTATCCCACAGAACTTAAGCAGGTATGCCCTTTTGGAATGAATGCTGGACATAATGAAAGTCTCCAATGTGTCAGGAGAGGTGTGCGGGTATATAGAAGACCAAACCGCATGCACTCAGCTGCTCAGTACATCCTGGCGGGGGGGGGGAGACGCAAGTCCTTATAGAATGGACAAAACTGTCCAAGCGTCACTCTGAATTATTAAACAAGGGATCCCGGTCTTTGGTTAATTCAGTTCAATCTTTGAAAGCACTAATTAGATGAAAGGTGAAAATTCATTCTATCCTCTGCCTGACTCTACTAGACACGCGTCCACTTGCAGTCACACTCTTAAGACCACCCACTTCTATTAGGATATACATTTCTATGGAGCGCACACACAATCAAGCAGTCCCAATTAAATATTTCAAATAGAACTTAGTCCACCTTTAGAGTAAACATACAGGTAAAAAAAAAAATTAAATTCCAATCATTTACAGGTTCACTTATTAAATATTCTGAGAAACTGTGTGCTTGTAAACTAAAAAGGCTGTGTGTGTTGGTAAATTAAAAATGCCGTCAGCTGAGTTTGTTTTGTTTGGAAAGTCCAAAAACACAACATTCCTAAAAGACGAGCCGAAGCAACCGAAAAAAATAGTGTGCCGTAACTAAAATAAATGGCCAGAAGGGAAGACTACATGTAATACGGCCAGGTTCCGGGAGATGGAGAAAAACACCAAAAGGAGGGACAATTATAACTGATTCACCACAGAAAAGCAAAGATTTTCAAAGGGCACATAAAGAAACTAATGAAAAGAGATGGACCTGCTGTAAGCCCACAGAGTACATACAGCACGTCTCAAAAAGACAGCGCTTGTGCTGCCTAGGCGAGACCTAAAAATGCGCAAGTAGTCAAATAGGACTGTTGGAGAATGCAACGGCTCTAGCTGTAAGAACTGCTCAAATTAACCCTGCTCAAAGTATTGATGCAGATCTTGCGTTGCCTTTGGCTGTAGTATAAAGAGTTGAGTTCTCTGGGGTTTCACGTTGCCGGTCAGCGCATACAACAAGATTTTGGTGCGATCTGGCCCATTTACAGTTGCGAGGAGCCCAAAACTTCCTGATTTCTCCTTTTCATCTAGGAGGAGCTCAACTGATGGCACACCAAGGGTCCAGGACCTAAGAGCCACCTTTTGGGGATCAGGACCTCACTCCAACAGAGGAGAGCAGGGCTCTGGGTGGTCCATTTGCAGGTACAAGCAGGTCCAGTGGAGCAGGCCAGCTGGGCAGTGCCAGAGAAGCCTCTGGAAAGTATTGTGTCCCGGTAGCTTAGAACAGGTCAGGCAGCTAGCCCCTGGAGTCACTTCAGCCTGGAATGAGGGATGCATGTCTAGTTTTCCTTCTCAGACAGCAGGGCAGTCCTCTGGTAGCAGGGCAGTCCTTCTGCTGTAGTGTCCACAGGTCCAGGAGTATACTAAATAGTGGGTCTGAGAGCCCCATTTTTATGCCTGGTGCCCCCTTTGGAGTGGAAGACACCCATGGAGTTTTACCCCACAGAGGTGTTTGGAATTTCCTCCCTCCCTGTTCTGGTTGCAGCCTGTCTGCAGGCATAATAGGCTAGTGTGAAGTCATTTGTGTGTGAGCTGAAGCAGTGTCTATAAAATTCAAGTTAACAGGTGACATCTACACCCCTCACATCTAGTCAGAATGGCCCATCCTTACAACACCCAGACCCTCTATTGTGTGACTGTCTGGGAGGAATACACAAAGGCCAACTGACAACTACACCATATCATATGACCCAGGAAACAGACTGCAGGCACCGAATGGTTAGGACAAGAAAAAGCCAACTTTCTAAAAGTGGCATTTTCAGAATTGTGACTTAAAATCCGATGTTACCATTAAAGCAGGTTTTAAATTACAATTCCTCAGACACCAAACATGACATTTCTATCTGCTCGCAAACAAAAGTTATCACTTATTAAATGTAATAAGGTAACCCAATTTAGTCCTATGGAAGAGTTAGGCCTCACAGTGCAGAAAAACAAATTCGGACATTTTTCACTACCAGGATATGTTAACTTAAAAATAAAGACCTGACTTATTTAAATACAATTCACCCTGCCAAATGGGCTGTTGAGGGAATATCCTAGGGGTACATGTATTAAAAAGGGAGTTTTAGACTTGGCAAAGCAGTTATTTTGCCAAATAAATTGATAGTTTAAAACTGCAAACAGGCTGCATTGACAGGCCTGAAACATGTTTTCAGGTGCTACTTAAGTGGATAGCACAATAAGTACTGCAGGCCCACTTAGTAGCATTTAATTTACCAGCCCTGGGTATATGGTATACCACTTTATTAGAGACTATTAAGTAAATTAAATATTCCAATCAGTTGTAAGCCAATGATGCCATGTTTTAGGGAGTGGGCACCACCACTGAAGCACTAGTTTGCAGTGGTAAAGTGCACAGAGCCCTAAGGCCAACAAAAATGAAACCAGCAAAACAAGAGGGAAGAAGGCAAAAAGATTTGGTGAAGACCACCCTAAGGCTGACAGACCTAACAAAAACGTATTGGCCTTATTTAGAGTTTGGAAGGAAGTTAAAATCCTCCAATTTTGGAGGAAACTATTAATATGGAGTAGTGTCCTCTGGCTGAATTTTTTCACCGCAAGGATAATATTGTGTAGGGATTCAGGCACTGAATTTTACTCTGTATTTAGAGCTCCCTGCAGACATTGGAGAATTTAAAGTTTCCTCCATTCTCAATTAAAAGGGCATTTAGTCTCTGTCAGGAATGGGTGAAAATTGAAGATTATAGAGCCCTAGTCATGATGCACTTTAATGTGAAATACAATAGTGATGACTTATGCTCACCTTGCTCAAGAGGCACTGGAAAGTGGTTACAGAATTTAGCAACGGAAACCCTAAGAATCTACTTTTAGTGTGCCTTTACTGTATACTAGCATACAAAAATACAAGTAATGCGTTGGAACTAATCTATATCAACAGTAAATAGAAGGACAACATCAATTATTCCTTCACAATAAGGTGCACTCTCTGGATTTGATCATATATTGATCAATATCATTGACAGAAAACACATTTGGGTTAAACACAAACTTTTTTATGCATTCACATGTAAAAAATAATAATAAAGACACTTTTTATGTTTCACTATACATATACATACAAAAAGTAAATCCAAAGAAATTATAAATCACAAAACACTACAAAGGAGGAATATAACCTCTATTCCACATTTCCCTGCTAGTGGATGCTCACACTTTTTTATGGGAGCATTCCTTTTTTCCAGAAATCCCTAATAGAACGTACTATGAGGAAAGAACTCTATCATCTGAACAATTGAATTAGTACTTTTTAATCTATTTACACATAATTTTAATTTGTAAGGGGCTTCTTCAATTCCTAAAGTTGACGCATTTCAGCCCAACTTGCTTTGGGCCTCATCAGGACTAGGGTATATAAGGAAATCTTTCGACAAAGACACCTAAAATACAAATAGTTTATTTTACTTACAAGTGAAACAAAATACATATATACATCTATTTACATATATATACAAATCACCAGATACACAGGAGCTGAATATAGATATACACCTTATATTATAATAGATTCCTCGCTGGAGGTGGCAGACCAAAAGTATATGTAATATATTGCACAAGGCACTATAAGTGCAAAGAAATAGACACCTTAATCCAATGAAGATGATATCACCCATGCTGAAACAAACTAAAAAGAGGAAACAAAAGTAACCGAAACCTTTTTCACGACGTGTATAAACATGCGAAGTCTAGTCATACACAAGTGTCTAAAGACTCCAACTAACTAAAAAGTGTGTCGTATGACCAATCTAATACCGCTAAAAAGTATTTACCAGTCTCATAGAGTGGTCCTGGTTCATCTAATTAATCTACTTTCAGTGTGCCTTTACTGTATACTAGTGGCATGTTCTCATGATGGACTTGCTGCATAGGATCTAATGGGCAAAACCTATAAAGGTAATTTTCTAGTTTTGGCCAGTTCAGAGACTGAACACAGCTTGGGCTTTGCCATCAGATCCACATCGGGCCTCTTCATTGTTTAAAATGGCACATTTGTTTCTCAACATATATTTCCTTTGTGCTTTGCCCCGATATATGCGGACAAGATGAGGGCAGAAGTCATACTCCTGAATCTAATCCCTTAAGGATTCTTCAATGACTGCAAATGGGCCAAGAAAAGTTAATCATTGAAGCCAAGATTACTGTGTGGAAAGAGGACAGCACTTCCTCTAAGTGTGGCATTTAAGAAAGTATAGAGAATGTTTGCCATTACTACAAAAATAGCATGTAACAAGATGTCTTGTCAAGATCTACCCTGGAGGACATTGGCAGCGGCTGCCCTCATGTTCCGCTGCTGACGACTGTGGAATTGGCTCTATCGGCCCTGCCTCCCTGTTCCCTCGGCAGACGCAGATGCTGGCTCTCTCTTACATGGATCCCCTGCAGGCATAGCGGCTCCGTTTGTGGTGGAGTTTGAGCCGGTCACACGGCAAGGGAAGACTGCCAATCGGGTCTGTGGAGGGTTTTTGCTTGGGAATTGGATGGAGATAGCTTTTTGGGCACCGCAGCTCAGCTTCTGCTGGGGTCCGGGCTTGCCCTCAACCCTGCCTGTGTTTCGTCCCTGGAGCGACTGTGGTTTCTGGAGATCCCTGTTTCCCTGTTGAGGGTTCCAGTGATTTTTCTCTGGGACAAAGGTGGAAGGAGGCGAGTAAAAGGGGAGAGCATGGAGCTCTCACTGGATTTCCTGGTGACTTTTGTGCTGGGACAGGAGGAGGGAGGAAGAACAAGGATAAAGAAGAGGAGTAAGGAAGGAGAAACAGAAGGAGGAAGAAAAGGAAGAAAGGAATGAAGAAAGGAAAAACTACCTGTTGTACAGCGACCGTGACTCGCATTAACCGGCATTGTTGGTGTAATGTTATTACGAGTACTGACTATATCCACTGCCAGTATATATAAATATATATTCACTGAAAAAAAACATAGGTTTCAGAGACGTTATAGTTAGAAATTAGCATTTAAAAAAACCTTAGCAATTCACAGAAAAAACCATAGGTTTCAGGGGTGTTATAGTTAGCTGCCCATTTCACTCATACAAAACCATAGAAATTCCTCCGTTATAGTTAGTTCTGCTAACCATAACTCACGCACCCGCAATGCACTGCTGATGATGTCACATACTGCATCAATTATGACATGGTCAGGGACATCACTGATGACATCACTGATGACATCTCAAATGACATCACTGATGACATCACTGATGACATCATCCACTGTATGTGCTTTAGTTTGAAATTTAAATATGTATTATATATATACCAATCTGTATTGAAGATTGAGTGGATATATAACTGTCTGGATGGAGGATTTAGTAGCTGTCTGACTGTCTTTTTAAGTGAGTAATTAAAAGTGTCTCACTTAATACATGGATTAATAACTAAACTATGTGAATGTGTGCAGCACTGTCTCTGTTGTTGTGTAACATGCTGCATCAGTTGGTCACTAACTACATGAGTGTGTATATTAGTTATTGATTAGTTGGGTGAGTATTTGTATGGGACACTGAGTTTGTGTGTGGTGGGTTGGGGTGTGTGTAACTCTATGCATAGATGTGTGAATGGTTGATTGACTAGGTGTATGGGTTTAAGAGTGCATGTGGAAACAGTTGTTTGGGTGACTGAGTGTATTTATTTGTGTGTTGGTGAGCGAATATATGTTTTAGTTGTACATCTTCGACAAAGTAAAAAAATAAAAGGCATTGTATGTGAGAGTTGGTGTATATAAATAAGTATGTGTAAGAGTCAGTGATGGTGAGAGTAACTATATGAATGAGTGTATAATTGTAATGGTGCTTTTTTAACATATTAACGATGAGTTACTATGTGTTTGAACAAATGAGGTGTTGTTGGATAATTGTGTAAGTCAGTAAATTTAAGTGCGATCAATTTTTTTCATGAGTGAGTAGGATGACTGCATAACCGACTAAGATGGCTGCTGATGTGTCAATGTCTATATATGTGTATAAGTGCATTTGATAGTGTTCTATTAATTAATGACTGCATGTATAGATGATTCTGTTGTTGAATGGGTAGTTGTGTGTGTAGACTTAGGAATCAGTGAGTGGGTATGTAGTAACTGGTATTGGTGTGTCAATGGTTTCAAATATGGTACTCTGAATTTTACGGTGAGTGATGAAAGGTTATACTAGTGTAGCATGTGGTGTATCAGATTGTCAAGTGGATGATGTCATCAGTGATGTCATTTGAGATGTCATCAGTGATGTCATCAGTGATGTCACTGACCATGTCATGAATGATGCAATATGTGACATCATCAGCAGTACATTGCGGGCGCGTGAGTTATAGTTAGCAGAACTAACTATAACGGAGGAATTTCTATGGTTTTGTATGAGTGAAATTGGCAGCTATCTATAACACCGCTGAAACCTATGTTTTTTCTGTGAATTTCTAAGGTTTTTAAATGCTAATTTCTAACTATAACGTCTCTGAAACCTATGTTTTTTTTCAGTGAATTTCAAAGGTTTTTTAAATGCTAACTTTTAAGTGTGATAGTAGTTATATCTATTTTTTTGCACTGATTTTCTACAGTTTTTTTAACTGTTTATTTATGAATTTTTAATTAATTAAATAACATTATATATTTTTCTGAAAATTGCGCAAAAACATTTTTTTAATGAAAACTGAAATATTGATTAATTTTCTTGTTTTCATTTTTTATTTTAATATATTTATATTATTTTCTTTAAAAAAAATGCACATTTTTTTCGGAGCTGCGCACTCAAAGTGTACACATCACGGTGGGTGCGCGCATTCTAGCCGCCATTTTAGAAAAGTCATGAAGGATACGCGTATGTTGTGCGACGGCTGCGTGTTTTTCAGTTACATCATATACATTTAATATCACGTGATATGTGCGATTGGTATGAGACCAGTCTGCGACTCCTGCTCCCGCACATTCGGGACACATGCGCATTATGGTACAAGATGTTTGCGCGGTTGCGGGTCTCGCGTGACATCATATACGTGCTGGGCGTGTTGGGTGCGCGACTCCCGCAAAAAAAATGTATGTTCCAAAATGATATGTATGTGTCTTTAATATACATATTAAGGCAAGAGATTATGTAAGATATTCATCAAAATAATATATTTGTACTTATAATAAACTTATATTATTTTTAAATATATTTTCGCGAAGTCAGGTGCGTGCATCGTGAGTTCAGAAAACCAGGTGAGCAGAGCTGCTGTAGAGCCAGAGAACCAGGTCAGCAGAGCTGCTCTAAAGCCTAAGAACTAGGTCAGCAGAGCTGCTCTAGAGCCAGAGAACCAGGTCAGCAGAGCTGCTGTAGAGCCAGAGAAACCAGGTCAGCAGAGCTGCTTTAGAGGGAGAGAACCAGGTCAGCAGAGCTGCTTTAGAGCCAGAGAACCAGGCCAGCAGAGCTGCTTTAGAGCCAGAGAACCAGGTTAGCAGGGCTGCTTTAGAGCCAGAGAACCAGGTCAGCAGAGCTACTCTAGAGCCAGAGAACCAAATTAGCAGAGCTGCTTTAGAGCCATAGAACCAGGTCAGCAGAGCTGCTTTACAGCCAGAGAACCAGGTCAGTAGAGCTGCTCTAGAGCCTAAGAACCAGGTCAACAGAGCTGCTCTAGAGAACCAGGTCTGCAGAGCTGCTGCAGAGCCAAAGAAACCAGGTCAGTAGAGCTGCTTTAGAGCCAGAGAACCATGTCAGCAGACATGCTTCAGAGCCATAGAACTGGGTCAGCAGAGCTGCTTTAGAGCCAGAGAACCAGGTCAGCAGAGCTGTTGTAGAGCCAGAGAACTAGATCAGCAGAGCTGCTCTGTAGTATAAGAACTAGGTCAGCAGAGCTGCTCTAGAGCCAGAGAACCAGGTCAGCAGACCTGCTGTAGAGCCAGAGAAACCAGGTCAGCAGAGCTGCTTTAGAGAGAGAGAACCAGGTCAGCAGTGCTGCTTTAGAGCCAGAGAACCAGGTCAGCAGAGCTGCTCTAGCTGACACTGACTGACTGACACTGACTGACTGACACTGACTCATTCTCTACTACTCACTCTCAACTACTCTCTACTACTCACTCTACTACTCACTCTCTACTACTCTACTACTCTCTCTACTTCTCACTCTCTACTACTCTCTCTCTCTACTACTCACTCTCTACTACTCTCTACTACTCACTCTCTACTACACACTCTCTACTACTTGCTCTCTGCTACTCGCTCTCTACTACTCTCTAGTACTCACTCTACTACTCACTCTCTACTACTCTCTACTACTCACTCTCTACTACTCCACTACTCTCTACTGCTCACTCTCTACTACTCACTCTCTACTACTCTACTACTCTCTACTGCTCTCTACTACTCACTCTCTACTACTCACTCTCTACTACTCTCTACTACTCACTCTCTACTACTCTCTCTCTACTAATCTCTACTACTCACTCTCTACTACTCACTCTCTACTACTCTCTCTCTACTACTCTCTACTACTCACTCTGCTACTCACTCTCTACTTCTCTATAATACTCTCTCTCTGCTACTCACTCTCTACTACTCTCTACTACTCACTCTCTACTACTCACTCTCTACTACTCTCTACTACTCACTCTCTACTACTCTCTACTACTCTCTACTACTCACTCTACTACTCACCCTCTACTACTCTCTACTACTCACTCTCTACTACTCACTCTCTAGTACTCACTCTCTAGTACTCACTCTACTACTCTCTACTACTCACTCTCTGATACTTTCTCTACTACTCACTCTCTACTCTCTATTACTCGCTCTCTACTCTCTACCTCTCTACCTCTACCTCTCTACCTCTACACCTCTACCTATACACCTCTACCTCTCTACCTCTCTGTACATGCACACATATGAACATATATATATGCATATGCATTTATTTATCTGTATGTGTATATATATATATATACATATATAAACATATAAATATAATCTGCATATCTATATAAATATAAATGCATGCAAACATATACATATACATATATGCATACATATGCATGGTTTGTACATGAAAGTTTGAAAAACTCTAATACAAGCAAAGCTAAAAAGCCACCTAATTACAAACAGAATTGCTTTAACTTAAACGAGGGCGAGGCCTATTGCATTGCATTTTCAAGAAGGCATTCAGATGTGTCACACATTTTCCATGAATTCTGAATGGTAGCACTCTAGTTGCTCATTAGATCACTGTAGTAAAGCTACTGCTCACCAGGGAAGTCTGCTGCTGGTATTCAAAGTGCATGTTTCAGTCTGCATGTCAGAATTTTTTTATGTAATGGAAGAGGATTTGAGAAGTCAAAATGTTCCCTAATCTTTCTTTCTGCAGCACTAATCATAATTTCTATGGCAAAATGAATCCCTCATTTTGTTCCTTTGCAAATTAAATGTTTTAAGTGTTACCACGTTATTCCAATCAAGAAGGCATCAGGTGTGCCATACTTTTGTCATAAGTAAGACTGTTAGCGCTCTAGTTGTTCTTTAAAACACTCTGGGACATTCTGTCATTGGGCTATACTTGGGCTACATCTCGGTGATATTTGTGCTACATTTGGGCTCTTTTGTCTCTGGTGGCCATCTTGGGAGACTTATTTGTTTTGAAGTTTCCTAATTTCCTCATTTATAACAGTCTCCTCAGTAGGAAATACTTTCAGGTTTTTTACTTTCATTCCATCAAGAAGGCATTCAGATGTGTCACACATTTGCCATAAATTTGGAATGTTAGCACTCTAGTTGCTTATTAGATCACTGTAGTAAAGCTACTGCTCACCAGGAAAGTCTGCTGCTGGTATTGAAAGTGCATGTTTCAGTCTGCATGTCAGAATTTTTTAATGAAATAGAAGAGGATTTGAGAAGTCACTCAAAATGTGCCCTAATTTTTCTTTTTTCCGCATTAATCATAATTTCTATGGCAAAATGTACCACCTCATTGTGTTCCTTTTAAATTAAACTACTCACTCTCTACTACTCACTCGCTACTACTTTCTACTACTCACTCTCTACTACTCACTCTCTTCTACTACTACTCTCTACTACTCACTCTCTACTACTCACTTTCTACTACTCTCTACTACTCACTCTACTGCTCTCTACTACACTCTACTACTCACTCTCTACTACTCTACTACTCATTCTCTACTACTCCCTCTCTACCACTCCCTCTCTACTACTCACTCTACTACTCACTCTCTACTACTCACTCTCTACTACTCTACTACTCTCTACTACTCACTCTCTACTACTCTCTCTACTACTCACTCTCTACTACTCTCTACTACTGACTCTACTACTCTCTACTACTCTCTACCACTCACTCTCTACTACTCTACTACTCACTCTCTACTACTCTCTACTACTCTCTCTCTACTACTCACTCTCTACTACTCACTCTACTACTCTCTACTACTCTCTCTCTACTACTCACTCTCTACTACTCACTCTCTACTACACTACTACTCACTCTCCACTACTCACTCTCTACTACTCGCTCTCTACTACTCTCTACTACTCACTCTTCTACTCACTCTCTACTACTCGCTACTACTCTCTCTGCTACTCTCTCTACTACTCACTCTCTACTACTCACTCTCTACTACTCTCTCTCTACTACACACTCTCTACTACTTGCTCTCTACTACTCACTCTACTACTCACTCTAATACTCACTCTCTACTACTCCCTACTACTCACTCTACTACTCACTCTCTACTAATCTCTACTACTCACTCTCTACTACTCCACTACGCTCTACTAATCACTCTCTACTATTCTCTACTACTCACTCTCTACTACTCACTCTCTACTACTCTCTACTACTCACTCTCTACTGCTCTCTCTCTACTACTCTCTACTACTCACTCTCTACTACTCTCTACTACTCACTCTCTACTACTCTCTCTCTACTACTCTCTACTACTCACTCTACTACTCATTCTCTACTACTCATTCTCTACTACTCTCTCTCTGCTACTCAGTCTCCACTACTCACTCTCTACTACTCACTCTCTACTACTCACTCTCTACTACTCTCTACTACTCACTCTACTACTTACTCTTTACTACTCTCTATTTCTCACTCTCTACTACTCTCTCCTACTCACTCTCTACTACTCACTCTACTACTCTCTCCTATTCACTCTCTGCTACTCTCTTTACTACTCTCTACTACTCTCTCTACTCTCTACTCTCTATTACTCATCCTCTACTCTCTACCTCTCTACCTCTCTCTACCTCTCTCTCTACTACTCTCTACCTCTCTACCTCTACCTCTACGTCTCTACCTCTCTACCTCTTTCTACCTCTCTCTACAAGCACACATATGCACATATATGCATATGCATTTATATATATGTATGTGTATATATATATATACATACATATATAAACATATATATAATCTGCATATCTATATAAATACAAATATAAATGCATGCATACATATATGCATGTTATGTACATGAAATTTTGAAAAACACTAATAAAAGCAAAGCTAAAAAGCCACCTAATTACAAACAGAATTGCTTTAACTTAAACGAGGGTGAGACCTATTGCATTTTCAATGCTTGTTTACTTTGGTTCCATCAAGAAGGCATTCAGATGTGACACATTTGCCATAAATTCTGAATGGTAGCACTCTAGTTCCTCATTAGATCACTGTAGTAAAGCTACTGCTCCGAAGGGAAGTCTGCTGCTGGTATTGAAAGTGCATGTTTCAGTCTGCATGTCAGAATTCTTTAATGAAATAGAATAGGATTTGAGAAGTCACTCAAAATGTGCCCTAATTTTTCTTTCTGCAGCAATAATCATACATTCTATGGCAAAATGAACCCCCTCATTTTGTTCCTTTTAAAATTAAATGTTTTAAGAGTTACCACTTTATTCCAATCAAGATGGCTTCAGGTGTGCCATACGTTTATCATAAGTAGGAATGTTAGCGCTCTAGTTGTTCTTTGGAACACTCTGGGAAGCTGCACTAGAACACAAAGGAATCAACTGACAGTCTCTGCCCTTGATGGATGTACATGTTTTACTGAGAATGTCAGACTTCATTCTCACATGACTAAGAAAGATAATGTGAATTTACAGAAAAGAACAGCTTATAGATCACCTTCCAAACCTCTGTGGGAAAAGCATGTGAAAATAGTTTTCTCTCAAACATGATTCATGATATCCCAGCAGAAGGCTTTTTCACATGGTAAAATCACCTTAGAACATACCACAATTCCTAAAATGAGTAATGTACCATCAACAAATTATTTATAATGTAACTAAAGTCTTAAAACCTTCTATTAACTGCAATGCTTTTTAATGAGGTGCTATCATGTATATTGGTCCCAAGATGGCTGCCAACACTTCTTGGATGAAGTGCTGACAGCCAATCAGATCTCACGATGAGATGTGTGGTTAGGCTCCGCCCAGATATATGTGATTTTACTTTTGATTTTCTCAGGAACTACTGAACGGATTTACACCATTTAAGCAAAAGGCACGACTCTGAACCAAGGTCTACCTTTCTGCCAAATTTGGTGTAATTCCGTTCAGCAGTTCGGACTGTAGCTGCGTCAACAGGTCCTATGGGAAATTGCATGGGGAAAACGTGTTTTAGGACCCCCCTTTTTTCTCAGCCCCCGCTTGACGAATCACCACGAAACTTTCAGGATAGGAGCGGACAGGAGCTGGCCAAAAGTTTGGAACATTTCGCGAAGATTCGTCAACCGGCGCCAGACTTATTGGGAATAGAATGTTGTGGATTTCCTATGGAAAATAGGTCCTAACTATAACTACCTACTGGCGACCGCCAGTAGGTAATATATATATATATATATATATATATATATATATATATATATATATATATATATATATATATATATATATATATATATATATATATATATATATATATATATATCTTCAAGACAACTTCGGCGCAGTTACCACCAACGTATCCACAGCACAGAGAGATATATATATATATGTTTTCTTTTTTGGTTTGTCTCTCTCTCCCCCCACTCTTTCCTTACTCACTAATATTATCTGCGCCCTATTGTCATGCAACAGCTTTGTACTAAAAATGCTTCACCGGTCCCTCCCGCCCCTCTAAACAACGCAAGAAGGCATCCCAAAGCAGAGTAGCTGGCTGGCGAGATAAAGAGATGGAGCCTCTGGTAGCCGCTTCCGTTTTCTCTTTTCAGCAGCGCCAGCCACTGGTTGAGGAGGAGGAGGAGAAGGAGAAGTCGGTGGTTTATCCCTGCATGAGCTGCATAAACTGAGCATGGTGGAGACCCAAGCCAAACCGATTTGAACCTCCTCTTTAATCTCTAGTGGCTCAGAGATCTCAACTCCTTCTCTTGCTTCAGCTTTCTTGACATCAGATCAGGAGTACCGGCCTCCTCAAAAATCTAAGACTTTTCCTATGTTTCAAATTCTCGGTCTCAACTCTGCCAGCAAGGTGGGCCATGTTGAGGTCAGCACGGGGCTGTTGCAGGGCAAGTTGACAACAGTTGGGTCAACTCTGCTGACATTTTCAGTGGGCGACTCTAATGAACAGGAGAAGCTATACTCCAGTGCTCCAAGTACTCCAACTGCTCCTGAAAACCTAGATGATGTTAACTCCGGACTCTCTGTTCTTCAAAGCTCCTCCCCTTGCTTCCCTTGCTCCAGCTACAGCTCTCAAGTGATTGCTATGCTTGAACCTAAAGCTCCTGCACAAGCATCTTGCTCTGAAATTTCCAGTACGCCATAGGACCTTCTGCCAGAATCTGTTAAAAAGGTACTTGATACAATTTTGGTGAAGATCTGTGGCCTAAAAGTTCAGCAAGCTTTAGACACAGAGTTAATCAACCAAAGACTCAGTAAGATGGAAGAGATCGGCTGGCACTTCCAAAACAGCTTCATGCTACAGAGCAAAGAATCTCAGATATTGAAGACAAATTGGTGCTTCTGCAATCTCGTTCCATACCGGAATCTGCAAAAACCTCAGAGCTGGAGCTAAAACTAGAATCATTGGAGAACCATGCAGGACGATCTAATCTTCGATTCACAGGAATTCCAGAAGGGAGTGAGTCGTGAGGTCAAATAGAGTCAGTTCCTCAGCTTATTAATAAATTGATCAAAGATCATATTTTACCATCTACTCCAGAAGATTTGACAATTATGCAAGCGCATAGAGTTACTTTTTATCAGTAACCTGGGGCTAAATATCCGCAAAGTATCCTGGTTAATTTTTCAGAATATCGGATCAAAGAGCAAGTTCTCACAAGAGCAATCCAGCAGAAGACATTTACAGTCCTGCAAAACGCCTGCTTGAAGATTTTTTCTGACCTGTTCATGACGTCAGCAAGACGCAGAAAGGCGTTCCAACAACTAGCCTTTGAGTTCAGATCCATTGGTACTCAAGTCTCTTTAGTCCAATCAACAAAACTCAAAGTTCTTTGGAAAGTCCAATTTAAGATCTTTAATGCCCTTTCTGAAGTCCAAGACTTTTTAAAATCAATTAGAACCTGAAGATGTATTTAGGATTTGTACTAATCTTTTCTTCTTTTTTCTTGCTATTCTGTTCTGCAGGGTTCCTGCATAGAAGTGGGGGGGGTGGCGGGGGGAGACGATTCTGATGGGACAGGATGCAATTCCATGGTATCCTTCAGAAAGAGATCCTGCTTGGCATGGTGCAAGGGGTCACCTGCCAAGTAGTTGGGTAGGGTGTGTTGAATGAAGGGGTTGGGTTGGGGTAGCAGCAAAAAATGAGTGGATCAAAGTCTTTTGTGGTTTCCACATAGGTGGTATATTTCGGTTTTTTTCAATATCTAAGTTTATATGTTTCTCGTATGATGAAAAAAAGGTGTCATTTGGATAACAAATGGATAGTATCAAAATATTTAGTGCAATGCGAATGGGTAGTTGAATGCAAGAAAAGCACATACTATGTTGACTTGGCTGCTTTTCTTTTCCCCACAGGTGTTCTATTTGCAGAAAACTCATTTTGAGTCAAATTCACCTAAATTGGTTCTACCTAAGGGGTATAATCAAGCCTATTTTGCTTCTGCAAATGTGTCTGCTCGTGGGGTGGAGAAGTACTACAAATCAGTTGAGATGAGTAGAGGTGTAGTGTTCGATCTTTTGAATAACTGTGGTCTATATTTGATGATACGTCGGCTTTGTCTCAGATCTATGTTGTATTGCTGTGTTCTGTGGGCTCAATAATTAGAGAGAGGATTTTAATTTTATTCAAGATACCCGTTTAGACACTTAAAATCCACCTAAGAAGCAACTAAAACCTGAAACAACTAAAATGATTAATAGGATGAAACCATATTTTGCCTTGCTGGACCCCAGGGAAAGCACACTTTATGTGCTATTCTTCTAGTTATAAGACCGCCTCCCTTATAGATTTCTTTTTGATTGATAATCTGCTTTCCAGAGGAGAGTCGGATATTATTGCCAACTCTTTTTCAAATCACTCAGCTATTTCAATTTGGATGCTCTGAAGGGATCCTTGTTAGTGCTCGGATTTGTTTAGCTAAGGCTCTTAAACACTTAAAGGACACTCTACATGACTGAAGGCTTGAATATGGACAGGAACGCTTCTATCGTCTCTAATCTGGGACTTCCTTCCATAATCCTAGCTCTGTATTGTCAATGGGTTCAGCAACTCTGCCTTTCAGAAGGATATGACCACAAGCAGCTTAGGCTAGGCCTAATGCCCACAACTCTTTCTTTTCTGATATGGCTTTCTCTTCCAGTGAGAGAGCCTGTCCAGGCATGGTCTTCCCCACCCTATAGAATTCAAAGCACCAATGTTTCTAAATATTCCCTACTCTCTCGGTGTCTTTCCATGATGTTCTCATCCTTCCAGAGCATTCTAACCTCAGAATTCTGGCATGATCACTCATCCACCTGACTTGAACACAAATGATTCAGCAGTCTCTGTAGAAAGGTCCATATTCTTGCTCTGCATTACCCAGCCACAAGCATCTACACTTCTATGTATCAAAGATATGTAGGCAGTACGTGGGCATATGAATGAGTCTTGTAGGGTGCTTCCATAATGTGACCTAAAGGTGTGCCAGGAAAATTGCTTTTCTTTTTTAAGTATGGGAAGTGCTAAAGAGCTCCAAAATGCTATTTTGCCTGGTGAGCAAAAATTCTTCACTGCCCAGCAACCTTCAGCAGGTTTTCCTCCCAGACAGCCAAAGTCAATGCCCTTTCTGCTTGTGAGGTCCTGTGCTCTCCATGCCACTGGAACCAAGCTATCCTGGCTGAAGAGGGGTGAAACCCCGAAACCGGTCCTAGGATGCTTGTTTCCAGTCCAGGGAGGACCTGGCTTTGCAGTTCGGGCTGGACTGTTCCCGTGAGGCACAGGGTCAAGACTGATTTACATATGGCTGGCTTCAAACTGGAATGGCATGGTGAGCAAACAAACAATGGATTTAGGCCCAGATCTCTGTACTGGGGTTTCCATAGCACTAAAATGAGTTCTGGACTTGATTCATGGCACTCTATATGCCAGTAAGTCTGAGGAGCAACCTCTACTGTATCCAGTCTCTTGTTCCTACCACGCCACAACATGGACATCACTCTCTTGCAGATGGTATGTGGGAGCATATTGAGGATGGATGATGGGAAGAGATGCACTAACTTGCAAACTAGTGTGTTAACACTATGGTTGTTACTGTTGCCCCGCAACTGCACAACTCATGAAAGTTATATTTCTGGACTGAAACCCCCTCACGTAATGAGATGCCAGCCCTTCTTTCGGTCACAATAGTTCGGCATGCCAGGATGTTGTATGCTGTGGGCCTAAGGCACCAGCTCAAATGTTAGAACAGTTCTTCCGTGCACGATAACACATTTTAACGTTTGTATTTATGTATTGAGCAGGTCCTTCACAAAACATACTCTGCTGATAAAGGGATTTTTCCTTGAGCTGTAGCGGTATAAAAGTCTTATGGAGAAAATGTGATATTTTCTAAAACACATGAAGATGCTTTCGACACCAACTTGTTTCCCAAAATTTTTAAAAATGAATGGCGTTCACATGTTGTTATATGCAACTTGGTGAATGCCTCTCAGGTTGAATAAAATCTATTACTGTCCTTTTTTCTGAGGATTGCAAAGAACATAAGGTTGTTGTTTATGGGAGGAAAAGAAATCCTATATCCTTCACATGCACTGTAACATGTCCCTCCTCCTCCCTTTTTAGGTCGAAGCCTACCAGACAGTGCAGCTTTCTGGTTTGCTAACAACATCTTGGGGACATTCAGAAAGCTTCCATGGGAATGCACTCCGCCGGTTGTTTACCATTTGCTTTGTAGTTTCTAACTCACATTTGCTTGCTTTCTATTTGCCTGCTCTATTTGTTTTAGGTTTTGTAGCCCGAGTTCATCCCTTCCCTTCCCCAAACCCTATACTGTACACGTCCACCAGGGCTCGATTTCTGTAAACAGACCTTTAAATCTTGTTCTTATTTTGTCCCATTAGCTGTGCATTCAAAGACAGAGGTCAAATGTCAGGATCTCTCTTCCAGGGAGCTTGGTGTTTGCTTTTCTTTCTCTGACTCAAAGTGAGAATATTTATGTGACAATCATGATGGCTCTGGGGAGTGCTTGAGAAAGGCTGTATGAAGAAATATATTTTTTTGCAGCAAACACAAGAAAATGTTAATGCCTGTAAATGAACTGCTCAGAGTTTTCTATATTAGAAAAGTCAAAATGAAGCATCATTTTTGGTAATTCTGAAGTGTGGTGGAAACAAATATTTTAAAATGATCATAAAAAATCAATACACTAGGTGATGACATTTCCACACGTTAGCGTTTGTGAGCTGTACACCTTTATCAGTAAAACTGTATGTATGCGTGAACGTAATGATGATTTCAATTGAAGATGTGTTATCTGTAATGGAAGTGTGGTACCACACAATGCATGTTCCACTCTGCACCACTCCACGCCACTGCACTCTACTCTGCACCACTCCACTTTACACGACACTGCTGCACTCTATTCCATTCTGCATGACTCTAATCTATGCCACTGCACTTTACTCCTCTCAACTCTTCTCTGCATCACTCTACTCGATGCCAATACAATCTACGCCACCCTTCCCTCTACCACTGCACTCTTCACCACTGCACTCTTTGCCACTGTACTCTACACCACTCAAGTCTAGACCACTCTACTCTACTGTGCACAACTCCACTATACGTCACTCCACTCTGCGCCACTCTGCAACACTTCACTCTATGGCACTGCACTTTATGCCAATACACTCCATGCCACTGCACTCTACTCTGTACCACTCCACTCAACGCCCCTACACTCTATGCCAATCCACTGTACACTACTCTGATCTACTCTGTCAAACTGCACTCTATGCCACAGTATTCTATACCACTTTACATCATTACTCTACACCACTGCATTCTAACCTGCACCTCTCCACTCTATGCCACCTCATTTTACCCTGCACCACTCCACTCTAAACCATCTCATTCTACCCTGCACCACTCCACTCTACACTGCTTTACTTTACTCTGAAATTATCTGCTCTATGCCAATGCACTCTGTGCCACTCTGCGCCAGTCCACTGCATGCCACTGCACTCTACTCCACTTTACAGCACTGCACTTTATGACACTCAATTCTGCAACATGCCACTGAACTGACTGCCACTCTACTCTGCACTACTGAATGTTATGCTACTACACTCTGCAGCACTCTACTCTACGTTGCTGCACTCTACACCACTCCACTCTACGACACTATACTCTGCTCTGCACCACACTACACCACTGCATTCTGTGCCTCTCTACTCTGTACTACTCTACACGACTGCGCTCTATGTCACTCTGCTCTGCACCACATTACACCACTGCGCTCTATGCCACACTACTCTGTACTACTACACTCTGCACCCTACACCACTGCACTCTACTATGCACCACTCTACACCACTCAACTCCACCCCACTCCACACTATGCCTCTCTATTCTACACCACTGCACTCTACACCAATGGACTCTTCAGCAATGCACTCTATGACACTCTACTCTGCAACATTGCACTCTACGCCACTCTAACCTGCATTACTTCATTCTTTGTCAATGCACTCTACACCACTGCACTCAATGTCACTCTGCTCTGCAGCACTCCACTCTACGCCACTTCACTATGCAGCAATCTGCTCTATGCCACTGCACTGTATTCCACTGCACTCTATGCCACTCTGCACCACTGCACTTTACATCACTATACTCTATGCCACTCTACTCTACTCTGCGCCAATGCACTCTGCACTACTACTCTTCTGGTCTGAACAATGGTTGACAGCAAATTTTTAGTATATAATGCTGGCATACAACTCTTCAGTGACCCAGCAAAGCGTGGTACCAGTATAACATTTTCAGATTATCGTCCGACATATGCATTGTGTCCTAAATATCATTTAAAAATGCTGCCTTTGGAGTTTATGATGGATAATCCACACCCAATGGGCCTATACATTTTTGTTCTTCTTGGCGAAACTTGGAATGTGATCACTTTCAAATAGTTAGGTCTCCAGTGGTGCTGGTACAATAGTCTCTTAGGCACTTGGAAACATAAATATTCTGCTCTTTTGGTGACAGCCAGACAACAAAATCAAGGAGGTGGTCATTGCAAGAGGAAGCATAGGTTGGAGATGACTCCGGTCATTGCAAGAGGAAGTATAGGTTGGCGGTGGCTCTGTTTTGCTGGCTGCGATCAGACAGCGGCGACCTGCGCCCCATAATTTTGCGTTTCAACGCAGTTCTTGCTGTTGTGCTTTGAAGGGGCGTGTCTCCTCTCCAAGTGGAGTGCAGTACAAATGTGATAATAATACCTAGCGCAAGAGTGCAGGCATTCTCGGAGACATTTTTTATCAAAAATGTTAATTGTTCGCATTTGCCTAATTGGCTGCTATGCTACTCATCTGGAAGGAATCCTTTTAGTGAAAATCATTTTTTTTTCTCCCAGGGATTATATTCTAATGTAAAGCATTCAGACATTTCTATTTTTAGTTTACTTTTGTTTCAGTCCTATGAAGAAGAATCAACATCTTGGCTAAGAAAAGCGCCAGCTCCCCATGGGCGCTCTCCACACAATCTGATCCTGATGTTTTAATGATTATCTGCACACCCTTCTACCTCCTCTTCCGAGGGTCTCCTTTCACAGTTCTGCCAATAGAAGATCTTTGAGGTTTTGTTTGAAGGGCCTTGTCTGACAAACAGAGAAGCGAGGCAAGTGAAAAAATAGGCATTACAGCTTTCAGATGTGAAGTGCCACTCCAGCTCCTCATAGAACCCATATGCACTCGCCAGTGGCATCCCTTTGTCTACTGTAGGGTTCAGTTTTAGGGGCACTGCCATTTCACAGGTCTTTGCTTTCTGCTTCTTTGTGTAGAACAGGTGCATCGGTGTATGTGTTCAGGTTTGATGTTGTCAGTGCATAGGCGACAGCCCCTCACCGCCCGCCAATCAACAGCCGCATTCACAAGGCGAGGAGCCCCCAAGTTTGCATGTCATGCAGTAGAAAATTCTTAAAAAATAAATATGTTACTAGGCGTTTTAGCAACATTTTGGACAAACATACATTGTTTGGCTGTTTTGGAGTTGACTTATCACTTCCTATAATGTGAGTTAAAAATCTGGAAAGGTGCAATTCCATGAGTCCTCTCGTACAGTCGAAATTGCAACTATGTTCTTCTTAAGTTATTTCCCTTGCATAACACACATTCTGCCAGTGATCTGCTCTCATAGCGCTTTTGGCAGTCTGGTGTCTTTCCACATGATTCCGGGAATACTTTGCAGACCGGTGTCTGTTTTACCTTGTTCTTAAAACAATGTTTTATCCACCTTCTCAATTAGGTTATTATGTCTTCTTCAATGAGCTGTGGTTGTGTAATTTTGATGTTTGAGGGTTAAGGTCTGAGGGCCTGGTAAATTGCTTGGGCATCTTGGGTTGGGTCCTAGACATGCCCAATGTTTAGCAGACGGTGATTTTTCAGTTGTTTGCTGGTGCTTAGTGATGTTGTGTACCATGATAACAGATTGGCATATCTAACTCTGTTGAATGTGTGCTACGATTCTGTCCCAAGTGTTCTGTTGGATGCTCGTTTGTAGAGTGTGTGAGCCCAGTGACTGTGATCTTTTGGAAGTTTGTGTATTTGCTTACTAAGTTTCTTTTTTCCATATTTTCCCAGTTCAGCTGCTTGCTTAATTTTTTCCTTTCTCACTTGTCCACTTTACTTCTTTTTATCATTGTCTCTGTATTACCTTTAAATCTATCTTTTTGCTCCACCCCTCAAACTCCTCCCTCCCTATCCCTTTCTTTTGCGGTGGGGGTAATGGGGGGGGGTGAATACAAAAAATAAACTTGCCTTGCTGCCGTGTCCTGTGTCGCTGCTCCTGTATTCCTGCCTCCGACGCCACGGCGCTAAGCCAGGGGCTGGAGGGTTGTGCATGTTCTCCACTCAGGCTGTAATGCAGCCTGCATGGAGAACAGGGAGAGTGCGCATGACTGGTTTGAGTGGCCCGAGAGGGCCAACCAAACAGTCATTGCGCACTTAGGAGTGGGCATACCACTCCTATCCTGCTCCGAGAGTAGAGCAGCCCCACCCACCCGCCCGCCAGCCAAGCAGCAGGACATGAAGCATAAAATGATTATAACTCTAAGTTAATATCATTTTATGTTTCTAATTGGCACTGCCTAAAAGCAGTGGGGCAACGCTCCTCCGCCATAGCAGAGGAGCCACCACTGATGAATGTTCAATCCTATACGTTATAAAATATAATTTTTTTACAATGAAGGGACTCTTGCTGGGACTATTTGGTGGAAGAAGCCCTATGGACTACAAACGGGATATGTTTTATTAATTTTACATGGCAAGAAACACACCTATTAAAGCCCCCTTTCATACTTTTTGTTTTGAGTATATAGATTTAGCTCTCTCTTTTCATTTTCCTATTACCTCTCTGTCATCTCTATGAACTTGAGGGTTGGTATAGACAAAAACAGGCAGGTTTTGTTAGTTTAAATAATGTATAGAGAATTATAATTATTGTATAATTTTCTATGGTGGTACTATGTTGCTCTTGGTTATCAAAGATCAGCTTACACGATTTTCTAATTCGAAAACATGATTTATACTTCATTTGTTTAAAATATGTATGGTGTGTCTTTTCCTGTGTTTGGCATTCAACTTGTTTTAAGTTTTTAATCCCGAATTTATTTGATTTGTGATATATGTATACTATCGTGATGGTTTATTTGTTTTTAATCAATGTCTTTGTGCTTTGCATTTTTGTGCTTTATATATAGCTTCAATTGTTTGTGCAATATGTGTTGCTTATGTTGGTGTTTACAAGTTTTTTTAACAGCCCTGAAGAAGTCTCAATATGTAAGGGGTAAAATGCATTGGTTGTGTCCATGTCCGTATCGTGTTTAATGAGATGAAAATAAAGAACTAACATTAACACATACTCATGCATTTTCCCGTGATATCTTGACCAACAAATTCGATCTCTACAGAAGTTGGATTGTACTAACCAATCATGGTTCTTGCACTGGATCTATTTATGTGACTGTCAAGTATTGTGTCATGCATTTGGCTATTGTATTTAGACCAACAGATTGGATCTGCATGCTTGTATGATAATCTTCAGTAATTAGGACTCTTGTTTTCGAACTATTTTTGTGTTATGCTTCTGAAAAGATTTTCTTTTGGCTGATTTGTACAGATAGCCTCTCCCATACATTTTTTTGTAAAAAAGGAAAGTTTGCCCTGGGAGTGGAGCACCTCTACTTTGGGAACGATTTAGTGTGTGGTGACTTATGCCATGACCGTTCTTTAGCTGAGATTTTGATTGACTAACTATGTCCTGAGACCACCTCAGACTACAGATTGTTGCAGGTAACAAGAGGTGTGGCAAAGAGTATATATGCGGTAGAAGGAAAGAAAATGGATAATAGATTAAAAAAATTCCAAAAAGCCAGGCCAATCAACATGACGAGCAGGGGAACAAGATGTTGATGAAGAAAGGTTGGAACAAGGAAAAAATCAAATCCATCAAGCAAACAGCAAGCGCATTCATTGCGAGGAAAGTGAAGTGCATTTGGACTCCTTAAGCAGTACCAAACAGGAAACTAACCTGCAAAGAAAACAGGAATGAATTGCCCACCATCTTGCCTTGGGCAGTACAACGAAAACACATATATATCTGAGTTTCTACTCAACTACAGAAACCTGAACTGGACGTGGAAATATTAAAAATGCAAATTAATTATAGCCAAAAAATGTGCCTGCAGAGTTACAGAATCTACAGGCTAATTTTAATCTTCTTGTGTGCTACGTTTCAGAGACGAGGATGGCAGTAACTAGAGGCTCGCCCTAGAATGCCTTGAGCTAAGCCGTGCAGCCGCTAACCATGAAAAAGCCGAGCTGTAGTGCAAAATGCAGAGCAGGATGCAGACACTCCTACACAGGCTCCCAGGTAAGCAGAGCCCTACAGGGGATTAAAGAAGCTCTGAACGGAAACCTAATGCATAAGGGTGAGATTAGCATAACTTGTAGGGGATTGGCATTTAGGGAGTGTTGCTGCAGTAAGGGAAAATGAAGTGGGAGGGAAGGGGCACCGATAGTGAACAAGCTTTAAAGAGAAAAGTGACTGGAAGAGGAGCAATTTAGGAGAGCAGCAGAATGAGGGAGATGGAGTGATGGGGTGGGGTGGGGAGAGAAGGGAAAAATCAGTAGACAGGAAATAGTTTTGAAATCAACGAGAAGTCCCCAGGAAGATCCTGGGAATTCAGGGCATATTTCTCACTTTTCAAAATAAAAGTTTATAAAGTAGATCGCAGAAAGACCCACTAATATTTGTGTATAAAACTCACCTGTCAATGCTACCTCTATTTTTGCAGTTGTTTAAAATTACTCTCTAAACTCGAGATTCATGTTGTTGTAAATATCGAGAACTTGTTTTGCTATTTTCCAATGCTTTAATAATGCATTTAGTAAACCATCATGATGAGCAACCGGCAGCCATTTTGTATGCTTATGTTATACTATATGTTTGAGTTCTCTCACCTCTTATGTACTCACTTTGATGCTTGGCAGTGCGAAGCGAGGATTCTCGATTATTCTAGCTCAGAGATCACCTTTATTGTATCTCTTTTCCTGGTTTGTTTTCATTCTTCCAATGAGAAACCCTGGCACTTGTTTGTTCTGTTATCTTAAGTTTCAGTTTCTGTCACATTGATGCTTCTTCAACCGACTATGTTAAGCACGAGTATAAAATTTGGGGAGGGGTTAGACTTGGATGCTGAATTGCTTGGTAAAATGAAAAACTTTTTCAACAACTTGTGACCTTGTTTTATTTTTGCTTATTTTTGCTTAATAAACATGTTTTAGACTTTGAATAGGTTTGGAGTGATATTTTTCTTTGGAGCGACATTTTTACTTCACTTTACTAATAACTATTCGAGATAAGTATTGTAACTGTGAGACTTGTCAGCCTTTGGGTGTCTTCCCCCAAACTTTGTGCCCTCCTATTTTTTTCTGAATTCAGTTTTGTTGGCATTAGGACTTTGTGCACTTTACCACTGCTAACCAGTGCTAAAGTGCTTATGCTCTGTCACTAAAACATGGCAAAATTGGCTATTTGGCATATTTAATGTACTTCTAAGCCCCTAATAAAGTGGTATACCATATACCCAGGGCCTGTAAATTAAATGCTACTAGTGGGACTGCAGCACTTATTGCGCCACCCACTCAATTAGCCCCTTAAAACATGTCCCGGGCCTGCATTTCAGCCTGAATGCAGTTTTAAACTGCCAATTCAATTTGAAGTATAACCCCTTTGCCAAGCCTTAAACGTCCCTATTATTGCATATAAGTCACCCCTAAGGTAGACACTAGGTAGCCCTTAGGACAGGGTGCACTGTAATTAAAAGGTTAGACATGTACTTTTATGATTTACATGTTCAGATAGTGAAACACTCCTAAATTAATTTTCCACTACTTTGAGGCCTGCCTGGCCCATAGGATAACATGGGATTGCCTCATTAGATTTATTAAGTGCTAGCTTTTGATTGGGAACAGGTAAGCATTACATGTTTGGTATCTATGACACTTTAATTAAAAATCCTCTTTAATGGTAAAGTTAGATTTTAAGTTACAATTTTGAAAATGCCACTTTTAGAAAGTTAACTGCTTGAAATGGGGCAATCTCTTGCCCCCAACCAGATGCACAGCTGAACGCCGCCTTCTTTGGCGCATATATGCCTATTAAGTTCATCCATATAATCATTTGAATCTATATTAATCGTCTTTTAACCTTCATTTCCTTTTTATATTTTGAATCCACTTTCGGCTGTGCGTCTGGTTGGGGGCAAGAGGTTCCCCCATTTCAAGCAGTTGTGGTTTATTCCAGTGGCACATTACCAGTCTGCACGCATTCTTGGATTCCTTGGATAAACTTTGTAAATCATTGATTACATGGTGTGTATCCTAACCCCCTCAATTGAATGATTTATACTTATAGAAAGTTAGCATTTTCTTGCCCTTGCTATTTGGTGCACTCAGCCCGTCCTAGGCCACATGACTGGGTGAAGCTGACAGTTGGACTTTGCTTATTCCTCCCAGACAGCCACACAATAGACGGATTTAATGTGCCTGGATGGGCCATGAGCTGACAGGATGGGTGGGGAGGCAGAGCTGGGCACGGCCCCACATGCAACTGAATAGGCTGTACCCTTCCTTCACACAAAGGACTTGTCACCACTGCATTGTTCATGTAGTCAGCTTGGAGCAGGAGCAGGGGAGGTAGGAAACTTGGAGGACTTCAAAGAGAATTCTCTTAAAACTTCTCCTACTTCAAAATAGGCATCAGATGTAAATATTGGACCCTCAGACCCAACCTATTAGTGCACTCCCAGACCTGTGGATGCTACAGAAAAAAGACTACTGTTCTGCTTTGCTGCCTGAAGGACTGCCACTCTGCTGCCCTGCTTGTCTGCTGCTCTGCTGCCTGCTGACCTGCTTGCTGAGAAGGTAGACATGCACCCTTCATCCCACGCTGAAGTGACCTCAAAGTCAGTCAGCTGACATCCTGTTATGAACTACAGGGACTTAACAAACTCTAGAGGCTCCATGAAACTGCCTAGCTGTCCTGCTGCCTGGACCTGCCTGTGCCCTGCTAGCCTCTACTGGAGTTAATTTCTGACCCCCAAATGGTGCCCCTAAGGTCTAGACCCTTGGTCTTCCCTGAAGGTTTAGGGCTCTTCGCAAATGAGCCAGTTTGCACCACAACCTTGCCAGCCATGTCGCCTACTAAAGTGAAGTTGCTTAAAACCCTACTCTTCGTGCTAAAGTGTCTGCCACTGACACCCATCAGCGCTGGATCGCCACGTCGCGCTACGCATCAACAGCTTTGGGTGACCAAAATTACTTGGCCAAGTAAACCTCTATCTCAACAAGTCGTGATATTGTTTTATTTTTGCTTATTTTTGTTTAATATACATGTTTTAGACTTTGAATAGGCGTGGAGCGCTATTTTTCTTTTACAGTATTACTCAAAATAGTTTTGACTGGTAACTGTTAGAAATAAGTATCATAACTATTAGACCTGTTAGCCTTCCCTATTTGTGACTCTGTACATTTTTACCACTGATAACCAGTGCAAAAGTGCTTGTGCTCACTCCCTAAAACATAGTAAAACATGGTATATTTACTTATAAAAGTTTGAGAAGCTCCAGGAACAACCGTCCACAACCAATCAATCAATCAATCAATTATTCAGAGTTTTGTAAAGTGCAGCTACTCACCTGTGAGGGTCTCAAGGTGCTGGGGTGGGGGGCGGCTCCGTGGGGTACTGTGGTCATCTGCCCAACAGGATCTTCGTGCTACAGCGATGAGCGTCAGTGACGTCCGGCCTGCCTGCCCTCCATGCTACTTCGATGGCCACCTGCGACTCTCTCCCGAGTCCTCACAGCCCCTTCCACCGCTCCATCGTGCTCTCCCTCATCTTGTGACTTTCACCCAGCCTTGCACAACCAGATAGCCGTGAGTGGTGCTTTAAGCTTTTTGGTGCTATTTTCACTTGAATCTTTAAAATGACCTATTACATTTGTGTCAAATTGTTTATTACATTGTGATCTATTGTCCTAAAGTGTTGTGGAATTTTTCTTGCGTGGTGTTTTCACTTTATTACTGTTTGAAATGCTGCATAAATATTTAAACATTACCTCTAAGCTAAGACTGACTGCTTTTTCGCCAAGCTACCAGAGGGTTCAGCACAGGTTAATTTGGGGTTTGATTGTGACTTCACCCTGACAAGAATTTTGGCAGCTGATTGAGAAGGGTCTAACCACCAACCCAGTATTCCAATTTCTTACCGTACGAAATTCTACAATGTATATAGTACTTAAAACCATTGCCAAGGTTACAAAGTGTCAATATTTTCATCAGCTTCTTGGAACCCTTTAGGAGTACATGATTGGTAGGGTTTAGGATGCAGTGTCCTAGATCGAGATGTTGGATGAGGTGCAATGTCTTTGGAAAGGTTTTCCAAAAAAGGGTACTAACTGGAAGCTGCACATAAATATTAGATGTTGCCGAAACACATGAGAATATATACAGCTCCACATGTCGATACCAACCATCTGTATCATACGATTATGTGGCTGGAGGAATCTGGTTTTTAGCCTTCGCTCGAATTTGAGTTTTCGTCAATTGTTCTTTTTCTTACAGGAGTCGAGATTCAGAGCTCAGTACTCTGAAGAGGGAAACATTCTTCTCCCAGTACAAGGCATTTTGAAGGAAAAAAGTAGAGCCATACCTAGAGTGATCTTATGTAGCGGTAAGAGCAGTGTTTATTTTGAAGGAACATAGATTACCGCCTTCTTGTGCGATGTATCGCTATATCTTTTGTTGTATCAATCCTGCACGCTCCTCTTTCACATTTCATTGCTTAAGAACCTAACTCTGTTGTTTGAATAATAGTATCCAACCTAGTTTAATTATAATATGTAACAGTAAACAGTGGTCAAAGTGGGCAGGATTGGAGGGGCACGATGTGTCCAATCCATACGTTTTTTTAATTCAAGGAAAGCAGTTTTCTGTCAAAAGATAACCATCCAGTGATGGGTAATTCCGAGAGCTGAAATACCTCAGCTGAAGTGTAAGGCAGGGAGTCTTCTGTGCTGTGAAACTGAAGGTGAATAGACAGGTAAACAGTAGTGGTGGTCAGAGCTCACAGAGTTTCACTCTGCAGATTTCCACTGAGTTACCGAAAAACTCCGCAGAATTTCGCGGAGTTTCACGTGTGGGTGGTATAGGCACCTCAGCCTCCACTATCTTCACAGGTGGCTTAGTAGGTGGTGGGCGCTGGCTGCAACGTTTCTCGCAGATTGCATTTCATCATTGCATAGCCATAAATGAGAGGCATGGCTGAACTGAACCAAAAATTGAATGGGCCACAACTTGCCATAACTCAGTGTAATAGAGGGAAGTATTGCCTCTCGCGCAGCAAGCCCGGGCCTTCTCTCACTTCCATGTTTAAACATTGCTGCCATTGGAGGGAAACACCTTTGGATCACGCTCTGCCTCCACATGTTTATTAGGCAGGAAAAACGCCGTTTGTAGAAGACATGCAACACATACATACCCCGAAATAGTCCAGAAGATGCACATGTGTAATGAGCACCCCTTTCCTGCACTAGGCAAAATGCAACAACTGCACCTCTATGCCAACAGGGTGAAATATACAACGTAAGTTCTTGTGCAGTGTGCAACTAGTAACTAGACATCAGATACAGCTGTCTCACCCCCTCTGCAATTAATCTACATGACCCTCCTGCCTCCACCAATAATCCCTGAGTTGTGGCCACTGGAAAACTACCCATCCAAAATGAAGAGTGTACCACTTGCAGCACAGGAGGTCTCCTACAGATCCTGCCCCATCAACCCAGCCCAGGCCCTCCTCTGCCTTTATTTGTAGTCTCTCTGATGCCGGCTACCACTTTGCAGGCTCTGAACCCATCTCGGGCTGATGGTTCATGCTGTATGCAGGAGGATGGACTCTATCCATGCTCTGCACTCGGAAAGAGGGCATTAAAGCAACTAGTCACAGAGTGGTGCTGCCCGCCTCCTGCACACAGAGCAGGGCATTTTCTGTCTGCAGGGAAGGCAAAGAGAAGCCCCACCTACTACACAAACTCCCTACTGCAGCCTCCCACCTTTGCTGTCTTTGCTAGCAGGTAAAAGTAAGCACAAGCGCTTGACAAAAGGCGATAAACACTGTCAAAACAAGACCAAACTAGAATAGTTTGGTCTTGTTTTAAGTTGACAGTGTTTGCCGTCTTTTGTCAAGCGATTGTGCTTGCCTTTACTTGGCAACCAAGGTGGGCGACTGCAGTAAGGGGTTCTTGTTGGAGGCGGGGCTCATCTTTGCCTTCCTTGCAGATGGGAAAAGCCCTGAAAGGAGGACAGAATTAGGCTAACAAATAGGCGTGCGCCGGTAAACTCTGCTCTGTTTGCAGAGATGAGAGTTTGTCAAAGTCCTTGCTCCGTTTGGAGTGCAAAGTAGCAAAACTTTGTGAACTCCGCCCACTGAACAGAGTTTATTGCTCACGCCTAGTAAACAGTCCTTCTTGCCAGGGCACATGCTTGCCTGAAAGAAGTGTAAATGTGCACAACGGGTCAATCTGCAAATGTAAAGGGAGCTCAGAAGCCTGTATTGGCTTTAATTAATGGAATCACTTTGCACTTCCTGATGAGACAGAATTGTTCATTTTGAGTGGTATTGGAAAGGACTTACCAGCTAAGCTGTGTAATGTGTGCTTTTTAAAGGGGCGTAACACAGGCCCCTGCACCGAAGGGGCTGCAGGGGCCTGTGTTACGCCCCTACCTATTCCCTGCTGCTCCAATCAGGATTCGATTTTGTGGCTGTCTGGTTACTGACACTGACCTCTGCAGTGCATTATCTAATAGAGGTTTCATAAAGTATGATAGTGCATTTCCCACTGATTAACCTAAGATTTATTTTACTTTTAAACTGTGTGTTAATTTATATGTACATACCTTAAGGTGACAAACCGAAAAACGTTGCAGTATATTTTCTTTTCTTAGCCACGTCTTTGACGCCTCCCTCCCCCATTGTGCACAACATCACACTTCCCCTAATTTTTTTAATGCACTATGGCCACAAAAGAATCACACAACTTCTGTATCATTATCCGGAAACCCTGCCGTCCCAGGTGCTCCCTAACCTTTTCACCCACTCTTCACTCTGGCACATTATATAATTTTAGATGTGAATGGAATGCTGGAATTGGTATTTTGTGCTGTTTTCTGACATGGCTCACAGCTCAGCAACACAATGGAGTACACAGATCCTCAGCATAAAATCACTTCTTATACTTTGAGGAAGAGACAAGGAATTATCATGTGGGAGTAAGTGTACTTTTTTCACGAAAAATATTTGTAGAACATAAGGGGATGCCAGGGATGAGACAGGTAGTGAACCTGTTGCCTTCTCCAGGGTGTATCCTAAAGGTAACAGTTCTGATACTTGATGAATGCTATACAAATAGAGTGGCTGTCTGTTTTCAGCATCTGAACAATAATGCACTCATCCTAAAAATAGTTTAAAAATGCATTTCTATACTTGTTAGAGAGGAAGCTTCTACTTCTGTTTCTTTTGATATTTTGGGGTCTATCACCCTTCAGGTTACAGATTTCCCAGAAAAGGATGACTTTTAAAGTTGCTGCCACTCAGAAGTGCTGAACCAAGACCCTGTTTTGCCTTCAGGGGTAAAGGCTTCTCCAACCTATATCACCCAGCGGCGGCTCCTCTGCTATGGCGGCGGAGCATCACCCCCCCTGTCAGCACCCTCAAAATTTTTAAAAATAAAATGATGATAAAACGTTTTTAAAACCCTTTTTATTATCATTTTATTTTTCTTCTAAGTGACTGTGTGCTGAGTCTTGCGGGGTGGGGGAGTGACAGTACTGGAGGGGGAGTGGTGGGCACTGTTATCAATGTGCATGACGGTTTGGCCGGCAGTCTCAGGACGGCCAAACCTTCATGTGCACCGAAGCTCTGTCCAACCCGAGCTGCATTGCCGGGTTGGAGACAGCAGTCACAGGCTTCCAGTCTCTCTGGGAGCGCAAATTCAAGGCACTCAGGACAATCTCTGAAGCTGCTCTCATGCATGAGAGCAGCTTCAGGATTGGCTGTAGGGCAGTCTGGGAGCCTGTGCCCGCAGTGGAGAGGAGCAGAACAGCGCGATGCTGGAGGGTGGCAGGTAAGTTATTTTTTATTTTAATGTTTTTTATTTTTCCCCACCATCCCCCATCCATTCCCCCTTCCCCCACCCCACCTAGTTTCCCTGACACAAGCCGCTCCTGTTATCACTGTCAGTGGCGTTATTTCATCATCCCTGTCCCTGTCCATATATAACTCTGATGATATTTCCCTGCCTTCAGTTAGAGGCAAAGTTGGTAGTTACATACTGGGCACTGAGGTAAAACTCCCACAAAACCTGGTCTCACTAGTCAAATTAAGAGGGACCAGTGGCCGATAGCAGTAGTGGGAGACACAGATGCTACGACTGCTAGACACAGCATTTAGATTGAAAGCCACATACAGAACGTTTACTCTTTTTTGGCATTCACAAACTACAAGTTTCATTTTACTATAAATAGTTCTACGACTGTGGAGATTCCGCAGTCAGGGGGGAGACTTCACACTTAAAAAGATAGAGAAAGCCTTGAGGTTTCACTTAAGGCAAACCATAAATCTTCAGCAAGAAAAACAATGCCTTTCGAGTTCACATGCCACTAAAATGACTTACAGGAGACTAGGAGATAGTTTACCAATTCCACCTAATAGATTCCTCACAAAGAGAAACACAATAAACAGACATGATTTGGCTAGCTGCCATACTAGAGAGCACTAGGAAACATAGACCCAAACACCAGGGGGCATATTATCAAGACAGGCGATCAAATTATCGCAGATTTAAACATGGCGATAATGGGCTTGATAATATGCTCTATGGAATTCCAATTGAAGTCCATGGGGCATATTATCAAGAAACGGCGTTAAAATAATCGCCGCTTTAGCGGCAGAAAACTGCAGCTAAACCGGCGATAATGGACTTGATTATATGACGCAGCGAATTCCCATAGAAGCCCATATTGACACCAGAATATGGGCTTCTGTAGGAATTCTCAAGGGCATATTATCAAGCCCATTATCATCGCTTTAGCCGCAGTTTTCTGCCGCTAAAGTGGCGATAATTTTAACGCCGTTTCTTGATAATATACCCCATGGACTTCAATTGGAATTCCATAGAGCATATTATCAAGCTCATTATCGCCATTTTAGCTGCAGTTTTCTGCCGCTAAAGCGGCGATAATTTTATCGCCTGTCTTGATAATATGCCCCTACGTTCTTCCAGAGGAAAATACATGACATCTAAGCATACATCACATCATTTACACATGCAGCACTTGGCTGCAACAACCTCACATAGCGCAACAACCGAGGGAAACAAAGATCAAGTTGAAAGCACTTTGCTTGACAAAAAAGCCTGCAGTGCCCAACGAAAGAGATACAAACAATAGCACTATCAGAGGGCACCCCATATCTTTGAGGGACAAATATTCATACTACACTTATATTGCTGTTGAGATAACATTTCCTTGCAAGTTTTAGGAAACTGTTTCATCCTGCCTTGCTTTCACCTTTTCTATTCGGCCCTGAGCTTTTCAAATGGTGGGCTTGACAAGCTATGAGTTCACTGGAGGTTCTATGGGAACTCTGCTGACATTTGACAGCTTTGCAGTGTCACTGTTATCCACATGGTACACAGAGGAGAACCGCTGCCATAGTAGAGGAGGGTCTACTGCCTCCTCCTTGCAGGCTTTGGGGGTTTTTATGATTGGTGACTACCTTTGAAAATCCATATATTGGCCTGTAACTAGCATACAATTTTTCCCCAAATGTATGGTACATTATGTTGCATTTGTATCATGGTGCACAAGAGCTGTAAGGCTTTGAGAAAAAGGTGCCGGAATCAATTTTGTGTGCTATTATTGATACTATGAGTGCTTCAAAAAGACTGTAGGTTGCCTTCAGGTTACCCATAATCAATATTTGCCATTAAAGGGCTGATTGTGAGACCTGCGCAAATGTGGTGCATTAGTACAGGCCTGTAATTTGTGATACCATGGAGACAGAGTTTTAGGGGATGAGCAATTATTTCACCTGTCCAAGGTTCGTACCTTGGAGTGATGGATAAAATACTAACCACAAGTGCTGGTGACTGCCTGTGATTTTCACCAGGTTTTTCCTTACACAAATCATGTGGCCAAAAATCATTCAGGGAATGCAATTAGCTCACAGATTATAATCCTGATTCGGGTGCAGACTCCTGTTTGTGCCAGAACACAGATTTTCAAGGGGCTTGGACTGTGCACCTGAGGCTTTGTAAAGTTTTTTAATTCATTTTAACATCACATCTACAAATACATTTAGCTGAACAATCTTGTCGGACCAACTTCATATTTGGTTTATGCTCAAAAGTTCCTAAATTCTGTTAGGTAATCTCGAGGGGGAAACAGCCTTTACCACAAAGGCTTTTCTACGTATTACGTTTACAACGGTACACTTACCTCGTAAATGTCTTCACAACGCGTATTGCTTCCACGACCGTCTTTACCACGCAAGCAACGTCTTCATGGAACGTCTTCTTCCTCATCCGAAAAATTGCGTCAGTCCTTTTTTAGTGTCGGCGAAGACGTGAGAAAAAGGCAAAAAAAAAAAAAAAGGGGGCTGGGGGGGGGGTCTCCCCCCCCACAAAAAAAAGTGTGGTGAAAGGAAAAATCGAGGTAAAGGCTATGCGTAGAACAATCATTCCGTTGTAACGCATGCGTTGTAAAGGCATGCGTTGCAACGGAATGCGTAGTAACGACATATATTCATCTCGAGGTGTACTTGTTTCATGGAGGACCTTCTAAAACCATTGCAAAAAACTTTCAGTTTGAGCATTTGCACAATCTTTTTTTTTGGAATGGGGTGACAAAATTCTCTTTTCAGTGGAGCATTATCAATACACAACTGAGATGCTGCTTGAATGTTCCTCTTCTTATGCGCTTTTGCCAGCACCCGAGCTTCCATTCTGGACACAAGCGATGATATTAAGGGACATTTGCCGTCCTTCGAGGCTTGAAGGGATCCAGTAAGTATGAAATTTAGTTACGTTCACTTGAGTAGTGTTATATTCCAGGGTGAAATTGTGCAGCAATGTTGGCTGAGCACTACGGCAAGGGAAAGGCACCATATTAGTTAAGTAATTGCAAATTCTTCAGCAATTTCGGAGTCATAATTATCAATCTACCGCATAATTTTACAAAAATGTAAAGGTTTCTTAAAAAAAGAAAAACATGCACCTTCAGCTTCCAAATGTTATTTAATAATTTATGATTGTTACACGATGTGCATTGAATTGATACTGTTTTGCCCATATTCAGTTGAGAAATATTGGTATAAAATATGTTTGTTTGTAGATTGTCTAAAATCTATATTTTTTAAATAATTGTAACTTTTATAATAACGCCGTGTAAACATAATTTGTCATCAATTGTGATGCAAAAAATATTCATGAGAAAGAATGAATATCCTTTTCCCCATGTTTAAAAGCTACATATGCCTGTAAGTTGTTTGCTACCTGCAGACCACAAAACAAAGCCACTTACCACATTTGGGCAGGAGAGAGAGCGCATTTGGATAGTGTCACCTCGGAGAGATTCTCCTCTCTTTAACGCCAAAGCAGAAAAATGTTGTGGAATGTGATCATTTTTTTTTCTGCTAAGTATGAGGAGTCACATCACATTCTGAATGTAGCATTCATGGTAACATTTGACAAGTTTACGTCAGAAACGCGTTTGTTTGATCTCCGCAGTTTTTGCAGCAGGCGATGGTATGTGTGCCATACACGGCAGTTAAATCATTTTACAGTATTACTTCAGCCACAAAATTGCTGTAGTCCTGTCGGCACATATGAGCATTTTATCTTCCTTTCTCAATATCTTTTCTTTGATCAGGTCCTTTAAAGATGCCTCCATCTTGTATTAGTCTATTGAAGCTCTGGGGATTCCAGTAAGCATTACACGAGAGACTCCCGGGCGCCATGTAACTGGCTTTTTCATTCAGTGATTCCAGAGTCGCTCTTTGAGTCTCTTTTATTTCCTGTATTTGTTTAGGTATTTTTATAGCAATATGTGCACTGTTGAAATATGTATGGGGGAATTGGCATTCAAGAGGCAAATCATGGCTTGAGGTGTGCCGATGAAGTAAGGGTAGACCACTCTTCACCCTCATTTCGGCTCCTGAAAGCACAACTACATGCTGCCAACTCATGAGGAGGGGGAGCTGGTCCCTAATACAGCTCTCCCTGCTGCCCGGGAAGCCGGCCTTCCTGTTTCCTGCCTATTTTTCTACTACCCCTTTGCCTCCTTTGCATTCGCTTTCTGCCCGGTTTGCTGTTCCTTGTTGCCTCTTTCTGATTGTGTTGTGGAGAAGATGATGCTGGACACGATGTCGTAGGTAACAAGATGCTTTATTCAGGAGATACTGATAGCAACTGACCAACACTTGGCCAGCAACAACGCTCACCACCACTAGCCCCCCAACCATTTCTCCCTCCCAGTCAAAACCACCACTTTCCAAAGCAGACTCACCAAAAGACCTCGAGGCGCGAGGCGTCCTCGAGCTCTCGTTGGACACGAGCCCTACATAACACATCCCCTCCCGTTCAATACCAAAACAAAGAATGAAAGAGGAAGGGAGATGAGGCCAACAGGTAAGAACCAAAGGAAACAATAGAAAAGAGAAAAAAGAGGCTAAGGTCTGAGGAAGACAAAGAGGAGAGAAAAGAAAAGAAGATTAAGAGACGAAGTTCCTTAGATACTTAGGTGGTCTACAATCTCTGCCAACCCTAGAGGTTGCACCACTCTTGAAGTTCACATCAGTGGTGCTCCGCTCATTACTACACATGGGGAACACAGGTTCTCCTGACGCAGCAGGAACTTGTCTTCTTTGTTCACATTGGTCAAACTCCACTTCATCCATGAACTGGTAGCCATCACACTCTCCCTCTTCCTTTCTTGAACAAACACCTCCTCTTTAAATCAGAGCAAACCTGCGCCGATTCCATCGTTCACCATCTCAAGAATGACATAGTAGTTGAAAGCACGCAAAACTTTGTAAGGTCCTTTAAACTTGGACAGCCCCTTAACTGTGCGCCCAGACCTGATCTTGACCGAGTCACCTTCCACCACTCTTACCTGGGAGCGTGCATCATTCAATTCCTCTGGGTTCAGAGAGCCATCTCTCTGTACCAACTCCTTCAACCAAGAAGGCACCATCTTGCTCCCTGGAGGCCTGCCTCTCATAATCTCAAAAGGGGACTTGGAAGTAGCTTCCTGAATGCTTGTGCGATAGGCCCAAACAAGGTCTTGCACGGCTTACTTAACATCCAAACCCGCAGATACTGCCTTCTGTATAGCTCCTTTCACCATTCTGTTGGCCCTCTCAACTATGCCATTGCCCTGGGGATTGTATAAAGCAGTGCGATGGTGAGAGACAACATGCTTCCTAATAAAAGCTTCCAGATCCTGGGAAACTAATTGGATACCATTGTCAGTGATGAGAAGTGAAGGGGTACGTTATTCCAGGAAAATATTGTTAAGTCTCACAATGGTGGATATAGTGGAGATTTCCTTTCAAAAACAGAACAGAAAGCCAACTGGAAAACACATCCATCACAACCAGAGCAAATCTACAATATTTGTCCAATTCTGACATTGGGCCAATGAAATCTATGCAAACACTACGCCAGGGTTTGCCAGGACTGAAGATGTGACCCATGACCGCTTGCTTGCCTACCTTGAGTCTCTTCTTACCCTCCTTGCAAACCTTACAATTAACAACACAATCCATAATTTGACCATCAATACCGGGCCACCAAAACTGAGCCTTGACCCGACGTTGAGCCAAACCCCGGCCAAGATGACCCTTATGTGCCATTTTAATAATTTTGCTTCTCAAACAAAATGGAGGGACACACCTGTCACCTCTCATGAGTATCTCGCTACCACAGGTGGACAATTCATCCAAAACTTTAAGAAAAGGAGATGTGGAAACACAACTGCCTCTCCTTTTACCGGAAGAGACCAGATGCATCACTTCACCAAGACCATTATCTTTAGACATCTCCTCACTCCACTCCTCCAGGGAAAACACACCTGCTCCTTCACACACCACATCCTCCACAGAAGCAACGGGATCATCATGTTTGTTTGAGATAAGGGTGTTTCCCACCTGAGAATTGTCTACAGCCAACCTAGATAAACAGTCAGCTTGTTTTTTCTGACAACCAGGAATGTACTCAGGAAAGTATGAATATTCTTGTAGTCTAGCTGCTAACCTGGCTAAGCGTGCTGATCCTTTGCCTGTCCCTCCAGGAGAGAGAATTGTGAGGAGAGGTTTAATAATCTGAGCGTAATAAACATTCTGAGCCCCAGACAAAATTGAGAAAGTACTCCACACCCCCCCCAGCAGCAGCCAAGGCCTCCCTCTCAATAACTGAATAGTTCCTTTCAGACTTAGGTGTCCTGGATGCAAAGGCTACTGTCCTCTCTGTTCCACATTGTTTTTGAGAGAGGACAGCACCCAAACCTGTCGCACTCGCATCAACAGTTATTTTTGACTGTAGTTTGACGTCAAAAGGCGCTAAAATGCCAGCACTGCAAATCTCTTTCTTGATGCAATCAAAGCATTCTTCTTGCTCAGGACCCCACACAAAACTTTGACCTTTCCTTAAGAGAGCCTTGAGTTTCTCAGTCTTGCCAGCAAAAGACTTAACAAACTTTGCATAGTACTCAATAAGACCCATAAAGGATCTCAGTTGATCTTTGTCAATTGGTCTTAGGGCTTGTTCAATGGCTCTGATAAGGCTTAGTTTGGGTTTGACACCTTCAGATGACAATGTATGACCCAAATATCCTACACTTTCAGTGAGAAAAGAACACTTATCCATGCACAAAGTAATTACGACATCAGCAATTCTTTGTAGGGTCTGTTTCAATACAGCATTATGTTCCTGAACAGTTGCACCAAAGACCAAGATGTCATCTTGGAAATACAAGCTGTTGGCTGCACCCTTAAAACTTTGAGACATCATGCATTGAAACACGCTGGCCATAGTAGAGAGACCAAATGCCATGCGGGTAAATTGAAAAGTCCCCACTAGGGTGATGAAAGCAATAAGGGGTTTTGAGTCCGGGTGGAACTTGATTTGGTGGTATGCGCTCTTAAGGTCTAATTTGGAAGAAAAAAATCTCACCTTTTAGTAGCATGACCAGATCATTGATGTTTGGCAGAGGGAAGGTTTCTGCAACAATATTCTGATTAAGAGACCTCAAGTCCACACAGAATCTCAGACGACCATCTATCTGCCTTGTGTGTGATAACAACAGGTAAAACCCAATTTTAGGCCTCGACTAGCTCAATAATCCGCTCCTTTAGCATATCATCCAATAATGTTTTTACACCCTCTCTAACAATGACAGGAACTCGTCTGAGTTTGTGATGTACAGGTATTGCATTTATTTTTAAAAACAATCATGTGCACAGAACCCTTGAGGAGACCCAATTTCTCATCAAAGACATGCTTTTAGAAACTCAAAATATCCTAAACAGATTCGTCGTCTACTATGATGACTTGCATAGGAGCCCTTGAATCTATTTTAATATGTAGGTCATATTGATGAACCCAACCCAAAATAGCAGGTCCACTTTCCGAGACATCAATTTTCCACATACTGACCTCCTTACAAGCTCAATCAGAGATTCCATGAACCCCATAATGTTAATTATTTCGCCTTGGTATCCAATGGGTGTGATATCCTTGGGTTCCAGAACTGTACCTTCCTACAAGTGTGTGAACATGGTTTTACGGACAATAGTTTACTTGGAACCAGTGTCCATCATGAGAGACACTTATTTGCCATTCACTTTAAACAATGCTTTGGGTTTGTTGTGTTTGTGTGAATCATCCTCACAATCTCCAGGCACTCCCCCCTCAACACATAAAATCCTGTCAGGGGTTTCAACCGGTTAAACATTTTCTTCAGTGACACAAGCAACTTTGCCCCTCTGAGCCAACTTACACATCTTTGCAAAGTGACCAAAATGACCACACCTCCTTATTCTGTGCAAAACAAAACTTAGAATCAGAACCATTGTTGAGACTGCCACAACGATTGCAACACTTGCTGGAAACAGTTGGAGGCAAAGACCTACACCTTTGAATAAAGTGCTTGCCCCGAGAAGGACTGGGTTGAGAGTATTTGTTCACAGCACCCACCTCAGAAACATCCACTTTTTGTTCAGTCTTCTCTAACTCCTTCGTGCACAAATTGATTGTTCTAAAACTTTGGCTATACCTATAGCATCGTTTAGACTAGGGTTCTTAGCAGCTCATAATCTTTCCTGAATTTTCTTATTAGCACATTGAACAATAAGTTGGTCTCTAATAAGTTCCTCTGTCATTACCCCAAACGTACACTTGGTGGATAATTCACGAAGTCTTGACACAAATTCATCAATGCTCTCTTTTACCTTCTGATGTTGAGTGTAGAACGTGTATCTTGGCATAACTAAGTTTTCTTCCTTGGCATAGCATAACTCTAGTCTCTGTCTAGCCTCCATATACACATCTTGAATGATTTCTCTATTAACACCAACAACTTGAGGGAGATATCTGAAAACCCTCTGACTTCCTTACCAACAGCACTCAACAACAAGGCTTTTTTCAGAGATGGCTTAAAGTCACCTCCATCTAGTGCCTCTAAGTAGTTATCAAACATGAGAACCCAATCATCCCAAGGCATTTGTGGTGTGCCTGGCTGCATGAAGAAAAAGGGAGGTGGGATAAAAGAAACATGGGATGATGCTGCGGGTACTTGTACAGTGTTATCACCTGAATCTTCCATGACTAATAGCAATATAACCCAAGATGTAATAAAGTGAGGGTTCACTTGTGAGTGAAGAAGTTCATAAAAGTAACAATAAAAAATATGATTTAAAGATATTCAAGGTGTGCATACTGTATGAGTTTGTGTATGCACAAAGGAAGCTTGATAAGGTCACATCGATCCACCACTTTTACTCTTTTCAAGGAACTGTAAAGACCAATATTGAGGCTGTGTCGATGTGGTGAAAGCGTCAGAAGCTAAAGTAAACCCTTTCGGGACACGGCCGTGAGGTGTGTCGACTCCAAAGCAGCCAGAAAAGGAGATGACTCAGCCTGGGTTCCCACCGCTGACGCACTAGACCTTGTGAGCGGTGACTGACAGAAACCAAAGCTGAGGAAGGTTAGCTTGGATGAGAGTGTAGCCAACAGGAAGGTGGGATGCAGAGTGTTGACTGGATCCGCCCTTAACTCTGCATCCGACCATTGGCAGCCGACTTTGATCAGAGATGGGGCGTGTACATTTAACTCTATTGTCTCTCTTCGCTGTAAGGCTATGGGAACACAACCACTGGCAGCCGACTCTGATCCAGGCCAGGACAGGGTGTGCATCCGCAACTCCGTTGTCTCGACTCCTTACAAAGTTGCTGTAGGATCGAGACTTCGACCTCAAGGGGTCCACTGGAAAACACAATGCCGCTGTGTCCCAACTGGTTGCTGCACGTCTTCTCGCTAACACCGGCCAAGATCGTCGCCAAAATTGTTGTGGAAAAGACGACGCTGGACACGATGTAGTTGATAACAAGATGCTTTATTCAGGAGAAACAGGTAGCAATGGAACAACATTTGGCCAGCAACTACGCTCACCACCGTTAGCCCCCAACCGTTTCTCCCCCCCACTTAAAACCACCACATTCCAAAGCCGACTGACCACAAGACATCGAGGCGCGAGGCGTCCTGGAGCTCTGTGGACACAAGCCCTACACAACAGATTGCTGCTGCTTTTTCTTCCTGTCCAGTCTCCCCACTGCTTTCTGTTACCCATTTCCTGTTGCCTTTTGCCTCTTTTTTGACTCCTTCCATTGTTCTACTTGTTTTCCGTTCTTTCTCCCCACTCCTCTCTGTACCTTTCTCTGGTATCCTTTTTCCTCTTTTTCCTGCTTTTCGGATCTCTCTGTATCACTTTTACCACTATTCTTCCTCCCTCGTTTTCCCACCCATTTGGCTGCCTCTCTGTGGCTCCCGCTTCCCGCCACCAGCGATGCCTGCCCACTGCCAGCCAGCGCCCCTCCCTCCTCTCAGGACCGACTTAATAGAGGCTGCAGTGTGGCCGTGAAGTCGATGCACACAACGGGTGCCCCATCGGCGCGCCATCCATGTCTGGACAATGTCCAGTATCAAGAATCCTTGTTCTTCCACCCACCACACCTACACCACCACCGAGCTACGAGCACTTTACCCCAGGCTCTTCAACAACAACTGCTGCCGCACCTCTCCTCTGCCAACTTTTGGACCTTTCTCCTGCCGGCACTGCCTCTTCTCCTGCAACAGAAAAGCACCAACATGTACCCCCCACCACCTCTATGCTGACCACAACGGCTTCAGACCACAGGGCCGGACTGGTCTATAGGGCAATCAGGCAGTGAGAAATGGGCTGGTCTGACATAACAGTGTGTGTGGGCTGTTTTGTTTAGCAGCTGTGGGCCAGTTTTATGGCTAGGTGAGCTGGTTTTTCCTGTCAATTTCCCTGATATCTTCACTACATGTTTAGCTAATGAGAGTCACTTTTAATTAGATGCCTGGGCCTATTTTTTGTCCCAATCCGACCCTGGAGCACTGGCCGACTTGTGGTCAGGTGGAATGGAATTTCATACAGGAATTTTATTCCTCCATACTCAAAATCAGGGTCTTAGTAGTGAAAAGCTTTTGTACTACTGCAATGGCCCTAGTTTGAATTGAAAGTGGGAAACGGGCTTCCTTCACCCATCCAGCAGGCTCTTGCTCCTAAGAGTAGCAGAGCAAATGGAGGAGACAAGAGTAACTCTTACTAAGCACAAACCTGAACCATGAAATTCAACAGTTTATAACAAGCTGCCCACTGTCATGCTGGAGGTGGCTGCTGTAGGTGGGGTCTCACGCAAGACTGTTCAGTTGACGGCCTCATTAGCGCTCCTAGAAAAGCCCTAGAGCATTTTGTTAGGTCAGTGCTCCTTTCCTGAGCTCACATTAAAACAGGTGAGCATCCCATTTGATTTGTGACACAGGAGCTGTTGCTTGCGCATTGTGCAAATAACTGGTTAATATGAGACTCAAACTTGTGGACCAGGGACTCCATATCCCAGAATTCCATTATTGGTCAGGAAGCCAGCAGAGCAAAGGGTGGGAAAGAAAGCCCTGTGACAGTGCTATATAGCGCATTTATACAACCTGCATCGCGAGACACATCCGGGCGAAGACTGGGCCAGGGGTGGCTCCATCCTGCACCCGTCAGTGCCAGTAAGATATCAGGTGGGGCCACCCCCCCCTTGACCCCTGTGAATGTTTGCTGCTGGGCACCCCTGGAAGGTTCATTGTTATATTCAGGTATATTTTCATCTCTACCAGGGTCTCACATGCACTTCTGAGCCACCGCGTATAACGCACCATGACATTTCTCACTTAAGAGGCTGGGCTGGAACGTTGTTTTGGGAAATTTGGATAAGCTGCAGCCATAAATAAGGTATTAACTTCTTCACCCTTTTATTATTTTCCTAGCTCCTACACAATGGGGAAGAGGAAGGGCACAGGTGCCAAAACAACAACAGTGGATGCGGGGGCTGCGATACTGACTGCCACAATCACAAACTATTTGATTACCTTAATGAGTGTGCTGACCTTACAATTAGAGTCTGTAAAGAAGAGGCTTCAACCAATCCTACCCCCTTGTGGATCCCAGGATCAATACTGGCAACTCTGAGCCCCAAAGTTCTATCTACGGTTCTGAATAAAGGGCTTGTAGTGGTAATACCCCCCATTGTAGTCACACGTGGGTAGGGAACCCCGCAGCCCCATCAGGGTACAAATTCCCCGCCTGATACTGCTAACCGGACACAGGACAGCCTTGTAAGTTTAATCACCCCGCCTCCTATGAGGAAAAAGAAGAAGGGCTCTGCAGCAATGCCGAAAGCGAGTCAGGCCCCTACGATTATAGCATGCCGCAAATCACCTACTAAAACTGGAATTATTGAAATGGACAATAGGTTAATTACTAAAAGTATACATGGCAATGCTAATGCGGAGGGCCTATAGATCGTGCAGAGACTGCCCATGGATTTATGTTCTGACTTTTTACATAAGGTGGAATTAACCATGACTGATTTTTGTCAGAAGGTAGAAAATATACAGAGGGTTATAGTTGATACTGTTTCACCATTGAGCAAGCAGACAGTACCGGCTCCCACAGAGGAACTTAGAGAGCTGCATTTTTGTGCCCTTCCAGGGATTTAACTTCAAATTTTTCCATGGAACAAAGACTTACTTGGCAGGCAAAATAACCACTTGTCCTCCATCCCTGGTGGCCCAAATAATCAAAACCAATCTGTTGACTCTACAATGGTATAACAACATCTGCAATGTAGTTATGATACCTTAAATCTCCTTCCTGCCAGTACACCATATGTTATTGTTTTGGCATATGATCCTGGGATCACCTCAGGACTCATGGTGGATTGCCTATCTTTAAAACACAAGGTGGTACACTGGCTAAATCAAAATTAGGACCTCATGACAATCTCCATGATCAGATTTTATTAGTAAGGAGGGTGGGATTAATTGGGCCTCATAGTAAGATTTCAAATGGTAATTGTGTAATAGTCAATTTTAAATATCCCCTACTAGTGAGATTATTGTTGTCCAACCTATGCTGCAGAAACTCAGACAAAGCAGGTATCCAGGTACACCCCCTTGGATATTTTTATAGACCACTCAACCCCCATTTGTCTGCCCCTAACTGCCAGATAGAGGTTGTGATACGCAGGGGTACCAAGGGAACATTCATAATGTTCCCACATTCATTGATTTCATCCAGCTTAAGGGGTTAATTTCAAATAGTTGACAACATTGTCCTACTCATGCAGTGCAACAGTTTTCATCTCATGGTGTTGTTTCACCTTTGGCCACACAGTTTAGTGTGAATAGTGATTTAACTTGTATTTCCACAAAGGACGTCTCTTGTATATCCTGCAATATTCATGGTGCCCAGAACGAAGTTAAGAATGATGATTGGCTATCATTCTTAAAAAAGTTTGATATGATATGTTGTCAGGAGACCTGGATGAGGGAAATTGTTCGACCTGGAAAAAGAAAGAAATTAAACTGTAGAAAATGAGGGTAAATTGCAAGCGGTGCCACAGAATTGGCAGACAGGCGCTTACCAATAAAAAAATCACGCTGATGTTTAAGAGGAACCCAGACCGCTTAGGGCATCAGAGGTGATGGCGCAGTGTTGACCTATTTAAACAAGGTTGGATTAATAGGAGGACACAGAGGATATGTGAAGTGATAAGGGAATAATGAAGGGAGGCTTACCCATCCAGTGAGGAGAAGGAAAATGATCGATGTCGTTTATTTAGTAACATAGAGCGGGAGCCGCAGCCGCGGGCTCCAGGGGTCCACAGGGATTAATGCCTGTAAGGGAAGCAAGGTGTCAGTCCTAGTGGATTCAAGTGTGCTCACTTGTACCTGAAAGTTGCTGGTGGTGAGAGAGCGCTTACCTAAGTCTGGATTCCTCGATGCCAGACAATAGGTGTCGGCTTCCAGGATGCGGGAGAACAATCCGTCAACCGGCTGGGTTTAAGGACCCTTGTGTGGAACGTGATTCGCCGAAATCAGTCACGTGATGTCTGGATGTGAAATCAAGGAAGGACTGGGGAAGGATAGAGTCGGCGCCCATCTTAAAGTGGGTTGGACTATTTTTAAAGAGTAAAAGGACCCTTCTGATTAGCGAGAGGCATAAAGGAATTGGTACCGCTAGAGAAGGAAAAAAAGAATTTATACACATAGAGGTAAAGGAGAAGAGGTAAACAGGGACTGAAAAAACTCCCTAAACTATTACGTGTACATTACGCGTGTTGATTATGAAGGCTCATGGAAAACCAGTTAAATAAAAATGTTGTCTATGATGCATTATATAGCCTTAGAGCCAGGAGTGTCCCATGCAGGAAAGAGCGGTGAGGCTTTGTGGGGCGGGGTTGAGGGGGATTCAACAGACGACCATGACAGAAAACAAAATAATTTAATAATTTTCCCTTATCGTTATCTGTCCAATTCCCCATCCACCCGGTCCCACCGCTCTTACCTCCATGGGCCGCGGCTGCTTAGAGGCCGCCGTAGTGGGCTTTAACAGCCGTTAAAGGCCCAGTCCAGCTTTAAAGGCCCAAGCTGAAGGCGAGGGCCTTTAACAAGGTAGCGGGCCTTTAAAGGCCGTTTGAGCCCGCTACGGAGGGTTCAAAGGCTATTAGAATATTCCTCCCCTAGTGGGCAGAATGTTCTAATTAGTAAAAACAAACACCTCTCGGAGCCCGAGGGAGTTTAAACCCCTTCGGACTCCCGAGAGGTCTTTGTTCACAGCAACAGCTGTGAACAAACTTAAAAATTGAAATGTTGGAGCTCCGAGCTACTATCAGCCATTAGAAACCCGGAGCACTCCATTGTTTTCTATGGTGCTCCCAATATTCCAGTAAGTGTTAGATAAGGTTCAGGATCAGCAGATGCACAAATAGTGAAATAATTCAGAACACTAGGCAAAGATGACGCCTATTCCCACCGCTTCTTCATGCAGTGTTAAAAAAAGCGATTTGATGTTTTTCATTAGAGCTCATATCGATCAACCCGGGGTTATCAAACACATCCTGGGCACCCACAAGATGAAACATTCTTTTAACATAAGCAAACCATGGAATTTGAGACAGATTATCCAGTGATAAGCAGTCTGCCAAAAAAGCTCTGACCAGGCCTGCTTCCTGTTTCACCCAAGAACTTCTCAACTAAATCAGCAGTGCAAGCCTGATCATATCCTGTATGTATGAAAGACTTATTTCCTCATGGCCTATAATTGAGAATGTGCTTCTTGGGATTGACAAAAGCCTGCATATAACCATTTTCTGTACGTTGAAAGATATCGGGATCAGAATAGCCCCAGCTAACGGCCCCATATGAACCCACGGGTAAACCCTTACTTTTATAAATATAAATTAACTCATTAACTGGTGTCTGTAATTATTTTAGTAAAATTGTAATTTCTTAGCTCTATTTTGGGTGACCAGGTTACGTAAGAATTAAATAAAATTCCTTCAAAATTATAAGTATTTGTTCCACCCAACCTTGACCCATCCAGCTAGTACGTTTTTAGGTCGAGCTACAGCGCTCATGCAAGACCTGGTGTAATCAATAATCTCAAATTTTTCCCCCCTGCTACTGAACATTGGTTCACTCCACTGTATTTCTTCTTTGCTGCCTGCAAATTTGTTGTGTTTACCGATACGTCGCTTCCCTTCAAGGCTGAGGTGCACTGGTAAAGGACAGTTTACTTACGCTTTGAGTCTTCAGATGTTGTGTGGGAGAACTCTTTTTTTAAATTGTAACTTTCTTCTCTCACAGTATGGCACCCACTTTACTATTATCAACATGGGCGCCCTGATCAATGCTGCAGCACTGCTCCTGCTTTCATATTATTAACTTGGCGCCACACTATAATAAAGCAAGGCACCTGTATTGATAATATGAAAGCAGGCGCTGTGCTGCAGCATCAAGTTTCATAAAGTTTATACTTCAGCATGGCACATGCTTTAATGTTATCAAAACGGGCTCCACGCTTTAATAAAGCGCGGCATCTGTACCGATAATACGAAAGCTGGGGGGCTGTGCTGAACTAGAAACGTTATGGAACTTTATCCTGCAGCACGGCGCCTGTTCTCATATTATCAACAAGGGCACCGCACTATATTAAAGCATGGCACCGTGTTGCTAATATAAAAGCGGGCAGCGTGCTGCAGCACCAAGTTTCATAAGGTTCATACTTCAGCACAACACCCGCTTCATATTATCAACATGGGTACTGTGCTTTTTTTTATGTCTCCACTCCAAACCAAACAAGCATCTGCAATGCAGTAGGTATTGCATTTACATGAGTTTGAGCTATTGACATAGTAAATGACAATGCCTTTTATTTATGTTTTGGTTTTAAAAACATAAATAAAAAGGCATTGTCAGCCAATAGCTTAAACTCTCGCAAATGCGAGACCTATTGCAGTCCAAATGCTTGTTGTTTTGCTGGCCCACATATCCTTACAAAGGACTTGGCATGGTTTACGTTTAGGTCTAACCTTTCCATTAAGGAAAAAAATAATTTAATAGGATTTGAAGGCAGTTTTTGAGATGAGCACATTATTTGCGTACAGTAAAATTGGGGTAAAGTAGTTTCTCATCTTTAGCATATCGGAGCCTTAGTTGAGTACATGTTTATTAACATTGTCAATATAAAACAGAAAAACAAAGGGTGTCAAGATGCCTCCTTGGCGGACACCTCTCTGTGTCTTAATAGATGTAGTTAGCTCTCCTGTGACCCCATAAAGTATTGATACCAAAGTATCAGCATGAATGCGTCTTATCAACAGTAGCAAATATTTGTCAATCACAATTTTATACATTATCATCCATAATTTTGACCGATTGACCAGGTCAAATGCAATTGAGAGGTCCATAAATGCCAGTCGGAGTGCACCCTTTTAAAAAAAACATGTTGTCCCGCTACCAAGTATCGGTTTAAACATTGCTCGATTGTACCTATCCCATGGCGAAAGCTAAACTGAACCTAAGTAAGAATCTTATGTTCCTCCGCCCATTCCTCGGGCTGTAATAGGACGAACCACCCAAGGATCTTGGCATTTGAATCTATTAAAGAAATTGGGTGGTAACAGGTGGACAGACTTCTGCTGCCCTGTTTAAGTATAGGAACAATAATGGCTTTGCTCCAGGATTCTGGGAGCTGGCCTATTGTGGAATTTTTTAATTCATTTGTTAAAAGTGGGGCCCAGAGTGGTACATTTGATCTATAAATGTCGACAGTAACCGTTTTGGGCCCAGGGGTCTTATCAGCAGAGATCCTCAGTATAGACAAAGCTACTTTATCTATGTTTATTGATTTACTGAAAACTTGTGCACCTGACTCTAAAAGTTACCCCTTATCCTGTGGCATGAAATCTAAATCAGCGGTATGAAAAACTTCTGTGTAGTGCTGTGTTGGAAAATGGTCCCCTCTAAAGTGTCCCCCCAAACTTTTTGCCTTTCTCCTCCTCTTGTTTACTGAACTCTTTTTGTTGGCCTTAGGACTCTGAGCACTTTAGCACTGCTAATCAGTGTTAAAGTGCATGTGTTTCTCCCCTAAACATGTGTGTAATTTGTGTACCTCTGACTGATATATTTAATATACTTGTAATGCAGCACTGATTGTGTCACCCACAGAAATAGCCTATCAAACCCATCTCAGGCCTGCAACTGTGGTGCCTGTATGTGCAGCTTACTGCCACTTCGACTTGCCATTTAAAACTACTTGCCAAGCCTTAAACTCACCTTTCTTTACATATACATCACCCGTAAGGTAGGCCCTAAGTAACCCTAAGGGCAGGGTAACTTGTAAGTAAAAGGTAGGACATGTGTGTGTGTGTTTATGTTTTACATGCCCTTGTAGTGACAAACAGCCTATTTTGTTTTTCACTCCTGTGAGGCCTACTCCTCTCATATGCTGGCATTGGGAATTCCTTAAAACACTTTTAAGCTGTAATTCCTGATCAGAGAAGAGTAGCTTTTTCATGTTTCATTTGTTTTAATGGTAATGTTAAAAACTCCTTACTGGTGAAGTTGGATTCAACATTACTGTTTTAGAAATGCCACTGTTAGAAAGTATATTGTGAGGAAGCAAGGCAACCCAAATAAAGTCAACCAGGGACCTTGGGAATTTAAGCTATTATAAGGAAAAGTGGACCCTAGAGAAATAAAAATGGTAACAGGGGAATAAATATAGACCCAGTCAGTACTATATTTGTTAAACTTGTCCAGTCGGACAGAGGTCCAATATTTAATGTTTTTGAATCCAGTAAAATCAGTACGAACAGAAATTTCAAAGTGGGACACAAGCCTGCATCCTACTAAAATGGAAAGGACAAACAGTGGAGAACACAAAAAGGCTCAGGCAAAGCTGTAGGTTTGTTACACACAAAATTTCCAATGTGACAAACAAATCGCATTGGGAACACCTTTACACATTTAAATAGCAATTCAGAGCAGTGCCTAAGGTGTTTAGGGTGTTGACAGTGTTTCAATCCAGATGCAAATTAAAGGATCATCATCAGGACATTTAAGATAAGCATGCCTGTGTACCATTGCCTGTAATAACTGTGATACAATGGAAAGAAAGAAGAAGAGGGGAGGAAATACAATATATTAAAAGAGAACACCAAAACAGATACACACAATAAAAACAACGGGCTCGTCAGTTATATGTTTTAAGGTTTAACAACGCACCATGCATATTTACAACCAAGTAGTATCCTTTATAAGCAAAAATGAAATAGGCCATATTATTAAGAAGAATAATATAGTGCCATGCTGAGCTTAATCGCGTGAGAAGGCCTGAGATGTTTGGTAAAGCCAGTGTCTGCTGGGAAAATTAATCAAAAAGCGCATTTAGTAAGCTTGGCGGTGAGCAGGCAGAATAGAAAGGCACATACGCGTTATCAAGTCTTGTGTAGATAGAGGTAGATGTGAGGCTGGAGGTACAGTTGGCAAATCAATAGACCTGGAAAAAGAAAGAAATCGAGCTGTAGAGAAGGAGAGTAAATTGCAAGGGGTCCCGCATAATGGGCGGATAGGCGCTTACCAATAGAAAATCGAGGCCAATGTTTAAGAGGAAACCAGACTGCTTAGGGCATCAGAGGTGATGCCGCGATTTTGACCTATTCAAACAAGGTTGGATTAATAGAAGGACACGGAGGATATATGAAGTGATAAGGGAATAATGAAGGGAGGCTTACCCATCCAGTGATGGGAAGGAAAACAATCAATGTAGTTTATTTCGTAAATAGAGAGGGAGCCGCAGCCGCAGGCTCCAGGGGTCCACAAGGGATTAATGCCTGTAAGGGAAGCAAGGTGTCAGTCCTAGTGGATTCAAGTATGCTCACTTGTAGCTAAAAGTTGCTGGTGGGGAGAGACCGCTTACCTCAGTCTGGATTCCTCGGTGCCAGGCAATATGTGTCGGCTTCCGTGATGTGGGAGAACGATGCCTCAACCGGCTAGGTTTAAGGACCCTTGTGTGGGACGTGATTCGCCGAAATCAGTCACGTGATGTCTGGATGTGAAATCAAGGAAGGACTGGGGAAGGATAGAGTCGGCGGCCATCTTAAAGTGGGTTGGACTATAGGAAAGGTTAAGAGGACCCTTCTGAGGGATAAAGGAATTGGTACCGCAAGAGAAGGAAAATCATTTATAAACATAGAGGTAAAGGAGAAGTGGTAAACAGTGACTGAAAAAACTCCCTAAACTATTGTGTGTACATTATGCGTGTTGATTATGAAGACTCATGGAAGGGCAGTCAGTAACCAGGGCTTACGTGACTAAGGAGATAGAGAGAACTGATTACAATCGTGCAAGGCAATAGGCCTAAGTCTCGAGTTTGAATTTTAATTGCAACTGTGTATAGAGAAGTACATCGTAGTAGAGTACGATGCAAAACACAGAATGCCCCCTTGTTAAACATTTTCAGGAAACTAGCCATACTAAGAATGACATACGTGGGACAGTTATAAGTGTGGTCAAGCCACTCCCGAGAGACGGTGACATCTCCAAACTACTCAGTAAGGAAGAATTGAAATGGATATTGAAGACTAACAGCATACATACAGGTCTGAATTGGCTCGCAGATTGAACCACACTCATATAAAGCATAATGTGATTGCATTCTGAGTAATTAACACCTGTTTTCTTTCATGCAAGGTTAACTTTACACCAACTTATATTATTAATGTAGCCCTGACTTCTCCTTACATGTGTCACCTCGTTCCCGCTGTACTTCTCTATACACAGTTGCAATTAAAATTCCAGACTTAGGCCTATCACCTTGCACGACTGTAATCAGTTCTCTCCATCTCCTTAGTCACGTAAGCCCCGTGTTAAATAAAGCAAAGAAATTGCCATTTTACTAAAACAATTACAGACACCAGTTAATGAGTTGATTTCTATTTATAAAAGTAAGGGTTTACCCGTGGGTTCATATGGGGCCGTTATCTGGGGCTATTCTAATCCAGATATCTTTCAATGTACAGAAAATGGTTATATGCAGGCTTTTGTCAATCCCAAGAAGCACATCCTCGATTATAGGCCATGAGGAAATAAGTCTTTCATACATAGAGGCTATGATCAGGCTTGCACTGCTGATTTTGTGGAGAAGTTCCTGGGTGAAGCAGGAAGCAAGTCTGGTCAGAGCTTTTTTGGCGGACTGCTTATCACTAGACATCAGATTCCATGGTTTGCTTATGTTGAAAGAATGTTTCATCTTGTTGGAGCCCAAGATGTGTTTGATAACCCGGGGTCAATCGATCTGAGCTCTAATGAAAAACATCAAATCGCATTTTTTAACACTGCATGAAGATGCGGTTGGAACGGGCGTCATCTTTGCCTAGTGCTCTGAATTATTTCACTATTTGTGCATCTGCTGATCCTGAACCTTATCTAACACTTATTGGAATATTGAGAGCTCCTTTGAAAACAATGGAGTGCTCCGGGCTTCTAATGGCTGATAGTAGCACGGAGCTCCAACATTCCAATGTTTGACTTTGTTCACAGCTGTTGCTGTGAACAAAGACCTCTCGGGAGTCCGAAGGGGTTTAAACTCCCTCGGGCTCCGAGAGGTGTTTGTTTTTGCTAATTAGGACATTCTGCCCTCTAGGGGAGGAATGTTCTAATAGCCTTTGAACCCTCCGTAGCGGGCTCAAACGGCCTTTAAAGGCCCACTCCCTTGTTAAAGGCCCTTGCCTTTGGCTTGGGCCTTTAAAGTTGGACAGGGACTTTAATGACTGTTAAAGCCCACTACGGCGGGCTCTAAGCAGCCGCGGCCCGTACAGGTAAGAGCGGTGGGACCTGGTGGGTTGGGAATTTTGACAGATAATGATAAGGGAAAATGAATAATTTATTTAGTTTTTCCTCGTGGTCGTCTGTCGAATCCCCCTTAACCCCGCCCCACCGCCTCACCGCTCTTACCTGCACGGGCCACTCCTGGCTCTAAGGCTATATAATGCATCATAGACAACGTTTTTATTTCACTGGTTTTAGGCTAAACATTGTGCCTTTATTATTGCTTTCCCATGCAGGGAACATTCTTTAGAACATTGCCACCCAACTCAAGTGATGGCGTATCCAGGCAAAGCACATGCTACTTTATGCTTTTTTGCACTTTTTTTCTGTGCCACGTCGGTCATTTTTGCGCCCTATTTTACATAGGAGTAAAATAAGTCAGTTCACATAAACTAGCTCTGACAGGCCTACAGAAATTAGACACATCAAATATTTGTTTTGCTGATTTCAACTTTATTTAAAAAAAGAGCAGTCACTATGAGGATAAGATATGAGTCTGGTGTATGCACTTTATGAGTTTTTAATCTTTAATTTTATAAATATATACTGTATCTTTTGCTGTATTTGTATCTGTATATTTTATTAGAATGTGCTGGGATGCTTTGCTCTTTTATTGCTGTTTTAGCCGAATAAAGATATATTGAAGTGAACTAGATTAGAATATGTTTATTTATTTCAATCTTTGCTTCGTAAATTAGTTGTGCAAACTGACTCGTTTTGCTCTTGAAAGCTGTTTCAAGACTTAATACAATAAATTAACATATTCTTGATGCATTTATGTATTTACCGCATGATAACATTAGAAATATTTTGCGGTTATCTCGATGCAAATCACATTTCTGATTTCACATTTCACCATAACGCACCACAAGTCAAAAATCACATATGTTTCCCTATTCCGGGTTTTGTGTTATTATTGTCGGAATCAGTAGGTTTTTTTTAAGTTACAAAGTTCCACGTTTTAAATTATCCAAGCATGTTTGTATTCCTGCCTCATAGTCTTAATATAATTTTATGGTAAGCATGTACAACAACGTCGTTAGATATATGAATTGTTTGTGTTTAAAGCGTGGTACAAATAAGCAAAGCATAAAAAGCACGAATACATTGAATAACAGTTTAATTCACAAACTACTGAGTGTGAATACAACTGTTATCACACCCGAACAAAGGCTTTATTATCAAGCCCTATCTCGAGCTGGAAGGATGCGACTGATGGATTTAGTAAAACTACTGCAAACTTTTGTTAAGATGGTGCTTCACTCATCCCATATCCCCCAATTACTCACTCCTGGATGATGGACATCAAACTCAGAAGAGAGATGCTGTGGCAGTAGGGTTCTATGACAGAACTACTTGACTCTGGTACTGAATCAGTCAATACACATGTCCTCGGCTTTCCAATGGCTACAGAGGGCACAGCGTTAAAGGCAAACGGAAGGCATGAGGGTAAAGAGTAGTGTATTAGCCAGTAGGACAAACTGGAAAGTGCTGGACACATAATCAGATTAGAACCCCCCTCCTTTTTAGGTCTCACATGAGCCAGCACGCATGCGCTGCTCTGCGAGGCATTAAGTAAGGGCTTTTGAGCTCTGAACACACGCTTGTACCTGTGTTTTTTTTCTGAGCCCGCAATTGGCTTGTGCATGTGTCTTCTTTAAAAACACAGCACGCAATTGGTGCAAGGTGGGTGGTTGTCCCACCTTGTTTGTTGGATGGCCTAGCGTCCTCGGGCACGAGCTTCAACCCCATCTGTCTCCAATTTTTGCGTTGGCGGTAATTGGAAACAGATGGTGCTCGCGGTTTTTGGTCGAGCCGAGCACGTGTGCGCGCACCACTCCAGCTGCTTTCACTTTTGCCGCCACTTATTTTATGTAGGCAGCGTGCACGCCTGGGTAAGAATAATGGTGGCCTTGCCTTTGTTTTATTATTCATGGCACAGAACGCTGCCCCATGCCTTTCTTTTTATGGGTATTTGTGTTTTTGTTTTACACAATGGCGGCACCATGGTTTAGCTTTAAACACCCGGCGAGTGCCACCATTGTACCAAAAGTAATAAATTGAAAGAAACCGCCCGGCAACTTGCCTCAAAGCAGATCTGCTGTTGCTGCTAAATTTCCTGTCTTTAAGGTTGCTTGCACTATTTGTGTTGCTACTATAACGTAAAAACTCCACCCTCCCCGAAGTGCAAATCCTAAATTGCCGTCCTCCTAAGTAAATGATAGTCTGCCAGCACCGCCCATCCTCGGAACTCCAGCACACTCAGCACAAGCTTCTCCCGCCCTCCACTACCCCCGCCCAGAACTGTAACCAAACACGCAGGACAGCACAAGCTTCTCCCACTTCCACCTCAGCTTTGTTTGGCCCTCCAAGACCCCGCCCAGAACTATGACCAAACACTCAGCACAAGCTTTTCCAACCTCAGCTTCAGACCGCCCTCTGCTTCCCTGCCCAGACTGTGGCGGAAGTGCGGGTCAGTTTGTGGTGTACTCACCATCCACCTCTCGCAGTCGCAGCACTTATTACAGAACTCTGCGAAGTTCGCTAATGCATTCAGGTGTTTATTTTTCTGCTCTTACCTGCACGTTTGTACAAAGTAGGCATAGGATGACAATTCGGTATTTATCCAGGTGTTTATTTATGTTGACTACCTCCTGCCGCAGATCTTTTAGTACCTAAAGGAAAGCCCCTTAACCCTAGTTATCATAAAATGCATATCTCGCCCACCCAGACCTCTCCGCGAATGGTAAGGTGTGTGTCAGGGGTGTTCTTTGAGTTCTCCCAAAAAAAGTGTGATAATGTGCCTAACATAAACAAAGTTTACACGCTTTAACAAACACTGATGTATCTGCTTTCAAAGGTGCTCAAAGCTGCTTCTGCAACAGGACTTGGAGGTGTCGAGGGTCACACATACTCCAGCTGCCTTTTGTCTCCAGCCAGCATGTGTTTGTGGGGGCGGGGCGATAACCTCCTATTATCTCACTGGTTGTGTCTTACAAAACATATACACGCACATTACCATTTAGAAACACCTGATAGGGGCGTAAAACAAGGGATTTTTCAATTGCATGGATCGGCACGCAGAGTCTGGAATAGTTCAAAAGGGGATGAATCAACAGAGAAATCTACACCATTTTTGGCTAAAAGGAATGCCTCTTTCACAAATAGAAAAAACCATCAAGCTTGCTTACAAAACCGCCTCCAAGCAGTTTAGCCTAGCCTTCTTTGTGCTTTGAGCAATACAAGTGTCAGCCCTACTTCGTGACTTTTGCACGTCCTATGTATGAAACCTATAATCCTCAATGTTAAACAATGTTTTTATTAAATAGCCCCACCAAAACCATCTTCACACAATTGCCATTGTTTTGACCCTTCGCGCAGCCCCATCTCTTCCTTCCAGTTGCTTATTGTCAACTTTTTAAAATGTAGAAAGTATTCTTTCCAGATTTAATTTGTTTCAAGCAGTGCTCAGCTGCCACAAAGAAGCGTCACTCTTTAATTAATTTTTATTAGGAACGAGATTTACTTTCTTTTTGTATACAGCAGGATATCTCGCCATTCGACAACCATGCTGCTGGTTACGCATGTTCCCAGCATGTGAAGTGCGCGCTCCCTCCCCATCCTCCCTGATGAAGAGCCGGTTCCCCGCACTCCCTGGCTAGCTCTGCTGTTTTCATACCACCTGTGCCTGTTTTCCATACTTCCTTCCGCTTAGAAAACCCAGCTTTCAGGAGCCATCCTTGTAAGTTAGGACGTGCTGGTGACGACAGCACGCCAGTGCAGAATAATGAACACTAATAATTGGCACAATAACTGCGTGACATAAGACGATAGCCATACATTAATGTGAATATGTACATTTTAAGCCCCGCTCCTTACATGAAACTTTTACTACACAGCAGCTAAATAGATGCTACAGTGACATAGGCTTTTAATCAGAGTAAGCAAATAGCTACTTAAGTATCGGGTCTGGAAGGAAGCATGGATGTTAAAGTTGCAACGAGGGCTTTCTAACATGGAAAAGCTTGTTCACCTAAGGCTGTTACAATGTGTCCCTGTGTAGTTGTAAAGTTACCTCTATTAGCCACATTAGGTACTGCACCCTTTCCAACAATGCAAGTACAAAAAATCTAGAATACATTTTTTGTGTTTTCTTTAATCAGGATGTTCAGTTGTATATGATGTCTTGGTTTGTATAAAGGTAATAAAAATGCCTAACACTTTTAATTATAACTTTTCAACATAATGCACTGCAGCCACAATGCTCTACAACATAGCCAAAAGTTCTGGCTAAACAAATAAGGTCCCAAAGGTGAGATCTATTGGCTATGCCAATGCTTGTTCACCAAGATGACACATCTTCTTGCTGTTCTTTTTAAAAGAAGCTAACACTGTTGGCTCATTTGACACCCGCTAAAAGAGGCACAAGATATTATCCTGCAAATGAGAAAAATGTTTGAGTGTTGTGTATGAAGGGCGTGGCAATCGTCGACGATTCGTCGTACAGATGAATGACTGTTAAGGAATGTGGCTGGGGCAGGGTGTAGAAGAAAGAAAAGTAATGTATCAGGAACATGCAGCAGTAAGAACGGGCCACTCCAGAAAGTTATGATGGTGCTATAGCACTAATTTATTAAAATCGACTAAAATATCACCCAAGAAAGGAAGGTGCCATGAACCCTCTCTTTAATTGTGTTAACCTGGTGTGATCCTGTTGAAAATATTAATGTCGAGTTTCTGAAGACTCTTGCAACTCCACTATTCTGTGTCAGTGACAAAAGGGTCAATAACAACTGTAGTGTCCTGGGAATGGACACTAGGACCCTGAACTGGGCAAAGGGCAGGGAGGTCACCGGACACCACATCCGGTCAGGGTGTGGGGAAGGGCAGAAAGCAGGAAGCAGGGGAGCAGAGCAGACGTGGGCACACGAAGAGGAAAGATAATAAAGGTCACATGAGCCATACCGTGTCCTGTGTATTCCTTGCGGCGCTGCGATACGACATCTGGCGATCGAAGGAGGGATCTCGAAGAAGATCGTCGCTGCGACTGTCGGAGCCCACCCGGTGTCGCTAAGATCGGAGCCAGGAGCCCACCCTGGTCCGGAGGTCTGGAGCGCCAAGAAGAAGAGGAGAAAAGGACGAACAAACGTCGGTGCGGGAGCCCACCCCGGTAGTGACAACGAAGTAAGAGGGAAAGCGGGGAAGGAGCATCACGCGAGGCCGGCTAGCGGTGAACTGGGGAGATAAGGATCTTGCGCGCCTGAGTTTAACGAACTCTCGCGAGATCACGGCGGCCATCTTGAAGTCAGGCGAGAGGACCAATAAGGAGCCAGGAATACACGGCGGCCATTTTGAAAGGCCAGGCAAGTGCAAAACAAGCCCAAAACAACGCGAGAGTACGGCGGCCATTTTGAGGTCAGGCAAAAAGGACCAATAAGGAGCCAGGAATACACGGCGGCCATTTTGAAAGGTCAGGCAAGAAAAAAAAAAGGGCAAAAAGACAGAATTAAAGGGAAATAACAACAAAACAACGACAAATACTGGAAATAGAGAAGCAAAGGACAAATAAAAGAAGGAAAAAGGTGACATAAAGAAATAAACAAGGAAGCAGAAAAAAAAAAAAAAAAGAAGATGAGTGACGACGACAAAAAGAGCACACAAGCTGTCTTCCGCAGGCCAATACCATTCAACACATCGGAACCTCAAGCGGGCATCAGATGGGAGAAATGGATAAGGAAATTTGAACGCTACATGCGGGCAACGGAGGGCAAGAAACTGGATCTGCTCATGAATCTTGGGGGAGACGACATAGAGGATTTACTCCTGACGTTTCCCAGCGACAAAACAACAGATTACAAAGGCGCACTAGCATGCCTCACGGAGAAATTTGACCCCCAACGCAACATTGATTTCGAGAGATACACGTTCAACACGGCGTGCCAAAGGCCAGAAGAGAGTATGGATGATTTTGCGACACGGCTGCGGAAACTGGTCACACACTGCGAATTTGAAAAGTTTGACAACGACCAAGCGATACGTCTGCGTCTCATTGAAGGATGTCAGTCGGTGGAGTTCCGAGCACGCATTCTGAAAGAACCTACGACACTTGAAAAAATTTTGATGATGGCCCGCACAGAAGCACGGGCCACGGAGCACGCCAAGCAAATCCAAATGGGCCAAGACAAAGGAACGGCACTGGCACATCATGTCACCGGAAATGTCAGAAAAAAGGAACACCGAGAGCGACCACCTCCCAGGAAGACCAACAACACATGCTACAGGTGCGGTCTTGAGTTTCCCCATGTCGGCGCCTGCCCAGCCATGGGCCAGAAGTGCAGAAAATGCAACAGAGACAATCACTTCGCAAGTACGTGCATGAGCAGACAGTTCAGAAGTGAAAGGGGACGTACAGCCGGAACAAGGATGACCAGCACTAGATATGCCAGACACATAGAAACAGCGGAGAGAAGCTCGTCCGACGAGTTGGACGGCACTACAGCACCTGAGAGAGAAGCTCGGCTCTATCTAATGTCTGATGTGCCCAAAGAAGAAAGACAGCAAGAACACATCCAGCTGGTAGAGAAGCAGACAATAAAGAAGACTGCCGCTGTGGACATCGAGGTCGGGAACCACATAGCGAAGTTTGTGCTTGACAGTGGAGCGACATGCAACATCATGTGCATATCTGAGTACATGAAGATGAGAGTCAAGCCAACACTACGACCATCGACAGTAGATGTGTTCACCTGGGGTTCAATGAAGCCGGTGGAAAACATGGGAAAATTTACAGAGACTTTAACATACAAGGACAGGGCATACAAAGAAGACATACACGTACGGAAAGGTGACATCCCAGCACCTTGCCTGTTGAGCAATGTAACAGCACAGGTCATGGGGCTACTTGCCATGACTTATCACATGTCAGAAAAAGAGACAATATTGCAAGAATACCCGAAAATACTAGAAGGTTTGGGAAAACTGAAAGGGAAGCAGATAACGCTGCACATCAATGAAGCAGTCCGGCCGGTGGCCCAGCACCACAGGAGGGTCCCGATACATCTACTACCACAAGTAGAAGAAGAACTAAAAAACTTACTGGCACAAGACATCATTGAACCGGCGGAAGGACCAACACCATGGGTATCACCAATAGTGGCAGTTCCGAAGAAGAACACCTCCAAAATACGGATATGTGTGGACATGAGAATACCTAACACAGCCATCTCGAGAGAACGCCATCCCGGACCGCATTTGAATGACATGATCAGCCGTCTAACAGGGGCATGCAGGTTCTCGAAGCTAGATTTGTGTAAAGGGTATCATCAACTAGAACTGGACCCGCAATCAAGATATATAACAACTTTCTCCACGCACCTAGGCCTATTCAGGTACAAAAGATTAAGTTTTGGAATATCATCGGCTGCTGAGATATTCCAGGAGACGATACGGCAAGTAATACGACCAGTACAAAATAGTTTCAACTATAGCGATGACATTCTAGTATTTGGGAAGTCTGATGAGGAGCACAACAGCGCTCTACGTCAAGTATGCAAGCAGCTGGAACAAGCAGGGTTGACACTAAATGGAGAAAAATGTGAACTAGAAAGAAAAGAACTGGTATTTTTCGGACACATATTTTCAAAAAAAGGGATGAGGCCAGATCCCAGCAAAGTGGAGACGCTGAAGAACACGAAACCACCAAAAGATGCAGCGGAAATAAGGTCATTTTTAGGACTGGCCAGCTACTGCGCCAGATACATACAAGACTTTGCAACGGTAAGCACCCCGCTGAGAGAACTGACAAAACAGGGCCAAAAGTTCATCTGGTCTCAGCAATGCAACGAGGCATTCGAGGAGATCAGGAAGGCAGTGATGACAGTGGAACATCTAGCATATTTCGACCCTCTGCTCTGCACTGAACTGATGGTGGATGCAAGCCCAGTAGGACTAGGGGCGATACTAGCGCAACACCAACCAGGGAGGGACTCACCTAGGAGAATTGTTGCCTACGCCAGCAAAAGCCTTACGGACATTGAAAGGGCCTATTCGCAGCCAGAAAAAGAAAGCCTAGCGGTGGTATGGGCGTGTGAGCATTATCACATGTTCATATATGGAAAAAAATTCACGATCATCACGGATCACCAAGCACTGGTAACGATATATGGCAACCCGTCAGCAAAGATGCCGCCGCGAATAGAGCGTTGGGGAATCAGGTTAATGGACTATGATTTCACGATTGTCCACAAACCGGGGAAAGAGCACAACCCAGCAGACTACATGTCGAGACACCCATTACCGAATGGAGAAGAGAAAGCGTCAGTAGCAGAGGAATACCTCAACTTCGTGCTAAAACAAAGCGCGCCAGCACCCATAACACTAGCGGAGATAGGAAAGGAGACTGAGGAGGACGCCACGCTACAAATGGCCAAAGAGACAATGAGACAACAACGGTGGAGACACGTGAACAACAACTCCACGTGGAAAAGGGGAGTAAACAAAGAAGAGATACTTGCATTGCAGAAAATAAGTGAAGAACTGTCGGAAGCAAGCCAAGGCATAATAATGCGAGGCACCAGGATAGTGATACCATATTCACTACGGCGCAAAGTAGTCAACATTGCACATGAATCGCACAGAGGCATCGTTGCAACAAAGAAACTGCTGAGAGAGAAAGTATGGTTCCCTGGGCTAGACCGTCTAGTGGAGGACACCATCGCGACCTGTCACCTCTGTCAAGTGACAGGACAGCCAGCAAGGCGAGAACCACTGCACATGTCAGAACTGCCAAGAGCGGTATGGACAACATTAGCAGCTGATTTCTTTGGACCGCTGGATACAGGAAATTATCTACTGGTGGTCATTGACGAGTACTCCAGATTCCCCATCGTGAGGCCAGTCTCGTCAACGTCAGCAACCGCAACTTTACCGATCTTGGATGATATCTTTGCATCATGGGGTTCCCCAGAAAGTTTAAAAACAGATAACGGTCCCCCATTCTCAGGGGATGAATTCAGAAGATTCATGACATACCTCGGAATTCAACATAAGAAAATAACGCCGCTGTGGCCCCAGGCAAATGGCATGGTCGAAAGGTTCATGGGTAACATTAAGAAGGCGGTTCAGAGAGCGAAACTGTCACAGATTTCGCTAGGCCAAGCACTCTGCCAAGTGCTACGCGACTACAGGAACACACCACATGGCTCTGTGGAAATATGGATTTTTCTGGTCAGTTATGTCCCCTATCTTGGACCCCAACGGTTCTATGTGCATGTTACAAGTACATGTATGTTCCCTCCAGTTCCAGTTATGAAGACGCAAATACATGTGCGTCCGCCGTTAACATGTCCTCTGCTGATCCGCCATGAATGGGCCGGATATTCCATTCCTAAGTACAAAAGGCCACCGCCTTTATATGGTTCACTTATGCCATTTTACAGTCCAGGCAAGTAGGCCCTGATTCTGTCATCAAACTCTTCTTGCCTTCTGCCTCTGAAAGCTCCAGTCTGAGCCTGCATCTGTGACCATGAACTTTGTCTCATTCTCTGCGCGGCTCACAAAGCCTGACATCAGCCTGCTGCCTGCCAAAAACTGTATTTCACCTTCGAAAATTATCTGCTCCGTTCCCTGCCCGATACATTCCTGTCTAGTAGTTTAAGTAAACATTCTGCCAGCTACCGAGCAAAGGCCCGGCTTCTCTGTCTTCATGCAAGTAATTCATAGCCCTGTTACTATGGAAGATTCCGCCCTCGCATCTAGTGTAGACACTTAGACGCTTGTACACGCACTAACAGTCAGTATAGTCAGTATAGAATAAGATTCTACTCGAAGAGACCTCTCTTTTGGATAACTTAGTTCTTTAAACATAGGATGTTAGATATGATTTGGGATTAGGTTGACTTGACCCTCCAGACTTCTGTCGCCACATGTAGAGCTAAATGTCAAGTCCCCTTCACCCCCTAGTTGCACGTCAATCACACGTCATGCTGCTGCGCGCGCATCTCTGCCAAGTATTTCTGCTGATACTGCGAAATTATCTCATAGATCCACCCATTTGTGACATCACAACCAATGACGTTTCTCTGTTACGCCCTATTACGCCTCTTTTCATTACGTATGTGTATTCTTATCTGTATTATCAGCTGTTACGCCTCCTGCATCTGTCTTAATGTAAATGCTTTTCATATATATATTGTTACCTGTCAATAATGTATGTACTTCACTTCCTGAACCTTCGTGGTGATGGAACCTGGAGCAACCGATTATAATCGACCACTGGAATAAAGCCCATTCCGAACCTCTAATACCACGGATTCTGCCTCTTATTTACTGAGCTATTTTATTATATTTCTGTATCAAATTAAGTCCCGGTAATTAAATTATTTACCACATGAATGGCGCCCGAATAGGGACACTTTCTCATCTCACGCGCCGGCGGTGCGTTGCAGGCCCGGTCTCCTGCCACAGCTGGACGGACAATAACGCGTACCAGCAGGATTTCCTGTATCTCCCTCCGGTCAAGCGGGGGCGACTGAGGCTGCGATCAACACCCAGACGAGGCGGTGAGAAGTGCGAAGTATCCCGACCAGAGCCTAGCTGAGAGAGCAAGATCCGAGGTATACAGAGGCCCACCAGTTTCCGAAGTCCCAAGTCGAGTCCAGTGTCCGAAGCGTTCGAGTCGAGTCCAGTCCGGTTCAAGTTCAGTCCAGTTTCTGAGGCCTTCCGTTTCCGAGCTACCCGGTGAGTACCATTACTGGGGAGGCGTTCTGGCGTGCACATAAGTTGTGCCGGTCCAGACGGGTTTGGGTACACAAATCCGGTCTGCACTGTTTTAGCAGTGTATCTGTACTGTTTAGCAGTATATCTAGTATATCAAGTATATAAATTCAGAATAATTCAGTTCAAGTCGAGTATCATGTTTAATGATTAAGTTTTCCTTAGATCGTCATCATTATTGTTGCTCGGTTAAAATGTTAAATGTTAAATGTTTTAATAACGTCCTGCATAATGTGGTATGAATGACTGTTCATTATTGTGTTTATTGTATTAAGTTTGTTCAAAATCCAGTATCAGATCAGTTCTCATTAAGTTTGTTCAAAATCAAGTATCAGATCAGTTTTCAATATGCCACTCTTTTCGAAACTAAGACAGATCACAACTAGAAAAGGGGTACTCGAAGAAGCTGTTCCCATTCCTCCTAGGGACACTCCAGGGTACTTCATGTATCATAAACATGGCCTAGACGCCATATTATTTCTTGATCTATGGGTAGACTACACTAAGGAATTACCAGAAAGTCAGAGGTGGCCCGCAGCGGGGACCTGGGATGCAGAGTGCATCGTGAAAGTAGAGGAAGAATTATGGAAAAAGAAAGCTAGACAATCACAGAAAGACGCCATTGAATTATGGCGTAAAGAATCGTATAGACGTACAGAAAAAGCACGTAGACAGGAAGAGAAGAGTAAAGACAATTCAAATGAAGTCCGAGAAAATCTATTAATTAAAGAAGGTGCACGAGTGAAATCAGAACAAGTAGACAGACAAAGAAATGCCCTTATGAATGGTATGTATCCCCTTCTGGCTGAAGGATTACCTAAGGCTACTCCAGGGATACCAAAAGACTTGCCAACCCCATTATTTCCAATAAAGGTACATCCTAAGGGGCATCCTAGAACCGCAGAAGATGTTTTTCTTTCCTCATATTTAGATGACACAGCTCCCGAGTATGCTAATCCCGCCCCACATAGACCGCCTGCCAGGGAGGTTCAACGCCAAGATCCAGTACCCGTATCGCTACAGCAACAAGTTCTGACACAAGTTCCGGCAAGCACATCTGTTTCTGCATCTGTTCCTACAGCTACTTCTATAGCTGTATCCACGCCTATAGTTGCTGTATCACGTTCAACGAATCCTTTCACACCCGATACCCCAGATGGGGCTACCGGAGGTGCTACCAATATCTTTTCTACGCCACCTAGAATAAATAAACTTACTTTTCAAGAGTCAGCACATTCACGTACCCCCAAACTCATAAATGCCCGTACGCTTAAGGAACTTCTTATAGATTGTAGATATGACCCTGTGCCCGGAAAAGAGGACGAAATGACCATAGCATCATTACGTATCAGACGAGCCGCAGTGTATTTAGGGAAATTACCAGGAATGACTGCACATCTAGATAATATATATCATTTTGTCCAAACTGGGCGAGATTCTGAATGTATTAACAGAGCTATGGAATACCAGAAAGTGGAAATACAGGGGGAACTGTTGCGTTTCCTCATAAATTGTGTGATCAGAAATCAAGACCGACCGGGGGTAGACCCGGAAGCAATGCAGATTCTTACCAGATGGAGCCAGAATATATCAGAAGGGAGACATGATAAGCAAAACTGTATAATAGCCATGTGCCGAAAGATCCGTAAAGAAATAGAACGCCTACACGAAGAAAGATTAGCGGTAGACCAGTTCGAACAAAGCGAGGAAGAAGCATCAGGACTGCCCACAGGACAGTCAGAAACTATAGCCTATGTAGGTAAAAGAAGATCTTGTAATAGTACTAGATGTCTTACTGATCCGATACGTCCGATGTGTCTAGAAAATAACAGGAAATTTCAAACACCAATAATAAATATAAGGTCTAACGAGCATTCATTCCAAGCAGCAGATAAATTACTCCGAGAACGAAGGGGTTATCATTTTCTCGATTCTATGGATGAACAAGAATTAGCCAGGTCAGCTGTCCATTGGGTTGACAGTCCCGGGAAGTATAGTGATGACACAGTAGCACACACATTTTTGAATCTCACCCCAGATGAACAGTGTTTAGCTGGGATTTATATGATTCAACAACTTCTTATACTATATAAAAGCCAACATTCAGATCCTGGTCCCTTACCTGATATATTGACCGAATTACTCACGAATAGATGGAGAGGTTCAGGTACTAAGCTAATTAAAGAAATACTAGAATCAAGAAAGCAGTACATTCTTTTTATATGCCCAGAACATGTCTCACTACCCATTAAGGAAAGAACAATGTATTACATGGACAGACAGAATCCCTTACGAGAAATGCACCCAATAAAGGGCGAGGACAATGAGTTTAAACGTGTATATGTATATACGCCCATATCGAAAATAAAATTGTTGGAAATGAAGAAAGTGGTACCCAGTCATGACAAAGACCCAGCGGGTTTCCACCGAGAAATTAAAGACATGTTACTCATGGGAGAGTATACCTATCCCGACATTATGACAATATTAAAGGTATTAATGCCTGCTGGCATTTATGAAAAACTCAAGGAAAAAGAGTGGGAGGTAGGAGACCAAAAGATAGATTGGACAGCATTAGAAGCAGAAGAAAAGGCCCGAGGTCCAGGTTCAGGGCTTGGGGACAAAACTAAAGCACTACCAGGTTTACTAGTACAGGTACTGCCACGTTTATTAACCACGAAAAAGGAAGACTGGGGTGCAATTTCAGCCTGTAAACAAAAGCAAGATGAAGACACTAGTGATTTCTATGCACGATTTGAAAAATGTTTCGGTATAAATAGTGGTATAAAAGCAAGTAGCGAATCATACCCACATCTGTTTGTGACAAAATTAGTTGAAAATTCCTTGCCCCAAGTAAAGAATAGAGTATTAAAATTCGAGAGTACCTGGCAAGGTAACACTCCATCACAAATGTTACAAATGTTACAGTATCATCACAATAGAATTAGAGAGGAACAAGATCATGAACAAAGACGCATGAAAGACACGAAAATGAAAATGCTAGTCTCCCAGACAGTTCCAGCTGAAGGACATAAAAAAGGTACGACACATTCTGGCGATTTAGCAGGACCTGTAAAAGGGACATGCAACTATTGTAAACAACTAGGTCATCATGTACACGATTGCCCAGTCCTGAAGCGTAATATCGCCACGGGTATTACAAAAGAAAGACCACGGCCACTTAGACAGGATCAGAATGAACAAGGAGCGTTGCAGCATGCACAGTCCATGTCAGCTCCACCACAGACTATACAGTTTGTGCCAGCTGCATCAGCGCTGCCTGTTGCTGCCACGCAAACCACGACACGACAACTATACCAGACCGCACAGTATGACTATCCTGATTATCAACGATATGCATGAACCAGCCTAGAGAGGGAAGTTGACTTACCCCTTATCGAGATCCCTGTAGATCAAGAAGGACCTTATGTACATAGTGAATTATTAGGCCAAGACAGGAAATTTTTACTCGATACAGGGGCAAGTCGAACAACCATAAAACGTAGTGAAGTTCCAGGGGCACCCCTCTCAGGCTCACAGAATATTTCCCTTGGTTTTTCAGGAAAACCTATTGTTAATGAAGTGTCACAGCCTCTTCCACTTACGATAGGACCTTTGACCCGAACTACAGATTTATTGCTTACTAAATCATGTCCAGAAAACCTGTTAGGAATAAAGACATTGAAAGCTCTAGGGGCTATAATATGTTGTTCTCCGGAAGGAGTAAGATTGTTTTTACGTGATTTTAAAGGTCATTATGTGTCTAGAGACATGGATCCCCGATTACAGACTTTACCTACACATTTATGGGCACAAGGCCCTACTGATGTTGGTTGCATGAATATTACACCCTATCGAGTTACACTAAAGGCAGGAGTGGTACTACCACGAATGCGACAATACAAGTTACCACCAGATGCTGTAGTGGCTTTACTGCAAATCATTGACAAACTCATTGCACAAGGAGTGGTTGTAGAAACCGACTCCAATGTATGTAATTCACCGATAATTCCGATTCTCAAACGAACAGATCCGAAGGCCCCGCCAGTATATCGATTAATTATTGATCTGCGCGAATTAAACAAGTGTATTGTGCCACAATTCCCTGTGGTCCCCGATATCTCATCATTACTGACAGCTATTGATTCCGAAGCAACATTCTTTACTGTAATTGATCTCAAAAATGCCTTTTTCAGCGTCCCAATAGATCCGGAAAGCCAATATTTGTTCGGATTTAGTTTAAATGGACGTAGCTTTAAATTCTCACGCGCACCTCAAGGATTTACAGAAAGCCCCAGCATCTATAGCCAAGCACTGAAACGAGAACTCGACAGCATCCACATGCCAGTTAACACTGCTTTGCTTCAATATGTCGATGATCTGCTGATCACCGCCCGAAGCGAACCCGAATGTGAAAAAGCATCACTGACAGTTTTACAATTTCTAGCCGAAAAAGGGCACAAGGTGTCCCCTTCTAAGCTGCAATTCTGTGCCCAGCGAGTTATTTACCTTGGTCACTCGCTGTCCAAGGAGGGAAGGCAGCTTACACCCGACCGCATTCAGTTAATAGCTAACATGCCAATACCCAAGACGCAAAAGGAGGTGCGGGCTTTCATAGGCCTCACTTCATATTGTAGACAGTGGATCCCTCAGTATGCATTTCTAGCAAAACCACTCATTCAGTTGACAACACAGGAGGCAGCCACATCGACTGTTCTCCCTTGGACTCAGGAACATACACAAGTTTTTGAAAGCTTAAAGAAAGCTTTATGTCAAGCACCAGTTTTAGCAACACCATGTTACAGAAAACAGTTTACACTCTTTATTACAGAACGAGAAGGTACTGCCTTGTCAGTACTCACACAGGAACAAGCAGGAGCACACAAACCATGTGCTTATTTTTCTAGTACATTAGATCCCGTAGCTCAGGCTCTGCCTGCGTGCCTGAAATCAGTGGCAGCGACAGCTTTAGCAATCAGACAAAGCGATGCCATAGTGTTAGGACATCCATTGACAGTACAAGTACCACACGCAGTAGAGGTTCTCTTGAACCGAACGCAAACACAACACTTGACTATAGCAAGACTTACAGGGTACGAACTAACATTGTTTCAGCCACATATAGAAATCAGACGTTGTAACACATTGAATCCTGCCACACTTTTACCTGTAAATGGAACAGACCCACTAGCCCATGACTGTATTGATGTTATTACAATCACGACGAAACCCAGACAAGACTTGACAGATGTTCCATTATCAGATCCAGACCTGACGTTGTATGTAGATGGTTCATGTATGAGAACAAGTACAGGAGAGTTAGTGGCCGCTTACGCAGTCACCACAGACACTGAAATTATTGAAACCAAGTGTATAAATACCTTGTCCGCTCAAGCAGCAGAGCTCGTCGCTCTGACACAAGCCTGTATTCAAGCCGTAAATAAAAAAGTCAACATATACACTGATTCACGTTATGCATTCGGAGTCGTACATGACTTCGGCGTGCTGTGGCGAGAGAGAGGTTATTTAACTTCTCACGGTGCCCACATTCAGCACGGACCCCTCATTCATGCCTTATTAGATGCAATACATTTACCCATTGCAATATCGATTATGAAATGTAAAGCTCATACGAAAATTACTGATATCATTTCTCAAGGCAATGATCTAGCTGACAGAACAGCTAAACAGACAGCTCAAACTCAAAAATCCGACATGACAAAGACAATAGTTCCGACGCTGACACATTGTATGACGGTTAAAGATCCTACTCTTGACGTAATTGATATACAGACACATGCTACACCAGAAGAAATAAAGAAATGGACGGAATTAGGAGGGATCCAAACGGATCAAGGATGGTTGATGAAGGAAAAGTCTGTGTGGTTCCTTCCTGATTCAATGGTCCAAGTCATTATTAACACTATCCATAGTCCAGCGCATCTAGGAGAGAAAGCTATGCTAGACAGCATTCAACATATTTGGTTCAACAAGCATTTACGAGCTGCAGCCAAACAAAAAGTTCGTACCTGCATGATCTGTTGCCAGTTCAACCCAGGAAAAAGCGTTCCCGTAGAACAGGGTGGATTTCATCCTCCTGATCATCCTTTTGAAGTCCTCCAGATGGATTATATCCAGATGGAACGATGTAGAGGATTCAAATATGTTCTCGTAGTTGTCTGTGCTCTTTCCCGTTGGACGGAGGCATACCCGGTTTCAGATTACACTGCCCCGACTGCTGCCAAACAGTTGGTTCGAGAATTCTTCCCACGATACGGCTTACCACGTGTTGTTCACTCAGATAACGGCCAGCCGTTCTCATCCGAATTAATGAAACACGTTTCACTTTTGTTAGGCTATCAGTGGAAATTCCACTGTGTCCGACACCCCGAAGCAGCAGGTCTCGTAGAAAGACATAATCAGACTCTGAAAATAAGATTATCCAAAATATGCAGAGAGAAAGGTGTCGACTGGGTAGTAGCATTACCAGTTGCACTCTTTTACACAAAAATGGTAGCACACTCTCGAACAGGGCTATCCCCGTATGAAGTGATCTTCGGCAGACCACCAAATATGTGGGGGACGCCTATACCACGCAAAATAACTGATATTGACTGTAACATGCTGACAGATTACTTGGCTTCCTTGATGTCTGCACTACAATCTTGTCGTTCACAGGTAGCTGCAGCTTTTCCTGACAACACTGAGGTGAAACCCCATGACGTGGTTCCGGGGGACCTGGTCCTCGTGAGGAACTTTGACCGCAAAACTCAGCTGGAACCTAGGTGGAGGTCACCTCAGCTGGTGTTGCTCACCACAAGAACAGCCGTGAAGATCGAAGGCAGAAAGGGATGGATTCATTCAAGTCATATCAAGAAATTTCATGGACTAAAATCAGATGTGAATACCTCACCTTGTGTGTCTTCACCCATTGACTCAAAACTTCCTTTTGTGGAAAAAAGTGACTCTGAACACTATAAACTAAAGCTTAGGCCCAATCAGTCGAGCAATTTGATTGTTTAAGTCCTCTCCAAGGTGAAGCGGTTGAATTGTCTCTGACATGTATCCCGTGGACCTGAATAGAGAAAACACCCGGAAAATGATGAAACGACAGGCGTACTGTAAATCACTGCGTAGTCACTGCATAGTGACATTATTAATTTTGTTTTTCTCAAGTCTTTTAATAATTACTGCAAGTATATTGTTGCACATATATTATCCTATTTCTAGACATGTTTACAATGTTACTGCTGAACATTCTTTTAGTAAATTACCTCCGCTTGAGTTGTCATACAGATTTGCGCTGCGCAATAACACTTTTATTAGTATGTTACATCATTCCCATCAGGTTAGCAATGCTACAAATTGTTGGATATGTGGCCGACTCCCTCCCTATCAGAATTATAAAGGAATTCTACCTCTTTTTCCATACCCGTTCACACACAACGGCTCCTGTGGAGCATGGTTTAGCCTAATTAATTCTCTGGATTCGAAATCTGCAGTTTATCAAGATAACGGGGTATGGGGACATTTGAATTTAGTTTTACTTAAGGTCTGCCACCCCAACAAGGAGGGACTTCCCAAAAGAACAGGAACTGATCTAGAAAATGAAGTATATGGATTAGGTAATTTTACGCTTAATCTTATGATCCTAAATGTCGAATCCGAAGTTACTCCAATTGTGCCCGCTATGTCAATATTTCCAGTAAAAGGTGAATTATGTGTAAGAAAGAATGGTTCCATACATATGGGCCATAGTAGATGCACCACTGTAGTAGAATTTAGTGATCAAGGCAAGTCTACATTTAGAGCTTCCCGCCATTCCTATTTTATATGTGGTCAGACGGCATATGTACGTTTGCCTCTAGATTGGGATGGTACTTGCTACATTGGATTCCTTTTGCCACCTGTTTTTCTAGCTCCTCCTGATTATCACAGAAATATTCATTTAGTATATAATAGAGTAAGGAGAGATCTCCCAATAGTCGATTACACTGAAACGGCATGGGAAAAATACACAGATTTCAATAAAGGTTTCTTTCCCTATATAGGTACTGTTACTAATAGTAAGCTGATACGTAGATTAACTAGAACCCTTGAAGCAGTAGTGAACGAAACTATTTCCGCCTTAGGCAATTTAACAGAAGAGCAGTCTGCTATGCGGATTGTTGTGCTTCAAAATCGTCTTGTCCTTGACGTCATCCTGGCCGATAGGGGCGGAGCTTGTAGGGTCATCGGATCAAGCTGTTGCATATTCATACCAGAAAATTCGCCATCTGTATATAAGGCCATTACCCGCCTTCATAAGATTGTAAGCCAGATACACCAGAATCCAGGCACCTGGACTTGGTCCGGTTGGTTTTGGAGCGTGTTATCAGCCTGGGGATGGAGAGTCCTATCCTTCCTAGGTATTGGCCTTCTCATATTATTCAGTTGCTGCTTATGCCTGCAATGTGGACCAGCGATTTGTGGTCTGTGTGCCACATCGTGCATTCCACATCAAGATTTTCATTCAAGATCCCGGAAGAAGAAAGAAGAACAAATGATGCTATATGAACAGATCAATGGATTAATGAAGATTGATATCTCTTGACGGGCAAGTAGGGGACAAGGAGGGAATGTGGAAATATGGATTTTTCTGGTCAGTTATGTCCCCTATCTTGGACCCCAACGGTTCTATGTGCATGTTACAAGTACATGTATGTTCCCTCCAGTTCCAGTTATGAAGACGCAAATACATGTGCGTCCGCCGTTAACATGTCCTCTGCTGATCCGCCATGAATGGGCCGGATATTCCATTCCTAAGTACAAAAGGCCACCGCCTTTATATGGTTCACTTATGCCATTTTACAGTCCAGGCAAGTAGGCCCTGATTCTGTCATCAAACTCTTCTTGCCTTCTGCCTCTGAAAGCTCCAGTCTGAGCCTGCATCTGTGACCATGAACTTTGTCTCATTCTCTGCGCGGCTCACAAAGCCTGACATCAGCCTGCTGCCTGCCAAAAACTGTATTTCACCTTCGAAAATTATCTGCTCCGTTCCCTGCCCGATACATTCCTGTCTAGTAGTTTAAGTAAACATTCTGCCAGCTACCGAGCAAAGGCCCGGCTTCTCTGTCTTCATGCAAGTAATTCATAGCCCTGTTACTATGGAAGATTCCGCCCTCGCATCTAGTGTAGACACTTAGACGCTTGTACACGCACTAACAGTCAGTATAGTCAGTATAGAATAAGATTCTACTCGAAGAGACCTCTCTTTTGGATAACTTAGTTCTTTAAACATAGGATGTTAGATATGATTTGGGATTAGGTTGACTTGACCCTCCAGACTTCTGTCGCCACATGTAGAGCTAAATGTCAAGTCCCCTTCACCCCCTAGTTGCACGTCAATCACACGTCATGCTGCTGCGCGCGCATCTCTGCCAAGTATTTCTGCTGATACTGCGAAATTATCTCATAGATCCACCCATTTGTGACATCACAACCAATGACGTTTCTCTGTTACGCCCTATTACGCCTCTTTTCATTACGTATGTGTATTCTTATCTGTATTATCAGCTGTTACGCCTCCTGCATCTGTCTTAATGTAAATGCTTTTCATATATATATTGTTACCTGTCAATAATGTATGTACTTCACTTCCTGAACCTTCGTGGTGATGGAACCTGGAGCAACCGATTATAATTGACCACTGGAATAAAGCCCATTCCGAACCTCTAATACCACGGATTCTGCCTCTTATTTACTGAGCTATTTTATTATATTTCTGTATCAAATTAAGTCCCGGTAATTAAATTATTTACCACAGCTCCACAGGAAAATGCCCCGCGGAGTTAGTATTGGGGAGGACAAGCAGGACAAGACTCCCGCAAGTAGAGACAACAACAACATCAGGGCATGAGAGCATAGCAGACAGAGACAAGGAGGCAAAAGAAAGAATGAAAGAGTATGCGGACAGCAGACGAAATGCCACCACGTCACATCTACAAGAGGGAGACGCCGTGATAGTGCGACAGCGACAGCACCGGAAGTCTGACAGCACGTTTTCACATGATCCACTGACAATAACTAAAGTGAAGGGAACGATGATAACGGCAGAGTCAGGACGGCAAAGGATCACGCGAAACAGCTCACACTTCAAAGGACTGAAAGAGGAAGTGAAAGAGGAGCAAACACCAAGCACAGAAGAAACAGCAGAGCGGGAACGCCATGACACAGAAACAGAAGGTGACCGGGAGACAGCAAGGGGCCAGGAAATAGGGCAACGGCCAAGAAGAACAACAAATAGACCGAAAAGACTAATAGAAGAAATGTGATGCACCCATTCGATGTTCTATCTATGTTATCAAAGTATCATTGACCAACTTGCGCATTTTGATTTTGTGATAAAGGGGGGAGATGTAGTGTCCTGGGAATGGACACTAGGACCCTGAACTGGGCAAAGGGCAGGGAGGTCACCGGACACCACATCCGGTCAGGGTGTGGGGAAGGGCAGAAAGCAGGAAGCAGGGGAGCAGAGCAGACGTGGGCACACGAAGAGGAAAGATAATAAAGGTCACATGAGCCATACCGTGTCCTGTGTATTCCTTGCGGCGCTGCGATACAACAACAACAAACAAGCTAATACAAATAAAATCAATATGCATTCCCCTCTCCACAATTATGCAACCCCATCTAACAGGCTGGATATCCCTTCGATGCACAGAGTTCTCTCAAATCTATTCGTATTTCAACAAGCCCTCTCTTTTCTTCTCCTGCTATGATCATACAGGATATGGGAGAGTTACATCCTTCTAAAGTTTATTCCCGCATTCCTGGAGTAGAAATACATTATAAAACAGCCCAACCATGGTATGAATGCACTTTGGCATTACCTAGTGCACATCTTTTTTAAGAAACCACAAATAACAGTTATGCTCTCAAAGTCTCATGCACAGCACAGCTACATAAAAGAAGAAACCAACTACTGCTCCATGTCTCGGGGGGCTTAGATAACATACACTACCTGCAATTATCTGTGTATTTGACAACACGGGCTATATGGCCCTAAGACAAAAGCGTGTGGAGAAGGAAGGGTTCTCTTCCTTAGTCAATTTGTTTCTCACAGTTTTATGTGAAGTGTTATTAGAGGTGGAGAAGTTGATTTCTGACCTAGAAACAAACGGTGGTTTGAGCTTTCGCATTTATATAGATGATACTCAAGTTCATATGTGCTGCAGCCACATGCCTCCCAAGTTCATTCTGCATTACAAAATCAGAAATCTGCAATTTATTTTATATCAGAGCATTAGGCTGAGAGGTCTGGAAAATACTGCACCGCTTTAAATGTCTCAATCTACCAAATATGAGTAACCCTTGGTATAAAGCTAAAGCCTCGAGGTAACTCTATAAATGTCGCATTACCCTAACATAGAGGATGCATTTCCTTTAATTAGGGCTGTTTTAACCAGATGTTTAGCGTTCATTAACTGAAATGCGAATACATATATTGTGCTTTAAGCAATAATTGGAGCTACATTTAATGGTGGTAGTGGTGTAGGGCATGGTGACTTTTTAGGATTGTCACTGGTTAATCACACATCTCCACAAAAGGGCATTTGGCAAAACTGTGATGAGGTCTTAGTGTCATCACTAGTAGAGCATAGGATAGTATAGTCATTCACAGGACTTTCCATACAAACCTTAACGGTGAAAGAGAAAGCAGTCATCTCTCCTGAGGTGAACTGATATTTGAGCAATCATACCACTGATCCTCTAAAGCCGGATGCTCACTGATGTATGTGGTTGTAGGAGGCTGTGGTAATGTATGTGCCTTACAACAGCGTACATGGACAGTACCTTGCAACCGAGTACATGGACAGCACAGAGACACAAGGCTTTTGATCTGTTCTTACAACAAATGGCATGTCCCATTGGAAAACTTTGAAACGCTGTGTCACCTATGTACAACCTAGTACTACTACTTTGTCTTCCCCACAGTGCAGCTGAGTGAGCAAAGCTCTCAAACCTCTGAAATGAACTTCTGTTGTAAGTACAAATTTCTTACTAGTATGAAAATGCTCCCAAATCAGCAGCTTCCCCGTTTCTTTTTGTACAGTTTGGAAACCAACTCTGCATTCTTATGTCCCTTCTTCCTCTTTAACCTCAACGGGCACTTTCAAAATTAGAAATGAACTTAGAGTATTATTACACAAGTACTAGAAATTATTTAAGCTGATCCTTTTCTTAGGGAACCAGTGCCTTAACTATAGACTCAGCAAACTCAAGCTTTCGACTTACTCCTCACTCAGTATGGTGGGTTCAATGTATAGTACTGTCTCCAGTCGAAGCTGATACTTCTCTCTGTTGAGGGGGAGCCACTTTGACTTAATATTTAAAAAGCATGCCACAATACTTTATTATGCTCCTCTCTGCTCTTGCCCTTCAGTAAAATGTCATTTTGGAAGAAGATAACGTGTTTCAATTTCTGATATGTAACCACCGTTTTATTAACAACTCACTTTGGCACACAATCACAAGCGGATCATTGGCCCCACCTTTGGTTTTTCTCCGCTTGAATTTTTGAGTACATGAGTCTGCCCAGACATCGTAGGCATCTTGGTAATTTCCCTCCCCGCACTTTGGGTAGGACGCTAGTAACTATAGCTTTCGTTCACTCGGTAGCGCTCAACCTGACCACTGAGCGTTCCAACTACATTTCCCATCATGCCTCTGACCATCACCACGCAAGGTCACGGCAGCCGCATCATTTCTGGGTCGTCCGGGGAAGGCGCACTCCGCTCCCGTCCTCCATGGCGCCAATATTTTGTTGAAATACCGGTTCTCGAGGCTCGTTATTCCCACGAGCCGAGGACCGGAACCACAACAGGTTGAAATGCTGGGTATGATCTTCAATTGAAGTAAGTGCACACGTAGCCTCATGACACATTCGGTGTCAGCACACTCGATCTTAGCCTCCTTAATACTCTCCAGGGGACCCCTTACCCCAGGCTGGCTCGTCCCTCACCATTACTTTTATTCTCTTTTTACAACACTAACAATAGGACTACCCACATTATCGCTCCGGTCCTATGTGAATCGCGCAGCCCTCCCGCAATTGGTGAGTCTGTGTGACGGTATGAAAAGTTTGTGTACACATTGAATGAGTGTGGTCATACATGCATGATGTTAATTTGGTTATTTACTCAGCATGGTGTTTATTTAGCCTTCTTTGTAAAAAACGGTGCAATCATTACTATAGCTTGAGACTGTTTTTAAACTGGTGCGACACTGATGCTGGTAAAGACCTTGCGACTAACACGCAGTTAGTGTTAGAATGCGAGTAAAATCGCCACTCCACTAGATCTGTCACATATAATTAGTATGTCACAGAGCTCTACAGTATGAGTGGCACATTGAGGAGTTCTCTCCTCCACCGGAGGCATGCACGTAAAAGTCAGCATGTAATCACCATACACCTGTAGGGTATGACTAAGATTGAACGTTCCTTAAGTCTTTTTAATGATTGTTGTTTTGGTGTATCTATCCACCTTTATAATTTTTCAGATGGAGACTGGCATTTTACAGATACACATACATCAAACATACAGCGAGGAGTAGCTACTCTGCCCTCGCCTCACAGAAAGTATAGGGAACCCCCCTTTCTGTTAGAGCCCTCACATAGGGGTTGACCTTCTCCCCTGAAGAAAGTCCGGGACCTTCACTGACCACTCTGGACTGAAACATGTCGGCACTAGGGTCTTAGGACCATAATACTCCATTAAGACCCGTTTTTTAGATTTTTTACTGACCCAGATAGACCCAAGAATAAAGGGAAACCTGGGGTCTGCCTGAGGTATTTTATCTTTAACCCCCCCTGTCTTCATCTTTCAAAAGAGCTCCCAACACTGTGGTCGAGCCCACTCCGACTTATAGGGGTAGGGGTGACCCGATGATGAAGCATGACACCACTAGGGTGTGTGAGGGGAACTAAAACAAGAAACGTTCTCTCCTTTACACAAGGTTGTGCTTAGCACAACCTCTCACTAGAGAGGCCCCACCTTTTCTCCCTCTTTTGTTCTCTGTTCATCAACACGAACAACATAGTATCATCCCTGACCATTCTGTTGGTTTATTGGAGTATTTTTTGTGTGAATAATATTTTGAAGGGAGGATATACTCCAAGTAAGATTCCCTCTCTAACCCTTTGGACGCTGGGAGTACCCCCAGCATCTCTTCATGTCAATATAACGTGTTTGAATCCCCAGCACATTCTTCATCACTCTTTGAAAACATGGCATAATTAAGGCTAAGCCAAGAGGCATCTTCACACATCTTTACACTCCCAGTTGTGTTACAAAGGAAATGAATGCTCCAAAATCATCTTGTAACATTACCTGATATGCTCACAGAAGGTGTGTGTGAAGAAGTACAGGATGACAGCAAGACAAAGCTTCTTTTATTTCAGCTTCAGGTACAGCAACATCCTACCCACAGGGCAGCCAGCAGCAACTGACTCTAAGCACTTGGCAACCGGGACCAAGCATTCTTTACATTCTAGAGTCATATGGATAAGATGTTCCACATGGAAGCAGCTGGCTAGCACAGAGCAACACATAGGCAATTACCACACATCTTCCCCCCAATACAAAATTGAAGGTTGTGAGAACAGAAAGTATATTTAATTAAAAACATACTTGAGTAGTTTCTTTGGAGTTTTGCATGTGCGAGTGCTCCTATGCAGAGGAGAAACAACCCTAGAAGAAACAAGTTGATCATCTCGACCGGAGGGAACAAAGGGACATCCAGGAGCAATCCTACTCAAATTCCAAATCATCAAGTTTCACAGCATTAAGAAATAGCTTAGTCACACTACGAGGAGTGGAACATTTTGCACTACCAGACTTCTGGGAAAGCGTACCCTCACACAGTCACCCACACTAACCAAGGTGTGAGAAACCGCATTTCTGGCATCAAAGTTGGCCTTTCTTTTAGGTGACTTGAGATCCTGCAGAGCCTGCCATTGAGCATCTTCATGAATCTCAATGTCAGCACCTTTCCCTCTCATCCAAGTCTGGAACATGTAAGTGTTGGGAATCTTCTTCGCTCATCGCCAGTGTGAATAAGTACAGGGAGACAGGATGACAGCAAGACAAAGCTTCTTTTATTTCAGCTTCAGGTACAGCAGCGTCCTAGCCACAGGGCAGCCAGCAGCAACTGACTCTGAGCACTTGGTAACCGAGACCAAGCACTCTTTACATTCAAGAGTCATATGGATAAGATATTCTACCTGGAAGCAGCTGGCTAGCACAGAGCAACACATAGGCAATTACCACAGTGTGTCCATCAAAGTAGAAATCTGCAGCTCCCCCAGAACTGCAAACACCACTGAGATGTTGAGGAAAGGCATCCTTTCTATCCAGGCATTCCTGTTCAACTTGCACATCTCAACACACATCCTGATTCCTTTGCAACACTCTTGTTACCTTATGCTACAGGTGTAAACCATTTGGAGGCTTCAAACTCGTTAATCACAATCGCTTGCTTCAGTTTGTCTAGTTCTCCTTTGAGTGGTTAAGTCATTGCGAGAAAGTGAATTATTACTTGAGGTTCATGATAGTCCACCACCAGTATTAATGTCACTATTCTTGCTTGGTCCAGTAAACGTTCAAATAATTTAAACCTGAACTCAACCTGTGGCAGCTATGGGACAGAGTAGGCAGATTTAAGAAAATGTTTAAAGCATTTAGAAGTACCAAAGCAATTTTAAAAAATCAAAAAAACAACGCAATAAAAATCCCACTCAAATTTAGAGAAATAAAGAATCTTTTAATGAACAAAATGACTTTAAAACGACAAAAATCCAATAAGGGGAACCAGAGATATGATTTGTAATTTAAAAAAATAAAAATAGCACCAAAAAGTGCAAAGCACCTACTGCACGCAATCAGTCAATCTTGATTGGGACAAGGGTACATTTTGAGGCCAAACGTGATGGAGCGTCGGTTGAATACGAGGACCAGGTTGGTCCAGGTCAGAGAGTTACCTTCAGACTTGAAAATGTTTCAAGATGGTAGCAACCTCACAGGGCTGGGCTGCAGGCTGGATCCAAAGATGGGCTTGTTGACAATAGGCTGATAAAGCACAAGGTTTTAGTGAAACAGCTGATGATGGTGGGAAATGCTTAGAGTTGGAAAAGTTCAGAGTTCCTGCCCAGGAAACCATCGATGTTGATCGGATACTGCTTGGCATCGGGCCCGGAGAAAACATCTACCTTTGGACTTAAACTTTTTTATGGAAGTTGGATTTCTTCATTTGGGCAAGGATGCACCCGGAGAGGGTTTGATGTTGTTGGGTGCCAGTCGGGCCCGTTGAATCAAATTTTCTCAAATGTTCTGCTGCAGAGAAGAACATATTGGGAGTTGTAGCAATGTCAAGCCCACCAGTGCTGCACCCTTGGTAGTTTGGCTGGCAGGTTGATCCTAGTCCCAGTCCCCCAATTGTTCTCCATGCAGAAATTTTGCAGAAAGTTCCTCTATCCCCACTGTTAGTACTAGGCATGTAGAGTGCAGTCTGACAGCAGACAATGGTTCCAGGACTTCAGAAACAGCATTTGGAGGTCAGGACTCATTCCAACAAAAGCTACTGGCAGAGTCCAGGGCAGGTTGAGTAGTAACTGGTCATCGGGGCTCTTTCAGGAAATTGTGCTTCGTGCAGCTTTTGTGTCCCTGTAGCCTAACAGAAGGTTAGCCAACTGACCCTTGTTGTGTAGATGTGTAGTGTGTACACTGTGATGATATGTATTATGGTGGATTCTGGTGAAGGGTGCTGTGATATGGTGTTGTATGGTGCAGCATGGTGTGTTGTTGTGTTGTTGTATGATATAGTGTTGTTTGGGAAGAAGTGAGGAGGTGTGAGACTGATGTTCTGCATAATGTGGTGTTGCATAATAAATTGTGGGTATATGATGGAGTGGGTGATTGGGTGTGGTGATGTATGATGCACCATCATGTAAGTTGTCATGTAGATGTGCTTCCAGTGTAATGTAGGATGGTGGGTGTTGTAAGATATAATCCAGTATGACATGTGCTACTATCTTTTGTGTTTTTTTTGTTAGGTGGTATTGTACATGGAATGTTGTGATGTGGTAAGGATGACGGTAATGTAGTGTGATGATATGGAATTGTTTGAAGTGAGTGTAGAGTTGCTTCATGAGATAGACATTCTTATGAATGGCATGATATTAAATGTTGTACAAAATGATCCAGTATTGTTTTATGATGGGTGATGTGGTATGTCAATGATGTGGTATTAAACACCGTGAGATGGCATTAATATATGGTGTCGTGGTGTATGTTGTACTGTGAGTTGAAGTGTGATGTAGTATGGTATGGTTTGTATGATATGTGGTCTGGTGTGAAGTTTTGACAACAGAGAGAAAAGTGTGCTGTTGTGCAGTGTGATATAGCATAGTGATGTGGAATGGTGGTGTCAGGGTTTGGTCACACAGAATTATCATAATTAACACAACTGCTTAACCATTATGATATTAGGTCCCATTTAGATTGAAAGATTGTGTGGCAAGATACTGGCGCCCACAGATAAGATGAAGTCCCAACAGTTGCTGACATCTCATCAATTGCTGGAGATTTAAAAAATCCCCTTACAGTAACCAAGATGGCTCAATTAAATATGTTAATTGTAAAAAAGCATTAGGTATATTGCCAATTTTCTTTTTTTATGCCCCAAGGAGAAATTATACAAACGTACCCACCGATGAAATAACTGACTTGACTGCACTCCTTTTTAGGTCTCGCCTGACCCTGCGCATGAGCTGGTCTGGCGAGACTTTTAGTAAGGGCTTCAAAAAATGCTACCATGGCCGGCCTAGAGCTTGAGTGCATGTGCGCTGGCGTGCGCTTACGAGCAGAGGCGCCATATGGCTTTCCTCGTCATGCTCATTAAGCGCATCGCTGGCCGCGCTTGATCGCGATCACTTTCGCGGCCGCTTTGATGTTCTCAGTGAGCCGCGTTACTTTGCTTTGCTTTGAAATTGCTTTGCTTTGGTCCATCAAGGCACTACATTTGCTCGCGACAAACATCTTGCAAACCAGCCCAGTGATCACAGACACGCCTCGTGCTGCCCGCGTCTATTTGGCAGCGCGAGACTCTTCCTAAAATAGAGCAGCGGTCGCTGAGCTGTGTTTCCGTCAAGGCTCTCTCTCCCTGCCAATGTCTCCTTTCTCTCCCAGTACCCTCTGTCTCTGGCCCTTCCCCAATGGCTCTCTCTATTCTTCTCTCCCTGTCACCTCTGCAAGCGTCTCCTTTCTTCATGCCCTCCCGTCCTTTGTTGACATTGTCACTCTCTGCTCTCCTCACGCGCCCTCTCTCCTGAAGTGTCAGTAATCATGGCCATTCCTCCCTCCCGTCACTCTCTCCCTCCTTCCCTCGCTCTGTCTGTAACAGCGTCACTGCTTCTCCTGCTCCTGTCTGCCAGTGGCTCCTCCCACTCCCTCACTGTCTGTCTGACACCCTCTCCCATCCTGCCGTCTCCCTCACCCCATCTCCAATCCTGCCATCTCTCTCTCCCATCCTGCTCTCTCTCACCCTCTTTCTTCCACCCTGCCATCTCTCTCACCCTCTCTCTCCCATCCTGCTATCTCTCTCACCCTCTCTCTCCCATCCTGCTATCTCTCACCCTCTTTCTTCCACCCTGCCATCTCTCACCCTCTCTCTCCCATCCTGCTGTCCCTCTCACCCTCTCTCTCTCCCATCCTGCCATCCCTCTCACCCTCTCTCCCAGCTCGTCTGCCAGACTTCCTCTGTCAGACCCCCCGCCTTCACTCACTGCCCTCTTCTCTTTCTCTCTGGCATCTGTCTCCCCCTCTGCTAGCCCGTCTGTCCTTCCTTCCTTTGACAGTAACAGTCTGCTATTCTTTTTCTCTGCTCCCCTCTTTCTCTGTCCTCCTTTGTGCCCTCCCTTTAGTCTCTGTCCTCGTTCTCTCGCGGCTCCTGACGTCCACCATCTATGCCTTTCTCTCCCATCCCATCTACCCCTCTCCGCTCACTCTTTCTCTTATTGTCTCTCTCTCTCTCCATCCTCTCTGCTACCCCTTTCTCCCTCTTTCTATCACATCGACTTTATACTGTTCTCCCTGGCACCCTCTCATTCTATCTAATCTAACCCTTTTGTTTCTTTTGTCTCTCTATTACTAATTATACCTTTCTCAAATTCTCCCTCTCGCTCTAACATCCCATCTACTACCCCACGCTCCTGCTCTCTATGTCACAGTGGGAGAGTACTGTTCTCTCTCCTCGCCTGTCTATTAGCCCTCTCTCTGACACCCAGACGCTGCTACTCCTTCTTTCTCCCTACCTCATTTCCCCTGCGTTCCCTCTCTGCACGTGAAAGAGAGGTGCAGAGAGGGAAATGCGATTCTGCTGCCACGGCGATTTTCACATAATTTTGTATTTGCTGCATTTGCCACGTCATCCATCATCTGCAGATTGTAATAAAAACAGATTTTTATGTTTCAAACGGATGAAAAGTTACAAAAACTATAGCGACTCGGATTCCTGCGCATGCACCGGAATGCTTTTCGCTAGATTTGACTGGCATTTTTAAGTTATTTATTGCTGTATTTGGGTGTTAAATTGTAACTAATAAAGTTCACCCTATTCCCAGACACTATTGCCAGGTGTACAAATATTGAAGTAAAACTATGATAAAATGTGCCGAATTATGCTGCATAATTTGCCTTTTCTTGCTGCATAATTTGTGCAACCCTGCCACATAATTTGGTCCTCTTCCGTCACACAATTGCAGTGGCCCTGGATAAGGTATAAAGCCAATGGTAGGTGCAGTAGGCTTCATGGGTTCACCGAAAAAGTCATGCCAGGTTTCATAAGTTTAAAATACATAAATTAAAGGTGGGCGGGGAAACATGGCGGCTGGAAGCTAACAGCCGTGGACGAGCTCCTCCTGATGCGTGTTACCAGACCTCCCATGGGATCCCCCCTTAACTTTTTTTTTCTAGTTTTTTGATTTCTACTTTCTCATTCATTGATTTTTCCCTTTCCCCCTGTGGTTCTCTGGGTGGACCGTTAAAAGGGAGATACATACATTTTTTTCCTTCTGTCCGGTGTTTTGTGTGCCAGCCTTTGGAGCCGCGAATGGTGCCTGACTCGTGGAGTGGTGTGCCGCCATCGAAGCTCTCGCCGCTGTGGGGCGGGAGTGGAGGCGGCGGCTCCTCTGCATGCAGTTCCGGGTCCTGCATGGTAGAGTCAGCACCTGTGCGTATGCAGGCGGCGAGAGGTCAGGACTGATAGCGGCTGGGAGCTGCGGTGATGTAGATAAGAACCGAGGTGTGTTTCAGGAACCTCAGGAGCCTTACTGGAGCGGGAGTGTGCTGGGCCTGCCAGAGCCGGTGGGGATTGTCTTGGAGGTGTACAGGCGAATCTGAGGAATCCGAGGAAGACGATCTAGTCTATTCAACGGGTGGGCTCCCAAAACTGCATGGAAAATAAGGAAAGTAGTCTCCCGTGCAATGTTCCCCACAGTATTCAACAAAGTCTCAAACCATCGGTGTGTCGGTATACTCTCCATAATAGGATTGCGAAATTCGACACAGGCATCGATTCTTTCACATATACCCACGTGTCACCTCCAGTTGCAGAGGTAAGGGCCACTGCTAGGCAGGGCAAGGGGAAAACCACCACAGAGAATATTTCTCCAGGGAGTGGAAGAGGGAAGGGAAGGGCTAAGAAAGTCCTATCCTCTAATGTTAAAGTAACTCCCTCTTTGAAGACTTTTAATAAAGTCTTATCTACTCCCTTAGATAAGGGATTCAATAAAAAAAACTAGCATGGCATCTTTAAGTGCAACTTTGAGTGCACACACAGCCCATCTGCAGATCTCTCCATCATATCAAGAAGATAACTTGCCCCCACTGCCACCTCTATCTGGGGTAACAAATGGGGTAACGAATGCAACAAGTGCCCCGGCTCAGCGACCGGTAGTCATTCATCCCTCTATTGATATTTCTAATAGGTACCTGGTCTTAGAAAATCAAGGGAACAAAGATAATAGGCTGGAACTTTCTCAAGTACTGGCGACGGCTGATGTAGCGGTGGTATCGCTTCCAGTCTCTAATTCTCCTGGCCCCCCCCCCCGATTTACCAGATTTACCGGATCAACCTAAAAAGGATTCTTCTACTACTGTGGAGGCTGGATCACTTGCGGACATTTTGATGGCTTTAAGGGATGATATAGGGGGAATATTTACTATATCTGAAACCAATCAAGCCGCAGTTCAATCCTCATGTGAGGTATTAGCTAAAAGAGTTGAAGAAGTGTCACAAAGAACTGATGTCCTGGAATTTGAAATCCCAAAAATAAAGTTAGCCTTGTATTGTTCTTCAGTGGAAATGGACAAATTAGTCCATCAAAATAGGGAGCTGAAAGACGATATAGAGCGTCTTGAGAATCATGCCCGAAAAAACAACTTAAAAATTCTAAATATCCCTGAAGATTTGGAGGGGAAAGATCTTAAAAGTTTTGTGATTTCTCTTTTAAAGGACACAATTCTTAAGGACTCTCCGGAACCCAGTCTAGCCCAGGATATTCAGCGAGTCCACCGGGATACTTATAAGAGGAAAATTTTCTTACATACTCCCTAAAGGAAAAAATCTTATCCTTGGCCCTGAGAGCAGGCCTGGTTACATGCAACTCCTTTTCTAGTCCTTTCTCCTTTTCCATCAGGTCTGATATATCTCACATCACTGCAACGAAGCAGTGGGAGCTGGGCAAAAGAATGACAGTTCTAAATTCATTGGGGGTTAAGGTACAACTAAGATTTCCGTCATCCCTTCGAATTATGTGGAATAACCACATGTACAATATGCGACAAATCGAGGAGGTAGACACCCTCATTGATAAGTTCAGGAGTGGGGGTGAGGTATAGATTAGGGGGGGGCTTTGTCTTGAATTAGTAAACACAATAATGGTCATCTCGCTGGGCTCTCTAGAGTGGTTTGGTTTATGATTTGTATAATTGTATTTTCTTTTAGCATCAGTGGGACCTCGCCCAGAGGGCTATGCCCGGAGGACCAGGAGGGGTTTCCCAGGGTAGTAAGGGGAGTTCACTGGGGCAGGGATGGGTTGTGGGTGGGAGGGGGGCACGGGTGCAGGCGAATTGGGAAAAAATCTAAAAAATATCCTCAATCTCAGCCTTGTTTTTGAAATTAAGCCATCCTTAGATCATTTGAATGATATCTTCTTAATGAACAGACTCCTGTGGCCTTAATGAGTAGTAAAATTAAATTCATCTCATGGAATACCAATGGGCTCAGATGCCCACGTAGGCAAAGATTGGTTTTGAAATATCTGGAACAATCTTCTGTCCAGATTTGCCTCCTCCAAGAGACGCATCTGAGCCATCTGAAGTGCAGGACCATCTTTGGTAAATATTGTTGGATTGAGCTTGTTTGATCCTTTGAGCAGGTTGCACATAATAGGGGGGGTGGCAATTATAATTAGATCAGGGGCAAAAGGTAACATCAAATCGGTCTCCTCGGATCAGTCTGGGAGATGGATTATAGCACAGATTGAAATAGGGGGGACTGAATTGACGATAGTGTAATTTTACGGCCCAAATGTCGATGATCCAGCATTTATATGTAGTATGCAGGCTAATTTAACAGAAATCACTATCCCAATAACTATCGGAGGTGATTTTAATGTCCTTCTCAGTCCCCTGCGGGACAGATCTTATCACAGTTATCATGTGGGTGCTCCAAGTATACGCCGAGCAATGGTCAATATGATTCATGATCTTGGGTAGGCTGATGTTTGGAGGGCTAAGAATGGGGACAAAATGTGCTTTACTTTTTTCAGTAAAAAATACGGTCACTCTTCACGGATTGACTATGTTTTAACTGACTAGCTGGGATTGGAGAATGTTGGTGATATTTCTATTCTACCTAGTATCCTTTCCGACCATGCCCCTATCTCTTTTTCTTATATAGGAGGTAGACAAAATCCCAGATCCAGGTGGACTCTGAAAAGGGCAATGCTTTCTGATGCTGATATAATAAGTGCACTTAAAGCTTCCATCATAGACTATTTTGCCCTCAATATTGGTTCCACCTCCCTCGACTTTGTCTGGAATGCTTTTAAAGCACATTTACGTGGGCTGCTTCATAGTTTGTTCTGTTCAAAAAATAGGGAGGAGTCTCTGGAATTCCAGAAGTTAGAAAAGGAGATAGGGAAGTTGGAAGACGAGAGGCTAAGTAGTCCACAGTTATCTATTGTTAGATTGGCACAAGTCAATAATGATCTTGATCGCCTCCTTTAGGAATATAGGGGAAAATTGGTGTTAAAAGTAAAAGCCCATTGGTCTGTTCATAACATGCAGCATTTCGAATATAGTGAAAAGGCCGGGGCTCTTTTGGCTTGGAAGGCATGGGCAGATCGAGCCAAGAACAATATAAATGAATTATTCATTGATGAGAGTGGAGCAACTTCATGTGAACAGGAAGATATGCAAAGATGTCTCCTCTCTTTGTTCTCAGACCTCCATAGAGAAGAGATTACTCCCAGCCCAGAGAACATCCAAAACTGGCTGAGACTTAAAGAATTACCAGTTTTAACTGTGAGTAGTCGAGCCTCTTTAGATGCCCCCATTACTGAGGGTGAAATAAAAATACATATTAATAAGACTAAGAATAACAAGGCCGCTGGGACTGATGCTCTCCCAGGTGAGGTTTATAAAATCCTCCAGGATGAATTGGCCCTTAGGCTGTGTGAACTATTTAACTATGTCTACCGTTCAGAAGGTAGAGTTCCAAATTCTTGGAAGGAGGCTATGATCGTCCTTATTTTAAAGACAGGAAAAGATCCTCTTAAAGCCGATTCTTACAGGCCAATCTCCCTGCTTAATGCTGATTACATGATCTTTATGAGCATTTTGGGAGGGAGATTGGTCAAGTTAGTCCCGCAGCCGGTAAACATGGACCAAAAGGGCTTTATTCCTGGGAGGTATATTCAGGAACAGACCCTACGGTTGATTGGTAGTATTGATCTCGCTTTTGCGCGGTCGGTGCCCTTGGCTGTGGCAGCATTTGACGCAGCTAAGGCATTCAACCGTGTCTGTTGGGCCTTCTTGTGGGAAATCTTAACGATAATGGGATTTGGTCCAATTTTTATACAGACATTGATTAATTGTTATCAGGGCGCCTCAGCAGTGATTTTGTTAAATGGTATCTTAACACCAAGTTTCAATATTGCGAGGGGAACGAGGCAGGGCTGTCCCATCTCGCCCTTACTTTTTGATTTATATATAGAGCCTCTCGCCCAAGCAATAAGATTGGATGAATCGATTGCTCCTTTTAGTGTCCATCTCTAAGCAGCAATTTAGCCCTCTATGCGGACGATTTGCTGCTTTATACTGACAATCCTGCCGATGTGCTCCCTAGAGTGGAAGCTCTTTTGGAAGAATTTGGCTCATACTCGGGATAACTTGCAAACTCCTCCAAGACAGAGGTAATGTGTTGGAATGTCGACAATTGGGTTGGTAAAATAAGTAAGGAATTTAGATACCTTGGGATAATCATAGTCAACAACTTAGATGACATCCCTAAGATCAATCAAAAGAAGGTGTCTAAAGAGATCGATCGCCTTTTTGCAAGATGGAAGAATTTGTCTCTTACAATTTATGGCAGGGTCAATTTGGTAAAAATGGTAATCCTGCCAAAATTGACCTACTAATTTGGGACATCCCCCTAGATTGGCCATTTAGAGATATAAATAGGATCCAAAGTAAAATAGGCAGTTTTATCTGGTCTAATAAAACTGCAAGGCTCTCATGGAAGAAATTCAGGCGTAAGCTCCTGAAAGGGGGCCTTGCACTTCCTGATATACTTTGGTATTCTTTTGCTTTTCAGTTTAAAAATATTCGGACACTACTTGGTACAGTAGGGGGATCTAACTGGGGGAAGATACTAAATTAAATGGTTATTTTCGAGGGTGGTGGAGGTTTTTTTTATATTAAATTTGGGGTGCCCAGCGTCTTCAAAAAGGTTCGCCTCAAAGTCTTAAAAGCAGCTTTAAATGTATGGTATAGGGTTAGGAAAAAATGGGGGATTGGTTATTATTCTGATTTTGCTCCCATCTGGGATTCTCCTGGGTTACCTGCCTGTCTAGAGGATAGCCTCGCATTGCCCATCAAGAAAGCCGGTATTTTGATTTGGTCCAATCTTATATCCCCAGATAGAATTCACCCTTGGGAGGTATTAAGGTCAAAAATAGGAAATTCTTTCTCAAGATTTAAATACTTACAACTGGCTTCTTGGTTTATAGCTGAGAGACTCTATCGGTGGAAACTGGGAAATTGAGCTTCGGTGTCAGAACGCAAATCTCATAAAGGAGGTTGGGTTTTGTTATCAGAAGCTGCAGGATGCCGATGATATAGATCTTTCCCCACAGCATGTAGCTTGGAATATGTCATCTTTGGAGGTTACTGCTATAGATTTGTATGAACCTTCTCTCCAGATTATATATAAGTCGGTTAAACCAGCCTCATTAAAAAAGAGCAACTTCTACGTAATCAACAGGTTGTATTATACCCCCATGAAAATAGCCAGATTTGCCCCCCTCTCCTCTTCAAAATGCCCAAGATGCGATTTTTCCCCGGCTGACGACCTACATATATTTTTTGAATGCGGTATTTTAAAGGGGTTTTGGCAGAATGTGGAATGCGCTCTTGTTGCAATTCTTAAAGTTAAGTTCAATTTGAATTTATCCATTGTGATATTCGGCATCGATAACAATCTGATTACTTTAATGTCAGCAACACAAAAAGGCTTGCTTCTGTATTTGATTCTTATTGCTCGGAGGGAAATATGCAAGCTATGGAAGGATACACAGCCCCCGCTCTATGAGAACTGGCTGGAGGCCTCACTGGGTATGGCCCGTTTGGACCTTGGACATTTGATTGATAATGGATGTAACATCTGGCCGCAGCTCTTAGAATGGGGCAAAGAAATGAGACTGATTTAATGTGCCTAAGTCCAATGGTTACACCAAATTTCATACAAAGAAGCTGGCCCGGCTAGGCCTACAGCCAATGCAATAGCAGAAGCCTGGGGTGCCTACGATGGAAGGATGGTTTCTTGCATATATTTGCAGCCGCTTTATGGTGAGATGAGGACAAAAAAAATTAAATAAATAAACAAACAATGGGGGCAACTAAAAATATGTGCACTGGCTGCAGAATTGGATGAGTTGGGCAAGAACAGCCACAATCCAATGTAATGGAGCGCTTCAACAGACAATATTTCATTTCGCTGTTGCAATACCAATTTGTACACTAATGTACACCAGTGAACTATGGCAGAAGCCAGAAGGACAATGTCAGGCTCTCCACTTACGAAGTGGACCAGAGGAACCAACACATTTGTATTGTTTTTATTTATTACAATTTTGATATGCTAGACAGCAGCCACACTTTTCTACAACATAACTTTAACACATTGGCATTGCCAATAGCTCTTGCTAAACACTTAAATGGTCCCAAAGGCGAGACCTATTGGCTATGCCAATGCTTGTTTAAGTATCGCCTAAGTGCATGCACTGGCTGTTGCAAAACATATTGTTATATTACAGTGGTCTTAGAGCATACCCAGTGTTTACCATTGATTGGCTTCATTGTCACTCCCATTTGCTTTCTTCTTATTTGTTAGCTATGTGTGCTTTCCTGCTGCATCTTGTTTTTGTCACACCCCCAGAGCATGGACACATTACTATGTCTTTCCACTTCTTGCTTTTTCAGGGGCTACTTTTTTCTTTTTATTTAAGGGCTCTATGGGAATGAATGTGTCTTTCAGTTATCTCGCTCTTGTGCATCTCTATCTCTCCCCTGTGTTGCCTTCTTGTCCATGTGCTTTCTCCCAGCAAGCTCCACGTTGCTCTCTTTCACCTGTTTACTCTCCCCACCCGTGCTTATGTGTGGCTTTCGCCCCATATCCCCCGTTTTGCTTTCACCACCTACTTGCACCCCTGTGGTGCTTCCTCCCACTCATGCTTCTTCCCCATTCCCTTTAAAAGATGCCCTTGCTTGACCTCCAGTCTTTATCGCCTGTGTTACTGCCGCCCCCTCCTGTGACTCCCTGTTGCTTCTACTCAGCCATGTTTGCACCCCCACTGGTTTTAAAAACCAAAGCTTCACCTGTACCCCATGTTGCTTTCACCCATGATCCACTGTATTGCTCCCACCCCCACACTCGCCTCCCCGCCGCCGTTGCTTTCCCTCCTCTGTTGCTTCCTTCCACCTGCTTTAAAAAAATGCTTTTGCATGTTTTTTTCTTTTTAGTTACTGATCCAAATCGAATCCAGAATTAGAAAGAAAAGAAAAAGCAGCCACATCATTTTGTAGGTGTACATACGTGGTGCATGGCCCTACTCAAAGATACTAAAAGATGCTGCAGTATATTTGAAAGGCTGTTTATTGAAATTCTTTAGCCATGCATCAAAGTTGCCGTGCCGCAATCATAAAGCCATTCCCAAAGCCAAGTGCAAGGTGCAAAGTGCAAGATGTAGACCCTTCAGTCACCAGGGCCATTTCCAAAAACATACAAACGAGGATTCTGCAGCTTGCTTGGATTCCACCTTGCACAGCCAGTGTACATTTTTGTTTCTTTTGATGATATTTAAAAAACTTCTGTTTGGAATATATTCAAAACATGATTTATTCTTGAATATTTCTTTCATCTATATTGATTATTAAAACAATCATTGACTTTGTATATTTCTTTCTTATATTTCCGTTAAATATGTATATCATCTATTATTATTCCAATGCATTGTGAGCCACGTACAGTTTAAATTCAGGAAAAATATGAATCTCTTCTCTGTTATGAAGTGTCACACGAGGTGAGATCTGCAGGACCATAGGGGCTCAAAGACAAGTTGAAGTGGACATTTCGGAAGGATAGCTATAAAAGTGATGTCTTGTTTCATACTGCTTTGTCAGGACACAAGATGGTGGTGAGAGAAATAAGTCTCTTCTGAGAACTGCTTAGACATATCAAGACAGTAGGCTGTAGGTACCACGGGGGAGAAGAGATCAGCGAATAGCAATTGGACAATCTGGTGCGTACTTAACATAGACAAGAAGAAAATCTAAGAATAATGGTAAAGATAGGAATTTGCACTTTCCTTCTAAGATTTATGTTGAGAGAGGTCTGTCTTTTGAGATAGAACTACATATTGGCTTTGAGAAAGAATACTTCTAAAAGTGACAGAGAAAGAAACGATTTTGCATTAAGGGCCTTATTACATGTTTGGCAGTCTTGTGTAGTGCCGTATCGTTGGTGGTGGTGTGAGCATGGTGAGCTCGGTGGTACAAGCGCTGTATTATGAGTTGGGTGGATCAGCCTTGCGAAGACTACAGCTGGACCGCCGAGACCACCAGCAGACAGTTGACCACTGGGTTCACGTTCGTGGAAAGGCAGCCACCACAGGGGAGCTGCAGAGCGCATTATGAGTTGCCTGTTCCATGAGCAAACCATGGCAGTCCGACCGCCAGCTTCAAGGTGGTGGTGACAAAGGATTTGGGGTACATACTCAATCCTTTCTTCTTCTTCCAGGCAGATTACAATGGGGAACCCTTTCTCCAGGTCCTCCCTTCACGGGAGGATCTTCACCCTGAGGATCATGACCCTGTGTGCGGTGATCTATAGGTGAGCTATTTTTGTACGATATACCCATTGCCAGAACTGCCCACATATTGGGCGTATATGGTAATGTCCCACATATATCATGCCTATGTGTGCATCTCACACATGTGCCGTCGCATTGCACACACAGGCACTGATATATTTGGTAACATGTACTCACCACCGTTGCAAGATCCCTGCCTCGACACTGCCGGTCCCGTGGTCAAATTGTATTATTGCGGTCTTTGGACCGCCAGTGCATTGGCCTGCTGGCAGATGCAGTCCTATGGCAGTTGGACCACCAAACTCGTAATAAGGCCCTAAGTATCTCAGAAAACAGAATAAGCTTGCACAGACAGTGTTTGTGATTTCCTTACATTGTTAGTTACAGAGACGTTACTGGATTCACTCTGTATTCGACTATCCAAATCTCTTGTAATTGCCAGAAAAAAATCTGAAACTCTCTAATTACTTTTACACCTGAACTAAAACTTTTTGATGAACTACTTATGATCCTGGCAATTCCATTTTATCTTTTAATATTCCCAGAGTATCTTTCTTGTTCCCTCTCTTCTTTCTTTCCTCTCTTATCAGCCCTTTTCATCTTTCCCACCTTTCCATTACTCTTCTGTTCATAACTTTCTCCTGTTTCCTCTTTTCTATTAGTTCAGTACACTCTTCTTACCACCTCACATTCTTTTCTTGCTTCTTCATCTCCTTAGCACTATTCCACTTCTTGACTTGCACACTCAGATTTCAACCCCTTCTTTATTCCTTTGCCTTCTCTATTTTAAGTCTAAGTCTCTTGGTTTCAACGTTTCCACTTTATTTCCTATTGCATTCTTTGTGTTGTGAGGTCCATCGGTTTTCATGTATACCCTCTCACACTCCCAAGTTGAGTGAGCTTTATAAAATTGTATAATTAAAATAAAATGAAGAGCAAACAAGAGAAATCCCCTAAAATTAGTAGGTTGCACCTGACGTACTGGAAAGAAATAAAGTAATAGTGGCAAGGAATGCAGCTGGAGTTTGGGCAAAAATTGAGAAAGGCTGCTATGTCTGTAGCAACCAGAAGAGATGACCTGACAAGTGTTTAGTTTGTAGTCAACTGGGTAGTAATTTGGGGAATGGTGGAGCAGGATGAGTTGCTGTCACAGTATACATAAAGGGGCGTAGCTTCAAGGTTGTGTTTGCGGTGTTACATCCCTCCAATAAATCTCTTCTGTAGTAAACAGTTGGGTAGAATTGCTCTGAGTCGCGTATAGTGAGGTCTGGTATCTATTTGATTTCAGTTGGATTTTGAAATAAACGCACAGACGAATGCATACTCTCTCTCTCTCTCTCTCTCTCTCTCTCTCTCTCTCTCTCTCTCTCTCTGTCCCCCCTTTCATGTGTGTTGAAGGTCTTCAAGAATGTCGGTTGTTTTACAAAATGGTGTGTTTATCTCCATTTAGTGAAGATAATAATACACATTTCTCTCCCATTCCACTACCCGTTCCACTGCCCATTAGGCCCCTCTCATGACCTGCTTGTTGTATAATGATTTGAGCTGGATATGCTAGCGTGTTTATTGGAACATCTGAAGATCACCTCCCCCCCAATATTTTTTACCAAGATGTGCCCTTGTTCACACATAGCAAACCTCTTTTCCCAATTAGCTAGTTTTATGACAATTAGTTCATGATTGGCATTTAGGACTCCTTTATGGGGTAATTTGTTATGTCAGGAGAACTATAACTAGAGTGTAATAAAATTAGTATATATAAAAAATTAGTACAGGACTAGTGCAGTGATGATGGAAGTACTATCATGAAAAAATATCTTTCTGTGTGTCACTGCATACAGAGCACAGGAAGCACCAAGAATTGCAGATGAGTGGTCCTTCTAATAATAGCTACCACAAGAGGGACCAGCAACTTCCTTGCTATACGACACCCGGCACAGGTGTTTCACATGTGGATACATTTCAGAAGTACCCTTTAAGCCTAATAAGGTGTATGCTGACTACTCGTGTATCTCCAAGTTGATTTATCTGATGGCTTTGACTGTGTTTCCTGTTCCCAATTAGCGACTGATGAGTAGGCGTGCTCTATCTACCTGCTTGTGAAAACCCTTTGGTGATATTATCATGACTTTCTACATTTAACAAACTTTAATAACAATGATTTTTGGCCCAGCTATGCAGAGCAAGAGGTGACTAGATTTGATGTTTTCATGGTGATTTCTACTTTTGAGTTTGACTTACTTGAGTGATTTGATTGATACTCTCACAACACATCTTGATGTCCTTTACCCACTTAAATAATTTCTGGTATTCGTGGAAAGGAGTTTTGTAATAGCAAGACAATAGATATTGAATCGGTGTGGGAGTTTATGATCCATTTCCTCATGCCTTGCCAACCTATGTCCACTGATCATTCCAGCTTCCTGGTTGCTGGGGTCTACTGCCTGCCCCTACGTCACCCCGAAATACATATTACCTTTACTTCACACCTCCACCCAGCAAGGGTGTTTTTTTCTTTCGCTTTTTTTTACTATTGGCAGAGCAATATCTAGCATAGTAGTGGCTGCATATCCACACCAACTTTGAGAGTGACTGGGTTAGTGTGGTTGGTATGTGAATGGCTTAGGCCATTCATTCTTCTAATAACTGAACTAAACTCCTCCTTTTTAGGAGCTAGCTTTAGGAATGCAAGTTGTTTGTTGATTCCTACATACAGTGTATTACCGTAGTCCAGCCTACTTGTGATAAGTCCTGCATGAGGTTCCTTCTGGTATTGGCTGGGAGCCACCTGATGACCTTGCAGAGCATGCTTACAGTGTGGAAGCAGGTGGATGAGACTGCGTTTACCTGTTTCTTCATGGTAAGCTTGCTGTCCAAGAGGTTGCAGGCGTGGTCTGTCGGGCGGAGAATGGGCCGAGGTCAGCAGGCCACCATGCTTTGCTCCATGGAGAGGTGTTGTTTCCAAAGATGAGAACTTCTGTCTTGTCCCTGTTGAGCTTCAGACAGTTGTCCTTCATCCAGTCGGCGGCATTCATCATCATCATAAATCTGTGAAAGCTATCTCTGGTACTGGTGAAGTCTTTTGACAGCAAGGTAATGAGCAGAGTGTTGTTGGCGTAAGAGATGATGTTGAGTATATGTGATCTGACTATGCTGGCCAGTGGCCTTATGTATGTGTTGAAGAAGGTGGGGCTGAGAGACAATCCTTGGGGGAGGCTGCAGATAATCTTCTTGGGTTCCAAGGTGAACTGTGGGAGACTGATTCTCTGGGTACTTCCAGTGAGGTATGAGGTGATCCATTCCAGGGAGTCGGCCTGATACAGATGTGGTGGAGTCTGTTGATCAGGATGTGATGGAAGCTGATGTCGAAGGTGGATGCCAGGTCCAGGAGGATGAGGGCTGACTTTTTTGCCGCAGTCCAGGAGAGCTCTGATTTCATTGATGTCTGCTTTCAGGCCTGTCTCAGTTCTGTGGTTGGCTTGGATTCCGGATTGAGAGGGATCCAGGAGGTTGTTACATTACAGGTCTTTGGTGAGGTGCTGGTTGAATGACTTCTTGAGAAGCTTTGCTGGAAAACAGAGCAGGGAGATGGGCCGGTAGTTCTTTGGTTCTGCAGGGTTGGCAAATGGTTTCTTCAGGAGGGGCCTCACTTTAGCATGTTTCGAGTCCTCAGGGAAGAAGGCGGAGGTATTCAGGAATTTCTTGAACTTGTCGCTAATTGTCTTGCCCCTGAGCTTGAAGAAGTGGTGGGGACAGGGGTCCGTTTGTGCACTGAGTGTACGGAGTTCATCATGGAGATAGTGGCATGAGTTGTGAGAGGGTCCCAGTGGGTGATCAGGTGTTTGAAGTTTATGTTCATGGGTGTGAGCAGGCTGATGCTGTCAGTGTTGGTGGGTTGGGTTGGAAGTTTTCGTAGATGGCAGATATCATGTTGAGGAAGAATTCCGCCAGTGTGTCACACAATTCTTGGGAGGGGGTGATTCTGTTCACAGCTGCTGTGGTGTTGGAAAACTCCTTCACAATGACAAAGAGCTCCTTGCTGACTTCTATGTGGTCGGTTAGGGCACTCTCCTTTGTTTCTTTCAGGAGTCAGTGGTACTGGTTGAGTGCTGTCTTGAAGGCGGAATGGTCTCCTGTGTCTTTGCTGGTGCGCAATTTCTCTCTAGTTGCCGGCAGTTGTACTTGGTGGATTTCAACTCTGAGGTGAACCAGCTGGCTCTTTTAACTGTCCTTTGGATTTGGCTGGCTTGGCGATTGTGCTAGCGCATTTTGTGATCTATCGGGAGAAGTTCTTCACAGCCTGTTCTGGGTTGGATGTTGTGTCTGGGAGGTGTGAGTTGAAAACCATGTTCCACTGGTCTTCAGATATCTATTCTAAGTTTCTGCGCGTGGTGCCGGGTGTTAGGTGCCAGCTTTGGTAGGTCCTGGGATGGTGAATTGGATGCTATAATGGTTGGTTCAGGTGAGCTGAGAGACGTGGTTATACTTGACTCTGTCACTGGAAGACAAAATGGGGTCAAGCGTGTGTCCTGCGATGTGGGTAGGGTGGTGACTAGTTGCTTGAGCCGATGTTGCTCATGCTTTTCAGGACGTCGTTTGTGTTGGTGTCGCTAGGGGTCATTGAGGTGGAAGTTAAGATCTCCTACGACAATGTAGTGCTCAGATTGGATGGCGATCAAGTTGATGAGGTCAGGTAGGGCATTGCAGAAGCTGGGGCATGGTCCTGTTGGTGTGTAGGCAAGGGTACCTCTGATGGTGCTTTTCCATATGTGTGGAGTTGGAGGTTGATATGCTGCATTATTGAGGTTGATTTGTCTGAGATGGTCATGCATTGCATGGTGTCATTGTAGATGATGGCTATTCCACCTCTGTGTTTATTGGTTTGGTCCTGGTGTGTTATCTTGAAGCCTTCAGGGGTGGCGTTGGCGAAGTCCAGCGCAGAGGTGGGGTTCAGTCACATCTCTATGAGGAAGATGATGTCTGGTGTGAGGGATGAGATTGAGTCCCAGATGTCAGTGGTGTGTTTGGAGAGAGAACGTGCATTCAGTAGGATGCACTGGAGTTATGCTGCGGTAGTCTCGGTTGGCGAGGTGGATGCAGTCGTGTTTGTGGTGAATCTGGCATTGTTGGTTGCTCCTGTGTTACAGGAGAAAAGTCAGTGGCGACAGGTGAAAGGTTCTACTGTTGATCATGAAGATTTGATGCAGCAGCAGTTGTTGCAGCATCTGGGGTCCAGGACTCAGAGCTCTGTGGGTGGCAGGAGGGCCAGAGTTACTGGTGCTAGGCGTGGTCCAGGCACAGGCAGGCTTCCATTTCGCGTGCCTCTTGCACTACGCAGTCACGCTGCAACCTCCATTAATTAAGTCCTCAGAGGTGGGAGGGTCACTGGGAGGTGGTGAGCGGGTGCAGCAGGTGGGAGGGAGAGAAAAATCATCGTGAAGCCAGCAGGCGGCAGGGGTAACAGAGAGGAATAAACTGAAAGAAAAACACAAGGGGTGAAGCAGTTACAATAAACATGAACAAAATGAGGCAGAGATAACAGGCAGCAAGGGGAGTGGACACAAGAACACGAGTCCCATTATAGATAACTGCCTGCTCTCATAGGCAACACCATCAACAGAGATAATCTTGCAAACATCAATAACATTACCTAACATAAATACACTCATGAACAACAACTTTGTGCATTTTATATCATTGAATGATGTTAACGTTTGCTCTAGAGAATCCTTTCCTAAGCCTGGTCATGGCCAGACAGGACTCATGTTGAGAACAAATTCTGCTCTTGTAAGCATTCTGGGTCAATCCATGACCTATAAGGGCTCCTGTGTTCTGTACTGTCATATTGTACTAGGCTGAGCATCAAGTCACCTTTACAATGGGAGCATAATGTTCCTATTTCTTTTGGTATCACATTGAAGGCTGTTTTATATCGCCATGCTGCAAGGGCTTTCATGCTCGTTCTCCTCGTGTCCTTCATGCTGTATGAAATCTCTGTAATAAATAAGTACATTAATCACAGGTACTCTGTCGATTGTCCTTCTCGCCCTGTTCGCTCATTTGTCACAGGCTGTGTGTCTCCCGTCTTCCCAGTTTCTCTCCTCTTCTTATCATTCTGTCATCCTCAGTGTACAATACAAGAATCGAGATACACCCTAGTTTGTGCACACCAAAAATACCAATGACAAGATAAGTCTTCCTCTGAATATGCCACGTTCTCACCTTCTCTTTCCCTCGCCGTGCTGAATCTTCTATCTTTATACACTTTCACTCTATCTGAATCTACTTCTGCTCTTCTCAGCCTAGAACTTGCATCCACGCAATGTAAACTGGTGCTATGTGTACTTAAGTACAAGCATTGTGTTCATAAGTATGTGTTGTGCCTGAATGCATAATGATTAGTTTTGCAATGTGGCCAAATAAGGATGTCCTAAAATGGATGCTGTACATGTGCACTTTCAAGTGGCGGCTCGCCGAGGGAGTGCTGTGGGGTGGTAGGGCAGGGCTGGGGAGGGGCAGGGTGGGGGGTAGTAAACTCCGGCATACGGCAGAACGGAGGTGAGTAAATAAATAAATAAAACAATTTACATTGTGCGCGCTGCATCACCAAGTTGGGGTTTACTACCCCCTCCCTGCCCCTCCCCCGCCCCACCACGCCCTACCGCTCCTCAGCACTCCCTCAGCGAGCTGCCACCGGCCCTTTCTCTTATTCTTGTAGCAGCCACATTTGTTGCTTCTTCCAGATTGTGAGACAGGAGGCCTGCTTACTTTTGGTAGAGTTTACTAACAAAAGCGTGCAGTCAGAGACCACCCTCTCCTCGAGGTGGGCTTTTGAACCCCACACAACTTTCATAACTAGATGACATGCCCAGAAAATGGATTATTATCACCTCCTCCTCTTCCTCTTGCAGGGTCTGATTCTCAAAGGTAAACTAACACTTTTGTGTAAGGTTACTCTTTTTCGGTATTCACAAACTACAATTTCATAAGTAACATCTCGAGACGGAGAATGCCGCACATAACAAAATAGGACTTTAAATGCAGCGTTCTCTTCCCCAACTGCAGAGTATCCTCAGTTGTAAAGTTTCTTGTAATTGTAGTTTGTGAATGACGAAATAGAATAAACTATGCAAAAGTGTAAGCTTACCTTTGTGAATCAGGCCCTGAGACTTCATTTTATTGAGGGGAGCACAAACCCCGGAGACAGGCATATAACTCATGTGCCACTTATAAATAAATAAGCATTGACATAAGCCAGTGGCTGTGCCATAATTGAGTTGTATGTGTGCTTTGTTCTATTTTGTTGTTCTATTTTTGTATTGCACATTATTCAATTCAATTTTATTGCGTAATTAATGAAAATTATTACAATCCACATTTAGTATAACAACATTCATAAATTACTTGATTTATCTCTGTTATTATTATTTTTTTTTCTTTTATTTTTTATATTTTTTTTTCAAGACCATACCGCAAAGTCCCCGAAAGATTATATTTTTGGGTTCTTAGTCTAACGCGTTTTGAGCTGTAGTCACATGGTGGAACGTCCGGCCTTAATCGCTGTGATCCTTTTTAATTATAATGTAGAGCTACTCATTTGCCCGGGAATAGTTTTTTTGCTTCTGTCATAAATTTAAGTCCCCGGCATGCAAGAATTGGAGAAGAGCCACTCAACCAAGTTATTATCGCTTGCCGGCATGTTTTTATGTTCAAGTTAAGAAAAGTAGCTCGTAAGTATTTCCTTCTCAGTGTCATTAGCGCTGGGCACGCGCAAAACAGGTGAATTAGAGTTTCGTTGTGATATCCGCATAGTCCCTTGAATCCAATAACATTGATTTGCAATTACATTCAAACACTCTATTTAAAAAACCATTGACATTTATTATGTACAAAACAAGTATTACATCATATTTAAAAACACAGAACCTGTAATAGTCCCTTCTTTGCATTGATCTAGACAATAGATTTTTCCTTTTGGTGACAAACGAGGAAACAAATTGGGAATATACAGGGAAGACCCTAAAACAAAGCTTAAATTCTTGCACAATAATCAAACAAACAAAAATACCCCGTTATGAACCCGCATAACCGAGAAAACACAACATGAAATTACAGTACACTTTGTCATATATTGCACATCCACTTGAACAAAACTACGATTGTACCCCTTATGAGATATTAATACATTCGTCTCTACAGGTAGGTACCCGTTCCTTAGATTATGCTTTTTCTATGCGTCGACGCGTTTCGATGGGCTTGTTTTTATGCCACTATCTTTGTCAAGACCTTAAGTCTTTTGAGTAATGCTGGCCCAGTCGGTAGTCAATGAAAGTTTTTTTAAAGTATTGACTAAAGTGTGTTGCTAAGTAGATCTGCGGTTTCTGATAAGAGTAGGAAGAAATTACGGTCCAAGCGTGGCGTCGAGTAGCCAGTATATTTTTATCCTTTTGTAAAGATTTGCTTTTTGCCACTCTGTTGGCTATTTTACAGAAAGAGACATGGTCTATTTCTTTGTTCCAGATGTCTAGGAGTTCTAGTTCATGCAAGCTGAAATTCAAGTAGGTTGCCCAAGAGTTTCCGGTAGGCTCTCTATCTTGGGTGCTTATCTCTTGCCAACAAACGTAATCCATGGACTTAGGTGGGGCTAGCCGAAGTCTATGGCACCATTTTACAAACCTTGACATTGAACGTAGATGTTGGATTTGTAAACCAAATTCGAGACGGATTTGAGCCGCAGATGCTGATTTAGGCAGTTTGAACACAGATTTGTAGATTTTATTCTGTAATTCATTTAAAATGTTGGCCTCGCCTCCCGAGCCAAGTTACTAGTCCGTATGATAATGTAGGTTGAATTTGGGCAGACATTACCCTAAGGAGGTGGGTGAGATTGGGACCCCCCATTTTTTGTTGGAGCTGCCTATATGCATAAATAAATGTTTGGGACTTCGCTTTTATAGTCAGAGTGTGTTCTTTTTTTGAGTTGCCTTTCCCAATCGTCACGCCTAGGTACCGGTAATGGTTCTGTTCTTCCAGTACTGACTTGTCAATCATCCATGTAAATTTGATCTTCTTGTGCTCAACTAGCCGCAGTATTTTTGTTTTTTCCCTATTTAGTTCCAATTTTTCTTGTTCTAAATAAGATTGAAGGTTGGTAATTAGGCGTTGTAAGCCTATTGGGGTTTTACTTAGTAAAACAATATCGTCAGCAAACTGTAGAATTGGAATATAGTCGTTCCCAAGTTTAGGTGCATGGCTGTTTATTTGTCCTAGGTTGCTACCTAAATCTGCTAAGAACAGGCAGAATAGGCACGGGGCCAGGACACAACCTTGTTTTAGGCCGTCCTGAGTTTTGATTTTTGATGTTAGGCTCAGACCCCGGCCTAGTTTAACCCTTGCCCATGTATCGGTGTATAGGCGGATTATTGCATTTAGTAGCGTCCTGGGCATCCCCCAGTCTTTGAGCTTTTCCCATAGTCTTGACCGGCTCACTCGATCGAAGGCTGCTCTTATGTCTATAAAACACCCAAACAATCGTTGGTTCTTTTTCTCAGCTCTCTCCATTAGCAGGGCCAATGTCGTCAGGTTTGTTGTTGTCCCCATCCCCTGTCTAAAGCTGATTTGAAAATTGGGAAGTAAGTTGTTATTTTCTACCCATTCTTGAACCTGCTCTAAGAGACATGAGGCGTACAGTTTTCCTTCCACATCTTTAAGAGAGATCAGCCTATAGTTACCTGAGTTTCTTCTGTTGCCCTTTTTGTAGATGGGGTGGATGAGGTTTCCTTTCCACGATGTTGGCATACAGCCAAAGATAAAGATTTGGTTAAACAAAGCTGTTAGGTGGTTGGACCAGAAGTCCCCATTTAGTTTGAATACGGCTGTCGGTAGTCCGTTTGGACCAGGTGCGCCCTCGGGTTTTAATTTCTGTATAAGTTTTGTTACACTTTTGCAGGATGTCAGTACAGGCTGGTCGCAGTCCTGTTTTTTCTTGTCCAGGTCATTAGGCTTATTTAAACTTTCCTGGGAGCCCACTTGGTTACCTGAATCCGGGGCTTTTGTTGACCGTAACATTATGTTAGATGAGGTAGTGTCCTTTGATGCATAAAGGTTCCTTACATGGGCTTCCCAGCCTTCGGCAGTGATACCAGGATCTTGAGACATCTCTTCACCTTTGTTCAAAGTGTTAATAATTCCCCAGAAATCCCGAGAGTTTTGCTTTTTGCTGGCTGAAAAAAGTTTTAGCCATATTGATTCTTTATATTTGGCCTTTGCCGCCCACCGCTTTTTACGATAGTTCTTCCTCAAACTCCTTAGCAGAGTATGGTTTGGTTTAATTCCATGGTTTTTGGACATATGGACGTACCGTTGCTCCCTGGATATTCTTTTTTTTCCAGTCTTAGTTCTTCGGTGAACCAAAGTTCTTTTAAGGTTTTTTTTTTTTGTGTGGCTGGGGGAGCAGAATGCTTTTGAATTAAAACCTCAACCAGGTTTTCCCAGTGTTTTACGTGGTCTCCGTCCTCTTGTTGTTCACATTTTGACATAAATTTGCTTGCTGTTGCCTGAATTTCTTCGGTTTTTCCCCGTCTCCATCTGATTTTTCGGAAGTTAAATTTCTCCGGTAATTGAGACAGGGAGATTATCTTGTTAAACCTGGTGACTGCTGTTTTCAACCTGATGATTTGGGGGTAATAATCACTTTCTGTACGCTGGACTATGTCGTAGTCTACGATACTAGCTGTAATGGTCTTACTTATTATTGTAAAATCAATTGTGGACGAGACTTTCCCACTCGTGTAAGTTGGTCCTGTTGTTAGTTTTCCTTTTTTTTCCCTTCTGAGGATTGTCAAGCCCAGTGTTTCTAATTTGTTCAAAAAAGTTGCTATGTGTTCTAATCCGGGTTTAATGGTCTGATTGCAACTAGATGTCCCATCTCTCATTAGATTAGAATTAAAATCCCCTGAAATTATCCGTTGACATAGCCCGTTTGATTTCTGTAGGACCTTAATGAGTCTGGCTAAAGTTTCCATTTTTTCCTCCTTGGTTGACCGTTCAGGATGAATGTAAACATTTATTATTAAAAATTGTTGTACCAACTTTCTGGTTATTTTTACTACTTGGACCCAGCTTAGCCCCACATCCAACATCTCGGTTTCCCAGTTGAAGTTCTGCGATACGTATGTCGATAGTCCTCCTCGTGGATGTCCAAACTTGGATAACTTCTTTGCTAGAATGTGGTGTTCTGCGAAGCCTGGAATTGCGGGATATGTCAGGTTCCAGGTCTCTTGGAGGAGGAGTATGTCATGTTTTTGTAAAAAGGATTGGGTCTCGTGGTCCTGATCTATACTGCTAAAACCGTGTGTGTTCCATGAGCACAATTTAATTATTTCCGAATAAGCTGTTTCGGTATATTGATTCTGTGTGTTTTTGTTAAAAAGTAGTGCTGCGTCTGTTTTAGGAACTCTGTTGGTTTAGAGTCGAGGGGATCCATGACCAGTCCTGGTCTAAACTAGGTGGTCCATTGTTACAAGGCTGGATTGGGTGAGTGTGCGTTGTTCCAGGGGTTTTCTCCTGGGTGGTAGAGCGGACTCCTCGGAGGCATGATTTGTATTTGCGGCCAATTGGTTCATTCCCTTTTGGTGAGTAAGTGCCTCTGGTGAGGGGATATGGATATCTGGGGCGTCTGTGTTGGATCAAAGTTATTCCCCAGTGATCAAATGATCCTTTGTTGGCAAAGATTTTAGCTGCTGTGTCCTTTGAGGCCCAGGTGGTTACTGTGTCTTCTATGTCTGGAAAGTGTTTGTTTTGCCGAATTTCCACTGCCACCAGGTCTTGAGGAGCTATTCCCCTTAGTTCTGGAATTGTGTTGATTAGTTTTGTTATGTTCCCTCTGTTGAGCGTATCATGCCTGCCTCTTGTTACATATTCTGGTATGAATGTTAAAATTGATTCCATGTCTTCATTTCAGTTTGTTTGGCTTTCTCGGGAATCCAAGTTAAGAGGTTTGCCTTTGCTTGATGGCCTAGTTGGAGCCTTTCCTAAGCTTCTCACCTTTTTCTTGTCCCTGGAGAAAGCCTGTTCTCCGTTTGTGTTTTGAGTATTTTTAATTTGGTCTTGATTTTTGCTATGTGATATACATTGGCGTTCATGATCAGTTTTTGTGATGTTAGTTGGGGTCTTGTCCCTAGTGTGTCCCCACGCTCCTGTTTGGTTTGTCTTAGTCTCCACTTGCGCTCGGGTAGAACTTTGAACCAAACAATGCCTAGTGTTACCCTTCTTCGTGATCTTCAATGGGGTCAGGTCAAGCTCTTAGTTAACAAGCCTAGTTTCGTGCCTAGAGTGCTTGGAGTTTTTGTAGTGTAGACCGCCACCCCTTTTTAGGTCTCGCCTGACCCAGCACATGCGCTGGTCTGGCGAGACTTATTGAGAGGGCTCCAAAAAGTGCTACCAGTCCAGCCTAGAGCTACAGTGCAAGTGCGCGGGCGCGCGCGCCGCGTTTTACCGTGATTACTTTCATTTTCGCACCCACACGGCCGCTTTGATGTTTGGTCGCAATCGTGATCACTTAGCTTGCTGCCTCTCAAGAATTATTTGACTAAACATAGTTTCGTTTTTAATGCTGAAGGTTTTCTATACCCCTCGATTATCTCGAGTGCTCTTCCTTACCACCCGTGAAAGAACAGCCGCAGCATTACGGTGCGGCAGTCGCTGTACTATCATGGTATCTAGCTCAAACTAGAACTTGATCGTTTTTTGAATATACGGGAATGCGAAACTTTTTAATGTTAAAGTGTTTCTGATTCCCAGCTTCTAGTTCTTCCTACAATTAAAATGCAAAGAAGCGCAAAAGTTGAGTGATTGTCCTTTCAAATGTTAAAATTTGTAAAGTGATAATCTTCATTCTCCAAAATTAAAGCTATTTGTAATAGTCTGGAAATTCTGCCAGTCTTAAATACGATCACACACCAGCATCTCTTTGTAACAGGAATACTCTTATTTCGGGTAGATCTTCCTCATCAGTGTATAGCAGTGATCTTCAAATTTTATACCGACATCCCCTCAGTAACCTGTGCAAAGCCTCATTCAATCCCCCTCTGCAAAGCCTTTCTCCGTTTCTCTGCACAATCATAGTAAAACGCAGTCGGTGCTTATGATATTCTAGCCTTCTGAAGGTTCGGCAATATTTTTGACATTCCGTGCACTGAGGCAGTGGCCTGTTAAGCGCATTACACACTCTTTTCACTAAGACAGCTGGTGAGAAATGCAGTAACCCAAACAACCTTCATGAGCGCCATCCATGCTGCTGATAAATCTTCCTAACTGTTAACAGTGGCTTGTCTTATTCACTCAGAGGGCTAGCACGAGCACCGAACGCATTTGAAATGCAAAATATCTCGCATTTGAGAGAGTTTAAGCTATTGCCATTGTAAATGACAGTGCCTTTTATTCATTTCAAAACAACACATAAATAAAAGGCATTGTCATTTACAATGCCAATAGCTCAAACTCTGGAAAATGCGAGACCTATTGCATTGCAAATGCTTGTTTGATTAGTCACTGTGCTCCGAAACTTTAGAGGCGGACTGGCCTCGGTGGAAATAGATGAGTCAATTGAGAGTGAGTGGTGATTTACTAAGTGCTTATTTCGTGCGTCCTCAACTAGTGTGGCCGTTGTCATTCCTTGTTTACCAGACCTTTCTGGATGTTGGTAGTGACAAGCCCAAGTTTGGGCTCTCGATTGATGTTAAGTCTGGTTCATGAGATGACTCAAGTGACGTCAACTTCTTGTTCGGAAGGCTTGGCTGGTCCAGCTCTGAGTCCTCCGTTCCGTTGGTCAAAGTATTCGGAGGATTGGGTGATTTTACTGGATCTATTTTAGGGTTGTTCCTGAATATCGGGAAAAGAGTGTCTGAGGCAGTTGGTTGTTTGCTTTTTGCTTTTGGCCTTCCCTTTCTAACTCGTTTCCTTTGCCTTTTTGTCAATTTAACTTGAGGTTGAGAGTGGAGAGTAGCCGAGGGTTTCGTTGGGTGAAGTTCAAGAATGTCAGGTTCCTTTGGCTGATTCTCTGTACAGACTGTTTGATTAGGTAACCTGACCTCCCCTTTACTGGAGTTTTTGCTTTGAGTAATTGGGACGGTACTTTTTTCTTTTCTAGGAGTGTTTTTTTTTGTTGACTGGAAGGTCTTGGTTGGTTTTGCAGTTGTTTGTTAATTTTACTACTCCTAGTATTTCTTTTAAGATTTCTGGGAGAGATGCTAGTTTCTCGATGATACTCCCACATTCACAGTTAGTTGATAAAGGGTCAGTGATTCCTTTGTTGGATAAAGGTTTATTTGGAGTGTTGTTTGGGGGGCCCTCCACCCTCGGTCTACTTACCAATATAGATATTATTGTGTCGGTCTTGGAGCTAATGAGTGCAATGTGCTCTGCGATTACGTTTATGAGGTCAATTTGGACCTCCATTTTGTCAGACCGATAGTTGAGCGCATTTATGGCCTGTCAAGTGTACTTATTAGAGCATGCCCCCAATGTACGTTGGGCTCTTGGCTACCTGTGCGCCCATCCAGATTGTCTGTAGGCGAGATCTTGCTTCCTGATGAGATGGAGATAGGCTGCTGCATGTTTTCTTTACTGGTTGTTCCTCCGTAACTAGCGCTGTCTTCAATCCAGATTCTTTGGTTATCGAGGTTTTTTGCCAAGTTAAATGGTGTGGAGGCAACGGGCCCAATGTAGGCTCCTTGAGGGGTGGGTCCTGTGATAGAGTGGACCCTAGCGCCGATGTTTTTATAATACTTGTTCTTGTTGTTTTTTGACGATTTGAACCAATTAGTCCGAGGGGGGACTGTAACCGAACGTCGTCCTCTCCCGTCCTCTGTTTTAGTGATTTGTTGATTTCTCCCTGGAGTAGCTTTTTTGACAAGTCTCCATTGTTTCTGTGGCCGTTTGAGTTCAAGTTTTCCAGACTATTAAAGATGTTCTCTAGAGATTCATTTCCTATACTTGTCAAAAAGGTCGGTGATGGCTGTTGGTCGCTCTTCGTAGCTCTTTTGCTTGGTTGGGAGTTAAATTGAGTCTGGTCCTTTTGCCGGAAAGATGGCGACTTGGTTTCAGGCACTGATTGGTTTGGTTTGTGGACCTGGGCCTGCACAGTTGCCAGGCAATGTCCTGAAGGTTGGTTACCCAAATGTTCAGAGGGTAAAAATGGAAGAGCTCGTGGTGTTTCGTTGGGTGTTAGGTCGGTTGGCCGATTGCCTGGGAAAAAACTTGCCAAAGGATTGGAAAACTTGGGCTTGTCTGGCTGAATAGAGCTTGGTAGATTTTGTGCCTCTTTTGTTGTCGCAAAAAGTGCGGAAACTGGGTCTTTGAGAAAGAAGAATTTGTTGATCTTTTGCTGGTTTCCTGAGTTGTGACCAGTTTTGACAGGGGTCACAGCGGATCCGGCCGTCGGCGTCCTCAGGGCAGTTGGCTCACCCGTTTTTACTGTTACTAGAGTATGATTTTCGTGGGGGATGTGTCAGAGTTTTTTTTTTTTTTTTTGCCTTTTTACCCCGTGAGGCTTTGCTCGGTGGCTCTTGCCTGTTTGTTCCTGATCTCATATCCTTGTTGCCTTGTTGCCCACTTTTGGCTGGTTGTTGACTCTAGAATTAGTGCCGGCACTCGGAGACGCCTGCACTCTCCACACTCGCCAACATTTTCTACAGTGCAGGGACGGGGGGACAATAGGTCCCTGGTTTCCACGGCAACAAAAACTCTGCAGTGGAATCGCAAGTGAGGTCGTAAGAGGGAGGAACCTACTCGGTCAGTCACAAGCACAGCATCTGACTTCTGACCTTCAGGCCTCCGATGAGTCGCAAAGACTGGCCTGGCCTAGAGCCGGTCAATAGTTTCGAGTGAGGTAAGAGCCTGCGGGAAGTGTTCTGCTATAACGTGCCCGACACCTTCTACTAACACTGGGATGTGGGTGACAGAAAAGCAAGGTAGGGCAGGGTGCCATTGTTGCGGTTGTTTTCAGAGCTAGAAATGAACTCCGCCTCTCTCCGCTCTCACCGCTCACCTCTGTTGTCTTCTGCTTTCCTCATGTACACCTCCACTGATACCTCTGGTGCTGCTGCTACTGGTGGCAGTGCCAGGGGGCAGAAGGTCAGGGCAAGACTCCGGTTCCGGATCCAGCTCTTGCGGCTCTCCCGGATCTCTTGCCGCGGGAAGAACCGCGGATCTCTCCGCCAGCCGCTGCTGGAACCACTCGAACACCACTCGAACAGGAAAACTCCCGCTCCCGCCGCCCGCAGCCGTCACCGGACTCTCACCGGGCTCACCGGACTCTCACCCCACCAGCAAAGTCCAGTCCCGAGGCCGGCTCTGCCAGGGCAGTGGGCTCTGCCGGAATGGCGTCACGGGAAGCCCGCAGTCAATACAAAAGCCCAGGCCCGAGCGGCACCCAGCAGACCCCCAGCGAGCAACGGCTGAGCGGCAAGGCAGGGCTGCGAGCAAAAGGGAGTCAAAAGCTGGAAGCGGCTGTAGACGGGCAGACGGCCACGGGAAGCGGAGAGCGGAGCACCTCGCTCGGTCGTCCACACAGCACAGCTCAGCTCCTGGCCCGGCAACCCGCAAAACCTGGAGTCAGGAATCAGAGAGTGAATATTGCACATTATGTTTTGAAGCAGATATCACACATATACCGCCACCCATATACACATATGCTATATACTTGCAGCCTCATTACCAGTTTCCAAGGAGCATATGGCTCTGCCATACTATGAGTGAGCCAGTATTTCCAGACCTGAAATTATCAGGTTTGAAAACACCAGACACAATTTTAACTGATACATTCATGCACCTGGTAAATCCTCAGCTGGTGAGGGGCAAGGCTCCCTCATGCCCCCTAATGCTTCATGGGGAGACCAGATAACGCTCCCCACAGTATTGCCATGTCCTCCCACTCCCAATCCATGACACTAATTTACTGCCATTTAACACCTACAAAAATTAGGTGATAAGTGTCAGTGGAAAAAGGCTTGATTTTAAGCGTGGAAGGGGCAATTCATGCGGGAAAGGCTCTGCTATTTCTGAGTCCTAGTTTTCTTCCCCCTTCTACTTGGAATAACTTGTAATGGCCATAATGTGATAAGGGTAGATATTTCCTGAATCGAAGGCTCTTGGCCTTTGCTATTCTCGCATCAAGTATCGATTTCTTAGAGCAAATATCTGATTAACAGAATATGCCTATTTAGCAGCATGTATAATTTGCCTTTGAAGGAAATTTGTTGCTCCTAACAGAAATATGTTTTTTTTTAGTTGGTCAGACTAGGCGGTAATTCCATTTTGAAATTGAAAACGTGACCACATTTTCATTCAAACGGTCTCCACACACAGCAAAATGGGCATTGAAACACTATTGACTGTAATATGTATTGTGATTCTGTCATTTCCTTTCATAATAGGATGTTGCTCTTAGTAAGCTCTGGAGGAAGCTTTTCTCTCAAATGTTACTGTTCAAGTTTCTTTCTGTCCTTTCTGCTTGTAGCTCAGTGAGCCTATTCATTTCATCAGTCTGTCATAGTTTACGTGTAACAAGATTTGTACTGTCGTTCAATGACATTAGGGCAAACGGGGAGTATTTACTATTCAATTAGGGGATGTATTAGGTAGTTTTGCATTTTACTCTGCATTGTGAGTTGCTAAACCTCTATGCTCACCTGATGTTGACTTTATGATTCTACTGTGCATTTTGCTATGAAAGAAGGTTCATTTTGGAGGTGAGCCAGAGTCTTGTGGGACTCTATGGGAAGATTCTTAAAAAGTAGACTCATTCCGGTCTGTCTCGTACTTAGAACTAAGAATAATTTTGACATTTCACTTGAGACATGGTTTACGTAAGGCCTCATGCTGCATTCATGTAGCATCGTAGCAGACTATATCTGGTTCTGGCCATTCATTTCTGCATCATTGCTAATTCCCTGTATATGAAATTATTTTGATTGATGAACCGTATTTTGTTATGACCTGAAAGAAGGTTTATGTAATTGATTTTGTTAATTGATTTAATGTCAATCCTAATCTATCCAGGGGCACATTTCCTCATATATTCTTGAGGACAACATCACCTCCAAATCTGTTTAGGCACATTTTCTTAGCTTATCTCATGAGAAAACCTCAACAGATGAATGCTAGGATAAGGCTGGATGAAGAATGCACAGGTGAGGTGCTGGCATGTTATTTGGATAAATGCTGAGTGTTGGTGGATGACGGTATTTAGGTATGGGTAGAAGAATGCACAGAAGTGCCTAGATGCGTAAATGCCTCTGGGTTGAAGGATAAGTAGATGAGTTGCTTTTCCTTATTTTTGTTATTGACTGCTTTGTGTTCCTATAGGAGTGAGAGCAGTGCTTTTCCTTCCTGGGTGAGTGACGGCACCCGTCTATTAGAGTGGGAGCTAAAGGTCAGTGAAGTGAGTCCACCTAGCCCTTTGGAGACTCATACAAAGAATTGGCCAATGAATGGGCTAGAGAAGAGTAAAGAGGAAAAAAGCTTTATGTCATGCAGCAATTAGAAAACTTTACGAATGTATTATGGGCTGAATCAAAATGTAAATGTCACTTTCAACATCCAAAAGACTGCAACGTGTGGTTTCTCAATTGACCACTTATATGTGTATTTTGCTGCACTGATGGGGCAACCTCTGGGAGTTAGTTGAATCTGTCTCTATCCAGACCTAAATATATTCTTTCCTGAATACTTCATTTAATTAACCTTATTTTTTATAAACCTACAACCACCCTATTGATTTTGTAATAGATGTACTGTTCAATCTATTTAGATGTCTGTACAGCTTTTTCAGTGTTTCTTTAATTTTCTCCCTACCTAACTTCAGATGGGCAGATTTACAAGAAACGGACGCATCGCTGCGTTAGAGCAGAGATGCGTCAGTTTCCCTGTGCCTGTGTGCGAAACCCTTGCGCCACCATGGATGCGTAGTATTTAAAATACAACGCACCATGGCGCAAGGATTGACAGATGCGTCAGAAGTTCTGATGTATCTTTTGGCGCAAAAGTCACGCATCGCTGGAGTTGTATCGCAAGCACGACTCAACTCCAGCAAAGCAATCTCCTTAGATGCATCACATTGTAAATGGGCCACAACATGGCACATTGTTTACTCTACTGCTGCGTCACAAAAAGTGCAAAAGGGCTTGTAAATCTGCCCCATTGAATTTAGATACTATGCTTGTGCTCCATGTATAAACACAAATGAGAAACAAACCCTTCTGTTTTCTGTCATTGGTGCTTTAATCATACAACAAAAAATGTGACTGCAAGAAATTGAATTATTATTTGGGTGTGTGACTACCCACCTCAAGGACTAATCAAAACCCTTCTTAGGGTGAAGCCTCAAAGTCACTAAATGAACCTAAACTCAACCCCCTGATAGCAATGGCATTGTGCAGACAGGCCTAACCTACTAGCCCGTGTAAAGTATTTATGCAGTACCAAAACAGTTATAAAGTAAAAATACAAAACTATAAAAATCCCAAATTAAAATAGAAAAATATTGTAAAATGTAAAAAGCAAATTAGCACCAAAATGATGACAATCTAATATGGTGAACCAGAAATATGATTTTGTTTAAATTTTAAGTTGACATAGAGCCAAAAACACAAAGCACCAGTGGTAGCCAATGGTCACAGTAGACTGGGACCAGTTTGAGGATGATCAAAATTGAGTTTGGGTCAGACACACCAACCAGGTTGTCCTAGTCAAAGATTTTACCTTCTAGTTTAGAGCCTGATCTATAAGTATTCCATCACCTTGAGAGAGTACCCACCCACCAAATTTCGAAATGTCTGCAAGCCCAGCAGACATCTTTTGCATTGGCAGGAAATTCTATCAAGGTGGTTTTTGCACTGCATTGAAGGTCTGACTAACGGTTTTGTCAACATGATGGAATTATAAGGCAAACTTTATATGTGTTTTTAATGTTCAAAAACAAAATATCAATCTTGGTACTTCCTCTTACCGCCAGGTATCACCAGGCTGTGATGGACAGTGAAAACGTGTCATTTGTCTGCCCACTCAAAATAGACAGGGGGGACAAACTGCAAAACCTCCAACGGCCATTACTCTGTAAGGCCGTCGGAGGTGTATGTCAGCAGTGAAGACAGAGTAGTCTTCCCTGTCAACATACTGAACATTCGCCGGCTCTAACTGAGGCAGGATGACCTTCAGTTTGGCAGGAAGTGTACTCCGTCACCTGTGTGATTGAGTACCCTTTCTGACAAACTTAAAATCGGCCCCTTAGTCTTAAGTCCCATCCATCATAGGTTTACACTTCCAAAGCCATGCAGACTCTCAGTGGAGGCAGATAGAGATTCAAAGGGAGTCCGGCAGAGGCCAACAGCCGGGTCCAGTCTAGGATCAGTTGCCACTGGTCACCTGGATACTTCCCGGAAAAGGCCTCTTGCAGCTTGTTGTCTCCCTGTAATCACACAGGAGATTGAAGTCCACTTCTTTGTCCTGACTGCAAGATGGAGCAGGTCCAGTCTTTCAGGAATCCTCTCAGGTCACAGCCAGTAGGTCCAGTCCTCTTCTAATCTTCCGTAGGTCCAGAAAGTGATCTGAAGTGGGCGCCTTGAGCTGCTGCATTTAATGCCTGTAACCGTCTATGGGTTGATGTGAATCTTGTAACACCCTAACCAATGGGGTGAAAGTTCCAAGGCCAACCATAGCTACTTTTTCAGTAGTTCCTGTTTACCTTAGTGCAAGCAGGTCAAAATACCATATGCCATAGCATTTTCAATATGACAAGAATCTTCGTCCACACTAATCTTGGGCTCTGAAGGCTTTGTGTAAGTGTGGGAGTGTACCATGGTAATCATAGTGTCCTCACACACCTACAACTAAGATCCAGTATAATACGGTTCTCGGTGTTAACAAACCAACATCTACATCCAAGATACATGATATGGGTGCACTCCAGTTACCTAGCATTCATGACTTTCAGGTGTGTTTGTTTTACTTGACTCTAATAGTCTTTCTTGTCTCCCATTGCACTATGGACGACTATTTAGTCATTCTCTTCTGTTTAGATACCTTGTGCGATTCGTGGTCTAGGAAGCCTACTAGATACCAATGTCTACTTTCAGTTCAAAAGATGCCAGATCAAAGTTTTCAATATACTGTGCACACAAGCCATAGATGTGGAACAGCCAGTGCAAAATAATACAACCCTGCATGTCAGCAACTATGAAGTCTGTTAGATTAATGCTTTGTGTACTGGTCCATATTGGTCTTTTAAAAATCTTGATTGTAGGCCTCTAGATTAGCTCTTGATGCTTTTATGGTTATAGTGAACTGCAAAAGGTGTCTGAGCTTTTACTACGGCATGTCAATGTTTTTATTTTCACACAATGGGTCATAACGTAGCCTGGGCGTCAGCTTCAATACTAGGATGGTTCACACAAGCCATAGACGTCAATGAATGGTAAAAAAAGATTGCGAATAGAAACAAATAATGTTCTAGTCACTACAGGCATTCATGTTGTGGTATGCACTTTTGAGGTGAATTGCTATTTTTATAGGGAACCTTTTGTGTAAGCATCGGGGTGGTGCCTTTGGTGCTCTGCTTCATTGATTACCTTTTGTAGGTACATATTCCTGTAGATTCAAGACAACTTGGTAATGAGGGATCATGGTTCTGGATGACCTGTTTTTGCATGGAGTACATGAACATCTGCTGTATTTCCTCAAAGCATAGGTAGCTCCATACACATTATACCAAAAGGTTACTGCTTCTAGAGTCTGCAGAGCTGGATCAGCCTTCATCTGACTGACTTTTGTACCCCTGCCCAGTGGTCTAGGCAGACACAGAGTCTCTGAATGGCAATCTCAGGGCCTTCCCATGTATCCAGTCTTTGTTAATCGTTTTTTTTATTTCTCACTGTAGTATAGCTTGAGTAGTATAGGTTCTTCTCAATCAGCTCCTTTTACATCAGCTAAAGCATGATGTCATCACTTTGGCATTGCAAGACAATAGGCCTAGACAGCTCAAGCACCGTTTCACTCACTTACTTCACATTTCAGAAATCTTCCACCCATCCACTGGAGCATCCTCTACTTTGAAGGCATAGGCGCTGGTAGTGATAAGAGGCTAAACGATCCTGGTCTCATGCTTGCAGAAAATGGGATGCAAGAGTCACCCCTTAAAGACTGAATAGCATAACATTTGTTGCAACTATGTTACAAGTATGTAATCTAATCAGCATAAATGATTTCTTCACATGGTAGAGTCAAACATGGCCTAGAAGGGGAAAGGGATCACAATTTCCCTTGTAACAAGACGCTGTCTGGTCAGGTGCTTAGTCAGTCAGTCGCGGCCTATATGACTCACCGGTGGGGGTGCGAGGGGTCGCGCGGCTGGGAGGTTTAATTTAAAAAAAAAAAAAAAAAATTAACGTTAACTTACCTTGCCCGGTCTGGTCCAGCGTTGTTGGTCCCGCATCGTCTCTTTGAAACGGGAAGCAGCCGCAGGCGGCCTCCCTAAGCTAATCACAATGCTGCAATGGCAGAGTTGTGATTGGCTGGGACGTCAACCATACAGGCGTCTATGGGGAGGCCATTTTCTCCATGTAGGCTGCATGCAGCCTACATGGAGAAAAGGGAGAGTGCGTATGACTGGTTTGGTTGGCCCTGGGGCCGACCAAACAGTCAGCACCCTCAGAGTGGGCAAGCCACTCCTCCCCTGCCCTAGAGCAGGACCGCCCACCAGCCTGCCCCCAACCAAACCCTTCTGCTTTCTCGCAGTGTGAGAAGCAGAAACATAAAAAGGTATTTATAATACCATTTTATGTTTCTGCTTCTCACACTGCGAGAAAGCAGAGGAGCGATGCTCCTCTGCCTACAGGGACGAGCTGTCGCTGTAGTCAGTACGCATTATGTGAGTGTTGGTCAGTTGGGGTGCATGTAGTCTGACTAAGATTTTGATGCTGCAGATACTTTAGAAAGGCAGTAGATTTCCTCAGCACTCTCAGTGGTGTTTTCGCCTGGAGGCCCCAGCCTGAGAAGGGACCCACAGGGCCAGCATAAGAACTGGGTAGTTCGAGATGTGGACATTAAGACACTAAGTCCATTCTGAACAGTGACAGCTCTCCATTATGGGTGTCAGGGCACTGCACTCCTTGTTTTTTTACCCTTTTTTATTACATCAGTAATGAATAATACCGTACATCATACCCTATTATTCACTAGTAGTGTAATGAAAAACATGCCACTCCTCACTGCCAACCAGCATCCTTAGAAGGTGAATCTGTCTGATGGCTGGGACAGGGACATAGAGGTGATTGTGTCAGCTAATGGACAGATTTTCCAGGGCTGGCGAAATCCCATCCCTAGGTACCACCCCTTTTGCGATGTACTGTAACACCAGCCTACACAGGTAGTCCCATGTACTATAGGATTAAGCATTGCAGTGGCTCGGGCTATCTGTCACTCATCTGGTCACCTCACCCTCACTGACCCCACCCTGTGACAAGTTGGAAGAGGGTGGGGTGAAGAAGTAAGATGCTGAAAGCAGAATCCAGCACAGTGGCTAGCATATTTACTGTGCATGTTTCACCTTTCACCTTTCAGTTTTCTGGTTCATTGCTTAAGTGGGAAGTAGCTGTGTGCCTGTCTGAGGGTCCATACACCAAGCTGAGGAGCTGAAGTGACAGACAGCTAAAAGGAATCCGTCAAATGTGTGCATAAATGTGGGTGCAATAGAGTGCACATGAGTGAAATAGAGTGTGAGTGTGTGTGCTTGAGAGAATGCGTGGGCATATGTGACAATGTATATTTGAGATTAAATGAGCTTCAGTGAGTAACAGCGGAGTAAGTCAGAATAAGTGAAAGTGCCTAACAACGTGTGTAACAGTGCATGATTAGGAGTGAGATTAAGTGAGACTGAGTGAGAATGAGATACTGAGAATAAGAGGAAGACTGGTGCAAGTATGAGTGACAGTGAAAGTAAGTTACCTTGAGTGAATGAGAACATGTGCGTAAGTGTATTATGCTTGCCACTCTATCACTAGCCCTAGCTTACTGGAGGTAATTCTTGACATATGGGGTACACATGGTAAAAAGCTTGCACTGGCCTTTTGGAGGTAATTCTTTACATATGGGACGCTTGTGGCAAAATGCTGTTGTTGGCACACTGGCAGTAATTCCTGAAATAAGTGGCACCCTTGGCAACATTCTGTTGCTGGCAAACTGGAGGTAATTGTTGGTATATGGATCACCTGTAATAAAAGGCTGGCGCTGGCATACTGGACCTAATTCTTCGCATAAGGAGCATCTATGTAAAAATGCTGACACTGGTATTTTTAAGGTAATTCGTGTCATGTGGTATTCTGATGGTAAAGTGCTGGCACTGGCATACTGGAGGTAATTCTTGACATAAGGGGCATGCATTGCAAAATACTGGTGCTAGCATACTAGAGGAAATTGTTATCATATGGGACACCCAAGGCAAAATGCTGATGCTGCCATACATGTGGTAGTTTATGGTAGTAGGGTGTGCACCAATAGTATATTGGGGATGGATGAGAAAACATCCATAACGAAATACTGGCCCACAAAACTATAGCTAATCTTTGACATATGGGTCACCCATGGTTCTTGGCATGAGGGGCTAATAATTGCATGAGTGGCACCCATGACAAAATGCAGGCCCTGGTACACATTTTGAAAAAACAGGGCAAACTCCTGGAGAGCATCAGCATCCAGCTACACTGGTTTGGCATTAATGAGTTTAGAGCTAATTTATTTTAGAAATGTGCTTTCCTTTAAAATTCAGTATCTTACTCTATTTTTATGGAAATGTTCTCAAGGAAAAACAAACTCAACCAGAACCCTGCAATGAGAACTGGGGATCACTCACTGGAATTTAAGACTAGTATTTTACCCCATTATTTCCAAAAATCACAAGCCACTACTGATTTTAAACCTTGGGTGGATGATCCCCTGGGGTTGGCTGGTCCCCATTACTTAGTTAAGGGTGCTTAGTCAGGGTTTAGAGCATTCAGCCCTACTGATCCCATGCAAGCTAGCCTGGTCTCCGGGACATCATGCATGATGAGGCATTTGCAAGGTTACCTCGCTGCTCCCCTGAGTAATAATGCTCCCATTTTGAATTGGGCCTAGGCCCTGCATATTTATTCTAAAGCATCACTTGGCCGTTGTTCTATTACTCAGAATCTTTAACACCGACATCCTACATATATTAGTGGTGCTGCTGAACTGCATCTTCCTAGCTCTGTCAGAGAGCTCTTCTTTCAGTTTAGAGCATTCACCCCTCTAGAAACACCTGCAACTCAGCCTCATCTGCGGGCCGTTGTTTTGAAATCAGTGGTATAAACATGGAGCTCACATGTTTTGCAAATACATGCATGAATCGCACAGTTATACCAAGTATTTCCTATTCATTCTGGATTATCTCATTAGAAATCAACACTGTAAGCATGGACTAGGAGAATTGCTCACACAAGGACTGGGGAAACTTAAGATCTCTCTAGACACAACACCTGGGTGTCGTTCTTGGATCAAAGTCATTCATTGCCCAAAATCTCTTCATAGTCACTTCACAGCAGTGCCACAGGAGTCCGCTCAAGGATTGTAGTGTTAGGCTCCCCTGACCCTTTACAGCTTGCCCCAATGCTGAAGGTGAGTAGGCTGCCACTTGTACAGCCACCCTACACCTCACTTAAAGGTCCTTTCAATCTTTAGTGGCTTTTACCACCTTCCAGTTTGAGTGCCTTGCACCCCCTGCAAACTGAATTCACTTGTGGCCCATGATTTGAGCTATTGGTGCCTTCCACACTCAGTATCAATATTTATCTCCCAATTGGAGTAATTGGTTAGAGATTGGTGTAATATTACTAACAATCATTCTTCTTCACCTCCTCTTCTTCAATCTTAACATCTGCTCTATCAGATAGTCATTTCTCTGCGTTCATTTTACTTTCTGTATACTTGTGTTACCTGACTTGACTTTCTCATTTTGATATCCCCAGTTTGACTGCTCCCCATTTTTTGCTCTGTAAACTCATCATGCACTCCTTCTGATCCTTTGTCCATTCACACAATAAAACTACGAGCCCTGTCTACTTTAGTACTGATATCCCTTACTGCCATACTATGCTCTTCAATCACTCTTTGATTTATCAGTGAAATGCATCCAGAGAGCTTCAGATCTTCGCTTGCCCTCCCCACTGAAAACTCCTACTGTCCTCCCCTCATTACAATAACATAATGCTCTCTACTTCTGTTTCCTTTCTTCCCCAAAACTCTTACCCCACTATGTGTCCTGCTCCAGTCTAATTAGTCCTCTGCAACCATATTTCCACAAATTCTACTCCATCAAAAACAAAAAAGCAAGACTAAAGAATCTTTCAGTGTCTCAGATATTTCCATTTTTAAATAATTGTTAGACATGTTGGGTATGCAACTTGCTTTCATAAGAGCATTTTTGCACTGTGTTATTTACCATAAACCCCATACAGTATAGAAACATCATGAGATGAGGTAACTAGAACCCTAATACAAAATGGTACACATACTCAACAGGAGGACATTAGATTCAACATCGGTGATGATTAAGTCTGTTCAATAGCTAAAAAGGGATCAAAATATTTCACTAAAAATGTGTTAACCCTCATCACTATCATTAGCAACATCTATTGTCACACTGCAAGCTCAATCTATATTCGTACCAGCTATGCCTCAGGTGTGGTTCGGGTGAATGATGGGACGAGTGGCTATCTCACCCATCTCGGCATAATGTACATCTAAGCTACAACCAAGGATAAATTTGCAGCCCTGGGTGTCTGGAAAATTAACAACATCCAGGACTCAAGTGTGAGGTATCTGCCTAAGACAACACTGATCTCAGGTAAACTATCCCAAAATTCACTTGCCATGAGAAACCCCATATTAAATGAAGGAAATCATCATCTTAGTATCTAGAGCTGGTGCATCTCTGAGAATATGCAGGATTACGTGTTTGTAGAAAGCAGTGATATAACTTCTTGTACACAATCTGTACTGAATGGTCTGCAACACCACATTCAATGAACCCTTTTTGGTAATGCTCACTTTCTTTGAATCACTCTTTGCTATTATCAGAGACCATTGGTAGCCTAGAGCCTGAGTATTGGATATCAATTACATTCCATAACCATTTTAGCCTCCCCCCTGGAGAAAGTATATATTGAGGTACAGTGGGTTTCTGACTGTGGCACATATAAAAGTCACCTTGGGCTCATTTGAGTACCAGTCTAGTGCACAGTTTCATCCAGTCTCCCACTGTCCCTGGTGCTTAATTAAGCTATTTTCTGGAAAGAAATCTGAAACACAAATTATTTTACTCTCAGTCCAATAAAGTGCATTGATTCCAGGTTAAAGAGCAGCATGCGTACTTCACGTGTAGCATTTGAAAGATCCACTTCAAACAGTTAACTGGTGCACTACCTGAAGCCTCATCACCTCTGTTAATTGATTTGTTGGAGGACAGGAAAGCACCCATGTCCCTAATTTTAGTATGATCACTAGCAACATGACATTTTTCATTTTGAAAAAGTATACTTCCAGCTTTAGTTGTGGTGCAGCAATGTGACTATGGATGCCCTACACAGTAAGTATCACTTAGTACAGTGGTTTATTTATACTGTTGCCTGTTCCCCTCACCCATGCAAATATTCATCATGGTCCTAGAAGTTTGAGGCTTCAATGTATAGTTTATTACAAGAGGCATACTGCATTAGGGCTCATTTAGATGTAATACAGTTTGACCAACAGAGAGGCAATCTTCCACCCATTGATGCACATGCATATTGGGAGCACCTTTTGTTCTGCTTCTCATAAAATATCCCAAATTCTTTTGTTTATTCTTCCGAATTACCTTCAATTTCTGAAACTGGAGAGTGATCTATTTCTTTCTGTAAGAGTTCCCTTGAGCATATATATGAGTCATACCTTTTTGGAACAGAAAGTTGACCTCCATACTGTTTGCCTCGTCAAACGTTGTACTTTAGTATTCTAATTACTCACAACATGTTTTACATTGTAGCCTAATGCAGTAGCTCGAGTTGGTTTTCTGATTTTCAAAACTCAAACTATTCCTGGTATATCACATAATATATTGGGGGGGTTATCTCTAGCTAGGTCAATGCACTATTTCAATAAGAAAGCATGGGATGTAATCCCTAGTAGCTATGGCCTAAAGCAGGAGTTTTTCCCTAGAAAAATGCATATTAAGAAATAAAGGAGCATCTGAACCTTGATAAAGTCAGTGAACCAAATAATAAAACTCCCAAACTAATTTAGTAAAAAGAAAACCAGTTAAACAAAATGACAAAAAAGGTTCAAAACCTGTATCACATTACCAAGAACAGTGAGTTTTAAGAGAAGTTTTAAGAGAAGACGCCAGAAACTTCCTGTTGAAACAACAAGAGTATAAAAGTCATTGTTAGTCTATGCACATTACCAAAAATTGCAACTGGACAAAACACTTGCATAAAAAACAAGAAAAGACACCTAGAAAACTGTTCTGCTTTGCAGAGGCAGGGGGGGCAGGGTGCGGAGTCTGGTACCTTACTGGCTGGTACACTACAAAGCCTCAAACATTCAGATGGCTGTAGCATTTTCCTAGTCACTCCCAAATCCCCCAAACAGCTGGGGAGGCTTCTAAATTCAAGACTATAGTTCAGTATGAGAGCGAGGCTTGAAAACTCATTCCAGACAGGACTCTAGCATGATTCAGTGGAACAAGAAACCTCAACCGCTCAGTTCAGCCAGGGATTCAGCAGGGTCCTACACAGTTCACTCTCAATTGGTCTGGCTTTTATATCCTTGAGGCAGGTGTGACCCTTGAGAGCACCTCCAACACAAAGGTGCAAGGGGAAGCAGGTCTTCGTCCATTCTTCTCCTTGTAGCAGACAGCAAGCAGACTTGCTCCTGTTCTTCTTTAGGTGTTGTTCATGTTCAGTTATGTTAGGATGAGCTAGTGGTGGTCGGCTATTTCTATTTTTTATCAGGCATACTAGTTAGTTACTGGTGACAAATATAACACAATCCCCAAATAATTCACAGCCTGCCTACAAGTCCAGCTTGCCTTTTTTCTAAGAAGTTCCTGCTTGCTTTCCTGCAAACTGTCTCTGCTCTTGAATTATTTGTTTGAACTAGCAAGATCCCAGTGCCCCTGTCTACAGCACTTATACTTCATCAATAACCATCATTATTAAAATGTGGACCCATCCCTAACAAACCTCCCTGACTGGTTCTGGAATCAGGTTACCCCCAGCTGTGAGCAGCGACGGAATGACTGGAAGGGATCCCTGTTTAGTCCTTACTCACATTCACCCTTGATTAGAGTAAATCTGCAAGATGTGGTAGCCCTCAGCTAGGACCTTTGTGATGCCATCTGTGTACCTGTCGTCTCCAGCACTAGGCTAAGTTAGTGAGCATCATCATTTTGGCTCCACCCTAACACGTCACAGACATGCAACATATTCGTGCATTTAGCACTCCATCGTTTTGCTTGCCTTGCATGTTCTTTCCTCTGCAGGTGCAGTTTCAAGGCTTTGTAAGTTAAAGATAACAGTATTTTGTATTAGCAATAGGGAGGTATGAGAGGAAACTTTATGGCAGGTACAAGAGGGACTAAAGAAGTTGGATAGTGCCTCTATTCATGATGTATCAGTAGAAAAGAAAATACTTAAGTTCATCAACTGCAATATGGGAGATGGATGGAGTTGCAAGTTTCAATCGTGAGAAGTGGAAGAATACTGGAGTCAATGACGTGGAATCTCCTGAATGTTCTACGGGTTAATTGGTGTTCACATTGTTATGTTATGGGCAGATACTTAGAGAAGTACGGACTATTTGCCTATATTTCTATTGTGTGGCTTTATGCTATACATTGCCTTGATTTGGAAAGCTTTTACAAAAGTCTCTACTATGCTGAAACCTTTCTGCTTTCCTCGTCTTAACTAAGTTTCCCTTTTGAAAGAGTTTAGAATTAGGTCAGATTACTTTAGATGTATCCATGTATAGAAAGGAGGACAGAGAAGCACTTATTAAGCAGCAGGTCCTATTCCTTTTCTTTTGTATTGCGGCAGCTGAATTTCTTGTATGGCTTATATTGCTATGGCATAACTTTGTTTGTTGCTTTGAGTTTCCCTTGTTAATCTTGTATTTTTATAATATGTTTTTGAGATTCATCTACATTAGTTTGGCTTTCAATTTCTAATAAACCCATTTAACCTTATTAGACGGTTCTTGGTCCTCATTATGTAGCCATATAGGCTACACTGTCATTGAATTGTTGATCATTGTTAACTCCCCTTCTCCTCTTAGGCAACTACAAGGTCTAGAGACTGGAGAGAGGAATGGTAAGAAAGGCCCATGACGCCATCATTACTTCTCCCTGACTTCCTTCTGGCAGAGCCATGCCAGCTCTATTGCTGTGAAGAGACAGATATTTGACGACTAATGAATATGTCAATACACCTAAAGCTTTCTGTCAGTTTTTCTAAAATTACCTTTACAATATATTTAGCAACAATTTACCTTTACCATTTAGCTAGATATTTGCTAACTATTAATATTTATATTTGAACAAACGTTGTTGTATTTCTAATTTGAGCAGTAAAAAAGTAAGTCCCAACCCCAGTCTGACCCTGTGCCTCATGGGAACAGTCCAGCCCGAACTGCCAAGCCATGTCTTCCCTGGACCGGAAACAAGCATCCTGGGACAGGTTTCTGGCTATTCAGTCGTCATCAGCCAGGCTAGCTTGAATCTAGTGGCAAAGTGAGTGGCCTGGCAGTTTGGGCTGGACTGTTCCCATTGGGCACAGGGTCAAGACTGATTTGCATATGGCTGGGTCCAAAGTGGAATGGCAAGGTGAGCAAAAAAACGATGGATTTAGGCCCAGATCTCTGTACTGGGGTGAATGTATGACATTGTTCTGCATTCTGTCCATCATTAGTTCTTTTTGCATTTTTCACCCCGAGTGGGACGGGTATGCTCAGACGTGAGTCCGTGCTTTCCATGCCACTGGAATCAAGCTATCCTGGCTGAAGTGGGGTGAAACCCCGAAACCAGTCCTAGGATGCTTGTTTCCAGTCCAGGGAGGACCTGGCCTGGCAGTTCGGGCTGGACTGTTCCCATTGGGCACAGGGTCAAGACTGATTTGCATATGGCTGGGTCCAAACTGGAATGGCATGGTGAGTAAAAAAATCAATGGATTTAGGCCCAGATCTCTGTACTGGGGTGAATGTATGACATTGTTCTGCATTCTGTCCATCATTAGTTCTTTCAGCTTTAATCCAGTGGGAGAGTGAGCCCTGGACCCACGTCTGAGCATACCAGGCGCACTTAGGGCGAGGAAGAAAAAGACACACAATTGATGGATGGAATGCAGAACAAATCAAAACATTCACCCCCAGTCAAGAGATCTGGGTTAAATCCATCATTCTTTTGCTCACCATGCCACCGCAGTTTAGACCTGGCATATGCAAATCAGTCTTGACCCTGTGCCTCATGGCCAATCCCAGTACGTATGATTGAAGGTTGGCCTCATATGCTAGGGTTCTGTCCTCGGTGATGAACAAGTCCAGATAGTTGAACCTCCTTTGAAGCACCCGCAACTCCGGGGCCCATGATATGACTGCTGGGCATTGAGGAATAGGGTAGATGGAAGACTTGGCCCTGTCCATAGAAGACCGGAGTAGATCCCAAATGTAGTATTTGCAGGGGTCAAATGCCCGATTCAACAGGATTGTCTAGGAATAACAAAACATCATCTGCATATAGGGAAATTATGTCACTGACCGTCGGGGACCACTGAAAGCTGCAAAACAGTGCATCCACCATCACCCAAGCAGCCAAGGGCTCTGTCACCATGGAAAAGAGCAAGGGGGAAGCAGGCAGCCCTGTCAGGTCCCACCTCTCTATGTTGAATTAATGGGACACAGCACTGCCAATGTGCACCCTTGTTTGAAGATCAGTGTATGATAGTCTGACATAGATGACAAATTTAAGTCCAAAGAGAAGACGTGTCAGTAGAGGATAGAGGTAGTCCCAGTCCACCAAATCGAATGCCTTCTGTAAGTCTACCATTAGCAAAGCTTGGTGACCGAGCACTCAACTCAATGGCTTTGTTGACCCTCCTAATATTTTGTCTAGTAGCCCAACAGGGCATGAACCCCGACTGATTGAACAAGATAACAAATCACTCCCAACAGCTTATTGGCCATCACTTTGACCCACACCTTTACCTCTATATTCAGCAGTGATATTAGTCAGTACTCCTCGCAGTGGGTTCCACGCAAATCTGACTTCTGGATCACCCCTATGTCCTCCGCTCAGAGGTCTCTGGGCAACCCACCCACCTGCAAGGTCTCCCAAATGGTTTGCAAAAGAAGCGGGCCCACCTGGGGCCAGAGGATCCTCAAGAATTCTGCTGGAAAGCTGCTAGGCCCTGGCGCTTTACCCGATTGTAGCTCTGTAAGGGCCTCCCCCAGTTCTTCGCAGGGTAACATTCACCTCTAAGGTGTCCTGTCCACCAGACCCAGGTGGATCACTGGAAGGTCTGCCACAAATTGCTGTAGGTCAGTACATTGTCCCTCTCGGTTAGAGCTCTAGAGCTGTTAGTAGTACGCATCTAAAACTCCTATAATAGCCACACAGCCTATTACGTGCAAGTCCTCATCTGTTTAAGTGTAAGTTATAGGATCTCTGGAGGCATGAGGTGTCCCCAGCCAGTGCAGCGTTTTAATTGCCTTGTCCGCCCATTGATATATTCGGCTACTCATAGCCATCCATGCCTCACAGGCCTCCTGCATGTGTTCATGTTGTAGAAGTATCTGGGTATATAGGAGTCGCACAGAATTGAGTCTTCTGCCTGAGCTATATACCACCACTCCAGCTCAAGTAAGCAGGACTCCAAGTCAGATAATGTTTGTCGCGCCCGCCCCTGCTGACCATTGTTGTAACTAACAATCTCACTCCTCAAGGTGACTTTCAAGGCCTCTCAGAGGACACACGGGGAGACACCGACCTGAGATTTTCTTACAAGAATCACTGACCCATGTGACAACAAGCCTCATGAAGCTCCTAATTCTGAAGGCACCAGCAACTCATGTGCCAGTCTGCAGCAGGCAGATCAGGCCCCCAGACGAGGTCAAGCAGTATTGGTGAGTGTTCAGACGACCCCCTTGCCAAGATCTGCACAGTTAGCACTCTGTGCCCCTCATGTTAAGGGGGAAGTAACTAATCGAGCCATGAGATGGATCTGTGCACGCCCGAATAGTAGGTGTAGCAGCTCCCGTCCCATGTCAATGAGGGACATATTATGCAAGAAGATAGTGAGTAATGTCGGGCTAGCCCCTAACAAGGCCGAAGTGAAGGAACAATCTAGAACAGGGTTGCAAGCCCATTAAGATCCCCACGAAGGGCCCATGGGCAACATGGAGCTCCATAAGAAGGCGACTCAGTGTCACTACAAACTCAACATGAGGGGCAGGGGAGCATAGAAAAAAATTAGAGATAGTGGGGACCCTGTAGAGTTCCAGACACTAACATAATATCCCTGATTGTCATGCCACACCCAGGACACCATCAGGGTGATGTGTCGGCCGATCAGAATAATGACTCGCATTGAAACCCCAATCAAAACACCCTCGACAACCCCTGTGTACCAGGAAGGGGCAATGGGTGCCCATGAGATGTGTCTCCTGGAGCACGAGTACGCCGGGGTTGTTTTTGTGTGCTACCCTCACAATTGCCCTTCAATTAAGCTTGTCCAAAAGGCCAATAAGATTACACAAGAGGATGCTAAGCCTCCCTGTGACAGTGTGTGGCTGTGAGTCAGTCATTCATTCAGGGATGGAGCGGCATAGGTGACAATGCCATTGCGACAGTGAAATGAATGTGAATAAGTGTACTGGCACTGGATCAAAACAAAGAAAAAACAAACGCCCACCCCCTACTTCACCAACGAGAAGTACTTGTTGTGGTGCAACTATGGACCATTTCCAACTGGTCTAATCTGAAATGTGTGTCTCCCTTGTCATGAAACCCCCCCAAACCTGCCACAACCCTTCCCCCCACGAACCCTGAAAAACATAAAATAATTTGTTAAAGCAGCCTGAGGCTTGGATTATCAGCCATCCAGAACCACACCACACACTCCTTGGGGAAATGGTCATACATCCCCAGTTCTACTGACAATTGATCAAGTTGGAGGCCCCTGGGAGGGCAACAAAGAATCAGAATCCAACACTTTCTGTGCGAGCTCCATCTCTACCACTGAGAGACCTTTCCATAGCAAGCAAGCGAGCGAGCCCTGCACTCTTGTCGACGAATTAGGCATCGTGGAGCTGTGTTCCATTTTCCCGGATCACATCTGTCTCCTCCACCCTTCAGGCCTCCTCTCTGCCTGATTCCTCCGTGGGAAGAGAGCCACAGCTGCATAGGTTGGGCTGCTCCTCCTCCTAGTCCCAGGCCAACTCAGGAGTGTCAAAAACCAAAGTCTTGTCTTGGAAGATTACTTTCAAGCGGGCCGGGAAAAGGAGCACATAGCAGATGTTCAGGGTCCTCTGTTTTTGTTTTACCTCCTGGAAGGATCTCCTCTGCTGCTGAACTGTCATGCAGTCTGGAAAAATCATCAGTGGGGAGGACTGAAACATAAGAAACCCAATCCTACGTGCCATCCAAAGGATGCCTTCTCTATGAGCATAGTTAAGTACTCGGGCAATGAGGGGACAAGGCAGGGAGCCTATTAGGTGGCCTCACAATTAGAGCTCTGTGCGCCATTTCTATTAAGAAGCATGCTGATATCTCTGAGGGAGTTACCCAGCTCTTCACACAATCAGAGATGAGTGAGGTTGGCGCTACCCCCCTGCCCCTTCTGGGATTCCCACAATTCATAGTTTGTTGTGCCATGACTGTCCCTAAGCATCCTCTGCCTGAGCCTCCAGTTGACTAACCATACATTGCAGAGGTGATGCGGGACTCATGTGATTTGACTGTGTCTTCAGTTTCAGAGGCTATATCCTCTACCTCTGTGATCCTGTCCACTGTGTTCCTCAGAATCAAGGATTGGTTTAATTTTAGTTTCCCCATTTTGATTTCCATGGTTTCTTTGAGGTCCTGAATCTCCTGTAGAGAAAGAGGCCATTTGGAGACCCTCCGGTCTAGCGTCCCCTTCTCCCACAATTCCAGCTTTGTCTGGTAACGCTGAGAGTTTCGTATACTTGTCTATCTTCTACTGCACCGTGGAGCTGGAGGGCTTATCTCGTGCCATGGTGGGTATCGGCATGAGGGGAAAAGGAGCAAGTGACTGGGTTCTGAGGGGTCAAAGATGGCATACCCCATCTCGTCACATATGGTCAGTTCAGCCCCCAGTAATAGTCTGTGGGAGCAATGTAGGTGTCCTCCACAATCACTGGATATACAATGGCCCCCTCTTGCCACAAGGGTCACTGCAGGGGGCAACTGAGCTGGAGTCAGGCTGAGGCCTCACTCCAGTATGACTCTCATCCAGCAGTCAAGCAAGTCAGCCCGAACCCCTGTCATAGATTTCTTCACAAGAGGCAGACATGAAAACTCGATGATGCTGCTGATCAAAGGTGCCCCAGCAGTAGTATCTAGGCCCCAGAGGCAGTGTACAGGGCAGGCGGGTAAAATACAGCAGGGGCGCTGAGGCACCAAAGAGCGCCATCAAATGCCACTGCCAGAACAAGCAGGCCAATACTTATGGCCCAGTAGGAGAAAAACTGTGTGCCTCTCCAGGCAGTCAGGGGCCCCCTTCAACAAGAAGGGTTTAAGTGTTTATGGCAAATGTGTTAGGGCTGTGCAGTGAACTCACCAATTAGTCTCCGACAGCTCGGGGAGTTGCACCACCTCTTTTGCAGGCCTCGGACCTTGGAGAGGGGCCAATATGGCCCATGTCGCACCGAAAGCAGCTTTCTACTTCTCACTTCAGGGTGGGATGTCAGGAGATATAGTTCCGGGGGGAGGAGATGCCGCAATCAGAAGCCTCCTGGGCAGCGTCACCTGCCTCCCAGTGGTAATAATAACACCTCCACTCTGGGGAGCAAAAAAGTGGTCCAAATGTCCTACCCCACAGCGTTCCCCTGAGACTCCCGAGTAAAATGATACCTCACTTGTGTGCGTGGGGCAAGGGCTTGTGACTGGGAAGAGCCCAAAAGGGAATAAGGGTATAGCACCGAGAATTCTAAGCACTACATTTTTTTTAAAATAAGGTTTTAGCCATTCCTGCATTGGACAGCCACACAAGTGAGGTATCATTTTACTCGAGACACTAAGGAGAACGCTGTGGAGTAGGACATTTGTGCCGGCATGGTGATTCCACACAAAAATATGTGGAAAATGTGTTTTTTTCAGCTAAATTTGAGGTTTGCATGGCATTCTGGTAGGAAAACGTTGGGAGATCCACGCAAGCCATGCCTCATTGGACTCTCCCGGGTTTCTAGTTTTCAGAAATGTTTGGGTTTGCTACTTTCCCTAGATGGCTACCGAGCCCGGGGCCAAAATCTCAGGTGCCCCCCCAAAACCAGGTAGTTTTGTTATAGGTAATTTTGAAGTCTCCACAGTACTATTTGGGACATTTCCTGTTGCAGCCACTATGCCTACCCACACAAGTGAGGCACCATTTTTATCAGGAGACCTGGGGGAATGCTGGGTGGGAGGAAATTTGTGGATCCACGCAGATTCCAGAACTTTCCCACACAGAAATTTGAGAAAAAAGTGATTTTTTCAGCGAAATTTGAGGTTTGCAAGGGATTCTGGGTAGGACAAAGTTGGGGGACCCACACAAGCTATACCTCACTGGACTTCCCCGGGTATCTAGTTTCCAGAAATGTGTGGGTTGGTATGTTTCCCTAGATGGCCGCCGAGCCACGGGCCAAAAACTCATGGGACCCCCCTTGCAAAACCAGGTTGGTTTGTGATAGATAGTTTTGATGTTGCCTCAATAGGTTTTGGGTCCTTGCCTGTCACGGGTCCTTGACCCACCCATGCGAATGAGGTACCATTTTTATCGGGAGACCTGGGGGAATGCTGGGTGGGAGGAAATTTGTGGAACCACGCAGATTCCAGAACTTACCCACACAGAAATTTGAGAAAAAAGTGATTTTTTCAGCGATATGTGCGGTTTCCAGGGGATTCTGGGTAGGAGAATGTTGGGGGACCTACGCAAGCCATACCTCACTGGACTCCCCCAGGTGTCTAGTTTCCGGAAATGTGCGGTTTTGGTAGGTTTCCCTAGATGGCCACCGAGCCCTGGGCCAAAAACTTATGGGACCCCCCTTGCAAAACCATGTTGGTTTGTGATAGGTAATTCTGATGTTGCCTCAATAGGTTTTGGGTCCTGCCCTGTCACGGGTCCTTGACCCACCCATGCGAATGAGGTACCATTTTTATCGGGAGACCTGGGGAATGCTGGGTGAGAGGAAATTTGTGGAACCACGCAGATTCAGCGATATGTGCGGTTTCCAGGGGATTCTGGGTAGGAGAATGTTGGGGGACCCTCGCAATCCATACCTCATTGGACTACCCCGGGTGTCTAGTTTCCAGAAATGTGTGGGTTTGGTAGGTTTCACTAGATGGCCGCAGAGCCCCGGGCCAAAAACTCATGGGACCCCCCTTGCAAAACCAGGTTGGTTTGTGATAGGTAATTTTGATGTCGCCTCAATAAGTTTTGTGCCATGCTGGGGGGTTGGAAATTTGTTGTTACTTTCTGCAGCGTGAAAATTTGAGCACAATAATGCAAGTGAAATGTGACAGTCACATTTTGAGGTTTGCAGGACATTGTGGGTAAGATAACTTGTTGGGATCCACAAGAGAGACATCACCATGTACTCCCATGGGTGTTTAGTTTACGACAAAATCTACACTTGGTAGGTTATTCTTAGATGAAATGTACACCTTGGCAGAGAGACAAAAAAGACAAAGATTACTGCACAGCCATCTATTCCTCAAGCACACACACATACTGGTTGGTTTTCGCACGAGGGTGATTGATGGCTCAGTATATAAAATTTTATTACCAAGAGATTTCACAAAAATGAAATACTCGCAGCTCGTGAGCTGTAAAGCCACGACAAGGCACCAACCGCTTTACAGGCCAGTCACACACCTTTCATACATGATACACACAAGACCATTCACACCACCAGGCACAAAACCAACACATTACAACATTCACAAAAAAGGAACAAGGTACACCCTGCTTGACAAAAACAGAAAAGACAAATATTTCTGCACAACCATCTATTCCTCAAGCACACATACATACTAGTTGGATTTGGCACGAGGGTGAGTGATGGTTCAGTATATACAGTTGTATTAACCAGAGATTTCACAAAAATGAAATGCACTGTTAATAATTGAAAGGACGAGAAACTGAACCATTGACTCACAGCTTGTGAGCTGTAAAGCCACGACAAGGCACCAACCTCTTTACAGGCCATTCATACACCTTTCATACGCATGACACATACAAAACCATTCACACCGCCAGCCGCGAGCCCAGCACATTACAACACTCACACCAGCCGACAGCGCCATTCAAGGGTCCATCACTTTCACATGCCCACATTCCTGACACAGCAACCACACCAGCTCATGGATTGCGTGGAATGACGTTTGGCTAGCAGTGTGTGTAGTGACCAGCAGCAAGTCACTACTCACACACCGCCAGCCAAACTCCACTCCACCCACACTGCCAGCCAAGCGCAAGTCCACCCACACCGCCAGCCAAGCACCAGTCCACACAAACCACCAGCCAAGCGCCAGTCCACTCACACCGCCAGTTCACTCACACTGCCAGCCAAGCGCAAGTCCACCCACACTGCCAGCCAAGCTCAAGTCCACCCACACTGCCAGCCAAGCGCCAGTCCACGACACACCACCAGCCAAGCGCCAGTCCACTCACACCACCAGCCAAGCACCAGTCCACGCACACCACCAGTCCACTCACACCACCAGTCAAGCGCAAGTCCACCCACTACCAGCCAAGCGCCAGTCCACGCACACCACCAGACCACTCACACCACCAGTCAAGCGCAAGTACACCCACACCGCCAGCCAATCGGCAGTCCACTCACACCGCCAGCCAAGCGCAAGTCCACCCACACTGCAAGCCAAGCTCAAGTCCACCCACATCGCCAGCCAAGCACCAGTCCACACACACCACCAGCCAAGCGCCAGTCCACTCAGACTGCCAGCCAAGCGCCAGTCCATGCACACCACCAGTCCACTCACACCACCAGTCAAGCGCAAGTCCACCCACACCGCCAGCCAATCGCCAGTCCACGCACACAGCCAGTCCACTCACACTGCCAGCCAAGCGCAAGTCCACCCACACTGCCAGCCAAGCTCCACCCACACCGCCAACCAATCGTCATTCCACGCACACCGCCAGCCAAGCGCCAGTCCACTCACACTGCCAGCCGAGTGCCAGTCCACGCACACCACCAGCCAAGCGCCAGTCCACACACACTGCCAGCTAAGCACCAGTCCACACACACTGCCAGCCAAGTGCCAGTCCACGCACACCACCAGCCAGCCTACACACACCGCCATCACATTTAGGATTTTCTTATACAAAAAAGAAAACACAAACAAATTGCAAATAGATACAAATCTACTAACACAAAATCTGAAACAAAATACATTGCACAAATGCCAACCTTGAAACTGAAGAAAAAATATTAAACATTAGAGACCAGGCAGTTCACTTTACCACTCATGGATGCTCCCAAAAATTATTTTGCATGTGGTGCATTCTAAAACAAGCAGGCACACACAGCCCAGGGTTTGAAGGACACTCGGGGCAGTACATACGAGTCTCCCTCCGCGTACCTCTTCGCCAACAGACTCTACATCTCCTACTGGGAAAGTCTTTTGAGGGTGTGGGAGGAATGTGGGAGTGGCGATCTTTCAATTTAGCCACATCCTCCACCACTCCAACTCTAGGAACATTTGCCTGTTCCACTAAAACAAGGCTGCCTATTACAGACTCCTGAAACATAGCAAAAGTCATTTTTGACTCAGGACAAAAATCCCTGAATACAGCAAAACCGTTAAAGGTTGCCAAGTGGTAAAGATGGATAGCCAACTTCTTATACCAAATGTAAGCCTTACGAAGAGCAGCGTAAGGTTCCAACCTCTGATCTACTCTGTCAACACCACCCATGTGCCTATTATAGTCTAAAATGCACACAGGTTTGCACGCTTCAGCTACCTGACCCCAAACAGTCACAGGTGCAGTGCTTTCATCATGGATGGTAGTCAGCATGTAGACATCTCTCCTGTCTGAAAACTTCACAGCTAGAAGTTCCTCGCAACGCACTGCACTGTCCCCGCACAAGCTTCTGACAAACTAGTTCTTTAGGGAAACCTTTACGGTTAGAGCCGATTGTGCCACAAGCAACAGTGTCCACTTTGGCCAATTTCCTGAACAACCGCACACCAGTGTAGAAGTTATCTAAATATAAATGGTGACCTTTGTTAAAAAGTCCTCTACCAAGTTCCCACACAATTTTCTCAGTTACTCCAAAATTGGACGGACAACCAGGGGGGTTAATCCTGGATTCCTCACCGGTGTGCACCCTGAAATTAGAGACATATCCAGTCCTACTGTCACACAGCATATACAGCTTAATTCCATAGCGTGCACTCTTACTAGGAATGTATTGCCTAAAGACCAAAGACTCATCCACTACTATTTATTTCCCTGAAGCATAGATTTCACAAAATCGATCTACAAAGTGATCAATGACAGGCCGAATCTTAAAAAGACGCTCACACTCAGGGTGATCTTGTGGCAACGCAAAACCATTATCGACAAAATGCAGCATCCGAAGCAGAAGCAAATACCTATCATGACTCATGACTCTCGGAAATATAGCTGTTGCCATCATGCGACTAGCAGACCAATATGAAGATATTGGTGGCTTCCTTAGCAAGCCCATCAAAAAAGTTAAACTCAAAACTTCTTCATCTCTTCCAGATTTGCGGGAGTCCCCCGGGTAGTTCTAGAATGGGGCTTAAGGCTGGCACTGTTGTCCCTCAAAAACTGATCGGCATACAAATTAATCTGATCAACAATCTCTGCCAAAAACACATCGTCCATAAACAACTGAAAATAATTTATCAGCAAAAGGTTTTCTGTATTCACTCTACACCCTGGAACACCAGCAAAGTCTGGCAATGCCGGCTACACCATCCCTGGGGCAACCCAGAGGTCATCACTTCCAACTGGAAGCCTTGCAGCCCCCGGCTGCAACCCAGATGCCTCTTGCGGCACTATAAACAAAAGAAAGCCTTGCAGCCCCAGGTTGCATCCCAGATGCCTCTTGGCACAATATCGGCACATCAATGTCCTCCTCTAACACAGGCACTTCATCCACACTAAGAGTAGCTTCATCCGCACTGACCGTAGCTTCATCATTCGATGATTCCATGTGGAGAGAAAACTCACTGCCGGAATCTTCCCCTCCCACCTCTGCCTCAGATGCAGAGTCAGTCTCTGAACCATGGTCAGAAGAAGACTCAAAAAGCATACCAACAACCTGCTGAGCAGTAATCCTACGGCTTGCCATTATCCATACTAAGAAAGGAGACTGCACAAACAAGTCAACAACAACCAACACTGTGCAAAATAAGTCAGTTAAAAAAATGTGTGCCTTTATTACAAAGGTCTATATACTCAAAAAACTATACGATTCACTTGCAAGAAACAGCTACACTTACCAGCACCTACTCTGCAGAGAGACGGCAAAAACGATATCCCACTAGAAAGAAAAAAACAAAACCATTTACTCACAAGACAACAAAATACACATTAAGCACAAATGCAAAAAGTTTTTGACACTCAAAAAACAGACGCCAAACATACTGCTATTATTACACCATTTGCAAAAAACACATTCATGCAGAGAAATGAAAAAAAAACATTTACATTGCACAAAAAAAGTCTCTCACCAAACACATGCAACTACACTAACAACAGAACCACCAGTAACAAAACCGCAACCTGGAACAGTCTAAAGAGCAAAAGCCTTGAACTAGAACAAAAAGGGGGAAATAAAGCATTACATTTGCAATTCACAAGAAATAAAACAATTACCATTATAACACGCTATGTCACTACCCAAATGGGGGCAGAAAGGCCAAATAACCGGGCAGAATACACATTACAAAATATATGTCCCCTGGAAGCAACCCTTGCCCAAGGGGTCGCTTCCAATTTATGTTTTTTTAAATCCCTGGCTCCAGTGGGCTTTTTTGACTCCCCCCCCCCCCCCCCCCCCCCCCGGGCCAGAAACGCCAAAAAATGCAGGCGATCTGTCCCCGGGGGGGGGGGGGGGGGGGGGCAGAAAAGTCTTAAAATTAATTTGCCCCCATAGGAAGCGAACCTTGCCCAAGGGGTTGCTTATTATTTGCAAAAAAGACATCCCTGGTGTCTAGTGAGGGCATTCCTGCTGCACGATCGTGACGCTGTGCGCGATCATGCAGCAGGAATGCCCTGCATTGAGACATATGGGGGGAGAGACACTCTTTCCTCTCCCCCGATGCCTCAATGCATGTGAATCTGGCCTCCCGCCCCACCGGAGAAACAAACACTCACCCTCCTCCTTGGGACGCCTGGAAGCAAATGGCTTCCAGGCGTCCCAGCGCTTCCTGAAGACGTCAGTGTGTGCTGTGCGCGCTGTCATCACAGGATCACTGAGGAGGGGTCGGGGTGGCCACGGAAGCTCTTCCGCTGCCATCCCCCTTTGTGGCACGATGTTGGGCTGCCCATGGGGGGACCGCCAGTGCTTCCCCCATGGGTGGGTGACATTACGGAGTGGTTCCGTCATGAGCACAGCTCAACCGATGCTCATGACGGACCTGCTCCATCATGAGCGTCGAAGGGGTTAAGGAGCTGCAGCATTGGGGCCTGCAGTAAAGCCACTCTTCTCCCCTGGAGAAGGCATTATTATCTGTCAGCTTTGTTCGGCACAAGCTTGTTCTAGATCATGAGGAATCTAACAAATAGGTCATTTTAATAAGCAGTCAGTGAACTTTGCGGCAGAACAATAACAGTAAGGGGCATATTTACTTCGGGATCCGGGATTTATCGGGCCGGCTGCGAGGAATGAGGTTATCTTAGCTGAAGGGGGCTTTAATTGAAGGGATTGGACTACAAATAAGTAAGATGCTTTTACAAGACCACTGTCATAGCTGTTTACAGGGAAATCGTTGTTGAATTTGGATGCGTATATATGTAAGAACTGCTGATTGGGAATTTAGTAGGCACAGATGACCTAATGAAATAAGGTGCTCATGACATTTTGGAAACCATTATTTTACAAGAAAAATAAAAATAAAAATCAGAACCTTTTGCGTGATAGGTAGAAGTTACACAGAAAGAGCACAGAATTATTGCCCTGATGATGTCCCATGTTGGACGAAACGCGTTGGCTGAATTTATTAGGAACTTCTGTTGATAAACTGCTACAAGCTTGTTAATTAATATATATTGATGAACTGTCATATTCGTTGTGGAAACACTATCCTAAAGTGACATGCAATAAATTGTGGATCTGTGGATTCAAGGAAATCTGTCTTTTTGATTGAATCAGTTGGGAACAAATTTGCATTTGCAAATACTGATTACTGAATACGGCGCTCCCTTCATTTTGGTATTTTTCATTGGAGGTGGTCCTGCAGCGGTGGGCTACAGAAGGTTGAGCGTGATTGATTGGATTAATAACATTGAATTTATATAACAATCATCCTGTCCTGTGCACACCAGTTGGAAGCCCTTACCGCTATGGATTATTATTATTGTTTCCTAACTGTAACGTCCCTGTAACCTTTGTTTTCAGTGAATGTCTAAGGTTTTTCAATTTTCTCAGTATAACATTTCTTTTTTTCTTTTTTACAAATTTTAAAAACTAGTTTGTGAATTTGAATTTGTTATTTGTATCTATTATTTCAGTAGTAGTATTTTCAAAAATCATTCAATATTTTTAAAGGTGTTTTTTTTAAACTGTCATTTTTTAATACTTCTATTGTTTATGGCTTAATTGTAAGATAATGTCATATAATTTCATAGTTTCTTTTAATTTATACTCCTTTTTTATTTGATTCTTTGTAAATTTTATTTAATTGACAGGTTTTTGGGGAGTATGAGCGGGTGGGAAAGTCTCTGTATAGATGTAAGTATGCATGTGAGAGTCTCTATGGGTTTGTGAATAGGTGTAATAGTGTATGCAGGATATCTGAATGGGTGTGAAGGTGTATTTATGGGTATGTGAGTGGGTGTAAAAGAGCCTATACAGTTGTAAGTGTGCTAGCTTGAAAACAGTGGTGTCCATCAATTGTTCTTTTCAGATTTGTCATACCAAGTAGGATGGGTATGCCAAGATGTGGAACCTGTGCTCTCCATGCCACTGGAGTCAAGCTATCCTGGCTAATGAGGGGTGAAACCCCGAAACCGGTCCTAGGATGCTTGTTCCCAGTCCAGGAAGGACCTGGCCTGGCAGTTCGGGCTGGACTGTTCTGATTGGGCGCAGGGTCAAGACTGATTTGCATATGGCTGGGTCCAAGTTGGAATGGCATGGTGATCAAATAAAATGATGGATTTAGGCCCAGATCTCTGTACTGGGGTGAATGTATGACATTGTTCTGCATTCTGTCCCTCTATTGTTCTTTTTCTTTTTCCATATGTCACCCCGAGTGGGATGGGAATGCCCAGACGTGGGTCCCGTGTTCTCCATGCCACTGGAGTCAAGCTATCCTGGCTGATGTGGAGTGAAACCCTGAAACCGGTCCTAGGATGGTTGTTTCCTGTCCAAGGAGGACCTGGCCTGGGAGTTCGGGCTGGACTGTTCCCATTGGGGGCAGGATCAAGACTGATTTGCATATGGCTGGGTCCAAACTGAAATGGCATGGTGAGCAAAAAAACTATGGATTTAGGCCCAGATCTCTGTACTGGGGTTAATGTATGAAATTTTTCTGCATTCTGTCCATCAATTGTTCTTTTTGCAACAGCTCTCTCTTATATCATGTACAAGGGGTCAGGAAACATCTCACCTTTACCCCTTCATTCAATTTGGAAACAAATTTTCAGGCCCGGGGACCATTTCCCCAACAAACAAAATGGCGTCCGCAACTTTTCTGTGAGGGTCCATGCTTCTTATTATGAGGAAAGGAATTCCCTGGCCACCAATGCCCCATGGGAAACCTTTGGCATTGCAAAATAATTACTTAAAGCCCCCCTTCCTCCAGACGCACCTGCTGTATCAGGTCGCTGCTGCAATAAACATGCAGACTATTCCTACAACAAAATTCAAAACATCCATTCATCTTTCCCTTCGGTTGACAGCTACATCAATCTCCTCCTTGAGTACACTTGCTGGCTTGACAGGGAATTCTCCTTGGAGGCCTTTCCCCCGATGAACCGGGAATCATTCCAGGCCATTTTGGCACTTGTTAAGAGTGGGTCGCCAAAAGACCCAGCTCCACCCTATATTCTGAAGCAGGCAGCCGATATAGTTACCCCAATCATCATTGATTTGATCAACGCCTCACTTTCCATGGGCATGGTTCCTCCCATGTGGAAAAGAGCAATGGTGAAATCTCTTCTAAAAAACCTAACTTGGACCCGGACTCTCTGGGCAACTATCATCCCATCTCGCTCCCCCCCGGGATCAGTACGTTTGCAGAGAAACACGTCAACCTCACACTCTATACGTTCCTGGAATACCATGACCTTCTCCATTTATATCAACCTGGGTTTTGCCCACGCCAAGGCACTGAAACTGCTCTGTTAGCAGTTGTCAAAAAATCTAGAAAGATTCTTGGTGCAGGAGGGTCTTCAGCCGTGATTCTTTTTGAACTCAGTGCAGCCTTTGATACGGTCAAACACAAAATTCTGGTCCCCCGACTTAGAGGTTTGGGGATGACTGGTACAGCCTTAACATGGCTGAAATCTTTCCTGGAGGAAAGATCCTTCCAGGTGTTTGAGGGTGATGCCATCTCAAAATCCATGCCCCTACATTCTGGAGCCCCACTCTGTTTATATGGCTCCGTTGGCAGATATTGTGCTTCCTTTTGGGGTTCACATAGTGACATACGGTGATGACACCCAACTGGTCGTAGCACTGAATCAACCCGACCAGGCTTCTCCTGGCCTCTGTCCCTGTCTTGAGGAAGGCGCCAAGTGGATGAATCTGTCGCATCTAAAATTGAACGGCGACAAGACTGAGCTCATGGTTCTTGGCAATCCTCTCTGTTTTAAAGCAGACACAATGTGGCCAGCTTATATGAGCCCTGCTCCTGCCCCTAAGACCAAGATAAAGAGCCTGGGTATCTGGCGGGTATCTGGCTGGATCAGGACCTCAGCTTTAAAGTTCAGGCCAGGAAGGTTGTAGCCTCTTGCTATGCCATCCTCAGGATGCTTCGTAAAGTGCTCCCCCTTCTTCCCTTCCAGGCCAAAAAGCTGATGATCCAGGCACTCATCTTATCTCAGATAGATTACGACAATGCCTTATATCTAGGTGCGTCGAGCTCGACAATTGCAAAACTCCAGATAGTGCAAAACTGCGCAGCAAGGATGCTCATGGGGATCTTGAATCGGCACTCCACTAGGCCCGCCCTGCATTCCCTCCACTGGCTCCCTATTCAGGAGAGAATAAACTTCAAGGCTCTGTGCATCACCCATAAGTCTCTGAAAGGGAATGGCCCACCAATCTATCATTCTATGGTTCAGCCCTCCCGGGCGGACAGGCAGCTGTGCTCAGATGAGCTCCATCTGGCAGTTGTACTCAGGATCAAGAAGGCCAATAGTGGCGGCCGGCTCTTTTCTTATTAATGCCTCCATATTATGGAACTCCCTTCCTCTGTACTTACGAAAGGAACCTAACCATCTGGTCTTCCGTAAACAGTTAAAGACGTGGCTTTTCCCCTAAGTGTTTCTTCTGCCTTAGTGATTCGCTTCAGCGCTGGGATGCCTCCGGGTAGCTACGCGCTAAAGAAGTGTTGTTTTATTCAAGGTGCGCCCAGCCAATCAGGACTTTGCTGTGGTGCAGAAATATATGGATCCCCCATGGGTGTAGCTGCAGAGGGTCTGCCTCCCTATACATAACAAGCATTGGCATAACCAATAGGTCTCGCCTTTGTGCCCTTATAAGTGGTTAGTCATGCAGCACATTATCCTGGGTGCTGTGCCGCCATGGATTAAAGCATTGTCAGGCTTATCTGCACCAATTTTGCATCTGGTGGCTTCGGCCCTAGTCCCATTGAACTCTGGGGAGTCAATTGCCTTAAAGCTGGCTTTAATTGGAGCAAATATTCAGAGAAAGAGTAGCAATTTAACAAAAATACATACATTCCCGCCTTTGGAAGGCAAAGCACTGCAGTTGGAAAAGAGACAGGGAGACGCAGGGAGTATTTTACTAGAGGCGATAGAAGAAATTAAAGTTGATAAATATTAAAATAGCTTGGACAAAAGGAGAGGGCACTAGTGAAGTCCTAATTGGTGTTGTGCAAGTTCCAGCTCTTCATTGAGCCACAGGTTATATTTTTGGCGTCCACACATGATTTTACTGTACGCTCAGTGCAGGATATCACTGCAGCAGAACACAAAGGCAGAGACAGTGGAGTCTCGCTCACTGCATACCTTGACCAGTTAGACCTAACGTTTGCCAAGAATTACCACAAATCAACATACGAGTGACCCCCGCCCATCCTTCCACCCCCTCCTTTCCTAATTACCCCTGCACATGCATTGCGGTATTCCATGCAGCCATTGAAATGCAAATGGATGGTCTGGTTTGCCTAGAAACATCCCGCCATGTTTGCTTCAATAACTAATACACTTTTCTGGAAGTTTCGGATCATCAGACACTTTAAACATACACTCACAAAACCTATGTGATGTTTGGACGATTTACAGCTTGTGAATATCTCCAAAAAGAGGACAAACATGATTATTCGACGTTTGCTCAAAGACTGACAGGGAAGCCTACCTGGAAAGAAGTGATATGCGTTCATCTTGAATTTTAATGCAATGGCGTTTAAAGCCTTGCCGGAAAGTTTAGCATGGCACCAAGTATACATGATGACATTAGTCCAGGCGGCATAAACGTGCTAAAGAGAAATAGATCTTTAAACTAAATACATGTCAGTATATAATCTAACCTTGTAAATGGCATTTAACACCTTAAGAGCGCTAACAAATGCACGCCGGTAAAAGAAGTACCTGGGTATATTTCTGCCATGCATACTTCTAAATGTATGTGCTCATCCCACATCAAACGTGGGGTGTAAAACACTATGGGGCTCATTTATGAGCCCCTGCATCACTTTTGCGCCGCTGGTGCGTCACTTTTTGTGACGCACCAGTGGCGTAAAACATGCGCCATGTTGCGCCATATTTACGAAGTGACGCATCTAGGTAGATGCGTCACTTCGTAAACCCCTGCGCTACATTATACCTGCGCCAGGTATAATGTATGCAGGGTGGGCGTGCCCCCGCAAGAAAGGGTCGTAGGAGTGGCGCAGCGAAATCTATGAGATTTCACTGCGCCACTTCTAGGACGCCGATGTGTCAAAACCTTATGCCTGCCTCATGGCAGGCGTAAGGGTGACGCAGGCCCTTTCACATGGGGCTTGTCCCATGTGAAAGGAACATTGCTGGAGTTGCGTCAGGCTTCCGACACAACTCCAGCAATGCGTCACTTTTTGCGCTGACAGATACGTCAGTTATACTGACGTATCTGTCCTTCCTTGCGACATGATGCGTCATATTATAAATATGACGCATCATTGGTGTCGCATGGAGGGCGCACTGAGAAGTGACGCATCGCTGCATACACGCAGCGATGCGTCACTTCTCATAAATGAGGCCCTATATATGGTTCTATTTGCACAAGTGGTTATCGATGATCTTGCAGCCGTTCGGCCCTGGGCACAAGGTAACATTAAGAGACGAGCAAGTCTCCGCGCTGCCGTGGCTCACTTTAAACGCCCCTATATTGTGCGGAGGCAGAAACGTTAACCATGTGCACCTCACACATGCTCATCTCCCAAGCAACATTTTTAAGAAGGAAGCTGAATTGTGCTAACGTGGGATTAAAGAACAATAATAATAAAAACAAAACAAACAAAAACAGCAACGAGAAATTGGAGTGGAAAGGGGCCCGGGATCCCATGTATTCCCCCAGGATGGAGTCTCAGTTCCTGCCTCGGCCCTGAACTTGCAGGGTTCTGACCTGAAAACGCGTACATACATGATTTAAATAAAAAAAACAACAACATTGCAGAGTGGGTTCGGATGCATGGCTCTCCCTCACCCTTAAGTAGGGCATGAGGAAGTAACATTGGAGTAGGGAGGGCAGGGGGAGGGGTTGTAGCAGCCCCCTTTATAGCGGAAATGAAGGGAGCTCAGCGCCTGGCTGGGAGCAAAGGCATCTGTCCTCATACACACTTCCTCGGGGCGGCTGAGAAGCTCTCTCCAGTTCAGACCCTCCCTTGAGGTCTTCACTGTCATCACAAATATATTTAGACACAGGTTTGTTTCGTTTTTACTGTTTTCCAGGGCCACTACTGTGAAGGTAGTCTTTATGTCCCCATGTAAATACATATAATAAACAATTATAACATACACCTTTCAACAATTTAAATGTTAACATTAAAAAAAGGATTAACGTTGGCTTAAAATATGGATTACATTGCGCAGCACTAGTAAAGTGAAGCCCCGGACAGGTTTGGGTTGCAGGGCGGACACAGGAAGGAACATGAATGTGTTATTTAGAGATTTTTGAAATTTAGCATCAAGCAGGAATTACAATCCTGAATTTAGCACTACAGATTAATAAGCAACGTAACAAAAGTACACTTTTTAGATTGCAAGAGCCTATTACAAGGTAGGATAGTCAGCAGACACGTGGACTTCAGTAGTGGAAGTTTATGGTTGGCTGTGAAGTGGGTGAGGATGTCAGAAAGCATGACAAAAATGTCATACCATACAGTTAATTTAACGGGAGTGCTGGTCCATAAATACACGGGTGGGAGGGGGCGTTCTCCAGAAAGAAAGCATAGTCACTTCTGGCCAGGATACACCAAGAACAGACGGGGCAGCGGTGACCCGGCAAGCATTCACCCACAGGACTTTAAGCATGGCTATAAGTAAATCCAGTGAAGCGGAGGGTAGGGGTCCGTCACACCGGTCTCCCAACACTGAAAGAGTGCACTGTTCACACACTGCAGACTGCAAACACATAGCACACACCCACACAGCAGATACCAACGGATTAACCCACACAACAAACCCCCCACCCACACAGCAAACACACCACACACACACAGTAGACAGACACCCTCTGCCCGAGAGGATTCCACACATCCCAGCCAATCTGTTCTGTGGCCTGGAAGGGCCGCCCTCCCCTCTGCCGGAGCTGGGTTGGAGGTGCCTAGGAAGAGCCCACGTCCTATTGCCATGGCAGGACCCGAGGTTTCCGCCCAGCTGGGCACCTACTTATAAAGCTTATGGCTATAAAACACACAGACAGATGCAGTACAAGTGACAAATAGCACCGGATCAGCCTTGCTGTGTAAACACCCAGGCACAGCACTTCAATAAACATGCAATGTAATTGAGGCGCCGAACCCTCGGTTCAAATGTAAACAAGTGGGTCTGATCAAATGGTGAAGGGGCGCTGGGCTCGAGTTGCGCCTGGCAGCTTACAAGGACGTTTTGGTGAGGATTGATTACGGCGCACGGGTCTGCGTAAATGTGTGTCCGGTGATACAGGGGCCACGCAGCCATCACAAGGACAAGCCTACATGGCAGGCAGAACAAGCACGGTGCAAGAACAAGCCTACACGGCAGGCAGAACAAGCGCGATGCAAGAACAAGCCTACACGGCAGACAGAACAAGCGCAGTGAAAGCAAATCGCGCAGCTAAAGAATTCAATAAAGAAGCCCCGAAAGGCAGAACAAGCACAGTGAAAGCAAATCGCGCAGCAAATCATAATTAAACAAACAAGCGCAGTCCTCAGCGAGACCTAAAAAGCTGTCACCACGCTATGCCATTGTGGGAATGAAAAAATAAAGTGCTCACCGAGTAATTAGAAGACACTGTGTCACGCCACGGTGTAAAAGATCCAGTCCCGGTGGGCGGGGCCAAATGTGGACAGGGCGGTAAACAGGAGGGACTAAGAAGCCTCCATTTCAATCGTGAGCCAGCGTTTAGCATGGAGGATGACTCCAGCGAATAAAAAAGGTGGGCGGGGCTTCTGACAGCTTCTGAAACTGTATTGATTCCAAGAAGCCCTCGCAGAGCGAGCAGCATATGCACGCTGCAACGCCAGGCAAGACCTAAAAATGGGTTTTCCAGTTAATATCTCTAAAACTACTGAACAGCTTTACATTAAATCACTAAAAGTGTGATCTTCAAAACAAAATCTACCTTTCTGCTAAATTTGGTGTAATTCCTTCCAGCAGTTCGTGCTGTTGTCATGTTCAAAACTCATATGGGAATTAACATGGTGTAAAAGCGTTTTTGGGACCCCCCTTGTTCTTGGCCTCGCTTGATTGGCCAGCCCGAAACTTTCCAAACAGACACTGAAGTGAGTGTCAAATGTTTTGGGAAACTTTTATGAAGATTCAGCAACCGGTGCAAAAGATATAGGCAACTGAACAACTGTTTTTTATTAGAAATCAAGTCCTAACTATAACTACCTATATATATATATATATATAAAATGTTTTAACCCCTTCCATGCTGCGCAAATTCCGCCGCTGTGCTGACGGAATCTTGCGCGGGCGTGGTCATGACGGAACGGTTCCGTCATGAGCACAGCTCAACCGTGGCTCATGACGGAACCGTTCCGTCATGAGCACCGAAGGGGTTAATCATGATGCATCACAGAATCTACTAAAGAGAAAAATTAAACTGAAAGGAACTACAAATCCCAGCAGACAATGCAGTTATTTTACCTGTGAGAACCTACTAAAGGAAATGGTAATAATGAAATGCAAAACATTATGTCTTTTCAGTAAATCTGTGAGCTTCGTGAAGAGCCGGTGATCAAGGAGCATGCCTCCGAAATGCGTATGGCAAGAAAAAGACTCCAAAAGTGAAATGCTGGTTGCTGTGAATAAAAAGAATTCCTTGAATTCGTCTACAGTGGAGTGTGTTTTCGAATTGGGGGCACTTTCGATGGACAACATATATATATATATTCACTGAAAAAACCATAGGTTGCAGGCCTGCTATAGTTAGGAACTAGCATTTAAAAAACCTTAGAAATTCACTGAAAAAACAATAGGTTTTAGGGGTGTTATAGTTAGCTGGACATTTCACTCGAACAAAACCATTGAAATTCCTCTGATATAGTTAGTTGTACTAACAACATCTTGCGCACACACAATCCACTGCTGATGATGTCACATATTACATCATTCATGACATGGTCAGTGACATCACTGATGACATCTCAAATGACATCACTGATGACATCACTGATGACATCATCCAGTGAATGTGGTTTGGTTCATTATTTAAATATGTATTATATATATAGGAATTAGCATTTAAAAAACCTTAGAAATTCAGTGAAAAAACCATAGGTTTCACACACGTTATAGTTAGGAATTAGCATTTAAAAAAACCTTAGAAATTCAGTGAAAAAACCATAGGTTTCACACATGTTATAGTTAGCTGGACATTTTACTCGTAAAAAACCAATGAAATTGCCCCGTTATAGTTAGTTCAGCTAACTATAACTCGCGCGCCCGCAATGCACTGCTGATGACGTCACATATTACATCACTCATGACATGGTCAGTGACATCACTCATGACATCACTGATGAAATCTCAAATGACATCACTGATGACATCACTGATGACATCATCCAGTGAATGTGGGTTTTTCTGAAAATTAAATATGTTTTATATATGTATATCTCAAGGTCGATGGAAGAATAAATGGGTATATAAGTGTCTAAATGGATGATTTGTTTTTGAAAAATTGATTGTTTAACTGACTGATTAAGTGTATCATAGTGAATACATGTTTTAGTGAGTAATGTTTAAATATGTATATATCTGTATCAGTCTCTCACTTTGTGTATAAGTGGCTGCATGGGTTGGTGAGTAGCTACATGGGTGTCTATATAGGTTATTAGTTGGTTTTTTGAGTATCAGTCTGAGTGTCTGCATGGTTCGGTGGGGGTATTACGTAGTGCATAGGTGCATGAATGAGTGACTCACTGTTTGTATGTGTTGAACAGACCATGTGTGCAGGACTGCATGGGTGGATGAGTGTGTGTATGGGTGTGTTAGTGAGTGAATGACTGTCTCAATAGTGTCTTTATGAGTAACTACATATGTTTAAAACTAGTATATGTGACTATTGGTGTATATATGTGAGTATATGCAAGGGTGAGAGATTGGAAGAGTTCCTGTATGAATAAGTATGTGTTTCTATAAGTGATTGTTTAAAAGACTAAGTATGTGTAAGTTTCCGTAGAAGTAAGTATGGTGGTGTGTGTATAACTGTATATGCAAGTAAATGTATGTTTGATTCTTTATTAGTACGAGTGACTATGTGTGTGAGTAACTCTATGGATGAGTGGCATTGTGTAACAGGATGTATAGGTGTATGAGTACATATGATGAGTGAGTACATGTATGAGTGACTGTATTGGACTGTTGGTGAATGAGTGGATGTGTTTGTGGATCTTAGAATTACTGAAGAGGTTGTTGTAACTGGTATTGGTATGTCCATTGTTTTGAAAATTTTAGTCTCTATTTTTGAATGTGTGTGTCAAAGGTTATATTAGGGTGAGAGGAGGTCTGCCACTCTATCACAAGGATGATGTCATCAGTGATGTCATTTGAGATGTCATCAGTGATGTCATGAGTGATGTCACTGACCATGTCATGAGTGATGTAATATGTGACGTCATCAGCAGTGCATTGCGGGCGCGCGAGTTATAGTTAGCTGAACTAACTATAACGGGGCAATTTCATTGGTTTTTTACGAGTAAAATGTCCAGCTAACTATAACGTGTGTGAAACCTATGGTTTTTTCACTGAATTTCTAAGGTTTTTTAAATGCTAATTCCTAACTATAACGTGTGTGAAACCCATGGTTTTTTCAGTGAATTTGCAAGGTTTTTTAAATGCTAATTTTTTTTTTTTTTTTTTTTTTTCTAACATATTTTTAATTTAATTATCTTACCTTTTATAAAGACTATGATTTAATTTTTAAAATTCTTTAATATGTTTTTTTAAATATATTTTTTAAAATAAACATGTAAAATTTATTTGCAGTACTTTTTTTTAAAAAAAAAATATTTTTTTAGTACGCGTACCGTAAGCTCACGGTAAGCGTACGGTTTACGCAACGTTCGTAATCTATCTACGCTGCTTGCGTATAGTTACGCACTTTGCGTAGCCGCGCGTACTGCGCGTGGGACGCGTGCGCGCTTACGCTACACGCGCACGTTACGCGGAAGTGTCGGGTAGTGACTGTTATGCGCATGCGCGCAAGGGCGTGTCTTTTTTACGCGCATGCGTACTTTTTGCCGTAAGCGTACCGTAAGCGTACCGTAAGCGTACGGTAGGTCATGTGATCATGAAACACAACTTTTGATTGGTTGAAACTACTTTCAGTTCTAGAACTCTCCTACACCACACCCATTCCCCTCATTTCTGCTTGTGATCCCTTGGGAGAAGGAGCTGGTTTGTCTTTGGGATACGATGGCAGAACAGCAGAGCTCTTCTGAGAGTGAGGCTAGCACTAGCAGCACTGTCTTGAGGCAGAGATCGAGGAAACAAAAGCCCTCTTATGTATGGGATTATTTTACTTTTCCTGAAGGCCAGCAAAAGGTAAATGCACCCTTAGTGACTTGTAAGCTGTGTAAGCGTGTACTTTCTAGAGGTAATCCTAACAGGAAGTATTCCTTTGGGAATCACACCATGAAGAGACACCTCCAGGATGTACACAGAAGGACACATGGTCATCTTTTTGGAGGTAACTCTTCAGAAAGACGAGCCAGTACATCCACAGTAGCTCAGCCTGGACCATCATCTGCAGGGCTGACTCCTTCTTCTGCAGGTCAGGTGAGCCCTTCATCTGTGGGGGGAGAATCTCCTTTTGCTGGCCCTCTGGAAATGAACCCTCGATTTCGGAAGGTTGATATTCATTGCACATTTTGTAAAGATCTAATTTGCCATAGGGAGACCAGTGTTTCCCTAGTGAACAACAAAATAGATCAGCACATTTGTCGCTTTGAATAATTTTCCCATGCTTCCTTTCCTCTGTCCCTGCATGAACACAACGGTTCTTTTAAGAGCCAACCTTATCTTTCATCTTTTTTTTACATATGTTTTTAAAAACTTTTTTTTATTTTTTTTTTACCGTACGCGTACGGTGCGCGTACTTTTTAAAAAAAAAAAAAAAAAAGAAAAATAATTTATCACATTACATTGTCCTTGAGAGACTACAATTATTATTATTGACTTACCATACTCACTGAAAAAATATTTATTCATTTGTTTTTTTTAAAAATAGTTTTAAAAATGTTTGTAGTTTTCGAAAATTTTCTATATCTATCTGGAAAAAAAGAAAAAAGTATTAATATTTTTAAAACATTTTATAATACAGTACACATATTTACATTTTTTTCCAAAAAATATTTTTGCCTTATTTTTGCTGTTTTCAGAATATATTGCATTTCACTATAAATTGTGAAAGCAATTGCATTCATCATTTTACAGCGGGCAAAAAAAAATACCAATCACAAAGATTGTATTAAAAATGCCCTGATTCTTTTTTTACTTAAACTTAACATTATAGAAATGCATAATATTGTAAAAAAATATCATCTAATACCAATAGTTATTTCTTTAAAATACCGTCTGATATGTTTGTTTCAGAAGTATAATCACAATATTATATCTCAAATAACTCCAAAACACATCTGATTTCATTTCCTTTAGACCAAATAGTAATTTTAAATTTTTTTTTGGAATAAATTTCCAACGGTAATCCAATAAAATTCTAAAGTTTAATTTGTCCAGATCTCACCGATTCTCTCTAACATTTTGGTTCACGAAAATTTTTTGAATAATTTATTAAGTCCACAATAGAATTGGTTACTACAGACTGACACATTATGAAACCACTTTTTTTGATTTATTTAAATGCACATGTCCAAACTGTTTTTTCAGACCACCACCATGTGTATTCTCGGTGACTGCCTACACTCCAGCAAGGGCAACCAGCCTTAGTGATGCTGAATGTATTTGCATTACAGACTGAAACCTGAAAACCCCACTCGCTTGTAAATACTGTGCATGACTATACATGGCAAGCACATGGGTGTGTGCTAAGACTCTGCTTCTTCCTCCGAAAATTCGCTCCCCCTTTCCATCTAATGCAACTGTGAAATCACCAGAGCAATACGCAATAAATCTCTGCCTATAATTCCTCTCTGCACACAGAGTCATGTTTTCACATTAGTCCCAAAACGAAATTTCTTTGCCAATTTGAAAGCACACTTACTGCTCTTTTTTTTTTCGGGGCAAGTGAAAATCACTTTTACAGACTGACACATTATGAAACCACCATGTGTAACTACAACAAAAACAATTTCCATTTCTATTATTCATTTCTTAAGTTACCACATACATCCCCTCTCAAACTGTAAACTCACCTTTAAAATTAGTTAGTTGTGAAAGAAATGTGACACTCAAACAGCAGATTATCAGAGCCAGGATCTCTGTTGTGTTCACCTCTCTCCTCTCAGCAGAACCAGATAATGGCAAACGTTCCCTCTATTTTTCCACACATATACTTGTAAGTTTCAAATCTCAGTGCTTCCCCCTTTTTTTCAAATGTAATCACACATTTCTATTGGTTGAAAACCAACCCTTTTCCAAAAGTACCCTTCCCCCAACTTGACTTCTGCCTAGTACCCTTCCCCCAACTTGACTTCTGCCTGCTACCATAGCAACAGCTCATGGAACACTGCTGTGTTGAGTTAGGTCAGAAGTTCGCCAAACAATGTTTCAATTCCACAGAGCAAGAGTGCTTGACTTTTCAAACCTAACAGCAAATCCATAGTACTGTTCTTTGGTTACACATTTTTTTTTACCAATACAAAACATGCTTCTATTAATTTACACATACAGCCTAGTTTTTATTCTAGAATGGTATGAAACAGCCAATCAGTTCTTTTTGTTTTGAAAAAAATATGTATGCCTCCATTTCCAAACTGTCTTTCTTTTCATATTGCCATTCTACTGAAAGACACCTCCTGAGTGCATCCAGTTCTCCTTTGAAGATGTTCACAGTGTGGATTGTAGGGCACAGCTATGTCTTCTGGAGTGAAAAGTTTGCAGAGAAAACAGGTATGGTGAGAGACCTTGCTTTGCCAAATGTAGACATTAAATGGATTGGTCAGAGAGGGTTAAAGTGGCACCAATTGATGCCATTGGTGAAATCCTTCATTCAAATCCAACACCCTGACCTCATAATAGTGCACTGTGGTGGCAATGACCTAGGCACTTTGACTGGGGTAGGTCTGGAAATGCTTATGAAGGACACCTTTGCACAACTGTTTTCACTTTTCCCTAAAACTGCCTTTGTGTTTTCCAACATATGCCAAAGGCAAAAATGGAACTGGTCCAATCATTTCTGTCCACAGATTGACAAAGCAAGAAAGCACGTCAACAAATCTGTTTCTGCTTTCCTCCGTGACTATGGTATGGGTGCCATTTACCACAACAACTTGCGTTATGACATGCAAGACATTTATAGAGGAGATGGTGTGCACTTCAATGATGAAGGGAACAGAGTCTTCCTCTTGAACCTTAGACTCTGCATCGGTACTTACTTGTAGGTACCACTAAAAAAATGACTTCATAAACACAACAGCTCTTTTTAGAGCTCCCTAATATCTAAACTCTTAAATCTGCTTTTCATTTATTTATTTTTATTTTTTTTACCGTAAGCTTACCGTACGCGTACCCCGTGATTTTTTTTAAAATCAATAAATGTTTTTTTTGTACTTTTCTGTCCTTCTTTGACCCCCTTACAAATGTTAGGGGGTCTGTAACTCTCCTCATTGCCCCCTTTCCTTGTTTTCACTCTTTTTTTTCAGAGTGAAATACACAAAATGGCGGCCGCCGCTTCCTGGTTTCGACCGATTCGAATGTTTACTAAGATCTAAGAGCCAATCAGAATCGCGCTCGCGCACGCCACCGTACGCTTACCGTAAGCGTACGGTAAGCGTACCGTAAGCGGGCTTAGATATATATATTGATTTAAAGGCTATTTTCTCAGAATCTACTGAACAGATTTACACCAAACCTACAAAAGGCACTTCCTTGACCTAGGGACTATCTCTCTGCCAAATTTTGAGTAATTCTGTTCAGCCGTTCGGGCTGTAGCTCGTTCTAAAGGTCCTATGGAAAAATGCATGGGAAAAACGCGTTTTGGGACCCCCCTTTTATCTCAGCCCCCGCTTGACGGATCCCCCCGAGACTTTCAGGGTAGGAGCGGAGCGTAGCGCCCCACCTATTTTGAGAAATTCACGAGGATTCGTCGACCGGCGCCAAAGTTATTCAAAATAGAATGTTGAGGTTTTCCTATGGAAACGTGGTCCTAACTATAACTACCTACTGGCGACCGCCAGTAGGTAATATATCAATTTGCATTGAAAAATGGGTGGATATATAAATATAAATATCTGGAAGGAGGATTTAGTAGCAGTGTGATTGACTGTTTACTTGACTAATTTATAGTGCCTCACTAAATATATTGGATAGTGACAAAACTGTGTGAATATCTGTAACACTTTGTCAGTTGTTGTGTAAACTGCTGCACCAGTTGGTTACTAGCTACGTGAAAGTCTATATTATTTATTGATTAGTTAACTGAGTATTTGTATGGGAGAGTGAATGTGTGTGTGGTTCGGTGGGGGGTATGTGACTGCCCAAAGATGTGTGAATAGTTGATTCAGTAGGTATCTGAAGTTAAACCTACATGTTATAACAGTTGTTTGGGTGAGTGAATATCTTTATGGGTGTGGCGATGAACCAATATATGTCTCAATGGTACATGTCCAACAAACTAGAAAAATAAAAGCCAGTGTATTTGTCAGTTGTTGTATATAAATAAGTATAGATAAGACTCAGTGTTTATATGAGTGACTGTATGGTTTACTGTATAGTTGTAATAGTGTTTTTATAACACACTAAGTATGAGTTATTATCTATATGAATAGATGAAGTGGTGTTTTACTTTTTATAAGTGTATAGCTAAGTAAAAGTAAGTATGATCCATTGTTTGCATAAGTGAGTAGGATGACTTCATAAGTGATTAGGATGTGTGCTGGTGTGCAATGTCGATATAGGTGTATAAGTATATTTGATAGTGTTCTATTGATCATTGACAGCATGTATGAGTGAATCTATAGGTAAGTGATTAGATGTGTGTATAGATCTAGGAATCACTGAGTGGGTGTTTAGAAACTTGATTGGTGTGTCAATGGTTTTAAATCTGGCACTCTCTATTTTACAGGGAGTGATGAAAGGGTATACTACTGTATGATGAGGTGTATCTGATTGTCACGTGGATTATGTCATCAGTGATGTCATTTGAGATGTCATCAGTGATGTCACTGACCATGTCATGAATGATGTAATATGTGACATCATCAGTAGTGGATTGCGGGCGTGCGAGATGTAGTTAGTACAACTAACTATATCGGAGGAATTTCAATGGTTTTGTTCGAGTGAAATGTCCACCCAACTATAACACCCCTAAAACCTATTGTTTTTTTAGTGAATTTCTAAGGTTTTTGAAATGCTAATTCCTAACTATATCAGGCCTGAAACCTATGGTTTTTCAGTGAATTTCAAAGGTTTTTTAAATGCTAATTCCTAACTATATCAGGCCTGAAACCTATGGTTTTTTCAGTGAATTTCAAAGGTTTTGTAAATGACAATTTTTAATGTATTAATTGTTATACTGATTTTTTTGATACTGATTTACTATATTGTTTAAACTGTTTATTTTTAGATATTTTATTTTTTTATTTACATTATACATTACAATACAAAATATACTTTCTCAGAATGAATTACTTTAGTTTAAATAATTTGCAAATAGGCAATAGACTTTTAAGTACAGTAGTTACAGTTGTTGCAATGGGCAACACAATTTCAAACACAAAGCAACATTGAGCTCAATGTAAATCTCTAGTCAAATGCAATTAGTTACTTTATGGATTACTTTTCTAACCACAGGACTGGATGCTAGATTCAGTCCTTGGACATCTCCTGTAAACAGTTGAGTAAAAGCATTTTGGTTACAGTAGTGATTTTTAAGGATTATTATTGTAGTTTAAAAGTTGACACTTAGTAACATTTTCACATAGAATCACCAATGTTATCCTATGGCAGAAAATTCACTTAGCAGATAAGTAGTGTTATCGTTACTTTTTCTTACTCAGTGGTGGATCCTGGATCCAGCACAGGTGAATCTCCTGTAAACAGTTGAAAGAATGTGTTTAAGTCATACAGACGATTTTTTAGGAATATTTTTAGTTTGTGAAAATAGACACTTAGAAACTTTTCTACTTAAAAGCACACAATGGATTCCTACAGAAGGAAATACAAGTTACTAGTAAGTACGCTTAGAATTACTTTTCAAGGTCACTGCTGGGCTAAAAGATGAAGCCCTGGGTTCTCTCCTGATAACAGGTGAGTAAATCGAAATTCGAAGTTCGGCTGATTTGAGAGGAATATTTGTACGTTTCAAAGATGGACACTTAGAAACTTTTCTGCTGAAAACCACTCAATGGATTCCTATGGTAGGAAATACAAGTTACTGGTAAGTGCGCTTAGAATTATTTTTCAGGGTCAGTGCTGGGCTAAAAGATGCAACCCTGGGTTCTCTCCTGATAACAGGTGAGTAAATCGTAATTCGTAGTTCGGTTGATTTTAGAGGAATATTTGTACGTTTCAAAAATGGATACTGAAACTTTTCTGCTGAAAACCACACAATGGATTCCTATGGAAAGAAATACAAGTTACTAGTAAGTACGCTTAGAATTACTTTTCAGGGTCAGTGCTGGGCTAAAAGATGCAGCCCTGGGTTCTCTCCTGATAACAGGTGAGTAAATTGGAATTCGTAGTTCGGCTGATTTTAGAGGAATATTTGTACAATGGTAAAGGAAGGGGGCGGGGCCTGAGGTGACGTGTGCAAACATGCCCTGTGTCGCGCTTTAAGTTGGGAAATTAATTCCTCTTCAATCCTGCGGTCCCCTGGGGGCCAACTATCCCACCAGGTACCTCCAGTATGCGTCTGGGAGCTGAGTTGCAGAGCGGTGTTCAGAGGCGACGCCCCTTTTTACAACACTCTGCAACGCAGCTCCGTGGCGCTTACTGGAGGTACCTGGTGGGCTAGTTGGCCCCTAGGGGACCTCTCGATTGAAGAGGAATGAATTCCCCAACTTAAAACGCGCCACAGGGGGTGTTTGCACACATATCACCTCAGGCCCCGCTCCCTACCTTCACTACTGTGAAAACACGCCCCGTGGCGTGTTTTAAGTTGGGGGATTAAGTCCCCTTGAATCCTGAGGTCCCCTGGCGGCCAACTTGCCCACCAGGTACCTCCAGTGTGCACCAGGGAGCTGCGTTGCAGAGAGGTGTTCAGAGGCCACGCCCCTTTTTACAACACTCTGCAACGCAGCTCCGTGGCGCTTACTGGAGGTACCTGGTGGGCTAGTTGGCCCCTAGGGGACCTCTCGATTGAAGAGGAATGAATTCCCCAACTTAAAACGGGCCACAGGGCGTGTTTGCACAGTATCACCTCAGGCCCCGCCCCCTACCTTCACCACTGTGCAAACGCGCCCCATGGCGCGTTTTAAGTTGGGGGATTAAGTCCCCTTGAATCCTGAGGTCCCCTAGCGGCCAACTAGGCCACCAGGTACCTCCAGTAAGCACCACGGAGCTGCGTTGCAGAGAGGTGTAAAAAGGGGTGTGGCCTCATTACACCTCTCTGCAATGCAGCCCCCTGGCGCATACTGGAGGTTCCTGGTGGGCTAGTTGGCCCCCAGGGACCCCCAGTATTCAAGGGGAATTAGTTCCCCCTCTGCAAACGCACCAGGGGGCGCGTTTGCAGAGTGGTGTAAGGAGGGGGCGTGGCCTACGGCTCGATCCCGGTCTTTTTTTTTCTCTTCTTTTTTTTAGAAGGGGGGCTGTGTAGCCCCCTTCTTTTTCCATTTTTTTGGACCTGGGGACCCCATCCCCCGGGGCCGGCCATTATTTTTTAAATTTATTTATTTTTTAATTGGGGAGGGTGGCCGCGTGGCCCCCATCCCATGCCACTTATGGCCCGAGGACCCCACCCCCCGGGGCCTGGCCTCTGTTGAGGGCTGTAGGGGGTTTCCTAATCCCCCACGCTCCCCGTGTCCTGCGGGTGCCGGCATTGCTTTTCCATATGGGGAGGAGCTAACATGCTGCTCCCCATGTCGAAAAGCAATCAGCTTTGCTTCATTGATGCGAGAGCAGGTTTCCCTGCTCTCGCTTCAATGAAGCAAAGCAGTTTGCAATGACAGGGTGGGAGCCGCGAGGCTCCCGCCCTGTCATTGCAAACTACAGTGTCCCTGGGGTGGACACCCTGGGACACTGAAGGAGCTGGCCCTAGGGGGTGGCGGTCCCCAGGGCCTTTTCAAGGCTCCAAGAGGGGGGCCCGCACTGACAAGTTGCCCCTGGGAGTGGAAATACTCTGACCCTCTAGAGGTGCTTAGGGGGTTCTAGAAGGACCTCCTAGTGCCCCCCTTTTTTTTTTTTTTAAAACGGCGAAATGCGCACATGGTGCGCGCATCCTATCGCGTTGGGTGCACGGATTCTCTCGCGTTGGGTGAGCGGTTCCTAAAGCGTTGGGTGCGCAGATCCAAAAAACATGGAAAAAAACATAAAATAAAGTTCTGAACATATAGTTAAAAAAATATTTTGAAAAATATAAAAAAAATGTTTGAAAAACCCATTAAATTCAAATAATATTTTTTAATTTTTAAAAGAATTAATTGAAAAAATAAGTTTAAAAAATGGTGATAAAGTATTTAAAAAAATGTAATTAATGAAATTGACACACTGAATTTGAAAAATATAGAAATCCAATCAAAATCATTAAACAGATATCTTCAGAGATAAGTTATAGATAGGAATTAGCATTTAAAAAACCTTTGAAATTCACTGAAAAAAACATAGGTTTCATGCACGTTATAGTTAAGAATTGGCATTTAAAAAACCTTTGAAATTCACTGAAAAAACCATAGGTGTCAGGGGCGTTATAGTTAGCTGGACATTTCCCTCGTACAAAACCCTAGAAATTCCCCTGTTATAGTTAGTTCAGCTAACTCGAGCCCCCGCAATGCACTGCTGATGACGTCACATATTACATCACTCATGACATGGTCAGTGACATCACTGATGACATCACTGATGACGTCAACCATGTGATAAATTAGTGCATCTTCTCACACCCTAATATAACCTTTGATACACCGACTCAAAATTTCAAATGGCCATTTTGACAACCATAGATACTCCAATACCAATAACTACACACCCACTCATTGACTTTTAGGTCTACATACATGTCCACTCACTCACTCACCTGTACAGTCACTCATACTTACAGTCACTTTGTGCATTTATACACCTATATAGACACTCACACACCGCCAATCATCCATTGAGGTACTGACACATCTAGTCAGTTATGCAAATAATTAATCACAGTCCAATTTACTCACCTCTACAGTTAAACACACTCAAGTTCACTTACTCATAAAAATACTAACACATTCTGTGTCTTCCTGCAGAAAAACAAACAGCACATGACACAGATATCCTTGCACTATGGCGCATACAGCCACTCCCAAATCACACACTCTCACATATAGATAGTTATATACTCTTACACACATATACACTGCGTTTCACATATGTAGTTACTGACACATGTACAACTGAGATATACATTCAATCACTAACACACCCATACATACACTCACCCAACCATACAGTCCATCACAGATGCACTCTTAAAACCATGCACCCACTGAATCACCCACTCACACATCTAGTCACAGAGTCACACACACCCTACCCACACAAACACTCAGGCACCCATACAGATACTCAGACAACCAATCAATAACCCACATAGACACTCATATAGCTATTCACAAAACCATGCAGCCACTTATACACCAACACACAGACACATACAGACATTCACACAGTTTAGTCACTAGTCTGCAGTAAGATACATTTAATGACTCACTTAAAGAGTCAGTTACACACCTAGAAAATCATCCATTCACACACTTGTACACCCACTTATTTTTCAACAGGCCTTTCCCTATATATTTTAAACATATTAAAACTGTTCAGAAACACATGCTCAATGGATGATGTCATCAGTGATGTCATCAGTGATGTCATTTGAGATGTCATCAGTGATGTCATCTGTGATGTCACTGACCATGTCATGAGTGATGTAATATGTGACGTCATCAGCAGTGCATTGCGGGGCTCGAGTTATAGTTAGCTGAACTAACTATAACAGGGGAATATCTAGGGTTTTGTACAAGGGAAATGTCCAGCTAACTATAACGCCCCTGAAACCTATGGTTTTTTCAGTGAATATATACATATATATATATATATATATATACACTGAAAAAAACATAGGTTTCAGGGATGTTATAGTTACAAATTAGCATTTAAAAAACCTTTGAAATTCACTGAAAAAAACATAGGTTTCAGGGACGTTATAGTTAGTTGCACATTTCACTCGTACAAAACCATAGAAATTCGGCCATTATAGTTAGTAGAGCTAGCTATAACTCGCGCCCCCGCAATACACTGCTGATGATGTCACATATTACATAACTCATGATATGGCCAGTGACATCACTGATGACATCACTGATGACATCTAAAATGACATCACTGATGACATCACTGATGACATCATCCAGTGAATGTGTTTTTTTAAACTTTAAATATATTTTATATATGTTAATGCCAAGGTGTATGGAAGAATGAGTTGGTGTATAAGTGTCTGAGTGGAGGATTTAACAGGTGTATGACTGACTGTATAGGTAAGTGGTTAAATGTCTCTTACTGAATGCATGGGTTAGTGACTAAACTGTGTGAATGTCTGTATCAGTCTCTCAGTTGTTGTATAAGCTGCTGCATGGGTTGAAGATTAAGTACATGACTGTCTATATGGCTTACTTATTGGTAGCATAAGTATTAGTTAGGGGTGGGCGGAATTTGCGGAATTAACCTTCGCAAATTATCGCGAGAATGTTTAAAATTATCGCAAACAAGCAGAAATATCGCGAAGATGCGGAAGTTTTTTTCCGGCATGTTCGCGAGATTTTCTGCATGGTTGCGGGTCGCCAACTTACCCATGTGGTTGCTTGCGGGCGCGGCCATCTTGTTTTGAGTTGTTCTCGCGGTGCATGATCGCGAGAAGAAAGACGTGATCGCGCGACGCATGACGTCACTGCGGGCGCGAACTGTCGCGAGACAGCGCAAATGGCTAAAAACAATACAACATCTCATGGAGAACGCGACCGGATCAAGAAAACTTGTCGGCGAACGCAGGGATTCAGGTAAGGCGATCGCGCGCGCGCGAGAATGTATCATTTTACAGCGCGAGCAAGAAACAAATTATCGCCAAGCTGCGGAAACCGGAATTTTTGACATTTTCGCGCTCTCCGCGGAACGCAAAAATGTCAAATTATCGCAATTTCCGCGAACGGAACGAAATTTTTGCCCAGGCCTAGTATTAGTGGCTCAGTGTTTGTGTGTGTAGGTGGGTGGGCGGTATGTAACTTTCTGACAACATGTGTGAGTGGCTAATTTACTAGGCGTATGGGTTCAATAGTGCATGTGGAAATAGCTGTTTCAGTGAGTGTGTGTGTGTATCACTGTGTTGGAGAGTGAATGTATATCTCACTGGTATATGTGTGAGTAACAATATATGTGAAAGGCAGTATATGTGAGTTTTGGAGTATATAAATGACTGTGATAGTGAGTAATTGTGAGAGTTGCTGTATAAATGAGTGTGTGCTTGTGTCAGTGATTGTATAAGAGAGTCAGTATATATTACTATTTGTATGAATAGGTTAGATACTGAATGTATTACTGTATAGGTGCGTAAACGGCAGTGTTATAGATTCTTTACATGACTAGCTACGTGCGTCAATAACTCTATGGATGAGTGACAGTGTATGAGTGTTTGTATAGATGTATGAGTAAATATATTAGTGCTATATTGATTGACTGTATGTATGAGTTACTGTATGGGTGAATGAATGAATGTGTGTGTGTAACTAGGAAGTAGTCAGTGGGCATATAGTAACTGCTATTGATTTGTCTATGGTTTAGAAAATGGTAGCCAGTATTTTAGAGTGAGTGTATCAAAGGTTATATTAGGGTGTGAAGAGGTGCATCAAATTATCACGTGGATGATGCCATCAGTGACGTCATCAGTGATGTCATTTGAGATGACATCAGTGATGTCATCAGTGATGTCACTGACCGTGTCATGAGTGATGTCATCAGCAGTGTATTGCTGGGGCGCGAGTTATAGTTAGCTCTACTAAGTATAACGGCCAAATTTCTATGGTTTTGTACGAGTGAAATGCGCAACTAACTATAACATCCCTGAAAACTATGTTTTTTTTCATTGAATTTCGAAGGTTTTTAAAATGATAATTTGTAACTATAACGTCCCTGAAACCAATGTTTTTTGAGTGAATTTCAAAGGTTTTTTAAATGCTAATTTCTAATTATAATGTTCATTAAATCTATGGTTTTCTCAGTAATTTTAAATTATCATTCCATTTTCAACCTGGTGAAAACATGCGATATGGCCAGTTTTCCAATAATAGCTTCCGCAAACAAAATTGCCACAAATGAGAGCAAAAACTAATGCAAATAATATGCAGAGTAGGCGTTCCTGTACAAAAATAACACGAAAACACCACTTCCCAATATTTTCAACGAGCAGCCAAATCTGCGGTGCGATCCAAAAACAGGCGATAAGCTGCGTTAGCAGTAGGAGTGTACCATCTGCCTTTTACTGGTGTAAAGTAGGAAGACTACCTACAGTGTGTAAGGGAGCCCAGCCCAGAATCACATCTGAAGACCAACACATGTCATAGACCTACTGATCATTCACCTCCGACACCCAAGAAGGCCACAAAACCCACTGCCACCACCCTTAGGACCTCACCTCCGGACCCCCCCTACTACCACCGAGCAAGCGCACAACAGGACAGTGGACCTTTCAAAAATGGCATGGCCCCTCAGCGACACAATAGCTGAATGTTGCGTGATGTGGCAACCAAACATGTGTGAAGGACGCAAGTCACCCATCAATAATAATCAATAATAATGCCCAAAATACCAAGTGTAGCGGTGATGTGCTGGACATACCTCACTATGCAGAGCACAAACCTCTCCATGTGTACATATACTGCTGAGACTTGTAGTGTTGCGGACAGTGGACGCAACCATGTTACCTCAGGCAGTCGGGAAGATCTCGTTCATGTACCTGTATCATCGTTCCCTGTAAGCGGAAGCGCAGTGTGCTGGTCCAACATATGCCACTTCAGCCTAGAAGTGTGAATAAATAGGCCGGGACTCTGGGCGTGGTTCAGTTGTGTGAAAGCCAATGCATCTGCCAGAACAGCGGCCCTCACCCTGTCACATAGCTGCCGCGATATCCGCCAGCCTCCTCAACACACGCCCCCTGCGAACATAGCAGCACAGCACCGCAGACTTATGTCTGTACAGACTCTGCCTTCAAACTACACTGCGGACAGCAGGGCTCACAATTCAGATGGAGTGGCGATTGCAGATGATGCAGTCCAGTAGGCAAGACACATTCCTCCCAGTGCGGCCTGCTCGGACCACGCATCATCGCAGGGTGCACACACGCTGAGTACTTCAGGTGCCACTAACTCAGTGCACCACAAGTCACCGCAACATGGCCTTACTGAGGCAGAATTAATTAGACAAAAGACATTGCTACCAGTGCGGCCCGCCCGGACCACGCATCATCGCAGAGTGAGCACACGCTGCGTGCTTCAGGTGCCACTAATTCAGTGCACCACAAGTCACTGCCACGTGGCCTTACTGAGGCAGAATTCATTAGACAAAAGACATTGCTACCAGTGCGGCCCACCCGGACCACACATCATCGCAGGGTGCGCACAGGCTGAGTGCTTCAGGTGCCACTAACTCACTGCACCACAAGTCATCGCCAGGTGGCCATATAAAGGCAGAATTCAGTAGGCAAAGGACATTGCTGCCAGGGCGGCCCGCCCGGACCACGCATCACTGCAGGGTATGCTCACGCTGAATGCTTCTGATGCCACTAACTCAGTGCACCACAAGTCACCGCCATGTGGCCTTACTGAGGCAGAATTCATTAGACAAAAGACATTCCTACCAGTGTGGCCCACCCGGACCATGCATCATTGCAGGGTGCGCACACGCTGAGTGCTTCAGGTGCCACTAACTCACTGCACCACAAGTCATCACCACATGGCCGTATTAAGGCAGAATTCAGTAGGCAAAAGACATTTCTCCCAGTGCAGCCCACTCGGACGACGCATCATCGCAGGGTGCGCACACGCTGGTTGCTTCAGGTGCCACTAACTCAGTGCACCACTTATCATCGCTGGCTGCACACACGCTGAATTGCCAATAACTGTGCAGCTCTACTGAACGCCATGTGGCTGTGGGCCCTTGCTGACCGCTGCCTCTGGCCTACACTGCGGTCAGCACGGCTCACAATTACAATTGAGTGTTTATTCATTAATTACAGAGTCCAGTAGGCAACTAACTACAACGTCTTCGAAACCTAAATAATACCCTTTTAGTATCCTTGCTTCAAGAACTTTTTTGATATCAATTATAGCTTTAGTACAATCACGAAATTCATCTTGCAAGTCCAAAGGAACACTGAATGGCAGTCTATAATGCGACCAGCAGAGCTCACAGTTTGAATTCAGTCTTGATTCATGAATTTCAGAGTCCAGTAGGCAACTAACTATAACGTTCCCGAAACCTACACATTTCGACAATGTATTCCATACATATTTCATCTTTTGTTACCTACACTGCAGTCAGCAGAGCTCACAATTTACATTGAGACATGATTTATTAATTGCAGACAGAATTGTACTCTATGTCCTCAGATTTTCTTAAGAGGAAGTGAAAAAAGCATTCCTCGATGTCTGTGCTGACTACTGCCTTCCATCTACATTGCGGATAGCAGAGCTTACAATTCACATCGAGTCGCAATTGCAGATGACGCAGTCCAGTAGGCAAGAGACATCGCTCCCAGTGCAGCCCGCCCGGACCACGCATCATCGCTGGCTGGGCACACGCTGAATGCTTCTAATGCCCCTATCTCAGTGCAGCACAACTCATTGACCTTTTACAATAGAATCTTTTGCGAATTATTTCACATCTGGTGCCCCTAACTTAGTGCAGCACAAATCATTGACCCTTTATGATTGAATCGCTTTGTCTGATCCAATGATTACTGTTCTACTTCTTGCCAGCACCAACCAATTCCGGAGGGCTGGCTTACACTCACCCCACACACATCCAGCACAGACATCACTGGACATGTGACCCTGGTAATAAAAAGGAGTCGAGCGCACGTGCCCGTACTCAGTTCCACTATCTATCTGTGTCCGTGTGTTCATTATGTATGCAACATGCTGCCCCTGGGCCCTACCACATTACATTGTGCTCTGGACAGTGTATGCAACCAACTTACCTTTGACAGTGGGAGAAAACTTTGGTTATGTAACTTTGTCTCGGTCATTGTACAAGTACGTACGTAGAGTACTGCAAGGAGAGTGTATAGTGAATTTATAAGTGCGTGGGGATTGGCGGAGTGATTTTATAAGTACATATGTTGGCGCAGCCTAACTCCGACAACGAGCTGGTCTCTAATTGGCTGCCCTCCATGTCCCAAAAACTGAATTTTGGACTTTGCATGGCCCAGTATTGCTACAGCTGCAATACTCCACTGAATGTGCAATAAAAATTCACATCCACACAGGTGTGTCATGTCCACCATCTTTCTTGTGTGGAACTATGGATGAATGTAGGGTCAGTGATTCCCCGCACCTTCCATGTTGGCCATGTTGTGAGACTTGGCTCACAGAGTGACACATTGACGCTTGCAAAACAGGCGACGGCAGCACTACAACAAGAACACCGGGGCCAGTGTTGCCAGATTTTTAAGCATTCTCTAGCCCAAAGACAACCCAAAAGTAGTCTGAGGTAGCCCAATATTGCTACTTTAAGGAAGGAGGGGCAGGGACATCGTCAAGCAGGCGGTGATTGCATTGGAATTGATGTTGCAGCAGGCTGCTAAGTAAATATTTGTCTAATAAAGCACTTTAACATACTAGTTTGCTGGAGCGCTGTGTATATATTTATAATCTGGCAACTAGCACAAACAAAAGTTTTACCGCACAACCGGGAAAAATATAGCCCAATTGTGCGTGATCTAGCCCAATCTGGCAACAGTGCCGCATCAGTTGATTCCTCATACAGCTCACGATGGAGCCACGCCCATAGCTCCGGAGTCATTCTTCACAGCCTCACGCAGGACTGGCATACGTCCGGCCAGCCCACTCTGCTTACGCTTACAGGGAAGGACAACAACGCTACATGGCCCAGATTTTCATTGTAGTGATCTGCTGGCCACAGGTCTAGTTGTCAGTATGCCACAGCCACTCCTTCGCGGCTGGCATACACCCACACCACACCCATCCAGCAAAGGCATCTCAGGACTCATTACCCTACCAATAAAAAAGACCAGGCACACGTGCTCTACGCCATTTTAGAGTTGCTCCCACCACATGCACTGTGATGGCCCATCCCAGTGGTCCGTACACCTCATGTAGTCCTGAGCCACCGAACAGGGAGGCCTACTGCCACATGCATGGCCTCACTGGTCACTGAGTTAATGGCACTGCAAAGACTGAGCAGGTGTGCAAACTGCGATGATGATAGTTGCACTAGTATGTCCTCTACCATGGCAAAATAAAGATGCAGTACCAAATGAGAGACCTGCTGGCCTGCTGAGCGGGACTGCATGATGTGGAGGGTGCCCTGTCTGCGAAAAGGTGAGCAGTGAGACCTGGGTGCGCAGTGGTGGGCAAATACGTCTGGGAGTTGGGAGTGGATACACAAAGGCGGCACAGCGATTTAGGCGTACAGAGTCGTATATACTCTCTCATTACTAATTCTGTACTTTGTTTCAGATGTGGGAGCTTGAGGGCTCCACTAGGTCCCAGCACGTGCTTGGAGGCACAGCGGGGTAGTAAAGGTGAGCTGTGAGGGTTTTGTCAACAGTATGGACACTCACTGTCCCTCTTCATCTCTTCCTTTCTCTCCTTCACACTCTTTCTCTCTCTCTCTTCTTCTCACACTGTTTCTCTCTTTCTCTCTCTCTTCCTGTTTCTCACACTCTTTCTCTCTCTCTCTTCCTCTCTCTCACTGTTTCTCTCTCTCTTAGTCTCTCTCACTCTTTCTCTCTTTCTCTTCCTCTCACTCTTTCTTTCTCTCTCACTCTTTCTGTCTCCTTTGATGGACGCATGACGCACAATCTTATTTTGCTTTTTGTCTTGCAGGCCTGCGATGATGCGTGGCCATCCTGTAATCAACACTCAACCTAAATTGTGAGCTCTGCTTCGCCGCATGTACACAACGGGTGAGGAGGTTTCTTCGGCATGTGGTGGACACACGCCGGTGATGTAAGGTGAGCAGAGAGGCTTGTTTGCGCAGCGGCGGGCAGTCACCTCTGGGCAGTGGGAGTGGATGGGGTGCAGCAGCCTGGGTGCACAGCGGCACGCAGTCACCTCTGGGCAGTGGGAGTGCATGGGATGCAGCAGCCTGGGTGTGCAGCGGCTGTCATACACCTCTGGGCAGTGGAAGTGGATGGGGTGCAGCAGCCTGGGTGAACAGCAGCGAGTAGACACCTCTGGGCAGTGGAAGTGGATGAGGTACACTAGCCTGGATACACAAAGGCGGGACAGCGATTTAGGCATGCGCAGTTGTATGTACTCATCCATTACTAATTCCATACTCTCTCACTCTTTCTCTCTCTCTCTGTTTCTCTCTCTCTCTCTTCCTCTCTCTCACACTGTTTCTCTCTTCCTTGTATCTCACTCTTTCTCTCTTTCTCTCTCTCACTCTTTTTCTCTGTCTTCCTCTCTCTCTCTCTCTCACTCAGTCTTTCTTTCTTTCTTTCTTTCTTTCTCTCTCTCTCTCTCTCTCTCTCTCTCTCTCTCTCTCTCACTCTTTCTCTCTTTCTCTCTCTCTCTCTCTCTCCTTTGCTGGACACATGACGCACCATCTTATCTTTCTTTTTGTCCTGCAGGCTGTGATTCACAAATTGTGCACTTGTATGTACTCATCCATTACTGATTCCATGTTTCAGATGACTAAGCTTGAGGGTTGCCCTATATCCCGGCACATGGTTGGAGACACACCGGTCTCAGAAAGGTGAGCTGTGAGGATTTTCTCCACAGTGTCAACACTCACACTCCATATCTTCCTTTCTGTCACTCACACTCTTTCTCTCTCTCACTCTCTATCTCTTCCTTCTCTCCCTCACACTATTTCTCTCTTTCTCTGTCTCTTCTTCTCTCTCTCATTCTTTCTTCCTTTCTCTCACTCTTTCTCTCTTCCTCCATCTCACACTGTTTCTCTCTCTCTTTCTTCCTCTCTCACACTGTTTTTCTCTTCCTAGTATCTCACTCTTTCTCTCTTTCTCTGTCTTCCTCTCTCTCACTCTTTCTCTCTCACTCCCTTCCTCACTCTCACTCTTTCTCTCTCTCTTCCTTTCTCTCACTCTCTCTCTCTCTCTTACTCTCTCTCACTCTCTCTCTCTCTTCCTCTCTCTCACTCTTTCTCTCTCTCTCTCACTATTTCTCTCTCTCTTCGTCTCTCTTACTCTTTCTCTCTGATTTCCTCTCACTCTTTCTTTCTTTTTCTCTCTCTCTTCCACTCACTACCACTGTTTCTCTCTTTCTCTCTGTCTTCCTCTCACTATTTCTTTCTCTCTCTCTCTTTCTCTCTCCTTCGATGGACGCATGACGCACAATAATAGCTTGCTTTTTATCTAACAGGCTGTGATTCACGAATCGATGTCCCCCCCAACACCACCACAGCTGAACGCGTGTAGACCCTGCGATGATGCGTGGCCATCCTGACAATGCCTGAGAAAGATGCTTTGACACGTGGTGCTCCCTCTTACACACACGCTTGTGGCGGAAGGTGAGCAGAGAGACTTCTTTCCACACCAGCTGGCAGTCACCTCTGGGGGGTCGCAGTGGATAGTGTGCAGCAGCCTGGGCGCACAAGAGCGCACAGACACCTCAGAGCAGTGGGAGTGGAAGAGCTGCAGCAGCCTGAGTGCGCATTGCCGAAACAGAGAATTAGTTGTGTGCAGTTGTATGTACTCTGCAATTACTAATTCTATACTATCTTTCAGATTACTAAATTTAAGGGCACATGGTTGGAGACACACCGGAGGCACAAAGGTGAGCTGCGAAGATTTTCTCCAGTGTCAACACTCCCTCTCCATCTCTTCCATTCTCTCTCTCACACTTTCTATTTCTCTGTCTCTTCCTCTCTCTCATTCTTTCTTTCTCTCTCTTCCTCTCTCTCTCTTTCTCTCTCTCTCTTCCTCTCTCTCACACTGTATCTCTCTCTCTCTTTTCCTTGTATCTTACTCTTTCTCTCTTTCTATCTCTCTCTCACCCTTTCTCTGTCTTCCTCTCTCTCTCTCTCACTCTCTCTCTCTTCCTCTCTCTCACACTGTTTCTTTCTCTCTTTCTATCTCTCTCTCACTCTTTCTCTGTCTTCCTCTCTCTCTCACTCTTTCTGTCTCTCTTCCTCTCTCTCACTCTTTCTCTCTCTTCCTCTCTCTCACAATGTTTCTCTTTTTCTCTCTTCTTTGTGTCTCACTCTTTCTGTCTCTCACTCTCTCTCATTCTCTCTTTCTTTGTCTTCCTCTCTCTCTCACTCTTTATTTGTTTCTCTCTTTCTCCCTCACTCTTTCTCTCTTTGTCTTTCTCCTTTGCTGGGTGCATGACGCACCATCTTATCTTTCTTTTTATCTTGCAGGCTGTGATTCACAAATGGTCCAGCGATGACACGACATGGCTGTACATAGTTTTATTTGTTGTTGTTTTGTTTTAATAATTTGTTTTATATGTAAATCCATACATGACTAAGATTCTTATTTGTCCAACCTCACAAGCATCTTCATATTAAAGTTTTTAGAACATTAACCAGTTTGTGGGGGTGGGGGGTGAGGGAGGATGGCGGACAAGGGGCAGCTGGCGGGGGGTGTCGGAGCAGTGTTGGGTGTCCGACCTGCATGATCGTTGGCTCCATTACATCTGTTGTCAGAGACTTGCTAGCCAGCGGGCTGGCTCGTAGATGAAGAGCTGCGAGCCGACTGGCTGGCTCGTAGAGGGAGAGCTGCGGCCCGTCGGTTCGCAGAGGGATAGCTGCGGGCCGGCTCACAGAGGAACAGCTGCGGGCGGACTGGTATAGGGAAAGGTGCGGGCCGTCGGCTTGCAAAGGGATAGCTGCGGAACAGTGATGTGGGGAGAGGGAGTGTGAAGAGCGCATCCCGCAGAGAGAGACCTGCGGTATATTTCCAGTCTTTGCTTCACAGATACAACTGCGGGCCCCGAGAACTCACACCCGGAGAGCTGTGAGCCAACAAGTGGTTCCCAGAATGTTGTTGGTGGTATGCTGTTGATGGTGGAAAAGGGTGCGTTTCCTGCTGATGTAGGGAGACGCAGCGTGAAAGCGGTATCTCACACAGACAGAACTCCAGTATATTAAATTGCCTCCGGAATCTTTCTTTTATATTTTCACTCAATGCGAGGCACAAGATGACTGCTAACACTTCCTGGTTTGAAGTGTTAGCAGCCAATCAGAGGCAAGCTCGTGCTCGGGAGTTAGGCACCGCCCAGATATATATATCTTTTTTTCCTTTAATATCTCAAAAACTACTGAACGCATTTACACCATTTCAACAAAAGCACGCTTTCTGGACCAAGACCTTTCTCTCTGCCAAATTTGGCGTAATTCTGTTCAGCAGTTTGACCTGTAGCCTTGTCTAAAGTTTCCAATAGAACATGAACTGCGGAAACACTTTTTTGGACCCCTAAACTTTCAAGATACGAGCTGATCAAAAAAGAGAAACTTTCTAGAAAATTTAGTAAAGATTTGTCAAACGACGCCAAAGTTATAAGCACATGGAATGCTCCAGGAGGGGGCCGCGCAAGCCCCCTCCCAACATGAGTGAAGCTCCGGGTCTGCGGGGACCCCAGTGGGCCCCTGCAGCCCCACCGAGCTCCAGCTATTATCTTTTAAGAAATGCCCCTGGGACCTAGCCCACCGCGGGGTCTCATTAAAAAAAACACGGGAACCCGCGACCCCAGCGTGAATTGCACCGGTGTATATATATATATATATATTTTTTAAATGCTTTCTTTGGCCCTGAGGGTCCTTCTGGGACCACCTGAGCAGGCCTAGGGGGTCAGGGTGTTTCTACCCTGCCCCTTCTCTTGTTTTATACCTTTGCTTCTCTGTTTTCTGGTGACTCACTTCTACCAAGTCACAAGATGGCTGCCAACACTTCCTGGTTTGGAGTGTTGACAGCCAATCACAGTGAAGCTCGTTCATGGGACTTAGGATCCGCCTAGATATCAAAACTTTTATTTTTCGAATTTCTCAGCAACTACTGAACGGATTTACACCATTTAAAAAAAAGGTCGCTTTCTGAACCAAGCTTTACCTTTCTGCCAAATTTGGGGTAATCCCGTTCAGCAGTTCGGGCTGTAGCTCGTCGCAAAATTTGCTATGGAAATTAACATGGGGAAAATGCATTTTAGGACCCCCCTTTTTTCTCAGCCCCCGCTTGACGAATAACCCCCAAACTTTCAGGAATGGAGCTGACCTGGATAGACTTTTGTTTGGGAGAATTTCGCAAAGATTCGTCAAACGACGCCAAAGTTAACTACCTACCGGCGACCGCCAGTAGGATATATATATATATATATATATATATATATATATATGTGTATATATATATATGTACATATATGTCTATGTCTGTATGTATATATGTATATATTAATATATTTGGATACATTACTTTTCATAATGAAAGTGCTGGAGGAGCGACCCTAGGTGGCTCCATGCCCTGTGCCAGATTGCAAGCTGGTTCCATGCAAACTTTGCAAATAGCAGGTGCACCCTCAGAAAGAGTACTTTTCAAATCACTGCTGCAAAATACAATCTATCTTAATAATTCTGTAGGTGGATCCAAGGTATGAAAGGCACTTTGGTTGAAGAAGGCTGACCCAGATCCCATTCTCTGTGTATTTTTGTGTGTTGATAACGTGAGCATTGCCAGCTAGCTAAGGCTGTGTTTAATCTGTCCTAAAATGTTGGGTTCTGTCTTGCCCTAGGCCCCTGATCTACCACTCTAGTTAAACATGTTGTGCACAGTAAAGCACATGAAAGCATATGCTGGAAACACCATAGTATTTCAGGGACTCAAAAGCTGCCGTACAATGAGGAGTAGAGGATATGCTACGTATGAGCATGCATGGAGCCCTCTAAAAGTGACTGGTGATCGCCCCAATATCATTTGGCTTAATTGGGTTTTCATTTTGATTTAAAAAATGAGAATCATATCCTCTTTTGGCTTACACTTCATGCCAAGATTAGCTGATATGAAAGAAAGATTAGGAAAAAGTCCAATTTCTAACTACCGTATATCTAGCTAAGGGTAACGGGCAAATGCCATTAAGAGCAGAGGATCAATATAAAACTGTCCTTTCCAATGAAAAATGAGTGTTCCACTTCCAAGTCCTCAGGTTTGGGCTACATGAGGGACCAGTCACCTTTTAGAGGCTGATTAACAACTTCTTAAGAAAACACACGAAATGCTTGTATGCTTACTTAGATGGCCTTTTTACATTCAGCACAGACTGCACAACACATTCACATCAGCTTAAAAGTGTCCCTGGCAGTCTCTGAGCATGCCACGTCTTCCAGAGCTCTCTTTATCTCTTTGAGAAGAAAAAACCACAAATGAATGAATAAATGCACTATATTCGGACACGCTGCGGATAGCATTCAGTAGCGGATGGCATGGATCAGGGTGGCCGGGGTGAGAGCGCAGTGGGTAAGGGGATACTTAAAAGAAAGAAAAAAAATGACCTTACCTCTGCATCTCTCTGTCGTCTCTCCTTGCTTCAGGAATGAAACAGGAAGCAGGCATCCAGGCTCCCCTGACTAATCAGTTGTGATTGGTAAGCACCGAGGCTCCCCTGACCAATCACAACGCTGCAATGCACCGTTGTGATTGGTCTGAGTGCTGTGGTTAGGTGCTCAACCAGGGACTGAGGGCTTGGGCATGTTCTTCATGCAGGCTGTAATGCAGCCTGCATGGAGAACAGCCGGCCCACCGTGATTGCTCACTTAGGAGGGTGCTACCACTCCTCCCCTGCAACCCCGCCCTGGCATGCAAAGCTGCCGCAGCAGGAGAACTAAATAAAATTATAATAGCATTATATTATTATCATTTTATTTTTTCCTTTCTTTTAGTGCTTCAAGGCAGTGGCGCGACGCTCCTCCGCCTTAGCAGAGGAGCTGCCACTGACAGCTTTAGCTGTCTGTGGCGAGAACTCAATAATACATGAAAAAGAAGTATAGAAAGAGGGTGGGTTTAGGGTCAACGCTCTTCGGCCATTGGCTTTCATGTGTTTTCATGGTTTGCCATTGCTTGGACTGGCTATCCATCAAGGCCGTGGTTTTTTGAGGATGCTTATATCAAGTAGAGCTTTAGGTTGAAACTGAGTCCCAGTGTGTGTTTTTGATGTTTTTACTTTGCTGACAAAACATAATTTTCATTGTTGATTTGTGACTTTATTGATTGTTGTTTTAGGGTGCCTGGACCTATCCTAAAATAAGGGGACAGAGCTATCCACGAATCAACCTTGAGCATTCATTTGTTTTACTTTGCTGTTATGATAACATGTTGCAGGTTTTACTGCTGTTTTAGTTCACAACATAATGATGTGTGTGCACATGGTCTTTCTTAAAGATGCCCTGTCAAAGGTATAGAAATACATGGTTGTGCATCTGAATAACAATACTATGATTTGTAAGCATGTCTAGCACTAACAATTAATGACCAGACAAAAATGTTTTTATGTCCTTTCATACCTCACTGTGCCATACCCACCTACCATGCTTAACCTGTCATACCAACATGCTTACCATACCTACCATACCTACAATACCAATAACCTAACCATAGCTAACCTACTATGTTTCATACATACCATACCTAATCTATCATACCTGACCTGCCTACTGGACCAAATCTAATATACCTGTTCATCATACCTTCCTAATCTACATATCATACCTACTTACTAACGACAAACTAATCTAGTTACATGCCATACCTACCTACCACACATAACATACCAGCATAGCATACCACACCAGTCATAACCAACACACATCCTTGTGCGCCATTCCTGCTATACCTGCCTCCCACAAATATCATACTTAACTTGCTTTACCAACTGTAAGTAACATACAATGCCTTTCAGACCTACCATACATAACCTACTGCCCCCACCTAAATAACCATATTTTACAGAAAGCACTTGCGTCTAACTCCAATAAACCTCCAAAGGTGCTGCAGCCTACATTGGGAAAGTAATGATTTCAGTTTTTGGTGGGATTCAAATGTGAATGCCATTCCTGTTTTAAAATACATACATTCATACTATTTTGATATTCACCCAAGTTATTCTGCACTATAGTGGTCACTCCAAAAAGTCTGGTGCGGGTAAAAGGGTGGACTGGAACAAATTATTTTTAGGTGGTACATCATTGGACCCCACAAACAATAGGGTGAGTGGATTAGGAATCAGCCCTCAGGCACAGGGAGCTAAATTTCTCTGCATCTATGCGATTTCTATAAAAAGACGCGTTTGATGAGAACATAAAGGGCAGGGTAAATGCTAATCACTGTGCCCAGACTCTACTTGCGGGTCTAAGTAGCAGTTCCAAAAACATGTTTCTAAAGCTGCATGTTCATGATTGGAAAAGTCTGCTTTAATTGACCCGTATTGAATGAAACCAAACACAACAAGCACCACATAGTCCACTGATGATACACCTTTTGTGTTTGCATATTATATGTTGAGGTTAACCCTAGAATTGTTTCTTTCCTGGCGCCCTAGTCCATGATTACCACAATCTCTGACCCTCAAGCGGTAAATACGGGCCAAAAGGCATTTGCTAAGCGAGTTATTTTCTTCCTAATGCATGACTTATTATTTTCCAACAGTGTTGCAAGTTTGTTAATTATAATCCAATTGTGTAAGACACAGTTAAATAAATAAACATTATGCCAAGGAAATGTATTTGTATCATTATAATAGTTACTTCTGTTCATGCAACAGGCAAATCTTGGATTGTTTACTACTTTTCGTGGAAATGTTCCACTTGCTTTGTTTGTTAATGACTGTTGTTTAGCAACATCACCACTTTCAGAAGACAATACAATTAGGAGATGTAAGTCAGCCAATCACAAGGAGGGAACTTCGCTCTGCATTTATGAATATTGGTGTGCCATGTTCACAAAGATAAGTAAAGCAGCATGGTATCCTCTTAGTGAGAAGGTTAACAGGCATTGGCAGAGCCAGTACTTCTCGTCCATGCGAGATCTAGTTGCTATGTCAATATTTTTTAGTCATGTTTTACGGTAATCCACCTGCTGTACACTGTATGGTATAATAAGTTATGGTATGGCCTGTCATTGTATAGTTTAGTTTAGTATGGTGTGGTATGGTATGGCATGGTATTGCCTGTTATTATGTAGTATGATATCATATGGCACGACTTGTCACTGTGTTGTATGGAATAGTATGGTATGGTATAATATAGTATGGTATGGCTTTTCATTGTATAATAGGGTATGGCATGGCCTGTCGTATGATATGGTATGGTGTAGTACGGAATGGTATGGTATGGGTAGGTATGTTATGGTATGGTATGCAATGGTATGGTATGGTTTGGTATGGCCTGTCATTCTAAGGTATAATATGATATAGTATGGTATGGTCTGTCATGGTATAGTATAGTATGGCCTGCCATTGTATGGTATGTTATGGTATGACCGGTCATTGTATAGTATGGTATGGGATTTCTTTGTTTAGTATAGTGTAGGAAGGTATGGTATGGTACGGAAAGGGAATGAGTGAGCAAAAGCAATAGGGTCAGATGTTGAGAGGGAGGGAGTAAATGCACATGGACAGAGGGTGGGAAGTAGGGAGCGGGTAAAGGCAACATGGATGGACAGAGGATAAGAGGGCAACTCGAAGGAAGTCTGCAATTCAACTAAAACAACTAGTCAGAAAAATGTAAGTGGCATGCATACTTTGAAAATGAACTTTCTTAACCAAGGTGTAGCGTGTTTGAAGCAGTAGCAAAGACAGAGATTCGGAGAGAGGAGTCAAAAGCTAGAGCAACGAAGGGTGGGAGGGATGGGTGTAAAAGAAGGAAGTGTAGCAGGGGGTAAAGGCACATGGACAGAGGGTGGGAGGGATGGAGCGGATAAAGGCAACACGACAGACAGAGGGAGAGAGACCAACATGAAGCAATATCTTCTGCAATACAACTAAAACAACAATTGTCATAGAAATGTAAGTGACACATACACTCTAAAAGTAAACTTTCTAAACTATGGTGTCGTTAATTTAAAGTAATAGTCAAGATGGAGACACAGAGAGAGGGGTCAAAACACAGGGACAGAGGGGCGGAGGAAGGGGTACAAAAGCAACACAGATGGAGCAAAGGAAGGTGGGAGGGTAGAAGGATGCAAAAGGAAAACAGAAGGACATGTGTGTCATACAACAAAATTAAGAAAACTGCAATGAACATATGCAGTCTGAAAATAAAGTTTCTCTGCCACAGTGAAGCGTGTTGGAGGCAGGAAATAACATGCAGATTTTAGAGTGGTTCCTCACAGATGCAGTATTATGGAGTGTTTCCTAACAAAATCAAAAAAAATAGGGCAGTAGCAAAGCGCCAGCAGCAGAAGACACTCAGTGGGAACGAAAGAAGTACTTTGGCCATGTGTCATGGGCAGGACAAACACAAAGAGGAAATAACCAGCACGTGTTAACCTGGCACGGAAATAAGACTGACGATGGCACAAAACAATGATAATCAATGAGCAGACTCTCAGCTCCCTTTAAGTTAGCAAACAATTTTGCAAGAGAATCAGCAAGACCACAAAATGTGATATATCCAGTCTTGACATTCTATCACTGTGCCACTAGCAATACATTTCGCAAAAGTCCTGCAAGTGGTCCTATGTCAACATGGAAAAAATGTGCAAAAAAGCTAAGGGCTTGGACAGAGAGACATTACATTTCACTAGCAAATGCTTGTAGAATATGCCATTCAATACCAGCATGCTTTCCATGATGAGCTACTGGAAGGTGAGGAAAGATGTTTATCTGTAAGAAAGAGAATTCTCTGATCCCAAGCAGAAAAACACAACAAACATTTATAACATGCACATTCAAACGCTCCCTGAATTTGCTGCATTTCCTTTTGGGACCATCAGCAGAATGTCACCCCAATTTCAAACAATCCAAGCCCTTGCAAACAAAGATTCCAAGGTACATGGAATCAAGTTTTAAAAGGTTATACAACAGTATAATAAATATTTCGCTCTTAATGTGACCACTAGCACCAGCAGCCCAAAATAGATAATTTTGTAACTTTTTTTTAAGTATCTTTATAGGCATTTTGATTGTGTACAGAACATTACCCTGTAATATTCTCAACAGTTTACAACATATAACATTACATATGAGAGCTCTAATATTGTATATAGGTTGGTTACCAGGTTACCGGTAAAGTGCTTGTATCACTTAGGGTTTTCTATTGCTTTTCTGTACCTCCTACTGCATTCCAATAGTATATTGCTGTAAATAGGTCCAATACATTCCAGTCTTATGTACATTTGGAGGTTTACACTTGTAAGTCTGCATTATTTTTTTTTTTTTTGAAAAACCTTTATTACCATTTCAGAGACATACAAGTATGGGCCTACAACCAACAGGCCGGCCGCTAATGCACACTATAAGCATAGACACATCTTAACAGCCACATCGGTGAAGCAATAAGAGAGCTACTGGAGTGCTGATCAACTCAGCCAGCCGCAGTCCATAGACAAACAAAGAAAGGTTTCATATTTTTATGGAAAACGAAAAACATCACACACACAAGGCAGAGGAGGTCAATAGTAATATCATGTGCTCCCCGTATCGAAGGGGTAAACAAACCCAGGGAGAAAGAGGGGGGGGTGGCAGGCAGAAGAAACCAAATGCACATGTCGCAGGAGCATAGAGGAATGCGCAGGCTAGGGAGACAGAGCAGCATCCATCTCTCGCGTCTGGGGCGGGGCGCAAATACCTCCACGATAGGAGTTCCAGGGACCCCACACCTTAATCCACTTCCCAGGCTTGCCTCTCGCCACATACACCGTTTTCTCTCTGAACATACACCAGTCCATGTGTTCCTTCCACGCTGAGACCGTTGGTGGCCTCTGGGAGCCCCACAGTTGTGCAATGTCACGCTTCGCTACCATATAGCCCAGAGTCACCAACTGCGTCTGCATCACATTGTAATCAGTCAGGCTCCCAGACATTCAGCAAACATCTCCGTACCTCCGGCAACAAGGCAACATGCGTGACTTCTTCTAACACCGCATGCACTCTACACCAAAACCGAGTCACTTCCGGACATTCCCACAGGATATGGAGGAAAGTCCCCAGTAGTCCACAGCCTCGCTTACACAGACCATCCACCGAGTACCCCATACGCATCAAACCAGGCCCCGTGACGTACACTCTGTGAAGTATCTTAAGCTGGACGAAACGCAAACGGGCCGGGATAGCCACCTCTTTCGGGGAGGCCACCGCTGACACCCAATCCTCGTCGTCAAGTTCCAAGCCGTCGGCAGTCCATGTCTCTCGCAATGAGGTCAGCAAACCCATTCGATCATTGATAAGCTTCTTATAAATCAGCGAAATGGTGCTATCCGGCACATAGCCGTCCAATACTCTATCTTCCAACGGGGAGGACTCCGGAATAGCCGCAACGTCCGGGAATACGGAAGACAAAGCGTGATGAACCTGAGCGTACCGAAAGTATTCCCTATCGTTCAACTGATATTCGGTTTTCAGCATGTCGAACGTCTTAAATTTCCCTTTCGTCCAGAGATCCCCTACCTTGCTGATACCAATCATATCCCATTTCTCAAAGCCTTTCGTATTACACAGATAACCCAAACGCCGGGAAGCGTACAATGGCGTTGCCCGAGTCAAGCGATCCCTCCACCCCATCGCCGCATTGGCTGCATGCCACACCTGCACCGCGACCCGCGTCGGGCCTGTCAATCGCGCATCAAGGGACTCCGAGTATAGTGCTCGATTATAATCCCCGCTTGGCAATAACAATTTATCCATCTCAAAAGCCGGGTTCAAAGCAGGCCCATACATCCCGTGATTGACAGCAGCCAACTGGGAGGCCCAATAATATCGTTTAATATCAGGGAGAGCGACCCCCCCATCGTACCACGGTAGGGTTAGTTTGGCGAGAGCGATCCGCGGCCGCCCATCCCAAAACAATCGACGCTGAAGACACTCAACCTCCCGAAAATAGCGGGCCGGCACTACGTCCACAGTGTTCTGTAGGGCGTACAAAAAGCGTGGCAGCGACATCATTTTGAACAACGCCGCCCGGCCGAGCGGCGAGAGTGGCAGCCGCCGCCAACCCGCCACATCCGCCCTTAGGCGCTGAAGGGGGGGGAGAAGATTCCGCTCATACCGGGCCACCGGGTCTAGGGTTATAAAGATTCCCAAATACTTAAACCCCGACTGCGCAACCTGGATAGGGCACCCCCGCGGAAGGGGGGGGCCTGCCCGGAGAGAACGTACACACAAGACTTAGCCCAGTTAATGACCACTCCGGAGTTGCGACCAAAGGAGCTCAACACATCCACCAATACAATGAGTGATTTGCGTGGAGATGCAAGATACAAGAGGATATCATCCGCATATAGGGAGACACGATCCTCGTACTCCGGCGTACATCTAAGGCCACGCATCGAAGGGTGCCACCGCAGCCACTCCGCAAGGGGCTCCAAACAAAGCGCAAAAAGAAGAGGTGACAACGGACATCCCTGTCGCGTGCCCCTACCCAAAGCAAAAGGAGCCGACACCCGTCCGTTGACCACCACCTGTGCCAGTGGGTTATCATAAAGCAATTTCACCCAACCGATGAACCCCGGGCCGAACCCAAACTTCGCCAATGCTGCCCAAAGATACGGCCATTCCAAGGTGTCAAATGCCATGGTAGCGTCCAGGGACGCCAAAATGGCCGGCTCACGCATGAATGGCGCTCTAGCGAGGACGCCATGCAGTCGCCGCAGGTTCAAAGCGGTATTGCGGTGGGGTATAAAACCGGATTGATCCTGATGGATCAGGTCGCCCACGACCCGGATCAGGCGATTGGCCAGTACCTTGGCAAGGATTTTGGGCTCCGCGTTCAACAAAGAGATAGGCCTGTAAGAAGTACACCGATCCCACGGCTTCCCTTCCTTATGGATAACAACAATAGTAGCAAGACGTTGGTCAGGGGGGAGGGAGCCCACCGCCCGTGCCTCGAGGAACATGTCCCGGAGATACGGCGCAATCCTATCTGGGCGCAACTTATATAATTTGATGGGAAGGCCATTAGGACCCATGGCCTTGCCAGAAGCAATAGAGCGAATGGCCAAAGCAATCTCATCCGGCGACGGGGCAGCGTCCATCAGTAATTTATCCTCATCAGATAGAGATGGCAAAGCGATGTCTTTAAGCAGCAGGCGAGAGTCTTCCTCCGATCGTTCAGAGACCGGAGAGTAAACCCCGTGAAAATACTCCGCAAAGCAATCAACAATATCACCGGGGTCCGTCACACACACACCATCCACCCTCTCAACAACCGGCACCACTCGACTCGCTCTCTCCTTCCTATCCAACCAGGCAATCAACTTCCCCGCCTTATCACCCATATCGTACAAACGCCCCTGTTGCTCCCTGCTCATACTCTTGGCAGATTCAGTAACCAGCGCCTTGTAGTCGGCCTGTTTAAGCCCCAGCACATGCAGTCTGTCATCCGTAACACCTTGCTCCAAATCGATCTCCAACTCTGTGATCTCATTTTCTAGTCGAACCACCTCTTTCGCCTCGCATTTTTTGGTATGGGAGATGAGAGACCGGGCCTGGCCCCGGAGCACCGTCTTAAAGGCCTCCCAAAGGGAGACGGCGGAAGACACCGACCCCACGTTGTCGTTAAAATAGTGTTCCAGGGACCCAACCAGGTCTGCACGGATCGTGGGGTTTCGTAGGTACCAGGGGTTGATCGGCGCCACCCTCCCCACCGCCCCCATGGCGATATCTAAGTGTAGCAAAAGAGGGGAGTGATCAGAAATACCGCGGGCCAAATGTCGCACCTCCCCAATCATCCCAGCTTGGGCCGCAGGCACTAGCATATAGTCAAGCCTCGAAAGACTACAGTGGGCCCCGGAGTGGAAAGTATATTGTGCTTGTCCAGGGTGTTTCAACCGCCAACAATCTATCAGTCCCAGGGTATCCAGAAAGCCCCCCAGCCAGTTCTGGGCCCGAGGGAGGTCTCTAGGGGGGTGTCGATCTTCAACTCCGGAAACCACTGCATTAAAATCCCCCCCCAAGACCAAACCCCCCCCCCCGGAAGCCCAAGTAGCAGGCGCCCCAAATCAGCAAAGGTGGCCGTCTGCAGGCCCGGCGGCACGTAGACAGCAACCAGCGAAATCAACTTACCCTCCCATCTCCCCACCAGCGCCGTGTAGCGCCCTCTGTTGTCGTGGAGCACCTCATCCACCTCCAACGGGAGAGAGGCCCTAACTAAAATGCCCACTCCCCTCGAGCCAGAGGTGAAACCAGAATGGGCCAGAAGGCGGTATCCCCGCCTGTTCATGGCATGGAAAGAGTTCCCTATAAGGTGCGTCTCCTGCAGAAACACAATGTCAGGTGAAATACGTTTCAAGAACTGCAGGACCACCCCCCGCTTTATCCTGTCCCCCAGCCCATTCACATTCCATGATAGAAGTCTCAACCCCCTACCCCCCATCCCCCCCAGCACAAAATATCCCCCTCCCGGAGAGCACAGTCATAATAACACAACAGAAAACATTACCCCGCCTTGTGATGCAAACAAACAAACCCCAACCCCACCCAATCAACCCCAACAAAACTCCCCCCTCCCTGCACCCCTGCATGAGCCCAAACAGCCCCCCCCAACGTGCAGTGTGCCTGTCGCCCCAATATGGAACTCACTACAAAGGAGACAGAAAAAAAAACCCAGAAGGAGGAAAGGGCCCCAGCAAGCCCCCCACAACCTCCAGATACCAAAGGGCAAAGTGTTACAAACTGGAGTCCAGTGCAGCCACAGGTGCAAAACGTTACCAGTCCGGTCCATAGCCAGGATCCCAGTTCTATTCCTACTCTGTCGAGCACTCTCCGTTTTCCGCCATCCGACCCTTCCGACCTCGACCCCTAGGCAGAGCATCCAGCCATTCTCCAACCGCCTCCGGCTGGTCGAACAAATGCGAGCGACCCTCTAACTCAACCCGCAGCCTAGCCGGGAATAGCATCGCATATTTCAGCTCCATGTCCCTCAAGCGCCGTTTGATGGCCAAAAAACCCGACCGTTGCTTTTGAACCGCTTGCGTGAAGTCTGGGTAAAAGCTAACATTAGAGTTCTCAAACTTTAATGGCCCAGCCACCCTCGATGCCTGAAGGATAGCATCTCTATCCCGAAAATTAAAAAGTCGGGCAATGATAGGCCGCGGGGGGGCACTCACCTTGGGCGCACCACCCGGAATCCTGTGGGCCCGTTCCACAGCGAAGAACTTGCTCAGTCCCTTGGGTGCTAGATGAGTCACCACTAGATCCTCCACAAAAAGATCCGCAGCAGACTCCTCCGATCGTTCGGGCACCCCAATAAGACGGACATTATTCCGCCTGGCCCTGCTTTCGGAATCCTCAAGGCGACGATCAGTCAGGTCACTGGCGAGCCGCAACCTTCGCACCTCGGTCTGCAAAGCGGCCACATCCACGGTTAGGCTCGAGTCAATGAGTCAACCCGGTCATTTGTTTTGGACAGGTCCGCTCTGACCAAAGTCACATCAATCAACACCGAGTCCAATTTATTAGCCAGGGTATCAAATTGCTGGTTCACAGTCGCCTTCATCTCCTCAATGGCCCCCATGACATCCAGCAGAGTCATTTCGGACGATGCGCCCGAGGCCTCCTTGGGCAGCTCAGGCGATTTATGTGAGCCACTAGGGGATCCCTTTGGCTGCGCATAGCGGTCCATGTTGTTGGCCTGGGTATAAGCTCCCCTCCGAGTAGACTTGGGCTTCAGCTTGTCGCCGTCCACTCTCGCCGCCATCATCAGCGACCACCAAGGTCAGCACCCTCCAGTACCCAGAGGAAGGCCAGGCGACCACTGCAGGAGATCCGGGCCGCCAACTGAAATAGGCCCGTTGACAGTTCGAGAATCAGGCCCCGGCACTGCTTACCCTAAGTCCCGAAGTCAGTTTCCGCAGATCAACTCGAAAGTGAAAGCACAGGGTCCGGGGCAGGCCCAGACTGGCATGCCGCTGTTGTTCACTTCGCGCCCGGGCACCTCACCAACTCGAGTACGGGACCAAGGCCGGAGAAGGCCGCAAACTTAAGATCGCCACCAGTCCGGTTCCCGGAGTCCGATTTCGATTTGGAAAACGAGTGGCACCCTAGCGCAAGATCATAGACAAAAGCCCGTCTAGAAAACCAGGATTATGACAGGATAGACGTGGGAGGTTGCGGAGGCCTCCGGGAGCCACAAGCCTACGCGGCCATCTTGGTTGCACGCTAGGCTCCTCCCCGTAAGTCTGCATTATTGAAACAGGGACTGTTACATAGCCATTGATACATCTTAAAACTGGAAACAAACAAACTTTAATAACTCAACTAGAGCAGGGGAGGAGTCTTCAAATATATTTGTAAGCTAGGGCTGTGGGGGGTTATTGGTGCTTGGAAAGAGCTAATGTATATGGTGCCCACACTTGATCTTCGCTTGTCTATGGGGTCTTGTCTATAGACACCGAAAGGAGTAGCAATCACTTTACCTATCTTCTAAATATTCCCCATGTCTGTCGATGTTAGCCCTTAGATTTTAGACTGACGTACCCCCGCTGCCTTCAGCTTCATTGTTAGTCCGACTTGGGTGCTCCCATGTGAATAGTGTGTCCTTCCATTGCTCAACAATTGGGTGTTGTCTGTGCTGTTTCGCCTCTTCGCTATGCAAAGCCCTACCCCCCACACCAGCCCATATAACCACATCATGGTTCCAAACATGGATCAGCGGTCCCATGGCAGATTTCCATGCCATGGCTAGTCTCTTTTTGGCTAACATCAGGGCCAGGTCCATAAATGTTTTACCTACTTTACACTTGGGTAGATGGGAAGAGAGTTCCAGCAGACAGGTTTCTACTGTGGGTGTAAGAATGCACCCCAGTGTAGTGTTGATGTTGGATATTACTTCAGACCAGAATTTGTGTAGACTCTCGCAGCCCCAGGTCATATTTATAAAATGCGCATCAGGCTGATTACACCTTGGACATCCTCATGGTTCCCCTCCATAAACCATAAGTAAATGGTGGGGTGTCATATATGATATATGTAAAAGTTAAACTGTATGTATTTCATCTGTGTGTTGCGAGAAATCTTCTTAGGGGATTTCAAAACCCTGCACCATTCCTTGTCTGTCAATTCACTGTCAAGGATTCAATACCATCTGTCCTGTAAAACTCGTAGTGGGGTAAGAGAAGCTCCAAGCAGGGAAGCATAGAACCATTTAATTTGGTGGTCAGCTGAGCCCAGGGTGACCAGTGAGTTCAGTACTGTATGCTTTTCCGGTCCATCTCGCCTAACCCCCATAGTTGGCCAAACGCTCGAGCCAGCACCTCATACTGCAGGAACTGCCCCGGCGGGAGGCCACACTGCTCCATCAATGTTGCAAAAGGGAGCAGGGTCTTTTCTTGGTAACAGTCGCCCACTGTCTCAAGTCCCGCCCTCATACATGCCATTACCTGGTCTGCCACGATGATTGACTACAGCTCCCCATGGGGCAGCCCCACCAGGGCTAACACCGGAGAATAGAATGGGGTCTTGGGTATCTTTGCCATACAACGCTTCCAGCACTGCAGGGCAGTTGTCTGCAATATTGAAGTGTAAGGGACCTTGGTAATGGGGGCCAGCAATTTTGCTAGTATGAGATGGGGGCACTTGTTAGACTCCGTACGAAACGTCCATTCTTCATTAACACCCTCTAGCCACTGAGCCAGCCATTGCAGCTGAGCAGCCAACAAGTAGAGCTCAAAATCTGGCACCCCTAGGCCTCCCTCCGTCAAGGGGTGTCTCAAGGTCTTCAGCGAGACTCTTTGCCTCCCGTCTCCCCAAATTAGATCCCGAGGTATTGAATCTAGTTATCAGAACCATCCTGTTGGCATTAAGACTGGTAGGTTAACAAAGAAGTATAAAAGGTGTGGTAACATGACCATTTTAGTCAAGTAGATCAGAGCCATCATGGGGAGCCGCCGGGTACACCAGAAATGTACATTGGACTTGAGCGCCCTCAGCGCTCTAGCCAAATTTCCCTCTCTCAAGTCATCCAAGGAGTAGGAGACCTGGATGCCCAAGTATTTGAAGGTATTGCGCATCCAGTTATGCCCAACCGGTAAGTCTGGGGACCTGGGCAATGGTCCAGCCACCAGGTATGTTTTATTCTCATTTAACAGCAAACCCAACAAATCTCTAAAACCGTCTAGAAGCCGCAGGGCTGTTACAGAGCCCCCCACAGCCTTGTGCAGATAAATCAGGAGGTCATCTGCATATAGAGATATGATGTAAGATCTCTCATCTATTGTCAGCCCCATGCCCTCCCCCCCTCCCGAAGCTTCACCGCCAGAGGTTCTATAGCCAGGGCAAACAAAAGCAGGGACAGGGGGCACCCCTGACGCGTGCCAATGGCTATCTGATATTGCATGGATATAATTTTGCCTGTTCAGAACCGTGCCGTAGGACCTGTATATAGCAATCGCACCCATTTTACCCACCCTTTCCCAAAGCCCAAGTATTTCATTACCTCGAGAAGGTAATTGCAGCTTATCGTGTCAAATGCCTTCTCCGGGTCAATCGACAGGATGGCTGCATGCACGAGTCCATGCCCTAGGGTGGTACAACACCAAGTATTGCCTACGCAATTTGTCGAAAGTGTTTCGGGTGGGGATAACCCATTCTGGTCAGCATGTATCAGGGACTTCATATGTGGAAGCAATCTGAGTGCTAATATTTTGCTAAGAAATTTAAAATCCATATTAAGTATAGAGAGGGGTCTAAAGTCTACAACCCCGGCTCCTGGGGTCGTCGTTTTTTGAAGTGGGATTACAATAGCATCACTCGTAGTCTCGGGCAAGTGGCCAAGCCACAAGGACTCAGCATACAGGGTCGCCAAGTGGGGGGCCATTTCTGAAATATATCTTGTATAAAATTCTGCCGGAAGGCCATCTGGGCCCGGAGTCTTTCCTGTGGCCATTGTAGCAATTGCTTCTCAGACCTCCTGCAGCGTCATGGGTCTTCCCAAGGTCTCCCCAGCCTGTCTATCCAATGTCTGGAATCTCAGCGGATCTAAAAAGGCCCTGAGGTCAGATTGGGGGGCCTGCAACTGGGCAGTATATAATGATTTGTAATACCCTTTAAATAAATTGTTAATTCTGTCCGGGTCATATATGGGGGCAACTGTGTCAGTTTGAATCTGCGTAATTGGCATCCCTCTAGCTTCCGACTTGATCAGCCAAACCAACAGATGACCGGCTTTCCCCTCCTCATTCTGGACTCTGTCTAGGTATTCCCTATTGTCATGACATCTTAGCCTCTGCAGAGCTCCATTATATATAACTCTTGCATCTTGGATGTTAGTGTGGGCTTGTGCATCTGTACCTTGTACATTGTCTAGCGTTCGCAGCTCGTCTTCTAGGGTTGTTAATTCTTGATAGAGTACCTTCTTTACACAGACCACCTGCCCCATACAATGGCCCCTCACCACTACTTTAAATGCCTCCCACTCCACTAGGGCGGAGGACGCCGACTATGTATTTTCAGAGAAAAAAGTTCCAATAAGTGAACGCAGGCATTCCTCAAACGGGGGAGAAGGACTAAGTTTCTATGAGGGGATCGGGGGTCCACACCCAAGAGGTTTGTGAATCATCAGTAATGGGCTGTGATCGTAGGGTCTGCACTAAGTATTCAGAATGTATGATGGAGCTACTAAAGCCCAGTGAGCACAGGAAGGTGTCTAGCCTTGTGTCAAGTTGATGTATCGATGAAAAGAATGAATAAACCCTATCTCTCTCTTGTTGCACCCTCCAAATGTCTACTAGCTCCCAGTGGTCCCTTCAGTCACGAAACCCTGCTGCAGTGTAGTTGGCCTGTACTCCTGATAAGGGTGGGAACGGTCCAACGAGATATCCGCAACACAATTAAAGTCCCCTCCCAGCACTACAGTCCTCACCATCAAATCAGCCATCTGGGCAGAGAGGTGGACCAGAAAGGCCACTTGTGCTTGGTTGGGTGCATATATGTAGCCAAGCATGAGGTCCAGGCCAAATAGTCTCCCCACAAGGATGACATATCTGCCCTCTTTGTCTATCGGGGTACGTGTCGGCTCAAACAGAACTCCCGCTCTTATCCAGATCAACACCTCTCTTGCGTATGCCGAGTAGGTGGTGGTGTATTTCTGTCCCCTCCACCATCACCTTTGAGAAGGAGTGTCTCTTGTAGAAGGGCTATTTGCACACCCCTTCTCTTCAGGAATTGTGTATGTTATGATGCTTAGACATAAACCCCAACCCTTTAATGTTCCATGTTAGAAACTTCAGTGCCTCCTGGGTTGACGCCATCTGTGCAGTGAGTGTCTGCTTCTCCCCACCCCTTGCCCAGACCCCCTCTCTGGAAAGAAAGAATACAACTCCTCTCCTGCAAAAGAAACAAAACAAACTATGTGTAAAAACCTTCCCACCAACAACTTCCCGTTCCCAGGGCAGTTCAGCAACGGCCAACCATCCATACCAGTCAAACATCTTCAAGGTACAAGAAAGGCACAAACCAACCATGGTGGGGTCCTTGAGGGGGTTGTGACTCGGTTTAATGACTCACAGTTGCCTACCCAGGGTGCACCAGCCCCAATATTCATCCGGACAATATACATTTCAAAATAATAAACTACAATACAGGGGGTTGCCATCACCACCAGATGGACTTTGGGCTTGAACTAGTTCTACAGTGGCCACTGTTATACTATCTCATCCGACGCTTTCGGTGTCTGTTGGCATGTGAAGGCTACCTCCTCGGAAGGAGTCTGATTCAAAGTTGTAGGTCCCTTTCACAGATTGTGACCCTGCCTCTGATGAGGATCCCTTCCCTTGGGCGATCTTGGTGACTGCCTGCAGTGCCGCCACTCTTTCCTGCTTTGTTTGGGAAAGACTCGGTTTCTTTGGTAGACCATGCACGGGGCGATTCTTGTGTCTTTTCCTCGACCTCTAGGCCCCACCTGCCGCCCCACGAAGGGAAGCAGCCTAAAATAGATATGCACCAAATCAACAAAGATACTTACATCTGTAAAGAGGCAGCTTTAGCTAGCTGCCAGACTTCATGAAGTAATAAAAAGAGGTAAAGGAGCTGAGCCTTAATCTGGTCAGTATTTGCGCAATGTTGCATAGGCAGAGAGGCATTCTAGTTATGTTTATCTAGAGAGAGCTTTAGCTGTTGCTAGGGCCCACATGATGAACAAGAACTATACAGAGAATTAACTTGGGCCAGCACCTTTTGCCCCCAAAGCAGCAAGAACAACTTCATACACCACAGGGACCACAGCAGTAAACAAAGCTGCCACCATGGCAGAGATCAGTGACTACAAATTGAACCAAAACAGGGAAAGTTCCAATACCACAGCAGCCATATCAGCAGAGACAAAAGCAGCAATGACATCTGCTACCACAGAAAGCACAACAGCAACGAATACAAATGCAATCACTGCAAGGACCACAGCTTTTGCCACAGCATGAACCAAATCAGTGACCACAGCTGCAACATCAGCAGGAACTAAAGCACAACCTATAACTTCAAACACAGCAGCATCAACAGTAGTGACAACATCTTATACCAAAGCACAAACCACAACTACCTCTGTTGGACCTGGCCTTTTCAGCATGGTTACCCCAGATTTTTGTCCTTGTTTCTAAACCAGTTATAGTTGACTTTAGAACACTGCCCACATTTCTTTGCGATTATGCTCTCCTTAGAACATGGTAAAATTGTCCTACACCTGATTGGTACATTTACTTGTAAGCCACTAGTAAATGGTACTAAATGTCCCAAGGGCCTGTAAAGTTAATGCTACCAGTGGACTGCAACTCTCATTGTGTCCCCCACCAAAGTAACCCTTTAAAACATGTCTAATCAGTGATGTCATTTGAGATGTTATCAGTGATGTCATGAGTGCTGTCACTAACCATGTTATGAGTGATGTAATATGTGAGGGCATAAGCAGTGCATTGCGGGGGAAACGAGTGCTGAATTATTCTGGTTTTGTACGAGTGAAATGTCAGCCTAACTATAATGTCCCTGTAACCGTTGTTTTTTTCCAGTGAATTTCAACGTTTAAAAAAAATTCTAATTCCTAACGATAACGTCCTTCTAACCTTTGGTTTTAACAGTGAATTTCTATGTTTTTTCAAAAATTCTATTTCATTACTATAATGTCCGTGTATTTTTTACCTATAATTCGATATTGAACATTGCGTATGATTAGATGCACACATATTGTAGTGTTTTAGGCACTAGAGGTTTATTAGTGCACAGTTTAAAATCATATTTTTCTAGGGCGTTTGCATAAAAACCATCTTTAAAAGCAATTTTCAGTTTTCGCAATGATGCTGGGATGCCTCGATGACATTAGTATAGTTGCGAAATAGAATTTTAAAAACCTTAGAAATTCACTGAAAAAAACAAAGGTTACAAGGACGTTATAGGGTCCTTGGGGGACAACTACTCCACCAGTTATCTCCAGCAAACTCCAGACAGTGGGTTTGCTGAAAGGATTTTGGTAACCACGCCCTCTTTCTCCTTCACTGTGTAAATGTGCTTTCTGGTGCCCTACTATTTGGGGGATGATGTCCCCTTGGCTCTTGAGGGTCCGTGGGGGCCAACTAGCTCATCTGTTACATCTAGTAAGGCCCACACAGCTGGATTGCTGAGAAGGGGACAGAAGCCACACCCCCTTTCTCCACCATTTTGCAAACGCACCTCAGTGTGCACTGCTGCTTGGGGAAGAAGTCCACTTTATTCCTGAGGCCCTCAGTAGGCAAGGGGACCTCCTACCCTTGCCAGCAGTACCCTGAAAGGTGTGTTTGCATAATGGTGGAGAAAGGGGTGTGGCCTCTGACCACCTCTCAGCGGTCCCGCTGTGTGGGCTTACTGGAGGTAACAGGAGGTCTTCTTGCTCCCTAAGGACCCTCAACAGTCAAGGGGACTTCATCCCCCAAGCAGGCGCATTTGCAGAGCAGTGGAAAAAGGGGATTCCTGGATCAATTTGGGCCCTGGGGACCCCATCTCCTGGGGTATGATCCTCTTTTTTAACAAGAAATTAAAAGAGAGGAGTGCCACATGGTCCCCCATGCCAGGCCTAATTCAGCTCCAGGGACCCCATCCCCCAGGGCCAGGCCTTCATCTTTTTTTTTTTAAAGGGAAGGGGGGGGCCAGCGTGGCCCCCCTCCCCAGGCCAAAATTGCCCCAGGGACCCCATCCCGGGGCATGGCTAGGTCATTGGGGACCATGGGGGGAGCATCAAAGCCACCACAGTCCCTGCTGGCTCCCCACCTACAGCGGTAGCTCGCATTTCTTTTGTACAGAGGAAGCTGCAAACATGCAGCTCCCTCTGCCCAAAAGCAATTCTGCTCCACTTGATGGAAGCGGGAGCATTTTGAATGCTCTCACTTTTTTTAAATTGTGCTGCAAATTCATGGATCTACCGCGAAGCAGCAGCAAAATTTAAAAAAATATATTTTACAACGTGGCGGGGTGTCTGTGGGACCCCCACAACATAACTGGGGTCAGGGTATTCCTACCCTGCCCCCTTTTCTTAATGTTTGACTTTTTTTCAGGACCCGGCTTAAAGCCAAGTCCCAAGATGGCTGCCAACACTTCCTGGTAGAAGTGCTAGCAGCCAATCAAAGCAGTGCATTTCCCAGCATGAGCTCGTCTTTGTTCGCGAAGGCTGTGCGACCAGTAATATCGCTATAATTTCAAACTTAAATTTCTCAAAAACTACGGAACGGATTTACACCAAATAAGCAAAAGGCACTTCCTTGAATCAACATCTACCTCCCTGCAAAATGTGGTGTAAGTCCATTCAGCGGTTTGGGCTGTAGAGGTGGCTAAAGATTCTTATGGGAATTAACATTGCAAACGCAACCTTATTTCACACCCCAAATTCTTTGTCTCCACTGCACAGATCACCCCAAAATTTTTCCAATCAATAGTACACACTGTGTCACTTTTTTGGCAAAATTTCATGCAGATTGGTTAAACGATGCCAACGTTATAGCCTAGTCAAAAAATGGTTTTCCTATGGAAACTATGTCCTAACTATAACTACCTACTGACGACCGCCAATAGGTAATATATATGTATACTTGTTATATTAGTAAATTTAAAAAATTTAAAATTATGACATAAACGTACTTTTATATGTATGGGGAATCAATATTTCTGTAGCATGATATTTCTGGTTTCAATATCATGCCAGTGAACCCTCCAACGCGAATAGAACTCTGCATGAGAAGGTAACTCTTCAGCAGGACTATTCTGGTCCCTGCATTGAACCCACTCTCCGTCATGGTCAGCCTGAACTTGTGACTTTTATCTGATCTAGAGTGATCAAAGTACTGCAGGTGGTGCATTCTGCTTCTTGGCACTATTTTTACCTAAAACATTTAAAATGATTATCTCCTGTTCTTCATATTGGATGTTGCTCACTTTGGTGTCATTTTATTTATTAATATGTACTCTAGTTTTCTTCTGTTGTATTTTCATTTTATTACTGTTTTTTTGCTGCATAAACCCTTTACACATTGCCTCTAAGTTAAGCATGACTGCTTTTGTGTTAACCTGGGAGAGGAGTTGGCCTAACGGCTAGGGCGCTCGACCTCAGACCTGGGGAACTGGGTTTGAGTCTCGGTAATGATGCTGAACATCCTGTGATTCTGGGTAAATCACTTAATCTCCCCGTGCCTAACAAAAAATAAATGTGTGTCCTCATGTAACGTAACTGGTGCTATGTAAAGCGCTCTGATACCTGATTGGATTCGGGTCAAGTTTGCGCTATATAAAACTCTGCAAAAAAAAACAAAAAACTACCAGACGATTAAGCCCAGTTTAATTTAGTGACTTTTGTGGTTCACCCTGACCAAGATTGAATTTATTATTTGATTTCCATACCTCTCAAGTAATAACCCAATTTCTTACAACTCCCAACAGTAGCCACATTGACGGCAACCACAGCCATCTCCACAGTAATAAAACGATTTGCAATAATAGTTAAAAGCACATAAGTGATTGTCAAAACACACATACCTGTTACACACACATACACACACCATAGTAAACTCAATAGTTACGTATACCCCAGAGACTGTCTCTCATGCCCCTGAGGCCAAGCCACCCCAGTAGTAGACTTTACAGTAAATCATGCCCTGCAGTTTAACAATGCAAAGTCCATTCAATTCATCACATTAATCAATCACTCATCCACATATTCCCTCTTCATCCTACACTGACAGTACCCTGAATATGCCTTCTTTGAAGTTCCAGTAGGCCATTAAAAAATAGACACATCAAGAATACCCATTTGTAAGAAATTGGGTTGTTGGCTGACTGGGGTGTGAGCCCTGGTCAAGCAACAGCCGCAATCCCTTTCAGGGTGAACTATGAAAAGTCACTAAATTAACCTGTGCTGATCCCTGGGTAGCTTGGTACAAAATACAGCTAATCTTAACTTAGTGGCACTGTGTAAAGTATCTTAAAACTGAAATAAATAAATACATTTATGCAGCACAGAAACAGTAATGATGTTAAAAAACAACACACGAAAAATTCCATATGAATTTGACCGCAAAATGACATAAATCCAATCAGTAGAACCGTAGTTATGATTTTTTAAAGATTTTAGTAAAAACTAGTGCCTAAAAAATAAAAATGACAACCACAGACATCTAGCCGTGCAAGACAGGATCTAAGTTACAAAATGTGACTAACAGTGATGGAGTGTGGTTTGGATACAGGAAATGGATTGGGACCAGTCAGCGCTTATCTTTGGACTCTTGAAGAAATTTCACCAAAACTGGCCAGGCTGCAGGAAGTGTCTCAAGAGAGAGCATCATCGTCATGGAGCCTTGGGTTGATGCCGCCATGAAGACTTCCATTTAGAAGTATTGGAAGATAGAGATACAAAGGAGCTTCTAGAAATGGTCTCAGAACTAGGCCTTAGACAGCTCATTCAAAAACCTACGCATCAGTAGGGCATACTCTAGATGGTCTCTTCTCTAACAATCCCGCCATCTTTAATATGTCCACTCTTCCACTAACCTGGTCTGACCATCATGCCGTTCTCTTTAGATACAAGCTTCTTCATTCTAACATCACCAGCACGGCTCACGATAAGACCGTTGGTAGAGCTTGGCACAAAATTGACTCTTTGTCGCTCATTGACCATTTAGCTCAAGCCCTACTGGACTGGGACCTAGATGCAGAATCCTCTGCCATAAGCTATACTACCTGGCTAGAGTCTAATTGTTCAAATCTTGCTCCTATTACGATGATCAATAAAAATAGAAAAACACCCTCAGCTCCGTGGTTTTCAGAAGCTCTGTGACTGGACAAACAGGCCTGCAGAAGGCAAGAAAGAATTTGGCGAAAATTCTACAAAGCACCAGAAAAAGATAGGTACAAAGCTATGCCCTCAGATTTTAAAAGAAAAGTGATCCTCGAGAAAAGCTATTATTTTACATCACAAATAGAAACAGCTGGTAACTCCAGCAAAGAACTATTTCAAACTGTAAAATATCTGACCTCTGGTGCGCATGAGGACTCCGCCAATCATAGTCAAGAGTTCTGTGATGATCTTGCTCACACATTTAAATCTAAGGTGGATCAAATCTTCAACCAGTTTGCACACTCTAAGTCACACATTAACCCTATACAGCAAGAAGACATTGTCAAACAGTCTTTTCTTAATTTTACTACTACATCTGCAACTCAAATATCTGAACTTATCGTGAAGGCTAAATCAGGATCACCAGTAGATCCTTGCCCCCCTAGAATTCTACACAGTATCGACCAGTTCATGGGACCCTACTTGGAAAAGCTATTTAATCAGATGATGTCACAGGGATATTTTCCTACTGTGTGGAAACAGGCATGTATCTTGCCACTTTAAAAAAAAACTAATCTGAATTCAACTGATCCAGCAAATTATCGACCTATTGCAAGAATTCCTTTGCCTGCAAAGATAATAGAGAAAGTTTTAAATGCAGAACTCTCCACTTTTATCACGGACAGTCAGGTTTTAGGTCATAGCCCGTTCGGTTTCAGAGCTAACCATAGCACGGAAACAGCGCTGATAAAAACAACTTTTATTGCTGTACCTATCCGCAGCATTTGGCACTATAGATCATGCTCTTCTTGTCCAGCGACTAAAAACAATAAGGATAGGACGAGAAGCCCTCTCCCTACTGATGTAATTCTTATCATAAAGAACTCAAACAGTCCAGATTGGCAAATTCAAATTGGCACCTTTTACTCTGCCGTGCGGAGTCCCTCAGGACTCCTCGCTGAGCCCTACGCTCTTTAACATTTATGAGGCTGAACTGGCACCATTGATTAGAAGTTTTAATTTGATTCCTACCTCCTATGCCGACGATACCCAGTTGGTAATATCGACAGTGGATAAGGACATCAATCACTCTCAAAAACTTCATGACTGTATGATTAAATTAAGTAATTGGATGGGCAATCATTCCCTGAAACTTAATTCCAGCAAAACGGAAGTGATCATGTTTGGCAATCTCTTTCCGCCTTGGTCCCCAGAGTGGTGGCCAGACAATCTTGGCCCCCCCTTCCACACTGGTAGCCAAAGCCAAGAATCTTGGCATTATTATAGATGACAAATTGAGTCTGAAGCCCCAAGTATTTAAGGTGGTGTCTTCCGCGTATTTTATGATTAAAATCCTAAGAAAAATACTCCCTTTCATCCCCAAAAAAACCAGAAAGACGGTTGTGACCTCTCTAGTTTTATCGAAACTTGATTATTGCAATGGCCTATACATCAATATCCAATCCTCTCTTCTTAGAAAGTTGCAAATGGTACAAAATTCCGCTGCAAGACTCATACTAGATATTCCCAAATATCAATCTGTTAGATCAGGTATTCATGACCTGCACTGGCTGCCAGTCGGTCAGCGGGTAAAATTCAAGGCGCTATGCATTGCTCCTAAGGCGCTCCACAAAGAAGGCCCGAAATTTTTATGGGACCTTTTCAGATGGTACTCACCTAATAGACCTCTACGATCGGCCAACACTAATTTGATGCCAACTGTCAGGATCAAACAAATGAATTGGGGTGGGAGGAGCTTTAGCTACAATGCCACAAAAGAATGAAACTCCCTTCCACTATATCCTAGGAAGATTCCCTCTCTCCTTGAATTCAGAAAGCAACTAAAGACATGGTTCTTTTAGCAATAGTGGTCTGCAATACAGTATGGAGAACCAGAAGATATCTATGCTCTGACCTAGTCTCTTTTTTGGGAGTGAAATTTTTCCAGCGGTACGAATTAGAGGTCTGGAAGACAATTCCATGAGGCCCGATACCCTTTTGATGAAGGACAGCTGCTGTGGAGAAAAATTTGCAGCAAGAAAAGCCTCAAAGTCAATCTGACTGGAGATGGAACTTGGGCAGGTAGGTCCCAGTATCCTCTTTGTTCTCAGACCAGTTGTTTGCCCAAAGGTTCCAAGTGCTCAGGTGTGGAATTTGCCCATCTGGTCACCTTTAGCACCACAACCATGTGTTCAGGACTGGTGGGACACCACTTTGGGATTCAGGACTCACTAAGGCTGGGTCCAGGTGTGGGTTTACAATGGTGGGAGCCTTTTGCATCCCTGTGGCTCTGAACAGGATGCCAGCAACCTAGCCCTTGGAGTTACTCTTGTAGTCCTGGGTACAGGTGAAGATGTAGGGTAAAACAGCAGGGCTGGCCTCGGAGGGGTCAATGCAGGCTCCAGGCAGCAAAGCAGTCCATCCAGGTACAGCAAATTGCACAACAGGTCACAGCACCAGGTCATCCTCTGACAGTCCTTCTGCAGGTCCAGGAGTGTACTGAAGAGTGGGTATGAAGGTCCTATATTTAGACCCTGGTGCCTTTTCTCTGGAAGGTGGGTGAAGCATCTAGAAAGATTCTTTGAAGGTGTGGAATTTCCTGCCTCTCCTGCCCTGGCCCCAAGCTGGCTGTAATGACTATGTGGAGGTATTAGGTCCTTTGTGTGAAGGCAGAGCATATTGTTATATTTCATATCGGTGCCCTAATATAGGTCCAGGGAACATTGTACACTTTTCCTACATCAGCTCCCGTTATTTCATATGAACGAGCCTTATAAGGACATAACTCCAAATAAGGACAGAATGCCTTATAGGGACATCGCGCCTTATAAGGACCGTAGCCTTTTATGGACTAAACCTTTCACCTAGTTCCATGCATAGGGTTGGTTTTTCCCAAATCAATATTGCTAAGACGTCATCCTTAGCACATATGAATAATTGATGAGTACACTCTCCAGGAGGTATACTTCACCTCTCCCATTGACGCACAAGGTTTAATCCCCAACGTCATCCTCATACTGAACAATGGGTAACACACATACATAGAGACTGTATATATACAGCACCTCTTGCTATCAGAAGGTAGGAGGGACCCGAGACTTCAAGGCTGACACACTGACCAGAGACGCTGCAGCTCCGGCATGACATCGCTTCAACTGACAGTGGTCTAACTATCCCTTGTGGGGTGTCCAGCTCAAGTCCAGGACGAAGTCCCACATTCTCACTATCCAGGTGCATGGGTTTTACTCAATCCTAGCTGGATTCTTGGCTCTTAGATTCTAGACTATTAAGCTTTTAGGCTCAGTAGCTCTTTCACACCTAATTACATGCTAGGTACACTCAGGTACATCTAGTCAGGCATCATAAGAGTACGCACTTTATTTTTATAAATGCATTTCATATTAATGTATATGTTCTTGACTATTGTAAAACGGAAGAACAATACTATTCCTTTTTATTCATTTTACTGCTGGTTCTATATCTCTGCTACTGTGTTACAGTTGCAACAGCACACCTATTCTATATGAGAAGAACTACGGTACAATAAATTCTTATAGTAAAAACGCTCAGTTGTTTCTTTTCTGTATCTCTCTGAGAGCAAAACAAGCATGCACGAGTGACTGGGTGAAAAGTAGTATACTGGTTCCACGAGTCTAGGGTTATTGTGTTCTGAGGTTGGCAAAAACGAATCTCTCTGATAGCAGGAGATTCTAGTGGCACTGCGAGCTAGCTAATGAAAACCATAGGCTAACATATGCGGCGGGGGTGCACGGAGTCAGTCTGCCACCAGACCCACAGTTTATGTTATCCGTAAACAGCATAGGTCCTGCATGACAGGATAATATTAGGGCTACACTACATGGCGCCCACCTTGGTATATTGATGGCGCACTTACTCAACAATAGAATCTGTGTAGCAATGTCGTGCTTATTCTCAGAGACCCTACTTACAAAGACGTCTGGCGTAAGTGGGCAAGAAACTCCGTCACAGCTGAGCAGGCGGGATATCCTATGTATTGGCTGCTGGTTAATCAAGCTTGAAAGGACAATATTCCCAAAATTGTGCATAAAACCTTTGCATACAACCTTTTTATCCTTTCCTTGGACAATAATTCTGTCTCTTAAACACGATGGTGGACGAGGAAAGAGTTTTAAACCAGGGACTGAATCAGTCTGGTGAGGTTGATGCAGATGCAATGGAAATTGCACCCAAAGTAAGTAAAACTACTCAAACATGGGTTAGAACCCAGAGGAGGTATAGTAATATTCGTGATAGAGACACACGAAGATTTCAAAACCGAGGTATTCTACTCATGGGTTATATTCCCAGCCGCCAATGCGGTAACAAAAACTTTTCATTATTACATACATGATGACATTCCAGCGGTCTCCACTCCTTTTGAGGAGACTGAGATTCCGCTTACTTTCTAGGAACATATTTTCTGGTGTAATGGCGCCCTACCCCACATAAAAAGAAGAGCAAGGCTTGGTCCTTTAGGGATTCCAGGAGCAACAAGGCCAATATTAGCGACCTATGCACCACATCCAGACATTGACACAATGCCACAGTATGAACTACTTGTTCAACACAAAGAGTTGATGAAACTCTAGAGAAACATGACACACTTCATCTTGAGGACACTAGCGGTCCAACCTACAGTAATTACACCTACTGCAGCTCCTACACAGAGCTCAGGTACTAAAATTACTCCACAAACAATACACGGGGTAATGGGCAAAGTGCCCACAAAACGTGAACAAATTCCTTTCTGGGTAGCTCAGAAAATAACCCAGTTAGAAGCAGTAGTCCCAAATACCAAACCATTTGAAAAACACAGAATGTTAACAATCTGTTTGCCCATGGGTATTACACCACAGTTAAAGGATTGCACCTCTTGGGGTACAGTCTTTGCTGCCATATATACCAGAACTCATGGTATTCCTTCATTAGCAGTAGTACCAGATGTGTTAAGACAAATACAAAATGACTAAGGAGCAGAACCTGCCCTGAACTTAGGGATGAAGTTGTTAAAAACAACTAAACAACTAAAGGGGAAGCAGCATCAGTGGCAATCCGCTAACCTCTAAGGGAGTTCTCTCCATTAGAACAGGAGAATGAACTACCCAAAATAATTGACACTGCGTATGCAGAATTAGGCAGGGATAGTTTGGGGGGAAAGCTTTAAAACCTCAACTACAGGGCAGTCCTGAGAAGGACACTTTTAAACAGACACCTACTTCTTCTAAGAAGAAGTGGGAAAATAAAAAAGAAAACTCTAAAGACAAGAGATCTCAGTCCCGAGGAAGGTCTCCTCAGCAGGAGCACTCTGAAAAGAGGTACAACCTTAGGAATAGGGATAACATTAGGAAACCTGACAGGTATCAGGATACTGATACACGTTCATCTTGTTCCTTTCAGGGCTCGAAGAAAGGCTCCGAAAGAGAAGGACGGTTAGAACACAGAGAGGAGCGCACACAGTCCAGCGACAAGAAGCGCGCTCAAGACTTTACTTCTAAAAAAGAAGATAAACAAAATCCAAAACCTCAATTTAAGAAGAAAAAAAGTTGCTGGTCTGAAATCAGACATGCCCAGAATTCTGAGGACACAACATCTGAGCGGGGAATGGGCTCTGACGATGCTAGACAGTGTGGCAGAAGTAACAATAGCTCGCCTGAACCTGAAGGAATTTCTGGTGACAGCGGAGTTGAATGATTACATCAAAGTGGAAACACCAGACACCAGGGTAAGCGCCCCACATAAGTTATTTGAAATAACACTCCGGATGGAGGGGGACAAGACCAGGAAAGTAAAAGGTCTATTTGGAAGAACTTATCATCTGGTTATGACATACTGTTAGCAGAACAAGATTGGCCGCCTGAATTCGTAATAGAGTGCCCTAGGGGAGAAAGTGTAATTTTTCCTGTATTTTCCAACTACGTTCCCTTTCACCTTAAACATACATATGCACAGGAGTAGGCAGTAGCCCAAGCCCCTGCATTGTACAAAAATCACGCAGGGTGGGATGAGAACTCAACCTACCACGTGATTCCATTAAAAGTTTCACCTGTTGCTCAGAGGCTCAATAAAGCAAGAAGCTAAAAAACAGGTCAGGGTGATCTTAGATCGACTTGAATACCAAGGGGTCATTGAAAAATGTACCTCTCCAATGAACAATCCTTTCTTTCCAGTTTCTAAACCAGACAATACATATCATCTAGTATTAAATTACAGACATTTAAACTCATGCACAAAGACATTTGCTGTCCAAAATGCACATAGTGCCGCATTAATGAATAACATTGTGCGCAATAAATACAAAACTACACTTGATATCTCAAATGGATTTTTCTGCCAAAATATAGCACCTGAAAGCAGGTATCTAACAGCCTTCAGTGCGTTAGGGTCACAAGGACAATTTTGTCGACTCGCCCAAGGGTACAAAATAGCCCCGGGGTATTTTTTACAAGAGTAATAGAGTTACCTCAAAATTTTGATGAAGAAGCGTTGTCCATTGTGGAGGATATTGATCTGACTGACGACGACTTAGAGAGGCACTTGACCAGGGTAAGCACCATTATTATGGGATTTGCAGCAGAAGGCTAAAAATTCAACTTTAAAAAATCAAAAATAGCCCTCCTCAATGTCCTATTCTGGGGATATGAGCGGTCAAGTGAAGGCAAAAGTCTGGCAGCTAACTTTTTAGAAAAGTGTGCGCTGCTCCAGCCTCCAACATTATTGAAAAATTTACAGTCAATGCTGGGATTCCTACATTTTGGCAGAACATACATTTTAGATTACACACAAAGAGTAAGTATTTTCTATGAATTAATCAAATTTGTCTTTTCAGCCAGAGATTGGACACAAGAACATACTAATATTCTTTGTTTACTCCAGGAAGACATGATTGCTTCCAAACACTTCCAAACACGCATAAAAGTATGCCACTTGGTGATCCGAATAATTGCGGGTCAAAGCAGGTACACTTATTTGACCTTAAATGAGGGAGAAACTGTACCAATCGCATACAAATCACACCTGTACACAAATGCAGAAATACGTTTCACTTAAACAGAAAAAATCCTGACAGCAGTTCAGACTGCTGTAGCAAAAGAAAGAGCACTGGCTCAGGGGAAACACATTATTGTCGTAACTCCGGTACCGGCTTTAGAAGCTGTTACAAAAGCCAGCATCCCAAATGCGAAAGTATTGCATCCAAGATGGATACAATGGGCTAATTCTCTTACTGCAACAGATGTTGAATACAGATTTGATCCAAGTTTAAAAACTCAGGCATTCCTGTGATATGAACAATAATATCCTCTACCAAATGAAATCTTGCCTCTTGACCAGTGTGAATATATTATTTACACTGATGGATCTGCTCAACCGGCGATTGGAAGCAGGCAGCAATATTTTTCAGCATGTGCTATCGTTAAAGGTCGCATGTATGATGGCAAGTTTCATCCTAGCTGCACAAAGATGCAATCTCTAGGAGACTACACGGCGCAGTGGCAGAATTAAAAGCACTGATACTGGCACTTATAAATGCGAATCACGAATTCCACACACTAATCATGTGTGATTCTTTTTATTATGTACAGTCGTACAATGAGTACTGACAGCATTGGGAACAAAACGGGTATAAGGATGCAAAAGGTGGCACAATTAAGCATAAAATGCTATGGGAACGGGTAGCAGAATTAAAAACCGATCTACCGAGGACTCACGTGATCCATACACTGAGTCATCAACAGGATGGCGTTCACGTTGAAGGGAATTCATTGGCTGATGAAGTCACAAAGGGGGCTGTATGCACAGCTTCCGTATCTGCGCTGACTCGTTCGAAAACGAGAATAGACGGAGATATAATGGTAGCTGTCATCGCTTCACGCAAAGGCAGCACAGCAGTACCTAAAAAATGTCCACTCAAATACTCCTATAAATTAGATGCACAAAACATTCTATATGCTCAGATTAATACCAAATATGGATCATATGCAAGGTTTGTTAGTAGCTGCGCACGAGGGTTTGGGCTCTGCTCACACAGGCGTTACAGCGACTATTTCCTTACTGAAACAGCGCTATTGGTTGCCAGGGTGAAGTAAGCAAACTAAAGACTATCTGGCACATGCATCGGTAAAAAAAATGATTCGGTAAAACAGGCCGTTACCGAGCGCAAAACATCATATCCCAATGCATCAACCCCAATAACTAAAAAATCCAATAATCGCAAAATAACCCACGCGGTAAATTACCGAATCACAAAATAGCGATTTGATAATAGCAAATATTCAATTGCTCCCGGATATAGCGAGTCTCAAATAACTAATCGCAATGGAATGCATCAAAAATCGCAAATACCGAGAATCAGCAAAATCGCTATTTAGCATGAGTAGATTAAGGGGAATCTCAACCAGGAGGTAAAGTTGAGGAAAGTATAAAAAATATATATATTTTAAACAGGTGGAAACAATCAGAAACCCTTCTAAAATGGCACAGGAGACACCGTATTTTATCCAAAATGGCTGCCCTCTACGTGCTTGCAAGGAGGAGGAGAATAAATGCAGCAGCACAGCTCAGGAGGAGGATCCAGGAGAGGGTATTCAGGGTGCGCATCACATTGCTGGGCCAAAATGACGACGAAATCTATGACAAGTACCGACTGAATCGTGCCATGATATGCACCTAATTGCTGACCTGGAACCACTACTGCAGCACCAGACCCGTAGGACCAATGCCATTCCTGTGCACGTCCAGGTCCTATGCAGCCTGCACCTGCAGGGGGTCGTAGCGGTTGCCGGAGGTGTATCACAAAGCACACTTTCACGCTTCTTCCATAAATTCATTGATGCCATGCTGACAATAATACACACCCTCATCCCCTTCCCCACTACCCCACAGCAGTTGAACCGGACCAAACAGGACTTCTACCAGGAGGCACAATTTCCCCACATCATAGGATGCATTGACTACACGCATGTCCCCATCTGTCCCCCCTCAGCCAATGAGTACTTATTCTGTAACAGGAAGTCCTATCACTCGATAAACGTGCAGGTTGTGTGCAATGCCAAGCACATCATTACGGACATTGCTGCGCAATTTTCCCGGGAGCACACACGACTCCTACATATTCAGGCACAGCGGCATCCACAGGTGTCTGCTCAACGGAGAATTTGGAGAGGGACACCTACTTGGTACATATATATTCCTATTTGTTACATCTTCATCACATATGTATTTGAATTGCTACTGCTAACCATTTGCTTCCCACCCTGTAGGTGACAGCACATATGCCTTGCGTGAATATCTCCTCACTCTCTACTTCAACCCAGCGACACCTCGGGAGCAGCGCTACAACGCAGCACATATCAGTACCAGAAATGTGGTTGAGCGAACATTTGGTATCCTTAAAAGTCACTTCAGGATCTTACACAAGATGGGAGGTGCATCGCAGTATAACCCTGAAACCTGCTGCAGGATATTAGCAGTGGTTGCCATGCTGCACAACATTGCGACAAGAAGGGGGATACAAATAGAGATGAACGGGGATGACAACTTCCGGGATGACCAACCCCCGCACAACACAGACAGGCACACGTGCCAAACACAGCTGAAGGTCAAAGGAGGCAGACATACATCACACAACAGCACCAGGTAAGAATGAGCTATCACAATATATTGTGGAGTGCAAATGTTTACTTCACATGAGCCCTTGTCAAAGTGAATATACATGATTAGAAAACATGACGGTGATTCTACACATTGTGGAAAAAAACAGATCCGTTGGCATCACAGGAGTACCATCACGATATACAAGTGGCCCATGGTTACACCACCATGGACAAATAGGAGGAACTGAATGTGTAGTGCCTTTTCCCACGTACCCCCAGCCTCCTGCCGCGTGTCTCCTCTACATCACCACAATGTGTGTCTGTGGCTGTAGAGCTGCGCAAACTGCGCCTCCTGTTACTGGTCTCAGGAACGGACACGCTACTCACGCTCGATGCCGCCTCACTGCCCTCCTCCCCTCCCAAGTTGCTGGCACTAAATGTGCCAGACTGTAGATGTTCAACTGCAGTGGTCACCTGGCCTAAGGCCTTCGCTACATCCCCGCAGTAATGCCCTAGGTCTACCTGCAGTGACACGGAGCGGCGTGACAAAACTGCAGTGCTGTTGCAGAGCTTGGTGATGACCCTGGTAGATGCAGTAGAATGGAGCAAGTTCTGCCGATGCCTCCTGTGCTCACTGTGTTGTCCTGATAGGACGGCTCGGGTGAGCTCCTGTAGGGTCTTGTTGATGTCACGATTCCCCTCTACTACAACTGTGGTCAAGTGACGCACAGCGTCTGTCAACATGCACATGTTTAGCCAGTTTTGAGAGGTTGAGGTTCATTGTTCCGATATGTCTCCCCTGCAGGCGCTGAACACGCAGCATCTGGGACTCTACACCACCATAGACATTTGTAGGCTGTTCGGATACCTCAGCAATACTGCGCATGGACCTGCACTGCTGTCTGACTCGGCCACGTGCTGGTGTTGGAGCTGGCGGAATGACACATGTCTGACTGGGAACACTTGTGGCTGCTGGGGTCGGCTCTGTATCCATTACCTGCAGGGAGGGGACATGTGCCCTGCGTCTTGGTGGTGTTTTCGGTGGTGGTGGTGGTGTTGTCGGTGGTGTTGGTGATGTCGGTGTTGGTGTTGGTGGTGCTGGTGTGGATTGACGTTCCTGCGGAGTCTCTCCATCGGTCTCTGCCGGTGTCTAGGAAATGATGAGGCACTCGCTGTCATCAGAGTCCACCAGAGAGGCATCTGTGTGTGAAACAGTGCATTGTTATTTTATTTTGTAACTATATCTGTTTATCATTTCGAATACTTTTAATACAATAAATGACATATTTAGACACACTGTTGGGCCTGTACTGCTGGTCTCATTTCTTGTGCATTGGTGATCATACATGCACACTTGGCTAACAGGACTACAACTCCCATGATGCAATACTAATGTGAGGGTATATGTGTTATGCACTTCTCCCTGCACACTGTGATTAGCCTGGGGGGATGGGCATGGGTATACAATATGCAGAGTATCAGCGCAGGCATGCATCTTACCTTGTTCTATGGTTGCTGCGCTGGAAGTGTCCATTTGGGTGACTCCGACGACTGCCTCTGGCTCAATGGTCCCCTCAACAAGGTCCTCCAGGGCTGTGTTGGCAGGCACTCTGGATGGCCCTCCTCCTGTGCCAGCTGCTTCCTTCACCCTTTTGGCAATGTGCTCCTTTTCCCTTTTCCTGAGGTCATACCACCTCTTCTTCAAGTTGTCTATGCTGCGGTGCGTGACTCCAACAGTATTCACCCTCTCCCTAATGCGCAGCCATATCTTGCGCTTCGTGGCTTCAGGCACCTTGAGTGACAGCTTTCCAAAAAGCTTATCATGCTTGCTGCTCACCCCCTATACCAAATGTTCCAGTTCCCTGTCAGAGAACTTTCTCTTTCTCTTTCTGTGCGTGGCTGATGTATTAGATGCATTCTTGTCCATCCTGGATAGCTGTAGTGTGGCTGGGTTGTGAGGGTGAAGTCTCTCACCTCAGCTTCTATGCTCTGCCTCCTCCTCTGACCTCCTCAGGGCACTGAATGAAGCATGGGCTGGATGACTTCCTGGTTGTGATGTCATCAGCCTGCTTCCAGTGCGACCCATGTTTTGCGAATTTGCTATTTCCGAAGTCGCTATTACCGAATTCGGTAATACCGAATTCGGTATTTGCTATTCTTTATTTTAAGGAATCGCTATCGTGTTTTCGGTTTGTTTTAGCGATTTTTAAGGAATTGCTAAATTTTACCGAATCTGTACATGCATCCCGAAAAACGAATCCTTATTTGCGATTCCTTATTTATCACTAATAGGGACTCGCTTTTCTGAATTTTGATGCATGTGCACCTATGTCTTGAAATGCGACATCTGCCAGCAGACGAAAGGCTCCACCATTGCATGCCCGGCACAGACGCCTTTGCTAAAGTCAGACAAACCTCTCGCATGTGTGTACTTGGACCACTGTGGCCCCTTACAAACGGACGGGGCTTACAGGTCTATCATGAATGCAGTGGATTCATGCTCGATATTCCTATGAGTATGGCCTCAGCGTTCTGCTGACGCTCGAACTGTTATAAAAGATTTGCGAGTCTTTCTCGGTACATATGCAGTCAGCGCGTTACACTCTGACCGTGGCCCTGCGTTTAGCTCTTGGGCTTACAAAGAGGCCATGGTAGGAATGGGCGTAGCATTGTGGTTCTCATCACCATATCATCCTGAGGGAAATTCTGTTGTGGAGAGAAAAAACCGAGACTTAAAGAAATCTTTAACAGCTAGGGTATTAGACAAGGGTGGTAGTTGGGTCACACACCTTTATGCGGTACAGCGGACATTAAATAACCATCCAATAAGCTCTCTAGGGGGTGTCACTTCATATGAGGTCCTCTTTGGGACACAAATGTGGGTACCTGATCTTGATTATGAAGGCACAGTGGTGGATTATAAACCATTTGATATCTATGATCGTTTGGCTGTTTTACAGGATTTAAAATAACAATTACAAAGACAAAACAAAGCAATGTCCATCTAAAGCAGACCGTCACTGAAGAAGTCAAGGTAGTCACGGCAAGAACAGTCTGGATCCCAAAAGTCGGGGATCTGGTCAGAGAGAAAATTGTGGACAAAAAGGAATTTTGACCCTCTTACAGAAAACCTGTACCAATCCTTGCAGTACACAGAAAAAGAACTGTACTGCTCCAGCCTCTTGCCGGAAAAAGGGAGAAAAGATTTGTCTCAATTGATTTAATCCAACCACACTATGTGGCCGATACTAAACAGTAGGCCTAGTGGGCTCCGATGTAGCAGACGTCCTCCTCTAGCCACAATCAAAGAAGTTCAAACAGAAAGACTCATCATGTTTGAAGAGCCACCTGTAAGGAATGAAGGACTAAGCAATAATGCTATGGAAGTTGTTCCACTTAAACCAAATATTCAAAATCAAAAAGAAAATATGAATAATTCGTAAGTTGCAATTAGACCTAATACAGATGTCAACATCAACATGCCTCGTCGAGAGGAAAATAACATTTCAACTAATCCCAATGCAATTCCAACAAATGATTGAACTGCTTCTGGCTATTTCATTAACTTTGATACGTTTTCACTAGATCCAAGTGAGCCGGGAACGACGCCAGCCATTACACCATTCAAGCAAGAATTAAAGAACTTTCTTCTCTTTCTTCAAAAGACATACCTGGTATCACCTTGGATTGAACTCTGGGTAATTTCTGGGATCATGTTTTTTCTTTTATGGCTAGGTTTAGTTTTGACTTTTAGTATGCTTATTAATGTACACTATCTTCAACAAGATTCCACAGCCAGAAAGATCAACATCCTCCTGAAGCCACACACATTGTCACATCGTGAACGAGGAGACTTATCATTAGTGAACATCACAGCTGTTCCTATACTGGATGGTATAGTATAGGACAATGTTGATTTCAACACCTTTGGCCCAACCGAACTTTTAAAAATTAATCATGTATTTAAAATATCTTTGAGTGATATCATTACCTCCATTACATTTTCTAAAGATTGGGACACTGAAACCGTTAATAACATGTTGTCTGATTTAGAGAAAACTGCTGCATTTTCTAATAATGAAATGTTAGAAGGTTCATCAGATTATGACAAATTGTACTGTAATCAACATTTTGGTCATCATTTCCTGCACAAATCCATTTCACCTAGGAATGTATTTGAATACAATCAGTGGGAACATTGCCCAACACCACTAAAAACTAGTTACCAGGCATTCGCACGGAAATTTGCATACTTTTCAGGATTTAATACAACTGATCCAGCCTCATTTTATTATATGGTTGTACCAACATCAGCACTGAATATTATGTTGACAAACACTAAAAAGATTTACTCTGCTTCCTTTTTGGCCCATTTGTCTGAACAGGGTTTCGACCAATGGCAAGCCGAAAATGACACAAAATCGATTTGGGGTTCGAGGACCTGGCAAGTCCAGGGTACAGAGGCACTATTTAGAGCATGCCTCATTCCACAGCAGATGATCTTTTTAAATGAAACTGTGCAACAGACATCCTGTCTTGGAATAGCCAAGATAAAGGACCTGAATACTCCAAGGTTACCTATGCCAACACAGGGGTAGCAGAATTCTTCTATAAAGGAATGGGCTACAATTGATGACATACTAAAGTACAATAGATCAGACCCAAATTGGAAGGAGTGGGTGGTTTGGCTCTTAGTCACAAACACATGTCATAAACGGTTCCTGCACATCACCGATGGACTCAGCATTCATAGGCCAGTCCCACGTTATGTACAGAGAGAACATCCAGGGGTAGTGACATCCTATAGTGTTGGGAAGTTGTGCCTACAATGGCTAGAAACCTCAACACTTGCAGAAGTGAAACAACACTTATCTTTACTCTCACAAGAAATGGATCTTAGGGACTTTTTAGTAGGACCTAGGAAACAACGTCAAAAACATTTCTTATATGCAGGCATTTATGCTGCCTATAATGAAATCTGGAAGATTTCCTAACAAGAAGCCGCAGAGAGAATACGGGAAATAGACCGTATAAACTTAGAAAAAGCTTTGGCTGTGGTGGATAATGGGTTAACAACTTTGACCTCCAGAGTATATTCATTGGGCAACATTGCATCTTCTGCTATTGACATATTGGAACAGGATTTAGCCATATTACAACACGGCCAATCACAGTTACGTTCTATTATGTTATTAAGCTGGAAGCTGCAATCTTTGCATGCAGGCCTTGTGCCCTGGAGTTTTATAAACAGTAATTCTCTGTTTTCAGAATACAGTCTAACTGATACACAGATTGAAATGGCACAAAGGGGAGCTAAATATACAATGCTGCAAATTGAAAAACTGGACAGACTACCATTTACAGTAGCTGAATTACCATCAACTGAGTGGCTAATCAATGGCCAAATCACTCTCCCGGTCACTACATTTCAGTTTCACTATTGCCTTGAGCAAAGGCAGGCAGGAAGATATGAAAAATTGGGTAAAGAATACATTAAAAAATCCTGGGATTTACCATATAGATCTCAATGCCGGACTGGGGATCAAGAAGTGTTTCTTAATGGTACTAACTGCAAGAACGCTTTTAGCGGTTCTCTCATATGCCAAGATATCGTTTTGCATGGAGCCTGTAATGGTTCAGTTTCAAATCTGTCTTGCCACATGAAAGGAACACCAGCTGCCGTAATATCGCCAGTGTTTGAGTTACTTTCGAATGGGAGTTACTTGATGCTGAACGATCAAGCTTGTTGTGGCATGCTTCCAGGCGTTACATATCTGGTCACCGTGAACACCAGGGTTACTTGCTGTATGCAAGTATTGTTTCCTCCGACAAATACAGTCAGGGAGGCGCTAGTATGACCTTCACTGAATGTTTTGTTGATACAGTTTGATTCTTTGAGCAGAATGAAAGGTATGCTTTTACAGAAAACCGTGCCACTGACCTCCGCTCGAGAAACCGTTGAACTTTAAGTTGCAAGGACCTCGACAGAGATACAGGCGGTAATTCGAACCAACTGCCCCCTACATTTCGTAGATATGGTGGGGCGTATCTTTAACATGTCTGATACGAGTGGCATTATACACCTATATAAGACCATAGGGTCTGGATTCTTAAGCACTTTCAAGACTATCCTCTGAGTTATTCCTAACTTCATACACTCCGTGTTTAGAAAAATTTTCAGGGGTCTACCTCTGATACTGCTTGCTGCAGCTGGAATCCTGATTATCGTCTACCTTCTGCGCAATGGATGGACCAGCCGCCAGCGAGATTGCGAAGGCTCTCCTGGAAAGACATTACCGTGAGCGCATGGTACAGCATCTCGGTGCACCTTGCCTACGAGTACTAAGTGCTTCTTGGTTCTTATCCTTCAGACCAGTCTCTGAGGACTGCATCATACCTGTCTTCCTATGCCTGTTCTGCGGAGGTGAATGCGAGTTGGACATCTGTCTGACACCTCTGGCAGAGACGTCAGCGGGCTTAGACTCCAGGCTGGAACCCTTGTCGTCCCATGCATTACTCTGTCCCCAGCGTATTCCCATCTTAACGCATGCCTTCCTTGAGGAACCGCAGGTGCCTTTCATGACTGAATGAAATTTCAGCTCCAGCATTGACACCGAGGTATCGAATTCAGCACCGGAAGCCTGCACACCAGCTGTTGGCAACGGGGAGTTACATCTATGCACACTTGAAGTACTATGCGAGGTATTGCAATGTTTGTCCCCTGCTGTAGCAGGCAGCAATAATATTATGTCTCCCAGCCAGGACATTTAATCTGAATCTGGCTCACCGTGTGCTGGGAACGAATATGGAACTTTTTCTTTCCCTTTACATTTCTACAATAACTTTTTCAAATTGACACTTTCTATCGCGAAGCATGGCCTTTTAAGTACGCTTGCAGTAATTCAACTTGTGTGATCGAACTCAGTTAGAACTGTATTTTGCGGAACTTTACAACAATGTCAAATTTTACCAAATAACATTTTTCCTCATTTTTTAAACTGTTTTTAAATGATTTAAAAAAAAAAAAATTACAAACATTTTAAATGACTGCATGATAATTGTATATACTGGCACTGTTATGAAAATGTGTATCTCAGAATGTGTTAAGTATAAGGTGGAGTGGGTGTTATAGTTCATATCGGTGCCCTAATATAGGTCCTGGGAACATCGTACACTTTCCCTACATCAGCTCCCGTTATTTCATATGAACGAGCCTTATAACGACATAACTCCAAATAAGGACAAAATGCCTTATAGGGACATCACGCCTTATAAGGACTGTAGCCTTTTATGGACTAAACCTTTCACCTAGTTCCATGCCGAGGGTGGGTTTTTCCTAATCGATATTGCTAAGACGTCATCCTTAGCACATATGAATAATTGATGAGTACACTCTCCAGGAGGTATACTTCACCTCTCCCATCGATGCACAAGGTTTAATCCCCAACGTCATCCTCATACTGAACAATGGGTAACACACGTACATAGACTGTATAAATACAGCACCTCTTGCTATCAGAAGGTAGGAGGGACCCAAGACTTCAAGGCCGACACACTGACTACAGACGCTGCAGCTCCGGCATGACATCGCTCCAGCTGACAGTGGTCTAACTATCCCTTGCGGGGTGTCCAGCTCAAATCCAGGACGAAGACCCACATTCTCACTATCCAGGTATGGGGGTTCAACTCAATTCTAGCTGGATTCTTGGCTCTTAGATTCTAGACTATTAGGCTTTTAGGTTCAGTAGCTCTTTAACACCGACTTACATGCTAGGTACACTCAGGTACATCTAGTCAGGCATTTTAGGAGTAGGCACTTTATTTTTATAAATGCATTTCATATTAATGTATATGTTCTTGACTATTGCAAAATGGTAGAACAATGCTATTCCTTTTTATTCACTCACTGTACTGCTGGTTCTATATCTCTGCTACTGTGTTACAGTTGTAACAGCGCACTTATTCTACCTGAGAAGAACTATGGTACAATAAATTCTTATTGTGAAAACGCTTGACTGTTGCTTTTCTGTATCTCTCTAAGAGCAAAACAAGCATGCACGAGTGACTGGGTGAAAAGTAGTATATTGTTTCCACAAGTCTGAGGTTATTGTGTTCTGAGGTTGCCAAAAACAAATCTCTCTGATAGCAGGAGATTCTAGTGGCACTGAGAGCTAGCTAATGCAAACCATAGGCTAACATATGGGGCGGTAAAACTTACCACTGCAGGTAAAACTTAAAAGTACATGTCCAACCTTTTAATTATTATGAACTCTACCCTATGGGCTACCTAGGGCCTACCTTAGGGGTGATGTATATGCAATTAAAGGGGTGTTTAAACTTGGCCAAGTTGAATTGACAGATTAGCACTGCATCCAGGCTTCATTGGCAGGCATGGGACATTTTTTCAGGTACTACTTAAGTGGGTGGCACATTAAGTGCTGCAGGCCTACTGATAGAATGTAATTCACAGGCTATATGGAATACCACTCTACAAGGGATTAACACGTGTTAGCCAATAAAACCATGTATAGGGTAGTGAGTGCAAGCCTTTTAGCAATGGTTAGCAGTGGCAAAGTGCACAGAATCCTAAGGCCAACCAAAACACATTTACAGGACAAAAATGCAGATAAGTAGGCAAAATGTTTGGGGGAAGACCAACCTAAGGCTGACAGGTCTAACAACATTGTAGGATCTTTAAAACCCAATGTAAGCCTACTTCCAGTACCATGTCAACTCACCTAATTTGTGGCCATCCACTTTTAAAGACAGTTGATAAACCAATCGGTAAACAAACTGCAAAGAAGTCAAGCCCTGTGAAAGTACCATGAGACTTGGGAGGCCATCTTGGTCATGGCCTTAATAAATCACCCACAACCGACCACAGAGAAAACTCGCTGTTTCCAGAAGCTCTTGACTGAGCACTGTCCTTCAAAGCACACCCAGATTCTGGCACCAGTTGAAATCATCTTTGGATGTCTTTCTGAGATCCTTCCACATGGTGCAATACAAATCCAGAATCCAGAAAAGCCTGAAGGGAAACTAACCAATTAGAATCAGGTTAGGGGTTATCTATGCACACCACAAGGAGTTTAATTACCACTAATAAGTCCCTCAAGTAAAGAACCAAATGCAGTCGACAATCGAGTGAATCAGAATTTGTGATAAGATAAGGAGCTGAACAAAGAACACTTAGTTGTTCCTGGAATGCAAGAGCAGAATATTTGATTACTACCAAGTATTAGAATCCTGTAAAGACCTGTAATCAGGAGTGGCAGACAAAAAAAACAAATTATCTTGAGCATTATCAAGAAGGGACTATAGAAATATGCCTAATGAATAACTTATGATGAAACAGATTAAAGTCCAGGGATACATCCCTGCTCTGAACTTAAAAGAATCAAAAGACCTGGGACTGTTTCTGCCCTTTTCATGTAACCATATTATCTGTTCATGTATTGAACTTAGTGATATGTGAAGATATTCTTGTGAAGGTCCAGTATGGTTCTGCTTGAATTCTCTATTTTCAGGAAACTACACATATCATGGCCATGGCTCCCGTTAAGAAAGACAGAAAGCAGCAATTGAATGAGTTGAGTCAGTCAGATCTCTTGCCATTTCTATCTATCCTTCGCTTCCCCTTTCGCCTGTATCCCCATGCAGGGGCCCATATGTAGTATTTTTTTTGGCAACTTACAATGAGGCAGGAATTTGCAGGAATCAGTATTGCCTCCCCAGCAGTCTGGCCTCAGGTTGGTATACTGTGGCAGTGAAGACAGCCAACAGCCCAGGTGTAACAATAGCATGGACCAATTTGCTTGTATGTTTTTTTTTTGTTTATCCCTATGTGATACAAGTATGCCCAATGTGGATCCCATAATGTGCCCTAGGACTCAGCTGTAACCCCAGTAAAGAACACAGCTTTCAGTAAAGGAGTGACAAGAACAGCAACAACAGTTTTCACCACAAAATCAGCACTAACAGCTGCCTTCACAGCAGGGACATCACCAGCAACAACAACTGTCACAAGGGAAGGAACCATTGTAGCAACCACAGCTATAAACAGAGCAGGAACCACAACAGCAGCAACAACATCTTGCCCAACAGGGGTCAAACAACAAAAATTGCCACAGTAGCAGAACTTATGGAAACCACAACAACAGCAATGATCACAGCTGCTCTACCAGCAGGAGTACATCAGTGACCAGAGCAGCCACCTTAATATAGACAACAATGCTCACAACAGCTGTCAGAAAGTTATGGATGACAGCAGCAAAGATTTTACCTTCTGACTTTAGTCCTCTAAGTCCCAATCCACTACGGGAGGACACTGTTAAAGTCCCCTAGGACCTCAGGAAGGCACTTAGAGGCTCACATGATGCCAGGCAGCGGCCAAACAGCAGGGTCCAGTTCAGGTCGAGCTGTCACTAGGCAGCTTGGCTGTTGTAGAAAAAGGCCTCTTGTAGCCTGTTGTGTCCCTGTAGCTTTAAAAAGAGGTAAGCCTTCTGGTCCTTGGAGCCTACTTCTTTTTCCTGGGTACAAAAGAGCAGGTCCAGACCTTAAGGACTACTTTCAGGTCACAGACCTGTTCTGATCTTTCACAGGTCCAGGAGTGTTCTCATGTAGCTGCCTGGAGATGCAACATTTATGCCTGGCACGAGCTAGTGGAAGGGAATGACTCCTGGAGACACTCTAACCAATGGAGTTAATGTTCCTGGGGCCATCCCTCCCTACTTTCGGCTTTTTCAAAATAGCTGAAGTCTTCAGCCACACTAAACCTGGGCTCTGGGGCCTAGGGCTGAGCATGGGGAGAATACTATGGCAATCATATTGTCTTTTGGTTTCAAAACCAAAGGATATACATCTGAAGAAGCAACAGAGATCTATGCATTGATTCAAGAAACTAAACCTTTTGACGCCCAAGGAGAAACAATAACACAACAACTTAAACATTTGGACTTTATTTCCAGAAGAGAGCTTAACCAACGACTGCATGCTTCAACGTTGATTCAATGCCATAAAAGTAAGAGGATACAGTGAGGATTAAGACTGACCATTATACCGGTTTCAATATAACAAAACATTTATGGACAACTGGTATGCGGTACTCAACAAATGCTCTTTGGACTTAATCTTGCTATTCATAGAAGAGTTGTCGAGGTCTATCAGTGAGTTGGAGGATGAGATTCACAATACCAAAAGAGAATTGTCAAGGAGAATGGAACCAGAAGTTTGGAAAAACCTATTGGAAAAAATCAATATTTAACTGGACAAGTATGGAAAGGAATTACATGAATGTAAACTCAGGAAGTTTAAAAGAGGCACCATTGATTACAAACTTAACGAAGTTTACACTTGGGCAGAAGTATATGCACAAAGAAGATCATTTCGCAAGCCTACGCATCATCAGAAGAGAGTGTGGTATCAGACCGTAAAATGTAATCCACTAGAACACCTATGGATTAATATGTTGCATCTGCAGAAGCTGTTCCTACCATAATTTCAGCCACAGATTTAATTGAAACAGAACCATCTACAAACTCATCTTCATCTTCTTTTTTGTCCAAGGGTCAGGATTCCAACCAACTACCAGACTTAACCACAACAAAAACAATCATTGCAAGTCAAAAAGACATAGAGGACAAAGAAAGAGAGAAAGGTCGGAAGAACTTGAGGAGCCAGAAACCTTAGTCATCAATATTTCTTCACATAGTGTCACGAAAATCCAACTAAGAATTTTGAATAAAGGAACTTCATTAGCTCCAACGTACAATAAGAACATATTTGAAACTGAGATCAAATTGTTTAAGTTTATGACATCTCTAAGATTATGACATTTTTTCGAGACTGTGGTTCCAGAGAGAGAAACAATGGAGGAGGCTGAATATTTGGAATTTAGGAGTAAGAGCACCTTTATGTCCTCTACCTCTCACAAGATGTTGGATACGTTTGACATTTTGGTAAAAAGGGATTTAAACAACACGAACTTCAAACCTAGTGAGAAAAACAATCTCACAAGATCTGAGAGGCATACATTGCATCACTTGACCAACAATCCTGACCTCACATTTCAAAAAGCAGATGAGGGTAGAGCATTGGTAACTATGGATGGGCTATTCTATAATTCCAAAGTAGCAGCACACATTATGGATGAATCCACTTATCTGAAACTTAACCAAGATCCCACCTTGGGGATTAAAGGCATTCTGAAATGAATTCTGGATAAGGCTAGGGATTTGAATTGGATCAGTGACAAAACCAAACAGTTTCTGATTACACCGTTTCCAAAACGTCCAAAGTTGTAAATGATACCCAAAATACCCAAGAATCAGTTGGATCCCCCATTCCTGCCCCTCGTCTCGGGATGAGGCTCTTTGTTTGAGCCTCTGGGCAATTATTTGGATCACTTCCTACAACCGACAGTACAGTCAAGGCGATCATACGTACAAAATACTACAGACATTTTGGTACGAGTGAAGAATTTATTCATGGAGAACATTGAAAATTGGGTGTTGTGTACTATAAAAGTTACCTCACTGTGCACATTGATTCCTCATGAAGAAGGGATGGAAGCAGTGGAATGGGCATTACTCAATCAGTCTCATTTGAAAGCGAACTATGGGTGAGATCACAAAAAAGTCGTGCAACGCAGCGCAGCCACCCGCGAGGCTGCGCTGCATTGCACAACAGCGAGGGAGAACGGGAGAGCAATATCTTCAAAGACATGGCTCTCTCCTCCCCTTTCCCTTGCACCGGTGCTGATTACAGCTGCCATGCACAATGCACACACCTTAGCGCTGCAGCGGTAGGGTGTGTGCATGAGCCCAGCATAGGTTTTGTACAGGAAGGGTACCAAAATACTATGCTCGACACAAGGGAAAGCTTTTCCCATTTTGTATGCATGCTGCACAGTGCAGCACGCATGCAAATTTGGAAAAGGAAGGAGAAATTAAAGCATTTCTCCTTCCTTGTGCCTAGTTGAAAAGGGCGCAGTTTTCTCACGCTATACCCAATCTACTGTTGTTAGTAAATTGTGTTTAGAGTGAGAAATCTTGGATGGTTGCATGGGAACGCCCATGCACCACCCTTGGTACGCCCCATGTCACAAAGTAACTCGAAGCAGTGCAATGTGCTGCTTTGCATTACTTTTACGTTATTTCCAGCGCTAAACAAGTTTGCGCTAGAAAGTAAATTACCCAAAAAAGATTTTGCGCTGTTTTGCATCTCTGATCCGATGTAAACGCTTAGTAAATCTCCCCCAAAGTGTTTTGGGTGGAGATATTACAGGTTTGCCTTCAACATAGTTACTTCAAGTGGCAGGATCATTTTTTACTTGCGAATGATTGGGACCTACATGGGTTATGGGGGCCCCTGTGTCCGTTAATATCTCCATGGCAAAGCTTGAACATGTTTACATTTTTTTCCAAGAGGGCATGGAGTGAACACTTGATTATCTACCGCAGATACATCGATGATTTGTTCTGAATTTGGAAAAATACAGAGGACAGCCTCACAGAAAACATAACAGAACTGAACTCCAGGAATAATAGGACTAAATTCACCCATACCATCAGAACAACCGACCTGGCATTTTTGGACATATGGATCAAAAAAAGTGGAAATTAAGTGAATGCAAGTGTGTATATTAAACCAACAGACAGAAACAATGCTTTACATTTTCAAAGTTTCCATCGCCCACAATTACATGAGAATTTGCCATACTCTCAGATGATGAGTTAAAATAATTCCATCCAAGACAGACATGTGTGATTCACCTATTGCACGAATCAGAAAATGTTACTTACACCAAGGGTATCCCATGATGACTGAGGAGAGAGTGGAAGAACGCATCAGGCTGAAAGAACGTCAAGAATTGTTATAAAACTATTCCAATGAACTTGGAAGGCATGAGAAAATGTCAAACTTGCATGCATTGCAATAACATTATCATAGATAATAATATCACACGTCCCAGAACTGGACAAACAGTGGTTCTTAAACATTAAGCTGATTGCAATACCACAAACTTTGTCTATTGCATCAAATGGCCTTGTGGCTTTCTTCACATTGGCAAAACAGAAAGTAAAGTGAAAACCAGGATAGTTGAGCACAAGAGCACCATTTGGAATACGAACAAAAATTCAAACTTAGTGCTACACTGGCTTGAACAAAGTCATAACATTGGTCTTTTATTAGAAATTGTGTCATATAAGCAGGTACAGACCCCAACAAAACATTATTACAGAGAGAGATCTTTTGGATCAAGAAATTTAACACAATGACCACTCTAGGTTGAAAGTTAGATATGAGTTGTTTTCTATAAATATTCCCACACACCGACATAGGATGCATTAAATAGCAGGTTTTGGATGACATATGATATTGAGTACACAATTAAGTACACATTGAGTTTCTATAGATAAGCTCTAAGCATATAAGTGTCTTTAATGTTTATAAACGAAAAATAATGGTAACTTGCAAAAAACAATGATTATTGCAAACAGCATCTTGCTGATGTGTACAGTTATAATGTTCACCTGGATGCATAGTCATTGTCTGAAACTCAACGCTGACAAATCTGAAATAATGCTATTTGGCAGACATCCCCAGCTATGGGACAACAGCTGGTGGCCTACAACATTAGGCACCCCCCCAGACCCGACTCCAACTGCTAAGAATCTAGGGGTGTCTTTGGACACAGCCTTAAGCATGAAAACCCACGTTTCCACAACATGTGGTAAAGGCTTTGCCATGTTAAAAATGCTGAGGAGAGTCTTTCCCTGGATACCATTGGACTGCAGAAAGATTCTGGCACAATCCCTACTAATGAGTAGGTTAGACTACGGAAACTCTTTGTTTGTAGGAATGAATGACTATCTCTTTACCAAATTACAAACTGTACAAAATGCCGCAGCTAAAGCGATATGTAATAAAAGAAAATTTGACTCAGCCAAGAGCTGCATGAGGAACTTGCATTGGCTGCCGATTCGACAAAGAGCTCTATTTAAGCTACTTTGTACAACACATAAAACACTACACAATTCAGGCCCGTGCATCCTAAAAAACAAAGTCACACCCTACTTCCCATCCAGAAATCTACGCTCTCAAGCAACGGCTAGAGCCAGAACCACACGCGTCAAAACCGCAAAGATGGGAGGGCGAGCCTTCTCTCACCTGGCGGCCAACAGATGGAACGATTTACCCGTACATCTCAGACTTACAACTAACTACTTATCATTCAGGAAACAGCTAAAAACGTTCCTCTTCCCCAAACCCGATTAATAAACGTAACCTCTTGGCATTCCCCCGCATTACCTACGCAATTTTGTCTGCAACCATAGCGCCGTGATATCCCATTGGGATGATTGTTTGCGCTTTATAAGTACCCCATAACATAACATAACATAACATAACATAACATAACTATGTGCATTAGAAGTGTTAGGCACGAGTGCAGGTACCATGTATTACCAGCATGTCAGGGGACCCCATGTGGTTGATAGGAATAAAGCCCGGCTGAGGAAGTTGCACCACTGGGGCATAGCAATAGAGATCATAAGTAATGAGATTGTTGAGTGTTGCCACCGATTTGGATAATTGTGAATATCACAGTCTGGTGATAAGAGTAACTCCAGTTTATCATTTTAAGATGGCTGCCATATATGTAAAGTAGACGAGGCTACGCAGGTAGTTGGTCGTCGCGTTTGGATCTTGATTAACGCTGACTTCACAAGCATTTATTCGTTATCCATCCGGAAGTTGAACGGTAGTGTTGCAGGGATTCTGCTTATGCGCAGAACTATGCGCAGGAACCCAGGCCCTCAGTGAATTGTGGTGTACCAAAAACTCACCTCAGAACCCAGAACCCCTTATCCGGCCAGCATCAGTGTCCCATTCGTTATCCGAGGTTTAGCTCGGCGGTCCCAATGTATAGACAACCCAGAACAAGTGACTTAGTATATTTCTCAGGAATGGTGGGAATCAGAAATACCTTTTCGTAATTATTCTCATACCAGTCCACAACAGAATAAACAGAGACACGGTAAAAGTTTAAAGAGTTTATTTTATAAACCTCGTGTCCTAAGATGCAGCAGTTTGTCTAACATAAGCAGACAAACGATTAAAATCAAAACCATCAGCATAGTTACAATACCATAGAAAATGAAAGGAGCAATCATACTAAAATGACAGTGGACCTAAGCCACCTTCCTTTCTCTAACACACTAATAGTATTATTAGACTAATAAAAGGTCTCTAGGCTTGAATGGGGAACCCCATACTGTAAAGATCAGCTCAGAGAGTTCACATCACAGGATCAGCTATGCTCTGCTCCTAGGAACGCACTTCTTCCGAATGTGTTGAAAACATGTAACACTGCAATATTAAAAGCACTCGACTTTCAGGTAGTTGCAGCTGCGTGCGTGTTATGGCTAAACTAGTGGGCCGATCAACCTGAACTCAACAACATGCACCGTCTAGCGACCCAGACTGTTTCTTTTACACTGTGTACAGACCAAGGTCGCTGCACACTGTTTGGGATGTTAACAACAGACAGTTCTCATGTGAAGCAAAGTCAAGTAAGCATTTCTCAATTGAATAACATGTGACTACAGTGTCGTGTGCAAAAGCAGCAAAAGCGGCAAGATGGCATTCTAACATCTAACGCGGATATGCTAACTTAGCATTGTACATATGTAGATAACGATCTTCACTACACCCCCCCTTGATCGGACCACTAACCAGTAGGGGCGCACTTGCAAGAACGCAGAGTTCAAGTTTGATAGAACGGAACCAAGGTCATGAACTATGAGTCCATATAAGGGCAGTGAGAAAGTTCGAAGTGAGAAAAAAGTTAAAACGGAGTAAAAAAACAAAAAAACACGTAGAGGATAATATAAAAAAAACATCATTGAAGGACGTAGGACGAAATGAAAGTACAACAGTCAATCTATCAATGTATAGGCACAATAAGTTGGAACAGCTTCCAAGAGGAAATCATTGGAACGTTCCGCAAAATTATCTGCCATCTAGTTCAGGACGGGGAAGGAACATACATGCTCCTCAACCACCGGAGCCTCCAGCACCAGACGAGGACAACTGGCGTGCTCTTCAAGATAACTGCTTGCCAAGAAGTCAATCGCAGGCGTTCCGATGTCCCAATTTCCAAGAACTCCATGCGCTGCTGCACAGGCCATAATCCCGACACCAGAACAGTCCAACTCATGAGCCACTAAGGGGCTCATTAGCCGATCATAATCTGGGTCAGGAGACACCGAGTTAGACAAACACAAATCCAGAGCCCATTGGAATGGACAATCTAGGCAATGAAAGACTGGCTGCACACAAGTAAAGTAGGCAAACCGGAAGGACAATCCATAGGCTACGCTCAAAGTTGCCAATGGCAAAGTGCCATAGTATTCAAGCATCCGGCTACGAAGATGGAGCAGCCGGGACATGTTGTCGTGTGACGCAAGTCGTGCATCCATAGCGCAAGGCGCAGATCAACAAAAGTATTCCAGCTATGAGGGCGAGAAGCAAAGGGAGACCTCCGAAGACGCTGGAAAAAATAGAATGAAAAAAGGCCGGGATCACTCCCAAAATAGTTTGAAAAGAGGTCACGAGGCCGGAGCCCACAATTTAAAAAAAATGAGCAATGCCACTTGTGGACGAGGCATTAAAGATAGTCTGAATCAGAGTCCCAAAATGAAGTGGTAGATCAGTATTCAAAAGCGCTTGCACCTCAGTGCGTGTGTTTGCTACGTGAAGGACAAATGTTTCCCGGGATGAAGTCAACGCGACTTCTTTCTGAGACAATAGAGCCCTTATTCTGCTCATCCTGTTGAACTCTGCTTTCAAGGTTGGAATGGAAGGCCAGATGGATACATCGAGCCGGCCATGCGGGGGTGGGAATAGGACATTATTACAGCAAACTACCCTCTGTGATACAGTCACTATGTAGGGAATTCCCACTAACATCCCACAGCAAGCTTCATTATTTAATAGTAAATAACTACCGTTAGCAAGCAGCATAAAAGACGGCGTTATAACTGGCACAGGAATCCCTTTCAGGACGCAAGCTAAATTAGGGGCGTGCATATTACATGCACCATGCAACTGAATGTGCCTACACACAACAGAGTGATCCGGAGTGGAAGTGCACTCTTCACCTTTCAAGTAAACCTCCTTGCCGTCTCTCACACATCTATATGTGAAAGGGAGTGACCAAACTTCGTGCAGGAAGGCGGTACCAAGTTGTTCATATCTGCCTAACGCATACTGTTTCATGCACAAACTAAACTTAAACAGGGGGAACGGTAACGTGATCAACCCATGTACAAGCCACACAGCAGAATTCAATTCAGCAACAGAGAAAGGCAAAGGTTCTAACTTTTCAATGTGCAGCAAGGAATATTTAGCATCTTTCATGGACATGAATTGCTGTTTCGCAGTTAAATTAAAAGGGAGGAATAAAGATGAAGTATTCATATAATCCCAAGGGACCTTCCCTGCCTTTAAAGTTTGCAACGTCCATGCAAACTGCATAACAGATCGCAATTGATTTTGACCATGATACAATACAGACAAATTATCCTGCACAATGTCTACCACAGATGATACAATATTATCTAAGGTATAAATTCTAGAAGATAGGGTGTTAATACTATTATCTATTACAGCCAACACTTTTTCCATATTGGCTTGATCAATAGCACGTAATCTGGATGCAGCCTCAATTTGTGATAACTTCCAAACTTCGTTATAAACAGCATACACCCATCGTTTGGGTCTGCCAACAGCAGGTCCCTTAACAAAATCATTCAAATCTATTTTGTCATTTAATCGTGCTAAATGAAGTTTAACAGACGCTAAAGTGGAATGTTGCAGCCAAGACAGGCATAACTTCCCTACTGAGTAGGTAGTTACAGTGTGAGAAGATTCAAAACGGGGCTCCACACGAACCTGTGTATACCCCTGCTTTAAATCCAGAAACCTATGTTGACAGGAGTCCGAACTCGTTTGCCACACCAACCACCCTTCCGGAATCAATTCAGAAATATTGAAGGACGTGTTGGAAAAATGTGTCTGCAACATAGCAAGGGATAGATCCGTATGATTACCCCAATTGGGATAAGCACCTAGACCCGGAACGGAGGGAGAATTTAATTTTTTAGAAGTAGCCAATCCAAAACAGGTTGTCTGAAAAATGGATGAATTTAAAAACAACATGTGATTCGGGATAAGACAGGCACGATGCAAAACTTCTGTTCCCTGCACTTGCCATCGTTTGGAGCCCCAAACCGATTTAAGATCGACTGTAGCTTTCCACAGATCATACCCGCCAATTGCCAACTCGTCCATAAAGGACTTGGAATACAATAATTTGGTGTGTGTCAGCCTAACTTTAGAAGCAGACTCAGGCGCAACTTTAAAATAAAAGGAGGCCGGATTGGACACACTAAAATCAGAAAAATATGTGAACTTTTCCACTAACGTGGCAGAGCTGCCCATCCTAGGGGCGGGGCAGTGTTCCCATTGTGTATAATTTACAAAATTTCTAAACGTATTTGCTTTGTGTAGGAAATGCGTGCCATAATGTTGATAACAAAATTGCTCATCATAATTAGCAGTATCTAAATACAAATCCTCAGCATCAAATGCAGCATAATATTTCAAATCAGAAAACAGTGCTTCTATGGCTTGAACATCCCAATCATCTGAGTGAATGTTCTGCTTAACGACATCACCCATAGAAACACGAAATACATTTGGCACATTAATCACTTCAGTGGGGCCATGAATTTGAAATTTAACGGCATCCCAAGCGATCCCATCACGTACAGGCCAGGCAGTAATGTTCACAAAAGTCTGGTCCCTCTTCATAATGTGTGATGAGGAGTGGGGGGCCAAAGTTCCAATAATTAGTCGAATCGTAGACCGTTCATTCAGGTAGTGTCCATTGATAAGTCTAAAAAACACTACCACAAAGCCAATGGACATAAACAAAAAAACACATATGAGCACCAGCCAAATGTAAGTCCAAGGCGGTATTAAAAAATGTCTTTTGAACCATGCCACAAAAATTGAAACTTTGGACAGGGCAATGGAAGTCACTGAACGAGAATCAAAAGAGTCTTGTGAGAGGGCAACTGTGGTGGATTGTAAAACAGGCAAGGTAACATCTAGGTGTTTGTGGCAACAAGGGACCAGTAACGGCATGCATCTCGACGGCAACATCAGGCACTGTGTCAGAAGCTCGGGCCACAACAGAATTTCTCAGCATCAAAGGGCAGGAAACCGCCGGAGTCATACTAAGAAGAATCGGCCACTCACTGTAGTTTGACATTGTCAATCGAAATGTACCTGTTATCCTTTCGACCAGGAAGTGGAGGTAAAATGACTGTTCTAGTTCCCTGCACTCCAAGCACTGGAACCGGTGCACGATAAGAGGGGCCGAACTCCTTCTTGTTCTCCACCTTCTCACGGACCAGATCACCAACTCGAGGTAGCCAGCCGCATACCGGAATCTGAAGTTCAGCTTCAGATGAGGAGGGTACGTGTTCCTTCGCTAGACTGTTTCTGGCTTCTTGAAGATTCTGCAATACAGCACAGAGTTCATCTACGTCAAAGGGTGCGGCTGACGCCGCCATGTCTAGACCATCAAGGTCTGGAACAAACATTCGAACACCAAAGAGCATCATGTATGGGGTCCGCCCACACAGAGACCTTCTAGGGAGATTATTAAGTGCACATTGCACATCATACAAGTGGGCAAGCCAGTTCCGGCCAGTACCCAAAACTCGGGCTGTCAAAGATTGCTTTAAGTCACGGTTCATTCGCTCCACTACACTATTACCCTCAGGTCGGTATGGAGACGAAAATTTGACTTGGACCCCCAAATTTCTCATGGCCTCTTTGTATGCCTTAGAGGCAAACGCCAGGCCCTGATCATAATGAAAGGTACCACATGCAAAACTCCCAACAAAGACACGCAAATCTTTTATGACAGTGCGAGAATCAGCACTCCTTTGTGGCCACACCCACAGAAAACGTGTGCACGAATCAACTGCAACCAAGATGTATTTGTACGCAGTATCAGAGGTAAAAGGACCGCAGTGATCTAAATAAACACAACCCAATGGTTTATTAGATATGTACAACTGAGTTTGTGGTGGGTGCGCCGCAGTCGAAGGTTTAATCTGCTGGCAAATGTCACAATTAAGAACATAAGCTCTGGCTTGTTTATACAAACCGCACCACCAGTAACGTTGTTGCAACAGAGATACAGTAGCTGCAACGCCGGCATGCGCGGATGCCATGCCCTCGTGAGCCGCTAATATCAAAGAAGGTCTACAGTCCGCGTTGGGAATCAATCTGTCACCAACGTCATTAATCCTCACTAATGGGACTTTATCAGGACTTAAGCGATAATGGTAACGAGCAGGGAAACCTCTCGGTGGCTTCGTTCCCTGCTCCGTAGCAGCAATAGCTGCCAAGATGTCATCATCGATCTTACTTTTGGATCTTGTAACTGCTGCTACTAAGTATGTCGCCACTGCAGTTTTCGCTGCCTCGTCAGCTAGGCTGTTGTCGACAGCATGGACACCAACTCGTTGGTGACCAAGAGTGTGAATTACATTCACGAGAGGCAGATGTTCTTTAAGATCTGCCACTCGAACCCAAAGCAATTTATGCTTAATCGTGCTACCTTTGGAATCATGGTAGTCATTCTGAGACCAAAAATGTAGATTGTCGTTGTAAGATTGAACACAATAAAAGGAGTCACTCACTATAAGGGTAGTGACTCGGGGATCAGCAAACTTTAGCGCTAGCACCAGAGCACGAAGCTCTGCCAACTGCGCGGTACAATCACCCAATGACTGCGTATGCACGACATCGGACTGGAAATCTCCATTTACGAAAGTACCGACTACAATTGCGCAAGCCGCTGAATAGGCGTGCTTTGATCCAGTTGCGGGTTGCGCAGACCCGTCAGTGTATATGACACAATAGTAATCCTCAAGCGGGCGCAAGGACAGAGGAGCCGGATGAACGAATTCATACTGCAAAAACTCCTGAGTCTGAAGTGCCGCGTCAAAGATAAAAGTGACGTCCGGCGAGGTCAAGGAAGTGGCCCATTGTATCCACCGTGGATGCAAAGCTTTAGAATTCGGTACACTCGCTTTTGTCACCGCCTCAAGGGCAGGATAGGGTGTTACCACCAACATGCGTTTTCCTTGCGACAGCGCTCGTTCTTTCAGAATCGCCATCTGCACTGCTGTCAGAACCTTCTCGACAGCGGAAAAACGCAGTTCAGCTGAAGTGTACAAGTGAGATTTGTATGCAATGGGGATGGTGTCGCCCTCATTGAACGTTAAGTATGTGAAACCAACTGCGCCGGGCACTATTCTTATGACCAGGTTAGTGTGGTTATCACGTGTCAGTAAGTACTTAGAAGCAAGAAGATCAGCCTGCAATAACTGCAATATAGCTGAATGCTCTGGCAGCCAACAAGATTTAGAAAAAGTAGGTTGTACCAAGGCGTAAAGCGGTTTGATACGCTGGGCATAATCCGGGATATAAGTTTGACCGAAATTCAAAAAACCCAGCAGGGATTGTAATTTCTTCAGCGAAGTAGTAGCACGGAGGCATGCTCACTTCTCTAGAAAGTGCGGAGCCAATCCTCAACCTTCATTGTTGAGTTCGTACCCCAAGAACAACACTGTATATTCCGCAATGTGTGACTTCGCAAAGTTGAATTTGTAACCGAAGTCTGCAAACAAAACAATAATGCGTTCAACGCGACGGAGATGCGGGTCTGACTCGTCATCAGTGAGATAAATGTCATCCACATACGAGTACGCATCAGGATCTATACCCTCCAAGAGGGAGACCACGCGCGCGGCAAAGACTCCCGGACTGTTCTTATAGCCCATAGGTAATCTTTTGAATTGTTTTTGTTTGCCACCGGAGGTGAACGCTGTCCACTCACTACTAAGAGAGGTTATGGCCATAAAAGCCATTGTAAATATCAAGTGTGGTTTTAAACCTCTTTCTCACAAGACTATCGACGAGAGCCAAACTGTTGGTATTCTGTACTGCACAGGTCCGGCAATGAGAGTTTAAGTGCCGGTAATCCAAAACTAGGCGGTACGACCCGTCAGGCTTCGTCACAGTGAACAAAGGATTATTCATAGGTGACACACATGTATCGATTACTCCCTGATATTCTAGTTGTTCAAGGATTGACGCGACGTGAGGTCTAGCTTCATGACGCATGGGGTATTGGGGTTGAGGTTGGGGCGTAGTCCGCAACGGAATCTCATGGCCGGGAGATATTTTATCCCAGCCAACCTGATTTCGACATAACGCAGGTGCTTGCACCTGAGCCCATTCCTCAGCGTACTTTTTAGCTAGGACCTTAGGCACTGTGTGAGCAAAGGACAGGAGGATTACCTCCTCCCCTCTAGGAGCATCTAAAACGAAAGCCGGGGGCCAATCGGCCTCCGCCAACAGAATATCATAGGTAGTGGTCAGATTATCCCAAAAAAAACCTTGAATTGTACGTTGTATGTCACCTTCAATTTGAATGACTATATTATACAGTTTATCAGGGGGAGACACCCGAGTGTCAGCAGTTTCAATATTCACAAATATATCAGTTGCTGTCGCCACCAGATATGGACGCAGTGCTTGTCGCACTACTGTAACTTCCGCCGCGCTGTCTAGCAGCGTTAGCGCCCATGTCAGGTTCTGAAGCTGCGTCTGTACCATCTGAGGCATACCTCGCTGTCAGTTCAGCAACTTTCTTCTTCTAAAATGGGGGTTGTTGACGTGCAGATTCCTCCTGCTTGCCTTTTCCGTCAGTCTGTCGGGATTGCTCACGCGCTTGTGGGGCACCCCGACTTTTGCCACCGCCTCCGCCACCGGACTGTGAAGTCGATGTTTCCTGTGAAGAACGAGGAGAACGTTGTTCAGAAACCTGAAATCGATCAGGTGACTTAATAGTAGCACGATCACGCAGATCATAAGTGCGTTCACTACCTGACTGTACTGGAGAGGCAGGACGAGACCCCTGTTTCTGTTGCTGCTTCTCCTGTTTTTTCACCCGCCAACTTTGTTTTGGAAAATTAGGGCGTTCGTCCTTACCAGACGAGTTTGCCTTTGTCTGCTGTATTAAATCAGGATTCTTCACAGTTGGTTTAACACCTAAAGCGCTACGACCAACTTGTTTCTAGGCGTTCGCGATAATTTTCACGAATTTCCTCAGCTTGTCGTCTTCGTTCACTGTATTAAGCACTTGGTATTGCATAGCATCTCCTTTGAGGTTGCCCAATATCATGGTAGCAACCACATCGAACACACCGACAAGCCGCATTCCCAATTCAACAGCAGCCTCCGCATCATGATTCTCCTGAACCCGTTTTATAACGGAGGGCAGTACCGACAAAGCACTTCGAGTATGTCGCTGCAAAGACCTTACCCCAGTTCTCACAATCGGCCATATCTGGGACTAAGTCTTTTGGCAAAGCGATGGTAAGGATCCTGTGTGTCTCCACAGGAGTCGTACGCGGATAAACCGCTTCTATCTGGTCAAATTTCTCAGCAAGCCGATAAGGGAAATCATCCCTATTTTGGGGTCGCTTGCCCACAACCGAATTGACCATAACAGGACTAATAACCACCGCGTGGTGGTCCGTCGGTTGTCCCGCAACAGCAGTAGCGACCACCTGCACGTTGCGTGACACGTACTGCACTAAAGCCCTATGTACTGTAATAAGGGCAGTGTTCAGTACACGCAACTCAGCCACCGTCACCTGTAGGTAGCGGGGATGAGGCGTATATCCGGCCAGTACCGGCCATGTGGCCCCTGCAATCGACAAAGGGCCCATTCTTGCCGGTACAACCGCATGGGGAAGGGCACCATTAAACCAAATGCTATGCTGCCAGGCAGAAATAGGAATTTCCTGAGTCCTATATGGCGTATAGTTGGCTGGTAGCTGTGTGGCAGTATAGGTGTGGAACGTATCATCGTCTTCACTCACCGCCGGCAAAGTAACCCAAGAGTAGAACAACTCAAACGGAAACAACGCATCGGCACTTACCGCAAAAATCACAGCCATACCATCGTCCGGCACCCCATACTGCGCCAAATGACATTTCAGGGGTGCCCGGCAATGAGCCGGAATATCGACCGCCATTAGGACACTAACAGTAAAACTACAATATATCAGTAGCACTAGGGTTCAGATTAAATAACCTTTTTAATGATCAAGCTTGAAGGAACCTATTTAGTCGAAACACAGGTAGGTTAAACCGTCACTCCCGTTATCCGGAAACCAGAGTGACGGTGTTGTGGACTAATACAAGCACTACTAAGGCGTCTCAAATCAATAGACCAATCGTTAGGTGCGCCATGTTGCAGGGATTCTGCTTATGTGCAGAACTATGCGCAGGAACCCAGGCCCTCAGTGAATTGTGGTGTACCAAAAACTCACCTCAGAACCCAGAACCCCTTATCCGGCCAGCATCAGTGTCCCATTTGTTATCCGAGGTTTAGCTCGGCGGTCCCAATGTATAGATAACCCAGAACAAGCGACTTAGTATATTTCTCAGGAATGGTGGGAATAAGAAATACCTTTTCGTAATTATTCTCGTACCAGTCCACAACAGAGTAAACAGAGACACAGTAAAAGTTTAGAGTTTATTTTATAAACCTCAAGTCCTAAGATGCAGCAGTTTGGCTAACATAAGCAGACAAACGATTAAAATCAAAACCATCAGCATAGTTACAATACCATAGAAAATGAAAGGAGCAATCATACTAAAATGACAGTGGATCTAAGCCACCTTCCTTTCTCTAACACACTAATAGTATTATTAGACTAATAAAAGGTCTCTAGGCTTGAATGGGGAACCCCATACCGTAAAGATCAGCTCAGAGAGTTCACATCACAGGATCAGCTATGCTCTGCTCCTAGGAACGCTCTTCTTCCGAATGTGTTGAAAACATGTAACACTGCAATATTAAAAGCACTCGACTTTCAGGAATTTGCAGCTGCGTGCGTGTTATGGCTAAACTAGTGGGCCGATCAACCTGAACTCAACAATATGCACCGTCTAGCGACCCAGACTGTTTCTTTTACACTGTGTACAGACCAAGGTCGCTGCTCACTGTTTGGGATGTTAACAACAGACAGTTCTCATGTGAAGCAAAGTCGAGTAAGCATTTCTCAATTAAATTACATGTGACTACAGTGTCGTGTGCAAAAGCAGCAAAAGCGGCAAGATGGCATTCTAACATCTAACGCGGTTATGCTAACTTAGCATTGTACATATGTAGATAACGATCTTCACTACAGTAGTTGATATAGCTGATCTGCTGAGCGGGAAACTAATGAGACTTTGAATAGCGGATCAGGTATGCAGTGAAGAGTGACTTTGATTCAGACGTAAAGCTATGCCGGATTAACAAGATCTTATCTCTACAGAGTGGTGCATGGTGTGCAGCTGGGTAGAGATGTTGTTTTCATTGTTTCAAGAGAAGCACATTTTTAGCCGTCTGGTTCAAACATACAAAGGTAGGCAAAATCTCAAAACACAGGGTTGTATTGCTTGAGTTACAAACTTGAAAATTTGGACATTGCCTTGTTTTTTTTAGGGTAGTACATTGATGATTCTACTTCCTGCATGAGTACAGTGTAGTACAAAAACGCATGTTGTGATATTATGATTTTTTTTTTTTTAAAAGAGGGGTGTGCAACCACGTAATTATGGTTGACTAGCGGTAGTTTGTTCATATTGCCACTTTGCATGATGCACGTAGGCATGTAAAGCACGGTGTTGACATCATGCATGGCACATTCGATAAAGCAATGGCTAATTGGTGACACTGGTGTTATCCTCCTTGGTGACGTTAACAATAGTTGTTGTTTTTTGGGATACAGGTTGCTTTAGATTAATTGTTTTTGCATTTCCGTTAATTTAGTGGCACCTGAAGTAGAGACAATTGATCCCGAAATGAATAATCCTGCGTAAAAAAACAAGTGGACATTACAGAAGAAGAAAAAGAAAAGAGACTGTGTTAATTTTATGTTATAATGTGATTTTATTTTTAAAAGATTTATTGTACACATGTAAAGTTGTACGTTCTCGAACATAAATGATGTTTGAAAGTGATGTGATAACCTAAGAAATACAGTCTTTTGGTTCAAAACAAATAGTGGTATATATTGTTTGTATTTTGATAAATTTATATACATTTTGCATGTTAAATACACTCAGCAGTGCATACAGGTAACTTCAGGCAAACTTGGACCTGAATTATTGTTGGTAATCCTATTGATTTCCCACATCTAACAGCACAATCTAGTTTGGGGCAACCACTTAACCCAAAATAGACACAGACACTAGGGGTGAGTGGAATATTCTGTTCCTCTTGCGGAAGTGGAGAAATTTGGTAACTATGTGTTGCTCTTGTAACACAGAGTTCCAAGTTACATTCCTCCAATCTCTGCGTGGTGGGATTTTTTTCTCAGATGAGGCTCCAGAACAGTAAGGTGGTGAGCACAAGCAAGATTTGGTATCCCCTAGCGTGATTTCCTGTTGCTAAGAGGAGATCCAGAAAGATTTTTGTAACGCGGGCGGTTGCGAACATTCACTGCCAGAAGGCTGCTGTTTTAGTAGAAATACTACTTGAACAGCAACAAAATCAACTCCAGTAGCAGTGCCCTCTGACACACTGCGGGGTGCCATTTGCGCTGAATTGTTAGCGTTGAACAATCTACCGGCGCTAAATCACAGTGCGTGCAGCACGGCGTGCGATTTCCACCCTTTGGCAAACTCAGCGTAATTTTGTGGATTTCTTAGGACAGAGTCAGATTCCAAGAGCTCAACCCACTCCTAACAGAGACAGAATTCTAGTAGAAGAAAGCAGGGTTTCCACCAACCAGATAGCGGAAACACAAGCATTGTTTTTGGCCTTTTGTTTCCACCCTTTGAAGCGCGTTCCAAGTTTTATATGTTAAACCCCAGCAAACCTGTCAAGCAGAATTTCACTCTCTAGCTGTATTTGACACTGAAATGTCAAAAAAGATGTTAACATGCTTACATATGCTGTCAGGATCAGAGAGGCCATCTCTGCCCAAGCAGGTTCTCTAAATAATTTGTTTCTGGGAGGCACACCAATAAACACCTATTCGAATGCTAATTACTGACAGGTAGAAGTGGGAGAGCAAATGTAAATGGGTACCCAGAGACTTTAGGTAGGGAAAAGGTGACTTCCAAAAGTACCTTTTCCTTTATATTTATCAAAAATCCCACTTCGCTATTGAATTGGATTTTTAAAAACTATTACAAATAGTTGTTTAATTATTTTTCTAGTTGCTTACTGACCAAAATTATAATTGTTAAATGTAAAAATGTAACCCAGTGCTTTCCTACGCAACAGCCAGCCATTTTATAGTAAAAACAGCTGATGGGGCTTTTTCACAGTAAAGACATATTTAACATTAAAGTCCTACTTATAAAAACCATGGACCATGCCCTATTGGCAATAAGGCCTAGATTGGGATCAGATATAAATATTAAAAAGGAAGATTTTGAACTGCCAAATATGGTTATTTTGACAGATTGAATTTGCAGTTGGGAACTGCAACAGCCAGGCTACAAATGATAGTCATGCATTCATATCTGTGCTGTTATTAGTGGACTGGAAAATAGGTGCTGTTGTCCACAAGCAACATTTACCTTTTAAGCCCTGGGTATCCATTGTACCATATACTAGGGGCTTATAGGTCAGTTAGATGTACCAATTAAGTATACCAATGTCATTATATTTAAAGGGGAAGCACAGGCACTTTAACACTGGTTAGCATGGGTAAAGTGCACATAGTTCTACAGCCATTAACAATATAGGGTTTAGTAAAAGATGAAAAATCCAGAGAGAACATGTAGAAAGGGTAACTTTGCTGTGCAATACAGCAACGATAACCACTGCTGCCACAACTGTAATGACAACAACTGCCACCACAGCAAATACTACAGCAGTGACTATACCTGCAATCTCAGCAGTAAAAACACCAAACACAGCTGTCAACTGAAAAATAACGCCTCCTGGCATAATTTCCGTCCTATGTCTGAGCTCGAAGTCTTTAATATCATTGCCAAACTAAAGCCGATCTCACACACCAAAGACCCTCTCCCTTCTAACCTAGTTCACAATCTTGACCACATCATTACCCCTTGTTGGACTAAAATCATCAACACCTCCCTTGCCACTGGATGTGTCTCTGATTCCCTCCAACTTGGACAAATCATGCCTATTCTTAAAAACCTCACTTCTGACCCCAATGAGCCTAACAACCTCTGCCCTTTCTCTAACCTCCCACTTCTTGCTAAAGCCCTTGAAAAATGTCCACTGCTTCAATTGGACAAACACATATGCACTTTCAACTTACTTGACTCCTTTCAATCCGGTTTCAGGAAAGGCTGCAGCACAGAAACTGCCATGCTGAACATTGTTGATGACATCCACAGTTCCTTAGACAATGGAAAGGCCTGCCTTCTAATACTCCTAGACCTCTCTGAAGCTTTTGACAGTGTTAACCGTTCTTCCTTACTTAATTCGCTTTAAGCCTGCTTTGGCCTTAATAGTTTGGTCCTCAAATGGTTCTCCTCCTTCCTCCAGCACAGAACACAACAAATTAAAATCAATGCCTGCCTCTCCAATGCTACACCTGTCTCCCTGGGCATACCCCAGGGCTCTATTCTCTCCATCTCTCTCTTCAACTTCTTTATGGAACCCCTTACCCTCTTTCTGAAACAAGCTGGAATCAACTATCACCTCTATGCTGATGACACCCAACTCTACTATAAGATTAAATCCCACTCCGATGTACTTCATTTAAACAACACACTGAGCAAGATCCAATCCTGGTTCTACTCCAACCATCTCAAACGGAACCCTAAAAAAACTGAAATTATTCTCTTCTCACCAAAAAACAACCCGCTCCCCATCCAAGGCTGGATCAAGGATCTCAATGTCCTCAATTGTTCGCTCACCTTATCTGATTCGGCAAAATCCCTAGGTTTCACTTTTGACAAAAACCTGGCTTTTAAGGACCACATAAAAAACTCGGCTAAAGGAGCACTTTTCGCACTCTGTCACCTCAAGAAAATCAAACCCTTCATTCCTCTTGACGACTTCAAATGATTTGGCCAATCACTAGTCCTCTCTAAACTTGACTACAGCAATGCTATCCTCACCGGAACCCCTAAAGTACACCTAGCCCCCCTAAGAGCTGTGTTCAACTTGGCTGCAAGGCTCATCACTAACTGTAAACGATTCAACCACATCTCTCTGGCCCTTAAAGCCCTAAATTGGCTGCCCATTGAAGGAAGATGCTTTTATAAGACTGCATGCATCCCGCACAAAGCTCTTCGCCAACAATCCCTGTTGTACCTAACTAACAAACTTAATAAAGCAGGCTGCTCCAGACTGATGAGAAGCATCATGGCACTCCTCCTCTTCCCCGGCTTTTAAAAAAGAAACACACTCAATCTCGCTCCTTCTCCAGAAATGCCCCGAACATCGGGAATGCCCTCCCGAGGGACCTGCGCTGTAACCGCTCCTACCTCAGCTTTAAAAAATAACTAAAACATCACCTTCACAACAAATATTGGGGTCCTTCATCACTCCTATGACCTTGCTTTCTGCTTCCCCTGCATTGGTTATCTTTCTGTTTTTCCTGGCTCTCACTTCCCTCTCCCTTCTTACATATCATCCTGTTTACTCTGACCTTACCCTCTCTTGATCATCACCCCTCTTCTCCTACCATTACCCCTACCTCTCCTTTCATTCTTCCCCGTTGTTACTCTTTTCGCTGCCCTAAGTTGTTCACCCAATTATAATATTTAGATGTTTATTACCCACTAACCAGCCAAACTTTTGCCCCCCTTATCTTAATGTGAGATGTACCTGCTTGTTTGGTTTACCCTGATAAAATTTCTCCTCTTTATTACTTCTACTCATGTAAGGTGCTTTTTGCCCCCTTTTAAACTTATTGTGTGATGTACTTGCTTGTTTTGTTTGTACCCAGAACAATCTGCTTTTCTTGACTGCTTTTTCTCATGTAAAGCGCTCTGATACTCCCGGGTCAAGCCATCACGATATAAAACCTTTGAAATAAATAAATAAATAAAAATAAATAAATAAATAAATAACAGTAACAATAGACAATAGCAGTGAAAATACCTTCTGCCACAGCTGACAGCACAGTAGCAGCAACATAAGTCATAACAGTAGCTGCAGCACCTGCAAGCACAATCACATCCAGGGTAGCAAAAATAGTTGCAAGTCCAGCAGAAACAGAAGCTGTGACAACAGTTATTACCACAGCTCTAACCACAACATGGAGCACAGGAACGACCACAGCTGCCTCCAAAAGATAGCAGCTGACATAGCTGTAAACACAATGCCCACCACAGCTATCACTATGGCAGGTGCAAAGGCAGCCACAACAGCAATGAATAAAGCAGCAGTCTGTGTTTACAAGAAGGACCGCAACAGCAACCACATTTGCAGCAACCACAGGTACCATAGTATCACAGCATGGCAGCAACAACAACCACAACAACTGTGGCCTCCAAGAAATCAACAACACTATTGACAACAGTTGTAAGCATTGAGAAAAACGTTATATGACAAAATATATTTTTATAACAGAAGTGACAAACTTATTGCATCAAAAAATATCATGGAAGAGAATAGCACTCAAAAAGGCAAGAATATTGTTTTTGAATAAATATTGAATTAAAAAATATAACAACAATAACCAAACAAATTTGAATACATCTAATTTTAATAGCAATAGTAAAGTAAAGTGAAAATTAGCAAATATATATGCAACCAGCAAAAATATGTATATAAAAATAATCATAATATTTTACACTAATTACTTAAAAAAATATACACATATATATTAGAAAAATCCTAATAAAAATATTGTAAAAATTTAAAAAGTACTTTAAAAAATATTTACATCAGAAACAAACAAAATACAGTTTAAAAGTATATTTTTAAAATTATCAAACTAAATTAATAAATTAAATCTGAAAAATAATGTCAAAATTCTACAAATAATACAAACATTTAAAAAAAAAATATTAAAAAATAAACAATATGTAAACTGATATAAATCCACATTAACAGCAGAGAAACTGTTAGGCTTTGGAAGGGTTAGATATTCCCACTCCAGTCTAAGCACCAGTAGGGAAATGGTTGAAGTGTACAACTCCCACTCCAGCCTAATAAACAGTAGGGACAAGTGTTGGACTTTAGAGGGGTTAGCTTTACTAGTCTCACTCCACTGTAGGCATACAGTAGGAAAAATGTTGGACTTTAGATATTCTATTCCACGATATTTTGGTTGACACAATATTGTTGACCCAATATTCATATCACACTATATTTAGGAACCGATATTGTGACATATGGCAGGTTACACAGTGACTGCGTGCATTTGTGCAATTTTAACACAACAAAGCATGTTATTGTAAAACTGTTTCACTTGTGTGTTATACATTATTAGTTTAGGGGTTTGATTCTTGCTCCACAATTACACAATTTATCACAATCAGTACATGCAGAAAGAGAGGGGGGGCGTTTGTGTGTGCGCAGGCACAACCTAAATAATTGGGATTTAATAATGTAACTAAACACTCACTAAAGTCTACAATTTACCAAACATATTCCTAGATTGACACCAACGCACTGCACTTTGCTCCATGTCCTGTTTAGAAAGTCTGCATGCCGCTTATTACACACGGGTCAATGAACTAACATGACCCAGGCTGTGTGTGCTTTTGTTGGTGATTTTGCATGGCTCGGGTTTATGCCCATCACTAGAGATGGCTGTCTGTGGAGTTCTTGAACTTCTTAGAGCCCTGCACACTGGTGCCATACAAGGAGCGGCATCCAAATATGTGTGTATATTTACTCATGTACACCCCATGTGTGCTTATTTATCAATTTCCCATTGGTGACTTGAGACACATTTGTAGGTGCGCATGCGCATGAGCTAACTCAGCAGAAAATATTTAGCTCTTAGAAACAATTCCACTTGCCCGAAGTGCGCACAGAAATGTGAATGTGAATGAACTTGATTGATGGTATACGAAATGGGGCCCGGTGCATCATTCAATGCTTCAGCCATTTATCTGCCAGACTCACTAGGCCTGGAGATGATTTCATTAACATATCATAAATTTAATTAGACTGTTTAACTGCTGAATGAGCATTTATACGTATGACTTTCAGACAATCAATCTTGCAAATGTATTCTTCCGAGATGTGCAATAAATGATTGTTCTCCCTTCCCCGAGCTTTGTCTGGTGGATATTATTTCATTTCTTTTGCACAACATGGACATCAACTATGGATCATGACAACCTTAGGAGCTGTGACGTAATTCATGTTTATGCTTTGTAGCACATTTGCCCTTGATTTAGTGTTATCATGTATGAAAAATGTTGTGATGACAAGTGCTTCTAATTTCATTAAATTCTTCATTTATTTGAGAGTCGCGTCGCTATTACATCCAAAAATGAACAGAAATCAACATTTAGATACAAGACAAAATGGAGCCGCTTTGCTAAGGTGAGAGAGAGGGCACCCCCCCCCCCCCCCCACTGTGACGAAGACTATCAGTCCGCATTCATTCTCCTGGGCGAATCTGCAGCAGAAAAACACCACTGAGCAGGACTCTCAACTCAACATACTGGAATAGTGTGCACAATCCACAAATAGCCTAGGACTAGATATAGTAATCCACCCCAAATTATGTCAAGTTATCAGAATAGTGGTTGTCCAGGCATCTATCAAAAAGCCTCCTTTGGGGTGCAAGGACGTCATGCATGTCAAGCAAAACATCATTGTGCAAAGGGAGCACTACACATTCGCTAACAGCATAATCTACGTCTCGACCTTTTTCTTGTATTTAGGACACTTTGGTGAAATATAGGTGTGGTGCCCTAAAGGTAATACTTTATCACGCATTAAGAAATTGCTGGGCCTGCTAAGATTCCTCTTTATCAGAGTTACTCTGTTTGTATATGTCAGAAGCTCATGCAAGGACATGCGACAGCATAGAGATGGGCATACTCATAACAGAGCTATCCAAGATCACACAGGGAGTCAGAAAATATTAGCACTCCAATGGGGAAGGTGTGCATAAGGGAACAATAAAGTCAAGGCTCAGAAGGAAGAGACACTCAAGAGGTACTTCAGCATTCAGAACAATTAACACCCACAACATGCAAGACATACATATGGCAACATTGATAATAAATGGAGTAAAGCACTCTGTAGCTGCACGGGGTAAGGCTGAAGTTCTGTAAGGTTCTTACCTACAACTGCTGTTATAAATATTGACTACAAACATCCATGTGTCGGATGTGCATGCAAAGACAGAGAATGTGTGTCTAATACCTTTGGTGATGTTCTAAAAGTTACATAAAGACAATACTCAGTGTGGACGAGGAAATCCATGTAGGGTGTCAACTTTCCTACAAATGCTGACACTGACACAGGAACACGCAGGGCAAGCAGGGAAGGAGGATTACATAAATAGCTACGACAGACAGGACAAATGATTAACAGGAAATAATGGAAAATGCTGGGAATGTTGGGCAAAAAGAAAGTAGACAAATACAGTAGGAAACTCAAAGCCCGGGCAACAGGGAGAAGTCGTCAAACTGGGTCTAAGGAAACGTGAAAGAAACTCAGGGACATGGGAAAGGGTCATTTCAGAATTGGAGATAGTTCAAGAAAACAAGGAACGCACTATAGTAGTGCTAGTTGAGAAACTGGAAATCGAGGAAGCACTGTAAAACAGCGCTAGATTAAGAAACAAGGATTAACTTTATCTCAGGAATTTTCTGAAAATGAGGATTACCAATTGCTCAGGAAACAAGAACTTTGTGGAAACAGGTGGTCAGCCAAACAGGAACTACCACAATAACAACCAATGCTGGAGTGAAGAAACTGAGGCTTAAAAGAGCTTCCTAGGATCTCATGCATCTTGTATGTGCAGGCTTGCACTTGCCAGGCACAAGTTTTGATGAATATCTCTACCCATCCTTGCTTGTAGCAATGTAAACAAAGCAGTGGGCAGAGAATAAAGTTATTTTAGCCTTTTGTCAAGAAAATCAAACTGGCTTTCAAGAAACCTGACATGGCTCTGGAATGACTGGGGATTTCAGAATAGTAGCCAGGAGTCTTGAAGTCAGTCGATGGATATATTTATAATTAATTAATTTTAGTAATTAATTAAAATAATCACAAATACACTGTACAAACTATGGCTGCAAACTTTACTCGTGGGTTACATCCCCTTAAAAAAAGTGCACATTACATCCACTAAAAGGACATTTGGCTGATTTTTCAAGTTATTAGTAAGAATTTTGCAGGACCTAAAGTCAGTCAGTCAGTCAGAAAACTTTATTTCGGCTACAAGCCATAAAAGTGCATAAAATAACATTGTGTAATAACAACAGGAGAGATAAAAAAAAAAAAAAAAAGGATAAGACATGATTCTGGATGTAGATACAATCATCATTTAGCAATTCATAGAATAAAAACAGGATAGTGACAATAAATAGTACCCGTAAAATTGCCTTAGTGAGGTAGTAGTTGTCTTCTGATTAACCACATAGAAAAGAGAAATTTGGCTATCACAATAACATATAGGGGGGAAGAATCATATTTCAGCAACCTGAAGAGATCTCTGTGGTTCGTGGCCCCTATATTCTTAGCAAGTTGGATTATCCATTTTCTACGGGGAATTTTATATGCCGGGCAGAAGATTATAACATGAACCTCGGTTTCGTCTGTGGCACCACAACCAGGACAAGATTGTCTCGGTAGGCCAGCCCATTTATTTGTTCTCGAAAAGAAGGCTATGGACCCATGCCTAAATTGCAAATATAATTTTTTAGCAATTACCGGGTGAATCAAATCTATTGCAGACTCAAATCTATAGCCGATTTTGACCTCGAGAAAAGCCGAGGTCAAATTTGCAGTATTAGCAGATCGAATGATCTGAGTCAGCTTGTGTTCCTCCAGAATTTTTGCCAATGATCTTTTTGGCAGAGAGGGGCAAGTGTCCTCAGGTGAGAGCCAAAGATCTTCCTTCCCTATATCCCTGAGTAATTTTTTAACATAGGCTAACCAAGGGATAGCACCTGCCTTTGGTAGCAATAGGATGGACTTCAATTCTTCCTGAAAGGTAGCAAGTTCAGGAGTGCTCCATAATCGTCGCCAATACATTACTGGTCTGGAGGCGACCATGTCCGCAATTGGTTGGATACCCAGGTCCATCCTGAGCGGCTGGATAGGGGTGCTCATCGGAAGTGCAAATAATTGTCTAAACAATTGGTTTTCTGACTTAGTTAAAATCAAGGATGGGTTATGACCCCATAATTCAGCGCCGTAGGCTGCCACCCCCCTTGCCTGAGTTTTATAAATCTCTACCAGTGGGCTGATTAGTTTTAAATGGCTATTTTTAAGCATCTTTAGAATCCCCCCTGATATCTGGACGAGTTTTAAGTTTACTTTTGAGATCTGGGGAGCCCAGGTCATTTTATTATTGAGGGTCAGGCCCAGATAATCAAAAGTGTTCACCCGTTCAAGGGGCAGGCCATCCAATTTTGGTATGGGACGATTGGTGGTATCTGCGTGAAACACCATGTATTTAGTCTTATTCACGTTAATGATTAGGTTCCTTTTCCTACAAAAAGTGGCAAAGCCATCCAGGACTCTAACCATACCCATGGGCGATCTAGACAAAAGCAGAGTATCGTCCGCAAACATGAGTGCGGGAATTTTCCTGCCTGCCAACTTGGGGGCATCTATATCGCCTAGTGCCAAGATATCTTCAACCAGTCCATTCAAGAAGAGGGCAAAGAGGGTTGGGGCTAAAAAGCAGCCCTGTCTAACACCTTTTTCTACCCGAAATGGTTCTGTGAGTTCTCCATGGAGTCCGAACCTGACTCTAGCGAAAGTGTCTTTATGAAGACGTTCTAGTAAGTCACAAAGGTAAAGAGGTATGTCCATCCCCTTTAACAGCTCCCAGAGTTGGCTGCGGTCCACCATGTCGAAGGCAGACTTTAAGTCAACAAACGTGAGGTAAAGACTGCCCCCTTCTAGAATTATACTTTTCCAGTGGATCATTTGCAGCCTGAACAATTGATCCACAGTTGACATTCTAGCTCTAAAGCCCACCTGCAGAGGGGTCAGAATGTTGGATTCCTCCATCCAGGATTGTAGTCTACCTAAGAGAGTGCGAGCAAAAATCTTCTGGGCAACATCTATTAGGCTGATAGGCCTATAATTAGCCGGATCAAGTGGAGAGCCCTTTTTGCAGGACCTAAAAATACAAATGCTATATATTGCTTCCCCTAAAATAAGCTTTTGTCCAATTCTTTAAAACCGTTATTAAGAAACTATGTACACCATACAACTTCCAAAACGTTTATTGTATTCAAACCAAACTTTTAAAGAATCTGTGCATTGTCTTCTCCCATATTTCAGGAACAAAGGCTTTAACAACGATTCTCGTTCCATCTTCAATCATGGGCAGCAGCTTAAAATGTGCTCAATAGTTGCCTGGTGGCATTGACAAAGTCTGCATTGTTGAGGCACGTTCCGGTATACAGGTTATTTTTCTCTAGGTGCCTTCACTGAGCAAACCAGAAGACATATTCTCATTATTTTATATCTGCATGCTTTATTTAATGGTTCTTTTAAGTAGAGTTGCATTGATAGCATGTTATAGGAGTCACTGATTAAAGTAGCAGCAACTGAGTAAAACCGACAATCTTGAAGCATTAGGATACCCTCAACACAGGGAAGGATACTATCCCCAAACCTCTGTTTGCATTTAGGATTTTTTTTTAATGTGCTTTTTTTGGGTGACTAATATCGTAAGAAAGGTGCCTAAAATTGGCCCTACATAACAGGCCCTGATTGAAAAGGTCGAAATCCAGCTGTATCTGAGCACTTTTTACATATGGAAGTTGGAAAGCTCACCGATAGACTTTGCAGAGCAATTGATCAATGGTGAGTGAAAGCGTGTATGCAAATTGCACATAAGACAAATCTGAAACATATTTATCACGTATTAGTTTTAAAATTGCATCCACAGAGTTGCAATTTAGCTTGGCATAATTCTGCAAAGTGCAAAGATAAGTGACACTGCTTTTCCTAATTTATTTTTTAGGAGGTGTGGTCTTGAGAAAAGTGTTCCATTAAACAAAACCCACAGATAATAGTAAATAGTCGTGGAGCTTATTTTATGCCGATCCAAATTCCAATACATTTGAGCTTAGTTTTTTTTCCTTTAAAAAGATCCTGACATTAGTTTTACTCTCATTGAGCACCAGTTTATAGTGCTGATTGTCAATATGTAGCACGTTTAGTGCAAATTGTTTGATCGAAAATGGCCAAAGTCATCAGCATATTGTAAAATGTGGCTTTTAATATTACCTAGCCTAGTGGGAAAGACCTCGAAATGAACAGGCCTTTTCCAATGTCTGCACTGTAAGGGTAATAGAGTAGTGGTGAAAGTATGCATCCCTGTTATAGTCCAGTGTTTATGTGGATACATATGGATATATTATGACCATTCCCAATTTTGATTCTTAACCATTTGTCAGAATAGAAAGAGATTATGGCCTTCAGAGTTGATGCCCCACCTTTGTGAGCTTGGCCCACAAAATATGTTGGTCGCCACTGTAAAACGCGCTTCTGTAATCAATAAAAAAGATATACATGGGTTGATTGTGTCAGAGAGTAGATTTGTGTGCTAAGTATGACAGAGCTAGGATCTTGTCAATGTTGTTGCATTAGGCCTAAAGTCCATTTGGTAGTATGGGATTACGGACCTCATTAAAATTTTGGAGGACGACCCATCCTCCGCCAGGATCCAGTATAAATGTATCTGTCCCCCTGACAGAGGTGGAACTTTCCAGATTTAGAACTGTCCGCTGGCCCAGCGGACATTTCTAGCATTGATAGGAGCTGTCATCATCGGGATTCCTGCATGTGTTGCAAGTTTGACAGACGGTTCCGTCAACATGATGGAGTCGTATGTACATTAACCATACAACTTTTTTTTATTTTCAAAACCAAAATCACAAAGTGGGATTTTTTTTTTGAAAATAAAAAAAACAATGCCCCCTCACCATGAAAGTTTCCTCCCATGACAAGTGGTTATTGTCCACTTATCAGTGCCCCTACCACCACGTTTTTACTCACCCACCTAGGTATCCAAATAGATATTTTTCTTTTTTAAGCAGAGGGTGGGGCAGAGGAAGAGGCAGGCCACAAAGCAGAGAGCCACAGGTCAGATGGGAATAAGAGCTTCAAATGGTGATACGATTGAAGTGCAAGGAACCTACACAAAGCACAAGATAGACTTAGGGCCTGATTTAGATCTCAGCAGACAGGTTACTCCATCACAACAGTGACGGATACCCTGTCCGCCGAAATATAAATCCCATTTTAGTGGATAGGATATCGGTCATCGTTATGACGGAGCAACTCATCCACTGAGATCTAAATCAAGCCCTAAGTCATTAACCTATCCAACAGGATCCTGAAAGAATCTAAGGGCCAGATGTACGACCTTTTTTGCAATCACAAACAGGAAATCGGCACATTTGCGATCGCAAAATAGGTCTATGCAATGTAAAAACCCTATTTTGCAAGTCAGTAACCTATTACCAACTCACAAAATAGAGTTTGCGACTTGCTATTAGGAAGGGGAGTGCCAAGGGTGTCCCTTTCGAATTGCGATTCGCACTTCTATGTACGATTGTTTTGCGACCGCAATTGTGGGCGCAAAACACTCGCAGTTTACCACCTATTTCAAAAAGGTGGTAAGCCACTCACAAAATAGAAGGGGTCGACAAGGGACCCCTTCCCCTTTGTGACTGGCAGCAAAAATATTTTTGTAGAGCAGGCAGTGGTCCCACAGACCACTGTCTACTCTAAACAGATGTTTTCAAATTTCTTTTTTAAATGCATCCCGTTTTCCTCTAAGGAAAATGGGCTGCATTTAAAAAAAAGTGCCTTATTTATAAAGCAATCACCGACATGCTCGTCTGCTGACCCCTACAGGCCATCATACCTGAGTGCTAGCTATTCCCAATAGGGTTGCAAATTGCGACCTGCCTCATGAATATTAATGAGGCAGGTCATTTGCGACCCCATTGGGAATCGCAAACAGTGCTAGAGACACTGTTGTATATTCCGAGTCACAAATTGTGAGTAGCAAAATGACGCAATTTGCAACTCTCAAAATGGAAGGGTCGTACATCTGGCACAAGAGAATGGGGAACTCAATAAAGGGCTCAGTTTCATGTCACCACCCACAGTTGAGTCATTCCAATTACATTGGTAACTGTCAGGGTTTTTTCGCCAGACCTTACCCCACACATTTTTCAAGAACTCATCACCTGATCATAAAACGAATACAGGGTTACACACTTCTTCTAATTTCCACCGTCTAACAGCTGTGAACCTAGTGCGGTGTTTTGACATTTGAACAAGCAGTGATAAACGATGATGAGAACATCTCTGACAAGGAGAGCTTCCATGATATGTTCCTAGACAAAGATGATAGCATTAACTTCGAACCAATGGAAAAGGGGGGACCATACTGGTATGTCAATCAGATATTATAGACAAGAATATCTTCGATTATTGCAGTATGTCATGAATTTCCAGGTTCTTCCAGATGATTCTTTGAACGATATTGCAAAGGAGATTTGTATAATAGTCAATCAACGAAGATTAGACATCTGGTTGGATCATAAACAAGATATCCTTATAAAAAAAATTCCCAGGACTCTTTATTTTCATATCCTTCCCAAAGAGCATAAAGGAAAGAATCCACTGCCAGGTCCCCCAATTGTATCATGCATAAGATCCCTTCTGGAACCTCAATTAACTTTTTGTAAAGTCTTTTTACATCCACTAATAGAAACCACACCAGCCTTCTTGAAAGATACCAAATATATTTTAAATCTTATTGACACTGTGAATGAACAAATAAACACTACAATGACCATCACTTTGGATGTTTAGGCTTTATATACGAGTATCCCCCAAGAGGAGACCCTAAGAGTAATGGACGAACTTCTGAAGGATACAGAATGACAATATGTTATGCTCATTAACCTTGTTTGTGCCTCCATAGCCTTAAAAATACTTTATTTCAAGTTTGAAGATATCTTCTTCTTACAAATACAGAGAACATCTACTGGGAGTCTATTTGCTCCCAGCCCAGCAGGGCTATACCTGCATTCTTTTGAAAGGAAATAGATGTATTCAGAAAGTGATCATTTAAGGATGCCATCACCCTATAGAGAAGATACATCAATGTCATTTTGATTATTTGGAAGGGTTCTGAGGAATTCGTTTCTTGAATTATGACGTAGACCCATATATGAAGGCCACATCCACAGCATCAAGAGAATGTATTTCCTATTTGGATTTGGAGATAAAAATTTAGAATGATAAAATGATTACTAGAAATTACAAAAACCCAACAGAATAAAATCGCTTACTTGACTTTGATAGCTTTCAGCCGCAGGCAATAAGGGGGAATTAACCTTTCAGCCAATTTCTTAGAAAATGCAGGAACTTTATCCGCATTACAACTTACAAGAGAGAGGATATCCGATTAACATCATATGGAGGTTCAAGAGGAGAGCACTGAACAACAAAAGGATAGCTCTATTGGAACTTTCCTTTCAAGCTACAACTGAGAAATTGACGTGTGTCACCACAACAATCTTGAAGCATTATGGTACCCTCAACACAAGGAAGCATACTATCCACAAACCTCTCTTTGTTTTCAGGAGAGCTCAGAATTTGAAAGGCCAGAGACCACTAAGCCCGGGCAGGAAATTTGATTCCGTTCACAGAATTGGAGAATTTGTTCACTCAACGTTACTTTTGTAACGTGAAGTTCAGACCAAATTCCGCCAATCGTCGCATGGTGGAATTTTTATCCGTTAGTTCAAGCATGCAATGACAATGGGAAACACGGCAAGGCTCAAGCAAGCAAGTGTGATCAATATTTGGCATCCCCTAATGTGAGAACCGGTCACTAGGAAGCCTTCCGGAGCCATTTTCTAGTGCAAGCGGTCGCGTGTGGCTGTGTGCAGAAGGCTGCTTCTCAAGCAAATATTCTACTTGAGAAGCAGCAAGATCAACTGGAAAAGGGATTTTTAAGTAACTATTCTATCCTAACAGATTGTCCAGTTGTTTTTTAGCATGAAACACACTTTTCAATTTCACTATGTTTTTCAAAAGGAGGGAAGAGTCACAGAGGCTCCAACTTTGTCTTCCTGTCCAGAAGGCTGCTTCTAATGCTTTTTCCACCCCTTTTTTCACTTTTCACTTGGATTCTGACAGGAAAGGACAACTCTCTTTTTTGTCTACAATGCCTGCTGCATATACCATTGGATTTTTAAGGATTCATTTTGAGGAATCAAGTAAGTTAAATGACTTTTGGATAAGTTTGTTGCCTGATGGAGGGCATGCACCAACATTTTCTTTACCTTTGTTGATTTATTTCGATAAGTCCCTCCCCGGTCCACCACAGCCAGTCCGTGCTGATTGAGTGGAGGGAGGCGTGACTGGTAATACTCACTTCCTGTTTGCTGACTCTGCCGCCATTTTCAGTAGGGTGACGGTCTAGGCTTCAGGAACACTTTGTACCAGCCCAGTGAAAAGGGGCAGATGGCGCGGAAGCGCAGTTAATTCTCGTTCTCAGCTTGCATCTATCACGCTGAAGGTTAGCTCAGTGGTGGGAAGCTGGGTGGTTTTTTCTGTGTGAGTGCCCTCGTGTGTTACAACCTCTGTTTTTAGCCTGCACAAATTGAAACGCTACCTCGCAATTTTAATCTGTGACTGTTATGTTTTCAAAACTAAAGGATAATAAGGAAAGATACTCTTTGCGCTTTGGACATTTGTTTACTTACTCTGACTCCAATTCAGGGGGCCAGCATCGAACAGTCCCTCCCAGTCCACCACAGCCAGTCTGTGCTGATTGAGGGGAGGGAAGTGTGACTGGTAATGCTCACTTCCTGTTTGCCGACTACGCCGCCATTTTCAGTAGGGTGACGGTCTAGGCTTCAGGAACACTTTGTACCAGCCCAGTGAAAAGGGGCCGATGGCGCGGAAGTGCAGCGGACGCGTGCAGTGGGCGCGCCGGCGGCACGCCAAAGGCAAGCCCATCTGCGCCAGTTCGTTGCCAGCCACCAGACACGCTGCTCCTTTCACCAAAGGTGGGCCGACCTACACCAAAAAAGATCTGTTAGCCTTCAGGAAAGGGGTAAGCAACTGCAGACAGTCTTGCGGGGACGCCATTGAGGGCCCTTTCTGCTGTTTGAGTTGTGGCTTTTGCGCCACTCCTACGCTGACACCACGCGGCCACCACCCATGGTCAAAGAAGGTCATTAAGATCTTTAACCTCAACAGCCGCTCATTAGCTAAACACCACGCTGATATTTAGGACCTGCTGGAGGACACCTCCCCTGATGTCCTCTTTCTTACCGAGATGTGGCTCTCAGATGATATGACTGCGGAACCTGGTCTGGCGTTTCCTGTCGGGTATAGCATCCTCACTCTCAACAGGGCGACTGGAGGAGGGGGCATTGCGGTAATTTTTAAATCTGTTTACCCCTGCTTAGCCCAAACTACACTATGTCAGGGCATCTTGTCTACAGGCCACCGGGGCCATCCACAGATTTAAAGGTAGTACTCGCAGAGGCTGTCAGCGTGCTGGCAGTTAACGCCGCCAACTTCACAGTCACTGGGGATTTGAACATTCATCTAGACAAACTGGACGACCCTGACGTGGCTAATTTCATAGCAGACATGGCAGCCTGCCAGCTAGCACAACTGGTGTCAAGCCCTACCCACACAGCCGGCCACCTGCTGGACCCAGTTTTCACAAATATACCTTCTCTGACAGTTCATGCCCCCATCCCTACGGGGTGGTCTGAGCACTACTTGGTCCCCATGTCCCCTCAGGAGATCACTCCCTCACGGAGCAAGGACAAGACATCCTCGCTCAAACGCCCTTGGCACAAACTTAACTGGGATTCTTTCCAGGCCCATCTGTCCACTACTTGCCCTAGCCTACCTAAGGACCCCAATGAGGCATTCAGGGCTTTAACAGACTGGATCAGCCAGCCACTAGATAGTCTTATCCCTGAGAATGGGCCACTGAACCGCAAATCCAGAACAAGACCTTGGTATAAAAGTGACCTAGCAGACTTGCGCAAGGGCTGCAAAAGGCTAGAACGTATATGGAGAAGGGACTTTAACACCACCGCGAAGGACATCTATCAGGCGGCAGTTAAAAGATACCATCAGGCCATTCAATTGATGCGTGCAACATTCTATGCCGACCAAATCCGCAACAGCGATAACCCGGCAAAGAGCGTATTCTCGATACTCTCCAGCCTTAAATCGCAGCAGACTAATGCAGGGCAGAAGATCCAGTCCAACAAGTAGTGTGAGGACCTCGCCTCCTTCTTTACTAGGAAGGTAGATAACATCTATAGGTCCTTTCCAACTACAGCTATCACCCCACTAGCAGTATGGTGTGATCAAACTGCTAATACCTTAGAGTCATTCCCGCCTATCTCTGCAGATCAGCTGCAAGCGTAATGCAGGAAAATTAAATCAGGTTCCCCTGCTGACCCTCTTAAACCAGATCAATTTAGAAAGGTGCTTCCTGCGATTATGCCCTCCCTGAGGCAGGTAATAAACATATCGCTCATCACGGCAACCATGCCCAAGGCTTGGAAACAAGCCAAGGTGCTACCTCTGCTAAAAAAAACTCTGCTGGACCCGGCCAAACCAGAAAACTATCGCCCCATTTCTAGGGGTGGGCGGAATTTGCGGAATTAACCTTCGCAAATTATCGCGAGAATGTTTAAAATTATCGCAAACAAGCAGAAATATCGCAAAGATGCGGAAGTTTTTTTCCGGCATGTTCGCGAGATTTTCTGCATGGTTGCGGGTCGCCAACTTACCCATGTGGTTGCTTGCGGGCGCGGCCATCTTGTTTTGAGTTGTTCTCGCGGTGCATGATCGCGAGAAGAAAGACGTGATCGCGCGACGCATGACGTCACTGCGGGCGCGAACTGTCGCGAGACAGCGCAAATGGCTAAAAACAATACAACATCTCATGGAGAACGCGACCGGATCAAGAAAACTTGTCGGCGAACGCAGGGATTCAGGTAAGGCGATCGCGCGCGCGCGAGAATGTATCATTTTACAGCGCGAGCAAGAAACAAATTATCGCCAAGCTGCGGAAACCGGAATTTTTGACATTTTCGCGCTCTCCGCGGAACGCAAAAATGTCAAATTATCGCAATTTCCGCGAACGGAACGAAATTTTTGCCCAGGCCTACCCATTTCCCTACTCCCCTGGGCAGCTAAGATCACAGAGGCATATGTCAACTCACTCCTCTCTGACTTCCTGACCAAGAACAACATGCTGGACCCCTCCCAGAATAGTTTTTGACCTGGCCATAGCACGGAGTCTGCTCTCCTGGCTGTGACAGAACACCTTTGGTCTGTACTGGACGATGGACAAACGTCGGCACTGATCCTTCTGGATCTCAGTGCCGCGATTGACACAGTGTCCCATGCCATTCTTTTACAACGCCTGGAGGAGACGGGGATTGTCGGCCTGGCCTTGCAGTGGCTCACCTCATTCCTCAGTGAGAGGTCATTTGTGGTTACTGTTCACCCCTTTGCACACACCCCATTAAACAAGGTGTCCCACAGGGTTCCTCCCTTAGTCCCCTACTATTCTTTTTTTTTTTTTTTAAAAACCTTTATTCGGATATTTCAGATACACAGCTATTCAGCCGACAACCCGGAGGTTCGGCAGCTCGTCAATCAACATATGTAGTCTTCTACAGCTGTAATGCAAGTCCCCTACTATTCAATCTCTATGTACAACCGCTGGCCGCGGTGGCTAGAAATAGGGGACTGACCATGGTCTCTTACGCCGATGACACTCAGCTGGTGGTGGCACTCTCAAGCGACACCGAGAGGGATGCCCTGAAATTTCGGGGCGACCTGGCGGTGGTCGCTGAGTGGATGACCGCCAACTGCCTCCAGCTGAATTCCAGTAAATCAGAGGTATTGGTGGTGGGGATGGACCGTGGTCTGTGGAGTGAACTCTGGAGGCCAGAAAGCCTGGGTAGTGTCCCCCTCCCAAGCAGGCCGTCAAAAACCTGGGGGTATGGTTAGAGTAGACTCATCCCTCAGCTACCAAGTCCAAACCAAAAAGGTGGCAGGGACCTGCTTCGGGCTCTTACGGGGGCTTAGACCCCTACTGGGCTTTTTTGACCCACCCACACGTCAGACCATCATTCAGGCATCTATAATGTCAAGATTGGATTATGCCTGTATTTAGGGTCTAATGAGGCCGAGATTGCACGGCTACATCGGGCCCAGAACGCAGCAGCCAGATCCCTGATTGGCCTGCGTAAGTCCTGCCCAGTGTCAGCCACCATCCGTCGGCTACATTGGCTGCCGGTGGCCAGGAGAATTGAATTCAAGGCCCTCTGCATCACTTTTAAAGCCCTGAAATTTAACACCCCCAGTATCCTGGCCAACTTAGTCACTCCCTACGTCCCCACACGTCAGCTACGCTCACTAGGTCAGCACCTGGTGGTGGTTCCAAGGTTTCGGAGAGTGCGGGAAGGAGGCCGCTCCTTCCGCAGCAGGGCGGCCCACCTCTGGAATTCACTGCCTACCCACATCCGGAGCCTCACCAACTACTTAGCATTCAGGAAGGCCATTAAAACATACCTGTTTCCCACCGTGTAGCCTTTGCCTCACTCCTCCCTCCGTGTCAGTTGCTCTGCTGTCAGCGCCGGGACGCCCCTTTGCTGGGGCAGCTGTTGCGCTATACACATTGCAGTAACATAACATTTTTAAATTTGATTTTATAAGAGAAAATGTTTTTACAGGTTTGGGAGGGCTGGGGACTTAGTCTTAAAACTTAGAATGTACTTTTTCTCCAGATTCTTATATGTTGTTTGTGAATTTTGCTCTATCTTTTTGCTCATTTTACTTTAGGGCCTAGTCTGCCCAAGGGCCAGGGTCGGGAAGCCATTACTAGGCATTGGGTACATACTAAATAACTTTTTCTTTGGAATATTAATTTTTTAAACATCAATTGATTTAGGGATGTCTTCGGATTAAATGCAAAACATGTTTTTTTATTTTATGTTTTTCTGCAAAGTGCCAAAGTATTTTGGTGGGGTCGTTTTTGATGCCTTGGAATGTTTGTGATTGGTGAATTTTTAACGTTGACAAATAATTTTCGTTTTTGGCATTGCTGAATTAATTATAGTGTTTTCTTCTGTGTTTACACTGCATCCTTTCTTTGCTGGCCAAGTGGCCAATTTTTGTTTGGCCAGTGTTTGCCATATGCCAATATTTTGTCTTTCTTTTCCATGCTATGTGGCAGGGTGGCCATTTTTTTTGTTTAGCCAGTGTGCTGTTTGCCATAGGCCTGTATCTATACTTTGTTGTCCATACCTTTTCCTTTGGTGGCCATGTGGCCGGCAGCAATTTTGTAGTCAGTGTGCTTCGCTTTTGCCATAGACCTGCATGTGTTCTTTGTTGTCCATGTCTTTACCCTTGGTTGCCATGCGGCCGGTGTCTATTTTGTAGTCAGCGTGCTTTGCTTTTACCATAGGCCATCAAGCGTTCTTTGGCGTCCATGTCTTCACCTTTGGTGATCATGTGGCCATTTTGTTGTCAGTGTCCTTTGCTTTTGCCATAGGACTGTATGTGTTCTTTGTTGTCCATGCTTTTGTTCTTGGTTGACATGTGGCCGACGGCCATTTTGTAGTCATGGTATTTTACCTTTTTCATAGCCCTGCATGTGTTCGTTGTTGTCCATGACTTCACCCTTGGGGCCATGTGCCAGGGTGGCCATTTTGTAGTCAGTATACTTTGCTTTTGCCATAGCCCTGCATGCGTTCTTTGTTGTACATGCCTTCGTCCTTGGGGGCCATGTGCCAGGGTGGCCATTTTGTAGTCAGTGTGCTTTGCTTGTGCCATAGCCCTGCATGTGTTCTTTGTTGTCAATGCCGTCACAATTGGTGGCCATGTTCCAGGGTGGCCATTTTGTTTAGCTAGTGTGTTCCTTTTTTCTACTTTTCAAATCCATTTTCTCAGGACATTGATAGAAGAGGCCTATACCCTTTTGTCTTTTTGTCTCATTTTGCTTTTCTTCCCTGATTTGAGTGTAATGTGCTTGAGTATGATTGTATTATGTATGTACAGTGTTTTTTTCATGCATTTGTTTCCATTTTGTCCTGCACATCCTTCCCCTCATGGGATTTCTCATAGTCCTTAAGGAGAAAGCAGCAATAATTTGTTTTCAAATATTTTATTTTTCTCTCCACTCCCTGCCAACCAGAGGTGCACACCAGGAATATTTTTTAAGGATTATTCCATTTCCCCCTGCACCCACTGCCTGCCATAGGCACACACCAGCAATACGTTTTTTAAGAATTATTCAGTTTTCTCCCTGCACCTCCTGCTTGCCCTAGGCCATAGGCACACACCAACAATAATTTCTTAAAGGATTATTCCACTCTCCCCCTGCACCCCCTGCCTGCCAAAGGCCATTGGCACACATAAGCAATAATTATTTTTGGGACTATTCCATTTCCCCCTTGCACCCCTGCCTGACATAGGCCATAGGGGCACACCAGCAATAATTTTTTGAGGATTATTCCATTTTCCCTCTGCACTCCATGCCTACCACAGGTGTCTCATAAGCCTTAGAGGCGCATAAAGTAAACTTTTGGATGTGTATGTTATTGAAATATTATCGTATTGGTTGAAATGGATACTCTATTGTTAATTATGTATGATGTTCCACACTAAAGTATTGTCGATAGATTCAAACTGCATACATCACATTTCACTGATTAGTTTCGTGTTTGTTTGCTTTTAGGTGCACAAGAGACATCATCACACACAGTACATCCAGATAGATGGCTGGCAGTGACGCATACCACCTGAGTTCTCCACTGCTTCTGCAGTTAAGTGGCAACTGCCAGAGCTAAGAAAGAAATTGAGGGGCGAAGATGGCCGCAGCCTAAGAGAGCTCCGGCGCTCAACCGACATTCCCCTCGAATCCTGACATTAATCCGCTACCTACACCGTAACAAAACGGAGGCAGAAGCACCGCAAAGACCCGCGCAACAGAGGCTGCGATTGCGGTGAGAAAAACATGACCGGGACAGCCGGAGATCAGGGGGCAGATTTGCGGCCCTGGTCCAGATATCAAGCCGGGACCTCGCGTACTTTAAGAAGCCACCCGCGATGGAGACAACACTGGCCAAATTTACGGAGGTAATAGCAGAACCACACAACGGGCGGTGAGTAAAGCGGTGTGAGGGAAATAGGCTCACCTGCCATATAGGAAGCGCTCTCGACCTGCAGCCTGCTACGTAACACAGTGAATGAAGTAATCGGAGGGCGGGAGAAAAACTAAACGAGCGCTGCGATGGCGCTAGCTTGAGCCTGTACAGAACAGCCGGTGCAGCAGAGAAGATAAGGGTGCCCACATAATCGGCTCTGTACCGGAATGCACTGGGGCCAAGGCCATTAGCACGTAGAGGGGCGGATGGTGATCCCCTGACAAGTAAACCGACTGAAGGGGCACAGGAGCAGCCCTCAGAGGCTACGCAATAAGGCCTGAACGGCTCCATACATGCTAAAAATCCAAGACCATTACAGCGGAACATGGCCACAGTGCTAGCAGTAAAACAATAGACCACGCTTGGCACAGCACGAGTGCGCACAGTCACAACGCTCCAACTGAATCTGTCTGGAGAGAATATCGGACACCTACCCACACGAAAAGCGACACTCCAACTGCAATCGGCGTGGGGTAAAAGCACAGTGCCCTAGAGGAACCATGGGACCCTACACAATCTCTACTGACATCGGTGGCCAAAGACAGCGGTGGAGTGAGACAGGAAAACCGAAAGGCCGCGCGAAGGGGTCACTCCACGTTGGCAGGCAGCGGCGAATACTGTCTCCCCCACGCCAAGTGAGATGGTGTATCCCCCGGAGTCAGAGGCACCATGGGAGGTAGAGGACAGCGATCTGTGCAAAGTAACCGGCTAGACAAGTATGCCTTTAATAAAGAACAGCCAGATACACCGGCCCTGACCCTGGGCACTGACGGTGGCCAACAGACAGCGAAACCCAAAGAGATCATGTTGCAAGATGTGATGACCACCCTACAACAAATGCAAACTTCCATTGGCACTATATCTTGCGACATAACGCTTCTACGGGCTGATATCTCCAAAATGAACCCAAGAATGTCAGCGGTAGAAACCACCACTGCAGCTCTCTCGACTGACACTGTGACACTGCAACGACAGGTACGTCACCTGGAATTAGCTACCAAACAGATGGCAGAAAAGCTGGATGATCAAGAAGGGCGCTCACAGCGCAACAACGTTCGCTTGGTAGGGGTGCCAGAAAGTATCAAATGGCCAGCATTGGATCTCTTTGTTGAAGACATGATACAAACCCAATTGCAGCCACTTGGACTCTAACTTATTTTCGGTGGAAAGAGCCCACCGGGTACCAGGAGGGAAACCTAGACCAGGGACCCCCCCACTACCTATTCTGGCACGTATATTCAACTTCAGAGACTGGGATGCAATTCCGCAGGCGGCCGAGTTGCTCCCCCATTGCGGGTGGACAACAGTACCGTGACACTGTACCCTGAATTCACAGCGGCAGTAACAAAGCAACGACGGAACTTTTCAGACATTAAAAGAGAGCTGCGCAATCGGGAACTCAAATAAGCAATGCTCTTCCCAGCAAAACTGAGGGTAGAAGCAGAAGAGAAGAGCTGGTTCTTCACAACACCAGAAGAAGACCAAGAATGGTTGGAAGGATGGCACCCAGTCAAAGGATATAATAGACAAGGGGCAAAACAAAGGCACCAACCCACTAAATTAGCCCTAACAACGGAGACAGAGACTGTAGCAGGAGCAGACGCCGGCACGAGGGCCAACATTGACTCAGAATGATACCCCACATAGTTAAACGCAGAACCATGGGATCACTCCACGTCAGCATTGCTGCACCTCGACAAGAACCTCGTGTAATGGCAGGTGTGCAACGACCTACAGATAAATAGTCAGTTTGTTGGGACGACTTTTGATCCCACGAGCTAAGGGACACACACCACAGACAGCGCGCGATGGCCTGGACGAAAATGGGAGCTTGGGTCGGATCATCGGATGGTGCAGAATATTTGCAACAGACTGTGAGGACACAAAGGGAATGAACGGGGGGCACGGAGTGACTCTCCCCCCTTACGCAAGTACAAATTTATGGGACTGAAACACTCTGCTGAGTTGGGGAGGCGGGTAGTTTTAAATCCGCTATGCAGGGAGGCAGGGAGGGGGGAGGAGGGATGGGCACAGTTGATTGGTTTAGTTTTACTTTCAGTTGTAATTTTGACAACAGGTGCTAGAACAAGGTTCGAACCGGGAGATGCTATGGGTACTACATAGTATATCGCCCAAGGGTGGATAAATATTAATGATGATTGTGACAGACACAAATTCGGAGACCAGTGACGCAGGTCTCCAGACACAGGCCTCCCGACTGTCTGGCCAACCGTTGAGGGTGTAATCCTGGAATGTAAATGGTCTGGGAGATAAAATTAAACGGGGCCTAGTCTGGCAATACCTCAGACGGAACAACCCCACGGTTGCACTCCTCCAGGAATCTCATCTGAAGGGGACGGCATGTAAAGTCCTAGACAGATGGGGCTTCAAAATGATAGTACACTCTGATTTCACAGAGGGGTAGGGATCCTAGTGAATAGACGTTTCCCATTAATTATAACTGGGACAAACAAGGACGACCGAGGGCGATTTGCAGCAATAACATATCAATGGGACGGTAGAATATATAACATAGTGTTAGTTTATATCCCACCGACGTTACATCAGACTGCCTTTCCAGACTTCGGAAAATTCCTACTTGCACTCCCACGTGGAGAACTAATTATGGGGGGCGACTTCAATGCCACCATGGATGCATTCATAGATAGACAACCCCCTAGAGACCATAGTGGTGCCAACCTCAAGCTAGTAGAGTTCGTAGAAGCTCTCGGACTGTTAGATGTCTGGAGGACCGGATACCCGACAGAACGGCAATATACATTCCACTCCGGAGTACATAATAGCCTCTCCAGACTAGACTATATTTTTACCTTAGCCACAGGGATGCTAGGAATGACAGAGATTACACACCTATCCAGGGGTGTCTCAGACCACTCACCTATACTAATTGCATACACAACCGTCGCCCCGCAACGGTGAAGACTGCTCCCAATACACCATGGGTACCTCAAAAATCATAAAATCAGCAGGGACCTCCTTAAGGCTACAAAGAACTATTTTGAAGAAAACCAGCACTCGGTCCCCTCTCCAATGACTCTCTGGGAGGCTTACAAGACAGTGCTCCGTGGGCACGCAATCTCCCTAATTACGGGACAAAAGAGGACACAGCGAAGCCACATTGATAATTTAGAATTGGAAGTATCCATGGCAGAAGCAGCACATATAGCAGACACCAATGAGGAGACGACACACAAACTGCACCTTACACAACAGGCATATACACCCTACACACGGGAGGAGACTAATAATACACTCAAAAAAACACAACACACTGTTTATGAACTAGGCGATAAAGCGAGTAAGCTATTGGCTTGGTTAGAAAAGAAGGAGAGGGCAAGTAATTGGGTGGCGCAGATCCGATTAGATGACGGACAAGTCACAGCTGCTCCGCAGCAAATCACCGAAGCATTGTCGGCACATTACAAAACAATGTATATACCGACCGCCACAGCCTCGAAAGATGACAATCTTGCATTCCTCAAAGATATACGCATGCCCACACTATCTCCAGATGCAGCAGCGGCTCTGGAAGATGATATAACACCGGAGGAACTCACAGAGGCAATAGGAGCACTACACATGGGGAAAGCCGTAGGCCCCAACGGAATTCCGGTGGAATTCTATAAAAAAGCAGCCCCCCAGCTCGTACCACACTTACTAGCCATGTATACAGATAGCTTAGAGAAGGGGATCCTTCCTAGAGATCAGCGCCTGGCTACCATAGTCACGATACATAAACCTGGCAAACCACCAGAGGAGTGTATGTCCTATAGACCGATCTCCCTGAGAAACGCAGAAGCGAAAATATTAGCTAAGACACTGGCCACAAGATTACAACCACATCTCACCACTGTAATCCATCCGGATCAGTCCGGATTTATGCCAAACCGCAATACTGTGCTCAATCTGAGGAGGCTGCATAGTGTTATAGAAATGTAGGTCCACCATAGAAGAGGACGCAGTTATTCTCTCACTAGATGCACGAATGGCGTTTGATTTCGTCGAATAGCCCTTCCTTTTTGCAGTCCTCGGTCACATGGGATTTGGGCCCAAATTTTGCGCATTGATCCAATTACTATATACTCAGCCACTGGCACAGGTAGTGGTGAACGGCCATATATATCGACTGAATTTCCATTAGGACGGGGGACAAGGCAGGGCTGCCCACTATCGCCACTCCTGTTTGCGCTAGTGCTGGAGCCTCTGGCCGCATGGATAAGATAGGACCCAATGATCCGTGGATTGAGGTGGGCATTGGACTGGGAAGACCAAATCTCGCTATATGCAGACAATATACTTTTATATATTTAACGTCCCCAACACGCTGCAATAATTGCCACTAAGATATATGCACGGCTTATGGGCGAGTATCCGGGTATACTATAAACTGGGCAAATAACTTCTGTATATCTTACACGGTTCCCCGCCACAGCTCCTACGTGGATGCACACTACAAATAGCAGAAAGAGGCTTTAAATACCTAGGGATATTCATAACGCATGATCAAACACAGTTTATTGCACAAAAACTAACACAGCCCTTGACGAGATTCAAAGGAGATGTCAAACACTGGCGCACACTGCCACTGAAATTGCTGGGAAGGGCAGCACTCTTTAAAATGATGGCACTTCCCAGGTTTCTATATGCACTACAAAATACACCGTTCCCAGTGCCCCCAACATACTTTGTAGCGATAAATGCAGAAGTGACGACTCTGCTCTGGGATGGGAAAAACCCTCGTATATCTATGCACAAACTTATGAGAAGTTGGTACGATGGTGGTATCACCCTCCCTGATATTCAAATACACTATCAGGCTTCCCAGTTGGTTGCCATCAACCAATGGCTGCATGTACCCCAAGAGGACCCAGCATACCGAATGGATAGACACCTACTAGACGCTACGGGGATAATGGGAGCGCTGTACAACAGGGTTAAAGGAATCAACCTCACAGGCCCAACAGCACACACGATACACATCTGGTTCGAGGCACAGAGAGCACTAGGATGGGAGGGAGTAATAACACAAACTATGCCGCTATGGGACACAAAGAGAATAGGCATACTGAGTAATACCAAAGGTTTTAGCCAATGGGATTTGATAGGAATATCAAAAGTTGGAGATCTCTGGACGAAAGGAGAAATGGTCACATTTGCCCATTTACAGGCCACCTACAGATTAGCACAGACAGAAATATGTCGATACAAGCAGATAAGGCATGCACTCCAGTCTTTGCTCCCACCAGGAACACGACCCGAAGAATCCTCACCATTAGAAGATAAGCTTCTAACAGACCACCTCCACAAAAAGGCAATCTCATAAACCTACCGGAAAATTGTGAACAACCGCCGGGACCCTACGGCAACGTTAAAGGCCAGATGGGAACTAGAAATTGGTGACATAGATGAAACTGACTGGCAGGAGGCACTGGCATCCCCTAGATACCGTCGAGGCTTAGATTGGTGCAATTAAAAATTCTGCATCGCACATACTACACTAGGACACTATTACACAAAATACACCGAACAGACACACCACTTTGTCTGGCAATGTGGAGAACCAGGTACATTCTACCATACTATCTGGCTCTGTCCAGAGATAGCGCGATATTGGAGAGCGGTGGTGCGCACTCTCTCACAAGTCACGACAGTCACGATGCTCCCAGAACTCAAACGTTGTCTTCTCAACATCTGGGAACCAACGGACTTAAACAAAACAGCTCAGGACTGGGTAACACTAAGCATGACAGTGGCAAAACGAAATATAGCTCAACATTGGGGATCCAGACTTAACCCTACCCTCAGTCAATGGTGCAAAGACATGCATGCGGCAGTGGTGGCAGAGAAGTCAGTCTACACTCACCGGGGGGGCCTCAAAAAATGGACAAGGGTATGGGGGAAGTGGAACACCTACCGCGGAAATATATGTGAACCCCCACAGGATGAGTCAGGGTCAGACATTAGTGAATAAACGCACTTCAGCATACGGGAATTGCAAGATATGTTACGGTCTGCCGCTTGGTCCCAATGCCCCAGCTGGACTAGTCTCCGATGTTGACATACAGCATGAAAGTCTATGTAAACTGTGTCATCTTTGTCAATGCACCGTGAAACATTATTGTACTACAAAGTACTGTTATGATAAACGAAATTAAAAAAAAAAAAAAGAAAGAAATTGAGGATTGCCCCAAAGAAGGCTGTTCTTGCCAAGAAAGTGCCAGTGAGGAAAAAGAAGGATATTGCCACCACTGGAGATTCATCCTTCACCCTTTTCAGGAAATGTGGTGTACCTGCTGCACCCTACTCTAGGCAGAAAAAGGCTTGGAGCAGTACTTCCACATTATCAACAGCACCAACCGAACCTAAGGCTAAGCCCAAGCCATTGTCAAACAACAATGCAGCCACTGCACTCATGATGACGTGCAGTGAGTATGAAATGGATTTGTCTCATCTGCAAACTAGTACCCAGTCATCACAGGAAAGTGACAACAGGAGCCACAGCCAGCAATAGTTCTTCCTGAGGTAGGAGCAGAACAGGAGGTTGAGCTTCGTGCTGGGCAATTATTGGCTTGATGATCTCCAGCAAGAAAAGAATGGTATTCTTTTTTTTTTCTCCTCATTTTGCCGGGTATATTGATGAGTTGATTCTCTCGTCAGTCTGTGTCTTCTTTAGGGGGAGGGACCGGGCCGAAGACCATAGAGCTAGACCATTGCACCATCACCCACAAGTATACTGCTGCTTCCAATTCCATCTCCGAACTCACTATGCCAGCCCTGGAAGATGAGGAGATAATTTGCCCAACAGAGTAGATGGCATAATCATGAGACTCCTATTTCTTTTTCTCTCCACTTCACCAACGGAGCCCACACTCACTCTTTACTTTTTTGATCGCACGCCATGTCTAATTGACTAACATAAAAAATACTCCTCAAATATTCAGAAAAAGTCAGAGAATTCCCAGCTTTCCATAGTTTACAGATATCCCGCCTTGTTGCAGGACCGTATAAAATAAAAAATTGGACTCTATAGCAGAAATGTGCGTTTCTTGATCCAAACTAGATCCCCAAAAAATTAAGCTAATTGTTATTTTTATTGTATTCTGATGATTTCATCTAGGAAAGCCTTAATCGCATTCCAAAAGGAAACAATTTTTTAACTTGACATAAAAACATGTATGTCGTCCGCCTCCGTCCGCGCACATCTGGGACATGTATATACTTTGCCAGTAACCTTCGATAGTTTTTCAAGGGACCAATATACCCGATGAGTACTAAACAGATGATTTCGTTTTAGTGGTGCGAATTTTACTACTTTACGCAGTATAGCATATGAATTGCCCCAAATTTGGATCGGGTCTTGATTGGCCAACTCTTCGCCCCACAATTTATAAACTTCGGTTTCGATATTTCTGTCCGCCTCCACAAAAACCCAAAACCAAAATGAAATTTCCTTCCGCCACTGTCCAATTCTCATTACTTGATCAGAGCTGTCATCCCCAATCTTGCCTTGCCCACCAGGCACTGAGTTGATAATATTTAAACCTGGTTAGCAAGCCATTAGTACAATCCCTCAGTGCATCCCAGCTCATCAAGTTATTTCCAACCTTGAGGTCTTCCCAATGAGATATACCACATCTTTTCAGGGGTTGACTCAATTGATCCCTCAAACACTCAGGTGTCCCAGGAGAGTCCCAGATTGGTGCCTATGTTGAAAAATAAGGAATTCTCAATTGCTTTCAGACATACATCCATGTTTTTTAGGGCAGCCTTTAAAATCTTAAGCCGCACTTTTAAAAAACATTTTGGGTCTCCGTATTTGAAAACAAAACCGATTCGACCGTCTGATACATAAGTCAATAGGGCCTCAAAAAGCATGCCTATTGATGAATTGTCTACTTTGTTGGTCAACATACGCACATTCTTAAATTGGAAAGCATAGCAGTAAACAAAAATGTCTGGTAATGCCAGTCCTCCATTATCTAGTCTCCTACGTAGCTTTTTCCATGAGATCCTTGGACCTTTACATGCCCAGATGAAACTCCCTATCCTCCCCTGTAGTTTTGCTATATCTTTCCTTTGGAATGTCAATGGAATCGTATTAAATAAAAAAGTCACTTTTGGCAGAATAATCATTTTTATAAGGTTAACCCTACCATAGATGGTAAGAGGTAGGTTCGCCCACTTAGAGAGTAAACCCGTTACCTCGCCACTAATCTTCTTCCAATTTACTTTTATAATGTCTTCCAACTTCTGAGTTATTTGTATTCCAAGGTATCTTATTTGGTTCTTTGCACCATGGCTTACCACCCCCTGGTTCCAGTATGGTGTTCGGTCATCTTCTCCAAGCCCTTCTTCTGATGATTTAGGCATGAATTGGAGGCCTGCATCCACCACTACCACAGCTGAGTTCACCATACAGGGAAGCGAATGACACAGCCACCTACCTACATCTAGTTAAAAAAATGTTATGCTCCACAGTTTGGGGCTTCTTTACAATTAGCAAGCAGGAGGATAATATTGCAATATGCAGCATTTACCATGCCCATGTTTATCAATGTAAGCCAGATTTGCACTACAGTGGTGGAGGTCAAGCATTCCATCTGAGAAAACATCACACATACCGGTGAGAGGAGCACCTTAAAAAGAGAGCTTTGGTGGTGTTGGTGGTGATGAGAGAGAAGGAGCAGCTGAGTGCACAGCGATAGAAGAATAAGGTGGTCATGAGGACGAAGAGGATGACAGCATTACACAAAGCAGCACTGTCGCCTGCAGTGTGCCAGCATCAACTGCATAGGCATACTCCAAATGACAAAATGCTCAGATGTAGAAGCCTCCACCACATACAGTGATTCCTACAAGCTGCACATTGAGTCTACCACCTCCTGGTTCTCTTTGGAAGTCACCTGTGTCAGTGGCACCACAAAAGAAAAATAATCCAACCTACTAATACAGGCATGTTTAGGCAGTAGGGGTCCTATGAAGGCAAACACCCAATGGCACATTGACAGTGGGAAGCTGGCTAAAATGTTAGCGCTGGACCTCCTCCCTTTTTCTTTTGAGGAAGTAGTGAGATTCTTTTAATTTGTGGCAACCATCTGCCCAAAATGGAAGGTTCCTAGCCGGACCTATTTTGCTAGAGTTGCTGTTGCAGCACTCCATCTACATGTGCTGCAATTGGTTGGCCAAGCAATGCAGCAGAGTGCTGCTCACATTAGGCACCTGATGACAGACATGTGGACCAGTTGCCAAGCAACTGATTACATGTGTATCACTATACACTGGATCCCATTTGTGGGGGTTAGGCAAGAGCTTTCTGCTGATCTCAGCACTGAAGAAAGTTTTAAGGGCATTCGGTGGCATGCAACAGTAGTGATGTTCGGCATGGAGAAATCCCAGACAGCTGCAAACATCTTGGAAGGGTTTAACAGCATGATGTTTGAAATGGCTTTGACCCAAAGGTCTATGAATTGGATTTGTTGCAATGGACAGTGGCAGTAATATAGTCAAGGCCATGGCAGATGGTAGATATTGCAGGGTTCTGTGCTTGGCACAATCCATCAACCTAATTGTGTAGGACTTTCTAAAAAAGAGACATTGTCAGCAACAAACTGGCAACCTGCCAAAGAATCTGCACTCGTTTCAGTCATCCTTTTAAAGCCCGGAAGCAGTTGAGGATCATTTAGTGTGCCAATAAAATACCTGTTAAAGCCCTCATAGAGGAAGTGCTGACATGTTCGAATTCAACCTACTAAATGATGCAACATCTGTTTAAGCAGCACAGCCCAATCTCCAGCAATGCTGCTCTTCAAAGAGGAGGGACTGAAACTGGGAAAAGCATGACAATGGAGGTGGTCAAATGGGGGCTGGACAAGTGTCTGACACAAATGCTACTTCCTTTTGAGGTTTTCACATGGGAAGTCAGCAAGGAGGACAGTACAATGAGCCAAGCAATCCCGCTGTTGCATCTGCCACAGGACCAGGTGAAAAAGGTGAAGAAATGGTGTGAACAAAGAAGCATATGAGTTGCTTCGAAGCTTAATCCTTCGCTTGGCTGTTAATCAAATACTGTAAAGAGAGACCGTGTTCTCCAAAGTGTACACATGTTCTACAAAACTTGATCCACAGTACAAAGAAATACTGACCATTTTCATTTATTTTTCAGAAGGGAACTTTTCACTTTACAAGACTTGGATTGTTGATCAAGTGAGAGACATGGAAGAAGAACAGCTGGAAGTTAGAGGCCCAGGAAGAGCTTCTAGCATGCACCCTTCAGCCTTCAGAAAGGGCAACACCAGCAGCACCAGCAACAGAATAATCAAACCCAACATCTGCAATGGCTTAGTTTCAATGGCAGGACTTAAGTCAACTCCAGAGGCAAAGGCAACTGAGGTTGAGCAAGTGACAGTACCACTGACCATTCAGAGGATGGTCCAAGACTATCCAGATGACCCAAAAGAGATATACCTTGATCAAAACCCATTGGTCTATTAGTATAGGAAGATGTGACAATGGCCAGAGCTCAGTAGGCTGGAAATAAAGTATCTGGCTTCTCCGGTAGCCAGTATGTCTTCTGAGCATGTTTTTAGTGCTGCTGATGCAGTTGTCACAGTCATAAGGACTGGTCTCTCTCTTAAACCCTGGAGAGATTGAACATGATCAAAATTAACCAACACTTCCGACCAAAAGATTATACTGTTACTGAAAAAGCACAGGAGGAGGATGATGGCCCTTGGTCTGACTCAAGTGTGTTAGCTGATCAAATTCTGGGTGAACCCCCCCAAATTTGAGGATGAACTCTACTTCCCTGCCTATGTAGGCCACTACAGAATTTTTATACATTATCTTCAAACTGCTTAGGGATATAGAAGAACACATATATTTGGTGTCTGACTTATGCAACCCCATCATTTATTCACACGAATGGATGGGAGTTGAACCAGTGTGCACAGAAGAAGCCCCCTGTGGTATACTGGAATGGTATTTATTTGCTGTAGCTTTAAATGTTTAGAACTCTTATTGTAGATTCTTACTATGTCATGTGTATTCCATGGAGGGCAGTTGCTGTTGGGTTCCTGACTTATCGGTTGCTGTCTCTGTGGGCTCTCCCTTGATACTTACCACTGCACTTGTATCTGGAATAAAGATAGTGGACTTTACGCGGCTAGCTTCTTGGTTTCATTGGCGATACCCCTATACTACAATTGGTACCAGGAGTGGGGTTTGCGCTGATTTTCCTGTCAAGTTAGCTGCCGACATCTCGAGGCCCACCGGACCGATACCGTCGCACTTCTAGGGATCTCCTGTTTTGCATCTTGTGTCAGGTTGGTGTATTACTATTTGGATTTCTACAACTTCATGGTACGCGAGCGCGAGACGCAAGGAAGCTACTTTTTAAAGTTGCCTACCTGCTCGCTCTCTACATTCCAAGCTCGCTCCTCTGCCATTCTGATCCGTTCCAGTGCTGTCATCGGACCTGGCTTCCCTACAGGCTCTGCGCGAAGCGTACTGACGTCACACGCTCAGTGGCGGCCATATTGGGTTATCACGAAGCCAATCCGCCGTCAGCTGTGTAAACAAAGCGGCGTTTCTTCAAAGATTCATTTCTTCAGTTCGCTTTCGTTCAGTGCGACGCTAGTTTCGGTGATTCGCACACCACCTGCTTACCTGATCTGTTACATTGAGTTCTTTCTAAAGATCCCTAAGAGATTATTTCTTTACTTTCATGTTTGCAGCGTACAGTTCTACTCATTTATTTCTTGGAGATACTGCAATTTCTATTACATTAAGACAGAATCTCACTTTGCATTAGTTAATTTCTAGTGGTTAATTTACTGCTACTTTCCACTTGGATTTGTGTTCAGATGGCGTCCATTCAAGGGGTTATTCAGCCAGCACCTTTTCTGCTTAAACCTAGTAAGCCTGAGTTGAAATGGTCCGAATGGTTAAAAGATTTCGAGAATTACCTCACCGCTATTGACGCTGACAGTTATTCTCCTACGAGGAAATTTGCTCTTCTAGTCAATCATCTTGGTACAGCTGGTCGCAGGGTTTTCGACAATCTCCCGCGCTACCCTTCTCCCGCAACCGAAGATACTGTATGGCATGTCTTCATAGAAGCTAAATTGCGTATGGGTAAACAGTACTCTGATGCTACTAGTGTTCTTTTGGAAAGATTTAATTTTGCCAAGTGCAAGCAGTCCCCTGAAGAATCCGTGGAAGACTATATTGCGACCTTGAGAGTTCTAGCAGAAAAATGTGATTTTGGACCCAATGGAGATATTCACATTAGAGACCAGTTCGTTTTTTGGTGTTACTCCAAGAAAGTTCAAGAACGCCTTCTCACCTTCCCAAATCCAACTTTAGCTGAAACTATTGATGTTGCCAAAAGTATTGAAAGGTCAAAAGTTACATCTAAAGTACTGTCTGGTCACATTAATCAAACTGCAAATGTTTTCTCTCCTACAGAATCTGCAAATGTGAGTTTGATCTCTGAGGATAACGCTGTATGTGCCATAAACACAAACACTAAACAAACATACCAGAAGAAACAATTCACTAATCAATCGTTTAGAACTCAATTAGTCTGTTTCCGCTGTGGTTCTAGGAACCATATTGGAAACTATCCTAGCTGTCCCGGTATAGGGAAAAAATTTACTAAATGCAAAAAAATCAGACATTTTCAAAGTGTTTGTAGAAGTAATGTATATAATTCATCCTCTAACAAAGTAAATATTTCTACGGTTTCTTTAGATTCATCAGATACACAGGATCTCAATTCTAAATTTTCAAACATTGTGGTTACAATTGAAGTTCCAGAATTATTCGGGAAACCTATAAAAGGGCCTCTGGTTGACATTTGCATTGATAGTAAAACTATCCTAGCCATGGCTGATTCAGGAGCGCCGGTCACGATCTTAGCAGACACCACATTCTACAAACATTGGCCCAACAACACACCGTTCATTAACCCTGACATCAACCCCAAAGCATTTGGCGAACAAGACATAGATCTCATTGGGTTTTTCTGGGACAATCTACAATGTCTTGGCCGATCAATTAGAACTAAAATATATATAGCCATCAGAGGTAGAGACATAATCGGATGGAAGGACTTTGCTCTATTGGGCATTATCTTACGCCCTGGCCAAGATCCTCCAATAGTTTTAGGTAACTTACCACCAAATATTCTATCAATTAACATCCCTAATTCAATGGTTGAAGACCTGTGCAAAAACTTTCCCGAAGTTTTCAAGAATTCTGTAGGTACTGTTAAAGGTTATAAACACACTATAGTACTAAAAGAAAATGCCATTCCGATCACACATAAAGTTAGACCTGTACCTCTTAGCATCAGTGATGATCTTAAATCACTCCTCATTAACCTGCAATCTGAAGGTATCATCTCACCCATTTACTCTTCGGAATGGGTGTTTTACGGGAAAAAAAAATGGCGATTTGAGATTATGTGTGGACTTGAGGTCCCTAAACCAAAACATATTAGTCGATTGTCACCCTTTACCTTTAATACACGAAATGTTAGCCAATATTGGTAAGTCTAAATTTTTCTCAACCATCGATTTACATTCCGCATATCATCAAATTCAACTCACCACTAATTGCCAAGCTCTTACTGCATTTGGTAACTCCATTTGGAGCTTTCAAATACTTAAGATTACCGTTTGGTCTTGCCTTGGCAGCAAGCGTGTTCCAAAAACTTATGGACAATTTGTTTGGCAGCATTCCCCATGTACAAGCTTTCCAAGATGACATATTGGTCCACACCGAAACTAAGGAAGAACATTTAAAAGTACTCAATGAGGTATTCCACATTTTGCGTGACAGAGGCATGACTGTAAAGGCCAATAAATGTAAACTTTTGGTCAATGAAGTTGAATATTTAGGTCACACGATATCAACAAATGGCATTAAACCTAAATTTGGTAACATAGAAGAAATACGCAATGCTCCTCCTCCATATGATAAAGATTCTTTACGTTCAATTTTGGGGCTATGTGAATATTATGCAAGATTTGTACCTGGCTATGCTCAAATAGTTCAACCTTTGAGGTGCCTTCTCAAGAAGGGTGTTAAATTTGAGTGGTCTGAAAATTTAAATGAGACATTTGAGAAAACTAAATTGTTAGTTATTGATGCCCCTGCATTACACCCTTTCGTTTCCAATGCCAAATCTTTTGTATCTGTGGATGTCAGTCAAAGAGGACTTGGTGCAGTATTTGGACAATGGGTCGATGGTAGAGAAATCACTATTGCCTTCGCCTCACGTGCCCTGACTGTCACTGAGTGCAACTACAGTACGATCAAGCGTGAAGCCCTTGCCATTGTATGGGCAGTTCAAAAATGTAAAACATACATTTGGGGTAATCAGTGCAAAATTTTCACTGACCACAAGCCGTTAGTTTCATTACTTTCTGGCAATGGGTTAGGCAAATCTTCTGCAAGATTAGTCAGATTGCTTTCCAAACTACAGGAATACAACCTGATAATAAAATACATTCAAGGAGGCAAGAACATTCGAGCTGATTGTCTTTCCCGAATTCCTCTATCTGACTGCAGTGACGGTGAAGATGATACGAACAAAGATTGTGTAGTTGGGTTGTTAGATGTTGTTCATTCATGTAATGGGAACATATCTCAAGATGAGTGGGCATCCGCAATGTCATCTGACGAAACACTTAGGAAAGTTGAAGTGTTTATTAATAGTAAATGGCCTTGTGGTAAAAACTTAGGTGATGAGCTGAGACATTTCGCACAAGTCAGTGAGGAGTTATATTTTGAAAATGGTGTTTGCATAAGGAATTGTTTGTTTGTTCCCCTAGTTTCTCTCAGAGAAAGGATTATAAAAATTGGGCACGAAGGTCATCTAGGAATCTCTGCCACTTGCAAGAAATTAAAAGAAATCTATTGGTGCCAGGCATAGATAAGCAAGTAGCTACATTTATAGACAATGGCCCAAATTGTGTTGTTTCCGATAAGCATTGGAAGACCAGTAAGAAACCGTTATTGACGGTTCCATTTTCTGATTTCCCATGGGAAAAACTTGCATTAGATTTTTCAGGACCTTTTCTCGTGTTACCTGCTGAAAAAAAATACTGTTTGGTTGCTATTGATTATCATTCCAAATGGATATATTATTCTTTTACAAATGCAGCCAATTCTTCCACGGTTATTTCTTTTCTTCAAACGTTGTTTAGAGTTGAAGGTATTTCCAAATGTGTTATTACTGACAATGGACAACCTTTTCTTTCACACCAGGTTTCTAAGTTTATGGAAGACTATGGGCCCGATTCACAGAATTAACTTAAGACAAAATCCTAAACTTACTACTTTTGGTATTCACAGAATGCATTTACTACTTTTGGTATTCACAGAATGCACTTACCACTTTTGGTATTCACAGAATGGATTTACGACTACTAACTTTACGTCCGCACTCGGGCCGGAAATTCCGGCCCGGAGGCGGAGCTTCCGGGCCGGAGCCGGGGCTTCCGGGCCAGGTCGGGCCAGGTTACTCAACCAGCCAGGTCGGCGATAAGATCACAAAACATGTGATAATGCACGTTAGCAGCAGGATTCTAACACCTGCTCTTACCTGGTGTAAAGTAGGACGACAACCGGCACCAGTCAAGGGAGCACTGCCCATAGCCACACATGAAGAACAACAGATGCCCTGGAGCAACTGAACATGCAGCCCGGAGCCCCAATAGGGCAACAACACCCACTGCCACCACCCCCAGGACCCCACCCCCCCAGGCCCCACCCCGGGCACCCCCCACCCCCTCCTTTGGACAAAGATATTGCACATCAACTCCACAAAATCACAAACCAAACAATGCGCCTGAAGTCGCACAATCACAACACATAACATACATGTGTGGTCAGAAAAAGGGAAATCATATATTCATCTCATAATATCCAAATAATATGTTTATTACAGAATAAACCCAAAACTACAATTCTGAAGAGTCATGCCGGGTCTTCTCAGGACATTCTGTAAGTCACAGCCTGCAAGATAGAAATTTAGATAAGAAGGTGTGTCATGCGCTCATCAAAGTACAGAGAGAGAGAGCAAAAGAGACAGAGATAGAGATAAGAAGAGAAAGGGAGAGAGAGAGAGAGAGAGAGAGAGTGAGAGAGTGAGAGAGAAAGAGAGAGAGACTGAGAGAGAAAGGAAGAAAGAGAGAGTGAAAGAGAGAGAGAAAGAGACAGAGAGAAAGTGAGAGTGAGCGAGAAAGAGAGAGTGAGAGAGAGAGAAAGAGAGCGAGAGAGTGAGAGAGTGTGAGAGAAAGAGAGAGTGAGAGAGAAAGAGAGAGAGAAAGAGAGAGAGAGAGAGAGAGAGAGAGAGAGAGAGAGAGAGAGAGAGAGAGAGAGAGAGAAAGAGAGAGTGGGCGAGAAAGAGAGATTGAGAGAGAACAAGAGAGAGAGAGAGAGGGAGAGAGGGAGAGTGAAAGAGAGAGAGAAGGAGAGAGAGTGCCGACACTGCGGACCCAGGCCTCACTGCTCATCTGCTGCCACTGGTGTGTCTCCAACCACGTGCCGGTATACACTGCAGTCCCCCAGCTCCCTTATCTGAAACATTTTCCAGAGACATGAATGGCAGAGTCCATACAGTTGCACGCGCCATCATCGCTTGCCCACCCCTGCGCACACAGGGATGGCCAACGCGATTTTGATTCTTGCTCAATACCCTGGCAGAGGCGCACTCGCTGATGCTGACTTCATGGACCACAATGCTTTGGGGTAACACGCTGGTAGGACGAGCAGTGTGCGACCAATTGGATTCATGTTTATATTCAGGCTCCCTTGAGCCGGTGGGGCTGACGAGCTCATGGTTACGCACCTGCGTGCCACGAGCGGTACCGGACCTGAAAAGAATTTTTGGCACCCTACGCAGCAACCCTACATACATGCCTATTCCCTGCTGACGAGAGAGGTAATGACCTCAAAACACGTGTCCAGGGATGGCCAACGCGATTTTGATTCTTGCTCAATACCCTGGCAGAGGCGCACTCGCTGATGCTGACTTCATGGACCACAATGCTTTGGGGTAACACGCTGGTAGGATGAGCAGTGTGCGACCAATTGGATTCATGTTTATATTCAGGCTCCCTTGAGCCGGTGGGGCTGACGAGCTCATGGTTACGCACCTGCGTGCCACGAGCGGTACCGGACCTGAGAAGAATTTTTGGCAGCCTACGCAGCAACCCTACATACATGCCTATTCCCTGCTGACGAGAGGTAATGACCTCGAAACACGTGTCCAGGGATGGCCAACGCGATTTTGATTCTTGCTCAATACCCTGGCAGAGTCGCACTCACTGATGCTGACTTCATGGACCACAATGCTTTGGGGTAACACGCTGGTAGGACGAGCAGTGTGCGACCAATTGGATTCATGTTTATATTCAGGCTCACTTGAGCCGGTGGGGCTGACGAGCTCATGGTTACGCACCTGCGTGCCACGAACGGTACCGGACCTGAGAAGAATTTTTGGCAGCCTACGCAGCAACCCTACATACATGCCTATTCCCTGCTGACGAGAGGTAATGACCTCGAAACACGTGTCCAGGGATGGCCAACGCGATTTTGATTCTTGCTCAATACCCTGGCAGAGGCGCACTCGCTGATGCTGACTTCATGGACCACAATGCTTTGGGGTAACACGCTGGTAGGATGAGCAGTGTGCGACCAATTGGATTCATGTCTATATTCAGGCTCCCATGACCCGGTGGGGCTGACGAGCTAATGGTTACGCACCTACGTGCCACGAGCGGTACTGGACCTGAGAAGAATTTTTGGCAGCCTACGCAGCAACCCTACATACATGCCTATTCCCTGCTGACGAGAGGTAATGACTTCGAAACACGTGTCCTGGGATGGCCAACGCGATTTTGATTCTTGCTCAATACCCTGGCAGAGGCACACTCGCTGATGCTGACTTCATGGACCACAATGCTTTGGGGTAACACGCTGGTAGGACGAGCAGTGTGCGACCAATTGGATTCATGTTTATATTCAGGCTCCCTTGAGCCGGTGGTGCTGGCGAGCTCATGGTCATGCACCTGCGTGCCACGAGCGGTACCGGACCTGAGAAGAATTTTTGGCAGCCTACGCAGCAACCCTACATACATGCCTATTCCCTGCTGACGAGAGGTAATGACCTCGAAACACGTGTCCAGGGATTGCCAACGCGATTTCGATTCTTGCTCAATACCCTGGCAGAGGCACACTCGCTGATGCTGACTTCATGGACCACAATGCTTTGGGGTAACACGCTGGTAGGACGAGCAGTGTGCGACCAATTGGATTCATGTTTATATTCAGGCTCCCTTGAGCCGGTGGGGCTGACGAGCTCATGGTTACGCACCTGCGTGCCACGAGCGGTACCGGACCTGAGAAGAATTTTTGGCAGCCTACGCAGCAACCCTACATACATGCCCATTCCCTGCTGACGAGAGGTAATGACCTCGAAACACGTGTCCAGGGATGGCCAACGCGATTTTGATTTTTGCACAATACCCTGGCAGAGGCGCACTCGCTGATGCTGACTTCATGGACCACAATGCTTTGGGGTAACACGCTGGTAGGACGAGCAGTGTGCGACTAATTGGATTCATGTCTATATTCAGGCTCCCTTGAGCCGGTGGGGCTGACGAGCTCATGGTTACGCACCTGCGTGCCACGAGCTGTACCGGACCTGAGAAGAATTTTTGGCAGCCTACGCAGCAACCCTACGTACATGCCTATTCCCTGCTGACGAGAGGTAATGACCTCGAAACACGTGTCCAGGGATGGCCAACGCGATTTGGATTCTTGCTCAATACCCTGGCAGAGGCGCACTCGCTGATGCTGACTTCATGGACCACAATGCTTTGGGGTAACATGCTGGTAGGACGAGCGGTGTGCGACCAATTGGGTTCATGTTTATATTCAGGCTCCCTTGCGCCGGTGAGGCTGACGTGCTCATGGTTACGCACCTGCGTGCCACGAGCGGTACCGGACCTGAGAAGAATTTTTGGCAGCCTATGCAGCAACCCTACATACATGCCTATTCCCTGCTGACGAGAGGTAATGACCTCGAAACACGTGTCCAGGGATGGCCAACGCGATTTTGATTCTTGCTCAATACCCTGGCAGAGGCGCACTCGCTGATGCTGACTTCATGGACCACAATGCTTTGGGGTAACACGCTGGTAGGACGAGCAGTGTGCGACCAATTGGATTCATGTTTATATTCAGGCTCCCTTGAGCCGGTGGGGCTGACGAGCTCATGGTTACACACCTGCGTGCCATGAGCGGTACCGGACCTGAGAAGAATTTTTGGCAACCTACGCAGCAACCCTACATACATGCCTATTCCCTGCTGACGAGAGGTAATGACCCCGAAACACGTGTCCAGGGATGGCCAACGCGATTTGGATTCTTGCTCAATACCCTGGCAGAGGAGCACTCGCTGATGCTGACTTCATGGACCACAATGCTTTGGGGTAACACGCTGGTAGGACGAGCAGTGTGCGACCAATTGGATTCATGTTTATATTCAGGCTCCCTTGAGCCGGTGGGGCTGACGAGCTCATGGCTACGCACCTGCGTGCCACGAGCGGTACCAGACCTGAGAAGAAATTTTGGCAGCCTACGCAGCAACCCTACATACATGCCTATTCCCTGCTGACGAAAGGTAATGACCTCGAAACACGTATCCAGAGATGGCCAACGCAATTTTGATTCTTGCTCAATACCCTGGCAGAGGCGCACTCGCTGATGCTGACTTCATGGACCACAATGCTTTGGGGTAACACGCTGGTAGGATGAGCAGTGTGCGACCAATTGGATTCATGTTTATATTCAGGCTCCCTTGAGCCGGTGGGGCTGACGAGCTCATGGTTACGCACCTGTGTGCCACGAGCGGTACCGGACCTGAGAAGAATTTTTGGCAGCCTACGCAGCAACCCTACATACATGCCTATTCCCTGCTGACGAGAGGTAATGACCTCGAAACACGTGTCCAGGGATGGCCAAAGCGATTTTGATTCTTGCTCAATACCCTGGCAGAGGCGCACTCGCTGATGCTGACTTCATGGACCACAATGCTTTGGGGTAACACGCTGGTAGGACGAGCAGTGTGCGACCAATTAGATTCATGTTTATATTTAGGCTCCCTTGAAGGGTGGGGCTGACGAGCTCATGGTTACGCACCTGCGTGCCACGAGCGGTACCGGACCTGAGAAGAATTTTTGGCAGCCTACGCAGCAACCCTACATACATGCCTATTCCCTGCTGACGAGAGGTAATGACCTCGAAACACGTGTCCAGGGATGGCCAACACGATTTTGATTCTTGCTCAATATCCTGGCAGAGGCACACTCGCTGATGCTGACTTCATGGACCACAATGCTTTGGGGTAACACGCTGGTAGGACGAGCAGTGTGCGACCAATTGGATTCATGTTTATATTCAGGCTCCCTTGAGCCGGTGGGGCTGACGAGCTCATGGTTACGCACCTGCGTGCCACGAGCTGTACCGGACCTGAGAAGAATTTTTGGCAGCCTACGCAGCAACCCTACATACATGCCTATTTCCTGCTGACGAGAGTTAATGACCTCGAAACACGTATCCAGTGATGGCCAACGCGATTTTGATTCTTGCTCAATACCCTGGCAGAGGCACACTCGCTGATGCTGACTTCATGGACCACAATGCTTTGGGGTAACACGCTGGTAGGACGAGCAGTGTGCGACCAATTGGATTCCTGTTTATATTCAGGCTCCCTTGAGCCGGTGGGGCTGATGAGCTCATGGTTACGCACCTGCGTGCCACGAGCAGTACCAGACCTGAGAAGAATTTTTGGCAGCCTACGCAGCAACCCTACATACATGCCTATTCCCTGCTGACGAGAGGTAATGACCTCGACACACGTGTCCAGGGATGGCCAACGCGATTTGGATTCTTGCTCAATACCCTGGCAGAGGCGCACTCGCTGATGCTGACTTCATGGACCACAATGCTTTGGGGTAACACGCTGGTAGGACGAGCAGTGTGCGACCAATTGGATTCATGTTTATATTCATGCTCCCTTGAGCCGGTGGGGCTGACGAGCTCATGGTTACGCACCTGCGTGCCATGAGCGGTTCCAGACCTGAGAAGAATTTTTGGCAGCCTACACAGCAACCCTACATACATGCCTATTCCCTGCTGACGAGAGGTAATGACCTCGAAACACGTGTTCAGAGATGGCCAACGCGATTTGGATTCTTGCTCAATACCCTGGCAGAGGCGCACTCGCTGATGCTGACTTCATGGACCACAATGCTTTGGGGTAACACGCTGGTAGGACGAGCAGTGTGCGACCAATTGGATTCATGTTTATATTCAGACTCCCTTGAGCCGGTGGGGCTGACGAGCTCATGGTTACGCACCTGCGTGCCACGAGCGGTACCGGACCTGAGAAGAGTTTTTGGCAGCCTACACAGCAACCCTACATACATGCCTATTCCCTGCTGACGAGAGGTAATGACCTCGACACACGTGTCCAGGGATGGCCAACGCGATTTGGATTCTTGCTCAATACCCTGGCAGAGGCGCACTCGCTGATGCTGACTTCATGGACCACAATGCTTTGGGGTAACACGCTGGTAGGACGAGCAGTGTGCGACCAATTGGATTCATGTTTATATTCATGCTCCCTTGAGCCGGTGGGGCTGACGAGCTCATGGTTACGCACCTGCGTGCCATGAGCGGTTCCAGACCTGAGAAGAATTTTTGGCAGCCTACACAGCAACCCTACATACATGCCTATTCCCTGCTGACGAGAGGTAATGACCTCGAAACACGTGTTCAGAGATGGCCAACGCGATTTGGATTCTTGCTCAATACCCTGGCAGAGGCGCACTCGCTGATGCTGACTTCATGGACCACAATGCTTTGGGGTAACACGCTGGTAGGACGAGCAGTGTGCGACCAATTGGATTCATGTTTATATTCAGACTCCCTTGAGCCGGTGGGGCTGACGAGCTCATGGTTACGCACCTGCGTGCCACGAGCGGTACCGGACCTGAGAAGAGTTTTTGGCAGCCTACGCAGCAACCCTACATACATGCCTATTCCCTGCTGATGAGAGGTCATGACCTCAAAACACGTGTCCAGGGATGGCCAACGCGATTTTGATTCTTGCTCAATACCCTGGCAGAGGCGCACTCGCTGATGCTGACTTCATGGACCACAATGCTTTGGGGTAACACGCTGGTAGGACGAGCAGTGTGCGACCAATTGGATTCATGTTTATATTCAGACTCCCTTGAGCCGGTGGGGCTGACGAGCTCATGGTTACGCACCTGTGTGCCACTAGCGGTACCGGACCTGAGAAGAATTTTTGGCAGCCTACGCAGCAACCCTACATACATGCCTATTCCCTGCTGACGAGAGGTAATGACCTCGAAACACGTGTCCAGGGATGGCCAACGCGATTTTGATTCTTGCTCAATACCCTGGCAGAGGCACACTCGCTGATGCTGACTTCATGGACCACAATGCTTTGTGGTAACACGCTGGTAGGACGAGCAGTGTGCGACCAATTGGATTCATGTTTATATTCAGGCTCCCTTGAGCCAGTTGGGCTGACGAGCTCATGGTTACGCACCTGCGTGCCACGAGCGGTACCGCACCTGAGAAGAATTTTTGGCAGCCTACGCAGCAACCCTACATGCATGCCTATTCCCTGCTGACGAGAGGTAATGACCTCGAAACACGTGTCCAGGGATGGCCAACGAGATTTTGATTCTTGCTCAATACCCTGGCAGAGGTGCACTCGCTGATGCTGACTTCATAGACCACAATGCTTTGGGGTAACACACTGGTAGGACGAGAAGTGTGCAACCACTTGGATTCATGTTTATATTCAGGCTCCCTTGAGCCGGTGGGGCTGACGAGCTCATGGTTACGCACCTGTGTGCCACGAGCGGTACCGGACCTGAGAAGAATTTTTGGCAGCCTATGCAGCAACCCTACATACATGCCTATTCCCTGCTGACGAGAGGTAATGACCTCGAAACACGTGTCAGAGGATGGCCAATGCAATTTTGATTCTAGCTCAATACCCTGGCAGAGGCGCACTCGCTGATGCTGACTTCATGGACCACAATGCTTTGGGGTAACACACTGGTAGGATGAGCAGTGTGCGACCAATTGGATTCATGTATATATTCAGGCTCCCTTGAGCCAGTGGGGCTGACGAGCTCATGGTTACGCACCTGCGTGCCACGAGCGGTACCGGACCTGAGAAGAATTTTTGGGCAGCCTACGCAGCAACCCTACATACATGCCTATTCCCTGCTGACGAGAGGTAATGACCTCGAAACACGTGTCCAGGGATGGCCAACGCGATATTGATTCTTGCTCAATACCCTGGCAGAGGCGCACTCGCTGATGCTGACTTCATGGACCACAATGCTTTGGGGTAACACGCTGGTAGGACGAGCAGTGTGCGACCAATTGGATTCATGTTTATACTCAGGCTCCCTTGAGCCGGTGGGGCTGACGAGCTCATGGTTCCGCACCTGCGTGCCACGAGCGGTACCGGACCTGAGAAGAATTTTTGGCAGCCTACGCAGCAACCCTACATACATGCCTATTCCCTGCTGACGAGAGGTAATGACCTCGAAACACGTGTCCAGGGATGGCCAACGCGATTTTGATTCTTGCTCAATACCCTGGCAGAGGCGCACTCGCTGATGCTGAATTCATGGACCACAATGCTTTGGGGTAACACGCTGGTAGGACGAGCAGTGTGCGACCAATTGGATTCATGTTTATATTCAGGCTCCCTTAAGCCGGTGGGGCTGACGAGCTCATGGTTACGCACCTGCGTGCCACGAGCGGTACCGGACTTGAGAAGAATTTTTGGCAGCCTACGCAGCAACCCTACATACATGCCTATTCCCTGCTGACGAGAGGTAATGACCTCGAAACACGTGTCCAGGGATGGCCAACGCGATTTTGATTCTTGCTCAATACCCTGGCAGAGGCGCACTCGCTGATGCTGACTTCATGGACCACAATGCTTTGGGGTAACACGCTGGTAGGACGAGCAGTGTGCGACCAATTGGATTCATGTTTATATTCAGGCTCCCTTGAGCCGGTGAGGCTGATGAGCTCATGATTACGCACCTGCGTGCCATGAGCGGTACCGGACCTGAGAAGAATTTTTGGCAGCCTACGCAGCAACCCTACATACATGCCTATTCCCTGATGACGAGAGGTAATGACCTCGAAACACGTGTCCAGGCATGGCCAACGCGATTTTGATTCTTGCTCAATACCCTGGCAGTGGCGCACTCGCTGATGCTGACTTCATGGACCACAATGCTTTGGGGTAACACGCTGGTAGGGCGAGCAGTGTGCGACCAATTGGATTCATGTTTATATTTAGGCTCCCTTGAGCCGGTGGGGCTGACGAGCTCATGGTTACACAACTGCGTGCCACGAGCGGTACCGGACCTGAGAAGAATTTTTGGCAGCCTACGCAGCAACCCTACATACATGCTTATTCCCTGCTGACGAGAGGTAATGACCGTGAAACACGTGTCCAGGGATGGCCAACACGATTTTGATTCTTGCTCAATACCCTGGCAGAGGCGCACTCGCTGATGCTGACTTCATGGACCACAATGCTTTGGGGTAACACACTGGTAGGACGAGCAGTGTGCGACCAATTGGATTCATGTTTATATTCAGGCTCCCTTGAGCCGGTGGGGCTGACGAGCTCATGGTTACGCACCTGCGTGCCACGAGCGGTACTGGACCTGAGAAGAATTTTTGGCAGCCTACGCAGCAACCCTACATACATGCCTATTCCCTGCTGACGAGAGGTAATGACCTCGAAACACGTGTCCTGGGATGGCCAACGCGATTTTGATTCTTGCTCAATACCCTGGCAGACGCGCACTCGCTGATGCTGACTTCATAGACCACAATGCTTTGGGGTAACACGCTGGTAGGATGAGCAGTGTGCGACCAATTGGATTCATGCACCCCAGCACCCCTGCTGCCCAGCGGGCATTGCCCACCCCGGCGCAACCAGGCCTCACTGTCTCCAAGAGGGCCCACCACATGCCGGTGGGAGCTCCAAGCCCAGGGCCCGCGACCATGGCACCCACCACATCATGCAGCCCTGCACTGTGGGCCACCAGGTCACACACTTGATTCTGGGTCTTGATTTCGCAATGGCAGAGAACATATCAGTGCACACGGCATCATCGCAGGCTGTACACCCGCTCAGCTTTTGAGGTGCCACTAACTCTGTGAACCGCAAGGTATCGCCACGTGGCAGGAGGCCCACACTGTGGTCCAGCAGGGCTCACACTAATCCTTGCCAGTCTGGACTGCCAGGATAGCGCATCATTGCAGGCTGCACACCCACTCAGCACTTTAGGTGCCCCTACCTCAGTGCACTGAAAGACACGGTCCCATGATGGTGTGCCTGTGCCTGCCACAGTATATCCGGTGCCACCAAGTCTGTGCACCGCTAGCCATGGACCCCTTATGATTGAGTCCCATGGTGCGTATGCCATCATATCACACCAGCACTGGGCAATGTGAGTAGGCAGGGCCCTAGGCCCTCATGCATAAATGATAACCACACAGAGACACCCAGTTAGAGAGTGGAAATGGCATCCAGCACATGCGCCAGGCCCTTTTTATTGGCAGGGTCACATGTCCTGTGACGCCTGTGCTGTATGGGTGTGGTGTGGGTGTAAACCAGCCGTGAGGGAGTGGCTATGGCATGCTGACAACTAGACCTGTGAGTAGCAGATCCCTACAGGGAAGACCTGGGACATGTAGCGTTGTCGTCCACCCCTGCGAGCGTAAGCGGCGTGGGCTGTCCTGGCAGATGCCAGTCCAGCGTAAGGGTGTGAACAATGACCCCGGGGCTTTGGTCGTGTTTCTGTCCTGGGCAGGACAAGGAAGTAACTAATGGATGTGTCCCTGTTGTAGTGTGGGCGCCACCCGGACCGCAATCGGCAATGTGTCACCCTGTGACCCAAGTCCCACAACATGACCAACATGGACGTAAGGCGAAATCACTGACCCTACATTTATCCATACTTGAAAGATCATAGACATGACATCTGTGTTAACATTAATGTTTATTGCACATTCAGTGGAGTGTTGCAGCTGGAAAAGTACAGGGCCATACAAACCCCACTTAACATTGTTGGCCCGTGGAAGGCCAGCCAGAGTCCTTCAGGGAATGACAAGTATATCAGAAGAGGAGGAGTTCAGTCCACAGTCTGATAGCTGTGTCATGGGTGACCAAACAGAATATGGCAGTCCATGTCGAGGTCCAAGGTGAGTGTCGCAGAGTGCATTGGGGACAGTGGAAGGTGATGATGCAGAGGGCAGAACCAAGCAGAAACAGGCCACATGGCGGAGATGAATGCTACTGCGTCCTTCTGACCACAAAGGCAGATTCATCTGCATCTTCGTCCTCTGCTGTTGAATGTGCTTCATATGTGGGTGGTGGTGTTCTGTCTCCAGCACTGTGTGGCAGTGAAACCTCAGGGGCCAGAGGTGGAATGTCTGCCGCACTGTGTGGCACTGACACATCAGGGGCCGGAGATGTAGATTGGGTGGTAGCAGCAGCATGCATCAGCACCAGGCCTTGTGGCAGCAATGCCATGAGGAAGGTCTTAAGGGCATTGAGAGACCCATCTACCTCCTGCTGGTGTGCAGCCATGGCAGCCGCTCTTTCCGCCTGCGTCCACTCCATGTTTTCCATGATCCTCTGCATGTGTCCCAACTCCTGGGCAAGATCGCTGGAGGCATTATAACTAGACAGTTGTTCTTGTCTCAGAGTCAGGACTCTGGCGATGTCAGCCATGGTTCATTGGAGAGCATGGAGCGGACCGTGGGTGTCTGTTAGGGACTGTGAGTGGTCCCTGATGGGACTTAGACACCCACATATGGCATCTAGTTTGGCTGCCATGCGGTCAAACCCCACCTGCACCTGTTCAGCCAGCTTCTTCTGGCACCCCAACACATGGCATTGGAAGGCCATGTGTTGGTCATGGGGGTCCTGGGAGGCAGCCGTGGTGGTGGGGGCTGCCTGCTGTGTGTTCTGTGCAGGGGGTGGGTTCTCCTCGTGGCAGCTGGGCTGCCCTGCTCCTGGAAGTGGGCTGCAGAGGCTCTCCACAAGCTGTTGGAGGTGTGGTAGTCCTCTTCGTCATCAGAGAAGAGAGGTTCGGCCTGCTCTGCAGGAGGTGTTGGATTTCCCCCTCCAATGTGAAGGGAAGATGCAGTATACCATTTTGTTCACATGTATGTTGATGCATTGTAATTGTTGACATTCAGACTGCAAGACAGTGTACATTGTGACTGTTTGGGGGGGATCTGCCTATTTGATGCGGGACAGTGGACATTCTGACAACATCACAGATGTGTGTTTGTACTTGTACATTGTAAACTCACATTTCCCTGCAATGCCAAATGTGATTGGCCAGTTTCTACGCACATGTGGCACCAGTTGTGTACTCTGTTCTGTTGTGGGCGTGTTGCGGTTTGTACCACTTCATTGTCAATGTTGATGTGCTCTGCATGTAATGTGTGTGTGTCACATTTTGGGGGAGTCACCCCTGCAGCTCTGATTTAGCTGCCCCTTATCCCTTACATGCAGTGTGCATCTGGCTTCTGTGCGTATGCAGTGCTGAGATGCTGCATACTTGGGTGCATTGGTCTCTTGGTGGGAGTTGGGGGTCTGGGCCATGGTTTGTCCGCAGATGTGCTATGCTTAATTGTGCATGTGTGCTATTGTGCCCATCTCCCCCTGTCCCCCAGTCACTGGTCGTTACTCACCCTGTTGCTGTTGTATCTGGTCATGTTGAGCAGTGTCTGGGCCCCCAACTCCTGCCACCGTCTCCCCACTGTTGACTGTGGACACCATTTCCTCCATCTCGTTCAGCTCCTCCTGTGGCGCGGGACTCCCACCTCCAGTCTGCATTGTTGCCTTCTGGTTGTTTGCGAGTTTTTGCTTGGTTTTGCCAGTGCCTCTTGACCTCTTCTATTGTCTTCTTCAGCACTCCGACTGCATTCACCTTGTCCAGGATGGTCTGGCATATTCCATTTTTAGTTGCCAGTGACACAGTTGAGGTGAGGAACAGTAGTTGATGGTGTTCTATCGCCTCCATGATCAGGATCCTGTTTTCCTGCGGACTGAACCGCTTCTTCCCACTCTTCTTGTCCTTGCCCTTCCCTGACCCCGAGGTCCCAGGCTGGTCCTCCGGGTTGCTTGTGGGGTTCTGGTTGTCCTTTGTACTTGCTCCGGCTACGTCCGTTGTGATTCGCTGTTGTTTGGCTTTTGTTTCAATGTTTTTTTTCTACTTTTATAGTGCACTTTCCGACATGACGCGTGTTGCAGATCTGTGGCTGGTTTTCGCTGATTTTTGTATCGCGATTGCCGTCATCACTTCTATTTTCGCATTTGAGTTTCGCATTTTTGGGGCGGCGCGTTGATTTTAACGCGTTCATTTGACGCGTTATCGTGAGACTATCGCATGGTACCACCATGTTGGGAATACCACGTTAACACGGTGTTATTTTACCGCGATGGACTGCGATGTGAAGAGTTGCGTTAAGCTAATTTTTGCGGTAGTTATCACACGTTCTTGAGAATATGCCCCTCAGATTCTTTTACTATTCTTTTTCATCTACACTACAGGTCTATCTCTCTCACTGTCATTTGGGGGCTGCTCGCTGTGTGTTCTGTGCAGGGGGTGGGTTCTTCTCGTGGCAGCTGGGCTGCCCTTCTCCTGGAAGTGGGCTGCGGAGGCTCTCCACGAGCTGTTGGGGGGCATCCGAGTTGAAGGTGTGGTAGTCCTCTTCGTCATCAGAGAAGAGAGGTTCTGCCTGCTCTGCAGGAGGTGTTTGATTTCCCCCTCCAATGTGAAGGGGAGATGCAATATAACACATTGTAAACTCACATTTCCCTGCAATGCCAAATGTGATTGGCCAGTTTCTACACACTTGCGGCACCAGTTGTGTCCTCTGTTCTGTTGTGGACGTGTTGCGGTTTGTACCACATCGTTGTCAATGTTGATGTGCTCTGCATGTATTATGTGTGTGCCACATTTTGGGGGAGTCACCCCTGCAGCTCTGATTTAGCTGCCCCTTATCCCTTACATGCAGTGTGCCTCTGGCTTCTGTGCTTATGCTGTGCTGAGATGTTGCATACTTGAGTGCATTGGTCTCTTGGTGGGAGTTGGGGGTCTGGGCCATGATTTGTCTGCAGTTGTGCTATGCTTAATTGTGCATGTGTGCCATTGTGCCCATCTCCCCCTGTCCCCCAGTCACTGCTCGTTACTCACCCTGTTGCTGTTGTATCTGGTCATGTTGAGCAGTGTCTGGGCCCCCAACTCCTGCCACCGTCTCCCCACTGATGACTGTGGACACCATTTCCTCCATCTCATTCAGCTCCTCCTATGGCGCGGGACTCCCGCCTCCAGTCTGCATTGTTGCCTTCCGGTTGTTTGCGAGTTTTTGCTTGGTTTTGCCAGTGCCTCTTCACCTCTTCCATTGTCCTCTTCAGCACTCCGACTGCATTCACCATGTCCGGGATGGTCTGGCATATTCCATTTTTAGTTGCCAGTGACACAGTGGAGGTGACGAACAGTAGTTGATGGTGTTCTATCACCTTCATGATCAGGATCCTGTTTTCCTGCAAACTGAACCGCTTCTTCCCACTCTTCTGGTCCTTGCCCTTCCCTGACCCTGAGGTCCCAGGCTGGTCTTCCGGGGGGGGCTTTTGGGGTTCTGGTTGTCCTCTGTCCTCTGTACGTCCATTGTGCTTCGTTGTTGTTTGGCTTTTGTTTGAATGTTTTATTTCTACTTTTATAGTGCACTTTCCGACATGACGCATGGGTATTGCAGGCCTGTGGCTGGTTTTCGCTGATTTTTGTATCGCGATTGACATCATCACTTCTATTTTCGCGTTTGTGTTTCGTGTTTTTGCGGCGGCGCGTTGATTTTAACGCGTTCATTTGATGCGTTATCGTGAGACTATCGCATGCTACCACCGTGTTGGGAATACCACGTTAACACGTTGTTATTTTACCTCGATGGACTGCGATGTGAAGAGTTGCGCTAAGCTAATTTTGCGGTAGTTATCACACGTTCTTGAGAATATGCCCCTCAGATTCATTTACTATTCTTTCTCATCTACACTACAGGTCTATCTCTCTCAATCTTATTTGGGTCAGGTCCCAGAGTCATCTTCTGACCGCCTCCTCCACCATGCCCTACACAAGCTAGCACTGCTCAGGGGTGAGGTGGTGCTGCTTAGGCATGGGCAGCAGAAACTGGATCCGGAAGCGGCAGGCATAAAAACCGAACTAGGTGCCCTCAAAGCCTTTTTTTATTGTACACTTGTTTTTTGTCCCCAGAGCCACTTTGGTGCAATTTGGTACAATTACTGGACTGCAGAAAGAGGCAAGTAACCTGCTGAACAGCAAATACATGGCAAGGATTGTCCGGCAGGTAAAATCTAGGGGAAAAAGTCAATATACTGTTTAATATGTGACAATTTCAGAAGACAACTTCTTGTCTCCCTCTCATCCAAAACCGCAATAGTAATATATGCTAACTAGTAATGCAAAGCAGATGATGACGAAGAAAAAACTAAAGCCGATTTACAGTTATCTTTGAAACCCACTCTGTCCACCAACAATAGGCCCACCTTCCTCCCCAAACAAAAAAGTGACCCTTTAACCCTTTCCCCAACTTCCCTCCCCACCCTCTCCACCTACAACAGGCTCTCACACCAAAAAAAACAAGTGTACAATAAAAAAAGGCTTTGAGGGCACGTAGTTCAGTTTTTATGCCTGCCGCTTCCGGATCCAGTTTCTGCTGCCCATGCCTAAGCAGCACCACCTCACCCCTGAGCAGTGCTAGCTTGAGTAGGCCATGGTGGAGCAGGCAGTCGGAAGATGACAAGGAGGGGGCTGGTGGTGTTCCAGGCAGCAGTAGACCCTGTCTGCAGGGGGCACCAGCGTTGGCATGGCCGGGTTAAAGTCGGGCCTGGCTGGAGGCCCAAGGAGCTGGAGGCCTGTGCGTCCTCCTCTTCCTACTACAATGCCACCTGCTGGTGATTTTTAGTTGGCATGACCTCCAACTTTTGGCCTCACAGCCGGGCAGCTATCTCCTGCTGAATTAGTGGTTGCTGGCCAGCTCCACCAACTGGAGTAGCTATATCAAGAAAGTAAAAACAAAAACATGAATTACGAAGCTCCGGTAAAACTGTTTTTTATACTGTCTATAGTGGTACAGTAGAAGAACATTGCTAGTCCCCTAGGGCCATTGGAATTTAATCTGGTTGTGGTGATTAGTCACAGGGCCAGGTTTTTCCCACACATGCATCACATAATGCAATAGCACAGACTACAAGGAATTAATACAGATCATCAACAGAATAAAAAAAGTAATTTTACTTTAAAGGATGTCAAAGTGAAACTGAACAGACACTTTATGTATGTTAATAAATGAATTAGCTGCCATTAATTAGTAAGGCATATATATGCTGCACAATTAATACTTGAATATGCAACATTAATAAAGCCGTGCTGGCAGGTCTGCTACTATGCAGCCTGTTTTGGGGGGTTGCTGTAGCATGTGATGTTATTAACTTGTAATTCCAATGGCCCTGCTCTTCTCCAACTCCCTCTTCAATTCTACCCTGAGTCTAAACTTAGCGGCGGATAAAGTCCGACAGATGGGATACTCTGTCATACATGTGGTGAAAAACAGATATCCCATCCCCGTATTACAGCAGACAGTGCATAGGACATAAACAATACATTCTAGTACAGTGAACGGGATAGATATTTTATTCACCAAGTTTGTCACAGAGTATCCCATTCGACAAACTCTAAATCAGGCACTTAGTCCCACATTACACCCTGGCCTCCTTTACAAATTATTTCCAACAAATATCTTTACTTGGAAGTGAGGAAAGTTAAGTCTAAAGAGAGGTAAATTATAGGGATTGGTCTAGGTAGAGGTTTATCTAAGGAATAGTTGGTTATCACTTATTTTGTACTATGCTTTTGCTTAGTCACATTGAGTGATGGAAGAAAAAAATTGGAATCGAAAATCCGAAATGGAAGCCATGAAATGTAAGTCCTTTCGGCAAAGAAAGTGAAGTACTAGTAGGTGACTGAGTTGACTCTGGGAAACACACCTTGTCTTCTGTTTGTATGTATTGCGGACTTTGTCTTGCTGCAGCAGATGCACATTTTACCACCTGCTCTGCAGCAATGAATTAAACCCTGCTGCAGTTTTAGGTAGTGAAATGCCATGGGAAGGGACTGGAGGTGGTGGACAGTTTATGTGCCTCACTTAACAAATACAGTATTGTCAATAAGAAAGCAAGGTGACTTACCCCTTTACACAGCCACCACTGGGTCTGCTCCCTCTCCCTCGACCGGCTGGGCCTCATCCGACGCCCCTGGCTGTCTTTTGCTTGTTGTGATGGCACTGGTGGTCCGTGCACCTAGAAAAAAACAGAATGCATCCATTTTAGATACCAGATTAGCCACCTAAGTGCTTATTTTGCACAAGGTACAACAGCAATCACCTCACTATAGTTAGGTTGGCTATCTGTCAGCTTCTTCTAATGAAAGTATCACTTTGGGAGGTTTGTTCATTGGTTGACAAAAGTTTAAAAAACCAGTTAGTCATTGAGTCAAAGAAAACAAAATCCTAAAGGAGGGATAAGGCTACCAAAGGATAAGAGTGAAATGCAATGAGGGGGTGGAAGGGAATGCATAGGACATATGGTATTGGTTGGTAATGGTATCTCATTCCCAGCATGCTGGACTGTCAAGGAAACTGCTTGTATAACACATAATCATGATCACTCTAGCTCTGTAATTTTTGAGTATTTGATCAAGAAAACCTTCTCAACCAACATGTTTGGTAAATGCATAGGCCTGACTGCAATCCGCCTTAAGTTACCCAAAATCTGTTCTCTTAACAGTCCTACACACAACATGTAAAAGAGGGGCGAGGGAAAGCTTACTAAACAAGCATTTGCAATGCAATCGGTCTCGCCTTTGAGACCTTATATGTATTTAGCTATGCAGCACATTAGCCTGGGTGCTGAAACATCTACTGTTCTTTAACATGGGGGAAAGTAAGCACCAAACTGCATGACACGCCAAGTATGAAAACACATGGAGAGAAATATTGCCTTTCAGTGGGAAATGGTATAGTCCAAAGCTCGGTTTTTAATATAAAATCAGGGCCTTCGGTGGTCATATCACTGAAAATACAAGATTTAAAAAAAATATTATTGTCTACGGGTGCTCGTGAAAGACAATTTCTATGGACTGGAATCTAGAGAATGCTGAAGTGATTCTGGTATTTTACTAACCTATGCTGGTCATTTTCTATCAAAAAAGTTAAATAGAGGCAGTTGCCAGAAAAATAAGAAAAAAGAAAGTCCCTCATCAGAAAACAATTCTAGTATTTTACTGACCTCTTCTGGTCGTTTTTTATCAAGACAGTTAAATAAAGGCAGATGAACAAGCAGAAAGCAATTATGGTATTTTACTGACCTCTACTGGACGTTTTCTATCAAGACAGTTAAACAGAGGCAGTTGAACAGAAAATAAACTCCCTACGCGGAAGCAGACAAGTCCGAGGGCTGATCCCCAGAGCCCACAAAGTGCATACACATATAAGTATATGCTAAAGTATATACAAGAAGTCTTGAATGCTCAACCTAAAAAACAAGAGGGGGCACTAGACAGAACCTCTTTTCTGTAAATGAGAAGTAAATGCCAAAAGCGCACGCTAGCCTGACTCCCTCACTGCCCACATTTCCACATAAGCACTAACTCGATTTCATTGAGCATTTTAATCTACACTGTTGTCAGATGAAACGTTACTGCCGAACATGACAGGTTTACATATATGCAAACAATCTTTCAACCTATACCGAAAGCTGTAATTTTACTGTCAATTGAATAATTTAGTGAAAACAAACTTTTAACTCATCAACTGCTATTCCAAGTTCCATTTTGGAGAGGCACGATTTGCCTGTAGAAAAGGGACGGAAGATGAGAGGAGCTCTGCCCGGGCCTTACTGAAGAATGAGTGTGGCTAGCGCCAGCTTGCCTGAATGTACCGGCCCCAGTGATTAAAACGCCCTCTGTGTCCCTGCGCGTGTGTTGGTAGCACCAGCGCCTCTAGGAAGAACGACCGCCCATCATCTCATAAGGCGTTACGGGCGCCATCGCGGACTCCGGCGGGAACCTTCGCATTGCGGGTCCGCACGTGGCTCCAGGACTGTTGAATGCCCAATCCTTGGCGGTGATTGGTCCTGACGCAGCGGGGGAGGACAGGGGATCCCGCTGGGCGTGCAACCTACCCACCTAAAGAATGAGAGTGCCTGGTTCGCCAGACTCCTAAATGTCAACCTCAGTGCTCCGGGCGGCCCTCATATCCTGCCACTTGCAGCTGTTGTGGAGGTCTCGACGTGCGCAACAGGAATACCCATAGCGCCCATACCGCAATTGTAACTCCCAGGTTCACGGCAGCCCACCACATCCACTGAAGCCTTGTGCACATTGCCTCCCCAGGGCAGACTGAAAGGCAGCTTGATAGTGCCTCCAGGATTCCTGCATATTCCAGCGTAATATTTGTCGACGCGACCCTTCCCTCCCTGTCACGGTCTAGTGGCAGGAGAACAACAAAGCACTATTTAGGGGGTAGGAAACCCCCCAGGCCGTGTGTGCTCTCCATACACACTGGCAGGCGGCTGTGAGTACTACCAACTACCTTGTTGCAAAGCTAACCGCTCAATTATTGTGTGGAACCATGGGAGGCAGGGGCCAACGTATTGTGCACCAGACCAAACTGGATAAACATGCATTTGTTAAGTTGAGCCAGGAACAGCTGGAACGTTCAGCGACTCCCACTGAGGAACACACTGGAAAACCGAAGGAAGAATTCACTTTACAGGATATTATGACAACGCTTAATAAGGTGCACTCCTCCCTCGAGTCAAGGACAGATACTGTCGCTACAGAACTCACGCTCATACGAGCAAACTTCCGCAAACTGAGCACCAGAGTGTCGGATGTAGAGACAACCACGGCTAGTCTCGCTATGGACACCGCTGCCCTCAAAAGACAGGTGCTGCACCTGGAAACCGAAAACAAAACCATGGTGGCGAAACTGGATGACTTTGAGGGCCGCTCCCGGTGGAACAACATGCGCATTTTCGGCGTGCCGGAGGGAACCGGGGGTCCAGCAGCGGACCTTTTTGTGGAAGACCTAATCAAAAAACATTTGAGGCCCCGGGGCTTTTCGCAGTACTTTTCAGTTGAAAGGGCCCACTGAGTCCCAGGGGGTCGGTCCAAACCAGGTGCGCCACCCAGACCTATCCTGGCCCGTATCGTCAACTTCAGAGATCGTGACCTCATTCTGCAGACTGCCAGAGTAGCTCCTCCGGTACAATACGAACACAGTACGATCTCATTCTTTCCTGACTACACAGCTGCCATACCTAAACAGAGGCATACTTTCTTTGCGATCAAGAAAGAACTCCGCGCTCGTGGCCTCAAATACTCCATGATCTTCCCCATGAGGTTGAGAGTGGTGGCTGATGGAAAGGTGTGGTTCTGCATGTCCCTGGAGGATGCCCAAGACTGGCTTGATCGCGGATGATCCGGCAGAGATCACGATCGACAGGGAGCAAGTGCGCGTCAGTCTCAGCAACAAGAGGACGAAGACAAAAGCGATGGCTCCACTAAAGTCAAGTAACCAACGAACACCACAGAACCTTTCTTAAAGACCTAGCTTCAGTCAGTGATCATGAGCTGCATAGTTTCTTGGGAGGCAAATTATGTGACGGCAATAAATCACCTGCTCAGCGTGTGTGTCCCTGACACTATGAGAACGTCGGACCGAATGCTGTGACTGGTCCCTCAACTGTTCGTAGCTTTCAATGTCATTTGCCGTGCTGCCTTCGATTGGCATGTTGGGACCTTGCAAGACTTATGTCCACCGCTGGAGATCAGTGCACGGCCGGAAGACTCACTGTGACAGAAAAGAAACGGGGGGTGGGGGGATTACCGGGGTGGATTCCACCCCCACAAAGGTATTGAACAATTGGAACTATGCACTCTGCAAGGTTGGGGAGGCGGGTAGTTTTTAAACCGTTATGCAGGGAGGGGGGTGGGGAAAATGTTTTTCGCTCTTAGCTTTCATTTGTTTTTTCTTCTTTGTTTAACGTTCAGGTTCGTGGTACAGCAATTCAATCTCCATGGGAGGCTGCACTTTCTATGTCAGGTGCAATGCTTAGACTACAACAGTTCTAATGTCACATGTAACCGCACACCCTAACCCAATTATTCCCCAGACCACACAGGTCCAGAGCCTGCCATTCATCTCCTGGAACGTGATTGGCCTTGGAGATAAGGTAAAGAGAGGCTCAGTGCTCCAATTCCTTAAACGTAGACCGCCTATGGTAGTACTTCTGCAGGAAACCCACCTTGTAGGCACCACCTGTAAGGCCCTCCACATATGGGGTTTCAAATTATTAGTGCATTCTCAATTCTCCTCGGGCTCCCGTGGGGTTGGGATTTTGATCAGGAAGCAGTCCCCCCTGATAATCAAACACACATACACCGATGTTGTATGATCAAGGCTGCTTTGCTGCTGCTGCATGTCAATGGGAGGGGCGTCCGCTCAACATAGTTACAACCTATATCCCCCGCACTCCACTCGGTAGCGCTCCCAGCGCTAGGCGCCTTTCTGCCCCGTGTCCCTGAGGGAGAGCTAATACTGGGAGGAGACTTTAACGTGACCCTTAATGATGATCTTGACCGTGCGCCCCCATGCCCACAACACCGTTCCCATTCCATTCTCACTGACTTCCTTGAGACAATGGGCCTAGTGGACGTCTGGCGATCTCACTTCCCACACAAATGCCAATTTACGTATCATTCCGGTGCCCAGAACAGTCTTTCTAAAATAGATCATGTCTTGTCCCCAGACGAGAAAGTAGGACATTTTGTGGAAATAACACACTTACTGCGAGGAATTTCAGATCACTCCCCCACCTCAGCCAAATTCACGAGGAACATATTCCCGATTTACCTAGGCTACCTCAAAAATCCTAAAATTTGGAAAGGCTTGTTCATAGCCACAAACCACTATTTTGATGAAAATGTGTTGTCGGTCCCATTGCCCCTTACTCTCTGAGAGGCATACCAAGCTGTCCTATGGGGGCAAGCCATTTCCTTAATTGCGGACTACAAAAGGGAGAAGGCACACACAGTCTCCACACTCGAACATGAGTTACAAACACTAGAAGCACAACACTCTCACGACTGCTCCGACATTAACACACATCTGCTCCAACTAAAAAAACAGGAATATAAGGAGTATTTGTGGGAAGATGCTAAAACCCGACTGACAGCCACGCGCCATACCATATATGAAGTAGGAGATAAAGCCGGCCAGCCGGCTATTGGCGTGGCTAGACAGATGGGCACGCGCAAGCCACTGGATAGCGGAACTCCGGACCACGCTGGGAGTGTTGGTAACGGACCCCCAGGTTATGGTGGATACTCTAGCGTGCCACTACTCGGAGGTTTACTCTCCAGCAGTTACGATGGACCAGGAAGAGGCAGATCTGTTCCTTAAAGACATCTGTCTCCCTATGCTGGCAGAAAACGACTCCAAAATATTAGAGTCAGAGCTCACTATCGAGTAATTAACGTTAGCAATAGGAAGTGTGCAGTCAGGAAAGGCCCTGGGACCAAATGGCTTTCCAATTGAACTATTTAAGAAAGGCGCCACTCCTCTCTACTTATTGGGTATGTACAACGCCAGCTTTGACAGTGGTGAGCTGCTTAAAGATCAGAGGACTGTAATGATTGTGGCCATACACAAACCCGGGAAACCAGCCCAGGACTGTGCTTCCTACAGACACATCTCCCTGATAAACGCAGAAGCCAAGATCTTGGCCAAAATTTTAGCAAATAGACTCACACCCAACCTCGTGACTCTAATTCACCCTGACCAGTCAGGATTTATGCCTGGCAGGAACACAGCCCTGAACTTGAGGCACGAGCAGACAGCCTTATCTCAGAGGCAATGTGTAAAGCATTTGTGAACACATACAGTAATCAAGTGACAACACTACAGCTGGACACCACACAAGTTTTATATCAAAAATAAGTATTCTTTATATAGACTTATCACAAGACCACAAATGACACAAATACACAATACTGTTACTTTAAAATGGTAGAATTTAGCTTAGTTCTCTTAAGATGGTAAATGCGACTCTCAGAGTTCAATGTACCTTAGATTTGACACGCAGGGCAACGAAAGTGTTGCAAAGACGGTGATGCGTTGAAGATCCGGTGCAAATATGGTGCTTTCTTCTTGATGAGACATGCTTCCCGGTGATGCGGTGGCACCTGATGCGACGTCGATCCTCTTCTCCGGTAGTGCGAGATGTTTCCTCATGATGCGAGCCGCGACAGGCCCTGAGACACGCTTCCCAGTGATGCGGCGGAGTCTGCGGCGACGTCGATCCTCTCCCCTGGCAATGCGAGTTGCTTCCACAATGATGCGAGCCGCGACAGGCCCTGCGACACTCTGCCAGGTGATGTGGCGGCGTCTGCGGTGACGTCGACCCTCGTCTCCTGCGATGAGCCACGACAGGCTCTACGACACGCTACCCAGTGATGCGGCAGTGTCTGCGGCGACGTCGATCCTCTTCTCCTGGCGATGCGAGGAGCTTCGGGGGACCTGCGTTGACTCAACGATTCTTTTGCGACACGCTTCCCGGAGATGCGGCGGCGTCTGCTGCGACGTCGATCCTCATCTCCGGCGATGCGAGGCACTTCGTGTTGTGAAGCGGCAGTGGCAGTTCGGCGACATGCTTCTTTTTCTTGAGTAGCGCTTCCAGCTCCTTGCGACACGCAAGTCCTCAAAAAGTCCAGTACAACTGCAGGCACTTTAAAAGAACTCTTGGGGAGCTGGGGGGTGAAGTCTGTTGTCCCTGAGACTTCAGCAGGAGGCAAACTCTTTTCCAAGCCCTTGGAGATCCTTCACAAGTTGAATGAAAATGCACACAAAGTCCTTTCTCCTTTCTTTGGCAGTCAGGCAACCACTGCAGGCCAATCCCCCAAGCGGCACTTCAGCTTAGGGATAGTCTCTCGTCTGTTTCTTCTGGTTCCACTCCTCAGCAAAGGTTTCTTCTTGTTTCCCAAAGTGATCTAAAGTTCTTGGGTTTGGGTCCCAATATTTATACCCAGTTTCTCTTTGTTCTCTGAAGGCAGAGAGGCCTTTGCCTAGTCCAAACCAGTTCTGGTCAGTCCTGGAGCACTTTGTTGATAAGACTACTTCTTTCCTTTCAGAGTGCAGGGCAGAGACATCAGACGCACCACAGGAGGTGGAGCCAGCATTGTGGAGGGAAGGCACAGGCCTATTCACTTCCCAGGTGCAACTCCTCCCACCCATCTAGATGCAGATCTCTCTATTCAGCCCTGTGCTGACTCACTCTATCTCCTGGAATTTCCCCAGCCCCTGTCCCTCAAACTCCAGACAAGGAATACACAGCCTAGCAGAGGCAGGTTTGGATGGTTAGACAAGAAAATACCTACTTTCTAAAAGTGGTATTTTCAAACACAGGATGTTAAAACCAACTTCACTAACAGATGTATTTTATCATTCTGAGTTCAGCCATACTAAATTCGAATTTCTACCATGTTCCCTGAGTCAGTTAGGATTATAAGATGTAATAATCAAACTGCCCATTCTGGCCTATGGAGAACAGGTAGCCTTGCAATAGTGAAAAACGAAAATGGCTGTAATTCACTATTAGAACATGCCACACATACCAGGGCATGTTCTACCTTATACTTACAATGCACCCTTCCCTTGGGCCTACCATAGAGGTGTCTGATATGAAGAAAACTGAAGGTTTAGGGACTGGCAAGTGGGTGCACTTGCCCAGTCAGAATGACAGTAACAGACTGCACGCAGGCTCTGCAATGGCAGGCCTTAGACATAATTTTACAGGCTGCTTCTGTGGGTGGCACAACCAGTGCTGCAAGCCCACCAGCAGTATTTGGATTACCAGCCCTGGGCACTCCTGGTGCACTGTACTAGGGTCTGACAGGTAAACCAAACCAACCAATCATGGAATCACTAATTCATACATCAATTCACAATAGGGAGAGAATATGCACTTTAGCACTGATCAGCAGTGGTAAAGTGCCCAGAGTCATAAAACTGCCAACAACAGGTCAGAAAAAATACAGGAGGAAGGCAAAAAGTTCAGGGATGACCCTGCAAAAAGGGCCAAGTCCAACACAGTCCTCACACGGTTTGGTTTCGGACCTGTATTCTGCTCGTGGGTAAAGCTACTCTATACGAACCCTCTTGCGCATGTAGTGGCGAATGGGCACATCTCTAAGGAATTCCCGTTAGGGTGAGGTACAAGACAGGGGTGCCCGCTGTCGTCACTGCTTTTCGCACTGGTTTTAGAGACGCTTGCGGCGTGGATACGACAAGACCCGGTTGTTCACAGACTCCGCTGGAAGGAGAGTTGCGAGGATTGCATATCCCTATATGCTGATGATATCCTCCTACATCTGGCTTCCCCCTACCGTTCCCTACATGGTAACCTGAATATTTGCGAGGCCTATGGAAAGCGATCAGGTTATACCATTAATTGGAGTAAATCCATACTGTATGTCTTGCACGGCCCGCCACCGCGATTGCCCACAGGCTGTGCGGTGGAAATAGCAAAGAGCAGCTTCAAATACTTGGGGATCCATATGACACCCGACTCGGAGGATTTCATGACACTAAATCTCCAAGGACACCTAAAAAGATTGCGTAGGGACACCAAACACTGGCAGGCCCTGCCGCTGACACTGTTAGGACGGGCAGCCATCTTCAAAAGGATGGCACTCCCCCGCTTTCTATATGCCCTACAGAGCACCCCCTTCTTGATCCCTGCAGTCTATTTCCGGGCCATCGAATCGGAGGGGTCTAAACTTTTGTGGAATGGGAAAACAGCCCGAATAGTGATGTCCAAATTATTTTGCTCGTGGTATAACGGGGGCATAGCATTACCCAACATTCAAATGTACTACTGGGCGTCCCAGCTGACCGTAATAAGCCAGTGGATACAGGCACCGCACACTGATCTGGCCTACCATCTAGACAGACTCACGCTAGGGACTGAGGGACTCAACCGTGCATTATATAACCCAACCAACAGAAGGCTTTGATAGGGCCAACTAAACATACAGTTCATATCTGGCACACGGTACACAGAAAGCTTGGTTGGAACAAAAAGATCACACAAGCCACACCCCTTTGGGATACGGCCATGCTGGGTAGACTGCGAAAAAGTAAAGGATTCGCACGGTGGGATGACATAGGAATATTGTATGTAGGCGATCTCTGGGCCAAGGGGAAGGTAATTCCATTTACACAACTCCAAGACCAACACGAAATGGCACCTACTGAACTGTTCCGCTATTACCAGATTCGGCGCGCACTAGAGGCAGCTATTCCACCTGACACGGTCCTCCCGGAGGCTTTCCCCCTGGAGGACAGATTATTGACTGAACACATGTATAAAAAAGCAAAATCCCTCACATATCGGAAACTTGTCAATAACCACCCTGACCCCACACAATCCCCATGGGAGAGATTGAAGTACTGGGTATTTTAGACCCAGCGGTGCAGGGGCACACACCCTATGACTTCGGGGTTTCACCCTGTTCCGGACCTACAGAAACACAGAGTCTTCTGGGTGAAGTCAAAGAATCGTTTATTGGCTGCAGACCAATGACAGGTATCCTAGAAGTACAACAGCGTGTATGTTCTCAGGAGACTGCTGAAAATCATAGGAACGGACTTCTCCTTAAGTACAAAATATCATGCTCCAGGCACACATTCCTTGGTTTACGATATGGTCATATAAAGGCATACATTACAAACGAAAAAGCAGAGTCATGATGACCATCCCACATTCCAGTTCGGCCAGCCCACAATGATTTACACAGTAAGGTTCAGATCCCATGTTTGAAGTAAATAGACCCCCCAATAAACATGAGCATCTCCTGTTTTGGGAAACAAGTCATAAAGCAAGAACAAGCAGGTGTGGAAGAGATTAGCCGGGGGATTGTGTAGAATGAAAGGATTTTATGACGGGTCAAACCCTGATGCTAATCACAGGTGGACGGAGGAAGGGGAGCTCGTGAGACCGGTTTGACCCGGGGCAGCAGAGCCAGCTGCCCAGGTCACAGAGAAGTCAGAGGGAAAGCCCATGTACTGTGAGGCCCGTATTAACTCCATCATAGCCTATGTGAGGGCAATGACAAGATGGCCACTGCTTCCAAAATGGAACCCGCGTAGTTGAGCAGAATAACGTGTACACAGTGCATTCATAGCTAGAACGATATATAAAGCACTCGTACATGCCGCATTTACCATTTGCGGTTCGCTAATACCAACATAGACAGGGGTAGGGCCCTGTCCCCTACGCGGTCCCGAATATTAAAGTACGACAGACCCTCCTTTTGCCCTTACATAGGCAATCACTATACTCATCTTAATCAGAGTCTAGGTCAATGTTCACGAAGTCATGGAGATGTTGCTGTAGCATCATCCTGTTACTTAGCTCGTCCCTCGATACAGGTTTCCTTACACATAAGGTAGCACAGAGACCACATATCGCAGGAGCACACTGTATGCACAGACAGAACAGGAAAAGAATGGCTAAGATCATTCCAATGACCATCAGAACTTTCCAACCCCAGGCAGATATCAATTCCCAGAACCACCCCATCAGTGACCAATCTCCCTTATCCACGTGTATGGCTTCAGATATTTTATGGAGTTTGGAGATGGCTTGATACACTGTTGGAGCATTATCTGGTATGAAAATGCAGCAACTGGATTGGATGACCTTGCATACCCCACCGCGGTCTGCAAGAATAACGTCTAGAACCATGCGGTTCTGCAGAGTCATAAGGCTATCCGCTTGGAGCTCAGCTGTCAGATTACTAAGGGCACCAGCCGTTACATTGACAGTGGATTCAACCACACGAGTCAGCTGTCTCAGGTTCCTACTATTGACCATAGGTCCCCAAAACGGCAGGAAACCCAAGAAGAAGTCTCCTGCTTCCTGACCGGCAGTGTCCTCCTTACTAATCACACCTCTCACAACTCTGGTCTTGTGATAGTCAGAGGCAGCAGTAAATGTCGGCGGTAGCAAGTTTGCAATATAACATGTGCCCGAGAAATCAGGGGGCAGCCATGTATATGCTCGGTCATTGCAGATGAAATATGTGCCCTTAGCAGCCAAAAACGCAGGGGAAAACTGTGACGGGAAAGTGTACGTTTCAGTACAATCACTTCTTCCCAGTTGAGCTCTAGGATTCTAACCATTACCCTGTAAGCAGAACCGACCCATGTGGGGTACGACCCAGATTGGAGATGAGATTTTTCGCTGTCTTTCACCCAGACTAATACTATACCCCGTCGCGTTCCATCCTGCATAAGGTCTCAACTCTTCTTTGGGAATAGAGGAGTATGCATTAATATCCCTACTCATATCGGCAACTCCTTTCATCAAAGCCTTATTATTGGTGATGGGTCTGATGGAACGCGGTTGGCGAGGGGAGTATGTATCTAGAGCATAGAGAAACATGGTTTGGAATGCCCATGACGATCCATTGTAACTGTACGGTAGCACCAGGTAGGGAATACCCTTGTTAATGGTATGGGGCATTAACCCACACACCCAGCAATTGGTCGTATTCATTACCAGTTGGTGCTGGTGCAAGAGTTGGATAAACGAGTTATTTACGAACTCTGATCGTCTGGTCTGTTCGTGCTCAGGCAAAGGGTGAAAAGAGTGAGAGGAGGCAGTAGAAGGAGATATAGGCTGTTGAGTGGGTGCAATGGGCTTTTGAGCGGAGAAAAACACAAATCCTACAATAAACATTATGATACTACACAGTGTAAAAAAGCACAAAAAGACAAAACATTTACTTTTTACAATTCTACACATCCTTGCGTTAAAGGTCATTTCCTCAATCGGTCTCTCCATCTTAAAAAACTCCATCCTCTACTCGGGCCGCTCGCGGCGGATGAGTTTCTTCTGCTAAGGAGTACGCCTGTCAGTCCAGGGAAACGCCCTAGACTAACCAGAACCGTCGACCTAGCGTCTTCGGCCTGTACCCCAAAGTCTTGGCACCGCGACCCTGCGGCAGAACCCGGATGGTGGTTCGAAAAACAAAAATCAAGAAAGTCCTTCAGATGGGAGAGCAAAAATGTCAAAAGGGAAATAATGAGGAAATCTTTATTTGTCCATGGGCCTAGGTCTCAAATTATAGCGGAGACGGCCAGGTGCTGTTTGGTCTTGAAACAAAAGTTCAGGCTCAGTGGTGTCCAGTCGACTCGATGGTGGCACAGCTTCCTGCAGAATATTGTCACTCTCTTGGTCTGAAACTGTGTCTCTTAAGCGTGCGTCACTGAATGGTACAAAGCGAGGTACAATGTTTGTCTCTGAGTCGGCGATACCCTCCTTGACCCACTGGTCATATGGCAGAGGCAAGGGGACTACTTTGCAGTGGGTACCATGAATCCAGTGCTTCTTCCCTTTCACTCGCACTGCTGATCTTGTCGAAAGAAGAACAAGATGAGGGCCGATCCAGCGAGGCTCGTCGTTGCTCTTGCGCTGGAAATTTCGGACCAGGACCCACGAGCCAGGGTTGATAGGGTGTCCAGGAGGTTCAGAGGCTTGGGGAAGAGTATCATGTACCTGTTGGTGCAAAACACGCAGTTTAACAGTCAAATCATACAGGTAATCGAGCAGTACTGGATGCTCAATCTCACTGAACTTCGTAGGTCTCGGTACACCCCATACGTTGGCGGGACGGCCAAAAACGACCTCGTAAGGACTAAGTCCCACTCGTGAGTGTATGGTCATTCTAGTAGACAGGAGTGCTAAAGGCAGAGCGTCAGGCCATTTAAGACCGGTGCTCGCCTGGATTTTGGCCAGCTTGAGTTTTAAGGCTCCATTGTAGCGTTCTACTAATCCAGCTGATTGGGGGTGATTTGCAGCGTGGAACTTCTGCTTTATCCCTAGCCCTTCACATACATTCTTCATCACTTTACCCACAAACTCACTTCCGTTATCACACCACACCATTCTTGGCATCCCAAACCTAGGAAAAAACTCTTTCACAAGGGCTTTGGCTGTGGATAGGGCAGTGTTATCTTTCAGAGGATAAGCCTCAATCCATTTTGAGAAAGCACAAACAACCACCAGTACATATTTCAGGTTGTTGCATCTTTCCATGTGAATAAAGTCCAGCTGCAAAACTTCAAATGGACATGATGGGGGTGCAAAGTGACCAGCCGGAGTTGGGGTTCCCCTACCAGGGTTGTACTTCAAGCATACTATGCAATTCTTGACCACATTCTCTGCACACTTGGGAATCCCAGCATTCTGCCATACTGGAGCCAACAACTTGCATATACCTTTCGTACTGATATGTGCCATTCCATGTGCCATAGTAACTACTGGAAGCACATATGCATCAGGCAACAACCATCGCCTATGTTCTGTCAGATCAATCCAACAACCATTCTCATCCAACTTACCCATACTTTCTCTCCACTTGCTTAACTCTTCCTCTGTGGCTTCAGCTTGAAGCGACTTCACACTCTCTATTGTGTTCTCACACATTCCAACATCATTAACCCATCTTGCGGGACCTGCAACATACATTCTAGTCTTCACATTCTGTGCCGTTTCTCTCGCGGTCTCATCAGCAAACGCATTCCCACGTCCAACATCATCTGTGACTTTCCTGTGCGCACTGCATTTCATGATCGCAACTTGCAACGGTAGGGTCAGTGACTCAAGGAGATCATTCACCAACTTGCCATTCTGAATTTTAGCTCCATGCGACGTCAGGAACCCACGCTCCTTCCACAAACGCCCAAAATTATGAGCCACGCCAAAGGCGTTCTGGCTATCTGTGTATATGTTCACTCTCATTCCTTCAGACAACACACATGCTCTCGTGAGGGCGATTAATTCTGCTGCTTGGGCCGAATTATGTGGCACTCGTGCAGTTTCCACAACCGTGTGTAGAGTCGTGATAGCATATGCAGCAGTCGTGTCACCATTAGGGAGCTTGAAACAGGACCCATCTACCCATAAAGTGCCATCACACTCAGTCAGGGGAGTATCTTTGAGATCTACTCTCCCTTTCGTCTCTTCTTCTGTTCTGAACAGACAGTCATGTTGCTCAATCTCATCTGAGTCTGCTGGAATTGGCAACAATGTAGCTGGATTCAGCGTATTACATCTTTTTATGTGTATGTGATTAGCTAACAGTGTAAGTTCGTAGCCCGATAATCGTGCACTAGTCAAGTGTTGTGTCTTAGTTCTATTTAATAATGTATCTACAGCGTGTGGAACCATGACAATCAATGTGTTGTCCATTACCAAACCAGCCGATTGTCGGATAGACATCGCTGCAGCAGCTGTCGCTCTCAGACAGCTTGGCAATGCCCTTGCTACAGGGTCCAAGGTGGATGAAAAATATGCGCATGGGCGCGGTCTGTCGCCAAAAGGCTGTGTTAACACTGACAACGCACATCCATCTTTCTCGTGAACATACAATGTAAAAGGCTTACTGTAGTCGGGAGTACCCAACACAGGTGCTGAACATAATGCATTACGCAATTCCACAAAACTCTTCTGGCACTCTTCAGACCATGGGATAGGATTCGGTGTGTCTTTGCATGTTAAGGCTAACAAAGGTTTTGCCAATAAAGAAAAACTAGGGATCCAATGCCTACAGTATGAAGTGATGCCCAAGAAAGCACGCACTTCTCTCTGTGTTTTTGGCACACTCAACTGTGCAATGGCTTGAATTCTTTCTGGGGTCAGTTTCCTTCCCTCCTTCGATAAGAGATGACCTAAGTAGGTCACTTCTTGTCGACAATATTGCAGCTTAGAGAGAGACACTTTGTGATGGAATGCGGATAAATGGCGCAACAGTGACAATGTGGCTTCTTTACAGATCTTCTCAGTATCCGCGGCGATCAGTAAATCGTCCACGTACTGAATCAGGATAGCGCCACTAGGTAAAACAAGTGCATCAAGCTGCGCTTTCAAAGCCTGACTGTATATGGATGGACTCTCACAGTAGCCCTGGGGAGCGCGTTTGAAGCGGAAGCTTCGGCCTCCCAGACTAAACCCAAAAATATCTCTACTCTCTTCTGCAATTGGGATACTAAAGAAAGCATTCTTTAAATCGATCACTGAAAACCATACAGCAGAGGCTGGAATCATCGTTAACAAGGCAGTTATATCGGGGACAACCGGAAACTGTGGCACAACAATCTTATTAACCTCTCTAAGATCAATCACAAACCTGTAAACAGGTGGCTGTGAAGGGTCCGTTCGTTTTAAGACAGGTAAGATCGGACTATTGCAAACGTTGCCTCTTGTCTCTTCTATCACACCCTTATGAATCAAGTCGCTGACAATGTCTAACAATGCTTTCTGCCCTTCATTAGAGATCTTGTACTGGGGAATACGTGGCAGTCTGACATTAGCCTTTAAAGTCACCACATATGGCGGTATCTCCAAGAGGCCCACATCATTGCGACCAGTAGCCCAAAGGGCATCCGGAAGGGATGACAATTCAGGTGGCATCGTGTTTTTAGACAGGTACATTGGGGAAATCACTTTCCTACCTAATGTAAGTTGTACTCCTGAAGGAGAACAATACAGTGTAGCGTGCAATCTTTTCAACAAATCTAATCCCAGTAAATTCTCACCACAACCTGTTGTCAGGATCAGGGGTGCTTTCAGCTCACAAGGTCCAACAGAAAGTGACATGGGACTAGAAATCGGGTTCCTAACTGGGGCGCCAGAAAAACCTACTGAAACATTTATATCGCCAGACAAAGGTGCGCCAGGGAGTTTTGAATGCATGATTGAACTCTTTGCAGCACCAGTGTCTAGCAGAAAAGGCTCCGTTACATTGGCTGTAGTCACCTCAACATACGGTCCACTCTGATCCACTGGCACTGAAACAACTCCCTCTCTCTGTCTATGGCTGTCCTAGTAATCATTATTCTCTGCATCACCGTCCTCTGCATAATAATCATTATTATAATACTGGGCCGTATTGCTAATCGCGTTAGCTTGCTGATCAAAGCTATTGATGGTACTTTGAGGCGGCAGAGGACGCGCGTTCTGGGGAACACTTCCACGCCCTCTACCTCTAGGAGCTTGCTGACTACCTCTACCTCTTGCGCCATACATATTACCGTTCCGCTGCATTAATTTAGGGCAACTATATTTAAAATGACCTTCCTCTTTGCAGTATGAACATTGGTTGGGACCTACAGGGACACGTGGTTGGTAATACCCGTTCATTTGCTGATTGTTCTGAAACTGTTGGGGTTGGTGATAGACACCTTGGGGTTGCCTATAATTATTCTGACCTCCACGTGGCGGATAGGCCTGCTGTAAAAGGACCTTTGTCTTCAGTTCCTTCGTTTTCTTCTCCGTTCTATCTTTCTCGTCTTTATCTCTATTTTCATAATACTGTGCAGTAGCCAGTATTTGCGCTGAAGAAGAAACAGCCCAAGAACTTTCTGAATCTTTTAACTTTTTACACAGGTCAGGAAGTAAATTCTGCACAAACTTATCCACAAACAGCCGTTGGCCACCCTCAGTACTCATATCTTGCCCACTGTGGTCAATAAACGTTTCTTCAAACCTAGTAAAGAAGTCTGACACTGTCTCATCTTTCTTCTGCTTGCATGCAGATAACTTGTCCCAATTTACGCGCATTGCAGGCATTAGTGTCTTCATATACGTGATGATTCTACCAGGGAGTTCAGCTACTAAAGGTTCTGGTTTCGCACCACCCGTTTGTCTAGCATCAGCAGCAACAATGTTGGCCCATGTATCCCCTAGTTCTGCATTGTGATCTACATTACGAATTGATCCCCATAGAGGCTATGGAACAACATTGCCAAACAACATGTCTATATCGGCCAGATTCATAATGCATGACCCTGCCGTCTGTGACAACTCTTTATAATAACCTGCTGGGTTCTTACGGGGATCAGGTAAGGACTGCTGAAGCGCTAATACTTCAGAGCGCTTCCATGGAACATGCACCCAAACACGCTGGAAATGCGCTGCCACAGCGGGGTTACCACCGACAGCTGCAACCGCTTCCTTCCATACCGGGGGAACTTCTCTCATGGGGTATTGTCGCGCTTTTGCCTTTTTCCCCACAAGGACCTCTTGTTCAAACAATGACTGTTGGCAATCGTCATTCCTAAGTGACAATACAACCGCAACTGCTTTATCTACTTCGCGGTCCACAATTATACCAGTTCCAAAATCGAACCTCACTCTACACAATTCCTGCGGACTCGGATTTTTACCACTATCCTCCAATTCTTCACAGAGAATTTCGCACATTTTCTCGAACACATATCTCTGTTTAGGGGCATCCCATTGATGGAAAGTATTGACAACTGATTCCACATCATAAAGTGAAGGAAAAACGATCCATCTACCCGCCATGTGATCTATTACCTTTTTCTCATCGGGGTTAGGCAATTGGCTGCGCAGCTGCTTACGCTGTAAACCAGGAGTTGCACCAGATGACCCAAAGAGAGGAGACATTAATGTAGTAACCACATTAGCTAAGCGCTGTCGCGCCGAAGGAGAAGCTGAGGCGAGAACAGGGGGAAAAACAGAGGGAAGAAAAGAGGATGTAGAGACAGGTACTGGAGTGATGGAAGGAAGAGTGTTAGGGGAGGCAGTTACTGGATTAGGCAAAGTCGCAGGAAGTGCGGGGGCAGTTGGAAGCACAACTGGCGGCGCTTGAGAGGGCTGCGCTACAGGAATAGGAACTGGCTGCAAAGCAACTGGCGGTTGCGGCAAGGCTTGCAGTATATGCACTGGAGGTGGCATATTTACAAGCTGGGGAGGCGCCGTGGCAGTTTGAGCATACGGGGGTGGCGAACTCAACAAATGTGACATCAAAGGATCTTTCTCCTTTTCTTCTGACTCATCCTGCTTAGAATGTGGCAAAGCTGGGTAACATTTGTCAATCCCTAACTTACGCTGCCTGTGCAATTGCTCATTCATTTGCTCCTCTTCATTGTCTTTAAATTGTACAGCTGCTTACATTACTGTCATACCTCTCTCTCTTTTATTCTTTTTCGCTAACTTAATTTCCTTCTGTTTGGCTTCCTTTCGCCATAAGCGGAAAGAGTCAAACATCGCCGGCCGGGCTTTCTTCTTAAACAATTTAATTTCCAGATTATCTAAAATATCGGTATCAAAACTACCATTTTGGGGCCATTTTAAAACACCATCTTTCCTGGTGTAGTGGATCCACACTTCGTTATATGCAATGGGGCCTACGCCATGTTTCACATAGAGCTCATAAGTTGGAGTTCCAACCGGAGGAACCGGACATGATTCCTCTAGCTGGAAATCTTTTCCACAACCCAAACAGAATAATCTACCAAATAGTCCAGAACCAGGCATCTTCGCTCACTAGTCTAGATCCAAACGTCAAAGGATTATCGAATACGATATTCTCGTGAATACACGAGTCCTCTGGTTTTGGCGTTTGCAAACTCCAAATGACTAATTCAAAATGATCCCGAAGGATACCAAAACAAATGGGAGACGCTCCACTTATACTTAACTGAATATTGCTGATCGATGGCGTCACCAGAAGACTCTCTCGATTGTTTCGCTCTCTCAAACTCGTCAAGGGTCCAAAACAGGTCGATTAATCAGGGCAGCAGTCCTTCGTAGCCGTCGGGACGCGGAGAACCTCGCAGAAAAGACTTTCGGACCACGTCGACATGCAGGGGTCGATGAAGTGGCGGCCTTCCTCCGGAATTTCCACACGAAGCTCCTCACGAACCTCTGGCTTGGACTGGTACCGCTGAAATCGGCCCGAGTTGGGCGCCAAACTGAAGTACTGGGTATTTTAGACCCAGCGGTGCAGGGGCACACACCCTATGACTTCGGGGTTTCACCCTGTTCCGGACCTACAGAAACACAGAGTCTTCTGGGTGAAGTCAAAGAATCGTTTATTGGCTGCAGACCAATGACAGGTATCCTAGAAGTACAACAGCGTGTATGTTCTCAGGAGACTGCTGAAAATCATAGGAACGGACTTCTCCTTAAGTACAAAATATCATGCTCCAGGCACACATTCCTTGGTTTACGATATGGTCATATAAAGGCATACATTACAAACGAAAAAGCAGAGTCATGATGACCATCCCACATTCCAGTTCGGCCAGCCCACAATGATTTACACAGTAAGGTTCAGATCCCATGTTTGAAGTAAATAGACCCCCCAATAAACATGAGCATCTCCTGTTTTGGGAAACAAGTCATAAAGCAAGAACAAGCAGGTGTGGAAGAGATTAGCCGGGGGATTGTGTAGAATGAAAGGATTTTATGACGGGTCAAACCCTGATGCTAATCACAGGTGGACGGAGGAAGGGGAGCTCGTGAGACCGGTTTGACCCGGGGCAGCAGAGCCAGCTGCCCAGGTCACAGAGAAATCAGAGGGAAAGCCCATGTACTGTGAGGCCCGTATTAACTCCATCATAGCCTATGTGAGGGCAATGACAAGATGGCCACTGCTTCCAAAATGGAACCCGCGTAGTTGAGCAGAATAACGTGTACACAGTGCATTCATAGCTAGAACGATATATAAAGCACTCGTACATGCCGCATTTACCATTTGCGGTTCGCTAATACCAACATAGACAGGGGTAGGGCCCTGTCCCCTACGCGGTCCCGAATATTAAAGTACGACAAGATAGCAGGAAGAGGTGGGTGACATGGATGAGGCAGACTGGCAGGATGCACTAGCATCCCCGAGAGAGGTGTCAATCTCGTCGAAATTACGCTTAGTTCAACTCAAAGTGCTACACCGAATCTACTACACCAGGGTGACGTTATATAAAATGGAAAGGTCAGATAATCAGCTCTGCTTACGACAGTGTGGGGAAACAGGTACATTCTACCATACATTGTGGGACTGTCCTGAAATTGTAATCTACTGGGAGGCAGTGATGTCCACTATATCGAATGTCAGTGCCCCTCAGTTCCTCTGGAACCCAGGAGGTGTTTTCTGAATATCTGGGAAGCCACAGATCTTAATAATGCAGCGCAAATATGGGCAACACTGGGAATAACCATAGCTAAACGAAATATTGCAAAACAATGGGGAGCGCGTGCTACCTCCACGGTAGGAGATTGGAGTAAAGATATGGATATGGCGATGGTGGCGAAGAGAGCAGTATACCTACACAGAGGATGACCCAAGAAGTGGGAACGGGTATGGGGAAAGTGGAATGTCTTTAGAGGTAATATCTGTGCATTACCGACAAACGATCTATCAATGGATAACAGTGACTGAACAGGAACTGTATGTAGATTCCAACTGCATGAAACTCGTGCCACATTGTATAAGGCAGCATGTACCAATGTATAAATGCTACATTGTAATGTAAAGTGATCATTGGTCTCACTATTTTGTAAACCTGATGATGTTTGTACCTATTCTCAATAAAAAGAATTAAAACATTTTTTTTTTTTACCAAAGCTCAGTCATTTACAGCATTTCTTTTTATTTTAATCAGACATCACATATACACAATATGTATGCATCACCAGTGGAACTTTTAGTCCCGATTTTTAGATGGTATGCAAAGAGTCACAGATAAATGTGGTAGAGCATCCTACAAATACAATAATTAGTTTTGTGAGTATATACACACATACACATATATGTACACCCACAAATATCTATATGTACGTACACACATCACTTAACATGCTAAAACATGTGGAGGTGACCAGATGACTCCTTGAACCAAGGGCACAATTCTCCAGTCCTGGGCTTTTATTTTACAACACAATGCATTGTGATACTTTGTTCTAGATTTCAATGAATGCCCACAACTGGACTTTATTACCGGATTACAAATATTTATGAAAAGAAAACAGATGAATGGACCATTTTATCTTTTGTGACATGGGGTCCTTTGGTAATGTAATGGAAGAAAAACGTTTGGGGTTGTTGGGGAAGTGACATTGCGAGTAGAATATGAATGCTTGAAGTCAAACTTAAAACATCACAAAATGTCAAACCCTTATTAACAAAACGTCACAGCAACTCTGAAGTACAGTTGAGTCATATTGTATACTGCATGCAGGCCCTGACCTAGCCTCTGCCTCTCTTCATAATCACTGTAAAAATCCAGAATCTCTTACTTACTTCCTATCTCGACACCCTTATGTTACATAAACAGTTTAAAATAAGAGGCGCAGGAGTGTTTGCTCCAAAATCTATCCCTTAACTACCATGTTACATTTTAGTGACAAGACCATGAAGACGTGCACTGCCCCTCCTCGCCCGCCACATAACACCAAATCCGTTTTTTTTTAAACCACACAAAAATCCCTAATGCACACTGTTTGGCCAAATGGGAAGGCTGGGTTTAAAAACCTTGTCACCAGTTTGCAATTTCGCACTAACCCACAATACCACAGACAGGGTGGCAGACCATTACCCTTCCAAGGCAACTGCACTATATCGTGGCCACTGGATGTCACTAACTCAGAAACAGACAGGGCGGCACACTCTATGCATTGGCGGTCCGAAAGAGTGCCCACCACCTTCATCTGCCCCCTCCCGACCCAAAAAGACACCACTATTTATCATCACATACTGAAATAATAAAGGTAGGTTCTTTAATCCCCAACCTTTATAATGCATGAAGTTTCCTGGTCCGAGATGTATCAACCTCTTAGTGACTGGGATTTTTAGTGCCTTCTAGGCGATAAAGCTGACCCGGCACATCAGCAAACAAACCTCCGCCCTCTAATGATTTCATCCTCCTGCATTCCTCGGACACCGCACTCTCCCACAGATATTCTCTCTCCTTTCTTTATACTTTAAAGCTCACAACAAAAAGGTTCCCCCTCCCTCCCGATTTCTCTCTTTTCCTCATCTCTCCATCACTCTGCCATCTGGCTCTTCTCTGGATCCCGGGTATGTGGGACAGAACCGCTAATACCGAAGCCCAGTCCCTTCTTGCTCTCATCCAATCAGAGTTCCATTTCTTATTACGCATTAAAATTATCACATTGAGGCTTGGAACTCATGCTCTGACTTCATCAGGAAGAGAACGGACATCGACATAAGGGATGGATGGGGTGAGAGACCTGACTATCTGCTGGCAAGTGGCATAAACTGGAGGGAACTTGGAATGCGCCTCTAGGATATGAATTGAAAAAGTAGGGTTAGGTTGCCACCTTTCCTAGAAAACAATTACCAGCCATTTGCTTATGTGTTAAGATTCTTCAAAGGTCTGGACATGATACTTAAATAAAACATTTTATAAGCTAATCTGTATTCACTTTATCATGGCTTCTTTTTGTCTTTACGTAATCTATCAGTCTGGGATGAATAAAGCTCGAAAGCATGTGTTAGTCCGTTCTTATATTTGCTGTTTTAAGTACCTAATTTCAAAGGGATAAAAGTGATTTTTACAAATTTTTGTATGGCTAGGACATTAAACAAGCATTTGCAATGCAATAGCACTCACATTTACGCGAGACCTATTGCATTGCAAACGGGAGTGCCGGCGAGCGGGGGGCAGGAGGACGAGAAGGCACGAACAATGGGAGTGCGGGCAGGTGAGGGGGCGGGAAGGCTTGGGAAAAAAATAGTATTCACAATCTAAATAACACATACCATGCAAAACTCAAAGTAAAGGGGCCAGTAGCCACGGAAGGATACAAATGACGACATGGCCGTCATAAGGAGGGACTAATAGCCTATAAACTAATTGGGAGGCAGCATTTAGACAGGACAAAGACACAAGCCAATGAAAAAGATGGGCTGGGGAGTGGGCCAGCTTCCACTCCATACTCCATTACTGCATGCCCCGCAGAGTGAGCAGCGCATGCATGCAGCCGCTATAGGCTCGACCTAAAAAGGAAGCAGAAGAAAGCAACAGACAGGAGATAGTCAGCTGATGAAACAGGAAATATAGATAACACCCGGAAATACAGGAAAAAGAAACATTAGAATGGGAGTTGGAAAAAGTAAAGAGTAAGAATTCTCCCTTTATCTTATTTGTGAATTCCACTTGAACTGAATATTGTTTATTTCTCCATGCTTATACCCTAGGTATTTTAAATAGCATTTACACCCTTACTTGTACAATGGATTTGGATCTTTCATGATGCTCCATAACTCATATATGTTTTCCTCCATGATCACTGCATTTCTTGTTGCACTATGCTAAGCTATTTACTGTCACATGGAGTTATGCCATCATGTGCCCACTAGCACGTTATCTGATATCAAGTCTTATCTGCATGCAAACATGTAACCTGAATCCATTAGAACCTGTACCACCAGGCGATTTTTAACTGCTTTCATTGTTGTATATACTGTTTTATCTTGTACTTTTATGGCCCTTCGGCTGAAATAAACATTTTGAATTAAATTATACACAAGGCCATAATTTTACTAGTGGCAAAAGAAAGTAAGAAGTAATAACCACGACTTACTGCGGCCAGCAGAACCAGCTGCTGCGGCACTGGTGGTGATCGTCCGACCCGCTGCAATTGTTTGCCCATGTTCCTTCTTGCCCTTGGGTGCTTATGAAAGAAAAATATAAAAAACAATGATTAAAGGTACTCTCTGCACAAAAACGTTTTGGAAGGCATGAGATAGTACTTTATAAATCAGCCTGTTTCTAGTTTGCTAACTTAAAATTGCATTTTGAACTATTCATGCATCTTAATGAATGATATTTGCTTCTCTGCCCCTCTTTTGATGGGTCAAGCCGGTCTCCCACTGCATCCTGCACATCAGGGAGTTAGGGACTATAATGAGCTACATAAAGCCGCAGAAAAGAACGCTTATATACTACTATCGTAAGAGTGAATGACATGAGTTGACATTACTTAAATCAATCCAAAACAATCCAGAGTGCTGTGCAAAGCGGCACCCTTGCACCATGGCGCTAGGCTGCCTGCATTGGGGCTTGGCACCAGTGCACCAGTGCAGGGACAGAGCAGGATCGCAGCAGAGCTTAATAAATGAATATGCTGCATTCCTGCCCTCTCTCTTTGACGCAGCACAGCAAGTTGTCTTGCTGCCCTGTGCTATGTGAAAGTTTGACTCTGGACCCTAATGCACTCAGCGAGTATATAGATAAACCCTAGTGTATTACATCGCATGGCCGCTCATTCTGTAACAAAGACAGTGGATGGAACTGCAAGCACTCTCTGATGCAAAAAACCCGCCGCCATTTTGTGTCGCCACCACTCAGGCAGCACGGCGAACTAAGTCTTTTCTGCTTTTCCCGTAGCTTGGTGTCAAAATACGTCCTCGGCCTTGTTTGCGAGGCTGGTGTTTGGACTAGCCGAGTACACTAATCCGTGTCTGGCTCTCCTAATCCCTGTTTCAACTATCTGTAGGCTCACACCATTCTTTCCTGATCATATCTTATCGACTGGCCTTCCCTGTCTCCTGCCAGCATTCTCTTGTGTCATGCCCGTCCTCCAATACACACAAACGTATCTCACCACCTGCAAGTCAGTTGTATTCTGTTAATGAATCAGTTCGGGGGTGGGATGACAAACATAGTTGGAGGAGCGGACTCTTCGAGACATCTGATCTTCTTGTTTTCGAAACTTTCTTACTGGTTCTGCTTTATTTTCCACTTATCCTATTGGCTCTTTTCTTCTTTGCTTGGGGCGTGTATTTCGTTAATAATTCTATATTGTATAGTATTTAATCTGATGCGCCACAGAGTGAAGTGGCAGTCTCCTGAGAACCTACTTTGTGTACTTCTAGGATAACTGTATTAGCTGCAGCTAAATAAATCCAATCTTCTAACGCCGACAGAGTGTCCCGTGTCTCTGTGTATCGAAGCAGGTGAACCCAGGAGACGGAGGGCGTACCCTGCGCCGCCAGGTCCAAAAGGTTCTGGTTCTTCAATTGGCGCCCACGTTGGGCGGCTTCAGTGGTACCGGTTCTGCTCGAAGGTCGTGAGGAACCTCGCAAGAAAATTCCGGAGGGTTCGCGAGCTACACTAAGCGACCCATGTATGTCGAAAGTGGTCCGAAGGTCTTTTGCAGCGCGGTTACTCCTTCCTGACGGCTACTGGCGACCGCTACCCTGACTGCTGCCCTGCTTTGGCCCATTCCTTTGGTGATGTATGGTAAAGCGAGACGATAGACGGGCCTCTGTTGGTGGAAGAAGACGTCCTTAGTTAAGTTTAGTATTTTCGTGGGTCGCGCCCACAAATCTTGGTTCTTTGTTTGATGTGCTTAGGTTACTTAGATTTAGTTTTTGCAGAGACTAAAGCCGAGGGTAAGTGCATTTGTGCTGCGTAAACTGAGTTTTACTCCCTTGAAGTTTGTGAACAGTCCAGAGTCATTGTGAAATGTCTGGTCTGACTATGTTTGGAAGAATTTGTTGTCTTGGTTGTAATAGGGACTCCCGACTTGAGGACTCTTGTCCGATTCCTTCGGTTGGAACTCCCACACATGAGCTCTACTCGAAACATGGTATCGGCCCCATTGCCTTTAATGAGACATGGACTCGATATACAAAGAAGGATGGTGTTCTTAAATGGCCAGAAAACGGTAGTTTTGACCCTGATGTGCTAGATAATTTAGAAACAGTTTTATTCAAAAGAAAAGCCCGGCCGGCAATGTTTGACTCTCTCCGCCTTTGGCGTAAGGAAGCCAAACAGAAAGAAATTAAACAAGCAAAACGAGCTAGGAAAGCACAGGGTATGATGATTATACAGGCTGCCCAACAGTTCAAAAATGATGAAATTGACAATGCGACTGAAATTTCAGAAAGACAACATCGTATGGCGATAGATAAATGCTATCCGGTGTTGCCTGTTTCTCCTTCTGATATCAAGAAAGATATAGAAGAAGATCCCCTAATGTCCCGTTTATTGAGGTTGCCTCCGCCCTATGCGCAAAATGCTAATGTGCCTCAGCCGTTACAGCCTGCTCAGTTGCTGGTAGTACCTCCGCCGGTTCCGGCTCTTCAGCATCTGCCTCCTCCAGTACTACCGCCCTTGCCGGTATTACCAGCTTCTCAGCCATCATCTCCTTTGCCTTCTGCTCCTCCTGTAATTTCTAGTTCTCCTCTTGATAATTCTCCTAATATTCTGTCTCCAGTTCTGATGTCTAATTCACCATCTATGCGTAAGCGTCTCACAGATTCTGTTACTAGTATTTTATCTCCTTTCTTTGGAGCTCTTAATGCGTCTCCGGCTTTTGCTCGAAGACAATCACGTAGTCAGTTCCCAGATTTCAAGGAATGAGAGAAGCTAGATTCTCTGGCACGAAGATGGATCAAGAAGGGTCCACAATATAGTATGTCTGATATTATGCCTACCTTTTTGCAATGGAATGCACCTACACAAAGGTATGTTTTTAATGTAATGTGCGACATTCTCATTAAAGAATGGGAAGGTGTGAGTTCGAGTCCGATCTCACAAGATTTATTAGATGTCCAAACTGATTTTGAAAAAGGTCTTATTGTAGGTTCCAAGGTTGAGGAAGCTGTAAGAACCCTCATCTCTTATAGAACCTTATTGTTCTCTCAGATTTTTCTTGATTCTGATCCGTCGGTTAGACTGACGTCGAAAAATTATCCTATGAGAGAGGTTCCTCCAGTATGGAAAGAAGAGGTTCCAGCAGCAGGTGCTAATCCTCTTATTCCTGCTCATTTCCAACGTATATGGGTACATGTCCCTTGGAAGAGATCTGAAGTTTTGGCCCTTAAGCAGACTCTACCAGATCCTCGTAAGAACCCTGCAGGTTATGATAAAGAATTATCGCAGACAATTGATGCTTGTATTATGAATCTGGCAGATAGTGATATGCTAATGGGTAATGTAGTCCCACAGACAATATGGGCTAAGATTCGTAGAGAGGATCATGCATAGGAACTGGGTGCTACTTGGGATGTCATAGCTGATGCAGATAGAGACCAAGTGGGTGGTGCAAAGCCTGACGCCTTGATCTCGGAGCTTCCTGGTAGAATCATTACGTTAATGAAAACTATGATGCCTGCATTGAGAGTGAATTGGGATAAGCTAGCAGCATGTAAACAAAAGAAAGATGAAAGTGTCTCTGATTTCTTTACTCGTTTCGAAGAGACATTCATCGATCATAGTGGTCAGGACATGGCTACCGAGGGTGGACAGCGATTATTCGTGGACAAATTTGTATTCAATTTGCTTCCCGAGCTGTCACACAAATTAAAGGATTCAGAAAGTTCTTGGGCTGTTTCTTCTTCTGCCCAGATATAGGCTACTGCACAATATTATGAGAATAGGGACAAAGAAGAAAAAGAAAAGCAAGAGAAGAAGACGAAAGATTTAAAAACGAAGGTTCTCTTACAGCAAGCTTATCCGCCACGTTATGTTCAGCCTCAAACTCAACAGCCACCACAGTTTCAGAGATTGTACCAGAAACCTGAGCCATACATTCTGCGACCTTTGTTAGGTCCTAATCAATGTGCCTATTGTAAAGAGGAAGGTCATTTTAAAAGCAGTTGTCCGGTTTTATTACAGCGCAATGGACCGTTATCTGCTCCTCGAGGTCGTGCTGGCCTCCAGTCAGCAAACAGAGGTAGAGGTCGAGGCATGTCAACTCAAGAACAGCGTGCCCTTCCTTCTCCTAATTCCATGAACTACTTTGATCAGCAAAATGTGAGATCCACTCAATATTATAATGAGGACCATTATGTTGAAGGCGAAAATGAGAGTCTTCATGCCAACTAGGACAGCCACGGACAAAGTAGAGGAGCTGTGCCAATCCCAGTAGATCAAAATGGCCCTTATGTCAACGTCACTACTATGGGTGTGTCAGAGCCATTTCTTCTAGATACTGGAGCAGTGAGAAGTTCTATTATTCATTCTAAACTCCCTGGCGCACCTCTGTCTGGCTTAACAAATGTTTCTGTAGGATTCTCTGGCGCCCCTGTTCGCAACCCGGTTTCTTGTCCTTTGCCTTTTTCAGTTGGTCCTTATGATTTGGAAGCTTCACTTCTGCTGACGAATGGTTGTGGTGAGAATCTGTTGGGTTTAGACCTATTGAAAAGGATGCATGCTACCATATATTGTTCTCCTTCAGGCGTACATCTCACTCTAGGTCAGAAGTTGATCTCCCCAATGTATCTGTCTAAAGATCAGTTTCCTCCTGAGTTGCATTCTCTTCCGACAGCACTTTGGGCCACAGGCCCGAACGATGTGGGTTGTCTTGAGATACCGCCTTATGTTGTTACTCTCAAGCCCAATGTTGAATTACCACGTATTCCACAATATCGAATTTCTGCTGAAGGTGAAAAGGCGCTTTTAGAAATCCTTCACGATCTCATTCGGAAGGGTGTGGTTGAAGAAACGAGAGGCAACACATGCAATAGCCCTATTCTTCCTGTTCTTAAACGTAGTGATCCTTCTCAGCCTCCTGTGTACCGGTTTGTGATTGATCTGCGAGAAGTAAACAAAATTGTGATTCCACAATTTCCTGTTGTTCCAGATATCACTGCCTTGTTGACTATGATACCTTCCACAGCGACTTGGTTTTCTGTTATCGATCTAAAGAATGCCTTCTTCAGTATTCCAATTGTAGAAGAAAGTAGGGACATTTTTGGTTTTTCTCTTTGAGGCCGAAGCTTCCGGTTTAAGCGCGCACCTCAAGGGTACTGTGAAAGTCCCTCCATTTACAGCCAAGCTTTAAAATGTCATCTTGATGCTTTTCACTTGCCGTCTGGTGCTGCCCTTATCCAATACATGGACGACTCGTTAGTCGCCGCCGATTCAGAAGATATCTGCAAGGATGTCACTGTTGCACTGTTGCATCACTTGTTTAAGCTGAAACACAAGGTTTCTCCTTCCAAACTACAATATGTTTGTCAAGAGGTTATCTACTTGGGTCATATCCTATCAAAGGAGGGACGACGATTGACACCAGAACGAATTCAGGCGATTGCGCGAATGTCTGTGCCATCCACACAAAGGGAAGTACGTGCTTTTCTGGGAATCACTTCTTATTGTAGACAGTGGATCCCTAACTTCTCTTTAATTGCTAAACCTTTGTTGGCACTCACCTTAAAAGATACGCCTCAGCCCCTTCCTTGGACTGACGAGTCCCAAAAGAGTTTTACTGATTTACGCACTACTCTGTGTTCTGCTCCTGTACTGGGTACCCCAGATTACACTAAGCCTTTTACGCTGTATGTTCACGAGAAAGAGGGTTGTGCATTATCAGTCTTGACACAGCAATTTGGAGATAGGCAGCGGCCATGCGCTTATTTTTTGGCTACTTTAGATCCCGTAGCAAAAGCATTGCCTAGTTGTCTCAAAGCCACAGCAGCCGCAGCGATTTCTATCCACCAGTCCGCTGGGATAGTGTTAGATAACACTCTTATTGTCATGGTGCCACATGCAGTGGATACCTTACTAAACAGAACGAAGACACAGCATCTCACGAGTGCACGTTTAACTGGTTACGAGCTGACGCTATTGGCTAGTCATGTACACATCAAACGATGCAATACTCTGAATCCAGCTACTTTGTTGCCCCTTCCTAATGAGGAGAGTGTTGAGGATCAGCATGATTGTTTCTTCCGTACTGAGGAAGAAACAAAAGGAAGGATTGATTTGAGAGACACACCTTTAGAGAATCCAGACGGGACTCTATGGGTAGATCGTTCTTGTTTTAAGATGCCTAATGGAGATACGGTTTCAGCCTATGCTGTAACTACCTTACATACGATTGTGGAAACTGCGCGTGTTAGACACAATTCAGCGCAAGCAGCAGAGTTGATAGCACTGACGAGGGCTTGTGTATTATCAAAAGAGAAAAGAGTGAACGTATACACTGACAGTCAGTATGCCTTTGGTGTCGCGTTCAATTTTGGGCGTCTCTGGAGAGAGAGGGGTTTCTTAACTTCACATGGCACTAAGATACAGCATGGTCAGTTAGTGACTGATCTCCTTGAGTCACTTGCTTTACCTGTCCAAATAGCGATAGTGAAGTGTAGTGCTCACAAGAGGATAACGGATGATGTTGGACGAGGAAATGCATTTGCTGATGAAACAGCAAAGAAAACAGCGAAAGATTCAATGAGTCGAATGTATATGGCAGGTCCTGCAAATTGGGTCAGAGAAAGAGGAATGTGTGAGAATACAGTGGAAAGCGTGAAAACGATTCAGAAAGAGGCTACAGAAAGAGAGATAAGCAAGTGGAGAGAAAGTACGGGAATGTTAGATGATATGGGTTGTTGGGTAGAATTATCCGAACACCATCGTTGGTTGTTACCAAATGCTTATGTACTTCCAGTGGTTACTATGGCTCATGGTCCAACTCACCTTAGTGCAAAAGGCATTTGTAAACTCCTAGCTCCAGTTTGGCAGACTGAAACCATCCCAAAATGTGCAGACAACGTAGTAAAGCATTGTATTGTTTGTCTGATGTATAATCCAGGAAAGGGAACCCCCACTCCAGCAGGTCACTTTGCTCCTCCGACATACCCATTTGAAGTGTTGCAAATCGATTACATTCACATGGATCGATGCAACAACCTCAAATATGTTCTGGTGGTAGTATGTGCCTTTTCGAGATGGATAGAAGCATACCCTTTGAAAGACAACACAGCTTTATCCACAGCCAAAATCCTTCTGAAAGAGTTCTTTCCAAGGTTTGGATTGCCACGCATTGTCTGGAGTGACAATGGGAGCAAATTTGTTGGCCAAGTCATGCAGAAAGTTTGTGCAGGTCTTGGGATCAAACAAAAGTTCCATGCAGCAAATCATCCCCAATCAGCGGGTTTAGTAGAATACTACAGTGGAACCCTGAAACTAAAGTTAACGAAAATTCAAGCAAGTACGGGACTTCATTGGCCTGATGCTTTGCCGTTAGCTTTGCTATCCACCAGAACTGCAGTACACTCTCGTCTGGGACTTAGCCATTACGAAGTGGTGTTTGGCCGTCCGGCCAACGTATGGGGAATACCTCGTCCTAAAAAGTTCTCAGATTTGCCCTACTCAATGTTAATTGACTATCTGCATGACCTTACAACTAAATTGCATGTCCTTCATCGACAGGTTCAGAGTGCTTTGCCGGAGGCTTCCACAGATCCAGGTCACTCCATCTGTCTCAGGTGTTGCCCTGAGCTGATTACGAAAATTGGAACCCTGCAGATAGTTACCTGCTCTCCCTGCTTGTCCTGTGGTTGCTGCTGGCTCTTATTTCTCCCGCCGCCGCTTTGCTGACTACGTGGCCGCCGAGTGGAGAAAAACTTCAGCCCCCAGAATCCCCAGCCCCAGGAGCAGGTGACGCTAATCACGCGCCCGGAGGTCCCATAAAAACAAGCACACCTCCGGGGGAGCGGGTGTTGCCCTGAGCTGATTACGAAAATTGGAACCCTGCAGATAGTTACCTGCTCTCCCTGCTTGTCCTGTGGTTGCTGCTGGCTCTTATTTCTCCCGCCGCCGCCGCTTTGCTGACTACGCGGCCGCCGAGAGGAGAAAAACTTCAGCCCCCAGAATCCCCAGCCCCAGGAGCAGGTGACGCTAATCACGCGCCCGGAGGTCCCATAAAAACAAGCACACCTCCGGGGGAGCGGGTGTTGCCCTGAGCTGATTACGAAAATTGGAACCCTGCAGATAGTTACCTGCTCTCCCTGCTTGTCCTGTGGTTGCTGCTGGCTCTTATTTCTCCCGCCGCCGCTTTGCTGACTACGCGGCCGCCGAGAGGAGAAAAACTTCAGCCCCCAGAATCCCCAGCCCCAGGAGCAGGTGACGCTAATCACGCGCCCGGAGGTCCCATAAAAACAAGCACACCTCCCGCGTCGCGGGCGCGCGCGGGCGGACGCCGGTCTAAGTCCGGGCAAAGGGCGGGCCCTCTGTGGCCCTCAGTGGCCGAGGTTGGCCGGGCAGGGCCCCGTTATTTCCATATTGCTGCTCACCGCATGTACATTCTCCACAGCTATTGAAGGCGATAAAACAGTGAGGGTGATACAACTATACAACTATTGACTGGTCGCATATATAAACTATACATTGACTGTTGATTCTTAGCATATCATTGGTTAATTTATTGTGTATTAGTTCTTGTTTTTATCTTTTTATTTGATACAAAATGACAGCCAAAAAACTACGCTCTGTAAGAGTCTTAGGGGGGAGATCATGTATTAAAACTAGGTCCAACCCCCTGAGGAATAATTTTGGACATAGTCTACAATTGAAGGGACAGATGCAGTTGTTTAAATTATGGGAAAATCCAGAGAATAAACATATGGAAGTTCCAGTCACTACTGACAATGAGACAATAACTACGACGGAACCGCAGTTAGAAGCAGCCTTCGACACTAACTCTAGGTCAGCTACGGAAAAAGTTTCTCTCACCTTACTCCTGACTAAAGATGTAGACATCCTAGCATGTCCTCCTAAAGGAGATAATTCAGTCTTACTGAAGACAGATTTGAAAGGTTTTCAGTATAATACTCCTAAGGTCACAGAAGAGAAGGTGGAGGATATAAAAGAAATCTCTATTCCGTCTGGTATTGATCTAGAATTGTGTGGTCGCTATATGGGTGAGAGGGTTGTGAAACAGCCTGATCCTTGTATTTCCTTAAATGGAGCAACGCCTTCAGGATTACGGCTATATAGTAGCACCCCCTCTATGACATCTAATGATATTTTTTCACTGCAGAGCGATTTGAAATCTCCTCAACTTAACCTATCAGGTATCTGCTCTCTTACTGCACCTGAATATATAAAAAATGAAAAACCAATTTCTGATTCTCTGATAGCACTTGAGCATCTGCTGACCTCCATATTAGGTTTATTGAATAAATTCGTTGGGAGCACTGACTGTATTATGGATTCAGTTACTGAAATATTGAAAGTATTAACTGCCAAAAATGCTGTGAACAGGTCTGTTTTTCCTATCGAACCTGTTGTCCAGAACGTTATTGATAGTAACATTGCATTAAGAAAAAATGTTCCTGCGGGGTTGGTATTAAAAGTAGATATTCATGAGCCCTCAACCTCTTCTCTACCAATCTCTGCATCTTTGAGGAAAGAATTAGAACCGATTTTGAAGGAAGAACAATCGGCAGTGGTTAACCCAACCGCTGGAAGCGAATTTTTTCCTATTTTTATCCAGGATAAAAAAGAACCTGAAGGTACTGTGGTGACTACTGGGACAGTAATAGAAAAAAGCAGAAAGATTAAAGGGAAAAATAGGAAACCAGTTCGCAAACATAAGAAGAAAAGACAGAGGAAAATTATTTTTCAAAAGCATGTAAATACAGAAGTAACTGATGTTATAGAAACTTCAGATAGTTTAATACAGGAGACTTCATCTATAGAGGTTGCTGGTGGCCTCACCGTTCCTTTAGCTGAAGGCCCCCCTGGTGTCAGCACTTTGGATGGAGGACCACTTTGTTCTGAGGCTGGTGGGATAGAACCTCTTGAACCAAGGGATGAAGTTACAAGTAATATGCCTATTGAAAAAATAGCACTTAACCCATCGGCATCTACTTTTTGGCCTTTAGCGCATGTGTATTTTTAGAAAGAAAAAATGTAGGTCTGTAAATTATGGATGGGCCATAGGCGGACATAAGTTAGAGGTGGTAAAATCCTACACCTTTTTGGGTAAAATAATCTCGGCAAACTTAAGTGAGAAACTCCATACAGATCATAATTCGCGTAAAGCATTAGCCCATGGATGGGATTATGCTCCTTGTACAAGGCTACAGGGAAGAGACACCTTACACTATTTATGGAGGTATTTAGGGCAAAGATCCCTGCAACTTTATTGTATGGGTTAGAATTAGTAGAGTTAAAACACTGGGGATTTTTACATAGAATGGAAGGAAAGATATTAAGAAGAATTACTTCCATTAATACAGCTTGTTCTGTATCCTCATGTAGATTGGAGTTCGGACTCCGAAGTTGTTGGGTACAGGGGCTGATAGCTCTGGTAAGGTGGGTAGCTTGCATAGCTAGAGGTAAAAAGGATTCCTTACGGGAAGCCATAAAAAATGAGCTTCTGGGCAATTTCAATGAGTTTTCCCTGTTAGTAAAAATCTTTAGAGAAGCAGTAATTCTGTTAGAGTTGGATGTAAGTACTCTGTTCCTACTTACTCCCTCTGAACTAAAGTCTAAATTAAAAAATGCATCTTGGGAGCTCAGTTATAAATTGGATATGATTGCCCAACAAGGAAAATCGAAAAGGCAACTTATTTTAAACACATATACATTAAAGCTGCCACAACAATACCTCACATGGAATATCCCCCACAGAGTCCGTAGGTTATGGTACCTGTTAAGACAAGATTTGCTTCCACTAAATCAACTTTTAGCTAAATGGTTTGGTGTATCTCCTATATGTAATCTTTGTCATAATGCTGTACAGGATCGTAATCACGTTCTGTTTATCTGTCCTGCTTTACGCCCATTGCGTTATAAATGGTTGAAACCTATTTGTTTACAATTAGGAATTTTAAATGTAAACACTTTTTTTCATGCACTTTACTGTCCTCCAAATGAAATGTTCTGTTTTAAAGTTTTTAACTTTCTTAAAGGTTTTTTAAATATTTATTGAATGAAATATAGAGAAATATCTGTCAACTGTCTGACCAGTGTATATGATGTATCTTCTTCTCAACTGTTTGTCTGTGATTTTATTGTAAGTATTGTTGTATAATTGTGTCTTTATTTTATGTGGCCCTCTTTGAGAGCCAAAACATAATAAACTTAAATTTGAATTTGAATTTTGTCCAGGTGACCGGGTCTGCAGCCGCAATTTTCAGAGGAAGAAGAATTTGGAGCCTAGATGGCGGAAGCCCCGAATGGTTCTTCTCACGACGAGGACAGCAGTTAAAGTTGAAGGAAAGAAAAATTGGATTCACGGTGTGCACTGCAAGAAAGTACCTTTGCCCTTGCCTTTCGATCAGTGGGCTCGCAAAGGGGTTGGTGACTGCGAAGGCGAAACAGTTCCACGATTCGTACCCTTTAGCGATGCACACCTGAATGGGACATTGTCTGAGAAAGAGGACAACGACATTTTACAGGAAGCGATTCCATTGCATCGTCGCTTAAATACGACTGAACCAAGAACATTGTTTCAAGATCAGAGTGTTCCTGGGAAGGATCACTACAATCTTAGGCCCGACAAAAGAACATTTGAAGACTTTTTTTTCTTCTCCTTGTGTAGTGTTCTGTTTAGGTTGCAGGGTCACGGTAGGAGTCTAGGTCACGACCTGAGTAGTGACAATAGGTCTGCAGGATCTTTCAGTGTCATAGGACGGTTGAGCATCGTGATTTTAGGGATTGAGGAAGATTGCCGTGAGCATCCACTAGTGAAAATGGAAACTACACCAAGTATTGAAGAGAGAAGAAATGAAACAAAGAAAGCATCTTGTGAAATAATGTACAGTCGTTACAGTATAACCCTATGTGTTTTGATATCATTATGTATTGCTTTGGCGATTATTGGTTGGATAGTTTATGTTTTGCAGCCAAGACACACCTCCCCTTCCTTTTCTTTGCCTTCTTCTACTATCTCTCCACACCTTTTTCATACTTTCCCTTCACATGAACTTGTCAGAAGCACCGAGTATTACAATAATTCTTTTGTTCAACTATTACACCAGCATCAATTAGTGGTTAACACAACTGATTGTTGGGTATGTGGTCTTATGCTGCATACTACTGAGAAGGGAATACCATTTCTAGTTCTTCCTTTCTCCTACGAGGGTTCCGCTTGGGCATTCTTTGTTATTTTCTCAAATGCATATCAAAGTAAATTCAGACGGTCTGTTGCTTCACAAATTAATTATCCGGATTTTAGCCATAGTTGTTTGATTAAGGGTATGGTGGTTAAGTCTAAATTCATGGAGAATAGCAAGATTTCTATCGATGAAAGAAAAGCATACACTAATTGGGACGTCACCCAATACATGTCGAGTCTTAATAATAAAATGGGAAAGGAGAAATCCTCACCAATCTGGACTGTACCGCATCAAGGTAACTTCTGTTTAAAGATAAACAAACGCTCTTCTGACACTGTACCAAAAAGTAACTGTTCCTACACATACATTTATTCCTCTCTGAACTCACCTCCTCTAGTACCGTCACAAGGCACCTATTTCATTTGTCATGATAAAGCTTATACCTGGTTGCCAACGGGTTTCTCTGGTACCTGCTACATAGCTTTCCTTCTTCCCCCTACTTACACTGCTTCTGCCAATTATCACCGAACCCGTCTCAGTCGAGGAATTATTGATTCGAAAGACACCACGGGACAAGAAGGAGGAGATTTCCTTAAAGGTTTTCTTCCTTTCTGGGGTCCAATGGCCAATAGCAGAAATATAAGGCAACTGGTCCGTGTTGTGGAGACTACAATAGACATCACTGTAGGAGCCATGAGTAATATCACGGCGGAACTACAGGCGGATCGTCTTATGACCTTACAAAATCGAGTTGCCTTAGACTTTATTCTTGCCGATCGTGGTGGAGTATGTAAATTGATCGGGTCAAGCTGTTGTATTTTCATTCCTAATGACGCTCCAACAGTATACCAAGCTATTTCCAAGTTGCATATAATCTCCGAGTCTATTCATCAGGACGAAGGAGATTGGTCCTTAACGGAATGGTTTTGGGGACTACTGTCCAAATGGGGCTGGAAAGTATTGACATTCCTTGGAGTAATCTTGACAATCATATTTTCTTGTTGCCTTTGCGTGCACTGTGGTCCCGCTATCTGTGATCTTTGTGCTACCATGTGCATTTCAAGACCCAAACCTCAAGTGACAGAAAACATAAGGATGATGTTGCAACAACAGCTTGATGATCTCATGGCTATTGATGTGGACCCAGATTAACGTGAGTCTATCTTGCCTGAGTTCTGGCAAAAGGAGGGTCTGATTACGATTACGATCGAATCGACCCGCCATTTTGTAACCCGCCGCCATTTTGTGTTGCCACCACTCAGGCAGCACGGCGAACGAAGTCTTTTCTGCTTTTCCCGTAGCTTGGTGTCAAAATACGTCCTCAGCCTTGTTTGCGAGGCTGGTGTTTGGACTAGCCGAGTACACTAATCCGTGTCTGGCTCTCCTAATCCCTGTTTCAACTATCTGTAGGCTCACACCATTCTTTCCTGATCATATCTTATCGACTGGCCTTCACTGTCTCCTGCCAGCATTCTCTTGTGCCATGCCCGTCCTCCAATACACACAAACGTATCTCACCACCTGCAAGTCAGTTGTATTCTGTTAATGAATCAGTTCGGGGGTGGGATGACAAACATAGTTGGAGGAGCGGACTCTTCGAGACATCTGATCTTCTTGTTTTCGAAACTTTCTTACTGGTTCTGCTTTATTTTCCACTTACCCTATTGGCTCTTTTCTTCTTAGCTTGGGGCGTGTGTTTCGTTAATAATTCTATATTGTATAGTATTTAATCTGATGCGCCACAGAGTGAAGTGGCAGTCTCCTGAGAACCTACTTTGTGTACTTCTAGGATAACTGTACTAGCTGCAGCTAAATAAATCCAATCTTCTAACGCCGACAGAGTGTCCCGTGTCTCTGTGTATCGAAGCAGGTGAACCCAGGAGACGGAGGGCATACCCTGCGCCGCCAGGTCCAAAAGGTTCTGGTTCTTCAAGTGGCATGCACTAACATTAAAAAGAGCCTTGACTGCATATGGTACCATGCTCATAAAGTAGATCTCCTTGCTTTGGCATTCGATCCTCATGGAAACTACGACACCACATAATTTTTAATACCAAGAAATGCATTTACATGATATAGTGTCCCTCCAATTTACAATATGTTGGGGTGACAACAAGACCAGTAAGGTCAGTTAGGATTAGTATTAAGGAACACAGAAGTATGAATAGGTGTAAAAGTTGTACAACCAAATGTACCACACACTTTTTGGAGACCCATCTTTCCAGAATGATTTATATTGGACAATACTGGAAGTGATAACTCCATGTCACAACATCAAACAGGTACTTTTGGATAGGGAGCAATGTTGGGTCAACAATGAGATCCCATGAAATCAAATCAGAAAATAGAACTGTGTAACATTCACCTCACCCAGTAGTGCTCTTTTTTACTGTGCAAAGCCATCCATTCATGCAGGGAATGGGACAAACACGTGTTGCCAGTGCTCTCTTAATGATGTATCCTAAATATGAAGATCATGATGCCACAATGGACTTTTGTATTAAGGCAATACTCCAGATGAAAATTTCCCTTTTTCCATACCAATTAGAATACCTGTATGGACCTGTATGGACTGTTATGTTATGCTGATCTGCATAGTGCACTGATCACCCGGGAGCTTGGGCAGGTGTGTTTTCCTCATGGTGCTTATACGAAGAGCCAGGTCTTCAGCATTGATGTGTTGAGGAGGTCATTTCATTTCTTGGGTGCATTGTAGGAGAATTACCTGCCTCCAGTTTTGCCTTTGTTGATGCTGGGAATGTGTGCGAGTGAGAGTGAGGCAGAGCGCAGATGTCTGGTTGGTTGGTGAAAATGTATATGGCTGTTCAGGTATTCTCGTCATGTGTTGTTAGAGCTTTGTATGTGTGTGTGAGAAGTTTGATTTGGCTGCGCTTGTGAATAGGGAGTCAGTGAAGCTTCCTGAGGTCTGGTGTGATGTGGGTGTGGCATGGGAGATCAAGTAGGAGTCTTGTGGGGGTGTTCTGAAGGGTCTCGAGTCTGTGTAGGAGTTGTTTGGTGATTCTGGCACAGAGAGCATTGCCATAGTCCAGTTTACTGCTGATGAGTAGTTTCGTGATGGTCCGTCTGGTCTTCAGAGGCAACCATGTTGCACTTTTCATCTAGGATGATCCCTAGATTTCTTGCATGTTCTATGGGTGTGGGTCCTACCTAGGCCTGGGCGGTTAATTCCGTTCGCAGAGTTTGTGGAGTTTTTCCCACTCCACACTCCATGGAGCACATGGCCCTCTGGAAAACTCAGCGAAGCGGAGTTTTTTCCTCGCTCGTGCTCGGCAACGTTAAGTTAGCGAGTATGAGCGTGGAAACTTTTTCTCCAGACCACCTCCCAGTGAGACTTTCTCAATGTGGGCGGTAGCTACCACTCGTGTTCAGAAACTGTCCATTTGCGAGAACTTCTACTCGAGTGGCAGAAATAGGCAGTGCCCTCTTGCACTGTGCATGGTGCTGTTCGTGCTAATTTTACAGTATGGGACAAACACCCGGTGCAAAAAATCAGCATGAACGACACAACCTAACGTACTTTGCCACTTTTGGAACTCCGCCTAGTACGGCGGAGTTCCTCCATGAACTCTGCCCAGGCCTAGTCCTACCTCTGACGACCACCAGGTGGAGTTCCATGGGCCGGTCTTGTTGCCAAAGACCAATACTTCCGTCTTGTCTGAGTTGAGCTTCAGGTAGTTATTTTGCATCAAGTCTGCTTCCATGATCGTGTAGTACCTGAAGTTGGGTCTGGTGGTAGTTGTCTTGGGAGAGAATGAGTTGGGTGACACAGACATATAATATGACGTTGATGTCTTATGATTAGATGTTGTTTGCAAGCGGTGTCATGTAAATGTTGAAAAGGGTGGGGCCGAGGGACAGTTTCTGTGTCTGATATGAATGGTGGCAATTTGACCCTTTGGGTTCTTCCTGTGAGGAAGGAACAGATCCATTTGAGAGCAGATCCTTGTATGTCAATATTGTAGAGTCTTCTGATGAGGTTTTATAGGCGACATTGTCAAAGGCAGTGGACAGGATGAGCAAGATGAGGGCTACTGTTTGTCGTCAGTCCAGGATGATTTGAATGTTGTCTGTGGTCTTGATGAGTGCTATTTCAGTGCTGTGGTTCTTTCCGAATCTGGATTGAGTGTTGTGTAGAAGATGGTGAGATTCAAGGTGGGTTGTGAGTTGCTTGTTTATGGCCTTCTCAATAATTTTGGCTGAATAGGGAGCAGGGAGATTGGTTGGAAGTTGCTCAGTTGATCCGGCTCAGCTGTGAACTTCTTGAGGATTACATTGATTTTTGCAAGTTTCAATTCATCAGTGAAAGTAGCGGACATGATGGAGGTGTTCTTGATGTGGGTCAGGGTGGTGTTGATTGGTGATATTCCACATTGTAGATGTGGTGGGGGCATGGCTCCATTGGAGCTCCTGCGTATGCAGGTCACACAGGATGGTTAGACAGGAAAATGCCCACTTTCTAAAAGTGGCATTTTCAAACACACAATTTAAAAAACAACTTTACTAAAATGTGTGTTAATAAATTCTGAGTTCAGAGAGCCCAAACTACAAATCTCTACCTGCTCCCAATTGAAAGTTACACTTGTAAAATGTTGCAAGGTAGCTTTAATGATAGACTATAGGAGAGCTAATACTTGCAATTGTAAAAAAACAAAATACACAGTATGTCACTATCAGGACATGTAAAACACACCAGTACATGTCCTACCTTTCACATAAACTGCACCCTGCCATGTGGATACCTTGGGCCTACCTTAGGGGTGACTTACATGTAAGGAAGGGAAGGTTAGGGCCTGGCAAGTGGGTGCACTTGCCAGGTCCACATGGCAATTTAAAACTGCACATGCAGACACTGCAGTGGCAGGTCTGAGACACATTTGAAACGCTACTTGTATGGATGGCACAATCAGTGTTGCAGGCCCACTAGTAGTATGTAATTGATAGGCCCTGGGTACACACAGTGTCCTTTACTAGGGGCTTACCAGTAAATCAGATGTGCCAATCATGGATAACCAAACATAATCCTAATTTACACAAAGCACATATGCACTTTAGCACTGATCAGCCGTGGTAAATTGCCCGGAGTCCAAACACCAACAAAAATAGGCTAGAAAAATAGGAGTAAGGAAGCAAAAGGTTTGTGGATAAACCTGCATAAAGGGCCATTTCCAAAACAACCCTTTCCAGCCTAAAGCTAGGGTAGACCAATCAATACCTTGATGGACTTACCTGATTGGGGCTATAGAACATGGACCCAGACCCACAACAGCAGGGGTATATTCCAGTTATACGCCTCTCTGAACCCAGTTGGATCCATGTATCCATACTCTCAGGGCCCCCTAAGCTATCCCATTGGGAACCCTTCTCTTCACCTGTGGCTCCCATCTGTGCAGCACCTAACCTTAGTTTGCTCACAGATGTATCCCAGTGGGCAGGCAGTACCACAATGGTAAACACAGTGGTGTGACTCCTGTCCGCCACCCTCCCCAGAGCAACTCTATCCACCAGGACAGCAAGCCACAGTGGCCACTGACAGCTGTGAGTGATAAGAGCCAGGCCTAAGGCCTCTCAAACCTCTGTGGTGCATGAGAGTGGGGGGCAGTAGGCTCATGTGCTCATGTGCTTGCCACACTTTGTCTACTCTCCCTCCTGCCAGGTCAGGGATGGCATCCTGAAACTGGTCCACCAGCTTGGGGTCTGTACCCTGAGGCTGAACAGGAAACTGGGATGGTATCTCCCACAACCTATCTTCCTCCCCGGAGTCCTGTACCCTCCACTGGGGAGGGATACCCCCAGACTCCAGAACTGCTGGGCTACCTGGGGAAGATGTCCTACACAATTCTCCCACCAGTTCAGGGGTGCTATCCTGCAACTGGTCTCCCAGCCCAGGGCCTGTACCCTTTAGGGGACAGGAGTCAGGGGTGAGGCTTCCCTCCATCTGCTTCCCCTTCTGGGGTCCCGCCCCCTCCCTCCAGGAGTGACCCCCCAGAATCCAGCATTTTAAAGGGTGCCTGTGGCATGCGTCCTGCACAATTCTATCACCAGTTCAGGGGCGCTATCCTGCAACTGGCCTCCTAGCCCAGGGTCTCTACCCTCAGGCTGGGTAGGGGCCAGGGCCCAGGCTTCCCTCCCCTACCCCTGTCTCTGGGGTTTGACACGCTTCCATCCATGGGGTTACCGACAGAAGCCAAAACACAGGGACACTGCTAGCAGTCAGCCCTCCTCCAGGTCAGGGGGGCACCCGGAACCTAGCCCTCCAACCTAGGATCTGCACCCTTAGGTCGGACCTGTGCCTGGCACACCAGGACTTCTGGGGGAAGTACCACAACCCCCACTCAAGGGGAAAACATTCCTCATGTGTTGTGTGAGAGTCTGCCGGGTGCAAGTCTTCAGCTCCCTGTCCACCTGACAGTGCATAAAGACACATCAAAGCCAGAAGTGGCCTCATCATGGTCAGTCCTGGGGAGCTCTGACATCAGAGCTGTCAACCTCTGACCCATTGGTCCTCCCACTGGGGACTGTGTCCAACCCTCACACCTTTCTCTGGACTCCTGCACCCTCCCACTTGGAGTTGTGCTGCCAGACACCAGAACTGGTGTGACACTTGTGACAGCCGCCCCCTAGCTCACCTGACAGCCTGGGATCCCCCTCAGGGGATGGCCTCCAGGTACAGACTAGGCCTCCCTCCTGGTGCTCACTCATGGAACCATCCAGGCCATGGGACTGGGTGCTGGACAATCTGGACCTCGGCCCACCCCCACTCATCCCACTACACTGGGACCTATCTGTGGCACTACAGACCTCCCCTACCTAACTTGGTTGGGGAAACCTGAGCCACCTCCTTCAGGATCACTCCCAAAAGCTTCATCAGACCATCTGAAATCCACCAAAAGGTCTGTCTCCAGTGAAGGATACCTGGGGTCAGAGAGCTCACACTCCACTGGGTGTTGGCATAGCTCTGGAAAACAGGGACTGAACATATGCTCTCCAGCAATCAAATTACACAGACCCTCACAGAAGTTAACCATCCTACCCTTCATTTCACCATCCAGAACCTTGCAAATGTACCCACATCACCCTCCTGAGACTGGTGAGACAGTGTCTGACTGTTTCTGTAATTCAACCCACACTCTTCTGGGCGGTCTCCACACTCACATACCAGGGCTTCTATGGGGGGAACCCCTCTCCCAGCGCATCTCATCTAGTGTCAGTAGAGCGTCCCTCCCACCACTAGGAATATGATCCCTGCACCAGTTCCTCAATCCAGCTCAGAGACCCTGCACACCATTGGAGCTCCCTAATAAACCTGAACCCCCTGTTGTATGTCGGCTCCGTTCCTTGAAGCCGAGCACCAAGTCTCTGGGTGTGTTTACTTCTCCATCGGTACTGGACATAACCCTTTTGCTGCAACCATCTGAGCTGGACTCAGCCTTCGTGGCTTCTAACTCCAGCTCTCCCAAGCTCAGTTCATGAGCTACACACATTTCCTTTACTTTGGCTAAATCTACCTTGGCTTCAGCCCTCTTGACCTCTCGGTCCAGCTCTCTCAGACTCCGCTCACAAGCTAGAAACCATCCCTCTTTCTCTGTTTCCCTCTCAGGGCCACTGACCTCAATTTCAGAGGTGTCCTCCTCCTCAGAACCATCTGATAGTGTTGCTGAAAAAATGGTTTCCTAATAGCAATACAGGGCTGCCTCAAGATTCCGCCTCGTTGGTCCCCTCTTCACAGGCAACCCCCTCTCCTTGCAAAAGACTTTTAGCTGCTAAATAGTGTAGATGTACAGGTGCCAGAATTTGATGCCCATTTTGTCAAGGCCGAACAGGTACACAAGTCCTATCCCACCGCTGCCACCAATGTTAGAAATGGGTGTCTCTAGTTGGCAGTGGTAAACACCCTATCCAAGTTAGGACCCTTCGTTCTAGTCAGGATGAGTGAAGTACACACCAACAATTGCCTGTGCTCACCCTCTGGTAGCTTGGCACAGAGCAGTCAAGCTAAACTACAGAGGCAATGTGTAAAACATTTGTATATAACCCACAGTAACACAGTGAAAATACCACAAATGGACACCAAACCAGTTTAGAAAAATAAAGTATCTTTATCTAAACTAAACAAGACCAAAGCAACAAAAATCAAACATACAGATATCAAACTATCACTTGTAAAATGTGTCTTTGCAAACATATAGCTCCCAGAAGACAATAGCTCCATCTAGGGCTATCTCGACATTGAAGCAGGTACAAATCCAAAGTACCGCACTGATCCCCAAAGAAACAGTACCTTTTGTGATGATCCAAACAACGATGTTGCACAGCATCAGGGAGGTGATGTGGTACCGGGCAGCACAGCTTCCTTACTGCCACAGGGAAGGTGAGGTGTTGGTTCCTTACTGCCACAGGGGAGGTGAGGCGTTGGTTCCTTACTGCTACACAGGGGAGGTGAGGTGTTGGCTTCTTACTGTTGTAGGGAGGTAAGGTGTAGGTTCCTTACTGTGCAGGGGTGGTGACGCAGTGTCTGAGGTGGTGCATCTGTTCCTTACGATGGTGCAGCTTCGGGCAGGCAGTATATGGGTTATCAACTCTGTGATTGTGTGAGGGAGGCACTAGCGTCGATTTGCATCGGACGATGATCCATGCGCTTCACGAGCGGTGCCCTTGGCCCAGGTCCAGGCAGTGGCCTCGGTGACGGCATCGGAGTCAATGCGGAGACGGCGTTGGCCGGCATCAAGGCTGCGGTATCGTCACAGTTGGTGCAGTAATCACGGTGTCAGTGTGATCAGCAGCATCGGAAACAGTGTTATGAATCCTTTCCTTGGGGTTTGCAACCCCCTCAAACACCACCAGTGGTCCAGAACTGACATTGGCACCACAAGGCAGGTCAGAACTCCCAGCACTGGAGTTCAGAGAGGCTGCAAGTGAAGTCTTTGTGTCCCTGAGACTTCTTAACGGGAGGCAAGCTCTACTTCAAGCCATTGGAGATCTTATCAAGCAGTATTCACTGCAAAGTTCAGTCTTTGTCCTATTTCAGGTAAAAGCAGGCAACTGCAGGCCAACCCAGTAAAGCAACACACAACAAAGGAGCAGAACTCCTACCCACAGCTTTTCACCCCTTCTCCTTGGCAGAGGGTCCTCTTGATCCAGAAGTCATCTAAAGTTCTGGGATTTTAGGTCTAATAGTTATACGCCTTTTTCCATTTGAAGTCTTTCTTCATAAAGTCTCTCTTGCTAAATAAAACCATGTCTGTCCTCCCTGGTCCAACCACACTACAGTGGTTTGAGACAGAATTGTGCAGGGCAGTCACAGCCTATTCCGGTGCTAGTGACAACTCCTCCCAGCACTCTAGCCAGGATGGCTCATCAGCATATTCAGGGAACACATCAGTTTCCTTTGTGTAAGTGTCTGGAGTGAATGCACAATCAGCCCCTGTTAGTCTAAAACCAGACAGTAAATCCACGAGCAGGCACAGGCACATAGGATGGTTAGACAAGAAAATGCTCACTTTCTAAAAGTGACATTTTCAAGACACAATTTAAAAAAGAACTTTACTAAAAGGCGTTTTAAATTCTGAGTGAAGAGAGCCCAAACTCCAAATTTCTACCTGTTCCCAATTGAAAGTTACACTTGGAAAATGTTACAAGGTATCTCCAATGATAGCCTATCGAAGGGCTAGTCCTTGCATTAGAGAAAATGGAAATACACAGCACTTCACTATCAGGACATGTAAAACACACCAGTATATTTCCTACCTTTCACATACAATGCACTCTGCACATGAGGGTACCATGGGCCTACCATAGGTTCCTTACATCTAAGAAAAGAAAGGGAAGGTTAGTGCCTAGCAAGTGGGTGCACTTGCCAGGTTGACATGTCAGTTTAAAACGATGCAGGCAGACACTGCAGTGGCAGTTCTGTGACACTTTTAAAAGGCTACTTGTGCGGGTAGCACAATCAGTGCTGCAGGCCCACTAGTAGAATTTGATTTTCAGGCCCTGGGCACACACAGTGCACTTTACTAGTGACTTACCAGTAAATCAGATATGCTAATCATGGATAACCAAATATAATCATAATTTACACAGAAAGCATATGCACTTTAGCACTTATCAGCAGTGCTGAAGTGCCCAGAGTTCTAACGCCAACAAAAACAGGTCAATAAGAGGAAGGAAAAAAATGTGGGGGTAACTGTGGAAAAAGGGCCAGGTCCAACAAGGGCCATAGTTCAACTACAATCCCTTCACACAGACACAATCCATTGTATTTAGCAGACATATTGTGCATGCCTCTGACATCACAGTAAATCTGCAAAAAAGGGGCTGTATTTGCACCTATCAGTGCATCCCTGAAGCCAATGAAAAGTTACACAGTGCAGCAGGGGCATGATCCCCAGAACTATCGTAGTTTGTTTTAGGCGTGTGCGTTCTAGTCCTATCAAGAAGCTGGGGGCGGTATTGAGGTGGGTCTTCCCATTTTCAATCCTGCCCTTGCTGCTCCATCTGGCTCTTCATTGTGAATCATGGCTTGCTGCTTCCTTTGCCAAGCGCCAGATTCCTGCTTTGCTGCTGCCATGGAGCGTGCGAGTTGCCAGCTAAGTGAGCAAGGTACGTAAAACAGAAATGCTATTTCTGTATGCATGTGTTTGTGTTAGTGAGTGTGGTTGTGAGTGATTGAACATGAATGAGATTGAGTGAAAGTGTGTGTTTGAAAGTTTCAGTGAGAGTGAAAGTGAGAGTCAAAGTTTGGGAGTGTGTATGAATTAGGTGAAAGTGAGAACGAGGGAATGAGTGAATGAGTACGAGTGTGTTAGAACGAGTGATTGATTGGAGCTTTGGAGAGGGAGTGGAAGTGAGTCGTGGGTGTAGCTATCAATGGTGCAGCAGGTGCAGTTGCAACAGGGCCAAGTTAGTGAGTGTGTAATTGTGTTAGCAAGTGAAAACCAGTGAGTGAGCATGTCAGTGTGAGTAATAGTGAGTGGGAGAGAGTCTGAGTGAGAATGGGCACCATATTTATAAAGATATGGCATAAATTCTGCTCTCTCCCTAGCGCCGGCACAGAATTAGGCTGCAGAGCGCCATGCACTCATCTCTGCACCATAGTTTAATGGTGTCTGCATGAGTCTAGCATAGGTTTTCTACAGGAAGGGTGCCTCTACAGTACCAAATACTATGCTTTGACTAACTTTAAAACGTTTCTTAGTTTGGGTGTGTGTTGTAGAGTGCAGTAGTCATCTAAATGGGAAAAGTTAGGAAAAATGAAAGCATTTTTCCTTTTTAGGTCTCGGGACCAGTCCGGAGAATTAATGTTTTGGAGAAGAGGGTCTTGAACCCGCCCCTCTTCTCTCCTCTTCTCCATTGGCTGGCCTATTAAATGCTGGCCAGCCATTGGAGAAGAGGCTTTGTCTCTCCGAACAGGCCCCGTCCTTTTCGGATTCGGGGGCGTGTTTTTTCGTTACTTTTCGATGGGCGTGTTTAAACGCCCCCGAATCCGAAAACACGCCCCCGAATCCGAAAATGCCGCTGCCTTTCTCCGAGGCATTTCTGCTTTGCCTCGGAGAAAGGCAGTTGTCTCTCTCTGATTCTGTCATGTTTCTTGTTTGCCTTTAAACTCCACACTGCAGTGCCCATCGAGATCTCTGCGCAGGTGAAAGGCAGAGCTGCTGAAGCCTGCACTGCTGGCTGCAACTTCTGCTTCCACGGGTGCAGGAGCTGGTGTGGCAGTGTCCGCAGACCTGCAAACAGTCCATTCGCATCCTGCTCTGGGGCGTACCTCTGCACGTTGACTGCTCTCACTGTCCTCAACAGTGTATGTGCAAGATTCACATGCCTTGCAATGCACATTTCACCCGCACCTGGGATGAGCTATTAAAGCACCTTCCTCTCATTGGACGACATCAGGGCGCAGGTCCCCCCAGCGGTGAGAGACCCCCCTCCGCTGCCTCTTTGACCTGAGGGTCCACGCGCGGAGGCACAGGCCCCGCAAAGCCGTCCCAGCCCTCTCTGTGCTGGCCAATGGCATGCGGGCGGTCTGCTCCTGGGGGAGAAGGGAGGGCGCTGGGCTCGCGCCCGCTCGGGCGGTCTGTGGGCTCAGCGCGAGACAGTATTAACTGCAAGCCGTGGAGCAGGCAGGTCTGGGACACGAGCGCTCGCGCCTCCTGCTTCCCTCCAGTGCATGTATGGGAGAACAGACAGCAGTGTAGTCGTACCTCTGGGATCCAACCGGGGACCTGCTGCACCCCGCAGAAGGCAGAGCGGGAGGAGGGTCCAGACCCCGCCAGTACTGTGCGTGTGGTGTTTGTTGCCCGTGGATTAACTTTGGTGCTGGCGCCTAGAGGAGTTGCTCTGGTGCATGTCCTGTGGTGATCTGCAAGGTGGGCACTCGTCTGACACCCGGCACAGTTTCGCCCTACTTTGATGTGTCACTGTGCCGCCCGGGGTGAGCGGACTGCGGTGATTTGCCCTGCCTTTGAAGCTGCACTGTGCCAGGCGCCTGGGGTCTCAGACAGGAGGACCCCCAATGTGGGGAGAAACCACTCTGCCCCTTCAGTACCGCGGGCATGCAGGTAGGGTAAGAGCTGTTAAGGGATGGGAGGGGGCACTTGTTTGTATCTTTGTAATCCCATCACCCCCCACTCTGGGAAGAAACACGGAGAAACTAATCGCACCTATCCCCTTTCTCGTGTTGTGTTTTCTCTCGTATTGAGTACAGGCCTTAAGGTCACAATGGTTCCCAAACAATCCAAGCTGTCTAACTCTTCCCTAACTCTCTCCCTCCCGGTTCTTGGAAAGCTGCTGGACCACCTCTCCTCTGCCTGCCTGCCTGTGTGTGCATGAGGTCTTTCACGGTTTCACCCTGGCTTTTATCCACTGTATGCCAGTTTGCAACGTTTTCGTTTTATTCTAAGAAGGGATTTTGTTTTAAAAGTCGAATAAAACCAATTGTCATAGGTTTTTGCTCAGGGGGTGTTAGAGTGGTGCAGCTGTGGCGCTCTTTGGTAAAGGCAGTGGTGAAGTAAAGGTGCACGTTACTACCGCACCACGTTCATGCTGTCTCCCTTACATGTGCAGAAAAGTTTTAGCGAGATTCTTTAAGGACGAAGCACACGATTAAACGTGTGTTACAAGGCTGGCGATTTTCACCTCCATCTTAAACTTCTCCGTGAAATCAACAGGTGGATAAACTGCAAGAAACATCTATAATGTTTTTGTTTTGGCGTGTTGGGTACATAGACACAAAAAACGTATTGTTAGTGGGGCTGCGAGATGAATATAAAATGAGCTATTGTGTGCAGTAGCCAGCAAGACCAATAGCAGAAAGTGTCTTATTTTTAGTGTCATTGTGTCGGACAGGTGTGAAAATGTGATACTTGCCAGACAGCCGGGTAAACGGCAGGAAAGGTTAATTGACCATTGTATGTAGCGTTGCAAACTGTGTAATAGGTAGCCAGCCAGCTATCAGAAAGTGTTCTATTTATCACACTGCCTATCAAATAGCACTCTGCTGAACGACAAGGATTTAAATCAGGTGAGCGGTGGGCATGCCTCACTTACCTTACTACAAGTACCAGAAGGCCCTACGTCTGCGCAAATTAAACTGGTAGTCCGGTCGCTCCATGTTGACTGTACACAAGCACTACAGTATTGGGCTATGCATTTAAAAACAGTGTATGACTTGGTTTGTAGAATCTGTTGATTTCATGATTAAAAATCAGGGCCCGAAACATTGTCATTCTGAAACTGAGTAATATGGCAACTCTGTGTGTGTGGGAGGCTCTGTGTGTGTGGGAGGCTCTGTGTGTGTGGGAGGCTCTGTGTGTGTGTGGACGGCTCTGTGGGTGTGGCATTTTTGGTAGGTGGCTCTGTGTGTGGGTAACTGTGTGTAGGTGGCTCTGTGGGTGGCTCTATTTGTGTGTGGGTTGCTCTGTGTGGGTGGCTCTGTGTGTGTGGGTGGCTTTGTGTATGTGGCTCTGTGTGTGGGTGCAAATGCAAAAGGTCTCGCATTTGAGAGTAATTAAGATATTGGCATTGTAAATAACAATGCCGTTTCTTTAAATGTTTTAAAAACAAAAACATAAACAAAAATAATGTCATGAGCAATGCCAATAGCTCTAACTTTAACAATGCCGAGACCATTGCATTGTAAATGCTTGTTAACGCCTGCTTTCAAGTGGCATTTTTTTTTTCCGGTGCAAAACAGTGTCTACTATTGTTAGTAGATAGAGTTTTGCATCAAAAACCATGGGTCGTTGCATGGAAATGCCCTTGTACCACCCATGAAACTTCATGCAGAGTAACACAAAACAGTGCTTGGCACTGCTTTGCGTTTCTTTCACACAAAAAACATTGCATTACTTTCTGTCAACTTTGCAGCAAAAAACAGGTTTTGCATTGAAAAGTAAATTTAAAAAAATACATTTTTCAGAGGTTTGTATCACTTTTATTATGCAAACCCAGCACAAAATATTTTTCATCTGTGTCTAAATGTGAGGTAATGCATAGTATGAGTGAGCCAAATTTTGAAAAAAATAGGATGAACTTTTGGGCATTTTATACACCGCCACTTTCAAAGATCTCCAGTCGCCACAGATGCCAGTAATAACTGACGAGATGTGGCCTAATGGCCCGAGCTGCTGACTTTGGGACTGGGCAACAAGATTTGAATTCCATCGTCAACTCAACAACCTGTCATCCTGTGCAAAATACAGAATCTCCTTGTGCCTAACAAAAAAGAAACCCTGATGTTGTGTAATGTAATCTGGTGCTCATGTAAAACACCCTGATGTCTTTGGGCCTGGTTTGCTCCATATAAAACTGCACAAATAAAAAACTACAGGTCGCCAGGAACATTTGGATTGGAACTGCTACCCACTGACCATCGTTGCTATTCACCTACTCATCCCTATTTTGCCTACATAATTTTGCATGTTATAATGTTTAGCCATTACTTAACATTTTTAGAACCAAAATGACATACCCCTCCCTTCCACTACTACTACCCCACCCCATGGAAGATGTAATTGGCATATAAGTCTGGCCTGCCCATGATAATTACATTTAAAAAAACAAAAACTCTTTCTTCCCCTTTTAGCATTTAATTAGGGCTTATAACACCTCACACTAGTGGCAAGCAGTTTCTAAATGCAATTTCAAATTTAGTCAATTTGCGATATCCACCTTGTTTGCTTGGAAGCAGTGGAAGATGACAGAGATTGCCTTTGAAGTGCAGATGGGGTGTCGCATACCAGTGGTAATTGGCCAGCATTGTCTCCCTTCAAAATAATGGTGATCAGTAAAGCACACTGCCTTGCACAATTAGAACCCCACTGTGGGGTTTTTGTCCTAGACTTTCTGAATCATCTGTAACCTCGATCGCCTCCTTTGAGGATACTGCAGCAGCAAGATATAGGAATTAAAGAAATTTTTATTCTGGCGCTCTTTCCCTGTGACAGGCGCCCACGACAGGGCTCTTTCAGCCCAATGGACGTTGCACACCTGAATCCAGCCTGGACTGCTAGGCCAAGTGTCTTCCAGATAGGAACACAAGCAACCCCGGGCCAGTTTTGACCTAGTTGGACCTAATCCCTGCAGTGCAACTGGAGCACAATGGCACTGTGAGCATCGGACCCTGGTCTGGGCTTACCTGTGCTACTTGGAAAAGTAACAAGCATTGGCATAGCCAATAGGTCTCGCCTTTGGGACCTTATAAGTGTTTAGCCATGCAACAGTTGCATAACTAAATACTTATAAGGTCCCAAAAGTGAGACCTATTGGCTATGCCAAGCGGCCACGAAAGTGAAAGTGATCGCGATCAAACATCAAAGCGAAAAGTGAAAGTAATCTCGGTAAAGCGCGGCGCGCGCGCCCGCGCACATGCACTGTAGCTCTAGGCTGGCCTGGTAGCACTTTTTGGAGCCCTCTCAATAAGTCTCGCCAGACCAGCGCATGCGCTGGGTCAGGCGAGACCTAAAAACGTGATGGGATGAATACCTGAATTAATCTCAGCCATTGGTCATTATGTGGGGCACACCCCAGATCATCTTTACCACTATGCCATGGTAGGCAGAGACCAGGGATATGTGAATCTGACTTGGTCTGCCTCCAGTAGGAACCGTGCAGCCATAGGACTCAAGCTGAATCTTACTGATAAAGTCCTAGAAATCCAAAACCGTTCTGCGGTTGCTGTGACCATCTGGAGGATACGGAGCCTGGCAAACCAAGCAGGATAGTTTGATGTTTGTTGTTTTAGAGAGTCCCACAGCATACACAACTGAAAAGAAAACCTTTATAACATCTAGAAATGTCCTACCCCCAAAATCCTTCTTTTCTGAAAGGGGAAACAATCAGCTTTCAAGGCCACCTCCATCATTTCGAATTCCCATACAAAGGTATATGTAAATGTATGTGTGCATGATCTGAAGCAACTATGGCACCCGTGGCAGAATCCCTCAGTCTATGTACTGGGATTTTAAACTGATGAATGTCTGTTCTTGACAAAACTGTTGAGCAGTAATTGCAAAAAAGTGCACTTTCTCTCACTAGGAGACATTGTCTTCCAAATATCTCCCTGGCCAAATTTACTTTTTCTGAGAAAATTAAAACAATTTTAAAATTAACTTCATAAAGTTTGGAATGTGAGGACCATTGACTTCAGCTGCCTCTGCTTTCTTCCTATGTCACTCCTTTAGCCTTCAAGAAGATTCCTGTTTTTCGTCTCCCGAGATCAGGGTAACTTCTCTTTAAAAAAGTACCGGAGTGGGGGCGTGGCTTGGAAGACGATCATGGCGGATGCTTTCTTATACAGCGCCATGCCGAACCCCCTTTTATCCGTTACTTATCCAGACATTTGGCAGCCATTGGACGCTCCCATGCAGTCCCCGTATTTTATATGATGGGACGAGAGCACCCCTGCAGGTTGGCCAGTGAACATGCGAGGCCAGACCCTGCCACATTGCTAGGTCGGCCGATGAATAGATGTCTCCCTGCCACTGGCTCTACTGCTGCAGCTACCCCTGGACCAACCTGACACACACACTATCAGAGGTTTTGATCCTCCCTAACAAAATTCTCCTGTTGGGGCCTGCACAGAAGGGAGTCGCCGGCACACATTACTATTGGACTGTGGCAGGAAGGTATGAGCAAATTACCTGAAGAGTCTAAGGGCCTGTCCGCCTGTCCCCCATGCCACAGTGATACTAGGGCATGAGACAGTTTTCGATTACCGTCCTCCCCCAGAAACCTGCACTGGTGGGGGACTCTTTTTTGGTAAGGCCTGGGATCTCCGGGCCTAAATGGAATGGCGCCATTTTGCAGCTGCATACAGTTTTTCTGCTGGTGCTGACGAGTTGTGACTCCAAAGATCCAGCGAAAACATACTGATGGGAGACCTGACTGGGTAGAGGTGAGCGCGCTGTTGCAAGGTTGTTGCCTGACTCACTCACCTGTTTTCATCGCCATGTCTTGACTGGCGCTGAGCTAAACTGTCTCTATGGAAGATTCCTGTTCCTGCATACTCTGCGCACTCCAGTCTCTCTCCCCATGATAGTTGCACAGAGGGGGCCAGCTGGGAGGGGGAAAGGATCCGTGAGCTACTTCGGCAGGCCACCCGGTGGCATAGGGGCCCGGTGGCGTTTTGCACCTTTGCCTTGCCCTTACTATTAGGGACTTCAGACACCATTCTTTTGCCCCCGGGCACTGGAGGGAGGCCGCCTGGATGGACTAGGAAGATTGGCAATTAATTGATCATTGGGTAGCCAAGGGTTATATGAGAGGGGGACAGGCTCTGACGTTCTGTTGTGGAGCTATGTTGTGCCCGCTGTCTGCTCATATGTTGAGCCCTATTCTGACCTGCTGATGAGAGGACACCCCTGATATCTTTTGTTCCCTGACCTGGCTCTTTGTTTGATTCAAGGTTCTATGGGCCTATCTGGCCCCACATGCCCTGATCCCTGGACCCTTACTGTGACTGATTTACTATCCTCTGCTTGGTTCTCAAACCAGGGAGCCCCCCAGTGTCACACCCTCATCTGCTCTGCCTGGAAGAAAGGACTTCCTGCAGTGCCTTGTGCTTCTCACAGCACTGCCCTGTATCTAACAAACTTTCTTCCTGTGCCTCCTCCCTCCTGAATAGGGCGATCACTGCTGCCTGCACGAGGTTGGCTGCTCGTGCTGCTGCAGTGTTGTGGCGAATGGGACAAATCCTCCTCATCACAAGACCTTAGCGACCTTTCAGTCCTAATTCCATGGGGAAAGATAAGCCTGCCCATTCCACAACATCGCAAACCCACATGGACCAGTATACTACTGGACCTCCAATTGGAAAATCTGGATCTACAGGAGGATATACACCTACCTCTTCGACTGGTGATCTCGCCACAATCCTCCAGGCCATTCAAATTTTACAGGCTGCAGTGGAGTCTAAAATCGGAGAGGTGAGAATGAATGTGGCACTGCTCCCCCAGGATCTCTGAAACGCTACGGCCCAAATTACAGAGGCTGAATCCTGAATTTCCACAGTAGTGGATGAACTTGCACCTTTCAAAACCCAGATTTCTAGCCAGCTTGCCCGCACAACAGAAGATTCTAAAAATCGCTCCCTGCACAATAGCATGTGCGTAATTCATTGATTCCCATGGAACTTTGTTGTTACCAAAGCCACACAGACAACGCACTCACTCCCAGAAGGGATGCCAAACCAATCAATCTAAATTTCTTTGACAGTCCCCCCAGCTACGCCCATTATCACCATCCAACTACATTCGAACCATGCTCCTCGTGAAGATGAACAGGGACTGTACCAAGATGCACCTTTGGCCATAACTTCGTCAATGCCTACGATCTCCCACACAGATATGGACCTCTCTCAAAGTCCTACAATTTGAATCTTTTATGGTTGCAGGTTTCAAATTCACAGGGACCTCTATGTCTATTATCTTCTTTAAAAAAATTCAACCTGATATGATGACAGTTATATAGACTTTACTAAGATAGGGTTCTTCATCTTGTTGTTTCCTCATTATTGTATATGTTGTTTTCTTTAATAATGTTCCTTTTCAGGGCAACATATTTTTCTGGGGTAGAAGTGTGGGGATGGGAGGAAGTTGGGGGTGGGGATTCAGTAACCTGTTGATGCTATATCAGTTGCTAATATTTTACTGTATTTATGTTAATCTTTTGTTTTCTTTCTCATGTTTTGACACATGCCTACACCACAACTATCACAGCACCAGTCATGCCACGAGGCATGATGGGCCTCCTCCCATATTCCCTTTGCAAGAGAATACCATTTTCCTAGACTATGGTGACTTTTTGAGTCTTGTCTTGGAATGTTAATGGTCTCCTAAACCGCGTGAAGCGCACAGCAGTTCTAATTTTTTCACACCGACACCTCCCTGAGTCTCTCTTAGTCCAAGAAACCCATCTTATGGGCAGTTGTTGTACCTTTTTAGCACTTAAGGGCTATGACAGGATCTTTCATGCGTTTATACTCATGGATCCTGGGCAGTTACCAATCTACTGCAACGCTTCTTCCTGTTCTCTGTCTCCCATGAAACACACGACCCACAGGGCCACTTCCTCACGCTGACAGAAACACTGGAAGGCCAGACTATTACTGTATTCAGTGTCTACATGCCACCCGCATCCCTCAATGCCTGCCTCCGAGACCTCTCCAAACACACCTTCTGGGTCTTCCACAGGGCTGACATTGATTGGAGGCAATTTTAATGGGGTTCCTCTCCCAGAACTCAATACGACTGGGCCTCTTCCACTCCTAAGTGTTCTGGGGCATGCCATCTCTTGGGTTGGGCCACTATTCTCAGCCTCTGTGATGCCTGGAGGGTGTGGCACCGGAGGAGTCATCAATTTACACATACTTCAGCAGCATACCATACCCGCTCGCGAATAGACTTACTTTTCTTGCCTTCCCCAGACTGCCGAAATATCTCCCAAGTCCAGATTCTCCCCCATGGGATATCTACCAATTCCCCTCTCCTCCTTCACCTTGGCTCTACTAAAACTGGCCAGAGTCTATGTGGCACCTTAATGCCTGGTACTTCAAGATAAAACCTTTGTCCAAACTCTTAGTGCTGAACTGCAGGCATACTTCTATAGTAATGAGGGTTTGGTCGCAAGGGTTGACACCCTTTTGGCTGCCAGCAAGGCTACTATAGAGTGTTTTGCTAAAGGGCATTTCAGAGCACAGGAGCGAGCTTGCACCTGTCATATCACCCAGCTGGAGGCTCATGCCCTCCATTTGGATCTGCACCTCATATCCAACCCGTGGGGTGACGCTTTCTGCCAGCTGAGACTTCTTCTCAAAGATATATGTCTCCAGTCTCTTGAGGTTGACAAACATCTTTGGTGTGACACAACAGCCAGGATCGGTGGTTGCGGTTACAAGAATGGGAAGTTGCTACATTGGTTAGCCTCACATCGGTAGATGTACAGGATCGTATACCCAAAATTATTGACAAACATGGTCACTCATGTTACACCCTTTTGAAGATGTGCGCTGGCATTTGCTCTCTACTACCAAAATATTTACATGACTCCCTCAGGTAGATACAATGAGTCCTCTACCCGAGTTCTCGATACCATTTCCCTTCCATGCCTATCTCCTGTTGAAACGTGCATGCTGGATGAACTCTTTACAGCTGAGAAAGTCAGAGAGGCGCTGTCGGTTAAGGCTTTCTGAGAAAACTCCTGGACCCAACAGCTTTCCTTTGGAATATTACATTACATTCCACAAGATATTAACTCCTCACCTTCTGTCCCTCTATAAGGAGGTGTGCGAAATGGCTCCTTTCCGCCAGAGCTGGATTCCGCCACTATTGTGGTGATTCCTAAAACTCTACACCATCCATGGAATGCGCTGATTACCCTCCCATATCCCTCATTATTGGGAAGGTCAAAATCTTTGCCACCATGCTAGCTACTTGCCTTAAACAAGTCCTTCATGCACTGATTCACCCGGACCAAGGCAGCTTCATGTCGACTCGCAGCACAAGGCACTGCCTGTGGCACCTTCATGTAGCCCTGGCTCACCATCATCGAATGCCCCATGATATAGCTATACTTTTTATGGATTTTGAAAAGGCCTTGCAATACATTGGACTGGAGCTACCTCCACCTAGTGGTGGCCCGGACTGGGATTGGACCCAGCTTCTGTGGCATGGTTCGTTCCCTCTATTCCAACCCTACAGCACCAGTCCAAATCAATGGTGTCCTTTCTGAAACCTTTCCCATCGGCTGCGGCACCAGGCAGGGCTCTCCCCACTTCTTTCCGTCCTTCGAGCTACTAGCTCAACTTATTTGTACTGATAGTCAGCTACGTGGCTGGATGTGGGAGGATGGTTGGGAGAACCGTATAGCTTTATATGCTGATGATGTCCTTCTTTATTTAGCAGAACCCGGCAGGAGTGGACCACCTCTGGCTCCTGCACTGATTTGAGGATGCCTCGGGTCTTAAAAGGAATGCTTCCAAATCAGTATTGGTTCTCCTGGCCCCATCTAGAGATTGCTTTGATTGGCAAACGAATATTCCGCTCTGAAAGCATAGTTTCAAATGTTTAGGCATCTGGGTTGCCCTACACCCTGAACTCACCTGGGCTCTCAATCTCCAACCCTTGGTTCGAAAGGCTAAAGCTGACCTGGCTAAGTGGCAAATGCTCCCCCTAAACGTAATGGGCCACATAGCCTTATATAAAATGATGGTCTTACCACGGTTTTATACATCTTTCAAAATGTACCACTTCATCTACAGTGGACACGGTTCCAGGTTTTGGACAGGATCGCAGCATCCTTCTTGTAGCATGGATTCGACCCAGTCTTACCTACAGTCACTTTCAGGGAGGACCTTATGATAGATGCTTAGGCATTACTAATCTCTATCTTTATTACCTAGCTTCTCACCTTCTAATCATCAATGACTGGTTTGATGCAGGGTTATCAGGTGCTGTTTATCGGGTGGAGCTGTCCTTTCTGGGCTTCCCTCACCTGCAGTCCTTGCTTTATGGCTCTCCCATCCCCAACTCTATGCTTCAGGTGACCAAAGCAGCTCTCCTTGCCTGGAGAGCCACCCTCTGACACACTCAATGGGATGCTAAACTTACACAAACACTCATCTTTGACACTGTACCTGTTTGCGAGAGGTGGCAACACTGCAAGGTTACAAGATTTGGGATCTTATTGACATTGTACAAATGGGTAGTGTTTGGGCCAGGACACATATACGCTCATTCCAAGGCCTCCAGACCCATTATGGCCTTGCACATACTCAATTTTATAAGTATCTCCAAATCCAACATGGTCTTCATTCTCACATCCTGGAGACTGATGCACTACCAGAGTTTAATTCACTTGGAGCCAAGCTCCTTATGGGCAACCTGGGCCGTGGTGGCATCTCTCAGATCAACTGTACCCTGATAATCAATGCTCCTGGCATGCTGGACCTTCTCAGAACCCGATGGGAGAGCTAGATGGGCCCTATTGAGGATGAGGACTGGAGACATGCACTGATGGCTCCTGGGGTACTTACAGTCTCTACAAGACCGCGGCTGATCCAAACGTACTATCTTTAGTATGCTTACCTAAACCTGGCTCACATGCACTGAGCAGGCCTACTCCCAAGTCCCACCTGCCCCATCCAGGGGTGGACCTTGCTGATTTTTATCATATGGTTTGGTCTTGTCCCTTGGTTGAAAAGTTCTGGTCCACGGTGGTTGGGGAACTAATGGTGGTCCTAGGCTGGGAGGTTCCTCTCTCTCCTTTGCTGATATTACTTGGTGTCTTTAAGGGCTCTGAAGGTACAAGGGCAGAGCTATCATTCCTCGGTACGGCCCTCCTAGTTGCCAAGTGCTATATTACCACTCGATGGGCCTCTGCTGGTCCCCCGACCCTTTCGGTATAGCGCCGATGATTAGATTGGTGTGCGCAACAAGACAAACCAATCTATGAGGCCCGGGGCTGCCCCCATAAACATGGGCCAGTCTTGGGAAACAGTTGGGCCAATTCGTCTGAGATCATGCCTACTACTAAGATGTGGATGCTGATTTATTTAACTGTAGTTTTTTACCTGAATATCGCTGATCTGATTAAATGCTGTGTCTTTTTCTACATCAAGCTACTAATGTGTCATGTTGATGTATTTTAACATCTTCCTTGGTTTAAAAACAAAAAAGTGTCAAAAAATGCACTGGATCAAAGATGACAGCTTTTGGATTTTACTGTGAATTTTGCAATTGTTCTAGATTGTGAATTGAGCAAAGCATAACAGTAAAATTCAAAATATTTCATTAATTTTCAAATTTAAATTCAATTTTTGCCACATGTCAGCGAAGTAGCTATCATTAGTGCAACAAGTGCAGTGACACTTGGGTCCTTGTGTCTGAAGAGCCCACTACACCTCCGTTGTGGATCTCTCTTACTACACACCCAAGAGGCAAACGTACTAGAGATTAGGAGCCCATCCAACCTTTGTAGAGCCACTATAAATTCCCACACATATATTCAAACATCGTGTTCTGTGGGGTTGCTGTTTAATTCTAAATATGTTGCAGTCAACACTTACACTCTCTATTTATAGCTTTCCAAAATATGCTGGAGTAGAAAACATGTCAGTGTAAATGTACCCTACTGAGGGGCATTCACATAATATGAACATTACATGTCTCAGCACATCAAAATGTGAATTCTCCTTTTTAAAAGGTAAAGAACAGGTATTTCTATTTCCCAGTGCTCTGTGGGTGACACTCCTCTGGGTGCCAATCTTATAGGGTTGGGGGAAGGGGAGGTACATTCTCGGTTCTACCAAGTATGACAATCCTAATCCGTGAGACCAGCCATTTGGCAGAGAAAATGCCAAGATCCACTGCAAAAAATAGAAAAGATAAGGAATGAGTAATTTTTCATGACCTCTCACACACAGTCTGTGATTCTATGTGGGCATCTGATTTACAGTTTGTATTTTCTTTAGGATTTTATTCATCATGTTTACTTCTACATTAACAGTATTCACGTGCGTGCCATGGTCGTCTTTTTTCCTGAGTCTCCATTTTTTATAGAGCAATTTTCAAACCCTTACTGCATTTTTTTCACATTCCTTAAGTACTAAATGATCAATGAGTGCTTTGAAGTCCAGGTAATTAGTGATTATTTAAATACATTTATTTATACATTTACCTCTACGGGACACTATTGACCACCAAGCATTTCTAGGAAATAATTATATTCTGTGTAGGTCAGACAGGATCCACGATAAAATACAAATGTTTAAATACCAGCGGAACGCTGGGTGCAATGTATGTTTAAAATGTTTTTCCGGTGAATTACCTTTTACGTATGGGAATTTTTTTACAGTAATAGATGCCTTCATGCATTCTGTCAACTAATATCTCATTGGAAAGTGCATGCAAATTCTTGGCAACACGTGGACTGCTCTGCTGGACAGTGTGTTCATGACGCTGATGCAGGGGGATCAAATTGGCTGCATTAAAGCACAGCAGGCACCGACAACCTGTAAAAGGTTTTGAACACCGTCCATTCCACCTCATCCGCCGGAGCTGCAGTTGTATTTCTTTCCCCTGGTGCCGAGAAGGCGCTGAGAGAATAATTGAAGTACCTAATGGATGTCTGCAATCCACTGGGGCAGGATGACAATTTTCTGAAGTGGTTGAGTGCTATGCACGGAGCCTTGAGGGTTTGGGTGAGAGACCGGGCGAGGGTCTCAAATAAGATTGTCGAATGCCAGGGAAGGAAGCAGCCCTTTTCCGGGCCCTCATTCTGTGCTCTGCGCTTTAAATGAGTCTTCATTCGTTGAGCACGGGTGACTAAAAAGGGAAAAAATATCGAATGCTGATAGTGTTTAAAAAATAAATAAAAAAATACGTCATTGGCATCCGTTCTGAACGTCTTCAAATCCCAAATGCTGATTTTCCAACATTGTAGTAAAATATGATTTAATTAGAAATCTGGCAATGTGACATGAAAGCCACATATTGCAATAGGCTGGAAAGAGATCAGAGGTTTGGAAAGTTGTAAAGATTTTTTTCCCTCTGCATCTTTCACGTCAAATTACGAATTTGGGGGCATATGTATGAAACTATTTCGCGTTCGCAAATGCTGCGAATAGCAAAAAGCAGCGTTTGCAAGCGTGAAATAGAGAAACACGATGTATCGCACATTTTCACATCGCAGAGTAAGAAATCGCAATTTATTGTGATTTTTAATTTGCGGGGCCCGAATTCTGCAAATTTCCTTGCGAATTCGCAGTCTGCGATACGCATGCTGCGATAATCGCAAATGGAGAAATCGCAATTTAAGAAGTTGCTATGGAATGTATGAAAAAATCGCAAATTGTGATTTTAGAAAAATCGCAAATTTGTACTTCAAAATGACCACCAAGTGAATGCAGGTGGTAACCAGGTGCAAGCTGTGGCCCACAATGCAAGAGGGACTTCCACAATGGCAGTGCTATATGTGATAGCCAGGAGGCTGCAAATTCGGGCGGCAGCAGCACAGAGGAGGATGAGACAGGAACAGATCTTCAGAGTGCGCATCACTCTGCTCCAGCAAACTGAGGAGGAGATCCATGAGAAGTACAGGCTGGACCCAAAGACCATTTTAGACCTGATAGAGGAGCTGAAACCCTACTTGTAACACCCAACACGCAGGACCCAAACCATTCCCACCCATGTGCAGGTCCTGTGCTCCCTGCACCTACTGGCCTCAGGGAGTTTCCAAGGGGTGATAGCAGTGGCAGGTGGGCTCTGACAGAGTTGCCTGTCGCGCTTCTTCCATGCATTCTTAGATGCAATGCTACAGCGGCTACAACATCACATACAATTCCCCAGCAGACAACAGGCATTACAGCAAACAAAACTGGACTTTTACTAGATTGCACGATTCCCCCATGTAATTGGCTGCATAGATGGGACCCATGTGGCCCTCACACCCCCATCAACCAATGAATATGTATTCAGAAACCGTAAATCATACCACTCCCTGAACATACAGGTCGTCTGCAATGCAAAACATATTATCAATGACATTGAAGCCAAATACCCAGGCAGTACTCACGACTCCTTCATCTTTCGACATAGTGGGATACACAGACGTCTGAATGCTGGCGAGTTTGGTGAGGGCTACCTGCTAGGTAAATGCATGGCACACATTCCTACATACAGTACATCTTTGGGGGATGGGACATTGACTCACCTCTTGTTTCCATCCCTGCAGGTGACAGTGCATATGCAGTGCGGGACTACATCCTGACCCCGTACCTGAATCCAGCCAATGCAAGGGAAAGGAGATACAACAGTGCACACAAATCTACGCGCGGTGTAATAGAGTGGACGTTTGGGATTCTGAGGAGCCATTTCGCTGCCTGCATAAAAGCGGAGGAGCACTCTGAGAGTGCAATGCTCCACAACATGGCAATGAAAAAAGGCATCCCAATTGAACTGAGTGATACAGATACGTTGGACGATGATGGCCCAGGTCCCCAGAGCAGCAGCTGGAGTTGGGGCAGCTGCCGGACGGCAGAGACGGGCTGAGATCACACAGAACTACATCTAGGTGAGTAATGATGACATGAGGCAACATAAATTTGTTTGCAGATCTGTGTTTATTCACACCTTTAACTGCAGGATCAAAGTAAGTCACACAGTCTGAGCATCACAATAAGTGTCGCTGTCTATAGCACATGTTAGATCCACAGTGCAGGTAGTCAGGCAAGTCTTGGGTCTTGCAGGAATGGGTTGCCTCACCCATTAGCGTGACTAATTGTTCAAGATTCACCTCCTTCTCGAATGTACAGCTGCAGACCTTGGGTCCACAGGTGCTGCACCCTGTCTCCCACTGCGCCTCCTTGAATCTGGCACTGGTGGGGTGACACTGCTCCTCCGACTGGATGTCTCCTCATTCTCCCCTGTGGCCATGAGTGCTGTGCCACCTGATTTTTCCATCTGCAGTTGTTCAACTGCAGTGGTGAGCTGTGCCAGGTCTTTTGCAATGTTGTGGCAGCAGCGGGACATCTCCACTTGCATGCTAATGCTGCGACGTGTCAGCTGGCTAGTGGCAGTGCACAGGCGGTTCACCGCCTTGGTGTAGCTGTGCAGATGGAGGTTTGAGTGTTGGCTAGCACTGTGCCTGGCTGCCTGGTCCCTGTTTAAAGTTGAACAGAGTTCACGGATGGCACCTGCCATGCTCATCATGCCCTCCCCCATGTAGTGCAGACTTTTGTACATACTGCATAGCTGACGGTTAATGGACCTCATTGATTTGTGTTGCAGGCGCTGTATCTGCAGCATGCTGCCCTCCAGTCCTGCGAACAATGTAGCATCTTCGTCAGTGGCACAGCTGGTCCTGGCCCTTGACCTGCGTCTGACTGCTCCGGATTCCCTATGTTGGGGTGTGTGCTGCTCACGCACTTCGGTGACATGCTGCCCTGGCTCTGCCTGTCCATCCTCCTCCCCTGTGGACTGGTGTTCATCCTCCAGCGTTGGCAGTGGTGGCACAATGGTGCGCCTCCTACGTGGGACAGGTGGTGCCTCTGTGTCTGAATCTGAATCCCCATGTCCTGCCTGGTCATCCAAATGTTCAGACTCCTCTCAGCCTGCGCTGTCTTCCTGTGTCCTTGCTTGTACTGCGGATGGAAAGTGGAATATATGGTTTTTGACTTTGTCTGCATTTCTCACTCAATAACTTTTTCTGCATTTGTATTGACTAACTGCTATCTCTCATTTTCCCCCTGTACCTGAATTCACATACTGCGTTAACATTGCTATGTCTCATTGCCCCACTGTTATGCATCTGACTACGTCTCCCATGATGCATTGCTGTGTGTGCTGGAAAAAGTGGACCGGAGTGACATGTGTAGTTTGTGTTTGGTGCATTCCTGAGTGTGTGAATGGGATGGTGATGTGTGCGGCTGCATTTGGCATGCATCTTACCTTGGCTGGTGGGTGCAGGGTTGGAGCTGTCTATGTCAGCCATGCCACTCATGCTCTCGGACAGGAGGGTTGACTCCACCAACTCCTCATGGGGTGTTGAGTCGGTGGCAATAGATGTTCCACCCCCGGTCTTGTTTGCTTCTGCCAGCCTGGCTGCCACCTTCTCCTTCGAACTTTGGCGCATGTCATGCCAGTGCTTCCTTAACTCCTCCACCGTGCGCTGGGTCACACCAACTGCATTGATTTTTTCCTGAATGTCCAGCCAGATCTTCCTCTTCCTGGACTCAGGTACCCGGAGTGCCTTTTTCCTAAATAGGAGTTCATGGCTGCACACCATCTCCTCAATGAGTACCTTCTGCTCCCTTTCACTGCATTTCTGTTTTTTTTTACTCCCTGCACCCTCCTTGTCCTTCTGTGTGTCCTGGGACTCCATTGTAGCAGTTTCACTGGTGTGCTCACTCCACTGCCTCTCCTCAAAGTCTCTGACTCTGCCTCAGGCAATCAGGTGCAGCAAATCACTCTCACTTCCTGGGTGTGATGTCATCAAGCTGCACCTGAATTGCAGATTCCCTAAATTTGCGATTTCTTATTTGCGTAAATCGCAATTAAGGAATCTCAAAACGGGATTCTCAGAATTTTCTACAATTTTTAAGAAATCGCAATAAGTTAGCGAGTTGTTATTTACATCGCGATTAGCGATTCTCAAAATGCGATTCGCAAAAATTCGCATTTTGAGAATTGCTAATCGTTTTTTTGATACATATGCCCCTAGGTGACAGCGTTTGTCGCATACATACTTATTTGAAACTAACATAATAACTCACCATCGTGTATATTTTGCAGCAAGTAGTGAGGGCCTCATTGTGAGAGACTCACAATTTCCAGTTGGAAACTGCACGGTCAGGCATACTGAACGGATGGTGGTTCGAGAAACATTTTGAAAATTGTATATGACTCTGAGACATTATTTAGATTTGTGCCAAGTTTAGTGAAGGGAATAATCAAAAAGATCAACTGTCAGTGTCTCTTCTTTCTTTTGTCTCCATGAAGCTACTGCAAGAGGCTTTTTTGGAATCTGGGTAACTAGGCACCATAATGGGCATGGAGGTAGTGGGTATCACCAAAGCTAGATCATAGTAGTGAACAGACTCAGGAGTAGATAACACACATACTAAGGAGAAGCTATTGGTGGGGACCTTTCCCTTCCCAACGCAGTACAAAGGAACATATTATCAAGGGCAGTACCGCCTCTTTAGCGGCACTTTTTGCCGCTAAAGCGGCGATATTCTTATCGCCCTATTAACAAGGTGTCGCTAACATGCATCAGCGCTTGTTAGCAGCCGATTTTCTGACGCTACGCATCTTAGCGATATACATCGCCAATGAGATGCAAAGTAGGCGTTCCTTACAATAACTTCATTGAAAAACGTCGCAAACACAACTTCGCTGTATTATCAACGCTGCACCGGACCCGCGTAGCGATGAGAAAAGGCGCCCTAAGCTCCCATTATTGCATGATACTAAAGCCTGAATAAAACCTGACTTACCATTATTTCCTATGGGAGGTGGATTGTATGGTTGAGTACACACTCCCCTATTACCAAGCTTTCATTAGCACTGTGAAATCATCACTGGATTTCACACGCTAATGAGGATTATCGCAGTCTATCGCTGGATTTTACTTCGCCTGTTAGCAAAGCGTTGCTAATAAGCTGCTAACACGGCGATGTAATTCAGCGATAGAGGGCGGTAATGTAAAACGCGATATGCGCGTTTTGCGATATTTATCGCAGTTTGTAGATAATATGCCCCTTAGTCTCTTGTGATAAACCATGATAACAGGCAAACAAATCAGAAGGATGGGGCACAGTAGAAGTGCCTCAAAGCCTTATTTCAGCATAAGCTGTGGATGGAGATAAAGGTGCGTCCAGCAATATATCTGGTAATAACATCCCCAGCTGTCCACCTCCAATTAACGTTTTGATCATAACAGGCACTAAGAGTCCAGTCGATAGGAAGTGATGGATTATGTGCCAGGAAACCAGGATGGGCAAGCCTAGAATACACTGTCAAGTTGGCTACAACACAGCATGAGTCTTGTTTACAGTAGGCAACCAATAACCTTTTCTCATAAGGTTTTTGCAAGCAAGAGAGATTTTAAAAAGGGGAACAGTAGTCTATACCAGCCTCTTTCCAAATTTGGCATTGAGCATGAAATTCAAGTATCTCAAAATGAGATATAAGGGATTGGGTGTATCCCTGCCTCATTTGGTGTTTTGACTTTGAACTCAACAATGCAGTTCCAGAGAATGGATAGCTGGACAAACAGTACTGGAGAAGGTGAACCTCAGTTGTTGTTGCACTCCACCCTATAATAGATTGTTCTCCACCTTATTTTGTTTTTCTAAACAGGAGATTTTTAGTTGATGAGGTTAACATATCTAACTGAATAATGATCTGAAGCACACCCTTCTTTCAACGTTAAGTTGCTTAGTGCTATTTTTTCAAATTTAGCGTGCAGCACTCGGGGTTTGCTCCGTTCCTGTCGCAATTTCTCATGTTCATGAAAAAATTGTGGCCCGCGGTTTGCGGGTCACGATCGAGTTGCACAGCCTTATGAACATCAGTATTCAAATTAATACACCTTCACTTTAGTAATTCCAAATTTCAACCATATTTATTAATTCTTAATCCAAATTAATCCTTCACGTCAAAGATCCGAAATTCGTTTCCTTTTGCATTTTAATTATTCCAGAATTGCCCATCCGGGCCAATTCATAGACTTTTGGGAACTCTGAATCCGCCAAATTATCCCAATCACATTACCCAAAGTATTTCGGTTCATTTAACCTTCATCAGAGGGGTATCTATAATTGAAAAAGTACATATCAACCACATTGCTTGAAACCCAAAGCAGTATAACATTACATAGAAACTAGTATCCCAACTAATCTTCCCTAAATGTTAAAGATGAAATACTTCCTAAAAAATAATCAACATAAACTTAAAATACTCTTCCGTGCTCCATATGCCCTCAGTGTATGATAAAACATAATTCAAAATTGTACATCTCCGTCTGTGTAACCTAATATTCATCATTAAAGTGTTTAACTAATCTGCTACGTGCATGTTCGCCATTCCGATATTACATATTAAAACGTAACAAGCTTTACCCCAATTTCATCACTTTCAGCCCTTATGCAGAAGGAAACGAATTTTGTATCTTTGACGTGAAGGATTAACTTGGATAAAGAATGAATAAATATGGTTGAAATTTGGAATTACTAAGGTGAATGGTGTATTCATTTGAATACCGATGTTCATAAGACTGTGCAACTCGATCGTGACCTGCAAACCGCGGGCCACAATTTTTTCGTTAACATATCTAAGACACAATGGGCTGTGTGGTGATGAAGATGATTGTTGAAAAAGCTAGGCATCCTGGTAGAAGCTGCTGTTGAAAGTGGGTACATCTGCACCAAGGAAGCAGAATTCCTTACCACATCTTGCACGTGCATGCCCATCATATACGGGGTCCCCAAGACCCACAAAGATGTTGTCCACCCGCCCCTCAGACCTATTGTTTCCACCATTGGAGCAGCCACGGTGCCACTGTCAAACTACATTGACCGGTTCCTTAAACCGTTAGTGTGCAATCTCACCTCATATGTGAAAGATACAGGTGAATTCATATTCAAAATTGAGAACCACCCTTACAACAGTGAAAGTGAACTATTGGTTACTATGGACCTGGAGTCCTTATATACCAACATCCCCCAAGCTGAGGCTAGGAAAGTTCTTGAAGAAATACTTGAAGCTGATCCATCTATATCCAACTCGTCCTTTATCCTCCAGTGCCTGGAAGTTGTACTTGGAGAAAACCTTTTTGAATTTAATGGTTCTTACTACCAACAAATCCAGGGTGTCAGTATGGGCGCAGCTTGTGCCCCAAGCATTGCCTGTTTATATATGGGACATTTAGAGGCCCCTAACATCTACAACAAGATGGCCACCTTCTTTGAAAATGTCCGAACCTGGTCTCGATTTATTGACAGCAATTTCTTCATTTTGAAGGGCGACCTGGAGACATTAAATGAATTTACCCTCTGGATCAACTTAGCTGACCCTAACCTTAAGTTTACGGTCCATTCCAGCAACACTAAATTGGAATTCCTAGATGTTTGGATCGAACACCAGGATTCCCACTTGATGGTCTCTTTGTTTACCAAACCCACTGCCAGATATACCCTGCTGCAATACAGCAGTTTTCACCCCTCTTGCCAAAAAGATGCCATACCTTTCAGCCAGTTTCTCCGCCTTCGGAGAAACTCGACCAACTTGGTTGATTTCTTGAAACAAGCTGAAATCTTAAAAGTAAAACTTCTGAAGATTGGTTACCCCAATAGACTGATTAAAGACTTGCTAAAACAAGCTAGATATTATGATCGTGGTGCCATGTTTAGACCTAAACACACTGAAAGAAGTGAAAAGCTTGTGTGTGTCACAAAACACTCCAACTTGAACCGCAAAGTGAGACAGATTGTTAACTCACAGTGGCACCTACTCAACATCCACAGCAATTAACAAAAACTGCCCAAACCGTTGTTTGCCTTTAAAAGGAACAAGAGTAATTTCCTTGTTAAAGCCAAGAGCTCAGAATCTAACTTGGTGTCAAAAATCTATCTCCGGAAATGAACCTATCAAAGGCAACCACTGATGTGGGTCATGCCAGGCTTGTCCCCATGCCATGGTGAGTGACAACATACGAGTAAATGAAAGAACGGTCTTCCTCACCGAAATGACCAACTGTCATACCTCCAATATTGATTTTATGTCCCTGTAATCTGGCCTATGTTGGGGAGACAGGACGAGAAACCAGAAAGAGAATTGGGGAACGTAAGACCAATATTAGACTTTCCAAACAGACGGCCCCCTTGGTCAACCACCGGATAGAGTCTGCCCACACTGTGAATGATCTTAGGTGGACCATCCTAGAAAAGTCCGGCCCCAAGCGGGCAGAGAACTTACTTCTGTACGAAGGAAAAGAGAGGTCTTTTGGATCTTCACACTTAACACTAAGGAAAAGGGTCTGAACGAATCTCTCCCTTGGGAGAATGCTATTCTGCATTAATCCCCGTGACTAAGCCTGGGCAAAGCACTACGCTACGCTCGCATAGTTTGCGAAGTTTGCGCTACTTCGCACTATGCGAATTGCACGTAGCACAGTGCAAACACGCATAGCATAGCGTTGCGTAGTGCAGCGGTCATTTTTTGCTTGCTCGCGGTCCTCAACGTCAAGTTGGCGAACGCGAGCAAGCAAAATGACAACCCGGCGAGACTTTTTCCTCGTTCGCGATCAGCAACATCAAGTTGGCAATCGCGAGCGTGGAAAATAAACCTCCCAGCGAGATTCTCAACGCGGGGAGGTCAAGTTTCTCATTGCGAGTGGTCGCGTATGCTCGCGACTGCTCGAGATAAGAAACTACCAGTCCGTGTTGAGAAAGCTGCCTTTTTAAATGATTGCATAGTGCTTGTCCGCACTGTGCAATCATTGAAAACGTCATCTTGCACAGTGCGAACAGGGTACTATGCAGTTCGCGAAGTGCTACGCGTAGCTCGCGTAGTGCGAAGTGCACTTTGCGTAGCTATGCGTAGCGCTACTTCGCGAACTATGCCCAGGGTTATCCCTGACTCACCTGTCCGGTAGCGTTGTCTGTCAATGCAAGTCCGTGTGGACATTTTTACTTACTTATGTCCCCGTCGCCTGTAACTCTTGAACTCCTGTCCACATCTCGTATACTGAGCAGTATTGTTTCTGCTTTTTCTTTTTGTTTCTGTACTAATCTGTAAGGGTGTTTTCCCTATCTTTATTTTCTTGTTTTATTTTTTCATATTGTAAATATTTTTCCTCTCCACTCCATCATGGCGCCCATTTATATTCGCCTTGTTTTCCCCCTGATTGTTCTTTTTCTATGGTTGTTGACCTGCCTCTAGGGAGGTTCCCGTCACCAGTCCGTCTTCGGTTTTTGGGCCCTTGCCATTTTCCCGCTGATTATTTAAACTAGGCCTCGGACACTCTACCTACTGAGCTCCTGGAGTCCTGGCTGTGAGGTTGTTGTCATCCCACCTGGAGGTTCTATTGGACCCTATTACATCTTTGTGAAGGTAGGATAACCCCCTGTAGACGTTTCCGTTGTATCAACTTTGCCTACACCATGCTCTCACCTTGTTTATACCGGGCTGCTTAATGCGCTTACATATTAATGAATGAACAATGGGCAACAGAGACAAAGAACGCCAGTAGAGAAAATAGAATGCATGCTACTTCAAATTTATGTGTGTATGCAGGCATATATACACACACACATAAATATATATGTGTGTGTGTGTGTGGGTGTGTGTGTGTGTGTGTGTGTCACTTGTACAAAAACCATAGAAATTCAGCAGTTATAGTTACCTGATCTAACTATAACTCACGCCCCGCAATGCGCTGCTTATGACCTCACATATTACATCACTCACGACATGGCCAGTGACATCACTGATGACATTTCAATGACATCCCTGATAACATCATCCAGTGAGTATGAGTGTTTTTTAAAAGTTTGACAGTTAAGCATATATACCAAGGTACTACATGAGTTAAAATAGTATACTTTCTGAACGGCTAATGAGGGATACTAGTTCTAAAATATATTACGTGAATGGCATGTGACTTTGTTTATCTGTGTGTGAATGGTTGTGTGAGTGGCTGTATGGGTGTGTGAGTGGGTGTGTGAGTAGCTGTGAGGGTAAGTGAGTGGCTGTATTGGTGAGTGAGTGGGTGTGTCAGAGGCTGTATTGATGAGTGAGTGATTGTGGGAGTGGGTGTATGGGTGGGTGAGCGATTGGGTGAGTGACTGTATGGATGAGTGACTGGGTGTGTGAATGACTATATAAGTGAGTGACTGGGTGTGTAAGTGGCTGTATGGCTGAGGAAGTGGGTTTTTGGTTGTGAGTTGCTGTGGGAGTGGCTGTATTGGAGAGTGAGTGTCTGTGTGAATGGCTGTATGGGTGATTGAGCAGATGTGTAAGTGCTTGTATGGATGTGAGAATGGATATGTTAGTGGTTATGTTGGTGCATGAGTGAGTGTGTGAGTGACTGTATAGGTGAATGAGTAGGTGTGCTAGTAGCAGTATGGGTGAGTGTGTGGCTGTGTGAGTAGCTGTATGGGTGAGTGACTGGTTGATGAATGCTGTATGGGTGAGGGAGTGGTTCAGTGAGTGAGCATATGAGTGAGTCAGTGGGTATGTGAGTGGCTCTATAAATGAGGGAGTGATTCTGTGAGTACGTGTATAGGTCTGTGAGTGGGTTCGTTACAGGTTGTGTGGGTGTGTGAGATGTTGCATGGGGTGTGAGTGGGTGGATGAGTGGATCTGTGGATGATGTCATCAGTGATGTCATTTGAGATTTCATCAGTGATGTCACTGACCATGTCATCAGTGATGTTATATGTGAGGTCATAAGCAGTGCATTGTGGGGCATAAGTTATAGTTAGCTCAAGTAAGTATAACTACAGAATTTCTATGGTTTTGTACTATGGAAATCTGAGCCTAAATAAAATGTCTGTAACCTTTGTATTTTCAGTGAATTTCTATGGTTTTTTGAATAGTAGTTGCATTTGCAGTATGGTGGAGAAAGGGGTCTGACTAGCTCTCGGGAATCCGCTATGTCAGATTTACTGGAGGTAACAGAAGGGGTTCTTGGCCCCCAAGGACCCTCAGCATCCAAAAGGACTTCACCCCCCAACCAGTAGTGTGCCAGGAGGTGCCTTTTCAGAGTGGTGGAGATAGGGGGTGGGGCCTCTGACCACCTCTGAGCAATCGTGCTGTATGTGATTTACTGGAGGTGACAGGAGTGGTTCTTGGCCCCCAATGACCCTCAGCATTCAAGGGGACTACATCCCTCAACCAGTAGTGCGAAAGAAGGCATGTTTACAGAGTGATGGAAAAAGAGGGCAGGGCCTCCAAACACCTTAAAGCAAACCCACTGTTTGGGACTTACTGGAGGTAGCAGGGGGTTTTTGGACCCACGGACCCTCAGCATCCAATGGGACTTCATTCCCCAACCAGTAGTGTGCAAAGTGGCGAGTTTGCAGAGTGGTGGAGAAAGAGGCATGGCCTCCGAAGATCTCAGCAATCCCACAGTTTGGGACTTACTGGAGGTAACAGGAGGGCTTGTTGGCCCCCAAGTGCCCTCAGTAGCTAAGGGGACTTCATCACCCAACCAGTAGTGTGCCAGCAGGCACGTTTTCAGAGTGGTGGAGAAAGGGGCGGGGCCTCCAGCAACTTGAAAAGGCATCTCTTTTTTTTCTTATTTATTGGTTTTATTAGGGAAGGGGGGCCGCATATCCCCCCTCCCAGGCCAATTTTGGCCCCTGGATCCCATCCCTCTTGACCTAGTCTTTTATGTAATGTTTTGTTTTTATCTAGGGGAGGGTCGCTGTGCGGCAGTCTGTCAGCGGTCAGTTGGAGTACAGACTGGATGCATTGTAATCTGGCAATCTGACCGACCACTTCCGACGAGACCTTCGGCGGTCTGACCGCATCCGACAGGTCTATGGAATGTGGTCTGACTGGCATCATTAGCAGACGAGTAAAAAACTAAGGGTCTGATTACGATGCCGGTCAGACTGCATTCCGCAGCCCTATAGGATGCGGTCAGACTGTTGAAGTTTTCATCAGAAGTGGTCAGTCCGACTGCCAGATTACAATGCATCCAGTCTGTATCCCGACTGACTGCTGACAGAATGCCGACTCCCACAGTCTTCCTTCGACCACCGAGTTGGATATCCAAGAGCGATAGCAGCATAGGGCAATACAGAGAGATCCAACCGCCATCCGGATTACGATGTGGGTTTCCGACGACCCGACCGTGGTGGTCCGACTGCCTTGAGATGATGTAAATTAAGGATAAGGGGTGAATACTCAGTCGATAACCCTTCTCCCTGGTGGACTCTGGTGTGGATCCCTTCATCCAGGTCCCCCCTACACCTCAGCAGCTGCACCCATAAGTGGACAGTCCTGGGGGCAGAAGAATCCAGGTAAATCCACATTTGGCATGTATCCCCATTCACTGGACTGTGCACATATTGCCACACTCCAGCAAAGGGGTACATTGTGCACAAGGCATGTCTCCATTTGTGTCATGCATGTGTGTACAACTGCATATTTTTCCTGTGCATTTGTACCCACTTGCAGTGACATTTCCAGGGAGTGGGGCACCCCCGATGATGAGAGCTTCACAGTAGCAGCGGTTGCATCGTAATACTGTGGGTGGAGCTTTCCCTGCCTCATTGGTCAGAATTGCGCTGTGGTGGTCAGTCCACCCGGCATCGTAATCAGGTCCTAAAACTAGGCCTGGACGGCGAACATCTCTCAGTTCACAGAGTTTGCATTGTTTTCCATGCTCTACCGAGCCATGAGCAGAGTTTTTTCCTCGCTCACCAATGTTTAGTTGGTGAGCACGAGCGAGGAAAACCCCATGCTAGACCACCTCCCAGCATGATTTCTCAATGCTGGTGGTCATGGATGGTCGCAACCACTCGTTTTGAGAAACCATCCGTTTTCATTGAGGAAGCTGCTGCTCAAGTATACAAGTTGCTCAAGCGGCAGAAAAAAAGCAGCACCCTCTTGCGCTGCACATGGTGCAGTTTGAGCTAATTTTCCAGCACAGGACTAACACCCAGTGCTAAAAGTCAGTGTGAATGGCACACCCTAATGCACTCTGCCGCTTGCGGATCTCCGCATAGCGGAGTGGAGTTTTTTGGTCACTTTGTTGAACTCCGCGAACTCCACCCAGGCCTACCTAAAACTCAAAGTTGCTGATTATAAATTAGCACTATGCAAAATATGAAACCTTGTCAGAGATATACATATCTTTAACTTAAAGGAACATTTCTGAAATTGCCCATAATGCCCAAGTGGACTTAGGTTCAACAGCAGCCTTACTTCATGCTAACATATACAGATAACAATGAACCAAAAAAAATCAAAAAGTGAAAAAGCAAACCCATACAAGTTCTTCTCATACAGAAGAGTTGAGTAGGGTGCCTTGGCTGGAGCAGCCTCTCTTTACCCTAGCAAGGTTCAGAGGATCATTTCTAATCCCCCAGGCCCCAAATAAAAAAACTCATACATCCACTCTCAGACTCACACACCCACTTACACACCTACACAGCCACTCATTTTCCCACCCACATACACATACAGTCACTCACAACCTACTCACACACCCACACTACCACTCACACCCACTCACACACTCACCCAACCAATTATACACCCACACAACCACTCACACACCCACTCACATATCCATATAGACACTCACATACCTACTCATAGGCCCATGCTTATAGAAATTGCCACAGCATATGTTTGTATTAAATGTGTTGTTGTTTTAGTATTGAATGTGTTCAATATAACTGGCAGACTGCTTATTTGTCCAAAGGGTCACAACGGATCCGCGGGCACATAAAATGAATTTAAAAAAAGAAAAACTTGGGGGCAGATTCATGAGCCCCTTGCGACTCATTTACGCCGCCGTTGCGTCACTTTTGTGACGCAGCGGCGGCGCATATCCTGCGCCATGCTGCGGGGTATTTACAACGTGATGCATCTGGGAGATGCGTCACGTTGTAAAGCCCTGCACCAGCAGTAGGCGTACCTGTGCAGGGGGGGGGGGGGGGCGTTCCATCGCAGGAAAGCCTCCTAAAAGTGGCTGAGTGAAATCTACAAGATTTCACTCAGTCACTTTTGAGCCCATGCTGCGTCAAAACCCTGTGCCTGCTTGAAGCAGGCGTAAGGATTGACTCTGCATTGTAAGGATAGGGCACCCCCGAGCCTTGCTGGAGCTGCGTCGCGCTTGCGATGCAACTCCAGCAATGCGCCGCCTTTCCGACAGGAGATGCGTCACGCATCTGCCCATCCGAGTGCCACGGTGCGCCGCATTGTAAATGCGGCGCATCAATGGTGGCGCACGATTGGGCAGATGCATCGCAACTCTTCTGGCGCATCTCTGCTGATTAGCAGAGATGCGCCAGACATCATAAAACTGCCCCTTGGTGCATTACATTTATAGAAAAGACTACATGAGTTACCATACCTTAAATTTTTTATTTTTAGCTTTCAAATATATAATAAGAATGAATGTGTGAATCAAATGTATTTATAAACTTGTGAAAATGTATATTAGTAAATTGAACGTATGGGTCACACTATAGTATAATTTATATTTTTAAAAACTGTGAAATTCACTGAAAAACCAAAGGTTACAGGGACGTTATAGTTAGGAAATAGCCTAAAAAAAATGGAAATTCATTAAAAAAACAAAGGTTACAAGGACGATATAGTTAGGAAATAGAGTTTAAAAAACCTTTGAAATTCACTGAAAAAAACAAAGGTTACAGGGACTTTATGGTTTGGTTAAGATTTTACACACAGAAAACCATATAAATTCAACAGTTATAGTTATCTCAAGCGACTATAACTTGGGGCCTAAGGTGACTAATTACCCCACATATTCTATCACTCATGACATCATCGATAATATCACTGCAACATTTGCAGTAAAATTATTGATGAGTAAACTGTGTATGGCGGGTACATGATGTATAGTTTCCATACGACCTAGGGATGGACCTTTGCACATTAAACCTTAAAATAAGGGATATGGAACCTGTCAGCACCACTGCTTTAAAAACCTTCATACAGAAAAACAGAATGCTTGCGAAATTTTTGTTTAGTTGGGGGTGGGTGACCCATGCTTACGCAACAGGCAAAATCCCTGGAAGGGTGAACCACAAAAAGTCAATAAATTAACCTGTGCTTAATTCTGGATAGCTTGGCACTGGCTTAAATTACAGGCAATGTGTAAAGTATTTAAGCAGCAAACAAACAGTAATAAAGTGAGAACACAACACAGGAAAAGTAAGTTTTAATAAATTATTTGATACCAAATGACAAAAATACAAACAGTAGAACTAGTTATTTTTGTTTTAAAGTTTAAGTTAAAAATCAGCATCTAAAAGGTCAATGCGCCAACCACTGGTATCTGGTCGCGCAAGACTGGGTCAAAATTGAAAAATATGGCCAACAGTGATGGAGCCCGGATCGGATACAAGAAGTGGATTCAGCCTGGTCAGCGCTTAACTACGAACTTAGAAGAAATTTTGAAGAAAAATTTCTGAGAAGGTAAAGTTTAGCGAAGCAAAGCTACAGGTGGTGTCCGAGGAGGGAGCGCCAAACTGATGGATTAAGTTGCAGTGAAGTATTTAACAGACTTAGTCCGTTTTTTGGAAGTCAAATATGTCCTGCAGGACGAGGCCGTCACGGTGAAATGTAGTCAATGACGCCACTCAGGATCAGTGGACGTACAAAAGGGTACACCTCTAGACATCACCAATTCCACATGCCATTAAAGCACAGAATGTTGAGGCGATCATTTGAGGGAAGGGTTATGGGTTGGAGACCTGTAATAAAAACATTCTCTAATTATTTGCCAGTAGTCTTTAATGGCAACAGATGATTATGTTGTATTATGCAGAAGGTAAGTACTTATAATATGTCATGCGTTCCCTCCTAAGTGGTTGGTAGTAATATTAAGTTGGTTGATTAGTAATATTAGATCAGAAAGTCTTCCCCACTGGAAATTGCAACTCTGAATGCTTCAGCTGCAAGACAAAAGTTTCATATAACTCCAGGATACACACTCAGTCAGCGTTATTATGCTTGTAAACATACTGAAACCACATACATACCTTAAACATAGTCTTCACCTTGGTAAATGTTCTACTTTCAGCAAATTGCTATCTTCAAATGTTCCCAATCTCCACGTCTGCAGGATCTGACCGTTTTGTCAATTATGTGCTTGAATGTCCTTGGTTATTTCACCAATGAAATACCACAAGCTTTGTGAAAATAAACATTGAGAACTACAATATAGACATTCCAATCATTCCAACAAGTGAGACTTTTGCTTGGTCATAGCGCCTTTGACCAATTTCCACTAGTACTTTTAGTGCCAAAGTCTCAATACACCCAATTGCCTCACCAAAAGTAATCCAGAGTATAGTATTCTTTTATAATGCGACACTGTCTTCAATCAAAAAGGCTTGACACGCATACGGTGCTCTGAAGACTCTTTTCAGCCTCGGCATGATCCACACGTTGCATTTGTGCACGCGTACCCTGCTCTTCTAACTGGAAACAAAGGTAAGGAACATTAGAGAGCAGAGTCTTTCCTTATGCAATTGGAGCTCTACAAACGTGCTCCATCTTCGTGGAATTCTCCAAATTACACGTCGCAAAGACGGGCGGGGCTTATCTTTATACACAAGCCCCACCCAAGATGACTACATGTGATGATTGCTTCTATGTATCATGGGACACATAGTCCCCTGTGCCCCCAAAAATAAAGGAACAGTATTGTTACACAGCAATTCCACTCACAAGAGTAAAGGCAGTAAGCAAGTGTATTCGTGGGTACTAACTCCAATTACAGCAAACTGCAAGAATATTCCCAGTCTCATTTACTTGACATTCACTGTACATAAGGTTGCACGTGTTCATCAAGGCGAAAGCGCTTACACCTCAGCTTGGTTGTGTATTACAGTTAGGTCTGCCTTATTGAGAGCTTGGAATGAGGGCTGCCTTATTGAGAGCTTTTCCTAAAAAAAACAGTCTATGGCCCTGAAGGCGCCATGAGCAGACATCACATCCTGACAGAGGCAGGAGGGTGTAGTCGCCGAGAGTTCCAGGAGGCCAGATACTTCTTTGTAAAGGTCCATTGAACAGGATTTGATGCTGTGGAGAAGAACGCTGCGAGAGCTACCGCAAGGTCAGACCAACCTACGAAGCACCTTGGGTGTCTAGATAAGCAGGTTGGTCCTGGTCTTCCCGCTGTTCTCAGAGCAGTTTTTAGCCAAGCATTTTTAAAGTCCCACGTTTTGTATTTTGGATGTCTGGGTACCTTTAGCACCACCACCAAGGGTCCAGTACTGGAGTGGCATCACTTGGGGAGTTAGGACTCAGTCTGGCTGGGGCCAGGTACAGGTTCAAGACGATGGAAGGCTGTTATGTCCCTATGGTTATAAAGAGGCCAGAAAAATAGACCTTGGTAGTCCTGGGTTCAGCTTACTAATCAGGGCAGGCCTCTGAGGGTTCAAGGCAGGTTCAAGGCAGGTTCAAGGCAGCAAAGCAGTCCTTTCAGGTGCAGCAAAGCAGTACTGTGGAGTACACAGCCAACCAGAGCAGCAGGCAGCCCTCTGAGAGCCCTTCCGCAGGTCCAGAAAATAAACTGAAGAGTGGGTTTCAGGGCCCTATTTTTATACCTGGTGAGATCTTTGAAGTAGGAGAAGTTTTCTTTATGAAGTGTTTGGAATTTCCTGACTCCCTGCTCTGGCTCCAAGCTGGGTGCATGAACAATGCAGTGGTGACAAGCCCTTTGTGTGAAGGCAGAGCAAGCAAAAGGCCCATGTAGGCACACCTAATCACTCACTTGTGTGACTGTCTGGGAGGAATTCAATCAATCAATCAATCAGCGCGCTACTCACCCATTAGGGTCTCAAGGAACTGATGGGGGGGGGGGTCCGCAGATCTGTTTAGCCAAAGAGCCAGGTCTTGAGGGTCTTCCTGAAGGTTTTCAGGGAGGGGGCGCGTGTGATGTCTGCCGGTAGCTCGTTCCAGGTCTTGGCTGCAATGTGAGAGAAGGATCTTATGCCTGCTCTGGCTCTGTAGATGCGTGGGGTTTTAGCCAGTGCGAGTCTGGAAGATCGGAGGTTTCTTTTGGGTATGTGGAAGTTGATTTTGTTGTTGAGGTATTTGGGTCCGTTGTTGTGTAGGCATTTGTAGGCGTGAGTAAGGATTTTGAAAGTGACTCTTTTCTCCAAGGGGAGCCAGTGGAGACTTCGTAGGTGTTGACTGATGTGTTCATGTCGGGGGATGTCGAGGATGCGTCTGTGACATGTTTTAAGAGTCTACCTAAGTGGTGGCCCAATAAGTGCGGCAGGCCCATTGCTAGCAATTACTTTACAGGCTCGGGGTGTCTGTTTTGCCACTCTACAAGGGACTTATAAGTAAATTAGACATGCCAAACAGGTGTAAACCTATTTTACCATGTTTAGGGGAGAGAGCACAAGCACTTGGGCACTGGAGCAGTGATAAAAGGCACAGAGTACAATGGACAACACAAATGAATTTCAGCATAATATGAAGGCAAAAGGCAAAATGTTTGGGGTGACCCTGCAGAGAGGGCCGGTTGCAACACAATGTAAGAAAGAACAAGAGACAATCGTCCAAAAGGTTTCGACAGGGTATAAGGTATAGTCAATAGTGATAATGTAACATACAACTAAAGGTTTAATTTCTTACTGTTGTCTTTGAAAGAACTGAATCATAGTTTTGGCATTTTGGTCTCAAAATTAATTTGAGTACGAGGAAGCTGTAGGTAGGAAGCACCAAGACTGATTGTACTGCCGAATTAGACAGCATTCACACAACTCTGGCAGATGGCAGACCCAGCTCTTTCGTTCTTAGCACTGATTTCCACCTCTACTACTTCTGACAGGAAGATAACTTGATGATTATCAGCATGGGAAGAACATGATCTTCACAACAAATTGATGCACATCCTAAGAAATTGGATCTGTTTGAGAGCCAGTTGCTGGAGGCAGTATCACATTTGGGTCATTCTCGGGACTCGATTTGATGTGTGAGCCCTGGTGGGCCGCAGTTGAGGCCGGGGGCAGCGGACAGCACAGGGCCACAAACACATGGCGTTGATGACCCCAAGGCCATTGCCTCAGAGGCCATCCAATATCTCAGAAGAAGGGGTCCCTGACCTGACCAGCACAGAGTTAGTGGCCCTGGATGCACAACGGCTAGCACAGGCACCCTGCCACTGGACGGTGACTTGCGTTTCAATCAGGTAGGGCCACGCAGACTGAGTGGGTCCTCATCGATGTCGAAGGTGAATGTGGCAGAGGGTTGTGGGTGACAGTGGAAGGTGTCCTCCAGGTCATGATGCAGAGGGCAGAAGCTATCTGGAAGCAGCAAATGGAGGGGGAACAGCCATTATAACGCGGTTATTACCACGCTGTGCAGTTACATCGCATGCGTTACAACGCATGCGATGTTACAACGCTATGCCATTAGAACGCAAGTCTGTACATCGACTTGCGCTAGATGGCGTGCTAACTTTACAAATAGTGTAGTTTACTATCCCAACACCTTCCCTACTGTTAAGTGGACTGGAGTTGGAATAGTAAATTACACTTTTTTAATGTCAGCACGCCATCTAGCGCAAGTCGATGTAAAGACTTGCGTTCTAATGGCACAGCTTTGTAACATCGCATGCGTTGTAACGCATGCGATGTAACTGCACGCGTGGTAAAAACCCGCGTTGTAATATCATACATCCCAAATGGAGGAGTGAAAAGCGGCTGCCTCGTTGCCACCACCGATTCGGTATCAGCTGCATGAGGATGAAAACTACCCCCTAGTCCATAGACTCTGGCACCACCAATGTACGACCAGAGAGTGTCCATGAATGTCAGGGAACAGACTTAGTGGCACCGGGGCTGAGAGGAGATGCAGTCTGCGATGATGCCGGTACACTGATATGAACTCCGGCATTGCTAAATCAAGACTCTATGACCTACTGGACCGCAGTGTAGTCCGGAGACAGTGTCAGCAGTGGGCCACAGCCACGTGTCGAAGGCTCGCGATGCACAGAGTTAGTGACATCAGGGCAGTTGTCGGTAGTGTTCGATCACCTCCGTAACGATGATCCTTTTTTCCTCCCAAATGCAACGCATCATCCCCTCACACCTCTCATTGCATGCAATTATTCATACTCTGCCTTTGAATAATCGATTTCCAGTTCCAATTCTGTGACCTACTCGAGCGCAGCGTAGGCCGAGAGCAGTAGTCCGTGTGGGCCCACAGAATCTTGCTGCTGTGATGTAACACTAAGACCTGTTGGCACCATATCGAAGGGTGTATAGTGACATACACTCAGCCATGATTTATGTGCTCTGCCATGGTGTAATCAAGACTCAGTTCCAAATGTGTGACCTACTTGTCCGCTGTGCATGCCGGTGGATTATGTAAACAAGAAAGGAGTACTGCGGGCCTGTGGTCATGATAGTCTGAGGAGGCTGCCAAGGTCGCAGGCATTGGGCTTGGAGATTGCACCGGCACGTGGTGGACCCTCTTTGACACAAGCCGGTGTCGGTAGGTGGGCATTGAGGCCTGGTTGCGCAGGGGCAGGCAGGTCTGGTTCGAGGACCAGCGTCCCGGGATGCAGCAGGAGCACAGCATCACTGGCAACACCGCTCACGGCATCGGCCCCGTGGCGGGGTGAGAGGCGCCACCCTGGCAGAGACATTGGGCATTCTGGACGAGGACACCCAGAGTAAGGGGCCTTTTATTCACACCCCTACGCTGGCCTGGCATACGCCGGGCCAGCCCACTCCACTCACGCTTACGGGGGGACGTCACAAGCTACATTTCCGGGATCTTCCCCACTGGCTGGGGTGACATGGTTGCGTCCACTGTCCACTACACTCCAAACACCAGCGGTGTGTGTCGACATGGATATGTGTGTGGTCTGCATACTGCAGTCTGGCCAGCACATTCACGACACAGTTGGCATTGTGTACATTCTCATTCATCGGTCCCTTGCCTCCTTCGCACATGTCTGGTCCCCAGTTCTTCCGACATTCTGCTATTGTGTGTCCGAGGTGCCATGCCATTGATGGCTCATGTACATGGCTGGCCCAGGTTCCCACAGTGAGCTCTGCTGTTGTGTTAGGTGGGTGTGCATGTTGTATATGAGCTTGTGACGTGTGCATTTCCTGTGTTGTGTGTTGCATGATTGTGGAGTTGAAGTGTGTGGTGTGTGCATTTGGTATTGGCCAATGAGCAGTGCATTTCAGTGGGTGCCATCCTGGTGGCGCAAGTTGATGATGAACTGTCGGGAGGTGCAGGTATCATGCACACTGCCTGGGTGGTTGGCGGCGGCGTGGTGGAGATTCCACAGTGGTCCACTATTGCCTGCACATTGGTGGGATATGTGCGCTTATTGTGTGCAGTGTAGCCAGGGGCCACTAGTAGGACATGTGTGCAGTCAATTGCCCCTTGACATGTGCGGGAAGCCACCTGTGGCGTACATGCCTTGCTTGGTCTCCGGCTGTTCCTGCGCAGTGTGTGTGAAGTATAGATAGTAGGGTACCAAGATGATGGTGTCATCCATTACCGTTGTGGGGGACTTGAATTGGCCTGGCTGTGTGACTCCTCCGTCTCAGGCGGATGTTGGTTGGAGGGCACCAGAGGCCAACACGTGCAGCACGGCCAGCAGCTTTGTCTGCAGTGGGATGTTGGTTGTTCGCTGTGTTGATACTGTCAGCCTGTGTGCAATGGTGGTCAGGTTGCGGAGGAGGGTTGTCCCTTTGAGCATATAGTGGGCAATGGCATTTTCTGGTGTTGGGTCTGTGAGGTTGGTGCATTTTCGGAGGGTCGCTGTCTTTGTCTGTGCTGCCTCAGTGTTGGTCCAGGGGGGGCGGTGGGTGTCCGGGGGGTGGGGGTGGTCCTGGGGGGGTGTTGGTGGGTGTTGGGGCCCTCTTGGGGGTCCGGCCCACATGTTCAGTGGCTCCATGGCATCTGTTAGTCTTCAGGTGTGGCTGTGGGCTGGGCTCCCTTTTGTGGCACAGGCTGCTGTCCGACTTTACACCAGGTCAGAGCAGTTGTTAATTTCCTGCTGCTAACGCTCATTATCGCATGTTTCGTGGTCTTTTTTCACCGAAGTGGCTGGTCGTTGAGAATGTTCTGAGTGGTGTTTTCACTGCTTTTTGCATGGAAACATCTACTCTGCATCTCATTAGCGACAGTTGTGGGGATCATCTGTGGCGATGTTTTTTGCGGCAGATATCGCGGGTAAACAGGTGTAATGTGCTGTTAACACCAGCTTGTGAATGGGTGATAAATTTATCGCGACTTTGGCTGCGAAAAGTGCCAATAACTCTGCGAGAGCTCCTTGGGAATAGGCCCCTCAGTTTTAGCTTACTGAGGCATTTTTTCCTGAAGTGGTTAGCGTCGTATTTTGGAGTGCATGTAAACACACTGTTGTGTTTGTTAGTATCAGCTCTACCCATAGGCAGGTAACATGTGTTTTTCCGTGTACTGTTTATGAGGTTCGAGTGTTTCATTAGTGGCAACACAGGCTATTTTTGCACTATGCATTTATTTTGCACTATATAATGTTGCCTTTCGCATGGATATCCTTTTTAACAACAAGCATGCTTTATTAGCCATAAGCTTTTAATATAATGATATTCACTGAGCATTTTGATACATGTAAAATGTTACACTGTACCACGGAATAACTTTCTTGTATGTTTAGCACTTTCTTCTATGCATATGAGGGGGTGGGCTATAAAAACTGGCATGTATATGACGCTCGCCAGATTGAGAAAGGCTGCTGTGACAGCCGAAATGTTTCTCTTCAGTTGCGGGGTCGAGGGAGACCCGAGGAAATAAAGGAAGCCCTATAACAACAGCCTTGAGTGCGTGCCTTCTTCTGATGTGTAGAAGGATTGTGTTTACATATAAATATATATATATATATATATATATATATATATATATATACATATATAGTTTTTTTTTAAAGGACAGGGATGATGGGGTTGAGAGGAGGATCAACGGGAAGTGGATGTGGGTGCGACACAATGTAGAGTGGCAGGGGGGAGTAAAATATGAGGGAAATTGGTGAGCGGAAGAAGCACACAAAACATAGCACACAGCACACAGTAGGAAGAGTACAGCATTGGGTGGTCGGTACTTGGATGGCAGAAATACAAGAGAGCGAGAGCTCAAAAACACATGCACTTTCATGCTCTGCCAAGCCAAAAGAAAAAAGTAGTTTCCTAAAAGTAAGCAGTGGAAGGATAGAAGTCAGCCAATCAAAGAGCTGGTAAAGAGGCTATGCGAGGTAGGGACATACACGAGATAAACAAGCTGGGACAAGGAAAGCCATCAGATAAGAAGCAAGCAAATGAGATTTGGCAATAAAGCCAATCAATGATAAGCAATGTCCTAGCTGTGAGCCTCTGTAAGCTCTTGTTAAGTCCACAATAGATTGTTTTGCAAGACAAAACATGATTCTCTGGTATTCTTGACCTAAAACTCTATATAGGTCTTAGCTAGCTAGATTACTGTATTAAAGAGCCCAGTGTTGCTACTGCTTCTTAAAAATGTGTATTAGTGCCAATTCATGGACTATCAGCCAGGAACAGTAGAATGGACAAAGATATCTATAATCTGTCATCAGCCTCTACATCATGGCTTCAATGACCAACTCTTATTGTTCATATCCAGGTGCCATTCCCGCCATGTTTTGATCAGTTTACTCCTCTTCACTGCAAATTATAAACACATCCTTGCATCATCGGCAATGCATGAATATTTTAAGCAAGGCAATGTTGCACCTTAGCTAAATAAATGTAGCCTTAATGCCAAACTGCTTATGAGGATCCAAGTACCTAAGTAATCTAGGTTCAACACTGCAAATCAAGCTGCTACCGGAGCTTCTCTGTGGTGTGAGAAATCACCAAATCAATTTTCAACCAAAAAGATTGGGTGCTCTAGTTTCAGAAGTGCATGTGCAGAACAGATGGTCAATACGCTTGTATGAATGATTTTATTTACCAGCAATTTCTGCTGCCTGTATATTGCAACTAGTCAATTTCTAACCTAAAGGCATAATGCCATGCAGACTACTTTGCGAAAAATCGGCAAACATGTTTCAGCTGGTCTGGTCTGTACATTGAGTTATCCAGCTTTCGGCAGGATCAACACGATCCCTTGTAATTATCCTAATAACTATTTTAAATGATAGATTCGTGGTTTGTATACATTGTCACCACTCAGCCGTGAACCCCATCCATGCTCGTCAGGCATACAGTTACTCAGTATCTCCCAGGAAATCGGCGAGTCTCATAGTCGGATGCCTGGATATTACCCCCCCTCCATTCTGTGGAAGCAGAAAACAATAGTCATTATTATTTACTTGACTTTGAGTTTGAATAAACTGTATTCGACAATTAAGTCATAAAATCACAAAAGAATACAAGCATAAAATAACATCAACACAGTGGTACAAATGCATTCAGGTATGAGAGCCGAAGCATCGCAGCATACACAGAAGCACTAAAACATAATAAGAGATTGGAAATCACGTCCCTATGTGCACATAGAGCTACAATTCTAAATGGGTTCATAAGAAATCTCACTATCTCAGCCAACCTAACCGAGTAATGTACACCAGTGTGTTTAGACAAACATATTTACTATACAGAGGCATGTCTTAGTCTTTGTCTGTTTATGTGATTCACTGCACACATCAGTGCATATCTCTGTGTGTCAAATTATAAGTGATGAGATTTGTTTTATTTAGTGGTAGGAAAGTTTCCCAGTGCTCTATCTACTTATTATCATTACTGTGCTGTCACTCAGTCATGCTTATACTGTGTATGAGTTCCACATAGCCCAGAACAAAGCATGTTAGTGTGGAAATCTGATTAAAAGCAGGCAGCGCCTATATCAGTCTTTTTCTGACAACTAGGTTTTTCTTGTGATATTCCACACATAACACTGTGTGCAAAAGTAAATGTGATAACATGCAGAATATCAAATAGGAAGAACACCTACTATTTTACTGGGTAAACAATACCCCATAGGTAGTTACAGGTGAGCTGGAAACCTGTGTCATGCACTGGATGGAAACATCGGGGAGAAGCCTAATTCATATTTATCTCACAGGCAGAATATATTTTCATTTTTAGGATGGACAGGTGTCCTGCTTACTACTCCAAATGATTACCCTTAATTTCACCTAAATCCGGTGTCGTAACTCCTGCATATTGGAGTATTTTTGGCTCACCCTATTTCAGCGTGTGATGTCAACACGTCCGTCAGCATGTGAGAGTGTAGGGGTGCTACACCGTGTATTTTCATGTTTTGTTATCTATTCACGTTTTTATCTGTTAACACTCAAGGACCTGAGGGAGAACATAACCATTTGTGTCTAATCTGTTTAAAAATCACTGATGATCGGAAACGTTTCTTACTCGAGACACATTACATTATCTGTTGCTCACCTGTTCATCTTTTTGCCACAGGTGTGAACAACCCAGTAAACTCTAACAAGGGCGGGTGTATCAATGCATCAAGTCTGAGTAATGTGTGGGTTATTGTAGAGACGTTCGGCAGATATTTTGCCCATGAAGCAGTCTATATGTTGAGGTATTTATTGATAAAGTGTGTCCGGGTTTACGGTCCCTTTCTCAGACTTAGCCATGAGATGTCATCATATAAGTCCCCTAATGTTGTTTGCCAGTTTTCAAATCTATTGCTGCTCTTTCTCAAGTAAGATTTTGGATTAAGGAAGAGGTGTGGCGCCGAGGCCAGGGCGACTGACTCCGGAACCAGGGGATCACGGTTTGATCGCCGGCGGCAGATTAGCCCAGCACCATGTGACTCTGGACAATAGCTTGCTTAATATTCCCGACAGCCCCCAGCGCCTAGAGACTCTTACGAGTGATTGTTCGCGCTTTACAAGTGTGGATTATTATTATTATTGATATTGTCATGGATGTTCCTTGTATCTGTTCAAGTATTGTCCAATTGAAATCGTTCATGGTAAGGCCATTGTTTCCACTGTGATGACCCCCAAACACCCATGCACCTTTTTCCAGACACCACATGGTGCCTGGCACACGGTGCAGGGATCTTTGTATACCTGCCTTTTGCCATTGGGGCTTGCGCTGCGGCCCTGTTCTCGGCCACAGTACAAGCCTCAAATGAAAAATGCTTGTTTCCGACCGCCTTCAGGGTGGTTGGATCGTAATAAGGCGTGTGGAGCCGCCGACTACATGTTTGACAGACTCAATACCGATACGATATCGGTTGGACGCTCGTCCGACCGGCATTGTAATGAGGACCATAGTTTGTACTAATATCGGAAACAAAAATATTGGTAACGAAAATATTGCTACCTACAAGTAAATATATAGTCAACAAAAATTGCCGTAAACAGTATCGACCATAATAATATGCCCAAAATAATTACATTATCATTAATAAACATAAACATAACTAGTTTTTACATTAAATAAAACTTTAAAATGTACATTGAATAACATATATACATGTTTTAACAATAACAAAATTACATTACCAATAAAATATAAATGAGCACAAATAAAAATATAACTCAATGCATAACAACATCAATTAAAAACAATATTTACAACTATAAACATTTATAAAATGATCTAAATATATGTATAAATTAAATAATAATAAAATGTTTCTAATTACATATGAAACATAAAAAAAAACATAAATTAGCGTTAAACATTGAAGGGAATAACTGAAAAATAATTAAACCAAAAGATAACTATTAAAACAAAATTAAACTATAGACAAACGTAACCAATGTTATCTTATGTTATGTTATAAAGAATTTCTACAGCGCACGTACACCGGATGGTTTCATGGCGTTAGCTCTAGAGTGTGTCGGAACAAGGGCGAAGTTACTCATGAGCCTGTCCAAACAACCATGTCTTGAGCATTTTCCTGAAGCTCACAAGGTTGTTACAAGACCGGATCTCCAGTGGGAAGGAGTTCCACAATTTGGGGGGCCAAGGAAGCAAACCTGAGTCCTGCCTTGCATTTTAACTTGCAGGCAGGGGGGTTTAACAGCTGAAGGTGGGCTGAGCACAGGTTGCGGGAAGGGGTATACCTAGATAACAGTCATTTGATGAATTTAGGGCTCTGGCAGTATAGAGACTTAAAAATTAAGCAACCCGTTTTGAATGCCGCGCGTTGGGAAAAGGGAATTCAGTGGAGTTTTTGTAGTAAGGGTCTGTCAGATTGCCATCTTGGTTGCTGGTGGATCAGTCTCGCAGCTTGGTTCTGGACCAACTGGAGACGTTTAATTAAGTAGAGTGGCATGCCGAGGTAAATTGAGTTGGCAAAGTCTAGGCGTGAAAGTACCAAAGCAATCACTACCTGTATTAGCGCTGCATGCGCGTTGCACAGCTGGAAGAGCAGATCGAGACCACTGCCCCGACTTGAGATTTTAGTGAGAGATCGTCATTTATGGTGACCCCTAGGCTTTTAACAAAGGGGGACGGGGCGGGTGGAGATCCAAGTTCCGTCGGCCAATAGTGTGGGCCCCAGAAGATCTGTCTGTTCCCAGTCAGAACTAGCTCGGTCTTGCCTGGATTAAGTTTAAAATGATTTAGGTCCATCCAATGCTGGATGTGAAGCTTGGTGGCCTGGAATTCCTGAATTGAATTATCGATGGTAAGGATTAGCTGAAGGTCATCAGCATGATTAACTGTAGTTACCCTCCTGTCCTTCAGAGACTGATTCAGAGGCAAGAGGTATAGATTGAACAGGTGGGGGGATAGTGCCGATCCCTCTGGAACCCCACACGTAGTCGCGATTTTAGAGGCGGTGAATGGGGCAAGTCGTACTGCTTGGGTACGGCCCTCAAGAAATGAACCGATCCAATCGAGGGCTGAACCTTGGATGCCGGCCTGTCTGACACGGTCCATCAGGATTTTATGGTCGACCATGTCAAATGCGGCCGACAGATCCAGGAGCACCAGGGCCTGAGGGATGCCCTTGTCAGCATTTGCATGGAATGCGTCCAGTAATGCGAGAATCACTGTCTCCGTATAAATTCAATTAAACGAACAATATAAGAGGCGCACAAATTTTATCAACCTAATACTCTAAAAACTACAAAAGCTGCAAGAAGGCAAATCTTTGCTAGATTCTGTGACCAGAGCCTGAACAGAGAGCATGAGAACAGGAGCCCGAGAGGAGTGGAGCACCGATGTTGGTCCAGCACCTGGCAAAATATCAGCAGACCATTCTAACTGCCAACAAACAAACATTTAAAATGAATCTGATGTTTGTTTTTTCTACCAATATAAAATAAATCACCTGCTCCACATTACAGCATCCCAACAAGAAAGCTGCAAAGAAAGTGTGAAACATCTAAGGAAACCAATAACATACATTTACAAATAAATGTTAAAGAGAACATCATGAATACATTTATATATACATATTTATAATACTTTCACACTTTAATTTTACATAATTTAGAATATTTGTATGCAAAATGTAAAATTGAAAAAAAATCATTTGGAAACAACTAATTAACAATGAAAGTATAATTTTCCACATTTAGAGAACATAACAAATATTATAAAAGATCAAATAAATATTTGATAACAATAAATGTGTTAAATTAAAATATGCAATAGAAGTAAAGTTACATAGATAGTGACATTGCACAATTTAAATGATAGAAATTAACTTTTTCCAAAACATTTTTAATTGCCAAAAATAATTTCATATTTACAATAAAATAATAATATTTTCATAACTAGGTAAATGTAACAATACATTCCAATTAGTTATTAAACATGTATTATAATATTTCATCCTGGTAAAAAAATCACAATTTCACAGTATTAAAAATATTAATTTGCATATACCTCCATTGTTATCTCCTAAATAGTATACATTAATTTTCACATTAATAAAGCTGAAAATAAAAATAAAAATCTTGGGGCTCAGACTTGGAACAAGTTGTACTTAGGGAGCGCTAGGAGAACATGGCGGCCGGATAGGAACGCCGGTCGGGAGCTCCCTACAGACATGGGCAGATATTTAGCATAAATGATATTATGCCTACAGTAAAAACTAAAATCTACCTCTAAGGTTCCCCTGGTTGTCGTCCGAGACTCTGGTATGTCTCACGCTACACCGGTAGTTGAGCTTTTGTCCTCCGTGACTCACTCGGCGATTCAGCGCAGTCTGAGGGGCAGTGTGCGGGCAAAATCTCTGGCGCCTCGCTTCCCTGCTGATGCGGCGGTACTGGATTGGAGCCTCACAGAAAGTCCTGGGAATTCTACGGGCACAGTGTGGGCTAAGATGGGGGTGGTGTTACGGGAGAACAGGAAGGCAGCAGCAAGAGGTTCCTTTCGAGGAAAGTTCACTCTCAGCCCCAACAGCAAGAGCACCGATGGAGGGGAGAGAGGAGTGGTAGCTACGGCAGACCACACGAAGGTGACCAGGGCTGGCACTTTCACTAAGAGGGGTCGGAATTGTACCCCGAGAGGAATAGCGCGGATTAGCAGGATTAATCAAGTAAGTGAAAAAAGTGAAGTAAAAAGTGGGGGCAGTGTGTCACAATCTCAGAATTTGGTTCTGAATAAGGGCTTGGAAAAACTTAAAAGCGCTGGTATTCCAAAAGAGGCAGTCCAAGAGACGTTGCCTAGGAGGGGGATAAGATACTGTTTGAGAAGTAGAAACCTTCCAGAAAACTTAACGCTAGCTGTAGAAAACCCTGCAACACTACATAGTGGAAAAGAGAAAATGAAAGTTGTGTCTCCACCACAAATCCTGGAGCCTACTACAGTCTCAACTCGGGCCAAAGCTGCGACTAAAAAAGTAAAAATGACTCCCTCTCTACGTACATATTTTAAAGTTAAACAAACCCTCCCAAAAGAATCAAAAGAGTTGAGCCCAAGAAAGACGGATACTACAGGGAACCCACAAGAAAGTACACTAGAAAATATAATGGCTGAGGAGGGATTAATGGCAGGTATCCCACATAGCGCCAACCACTTTAAAGGTCTGGTAGACCTAGTACAAGATAAGGGTATTGATAATGGTGTGTGCACTCCTCCTGGGACTTCGGGAGAAAATGGAATGGGAGGGTATTACCAGGTATGGTTTCAAAACCAATAGATGGAGTCAAAACTGCAGACCATCTAATGGAAACTTTGATTACAGAGAGGAGGTCGAGTTTTGCAGTATCCGAAAAAAATCAACTCAGACTTCAACGGGTTTGTAAGGCCTTAGAGACCAAGATGAATACAATAATGGAAAGGGTTAGCACTGTTGAGGTCAACATGGAAGAGCTGGATAAAAGGCTAACTGTCAATGAAAAAGATATGCAGGTCCTGCAAGCCAGCGAGAAGGAATTAAGAGGGAAAATTGAGTCTTTAGAAAATCAGGCTAGACAGAACAATTTGAGACTCTTGAATATTCCAGAAGGTCAGAAAGCTGGCGATATAACATTTTTTGTGGTACATCTCCTGAAAGAAATCTTCCAGTGGATTGAAATCGATGTTCTTTGTGATGACATACAAAGGGTCCATAGAGAATCTTTTGCGAAAAGTAAAAACAGGGTGAACCCAAGGAATATTTTAGTCAACTTCAGGACTTCTGCATTAAAGGAGAGAATTTTGAGAGAGGCAATAAGTGCGGGATCCCATAAAAAGAATGACTGGTCGTTTCGAATAGATTGGATATCTCAAAGACGACACAGGACCGTCAATGGCAGTTAGGCCAATACATGCAGGAACTAAAAACTCTGGGAGCCAATGTACAGATTAAGGTCCCGGCATCGCTTAGGATTATGTGGGATAACCACATGTATAATTTGAAGGAACCTAAGGAGGTAGAATCATTGTTAAGTAGGATAAAGGCACAAAAAAAGTGTAAAATGCCTACAGAGTAGGGATCTCAAAGAGGCAGGATTGACCTGCCAATGAAGAAAGGGAGGATTCTCTGCGGGAGGGTCGAGACAGTGCGTGGAGGGGTGTACGGGTTTTGTATAATAAATTGAACTAAGGGTGTGGAAGCATCATGGGAAAAAAAACAAAAAAATCAGGTCCGATTCATGAAAGTTTCAGATAGAAGCGAATCCATCATCTTAGAATATGGGAGTTAGTATTCTCACATGGAACGTGAATGGTTTGAGAGTCAGAGCTAGAAGGCAAATGGTTTTAGACTACCTTAGTAATAAAAAGTGTGACATAATAATCCTTCAAGAAACTCACCTCTTGAAATCTGAATGGGGAGATATAATGAAAACCCAACGTTGGGTAGACTCCTATATTTGTACAAAGCAAGCATGTTGCGTCAAGGGGGTAATTATTATTTTTAAAAGATCAGCGAAAGCCACCATAGAATTGTATAAGACTGATATAAGAGGGAAATGGGCTGTCAGGAACATCCGTATAAACAGAAGATCACTGGCCATAGCAGGGTATTATGGACCAAACGTAGATGACCCATCAGCTTTGCAGTCCCTCTATGCGTACCTGGTGGATGCGCCTCGGCCTATTATCATTGGGGGCGATTTTAACATATTAAATGACCCCAAACTAGATAGGAGTCCCCCCAAAAAAATTCTTACTTTACCAAAAATGAGGAGATGGCTTAAGAATTACTTAGATGATTTAGGCTTAATAGATATATGGAGAGGTAAGGGTGAAAAAACCTCTAGAATCAACTATTTTCTAATTGATAAAGCATTAACTGGTGAAGTAGAGGAGGTTAAACATCTCCCAGAACATCTATCGGATCATTCGGCAGTATTAATGGAGATTGAAATTCATAGTCAGCAACATCAGGCAAGGTGGACTCTAGATAAGACGTTAAGGTAATAGAGGATCTTAAAGAAGAAACTACAACTTACTTCCACTTAAATTTGGAGCAGACCTCCAGCCAGACCAGATGGGATGGTTATAAGGCGGTACTTAGGGGGAAGCTGATTAGCTTAGCGGCCTATTGAAATAGATTGAACAAAGAGGAAATAGAGAGTTTAGAGACAGAAATACATAGACTGGAAAAGAACATCAGGGAGGAAACATCAACTGCTAAAGCTGAAATATTTACTGGTGAACTAATCAAGGCAAAAAATAATCTAGTAAATATATTAGACACTCGAATTAAGAGAAAATGGGAGGCCAGTAAACTTGCCCACTATCAATATGGTGAGGGGTGTGGCAAGCTTTTAGCTTGGACAACAAAAATTGACTTAAACCGCAATAAGATCCTGAGCATTCAAGAGGTGAATAAAAGTCAACCTTTAACAGAAGAGGCAGAGATTAAAAGGGCCTTTTATGATTTTTTTGCAGACTTATATAAAGAGGACACGTGTAATAGCGAGGTCATAACCCAAGAGTACCTTAATCGCTGGGTTAAGCAAACTTTGTCAGGTAGCAAAGGGAAAATAAAAATCTTACAATTTTCAAAAATAATAAATTGTTTAACTAAACTTCCTAATTAAAACATTACAAAACAAACAAAATCAAACACACCACCAGATATAAAATAACACAAATGATATTCCATGATATTCCATTCAACGATATTTTTTACAAACATTTTAAAAACAATACTTAAAATGATATTCTTACCTTCAATAATCCTGGCCAAGTAATTTTTGACCTCCTGATATTCTTAACACGCACTTTGGGATCACAATATTTTGTATTTGATATTTTGCCCAAACACCATCCTATGGTAGTCCCCATATTGTTATTTGGTTCTCAGTTGATGTAGGCTCAACACAGATGCTGAATTTCACAAAGCCAGGGATGGCATAGATCGGTTTCAGGATGTTGTAGGCTCATTGCAACTGTAGTTCTGAGGTGCTCTCTAATTGTTCTTTTCCCTCTTGCCACAGAGATTGTTTGAGCATGATTCCCACCAATTGAAGACATAATCTTGTGCTTCCTGGGTGGACTATTTCATCAAGATGACATCCATAGTCATTAGAAAAACAAACTACACGATAAAAGAGCCTTCTACCAGAACAATGTGAGCAGCAGCAGCTAAACCCATCCAAAGAGACACGGTGAAAAGAAAAACAATGTGGTGGCACCTATCTTCCTAAGTCCATCCACAGCCTAGAGGTTTGGTGTTATTTATAAGGAGTGCCTATAACACCAATGTGATTGTGATGTGCCCTGCCTTGAGCAAGCGTAACACATTGTAAGAAGTTGGGTTATTGGTTGAGGAGGATGTAAACCCATTTCAAGCAGCAACCACAATCCTTGTCAGGTTGAACCATAAAAGTCACTTAATTAACATGTGCTTAACCCTCTGGTAGCTTAGCACAAAAGCAGTCAGGCTTAGCTTAGAGGCTCCGTGTTAAATATTTATGCAACATACAAACAGGAAGAAAGTGAAAACCCAACACAAAAAAAAATCTCAAACCAATTTAGAAAAGCAGAGTAGATTTAATCAATTTGATGACAACAAAGTAAATTAAATGTAATCAGTAGAGTGTCGAATAGATTGTTCCTGCTCCATGCACACACCTCTCATTATATCAAAACAGTGTGGACCCCGGGGGGGGGTGGTGGGGGGGAAGAGCCGTTGACGCATGCACTGACACACATGCAATATTTGGTGGGTAATGTTAGTCACCTAACGAAGTGGTTGTACCGGGGTATTGGTACACACACCTTGGCGTCACTACAGTCGGCCCGAGATAGGTGGGCCGTAAACGCACCATCCACAGGTATCTGGTCGAGCGAGACCGTGGCAGAGTCCAAAGTCCAAAGTTGTGGTTCGGCTACATGAGGTAGAGTGGGCCCGGTCTCAGCTTACCTTTGAACTTAGAGGAACTGTTGGAGAAAATTTCCAGAAAAGGTCAAGTTTAGTGGGGCAAGGGATTTGGCGGTGTCCGAAAACAATGAGGTGTCATTGTCAGGGAACCGCTAGATGGAGTTGTGGTGAAGAGTTCTACCTTCCAAAATTGTCACTTTTTTAAAAGTCAAAAATCTTCAGCAGATTAGGGCTGTAGCTGAAGAGGGCTCCATGAGGCCGGATACCTTTACGAAGAGGTCTAGCTGAACAAAATTTGCTGCTACAGAGTTGAACATAGCAATTGGCAATGCACCTTGGGCGGATCAGCGAGCAGTTATGTCCTCGCCTTCTATTGGTTCTAGGCCACTTTTTGGTGAAAAATGTTAGGGTTAGTTAGGAGCAGCACAATCAGCACCACCACCAAGGGTCCAGGACTGGAGAGACACCACTTGGGGAGCCAGAGCTCACTCCAGCAGAGGTCAGGTGCAGGGTTCGAGGTCTCTGGAGCCTGTTATGCCCCTGTAGTGCTGTGTGTTTCCTACATGGCCCATTGTTATTTTCCCTATGTTAGCTTAACTATTCACATTGCAGGCCACTTTTGCTTTGCACGTTACCAAATAGCACGCTTGTTTTTGTGCCACATTGTATTTTCACACATAGTCAGCACATGTTTTTGTATTTTGTTAATTGCTTGGGATTTAAGGCCTAATTGCGAGTTTGATGGCGTGGCAGCGGACTGCCACGCCAGCACCCTGCTGCCATACAGCCAAACTTGTCCGCACATCACCTGTCAGATTACGAGTTCAGTATCTGTTTTCTAGTTGTGGCGCAATTATTGACTGTACCTCCCATGGAAATCAATACTAGCCTTCATATCACATTATGCACAATGATGAATTCTCCAATATCTTGCTTTTTCCAGGTGTCCCATACTAGTTCAGTGCTGGTGACAACCTTATAACTTAGATACAAGGTTGAAACACCATTGACATCTAAACAGGTTTCTTTATGATAAATGAGAGTGATGATGTGGAAACAGATTGAATATGATACCCAACTCATAAACTGTTTGTGTTTTTTGACTGCTTGTTTTTTATGCGTATATACATTTTTAAGTCACTATCATTGTTAAATGCTTTGTGTAAGCACAGGGGACACTGAGCACTTATAATGACCTTATATATATTTATAAATATATGCCTGAGAAAATGTTTTATCATGACCATTTAATGTGCATTAAAAATACTCTCTGCCAAGTGAGAGGATAGTACTTTATTTATGCTCAAACATTTCCATTGTTTTGTGTAATTTGCCATACACCACAAATACACTTTTTTAAATAAGCCCCTAGTTAACCAATGTTTCTTTAATAATTGGTTAAACCCAGGTTCCTTTTGGGCATATTGGGTAGCTCTTGTATTATCCATATTCTTGTGAATTTCTTCTACTGAGAAATGGAGAACTTGTGAGAACTTTACTGGCATAATTTACATTTCTCATAACTGTAGAGATCCTGTCTTTCTGAAGTCGTCTGATGACCTTGCAAACTACTGTTGGATCACTTAACTGCCATTCCTGACCATGGTGAACGAGTAGGCTGTGGCTATCCCGTTTAATAAGACAATTAGGTGTTATGCCTTTCTGCAAGACTACAAGTCTGTATTCAGGTCACAATGCAGTACGTAGATGTCCACAATTGAACTGGTAAAGATGCTTTAACGACATCTGACAGTGAAGACCCATGTATCTTTCTCCTATTCAACTTTTATTTAGCCTTCAACATTTCCAACCACCATGCCTTACATCACACCCTTGTACTCCAGATGGGAGTCTTCACACATACATCCTTCAGTGGCTTCTATCATACCTCTTCAAGTAACACCTTGTCCTGAAGTAACACCTGCTATTTCTTATCCCACATGGACTTTAACAATTAGAATGCTCTCATTTGCAAATACATCTTGATGGCCATCGTTTACTCTCTTCTGTTGTTCAGTGCTCTGTTACTTCAAAGATAAGTGTGCACTATATAAAGAACTGTACATAGATGTACACATTCATACTCATATACATATGACAAAAGCCAGTTAGGCCTGATGATTTCATCCAGGTACAAAACAGTGCCCACCACCGCAGCTTGCATCCCCCAAGGATCCATCCTCACTTCAACCTGCAACTAGAGTCTGTGGAAGCCTAACTGGAAGGCAAAAACATCAATATTCACCAATTTGTGGATGACACCTAGCTCTCCCCAAAGGTCTCCTCTGGCAGTGACCTTGACTTACTGAATTTAGGCCTCACTATCATTTATGCTTCATTGCCTACTTCAAGGCTCACACCAAAAATACATAATTTATAATCTACCAATAGCAGCCCAAAACAGCAGTTACAACAATGACTCTCACCTATGAATCTGAGTAATATCACTTCAGAACTTGTTGACAGCACCAGATTCTTGGGCTTCCTCATACCCAGAAACTTCAGCTTAAGGCCTACATTGTGCGGGAGAGAAAGTTATGTTGTCACTAGCTGAACCTCATACACACATGGAAGACCTTTTGACCAGAAAGAGGCTTCATAATGTCCATCCAACAACTGTGCTTCATAGAGACCACATGCTGACCAGTGTTATGGACACCCAGCCCTCAGGGCAGATGAACCTCCTACAAACAGCAGTCAGTCCAATCAAAGGTCTCCAAATCTATGACAGAAACAACCCAATTTTCGGCAAACTCCATTGTTATATTCTGTCATGTTAAATATTACTTGTAAAGTGCACATACACCGGGTTGGTTTCATGGCACTGCTCTAAGGAGTGCTGAACCCTTGAATTTACTCATATGCCTGTCTAAACAACCATGTCTTGAGGAGCCTCCTTAAGCTCATAAGATCTGTACAGGATCTGATTTCTAAAGGCAGGAAGGTCCAGTGTCTGGGGCCTAGTACGGCGAACCTAGTTCCACTGAAATGCTTCAGTTTAAAGGAGGGAGTACATAAAAGATGCATGTGAGCAGATCACAGGTTACGCGTAGGAGTGTACCTTTGAATAAGGCTGTCAACAAATTTAGGACTCCTACCATTCAAGATTTAAAGATGAGACATCCAACCTTGAAGGCTCATTTCTGAGTTATAGGGAGCCAATGCAGCTTCCTCATAAGGGGCATGACATGTTGACGCCTGTTTTGCTGAAAAATCAGTCTTGCTGCGTGGTTCTGTACCAACTGTGGTTGTTTAATTAGGTAGACTGGGATGCCAAAGTATAGAGAATTGGTGTAGTCTATATGGGACATAACTATAGCTAGGACTACCTGTATTAGAGCTTCCTGTGTGAGGAATCTGCTGATTTTTCTCCTTTTTCTCAGCTGGAAGAAGCACGTTGAGATCACAGAGCCAATTTGGTCTTCATTGTAAGATCGCTAATGATTGCCATTGGATGCTGCTGCAACCCTCAGGCATCACATTCAAGACCTGATGCATTCGCTACAATGCAGTAAACTCCAACACTTCACTGTAGTTGGCAAACAAGATCATGACCTGTTATGGAAGATGTACAGCAACAACATCCCTGGGATGAAAATCAGGAAATACAAGCAAGAAAATACAGCATGCCATACCTTTTCCTGCTATGCTTAAACAGTCTGGAACTCCCTTTCCCTCTAGATCTAGCAGGTCCAATCCATTTCCCACTTCTCTCCACTCATTCCTTCAATTAAATTTTTTGCTTTTGCACCTTCTCTCCTTGCCTATAGCTGCAACGCTGACCTCTTCCAGAAATTTAAATTACCACTGCCCTCACTCTCTCTACTCAACAATGAACCCTTCATTTTATTATAATCCACTCCCATGTACAGAAAGAATGCACTTCAGTGTTAGAATTTCGAGCTCAGTGCCGGGTCTCCCTATACCTGTTCCCCTCCTTTTGTCATTTAGGCTGTCAATCTCCATATATATCTGGAGGTACACAAAGAGAAATACTGTAGAAAAAATGTCTAGAAGGTCCAATATCTTGTCTACTTTAAATGTATTTATTCTTGTCTCATCAAAGACATCTTCAAAAGGACCATATTCCAAAATATATGATCTTATTTCAAGTTTCATCATGGTTTGCATTAGACTAAATAGTGACAGCCGATGTTTTTCACGATTTATACTGCTTAATCAAGGCCTAAGATTAGTTTTGGAGTAATTTGGTTCAACATGACCTCAAGTAGTTAAACTCTGCATTTTCTCTAGTAGTTTGTTTGTGTTCCTCATTTACATTTTCTCATGATAAGGTTTCAGCAATCATTGATGGAAGCATGCTTAAATTACAATGTATCTTCATTAAAATAATCTGTGTGCGACCCAATGGATGGGGAAAAACAAATACTTAATATAACATCATCAATGCTTCAGTTAAATTAAGGGCCAGATTATGATTCTGGTGATTTTACCGCCATCCTACCATGGCAGCCGTCCCAAGTACTCCACTGAGGCCACAGTCTTTCGTCCACTGTATTTAGATGCATGCAGGCCATTTCCCCATCATGTCAACGGAGTTTTCCTGAAGCTGAACACCGCTGCCGACGCGGTGGTCTCCTATTCTGAGGAATACTACCCCATCGCCGCCAGGGCAGCAGGTTCCCACCGAGCAGATTTAGATCACACATTTGTACTGGCAGTCATCTAGTGGCGGTTCCCACACTGAGTGAGTCCGTTGCGGTATGTGCTCCACAATACAACATCACTGTGGCTACTGGATGGATGCCTGTTGAACACACCTGATGTTTATTAGCCAAATGGAAAGACCTGCCTACCACACTATAAAACACACCGCATTTCAGACCAGGATACTTAAAATTCCACTGCACCACAACACTTGCTGAGCAGAGCTTTACCCAGTTAATCAGGTTTTTTGTTTCTTTTCCCTGTTACTTGCCCCTTCACCTTTTTACTTTGTACACCTTGCTGTTCACATTATTTAATTTTATATAATTTCATTGCACAATGCCAGGACACAAGAATCCCTGTTTCACTGAGTGTGAGTTGTCAGTCATGGTAGATGAAATCATAAGAGAAGAGTCTGAATCAAAAATACTCCCCTGTCACAGAAAAGTCAAATGTGGGCCAGGATAGTTGACAGAGTGAATGCAGTAGATAACAATTTGTGCACACAAGATGAAATTAGGAAGAGGTGGAATGACCTGCGGGGGAGGGTTTATTCTCTGTCCTCCAAAGGTCACCTGGAGGGAAACTGGACTGGTGGTGGTTCTCCCAGGCCCCCCGTACAACTCATGCCCTGGGTGGAGAAGATCTTGTAGATCCTACATAATGAAAGCTTGAAAGGAATACCTGGTGGAGTGGAATCTGGTAAGTTACACACTACAAACTCACAATCAACCTCAATGTACTGTTTGTTTAGCAGTACGTTGTTGCTAGTTTACCCTGCACATATTCCTTTAACATAGAAATCTAAAAATATCACTTACATATAATTGTGATTGTTTGTGTGAATGCCTGCAACTGTTCCAACACCAAATAATCCATTGCCCATATGTGTGTCATATTATAAGTGTCTGGCCCATTTCCACTGCATATTTCCCACAGATGTTTTCTACTAACCATTTTCCAAGCATTCAGAACTTGTCTTTGAAATGACTACAACTACCATGATGCCATGTTTCTGTTTTTCAAAAGCGTATTGCTATGTCATGCTGCTAATTCTCTCTTACTAACAGATTTCAACATTTGGTAAAGTGTCATGTACTTATCAATCCCTATTCAATGATCTCTTCTGAAAATGCTTTGTGTTGCTTTTCTGAAAGCCCTGTTTTTCTCAAACAAATGGACTTGTCATGAGTGTCACAAGCTGTGTATACACAAAAACTGTCAGGAGCAGTATAGGTATGCAAATTACAATGATGAATATCACTACTACATACAAAATTTTACACTGCAGTGTTCACATGGTGACTAATGCCAAACATCCGTCCAAATAGTGGAAATGTCTGTTTTGCAATCAGCTAGGCCTTGGTATTGTCAATTAAAAAGTTCATCTCTACACTGTGTTGGCCTGAATGTTTGAGAGATGGTAAGTATATTCTCTAACCACTTCATGGACATTTCAATACATCTTTTTACCTGCAGATTTAATGTTGTACAGTTTGAAAGAGCTAAAGGTTAGGGGAGTATGTGTAATACCAATGGAAGTCCTCCTCACAAAAATCTCTATCGATTTTGACTTCTAGGTATCAACATTCTCAGTCTCCAAAAATGTGAATGTACAACACACAACTTTTACTCATAAAACTATTCTCCATTTCCCAATAGGTCAACCTGCAATACCACGTGGGCATGTTCATGCCCCTGAAGACATCTCCACTCCAGCCTAGAATCAAGCCATCAGTGAGGACAGCACTGCTGGTGATATGTAGGAGCTTGAGGAGACTGACACATTTGGTCAGTCTGGGCAGAGGGCTTCAGTCACACTACCTGCTGACACACCAAAACCTCCCACCCCAGTTGCAACCCCTCAGCTACCTAAATTCTCCACTTCCTGGGTTCTTCCCACTGTGAGACCAATTGTGTGCCCCCCCAATCCTGGGTGATGTTGAGACCACACCACCACCTTCAGCTCACCCAGGAACCAGTCTGATGGGGCAGACTGGGGCAATGGCACAGGGTAGTGTGAATAGGGATTATGGTATGGTCTTTGTGAGCCAGCAGATTGAGTCAACTGGGGTCACTGACACCCAAAATGCCATCGCACAAGCCTTGGGAGCCTATCATCTATCCCAAGACATGATGGGGATAGGTAATCACCGAGCTCCAGGTGATGAAGCAGCTGCGAAGGGAGCACAACTAGCAGATGGAGGGCCATAACTCTAATATTGGCTACCTAACTGGGGTGCTGCAGGAAATTTATACACACATGTGCAGGGCTTTTCCACCACCATCTAACCCTTCCTCTGGTCAAGCAAGACTCGAGCCATCGACATCTACCACGCCACAGGAAGGGAGGCCCTGCCACGGAAGAACCACCTGTAGCCCCCCTTAGCACCTGCATCTGTGGATCCTCCCTCCGCAAGAGGGAAGACCATCCAAAGCACCAGGAGGTAAGGATGGCAAGACCTCTGACACAGCCAGCAAGAAACCTCGATGCTCATTTCCTCCAGTGTGTGCCTACCATTCACTTTGTGATTTTTGGACACATTTTCCTTTCCGATGCCAGTAGTATTTTGGACATTGGACTACAAACAACTCTGTGTCTACAACTAAGGTTTCATTCACCATGACTGACTTCTTCACTTTTTGATTTGCTTTTTATATGTTCACCCCCTTTAATTTTTCTCACGTTTAGCTCAACACATTTACAAGTCATAAATTCACACACTGGTGTTTTATGTCTCAACTCTATCAATGATTTTGTTTTCTTCCAAGTAAAAAAACGTGAAAATTACAAAAAATAATTGTTTGTGATCGCCTCTAAGTTCAACATTAAAATCTCTCTCGGTATCTCCGGATCGCTCAATCTTATGGTCCGTGGATAGAGGGACAGATAAACCGGAAGAAAAGCCGCTACATGCCACTTGATGACGTGAGGACCTCTGCTCCTGCTGTGATCCTGAGAGGCGTAACGGAGCTCAGCAAGGCCTGAGCACAACTGACGGTGAGATCGGGGACGGGCATGGCTCTTTGGTGACCGCTCCGAGAGGACTTTGCGGACCACCATCTTGAGACGGGGTCTCTCTCCATTTCAGTCTGACCCCGATCGCGAGTCTAAATTTAAAGCTCCCAGTATCTGCCCCACACGGCTCACCCGACTCATCCGCCGGGAATAGCATTCTATTTGATTCCTTGGTTCCCTCGTTCTCTGGGCGTTATTTCATCTCGCTGCAGACTTCCGTCCTGCCTGGCTCGCCTGACCCTGGCGCCGTATCTATAATGGCGGATTCCACCGTGATGATTATCACTGCCTTTGTGTATGACAGGCGATCTTGATCTTCAGGCAGTTATTTTACTAACAAACAGAACCAAGTAGGCCCTTTTCTTGCTTTCTTCCTTGTCTAATGCTATCAAGCCCTTTCACCTCACCAACCTCCGTCCTGCCTCAGATGCCTGACCCTAATATGGCGGACCTACCTGTAATCGACCACCACCATATTGGTCTCCACCCACCCCTTTCTCGCTCCACAGGACTGTAGCAAAGAGAGAAGCCCCTCCAATCACACCAGAATACATGGACTGGCTCTCCGAGCTTACACCAGCGAGGATAGGGATGCTCTCCCATCATCCTCCCCCACTCGGATCGCCCATCATGACACTGAATATGTGATTCATCTATTTTCTTTAAATGCTTTACCAGTAACTGATGTAACTTCTTAACTGATGTGAATTTTGTAACTTTTTGGATCCTCATGTACAGTGCTCTGATACTTTCGGGTCTAGCCAGCGCTATATAAATCTCATAACTTTAACACCCACGTACCTTTCAACAAACAGCTCCTCAAGACCTGTCATCATTTTGTTGTGGCTAATTTATTGTTAATTGAAGAGTAAGAGGGATATACTTTGGGTAGATATTTCCCTTCGTCTTTCTGTCGTATCTCCCCCCCTACCATGTTACCCCACTCCTTACCCCTCTTTGTTTCCTCTGACCTTGTCCTCAAACACCTCTATATGTTCTCCCTGCAACCGTTGTAACCTGTAACTGATGTAATTTTGGAACAATAAGGATGTCATGTAAAGTGCTTTGATACCTTTGGGTCTAAGCTATTTTAATCCTGAATGCTGAGACCTGAGCAACATGGCTGATGCCCGGTGGAGCTGCTAGACTGCTAATGAGGAATTTGGCCCTGGTTTCCCCCTCGACCGTCACCTACCCAGCCCTACATTGGGCTTAGTCCTTCCTTTTCTCCCTGCTATGGCTCCTTCCTCCCCTCCTTTTCTACGGATTCTTTCAACCTCGTTGTTTGTTTACTGTACCTTACTACGTTACTATGCTATGGTAACTGATGTAGCTTGTAACGCAAAGTTCCTCTGGTATAGCGCTCTGATACCTATGGATCTAGCCAGCGCTGTATAAACTCTTTTTAGATGTAACTTGTAATGCAACGATCTTCTGGTTAAGCACTCTGTTACCTCTGGGTCTAGCCAGCGCTATATAATCTTATCAAATAAATTCAAAACTGGTTCCTCTGATCGCTGGGACCTGTGCAACATGGCTGATATCTGGTGGAGCTGCTAGACAGCTATTGATGAGATGGGCGCTGGTTTCCCCCTGACCGTCACCTACCAAGCCAGACATTGGGCACTGTTCCTCCTCATCTGCCTGCTACTGACTCCTTCCTTCCCTCCCTCCTACGAATCCTTGCAACATTCTTTTTGTGTATTGTACCTTCCTATGCTATTGTAACTGATGTAACTTTTAACGTAACGATCCTAAATGTAAAGCGCTCTGATACCCTCTTGGGTCAAGTTTGTGCTATATAAAACTTTATAAAATAAAATAGATGATTTTGAAGTAGGTAATGTTTATTTCAAGTTCACAAACATAACTCAAAATCATTTCATACCATTCAATACTCAACTAATATGTTCATTCCATTTTCACAATATGTGTCTGTCAACATTTGCACTAACATTGCAATTCATACATCACACTTATACTCGGTGCCACCTTGCACATTTCCAGTTCAAGACCTTGCCAACATGGAAGAGGGGAATATAATAAAAACGGTATGATAGAATAGGCAAATTATCATTAATTCATATCATCCTATGTAGTCAGATCTTCTGACTCACACGAGAGATCCCACATCAATAACACCAAGAGACAAAACCATAGCAGCACAACAATGTGTAGAGACAGGATCATTCCAAAACATTGTTCCAGTATCCGGTGGAATGTCACAACCAAGTTTCAGTGGTGTGCGACAAGCAGTATGCCCCACAATGATTTGACACAGCAACACCTACATAATCTGTACACACAATTAGCAGTTTATCAATGTAAAGGAAGATTGTCATGAATTGGATCCACTATCATGTGTGTTTTGAGCAACTTATGGCACTCATTTTGCTTTGGTGCCATATTTACCACAGATAACAAGTCCAATGTTATTTCCCAAACTTCCATTCAATCATAGTACAAGTTGCCTTTGTACAAGATTTGAACACCCAAAGTCTGTGTCAGGATCAACACAGGTTTCCTTTGTACTTAGAAACAGAACCATATACCAGCAAATGTCACAACTCTGAAATGTCAAAATGAAGTTGACAAGGTGAAGGAACCTAAAACAGATTTTAAAAAAAACATACTTTACCTATCACACAGAATATGATGGTCACATTACAAAGACTATGTGTGGTATATACAGTTTCACAAAACAATCAGAGGAAAACAATGGAACTGAAGACAATAATCAATGTGTCCACACTTTGATCAACATTTGGCCTGATTTTCCCCAAACTTGCACATCCCAAAAAGTAACACCACATACTGCTCCCATCAACACATCAATAGTTGGTGAAACGGTGGAAGACATAACATGTAAAGATAAACTTACACTCTTGAGAAGAAGTTGTCCATGACATCTCGACGTAAGTCAACTCCTTCCTCTTCACCACTATCACCTTCATTTGCCATATCTGGATCCTCACCCGGTGGCTCTTCAGGCTTCCCATTCTGTGCGATGTAAGGGATGTTCAGTCACAGGGCGATGATGTGGAGCATGGAGAAGACCATGGTGATTTGGTATACCTTAGCAGGTGAGTAGAGGAGGGCTCCACCAGTTTTGTCCAAACAGAGATATCTGGCCTTTAGGAACCCTTAAGCCCGCTCCACTTCTGCCATCGGCCTCATTTAAATAAACCTCCCCTAGCATTGTTGGATTCCCCAGCGGTGGCTCAAACATGGTCAGTTGTGATAAGCTGAGTCTCATAGATGGTAGACAAAAAACAGAGCAAAAATATGAAACACTACTTTTTATGATTTCTCTAGAAATTACCTGAACAAATACCATGACATATTGTACTTACTAACAAGCCAGGCCCTCTCAGGGCCAAGTTGTTACATCTGTTGGGGTATGGAGCTGTTCCGTAGTACAAAGGAATCATGGGCAGAGCCGGCAAAAGGGGCACAGATGCTTGTGATATACAAATCCCGTTAAGAGGACAACTTGCACGTTGATTGGATGGAAGTATTTTCGATTCCAGTAGACTTGTTCTCTGGCGTGTGGTGGCACTAAGGCAATATGGGTGCCATCAATTGCTCCAACCACATGTGGAAGGTGACCCAAACCATAAAAATCCCTCTCAACATTGGCTAAACCCTGCTGCCATGGAAACTGAATGAAGGTGTTAATGTTTCTCATAATTGCAGAAAGAACTTCTTCGAGCATATCACAGAAAGCTGGTTGTGACATGCCCCCAGATACTGCCACAGTATATTGGAAAGAACCTGTAGCCTCAAAATGAAGTACTGCCATGTGTTTGCCAATTAGTGTAATAGATGTGGGATTCCTACTGTGAGGCTGAGGATCTTGCTGCAGCTGATTAGGGAAATCTAGTATAGTTTGCCTATTCAGCCAGAACTTCTTGGTGGCCAGGTCTGGAAATAGGCTGTACTCAGGATGCTGTTGGCTCCTTAATCTCCCAGGGTTTCTATGTCTGCATTGGAAAAAGATGTGAACATTTATGACATCATTCACAGCAACATATTTAATGAGTAATACTTGAGTAATGTAAATTGTCTTTATGTATATGGTTTGACACATTATCTGATCCAACATTTACTTCTTGTCTCCCATCCATCACAAATGACATTTGTGGCCTTGATATGAATCTTTGCAACAAATGTGTGATTAATACATTTCAAAAGTATTATCTACACATAAATGTTTTTGGGTATTTTCTTTCAAAACATATTTACCGTTCACGGAGGTTTATACAACCCTGCTGTAATATTGCTTTCCAGCACAGTAACACACTACACATAAATGTTAATATTAAAAAATATAAGTATCCATCGAAGTGTTATTATTTGAACACACCAGGCCCTATTTGGAGTGGTTGTGACACACTTAATAGTCACTAACACACTAGTTGAACTCATTAAATGCTGGGTGCCTGACCTCAACGATATGACATTTGGAATCGGACGACGGTGGCAGAAGTTGACCGCACAGTGAGCTGTAAACTCCACAACAGACACAGCCATAGGCTAATATTGATTAACATAATTGTAGAAGGTGAATGGGTGTGTTCATCTCCACTGACGATCACGGATGTCGCATACATGTACAAATGGTTGAAAAAATAGCTCACTAGCTTCCTAACACTGCTGCTATCAAGAACTCCTCCACTATTGCTGCTGTTTGACACATCAGGACACAACAGGTGAAACAGGTGAGAGCGCCAATGAATTCTTAGCAGAGCAGCTGGAGCTGCTGGCAAATTAGGTCCTTTCCCTGTATGTCCAGACCTATGGCTCACCAGAGGAATAGGTACATGTCTGAAATAAAAATGTGCATCTGTCTAGTTGGCTCATTTCCATTTACACAGGCTACAGTGTGGCTGTGAGTCCCAGAGTGAAGTGTATTCATTAGTGTTAAGTGTCACATACTGTGGTCCTTACATAGGACACACATGTCAGGGATTTGTAAGCACTGTACAATGTCTAATGAACATCACCATTAAAATGTGTAGTGTGATTAAAGGACTGGATCATATTAGGTGTATATGTGGAGATAAATGCATCATATTAGGTATGCATGTGGAGATCAATGCAAGTATATATTTGTTGTAACTGTGTTAATTCAGCAACTCACATCATGGTAAAAAGAAACCCAAATATATACACCTCACAACTGGAGGTGTTCATTTGACATCCTGATTATCAGGCTGCAGAGAGCAAGGCCTGACAATGAGCAATGCCCAGTCAGAATCATGGGCCAGGCTGGGCCTGAGTCACAGGGTCAAACATCTAAAGCACTCAGGCTATTGATTTTACGTGATATTTGTAAAAACACGAGTCCTGTGCATATGTTATGTGAGAAGTGTCATGGTGGTGTCCGGAGGGCAGGTTATGCATGTGCGAGGGACAAACAAGCTAGCTAACCCTTACTTTTGGAATAAGTGGTAAGTGAATGAGCATGTTAAACTACATGCCCCAGAAACCTCTGGGCCGGTCTCAGCAAGTGTGCTGGTAATTATCAGTTGATGGAGGGCAGGATATAAGCCCCTCCTGCACGCTTCCCCAGTGCTTGACAATCTTCATCTTGAAAGCACCAGTGCGTCTTGCCTTGCTCCAGTGGCTCGGATACTTTCTCGGCGCCCGATCAAAGCGTGTGCTTAAGCTCAGCTTTCTGAGGTATTTCAGTCAGTGGCGTTGGCGGTGCCACGGTACTCTTCACGGTAGCTGGTTCTACAAGCTGCGTCTCCAGCCTTTCAGCACAACACCGCCCGTCTGCTGAAGGAGGTCACAAGCAGTGTGGGGACCCGGAGCCACGTTGCTCTTCCTGGCAGCTTGAGCTCCGAGCTGCATCTCCCTCATCAAAGCAGAACCCGCCTGACTGCCTAAGGAGGTCAAGGTCAGTGGGGGGATTCCGTATACCCAGCATTTCCAAGGATATGCACCCACATCAACAGGTCCTGTGATTCAACAAGGAGCTTCACGCTAGAGTAAATCCCAGATAAGTGGGAACACATTCTATTTTTATTTCTCTGTTCTTTTCTACATTTGCCTGTGCTTATGGGGATTTCTTCCTGAACTTTGGTTTTGGACTCTCTTGGAGGATAGTAGTGACTTATAACGGCTGGGGGATATTCCTGAGGTGCGCCTTGGCACAAGCTCATTTGAACATCAATATAAGGGGACTCAGCGGAGTGCCTGTTTTCTATAACAGGGTGCTGCTTGTTGCATATGAGTACTAGAGCCTAGGGGTATGCTTGAGTAGGGGGCGTGTTGTGTAACTCTGGTAGTAACGTGCCTCCTTTCTTGTATGCAGGCCTTTCCACACGAAGCTGAGGTTCCTTCCCCCTACGCTGGTGATCCACTTCATCCAGAAGGTCTCTGGACATAGCTGCTTGTGCAGAAGGCAGCTCCTGTTGTTTTCCCCCTGTCCCTGTTCTCCCCGGTGTGCTTATACGCAGGGAAGTGGTTTTGTTGCACACACTGTGTGGCAGTATAGAGGAATCAGGGACATCATAGTTCCATCATCCCCGTTGGGTGACTCCGCAGGTCAGTGGTATATAACAGTGGACCGGCCAGATTGTCAAGTACACATTTACTGTCCGGCCTGGGTGATGGAAACAAATTAAATGCTTCCCACCATTCATGAGACAATGACCACCTTACAGATTGAGGTTCAGGCCTTTTGGGCGGAGAAGCAAGAATTGCGCACAGAGCTAGGGACAGTGCGCGGAGAAGTGGCAGAACTATCCAAAAAAGGAAAACTTGAGAGTAGCATGAGATCCTATATCAAGTTTTAGACGTAGCGGCTTCCCTCACATGGGGAAGAGGTTCCCCCTGTGCAAAGCACCCATACCAGGATAGGGGGCCTGTCACCTGTTTTAGGGTTTTTTGGTGCTAGCAATACCTCCTCACAAGATGAAGGCAATACCGTTCCTATCAGTGCCATACAACAACCCCAATTACCACTTGACCCGCCTGCAGGTTTGGTATGACTGGATTTTCCCTGAACGCAGATGGCACAACTGTTTACATACTGAACAATGTCTTGATGCACTGTGTGCCACCAGAAGTATCGTGCAGTTAATGCTATAGTCTGATGTATGCCCATATGTCCCCCTACCGTTGAGTCATGTGTCCAGGACAAGGATTGGTTTTGCAGGGATTTGTCTGGAAGAAAAAGCACCTTGGCTCAGTACAGCAGGTTGTCCTTCTGATTGCGAAGGGCTGGCTCCTCCAGAATCCATGCTTGGTGATCTATCGGGCCACTTGAGCCTTCAGATCTCTCAGAAAGGACTCTGGTGATGGCCGCTTGTTCCAAGTGAGGGAACAGGGCTTTTTGGAGGATCATGTGCAGCTCTTTCTATTCTTTGTCTTTATCCAGTTCTTGAACCACCCGAGAGAGGGCATCCGCTTTGCCATTCTGCAGACCGGGAAGAAGAGGGACCATCTCAGCTGCCTAGGCATCAGGGCCTGAGCTGTTTTTAGAAACAGCAGATTCCTGTGATCCGTAAAGGTCATAATGGTATGGGTGGCTCCTAACAGGTAGTGTCTCCACTCTTTCCACACTCTCTTTATTGCCAGTAATTCCTTGTCTGTGATACTGTAGTTGGTTTCACTGGGGGTCAACTTTCGGGAGTAATACGCCACCGGATGTAGTTGGCCGTTCTCTAGATGCCTTTGAGAAAGCACACCCCTAACGCATACTGGGATGCGTCAGTTTCCATTATGATGGGCAGATGGAAATCAGGATGGCGTAAAATAGGAGCCTGCATGAATCTCTTCTTTAACTCCTGGAAGGCTTGTTTGGCTTCATCTCCCCACACATAGGTGGCAACTTTCTTCAACAGACAGGTGATGGGTAGTACGAGACGAGAAAAGTCTTTGATGAACCTTCTATCGAAGTTTGCATACCACAAAAAGCTCTGTAACCCATTTACGTTTGTAGAAGAGGTCCATTGAGTAATACCCAATACCTTTAGGTTGTCCTTGCGTAGCCCTTTCTCATTTATTATGTACCCCAGGAACTCTATTTCGGCCACGTGGTACAAACACTTCTCTAGTATGGCGTAGAGGAAATTCTTCTGTAACCGAGCCAGTACCGCCCTGACATACCCTACAAGTTCTGTCAATGTGGCAGAGTAGATGAGAATATCATCTATGTAGACGATACGGAATAGGTCAAGATACCCTCGCAAGGCTTCGTCTATGAAATATTTGAAGGCCGCTGGGGCGTTACATAGCCTTAAGGGCGTCACCTGGTACTCGAAGAGACCAAACTTGGTCCAAAACGCCTTCTTCCATTCGTCTCTGTTCTTAACTCGTACCAGATGATAGGCCGCACGAAGGTCCAGCTTGGTGAAGATACAGGCCACGTTCAGCTGGTACAATAATACAGGAATAAGAGGCGAAGGGTAGCGGTTCTTCACCGTGATCCAATCGATTGCTCTGTAGTCTTTACAGGTCCTAATGTCGCCCTTCTTCTTAGGGATGAAGAACAGAGGCGACAAAGCTGCAGACGAGGAGGGTCAGATAAAGCCTGACTGGAGGTGTTCATCAGTGTATTCCCTCAAGTGTTGTGTCTCTGGTTCCGTGAAGGCGTATACTCGGCTGCATGGTATCGAGGCCACAGGAATTAAATCTATTCGACAGTCGGATTCTCAATGAGGCGGTAATTGGCTGGCTTGTTGTTTGCTAAACATGGGGAGGAATTTATTATAATCCGGGGGCAATGATACAGTGAAACATAACAGAGAAATACCGCTTCCTGCTGCCAAATAACTGGACTGAGTTTCTTGTTTCCTCTGTTGCAGGACTTCGTCTTTTTTGCAGTGGTCCCTGCAAATTGTGGAATTCATGGTTACAGCGCGAGCAGCCCAGCGCACTGAAGGGTCATGTAGAGTCAATCAGGGCATACCTAGAATCAGGCAAAAATGAGGGGCGTAGATCAGATCAAACTGAATGTATTCATAATGTTCATCCCCAAACTGCATCAACATAAGAAGTGTATGGTATTTCCCCGGACCTGATGTTAAAGCCATTCTATCCACTGCCTTTCCCGGTTCTGGGAGTCCCTTCTTTACGCATGGTAGACCCAAATGTTGAGCATAGGTTTGATCCATCAAATTTCCTGTGGCACCGTTATCCAACAATGCTGGTATCTTCTGAGGTCGTTCTGGTACCAACCATAAAGTCACATCCACGTTGAGGTGGGCTACGGATGTCTGCAATGTGTTGGCCACACTGGGAGAGATCTCAAGGTGGTCTTCTCTTGAACAAGGGATCTCGGTCTTATTCAAGTTCTTTAGTTTCCCAAGTTCTCACTCAGGTCCCAGTCTTGTTGAAGAACAGCTTGAGTTCATACCGCTGGTGTATTTTCTGCCTCACTAATCCAGGCCTTACACTCCTTGAGGAAATATCCTCCCTTGCCACAATACAGGCAAAGCCGTTGTTTACGCCTCTTTTCCCTCTCTTCCATAGTTAAGGGAACCCGAATTCCATTAATTTGCATGGGGTCCACACCTTCGGTAAGCCGGGATCTGTCTTCAGTAACTGGCATGGGTCGGGGTAGGAAGTAACGTGGATCTGACTTCCCCTTATCCCCCTTCCTTTCCTGGAGGCGATGATCCAGCTGCACAGTGAGTTTTATCAGTTCATCATAGGACAGGGGCATGTGTACAACCTGAGCGAGGATATCCTTCAATTCGCCCCGTAAGCCTTGATAGAATAATGATGTTAGTTTGCTCTCGGGCCAGTCTGTTTCAATAAGCAGCCAACTGAAAGTTGTGATGTACATTAAGCAGTCCTGAGTGCCTTGTTTTAGGGTAATTAGTTTCTCTATCCAAAGATATTTGATGGGACCTCCTGTCGAACAACTTCCGCATGTCATTGCAGAATGCCGGGTAATCGTAGAGAACAGGATCGTCCTTCTCGATCAACGTTCTATTCCCATTCCCCCATCTCCATGGGACGCCATATAAATGGAATTTATTGTGGAGATGCCCATAAGTAAGGGATAAACTGTGATTCGTGTGGTTGTGGACCATTTAACAAAGATGGGTCACTTTATCACCTGAAAAAGACCCCGTCTTCCTCTGAGCTAGTGCAATCCTTCCTACAACACATAGTACGTCTCCATGAAATACCAACAGTATTATTCACCGATAGGGGATCACAGTTTACCTCCCATTTCCGGTAAAGAATTGTGTGGAGCCATGAAAATCAGTGCCTGATTGTCCACAAGCTACCATCCCCAGACTGACCGTAAGACTGAATGTCTAAATCATTCTCTTGAGCAGTACATTTGTTGTTTTTCTCTCCAAGACAAAGAAGAGTGGCGCTCTCTCTTCTGGATGGCAGGGTTCGCTTACAATGTGGAACACTCCTCTTTTGGGGTGTTCCTCCTTCTTTTGTCTAAATGGAGTCCTTACCAACATCCTTCCGTTTGCATGGCCAAATATTTTCTAACACCCATCCGTGCAAGAACATCATGCACGGATGCGTGCGGCCCACACGGAGGCTAAGGAATATCTAACCACGGCTCAAGGCTATGACCAACGCTATGCTGATAAGAAGCGTATTAAGAAACCATCTTACCAAGTGGGGGACAGAGTATGGTTGGCAACCAAAAACCTGCACTTAAAGAGAGTTAACAAACTAAAACCCAAATATATTGGCCCCATCCCGTTGAGAAAATCATAAACACAGTGGCCCTAACACTTCCACTTGGAGGATCCACCCGGTCTTTCACGTAACCCTACTCCGGCCATGTAATGCCCAAACATGATTGCTTGATAAACTACCTCCCGTAGAGGTAGAGGGTGGAACTGAGTAAGATGTATAGAGCATGTTAGATGCAAAGCTAGTCAGGGGATGGGTTCATTACTAAATCGAGTGGGATATGGCCCAGAGGAGAGATCTTGGGAGCCCGCCCAAAATCTCCATTGCCCTCTGTTGCTTAAGCGCTTTCATAATCGATTCCCTGCCAAACCAGGCAGACCGCCGAGACGACGGTCTTTGAGGGGGGTGTACTGTCATGGTGATGTCCGGACGGCAGGTTATGCATGTGCGAGGGACACACAAGCTAGCTAACACTTCCTTGCGCTATTGTGGAATGACTGGCAGGTGAATGAGCATGTTAAACTACATGCCCCAGAAACCTCTGGGGGATTCTGAGCAAGTGTGCTGGTAATTATCAGATGGAGGGCAGGATATAAGCTCCTCCTGCATGCTTCCCCAGTTCCTCAGTGCTTGACAATCCTCATCTTGAAAGCATCTTTTCGAGAGGATCCCCCAACTCATCTTGCCTTGCTCCAGTGACTCAGATACTTTTTCTGCACCCGGTCAGAGCGTGTGCTTTAGCTCAGATTCCTGGGGCATTTCAGTCAGCGGCGTTGGCAGTGCCGTGCTACTCTTCATGGCAGCTGGTTCTACAAGCTGCGTCTCCCGCCTTTCAGCACAACCCCACCCGACTGCAGAAGGAGGTCGCAAACAGTGCAGGGACCCAGAGCCGCATTGCTCTTCCCGGCAGCTTGTGCTCTGAGCAGCATCTCCCTCGTCACAGTGGAACCCGCCCCACTTCCTAAGGAGGTCAAGGGCAGTGCAGGGATTCCGTATACCCAGCATTTCCAAGGATATGCACCCACATCAACGGCTCCTGTGATTCAACAAGGAGCTACGCGCTCGAGTAAATCCCAGATAAGTGGTAACATCTTCTTCATTTATTTTTCTGTTCTTTTCTACATTTGCCTGTGCTTATGGGGATTTCTTCCTGAACTTTGGTTATGGACACTCTTGGAGGAGAGTAGTGACTTATAACTGCTGGGGGATATTCCTAAGGTGCGCCTCGGCACAAGTTCTTTTGGACATCACTATAAGGGGACTCAGCGAAATGCCTGTTTTCTATTACAGAGCACTTCTTGTTGAGTACTAGAGCCAAGGGGTATGCTTGAGTAGGGGGCGTGTGTGTAATGTTTGTAGTAACGTGCCTCCTTTCTTGTATGCAGGCCTTTCCATACAAAGCTGAGGTTCCTTTCCCCTATGTTGGTGATCCACTTCATCCAGAAGGTCTATGGACATAGCTGCTTTCGCTGTAGGCAGCTCCTGTTGTTTTCTCCCTTTCCCTGTTCTCCCCAGTGTGCTTAGACACAGGGCAGTGGTTTTGTTGCACCCCCTGTGTGGCAGCATATAGAGGAATCAGGGACATGGCAGCCTTCCATCATCCCCGCTGAACGACTCTTCAGGTCAGTGGTATATAACAGTGGACCGGCCTGACAAGCAGTCAATGGGAACAGGTAAAAGTGGTGCTTACCGTCGGATGCATCAACGACAGTGTTGGTTTTCGGCGTCATCAACGAGCAGCAGCAGTGGTAGGACTTGTAGGATCTCATCCATAGCGGTATAGGAAGTAAGTACAACTGAGTTTGTGCCTTATAACCATTCCATTCCACCAACTCAGATGAGGAGGTTTAGCTGCCACAGTCATGTCTGCGGGAACACACATCATGATTCGGCCGGCGGGGAAACTGGCAGTCCTCCCGACGAGAGCCAATTTAGCCTATTTTGTTGATTGCCATCAGTCGAGATTTCCTGGTGGTGATGGCAGGACTGCAGCAGTCTTTCATCTATAAAATCACCAACATCTAAATAGGGTGGGCGGACTGCCAAGTCTGCTGGTAGAAAGATCGCCGAAAAAGCAATGGTGGGACCAATTCCGCCAAGATCATAATCAGGCCTTAAGTTATTTACACTTCCATTATATTGCCTAAACGTATATTCACACGTTTCACCACATATAAGTAGTTCTACAAAATACAGAAAAAACTGCTGTAAATTATAGTCTTATTTAGACAATGAGATTTCAAAGTTTGAGATGAAGTTCTAGTCTCCTGAACTCCCATGAGTGATCTGAAGCATCATTTACTGAAATGTTCCTAGCATTCTACCAACGTTCACAGTCACTTGTGGAGTAACATTCAAATATATGTTTCTGCTGTGTATTGTTAATCTTGCTCTGGAAGGGGTTCTGTCTGGCTTTTCCATATTTGCTTAAGCACTGGTGTGCCCAATATATTAATGACACTTAAAAGTGTGGCCATCTTGAAAGTCCAATTTACATGTGCCAAATCATGAATAACACTTCTTACAATTTCTACTCTCAATACACCTCTCATTGATGAATTGACTGTGCTCGTAATGCTGAGAGAGGTGTGGTCAAAAGAGCTGAATGATCTACAGTATCAAATTAAGCTGACTGACAAGTCCATGAGCTGTAGGAATGAAGTTAGTGATGTAAAATATGTCTGTCTCTATACAGTTTGTGAGTCAACTGAATGCTAGCTACTTTCTGATTCTTAAATGAAAAAGATAAATGAAAAAGATAGTAGGGAGAGAGGTCAGTAGTTGGAAGGAGGAAGAGTTGGTAAGTGTTTCTTTTCAGATCAAGCATTAGCCAAGACCTCTTGATTTTACCTAAATTATATGTATAAAAGACTTACTTACAGGGGTTTTCAGTCAATTGGTCTGTTGTTGTGCCATTCATATTTTTCTTCCACCCAATACAGCCCACAGCTTGGGGCAATGGATCGGGTACTTCAGCGATTGGCTAACTTCACTGTGCTTGAAAGCATTCTGCCCATTCATATGGAACAAATCCATGGAAAAACTACATCTCTTCAGTGCCAGGGACTACTTTGATAATGTGTACTTTTTTAGATCAAAAATATATTTTTGCTTTCAGCCATTTATTTACATTGACGGGGGCCTGAAAGCATCCCCAACAATAATGTTTTGCAAAGCCCATGGCAAAATAAAATAAGCACTGAGAAAGGCAAAAGGCTGGCAGCCAAAGGCTAGCCTGAGTGATTTGCATATGTTTGTTTTAATAAATGGATTACCACAAATAACTCAAATGTAGTTTGAGATTAGATATGTGTAGATAGAGATGAGATATGTTGAGAGATGTTGAGTGTGTCTTTGTGGAACGAATGAATAATACCAAGGATGTAGATGAGTAGAGCAGCAACTGTGGATCTGAAGTTGAGAGTTTTAGGGTGTAGGCTTTGAGTGAAATCTCCGGCTGAGAGGTTAGAGAATGAGAAGCTGGTATAAAACAGTGTAGTTCAGTAAAAACACTTGGTAGAATGTGAATGCATTGGTGTGATTAGTTCATTGAATCACTCAGATTTGCCTCATTGAGTGACTGGTATCTAACTTAGGGCTATTTTGTATTCTTCCAGATTCCAAGTTGAGCATGATTTAATCCATCATCAGACTAGTCATCTTATTTTGTTCAATCTGGGAAGAGACCAATGGCTGTATTTTATGGAACAAGAGTTTGTAAGTTTGTGATTAAGGTCAGGGAAGGAAATTCATTAGGTTGAGATCTATGTGAACTAGATGAGGATACAGTGAAGAATGTTTGAGCTGGAATATAAGTGGTTGATGTGCAATAAGGAGAAGGACTGTGGTTGATAAGAAGTGATACATTTTAAAGATTCTTTAGGACACATACCGGGAACTAGACTCTCTAGAACCCCTGGCACTAGGAACTTTGTCAATGGGGCAACCCGAGACAGAAGCCAGATAGACCCCACAATCCGCTGAGCAGTTCTTGTGTGAGATGTATTTCAGGTAACAATCAGTCTTGTGAAATATCACATGGATGATTAGTGGAACCCAAACACTATTTCATGATAGAAAAGCACACTCAGAAACACAAGGGAACAATGAATACATTTTAAAGATGTATTTATATACTATTCTAGTTGGCACAATATGTGTTGTAATTAATATAAAGGCAAACAATAGTAGCAACAATGTGCACAAGTAAAGTGAACAGCAGAAAATATTGGAACACATTGACTAACTTTAAATCAATCTCACCCTCATATGTTCCCCTACTAATATCTACTCAGCTTCCATGAAATTGTGTTTACAACTCAACAACTGCTCATATGTAACCTAAAAAGGGGCATACCTCAAATATGATGATAATTATTACAGAGGGTAGGATGCATGAGTTGAATATTGTGATGAGTGAGAGAAATAGGAATATGGTTGAAAGGGTTACAGTGCAGGTGCCTTCAAGGAAGTATGAGTGTTAGTGAGTGTAGGAAGGTAGGATCCTTCTGCATGGTTATCTCCACTTTTTGCCTGGTGTTAAGCAGTGTTTTGACTAGTCTGACTGGGATCCTGCTAATCAGGACCCCAGTCTATCTGCTTTCTCCCTAAATTGTTATGTTCAGTACTTGGGTACATCCCAGATTGGATACTGGGGTACCCTTGTCAGTCCCAAGTATATTGTACCCATGTACCTAGGTCTCCCGTGAGCTGAAGCATGTACTATGCCACACATGAGAAACCATTCAAAATGGTACTACAGGCCTACCATTGCAGCCTGTGTACGTTGGTGCATGCACCACTTACTTAAAATATAGGTTTACTATATCTAAGGTTCATATCACTTAAAACCTATAATTCACCCCTATAGCAAGCTGTTGCAATCTTGAAGGCAGGGTGCTTGGTTCTAAGTGAGAGGGTGCCCCTTTCCAGACCCACCCCTGGCAGGGTCCCCTGAATCTTCCCAACCCTTTCTCTATGGTACTTAAGAGCTTACCTGGGTGTAGGTCCCTAGATTTGTCATGGGGTAAGATTCAGAACTGAAACCACTGCACTTCTACCGTCTGGGCACTCTGGATTTCGCTGGACTTCATTTGAGCCTGACATCATCTCTCTTTTGGTCTGCTGCATCGTCTGTGCCTTTGCACCCTACAGGATCCGTGCAGAACCTGTGGAGCATCAATCAATCAAACAATCAATCATGGCATTTGTAAAGCGCACTACATACCCACGAGGGTCTCAAGGTGCTGGGGGGAGGGGGGAAGATGCTACTGTTCAAAGAGCCAGGTCTTAAGAAGTGTTCTGAAGGTCAGAAGGTCTTCGGTCTGCCGCAGGCAGATGGGGAGGGTGTTCCATGTCTTGGTGGCGAGGTGGGAGAATGATCTGCCGCCGGCGGTCACTCTTCGGATGCGGGGGACGGTGACGAGGGCGTGGTCTGCGGAGCGGAACTGGCGGGTGGGGGTGTAGAGGCTGAGTCGGCTGTTGAGGTACGTTGGTCCGGTGTTGTGGAGTGCCTTGTGTGCGTGGGTGAGGAGTTTGAAGGTTATCCTCTTATTGACAGGGAGCCAGTGTAGGTCTCTCATGTGGGGTGTGATGTGGTGAGGGATGTCGAGGATCAGGCGTGCGGATGCGTTCTGGATGTGTTGAAGCCGTTTCAGGAGTTTGGCCGGGGCTCCTGCGTAGAGTGCATTTCTGTAGCCCAGTCTACTGCTGGCGAGGGCCTGGGTGACCGTCCTTCTTGTTTCGGTGGGGAGCCACTTGAAGATCCTGCGAAGCATGCAGAGGATGTTGAAGCAGGAGGAGGAGACGGCGTTGACCTGCTTCGTCATGGAGAGGGTAGAGTCGAGGATGATCCCTAGGTTGTGTGCGTGGTCGGTGGATGTTGGGGGTGATCCTAGTGCAGTCGGCCACCAGGAGTTGTCCCAGGCCAAGGGGGTGGATCCGAGGATGAGGACCTCCGTCTTGTCCGAGTTCAGCTTCAGTTGGCTGTTCCTCATCCAGTCGGCGACGGCCTTCATTCCTTCGTGGAGGTTGGTTTTGGCGGTGTAGGGGTCCTTGGTGAGGGAGAGGATCAGCTGGGTGTCATCGGTGTAGGAGGCGATGTTGAGGTCGTGCTGTCGTGCGATGTGGGCGAGTGGTGCCATGTAGACATTTGAAGGAATATCCCTTGAAGTGAAGGAGTCACTTCCCTGCATTCACAGGCACCTCAACACTGCTGACTGGCCTGCTGATCGCAAACTCCTATGGAGTCTGAGGGGTTCAAAAACATAGGTCATGGTTTTCTACGTCCCTCAAGGCCTAAGCTGTCCTCTCACTGAGTTTGAGGTAAGAATCCCTTGTGGGGTCTGCATTAACCAAACTCTTGTGCACTGCATACTTTTGCAAGTGCAAATGCTTGTTGGCAACTTTGCGCCAAGTGCTTTGGGCTCCAAGTAGTCCTAATGTCCGGTAACATCTTCCATCAAGATCTTCAGCCACACCGCCTTGTGGCCACAGTGGCCTGCTCCATTTGGTTAGCTACTCGAGGTCCTCTCACGACTCCAGGGTCCATTTGAGGATCACTTTTGCTTCCTTTGAGCTCCCCTGATTGCGTGGGGCCTGCCCTGACTCCCCTGTGAGTGGTGAGTCTCCTGGACCTTGCTGGTCCCAACTTTGCACCTTCTTGACTTCCTGTGTGGGTTGCCTTTGCCAAGGCTTGTTGGTACTCCCGCCGGACATTCGCCCCTCACCACTCGACATCCTTTGAGGGACTGCTTGAATCCAGGTCCTGGTCATTATCAGCATCGCCTGGTCCTCGCAGCTGCAGAGTCAAGGTCATTGTCATCTTTCCTGAAGCACCCAACATCGGAGGGCATTCGTCTTCCAGGGATCCTGGTCACTCCTGAGTGACATAGACTCTGTCCCCTCTGCTTTCAGGTACTCCTCTTCAAGAATCCACATTTGGATTCCCACAGACACTTTCTCCTCTTCCAGCAGCGGCACTTTCTTGAAGTCCTCCTTTGGGTAACGTGAGTTCTAGGGTATCCATGGGTGGGGTGGCTCTCCAACCTTCTTAAACCCAAGGGGTTTCTTCAAGGTCCGTTGGTAGGGTCCCTAATCTTTAAAAATCCAACTGCGACTTGCACACAGAGTTGTATCAAGCATGCGGTCGTGTATTTACACTGCACACGCTTTCCGTGGGTTCTCTATCTACTTACCTTGGGTGGTTCTGTGGTTCCCCAGCGATTCTATGTCTTCGAGACATCGTCCGGACTCGAGTTGTGGTTCTTATACCACTTTCTTGGTATATGGTCTGCCCCCCCCCCCCCAGGGCCACAGTGTATTTCATGTTATTTACTATGTTTCTTTGCTAAAGTACTGTGTGCATTGTGTTTATGTCCGTGTTGGAGCTACTTGAACATTCTAGAGAGTATTATATAATAAATACATATTTTAATAAATATTTGGGGTGGTTCTTTTCACTTAATCTATACTATAAGATTGCATTATGGTAAAAACAAGCTGCTTTACTCACCTTCTGGACTAAGCCTGAAGGCTGCTCTCCACAGCTACCACCTAGAGAGCTTTCTAAGGTTGTCTGAGACCTCTTAAATCATCATAAGGGTTGTCTAGACTGGTGCAAGGTGTCCACTTACATAAGTGTGCATCATATACAAGGCCAGCCTCTCACAGTGAGGTAGTGGCCAGAAAGAAATTGTGAGCCTAGATGCATCTGTGTTTAATGTTTCTGGTGCAGGGTAAAATCACAAAGGAGAATCAGTTGCATGATGGACAAATTTCCTCCACGATGGAGTCAAGATCTGCAAATATTTTTTTCAACTTGGTGAGCATTATGTGACAATGAAAGGTGCAAGGAAAATAACTCTTGCCAAAACAATATGGTGTTCAGGGGAGTCTCGAGGGAAGGTCAGAAAGTGAGACAAAGGAAAAAAGGATAGATTTGTTTATGAGGAGGCCAATATCACTGTCTTAGGAGCCTAAAAACATGTGGCCCAGTCAGTGGTGAAGAAGATTTATTGTTGAGTCCTTGGTATAGGCCCACAGTTTAGTGATTGCAATGAAGTGAAGGGGAGGGGTATAGAAGTTGAAGTGATCAATGATGGGGTTGTCTTTGTACTTACTGACCTTGCTTTCCAAACACATAGCAATGTATTATAAACGTTTGCAGGTTTTTTTTAACTGTAAGTCAATTATTTGTATAGTTTTGAGCTAGGAACAGGATACCTTTGAACATGTCAAATTCTAGAGTGGAAGGGCGATGGAGATTGCTATGTGAAAGAAACAGAAAGGTTTTTAATTTGCTGATGGAATGCATTGCCTTTCAGAACCTTTTCTCCAAGACTAACATTCCAGATTGTTTTGTGTTCGGTTTGTTATGTTGTGTTGAGTTATGTTATGTTATGTGCATTTCTAGAGCATTCTATCACTGAGAGACTATCCTGGCGTAGTGCAGGTCTTAGATTAGCCTCACCAGGGGAGGCAGGGGCAATTCAAAGTGAAAGATCTTCAGCTTCCTTCAGAATTAGAGAATCAAAGAGTCAGGTTGTTCTAGGTTTAAGGAATTTCATAGGAGAAGGTTGGACCTAAGTATTGTTTATAAAGCCAAACCTAAAAATCAAAAACACTAAATTTAATAATGTAGACACTTTGCTTGATTCCATACAATACTTTTATATATTTGAGATCGACATATATTGTTGTGTTTCGATTTAGATGCCCGTACATAGGTTTCCATGAATCATGTCCTTATATAGGCACAATTCGCATTGACCTTATTTAGGCATAGAATTCCAGTCCTTATCTAGGCATTTGCCATTCTAGCCAAATACAGGCATGGTCACCTACATCTGTCCATCCCACATCACAACGAGTTCTTAGAAACGAGACCCTTAAGCCAGCGGGACTTTCCCTAGCTAGGATTATTGGTTTCTCCAAGAACTCATCTATTATGCATGAACTGCTATTCCTTAGGGGTTCATCCATGACGTATTCCTCTGCCCGACTTTACGTCAATGCTAGCATTCCTAAACACCTTCCAGGTATAAATATACCTTCCCTTACCATGGCAAACCACGGCACAGCTTGGCACGACTTGACTGCACGGTTCGCCATGGCAAGTTCGGAAGAGACCATATTCCGGTCTGACGCACTGACCGGACGCTGTCATTCCTGCTCGCAGAGAATCCAGCTTCCAGTGTTCTGACTCCCTTCGCGGGGTGTTAGAGTTTGAGACCCGGAAAGAGATTCCCACCTCTCTCATTCTAAAGTATGGAGTTGACAAGAACCTAGAGGGACTCTCGGCATACAAACTTAATATATATCATACTATAGAAAACAGCACCTACTCTTACCTTGCACTACACTTAGGTTAGGTACACTGGGGTAGAACTATTTAGAAGCATCAGACGAGTATTCACTTTTTAGCCTGTGTTATTTATGTATGTATATCTGAATATATGTCATAGCTAAAAGACAATGCTAGTGCAGTATTATTTCTTCTTACTGCTTACGCTGTGCGTATTATATCTTGTCTAATGATTGTAACAGCTCATATCTCTTGCACGAGAAACAAGACTGTTCAATAAACCCTTTTACTGAAACGTCCGTCTATCTATTTCTGTGTAACTCTGAAGAAACTAAGCATGCACGATTGACTGAGTGAAACTGTTATCTATTGTTTCCATGATTCTGAGACGCATTCCGATTCTAAGGGAAACAAAGTTGTCATGTTTATGCGGTTGTCAGAAACTAATCCCTTCTCGTTCATTCGAGAAGTTTCTAGTGACCTCTGAGTTAGCGGGCACACACAAGTAATGAAGTTTAATGTACTCGATAGGAGCATGCTGACCTATGCAAAAACTATAGTGTATATTATTCCAATGCGCAGAGCCTATAAGGGAAATAGGAACTACACTACATGGCACCCAACATTTGGTCAGGCACTAATTTAACGCTATATACTGAAGTAACTCAGTCGTGCTTTTCTCAGAGACCCCTACTCATAATACTCCATAAGACGTCTGGAGTGGGTAGGGATATAATCCGTCATAGCTGAGTAGGACGAGAATCCTATGTATTAGCTATTTGGTTTGTTTAACGTTGAAGGATACAGTGGTCCAAAATATTGTGCACCTTATCTTTGTTTCCTTGAAACTTGTTCTACATTTTTCAAAAACAATGTCCCAAAACGGGGATAATAATGAAGCTGCGGCTGACCAAGTCGCAACAGCTTTTAATGCTACCGGTTTAAATGAAACCGATGAGGGTGTTATAAACATCCCACCAAATTTTAGGAGAGCCCTCACTCTAAAACTTACAAAACATGCCCTAACATCAAGAGGTGGTAGAGCAGTTTTTGTGATAGAGGCACATGAATCTTTTCAGACAGAGGTATTCTATTCGTGGATTACATTCCCAGAATCAAATCCAGTAACACATGTGTTTCACTTCTTCAAAGAAGATGAACCACCTGAAGAATACATTCCCTTCGAGGATATTGAAATTCCACTCACATACCAGGAGCATCAGCTCTGGTTTAAAGGCGCCCTAAAACATTTCAATCACATTACCAGGCTCGGTCCACTAGGTAGACCAGGAGCATCATGGCCGATTTTAGCTGGCTACATACCTCATCCTGACATTGAAGCAATGTCAGATAAAGAATTACTTAATCAAATACAAGAATTAATAGAATTACACAGTTAAACTACAACTGTCTGAGGGTCCTGAAAAGAACTCAATTAAACACAATCCTACATATTCTAAAAAGAAGTGGGAAAACAACAAACAACATTCAAAGAGAAACGTTCTCAATCCCGAGGTAGGTCTCCTCAAAAGGAGCCCTCTGACAGGAGGTATAACCTCAGGAATAGGGATAATTTGAAAAAACCTGACAGGTATCAAGATACTGATACACGTTCCTCTCGTACCTTTCAGACATCTTCGCAGACATCTGAAAGAAGAGGACGGTCAGATCACAAAGTAGAACGCGTGAAGTCCAGAGACGATCAACACGTTAAAAAAAAAAAAAAAACTAAATTTACTAAGAAAAAGGTAGCAGGTCTGAAGATCAGACATTCCGAGAATTCTGAGAACACAACTCAAGAATGGAGAATGGGCTCAGACAATGCTGGACAGTGCAGCAGAAGTAACAATAGATAGCCAGAACCTGAAGGAACTTCTGGAGATAGTGGACTTGAATGAGTATATCACAGTTGAGACTGTAGACACCAGGGTTAGTTCTCCACAAAAGTTATATGAAATAACACTCCGGATGGAGGGAGACATACCAAGAAAAGTGAATGCACTCTTTTGGGAAGACTTTCAAGGGGTTATGACATACTTCTAGCAGAACAAGACTGGCCACCAAAATTTGTCAGGGAGTGCCCACATGGCGAAGACATCATTATGCCAGCCTTCTCCAACCATGTTCCTATAAATGTAAAATATACTTATGCCAGGAAATGGATAGTTGCCCGGGCACCAGTATTATACAAAAATCATGTAGGATGGGAAGAGGACTCACCTCACCATAAAATCCCATTAAAATGTCAACCTACTGCACAAAGACAGAACCCAATTAAGCAAGAAGCTAAAAAACAGGTCAGGGAGGTCTTAGATCAACTTGAATAACAAGGGGTGATTGATACATGCACCTCATCAATGAACAATCCTTTGTTTCCTGTTTCCAAACCAGACAACACATATTGTCTAGTTTTGGATTACAGACACCTGAACACTTGTTCTAAAACTTTTGCAGAACAAAATGCACATAGTACAGCACTAATGAATAACATTAACAATAATGGGGACCCAGCGTCACTTTTGTCGACTCCCACCAGGGTTCAAGAACAGCCTGGGGTTATTCTCAGCAAGAGTAACAGAGTTACTACAAATTTATGATGATGAGGCAGTGTCATATGTCGATGATATCTATCTGATAGACGATGACCTGGATAGGCACTTGAAAAGGGTTAATACCATTATACTGGGCTTTGCCTCTGAGGACTACAAATTCAATTTTAAAAATCAAGAATTGCCTATCTCAATGTCCTATTCCTAGGATATGAGCTTTCAACTGAAGGCAAAAGCCTGGCAGCTAACTTTTTAGAAAAGTGTGCGCTGCTCCAACCTCCAAAAACGCTGAAAAACTTACAGTCGATTCTAGGTTTCCTGAATTTTAAAAGAACTTAGATTCTAAACTACTCAGAGAGGGTTAAACCTCTCTACGAATTATTCAAACCTGATTTCAAAAGCAAAGATTGGACACAGGAACACACAGAAATCCTGCATTCAGTTAAAGCTGACATGTTAGCAACCAATCATTTACAAACACGCGTAAATGCACGCAATTTAGTGATCCGTATAATTTCGGGTCAATGCGGATTCACCTACTTAACTTCTAATGAAGGCGAAAAAGTACCAATTGCATACAAATCACATTTTTACACACAACCGGAAATGCGCTTCACTTCAACAGAAACAATTCTGACTGCAGCTCAAACCGCTGTCGTAAAACAAAGAGCTCTAGCTCAGGGGAAACGCGTTATTGTCGTGACTCCAGGTCCAGCCTCAGAGGCGGTTACAAAAGCGAGCATTCCAAATGCAAAAGCTTTACATCCAAGATGGATACAAAGGGTTAATTCTCATGCTGCAACAGATGTTGAATATGTTTTTGATCCTAATTTAAAAACACAAGCATTCCTGCAATACGAACACGAATGTCCTCTGCCTCTTGAGATTCTCCCTCTTGACCAGTATGAATTTATAATTTACACTGACAGATCAGCACAACCTGCTACGGAAAGTAAGCAAGCTTACAGTGCAGCATGCGTGATCGTTAAAGGTCGTATGCGTAATGGCAAATTCGGACCGATGGTCCCTAAAACACAATCTCTAGGAGATTGTACAGCTCAGCGAGCTGAACTACAAGCACTCAAATTGGCACTTGAAAATACGGATCGTGAATTCCCCACACTTTATAGTGTGCGATTCTTTTTACTGTGTACAATCATATAATGAATATTTACAGAATTGGCTTCAAAATGGTTTCAAAGATGCAAAAGGTGGCACAATCAAGCATAAAACGCTTTGGGAACAAGTAGTTCAGTTGCGAAACGGACTACAAAACATTCACGTGATACATACGTTAGTCATCAACGTGATGGCGTTCATGTTGCAGGAAATTCATTGGCTGACGAAGCCACAAAGGGGGCTGTGCAAATGGCTTCCGTAGCTGCGATCATTCGTTCAAAAATGAAAATAGACAGTGAGATATTGTTGGCTGTCAATACTTCAAGCAAAGGCAGTGGTGCAGCGTTACCTAAAAAATTTCCACTCAAATACTCGTATATAATTGATGCAAACAATGTTCCGTTTGCTCAAATCCCTGGAGTGGGGGATAGGGTAATTCCAAACACGGAACGTAGATTAGGACTAATCCTAGCAGCATATGAAGGGATAGCCTCTGCCCATGCAGGTTTTTCCGCCACAGTATCGTTATTAAAACAGAGATATTGGTGGCTGGGCATTAGGAAACAGACAAAAAACTATGTTTTGGAATGTGAAATATGCCAAAAGATGAAAGTCTCTACAGTGAAACGTCCTGCGCAGACGCCCCTGTTAATTTCAGATAAACCATTAGCTTGTGTTTACCTGGATCACTGCGGTCCCTTGCAAAGGGATGGTAACTATAAATATATCATGGTCGCAGTGGATTCGTGCTCAAGGTTCCTATGGATGTGGCCTCAGCTCTCAGCTGACGCTCGAACTGTTACAAAAGATTTGAGAGTCTTTATCGGCACATACGCAATAGGCACGCTACACTCTGACCAGGCCCTGCGTTTAGCTCTCAGGCTTACAATGAAGCCATGGTCAGTTTAGGCGTTGCATTGCGGTACTCCTCTCCATTCTATCCTGGGGCAAATTCTGTTGTAGAAAGGAAAAACCGGGACATAAAGCGGTCTATAGCAGTTAGGGTATTAGGTTCGGGTGATGGGTGGGTCAAACATCTTTATGGGGTCCAACGCTTATTAAACAATTTGCCAAGAAGTCCTCTAGGGGGGGTCATTACATATGAGGTCCTATTTGGGACAAGAATGTGGGTTCCTGATCTCGAATGTAAAGGCACAGTGGTGGAAAATAAACCATTTGATATCAAAGATTGTTTGGCTGTTCTACAGGACTTAAATTAACTAAGATTGAAACAAAGCAACGTGTTCCTGAAACAAACCACCACTGGGGATAATCCAGCTGCCCTAGCATGGCCTGTCTGGATCCCAAAGCTTGGGGATCTAGTCAGAGAGAAGATTGCAGACAAGAAGGAGTTTGGGCCTTCTTACAGACAACCGGTACCTGTCCTAGCTATCCACGGATCAAGAACAGTACTGCTGCCGCCCCTTGCTGGTAAAAAGGAGAAAAGATTTATGTTCATTGACCTCATCAAACCACACTATGTGGCCAAAACTAAACAGTAGGCCTTGTGGACTCCGACCAAGTTGCAGACACACTCCTCTAGCTACTGTCCAAGAGGTTCAAACTGAAAGACTCATCACCATTGAGAATCCAACAGCAATAAGTGAAGGACTATGCAACAATGCTATGGAACTCGTTCCTCTTGACACCCAAATATCAGTTCGTCCTGATACACCTGTCTATACCAACGTAGCAAGTGATCCACTGGTTCCAGCGATTTCAACGAATCCTGATGCAATATCAACCTTTGACAGAACTGTCTCTGGCTTTTTCATTAACTTTGATACGTTTTCTGAGGATCCCAGCGAACCTGAAACAACACCAGCCAAAAGAACTTTCAAAGAACAAGCACAAGACTTCCTTCATCACGTGAAAAAGACTTATCTGGTTTCACTGTGGATTGAACTATGGATTATTTCTGGAATATTTTTCTTTCTGCTTTGGCTAGCCTTAGTAATGACCCTGAGAATGCTGATCAATGGAAGATATATTCACTTGGACACAGAAAGTAAAAATGTGAACTTACTTTTGAAACCCCACAAATCATTCCATCGTGAAGCAAGAGACTTGTCAGCAGTGAATATCACAGCCGTTCCTATACAAGATGGTATAGTTTGGGCCAAAACGGATTATGATATATTCGGTCCGTCGGAACTTTTGAAGATTCTACACTTATTCAAGATATCATTAAGTGACTTTATTACCTCTAGTGCCTATTCTGATGATTGGGACTTTGAGACTGTTAATAACATGATGTCTGATCTGGAAAGGTCTGCTGCATTCTCTAACCATGAATACTTAGAGGATTCATCTGACTATGAACAGCTTTGTTTTTATAACCACTATCGTCATCATTTCTTGCATAAATATGCAACACCTAGAATGTATTTATGTATAACCAATGGGAACATTGTCCTACACCACCAAAGGGTAGCTCAAAAACGTTTGAAATGAAGTTTCCATATTTTTCAGGGTACAATACATACAATCCAGAAACATTTTACTTTAAAAATGTGAACAAAACAGGAACGAAAAATATGTTAACTAATACAAAACAGATGTATACTGCAGCCTTTATTGCCCAACTGTCTAGACAGGGTTTTGAGTTTTGGAAAAATACAACTGACACGAAACCTGTCTGGGGTAGAAAAGATTGGCAAGTGCAGGGGATAGAAGCTTTGTTTAGAGCCTGCATCATCCCACAGCATATAATGTTTTTGAATGACTCTGTCCAACAAACGTCTTGCCTTGGGTTAGCCAAGATCAAAGACATGAACACACCATCCATACCTGCACCTACAAGTAATTGCACTACACAGGGGGTGGTCGACGTACATACTATCTTACAAAACAAAAGATCAGATTCCGAATGGAAACAATGGTTGCTCTGGACCACAGACACAAACATCTGTCAAGAAAGATTCCTGAACAAAATACAAGGTTTAACAATCAATAGGCCAGACCCACGATATGTTCAAAGACAGCATCCAGGGGTAGTAACAACTTACAGTGTAGAAAAACTATGCCTTGACTGGCTACAGACATCTATACTAGAGGATGTGAAACAACACTTATCTTTACTTAAAGAAGTCGCAGACCTTAGGGAATTCTTGCTGGGTCCAAGAAAACCGCATCAAAAACGTTTCATATATGCCGGCATCTATGCTGCTTATAATGAAATATGGAAGGTTACCCAAGCAGACGCTGCAGAAAGAATACGAGAAATTGATCATATTAATTTAGAGAAATCTCTCGCTGTGGTCAACAAAGGGTTAACGACTCTGTCATCCAGGATATATTCATTGGGCAACATTGTATCCTCTGCTATAGACATTGCGGAACAAGATTTGGTCCTGCTGCATCATGGCCAGTCTCAATTACGTTCTATTCTGTTATTAGGCTGGACGCTACAAAACTTGCGTGCAGGCTATGTGCCTTGGCGTTTCATCAACACGTCTTCTCTGTTTTCTGATTACAATCTCACTGATAAACAGATTGAACTGGCACAAAGGGGAGCAAAGTATACAGTGCTGAGCATTGAAAAACTGGAAAAATTGCCATTTACGGTAGCAGAAAACCCAGCTACAGAATGGATCATACATGGCAAAATAACTCTGCCTGTTATAACTTTCCATTTTCAGTATTGCCTTAGACACATGCCAGAAGGCAAATATGAAAGGTTGGGTCAAGAATACATCAGGACATCCTGGGATTTACCTTACACACACAGATTGCTGGAGTGGGGGCGTGAAGTGTTTATTAGCGGTACACACCGTGAAAATACACTAAGCGGTTCACTCATTTGTCGGGATATTAGCACATTTATCCTGCCACCTTCAAGGTTCACCAGCCGCTGTGATTAATCCAACGTTTGGACAACTTTCAAATGGGAGTTACCTCATGTTGAATAATCAGAGATGTTGTGGCATGTTGCCAGGTATCCCATATCTAGTCACAGTTACTTCCAGGGTCACTAGCTGTAAGCAAGTCTTGTTCTCCCAAATAGACACAGTCAAGGAGTTGCCTTTGTGGCCTTCACTGAACATCTCTTCTATACGAATTGATACTTTAAGCAGAATAAAAGCCATTCTTTTACAACAAACCGTGCCTTTGACCTCGGCCATAGAAACCTATGATCTACAAGTCGCAAGGACTTCAACTGAGATACAGGCTCTGTTAAGGACAAATTGCCCTACACATTTCGAAGAAATGTTGGGACATATCTTAAACATGTTTGATACAAGCGGTATTGTGCATGTATTTAAGACCGTATGTTCGGGACTGTTAACACCTTTTCAAGCAGTCCTCTGAATCATTCCAAACTTCATGCACTCGGTGTTTGGAGGTCTGCCACTAATTCTAGCACTCGCTGCAGGAATTCTGTTTTTATTCCTACTGCTCCGCTATAGCAAGCCACTCCACCAGCATCACTCCCAGCACCTTGGAGAATGCTCTCCTGGAAAGGAAGTGTCGTGAGCACGGTTTACCTCGTCTACGAGAACTAAATACCACATGGTTACTGTCGTTCAGACCAATCTTGCCAATGGATATCGACACTCTGCTGGACTCGATAACGGCCCATGCTCTGTGTTGTCCCCAGAGGCTACCGATCCTGATGACAGCCTTCATTGAGATCTCACAGACGCAACATGCTACTGCTGAGGTACGAGATGGATTAACAGGCACGCAGGTAACATCGGCAACAAACATTGCTACTGACGATGCATCACATCTATGTGCAGTTAGTCTTCTAAACGAGGTAATCGACCTATCACCGACAACGGTAGACACATTTTTTTGTCTACAGGATTAGAGGATTTCATGTTTTCTCCGGCATCTTCAAATAACTTTTGATTTGGCTCACAGTGTACCATGTAATCTATGAATTCAGCCTTCAATTTTTTTTTTCAAAACAATAAACTCAATTTGGAACTTTCCTACGATCGCTTTTTGTGAATATTGTTTTTTTCATTTATGGCTACATACTCTGCTTACAGTAGAACTATTCATAGAGAACAGACTTCTTTGACATACTTCCAGGACACATTGTCACCTTTCTTTGCATTTATGTAATCATGACATAAAATGGCTCTGAAATGTGTTCCTTTCTGTGCAACTAGACCATTTAATTACATATGTGTATATGTTTTGGTTCATTCACTTAGCATTCACTGTAAATATATGCTTAGAATGAAACATTGCTTTCATGTGTTGTCAGGAACGCTCTCGATTGTGCACAATATTACGGTGGCAGGAAAAGACTTGTCTCCGTAAAAATACCTGCAGTCAAGTACCCGCGCTGGAGAAGGATTAGTCCCGGCTGGAAGTCCTTCCTGCGCGCGGTGATGTGCAACTTGAAACACTCCTTTGCTGGGAATAGAGACTCGACTGTGCCCACTTCCTGTGGAGATGCGCGGTCTAGTTGCATTCCCTCGATACACTTCAGAATGGCTAATGCGCATGCGCGAAGATCGCGCGGCGCACTTCAACGTTAGTGAGACTTCTGACAGGAGCGTTTCTCTCAGCGCTTCGTGTCTCGTCAGAGAATTCCCTCAGAGAGAATTATTGACAGCTTAAGGACTTCAGTAGACAAGTTGTAGATGCCATGTTGTAGTTTCCAAGCACATTAGCGTTTATTCTTTTCTGCAATTTCTTACCAGAAGGCAACTGCAGAATTCGAGAATTGTCGCAGAACCACAGAGTGAAAGTAAGGAGAAGAGCTGTGGAGAGAATTGGCAAGGGGGGGTGCTTCAGTGAAGAGAAGACCCCCCGAATTCCAAGTAAGAGTGTTCAAGTGATTTTGCAAGTCCTCATATTCAGACAAGATGTAAAAGTCTAGTGAGGAGGCAATGCAATGACGAGAAAAAGACTCTCTAGGAAGCAAGAAATTAAACAGAGAGAATTATAGAACTGCAAAGGACCAAAGAGACATTTGAAATTCCGGAACTAATTAAGAATTTAACATTGTTTTGGAACTCTATTCTCCTGTTTCTAGTTGGATATACGTCGTCTCTTACATGAGAGACATTATTTGGATTTAAGCGACTTTAGTCCTTTATGTTTGGTTCTAACAGTCAATCAGATCATTTCACAATACAGACAAGGCAGATAGAGAGAAGCTAGCCTCAGTAGTGACGCAGGTAAATGGGAGTTAGATGGAGAGGGCAAGAGAAGCCATTGAGACCCTTTTTGGCAAGTATACATATATATATATCATTGTTTTCTCTTGCAGGTGTCTCCCTTTCCAAGAATAGAAGCAAGGAGAACAACCAGAGTCAAGAGGCAGTCTCTCTTGTTTTGTCTTCCACTTCCCCTTTCCCCCGGGCTGAAGTTTGTGACAGTTGTTCTCACCTGTCATCGGCTTCGGCAGGTTGGAATTGGGACTAGGTCATCTGCCTCCGAGGGAATCGCCCCCCCCCAGTGAACAGTTCTGACAGATTGAAGTGCCCACCTCTTAATTGAGGATTGCAGATTCCCTCCCGGGCAGTATGGCTGAGGGTGTAGATTTAAAATCCTTAGCTAATATTTTGACCAATATACAGGAACAATTAAATAGAGCCCTAGATGATAACAATTCTCTGAGGGAGGAAGTTAAGAGGTCTAGTCAAGAAACTATACAAACCAGACAAAAGTTAGATGAGTTAGTGGCGTCAGGTTCAGCTTTTAAGGGTCCCCCACCCCCGTCAAGTTACCCATCCTCTGCAGACATTTCCACTCAAGTCATTCACGCAATCTTGCCAATCATTCCTTTGGCGCCCCCGGAAAGATTCGGTGGAGATCCTCTTAAGGCGCAGATATTCTTGACTCAGTGTTCGTAGCACTTTTTATGTCGTCCAGTGATCTTTGCAGAAGATCAATCTAAAGTGGCCTTTATTCTGTCATATCTGAATGGCGATGCAGCCGCCTGGTCTATGTCTCTGGTCACCCGGAATGATCCTGTTTTGTATGATTTTGAAAACTTCAAGAAAGAATTTTCAAGGATTTTTGATCGGCGTTCTGCATCCCAAGCAACAGATAACGAGTTGTTAGAACTCAAACAAGGAACTCGAGACTTAGTAGGATACTTGGCGCAATTTAACAAATTGATTGTAGAGACTAATTGGCCAGAAGAAAAGAGAGCTGCCATCTTTTATAGAGGTTTAAAGGATGATCTTAAAGATGCCCTTGCTCAAATTCCTCACAGACCCACAGAAATTTCAGAACTAATAGATTTGGTACTTCAGCTTGATCACAGATTGAGTGAGCGGCGCAATGAAAAGAAAAAAGACTTTCGATCTCTTCCTCCTCGTTTTGACAGAGTAAAGACAGAAAGTCACAAGAATCCAGAGGGAGCATCCACCGAAGAACCAATGCAAATCGGATCTGTCAGAGGGCCTTTGACTAAGGAGGAAAAAGAGCGTCGGCGAAGTGCTCAACTCTGTCTATATTGTGGATCCGCTGGGCATTTTGTAAAAGAGTGTCCAAAAAGGCCGAAGGGTTTGCAGCAGGGAAAAGACCGGCTTCGCCCGTAGAAGGAGCTGCGCGAGTGGAAGCAATGATTAAGTCAGTTCCAGAATCTCAGCAAGTCGTGAACACTCTGCAGTCAGCCGCCTCTCATTTGGTGGTCTCTTTTACCATGAGTTTTCGAGAATTGGAAAAAAGAAAGGTCTCAGTGATGATTGATTCTGGGGCTACCGGAAATTTTTGTGACATCAAATATGCCCGCCAGCAGGGAATCAAATTTGTCAAAAAGGAAACTCTGGAGGCAGTAAGGGCGGTAGATGGAACAAATCTCTCTTCGGGGCCTATCACTCATGAAACTGAGTTAGTTCAATTGATTGGATTGAATGGTCATTCCGAGCTGATGACGTTCAATCTAATTGATGCTCCTCAGTTTCAATTGATTCCTGGACTGCCGTGGCTGACTGAGCATAATCCGCGCATAGATTGGAGTAAGAGAACAGTTGTCATGGACTCCCCCTTCGGCCAGGAAAATTGTTTCAGTGGTCAGATCCGATCAATTGTTGAATCGCCAGTTCAGAGTTTGGTCCATCATCCAGCTCAGGTTTGTTCTGTGGAAACCAAAGAAATTCCAATGGAGTACAAGGATTTGTCCTCAGTATTTGACATAAAGGAAGCCGAAAAACTTCCACCGCATCGCCCTTATGATTGCAAGATTGAAATTGAGCCTGGGGCGGTGCTCCCCTGCAGCCGTATATATGCTCTTACAGAAACAGAAAACCAATTTCTGAAAACCTACTTAGACCAATACTTAGCAAATGGTTTTATACGCCCCTCTCAGTCCCCAGTTTCTTCTCCCCTATTTTTCATCCCCAAGAAAGATGGAGATCTTCGAGCATGTGTGGATTACAGAGCCTTAAATCAAGTGACGGTTAAAAATTGTTACCCTCTTCCTTTGATCTCAGTGTTACTGGATCAAGTAAAAGATGCCAAGGTGTACACCAAATTGGATTTAAGAGGGGCATATCATCTGATCAGAGTGGCTTCTGGGGATGAGTGGAAAACGGCATTTCGAACCCGTTATGGATTGTTCGAATATCAAGTAATGCCATATGGATTGTGTAACGCTCCCGCCGCTTTTCAGCATTTTGTAAATGATGTTTTAGGAGAATTTTTGGATCGCGTGGCAGTGGTGTACATTTACGACATTTTGATTTTTTCAGAAAAAATGGATGAGCACGTGCAACATGTAAGAGCCATTCTCACAAGATTGCTAGAAAATCATCTTTACGTAAAACTGGAGAAGTGTGCGTTCCATGTAGAAAGAGTTGAGTTTTTGGGGTTCGTGCTCACCCCTCAGGGAGTCAGTATGGACACCGCTAAGGTGAGGGCAGTGCAAGAGTGGCCATCTCCTACGAATGTCAAAGAGGTTCAAAGTTTTCTTGGATTCTCCAATTTCTATCGAAGATTCATCTCATATTTTCCCGTATGGTAACCCCCATTACTCGTCTTTTGAAGAAAGGTGTGAAGTTTATCTGGGGAACAGAGGCTGAGGAGGCGTTTCAATTTTTAAAGAAATCTTTTACGCAGGCCCCAGTTTTACTGCACCCCAGAACTGAAGATCCTTTCTATGTGGAAGCTGATGCTTCAGATGTTGCCATTGGGGGAATCCTTTCTCAGCGCCACTCTGACACCGGGCAACTTCACCCAGTAGCCTATTTTTCCAGGAAGTTGATTCCACCAGAGTGTAATTATTCAATTGCTGACAAGGAGCTGTTAGCGGTGAAATGCGCTTTTGTTGAATGGCGGCATTATTTGATGGGAGCCAAGCACAAAGTCACAGTGTTTACTGACCATCGAAATTTGCAATTTCTAAAGTCTGCTCGCACCCTAACTTCCAGGCAATTGCGATGGTCATTGTTTTTTGCGGATTTTAATTTTGTGATCACTTTTCGACCAGGAGCGAGTAATGCGAAAGCTGATGCACTCTCCAGAATCAACTCCAACTCCCAAGAAAAGACCCAGGAGTTCCAATTTATCATTCCTGAGGAGAAAATTATATCCGCCACAAATCCTCCAGGCTTTTCAACTGAGATTAAGAAGACAATGACTATGGAAGAAATGAATCAATGGGTTTTAGAGGAGGAAGGTAGAGAACTGAAGAATGATTTACCTTACCATGAAAATCGTCTTTATCTTCCTACGAAGGCTCTCCAAGAAAAGGCCCTGAAGTCCTGTCATGACAATCTATTAGCAGGTCATAAAGGAATCAGCAAAACAGTTGAACTAGTGGAAAGAAATTTTTGGTGGCCAGGGATGAGACCACAGATACGACAGTTTGTGTCCACTTGTGAACGATGCTTAAAGGGGAAATCAGACCGTAGGGCCCCACAAGGACTGTTAATGCCTTTGCCCACTCCACCGCATCCTTGGCATACAGTTTCTATGGATCTTATTGTAGATCTCCCTTTAAGTCAAGGATACAATACCATCCTTGTAATGGTAGATACCTTTTCTAAGATGGCTCATTTTGTTCCTCTTAAGGAAATTCCCAATGCACCAAGATTGGCTCAGCTGTTCTCCCAACATGTTGTGAGGTTGCATGGAATTCCAAAAGTTTTGGTTTCAGACCGAGGCTCACAATTTGTTTCCAATTTTTGGAAGGCCTTCACAAAGAGGTTAGGAATTGATGCTCGCTATTCCACCAGTTTCCACCCTGAAACAGATGGTCAGACAGAAAGGGTAAACCAAGACCTAGAACAGTACCTTAGGCTTAATTTATTAGATCAAAAGGCTGAATGCTCAGAATTAGTGTGGGCAGCAGAGTTCGCCTATAACAATGCCAAGCATTCTTCCACAGGGAGTTCTCCTTTCTATTTAAATTATGGTAGACATCCTAGTTTAATATTAGAAAAGGAGGAAAGTCCAGTCTCTGCAGTTGAGAAATACATAAAAGGGGTTCAAGACTCTTTAGTTAAAGTGAAAGAAAATTTAACTAAGGCAAAAGCTTCCTACAAGGTTCAGGCAGATAAGAAAAGGAGAATAAGTCCAGTTTTTTGCCCAGGAGATAGAATGCGGCTATCGACTAAGAACCTCAGATTAAAGGAAAATCGAAAGTTTCAGCCCCGCTTTATTGGGCCTTTCCAAGTAGACAAGATGTTAAATCCAGTGACAGTCAGAATCTATTTGCCTTCCTATCTCAAGGTCCATCCAACATTCCATGTTTCCTTGCTCAAAAAGAGTCCACCTAACTTGAGAATTCAGGCACATCCCAAACCAGTTTTGATTAATGAAGTAGAAGAGTTTGAGGTACATAAAATTTTAGACTCTATGTATAGGAAGGGAAAACTGTGTTATCTGATTGACTGGAAGAACTTTGGTCCTGAGGAAAGATCATGGGAGCCCCACACCAACGTTCACGCTCCAAGACTTATTCGAGAATTTCATAAGGCCAATCCAGCAAAGCCTAGATTGAGGGAGCGCTTTTTGGTGGGAAGTACTGTCAGGAACGCTCTCGATTGTGCACAATATTACGGTGGCAGGAAAAGACTTGTCTCCGTAAAAATACCTGCAGTCAAGTACCCGCGCTGGAGAAGGATTAGTCCCGGCTGGAAGTCCTTCCTGCGCGCGGTGATGTGCAACTTGAAACACTCCTTTGCTGGGAATAGAGACTCGACTGTGCCCACTTCCTGTGGAGATGCGCGGTCTAGTTGCATTCCCTCGAGGCACTTCAGATTGGCTAATGCGCATGCGCGAAGATCGCGCGGCGCACTTCAACGTTAGTGAGTCTTCTGACAGGAGCGTTTCTCTCAACGCTTCGTGTCTCGTCAGAGAATTCCCTCAGAGAGAATTATTGACAGCTTAAGGACTTCAGTAGACAAGTTGTAGATGCCATGTTGTAGTTTCCAAGCGCATTAGCGTTTATTCTTTTCTGCAATTTCTTACCAGAAGGCAACTGCAGAATTCGAGAATTGTCGCAGAACCACAGAGTGAAAGTAAGGAGAAGAGCTGTGGAGAGAATTGGCAAGGGGGGGTGCTTCAGTGAAGAGAAGACCCCCCGAATTCCAAGTAAGAGTGTTCAAGTGATTTTGCAAGTCCTCATATTCAGAAAAGATGTAAAAGTCTAGTGAGGAGGCAATGCAATGACGAGAAAAAGACTCTCTAGGAAGCAAGAAATTAAACAGAGAGAATTATAGAACTGCAAAGGACCAAAGAGACATTTGAAATTCCGGAACTAATTAAGAATTTAACATTGTTTTGGAACTCTATTCTCCTGTTTCTAGTTGGATATACGTCGTCTCTTACATGAGAGACATTATTTGGATTTAAGCGACTTTAGTCCTTTATGTTTGGTTCTAACAGTCAATCAGATCATTTCACAATACAGACAAGGCAGATAGAGAGAAGCTAGCCTCAGTAGTGACGCAGGTAAATGGGAGTTAGATAGAGAGGGCAAGAGAAGCTATTGAGACCCTTTTTGGCAAGTATACATATATATATATCATTGTTTTCTCTTGCAGGTGTCTCCCTTTCCAAGAATAGAAGCAAGGAGAACAACCAGAGTCAAGAGGCAGTCTCTCTTGTTTTGTCTTCCACTTCCCCTTTCCCCCGGGCTGAAGTTTGTGACAGTTGTTCTCACCTGTCATCGGCTTCGGCAGGTTGGAATTGGGACTAGGTCATCTGCCTCCGAGGGAATCGCCCCCCCCCAGTGAACAGTTCTGACATGTGTACAGCACCTTTGCATTTCATGTCTAGCAAAGTTTTTTAGCGAGCGACTTCTTTTAGTGTGCTTTTACAAATGTTTTTAATGAACATGTGATACTCAATTTTATGTATTTAGCATGTTTAGCATTTAGTAATACCGATCATTCATCAATGGAGTGGGTGTTGTGTTTCGATTTAGATGCCCATACATAGGTTTCCATGAATCATGTCCTTATATAGGCACAATTCGCATTGCCCTTATTTAGGCATAGAATCCAATCCCAGTTCTTATTTAGGCATTTGCCATGCTATCCAAATACAGGCATGGTCACCTACATCCGTCCATCCCACGTCACAACGAGTTCTTAGAAACCAGACCCTTAAGCCATCGGGACTTTCCCTAGCTAGGATTATTGATCTCTCCAAGAACTCATCTATTATGCATGAACTGCTATTCCTTAGGGGTTCATCCATGATGTCTTCCTCTGCCCGACTTTACATCAGTGCTAGCATTCCTAAACACCTTCCAGGGATAAATATGCCTTTCCTTACCATGGCAAACCACGGCTCGGCACGACTTGACTGCACGGTTCGCCACGGCAAGTTCGGTCTGACGCACTGACCAGACGCTGTCATCCCTGCTCGCAGAGAATCCTGCTTACAGTGTTCTGACTCCCTTTGCGGGGTGTTAGAGTTTGAGACCCGGAAAGAGATTCCCACCTCTCTCATTCTAAGGTATGGAGTTGACAAGAACCTAGAGGGACTCTTGGCATACAAACTTAGTATATATCATACTATAGAAAACAGCACCTACTCTTACCTTGCACTACACTTAGGTTAGGTACACTGGGGTAGAACTATTTGGAAGCATCAGATGAGTATTCACTTTTTAGCCTGTGTTATTTATGTATGTATATATGAATATATGTCATAGCTAAAAGACAATGCTAGTGCTGTATTATTTCTTACTGCTTACGCTGTGCGTAATATATCTTGTTTACTGTCTAATGATTGTAACAGCTCACATCTCTTACACGAGAAACAAGACTGTTCAATAAACTCTTTTATTGAAACGCCGTCTATCTATTTCTGTGTAACTCTGAAGAAACTAAGCATGCGCGATTGACTGAGTGAAACTGTTATCTATTTTTTCCACTATTCTGAGACGCGTTCCGATTCTAAGGGAAACAAAGGTGTCATGTTTATGCGGTTGTCAGAAACTAATCCCTTCTCGTTCATTTGAGAAGTTTCTAGTGACCTCTGAGTTAGCTGGCACACACAAGTAATTAAGTTTAATGTACTCGATAGGAGCATACTGACCTTAGTCCTATGCAAAAACTATAGTGTATATTATTCCAATGCGAGAGCCTATAAGGGAAATAGGAACTACACTAAAATATCTGATATATGAATGCAGACCACGTGAGGTGAATGTAGAAGCTTTTAACTAGAAAAAGACCAAAATTATGATTTGGACATAAATTTACTAAAAGTGATTTGATCAAGGATAACTTGTAGCTGTGGCTATTTTGTGTAAATAATAATGAGGTCTAGCATATTTCCAAGTTGCATTGCAGTGGATGCATCTTTCTCTGCAACATGTTGTGACTCCGCTTCATTGTAACATATGCACATTTGTGAAAGTGAAATTTTTTAATTGCCACTATGTCTTTCTAAGTTTGGATGCATGGCTTTATTGTTTTTTTCATAATCTCTATTTGACAACTGCAGAATGGTTCTTCCAGAATCCTTTTCAGAACCTCTGCAGCCTTCATTATATAAAATTACCACCTGATGTAAATTGCATCTCTGTCTGGATAACTTTCAGACAGTACTGTGATGAGGCATTACCACCGGTGATATGGAAATTACAAATATATGTGATACAAAATATTTCCAGTGGAACACATATTTCATGCACTTAACATCTAAACAACTATCACCTAAGAGGTGAAAGGTCTAAAATAATTTCAATTTAAGTGGTTTAACTAGGTCCCTGCCGGACAAAGCACTCATTCATCATGCCCAACCAAAGCTGAATCTAATAATTACCAATCACCTATGTTGGGATCCTTACGACACTATGCACTGTGAGGTCCCCAATGTGTGAGAGGCTTTTAACATTTTATCCAACTCTTGAATTATTAATGCATGCTACTATGCTTTTTGTTCAGTTTTTTACAATTTCATGATGCACACTTATTTTTTCAGTTCTTGCCAGACTTGTGGTCGTTCCTGAAGTGTTGAAGGTTGTTTATGGTATGTCAAATGGTTCCTAGTCTCCCTATTTCAACATTACTTCATTTTTTTCCATTTGCAGTTTTCTACAACTACGTCCCTACTCCCGCCTCCTCTTGTACTACCCTCGAGCACACTTTTAGCCAACCCCTTTCTTCCCTATGTTCAAAGGCTATGCATTGCCTCTACGACTCCCAATTCCTTTAAGCCTTATTATCTTGCAGCCTCTTTGCACTTTGTCTCCACACCCCCACTGTGTCTCTTCCATAAAATACCCTGATATTTCTTGTTCATAAAATAGCTAAAAGACGTGCGTTCCTTCCATTTTTCCCCTTGCTGCCTAAAAGTATTATACGAGCCTCATTATTTCAAGCCGTGTCTACGGTAACCTGCTTTGCTCGCAGCCTCTCCATCGCTCTTATGTGCCCAGCCCCCTTCGCAATCCATCCAGAGTGCAGCTGTGAAAATTATCTTTCCAGTCAATCTTTCAGGTAGAGCGGCATCTGTCTCCCTCTTCATCCGGCTCTAGATTCCTTTCGATACAAAAAAATGTACCATACATTTGTTTTGTAAAATCTGCAGTTGTAAGGCCTTAAGTCACCCCTACCCCATTGTGTTAGCACCCATCTCATGCTCACCGCATCCAGGGCCGAACTGGCAAGTTATTGCACCGGGCAAGTCCCGGAAGGGCTGGAGGAAAAGGAAACTGCTTTTAAAGGTGAAATTGAAAACCATGATCACCACACCCTAAAAACGGACTCGAATAAACAAACAGACCTACTACACTGGTCATTTCCTTGTATGCACATCTGCCAGTGTTTTATAAAAAAATAGAACTGTTTCCTTTCTTTCACTCTTTTTTCTAAGTCACCTTGCACAAGAGCACCCTAAAACAAACACTTTTCTATGCACTCTTTGAGCAACCTACAGAATTCATGTTTTGATGGATGTATGCATTATTGTTTTAAATCAAAATATAAAGAATATGAATTTGGTTTCTACAACGAAGTTTTGTCATTTGTTTCCCCTGGTGAAATATGCATTGGTATCGCTCTTGCACAATGACCAATTGACTTGGCGGCCGGTATAACGTATTTCTGTACTTTTTCGCTGTCACTAAGATATGACCATTAGGACCACCTTGTTTACTATATTAAACCGTATCCAGGTCCTTTGGTGTACCATGGGTTATCCCATAATTTTGTGCAGTGGCATAGAGTGCGGTGGTGCATAGTAGCTTGGCATAGAGTTTAGTGGAGGTGAGTACAGAGTAGAGTGGCATAGAGTAAATTTGCAAAGAGTGAAATGGTGCAGAGTAAAGTGGAGTGGTGCAGGATAGAGAAACTGTGGCATAGGGTGGAGTGATGCAGAGTAGAGTGCAGTAAAGTATAGTGGTATAGAGTGCATTGGCGTATGGTAGAGTGTTGTAGAGTAGAGTGAAATAAAGAGCAATTGTGTAGAGTAGAGTGGCATAGAGTGCAGTTACATAGAGCACAATGGTTTAGAGTGCAGTGGCTTAGAGTGTTGCAGAGTAGAGTATAGTGGCGTAGAGTGCAGTGGTGTAGAGTCGAGTAGAGTTGAGTAGTGAATCGTAGATTGTAATGGCATAGAGTAGAGTGTGACAGGGTGAAGTGGTGAAGAGTGGAGCAGAGTGGCATAGAGTGCAGTTTTGTGGAGTAGATTTTTTCTCAGCGTAGAGTGAAGTGACATAGATTGTAGTGGTGCATGATAGAGTGGAGTGGTGCATGGTAGAGTGCAGAGGTGTACGGTAGAGTGGCGTAGAGTAGAATTGCATAGAGTGCACTGGTGTGTAGTGCAGTACTGCAGAGTAGATTAGCATAAAGTGCAGTGGTGTAAAATGAGAGGAGTGATGCAGAGTAGAGTAATGTACTGTGTAGTGGGGTACCAGGCATTGGCGTATAGTGCAGTACAGTGGCATAGAGTTGAGTGGTGCAGAGTAGAGTGTAGTGGCATAGAGTGAAGTGTTGCAGAGTAGAGTGACAAAGAGTTCAGAGGCGTAGAATGCAGTGGTTCAGAGTAGATTGATGTAGGGTGCAGTAATGTAGAGTGTATTGGTTTTTAGTAAAGTGGTGAAGAGTGCATTGGCATAGAGTGCAGTGGTTACAGGAGAGTGCAGTGGCAAAGAGCAGAGTGGTGCAGAGTCGAATGCCATAGAATGAAATTGGCGTAGAGCCACTTAGATTAGAGTGGTGCAGAGTAGAGTACAGTGGCATAGAGTGCAGTGGCATAGAGTAGAGTAGTGAAGAGTTCAGTGTCAGAGAATACAGTGTTGCAGAGTAGACTGTTGTAGAGTGCAGTGGTGTATAGGCGAGTAACATAGAGTGCACTGGTATAGAGTGCAGTGGCGTAGAGTAGAGTGGCGCAGAATAGAGTGGTATATAAAACTGTGGCATAGAGTATAGAGGTGCAGAGTATAAAAAGTATCATAGAGCGTAATGATGTAGAGTACAATGGTGAAGAGTGCAGTGGCATAGAGTGTTGCAGAGTAGACTATAGTGGCATAGAGTGCAGTGGTATAGAGTGCATTGGTTTTCAGTAACGTTGTGTAAAGTGCATAGGTGCAGAGTGTAGTGGTTGGAGTAGCGTTCAGTATCATAGAGCAGAGTGGTGCAGAGTCGAGTGCTGTAGAGTTTAGTGCTGTACAGTGAATTGGCTTAGAGCAACTTAGATTAGAGTGGAGCAGAATAGAGTGCAGTGGCATAGAGTACAGTGGCATTGAGTAGAGTGGTGAAGGGTTTGGTGGCAGAGAATACAGTGTTGCAGAGTAGACTGTTGTGGAGTGCAGTGGTTTATAGGCGAGTAACGTAGAGTGCACTGGCATAGAGTGCAGTGGCACAGAGTAGAGTGGTGCAGGGTAGAGTGGCAAAGAGTACAGAGGTGCAGAATAGAAAAGAGAATCACAGAGTGCAATGACGTAGAGTACAATGGTGTTGAGTGCAGTGGCGTTGAGTGTTGCAGAGTAGACTATAGTGGCATAGAATGCAGTGATGCAGAGTAGATTGGCATAGAGTGCAGTGGTGTAGAGTGCATTGGTTTTGAGTAAAGTTGTGTAGAGTGCATAGGCGCAGAGAGTAGTAGAGTGCATTGGAGTAGAGAGTAGTTGTTAGAGAAGCGTTCAGTATCATAAAGTAGAGTGGTGCAGAGTAGAGTAGAGTGGCACAAAGTGGAGTGATGCAGCATAGATGGCAGTGGCGTAGGGTAGAGTGGAGTGGCGCAGAGTGGAGTGGCACAGAGTAGACTGTTTCAGAGTAGAGTGAAGTGGCCTAGAGTGGAGTGGTGAACAGTAGAGTGGAGTGGCATAGAGTGCAGTGGCATAGAGTAGATTGGCACAGAGTACACTGGCATAGGGAGGAGTGGTACAGTGTAGAGTGCATTGGTGTATAGTGCATTGTTGCAGAGTAGGGTGGCATACAGTGAAGTGGCATAGAGTGGAGTGGTGCAGAGTGAAGTGGAGTAGCCTACACTGGCGTGGTGTAGAGTGCAGTGGCAAAGAGTGCCGTGGTACATAGTAGAGTAGAGTGGGGTAGAGTGCATTGGCAAAGAGTAGAGTGGTGCAGAGTAGAGTAGAGAAGCATGGAGGGAAGTGAAGCATAGTGGGGTGGTGCAGAGTAGAGTGCAGTGATGCAGTGTGGAGTGGCGTAGAATGAAGTGGCATAGTGTGAAGTGGTGTAGAGTAAAGTAGAGTGCAGTGGCATTGAATGGAGTAGTGCAGAGTAGAGTGGAAAGGGTTAAAGGGGAGTATGCATGGTGCGGCAGTGCACTGCCATTTCAGAAAACATGTTTTGAATTGAAATGGGCATTACCTTTGCACAGACATACAGTTTTACTGATAAAGTATACATCCCACAAACAATAACGTGTGGGAATGTCATCACCTAGGGTATTGATTTGTTTTGCTCATATTAAAATATTTGTTTCCACCATACTTCAGAATTCCGAAAATTGCTTCATTTGTGCTTTCCTAATTCTGATATATTCTGAAATCTCTGCATGGTTCATTTACAGATATTTACATTTTGTTGTGTGCTAGACAAAATAAATTACATTGTAGACCCTTCTTCCAGCACACCCCTAGTAGCCAGGATTATTGTCACATAAATCCTCTCACTTTGAAGTAAGAAAAAGAAAAGTAAACACCAAGCTCCATTGGAAGATAGAGCCTTTCATTTGACTTCCATCATTGAAAGCACAGCAAATGTCAAAAGATAAGAGCAAGATTTGAAGCCCTGTTTACAGAAAGCGAGTATTGGTGGAAGAATACAGTAAATACAGTTTGGGCCATGTCAGGGACAAACTCAAGCTGGACAGCCGAAAACAAATTAAGCCAGCAAATAGAAAATCAGAAAATGGAAAGCAAGCAACCACAAAGTCAATGGTAAACAATGGGTAAACTGCATTCCTAGGAAAGCTTTGTGAATGTCCCCAAGATGTGGAGAACCAACCAGAAAATTGCTCTGTCTGGTAGTCCTTGACCTAAAAAACCCTGAGCAGTCATGGCAGGGCCACACTCAGAAAACCCCTGGCTACCAACCCAAGGATTCCTTTAGAATCTGAGTGAAGAGGCACCTGCAGCCCTGCCCCATGCCATCAGAGGCCCAGTGTGGAGCACACACTTACTTACACCATGTATGTGACGTGGCGGTCTGTAAGTTGTTCAGACCTGGTAACAGTCAGAATCTACTCACATCAGGAAGCACCTGTTGGAACACTTTAAAACTATGCCCACTCTGCTCTTTGAGCCGTGAGGCAGGGTGCAGTCGATTGCTACCAAAGAGAATCGCTTCAGGGGTCCTGGGGCAGGGCTTGGCAAGATGCATGTAAGTGATGGATCAGTGGTGTGACTGCGCTCTTTCCTATTCTGGCCGAGTCCACTTATAGCCCACCTTCGCACAATCACCATCCCACTACATCAGCCAACCTTGAGTGCTCCATTGGGCCTCTTCCTATGAGTTCTTTCTAGCTGCCTTGAGCAAAATAAGCAGCCATGTCAGGCATGCCAGCAGACTTAACCCTGTCCCGCAGAGTAAGTGTGATTAGATCATTAGAGTGAAACTTGAGTCTTGCACAAGACTTTCAGAATCGTCAGAGTAGTGTGCTGTCTGTCAGGCCTGGTGTTATTAGCCTGTGCCCATAGGATAGTAAAAGCATTAAAAGATAAGACAATAATTAAGAATTATGTAATATAGGCCTGGACCATGGTGCTCCTTACCTGCATTCTGGTATTGTGAGCGAAGGACAAAGGAAAGCATTAATCTCTGGGCCCTGACCGCAACATACAAAGGTGCTCAAAGACTCTCCACTGTTAACCAGTTCCGAAGGCTTAAGGGGTGACCATAATACGGCTGCACAGCCAGTGGAAGGCTACCTTTGATGATTGACAGCACCTTATCATATCGACGCATCAGTGCTTTAAACAAATACACTGCAAAGATTTGTCTACACATTGTAAACACATCTTTTTAGGTCTCGCCTAAGCAGCGCTTGCCCTGTCTCTTCAAGACATGCATCATTTAAGATATTGGCATGAAGCTCTGCCCACTTTCCACCCATCTTATTAATTGATATCTGTCCATGGAGTTGTGTAGATCCTACAAATCTGTATAGGATCTGCGCCCAGACTGATTCCAGACACCCCCAAAGGATATTTTAGTCTGCAGACCAGCCAGCTCACAGTGCCACTATAAGCCCCACAACCTTACCAAGGAGCAAATAGTTTCTGGCAACTATCCAACATGACAACACTGACCCCTCAGGGAACAATGAAACATTACAGTTCTTTGCGTTCAGTCACTCGTGCTCACTCAAGATATACAGAATAAACGGTGGGGACGTTTTCAATAAACATTTATTGAATCAGTGTCATTCTAGTATAAAATAGGGGTGCTGCAACAACCATTAGACAAAAACAGATGTATATGTTTACAAGGAACAATGGAGTAAATAAAAGGTAGAAATCTACCATGGTGCTAAGACAATGAATATATGCAGGCATATAGATACATGGCAGTCAACATGAGTACTCCTAAGATGCAAACCCTAACTAGATGTACCTAAGTGTACCTAGCAGGTATGTAAGTGTAAAGCCAAGAATCCCCATAGGAAAAGAGCCAACCCCGTTACCTGATGGGAGAGAATGAAGGACCCCGTCTTGGTCTCGAGTTGGACACCCCATGAGGGATGTCAGACCACTGCATGCTGAAGTGTCTGCGTGCAGAGACTTCAGGATCTCATGTCAGCATGAAAGCTTCTCCTCTGGTGTGCCCAGCGAAGATCTGATACTTATATACCCGAAAGCTACCCTCAGAGGTTCTACCCAGATATGTCATGCTACTGTGGGCCAAGGATGACGATAGTGGTGACTTTTGTACAGAGTTATTATGCAGAAGATGGTAATCCTGCTGTGATACTAAGAATCCTCATGCATAATACATGAGGCTAGTTTTCGAAGAAAACCACATAACAGTTATTCTGCACCTAACTAGGTAAAAGGTCAGCACCAGAGCTGTTATCTAGGGCAAGGCTCGACAATTGTATGTAAAAGGTCATGCAACTCCCTAGGCTTATATTGAGGTATATTGACGCTCATAACACCCACTCCTCATCCGACTGGACGACAAAATTAACAAGCACTAAAATATGCCTGTTTAAAATCAAAAAAGACATTGCTATAATTTGATTATAAAAACTTCTAAAAACATGGTATGGCTTAAAAATTATGAAAATGTACAAAAAGCTCTATAAGTCACCTAAATAGTCAATATACTGTTAGACCAACTGAGCACGCCAAAAGCCATAGTGCTCAGTGAGAGCAAGAGAGAAAAATATAACAAAAATGATGTTGTTGAATTCCAATTTGGGTTATTTTGGAAAATGGCTGAATTGTTCCCATCACACGGAGAGCCAAATGTTTATGTGTTCTCTGTGGGAGACGCAATATCACTGTTGCTTGCTTTCACAGACGACGGTCCCTGTAACACCGCACTGCTTAGGACACTGCAATACGTGGGCCTTTAATCGGTCCAGTAGTAAACCCAAGTCTGGAGGCGCAACCGATGGAAGTGTTAGACATGTGTCCAACATGCATTCATATCCACAGAATAGGCAGCAGAGAACAGGCAAGACGCAGTCTCCCTGGACTGATCTAAATGATAGGAATCAATGCTCGCTAAGATCTCAAAGCCGAGATGTGCCCAGATTGAGTAGCATACGTTCACGGCATCATAGCACACGGAGTGCTTTTTCTATCTCTCTGGACACTAGGACGTCCATTGAATAGCAGGAAAATTAAAACCAGGATACCCACTACAAGTAGTAGGACCAGTGGAAACCCTCCAAAAACGCTTCCTAATATGGAGCGTATAAATGATGGAATAACTCCAAAGATCGTCTGAAAGCTACTCAATAGTGCAGAGCCTATGCTCTTAAATAGGTGTACTATCCTGCTCGTATCAGACATGTTAAATAGGTAAATATATGATGTACCATTTCTCTGAAATGGAATGGGAAGTTAGTTTGGACTAATGCCTGAATCTCAGCCGAAGATCTTGCAACCTGGAAATCAAAAGTCTCTCAGGCTGATGTTAAGGCCACAACCTTCTGTAAAAGTATGGCTTTCAATCTGCTCACATAATCAAACCGTATAAGAAAAAATTCAATGAAGTCCATAGCAGTGCCACCTTCACTGAGAGGGTCGGTGGAACAATACTTGTATGCAACAAGTAACCCTGGAACAACATTGATTATTCAGCATCAAATAACTCCCATTCGAGACCAGTTTGACCCTCATATGAATCACGGCAGCTGGTGATCATTTCAAGTAACATGATAGGTTTGCAACAAAAGCATTACAAGCTCTGTGAAGCATAATATCCTGACAAATTAGAGACCCACTTAAAGAATCTTCACTATCTGAAAACCCTGAGAAAGCCTTCAGTGTCCCCATTCCTGCATCTAAATATGTACTACCTGACTACTTGGAGATACTGTAGACAATATTGAAATTGGAATGTCGTGACTGGCAGTGTAATTTTGCCATGGATTAATCATTCTGTGGATGGTGACTCAGCCACGGTGAAAAGTAATTGGTTCAATTTTTCAATGGGCAGCATTGTATACTTCGCATCTCTTTGTGCCGTTGTTGTCTGGCTTTCTGTTAGATTATATGCAGAAAACAGAGACATGCTGTTAATGTACAACCACGGCATGTGACCAGAGCGTAATTAGTGTATCGTCCAGCATAATAATAGAATGGACCACAATTGCGATTGCTCATATGGAAGAATAGACAAATCCTATTCTATTATATCTAGTGCAGAAGATCAATGTTGCCCAGTGGTTAACTCCTGGATGTTAGTGTGGTCATAGCATTGTCGACCACTGCCAAAGCCTTTTCTAGATTAATCCTGTCAATCTCACACAATCTCTCTGCAGCTTCCTGTTTAGAGTTTTCCACACTTCATTATAAATAGTGTATAAGAAGTGTTTCCGACATGGTTTCTGGGGACCTACCAAAAAATCTCTAAGATCCATTTCAGCCGATAGTAAGCAAAAGAGTTGTTTCACCTGGGACAGTGTTGAGGTTTTTTGGCCACTCTAGGCATAACTTCCCAACACTGTAAAATGTCACCCCCCCTGAGTGTTCTCATTGGACGTAGTGCTGGTCAGGCCTATGGATACTAAACCCTTCTGTGGTACCCTTGGATCTTGGCTGACACCTATTTGTATTGATAGGCCAAACCAACCATCTCTTCCAATTGTGGTCTGATGAATTGTAAGTATGTAAGATGGTATCTAATGTATCCTCACTGTGTGATGTATAATTTTGCCAACACTCAAAGTGTTTAGGTTAAGTAATCCAAGGTGTATTCAAGTCCTTGATCTTGGCTAGTCCAAGACAGGAAGTCTGTTGCACAGTATTGTTCAGTAAGATAATTTGCTGTGGTATGAGGCATGCTCTAAATAAGGCCTCAGTTTCCTGAAATTGCCAATCTTTAGTCCCCCCAGGCAGATTGTGTCTCTATGGTGTCCCTCCAAAAGTCAAAAGCCTGTAAAGACAGCTGGGAAATAAAGGGAGCAGAATATATCTGTTTTGCGTTTGTGAGCATATTTTTTGTTGCGGGTGTTGGTGCAAACTTAAAAATGAGATGTCGGGTCTGAATTGTTAAACCCAGAAAAATACACAAACTTCTGTGCAAACGTCTGTGAACTACCTTTCATTGTTGTCGGGCAATGTTCCCATTGTTGTCAGGTGAAAACATTATGTGGGATACTTGCTTTGTGCACAAAATGATGACCATGGAGGTGGTAACAATACATGGTGTCAAAATCAGATGTATCATCATACAGTTCATTGCTGGAGAATGCAGCAGATTGTTCTTAATCAGACAGCATAGAATTTACAGTTTCAAAATCCAAATCATCAGAGAAAGTACTGGAGGTTATGATATCATTCAAAGAAATTGTTAACAAATGTGGTATTTTCCAGCAGGCGTAACGTTCCCCACTGACTACTGTCCAAACCAAATAGCACAGCAAACAGCAGATATTCGCAGTGGATCAATACACAACCAAATGCTGCATGCAGACAAACAAATAAACCCCGGAGTAAGATGATATATGATGTGCATTGTGTTGCTTTGTTTTAATGTTGCAATTTTGTGCATAGGAGTCAGTGTGTTATTTCATTTGTTATATCAATGTTGTGTTGCAAATAACCTAGTCCTACATTCACTAGGTCAGCAAATCCATCCTAAAAGTATTAGGTAAGACTTGTGATGTTTAATTTAAATATGATTTGCTAGATATGACTCAGGTGAACTAATTGAATCAAAATGTAAATGTGCTGCAACTGTATTACTTGAGGTGAATTGCAATAATGTAAATCAAAAACCAATAAACACATTTAAACACAAAAAATGTGGTATTTTCAAAAGTTCAATGGGGCCAAATGCATCATATGAAACCCTATCTCAAACTATTCCTTCAGGAAAAGGAACTGCTATAATGTTTATAAAGGACAAGTGTCTTTGTTCATGGTGAGATAATGTATGTGGTTTCAGGACCAGGTTCACATGTGGTACTGCCGAGCGTTCTGGGATATAGTGTCCATTTAGGAGCAGGAACAGGACAGTCAATACACCTATCCAAAGGACTAGGAAAAATATACCAATTGCAATCCAGAGCTGTAGCCAGGGAGAAACAAAGTAAGTCTTTTTTAGCCAAAGGTAGAGATCATATATATTTCTTCGTGGGAAACAGAAGTTGGCGGTGACTCAGGTTTGCTTGGATCCAGAGAAAAGGTATCAAAATCAACGAAGTAGCCAGACACTGTTCTGTCTATCTTTGGTAGCTCAGCAGGTTTCGTTGAACTGGCAGATGACTCGGTTTGATATATATTCACATCGATGTCGGTATTAGACCGAATTGAGATCTGTGTTTCATATGTGTTTTTTTGTTGTTTTATTTCAACAGGCACAACTTCTATTCCATTGTTGGTACCGCCATTACTTCGTATAGTAGATTCTTCAAACATTATGAGTCTTTCAGTCTGAACTTCCTGTATGGTGGCGAGGGGAGATCGAAGGCTACCCAGGAGCCCACACAGCCTGCTATTTAGTATCGGCCACATAGTGTGGTATGATTAGATCAAAGGAGCTGAATCTCTTTCCTTTCTTGCAGGCAAGAGGTGGAATAAGTACTGGCACTCTGTAGGATGTCCCAAATTATTTTCTGTCCACAATCTTTTCTCTGACCAGGTCTCCGATCTTTGGGACCCAGAAATGTCTTTCTGAAACAGCTTTAACTTCTCCAGTGGCGATGCTTTTTACTTGGATGTTGCTTTGTAATGTCCGGAATTGATTGAGTTCCTGTAAAACAGCCAAACGATCATTGATGTCAAATGTTTTTTCATCCGCCACTGTATTGCCACAATCGAGATTGGGTACCCACATTCTAGTCCGGAACAGGACATCATATGTAGTACGGGTTCCTACGGAACCTCTTGGCATTTTATTAAATGCCCTCTGGAGCCCATAAAGGGGATTGACCCAACTTCCACTCGAACCTCATTCCCTCGCTGTTAAGGATTGCTTTAAGTCCCGGTTTTTCCTCTCCACAACCTAATTTCCCTCCGGATAATACGGAGAGGAGTACTGAATGACCACACCCAAACTTACCATAGGTTTCTTTGTAAGCCCGAGAGCTAAATTCAGGGCCATGGGCAGAGTGTAATGTGCCAATTGTGTATGTCCCCATAAAGACTCATAAATCCTTTATAACAGTTTGAGCATCAAGCCGAGCGCTGGGGCCAAACCCACAGGAATCTAGAGCATGACTGCCACCAATATGTACTTGTAAGCCCCGTCTGATTGTAGGGGCTGCAATGGTCCAAATAGACACATGCGAGAGGTCTGTCTGATATCAGTGATGATGTCTGTGGTGGACGTGCTACGGTGGAACCCTTCATCTGCTGGCAGATATCGCACTTAAGATCAAAGACCTGGCCACCAATAACGTTGTTTCAGTAGTGAAACTTTTGCAGTAATACCTGCATGTGCTAAATCCAGACCCTCGTGTGCAGCTAGAATTAAATCTAAGCTGCGATCCATGTTTGGAATTACTGTGTCCCCCACTCCTGGAATTTGAGCATATGGTATGTTTTGTGCCATTAAATTGAGTACTTGAGTGGAAAACCTTTTTGCAAGGCTGAGCTGTTATTACACATAGCAGTGACAGCTACCATTATCTGTCTATCCTTCCTTGTGCTAGACCGAGTGATTGCAGCAACGGCAGCAGTTTTCCCTGTCGCCTTGGTGGCTTCATCAGCCAATTAATTCCCTTCAACGTGCACACCAACACGTTGATGATTCAGCGTATGAATCACGTGAGCCTGTGGCAAGCCTTTTTACAGCTCTGCCACTTGTGCCAAAGAAAATTGTGCTTTCTTGTGAAACCTTTTGAATCTCTAAACCCATTCTGGCCCCAATAGTGAAGGTATTCATTGTAAGACTGGACACAGTAAAATTAATCGCACATCATCAGTGTGGGGAATTACCGATCCATATTTTTTAGTGCCAGTATCAAGGCTTTTAGCTCTGTCAGCTGTGCCATGCAATCTCCTAGAGCCTCCGTCTGCGTATTGCTAGGACGTAACTTGCCATCCCGCATACGTCCCTTTACAATCGCACATGCGGTGCTGTATTGCTGTTTACTTCCTACGGCAGGCTGAGCTGATCAGTCAGTGTAAATTATATAGTCATACTGATCTAGAGGGATCATTTCATTCGGGAGAAGATATTCCTGTTCATACTGCAAGAATGCTTTTTTTTTTCAATATAGAGTCAAACTCGTAGCCTACATCTGTTGCAGTGAGATAATTAGCCCACTGTATCCATCTTGGATGTAGTGCTTTCGCGTTTGGAACGCTTTCTTTTGTAACAGCCTCTAAGGTTAGCACAGAAGTTATGACGATTATTCGCTTCCCCTGAGCTAGTGCCCTTTCTCTCACTACAGCAGTCTGTACTGCTGTCAGTATTTTTACAGTTGATGCAAAACACATTTCAGAGTTTGCGTACAAATGAGATTTATATGCAATGGGTACTGTTTCTCCTTCATTGAAGGTTAGGTAAATGTACCCGGATTGACCCGCGATTACACGGATCACCAAATTTGTGGTGTTTACACGCGTGTGTAAGTGTTTGGAAGCTATCATGTCAGCTTGCAAGCAACTGAGAATTTCTGTGTGTTCCTGTGTCCAATGTCGGACTGAAAAATCAGGTCTGATTAAGTCGCAGAAAGGTTTCACTTTTTTTGCGGAATACAAAATGTATGTTCCATCGAAACTTTTGAATCCTAAAATAGATTGTAGGTTTTTCTGAGTTTTTGGAGGTTGAAGCAGTGCACATTTGCCTAAAAAAATAGCTGCTAGGCTTTTCTCTTCACTTGAAAGTTCTTATCCCAAAAATAGGACACTAAGGTGGGCAATTTTATATTTTTGAAAGTAAAATTTTTAGCCCCCAGACGTGAATCCCAGAATCATGTTGTTCACCCTTTTCAAATGATCCAATAAATCATCGTCTGCCAGATAGATATCATCTACATAGGACAACGCCTCCTCATAAAGATTTTTAAGTAACTCTGATACTCTTGCTCAGAACAACCCAGGTCTATTCTTATACCCTTGGGGCAGTCTACAGAATTGGCACTAAGAGCTGAGGGACGAAAATGCTGTCAAATGTCTACTTTCAGGTGTTATATTTTGGCAAAAGTATCCATTTGAGATATCTAGTGTTGTTTTATATTTTTTCCCGTACAATGTTATACATTAATGCGGCACTGTGTGCATTTTGTACTGAGAATGTTTTCGTGCATGTGTTCAAATGCCTGTAGTCTAAAACTAGACGGTATGAATTGCCGGGTTTCATCACAGGAAACAAAGGATTGTACATGAAAGAGGTGCCATTTTCAATAACACCTTGGTATTCAAGTTGATCTAAGATCTTCCTGACTTGTTTTTTTGCATCATGTTTCATTGGATACTGCCTCTGTGGAGTTGTAGTCATTTTTACTGGTTTTCATGGTGAGTTGACTCATCATCCCACCCTACATGATTTTGGTATAATGCAGGAGCTAGTGCTACTGCCCACTCCTGTGCATATGAATATTTGTGTGATTCTGGAATGAGGTCAGAAAAAGCCGGTAAAATTAGGGTTTCCCCTTTTGGGCAGTCCATAACAAATTCAGGCTGCCAATCTTTTTCAGCCTATAGGATATTGTATCCGAAAGTCAGGTTCTCCCAAAAGAGACCTTTCTCTGTCCTGGATATGTCCCCCTACATTTGGAGTGTTATTTCATATAACTGATGTGGGACACTAACCCTAGTATCAGGTGTTTCCACCGTGATATGCTCATTCAAAGTTGCTGTCACCAGAAATCCCATCAGTTTCTGGGGAGCTATTGTTCCTTCTGCTGCACTGTCTAGCAGCGTCAGAGCCCATTCCCCGTTTGGAAGTTGAGTACTCAGTAGCCTGGGCATTTCTTATTTTAAGGCCAGCTACCTTCTTCTTTTTAAATTAAGTGTTTGTTTTTGGTTTATCTTTTTGTTTGATAATGTAGTCTGAAGTTTGATGTTTGTCTCTTGGCCTGACTTGCTCTTCTGATTTGTGTTCTGACCGTCCTTCCCTGATGAATGAGAGGAATGTGTATCAGTATCCTGGTACCTGTCAGATTTTTTTATAATATCTCTGCTTCTAAGGTTATATCTCCTCTCAGAGGGCTCCTGTTGAGGATACCCACCCCGTGATTATGATGCATTCTGTTTGTTTTTTGATTTTTTATTATCCCATTTCTTTTTCAAAGAATCGAGTGCTTGCTTGGAGTTATCGTTTTTAGGATTATCCAATAATTGTGGCTTCACAGGTCTAGCTCCTAAGTTATCTCTACCCAGCGAAAAATAGTTTTCTTCGATTATTTTTGGAAATTCTCGCTCCTGTTGTGCAGGAGTGCATTTCCCTCAGGTGTTGGCATATAGCCACCGCTGCTGCCTGCCCTTTGATGTTGGCTAACATGATTGTCAATACCTGGGCAAAATTGCCTATCAATTTCGTCCCCAAGTCCAGGGCGGGTTCTTCCCCACACTCATTCTGTATTTGTTTTAATACTTCTGGTATGACTGCTATTGAGGGGGTGCCATGAGTCCTGGTATAGACAGCAGCGAAGACTGTACCGCAAGTGGTACAATCCTCTATCGGGGGAGCTATCCCCATTGGCAACCAGACCGTCACTATTCTATGTTTTTCTTGAAGGCTTGTGTGTGGGAACACTGCCTCAAGCTGTGCTATTTTCTGTGTTATCCAGAATGGCATTCCTTTACGTTTAATGGGCATTGTTTCCATAATCGCGTTCAGCATTTGTGGGGTGATTTTACTTGCGGCCCCTTGTATTTGACCTGCTGGAGTGATCCTTGTAGGTTGAAGTGTGAGTGTTCTCATAATGAACTGTGTAAGATTTCTGTAAAGTTTTATTATTGCTTTGTGAAGTGGATGTACGTCTGCTGCTGGTAATGTATCTATCTCTGGATGCGGTGTGTAAGCAACTACAACTGGCCAAGTCTCTCTGTCTCTGCTGAGCGGACTGAGTTTCACTTTATCTGTGGTATGAGGGAGGGTGCCTTTAAACCAATTTAAATGCTCTTGGTAAGTGAGCGGGACTTCTATGTCCTCGTATGGAGAATAGTCATCTGGTATTTCATCCTGTTGTAAGAATGAAATGTATGTGTGCGTGCATCTGCAGGCGGGATTTTTATCCAAGAATAGAACACCTCTGTTCTGTATGCCTCATGTGCCTCAATCACGAAGGCAGCAGTCCCACCTAATACTGGGTGTTAGACCTGGCACCATTGGTGTAGGTCTCCCTTCCATTTTTGTTGTTTTGTCTCCTTCATGGTTGCTGACGTTAAATGTTCTGGGCGCTGTGCCAATGCCATTCAGTGACACAGCGCGAATGCTCCTTATTACAAAATAACTGATGAACTGGTGTAGTCCTAGTAGTACCAAGGAACATGTTAGGGAAGTCGAATTTGGTATGCTTCCACTCCAAATATTAAAGTGCATCTGGTAGTAGTGATTGTCTTTATATTCTGCGTGTGCAACTGCCACTTTTGGAAAGTAGGTATCTTTTTGTCTAAGTCTTTCTGTGTGTTTCACTGGTATGTGTATTGGTCGTCTGGTTTAGAGGGTCAGGGCAGGCTGGGGCTTACCTGGGTCGAACGGAGCAATCTGCAGTTGAAGTATGGGGAGGGGTGATCCCTTTGATCTGAGCAGGGCTGTGCCTGGCAAGGTGAATGATGGCTCAACCTCCCACTGGGTGTCTGATGGTGGGCCCCCTCTCCCTGAAAGGGAGGATGCAGCCTCGTAAATAAAGTGACCCAAATCAACACCAAACTGGTTCTGGCCGGGTCGAGTGATTTGTGACTTTCTCAAGAACAAAGACTTTGGGGGTATAAAGATCTGAGCTGAAACTCCTATAGTGTGTGTAACTTCGGGATGCGAAGACGAACCTCTGGCCATGGAAACGAGAGGGAAAGGACTTTGAAACTTTGATCCATCCAATGAAGCAACTACCCAAGGGCCTGAATTGAGCTTGCCTCCTGCCGAAGTCTCAGGGACATTAGACTTCATTCATCAGCAGCCCGGATTCCTATTGAGAGAAATCCTACTCGCAGGTGAGGCCTCTGTCAAGAAATCCAAGGCCTCTGGATCTTCTGTGGGGAACGCCGCTTTTGCTTGCCTATGGAAACTATTGCTATCGCCATTGTGGGTCGCTGCAGCTGAGGAGCTGTGCCTCTGAGTGCTCGCCTTTGCCTTGTCTACGGAAACTATTGCTATCGCCATTGTGGGCCGCTGCAGCTGAGGAGCTGTGCCACAGAGTGCCCGCATATGCCTTATCTACGGAAACTATTGCTATCGCCATTGTGGGCCGCTGCAGCTGAGGAGCTGTGCCACTGAGTGCCCACATTTGCCTTGTCTACGGAAACTATTGCTATCGCCATTGTGCGCCGCTGCAGCCGAGGAGCTGTGCCGCTGAGTGCCCGCATAGGCCTTACTACGAGATCCATTGTTGACGCCATTGTGGGCCACCGCAGCCGAGGAGCTGTGCCGCTGAGTGCCTACCTTGGCCTTGCTACGAAAAACCTTGTTGTCGCTATTGTTGGCTGCTGCCGCTGAGAAGCTGTGCTGCTGGGTGCCCGCATTTGCCCTACTAGGAGAATCAGTACCACCGCCACTGTGGGCCGCTGCATCCGGGGAGCTGTGTCGCTGCAGGCCCGCATTGGCTTTGCTACGAGAGTCCTTACTATCACTGCTTTGGGCCGGCGCCAATGAGAAGTTGTGTCGCTGAGTGCCCATCCCTACTTTGCCACAAGAATCATCACTATCGCTATCGTGGGCCGCTGCAGCTGAAGAGCTGCGCCGCTGAGTGCCCATGCTAGCCCCACATTGGGAGCTTTGTCAAATTCCATGTGCGCCGCTGGGTGCCGCTTTTACCCGTCTCAGGATTATCGTGAGTGCACGCTGCGGATCGTCGCCACCACCCAGGAACTGTGGCCGCTGGGGGTCCACCTGCCATCCCGCACCTTCCCTGAGGAGCTGTGCCCCGTGCCCCTTTATATCCTAAGTACCTTGTACATTGTGCATCACGGGTCGCAGAGATCCCGGCCCGAACCACGTTCGTTCCACCCGCACGCACAAGTGCTTTCCTCGCTCTTGAGACGAATCTGTAATTACGTGCATTGTGGTTCTTTGAGCATTTCTCAGTTTCGTGTTTATATAAAGATAACTATTTTTTATAACTGCTTGTGGTGTCTATTTTGTAGCGTTTTTCCTGCGTTATTGTGTATGGTCCTAAATGCTTCACACACTGCCTCTGAGTTAGGCCTGTCTGCTCGTGCTACGTTACCACAGGGTTGAGCAGGGGTTATCAAGGGTGTAGCCCCCTTACTCTGACTTAGGAAGAAGGGTCACTATTCGACATCGGCGCCAGCCACTGTCGACTAGGGACCCCCATTTCTAACACTGGGATTCCAAAATCTGCTAATTTTAAAGTAAGTGCATTTCTGCAATTTTCTGAAATCGTTATAGCACCTTCCTGCTCTCCTACCTCTGCTGTATTTGCATTTAATGCAGCCGTAGCCTCATCTTGGACAGACATTTTACAAGGATTTGTTTTTTCAGGTATGGGAAAGAGATATGGTTTGCACAATGTGAAACTATAATCCTTTGAGCTTGAATATACCTACAGCCAGTACATAGGGTATACCTACTCAGCTGCAGCAGATTTTCCCTTCCCTCTCCAGACATCTCTGGTTACATGTGAGTAGGGGTCTCTGAGAAAACACGACCGAACTACTCAGATTTGACCGTTAAATATGAACCAAACCAACATTGGTGGTGCCATGTTGTGTATTTCCTACAAATTTATATAGGATCTGTACATTTAGACAACATAAACTAAGGGACTGGTGTCCAGACTGATTCCAGACACCCCCAAAGGATATGTTAGCGTGTAGACCAGTTAGCTCGCAGTGCCACTTTAAGCCCCACAACCTTACCAAGGAGCGAATAGTTTCTGGCAACTATCGAACATGACAACCCTGACCCCTCAGGGATCGTGGGAACAGTATAGTACTTTTTACTCAGTCACTCGTGCTTACTCGGTCTCAGAGAGATATACAGGATAAACAGTTGGGATGTTTTCAATAAGCATTTATTGAACCAGCATCATTCTAGTATAAAATACGTGTGCTGCAACAACCATTAGACAGAAACAGATGTATACGGTTATAAACACCACAAGAGTAAATAAAAGGCAGAATTTTACCATGGTGCTAAAACAATGAATATATGTAGGCATATTGAAACATGGCAGTAATCATGAGTACTCCTAGGATGCAAAGCCTAACTATAATTAGCGAAGTGTATCTAGCATGTATGCAGATGTAAAGCCAAGAATCCCCCTAGGAAAGAGCAAACCTCATTAACTGATGGGAGAGAATGAAGGACCCCGTCTTGATCTCGAGTTGGACACTCCACGAAGCTGGAGTGGCTGTGTGCAGGGACTTCAGAGTTTCCTGTCAGCATGGAGGCTTTATCCCAGCGAAGATGTGAAACTTATATACCCAAAAGGTACCCTCAGGGCTTTTACCTAGATGTGTCATTTTACTGTGGGTCTGTCGGCCAAGGATGACGATAGTGGTGACTTTTTTACAGAGTTATTATGCAGAAGATTGTAATCCTGCTGTGATACTAAGAATCCTCGTCCATATATATGAGTCTAGTTTTCAAAGAAAAGCACAGGACAGTTATTCAGCACCTAAACTGGGTAAAAGGTTAGCACCAGAGCCATTCTGTAGAGCAAGGCAGGACAAATGAAGGTAAAAGACCATGCAACTACCTAGGCATATATTGGAGTACATTTGGACTAATAACACTATCCTTTGTAAATGGTGGCTTTCTATTTGTCAATAGGCTTATTAGTCTTTCCTTAGTACCTCCTTCTCCTCTGCTACTACCTCCCATGAGGACTGACCCTTTTACATGTGTTGTTACTCAGTAAGTTTTATTTACTGTTACTAGGCACTATTTTGGTAATCAACTAAGTACTTCCTCGACCCCATTCACAGATGCTATTCTTCTAATTGTTCTTATAATTTTGGGCGTATACCCTGTGCTTGATTTTAAACAATAAGGGCTGCGCAGCTCGCCAAACTTAGTTTTTTTAAATTTATAGCTTAAATAATGGCAACCGTGTGTCTTGTGAACAGCTTGCCCAACTCATTTTTTTTTATTTACACCTTGAAAAATGGCAGCCGCTTGTCTTGTTGTGCGCGGCTTGTCCCACTTGTTTGTTTTATTTACACGTTAAACAATAGCAGCCGTCCGTCTTGTTTTGTACGGCTTACCCAACTCATCATTTTTTTTTACTTAGAGGCTGTGCTTGGTAGCATTCTGGTACCAGCCCTCCTGCTTTCTGCTGCTATGACAAGGTACTCATCGTGGATGTACAGAGCAACCAGGTGCAGGGGCTTAGTGTCTACGTGCTTGGCTGTGCACTTTGGGGGCAGGGGTGTGAAGCAGGCCCTGCAACAGCTCGCACATCCAGCCCAGGGCCAGCATCACCAGCGAGCACCAGCGCAAATTCCCAGTTACCAGAGCTGTGCATGCTGCTTCCTCAGATGAAGAACATCATTTATCAGTGGTGCCCCATAGGGACTGTGGCAGTTCAGCAATACCAAAAGCACCTAGAGAGTTATAGGAACGTTCACACTTAATCCCCGCAACAGTCTGATCAGCACTGAATGTGAGCAAATAAATTCTGTGTGACTTGTCTTATCTACATTGATAGTCCAACAGCATGAGGCAGACTTCACTAACATTACATAGTAAGCAATATTAAGCAATGTCTTGCATTTAGTTTGTATCTCGTTCCTGTGTACCTGGGTTTCTAGGAGATGCCACTGTCAATGGAGGGTCCGGTTCTTTCATACGATCTACTTAAACCCCCTATGCCCTTACCACCTCTAGAGAGCCATGGCTTGTCTGGCCTCCTGGAGCAACACACCTCTCTCATATCCTGTCCATCTCCCTTTCACTAGGCTGCTACCCTTGGACCCCTAGCAGCTTTCCAGCACTATGTAATTTCCCTCTTTGCTAGTATAAAACCAAGGCTCAAACAAAAACAGAAACAAACATAACAACAGCCAACCCAAATCTCCATCCCCATGACAAGTAGGCAACCCCCCCCATCCAAACTAGCATGCCAGCTGAAACCACGTCCGTGTGTAACCTACGTGAAACTCTCAGGGAAGGGTGTGTCAATCTGAGTGCCTCCCTGCCAGATGCCTCACCATCCAGCTTCATGCAGTTTGTCTAACCCTATTGCCAAGCGGATCAAGTGTCTCTCCAGAGTTCCTGTGGGGCACTTGAGTGGTGACCCTCGCTCGGGAGCTGGTACCATGGTATTTGAGAGTACTCACATTTATATTAGTTTATCAGCTGCTCGGGTTGTCAGCAAAGGCAGCACTGTTTCTGAGCCTGCCAAGGACATCGATCCATGATCGGATTTTGAGACTCGGGCTTCATCTTCCTCTAATGTCGACTGGGGGTTCATTTCTGTTCCGCTCATTATTGCCACCACTTCTACTGCTCTCAGCTGTTCGTGTTGGGCCTTAGCTTTGGAGGGGGCTGCCTAACTGAGGCTTTGTGTCTAGCTCCTTAGCTTTTTTCTCACCAATCTACTTCTCAAAAGAGTCGGGTCACCCCGGGGTGGGGACTGGCCATCAACTCCCAAACTTCTGGTGGTGTTTGGGAAAACTGCACCCTTGTTGACATTGTCACCCGCAAATTGGCAGAAAATAACATTTCATATTGCACCCCATCTGGCATAGTTGCAGGTTGGCCTCCAGGAATGTGGTTCCCACTTTCATGTCTCCACAGAATCTGGCCTTTTGTAGAATATGGTCTTGGTCTTTCTAGTCTAGTCGTTTGGCCACCACGAGTCAAGGTAGCGCACCCAGGGGAGGGAATCTCACAGGAACTCTGTGTGCCCTCTCCAGGGCAAAGAAGGGGGAGAGGCCATCTGGTGCTACGCTGCCTTTCAACCTATTTTCAAGGAAGAGCAGCATGGCAAATTCCTCTGTGCGCTCAGGCAGGCCTATCACTTGGATGTTGTTGAGTTTTTTGCTCTGTATTCTAAAGTGTTGACTCTTCTCTCCATTGAGGCGAGGCGTTCTCTCAGGGTCTCTACCTCCAGAGTGACCTCCGCCAATGTTTGTTCTGCAGTCCTCGTCCATGCAGCATGTACTAAAAAACATAGTGAAATCTGTGCCACCTGTTCTTTTATTTCAAATGTTTGCTTGCGAGGAGAAGACCTTCCAATGGTAAGACTCAGTTTCTGTACTTGCTTATTCTGTGCATGATGGGGGTTGGTCTAACAAAATGTGACAGGTCTCATTTTGGTTCCCAGCCCAGCCTTTACCACCCCTGTCACATCCCTGTTCCTCTCCTCTGCACTGCACTTTCTTCGCACTGCTCCATGGCATTGCAGCAAACTGTTCTTAGCAAGACTGTGCTGTAATAAAAGTCTGGTAATTGAGGTGTAATTTATAGAAGATGAGTTATTTGTCTTAGTTGCAGACAAGTATATTCATAGCTAGTTTCTTAGGATAGGCCCACCAGAAGCAGCCTCCCAGCTGATCAGCCCATACACCAACTGACACTCTCCACCTCACAGACACCCAAACATTCCATTGCATCACCACCCATCAGCATTCCACACAGCACATTCACATTGGCTGAACAGTATGGACCAAAGCACCAGGAACGATGTATAGAAAAGTACACAAGATATGACACACCTTCTCCGTTTATAAAACACTTAAAAATATAGAAATGCAAGATGAGGTAACATGCATAATTAAAATACATCTAATGTAACGCATCTTGCCCCTTTATTTGGCATATAAAAATATAGAAAATGCAAGCTAGTCACATAGCATTTACATTACGATCACATGTTGCTGAACCAAAGACTGAAGAAGGAAATCAAACAGTCTTACATCACCATACAAAATAAAGAGAGACAATGTCACTCGGATTACCAACACAAACCACACCAGCTGTCAAGACAAGCATGATAGAGGGCCTTGCACAGAAACCCAACAATTAAGTGGCATGGCACACCAACCAACAGTAACAAACACTCACACAATCAAAACAAAATTTGCAAAGTAAAATACTGAATCAAAGAACACTCGTCCTCACACACCCAATCGAAGAACTCTAAACCTCACACAGACGTAATGGGTGAATTCCACCCCACACAATCATCCCCAAGCAAGGACATTTAGTGTAAAATGTAGCAATGGGTGTCTTTCACCTCACACAATCATCCCCAAGCAAGGGCATCTAGTGTAAAATGTAGCAATGGGTAACTTCCACGCCACACAGTCATCCCTCAAGCAAGGCCATCTACTGTAAAATGCAGAAACGGATTACTTCTGCCCCATACAGTCATCCCTCATGTAAGGACATCTAGTGTAAAGCGTAGCAATGGGTGACTTCCACCCCATACAGTCATCACTCATTTAAGGGCATCTAGTGTAAAATGTAGAAATGGGTGACTTCCACCCATTCAATCATCCCTCCTGCAAGGGCATCTAGTGAAAAATGTAGAAATATAGCAACGCAACTTGACAGGAAAAATATGGGGGGGCCTCCCATGCACAGGAAACTTGCGCACCGATAGGAATTTGCCACACACCTGAAATGAATATATCACCACAGAACATCAGTAACGACACCCACCCAAAGTAAAATTGCGCACCGGTAGGAAATGACACATACACTGTAAATAAAATATCACAGCAGAACCACAGTAAAGAGGCCCCCACACAGGAAACTCCACCCATCAGTATCACCGGGTATCTTTAAACCTACCACATTCCCACTCACACAGGGAATGTTAGAAAAGTGTAGAAAAATATAACTTTCGAGCCATACGCCTTGCATGCTCTCAAACAATGCACCGGTAGGAAATCACACTCACACAGGAACTCAGCACTCAAGAATACATGGCACAGTATGCATACAATTGAAGTAAACAATAATATGAGATTAAGGTAGCAAATATCAATTGTATGTAACTTCCTGGACATCATGGCATAAAGTGAGAATACTATTGGGCAGCAATATGGGCTACAGGATGCACACATTAAATTAAAAAAAACTGTATAAATGAAATGTAGCAGCATATACTGAAAGCCAAATATACCGCAATTCAGGAATACCAAACAGCATACCAATAAGTAAAACAGTATTAGGAGATGAAGGTAGCAAATTTGAATAGAAAAACTGTAAGGAACATCCTTGGATATCATGGCATGAAATTAAAATGAAGAAGAATATGGAACAACATCATGGCAGCAAACTAGCAACGAAGAACAGTCTGTACCAGCGCAAACATGCCATATAAAGTTCCTGGTGAGCGACGTCTCACCCAACCTGCCTGCAATATAGAAATGGCTGCCGATTTTTTCTGCCCAATAGCCGATATGTTTTGTTATGTTAACTCTTTTTATATAGCGCACAGCTGCCTCAGCAAGGATTCACCAAGATTCAGTCATGGAACACTGAGAACCTGTTCCAGGGCTCACACGTCGTATCACTTGCAACAAACGCTCTTACCAGTTGCTAAAATGGTAACTCGGTGAGGGTGAGATTGTGAAATACCAGCCAACAACGAATCTGCCAGTCCCCTGGCTACAGGAATAATAAGACGGTCCACTGTACATGTAAAGGCAAAGAAAGATGGCAGCACGTAGGGATATTCAGTGCCCGGTGGCTCCCGGCGCGTTTGTGTATTAAACGTCATTGCACAGCACACGTTCTTGGACAGCAACAGAGAGGCACCACAGCTCGTCCCGCAGCACATTGATGAGCCCCCACGGCAATGGGAAGGGAACATGTGCACCCTCTGGGCCTGCTCTTGAGATCGAAAATTGCAGGCTTGTCCTTCAGATTCCAAGCCAGACATGGCTCGCGCAAAAGTAGCCATAAACGTGCTGGGCAAATTATAAACTCACCCTTGCGACTTTTTTGCCCACTGATGCTCCTTATCTGGCCACTGGTTCCGTGCTAGCCAGTATTTCCTAAAGTACGGTGCAAGTCTCTAATTTCAAAGCACACACAAATTTGACTCCTTGCTGCCAAGATCCTTTTTCTTGTCAGTCATGCCAGGTTACCGTAAATAAAATGCCGGTTTCCTTCACCCAAGTGCTGACCTATTCTTCAAAACACAACGTTGCTCGTCATGTTCAGTGCACTGCAGGTTGTCCAATAACTTGAAAAAACAAATCATGTAAATAACAGATGCACGCCCTGGCTGAGGCCGTCCGATGTAGAGGAATTGGTGGGGCTGCAGGGCATTCTGTTTCTGTCTGAAATCGTATTTGTTAGCGCTCTTAGGGGCATATTAACAAGAAAATGCGATAAATATTGCTATGCACGCTCAGCGCGATTTTAATTATCGCCGGTTTTTATCACCCGGTTAGCGTGTTATTAACAACGCTCATCACCCAGGCGATAAAAATCCAGCGATAGCCAGCGAAATGCGGGAATATTACTGGAAAACTAGCGATATTCCTGCAGCAATAGGGAATTGCTAGTTGATAGCCCATGGTGGTCGTAGCCTGACAATCCACCCCCCTTTACACATATAGCTAAGTCTGGAATGTATCAGACGTTAGCTTACAGCGATAACCGGGGTTAGCGCGGGTTTCAATATTGCTATGGGTGTCAGGGCATGGGCATGGGCTTGTTAATACCGCGATGTTCGGTTTGCGAGTATTTCCGTGTTGTGTTGCCCGGGAACGCCCTCTTTGCATCTTATTAGCGATGCGTGGCACGGCGTAACTGGAACGGGTGCTAAGACAAGGAAACACGTGGTAGCGTGTCCTTGTGAATACTGAGATGGAATTATCGCAGCTTTTCGGCCGAAAACGGCCGCAAAAGCGTCGGAAATAGGCTTGATAATATGCCCCTTAGTTTTATCAGTAGTTCAGTCTTCAGTTTCCTTTAGATATCTTCAGTAGTTACACTAGTTTACATGCATAGTTCCAAATCATCGCCAAAATGTTGTAATGAACGTCTGGTATCTGAGATGTAATTTATAGAAGGTGATTAAATTGTCTCAGTTGCAGATACGTATATTCATAGCTAGGTCCTTAGGATAGCCCCACCAGGAGCAGACTCCCTGCTTCTCAGCAAATACACCAACTGATACGCTCCACCTCACAGACACCCAAACATTCCATTGCATCACCACCATCCAACATTCCACACAGCACTTTCACATTTACTGCACAGCAAGGACCAAAGCATCAGGGAAGATGCATAGAAAAGTACACAAGATATAACAGACTGGCTAACTCAGAAGAAATGCTTTTTTTCCATAACAGATTTTGTTAATCAGTCATATAGCCCTGCAGATCACTGTAAGCAGCAGGAGAAGATCAGAAATTACACTACTCCACCTTCTTCCTCTCTGAACCCTGAACATCCTATGCATGTTTGAGAATCTTCAGTGCTATTTCCCCCCAAAATTCAAAAATCTCTTTATGTACATCTGTGTAGTGACACAACCAACAAGCTGTGGCTCCGTTGTGGTGCCGTTCACAGAGAGACTTACACAAAAGGTGAATGAAGTAAGATGGCTTTCAACCTGACTAAGGGTCTGGTTTAAAGTTTGGCGAGCAGTGATCCCAAGGGACCTCCACCCGTCAAATCTAGAGTTGTAAGTCAGCCTGCGGCAACTCCTATCATTGAGAGGAACTGCCATCACAGTGATTCCTGTGACTGTGCAAACGTTTGACAGACAGCTCCATAAAACAGGCTGGCCACCAGTCAAACTTTTACACAGCTTTCATTTTTCAAAAACAAACTCCCAAAGCGAGTTTGTTTTTGAAAAATAAAAACGAATTACCCCTCCACACCATGGGAGTTTTCTCCCATGGTGTGGGGATCATTAATTATTTTTTTACTGTCCCTCATTCCTGCCAGGGACGGACAGCAAAAACAATAATGCCATCCAATCCCCCACTCTGTGGGGCATATTTACAAGGAGATTGAGCCACCGGAATGTCACTTATACCGATGTTCCGGTGGCACAATGCCCTGCACCATATTTACAAAGTGGCGTTAAGCTACTTTTTGTTACTTAACGTCGTTTATAAATATGGTAACGTTTCAGTTAGGTATCTGAGTGAAAGGGATGTGCAATGGGTGTTGCTGTGGGCGTTCTATTGCAACACCCATTGCTTTTTGACGCTGCCCCAGATTTACAAGGATCTATAAATCTGAGGCAGCGCCAAATACTAACGCCATGCAATAGCAGGCATTAGAATGGTGCAATGAGGAGAAATACCTTTATTTCTCATAGTTTTTGCTTTTTGCAGCACACATAGAAAGAGCAAAACACCATTAATGATTGTTTATGAGCAGGAAGGTGTCCCTTCCTGCACATAAATAATCATTAAATATTAACGATTTGCTACTTCTATGTGTCCTGCAGAATGCAACACACATAGAATTAACAAATCACCACTATTTATTGTTAATGTGCAGGAAGGGACACCTTTTTGCACATAAACAATAATTCCCTGCAACGCAGGCATCCTTGCGCTATGGTGCAAGGGTGTCTGTGTTGGCGCTAGGCAGCTATTTTAGCACCAGCACTAGGGATAACACAGGGGTGCGCCTTATTGTTGTAAATACAGTGCATTCCCGCATTTTGAAATTGACGGCGTGTGGCGTCGCAAAATTTGCCGCTTTGTTGTGCTCCACCATTTCCTTGTAAATATGCCCCTAAATTGGATGGCCGGTTGGATGGGTAACTTTCAACAACCCGTATGCCAATGGACTGTCAGCGGAGTATGTTGGTAACAGAGCCTGAGAAGGCTCCATTGTCTACATACTTGCGGTCCTCCAGCTTCTAAATCGGGCGACCAGACCGTGAGTTTGGTGGGGAGGGTACTCCATTGCATTTTTACGACAGAGTACCCTCTCCACAAAACTCTGAACTTGATCCTTACAGAGGCAATGGAAAATTATTCAATTTCTGGAGCAAATGCTAGAGGTGGAGTATCAATCAGTGAAGTCTCCTCCAGTACAGGGATAAATTGATGGAGGAAATTCTGCTAAATGTTCCACTCTCGGATTCAGAGGCTTAACTTCTAGAGCAGCGACTTTGAAGCTGGGGAACCAGGTTTGAGTCTGGCGTGAGGCTCAGAAATTCTGTGATTCTGGGCAAATCACTTAGGGGCATATTATCAAGGTCCGGCGTTAAAATTATCGCCGCTTTATCGGCGAAAAACTGCCGCTAAAGCGTCGATAATGGGCTTGATAATATGCCCATTGAGAATTCCCATAGAAGCCCATGTTCACCCCAGAACCTGGGCTTCTATTGGAATTCTCAAGGACATATTATCAAGCCCATTATCGCCGTTTAAGCGGCAGTTTTCTGCCGCTAAAGCAGTGATAATTTTAACGCCGGACCTTGATAATATGCCCCTAAATCTCCCCGTCCCTAAAAATGAGTGTGTCCATCTGTAACGAAACTGTTCCTCAAGTAAATCGCCCTGCTAACCTTCGGCTCGATTTCGCGATATATAAAACTTGAAAAAAAACCTTCCTCAAATATCAGAGGGCATATTATCAAGAAACAGGCGTTAAAATTATCGCCGCTTTAGCGGCAGAAAACTGCCGCTAAAGCGGCGATAATGGGCTTGATAATATGCCCTTGAGAATTTCCATAGAAGCTCATGTTCTGGTGTCAACATGGGCTTCTATTGGAATTCTCTGCGGCATATTATCAAGCCCATTATCGCCGCTTTAGCAGCAGTTTTCTGCCGCTAAAGCGCCGATAATTTTAACGCTGTGCTTGATAATATGCCCCTATATGCTTTTATTTTATGTTTGTGTTTTACCTTGAGGTGTATTTACTTACCTACCAACCCAACCACACCTACCACATCATTGGAGATGCAGACATGGCGGCTTTTAATAATTGTATTTTCAACAAATTGCAGGTCAACACTCTTACCACAACAAACAGTTTTACGGTGTTGCCAGATGGTTAGGCTGCTAACGTACTTCCGCACTGCGTCTGAGGTATGAAGTGCTACATAAATGCAGCTACAATAATACACTTATGACAAGAGCGATATATCTCTTGAAGACCAGGCCTCCCCCCCCCCCCCCCCAAAAAAACTCTAAGGCCAGTCAAGCTTCTTTTATTTTGTTAATTTGTATATCTTTTCTAGGACTCGACATAAATACCACAGGCAGGGCACACTCTCTTTTTACTTGCAAAGCTCTACATGCCACGCTAGAGTACATGATCAGTGTAAATAATATCGCTATTCACACTCAAAATAATGTGATTGACGTTTTACATGGATTGGGGTTTTGCGTGTAGGCAGCGTTTAGTCACAGCGCACAAACATTAAGAGAAATAAGGCTGCCTCGACCTCCACATCTTTTTTTTTCTTTTTCCATGACGTGTACTTCGCTTTGTTTTCATTTTCATTATCGCTATTCAGCTATGTCTGGGCTGCTCCCTCAGACGCTGAGGAACGTGTACAGAGGAGTGCTCTGTAGGTGAAGAGACGGAACAACAAAAGCCCAGGAGCAGCCTCTGGGGGCCTGGAGAGGCGAGTTTGAAACCCGAGAGCTTCTGCACGACCACGTGACCTGAAAGGAATTCCAGCTTCACATAGCAAACTGATGAGACCTGATCCTGTGCCGGGCAGCTTCACATCAGACTCGCTTGGATGCCTCGAGAAATCACTCGGATCAGCTCCTCTGCCTTGCACCACCTCCTGGCAAAGAACCGACTAGGCGCACCTTTACCTTGTAGGTTAGACGACACCAAACACCTACCGAATTCGTCACGGACCGATTAATAATTCATTATGAATGAACGACGATTGACTCTCGAATTAATAACCACTTTTATATGTATAAAAAATAGGAGCTAGACCTGTTGGGATTTGAACCCGGGTGTGTCGACGGGGGAGGGTTTAACACTTACTCGGCAGCCTCACACATTTCTACCTCTAGCATCTGGAGGAAATGTCACTCAAATAAAATTCCCTGCAAAGAGTTCTCAAATACTCTTCTACGAAAGTGAATAGGCAGACACGTTTAAGAGCACATTTGGCCGACCTTAGATCACAGAAGTTGGTCAAGTTTATTTCCGGTCATCGAACAGATTTGTATATTTAGATTTTCAACTTGGTAGCCAAGGTCCCCATGGTAAAAGAGACTGCAATGATTTTCAAACACCTAAATCAGGACAGACTACAAATATAGAGGTAGTACTACTAATGTGGAGTATTAGCATATGGCAAAAGTAATTGCATCCACTAGTGTAGAACTGTGACAGCTCCAGAGACATTGCTAGCTGTACACGTTATATTTAAATCTAAAACAGTATATTCACCACAAAAGTGAAAAATATTCAAATTTTGTGGAAATGAAACACTTGTAATGAAAGAAAAATGTTATGAGGCCTTACTTACCATTTAAGCAAACTGAAGGCAAAAATAGCACACTGTAGTAAGAGAGGGGATACTCGAGTCAAGAACTATGGTTACAGAATCATCAACGAACCAGGAAATTCCTTTAATCCGGCTGAGTTCATGTAATTGGGCCCACTTCCCACAAAATAAACAAGAAGAACTTTAACATTTAGAGTCCATTACCATCCTCAAATAATAGTCATATGGTAGACAACACATCTACCTATAACCCGTGACAACATATCCAGACAGATTCTAAAAGAAGAAATATTGCTGTGCAAAAATCTCGTGACCTAAATACTGACTGACAAAATATCAGGAAGGTAAACATATGAATATATCTATATATATCTATATATTTAATTGACTTAACATCCAGCACGGGTAATCAGCTTATTATGGTTTTACACTGATGGATGATATTTATTTCCCAAAAAAAGGTTTTTATTTAATGATCTTTTTATTATGTGTATTTTACCAAGAATGTTACTATCTTAGCTGAATATTGCATTTAATGGTCTTTTCAGAGATTTTTGCAGCTATTTAAATATTTAATTTTATAGATGCATTTTCAATGATATTATATTAATCTGTCTGTAAGTGTATTTTACATTTACATGGCTTTTACCTTTACATTAAGGGTGGGTGTAGTAGGCGTAGTGGGGCTACGGGAGGCAGCGCGTAGTGTGCCCAAATCTACGCACACTACGTGCTCCACGTAGCCCCACTACGCGCCACCCGCCTCCTGCCCGCCCTCCTTTTAAAACATACCCTGAATTTATAATAAATAAAAGTAAAGACACTTACCTGAAGCGCGGCGTCTCCGGGGCTCCCTCTTCCTGGTTTCCAACTTCTTGCGAGAAATGCGCTTTGCCCTGGCGTGTGCGTAGCGCTGCCTGCTTCGTCTACTTCGAAAACTGCGAAGCAGGCAGCGCTACGTACACTACGTGGGCGAAGCGTAGTGTCACGCCCAGGGTTACTTTACATGCAGTTATACCTGCTGATGTTTCTAAGTACTCTTCTATGTCTATTATTAGATCGGTCACAAGTTTTATGCACTGTCATTTTAAATAACAGCAGGGGGTGATGACGCGTGTCATGTGATCAAGGCCTTTGGGAGGCCGAAATGCATAATGGCGGTTGGTGCGGGCACAAAGCTAAATTATGAAAAAAGCACCAGTACATTTGGGTCCGTATCGTCTTTTTCTACAAGTGAAAAAAGTGTGGGACGAGAAATTGGGATATATACATATATATGTGATCAAGGCAGAGGAGCTGCCGAAACGTGTCATGGTGGAATGTGTGCTTGCAAAATAAACTAATCAAGCACCTATCTGGGTCCTTTCTCGCTTTGTTCCAGCGGTGTGGCATGGAGGCGTAGAGCGAGCATTTGCTGATATATATATATATATATATATATATATATATATATATATATATATATATATATACATATATATATATATATTACCTAGTGGCGGTCGCCAGTAGGTAGTTATAGTTAAGACCAAGTTTCCATAGGAAGAGCATTTTTTGTTTTGCTTATAACTTTGGCGTCGTCTGATGAATCTTCATGAAATTTTCCAAACTAATTCTTTGTTCATATCAGCTCCTATGTTGAAAGTTTCGGGGTGATTAGTCAAGGGGGGGCCAATAAAAAGGGGGGTTCCAAAACGTGTTTTCTCCATGTTAATTTCCATAGGAAACTTTAGACAAGGCTACAGGTCGAACGGGTGAACGGAATTACCCCAAATTTGGCAGTGAGAAGGGTCTTGGTCTAGAAAGCACGCTTTTGTTTATTTGGTGTAAATCCGTTTAGTACTTTTTGAGAAATATCAAAATTTACAGATATCAATATTTGGGAATTCTGCCATCTGATTGGCTGAGGCGTTACGAGCATGAGCTTGCTGCTTATTGGTTGGGAGCGCTGCGAGCGGTTGCAACTAGGAAGTGTTGGCTGCCATTTAGTGATTCTGTTGAAGCGAGTAAGGGGAAAAAAGGGAGAAGAAAGTGGGAAAAATGATGGTAAGAGCACTCGAACCTCCGTGGGGTGTTTAGGGTGTGCTATAGAGGGGGTGCGAAGTGAACTACTCATACCTACCAGTCTGAAAGTGCTGGGTACAGAAATTAAGTGAGGTATTGCGTAGAGTCTGATGCTGCTAAGGTGAGCTGAGGCGGGAGTTGGGGATGAAGGTGTGAGCCTAAACTGTGTGTCTTATGGTGTGAAGTCATGTGCCCTGGCCGCTGCAGCACACCTGTGGAAGTAGTGTCAGCATGTGTTTATACCTACTAGGATGAACTACTGACTCGTACTGGTTTGAAAGTCCTGGGGTACAGAAAATATGTGAGGTATTGTCTAGAGTCTCATGGTGCTAAGCTAAGATGCTGCCGGAGTCGGGGATGAAAGCGTGAGTCCAAACTGTGTGTCATATGCTGTGAAGTCATGTGCTCTGGCCGCTGTGCCACAGCTGTCAAGTAGTGTCAGCATGTAGTTATACCTACTCGGAGGAACTTTTGTTTCAAACATTGTAACTTGTGTATTGTGCTTAGGGGGTGTTATACAGGGAGTGTGAAGGTAAATTTGCATGTATCAAATCAATACGGTATTTGTAAAGTGCAAACTACTCACCCCTATGGGTCTGAAGGCCCTCGAGGCCGGTGTGGAAATTATGTGAGCTATTAAGTGAGCTATTGCCCAGAGTCACATGGTGCTGAGCTGAGGTGTCCAAAGGTGTCCTTCATAAGCATTTCCACACCTACCCCAGTCAATGTGCCGAGGTCATTTCCACCACAATGCACAATCATGAGGTCAGGGTGTGGAAGATGCAAAGAGGTTTTAGCCAAAGGTAGCAATTGGTGCCACTTCAATCTTCTCTGTGCAAACCATTTAATGTCCACATTTTGTAAACCTAGGTCTAAGTCAATACGTCTGTGTTCTGCATACCTCTTGCACCAGAAAATATAGCTATGTCCTACGATCCACACTAGCATTTTAAAGGTATGGCTGGAAGATATGGAAAGATTTCTGTAGCTCATGCAGTTCCTTGGTAGAAGAAGAGATATGTTTAAAGATGGGGAACTACTTTTTTTTGCCATACAAAACGATACGTGATTGGGAGATGAAAAGCATTCTTTTTTAAAAGTAGGGTGCACATTCGTTTTGTGGAAAAGCATCTTTGTGATTGGTTAAGAAAAAGCAGTTTCAACGTGGAGTACATATCATAGGATAAAATTTGCTCGACTCAACCACACCTGCTACTTGCATTTGGAAGGCACTGTCCAACTTAAAACAATTGTGAACTTTTAACCTGTACGTGCCGTTAAATGTTCGAGAAAATGTTGCAAAAAAATATTGTTAAGTTTACAAAAATTTATGAACTTTTAACTTGCACGTGTTGTAGAATGTTCTAGAAAGTGTGCTGATAGAATACGTTGCACTTCGTAATTCTATGTGTTGTTGAATATTAAAAAAACGGTTTATATGGAAAATTACAAAGAAACCAATAGAGAGAAGTTTTGAAACCTAAAAGAATCAAGAAACTATTCTAATTTGTTCTTTACATGTATTTATGTGTGGAGCAACACAATTATAGACACAACAGCACCAGGAAGAGGAAGAAGCAGGGAGTGGGGGGACGGGGGGAGATGGGCAGAATGGCACACATGCACAATTAAGTACAGCACAAGTATAGACAAACAATGGCCAAAATGAAACACACCAACAAGGAGCACAAGTCCCACAACCCGCCAACATCACACCACTGAACGAGCATAGAAGTGAAAACCACCCTGCATTCATACAGGATGTGTACAAAGGCCGGTCGTTGGTGTTGTGGGATGTCTGCGACCGTGGTCATCATGGATGAGTTGCCCAGCATGTGGAACATGGGCGAGTTCACTGTGGGTTACGTTGCCAAACAGCTGCTCCTCCCTCCCACGAGCCCCCACACTTTTGTACGGTGTGCTGTTGTATCTCGTGCGCTCATACGGCACACCATTGTAATGCCTATTCGCGCATGTCCTGCTACATTCCAACTACACCATCACTGTGCCGTTTGGAGGTGGTGCATGCCACTTTACAACATCAACTGCTGCGGCCCTTGTGGCAGGCCACACCAGAACACAGAGACACACTTACTGCACTTCCTGTACATGGACATGTCCGAGACACCCCGTTCCCCTTGCCAGATAGGCACACCCCTGCGCTGACCTGTGTACCCCGGACCAGCACACACCGGTTGTGCATGCAGGAGGATGCGTGCGTAGCTGCATGTCCCGGCTCACTGCCAACGCTGAGGTGACAGCACACTGTGATGTTGCAGGGCTCATGCCTATCATGCTAATACAATGACCACAGGGTCACACTTGCTCAGATGCGGGATTGGGGGGTGTTGGTGGTCCTGGAGTTGTTGCGATGAGTCTTGTGGCCCTCATGGGTATCCCTATATCATGCTCATTGACTCTATGCCACCTGTGGGTGTTCTGGTGTGGCTCTTGGCTGTGTTCCCTTTCATGGTGCAGGTAGTCGTCCTGCTTAACACCAGCAGAAAGCAGGTGTAAAATCCCTGGTGCTAACGTTGCTTATCGCCGGAACTAGTTTTGCATTGCAGTTGGTGTGAAAGTTGTGATGTTATTTTTTTCGTGTGCAGAACAATATACGAACTGAGCAGTGTATCTCGTCAAAATCCAGCACCTGACGCAATATTCCCAATCAATATAAATACAATGAGATTTATTAATTGATTTTGTGTGTACACTGTAAGTGCAGCCACTACCTCAGTGCAATTCAACACAGGATTTTAGTACTTAACAAACAGGGGGGTGTTATTTGTTCTGTCAGGTTATTTCTGAGCGCTCTCTTTATTTACGTTCTCGTGTGAGCTTAAATATATCTGAAACGGTGCCACAGGAGAGGGAGAAATACCCCTAAACCCTCTAGTGGTGGGCCACGGCCCACTATACAAACAGAACACAAACTGTGCACACGTTAAATTCAGTGTATAATGCGTAATAGCATATTGTTTCAAAACAAATCCATATAACAAAACAACTGAAGAAAAGCGAGGGACCACAAGACACAGAGGTAAATTCAGTCTTTCTGTTTATGGAGAGTTCAGATATTCCAGCCAGCCAACACGTGTTTCGTCAAGGGGCACAAGAACCCCAGACTTCTTCAGGGCTGGTGAGAAAACATACATAGGGTACGTATCACGGAAAAGTACAATTGTGTTAAACTTCAAACAGGTACACCCTTACGTGTCCACAATACATGGTGGGGAAGGTCACCAGTTAAAATGTAATGGAACCCAAATAGAACTCCAAGTGTATTGGGTTGTGTTAGAAACCCAGTCTGAAAATTACAGTAAAGCTATAGGGAAGTTTGAAGAATCTTGACAAAAAAGGAGAAAAGTGTCCATCGTTAGGCATGCGTAAGGTTTCAAAACTATACAGTACGATTAAGCTGCGATGTGAGAATCGGACTACAAATATCAAGAAGTGTTGTTGTGATTTAAGCCTGTGTAGACCAGTTATATGTTAAGAAAAATTTGAAGAAGCACCCTATATCAATGTGCCTCTACGATAACTCACAAGGTAAAAGCGTTACAAGCCACTTGAAAGCCCCACATGGAAGAGTAAACGTGCGAGTGGTTTATCCAACCCCTACCTTCTCTAAGTATGGCGAATGTATCCGACCTGTAAGTACATGAGGAAACAAGAAGGGCATAAAACCACACATCTCACTAGGTATCAGATACCATTACTTAAAGACTGTATACCAATGTAACAAGAGTATATATCCTACAGCCAGGCTTACCTCAAACCTGGTGATAATTCCGACCCAGTAGGTCTTATCATTCATGCGGACCGGGAGTATTCAATGATGCAAGTGTAGGAAACAAATAATCCGAAACAATACGGCCGTCCAAGTAAAGCCGATTTGAATCTCCTCGACTCTGTAAAAAATATATGTACCCGATCAGTAATGAACTCGCTAACTAAGAAGTGAATCAAGACAAGTAAAACATGTAAACTAAAGGCTAAACCTTACCTAAGACGAGTACATCCAAAAGTCACAGCCTGATTATCTCCGCGTGTGGTTATGTGTGTGCACCGTGCGCATACCCGGAAGTGCTTATTATAGCGGAAGCCAGTATAAACACTAGAACGTGTAAACTGGGATTCGTTGTCAGTGCGCATGCGTGAAGTATAGTGCAACGCATCCCGATGATTGTCAAGAAGCATCAACTCCAAATTCAAATGTTAATAAAGTTATGACAAATGCGAAACGGTATAATACAAAACAGGAATATGCAAGGAGAGATAATACATCATGTAGTACAAAAGAAAAGCGGAACAAATAAGGTGACGTCATTAAAGTCATTAGAAAGCGGAACAGATAAGGTAACGTCATTGCAGTATAATTGCACTATATATAACACGTGAGCAGAGTAATCAAGTATGTACGAACACCTACGGGATATTACTGAAGGTCTACAATGTAGAGTACACAGTGAATCAGAGATATGAACAACACAAATACAAAATGCATCTTATACTTTTGTATTTGTGTTGTTCATATGTCTGCTTCACTGTGTACTCTACGTTGTAGACCTTCAGTAATTTCCCGTAGGTGTTCGTACATACTTGATGACTCTGCTCACGTGTTATATATAGTGCAATTATACTGCAATGACGTTACCTTATCTGTTCTGCTTTCTAATGACTTTAATGACGTCACCTTATTTGTTCCGCGGAGATAATCAGGCTGTGACTTTTGGATGTACTCGTCTTAGGTAAGGTTTAGCCTTTAGTTTACATGTTTTACTTGTCTTGATTCACTTCTTAGTTAGCGAGTTCATTACTGATCGGGTACATATATTTTTTACAGAGTCGAGGAGATTCAAATCGGCTTTACTTGGACGGCTGTATTGTTTCGGATTATTTGTTTCCTACACTTGCATCATTGAATACTCCCGATCCGCATTAATGATAAGACCTACTGGGTCGGAATTATCACCAGGTTTGAGGTAAGCCTGGCTGTGGGATATATACTCTTGTTACATTGGTATACAGTCTTTAAGTAATGGTATCTGATACCTAGTGAGATGTGTGGTTTTATGCCCTTCTGGTTTCCTCATGTACTTACAGGTCTGATACATTCGCCATACTTAGAGAAGGTAGGGGTTGGATAAAGCACTCGCACGTTTACTCTTCCATGTGGGGCTTTCAAGCGGCTTGTAACCCTTTCACCTTGTGAGTTATCGTAGAGGCACATTGATATAGGGTGCTTCTTCTCATTTTTCTTAACATATGACTGGTCTACACAGGCTTAAATCACAACGACACTTCTTGATATTTGTAGTCCGATTCTCACATCGCAGCTTAATCGTACTGTATAGTTTTGAAACCTTACGCATGCCTGACGATGGACACTTTTCTCCTTTTTTGTCAAGATTCTTCAAACTTCCCTATAGCTTTACTGTAATTTTCAGACTGAGTTTCTAACACAACCCAATACACTTGGAGTTCTATTTGGGCTCAATTACGTTTTAATTGGTGACCTTCCCCACCATGTATTGTGGACACGTAAGGGTGTACCTGTTTGAAGTTTAACACAATTGTACTTTTCTGTGATACGTACCCTATGTATGTTTTCTCACCAGCCTTGAAGAAGTCTGGGGTTCTTGTGCCCCTTGACGAAACACGTGTTGGCTGGCTGGAATATCTGAACTCTCCATAAACAGAAAGACTGAATTTACCTCTGTGTCTTGTGGTCCCTCGCTTTTCTTCAGTTGTTTTGTTATATGGATTTGTTTTGAAACAATATGCTATTACGCATTATACACTGAATTTAACATGTGCACAGTTTGTGTTCTGACAGGATTTCAGTATTTAGAATAAATTGCAAAGGTGCACCTCGTGTCTTTTTGCACGGGAACGGCTAGTCAGCATTTCATTATCAGCACTTTAATGGAAGTAAAGTTGAGATAAATCTAACATAGTATTCAGAAGTTGGTGCAAACTGCAGACATCACCAGTATTCCCACGATAAGTGCCCCAAAATTTAACACCATGGTGGACTACATCAAATAACAGTAATAAGAACAAGAAAGAGTCACACAGCAGTTAAGAGAACAACCAAAAACGTTATGATTTTTTTTTTCAAACTTTAGATTTTTTTTAAACATATATATGTAAACTATAAACTATTTTCAAACTTTTTTTTAATTAACATCTATATATGAACGATAAACTAATAAACCAATGTTATCAAAAATAATACAAAACAACAAGGCGGAACACTCCTGTGGGGACCGTGGATGTCGACGACAGACCCTGGAAAATAAAGCACAAAATAAGGATGTATGTAATGGGCATATCAAAGGAGAGAGACACAGAGAAACAGAGAAGGAAAAAAAAGCCAGAGAGAAAAAGAGAGGGAAGGAAAGAATGGGAGGGAGAAAGGGAGAAGGAAGAGAGAGAGTTAGAGAGATAGAAGGAAAAGAAGGAAGAGAGAGAGAGAGAGAGAGAGAGAGAGAGAGAGACAGACAGACTGCCGCCCCTGGGCATCCATGAGCAAATAATTACCTGATGCCACCGGAGTGTGCAGCAGTGGGCACTCCACGTGCCCGTCAAAACTACGCACATTCCAGATATGTCGCTGAGTCCTGAGTCATGAATGGTGACGACCACATCATCTTCTCCACGGCCCGGCAGATCTCACATATGTCGCTGAGTCCTGAGTCATCAGTGGCAGAGACCACATCAGCTTCTCCGCGGCCCAGCAGATTTCACACATGTCGCTGAGTCCTGAGTCATCAATGGCGGAGACCACATCAGCTTTTGGAGCCGCTAAGCCTGTGGAACTCATGTCCGTGCCATGTGGTGGTAGGCCCCTGATGGCCATATGAGCTTCGGGTAGCACTAACCCTGTGCACCTGAAGTCCGTGCCAAGGGGGTGGTAGGCCCCTGACAGCAATACAGATCAGGGTGCGCTAACCTTCTGCGCAACTTTTCAAAGACTCTTTATGGTTGAGACACGTGGAGCGTCCGCCATTTAGTCAGCACCGGCAATGAAGGATGTGACGTTGTCGATCTATTATATTTGCGTGGTCACATGGCCTGTGATGCATGTGCCGGATGGGTGTGGTGTGTGTGCAAACCTGCCCTCAGGGAGTGGCCGTGAGATGTTGAGAACTAGACCACTGACCTGCACACCCACAGCGAGTACGCCTGTGACAGGTAGCTATGTGGGGGCAACGTCGGAATGTCATCGTAGTGGCTTGGCGTGGCATATGACGGAACAGGGCAAGGATAGCTACAATGACGCAGACGGCTCGTAGTACTGTGTCTGTGAGACGAGCGTACGGCCCGCGGCTGTCCCTCTGCGAGCCTGGGTGCGAACTGTTCATAACTCACACTACATAAGCATTGAAAAACCATTTTGTGATTCAGTTCTTCAGCTGGCATTTGTCCGAGGCATTTGTGAAAACTTATCGGAGTTCTTTCTGTGATAGATACCCCTTTGATGCTGCCTCTCCCCACATCAGCAGGTAACGCACCCTCTTCCCACATTACCATCATACCCCCAACAACCTTCTTGGGCCTGGAAGTGTCCCTGTGCGGTTGGACAAAGAAGAATCTTAGTCATGTATAGATTTACATATAAAAAAAAAAATATTTAAAGAAAAGAACAACAAATAAGACTGAAGGGAGTCTGGTGCTGTGGTCACTGCCACGAAGTTGGGGTCACTGCCATTCAGGACTCAGGACACAGTTACATATGTGGGATCGGCTTGTGTTAAAGAGGGGTAGTGGGACTACGTGTCGCCGGCCTTGCATATCGAAATATGCCTCATTGATCTCAGGACACAGTTACACATGTGGGATCGGCTTGTGTTAAAGAGGGTTAGTGGCACCAGAAGCATTGAGACTGTATGAGCCTGTGATGATGCTTGGTGTGGACGGGCCGCACTGGGAGCAATGTGTCTTGGCTCCTGGACTGCGTCATGTGGAATCAGGACTCTATCTGAATTGTGAGGTCTGCTGACCATAGTGTAGGCCAGAGGTAGCGGTGAGCAAGGTCCCACAGCCACGTGCATACGTTGGTGGCCCCACCGGCCTGCGTAGTGCAGGTTCAGTGGCACCACCTGTCGCCGGCCTTCCATATGCAAATACCCCTCACTAATCGAAGGGAGTGTGGTGCTGTGGTCGCTGTCACGAAGTTCGGGTCACTGACGTTCAGGACTCAGGACACAGTTACACATGTGGGATCGGCTTGTGTTGAACAGTGTTAGTGGCACCACGTGCTGTTGGCCTTGCATATGGAAATATGCCTTACTGATCAGAGGGAGTCTGGTGCTGTGGTTGCTGCCACGGACTTGGGGTGACTGCTATTCAGGACTCAGGACACAGTTACACATGTGGGATCGGCTTGTGTTAAAGAGGGTTAGTGGGACTACGTGTCGCCGGCCTTGCATATCAAAATATGCCTCACTGATCGAAGGGAGTCTGGTTCTGTGGTCGCTACCATGGACTTGGGTTCACTGCCATTCAGGACTCAGGACACAGTTACACATGTGGGATCGGCTTGTGTTGGACAGTGTTAGTTGGCACCACGTGTCCAAAATTCAAATTGCGAGGTCTGCTGCCTGCAGTGTAGACTGCTGAGTGTTCGTTTGTACTTGAAAATGAATTTGGTGATTGTACTAAAGCTATAACTGATATAAAAAATGTTCAAGAAGAAAGGATACTAAAATGATATTATGTAGATTTGAGGCCTGTAATAGTTACTTGCCTAGTAGACTCTGTAGTTAATGAATGAAGAAATAATTTTCATTGTGAGCCCTACTGAATGCAGTGTAGGCGTATGATGAAAAGATGAAATAAGTATAGAATACACTGACGAAGTGTTGTATTTTCTGAGTACAATCTTGTTGTTAGAAATTAGCATTTTAAAATTGGGATTGAAAGCTGTACTGCCTGCAGTGTAGACTGCTGTTCCATGTTAGTTTGCATTTGAAGATTAATTTGGTCATTGTAGTAAAGCTATAACTGATATAAAAAAAAAGTTCTTGAAGCGAGGATACTAAAAGTGGAGAGGTGTGGTGCAGTGGCCAGGGTAGCTGACTTCAGAGCACAGGGTTCACGGTTTGATCCCCGGCTCTGGCAGCAGCTCAGCTCAGCACTGTGTGACTCTGGGCAATAGCTCACTTAATTTCCACTACGGCCCCCAGCACCTTGAGACCCGTAAGGGTGAGTAGCTGTGCTACATAAAAACGGACTTACAAAAGGATAATATGTAGGGTGTAGGACTGTGATAGTTACTTGCCTATTGGAGTCTGTAGTTGCATATGGAAATACCCCTCACTGATCAAAGGGAGTGTGGTGCTGTGGTCTCTGCCACGGACTTGGGGTGACTGCTATTCAGGACTCAGGACACAGTTACACATGTGGGATCGGCTTGTGTTAAAGAGGGTTAGTGGGACTACGTGTTGCCGGCCTTGCATATCGAAGTATGCCTCACTGATCGAAGGGATTGTGGTGCTTTGGTCGCAGCCACGGACTTGGGGTGACTGCCATTCAGGGCTCTGGACACAGTTACACATGTGGGATTGGCTTGTGTTGAACAGAGTTATTGGCACCACGTGTCGCCTCCGTTGCATATGGAAATATGCCTAACTAATCAGAGGGAGTATGCTGCTGTTGTCGCTGCCATGGACTTGGGGTCACTGCCATTCAGGACTCAGGACACAGTGTCAGAGCTCACCTTCACCTTCTCGCTGGTTACCATTGTCTTGCACAGGAACAGAAGTCGCTAGCTTCCCGACTCCCACTACTAATCACTCAGCCCCAAGAAATGTCTTTGGCTCTAACTGATCAGCAAGGGGGAAGGGGGAAATTGGATAAAATAATAAACGATAGAAGAGACTGGTTCTGGACCTTCTGGTTTTCCTATCTGGAATTCTTCTTCAGCTATCACTCTGCCTTCTGAAGACTCCTAAGGGTAACTAAGCACACAACAAATTATTATTCATTCTCTACTCTATTCTGTCTCTTTTCTTCTCTTCTCTTATGATTTTTCTACCTACCCAGAATCCTGAACTCTGTGCCTCTCTTCCTGTTCAACTCTGCCTTTTCTTCTTTCTTGTTATTGATGTCACTAATTATCTGTAAAACATATATCTTTTTATTATACCTATGTATTCTTTGTTTTTAAACATCTTCTAACTCTTTCTCTTTTAAACCTACCATTAATGTTTCTGTGTGTGGCCTTCTCTTTCTTCTCGTGATTTCTCTTCTTTCTTTTCTTGCCTCTTGCTATTCTAAAAACTGTTGTCTTCTAAATTAAGCCTTTTGTGCTTTTAACTTTTCCTGTTTGCTTCCTCTCCTTAGGTTAAGGGGGGAAAGGCTCCAGGACCGGACGGGGTCCCGGTAGATTTATATAAGTCCAACACTGACCTGTGGGCTCCCCTTCTACTCAGAGTACTGAATGCATCCAGCAAGACAGGACCGATGGACTCATGGTCTGAGTCCATATTGGTTCCAATATTCAAAAAAGGGGATCGCAACAATCCGACTTGTTACCGACCCATCTCTCTGCTTGATTCTCTCGGCAAAGTGGTGGGTCGTGTTTTACTTGACCGACTTCAGTGCTGGGCAGACCATAACAATATCATTTCAGACCTACAATATGGCTTTAGAAAGGGTCTGGGAACAATCGACCAGGTCCTGAATCTTGTATTGATTAGAGGAAAATATGTGAACGCAAAGGGAGGCAATTTCCACATGGCTTATGTCGATCTTTCCGCAGCGTTCGACTGCGTTTCTCACACAAAACTATGGTCAATCATGTTGGACATAGGGGTGGATAAGACCATAGTTAATTATATCCGAGAACTTTACTCTGGCGCCACTGCCAAAGTAAGATTCGGCACAGGGGGCCAACTTTCATCACCTTTTAAAGTGGAACGGGGAGTAAGACAGGGATGTGTCCTGGCACCCTTCCTCTTTACCATCTACACCAACGGCTTGGAGGCAGCCATGTTGGAGGGGAGCCAGGACCTACCCCTGGTCAAAAATCGACCAATCCCCGCATTACTATACGCCGATGATGCGGTAATTCTCGCCCGCACTCCACTTGAACTTCAACGCTCCCTGACCCGTTATCACAATTTCATGTCCAATCTCGATTTAAAAATCAATCCCCACAAAACTTTCATTATGTCCTCTGGTAAAACATCAATAAAGGACTCACGCATATACATTACCTCCACTAAGATAGAAATTACAACAACTTACCCCTACTTGGGAGTGGTGATAGATAATAAGGAGACCTGGAAAAGGGCAATTGAGTCGAGAAACCATCAGTTTTTAAAGGCCACCATGGCTCTAATGTCCTTTACCCAGAGACTCGGAAAGAGATCCCCGAAGGAAATCCTGGAAATTTATCGCCCAAAATGCATTTCAACTGCCATTTATGGTGCGGGTATCTGGGGTCATGCCCGAGTAGATTCCATCCAAAAAACAGAAAACTCCTTCTTGAGATATTTACTATCACTCCCTCAATCCTCATCTACCTACGCCTGCCACCAAGAACTTGGCATGCCATTCATAACCGATCTCATTCGTCTGCAACCAATCCTCCTCTGGCACCGTATCTGGACTTCAGACAAGACGTCACTAACCAAAGAAATCATTACTGACTGTCAAAAACTGGATCATTCTGAAAAAATTCCCTGGCTAAACTTTGTCCGCAATTTCCTTAATGACTTGGGTTACCCGAATTTCTCTTCCTCACCACACGATATGCTAATAATATCCCGCAAATCACTCAAAATGGAATGTCTAAAACACCTTGACAATCTCCGGTTAACAACAGAAGCCAACAAACCTTCCGTCCAGCACTCCCTACTAATCCAATCTTCTTTTAAAATTGAGCCTTATTTGTCCTCCTGCTTTCCAACTTACGACGTTTTCCTACTCACCAGATTCAGATTTAACAACTTCCACCGACTAATTACTTTTCCGAACCCAAATGACTGGTCAAAGGTTCTCTCCACATGTCCCTGCGACGATCTTTCTTTACAGTCCCTTTTACACGTTACTTTTTTTTGTAAATATTTTATTGAACCTAGAAAACGGTGGTTGAAACCTGTTCTGAAACAATTGTCAATGCGCAAATGTCGTCCAGCATTACTGGTCCTACAAATGTTAGAGTCTCCTGCAATTTGTTTTAATATTGCTATGTTTTTAAAATTTTGCCTAAGGCACAGATCAAATCTTTAAACATTAATTATTTAGTTTCTTTGATCATTAGCTGTATATCATCAAACCTCACAAAATACAAAAACTAATTTATATTATTACTTAAATTTTGCTGATAATTAGGTTTTCATTTACCCTCGAAATGTTCTGATGATCAACTATTCTTAATTTTAAAAGATTTTGAACTTGATCTTTCTGTATGTATTGTTATAACATGAATTTTTATTAACTAGCTAAAATTGCTGTATTTGTACCTTGCTTATATGGATGTGCTTTGCCTCCGAATAAAGCTTTTTTTTTTTTTTACTGCGGAGCTGCTATAACTCTGGTAAGTCTTTCTCCTTACTTTCCTAGTTAACTGTTGGTATTGTCTATTAATTGTTCCTTAGGAACTTTTTCTCAGTAAATCCTATAATGTTCTTCATTTTCTGTTACAGGACTCTGTATGCTGATCTCTGCTGACCTTGGTAAGTGTTATACTTATCGCGTCACCAAACACTGCTTACATTTTAATGTGAACGAATAATCTATCAGTAATTCACTTAGCTTTCTTCGGTTTTCTTTTCAGGCGCGGCTGAAGTCTTCACTCGTTTTTTCCCTGTAGAGACGAGGTGACTCCGTACTCGACTCCCGGTAAATAGCCCACTATGGACTCTAGCGGCTTTTCTGACCTCTTCGGTAAGTATCGGTTTCTTGACTCGGAACAACTCTCAAGTGTTACTCTGGAAAGCTTCTTACTCAAAATATTCACTTCAGAACTGGGAACACACTCGAACACGTCTTCTCTGAGGAAATGTCTTGGTGAAGTGCGCATTACTTCAGGCGTGCGCGCGTCACATCGTCTCTCTGGATTTGTAAACAACTAGACCGCAGACCCCAGCGCCTGAGCGGCCATCTTGGAATTGCGGGCATGCCACAAACTCAACCATTGAAGCCCATTCGAAACCGAAACTCCTATTGAACTAAGTTCCTTGCGCTTCGCTTTGGGACTCACATTATGGATCCTGAGAGTACCCCCCACCAAGGGTAGTCCTTCCACTCTGGGCTTGGTTGGATTGCGCTGATAAAAAAGTTTTATTAGCCTAGGAGCATGAACATCTGAATCTAATTCCCAAGACCGCTCCTCAGGACCGTAGCCTTTCCAATCTACCAAATATTACAGTTTACCTCTGACTAATTTTGAGTCCAGAATTTCTTTCACCTCAAACTCCACTCCTGTATCTAGCTGAATTGGGTTTGGAATCAATTCTTTTCTCAAATTAGGAACTGCCTTCTTCAAAAGGGAAACATGAAACACTGGGTGAATTTTGAATTGGGAGGGTAAAGTCAATTTATAGGTCACTGGACCGATCTGCTCGGGTAAGGGCCGATAAATCGTGGCTGAAATTTTCGGTTCCCTTTTAGCCTTAAATTTTTTGTATTCAACCAGACTTTATCTCCTATTCCTAGTGGAGGAGGTTTCTTTCTTTTCTTATCTGCGTACTTCTTATACTTTTCCTTAGCCTGTACTAGATTCTTTGATGCTATTTCATGTACTGAATTTAAATGAGCTACCAAATCCTTGACTGCTGGGACTGTGAGCTCTACATCTTGTACTGCTGAATTTGGATGTCTACCATAGTTTAAGTAGAACGGGGAATATCCAGTGGACACATTCTTCGCGTTATTATGAGCGAATTCTGCTGTCCACAAGTAGTCCGGCCATTCTCCCTCCTGTTTCAACAAGAACAACCGTAAATATTGCTCCAATTCCTGGTTCACCCTTTCCGTTTGTCCATCCGTCTCCGGATGGAAACTGGTGGAAAAACGAGTTTCTACTCCTAACCCTTTCATAAAAGCCTTCCAGAAATGCGAAACAAATTGGGTTCCCCGGTCTGATATTACGATCTTGGGTATTCCATGTAATCTGACAATCTGGGTACTAAAGTGCCTTGCTAACTGTTTTGCTGTAGGGATTCCCTTTAAGGCCAAGAAGTGTGTCATTTTCGTGTATGCATCTACTATTACTAGTATTGTATTTGTCCCTTGACAGGATGGTAAGTCTGTAATTAAGTCTAGGGTGATTGTATGCCAAGGATGAGGAGGAATGGGCAGGGGTTGCAACAGCCCTTGAGGAGCGTGCCGTTCTGATTTTCCCTGAGCGCATATCTCACAAGTCTTTACATATTGTTCTATGTATTTACTCATCTGTGGCCACCAATATTTTCTTTTAATTAGATCTGCTGTCTTGAACTCTCCCTTGTGGCCAGCCAACAGGTGATCATGGCATTCCTGCAAGGCTTGCTTCTGCAATGCTGTAGTCGGCAGATACAATGCACCTTCTTTAAATGGTAATTCATCTTGAATTTCTCTTCCAGGTTCTAGTTGCGCCCATTTCTGCATTTCTTCTGGGGTTAGAGCTTGGATTACTTTTTCCTTAAAGTTCAATATATCTGTGGCGCCTATAATCTTGGTATCCGGTATGATCACTTGAGCGCTTAGTGGACTTCTTTCTTCTCCGGTTCCCAACCTAGACAAAGCATCCGCCTTTCCATTCTGTGCACCCGGCCGATAAGTTATCACGAAATCGTAATCGGCAAAGTACAGTGACCAACGGAGTTGGCGAGGTGTCAAGGTTCTGGCTGACTTCAGGAATTTTAAGTTTCGATGGTCCGTGTAGACTGTTACAACGTGGTGGGCCCCCATTAGATAATGTCTCCACTCCTTGAAGGCGTCTTTTATTGCCAGCAACTCTTTTTCCGTAATCGTATAATTGATTTCCGCTGGTGTCAATTTCCTGGATCGATAAGCCACCGGGTGTAACTGGCCCGTTACCTTATTCCTTTGAGAAAGAACTCCACCAATCGCAAGATCCGAGGCATCTGTCTCGACATAAAAGGGCTCCATCGGATCGGCATGAAGGAGGATAGGCACAGTGGTGAACTCTATCTTCAAATCTTTAAAGGCTTGCTCTGCTTCCTCCGACCATTCGAATTGTGTCCCTTTATTCAGTAGTCGTGTCAAGGGTAGTATTCGTCGGGAAAATTCTCCAATAAATCTCTGATAGAAATTTGCGAACCCAATAAACGCTTGGACTTCTTTCACACAAGTGGGTGACTTCCATTCTTGTACGGCTTGAATCATCCGTTTGTCCATATGAATTCCTGCTGGCGAGATTACAAAGCCCAATAACTCTACCTGTGAAACTCCAAAAGCACATTTCTCCAACTTGACAAATAGTTTGTTCTCTCGCAGTTTTTGTAAAACTCCTCGAACCTGTGTTTGATGATCCTGCGTATCCTTTGAGTAGATTAGTATATCATCAATATACACAATTGCACATTGATCAATGAATTCACTGAGCACATCATTTATGAAGTGTTGAAACGCTGCAGGCGCATTACACAACCCATAGGGCATCACCTGGTATTCAAATAGGCCCAAGCGTGTCCTGAAGGCCGTCTTCCACTCGTCTCCCTCTCTCACTCGAATAAGGTGATAAGCTCCCCTTAAATCCAACTTCGTGAACATCTGTGCTCCTTTTATCTGGTCCAACAAGACGGAGATAAGGGGAAGAGGATACCTGTTCTTCTTTGTTATTCGATTTATGGCTCTATAATCAATGCATGGTCTCAACTCGCCCTGCTCCTTCTTAGGCACAAAAAATAGTGGTGAGGACACTGGCGATTGGGAAGGACGTATAAATCCATTGGCCAGTTACTTGTCAATATACTCCCTCAGGTGATGATTCTCTTGTTCCGTCAAGGCGTACACTCGACTGCAAGGCAAATTCGCACCTGGCTCCAAGTCTATTTTGCAATCGTAAACTCGATGAGGCGGCAGTTGCTCAGCTTCCTGTTCGTTGAAAATCGTCCTCAAAATCTTGATATTATTGTGGAATTGTTTGCGTATTTATTACGCACACGGAGACTCCAGCTGAACATAAGGCGTGAGCCGGGTTCTGTTTACTCATTGCCTCGTAAGCCCCAAAACAGTTCTCTCTACAATATGCTGAGTTCATTTCAATTGTTCTGTTGTTCCAATTGATTGAAGGATTGTGCTCTGTGAGCCAAGGAAGTCCCAATATGAGTTGGAATTGGGGGGCATCAATTAAATTAAAGTGTATAGCTTCTCTATGCCCATCTTCTCGAATCAGCTCTACTAACTCTGTGTGACTCGTGATTGGCCCTGAGGATAGATTGGTACCATCGATTGCTCGAACTGGTTCACTTCTAGCCTTGGCAATTGCTTGCAGCCCAATCTTAGCCGCGAATTTCAGATCGCAGAAATTACCTGTGGCTCCTGAGTCCACCATCACAGTCACTCCTTTCATTATTTTTTCACGAAATCGGATTGTCAAAGATAAAATCAAATAGGGCAAAGACGACTGTAATGTATTCGCCAGCTGATGTTCCTGAGGAGTTGATTTCTGATTCGCATCCACCTGCACAACTTCTTCTACAGGTGGTGCTGCGAGTTTTCCTTCGGCTTAAATGGACCCTTTGGCTTTCTTGGACAATTTCGCACAAAATGTCCATTAGATCCACAATACATACATAAGTTGTTGGCTCGTCCTTTTTCCTTCTCCTCCTTTGTGAGCGGTCCCGAATCATTCCTATTTGCATAGGTTCAGATCCTGTGGTTCCTTCTGTACTCCTTCCTGTTTCAGCCTTAGCTCGGTCGAATCGCGGAACCGTACTTCTGTACTCTCGTCTTCTCTCTCCCCTTCGCTCTCCCTGCCGGAAATCCAGTTCTAGCACTAGGTCTATCAGGGCGGAAATTTCAGTTGTACGATTCGGTATTTGAGCCAAACCATCTTTTAGTTCATCTCGCAGGCCTCGATAAAATATTGCTGTCCTCTTGTTCTCTGGCCAATCAGTCTCCATTACAAGTTTGTTGAATTGAGCTAGATAAGCCACTAAGTCTCTATTTCCCTGCTTCAATTCCAAGAGTTCGTTATCTACTGCTTGAGAGATCCGTCTTCGGTCAAAGATTCTCAGAAATTCTTTCTTGAACTCATCAAAATTCTGCAATAATGGATCATCTCGTGAGACTATCGGCATCGACCATGCCGCTGCATCTCCACTTAAATATGACAAAATGAAGGCTACCTTAGATTGCGCATCAGGAAAGATAGAAGGGCGACACAAGAAATGAAGTGAACATTGTGTAATAAACACCTGCGCCTTTTGTGGGTCCCCACTAAATCTCTCTGGCGCTGCCAACGGTATCACTGGCGATAAGGAATGGATTACTTGTGTTGTTAGCTTATTTGCATCTCGCATTGATGTGGTGGGACCATCCCTTCCAGTTGAATACGGTTGTCTTATCCTCTGTGCTAATTCTGCCGTCTCTTTCCTAGAATTCATGACCTCCTGCCTTAGACTTTGATTCTCTTCCTTAACTCCTACCAATTCCTTTTGTATCGCCTCTAGGACTGACCCTAAGGTCTGTAAATTTATTCCCTCAACCATTTCTTTTCTGTTCGGGTGCAAGATTAATATGTGGGCACTTCACTCTGTCAGAGCTCACCTTCAGCTTCTCGCTGGTTACCGTTGTCTTGCACAGGAACAGAAGTCGCTAGCTTCCCGACTCCCACTACTAATCACTCAGCCCCAAGAAATGTCTTTGGCTCTAACTGATCATCAAGGGGGAAGGGGGAAATTGGATAAAATAATAAACGTTAGAAGAGACTGGTTCTGGACCTTCTGGTTTTCCTATCTGGAATTCTTCTTCAGCTATCACTCTGCCTTCTGAAGACTCCTAAGGGTAACTAAGCACACAACAAATTATTATTCCTTCTCTACTCTATTCTGTCTCTTTTCTTCTCTTCTCTTATGATTTTTCTACCTACCCAGAATCCTGAACTCTGTGCCTCTCTTCCTGTTCAACTCTGCCTTTTCTTCTTTCTTGTTATTGATGTCACTAATTATCTGTAAAACATATATCTTTTTATTATACCTATTTATTCTTTGTTTTTAAACATCTTCTAACTCTTTCTCTTTTAAACCTACCATTAATGTTTCTGTGTGTGGCCTTCTCTTTCTTCTCGTGATTTCTCTTCTTTCTTTTCTTGCCTCTTGCTATTCTAAAAACTGTCGTCTTCTAAATTAAGCCTTTTGTACTTTTAACTTTTCCTGTTTGCTTCCTCTCCTTAGGTTACTGCGGAGCTGCTATAACTCTGGTAAGTCTTTCTCCTTACTTTCCTAGTTAACTGTTGGTATTGTCTATTAATTTTTCCTTAGGAACTTTTTCTCAGTAAATTCTATAATGTTCTTCATTTTCTGTTACAGGACTCTGTATGCTAATCTCTGCTGACCTTGGTAAGTGTTATACTTATTGCGTCACCAAACACTGCTTACATTTTAATGTGAACGAATAATCTATCAGTAAGTCACTTAGCTTTCTTCGGTTTTCTTTTCAGGTGCGGCTGAAGTCTTCACTCGTTTTTTCCCTGTAGAGACGAGGTGACTCCGTACTCGACTCCCGGTAAATAGCCCACTACGGACTCTTTTTTTTTTCTTTCTTCTTGGCGTAAATATAGTTTTATTCACATAGTAGTCATAACGCGTTTCGGACCGGAAAACCGGCCTTGATCACATGGATAGACAATGTTGCATTGACTTATTTTATACCACCTCCAAGTGTCACATGACTCCCCGCATAGACATGAAAGAAAGACTGGTCAAACCCAGGCTTCAATACATGTGAAAACATAGCAGCAATGCAAATTACATAATGTGATAGAGCATTCTAATGCCATCCGGCAATTAAAATACTGAATAAACAATAGGACTAAGAATATGATATGAACAAATACATTTCTAAGGAAACATCCCAAAATTATGGATTAAACATTTTGTACGCACTACTAGCATAAATGATGTGTGGCTTCAACGGAAGAAGGTAATGAATATTGTATACATCACAGTGTAATGATGGAGCCTGATGTCAGTATATCAATTTATACAGATTATTGTTATATGTAGTCAATAATCTCTTAGACTCACTATTAGCCTTAAATGCAACCTTTAACATTATCTGTTAAATACCACAGCCATAAGGCTAAAATGCAAAAAGAGATACCTCCTATCAATCCGCCGTGCATTCCTCGATTCTATGTTTTTTTTTTTTTAAATTCTTTTTATTTGCATTTTTTATCAACAAAAAACAATTCAAACCACTGCCGTGTATACATGACATGTTATGGACGATACAGCCTCCCACCAGCCCACCGCCAGCAATACGGTAGTTCCGCTCCCCCTCAAAATGTCCGACCAACATGCGCCTGACCCATCTATCTCCCCGCCCCCCCCTTTCGTACAGTCTCAGAAACCCTCTGTATAAACCAACGTGCCCCACATGCAACCCGATCCGCATCCATCTCCCATCAGTCTCAATAAATGCGCATTGAAATCACAGCGCTTGGAGCGTGGTCTGCGCCAACCAGTGTGTGAAGGGCTCCCAGATATCCCTCGGCCTGGACCGCATCGGCAGTAGCTCCCAATATAGCGCAAGTTGCGACTAGCAATATACTACGCTTTTCACCCAGTCTCTAATACTAGGCGCTGTAGCCACCCCCCCAGTGCATCGCAATTTGGCGTTTGGCCAGTAAAATGAGCATCGCTGGCAACTTCTGGTGCTTGGGTTTGACCATAGGTAAGATACCTAGCAGCGCAACCTGCGGTGTACACGGGATCAGCAGACCTGTGATTGTACCTACTATGTCCATCACTTTGACCCCGAAGGACGCCAGCGGGGGACAGTCCCACGCCATATGAATGAAAGTGGCCCCGCGTGCGTGACAGCGCCAGCAAGCATCTGAATCTCTCAAGCCCATGCGGTGTAGCCGGTGAGGGGTGCGATATACCATATGAATATATTTAAAATGTATCAGGCGAAGTCGGTAGTTGGGGGATAGGATCTCCAGGAGCCTACAACAGAGATCCCAGTGTTCATCCGAGATGTCGGCACCCAATTCCGCGGACCACAGCTCACGAGCCGCCGGGATCGCTACGGGATGGCTGTATTGCATACGTTGGTACAGTCTGGATATGAGCTTGCGTCCCGATTCCACCGCTAGCACGTTCTCAAGGGCAGGTAGATCCGGCGGAGGTGCCGGAAACGTAGGAAACAGTTTTTGACATGTGTGGCGCAGCTGGCAGTAAAGTAGTGTGTCCAGCAGTGTCGGAGCGTCCTCACCACACATCTGCTCCGGCGTGATGAAGGAATCTCCCGGAAATAGATCTCCCACTGTGCGAAGGCCGCGCGCTGCAGCCTGCTCCCCAGTGCGCATATTTCGCAGCGGGGACCACATTGGGTTATCCCGTAGCGGCATCGATCTGGCATATAGAAGGTCCAGTCCGGCCCTGCGCCTTAGCACATCCCAGGCCCATCTAAGTGCGTGCACCGGGTCTATGTCGGTGCTTCTCCGCTTGTGTGGCGCATAAACAGCCACGGCGAGCGGCAACGGTGCCGCTCTATCCGTCTCTATCGCCACATGCGGCTGGAACGGTGTTGGGTGTACCCAGTGGTGCAGAAACTGCGCCTGTGCACAGTAGGCATAAAGTGGGAAATCCGGTGCCGCCAAGCCTCCTTGCCGCTGCGGGAGAGTGAGGGTCTCCCATGCCACCCTCGGCTGCTTACCTCCCCACGCCAGCTCCACCATCTGCGAGCGCACTTGGCGCAAGAAACTGGCGGTCAGGGGCAGTGGGATGTTCCCAAAGAGATATAAGAACTACAGCCCAGTGCCCACCCATAATTCTCCGACCATATTTGCTGTATGTCCGTGCTGATCCAGACCCCCAGGTACCGCACCGGCCTGTCAGCCCACTTCAGCGGGCAATCCGGGGTAAAGCGAGGCGTCCCGGCCGTCAGAGGTAGAATAACCGACTTCTCCCAATTGATGGTTACGCCCGATAACAAGCCATACTCTATCAATTCTCCGGTCATGGGCGAGAGGTTTTCCTGCGGGTCGATTATATATAAAGTAATATCGTCCGCGTACAGGGAGACGGTCAGTGCCCTCGATGAAAAACCGATGCCCCTGTCTGCATGATGCTGTCTGATGCGGGCTGCCAAGGGTTCTGTAGCGATGGCGAATAGCAGGGGCGATAAGGGGCAGCCAATAAATGCCTCACTCATACCCATTCGCTGCAGCAAGGGAAATAGGAATCCCCATTCCAGGGAGTCGAACGCTTTTGTGGCGTCTAACAGCACCGCCACGGCCTTCACATGCGGGGCTAAATAGTGTAGCACACCAAATAAGGTTCGGAGGTTGTGAGAGGTAGAGCGGCCCGGCACAAAGCCCGACTGATCAGGTCGTATCATAAGGGGCAGCACCGGCTGTAACCGCGTTGCTAGCATTTTCGCGAAGATCTTTGCGTCAGTATTGATTAAGGATAGCGGCCTATAGGAGTCGCAGTGTTGTGCATCTTTATCCGGTTTCAAGAGGGCAATAATGACCGCCTCTCTCATCGACTCCGGGAGCACACCCGCCTCAACAGCCTCAGCATAAACTGCCAGTAGTCTGCGGGCCAGCAGTTCCGCATATTCCTTGTAGAATTGTGCCGGCAAGCCATCCGGTCCTGGCGCCTTGCCGGCTGCCAATGAGCCTATTGCATCCTTAACGTCTTCTACCTCGAAGGGGCGATCAAAGTACCCCTTTTGGTGTGCATTGAACCAAATGAGCTGGATCGTATCAAAGTAGCTTGACAGCTCCGCCAACGGTGGCGCACCCCGGGTACGGTACAAATCTTTATAAAAAGTCCGAAACGTATCTAGAATTTCTGGAGGAGTATACGCATGCCCGCACTCCGGTGTCGCCACTGAGGAGATGAAGGGGGATGGTCTCTGCGATCGCAGCAGGAGAGCGAGCGTTCTGCCCGGGCGGTCCCCCTCCCCATACCTGCGGGCCACAGCATGCTTGGTCAGAAACTTAAGCTCCCTATCCGCTTCTGCCTGGTACTCCGTGAGTTTGGTGCGTGTTTCCGCCAATGTTGTCGCCGATAGGTCCGAGCAGTACTGCACCTCCAGAGCATGCAGGCTGTCTTCCAACCGCTTTAGCGCTCCCCTTATGGACTTCAGCACTGTGGCCTGTCCCGCTATGCAGTGACCTCTGATCACCACCTTGAAAGCGTCCCACAGGGTACCCTCCTACGCGACAGAACCAGTGTTCTGCTCAAAATATTCCGTCACGTGTCGGTATATGTCTTCCCGAAACACCGGATCGGACAGGGCCTGTGCTGGCAAACCCCACGCGAAGGGCGTCACATATGGCTTTGGCACGCGGAGCAGCAGTTCCACTGGCGAGTGATCAGAGAGGGTGCGTGCCCTGTGTGTGACATCAGACACCCATGCATGCACCTGTGGGGTTAAAAGCCAAAAATCTAACCTGGACCATGCTCCTCTGTGTGGGGTGAAGCAGGTGCCTTCCCGCATCGCGGGGTGCAGTACGCGCCACGAGTCCAATAAATGATAGTCCGTCATGAGGCCACGGAGGAGATCAGCTACATGCAGGTGATGTACGCGCGCCGCCCCCTCCCTATCCAGGTCCTGCGAGATCACCGCATTAAAATCTCCGCCCCACATGCACGCACCCTCTCCCAGCGACTGCGCCTTGTGCCATACGTGCCGGAAAAAATCAGGGTCGTCCATGTTGGGGCCATATACGTTAACTAGTGTCATCTGCATGTGAAAAAGCTGCCCCTGCAAGATTATGTAGCGCCCCTCAGTGTCAGCATGCACCCTAAATGTTCACCAGGGTAGACCTCGCCAAATTAGAATAGCCACTCCCCGGGAGTAACTGGAACAGCCAGACGTGTGGATTTCGCCCCATCTAGCATGTCTAAGCTTCACCCCGGCTACCTGGGGCAAATGCAGATGTCAATCTGGTGTCGTGTCAGATATGCATGGGTCAATCTGATCTTGCGATGATCATTCAGCCCTCGAATATTCCATGTGAGACAATGCAACACGGTCAGGTATGTGTGCATTGGTGTATCCTACGCAGCAGTGAGGTCAGCAGTGGCAACGCGCTCGGGGCCCTCAGGGAAAACTCTAGCACAGCATGTCCCCCGAGCAATAATAACATGGCAGCGGCCAGTGGCAGGGCCACATCATCCTGTAGTGGTGCAGTAAAATAGTGCAGTGTAAGAAAACCAAGCAACATTAACCAAATCCCCCGTCCACCCACTCCAACCCCCCAATCAGGTTGAGATACTGTTCCCCCCCACCCAACCCAAGAACAACTTAGCATCAATGAAATTATGGGAATCATCCCTGCGAGGGCGTGGGGTCACCGGCATTCTCCCCTGTCTAAAAGGCGACAGGGTGGCCGAACAATTCCACCCTACTTACACATATATTGTCTGCCTGCGGCGGGGTAAGCCCAACATCGTCCCCTTCACAATTCTCTGCAAATGGTCAGGAGCAGTCCCCGAACCTATCACAACCGGCCCCCGCCGTTCCCCCCGGCAGCCCCCCGCATGTTATAGACTCAGAATCCCCCGAGTGCATCAACAAGTGGCATGCGGCAGAAGCAAACTGTCCGGTATATCAATATGTTCCAGTTCCACAAGAGCATAAAGTGATGGTCTATTTATTCAATATCACTTAGCTGGTCTTGCGGGGGAGTCCCCTGCCCGTCCCGCTTGTCTCGCAGTGTCCGCTCCGCCAGCCTCGCAAATTTGAGCGCCTCTGTCGCCGCCGTGAAGACCATCTGTTTCCCTCCATGGTGGACCCGCAACTTGGCAGGATATAGCATTGCATATTTTGTCCCCACTTTCTGGAAGATCCGCTCAGCCGGTAGGAATTCACGCCTGGCGGCCTGCACTGCCTGAGTGAAATCCGGAAATAAGGATATGGCCATATTTTGGAATGTAAGCTCACCCCGTTCACGTGCCAGCCATAGTATCATGTCACTGTCCCGATAGTTGAGGACTCGGGCAAGAATCGGGCGCGGCGGCGCTCCCGGCACCGGGCGCGGCCCCAACGTGCGATGCGCCCTCTCGACCAGGAACATGGCCGACAGGGCCTCCCCAAACAGGTCGCGGAACATGCCTTCAACGAAGTGCTCCATAGTGCCAATGTTTGTGGACTCCGCAATACCAAGAATTCTTACGTTATTTCTGCGGGAGCGGGCTTCCAAATCCTCGTTGCGTCCCTTTATCACCTCTAGGACCCTATCCATGCGTAGCAATTTCTCCTGGGTAGCACCGGTGCCCTCCTCACAGTCGGCTACCCGCGCCTCCACCGCCGCCAGTCGCTCCTCATGTTGATCTACCTTATGCGATATTCCGTCCAGTCTCCGGGCCATGGAGTCCAGCTTGCCGTCAATCTCCTTTAGGCAGCCCTTAAGCTCCCGAAACATACTCTTGATATCCTCGTCCTGCGTCGGCGCCAGCTGCATCTCAGGGACCACCGTCTGAGACGCTGGGACAGCTTCAGTGTCCTGGGCCATTTGCTTCCCAAACTGGAGCTTCCTCTGCTTTGCATCTGTCTTCCCCATGGCGCAGCGACGGAGCCACCACACCAGGGTTCCAGCATGGGGGGGAGGAGAGGGCCCAACGGGGTCGTCACCGGCCTCCGAACTCGGCCAAACTCACGGGTCTTCCAAGCTCAATCCACTGCCCCCCCGGTCGTCGGTCGTCTCCGCCACCCCCGCTGCCAGCGGGGACCTCCACGCGCAGCTAGGCCCAGCAGGTCTTCAGTGCTCACCAAGCGTGGGTCCGCGGCCGGGACAGGCCCCCCAGATGGACACACAGCAAGCGTCCAGCAGTTGGGGCGATCGTCCAGCAGGCACCCACTCCGCAGGTCACGGAGCCTTGCAGTCCAGTATTTAGGCACTGGCCGCAGGCAGGAGGCAGGCGCGCTTCACCCTCAGGGGAACCAGCGAAAGCATCAAGTCCGGCCCCGCACCCGTAATCTCCCGGGCAGCCCAGCCCGCACTTTCCCAGCTCTCAGAAGGCAGGGAAATCGTCACCGATCAGGCCCCTCCTCGGCCCGTTCAGGGCGTCAGCGGCCGCAGGGTTCGCTTCCCGCCGGCGGCCGCGGCAGTTCCACCTCGCGTTACGGCCATCAGGCCCTCGACCCGGGACTTGCGTAGCTGGGGTCGCCGGCCGGGAGTCAGGAGATCAGCCGCCAGGGCAGAAAGGAGACACCGCTCCGGATCACCGCATCCGATCTCGGACCGGAAGGCAGGAGTCGATTCCTCAACGTCTGGGCAGCCCCCGCCGCAGCTTTTTACGGTCAGGATGTAGGTATATTGCGGATGGGCTGACGGATTCGGCGTTCGGCCGGCAGAGCCCCGTTACACGGTGGCCATTTTGCAGCTCGGCTTGGCCACGCCCCCAGCCCACTACGGACTCTAGCGGCTTTTCTGACCTCTTCGGTAAGTATCGGTTTCTTGACTCGGAACAACTCTCAAGTGTTACTCTGGAAAGCTTCTTACTCAAAATATTCACTTCAGAACTGGGAACACACTCGAACACGTCTTCTCTGAGGAAATGTCTTGGTGAAGTGCGCATTACTTCAGGCGTGCGCGTGTCACATCGTCTCTCTGGATTTGTAAACGACTAGACCGCTGACCCCAGCGCCTGAGCGGCCATCTTGGAATTGCGGGCATGCCACAAACTCAACCATTGAAGCCCATTCGAAACCGAAACGCCTATTGAACTAAGTTCCTTGCGCTTCGCTGTGGGACTCACATTAGGGATCCTGACACACAGTTGCACATGTGGGATTGTTCGGCTTGTGTTGAACAGGGTTAGTGGTACCATGTTTCACCGCCATTGCATATGGAAATATGCCTCACTGATCGAAGGGAGTCTGGTGCTGTGGTTGTCTCACGGAGTTGGGGTCCCTGCCATTCAGGACTCAGGACACAGTTCCACATGTGGGATCAGCTTGTGTTGAAGACTGTTAGTGGCACCAGTCTTCCACAGTGAAGGCCAGAGGTAGCGGTGAGCAAGGGCCCACAGCCACCTGCATACGTTGGTGGCCATACCGGCCTGCATAGTGCAGGTTCAGTGGCACCACGTGTCGCCGGCCTTCCATATGGAAATACCCCTCACTGATCGAAGGGAGTCTTGTGCTGTGGTCGCTGCCATTCAGGACTCAGGAAGGACACAGTTACATGTGGGATCGGCTTGTGTTGAACAGGGTTAGTTGGCACCGCATGTCGCCGGTCTTCCACAGTGTAGGCCGGAGGCAGTGGTCAGCAAAGGCCCACAGGCAGGTGACGTTGACTTGAGCTGCACAGATTGGGAGCATTTGGTCTTCTTAACCCATTATAGTCTCTTACACAATTTGCGTCGCTACTAATCTTGAATTGTGAACCGCGTAACCCCAGTGTAGGGTGGAGGCAGCGGTCAGGATGGGTGCACAGCCACATGGTGTTGAGTTGAGCTGCACAGTTAGTGGCACATGGAGTACTCAGCATGTTCGCACCCTGCGATGATACGTGGTCCTTGCGTGCCACACTGGGAGCAATGTGTTTTGTCTAATGAATTCTGCCTTGATGAGGCCACGTGGCGATGACTTATGGTGCAGTGAGTTAGTAGCACATGAAGCACACAGCGTGTGCGCACCCTGTGATGATGCGTGTTCTGGGCGGGCCGCACTGGGAGCAATGTGTCTTGCGAACTGGACTGCGACATCTGCAATCGCCACTGCATCTGAATTGTGAGCCCTGCTGTCCGCAGTGTAGATCGAAGGCAGTAGTCAGTACAGACATAAGTCTGCGGTGCTGTGCCGCTGGGTTCGCAGGGGGCCTGTGTCGAGGAGGCCAGCAGTCATGGCGGCAGCCACGTGCCAGGGTGAGGGCTGCCGCTGTGACAGACTCGTTGATCTTCCCACAAGTGAACCACGCCTAGGGCCTGGCCTATGTATTCATTGGAGCAGCCCACTTCGCTTCCGCTTCCAGGGGGGACAACACAGCTACATGACCGAGATCTTCCCCACTGCCTGAGGTAACATGGTTTCGTCCACTGTGCATTACACTACAAGTATCAGTAGTATATCTCCTTTTTGGAGAGGTTTGTGCTTTGCATAGTGAGGTCTGTGCAGCACATCAGCGTTGCTCTTGACATTGTGTGCTTTATTGTTGATGGGTGACTTGCCTCCTTCATATATAGTTGGTTGCCACATCTCCCAACATTCAGCTATTGTGTGGCTGAGGGGCATGGCGTTTTGGGAAGGTCCGTTGTCCTGTTTTGCGCTGCCTCAGTGGTAGTAGGGGGGTGGTGCGGGGGGGAGGTTCTGGTGGTGGTGGCGGTGGGTGTTGTGGTCTTGTTGGGTGTCGGAGCTGCATGATCAGTAGCTCTATCACGTGTTGGTCTTTAGATGTGGCTGTGAGTTGGGTCCACTTCACGGAGTAGATAGTCGACCTCCTTACACCAGTTAAAGGTTGATGTTAATTTGTTACTGCTAACTCGGCTTATCACCTGCTTTTGGTATCGCATTGCAGATTTGGCTGGTCGTTGAAAATATGAGGAAGTGGTGTTTTCATGTTTATTTTTTGCACGGGAACGCCTACTTTGCATTTCATTAGCGTTAGTTGTGGCTCTCGTTTGTGGCAATTTTGTTGGCGTAAGGTATCGATGGAAGAGTGGTGAGATTTTCAGTTTTCACCAAGTTGAGAATGGGATGACAATTAAAAAACAAAAAAAAGATAGGTTTAATGAACATTATAGAAAATAGCATTTAAAAAACCTTTGAAATTCACTGAAAAAACCATAGGTTTCAGGCACGTTATAGTTAGTTGGACATTTCACTCATAGAAAACCATTGAAATTCCCATGTTATAGTTAGTTGAGCTAACTATAAGTCGCGCCCCCGCAATGTACTGCTGATGACGTCACATATTACATCATTCATGACATGTTCAGTGACATCACTGATGATATCACTGATGAGATCTCAAATGACATCACTGATGACATCACTGATGATATCATCCAGTGAATGTGTGTTTCTATAAAATGTAAATATGTTTTATATATATATGCCAAGGTGTATTGAAGAATGAATTGGTGTATAAGAGTCAGGATGGATGATTAAGTAGGTGTGTGACTGACTGTATAAGTGAGTGATTAATTGTGTCTTGCTTAATGCATGTGTTAGCGACTGATACAGACATTCACACAGTTTAGGTTGTCAGTTGGTGTGTAAGCAGTTCCATGGTTTGGTTAGCAACTAAATGAGGATCTATATGAGCTATTGATTGCTTGTCTGAGTACCTGTATGGGTGCCTGAGTGTCTGTGTGGGTTGGTGGGGGTGTGACTGTGCATAGATGTGTGAGTGGATAATTCACTAGGTATATGTGTTCAAGTCTGTATCTGTGAAGGTCTGTATGGCTGGGTGAGTGTGTGTATGAGTGTCTTGGTGAGTGAATGGATACCTCAGTGGTACATGTGTGAGTAACTCCATATGTGAAAGGCAGTATATATGAGTGTTGGACTGTATAAATGGCTATATGTGAGAGTGAGTGATTGTGAGAGTGTCTGTATGGATCAGTGTGTGCTTGTATTAGTTATTGTATTAGAGTGTAAGTATGTGTTAGTATCTGTTTAAATAAGTGATGTGGTATGTGTATAACTGTTCAGGTGAGTAAATGAAAGTGTGATTGATTATTTCCATTACTGACTAGGTGTGTGAATAACTCTATGAATGAGAGGCGGAGTGTGAGTGTCTGTATAGATATGTGACTGGATATGAAAATGCTGTATTGATGGCTGACTGCATGTATGAGTGAGTGTAGGGGTGAATGAATGGATGTGTGTGTAGACCTACAAATTAGTGAGTGGATATGTACTAACTGGTATTGGTGTTTTCATGGTTTCGAAAATTATAGTCTGTATTTTAGAGTGGGTGTATCAAGTGGTATATTAGGGTCTGATGAGGTGCATCAGATTTTGACGTGGATGATGTCATCCGTGATGTCATCAGTGATGTCATGTGTGATGTCATCAGTGATGTCATCAGTGATGTCGCTGACCATGTCATGAATTATGTAATATGTGACGTCATCAGCAGTGCATTGCGGGGGCGCGAGTTATAGTTAGCTCAACTAACTATAACAGGGGAATTTCTATGGTTTTCTATGAGTGAAATGTCCAACTAACTATAACATCCCTGAAACCTATGGTTTTTCAGTGAATTTCAAAGGTTTTTTAAATGCTAATTTCTAACTATAACGTGCCTGAAACCTATGTTTTTTTCAGTGAATTTCAAAGGTTTTTTAAATGCTAATTTCTAACTATAAAGTGCCTGAAACCTATGTTTTTTTTCAGTGAATTTCTAAGGTTTTTTTAAATGGTAATTTCTAACTATAACGTGCCTGAAACCTATGGTTTTTTCAGTGAATTTCAAAGGTTTTTTAAATGCTAATTTCTAATTATACCGTTCATTAAACCTATCTTTTTTTCTGTGTTTTTTAATTATCATCCCATTCTCAACTTGGTGAAAACTGCAAATCTCACCACTCTTCCATCGATACCTTACGCCAACAAAACCGCCACAAACGAGAGCCGCAACTAACGCTAAGAAAATGCAAAGCAGGCCTTCCCGTGCAAAAAAACCATGAAAACACCACTTCCCCATATTTTCAACGACCAGCCAAATCTGCAATGCGATACAAAAAGCAGGTGATAAGCCGAGTTAGCAGTAACAAATTAACATCAACCTTTAACTGGTGTATGGAGGTCAACTATCTACTCCGTGAATTGGACCCAACTCAAAGCCACATATAAAGACCAACACGTGATAGAGCTACTGATCATGCAGCTCCAACACCCAACAAGGCCACAACACCAGAACCTCTGCCCGCACCACCCCCCTACTATCACCGAGGCAGCGCAAAATAGGACAACAGACCTTCCCAAAATGCCATGCTCCTCAGCCACACAATAGCTGAATGTTGGGAGATGTGGCAACCACCTATATAAGAAGGAGGCAAATCACCCATCAAAAATAAAGCACACAATGCCAAGTGTAACGCTGATGTGCTGCCAGACCTCACTATGCAAAGCACAAACCTGTCCATGTGGAGATATACTATTGATACTTGTAGTGTAATGCACAGTGGACGCAACCATGTTACCTCACCCAGTGGGAAAGATCTCGGTCATGTAGCTGTGTTGTCCCCCCTGGAATGGGGGGGGGCAATTTATCTGGGCATATGCCAGACTGGAAGAGGTTTGAAGCCCGGGGACGCTGCCGATCAGGTAAGGTTATTTAAACTTGTATTTTTTTATGTATTTAATAGGGCGGGCGGGAGGCGGGATATGTGTAAGGGAACTATGCGGAGAGTGCGGAGATTGGTTCCATCTCCGTGCCTCCCCCCGTGGGTCCCTTAAACATATTACGCCCACCCTTAATCACAATTCAGATGGAGTGGCAATTGCAGATGACGCAGTCCAGTAGGCAAGACACATTGTTCCCAGTGTGGCTGCCCGGACCACACATCATCGCAGGCTGTGTACACGCTGAGTGCCAGAGGTACCACTAACTCAGTGCACCACAGGTCAACGCCACGTGGCCTTATTAAGGCAGAATGTATTAGACAAAAGACATTGCTACCAGTGCGGCCCGCCCAGACCACGCATCATCGCAAGAGTCCAGTAGGCAACTAACAACAGCGGCCCTGAAACCTACACAATATCCTTTCAGTATCCTTGCTTCAAGAACTTCTTTTATATCAGTTATAGCTTTACTACAATGACCAAATTCATCTTGCAGGTCCAAATGAACACTGAATGGCAGCCTACACTGCGGACAGCAGAGCTCATATTTCAAATTCAGTTTTGATTTATTAATTGCAGAGTGAACTGTACTCTATGTCCTCTGATTTTGTCAGTAGGAAGTGACAAAAAGCATTCCTTGATGTCTGAGCTGACTACTGCCTTCGATCTGCACTTTGGACAGCAGGGCTCACAATTCAGATCAAGTCGCAATTGCAGATGACGCAGTCCAGTAGGCAAGAGACATTGCTCCCAGTGCGGCCGGCCCGCACCACGCATCATCGCTGGCTGCACACATGCTGAATGCTTCTTATGCCCCTAACTCAGTGCAGCACAACTCATGCACCCTTTCTGATACAATATTTTGTGTATAATTTCACATCTGCTGTCCTACCTCAGTGTATCACAAGTCATGAACCCTTTATGATAGAATCTTTTCTGTATGATTTTATATCTGGTACCTGTCCCTTACTGCAGCACACATCATTGACCCTTTATGATTGAATCTCTGTGTCTGATCCAATGATTACTGTTGTACTTGTTGCCAGCAACAACCATTCCTGGAGGGTTGGCTTACAATCATCCCTCATGCCTCCATCACAGACGTCACTGGACATGTGACCCTGGTAATAAAAAGGAGTCGAGTGCACGTGCCCGTCCCCAGTTCCACTATCTATCTGTGTCCGTGTGTTCATTATGTATGCAACATGCTGCCCCTAGGCCCTACCACATTACATAGTGCTCTGAACAGTGTATGCAACCATCTTACCTTTGACAGTGGGGGAAAATGTTAGTTATGTAACTTTGTCTCAGTCATTGTACAAGTACGTACCTAGACACTGCATCATTAGAGTACTGCAAGCAGAGTGTATAGTGAATTTATAAGTGCGTGAGGATCATTGCAGTGATTGTATAAGTACATATGTTGGCTTTAGCGACAGGAAACTGCTGCTAAAGCGGCGATAAGTGGCTTGATAATATACCCTTGAGAATTCCCATAGAAGCCCAGGTTCTGGTGTGAAGGACATTAAACCTGGGCTTTTATGGGAATTCACAAGGGCATAATATCAAACCCCTTATCGCTGCTTTTGCAGCAGTTTCCTGCTGCTAAAGCGGCGATAATGTTATCGCTGTTCTTGATAATATGGCCCTGGGTGCGCAGCGGCTGTTAGACACCTCTGGGCAGTGGAAGTGGATGGGATGCAGCAGCCTGGGTGCGCAGAGCCAAAACAGAGAATTACGCATGTGCACTTGTATATAGTCTGCAATTACTAATTCTATACTATCTTTCAGATAACTAAACTTGAGGGTGCAGTATGTCCCGGCACGTGGTTGGAGACACACCGGTGAAACAAAGGTGAACTGCGAAGATTTTCTCCAATGTCAATAATCCCTCTCCATCTCTTCCTTTCTCTCTCTCTCACATTTTCTCTCTTTCTCTGTCTCTTCCGCTCTCATTCTTTCTTTCTCTCACTTCCTCTCTCTCTCTCTTCTTTCCTCTCTCTCACACTGTTTGTCTCTTTTCCTCTCTCTCACACTGTTTCTTTCTCTCTTCCTTGTATCTCACTCTTTCTTTCATTCTTTCTTAATATTTCTCTCTTCCTCTCTCTCACTCTTTGTCTCTCTCTCTTCCTCTCTCTCACTCTTTCTCCCTCTCTCTTCCTCTCTCTCTTCCTCTCTCTCATTGTTTCCCTCTTTCTCTCTTCCTCTTCCTCTCTCTCACTCTTTCTCTCCTCTCTTTCTCTCTCTGTCTTCCTCTCTCTCTCTCTTTCTCTCTCTCTTCTCTCTCACACTGTTTCTCTCTTCCTTGTATCTCTCTTTCTCTCTCTCTCACTCTTTCTCTCTTTCTTGTATCTCTCTTTCTCTCTCTCACTCTTTCTCTCTCTGTCTTTGTCTTACTCTTTCTTTCTGTCTTCCTCTCTCTCTTTCTCGTTCGCTCTCTCTCTTCCTCCCTCTCTCACTCTTTCTCTCTCTTCCTCTCTCTCACACTGTTTCACTCTTTCTATCTTCCTTGTATCTCACTCTCATTCTCTTTCTCTCTCCTTTGCTGGACGCATAACGCACCATCTTATTTTTCTTTTTGTCTTGCAGGCTGTGATTCACAAATTGTCGAGGGATGACACGCAATGGCTGTACATAGTTTTATTTGTTGTTGTTTTGTTTTAATATAATATTTTACACACATATTTGTATTTGTTGTTGTTTTGTTTTAATAAAATGTGTTATATGTAAATCGATACATGACTAGGATTCTTATTTGTCCAACCTCACAAGCATATTTTTATTAAAACTGCAAAACCAGCTGATTTGTTAGGCTCCACATTTAAAAACGTTCCTGTAACATTTGTTTGTGGGGGGTGAGCGGGGATGGCGGCCAAGTAGCTGCTGCTGGGGGATGGCGGAGTACTGTTGGGTGTCTGACCTGCATCATCGTTGCCTCCATTGCATCTCTTCTCAGAGACCTGTAAACCGGTGGCCTGGCTCGTAAAAGTGTGGGCCCTAGAAGTCGCACCGGAAGAGCTGCGAGCCCACCAGTGGGTTGCAGAGGGAGACTTGCGGGCCCAAGAAGGTTGTTGATGGTATGTTAGTGATGTGGGAAGAGGGTGCATTACCTGCTGATGTGGGGAGAGGCAGCGTGTAAGGGGTATCTCTCATAAACAGAGCTCCGGTATGTTTTCAGAAATGCCTCGGACAGATGCCAGCTGACGGACTAAATCACAAAATGGCAGAGGGATAACTGCGGCCCGTCCGCTTGACTCACAGAGAAAGAACTACGAGCAGTCCACTCCCAAAGGAACAGCAGCATAGTAGCTCGCAGAGGTACAGGCACAGCAGCGTACTAGCTCGCAAAGATAGACACCTGCGAGCAGACGGACTGGCTTCTAAAGGCATAACTCTGAAGTGGTGAGGTTGGGCACAGGGAGCATGAAAGGGTTATCTTCCTGCTAGTGTCCTGGAGTGGAAGTCATGCTGCCTGGCGCTCACCTGTTTCTCCTTTATTGTTAACCCCTTCGGTGCTCATGACGGAATGGTTCCGTCATGACCCACGGTTGAGCTGTGCTCATGACGGAACCATTCCGTCATGACCACACCCGCGCAAGATTCCGTCAGCACAGCGGCGGAATCTGCGCAGCATCGAAGGGGTTAATAAACCTTAAACCTTCACTGCGTCCAAATCATCATTACACAGAGCTCTGCTTTATTAAATTGCCCCTGGATCCTTTCGTTTGTATTTTCACTTGATGCGAGGAACAAGATGGCTGCTAACACTTCCTGGTTTCAAGTGTTAGCAACCAATCAGAGGACACTTCCTGCTTTGAAGAGTTAGCAGCCAATCAGAGGCAAGCTCGTGCTCGGGAGTAAGGCAACAACCAGATATATATACATTTTTCCCTTTAGTATCTCAAAAACTACGGAACGGATTTACACCATTTCAACAAACCCGTGCTTTCTGGACCAAGACCTTTCTTCCTGCCAATTTGGCGTAATTCCGTTCAGCAGTTTGACCTGTAGCCTTGTCTAAAGTTTCCTATGGAAAATCAATTGAGAAAACACGTTTTCAACCCCCCTTTTTTCTCAGCCCCCCCTTGACTAATCACCCCTAAACTTTCAGGATAGGAGCTGATCAAAAAAGAGAAACTTTTGGGAAAATGTTGTAAAGAATCGCCAAACGACGCCAAAGTTATAAGCAGATGGAGAGCTCCAGGAGGGGGGGCCACACAAACCCCCTCCCAACATGAGTGAAGCCCAGAGACTATGGGAACCCCAGCGGGCACCCACAGCCCCAGCAAGCCCCCTCTATTATTTTTTAAGAAATGCCCCCGGGACCTAGCCCACCCTGGAGTCTCATTAAAATAAAACACGGAAACCCGTGACCCCAGCGCGAATTACGCCGATTTTTTTAAAATAAATAAATACAAATTTTGGGGCCCTGGGCGTCCTTCTGGCACCCCCTGAACAGGCCTAGGGGATCAGGGTGTTTCTACTCTGCCCCCTTTTCTTGTTTTCTAACTTTGTCTCTCTGTTTTCTAGCGACTCACTTCTACATAGCCACAAGATGGCTGCCAACACTTCCTGGTTTAGAGTGTTGGCAGATAATCACAGTAAAGCGCATGCACAGGACTTAGGCTCCGCCCAGATATCAACACTTTTATTTTTCTAATTTCTCAGCAACTACTGAACGGATGTACACCATTTAAAAAAAAGGTCGCTTTCTGAACCAAGCACTACCTTTCTGCCAAATTTGGGGTAATTCCGTTCAGCAGTTCGGACTGTAGCTCATTGCAAAATTTCCTATGGAAATTGACATGGGGAAAACGCGTTTTGGGACCCCCTTTTTTCTCAGCCCCCGCTTGACGAATCACCCCCAAACATTCAACCTTTCAAGCTGACCTAAAAAGTGCAACTTTTTGGAAAATTTCATAAAGATTCGTTAAACTACGCCAAAGTTATTAGAAAATTAAAAAATGCTAGGTTGTAACTATAACTACCTACTGGTGACCGCCAGTAGGTAATATATATAATATATATATATATATAATACCTACTGGCGGTCGCCAGTAGGTAGTTATAGTTAGGACCTATTTTCCATAGGAAATCTGCAACATTCCATTCCCAATAAGTCTGGCGCCGGTTGACGAATCCTCGTGAAATTTTCCAAACTTTTGGCCAGCTCCGCTCCGCTCCTACCCTGAAAGTTTTGTGGTGATTCGTCAAGCGGGGGCCGAGAAAAAAGGGGGTCCCAAAACACGGTTTCCCCATGCAATTTACCATAGGATATGTTGTCGCAGCTACAGCCCGAACCGCTGTACGGAATGACACCAAATTTGGCAAAGAGGTAGTCCTCAGTTCAGACTCGTGCCTTTTGCATAAATGGTGTGAATCCGTTCAGTAGTTCCTGAGAAAATTAGAGTTAAAAGTACATAAAATCTATGGCCGCGGAGGATCCGCGGACTGTACACGCACCGTACGCGCACCCTCCCCGAACCGAGCGCGCACCCTCCCGATTGCGCGCTGAATGCTAATTGGCTGTCGAGTGTCTCTCTACATTCGAAACCAGGAACTGTTGGCGGCCATTTTCTGCCTCGGTAGAAGCGAGGCTGAAGATGCAAGAGGAATAAGTGTGTAAAACATATAAAGTGGGCAGAGTGGAAATACTCTGACCCTCTAGAGGTGCTTAGGGAGTCCCTGAAGGAGCCCCTGGGGCACCCTTTTTAAAAAAAAAAAACGGCGAAATGCGCGCACAGTGCGCGCATCCTGTCGCGTTGGGTACGCGGATCCACGGATTTTTTTAAAAAAAAGACAAGAAATCATTGGTTGTATGACTACTTTGTACACTGACGCAGACCCGGCAGCAAGAAGGCCCCATGGTTCACCGACGAACTCAAGAGCTCCAAGAAGAACTGCCGAGCCCTCGAGAAAGTCTGGAAAAGGGAACCGACACCGGACAACAGGACCTCCTACAAACTTGCCACCCGGAAACACCACCAGCTGATCCGCGCCGCCAAGAAAACAGCATTCAAGGACCGGTTGGACAACAACGCACACAACTGCAAGGAACTCTTCAACATCGTGAAAGAGCTTTCCAACCCCAGCGCAGGAAACAACGACATCACCCCATCGCAAGACCTCTGCAACTCCCTCGCCTCATACTTCCACAACAAGATCACGGACATACACAGCAGTTTCAACAACCAACCAACGCACACCATGACCGACCAACCACCCCCCCCCCACCACCACCCTCCACGCCTGGACCCCGATCAGCACCGAAGACACCATCCGCACGATGAACTCCATCCACTCCGGATCACCGACCGACCCCTGCCCTCACCACGTCTTCAACAGGGCCGACGCTGTCATCGCACCCCACCTGCAAGACATCATCAACACCTCCTTCGACACCGCCATCTTCCCTGAGAGCTGGAAACACGCCGAACTCAGCGCTCTACTCAAGAAACCAACAGCGGACCCCACCGACCTCAAGAATTACCGCCCCATCTCGCTTCTCCCGTTTCCAGCCAAAGTCATCGAGAAGACCGTCAACAAGCAGATGGCCGCCTTCCTCGAGACGAACGGATCCCTCGACCCCTCACAGTCCGACTTCCGAGCCAAACACAGCACCGAGTCCGCCCTCATCGCCGCCACCGATGACATCCGAGCCCTGATGGACAATGGAGAAACAGCGGCCCTCATCCTCCTAGACCTCTCCGCGGCTTTCGACACGGTCTGCCACCGCACCCTAGTACGGCGCCTAAGCAACATCGGAATCCAGGACAAGGCGCTGGAATGGATCATCTCCTTCCTCGACGGAAGAACACAGAGAGTCCGCCTACCACCGTACAAGTCAGAGGCCTCCGAAGTCATCTGCGGCGTCCCCCAAGGATCATCCCTGAGCCCCACCCTCTTCAACGTCTACATGAGCCCCCTCGCGGCCATCGTACGCAAACACCACCTCAGCATAATCTCCTACGCCGACGACACCCAGCTGATCCTCTCCCTGACCAACGACCCCACCGCCGCCAGAGCCAACCTGCACGAAGGGATGAAAGAGGTAGCTGAGTGGATGACGACCAGCCGCCTGAAACTGAACTCGGACAAGACGGAGGTCCTCATCCTGGGCTCCTCACCCTCCACCTGGGACGACTCCTGGTGGCCTCCCGCCCTGGGCACCGCACCCAAACCGACAGACCATGCACGAAACCTGGGCTTCATCCTGGACTCCTCCCTCTCCATGACCAGGCAAGTCAACACCGTCTCCTCGGCGTGCTTCAACATCCTACGCATGCTACGGAAGATCTTCTGGTGGATCCCCACAGAGACCAGGAAGACCGTCACCCAGGCCCTCGTCACCAGCCGACTGGACTACGGTAACGCCCTCTACGCCGGTACCACCGCCAAGCTCCAGAAGAGACTCCAGCGGATCCCAAACGCCTCAGCCAGACTCATCCTCGACATCCCACGATCCAGCCACATCTCCGGACACCTGAGAGACCTTCACTGGCTCCCCGTCAACAAGAGAATCACCTTCCGCCTCCTCACCCACGCACACAAAGCCCTACACGACCAAGGCCCGAGCTACCTCAACAGCCGAGTCAACTTCTACGCTCCCAGACGCCACCTCCGATCAGCCAACCACGCCCTCGCCGCCGTCCCCCGCATCCGAAGAGCGACTACAGGAGGAAGGTCCTTCTCCTACCTGGCCGCCAAGACCTGGAACTCCCTCCCGTCCGACCTGCGCCTGACCCAAGACCACCTCTCCTTCAGAAAGAAGCTGAAGACCTGGCTGTTCGAGCAGTAGCGGCACCCCCCCCCCCCAGCGCCTTGAGACCCTACGGGTATGTAGCGCGCTTTATAAGTGTCACTGATTGATTGATTGACTGAAAGGTAGGGTGTATATTTCTGTTTTTTAAAGGTATGATTCTTATTGGTTAACAAAAACAGATTGTAAGGAACATTATATATGATTAGCTGATATTTTGAAAAGTGAAGCACACTTGTGTAGGAACATTGTGTGCTGAACTTCTGACCTGTGTGCTTAGTGCAGTGTTCCATGACCTGTTTCTATGGTAACAGGCAGAAGGCTGATTGGGGGAAGGGTTGAAATGTCTTTCAGTTGGAAAGGGTTGAAATGTTTAACCAATAGAAATGTGTGTTTGCTTTTGAGTTTATGTGTGAAGGATTGTAATTTGATGTTTACATGTATATGTGTGGAAAATTAAAGGGAAACTTTTCCATTCTTTGTTTTTGCTGAGAGGTGCACAGTGCAGAGATTCTGTAAAAGAAAATATGGCGAGTGACTGATATACTTCTTAATCTACAAAAGAACTTGAAAGATGAGTTATTTAATTGTGAGGGGATGTATGTAGACTATTTTGATTTTAATCAGACTAATGTATTTCTCCTGCTAAAGTGTAGGGAGTACTTTTTTTCTCTACAATCTTATTGACAGTGTGTGTGCATGTAGAAACCATTCTGTGATAAGCATTTGTGTTTTTCATGTGTTTGCAGACAGATAACTGTGCTGTTTTTATATTTTGGTAGAATTAGAAACCAGTCATTGTTTATGAATTTGTGAAATGTTATGTTTCTATACTAAAATGTAGTACTACTTCTAGATGAAGTATTGTGTTTTGGTATAGTGCAAGGGATAGTGTTGTTTGTCTAGAATCACACAGTGAGTCTGTGTGCATTTGGGAACCACTGTGAGAGAAGCATTTGGTAACATCGTGTATTTGCTGACAGATAACTGTTTTAACCTGTCATGTTGTGAAGTTTTAGTAGCATTAGAAGACAGTTATGGCTTATGATTTGATTAAATGAGTCAGGCTTTGACAGAAAAGTGCAGTCCTGAAATATGTAGATTGTGTGCAGTTCCCTTACCACTTGCACTGTAGTGAAAGAGTTTTGGTAAACTCCTAGGGATAGTGGTGCTTGTCTAGAATCACAGTGTGAGTTAGTGTGTTTTTGGGATCAGTGTGAGAGAAGCATTTGGTGACATCATGTATTTGCTGCCAGATAACTTTTTAAAAACCTGTCATGTTGTGAAGTTTTACTAGCATTAGAATCCAGTCGTTGCTTATGCGTTGATTAAATGAGTCATGCTTTGACACTGATGTGCTGTACTTAAATATGTAGATTGTGTTCAGTACCATTAACTCTTCTAGACTAGTGAATGCGTTTTGGTAAACTCCTAGGATAGTGTTGATTGTCTAAAATCACACTGTGAGTCTGTGTGCATTTGGGTGAGGATTGTGAGAGAAGCATTTGGTAACATCGTGTATTTTCTGACAGATAACTGTTTTAAAACCGGTCATGTTGTCAAGTTTTAGTAGCATTAGAAGCCAGTCTTTGCTTATGCTTTGATTAAATGAGTCAAGCTTTGACACAAAAGTGCAGTCCTGAAATATGAAGATTGTGTGCAGTTCCCTTATCACTTCCACAGTAGTGAATGATTTTTGGTAAACTCCTAGGTATAGTGGTTGTTGTCTAGAATCACACTGTGAGTCTGTGTGCATTTGGGAAGACTGTGAGAGAAGCATTTGGTAACATCGTGTATTTTTTAGCAGATAACTCTTTTAAAACCTGTCATGTTGTCAAGTTTTAGTAGCATTAGAAGCTAGTCTTTGCTTATGCATTGATAAAATGAGTCAGGGTTTGACACTAAGGTGCAGTATCATGTACTATTCTGTTCACTGTGGCAGAACTGAAAATGTAAAAGTTTTACCTAAGCACTGTCCTGGAAGTAGTCTGATTATTTAGTCAGTTTCTAAGTACCAAATAGATTGCTTCAAATGTCTTTGCAGTATTAATGTAGTGTTCTAACATACTATACACTTGTCTTTTACACCTTCAATTCCCTAGTCAGTATCCATACATTTCCAGGAAACACCTTGTCACTTCCTTTGCAGTCCTCTAGAGACCCATTCAACACCATGTACTAATCCATTCACTGTGCCAAAACCCAACCACTTATAAATTCACCAAGACACTCTTTTTCCAGTACTCTAATGATTCAGTCACTGCCTAAGTATTCATGCACTGAGCCAGGTCTTAGCACATGGACTTCTTCAAACCCCTATCCACTATGCATGCAGTCCTCTAACCACCTACACACTTGTCTTTCACACCTTCAATTCCCCAGTCAGTATCCATTCTCTTCCAGAAAACACCCTGTCACTCCCGTTGCACTCCTCTAGTGACCCATTCAGCATCATGTACTAATCCATTCACTGCGCCAAACCCTAATAAATTCACCCAGGCATTCTCCTTGCAGTACTCTAATCATTCAGTCAGTACCCAAGTACTCATCCAGTGACCCAGGCCTTAGTATATGGACTGCTTCAAACCTCTATCCACTATGCATGCAGTCCTCTAACCACCTACACAATTGTCTTTCACACCTTCAATTCCCTAGTCAGTATCCATACACTTCCAGGAAACACCCTGTCACTCCCTTTGCAGTCTTCTAGTGACCCATTCAGCATCATGTACTAATCCATTCACTGTGCGAAAACTCAAACACTTATAAATTCACCAACATACTATCTTTGCAGTACTCTAATCATTCAGTCAGTGCCTAAGTATTCATGCACTGAACCAGGCCTTAGCACATGGACTGCTTCAAACCCCTATCCACTATGCATGCAGTCTTCTAACCACCTAGACACTTGTCTTTCACACTTTCAATTTCCTAGTCATTATCCATACAGTCCAGCAAACATCTTGTCACTGCCTTTGCACTCCTCTAGTGACCCATTCAGTACCAAGTACTAATCCATTCCCTGTGCGAAAAGCCTAGCACTTATAAATTCACCTAGGCACTCTCCTTGCTGTACTCTAATCATTCAGTCAGTTCCCAAGTAGTCATGCAGAGAGCCAGGCCTTAGCACATGGACTGCTTTAAATGCCTATGCAGTATGGATGCAGTCCTCTAATCACCTACACAATTGTGTTTCACACCTTCAATTCCCTAGTTAGTATTCATACTCTTCTAGCAAACACCCTGTCACTCACCCAGTGTGTCTCCTTATAGTACTGTAATCATTTAGTCAGTTAGCATGTAGAGTTTTAGTGAGGTAGGCTTTAGGGCATGAACTGCTTCAAAGTAGTATGCACTATGCATGTAGTGTTTTAACCATCGTCACACTTGTGGTTCAGGGACATAGTTTCTTAGTCAGTATTTATATAAAATGTGTTTGTACAGTAATGGAATAGTATAATTTTGAAAGTTATTAATATACATTTATTTGTCGTTCTTTTTTACAGATACAGAACAGGAGTGTTTCTCATCTGTTTGCACTCTTCTCGTGCAAGATTGTTCAGATGAAGGGTCCTTAGGTGTTTCATCATACTTGCCGTGCCGTGCGAGTATTTCTTGTAAGGATCCCCTCGTGACAGAACTCTTGTGCAAATCTTGCACGTGACCAAGGTGGCATTGGTCTTTGTTTGCCCCTTGGGAAAAGTAAAATATTTCCTCACCACTGAAGAAAAACGTTGTGGGCGGGGTGCCTTCCGGCGATAAGACACGTTAGCACCAGGGATTTTACACCTGCTTTCTACTGGTGTTAAGCAGGACAACTACCTGCACCATGAAAGGGAACACAGCCAAGAGCCACACCAGAACACCCACAGGTGCCATAGAGTCAGTGAGCATGATGCAGGGATACCCATGAGGGCCAGAAGACTCATCTCAACAACTTCAGGACCGCCAATGTCCTCCAAACCCACATCGTAGCAAGTGTGTCCCTGTGGTCATTGTCTTAGCATGATAGGCATGAGCCCTGCAACATCACAGTGTGCTGTCACCTCAGCGTTGGCAGTGAGCCTGGATGTGTAGCTACGCATGTATCCTCCTGCATGCATAACTGGCGTGTGCTGGTCTGGGGTTCACAGGTCAGTGCAGGGGTGTGCCTATCCGGCAAGGGGAACGGGGTGTCTCGGACATGTCCGTGTAGAGGAAGTGCGGTAAGTGTGTCTCTGTGTTCTGGTGTGGCCTGCTACAAGAGCCGCAGCAGTCGATGTTGTAAAGTGGCATGCACCACCTCCAAACGGCACTGTGATGGTGTAGTTGGAATGTAGCAGGACATGCGCAAATAGGCATTACAATGGTGTGCCGTACGAGTGCACGAGATACAACAGCGCACCGTACAAAAGAGTGGGGGCTCGTGGGAGGGAGGAGCAGCTGTTTGGCAACATAACACACAGTGAACTTGACCATGTGCCACATGCTGGGCATCTCATCCATGATGACCACGGTCACAGACATCCCACAACACCAACGACTGGCCTTTGTATACATCCTGTATGAATGCAGAGTGGTTTACACTTCTATGCTCGTTCAGTGGTGTGATGTTGGCGGGTTGTGTGACTTGTGCTCCTTGTTGGTGTGTTTCATTTTGGCCATTGTTAGTCTATATGTGTGTTGTACTTAATTGTGCATGTGTGCCATTCTGCCCATCTCCCCCCCTCCCCCCACTCCCTGCTTCTTCCTCTTCCTGGTGCTTTTGTGTCTATAATTTTGTTGCTCCACACATAAATACATGTAAAGAATAAATTAGAATAGTTCCTTGATTCTTTTAGGTTTCAAAACTTCTCTATTGGTTTATTTTTAATTTTCCATATGAACCGTTTTTTTAATATTCAACAACACATAGAAGTCAGAAGTGCAACGTATTCTATCAGCACACTTTCTAGAACATTCTACAACACGTGCAGGTTAAAAGTTCATCAATTTTTTTAAACTTAACAATATTTTTTTGCAACATTTTCTTGAACATTTAACGACACGTGCAGGTTAAAAGTTCACGATTGTTTTAAGTTCGAACAATGCCTTCCAAATGCAAGTAGCAGGTGTGGTTGAGCTGAGCAAATTTTATCCTATGATATGTACTCCACGTTGAAACTGCTTTTTCTTAACCAATCACAAAGATGCTTTTCCACAAAACTAATGTGTACCCTACTTTAAAAAAAATAAATTTAGAGATAAGTTATAGATAGGAATTAGCATTTAAAAAACCTTTGACATTCACTGAAAAAAAAATAGGTTTCAGGCACGTTATAGTTAGGAATTAGCATTTAAAAAACCTTAGAAATTCACTGAAAAAACCATAGGTTTCAGGGGCGTTATAGTTAGCTGGACATTTCCCTCGTACAAAACCCTAGAAATTCCCCTGTTATAGTTAGTTCAGCTAACTATAACTCGCGCCCCCGCAATGCACTGCTGATGACGTCACATATTACATCACTCATGACATGGTCAGTGACATCACTGATGACATCACTGATGACATCTCAAATGACATCACTGATGACATCATCCATTGAGTATGTGTTTCTGAACAGTTTTAATATGTTTAATATATATAGGGAAAGGCCTGTTGAAGAATAAGTGGGTGTACAAGTGTGTGAATGGATGATTTTCTAGGTACGTAACGGACTCTATAAGTGAGTCATTAAATGTATCTTACTGCAGACTAGTGACTAAACTGTGTGAATGTCTGTATGTGTCTGTGTGTTGGTGTATAAGTGGCTGCATGGTTTTGTGAATAGCTATATGAGTGTCTATATGGGTTATTGATTGGTTGTCTGAGTATCTGTATGGGTGCCTGAGTGTTTGTGTGGGTAGGGTGTGTGTGACTCTGTGACTAGATGTGTGAGTGGGTGATTCAGTGGGTGCATGGTTTTAAGGGTGCATCTGTGATGGACTGTATGGTTGGGTGACTGTATGTAAGGGTGTGTTAGTGATTGAATGTATATCTCAGTTGTACATGTGTCAGTAACTACATATGTGAAACGCAGTGTATATGTGTGTAAGAGTATATAACTATCTATATGTGAGAGTGTGTGATTTTGGGAGTGGCTGTATGCGCCATAGTGCAAGGATATCTGTGTCATGTGCTGTTTGTTTTTCTGCAGGAAGACACAGAATGTGTTAGTATTTTTATGAGTAAGTGAACTTGAGTGTGTTTAACTGTGTAGGTGAGTAAACTGGACTGTGATTAATTATTTGCATGACTGACTAGATGTGTCAGTACCTCAATGGATGATTGGCGGTGTGTGAGTGTCTATATAGGTGTATAAATGCACAGAGTGACTGTAAGTATGAGTGACTGTACAGGTGAGTGAGTGGACATGTTTGTAGACCTAAAAGTCAATGAGTGGGTGTGTAGTTATTGGTATTGGAGTATCTATGGTTGAAAAAATGGCCGTTTGAAATTTTGAGTCGGTGTATCAAAGGTTATATTAGGGTGTGAGAAGGTGCACTAATTTGTCACATGGATGACGTCATCAGTGATGTCATTTGAGATGTCATCAGTGATGTCATCAGTGATGTAACTGACCATTTCATGAGCGATGTAATATGTGACATCATCAGCAGTGCATTGCGGGGTCACGAGTTATAGTTAGCTGAACTAACTATAACAGGGGAATTTCTAGGGTTTTGTACGAGGGAAATGTCCAGCTAACTATAACGCCCCTGAAACCTATGTTTTTTTCAGTGAATTTCTAAGGTTTTTTAAATGCTAATTCCTAACTATAACGTGCCTGAAACCTATGGTTTTTTCAGTGAATTTATATATATCGATATATATATATATAGTGCAATAAATAAAGGATTACTGAACACACACACACGTTATGTTATTTAAATTTATATCGGGCGCAACAGCTGCCCAAAAAGGGTTTCCCGGCGCCAAGCCAGAGAATGAGCAGGAAAGGAATTACTGATTAAATAACCAGGTTTTAAGTAACTGACGAAAGTGCGAGTAACTGGTTTCATTCCGGAGTGGTAGAGTTAGAGGAAGAACATTCCACAGAGAGGGGCCCAGGTAAGCAAAGGAGCGACCACCCATACGGGACAGCCTATTCTTAGGCACCATGAATTTAGCCTGGGTGGTGGAGCAAAGAGCGCGTGATGGCAAATAGGGTTTGACTAGATTTTGCAAATACTGAGGAGCCGTACCCTGCTTGACCCTGAACATGTAGCTCAGAGCTTTAAACTTGATCCGGCTCTCAACTCTCAGCCAGTGAAGGTCTCTCAGAGAGCCCGAGATGGAGGCCACTCTAGGAACCTGACAAAGCAATCTTGCAGCAGAATTCTGCACCAGCTGCAGCTTGCGTGTCACGTCTTTACTGGCTCCTAAGTAGAGAATGTTACTGTAGTCCAGTCTAGACGTTACCAGTGCCTGGACTACGGTTCTCTGGGTGGAGCTTGGCAACATCCAAACAATTTTCTTCAACCATTTCAAGATGGTGAAGCAGGTTGCAGCCACCTCCACAGCTTGTTGACGCATAGATAGTAAGTCTTCAATGATAAAGCCAATGTTCCGGACGTGAAGAGACGGGCGAGGTAAAGCATCCATTTCTGCCGGTCAATGGAGAGGTCCCCGGAGAGCTTTGTTTTTTCCCAAGATCAGGACCTCAGTTTTTTCACCATTTAGTTTAAGAAAATTGGCCTGCATCCAGGATGCAATTTTGCTCAGCCCAGACCGGAGAACAGATGGTTCCGCCTCCTTACCCGCAGACAGAAAATAATCTGAGTGTCATTGGCGTAAGAGAATAATGACAACCCAGCGTCCTCTGCAATCGCTGCCAGGGGTCTGACATAGATGTTGAATAATAAGGGACTGCACTACACTTAATTCTGCATCTCTGTACCATGCCCCATGATGCCATTTATATTATTTATGTTATATTAAGTTTGGAGTTAATTATGGTACATCTTTGTTTACATTATCTACTGGCGGTCACCAGTAGATAGTTATAGTTAGGACCGAGTTTCCATAGGAAATCTCAAAATTCTATTTTGAATAACTTTGGCGCCGGTTGACGAATCCTCGCAAAATTTTCAAAACTAATGGGGCGCTCCGCTCAGCTCCTACCCTGAAAGTCTCGGGGTGATTCGTCAAGCAGGGGCTGAGAAAAAAGGGGGTCCCAAAACACGTTTTCCCCATGCATTTTCCCATAGGACCTTTAGTCGAAGGTACAGCCCGAACGGCTGAACAGAATTACTTGAAATTTGGCAAAGAGGTAGTCCTCAGGTCAGGCATGTGCCTTTTGCATATATGGTGTCAATCTGTTCAGTAGTTCCTGAGAAAATTGCAGTTAAAAGTACATAAATATCTATAGCCGCGCACCGTGCGCGCACCGTGCGTGCACGGTGCCGTGCGCGAGCGTAATTCTGATTGGTGGTTACATGTCAGTCAACATTCGAATCGGTCGAAATCAGGAAGTGTCGGCCGCCATTTTGTGTGTCGTGTGTGTGACAGGGAAAAAGAAAGGTGGAGAACGTATAAAGGGGGCAGGGTAGAGAGTTCCTGACCCAATAGCATTTGTCAGGGGAAAATTACGGCGTGCGCGCACGGTGCGCGCACCCCTAGCCGCCATTTTGAGTTTTAGAGGCAGAAGAGAGTTAAAAACACAAGTGGAGAACATTAAAAGGGGGCAGGGTAGAGATACATATATATTTATCTTTCTGATATTTTTGAATTCAATAATTTGGTCATAATATTTTCGAGTTTCCCTGGAGGCGTCAATGATAAATCAATTCTCATTATTGGAGATGTTGCAAATTGGGATTGAAATGAGGGAAGAAGAGGTGTACCTTATATAGATGTTCTCAGAACCATAAGCTGAGTCTAACCCCAAAGTAGAAATGAGCGAGTTTAAGGAATCCAAAGCATTTGTGATTCTGGTACAGCTAGTTTAGTACCATCAATGTCTATGAAACCCCAGCTTTCAGCAAGTGCCATATCATTTAGATTCACAATGGGCACCAATCCCACCATCAAGGAATACATCTCCAAGAAAATTCAAACTGACCTGGTACCAGCCTTTCTACTAAAGAAATTGAAAATTCCTACCGGAGAGTAACTTCAGAATTATGTTTAAACCCTCACTCACATCTGGATGGTGGTAATTCTCTACTACACGGCCTCCCAAATTCCACTCTAGGCCTTCTTAAGGTCATCCTACATGCCTCACCACGGGCCTGAACAAATATGATCAGAGGAGTGACAAAGAGGAATCAGATGAGGAGTGGAGCGAAGATTGGTGGACCACAGCAGGTACATTCATTTGTTCCCCACCACAGTCTCAGCTGTGGCTAAGCAATGTACATCACAGTTGAGGAACCCAGTCTCCATAAAATGTTGACAAAGAAGACGTTTTCCAGGATAAAGGTTGCAATAACTATTCTTGGGGGTGAACCTGGATCCCATACCTATCCAATCCCCCTTAATAAGAATATTATCCGCACCACTGACCTCCTATATAGTCTGCTTGTTCCACCACAAGGCCATGTAAGAACCGACACCCTACATGTTTTTTTTTATTTTCCTAATCCACACTTATGTCACACTCTTACCTCCTCCCCTCCACAGAGAGGAAAATATTTCATGATTCCCATGCACACACATTTTTCAAGAACAAATGTTTTTTATATTTATTAATAAGATATTGTTTATGCTTTTATTTGTTTGAAACAATCCACATTTCAAGTTGATTGTCAGTGTCTGCTGGAGAAGAAGAACCATCTAGAGTGGAAGGATGACAAACAGATCACAAGCCTAAATGCATCCCGACAGTATACGCCATTATGCTATACTATGTGTCTATGATACAGTCACAGTCTAGTGCTTTGTATGATTTAATTTTATATTAATCAACACTAACCTAGGTGGATCTTTATCATATATGTTCATGTTACCTATGACCAGTGCATACTTACACTGGTATTCCATAGGCCTATGTTTAGAATCTTAACATGATCTTAAATTTTAGAAGCTCCTCTGTTGTTTGCCCATCCCTCAACTGCCACCATCTCCTCTTCTGCTCCAGCCAGTGCACTGAGATGTGGATTAGCAGCAGACCAAGGACGGATGGCAGACAGTCATTTATAATACTTAACACCATATTTCTCCCTAGAAGGTGGTAGGTTTATTTAAAAACAACGTGATACTCTCTTCACACCTCTTAAACTGCATGTATTGTTTGTTATTTTTGAAGTATAACGTTATTTAGTTAAGCTTTATTGTATACTATTACTAAATATGTCCTTCCTGTTATCAGTTGTTTTGGTAAGTATAGACATGTTTCCATAAGTATCCTCTCTTGCCATCCATTTAAACATTACTAAGATGTGATTATTTGTTTATGTTCTACTACCTTAATATAGTTTGTGTGTGTATCTTATTGTTTCTACTAATATAAAAATCATCCCACTAGCATTGATCCATTAGACCTTTTTAAGCTTCTTTAAGGCAAGGTTATGACTGACAGTTTATTGTAAGCTGATACTCAATATGTACATTAATATTACATTTATAGAGTGAATTCTGTCTACATAACTTTCATTGTTTATAAGGGCCCCTGGTGTCCACACTGTGGTCAATCCGTCAGACATCAGGGGGCATCCTCTGAGTAGCAATTTGACCCTCCTGCATCTAGCTGTCAAGCAAAGCTAGGAGATCATTACATATACTACTACATTAATCTACCCAAATCAATTTTGAGTCCTTTGATTTCTCCACACAATAGCTTTATACTGATCAGCTCTATACAAAATAGCTCTATATGGGTTTATTTGACTGCCTTAGTATATGGCTTGTTTACATAAGTGTGTACACACTTGGAATGTTGGTAGACCAATCAATTTACATGGAGGAAAGGGAAACAAACATATAATAAATGATCACAATTGTCCTACATAAGAAGTCCAAATCATAGTTTGAAAGTCCCAAACAAAGTGAATTGATGAAAGCAAAGTCAAAGGTCCTACTGAAAAGAATAGTAATTCCCTCAAACAAGATGAAGGTTCAGAGTTACTGTTGTCTCTTGGCGGTAAATGTTCTTCGCCATCCCCAGGCTCTGATTACGCAAGACAAATTTTGTCCTCTGACACACAGAGGTGGGTTGGCTATGCAGAACAGGACACGGGGTAGAGGAAAAATCAACTTGCACAAACAAACAGGAGACATGACAAAAGCAGAAGAGGAGGGATGAAAAGGGAAATAAAACACTATGACTGCTATCAGAGAGAGCAGGAAGGAACATAATTCCAGATGCCAGTCAGCTAGCATCTCTCCTATCATCTACTTCACATCCAAGACATTGCCAGCTGACTAGCACTCACTTCCCTTATGGCGTTCTTGAAAATACCCATAGTAACATAATCTTGGGCTGGGAGAGGCCAATATGTGATGGTTCTGGGGTGTCTGAGGTGAATTGCTCCATTGTTCCAGGTAGGCACATGTAGAAGGAGGAGGTGAAGCAGGGCATCTAGTTGGAATTCTCATTGTCTTTAGTTTCTCTGGGATGTTGAGGAAATGGCTATTGTACCAGGTGGCAGTGGGGCCTGCTCCAGGGACACCATAGATGCATCTTCTTCAAATCCAGGAGGAGTCCTCTGACTTCTCCTGGCATTTGGTTCTCAACTGTACAACCCCATGAGGCGCTTCTACAACCTCCTGCCTTGAGTCGTTTTGATTGAGACTGAGTGACTCTCCAGGCGGTATAACCCTGCTGGGAGAAGATCCCTCCTCCTCACTGGTGGAACCTAATGGATGGGCCTGTCTAGCAGCTGAGATCCTTGTTGATATTCGGTCCAGTCCTGCTCATCTCTTGCTTCATCAGCAGAGCTGAAAAGAAACGATGAGCACATTTTGGCCAGTACTTCAGGTACATTAATCTAGTTTTACTTTTTACCAAAAATCGAACATTACATATGACAAATATTGACATTGTCAAGTTTTCTAGTTTATTTTGCCTGGCAACTTTGGCATTTATACCTTTCACTTTGAACAGTGGTTGTTTAAAGGGTAAAATTGGTAACCAACATTAAACTTGATACAAAATTTCAGATCAGCACAACAGTGCAGTGCACAACAGTGCAGGGTGCATTAATTAGAATGGAGCCATGTGGGCATGATTTTCTCATGACAGCTGTAGGACCTGGCCCTCTCTGCAGGGTCAACCCCAAGTTTTTTGCCTTCCTCCTCTATTTTGTCTGACCTCGTTTTTGCTGGTCTTAGGACTCTGAGCGCTTTACCACTGTAACTAGAGCTATAGTGCATGTGCTTTCTCCTCTAAACATGGTAATATTGGCTCATACCTACATATGGCGTATTTAATTTTCTTAGACATCCCTAAAAGAGTGGTACTATAAGTGCCCAGGGCATGTAAATTAAATTCTACTTGTGGGCTTTTATCTCTGATTGTGTCCCTCGCTGTAGTAGCCCTTTAAACATGTCTCAGGCATGCATTGCAGAGCCTGTGTGTGCAGTTTAACCTGCCATTCCGACCTGGCAAAATAATCCCAAACCTTCCTTTTTTAAAACAGATATGTCACCCCTTGTGTAGGCCCTGCACAGCCAAGAGGGCCAGGTGCAAAGTATGTAAATAATTTTACATAAATACATACAGTTTTAAGTTGTACATGTCCTGGTAGTGAAAAACTCTTACATCAGTTTTTCACTACTGTAAGGCCTATCTCTCCCTTAGGATAATGTTGGGATAACCTTATTACATTTTACAAGTCTAATTTCCAAATGAGAATATATAACTGGTTCAAATTTGGTGTCTCAGAAATCCTAATTTAAAATCCTAATTTATGGTGAAGTCAGATTTTAAATTACAATTCTGAAAATGCCACTTTTATAACGTTGGCATTTTCTTGCCTTTGCTATTTGATGCCTGCAGCCTGTCTCTGGTCACATGACTGGGTGTTGTTGGCAGTTGGACTTTTGTGCATTTTGCTTAGACAGCCACATACAATGGGAGCTTAGATGTGACAGGGTAGGCCATCATTGTCAGGATTGGGGGAGATCTGGACCCAGCCTCACTAACACCTGAATAGGCTGTGTGCAGTGTCTACACAAAGGGTCTAACAACCCTGCATTGTCACCTCAGCCAGCTTAGAGCCAGGTCAGGAGAGGTAGGGAATTCCATGCACTTTACAGACACTGTCTAGAAGCTTTTCCCACCTTCCAGAACTAAGGCACCAGGGTATAAGTGAGGGACTTCAGATACCAATTCTTCTGTACATGTCTGGACCTTTGGATATTCTGTCAGCAAGAAGGACTGCTGTGTTGCTAAAGCACTGCCACTCTGGTGGATTACCGCTCTGAAGGAACTGCTGGCCTGCTGTGCTGACTGCCCTCTTGCCTAGGTAAGAAGGACCGGACCTGCCTCTCTTGAACCTAGAACCCAGAGTGATTCCAAGGGCTAGATGGCTGGCCTCCTGATCTGAAGCCTCAGGGACATAACAAACTTCCAACAACTGTGCACAGTGCCACCACAGTCCTGGCCCCTTGGAAGTGGGCCTGAGGTGCTTGCCAGCGGAACCATCACATCTTCTCTGCTGAGTGATGCGGCTCCTCTGCTGATCATTGCATGCCCGAGCAGAAACAACGCGTGGGATGGACCAGTCGCAAAGACCCACATTGCCTCAGCAGTCCTCTGAACTCCCGCACCACCCTGATGGCTCATCCACAGCCCACTCACTCACATTTCTCGTTGATAGCAGCCTTGACGACGGATTCCGCATCACAGCCTCGCAGATCCTTGAAACTGATGCATCACCCACTGCGTGTCAAATCCCTGATGCCAAACTTCACTTTTCAAGCCCGTCAATGTGATCCTTTTCGATGACACAACAGGACCTCGCACTTCAGCCTCGCTGCATCTCGGAACCGATAGATCACTTTGGCTGCAGATGCATCTTTGTCGCGGGTTCACTCAATGCTCCGCGACCAGGATTTAAAGTACTCTGTTCATCAGGCCTAACTGGGTTCCTGTAGCCGCTCAACGCTCCATTGTGGTTGGCCCGAACTTGTAACTTTGTCCCAGACTGGCACAACCAAGGTATCCCCAGTTGGGGCTTTGTGCTTTTTGGTGCTATTTTGACTTAAAACTTGTTGTTTTCTTTATTAAAAACGACTCGATTTTTCTAAATCTGTTGAGGGCTCCTTTTGTGGTGTGGTTTTACTGTTTACATTGTTGCATAAATACTTTACACATTGCCTTTGAGTTAAAGCCTGACTGCTCAGTGCCAAGCTAGGAAGTGGGTGAGCCCAGGTTAATTTCGGGTTTGCTTGTGCCTTACCCTGACAAGGATTGTGGTTGCTGCTTGACCAGGGCTTACACTAAAGTCAACCAACAACCCAATTTCTTACAACAACCTTTCAGTTCAGAATTCAGCAGCCTGCTGCCTATCAGTGAAATGACTGACTTTCAAGATGACTTGTAGAGCCCTGGCTGTGCTTGATAAAAGAATATGCATCAAAAGACATGTTATTTAACCCTTTTACAATATCATTTGTCTATGTTAGAAATGGTAAATCTATATGATTCAAAGTCACATATCTAGAGTAACTTGAGCAATGTATACAATACATTCACTTATGATAACAAAGAGGAACTTAGATAAGAGCAAGTGGACAAAGAATGATGATTTTTTGTTGGAGCACACACAGTGACGTGATGGAGAATTTTAAAAATGGGAATTGGTTGTATGATAATTTTATAATTGCTATTTTATTAGTCAAATTATGTCTATGTAGCTGACGTGTTTTGTTCATTATATGAGATGTTTTAAACATGACTTAAAGTAAAGCGATTATGTGTTATGCACAGACGTAACAAAGAAAGGCATAAAAGTTTGAAATTAGTCAATTGAACATTTGTTACTTAAAGATTTTTTATATTGCAAATGCTTTGTCATACTACAGTTTCTTTGTGCCGAAATATGAGTATAACATAATTAACATGTCATGTAAAAAATACATTAGACTATACAAAATACAATAGTTCAACAGCACATTTAACAAGGCTGTAAGAAATTGGGTTATTAAAGAGAGGGGTGAGAGCCCCACTCAAATAATAACCACAATCCTTTACAGGGTGAACCACAAAAGTAGCTAAGTAAACCTGTGCTCAACCTTCTGGCAGCTTGGCACAAAGCAGACAGGCTTAACTTAGGCAATGTGCAAAATATTTTTGCAACATCTCCCTCAGGAAGATTTTGACCTGGCAAAAGGTTTATTTTGCCTGATTCAAATGGTAGTTTAAAATTGGACTACAGCTGTAATTGTAGGCTGAAGACATGTTTTACAGTGCTACTTTAGTGGCTGTCACAATGAGTGCGGCAGTCCATGAGTAGCATTTAATTTAAAGACCCTGAGTACATGCAGTACAGAGATCTGTGACCTGAGTATGTAAAACGCAACATACATAGTGGAAGTTAAGAAATCAGGTCAGGAATACAATATACAAATATGCAAAGGCTAAAACGTGTCCATATTAATAAATGTGTATTATAAATAAATGATGTCTATAGTAACAATAAATAATGACTGGACTAAATTTGTGAGAAAAGATCTGTAAGTGTATGCATATTACAATGAGACCTGTTTGTTTGGTTGTGACATCATGGTAGGGCAGCTTTGTTGTCTCAGGATGCTATTTGTGGACAGTCTATGAGTCCACTATTCATTACTGACCCAACATTATGCAACCACTATGATGTAACAGCCAATGTAGCAGCTCATGTGAAAAATAAGGCTACTAGTTTGTCACCCACCAGCAGACCCTGACCTCTAGCATGTGAACGACACTGAGTATCTGGATGGAGACATACTTCAGGGCCTAGGTCGAAATGTAATCCCTTTTCAGGTCTCGCCTGACCCACCGCATGTGCTGGTCTGGCGAGACTTTTTGAGAGGGCTCCAAAAAGTGCTACCAGGCCAGCCTAGACCTACAGTGCATGTGCGCGGGCGCGTGCGCTGCTTTTACCGTGATTACTTTCACTTTCGTGGCCGCTTTGATGTTTGATAGCCATTAGGTATAGTTTTTGGGACCCTATAAGTATTTCGTTATGCAACTGTTGCATGGCTAAACACTTATAAGGTCCTAAAGGCGAGACCTATTGGCTATGCCAATGCTTGTTCAGGGTGATGTTGTGCAATACACATTAGACTAAACTAATCTTGAACACAACATCAAGGGAGCACTAGAGTAACTCTAATGTTTTTTCTAGATATGTGAAGTGCAACTTGAGGATGCCAAATGCATGCAAAATTAATACTTGTGCACGGATCTGTGTCCTGTTAAGCTTATGGTGAGACTGTGTTTTTGGACTTCGGAGAGAGGTGAGTAAATGGGGAGAGAAGGTATACCCAGCATCACCTGCAACAAAGACATGTTAGACTTTTTTTTAAATGGCTTTCATTTTAAATGCTGAAGATATTCTATTCTTACATGCATGCAATATCAGTGGTGGTCATAGGGAAATTGTGATATTAAGAGTAACTATTTATGAGATGACAGTCCTTGGTCGACATGCAATAGCTAATGAAACGTACTTATTGGCTATATTTCACCAAAATCCCAGCAACCAACTGATGAGCAAAAGTTTTTTGTTGGAAGATGTCATAGTTGTGTGTGCTTCCTGGAAAGTAGCCATACACATCACTGAAGCAGCCCCTGGCATTGCAGACAGCATGCACTTTGATGGTGTGCCTGTGGTGACTGTTGTGGAAAGACTGTGGAGAGGCGACTAAGATACACTTGGATGATGATGCATCCGACTACCTGTTGCAAGCAGCATGATTTCTGCATCTGTGAGATGCTCACGGTGTCCTGACTAGCTCTCCGGTAAGAAATAGAGTGTAGCCAGCATTTCTACATGTGTAGGTATGGCCTTAGAGCAGATTGTATGTGAATCAAGCTACTGCACTTTGTCAACAACCATGTCAATGATCTCATCTGGAGAGAAGTGGTGTCTAGAAATGACTGCTTCCATGGACAATGCAAAGATTTTGATCCTCTGTCTTCAAATCTTCTCTCTTCTCAAATAATTGTTTCTCCAATTGTTTCTCAAATTCAGGGTCCAAGCAACATAGATATTCACTGACAATTTAAACCAAATGTGTGTGTTTCTGTCTGTATGTGTGTATAAGCATTCATATTGCTTTCTTCTGTGGGCAGCCTATGTGTGATAGGTTGATGTTGTAATGACTTTCTCTTGTTGATTGGTGTACAAGAGTTCAGACTGTTCTAGCAGTGTGTGGCGCAATTTACATCTTTTTGAAATGTTTGATGCATATTGCATGCACTTAAAAAATGTGGATTACATTTTAAAATTATGTTTGATAAATAAAAAATATATGCTCTTAATATTTTTGACATTCAAAGGATTTTTCTTTTAAACAATACAGCAAGAGGTGCACCACATTCAAAATGTATTCAATGATTAAAATTGGATTCCTTCTCTAAAACCAAATATTTGTCCAAACAAAGTTTTACAAATCCATAAGTGATCTTCATTTATTGATTCTTCAAAAGTAAGCCAACGCGTTTCGTCTAACAACAGTGGACTTCTTCAGAGCATAAATACAGTAAAAGCGATGTATGTTATATAATCAAATTCCATGCGATGCATGTGAGCCTGCTCAATATTATAAAATGGAAAAGTACCCGCGGTTGAGAATCCAATGATAAAAAGACCGGGAGTCTTGAGTTCGTTGACATCCTGCCACAGCAGCGATGATGCATATGTGGATCCCGTGTTCCCAAAGTGCATTACACAAGAGGCTTATCAGCCCTACAACAAGCACTGCATTTGGTGCCGTGATGTGATGAACAGAGTGTGCCTCCCGATCTCGAGCGCACGGTCAGAGTAGATAAGGATTGTTCTATTTGTTTTCCCATTTTAATATTTGATGTTAGTGTAATTCCCTGCTTTCATTGATTTCTATGACAGTGTGTTGCAATATCAGGGATTGGCTATGAGTAGTGCTTAACTTAATCTTGCTTACTTTCTTGCCGGAGTAGATTTGAACCTAATAAATCATATATCACACTCACAAAAGAGTAAATTATTAGCTATTCACAAATGTTACAACTAAATCTGTTAGAGTAGTAATACTGATAAAATTGATTCAAATCTCCTATCATGAAAAAGAAAGTAAGCGGAAGTCAAGCACTAGACATAGCCTCAGGGCCGGATTGGCTGTAGCGGGCACCGGGCCTTTCCCAAGTGGGCCACCAGGGTGGAGGCCGGTTTAAGACCCCTCAGGTGCCGTTTTTGTTACCGGGAGCTGGTTTTGCAATATCGGCCCCAGCAACAAAAGCAGCACAAGGCTTTCCTCCTTCTAGCACCCCCCCTTCGCCCCCCCCCCCCCGGGGCTGTCCGAGCTCTTTGCCAGGGCCGGTTTTAATTCCCAGTCCGGCCCTGCATAGCCAGTCCCTCATACTATGTTTGTACACAGTTTTTGTTTTTGTTTTTGCAAATTTGTTTTGAAAGTGCCTCCATGGAGCATGAGGTAGGCCCCCAGAAAGACAGTGGCCCAACCAGAACATTCCCAGGTCTGTCCAAAAACACTTGTCTGTTCTGAATTTTTACATCTATATCTATTGTAGGGTAGATAGATAGATAGATAGATAGATAGATAGATAGATAGATAGATAGATAGATAGATAGATAGATAGATAGATAGATAGATAGATAGATAGATAGATAGATAGATAGATATTTGTAATTTCTTTTCAGCATAATATCTAATCCTGGGCATAGTTCGCGTAGTAGCGCTACGCGTAGCTATGCGAGGTGCACTTCGCGAGATACGTGTAGCACTATGCGAACTGCGCAGTACGCTGTTCGCGATGATTGCACAATGCCGGATGCTTGTCCGCACTGTGCAATCATTGCAAACGGCATCTTACACAGTGAAAGTAGTCGTTTTCTGTCGCTTGAGTAGATTTTTACTCGAGCTGCTGCTTTCTCAACGCGAACTGGTAGTGTCTCATCGTGAGCGGTCGCGAGCATACGTGACCACTCGTAAGGAGAAACCTGACCTCCCCATGTTGAGAATCTCGCCGGGAGGTTTATTTTCCATGCTCGCGATCGGCAACTTGATGTTGCTGATCGCGAAAGAGGAAAAAGTCTCTCCGGGATGTCATTTTACTCGCTCGCGGTCGCCAACTTGACGTTGAGGACTGCGAGCGATCAAAAATGGCAGCTACGCTACGTGATTTTGCACTGTGCTACGTGCACTTCGCGTAGCACGAAGTAGCCCTGCTTTGAGAATCTCGCTGGGAGGTTTATTTTCCACGCTCGTGATCGGCTACTTGATGTTGCCGATCGCGAATGAGGAAAAAGTCTCGCCAGGATGTTCATTTTGCTCGCTCGTGGTCACCAACTTGACGTTGAGGACCGCGAGCGAGCAAAAAATGCCCGCTACGCTACGTGTTTTTGCACTGTGGTACGTGCGATTCACGTAGAGCGTAGTTGCACAAACTACGCACACTCCGCGAGTGTAGCGTAGTTTTCCGCTCAGGCCTAGAGCTGACAGAGATTTTCGATTGAGCAGTAGGACTATTGCAGCACAGCCTACACAGGTTTCCCAGAGAAACTTACAGACATATTGCAGAGGCTACAAAATTTGAATGCAAGACTGTTTATATGCTTTCAGAAAAGGCAATCATGTGAAATTGTCCTTGAAAGCATTGTGCTTTATATCAATGGATTTAATGATCAATTTCAACACCCTCCAAAAGGCCTATTGGAATATTAGACATGGCTACTTACAAAATCATGCTCAACACTACATGACAGCTAGGATTCCATGTTTGATCAAATTACACCTTATGTATCAAATGGTCTACAAGAGACAAAAACAATTGCTAAGCCTCCAGGTCATAGGTTCCCTAATGCTTTGTACCCTAGCTTTACAGTGGAAGTTAATCAGTGCCATTCCAAAAAACCCTGAAGACTGAAAACCTCCAGCTGATATTCTACTGAAGACCTGTGACAACAGCGGAATGAGACTCTGGAATACCAGATAGTTGCTCAGACCTCACTTCCAGTTGGATCTAAGCAACCCTGACAGTTTTCTAGAATCTTGCCTATCTCATCTATTACCCTTACATTTTATATAAATCGTAAGATGACTTATTATGATTTACAAAAATCCCACATAAATGCCTCTCTCCCTACAGTCTCAGGACCTGTCCCCCCCACACTTTTTTAAATCTTGGGGGTTGTATAGCAACCCTGAAGACCACGGCTGTATCTATGTGGTATTTGACAATGCGAGCTTGCAGTCATGAGTGATTAATTGCAATGGCTTCTCCTGCATTACCTTTGGTTTGCTAAAACCCAGAGAAGGACACTCTACTCATATGGAGTTTTAAGAAACAGGTCCCCTAACTTTGATACCCCTTGTGGACCGTTGTGTAGGTGCAGTTCCATGATGACACCTGGTTCCAGGCAGTGACTTGTGGCCAGTTGAGCCCTCCACTTGTCTATCCCGTGAACTCTGTTGCATGTGAATACTGACCAACTTAGCCCAGGAATCCTATTTATTGGACATTCAACATTTAAGAACATCCCCATGGGGCCCTAATTAATATTTTATGAATTAGGCATAATTTCTTTTTGTGATTTCGGCTTTTGGGCATACTGAGTTTTGGACAGTCCTACGTGTAAATCTAAATCTAAACTATAACATACATAGGTCTGACTTGACATTGATGTTATTGACAGTAATCACTTCTGTCATACAGTATTTGTGTTTCTAAACAACTAGCATATTCTAGAGCACTCCTTGGCTACTTCACTCCCTACCCGTAAGCTGCCAAGTGTAAAAAGAAATTCCCTCTGCCTGTGGCAATTTACCTGCTTTTTTACTATAACTGGCTCTACTTTTAGTAATCTGTGCGGCCTAATGCCTCCTAGTAACTTGGCCTCAGTCCTAATGTGCTCCATTACATTGGATAGCTCAGATTCCCCTGATACTGAAAGACTGGCTTATTGCCCTCTGGCATCATTGCTGTGGTGCTGTGAGATATACCATATTTAACAATTGAATACACTGAAAGTTGGCTAGACAAGGATGGGCAGCCAGTATAACATATGTGTGATTACTGAGTTCAGAGATGAGGGCAGACTATGCCCCCCCCACGTTTTGCCATTTGCATCTGCCAATTGTCAGTGATGACTGCAGGCTGGCAGCTTCGCAGTCTTGTTTGCTCATATGGATACAAAATCAACGTCCTGATTAAAACCTAAAAGTAGACTGGTGGCTGAGACTATGACAGTTTTTTAACAGAAAATGAATATGACAATATAACTATCCTTTCAGAAAACAGAATTTAATTTCAGAAATTACTATCTAAATGATGAACTTTGGACGTTTTGCCAGTACCTGTGTTTACAGATGAACCGATTACATTCCACACCCTTTGAGATGCAGTAATCATTTGGGGCTGGCAGCAAACTTAGAAGGGTTTTATACACAGTAGGACAAGAACTGAGTGGACATTTCTACTTTAGGTCCTCTGCTGAATGTTAACTGGAACAAGTATTTCACAGCCTCCCGGTCAAAGAGGAATGACCATCAAGCTTTTATAACTCTGAACACTACTGTGTGTCCCAGAGCGAGGGACGAGACCTCTCTTTGATACTCTGGAGGACGTAAGTCAAAGAAAAGAAGAGATCTCTTTCACTAATCATCGTTTTGTTATGTTTTGTCATGTTTGCCAAAAATTCCAAACCCTGGTTCAACGAAAAACCTCAACAATGAAAGACACAATTTGAGACTAGCAGAAAGAGCCAGGAGATCCTCATCTTCAATGGAAAACCTGGAAAGGCTAAGATCAGTGAGAAATACTTACAACAAAATAATCAGAAACTTGAAAGCCAACTTCTTTAGAACCCAACTGGACTTAGCCAGAAATTGGACCAAAAATGTTTTTGAACTTGTCAAGAAACATCCAACCATACCCGTCCAATAACATTTCCAATAAGCCTCCTAATTGCAAAGAATTCGCCAACCTTCTTCAGGGAAAAAGGGTCATTATTGAAAAGGAGTTACAGACTATGAGGGGGTTGTTACCATTTAACTTACCCACCACTAATCATCCATCACAGTCCCCTATCCCGATCAATCACCCTGAGCTCTCCCCAAAAACAATGCCTCTTGGCACACATTCTCCCCCTCAAGGAAAGCGACATTCACCACTTGCTCACACTGCTGAAACCATTGAACCACTTCATCGACCCTTTACCTCTATCTACCTTTAAGGAGATCAAACTGTCTATCCTCCCTCTATGGACTAAGATTGTAAATGCCTCTCTCCTACGGGGCACCATCCCTGACTGTCTAAAAGTAGGACAGGTAACCCCCATCCTAAAATAAAACGGCGCAGATATAAACAATTTCCGTCCACTCTCCAACATTCCCACCCTGGCAAAGCTTATCGAGAAATGTGCATAGATCCAACTCTGCAATCAGATAGATCAGTACCAACTCCTTGACCAATACCAGTCCGGTTCTTGCCAAGACCACAGCACAGAAACAGCACTCACTCACATAATGGATGACGTCCTATCAATGCTGGATCAGAACGAAGCGTGTCTCCTCATCGTCCATGATCTGTCTTCTGCATTTGATACTGTGAAACATGTCAACCTTCTATATCTACTTGAAAGAAGGATGGGTTTATCAAGGACCATCCTCCAATGGTTTACTTCATTCCTCCAGAACCGAACCCAAATAATCAAAGTCAACCACTCTCTGTCAAAGCCCTCTATGGTCACCTTGGGAGTCCCACAACTTCAAGACATTTGATTCACCCAATAAAGAGAGGGAACCTTAGGGATTTTGGAGGAAATAATTTTAACTCTACCTACTGTGTTCTTGAGGCTGAAGACCTTTGTTGGCTGCATGAAGCTTTGCGCCTCCCACTTCTTTTCTGGGTGGTGTGTTCCTCCAGAGATGTGAAAGACACCTCTTTGTCTTGGCTTCAGGATTAGCTTGCAGATGCTTGTGTGAATTAACTTGGAGGACTTCCCCCTGTGAACCAGAAAGACCCTTCCTGCATTGCAAGGGATCTCCCTGCCAAGTGTGGACAGCTGTGTAAACAGCTATTAGCTGTGGGCAGTGATCTGGTAGGGTTAGTATGTGAAACTAACCATATTTGCATTACAATATTATTTTACTGGCATCTAAAACATTTATATTTATACAGTAAATGCTCTTAAGTGTCAATAGATTACTGTACAAAAACGCAGTGCAAATCAAGCTCCCCCGCACGCGCAATAAAACTAGATCCGCAATGGGGAGGAAGCCTATATCACAAGATAACTGACTCCAGCCCACTCTACGTATCCTCTTTGGAGACCTTCCTGTCTGATTTTCTGCTTAATATAATTTGATGTAACATTGCCCTGCTCTGGATTCTTTCCGGTCCTTGGGAGTAGACAATCTACCTTTTGGTAGTTTGTGTTGAACTGTATGTTTACTCCCTGTTTTCAACTGTTTCTATAGACAGAACATGAACCTTTCACTTCTAGTGTTGATTCTCATAATAGTAATTTTTTATTTTTTGTCAATGGTGTTCACTTTATATAAGTAACACCTCTTTGGGCTGTTGAGTTCTTAGTTGTTACTTTTACTTTGGAGTTGTTGAACACATCACCTCACACATTTTCTATGGGGGATAAGTCTTTCTGCTCGTGATACATTAGCTAAAGCAAGCTATGTTGTTAATGGAGAACCCCTTCACCTCTGTGAATTAGGTGGGCACTACTTGGTTCCCTTATTTTGGCTATCTAAAATGAAGTGTACTGAAAAGAAGTGACTCCGAAGGTAAGAGTAAAACTTCTTTATTAACCATCAGGAGCAACACAGCCTCCGTCTCCTTCTTCTCTCCGCTAACTGTAAAATCCTACCATTCCAGAACCTCCTTGAACACTCTGTCTCAAGCATGTGCTCGAGACAGAGACCCAACACAGTTTTCCTTCCATACAATGACAAAAATATGAAATAAACAATAAAAGTTAACATTGGCAAAATTAAACATGGTTGGCAGGAAATAAAAATAGCTATAGAACAAAGAGCAAGAATCACAGACCTAAAATAAAAAGATACATTGATAAATTGATAACGTATCTGCATCAGGGCACACAGAATTATTGTAACATTGCAGTGTAGTTACATAAGAAAGCTTCAGCATGACAAAATACCCTACAAATCTTTAACATGGAGGCACAGAAATATAAAGAAAATTAATACATGACACACTCTTGGAATTTTGAAGGCAACTTAGAAATTCTGGAAGAAGGTACACGATGAACCTCATGAGCCGGAGAACCTTGGATCCTGTCTCCTCCAGACCCAATGATATGACAAGACTTAGGAACCGATATCTTACTCTTGTTCCATCATCTGCCATCATCTAATTTTACAGCACCTTTATTGATTTTCACAACAGTCTTAAGATCAGAGAATTTAGACTCTCCCTTGGGAAGAATACTGGAATATTTTTACTCTCACACGGTCACCAATGCATAACTCTTTGGTCGCAGATTGGATATATTTGTCTTGAGCTTCAACACTTTTTCTGACTACCTCCTTTAATTTTTTCCTCAGGAAGTTTAAACTCTCCCATCCACTTCCTCAGCATTTTGGAAGAGGGATCGCGTCCTCTCAGCAAAATGAAAGGAGAAACCGCAGTATCAGCATTGGCAGTGGTGTGCACTGCTCACAGTAAATTCTTCAACTCTCTTTTGCAATTAAGACCACTGGCCTTGGCCAGTTGTACATTGTCCTTTATCACCCTATTAAACCTTTCTACAAGGCCATTACTCCTAGGGTGATAAAGAGAAGTTCTAGAATGTTTTATGCCCATAAATTCCATAAATTCTTTAAACTGTATAGAGGTACACTGACAGCCGTTGTCTGAAAGTAACTCATCGGGAATTCCTTCCCTGGCGAATAATAATTCTAGAAACTCAATGATACAATCAGTTGTGGGTGACTTCACAAACTTAACTTCAGGCCAACGACTGTAAATGTCAAAAAGGACAATGCCATACTCAGAAACACAACTGTCAGACAAGGACATGGGACCTATGATGTCGATGGCCCAAGCTTTAGTGGGCACCTCAAGTGCTTCCACAGGACCTGGTACAGTCAGCTGAGATTTGTCACTGATGGCACACAGCATGCAATCCCTCTTGAAGTGTTCCACATCCCAGTCTAAACCAGGCCACCAGAAATTTTCCCTGATCCTCCTTTTCATGGCACGCATGCCAATGTGACGCTCGTGAGCTAATGCAAGAACTTTGTCACACATGGCCTCAGGAACCACAAGACGTTCGATATAATAGTCCATTGACAATGGACAACTCATCAAAAACATGCTTAAATTTGCTGAGGGAGTCGTCTCTAGAGTAACTCCCAGACCAACCTTCATGTACCAGGTACATCACTCCCTTGATTTCCTCATCCAAATTGCAAGCACTCTTCCACTCTTGTTCTGTTAAAACGCTATAGGAATTACACACAGTATGACAGATAACTTCAGAATCAGAATCCTTCTCATCATCCGACAACTAATTACATCAGAACTGGATAACCTAGAAAGACAATCTGCCAACCGATTTTTCTTGCCAGGAAAGTATTCAACCATGAAATTGTGTACCGACAATCTGTATTGCCATTTGGCAATTCTGGGAGTCGCCTGCTTCCACCCTTTGTGGTGAAAAGATGAACCAAGAGCTTGTAGTCCACCCTCACAGTGACTTTAGAACCCCACAAATAATGTTTAAAATGGACAATACCCCACCAGCATGCCAAAGTTTTGCATTCTATAACAGAATATGTGGCCTCAGCACCTCTCAATCCTCTATACGCAAAGGCTATGACTTAATCTTTTCCCTCTCTGTGTTGCATAAGCACAGCACCTAAACCTCTCTGACTGGCATCAGTCATGATAATAGTATGATCTTTGGTATCAAAATGTTTTAAGGGGATAGCATGTGCAATCTCTATCTTAATTAGATTGAACTCTTCTGCACATTCGTTGCCCCACATGAACACAGAGTTTTTCTTGAGGAGACCCCTCATGTGGTAAGTTTTTGCAGCACAATCAGGCGCAAACCTTGTTGTAAATTTCAATGAGTCCCATGAAGGATCTCAGTTGATCCTTATCCTCAGGAGTGCTGAAATTCTGTATTGCATTAACTAAACTCGACTTGGGCTCCACCCCCTCAGAAGTAGGGGTGGGCGGAATTTGCGGAATTAACCTTCGCAAATTATCGCGAGAATGTTTAAAATTATCGCAAACAAGCAGAAATATCGCGAAGATGCGGAAGTTTTTTTCCGGCACGTTCGCGAGATTTTCTGCATGGTTGCGGGTCGCCAACTTACCCATGTGGTTGCTTGCGGGCGCGGCCATCTTGTTTTGAGTTGTTCTCGCGGTGCATGATCGCAAGAAGAAAGACGTGATCGCGCGACGCATGACGTCACTGCGGGCGCGAACTGTCGCGAGACAGCGCAAATGGCTAAAAACAATACAACATCTCATGGAGAACGCGACCGGATCAAGAAAACTTGTCAGCGAACGCAGGGATTCAGGTAAGGCGATCGCGCGCGCGCGAGAATGTATCATTTTACAGCGCGAGCAAGAAACAAATTATCGCCAAGCTGCGGAAACCGGAATTTTTGACATTTTCGCGCTCTCCGCGGAACGCAAAAATGTCAAATTATCGCAATTTCCGCGAACGGAACGAAATTTTTGCCCAGGCCTACTCAGAAGACAACTTATAGCCTAAATAGTCTATGTTGAGCCTATTCAATTTGCATTTGTCGATGCTCACGGTAACACTTTTGATATTTAAAATTGACAAAACAGAGTGCAACCTTTCATTGTGCTGTTGTTGACATGTGCCAAAAACCAAAACATCATCCTGAAAGGACATCACCCTGGACATACCCTTGAACATGCTTTCCACAATTCTTTGGAACACAGCGGAAGCAAGTCCAAAGGGCATTAGTTTGAACTGGAACCAACCATCAGGGGTGATAAAAGGAGTGTAATGTCTGGAATCGGGGTGTAAATGAATTTGGTGATAGGCAGAAGTCATGTCCAGTAGACTGAACCATTTTCCACCCTTGAGAGTGGATGTCATTTCAACAATATTAGGTAAAGGGTGTTGATCTACCCATATATGTTGATTTAAACCACGTAAATCAACACACATGCGAAAGGTACCATTGCCTTTCTTGGCTAGGACAATGGGAGAAACCCAATCTGAGGATTCAATACGTTCAATCACATTGTTGGCACATAGCTTATCCAATTTGTTCTTCAATCGATTAAAGCTAAAGGTACCCTGCAAACTTTATATATGATAGGTTCTGCCCCATCAACCAATCTTATCTTGTGCTTAAACCACTTGAATAGACCTAATTTCCCATTGAAAACCTCAGGATAATTGGTGTCCCAAGACTCTTCTTTGATTGTTTGAATACAGATAAAGTATTTTTTTTAATATGACTTGGTGGGGGTTGTTGGGATCAAGTATAATACCTAGATTCCCTTGATCTTGCCACCCCAACAAACAAGAGCCCTCCTTGGCAACATAAATTATTCCTTTGAACTTACTGTCTTTGAAACATAAATCAGCATCAAACTCGCCTAAAACATCAATGACTTTTCCCCCATAACCAATAGGTTTTATGGTGGATGACCTTAAAGGAGACCTTTGATTTTTAAATAAATCTTCCCAAACTTTTACACTAATCAATGTAAAAGGAGAACCAGAGTCTGCCAATACTTTAACATCCACACCATTAATGTTCACAATACATAAAGGACGCTTAGTTTCTTGCGGTGTGGCACTGCATGTGCTCAAAGCGTGCGACTCTCCAATGATGTAGATTTGTTCTTCTTCACTTGACGAGGACTCTTCTTTACAAGGTTCCGGGTTGAAAACTTTTCTTGAAGGTCCTGCATTGAATGATCTTCTTCCAGTGGATCTGCAGACTCTTGTGAAATGACCTTTTTTCGAGCACTTTGTGCATGTTACATTCATAGCAGGACATGTCTTGGCATTGCCGAGATGGAATGAACTACCACAACGGTAACACTCCCAACGTTTTTATGTAGGTTTTGAAAAGAACTTGTCGCTTTCTTTATTCTATTCTTGATGCAGTTTTTCTTTAGGTTTTTTGTACCAACTTTTGACAGCCAAAACACCATCAGAATGAATTTTGGAATCAGAAACCCTCATTTGTTCTAAATATGCTGTAATGCTTTCTAGTCTTGTTGCTATCTCCAGGGCTTTTTGTAAAGTAAGTTCTGGCTTGGATAATAAGGCTTCTTGAACCTTTTTAGTGTTAGTTTTTTCCACCAACTGATCTCTTATCATTTCTTATTCAAACGTGTTATAGTTGCACGAAATAGCCAACATTCGCAGGGCGCCAACATAAGTAGCTGCTGATTCACCAGGCAACTGTGCTCTTTTGTAACATGTATATCTCTCCAATGTAACATTTTTGCAAGCTTTAAATCTTGTGTCCAAGGGCTTGAAGGCTGTAGCATATTCATCCTCAACACAATCACCTTCACCTTCAACTATTAAAATAACCACTTTAGGAATGTGTTTGAGAATGTTGCGACCTTCAGAGCCCAAACAGTGTCTTAAAATAGCACATTTCTTTTTATATGTAAAAGAATCACCGTTGATAGCATCTAGGTATTCCTCAAAGCCTTCTTTCCATCTTTCCCAATCTGTTTCTGGGGATACTGGGTTGAGAACGAAAGGAGCAGGTGGAATTATAGATTGTTGCATGTTGAAAGAAGAGCACAGGATTAAATATAAGTGGAATAAATTGGGTGCACTGAAGAGCAATAGTGTAGAATATTTTAAAAATGCACTGAATTTGACTGAATTGTGAACTTATTTTCTCCTATGTTTGTTTCCTTTGTTATAGAAGAAAGTTCTTTTATATACAAGTGTGTGTATCACTGAAGTAAATAGAAATAGGTGTGTGTGTCACCGATTGTCTCTAGAGTGACACACGAGTGATACACATTTTTAAATTGAAGTGTGTGTATTACTGGCAGAGCTGGTAGGAAAATGCCTGGATTTAAAATGGCCACCGCACGTAATTTGCGTAACGTGCGTGTGCGTCATAATTGAAGGTCAGGCAAGTCAGACAAATGGCCGCTGTAGCAGAGGGAGCTCGCGGAAGGATCTCGCGAGTGAAAAGCAGACAACGGTGCCGAAGGAAATCACAGGGCCATCCAATGTGGAATCGGGTGCGAAAATGAACGGCGAGACCTCACCTCACCTTGATGGAGCAGGAACTGAGTGGGCAGAGTAAGGCGGCTCGTCGCCAGAAATGAAAGACGAAGCAGGCTCTGGCAACTGAATGCAGCATACGCGTGGGACTCCTGCCGGCAGCAACTCGTCGCCACTCCGAAGGTAAGAGTACAACTTCTTTATTAACCGGCAGGAGCGACACAGCCTCCGTCTCCTTCTTCTCTCTGCCAACCGTAAAATCCTACCATTCCACAACCCCCTTGAACACTCGGTCACGAGCAGGTGCTCGAGACAGAGACCCAACATGTACCTAAAGCCTTGAGCCATAGGTGATAATCGCCAATACTCACCAAAGCTCTTGCTCAGCAATCTTTTTTTTATCCTAAAAAGGCCAGATGGTTTAAAATATCTATTTTTGTTGGGTAACCCTTTGGGAACATATTTTTTTTCACGGCCTCCATGGATGCTCTTCTCTTAGCCTGAATTTTTTCATCAGTGTCTGTAACAGTCTTACATCTCTCGTAATACTAACATTGCCTCAAGTCAACATTGGGGTTCTTGTAGCCAGGATTGTTTTTCTAGAGGCTGTCACCGAGTTCGGCAGTGGGAGAAGCTGTGGGCCATTTCATATCTTGCCCCTCACCTTCGTCTGGAGTGTTTTTTACATTGGGCTTAATGCATCTTTTGCCCATGAGGGGGTTCCATTATTCCTCAGTGACCAAGAGGTTGTTTTGCCTTTTCCTCTTACTGTCACTGAGCTGAAAGCACACAGACTACTCTTCTGAATGTTTGTCTTGCTGTTCAGTACTATTTGGTGGGCACTGGCTCTTTGCGCAGATCTGACACTTTTATTTGCAAAGATTGGTTCGGCCTGCTGTAGGAGCCAAGCCTGAATTTTACTTCTGTGAGTCCGGGAAGATGGTTAACCTTAGCAATTTCTAAAGCCTATGAAATATTGCATCCACCCTTTTCGAAGGAAATTCAGTCTTGGTCGACCAGAGGGGTCCCGCTTCATGGACATAGCTTCAGGGTATTTAAATCGATCATACTTCTAAGGCTGCCATCTGGGCTTTCTCGATGACCCTTGCACATCATTAGAAACTGCAAGGGGCTTTGGGCTTGGAAAAGAAAGTTTCTTTGGTTTGGAGCGTTTTCTTCGATTTTGGACAAATGCCTTTCCTATATCTTTTATGGTTGACATCTAATAAAGTCAGCATATGCTGCCACTCATACGTCATGTTTCTTTTGGATATTTCTGGTACGCTGGCAGTTCAAAGACCGATTCACTACTTTCTTTCTGCAAACGCAGTGATAAGCAAGAGGGCCATAGTGGTAAATAAGCTAGTTCATCGTTTCTATGATGCATGTGAAATTTGCTTAAATAAAATTCACATTATGTGAATTTTGCGAAGTTCTGTGAATTTTGGGGGCATAACATTTGGAACAGTTTTTGGGTGAAAAGACTGTTTCGAGCAGAAAATGTCTTGCAGGAGAGATTTTCTTCTCAACTCATTTTGCCTTTTGAAGGTGGGGTATGGCCATGTATTTATTTTCAAGCGAGGTACTTTTAAGTGAATTTTATGAAGTGGCATTAATTGTGCTTGATTTTTGCGAAATGTCACAGTTTTCATCTCCCTATTGGTAGCTGCCGGATTATCAGTAATAATCATTACATCCATTTGTGATGTCACACTCCTTGTGCCTATCTCGTATCATCTTTGCAGTTTTATTGGTACCGCTTAGTGCGGTAAGCAAATAAAGGAAGAAAGGCAGCAACAGATGTCTGACGACAGATAGGAAACACATGACATGGACGATAGGAATACACACCTGAGTGTCCTTGAGATTACCGAGAGCCAAACATGCCCTGCTCGGAATTATCTGAAGGTTCCGCTTCCTGACCTGATGCTTTGAAATACACTCATTGAATTTCCAAACATGTGGCTCCTGCAGAGGTCAGAGGCAGCTCTCACTGCTGGCACTGAAGCTCGACAGAAAGCAGGAAGGCAGCCGGAGGGGATCGGTCTGCCACTGCCACTTAGGAAAACGTTTATATTTTCCATATTCACGTAGCATATCTAGTGGCGTAGCTACCACTGGTGCAGCGGGTGCAGTGGCACCGGGCCCACAGGCCCAAGGGCCCAAAAAGCCTGGTAATTGCTGCATTTCGCAACCCCAGCAGCAGTCAAATGGGTCATTTTCCTTGCTTGCACCAGGGCCTATAGCATCCTTGCTACGCTATAGCGCATATCACAGTAGAACTCAAATAAATCTGTGTTTTAGTAGGCAGTTCAACACCGCCGGGCTCCATTTTTATGTTATACCGAGGACATCTTAAGGATTTTGGGGGCCCTGAGCTAAACATATTTTAGGGGCCCCTGTTCGAAACAGCTTTGATTTTATGATTCAGTTTCAGCTTTTTATGCCCTCTTTGGTTAGGTCACTGACGGTGCACAGGCACAGGGCTCTAACTTCTAAATAGTTTCACATCTAATGTTCAGGGATAGGGATGTGTGTTTTCAATATTGTAACACAGCAGCAGCTCACTGATATTACTGCAAATAATCTCTGTGACTTGCTTTGATCTAAAGGAAACTTTTTTAATGAGTGTTGCATGAAACATAAACACAACATTTTTCTGCAATATGTGTATAATAGACGTTCACTCATCACCCACATTAAAAATAAATTAAAGGAGCATGGTATTTAAAACAATTTTTTGAGAATTACTCCAGGTCATCAGGGCAAGACTCTCTGCAGAACAGAGGTGGCTCTATCAGGGGCCCCTGAAAGGCTGGGGCCCTGGGCCAGCGCGCACACTGCCTCTGCCTTAAAACGTCTCTGTGTTATACCTCTGGCTCTCACCTTTTCTGGCTTCCAAAATCACGGTGTTTCATTGTTAATGAATTATCAGCAGATTGCCATAATGCAATTCGCTTGTGTCATGGGGCTTCGAATAGGAGAAACAAGGATACACCTACGAGGACACCGAGAGTGCAGTATAGCTGATATAAAACTGGGATACACAGATATAGGTGGGGCCAAGGACAACACAGGCCCAGTGAAGAAGCTGAAAGTAAACTCGCCTTCATCAGCACATCCCTTAATTTTGTGTAATGAGTCTTCAATCGTGATACAGACATCGTGCCATTTGAATATCTAAATTTATTTAGATCTGTGGTAGATCATAACTCTACACCTAGGCAATTTCAGAGCGCAGGTACTTAAAGACGTACTGAATCCAGGAGTGTTAGATCCTAATTACAGGAGTTCCGGAAAACCGTAGCAGTAATCAGGGCCGGCTTTAGGGCAGTGCAACCGGTGAAGCCGCACTGGGCGCTGACCTGTGGAGGGGGAGATGCGTTTAGCAATATCTTATGATAGGAGAGATGAGGGGCACTTCTGCAGGTGGTAGTGAGAGAATCCGAGGAGACGGTCATGGGACGTGGGGCCGCCAAACGTGATTGTTGCACCGGGCACCACCAGCGCTAAAGCCAGCCCTGGCAGTACTACGGAACCTTAAAATTCGAATTCTGTGGTGTATGGTAACTTCTGGGGGTCATGGTGTGTTCTTTAAATACAGTGTTCTGGCTATCAACGTATGCATTTGAGCACTGATTCCCACATGCTTTTACATTAATTCTGCTGCTTTTTCCTCTGACACATTGGATTTGCTTTTAGCAGACAAAAGGCCAGATGTACTAACCTATTTTGGAGGCATAAACAGGCAATTTTCAAGATACGTGCATTTACTTTAGCTACAGTAATACTATTTTAGGAGTCAGTACAGTTTTTCCGACTCCTAAAATGGTATTGCGAATGGATACTGATTTGAAATTTGAAAGTGGTGTGTAGTAGGCTTCCCTTCCAAACTGTGAATCAGTATGAGATGTATCAGTATTTTGTAACCGTAAACATGGGAGTAAACAGTGCTCCAGGGGGCCACTGCCAACTAGTAAACAACTTTTAAGAAAAGGTAAAAAAAAAATTTTAAGTGCAGCCGGGTTTCCTTTAAGGAAAATGAGCTGCACTAAATAAAAAAAAAATAAAAAAAATACCATTGCTTTATTTAACGGCACCGAGATGGTGGCCTGCTGACACTAGCAATCGACCACCCTTGTGATTGTGACCAATCGTACTGAGTCTCAAATTGCAACATGTCTAATGGATATTCATTAGACAGTAGGGTTTGTGATTCAGTGCAATTCCTTTTTTTTATTGAATTGAGCTATTTGTACATAGGTTGGTTTGCAAAATCAGGTTTCATTCACAAAAAGTCAGTGAACAGTTTGTGACCACTTTTGCAAATTGAATCTTTGTAAATTAGGCACATAATGTATACAAGGGAAATCCAAAGATGCAGGTTTTCCAATATATCTCATAATATTGATTCTGAGAATATTGTCTATTAGTGGACCTCGAGAAGTGAACAAGTCTGTTCTTCACCTTCCCTTCAAAATAGTAACATTTCATGCTATTCTGCCCCTAATTTAAATAGGCAGATTTCCTTGTGTTCTTGTAACTGAAGAAAACTGCTTCTACATTTAAATTCACTTAACTGATTAACATTTTCTCAGGTTTGCTCTTGATGGCAGTCATTTCCAGTTGAAGACTTTGCATTTTAGGAAGAGGTGCGAGATATTTGTGTAATTTGCTTTTGTGTAATTACATGACATTTTAAAAAAATAAGTGAAATTGCAGATCATTTCTTGACATTTAAAGCAGCATTTTACACTGTATTTTAACACAAAGTTCCTCCCAACATCCAGATGCATTTTGCACTAAAAATATGTAAATATATGAAATTAACGTAAACAGCCACTTGCATAATAGCGTAATTTGGGGAATTTCGTGTAGCAAGAGTAACATTAATTACACTTGCATAACATACCTTTTACCCAGGACTAATTCAAGGTTTCTATCCCCCTTTAGTTAACAAAGGTATGACTCCCATTATATTGCTGTTCTATGATCAAGGAGTGATATTTCCTTACCATAATGGCTGGTTAATTTCTTCTTCTTTTTCTAAAACTGGCAGACTCACTGATGGCATGTGCACTTGTCAGGTGTGTGTATAAAATATTTGTGCGAATGTATGCATGTAGATGTGTATGTGTGTGCATTGTTAGAGCATTGCCCATTATGTCCTCTCAGTTTTTCTGATTTTTGGAGCTCTGTACTTTTTTTTATCATTTCTGCGGAAAATAGGCCTGATGGGCAGGCCTTAGCTAATAAATGTTCTGATTTAAATGTTTTTTCTTCCCTAACAGTGGAACTCCGTTTGCTCCTTTTACAGTAGGATTGACCCCAGAGAATGTCCTATCATCAGGCTGACACAAGGATGATACAAATTGTTGGGAAGATGTTTCCTGCATGCTATTACAGACTTGCACAACTGCCCTGAGTGATCCTAGTTGTAGGTTATCTGATATCCATATATATTTTGGTCTAACACACACAACAATTATGCACGAACTCTGAAGTCTGGTTTTTCATCACGTTCTGAGACCAGAGCTTAGCTCTGTAGTCTGAATAGGCACACCAAGTGTGCTCTTTCATCAACAAGTGATGACTGTCTATGTCCTGGGTGATATACATTAAGCAATGGTGGCAGCGTACTATATTTATGAATGGTAGTACTGGCCAGACCTTTTTTTTTAATGTATAGGGATGTGTGGGTCCACGCGTGTAAAATTCCCATTGAATGGAATGGCCAGACTCTTCAATTACATCAAAGAGTGGAAGTAGTGTGCGTGTTGCATTCTTGGTGACTGGTAGCAAGACTTAATATTGTTTGTGATTGTGAGGCTATGGAGACCAGTAGGATCCATTTTGGATATCCTAGAACAAACATAACATCGGATGAAAGTTGAGGTTCTGTTTCCCAGACAGTGGAACTGTCTTACTTCATTCCTGAACTAAAGGGTGTAGCCCCTGACAATGAAGAGTGAGAGGAAAAGGCTGCCTTAGTTATTCAATTTTTACCTGCTAGCAAGAGTCTGATGATTCAATTTTCCTGAGTGGCTGCCATTTGGATTAATTGTAGGGAAGGGGAGCTGAGTAAGCATATGATGTGGTAAGGAAAGTGATTTTTCCAGGCAGGGTCTGCCCACGCTGTCACTCCCCTGAGTGTTACTTCAGAACTCTGATGATGGCCAGGTGCGGAGTCTTGATACTTAATTGTGCTTATCTTTTGGGAACTTTCAACTGACAAATAATGTGCCTCCTTTTCAGAAGGAAACATTAAGTATGAAAAATAACCGCCCAAAGTAGTGCCTGGATATTGACAGTGAGATAAACATCCCCCGTATGGAAAATGTGTCTAAAAGTGGGACCCAAACTATCCCACTTGGTTCCAGTTCCAAGTTCTTTAGTGACTAAGGGAGTGAGTGCTCCGCAGAGTACTCATAGGACTACTGAGATACAGAACTTGCATCTTTCATAGCCTGTTTCTCAGAACTCAGGACATCACCTGAAATCTGTGCATCTTTCTAGAGAAATGAAGGTCTGCCTCCAGAGAGATGAAACAGTGCCTGACTCTATAGATTGAGACTGCGCAAGAAGGAGAAGCCCATATGCGTTTCCCAGAGTGTGGGGCAACCAAGAAGAATCTGAGTGAACTGGGGAGTGTAACTAATGCTGTCCGAAGTCTGGAGAGACTTTCCCAGCCTCCCTATAAATTTCCAAAATAAGCCGAAACATCACCTTCTATGACATTGAGTCTTTCGATCAAAAACCCAAGAACAATATGGTGGGAGGATTCATGTTGGTGAGGAACCTTGGGGTGCTTCCAGATCTGCTCTGCTCCTACCTGTAGACACCATAATCAGCACCAATGGCAAGAGTCACAGTAGGTGGGGCCACCAGCAAACACTATTGGGAGCTATGAGCAGGACATCTAGCCGATGCTTTGGTTAGCATTTACTGCATGTTAGTGCAATCCAAGCACCTGGTCCCCCAGGTAAATTACGTCTCAAGATCTTGAACACTGACTGTGTCTCCCTTTGCTGAAACTCCAGCTAGTTTTTTAAACAAGTGGAACTGAATTGCACAGAACCAGGGAAGCTGCTTGTGCCATATTATAGTGAGCTCACCCTGTGCCAGATTTATTCCTGTAACACCGATCTGAGAAATGTGTAGCTTATAAATATTTCCTATGTGTAGTATTACATTTTGTTGTATGATTAAAGTAGTTCTGTTTTTGGAACGAAAAGTACTGGGCTGGAAAATACTTATTGAATCGGTTGTTTAACTGTTAGAGTTCTGAGTCTCTACTTCCACACTACCTCTATTGGTAGCCTTGGACAGCTCCTCTTCGCTACCTTGGGGTTCAAGTGCAGAAAGGGTGTCCTCGGTACCCAGTATGTACTGCTATTGCAGGGCAGGCCCTGTGACATCAGTGATAAATGACCCAACATCCAGAGTCGCGGACCAGTAATCTCTGCTTGTCCCATGGCCCCTGAATGGGTTCTAACACAAACATTAACACATTATAATGTTGCTGTACATATACTGGGCTATATTGACTAACGGTATCTGCATTATATTTAGTTATGTATTTAAGATATTTTATAGCAGTACACTACCCCAAGGGGCGTCAGTGCACTTTACAATCAACAATAACAAATAGAAGGTAGTCTCAGAAATAAAAGAAACATGGAAAGCAACAAGAAGCATTTAACTTTCAGGAAAAAAACAATATGAAGCTTTAGTGGACTGACTGGTGGTGAGAGAATAAGGAAAAGGTGAGCATGGAGCTCTGAAATTAACTCAGGTGGAAACTGAAGTAACCTTTGGTGGGATACAAGTGAAAGTACAGTAAAAATGGTGGGTTATAATGCTTTTATAAAAGCTTGGAAGGTGGTGTACAAAAAAAGGGGTCATTCAGAAAAGAAGAGACTGTCCATCAACGGATTAGGAGGTAAACTAGAGGAGATTTGAATTCTCATGTCAAACCCGAAAATTAGAGTTTTTGTTTGTTACCCAAAATGTGGCAATCGTTTTCTCCGTTGTTGATGGATTGAGATCCATGGAGATGGCTGTGGTGCAGCTCTAACCAAGACAAGGTCCCTATGAAGCTACTACTACATTGGAGCGTATCAGGGCACACCACCTTGTAGTAAAAGTAAGTAACATTCAATTAATGACCAGGAAGGCCTGTAATCACTATATAAAGAAGGTAACCCCTAAGAAACACTTTATAGGTCTAGGAGCAAGGGGGAGGGGACAATTGAAAGCAGAACAAACTCCCATGAGACCTGTATTACTTTTTTGTAGGCTTATAAAAGCTCTATGGGCTTATCACCACTGAACTTATTACATATTAATCAAAGACATAAACATACTAATCTTTATCCTATTTTATTTTTCAGTTAGAATTTCTTCTCATTTTAGTATATAAAGTTACAAATATTTTTGCATATCTACATATTAATCATCAATTCGAATTATACAATTCTTCCACATTACAGTGTATCAAATGTTTGTCTTTGTAATATAAAACAGATTAGAAACTGTACAATTTTAGGAGACATGTTTAGTACATATCTTAATGTGTCCCCCCAGCAACCAGCCACACAAAACTATTCTCTCCTGACATACAGCAGCACACGATTACAATCACATCTCATACATAGCCTTCCCAACCGCAATTACATACACAGATGGTAACTATGGAGAGAAAACTTCAGGAAATGGCCATTGTTGTGTTGTAAGTTGGGATTTCAAATCAACAGGTCGATGCACATTTCGGTGGGATTTCTAATTTTGATCCACCTTCATCAGGACCACCAATTTACATATTTTGGGGGTTATGGATATTTGGGGGTATCTCTAGTAGCTCAAAGATCTTCAAGATTTTGGGACAGATGTGTCTAGCCAAAGGCAAAAGTTCAAGCAGTAGTCCGAGACTTAACTGCAAGATTTTGAAGAGAAAAAACTGGGAACAAAAAAAATGCCATTCAGTCAAAAAGCTTTATTTCAATAAGAATTATCATAAAAGCATATACAAAAAAGCATAGTAAAAATAGAAGTTCATTAGGGAACAAATTTTACAGCAGATCGTGATAATAGCTTAATGGCTGGTTTAAAAAGACATATTAGAAATACAGATTTAAAAATACGGTTTAAAAAGACATATGTAAAAAGACAGTTCATTGTATCAACTAGTGCAGTTATTAAGTTTATTTCTAATGATCCAGGACCAGCCCAGAAATTTGGCCACAGCACAGACTAACACCAAACTTGTGTCAGAGCGAAGAATACGTAGGGCAACACGATAGTTCGAAATGCACAGGAGATGGCAGGCAGGGGGTAACCATCTTTTTCTTGGATTACTGTACACTGGGCATTCAAACATAATGTGAGCTGTACTTTCTACTTTTTCGGGACATGTCGGGCAAGTAGCGGGGGTCTGATAGGGAGGCTTCCATTTGCTAGTAAATTCGCGAGTAGGGAGGATCTCAAGTCTGAATTGAAAGTACAGTGCTCTGTCCCTAGGTTTTAATATAAACTCAAGAAAGGGCTCAAAGTTAACTGTCTGCTTGAAGGCGTAGAAAGCTTCGGTTAATCTTCCAAGACTTGAGCTACCAAGATCCTGGTTGTCAATCCAGGCCCAATATGCTTTTTTGAGATCGACCTTACTCACGGGGGCTCCGTGTTCCCAAAGGTCGTTAAGACCAAGCTGGATAAGAGATTTTTTGATATTACGAAGCCAGCTTATTTTTTGGGAGCCAGCTATATTCATTATTTCTCTCAAGCCCTCAGTATATTTTGCTAGCTCCGGGGTGCGCCATAGGCGAGCCCAAAATAACAGAGGGCGTAGCCTAACAATATCTTTAAATGAACGCCTGCCCAGATCACTAAAAAAAGGTTTCAACGGAGTACCCCTAGGCATTGATACTAGTTCTCTTAGAAATTTATTCTCGGACAAAGTAAGTTCATCCGTGTTTTCGAACCCCCAGAGTTCGGCTCCATATATGGCCAAACCTACTGCTTTGGCCTGGTAGATCATTAATGCGGGAGTAATTGGCTTGCTCCTCGAGGAGCGATGTTCTTTAGCAATCACCCCCGTGGCCAGCTTGTGGTTAAGCAGCATTTTGTGAATGTGGGGCTTCCAGCTCAGATTGTCAGAGATCCCGATACCTAGATAGTCAAATAATTTGACGTATTCTAGGGGAACTCTATCAGACAAAATAGATACACTAGGTGATTTACGAGATTTAAAAGAGAGGAGCTTGGTTTTTGATGTATTAATGACCAGACCTCTCATCGAACAAAACAAATAAAATCTATCTAAAAGCTTCTGTAACCCTGCCGGTGTCTTAGATATCAGCAGGGTATCGTCAGCAAATAAAAGAGTGGGGACTTTTTCCCCCGCCAAAACAGGTGCGTCCGCCGGGACTTCTAGCAGAAATTTCACCACACCGTTCACAAAAAGGGAAAAAAGAGTGGGCGCTAGTACACAGCCCTGGCGGACTCCTCTGCTGACTGGGATCTTATCAGTTCTCTGCGCCTGACTACCCCATCTCACCCTGGCAAAATTCCCCTCATGAAGGCGTACCAGGAGGTCGAGGATATAAGGCGGAAGACCCAAGTCGTGGAGGACAGACCATAGACGGTCACGAGGGACCAGGTCGAAGGCCGACTTCAGATCGATAAAGGCTAGATGGAGATTGCCCCTACCAATCTGGACAGTTTTCCAGTATAACAGAAGGAGCCTAAAGACCTGGTCGATCGTGCTCGTGAATGGCCTGAACCCAGCTTGGTAGTGTGATAGAATGTCATTGTCAGTGACCCACAATAGAATTCGCTCCAGCAGAACCCTGCCAACCACCTTCTGGCTAACGTCAATAAGGCTTATTGGGCGGTAGTTAGCAGGGTCCTCCCTGGAGCCCTTCTTAAATATTGGTATAACCTCCGCCCCCCTCCATGACTCGGGGATGGGTAGCCCCTTAAGAAAGACGTTAAGTAAGATGGTAAAATACACAGCCCAAGATTTGGGGTCGGAGCGGAACAAGTCTCCAGGCAGGCCATCTGGGCCTGCAGCTTTAGCAGGGACCAATCTATTGATGGCAGACCTAACTTCTGTTTCAGTAAAGGAATCATTGTTAGGCGGGGTTAGGTCTATGGGAACAATAGTAGAAAAAACACTGGTACTTTGTGTACTGTCATCCGAGTAAAGTGACGAAAAATGGGTAAACCACTCATGATTGGTGATATGGTTAGGAATTATATCAGATTCTTGACCTTGGGAGTATCTACAAAGGTTCCAAAATGTGGTCCCATCCCTTGCTAGGCTAGCATTTTTTAAAGCCAGCCAATGAGATTCTTCCCATGTACGCTTTGCGTTGGCTACAGCCTTCCTGTAAGTAGACCTAGCATTTTTAATTAAAATGCAACCCTTAGATTTAATGGCGGATGCAAGCATTATTCTGCTGGATCTGCACTCAGAATTGAACCAAGAACCGGATGTTTTGTGTTTGTGGGAGTTGTTAGAGGAAAGAGATATAAAAAGAGACCCAATTGACTCAATGGTGTCTGCATGAATGGACACGGCCCTTGATTTCTCGTTGACGTCTTCACATGCTTGCCTAAGTTCAGCCATTTTTAGTAGCAGTATTTCTTTAATAGTGGACAATTTTTGTTTGTCAACTGCAATTTTAGGCCATTTGAGATATCTTTTACAATTGGATGGGATGACATCTCTTGTAAGCAATGTCGGACGATGATCGGAAGTTGATTGATCAGGGGTCCATAGGCTCTTTAGAGTCAGGCACAGGGGGTTATGGTCACTGTCGATGGTAGGGACAATAACCATATCCACTGCATAGTGCCAGAGTCTTCGGTTGATTAGGATGTAATCGATTCTTGCTGGGCTAGAGATTCTATTAAAGGTGGATGCTGCATGAAGGTCGGAAGGGAGTCGACCATTAGCAGCTCTCAGCCCATATTCCATAACCAGAGCATTCATTTGAATTACCACTGGTGACCATCTCGTTACTGGGGGGACAGTAAGGGAGGGTATACCCCACCTAGTATCTTCCTCTGCAACATCCAAGATGTCTTCGGAAGCAAGAGGTTCAAAGGTACAGTTCAGGTCTCCGGCAACCAGTATAAATGAATTCGGAGGGCAAGAGGAAAGTTCCTCTTCTAGGATAGTAACAATAGGGGACTTAGATCCTCCTTGAGTACCCCTAATGTAGATGTTAAAAAGCTCGATAGTTGGCCCCCCTTTCAGCCCGCTCAGGGTTAGGTGCAGCACGTCCGGAGATGGACTTCGTACATGTCTAACTCTGCAGGAGAGGGCAACATTAATCCATATTATAAGGCCCCCCGAGGGGCGTCCGCGGCCAGTGGAGACCGCAGGAACGCAATGGCATGAAAAACCCGATTTGAATAGAGGTGTGACACTCCAGGTCTCTTGAAATATACAGAGATCAAAAGTGGCAATAAAATTATTCCAATCTGGGAGTGGGAGTTTAGCTTTCAGACCCGCAATGTTCCAAGAAATAATTTTAAGGGTCGTTTTTGGTGCTGGGGAAGGGGGAGTGATAGAGTCCAATGGGATCAATGTTGGAACAACCCTTATTAGTACACCTTCCCCCCTATCCCCATTGAAAATAGTAGAGGACGATGTTTCAGGGGTCAGTCTACAATTGGGGATAGAAGCGGCTTGAGTTGCTTCGGTAGGAAATGGTGACGTGTAGGGCACAGTTGTTAGTCAGTCAATTTGTCCCAATATGGATGTTCCCTCGAGCCTTTGGTAAGGCAACCCGCTTCTCCACCCCACAGGGACATGGCTCAGTGTAGAAGGATGTCTAAACTGAATGGAAGACGAGTCAGGGGAGGAAGATCTATACTCTAGTGCAATGAGGCCTTCAGCTAGATAATGATTAGCTAGGGTCAATTCAATCGTGTCCGTTGGAGAATTATTGGATCTTAATCTGCGAGCCCTCAGGAGGTCATCTCTAATAAGAGATCGACAACCTCTGGTGTAGCGAATCCAATGTGTAACTTTATTCTTTAAGGATTCTTCGCTCTCATACCTATCACTCTTGGGGACACCCACCATATGGACAATGGGCTGAGAGTTGACTCTAAGATTTTGCACTACAGAGGGTTGGCAGAGCGAATCGGGGGCTGCAGATTTTGAAGGAAGATGACACTGATTAGTTGTAACATTATCGTGCAACATTGAGTACGTTCTTTTATTAGGAATAGGTAAGTTAGTCCCAGCTCTGATGGATGGTATAGAATTTGATCTAGCTTGTAAGGGTGGCGCTGGTGGTTGAATGAGCGTGGGTACACTAGAATCAGTAATAGTAAGGGAAGGAGTTATTGGTAAATGAGGGTAATGAGCAATACTAGTTGGAGCAATTGGTAGTTGCGAGGACTGAATGGGGGGTCTTTTCGCTATTAATAGTAATTCCTTAACTAGCACTTTTAGATCACTAATTTCAAGTTTCAGTGCATTTATAGTTTCCATGAGTACACCCGGCGCTGGGTCTGCCACTACCTCCCGTTGGTGGCTATCCATATACGGAGGTGGTCCAGGAGCAAGAACTCCATCGCCGGGAAGGTCTAAAACAACAGGTATAGGTAAGCTAGAAGTAATATCAAAACATTCTACAGAATCGTTACCCAGGTCAGATAAGACCTCAAAACGATTTTTACAAACAATGACAGTTGGTTCAAGAGGTACCAAGTTATCCACAAAGGCACAAGGGTTTAAAGCTTCAGTAGTTGCTCCAGGAATAGTGGAGTGGCTTTGGGTGCTGTCCAGAGCTGTTGTCGTTGGTAAGATTGAGAAAGTTGGGGCAGTTTTTTTACTAAACATTTGGGGGATGGTAACAAGGCCTGGGCAAGGATTACTTGAAGGCAACGGAGACGGAGACAAAGGCATAGTAGCTAGATCAGGATCCAGGATCGTAGTACAGTCGTCAACTAAGGATTCGATACGTTGTAAGGTAGTAGGTTGAATGGGTTTCTTACTGGATTTTCGGGCCTTGTTTCTTTTGGCCACACTGCCATTGGCATCCGTCATTTTCCTTTTGCCCATTATGGCCCTAGACCTATCCCACTAGATGGTATATGAGCAAAGTACACTACAGGCGTGGAAACAAGCCCCACAGACACAGCACAGTACCTTCGAAAGGGGTAACACCAGATGTTGAGGTGGGGGCACACGGGCCCCAGGACTCGAATGACAGAGGCGTGGCCCTGCCCTGCCTCCTCCTGCCCCGGACGGCCACAGACGGTCCCGCCCTTGTCCCGGGCTTCTCCCGGCGCTGCCCGCGCGCGGACCCGCGATGCGGTGGCTCACAAAGTTTTTAAACGCCTCCCGGCGCGAAAGTACAATGGGCGTGTTCGGGTTCCGCTTCCCGTGGCACCGCTAGGGATCCTGGGGATGGCAGTCCCCCTCCGTGCAACATCCGCGAGTACAGTGGCGGGAGCGGGAGGGAGACAAACGGCAAACCCAGGACAGCGCCCAGGAACACAAGCTGGCAGGATCACCCCTCGCCTTCACAACGGGTAAGAATATCGCCCAAAAAAAATGCTTAGATCATGCCACCTGTATTCATTCGGTCAAAACAGGTTTCTAGCCGAGTCGCCATGTCCACAGAACGAGGAATTTTTTGCTGTGTGGAACTATTTAAATTCAGAAATCTGTTTCCATAGTAGTCTCCGCCTGTAGACCACTGCAGCTTAGGGCGAACGGGTGTCTAAAGGAAGCCAGTAGATAGCAAATGTATTTCTTTAAAGCGTATTCCCTTTTTGTGGATATCAATACGTTGGATTGAGAATGATGATTATCAGAGTTTTTCCCAGCTCCCCTGTAGTTTTCTGATCTTTTTAAAAGATTGCTGTTGAGCAGCATATTTTGCTCCATAACAGAAATTCCGCCTGAGAGCACTAGCTTCATGGTGTAGAATAAATCTTCTGATGATGGCTCTGGTTATATTCAAGCTTTTATTTGGCATGGACAGCCTGCATCCTGTTGTGTAGATTTCTTCCACAGGCGAGGAACCTGAAGTGAAAGAGATCTAAAAAAAGCCTCATTCCAACTTGGAAACCCAGTTAACTGTACAGTACTGGGGAAGTTCTGTGTTGTCATTACAGTTGCACACGGGTACTTGTTTTGCGGGGGGACAGCATATAAAATAATGTGAAGCATGCATCCTGAGCCTGGGATTCCTTCTGTAGAAGGATCCTGGAAAAGAGAACGGCTGGTGGACATCAGGGAGAATCACAGTGAACTGTGTTTTAGTATTATTATAACCATGATTTATAAAGCATGCAGCTACCAAAAAGGGTTTCCCGTCACTAAGCAAGGATAAGGATGTCCAGATTGACAGCTTAGAACAGTCATATCTTCAGGCCTTTACTGAATGCAAGTAGTGAAGTTCAGTTTCTCAGGGGCTCTGAGAGGGAGTTTCACAGTTTTGGACCCAGGAATGTAAAGGAGCACCCTCCTATGTGGGCAAAGTGAATCCTGGGCATAATACACAAGGCCTGGTTCAGGGATCACAGCATACATGTGGGTTGATAAGGCACCACCAGATCCTTAATATATTGTGCACCTACTCTGGCTCTAGCTTTGTACATATAGCACAGAGCTTTGAATTGTATAGTCTTTGTCACCGTAAGCCAATGAAGCTCATGGAAAAGGTGTGAGACCGAAGCGTGTTTTGGAAACTGATACAGAAGTCTATAAGCTGAATTCTGAACTACCTTTAATCGTCGGATGGAAGCCTTATCTATTCCAAAATACAGAATATTGCCATAATCTAGTTTACATAACATTAGAGCTTGGATCACTATCATTTGCGCTGCCTGGGGAAACAGCCAGATGATCCTATTCACCCACTTGAGCACAGCAAAACAGGAGGCGGTAACGTTAACCACCTGAGACTTCATGGAAAGACTCACATCTAGCAAAAAACCCAAATTTTAAAACTTGGGGAACATGTCGGGAAGAGCCCCTGGGGATTCCAGCCAGTGTTGTGGGCCCCAGAGTTGAGGATTCTTGCCCAGGATCATGACCTCTGTCTTATCACCATTGAGGTTGAGTGAAAACCCCTTTTGCGTTGTTGCAAATCCCTGCTTCTTCTTCGGCATTCTAGACCACCCTGTGTGTTTGGCAAGTTGCCTCACATTTTGAGAAAGATGAGAGCTGTTCCATTTGTTTTTCTGTTGCTCTGTAGTGAAATACTACATTCTAATGACCTAGAAATACATCGAAATGTTGCACTTCAACATAATGGAGGGTGGCCATTGCCCTCTCACCCTGATATTGGAAGATTGAACATTGGCTGTAGGTGGTCTAGTGGGCCGAGACACAGATCTTTTTTCTGTGTACCTCTTTGAGAAGTGTCCACTAACCATCTCAGTAAAATCTGTGGAATACTTCACTTTCACCTGAGTGTATTTTCTATGACGGATTTACATATTATATGCATGGATAAGGTTGTATGACGTTACATCGCATTCCTTTGTAACGCATGTCTTTACCACACATACGTTACAACGTGAATTTCATTACAATGCAAACCTTTGCCACGCATATTTTTTCAATGAATATGCCTTTACCACGCATGCCTTTATAACAAAATTCATTGTGAAAGCATGTATGATAACAGCATATGCGCGGTAAAGGTTTCCCTGAACCCTACCTTAAACCCTAATTCAGGTCCATGGTGCATCCCCCCACTGGCCCTCAACCCTTCTAAAAAAACCTTCACCTGCTCTAAACCCTAAAACCCTACCCCAACGCGACTCCTCTTGGCCCCCAGCCCTTCCCATGCCCTAAACCCTAAAACCCAACCCCTGCATGACCCCACGGCCCCCAGCCCTTCCCCTACCGTAAACCCTAAAACAATACCCCTGTGTGACACCCCAGCCATTTTCATCCCCTATACCCTAAAACACTACCCCTACGCTACCCTCTCCGGCCCATAGCTCTTTCCCTACCCTAAGCACTAAAACACTACCCCTGCGCGACCTCACCTGCCGCCCAAGCCCTAAAATAGTAGCTCTCAGCCCCAGGTCCAATCCCCCTTACCTCTTTTCTCGTGAATTGTGCACGCTGCTCGTCTGAGAGGACGGTGCACGTCGTTGTGAGGAAACAGACGAGTCTCTCCGGTTCCTCTTGCGACATGGATCGCCTACCAACACAGCTGTTTCCACACATATGCATATATTTTTTTCCTACACATATGCCTTTAACATACATAACTTTACAACAACATTTGTTGTAAAGGCATGCGTGATAAAACATGTGCGTAGTAAAACAACGCAATGTAAAGTCTACGTGTTAGTATGATACATGCATTGTTAATCTTGCATTGTAATGGCATGTGTGGAAACAGCTGCGTTGTAATGGCTGTTTCCCCATGAATATATATATGTGAACGGTCTCCCCTTGAGGACACATTGCATGAAACACAAGATGCGGATTCACTGCCTTAGGGTTAAAGCCTTCACAGTTCCTCAGTCTCTGCATCCTGCACCTAATGGACCCCCTAACACTTTAACAATGTATATATTTTGTACAGGAATAAACATTGAGCTCAATTGTCTGGCACACTAATGTTCTTGCCTAAACTGGGGTGTTGCCTATTCCGCTAATGCCCCTTTTCTGCAACACTTGGTATTCCTGGTGTGTGATCTCTTTCAACATTTGCTACTCTCTTTTCTCTCCAGAGTAAGAAAACTGGGGAAATTCCCTCAAAGATTCTGCCTCTACTGATAGGCTGAAGACATTACATTAGAAATTAGATTACCGTCTGGTTGTGCTTCAGCTTCTCACCAGTGTTGTTTCTCCAGTTTATGATCTTTATGGTCTAGCCTTCTTAATTCAGAACATTGTAACATACCCAGCTTCAGAAAGAAGCTCTGAAGCACTGGTAAAAGATTCATTGTACCAGGACTCATTTGCTGGCTTTGTCTCCTGATGTCTCTGGCCCAAAACAAAGCCCAATGCAAGAGGAGAAGGCCCTGCTGCAATGTCCTCTCTTTAACCCAAGTAGACAGTGCTTAATTTGAGCCATTAGTTTCCTGTGGTGCTGAGTTTTGGGGACCTGCACTTATATTTCCTCAACAGACTTTGATTCACAGCAAGAGAAAGAAAAAGCACCATGGGGGAAAGAAGGAGGAAGAGAAAGTGCTGAATTTGGAGTGGGAATAGTATATCCGATGGTGCTAAAGTCCAACTATTTCCCTACTGTTGCTCTGTGCAGGTTGGAGTGGGAAAGGAAAATCTGAACCCTCCAAAGTCTAACACCTTTCCTACTGTTGCTCAGGTTGAAGTGAGGATTTTTTATGTTTTGTTTTCTCACATATATATATTGGGGATTTAATTTAAGTTATTGTAGAGATAATTACATTTTCAGATAATGTGTTTAGTTTTGAATTTTAATGCTATTATTTTATACATGTATTTAATTTTAGCATGTTAATCATTTATAATTAATAGTACTATTTTGTACTTTATTCTTCATGCTTATTTACAATTAATATTATATTTATTATTGCTTACATTTATTTTAAAGTATACATATGTATATATATATATATATTTTAATTTATAAAATGTATTTACATATTTTCTAAATATATATTTTTTTAATGGAATGTCATTTGTAAAGTTAATAAATTTTTTAAAGTTAGGATAATGTTAAATATTTCAAATTTAATTCACTTACCTGTTTATTGACTATATTTCAGTCTGCCATATTTTTGCAGTCGTTATAGTTTTACTTTACATAAAAGGCATGCAAAGTCAATATTTTTGTCCTGTTGATTTTTTTTAGATATTTATTATTGAAATATATGTTTGTTGGAAATATTATGTCATAGAAGTTTAGAAAATATATATAGTCCTACAGTGGTGGTTGATCTTGCCAAATCTCTTGGTGGGAGTCAACCCAGAACTTTTGTCTTCACTATAACTATACACATGTAAACTGTCAACCAGAAAAAGGGAAAATGTTGCCAGCTCAGTTGAAAACTGTGACTTTTGTTCATTTAAAAAAAAAAAAAATCTTTTTTATTACATTTTCAACAAGGGGAAGTAGTCTTCATGTCAGGATAAGGTACATTGCCGTTTATGCCCAATTACAGCATTTAGAACATTAGTCATCTTTATCTACAGAGTGCGTAACTCATGGTCTTGCCTTACTTAACAGAAAAACACAGGCACATGGTAACACAAAAATACCAGATAGTATATGCACCTCCTTGTAATGGATTCTAGGTAAGATGTTCATAGATTGTGACATTTGTTCTTGGGGGGAAATGAATCTGTCTGTAGCTTATTAGCGAGAAAAATCGTACTGCATTCCCTCTTTCGTGACCTTAAGCCCTGCTTGCTCTCTTCTTAGAACCCGCAGTTATGGAACCCACGGCCTGTGCTCACTAGCCCTTTCAGAAGTTCTCTCAGTGCACACGCATACTGTGGCGCACTCCAGTGTCAAATCTCCTCTTTTTTCTTCCATAGATATATCTCCTGGGTTATGTGTAACTCAAACTTTAGCTCAGTCTTTTTTATGTTCCAGCCACTCTCTTTGGGGCCATCTTATCCACACTTCTAATCAAGTTCTGGCTGGGACCCCAATGGTGTCCTGGCCAATGTCTATCAGTAAAGGGGAGTGGAGTAGCAGTCTGAGAAGCAGGGTGTATCAGGTTTGCTGGAGAGTCTGAGTACCAGGAGAAAGCCCACAGGCAGAAACACTGAGATCGGAAAAGAAAAGAAGAATGCTACCATCTAATAAAGAATATTAAAATGAGACACACCTCTGGAACTATCTGCCATCTTACAGATACCAAGACTTTAGTCAAGGGAAAAGTAGGCATATCTCACTTCAGGGAAGAAGATGAACCTAGGTGGAGAGGTCTTTTGGTATTGAACCCTGGGGGTATGCCTTTTATAGAACTGCACCCCTATCCCCACTAAGAAGAATGTAGTCTGAATTGAACTGTAAATTCTGACCAGGGATTTAAACCCCTATTGGGAGTTAAAGAATTATCACATGAGGACTCAGTGCAACAATGTCCAGAATAGAAGCCTTGCCAGTTTGGAAGAAATGCTGAAAACCTGAATCAAAATCTAGACTAAAAGCCCTTCGGTGTATTGTTGTAACCTTGAAAAATATACCCTGATTTGAATGTCAGTAAACCTCTCTTGTTTTAATGTGTAAACTGTTTGACATTGGCTTTCTCAAATGATGTAAAGTTAGGGTTATAAATCTGAGAAATATAAACTCCCCTTCACTATGCAGCAATTATTGACAGGCTCAGCTGAGAGCCAACAACTTTTACAAGATTCGACCTGTGCTGTCCACACACTCATACAGAAGGCATTCAAGCCCAGTCAGATGATTCAGAATACAGAATGTAGAAGATTGCTGAGATATGTATATAAGCCTACTCCTGATCTCTATCACCTATGCCCCGGCTTCCTATGTATCATTGCATTTGAATGAGTGGCAATACAGCGGAATGGAATCTGGATCATTTGGCATACTACATAGCCATATTATTTTCCACAAGATACAACACATACAAAGAATTATCTGCACTTATGCCATGGTGAAAACGTTCTTCCTTGCATAGCTTAAATTGATCCAAGAACATCATGGCCTTAAAGACCATTGGTAGAAGGTACGTCCTAAAGACACCCTAAGATCTCTGTTTTTAGGATGACCTTGATTGATGGTGGGTGATCAAGGCTGAACAAACCTGAAGTCTTTGATTCAATATACCTGGAAATATTGATAGAGTTTTTATAATCTCAAATGTGCACCTGTATTCACCAGCATTACAGTGTCTCACCATGCAGTAGATGTTGCCAGACCATTTCAATGCACCTTCAGAAGTAGGTCTCTTAGTAACAGGGATGGTATGCTACCATGTGCCTCAATTACAACCAAGATAAAAGTACAGTTACCTCACTTCAGGGAAGCCTGTGGAAGGGTGATTTTTCAGCTGCTCCCACTTACACAGACCACCACACAGAGTAGGACCTCTCTTTTCTATCACAGGAAATTAGGCTACTTCACAAACAGTTGCTCCTGCATGTGAGAATGAAGTGGATGATACTGAATAATCATGTCTGCTGATGCACATAATGAAATTGAAAGGAAACTCATAATTAATTCAACAATTAATTGATGCCCCCAATATGCCTCAGTGGAACATGATCGGTCTTATTCTGTCAAATCCCCTCTGTAACCAAGTTTAAGACTGACCACTCTCTGTCCAAGGTCTTGATTTGGCCTATCCAGAGAAGCAAGAAAACTATGAAACAAAGACAATATAAATGGAAGTGTTGGACCAAGAAACAGCCCTGCTGGTAGCCCACATCCCTTAACTGCCTCATGAAATGATCATCAATACTGAAAATGTATTACAGCATTCCCTTATAGAACATGTTGGCTGTCACTCAGAATCAACATCCTGGTGTGCATCTATGCTTTTTGCATCTGACGTGGCGTACATGTCAGGAGTCGAGGACAGAATGACACCTGAGTATGAGTCCGGAGTGTGCTGTAAATCTTTGGAAAGGGTGCCTGTTCCTCTTTGGGGAACTGTAGATGAAAGATCAAAGCTATCCTGTGCAATCAAACTGTAAGGAATTGGATTATTTGTTGAGAGGGGTAAGGAACCACCTCAAATAATAATCACAATCAGGGCCAGGGTGAAACCTTAAAGTCACTAAATTAATTGAGCTCAACCCCTGGCAGCTATTGCACATAGGAGACGGCTTAACTCAGAGGCAAGATGCAAAGTATTTAGGACTTTCTTTAACAGTGATAACGTTAAAACATAGCACAAGAAAAATCCTAAACCAATTTAGAATCATAGGGTACATTTTAATAAATAAAATGACAACAAAATGACAAACATTCAATAAAAGGAACTAAAGTTATTAAAGTTGAAAGGTCAAAATAGCATCAAAAAGCATTAGGCACAAACCACGGTCATCTGATTGAACTTGACTGGTACCTAGTGTGAGAAGTTGGCCTGGTATATGCTGTCCACTAATTATAGTGGCACCTTGCACCAGTCCAAACAACCCCTTATTGATGATAGGTTAAAGACAACCTATATTGAAAGCTATAATAGTGGTAGCTATGGAGAGCAGCCCTCAGGCTAAGTCTTGAAAGAATGTAAAGCAGCTTGTTTTACCAGTCTATAATCCCGTGAATGGCTAAATGAAAGGCAACCACACCAGGTATATACATAAAAGATATGTATTTATTTCTAAACACACCCTACTAGTCTCTTTATGAGGCTAGAGGTCTAAACACATAAGTTACACTTCAAATAGTACAGTAAAATAGCACAAATACACGTCAGACCCTAGGGGTGAGCCAAACCATATAGTAAAATAGGGGTATAAGAACCACGACTTAACTAGAGCCTGTAGAATTGCTGGGACCCCAAGGAACCACCCAAGGTAGTGACACAGGGGACCCACGGGGGCCGTGTGCAGTGTGAGAACACAGCCGCGAGCTCCTGTTAGCTTCTATGGGGAAAGTCGCGGTTAGATTTTTAAAGAATAGGGACCCTTAGAAATGAGTCAGGACCAAACCCTTTTGGACTTAGGAAGTTCTAGGGTCAACACCCACAGGAGCACCGGAGTACTCATGTTACCTCACCCAGGGAAGCCAGTTGCATAGGTGTCAAATGGTGTCGGGTCGCGTCGTCGGCTAGGCGAATGCCCACCGATGTCGGGTGATTTCAGGTGAAGAAGGTGAAGCTTGACTCTTCAGCCATGAGGACCAGGAGGCGTCAAGGACAACCAGGAGCTGGATTCGAGCTGTCCCATAAAAGGATGTTGAGTGCTGCAGCGTTGGTGCCCGGATTGGACACAACAAGCCTTGGCAACAGCAACCCATGCAGAAAGTAGAATGATGCTTCGGTGCAGACCAGTAAGGTCTGGGGATTCACCACGTGGTAGGAAGTCAGGGCACGTCTGAAGCAACCAGGGAAGCCCAAGGAAAATCAAAGTTACCTTCACAGGGACCCACCAGTCGACGGACCAGGGATCGCGAAGGGATCTCAAGATGAATCACAAAATGGCGGGTGACTAGGCCAACAATCTTTGGTGGATTCTCTGCTCGAGGTGGGGCCTACAAGTAACCCCAAGGACGATTTCAAGAAACGTCAAAAAGTCAATGCACTTGCAAAAGTACACCGTGACCAGGAATTCCGGTTCCACGTTACTCACGAGGGCTGCGGGTCTCAGCTTTGCTGGGGACTCGGGTCGGCCTCTGAGAAGTCTGGAAATCCTTTTCCTGTGTTGCAAAGTTGTTGGCGTCCGGCGGGAGCTTCGGAGATGCAGACCGGCAATTGCTTCGTTGATGCCTGCCAAGCAGGGGAGTCACTCTTTGACCCCAAGAGAGATTTCTTCCATCCTCTAGTCTTGAGTAGTAAGTCGAAGTTCCAGGATTCAGTTGCAGAGTTTCGTCCAGGGATATCTAAAGTCCTGTTGCCAGGAGTTCCTTACTTATACCTAAGGAAGGGGTTGGACTAACTCAGGGGACCCGCCAGAGCAGGGGCTGGAAGCCCTTGAACCGGTTTGAGCTGGACTGTGCACAGGGACACCAAATGTCCCCCTGTGCAGGACTTCAAAGCACTCTGAGAGTGCTCCCACCCAGCCCCAATGCACATCAGCCTGTCTGGGAAGTGATTACACCTCCCTGTGACAGGAAAACTATTGTCCAGGCCTCCCCTGCAGGAGTTTTGGTCAGTAGCAGGAGGCCAGACCCGTGTCTGTGGCTGCAGCATCCATTTTGTGATGCCAGGGCTCTGTTAAGTTGGTACCGGGTATACCTGTGCTGTCATGTCTCTCCCGCTAGAAGGGTGGGATCATATTCTCTCATCAGGAATTGATGGGGGTATGATTCCAAGGTGTTTGACACCAAACACAACATGTTTCCGTGTAGCCAGTCCAAAGTTAGCATTAACCGTTTTAGTTATAATGCACTTAAGAGTATATGGTCAGGCTGCACCACTGACAACCCCGGAGGATAGATTCCGAAGGCTGCAGAGGGGCTCAGCTCATGCCTGGGCACCCTCTCACATATAACCAAGCACCCTGCCGTCAGGATTGATAAGTCCTGCCATAGAGGTGACTGATAGGTTTCTATGTGCAGTGATAGGTGCGATATAGTGAACCTATATCCCTGTAAGGGGTGCATGCACCACCTTACCCAGGCTGCAGTAGCAGACCTGTGGTGTCATTTTGGAGGGCTTTCCATGGGTGGTATAATACATGCTTCAGCCCCTGGGAGGCCTCTTGGGTACCTATGCCCTGGGTACATAGTATACCATATACTAGGGACTCACAAGGGTACTCCAGAATCCAATCTGAAGTGTAACTAAGGTACATGGAATCAATTTAGAGAAGAAGCAGCTAGGCTGGGGTCCTGAATAGAAGGGCCCCAGCCAGACAAAAGTCGAAAAACAGTGAAACACAAGCAGATCACATTGGAGTGCTGGACAGATACAGAAACCAGTTTCGACCATGTTAGAGGTTTTACCTTTCGACTTGGTTTCTGAAATGGAAGTAAAAAAAACAGCAGGGCAGAAGGATGTTGCCGGTGAGGGCTCCACGTGGTTAGATAGCTGCTGGGTTTGGTCTGTGTGAAGCTGTTAACTTTTGGTGGGAAAGCTTAGAGTGGGAGAAATTTGAATGTTATGCCGTGAGAAGGTCCCTCGCTGTCTGGATAATTTTTGTGCCTTTACTCAGTGAAGAGTTTTAATTTCTTAACTTCGGTCCCAATTTATATCTTGTTGTTCTGGCTGTTCGTCCTCCATTATGGAAGTTTCGATCCATCTGCCATGCTGGTGGAGGTTCTCCCACCTGACATATATTTTATGGGACAACCTCCATCAGCCTTAATGGAGGTTCATCCAACGGACCAGCGGTTAGCCTCCGTCACTGATGTAAATTCGTCTGGTGTCGGATAATACTCCGTCAGTGGTAATTTATCGACTGCCAGATTCATATGTGCCTGTCATATTGGCAGGGTTGCAGGGGTGTTGTGACAGAGTAATTAAACAACAGACGTGCTTTCCGTTGATGTATCCATCCATAATAATGACGAACGTGTATGTCATGCACACCTGAGCTTAATGCCAACATTAATTACACCTGGACACCAACACTATAAAGCACACCCCTTCCTAAACAACAATCCTTTGTCTATATATTTTGAAGCAGGTAGACACAAAGGAAGTTCTGCTGTTCCCTTAAAAAAACCTCCAATTTCTTTCCATATCTTTGCTTATTACGTTTTATTTTATCTTACCATGGCAGGAAGATGAAACCCTACATTTTTAGAGATAGAATTAACAGTCATGGTTGATGAGATTTTTAGTGTAGAGTGCCAGTACTTTGGTACCTTTGTTCAGAATACCACCATTACACAGAAAAGGCAAATGTGGGATAGAATTGTCACAAGGGTGAATGTAGTATCTAACACCAGATGAGGAAATTAGGCAGCATTGGAATGAGCTGCTAGGGAAAATGTGCTCCCTGGCCTCAAACGCTTACTTAGAGGCCCAGCAGACAGGTGATATTTCTCCCAGGCCTATAATTCTTTTTCCATGGGATGAGAAGGTCTATAGAATCCTGCACACTGAAAGTTTTGCAGAAATCCCAAGTGGAGTGGAGACTGATAAGTAAAAGCAGTGTATGTCTTCAGTCAAGTGAAATGTAATCCTATTTATTATAGCTGTCTATATAGTAGGTCACAAAAACATTGCCTTTTATGACCTAAATTAAATGTTATGTTTCATTTTCACATAGAGGTCTAAATTGTGTATCAGTAAAGGGTTTAAATGGAGCTATCATCTCTCCATGCTCATGATATCATATGTTTATCCACTTATCTCAAATAATTTTGTTTCGCAGTACTATGAGGATCATATTTGTTTTGGCCTTAATAGTAATGGTGTAAGGATGCTGAAGCATACATTGGCTGACTAACTCAGCCCAGGATCTATTCCCAGGGACCTAACAAGTGATTAAAAGGTATCTACAAATTGGGGTTTCTCTGCTTCTCAATTATCATTAACCTACATCATGTAGTATATGTGTTGGTATATACTGCACCAAAATCTGAGGTTTTGCGTGTTTACATGTACTTATTTATTTTTTAAACACTGCTATTTATATATAATCTGTGTCTTCTTTATAAGGACCACATCTTTGGGTATGCAATTAGGGGATACACACTACATCTCCAATACTGTCTCATGGTTGGCCATGCTTTAAATGTAAATTTTTTCACATAATCATGCCATATGTTCTACATATAACTGCTATACGGATGTATTACATCTTTAGAATATTATATTTTTACATTTGCAAAGGGGTAAATTGAGAACAATGTGTCACTTATGAAGTTGTTTTGACAGTCTCCATTGTTTATGTTAAACTCATGTGTTCCCTAGTCAGGATGGGCTACTAGCATTGCTGCTGAATTTCAGTATTCTGCCTATACTTGGCAACTCATGGGGACTGTCACAAGCACACCGTGACAATTTTAACAACGTTTCTATGTCAATATTGGATTATAAAATGGACATTTTGTTTCAGTGTTATCAGACAGACGGAGAGCAGTTTTGTATAAATCTATATAGCTACTCCAGTGTCATAAATTACACCAAGGCCGGTAGGCCACTTATGAGACTGTAACTCACACGGACAATATATGTAATGTTTGTGATGGAGTCTTCCATTTGATGAACTCAAAATCAGTCCCCTTTTTCCTCACACTCTACTATATCATATCTAGCCACGGATAAAGGAGTATGGTAATATTTAGCAGATTTGCAGGTCCCCCTTGTAAACAAAACATTACTCAGAATCTCAAGTATCAAATGTTTATCAGGATAAGTTTGTCTTTCATAAGTAATTTATTGCTATTTCAACTATCATTGTAGGACCCTCAGCCAGAAGTGAAGTCCAGCAACCCACAGAAAATCTTCCACAATCACCCCAACTCCAGCATAAACCTTGAGTGGACAGATATCTCCTGGTGGTCTTGATCATGAGGTATAACAGCCAGGCCCATCTGGTTTGTCGGGTACGGCTGCAAGGGGGGGGGCCTCAAGCAGCAAACACTACATAAATATCTTCTAGTGTAGCCTAGTCCCCTCCTCAACAAGCTGTTGCTCCATCTGGCCACTGTACCCAACACCACCTGCTCAGCAGTGTGCACACCTGTCCTGACACCTGTATTTACTACAGCAACTATAGCTGCAGTGGACCCAGGACTCACTGTAAAGATGCACACTGTCACAGGGTAGTGAGGTTAGGGGTAGGCCTGTATTGGCTCAGATGAGTGAGGACATTCATGCCCATAGTTTACACACAACTATGGGACAGAACATTATTGGTGCAGCCTCCGGGCATTAAGATCAGATTGGCTAGATAATAGCTCTGATAAAAAAATGACTTCTTGCAGGAGCAAAATCAGTTTCAGAAGCAGAATAATGACCTTATGGAGTATCAAGATTTAAATCTTGGGCTCCCTTTTGGGTTTAGTGCAGGATGGTTTTAAAGACATTTGTAGCTATTAGTGAGCCATTTACACCTTTCTGTTGACTTTCATTAATTGACAACATCCAACCATGCTCCTCCACATGAAGAGAGGCTCAGCAAATGCCTGAGACACCTGTCATCACCTCTCACTTCGGAGACATCAGTTTGTATGGGCCAGTAGGAGATGATGCCATCAAGACCACCAATAAGAGGCGCATGCACTAATTTCCATCAGTGAGGCCCCAGCATTCATTTTTTGGAGATTTTCAGATACACATTTGCTTTTTCACAAAAGTGTTATAGCTGGTCAAGGACTTCAAATAACTGTGATTTTACCCTAATAAGCTGACTCCAACATGATAGTTAATTCTGTCTCTGAAAACGTTTTTTGTTCTGTTACTAATTTGTTTTCCTATAATAGCTACAATTTTGTTTGGTTGAAATTTGATGATAGCCAAATACAATCTTCCTCTTAGTAAATTTTATAATCTCTTTTGTGGTTTCTAACGTTATGTCACAGCCTCTATGTCAACATAGTGAAAATATTTATATCCTATCTAAATCACTAATGAAAGCCTTATATTATGTACAGGAAAAAAATATTTCAGCAACTCTAATGTTGATCTTACACATGTTACAATTATGTGACACATATAGCAGGATAAAATCCATTTTTGTTCGAGAACTTAGCTTGAAAATCATTATATACAACAATTTTTTTTTAAAGAATGAGGTTGCACGGGAGCTTTGCTTTGTTATGCTGTGCCCACCATCACCTGTGTAGGGAGACTCAGAGTCCCAGGACACCTTGTGCCAGGAGGTGCCAACGCGAGACCTGGGGAAAGAGGTGGCCACACTTCGTTTCGTGCTACAAAGCGTGTTGTGGGCTCCCGTGTGTTGGGGAGCTTAGCTTTTTTGTGACCACCATCACCCATGTAGGGGACTCGGAGTCCCAGGAGAACTCGTCCCAGTAGGTGCCAAAGTGAGACCATGGGAAGAGGCAGCCACACCCCTCTTCGCACTACCAAGCACATTCGGCCGCACCCGTGTGACGCCGGGGCCAAGGAGGCCTGGTAGATGCTGGGATGGGCCAGCCCTCTTGGCTTTTCGGTTGATCCCTTGTAATTGGCTCTGGTGAGTGTGGTCTCTTTATTTCCATTGACTGGGAGCCTAACCTGCTGCTACGGGCAAGCGCAAGCTGGTGTAGGAGGGATCCACAGTCAATCTCCAAGCTGGCATATCCCTGGGCTCATTCCTGTTTTGGGCCGTTAGCATAGTTGTAAGGAGATTGGGAGATTAAGCTAGGGAAAGATGTCTCTCTTTGAACTCCATTCCAGAGTCAGCTACCACCACCACCCCAATTGCGACCACGCTAGCATTAGGGGTGAGTCTTCATGTACTCAAAGTATGGGCACAGTGGATTCCGGGCACCCAAGGGAAGCTGTGACCAACCCTAGGATCATACCTCCTTCCGATCCTTGATGAATTCAAAGCCAGCCTTCTTTGAACCTGCACCTGATCGTTGCCCGTATGTGGCAGTTCTGATTGGAATACTTCCCTTGCCAACTAATAAGGCGGAATCACATTGGAAACTGAAAGTAACGTTTGTCATTGGCTTACACGGAATACCACATTTAAGATGTCAGAGTATAATGATAGTCTTTTGGTGAGGAGAACTGGGTGGATTGGCAGGTCACCGAAATCAGTTGAGGGGGACTCCATAGTTATCAACTGCAGGGCTCTGGCCCTGGTGCATCGTTTGGTTGGCTCTGGCCGCAAGCCTAGTAACTTTGTTTTGATGGCAAGCGTTGTCCCGTTGGTTTTTTTCTATAAACCCCTTTTCCCCTGTCCCCCTGCTAATATGACAAGGAGAAGAGCATTTCACCAGCAAGATCAAGTTCCAGGTGTTCCTACTATCCTCACTTCTAATAGATTCTTGACACTCTCTGATCTTGACACCAATGACTGACTTGTTCATCCTCTGGTATTCAGTCCATCAAGCTCTAAGGTTGCTGGTGATAAATTTGATGCCAGTTTAAAACTTTAAGCTGCGGATGTCTCCCATTTTGTACCGGATGCTATTAACGTGCCTTTTAAAAATTTGTCAAATTCTTGTTTGCCAGCTAGGCTGCTATCTATAGTAATGTTTGTTTTGATAATAATTTGGCACCAATTCACGAATGTTCACGACATTTACAAAACTAGTGTACAACTTACTTCTGTTGCTGTCTTGAAAGTTTCGGGGTGATTTGTGAAGTGGGGGTCAAGAAAAAGGGGGCGCCAAAACGTTTTTCCCCATGCAATGTCTATGGGGATTTTGCACATTTTTTGACACGCCTACAGCCCGAACCACTGAACAGAATTACACCGCACAGGATGGAAAGATAAATCTTGGTCTGCAAATTGTGCTTTTGTGATTTTGGGTAAATCTCTTCTGTAGTTTGGGAATTATCAAAGAAAGAATTGTATAGATATCTAGGGATGTGGATCCGAAGCCCAATTGGGGTAAAGAAACTTACACAAACACCATACCCCCGGGAGTAGGTCAGAGGGCCTGGCTTTGCGGTCATCCCCCACCACGCACAGCCTAAGGCTTTTTTAACATACGGTAATTATATATTACCTTATGTTAAAAAAACATTGACATTCACTGAAAAAAGGTTACAGGGAAGTTATAGTTAGGCTGATGTTTTACCCACACAAAACCATACATAGTTATACTTATAGTTATACTTATCTGAAGAAACTATACCTCATGCTGTTAAGTAACTTTAGGCCACAAGTTATTGTTTCTTAACATAAGTATAACTATAACTGCGGAATTTCTGTGGTTTTGTGTAGCTAAATATATATATTGGTAATACTATATAAAATGATGTGTTTTCTTTTCTTTTCGTGTGCAAACTTAGGAAGAAAAAATGGCCCATGTTGTTTATTATACGATAATACATGCATTTTGCATTTGCAATTTAGCATTATTGATACTGTAAGATTTCACATTTATTTTGTTTTCTCCTGTGTTTCTTCCTATGTCCAGGTCAGCCCCCATCAGAAGATGAAAATCTGGTGGGTCATCTCAAGGAAATTGCAGACCCAAACGATCCATAAGCGCCATAGCCTGCACTGCCAGAATCAGTGGGCAGACCTGCGACGCTGGACCAAAATAACAGCTGAGGTCCAGCTCAGAAAGTCCTCCAAGGAGTGGCCCACCCTGACTCCTTTAATGGCCTGCATCTTGGCAGTGGACTACCCACTGCTGATGGGGAGCTGAAGGCCAGAGAGCAACTACAAAGTTGTAAGTGCAAGGTCATTTGTATCATATTGTATGATTATTCTTTTTTTTCCAGGCCCATGAACTAAGTCTAAGTAGTGGTACTCAAGCCACAACTCTAACAATGTGAAGTCTACTCTTTTATAATTTCAAGTTGTAGTTTGAGGGGTAAGTAAATATATAGCATCCCATCCATCCAATCAAAACTGTGCTTGTGCTCTGTCCCTAAAACATGGTAAGATTGTTCTTGTGGCGTGTTGTCACTTTATTTGTTTTGTGTGCTGCATAAATACTGTATACATTGCCTCTAAGTCAAGCCTGACTGCCTGTAGCTAGGAGTTACCAGAGGGCTAAGGACAGGGTAACCGAGTAAGTATTGTGGTTCTCCCTGACAACGATTGTGTCTGTTGCCTGAGTGGGCCTTCCACCCCCACAAACAATAAACCCATTTATTACAAATGTACACTAGAATATGTTTACCTAAGCATTTTCTACACATTGTGTGAATATTATAAATAAATAAAAGTGTGTCATCGGATACTCTGTGCCTGCCTTAAAACATATCAATGTAAGTTAGCCAAACAAGAATCTGTAGGAAGTGAATGATTACCCACATTAAGGCAAAATTATGGTTTAATACAATTATCATAAGATTGTTTGCTACTTTAGTGCACATGTACAGTTAAAACCGGACCAACCTCTTACATTGATTTTCCCTTCATCTATACTGATTTGACTCAGTAATTGTAATAATTTTTCAGATGATGTAAAGTCAATCCCAGTTGCAATGGACATTTAGATTATTGATGTAAGAAATTGGTTACTGTTTGTGAGGTTAGAAGCCCCACTGAGGCATTAACCACAATCATTGTCAGTGTGAACCACAAAAAGTCATTAAATTAACCTGTGTTTAATTCACTGTTAGCTTGCCACAAATGCAGTCAGGCTTAACTTAGAAGCAATATGTAAAGTAGTTATGCAGCACACAAACAGTAATAAAGTGAAAATACAGAAAGGACATTTCTCGAATCATTTTACAAAATAATTGTAGCTTTTAATCACTAAATTGACACCAAAACAAATTCAATTAAATCAGTAGAACCAGGTTTATTTGGTCAAAAATAGTTCTTAAGCTATCAAACCGCAACCGCAGACATCTGATAATGCTACATCAGACCCCAGATCAAAATAAAAAGTTAAGGCCGACCTCGATGGAGCGTGGGTTGGATACAAGAGATGGATTGGGCCTGGTTTTGGATTACCTTCGGTTTTAGAAAAAATATTTAAAATTTCATGGAGAAGGTACAGTAAGCAGCTGGACAAAGCTGTAGACTGTAGCCGAATAGGACTTCCCAAGGCTGCATACCTTCATCAAGAGGTTCAGCAGAAAGGGGTTTGCTGTTGTGGAGAAGAATGTTAGCATTGGGAAGTCAATCCCATTGGTGATGCAGCTTTGGTGGATCATTTTTTAGGTAGGTATTGGTCTCATGTCGGTTCTCAGAGCAGAAAGGTCCCAGCTATTAGGGTTAACCAGGAGCACTACCACCAAAGCCACTTCCAAGGCTGCAGAACCTGGGGGCACTATTTGGGGGTTAGCACTTACTTCAGCAGAGTCCAGCAATATGGTTAGAGCAATCTGGAGCTTGTTGTGTCCTTGTAGCTTGCACAGGAGCCCAGCCAACTAGCCCTTGGATTCAATCTAGCAGTCCTGGGTTCAGGGAGCAGGTCAAATCTTCCATCCTCAGGCAGCAGGGCAGAAGTGCAGTCCTTCTTCTGAGTCTTCTACAGGGCCAGACGTGATCTGAAGAATTGTCCTGGTGGCCCAGCATTTATACCTTGCACCAGCCTCTGTGTGTGGGTGTACTCTCTGTGCTAATCCCACATCTGGTTCTGCAAAGTTCTTCCCTTCCCCTGTCAAGGCTCAAAAGTGACAAAAGCCTGGTGTCAGTTTCCTATGTGTGGGCTGGAGGCAAAGTCCGGTGAGGTATATGTGGGCGGGAGACAGCTTCACCCCAATCCATCCTGGCGAGATAGGTGATTCTGTTCATATCTAACCCCCTTTGTGTCACTGTCTTGGAGGAATACACATACCCAACAGCAGAGCCATGCACAGGCATGTGACCCAGGACACTGAAAGAAGGCACACATGTTTGAGACAAGAAATGCCAACTTTATATGACTTTCTGTGACTTTACATCAAACGTTAACATTAGAGAGGATTTTAAATGACAGATTATTGGAGTCTCATCAGCATATCTCTATCTGCTCCCAATCCAAAATCAGCATGTATGAATGTAAAAAGGTAACTCAGTGTTAGTCAATGGGAGAGATAGGCCTTAGAACAGTTAAAAATTACCTTAGACACTTTTCATTGCCAGAACAGATAAAACTTAATAATACATGTCCTCATTTTTAAATAGTATGCATTCTGCCCCATAAACTGTTAGGGTCTACCCTGGGGGTGACTTATAATTTTGTAAAAGTTAGGTTTCGAACTGACAACATTTTTTTTGCAAGGTCAAAATGGCAGTTTAAAACTGCACTAAAGGCTGCCGTGGCAGGCCTGTGACCTGTTTTAAAGTGGTACTTTAGTGGGTGGCACAATGTGTGCTTCAGGCCCACTAGTAGCCTTTAATTTAAAAGTCCTCGGTACAGACAGTACCATACATTATGGACTTACAAGTAAATTAAATGTTCTAGTACACAAGCACTTTAGCACTGGTTAGAAGTGGTAAAGTGTTCAGGGTTTTAATGCCAACAAAAACAGGGTCAGAAACAGAAGTCCAATAACCCACTGTAGCCCTGCCTAGAGGGCCAGGTCCAAACAAAATATTTTCCAGCTTTGCCCAACTCTTCTGTGCTTCACATGCTCACCATTTAGCAAAAATTTGTGTAAGTCCAGATTTTATATCTTCTTACAAATAGTAGAGTTTAGGCCATCAGCTAGTATCCATTACCTTCATAGGAGGTGTGGAAGGATGATAATCATTTGTGCAGATGCCAGAGAACAGTCCAATGTGTGTCCATTTTAATCTGATCAGGTGACCTGTCAACAAAACAACCCGAAAGTGTGTAAAGTAAAGCTGTTTATAAGAGCCCTTTTTTTGTTCAATTGTTTGTCATAGTACAAATTTGGTATCCCGGTATGTCACACATGAGGTAAGTCAGGTGACCCTTGAAATTAATGATGGGATTGTTGAGTGAAGGTACCTCAGCTCCTGCCCCAGTCCACCCAGAAATGGTCTCTGATGAGGCTCTGGATTTGTTGTGAAGCCTCTCTGGTAGGGCAGACTGCACTATTGTGTACCATCCTGGGAATAAGCCAGCAAATGATCCAGTTAGTAGCATTCCTGGATGGCATACACAGTGCAGTGTCTGCAATACAGAAAGGCTTAGTCTGGAGAAGAGCCCCCTTAGCCATCACAGTACCACCTGCCCTTTTTTCTCTGGACCCATCCTTCTCCGAAACCCTTCTCCCTACTACCATTCCACCACCAACTCCCTCACCAAAAAGAACCCCAACGCCATACCCCTGCACTACATCCACACCCCCACAAACAGAAAACTGCAAATACTAACTAACAGCATCACCAACACAACAAACCAAACATACACACACACAAACAAAACACACCAGTACAACACAGTGCACCACCACCTCAACTACAGACCCATCCAACATGCTGACATACTCACATACACCCATGCACCCACCAGTACTCACAATTATCACAGCCATCACCACAAACACCAGCAACACACAAATACCCACACCCCAACGCCAACCTCTACCAAACACTCAGCCAAACCCACTGCCTCACCGAAACCTATTCCCTCACCTAAGCACACACCCAAAAAAACACCCTCTCCCAAACCCACATGTCGTCTCAAGCACACAACAAAAAACACTCTTACCCAAACCCCACCCTCACACAAGCACACACACAAAAAGCATCCCCACCCAAACCTACACCCTAATAAATACAAATTCTAGATTTGTAAAGTGTGATTTATCACCCCTGCAGATATCCAGGTGTTGGGGGCTGTCAGAGAGATTAAATGAGCTACTGCCCAGAGTTCCATCATGCTGAGCTGCTGCCAGAGCCAGGGATCGAACTATGAGCCCCATGCTCCAGAGTCATCTGCTGTAGCCGCTGCACCACAAACCTACACCCTCATCCAAACTCAAGCTCTCACATACACCCACCCAAACCCACAACCTCACCCACAGCCAGACACATCGCAAATCACAATCACATCTGATGGTAGCACAAAACATACACACTCACACTTGCCAACACGCAAGACCATCCCCAAATACCACACCCATTCCAGCACCCAGTACTTCCTAAGCACCCTCTTCACCCACCAAATCTCCCCTCACAGACAAACACTCCTACTCCTACTCCTAAACCACCTCAAAAAAAGACCCACACATGCCCCAATAATTCTTTGAGGTGCCTGAATTCCATCAGCTTCTGGAGTGAGAGAAGGCTCTTTAGGAGGAGGAATACTTTGTTCCATAACACTTTGGAGGCAAGATTATTTAGCAATGAGAAACTGTTAATACTGTTTACAATGTATTCTTGATTTGTTTTATGAAAATAACATTGCGTTTTATGAGAGAAATGTTTCTCTTAAAATAAATTTATTTTAACATTTCTAGCATGGTTTCATTTGTCTTTTTTACATCCACTACATAAAATATGTTTACATTTGATTTCATGTACACTGCAGTTCAACATATGCTGTTACTGGTGTGAAACTACCAGGTCAAGTGTGGAGGGTTAATCCCCATGGATATGACAATGGAAATCAAAATTGTAATGAGGCTTGCAGAATTCTTGCTAAAACGCCTGCATCAACCACTTTTTGCCAACTACTCCATCAATGGAGTAGTGTGAAAGTGACGGAGACAGCTGGGGTTTGACTGAGTTTCTGCATCAAACTGATAACATATAAACCGGGCAGACAGACAGTTATGATGGCGAATAGATGTATTCCCAAATCTTGATTATCTGGACACATTAGCCAAGATATAAATCTGACCTTTAGAGTTCTCTTCATGGTCCTGGGGACCAGAGGGAGAGCGGGTTCAGTCTTCAGTGCTCTTCTGACATCACAGACAGCAAGTCCAGTCCTCTTCTATTCTTCTACAGGCCCAGAGAGTGTGCTGAGGAGGGTACTGTGGGTGCCACAGTCATGCCCATTGCGAGTTTGTGGGTGGTGGACACTCCTGGCTCCTTCCTACCCAATGGAGTAAAAGTTTCCACGGGCAACCCTACCCACATTTGCACCACTTCCTGTATGCTCTACTTCAAATATCCCTGTGGTGCCCTTCTGTTTCTAAACCCAATATGATAGAACCTTTCTTCCCCTGTGAAGAGCAGAGGTGTGACCAGGGAAATGAGCAAGGCCTCCTCTGTGGTTACCCTATACCAGTTGTGGGGTCAGCTCCTCATCCACTGGGTCTCATGCCTAATTGGCAAAGGGGACAAAAAAAGGAGACAGGCCCGGCTGTTAGCTACATCTGCCTGTGGCAAGGTATGCCTCTTTGAAGTAAATTAAGTTCCTGGGCACAACAGAGATGATCAGCCTTCCAGAGGAACAGGAAACCCCCAAGCCAAAAACCTTTCTCTCAGCTCTGGGAGCAGATTCACACATCATCAAATGGGATATTTAGCTCCTAAGAAGCAGTTGGAAGCTCATGTAAATGTGATTCTACAGGCATCAGGCAGGTAAAAGGTAACTTTGTAAAAGTACCATTTATAAAATATTTACTACGAATCCAACTTTACCTCTGAATTGGGAGTGTAATCGTTTAACAAGTCCAAGAATGAACTTTGTAGCAGTTTCCCAGGCGAAAATAACAATATTTAATGTATAAGACGGTATCGCAATGCTTCTCAATGGAACAGTCAAACCTGCTATAGAATAAAATAACTTTGGGGGCTTTTTCATATTAAGGGCATGTTTAACATTGAAGTTTAACAGCTCCTGCTTTTAAATGTCATACACCTTGACTCTAGGGGCAATAAGGCCTACTTAAAGGTGACATATATCAAATGTTTTTTGGGGCAGGTAGAAGTTGCAGTTTTAAAAACTGTATAGCAAGGCTGCAGAGTCTATTTTGCACTGTCACTGCAGTAGGTGGCACAATGGATGCTATAGCCCACTGGTGAAATTTAACTTACATGCCCTAGATACACTTTGTACCATATACTAGGGACTTATATGTAAGCTAAATATGTCAGTTAGGGGTATGCCAATTTCATTGTGTGCATTTACACTTTTCCCCTACGGTACAGAGCACAGCCAGCAAAAAAAGTTAAGACAAACATTGTTATGGTACACCATGAAGGAAATGGTCATTTCCAACACTGTGTGACCCTCAATAAGGGCCTACAACTCCCTCCTGTTTTAGTTGACTATTCCCCCTTGTGTGCCAGGGTAATATGCCCTTAGATCTACAACAACAGACATGAATGATAAAGATGTGCTAAATGTACTTGTGAGAAATGGATTTCTTTAAGTGGTTCTAACAAACTTCTGTCAAGAAGCCGTGAAGATTAAAGACACTGCTGAGATTTAAAGCCCTAAACAATGGAGTTTATATACCTCAAAGGGACATAAAGCACAGCGCTTTAACTGAACCCTCCACACTGTTTTTTAAAAGTTGATAGAAGCCATAAAATGGAAAGTCCAATTACCACAGGCTGTGTTTACAGTTTGATTTCCCCCTTTGGCTTCTGATGACATCAATTCTTTGAAACTGCGACAAGGAATGCAGCCAGAACATGTACTCGAGATCATTAAAAAAAAGTGGGAACAACATGGGTGAAAACAGGAGCGAGTAGTTTTGTTTGTTCAAACCTGGAATAACAGTTAATCCAGATCCTAAAGTTAGTATAAGAGACCCTCCAGAAGAGTCAAGATCACTGAAAGCTCTAATGTGATCAAGGACCCAATGCCAGCATTTCAATGCAAAGGATCACATCATGTGCTGTTTCTAAGGTCTTTCTTAGTAATTTGACAATCCTCTCAGGTTTCAAATAGATTAACTCCTAATTAGCTGTTTTACTAGAGACAGCCAAGAGATGCTTTGGAAATTGTTAAGAATGAAAGGAATGTTAAGGGTGACTGCAAGACTCATCAATGTAATTCATAAAAACTCACTAGAAGGGTTAGTCCAGGTGCTAAAGTTAGTATAAGAGAATCCTCAAAAAGACCAAGTTCCCAAAAAGGTTTTATAGGATCATAGAGCCAAATCACAATGGTTTAATATAGGTCTTCAACTTATTGCCAACGTCCACAAATAAACTAGTAACTCAGTGTTAAAGTCCACTTAAGAACAATGAATATCTGAAAGACCTTAGAGAAAACATGTGGCTATACATGGCTGATCATAAGATACTGGTAGCAATTTGCAACCATTTTTGTTTGCAACCAGTAAAGAATTATAAGACCCAACCTATGTAAAATGGTTTGCATTCACAAAAAAATTATTTTTTAATTTAAAAGCAATCGCAGCAGGCCACCATCACTGCAATAGCAGTGAATTGAAGTGGGTTGCAATTTACATCCTACCTCATTAATATTTGGCAGTGCACTGCAATTTTTTATTTTGTGAACCTACCTATTAGAACTCAGGTCAGTTAACAAAACAGGGAGTGGGGTGAAGCATGGGGTGTCACAATGCAAAAGAAAATGGTTTGGAGCACCCTGGTTCGATGCTTAACCAGGGAATGGAGTTCTGGGCTTGGTCTCCACGCAGGCTGTAATGCAGCATTTATGGAGAACGTAGAAAGTGCGCATGACTGGTTTAGGCAACCCGAGAGGGTTGACCGAACCGTCATTGCGCACTTAGGAGTGAGCAAACCACTCCTCCCCTGCCCTACTCAGTGAGCAGAGCAGCCCCGCCTACCCACCCGCCCGCAAAGGAAGCACAAAATGATAATAACTTAAAGTTATTATCATTTTATATTTCCTTATCTTTCCACTGATCGAAAGCAGTGGGGCGACGCTCCTCCGCCATAGTGGAGGCGCCGTAGGGCATTTTATGCTTGATGAACCTTTCAATATTAAGTTAAAGAATTGGCTGTATTCACATGTGATACTTAAGGCGGGAGCTTTATCTATACTAGAAATAGGTTTCTTCAAAGTTGAGCGATTTCCTTTCTGCCCAATTCATGAAGTTTGTTTTGTAATTTTGCAAACGTCATGAACTTCTGAAATCCAGAAAAATAATTTTTGTGTGAGAAAAAGCCTGTGAAAATGTCTCGAAAAATCTCTTCAGACAATTTTATGGGAAAATGAACTCACCATCAAGTGAACTCAGAAGGAGCAAATTTGCTATTTTGCTAATTTTCCACACAATGCAGCACAGTTGCTGGACTGCGTGTAAAGGGATAAGGCAGCACAGCGCCCTATCTGTTAAGATATGACGTTGCTACTGTCAGTCCCCTCATTGGCGCACACCTTCGCACTATAGTGCAAGAGTGTGTGTATGATGTCTAGTAGCATTAGTACTGTACAAAACAATACGCTTTGACGTAGTTTGAAACTGTTCTAACTTAGTACGTGTTACACATAAAAGCGCACATGCAAAGCTAGAACATTTTTGACTACATAAAACTTTTCTCAAACGTTACATATGCCTCAAGGAGGCGTAAATCCTTAGTACAAAGCCCTGGCTACCTTTCTGACTTTGCCTCAAAACCGATGGATGGTGGATGTCCATGTACCACCGAAGAGATGCCCTCTTGCCACATAGTTAAGGGCTAGTTTCCAGTGCAAATCATGATTTGTTCTGGAAATCAAATCCTAATTCAAGACTTTGCACCAGTTTGCTCTACAATTTGTGACACTGCACGGGCACAAAGGTTTGATTAATGTCTCTCGAAGTTGTGCATTTTCAGCTTCGGTATTAGAGAGCTCTCAATGGGACTCTTGCGTAATCAAGGTCCCAGCTGTTAAGCGTCTATTCTTTTCTCTTCTGCTTGATCAAAATGTGCAAATGCCTGGCTTTTTTTAGAACAGCGAAATCAGAAATTTAGCTTTCTGTAAAAGCTGCTTTCCTTCCCCCACTGATTGCATGTTCCCATCTGTGAAAGCCTCGAGTCAGTACTTCACACCTTTACACCTCTGCGGGAGATTCGTAAAAACATAGATGCTCTTTCTTTTCACGGAGCCTTAATTGGTGGCAGGAGTAAACGAGATGGGGCGTGCGGGAGGGACCGCGGGCCTGAGCTCTGGGGCTGTGGGGCGCGCCATGTGTCGAATCAAGACGTTCTTATTATGAGCGGCGCCGTCGACTCGCTGCTGAAGGAGGAAGCAGATGCCAGAGCGGGCTGCCGCAGCAACAGATGCTTCTGGTACTGCCTCTGTGCAGATGCACGACCCCAAACTTCGCTGTGCGGGAGAATCCGCACAGGGGAGCACCATGTGTGCTCTGCAGTATCCAATGGAACAGCTCATGCCTGCTACTCAAAGGCAAACGTACACTTTTGTGTAAGTTTACTATTTTGGGGTATTCATAAAGTACAATTTTAATATTACTATTAGTAATTTTACGACTGTGGAAACTCCTCACTCTTGGTAGAGACTCCGCACAAAAAAAGAATATGCCCCTAAACATGAATGTTATGCTGTTATGTTACCAACCCTTAATAAAGCGCCTGGCTACCCGGACACAGGCTTCCCAGCGCAGAAATAGTAAGAAAAAGATAGTGTGCTGCCTAAATGGACACTGATGGGCAGATTTACAAGCCACTTGTGCCACTTTTGCGTCATTTTTAACATGGAAAAAGTGACGCAAAAGTGGCGCAAGGGCTTGTAAATCTGCCTGGGAGTCATTAGTTGCTTTGTGTAGCTAGATAATTTACGTTGGCTCCTAAGTGGGTGGGGAGGGAGTTCCAGAGCCTAGATAGTGAGTAAGCGAATGACCGCCCTCCAATTTTGGCCGTTTTGATTCTTGAGATGGCCATGAGGGAGCGGTGATTTGACCTCAAGTCTCACATGCTATTATGCAAGACAATTAGGTGGCTTAAGATGTGTGGACCCTGAGCGTGGTTTAGCTTCTCCGAGCCTCTTTGGCAATCTCAGGAAAATGTGTGAAGAAAAGGGCTCAGAATGTAGACCCTCATGTGGTAACTGACCCGTTAAGCCCTGCTCCCAGCATGTCTGCCCCAGTTTTAGGCCAGGAAACTCATAATGACCGGTTACTGGGTTGGAGATATTGTCCAGAATCAATTATTCTTGCCACAACATCTTCTCCAGTTATTGATCAGCCACTCTGAAGAAAACATGACAGTGTCTGCATATTTTTTCTAATGAAAGATGTTCCTTGTTTATTCAGTGAAGTATATTATTGAAAATGGCCGTTTTTTCCAGGTTTATCTTAAGTTCCCATCAGAGTACATTCAGGCAAACCTGTTTTCGTTGCAAGACAGCTCTGCAAAATAGTATAGGTCATTTTATGTACATTACGCACGTGTCCCAAAGAGAAATACTTTAAGAGTCAAGACAACAAGCCATAAACAGACATGAAAAATATTTGGTGTCCTTCTCAAGTTAGAGTACTCTCTTTTCATAAGCGCTGCTCTGAGAGCAGTGTATATGATCAAAGCATACATTTGCATTGATAGTGAAACAAAAAGTGTTCATGACAAAGAATGCATCTTTCTTTCAGCACTGTTTGAATTACATTTAACAAGTTATGTTTTTGCACCTTTCTGCTGCCGATATCTGTTCCTACTGTCCAGCAGTGAGTTAGGTATACTATCTGGAAAAACATGTTACCTTGTTAAATGACCGAATACAGCAATCAACAGATGATAGGTGACCAGCAAACGTTTGCAAATTGTCAAATGCAATGGTGTATCTGTGTGTAACGGTTTAATTAATGTTTGATCTATTTGAGCTAGCAATATTTTCTGTTAAAATCAGCAAATTGTTTACAAGTGTGGCAAACTAATCTTTTTTTTTTTTGTAACTTTATTTTCATTGATTATCAAAAAACAAAAGCACATATTCGATCCAATACAGTTATCTTTGGTAAGTACATCATAGATATCGCGTTATCCTGTATAGTTCACATTGTCATGGATACAGTTACCTTGTAATGTCAGCAAGAGATATAATATACAATACAATGTATGACATATGCTCGTCAACCCACTTGTCCTGTGTCCAAATGCCCCCCTCGTGTTTGTTAATACATCCTGAGTCTGGTCAGTCATCTGCAATCATCCAAAACCTCACGCAACAGGAAGTGCTATTTTGATAAAAATAAGACGGAGCGAAAATCAGCAGTGTCATATAAAGCCTCCTCTTGCTTATCAAGGTGTATTCCATATAATCTATCCTATACCCGCGGGTACTATCCCGGAGCTAGATTGGGAGGCAGAGGAGTTGCGTAAATTGTGGCAAACTAATCTTCATGTGGCAAACGGCACGGCAGTGGATCACTGTTTCCCAGTGGCCATACCTAAAGAAAATACCCTAACGACTGACACAGATGTGTTTAAGGACTTGATCTGGAACCAGCAAGAAAACTCATTTAAATTTGTCGGTGATGCGCTGCACCATTATTATTTTTTTTCACTGGGTTGGCAGAACATTTTATAAAAAAAAGTTAATTTTAGTTTTGCTTCAAAATGCAATAAAACTTGACTTTGCATTTGGAATGCCATTTACTCTGATAACCTAGGAAGTTAAGCTGGCTAATTAGGGTTATTTGTCAGGGAGCTGAATGCAACTAGTTCTCACAGTTTGAATCGGGGATAGCTCAACCCTCTAGGATTGGAAAGAAATGTAATTTAAGCTTCGATTTGGGAGTCTCTGGTAAAGCAACAGAGGATTTACATTTTGTGGATTCTGGTTATTTACTAATTTTATTGCTGCACTATATTTGAACAGTGATGATAATTACCAATTCACATTGTAATTAAGCTAGTGGGAATATTCAAAGGTGGGTTTCTGAAGTGTGAAATTTGTGCAGTTAAAAAAAGGGCAGCCGTTGAGCCGGTTGCTGCTGACAGTCCTCCGTAGTTGAAGGTGTTGAGTTTAAGATCCTGCTGAAACCTTCATTATTGGTGCCAAAAACTCACCTCAGAGTGGGACAAGCCTGGATTCGGTAGATGCTGAGGTTGTTGGTGGTGCATGTTTGAATGCTGTAGATGGGCAGGACTCCGCAATGCCAGATACCATCACGTTGAGGCCCTGCATAAGCTTTTCCGTTTTTGTCAACATGTTCAGAGCAGGACAAACCTGGTAATCTTGCTGGTTCAAGTTTCACTCGTCATGGTGTAGCCTCAGCACCATGCCCCATTTCACAGGGCTCAAAAACGTGATCAAGTGCTACTTTTTGAAAATTCTGGAGAGTTTGGTCTTGGTTTCTCCCACGGTTCCAAGGATCTTAGGGAATGCTTCTATGAGCTAGGTCTCTTGCCAGTTTGGGTTCCTGCATTTTCTGATCGCATCTGCTTCCAACAAGGCTTCTGAATCTCCTCTAAAGGATAGAGTCAATTTTTGGTAGACGGAAACTGCAATGGGACGCAAGAGGCAGTAGGGATTATGTCAAGTTAGGCAGCTGTCCCTTCCAATTTTAGGATGCATCTAAAGGAAAGCTCCTATTCTTGACATATGTGGAGGAAACATTTACCAGTCTTGTGTGAGTGCAAAGCATCTTGCAGATGAGCATCTGATTGTCAGTGTCTTCTTGATAGAGTACATACACCAAACAATTGAGTTGTTAACAACCAACGTGGTCCTTGGTGACGCCAGATTTACATCGCACTGCCTGACCCATCTAATAATGTCAAAAACAACCTAATTGTTTACAGAATATACTTGGGTTACTGAATTGTCTCCAGTTGTAGTTGTGCTCACTAAATTTAATTTCTACCCTGATGATAACACCCTGGTAATTATGCAATAAAGTCAAAATATTGACTTGCCTAAAGTGGACAAATAAGCACTTAAACCAAAGAAAGTTTTCAAATCAAATTTACTAAAGAATAATTCTTGTGTACGCAACTGTCACCCCATAACCTATTTGTTGATTTCTTAATATGTTTTTGCTAGAATGGTTTATTACACAAGCCTGAGTACCTGAGCACCACGCTTGAATATACAGATGAAGAAAAAATTATGATGAAAGAAATAATAGAGTTTTACTCCACAGTCTTATGTATGTTTATGCTAATTACTTTCTGTATAATATTTGATTGAGTACTGCTCACTATATTTTATTTGACCTGTCCACCTTAAGACACAGTCTTGATGAGTTTTAACACAGTTAACTGTAGAACGTCTGCTTAACTCCAGGTAGCCATGGCTTAAGCATCATCAGGCATTTCCCCAGTTAAGTGAAGTCAAGAAACTGCCTGATAACACCCCTGAATCACTTTAAAACAATCAAGATTAATTTAATACTCAAAATTACACACAAATGATTAAAATGGAAATAAAGAAACCATACTTAGGAACTTTTAAAGTTTTAAGACAAGGTGTGTCAAGGAAACACTAGCCACCAATTAAACTCAATGGTTGAGACTGATTGGGGCAGTACGGGCCATACTGGTCAAAAGAGACTTAGTCATTTTGTTCTGAAGTCCAAATCCTTCAACGGGGCAATAGAGGAGGCTGATGAGAGCGACGGCCCCTTGAAGCTGAGTCTGGGGTCCAACTAAATCTTCAGATTTGAAGCCAAAAGCTCTCAGTTGGACAGAGATGTATTCTGTAGCAGCTGAGACTGCTTTGCTCTTGGGGTGAGCTTACCCCCTCGACCTGGTGTTGCAGGGTAACTTAAAAACGAAAAAAAGATAACCACCTCTTGGCAATGTAAAAACAGCTCTTTACTGTCGCGGCAGGGAGAGCAACCATCTTCACACATGTAAACACTCCGTCTCAATTTGCTGCTTTACCGGTAGCTATTTTTATACAAAGTTAAACAATGCTAGTTACAAATGTTCAAACAAGAATTTCTAGGCAGTTACTCATTTGTACACATTAGTTATGGAAAATCATGAGGTCACCTGTAACTCTAGTCTTTAACCTAATTCTCTACATATCCTTTATTGCAGTTCTAGCAATGCTTAACAAAGCAAGTATTCTTCTACTTTTGCATGCATACGTATTTGGGTTGAATGCATATTTATTTGTGTGTGTGCTCTATCATTGTGCTCCTAGGACCTCTTATCAGATTGTGTGTGTTCTTGGCTAATTCAGTCTCCTGCTCCTATTGTCTAATCATGTTTCAATCTATTGAAAACACAGAATATGTGCTGGTGTGCTTGTGTGCTATGGCCATAAATTCCTTCAAACATGTCAAACACAGGTTTTCCTTTAACTATGACCTTGCAGGTCATGTACTCTGTTCTCAAGTGAACTCTTCAACTCATTTTCAACAGCACAAGTTTTTGGCCTGCACTGCTCTTTTACCATGTATAGATGTGCAACACTCTCTGCTGTTGTCTGCTGTTGCAAGTGCTTTCATATTTTATTCCTTCCATAACACTGGTCCAAAGTTTTACCTACAGACTGAAGCACTTTTTTGTTTCTTAAGAAAGATCCTAAAGTGGGGCAAGGCTAAACGCTGTTACTGGGCTGGGCTGCATAAAGCAAGATACCATCACCTGAAGTCCAGCTGAAGATTTTTGCTTCACAAAAAAAAGTTAAGTGGGAGACACACCTGGAGATCTTGCTCACCAATGTTACACCCTTCCTGAGATAGTCTCAGCAACTGGCCCCAGTTCCTGGGGGTCAAACAAATGAACCAGGGCCTTATTTAGTGTTTAGTGGACAGGGCTAATTGCCAGAAAGATGGTGTAGTGCCCTGTCTACCAAACTCTCAGTCTGGATCCACCAATGGAAACCTTAGAACATTGGACCTATTTTGTGAATATGTTCTAATGTACTTTTGTCCTCTTCAGGACCAACAAGGAAAACATGACGGCACTCCCAAGAAAGCAAACAAATGAACCCCCAAACACTGGAAAAAAAACTCCCAGTAGGTCAGAGACATTTGTTTTTTGTGTTACTATAGAACACTCTGCATTGAACATTGTGGCTGCACAGCAAAGATACAGTGACTTACGAGGAGCTCTCATCATGGCAGCTCATCTGAAAGCAAATAGATCTGTGCCAGGCAGGTGGAGATATCTATATGTGGTGTGCTGTAGTCCACTAGGGCAGTAGAGGACAACCACGGTTGCCTGGGGAAACAGAATACAGCACGCCAGGGTCTAAATAAGGCCCTTAGTTCTACTTTTTGAAAATGCTGGAGAAGTTGGTCCTGGTCTCTCTCATAGTTCCCAGAACCGTAGCAAAGGTTTCTTGGGTATAGCTCTCTAAGCCAACCAGGACTCCAACAGGGTGCAGTGTAGTCCACATCTAACTTTAGAGTTGGTTCTCCTACACAGAGTGGAGCACTTCGTTAATCCTTTATGTCCATGAAGCAGTACTATGGACCAGTCAACTGATCATTGGCGAGCATTTCCAGTCTCTGGGTTCATGTGTAGAGCAGATTACAAGTCAAGTCTCTTCCCAAGCATTCCTTCTACTAATTCTTCCAGGCCCAAGAGCATTCTGGGGAATTGATGTTGAGTTACTATTTTTATCTAGTGCACTTGTGAGAGATTGGTGACTTTGGAGACATGCTTCAGAGTATGCAAAAATTGTATGGAGGTCAGGCCTTTGTAGACCAATGTATCTGCATTTTAGCAACATGCAGAACAATTCATATATCTTCAACTTCTCAGCCCACTTCCTGCTACCTTTTTTGTACTGAGTTAATGTTTGATGGACTGCTTAATGTACTATTTTCTCCTCTCCTTATTCATTGGGAAAATCCTATTTTCTGATCAAATTATTGTCTCATTTGAAATTGGTCACTTTCAAGGAAAGCTACTTTTCCTGCCATACTGCTATTTAAGAGTAGGTGACAGTGCTGTAGTATGTAACATGTTTATAGGCAAGGAGAGGCATAATAAAGGATGAGTCATAGACCCAGGTAGACTACAATTTGATCAAGTCCAAACAAAGAGGTAAATAAGGCATAAATGTGCTTCATCATTAGCCCTAATGAGTTATTGGTGCAGCCAACTGCACTCCCACTTATCATTCTGACAGAAGTTTGCAACTTGAATGAGGATTGCTTTCCTTGTGTATGATGTTGTTTTAATTAAGACTACGATGCAATAATGAAGAGATTCTTCCATGCAGCTCTTCAATTGATGTAAACAATCTCATGCCATCCTTAGGTGAGACAAAACAACTTTTTTCAAATACATTTCACAAAAATCATAAAATATTGTGTAACAAAAAAAAAGGAGCGGCGTGGCTTAGCTGCGAAAGCTGGCGGACACAAACTAAATAGCTCCTATTCCAAGCCCCGACATCCAAACTCATCCGCCACAAATATAAACTAAATTCCACACTAAAGAAGGAGTGGATGCAGACTTGCATCTGCAGTGCCACACGCTGACAATGGTTGAAACGATCAGGGGACCCAAGCTGGCTGTCAGGCCACAGACAGGCGTTGATGATCGTTAGGTGCAGGATGTGGGCCGTACATGCCGATGTGCCTGGATAGGATGTGGAGGCCCACCTGGGCATGTTGTTACATAGGATGTGAGTTCTAGTGAGGAAGCCTGCTCCTGAGAGGGCGAGCAGGCCGAGCCAAACACCTCACTATGAGATAGGCAACTGGAGTGTGTGCCCGAGGACCCATGGCAAATGCTTGGTCCTGCCTGAGCAGGAAAGAGTGAAATACTGATTCCTCCACCCTTACTCCTCCCTGCTTCCCTAAGGGTTGAATTCCTTCATCCAAGCCCCTTCTAAAGGTGTATGACGAGACCTCTGCCTTAAGAGGTTGGCATTGGACCACATCAGTAGGAGCTGGACTGCTAGAGTGGATCCTAGCAATTCACACTACTAATGGGACTGATCCTTCCATTCCTCAGTGACAGGATTAATTCCTTCATCTGCAGATTCATCCAAGAGTTCCTTTGTGGTCTGCAGGCTGTTACTACCTAATCAATACGTTTTATGTGCTCTCCGCAATTTTTGTGGGCATCACTCCATCTTGCTCTGTTGTTGCCATAGCTGGGAGACTGATTTGGGTCTCCAGCACTGACAGCCACCTCCCCCTTCCCCTTTTCTTTCTACAGACTGTAATAAGGTAGACCAGACGCTTTATCCTTTAGAAGAGCAGCTTTAATTATGAACCCCATCCATCGTCTCTCCTGCACCAACTGCCTAAGTCTAGAATACACAGTCGACCTGGTTCCACGCTGGAACATAGAACGTGGAACCAGGCAATATCACACTTCTTCCCTCTTACATTTGAAATACAATTTTGTAATGAAATAAACAGCAGGTAACAAAATTGCAGAAAAGGAAAAGATAAAACCCAAACCTTCATCCCCCTCCAATACATAAAGAGAGAGAACACCAAGTTTGAGCTACACATAAAACAATTAATATCTCACAAAATCATGGAGATAATTTGGGCTTTTGCAGACTCTATTACTCTTGCGTAAAGACTCAGGTTTTGAACAAGCAAAATGCAAACCCCCATCAATATTTTCAGCCTCAGAGGTATTTTCTTTAACAAGCCTAACGTGAACAACACGACTATGGTTCCAAATGCGACCATCATCAGTTTTCACAGCATTCTTGAAAAGCTTAACCACAGTCTTTATACTAGTGAATTTGGACCATTCCTAACAACTCACCGGAGCTTTAACTTTTACCTTATCACCAACCTTGAACTCAATAACTTTGCAGGATCTGCGGGCATCTAAATAGACCTTCCTTTTTTGCAGCTGAGATAGCTCCTTTTCTCTCCAGATACCAATGTCATTGTTCTTCAGACCTTTATCCAGAATCATCCACCCTGGACATAAAAAGGTATTTGAAGACCTTCCTCTGAATAACTCAAAAGGTGTCTTGCCAGTTGAAGAATGTGGTGTAAACCTGTACGCAGATATGCGATTTTGTAACTCAGTCCTCCAGTTTAAACAGTTTACTCTTGCCAACTGAATACTTTCCTTCAAAGTTTTGTTCAGTCTCTCAAGGGCACCATTAGATTCTGGATGATACAGAGAAATTCTTTTATGTCCAATACCACACTTTATTAAATAATCCTCCATTTCACCTGAACAGAATTGAGGACCATTATCTGAGAGTAATGAATTTGGAAAACTTTCGCGTTTAAAAATGGAGTCTAAAAACGTAATTATACATTGTGATGTTATGTCCCTGACAGAACTGACTTCAATCCACCGAGAACACAAATCCATCAAAACAATTAAATAAGGAGTTTGTTGCTCACCATGAAGGGGACCAACAATATCAATGGCTACCTCATCCCATGGACACTTGGGTAATTTCCTACATACCATTGGCGGTTGCCTGGGTTTGAGAACTTTGTCACTCAAGGAGCAAGGCACACAATCACGAACAGCACGTTCCACCATAAGATCCAAACCCGGCCACCAAAAATCCTGTCTGATGCGTTCTTTAGTTTTTGAAATACCCATATGACCTTCGTGCGCCATTTTTACAATGCTACACCTTAAACTCTCGGGTGGAACTAATCTCGTACCTCTAGTTAGAATACCCTCAACAATGGCTAACTCATTAAACACCAAAGACCATGGCTTAACAAGACTGTTACTTTTGTCTTGTGACAGCAAATCCATTACCCTCAACAATTCAGGGTCTTTACCTAATTCTTCTTTCCACTCTTCTTCTTTGATCCCACCTGAAGTAATGTCACACACCATTAAATCAATGTCTTTATCCTGTTCCACTTCACTAGACAGATCCAAAGAGTCCACAGTGTCCACTAAACGTGAAAGACAGTCAGCAAAAACATTTGTACTACCAGGAATATACTCAAATTTAAAATTATACTCCTGCAGAGAGATGACCCATCTTCTGATCCTTGATGAGATTGAATCTAAACCCTTTTTTTCAAAAATTTCTTTAAGAGGCTTATGATCCGACCTGATTACAAAAGAGGTGCCCCACACAAATTTCTTGAATTTGTTGACTGCCCAAAAGATGGCAAGAGCCTCTTTTTCAATAACTGAGTAGTTGAGCTCAGCACCTTTCAAACATCTGGAAGCACAGACAATCAAATCTTCATGACCATTACGTACCTGGAAAAGAAGTGCACCCAAACCTTTTTTACTGGCATCAGTTACAATAAATGTCGTATCTCCCGGTTTAAAGGCCTGTAAATTTGGTGCATTTCTAAGATCTTTCTTGACCCCTAAAAACTCTTCTTCACAAACTTCATTCCAACTAAACTCAGCATTCTTGCGCAACAAAGCCCTGAGATGAACAGTCTTATCAGCAAAATTCCTAATGAATTTACTATAAAATTCAGCCATGCCCAAAAAGGAGGATAGCTCTTCCTTGGAACATGGTTCCTTCAACTTTTCAATGGTATCCACCAACTCTTTTTTGGGTCTGACGCCACTGCTAGATATATGATGCCCCAGATAGTCAAGTTCAGTTACACCAAACTTACATTTTTCACGTCTTAAAGATAAACCTGCCTTAAGCAATCGACTCAGTACCATAGCTACCCTACCATCATGCTCCTGAATAGTTTTCCCACAAACCAAAACATCATCTTGGTAGCAACAGACACCGGGTATGCCCTTGATGACATCATTCATAATCCTCTGAAACACAGAGGCTGCAGACCCCAATCCAAAAGGCATCCTAAGGAACTTAAATGCACCCATGGGGGTTATAAATGCAGTAAGCTCTTGAGACTCTTTACTGAGAAGAACCTGGTGATATGCCGATGCAAGATCTAAGGTGCTAAAGTAACACGCACCATCTAAAGTTGAAACCATCTCCTCAATATTAGGAAGTGGGAATTTGTCCACCACAACCTCCTTGTTCAGTGCACGAAGATCCACACATAAACGAATCTCATTATTAGCCTTGCGCGCTACAACAATCGGAGCCAACCATACAGTGGCCTCTACAGGCTCTATCACCCCAGCGGCCAGTAACTTGTCAATTTCCTTTTGAACCGCTCCCTGCACACTGATGGGTATCCTCCTTACTTTTGCAGCAATGGGTTTAGCACCAAGTTTAAGTTTGATGTGGTGACTGTAACCCTTTAAACAACCCAAAGTGTCGCTGAACAAACCTTCAAACTCTTTTACAAATTTGTTTTCAACACTCTCAATGGATTGTACTTGCACTGATGGTTTCGCATTCGGATTGAGAATAATGCCCAAACGTGCTTGATGAGTCCAGCTCAACAAGTTGTCACCTTTCTCAGCCACATATATTTTCGCCTCAGTAAATCTACCATTGCATTCTATACAACTGATAAAATATCCTAACATTTTAATTGGAGTTCCACCATAGCCTGTGGGTCTAACATCTGATTTCATTAAATTGATCTTACTTGAAAAATAATTCTGAAAATCAAGCTTAGATATGAAGGTGAGATGTGAGCAAGAATCAAATTTCATTTTAATCCTAACATCCCCCACCATGACCCACTCAGACGGATGATCCACACCACCCTCATTCACTTGAAACGCAACTTCTCTTATTTCATTCCTATTTTCTCTTTTGTTACGCAAGCGGCAGTTTCTCCCAAAATGGCCTCTCTTCCCACATACACTGCAGATCACTTTTAGAGCCGGACAATCTCTTGCATTAGCCATGTGACCAAATTTACCACATCGAAAGCAAGTACCCTGAAATGTTGTGTTACTTTTTTTATCAACTTGTGACTTGTTCGCCTTAATATCATCTTCTTTACCCTTGTAGTTGGCAGCATCAGCCCTCTTCACAGAATCAACTTTTTGTACAACTTGACAATCCACCTCTTCTACTTTCTCCGTAGAACCTGTTTGCTTACTAACTTTACTCAATTCGCCTACACATTTGAGCATACGTTCTACACGCTTTGCAATAGTCATGACTTCGTCCAAGGGTGGCTCGTCCTTTAACCAAAGTTCTTCCCTTATTTTGTCACTACAACATCTTAAGACAAACTGATCTCTTATCCTTTCTTCCACCAACTCCCCGAACTTGCAACTCAAAGCTAATTTCCTTAATGACGTAACAAATTCCTCCACACTTTCATCCTTTCCTTGTTCTCTTAAACCAAAGTAATACCTCTCCATGATGGTACTCACCTTTGGCAGATAATGTAGATCTAATTGCTTAATACAAATTTCATATTCATTCAAACCCCTTTGAACTGCAGGACTCAGTTGAGGCAAATTCCCTAACACCTCTTGTCCCTCACCATCTAAACAGTGAAGTAATAGTGCTTGTTTCCTCTCCGCACTCAAATTTGTGCCACACACTCTCGCATAGTTTTCAAATATCTTTTTCCATTTTTTCCATTTAACATTACGCTCCCCTGGATCAGACAGAAAAAACGGGGGTGCTTTTACATTTTGCATTTCCTAGACTGTCACACCAACAAGTGAATCTTCAAAGCTTAACAGAAATTAATAAATAATTAAATAAATAATGTTAAAATTTTCAAATATCTTAAAAGTCTCGTGTTACACTTTCACTGAACCTATCTAAAATATTTTTTCCCACGTAGACAGCTTAATGCTCTTATCTTTAAGACTTTCTCCTTGTTCTCTGCACCAATTAGGTCAAATCCAACTTTAATTCCAAAAAAAAAAAAAAAAAAAATTTACATGGTGTGCCTGTCACCGTGAAGACAAGCTGTTGTTTTCCTGTATCAATATCTATATTTATATAATTTTTTAAAAAAATGTATGTCTCCTTAAACAAAAGACTGCAAGCCTTGTGTTTCTCAATAAACTTCCTGCTTCAAAATGGCCACCATCGAAGTAACAAAAACAATTAGCCCTTTTTCTAGAGCTGGTGGGCTTGTTTTCTCCCAGAAGACCCACCTCACTTTTGGTCTTCTTTCTATAGGAAGTTGTGCACGACCAAGGAGCGTCACGAAGCCTGAAAGCCTGACACGCAAATCGGCCCTTGCGTGTCACGAAACGGTTAAACCTCCGGTACCTCCTGGATGACTTCATCACCATCCTGCGCCTCCCGCTCTCCAGCGCTTCTCGCTCCTCCCACGGACACGGGTTGCAGCAGGATACTTCCTTTTCTGTCCTCCTTCGTCTCGTAGCCGAACTCTTCCCGTGAAGAAAATCAGCGTTTCACGAAGCACCGATGTTGGGGTTCATTCACCTGGCCGCCCATACGCACGATCGTCGCCAGTCCCATCCTCGTCGCCAGTGTAATAAGGTAGACCAGACGCTTTATCCTTTAGAAGAGCAGCTTTAATTATGAACCCCATCCATCGTCTCTCCTGCACCAACTGCCTAAGTCTAGAATACACAGTCGACCTGGTTCCACGCTGGAACATAGAACGTTGAACCAGGCAATATCACACAGACCTGCAGGACCCTCCAGCTAATTACAATAGTTGGGACCTTCTAGAGATAATGATCGTGCCAAAAATATGTGGACTTACAGCAAGATATACTACCTCTGTGGAACTCCTGGTGGCCTCGACTATGATAAAAGGTAAGTTGAGCCCCCTAGGGAAAGCTACTGTGGACATATTCACTAAACCCCCAATCCTCTAGAGACAACCCCACTTTAATTACTGAGGACACAATACCATCTGACGCTATGTCACCCATCCTGCAAGCTATTCTCACTGGAAATGAGCACAGAGCCTTCTATGACAGGATCTCCACATTGTGGTTAGCAGATAGACAGAGATGGAGAACAGAATCACCGAAGCAGAAGACTGAATGCACCCTGCAAACTGAAATGGCATAATTGCTTGATAGAATGAAAGAACTCAAGAATCGTTCTGAAGATGACAAATGATGTTCCCAGATAAATACCAACCAGATCATGGGTATGACTGAGGGAAGTGAGGGACCTCAGCCAACTCATATCATCTTGACTTATTTCCAATCCTGCAGACTGAGATCTTGTCACCCTGTTTTGTAGTGGAACAAGCTGATACATCGCTCGCGGTTGGGCCCCTGCTGGGTGCCCCCACGAGACCCCTCACCGTCCACTTTCTTATCTACATGGACTGCGACACGGTCCTCCTAGTGGCAAGGAAAGGGCAAGTACCCATATTCGGGTCAACTGCAGTCATGCTTTTCTCTGTTTATACTCTTAAGGTTCAACACCAACGTTAATCCTTCATGGAAGTCAAACAAAAACTTTGGGATATGCAACTTACGCACATGTTGTTATTTCCAGCATGTCTCAAAGTTCTCCATGATGGCAAAGCACATTTTTCCGAAGAAGTGTGGGACTGGCTCAAGATCCACTGTAACATCAAACGCCCTGGAAGTGAACGAGGGGAACCTTCTCCACTGAATCCCTTACAACCTTCAGATCGACCACGGCGTCAAGGTTCACAACAAAGACAACGAGTCACCAGACAAGACAGAACTAATTGCCGGGGACTAGGGGAAGAGCTGCACCTTTTCTCGTCTCAGAGGACAGCAGATATGCAATCGGAGCTCATTCACAGTACGCTGGAAAATTCAGATGCTTCTACCCGATAAATAAGTGACTAATCTGCCGTTTTTCGACTGCCACTTAATGACACTTCCAGCAGAAGATCATGCTGTGAATGGCTGGCTCACGTCTTTTAAGGACACAGTTCTGAACCCCTATCCCCTGCACTGGCATCATGGAGCTGCAGAGGTTGTCCCCCAACCCCTCTTCCTTTTCGATTTCTGTTAGTTATTGTATTCCCAACTATATGGAACGCTAAGTAATCGTTTGTTCTTGTTCTAGGCTTTTACAGTTCCTTATACTGCGTAAAATGTTTGACAGGTGCTTTGGGGACAGAAGTGTGGGATGGGGGTATTTGGGGTGTGTGAAATTTTGTTATTCATGGTTTAGATGTACTTTTTGTAGTTTCCAGTGTCTACACAGTCTCCTCCTGCCCTTCTTGACAGCTCCTTGAATGCACTTGCTACGACTCTGGGTGATCTAACACGTGATACTTTGCTCATTGGATGCGACTTTAATGCAATTGTGGGCAGACATCACAATGTCTGACACCTTCAACTACATAGAGATCCACTGGTCTCCTGGAGTGGTTGGATGCTATGATACTCTGATGCGTGGCACTTATGTCTGGGGAAAGAAGCAGGCTTCACCTTTCATGCAATGGTACACAATACTTTTTCTAAGATTGATTTTTTTGCGGTTACACCTTAGGAGCTTGCACGCAACTCCGTTTTAAGGTTGCTCCGCGAGGGGTCTCTGATCGCTCATCGCTCCTGTTTGAAGTAAATGGCACTGAACATAGACTCGTGGGATGCTGGAGATATATTCTGTGGTGGTTGCAAAACATAGAAATACTTTAAACATAAAATAGGCTCGATAGAGTCTACCCTTCCACTGTGGGAAGCCCTTAGAGCAGTGATTAGGGACAGGGCAGTGATGCTTGTCAGGCAACAATGGTGTCACAAAGTTGAAGCACTAAAGGCATCAGTAAATGACACTGCAGCTTGAACGTGATGCTTTAGGCTTCAGTGATCCCTCACTCCTACATAGATTAAAAGACACTAGATCCTTGTTACACAACACCATACTAAACTTGGCCAGGCAGATATGGTTAGCACCAAAGAGCAGGATCTACAAACATGGTAACTAATCAGGTAAATTGTCATATTGGCTTGCCATCAATGACAAAGGACTAAAGCACCCTCATTACTGACACAAAGCAAGTGACAAATGTTTTCGCTGCTTATTATAAGGTACTTTATGCATACTGTGTGCCCTCAGAGAGGGGACATAGTAGACCATTCATAGTGGACTTTCCCTTAAGTGGTTTATCACTCACGGAGCACTAGAATCTAGAATTGCCTATAATCCCAAAGAGGTTACCAGAGCCATTGCAGATCTTCAGTGAGGGAAAAAGCCAGGCCCACATTTTTGCCCAAGGGAATTCAGCCCAAAATTCTCATCCATTCTAACCCTCCATTTATATGCCACTTATAAGGAAGCCAACTGTCTTCGATGTCTGCTCATGACGTACGAGGAGTTACAACTGTGGTCCTCCCCAGGCCTGGTAAACATCCAGACTTATGCTACTCATACCAACCAATCTCATTCATTAATGCAGAGGCTAAGATCCTCAGCAAGAGTCTCACAAACTATTTGGTGGTGGTCATAACATCATTGATTCATCAAGAACTAATGGCTTTATACCAGGTTGAAGAGCCATATTCTGCATCAGATGACTGCACTTGATTTTAAACAGGCTTCAGGAATTGAACAGCCGTGATGCTTTATTAATATTGGATTTTGAAGAAGTATTTGATTCCAATTGGTGGCCTTTTCTTTTAAGTTCTGCTCCACATGAATCCGGGGACGAACTACCTAATATATGCGGAAACACCTTATGCACAACCATGGGTCAATGCAAACAGACACCTTTTTGGACCTGTTTCCCATTTAATAGAGACTAGACAGAGATGCCATCTATGACTCCTCTTTGCACTGGCCATTGATCCTCTGTCTGGAGGCACACGAATGCTCAGTTTTTGGGACTGGAATGGTATAACATGCTAGAAGACCGAGTATCTCGTTACGTGGATGACATGCTCATATTCTTCCAGCACCTCACTTGGTGGGCCCTTGCCTTTCCCAGATTCTCTCCTTCTACCAAGAGGCTTCTGTCCTATAGGTTAACACAAGCAATTCATCTCTGATTCCCTTAGTAGGTAAAATTAACAAGGTTCCATGGCACCCACAACTCTTCATTTTGAGAACAGATTTTAAGTACCTGGAGATATTCATGGAACTGTCTCTCTAGTCAACATGGATGCTTAATATCCCCCTGCTCATAGCCCAAACCATTGATTACCTTAGAAAATGGAATAGTCTTCCACTGTCAATCATGGAGAAAATTGTACTGATTTAAATGATACTACTCCCTAATATAATGTTTAACGGCAAGCCTAGCCGTAGAAAGAGCCCCGCCGTGTGTTCAGCGGACCTGGGAAGACACTAAACGGCGAACTCCATGCCAGGACAGGTGCCAGTAATGGGAACTTTATAATGACAGCATTTTGGCAACACCGCAGTGCTACTACCCACTTGGGATTGATTTTGAGTGACATTGGTGCAGATCTACAGCAGCAGCTCACATGAGCAATACGTGAGTACACTAACGATACCAGCAGGCCATGCGAGTGGCCACGCCCACATGGGCGGGTATCGGGAGAAACAGAGGTGTACTTAAAAAATTGCGAAGTTTATCTGCACAACACTTTCAGCCTATGACAAAGGGCAGGGAGCCCAAAATGCGTCGGCGAAGAGGAATTTGTGTTGTGTTGCTGTGCCCCTCCTTGCTGCAGCTCCCATTACATCTGTTGGCGGATTACACCTTGTGTGGGCTCTTCTGTTTTGAGGCAACTCTTGTGGTATAATGTTTAGCAGCAAGCCTGGCCATAGAAAGAACCCCGCCGTGTGTTCAGCGGACCTGGGAAGATGCCAAAAGGCGAACTCCATGCCAGGACAGGTGCCGGTAATGGGGACTGTATAATGACAGCATTTTGGCAAAACCGCAGCGCTACTACCCACTTGTGATTGATTTTGAGTGACATCGGTGCAGATCTACAGCAGCAGCTCACATGAGCAATACGTGAGTACACTACCAATACCAGCAGGCCATGCCAGTGGCCACGCCCACATGGGCGGGTATCGGGAGAAACAGAGGTGTACTTAAAAAATTGCGAAGTTTATCTGCACAACACTTACAGCCTATGACAAATGGCAGGGAGCCCGAACCGCATCGACAAAGAGGAATTTGTGTTGTGTTGCTGTGCCCCTCCTTGCTGCAGCTCCCATGAAATCTGTTGGTGGATTATACCATGTGTGGGCTCTTCTGTTTTGAAGCAACTCTTGTGTTATAATACTCCCTAAGCTTCTATACACTCTCCAAAAAGTCAAGCAAAACATTACAAAATTATTTTTCAATACCCTTAACACACGCTTCCGTGCTTTTCTGTGGGGAGATAGACAACCAAGGATATCTGTGTCCAAATGCGACAACTCTCATATGAGGACTGATTTGGAAGAGCTGATGTGGAACTCTACTACTGGGTGGTTCGATTGGCGGTCGTTAATGACTGGATATTTGGAGACAGAGATGTTCCGTCCTACAGGTTAGAACTAAGTATCTTCCATCATACAAGCCTGCTACATCATACCATACCAAGAATCCTTTGCACTTTCCCACAGTGACAACCACAACACTCACTGTTTCACACACTGCCCTGAGGGAAGTCAAATGGCACTGCAGACTGACACAAGAGACCCCAGTGTGGTTGGGATATAGGCTCCCTAATACTGGTAGAGCACCTGAATATAGGAAATGGGAAATTATTGGGATCTCTAAATTGGGAGATGTCTGTAGGATATAGCACATTAGGTCCTTTGAGGAGTTACAAATAGACTTCGTATTGCACAAATCTCAATCTTAGATACACACTGGGGCCCCTCACACACGATAACTTCATCTACCAGAATGCAGCCCATTAGAGGCTAAGCTGATGCTGGAATACCTGGGGAAGAAACATATTGCACAACTGTACCACACATCATTAGCTCACACTCTTGACCTGCTGTTACCCTTGAGAGAGGCATGGAATGATGACCCAGCCCCTTGACTGGCAACAACTGGAGAGAGGCCTAAATGGCACCAAGCACACTTATGATATCAGCCCTCCCCGCCTTCGGCTGGTTCAACTGCAGTGCCCGCTTAGAAAATAAAATACCCCAAAACGCCTACATAGAATTAAACCATTCCTCTCCTCTCTGTACTAGCTACCAGTCCTCGGAGCACTCTTTCATATGGTCTGGGAGTGCTCATCTATCTGACCCTAAAGGAGATGGGTCCAGCATGAAATGATGGCAAAAATGGGCCATCATATTGATTCGTCACCTAAAACTGTCCTTCAGGGTATAATGGATAACACAGGTGGAATGCTAGTCCAACACACCTTTGTTGGCCTAGGCTATCTAGTGGCCAAGCATGACATAGCAAAACACTTGAGGTACTCATGGCTCCCTACACTAAGGGAATGATGCACTGGCATGCATATTTGGTGCACTCATAAAATTGGTTTATAGTTCAAGGAGTGCCCGACTAAACACAACAGGATATAGGGACCATGGATGGACTCATTGTGAAGAGTGCAGCTGCCCACTATAGATGTCACATGGTTTAATATATCTTGAATGTCTGACCTGTCTCCTTTTGTGGATCATTTAGCTGTGTTGATATTAATTTGGCTACTGCTTTCAAGGCTCCTCTTGCTATACTTACCTTTGACGCAGCCAAAGCTTTCAATCAGGTACATTGGGATTATTTATGGTTCTGTCTAAGTACATTTGGAATCCCGGCTACCTGCATAGAAGCACTAAAATCACTTTAGTCGAACACCACAGCAAAAGTTCTTGTTAAAGGAAATCTGACAGAGAGTTTTTTAGCAGAGGAACCAAGCAAAGATGTTCTCCATCCCTTCTTGTTTTAAAATATTAAATAGAGCCTTTAGGCCAGAGGGTAAGAGAGGAACCATCAATTTGTCTCTTCCAGAGCGGCTGACTCTGGAGGCTTATGGTTCGCTCGCCGGTGGCAGCTCAGCATCATGTGACTCTGCACAATAGCTCATTCAATCTCCCCGACTGCCCCCCAACACCTAGATACTCATAGGAGTGATAAGTTTGGGCTTTAAAAATGTGGAATTATCATTCTTATTCTTATTTGAGATACAATGGAATTTTATAAGAAAGAGGCCTTTATGCAGATAATTTAATAATATTTTTAACTAATGCTAAAGACTCCATTCGTAGTTTTGAACTCTTAGTTAAAGATTTATTTTGGGGCAGTACGGGGTACACAATTAATCAGGACGAGACAGAAATTGTGGTTTGGATTTAAGTCTTGCAGAATAAATTGGTGAAAAGAGAACTAAGGTATCTGGGAATCTTGATAAAACATAAGGTTGATATGATACCAGAGAGCAATTTAAAGAAAGTATCAAACAAGATACATGAAACTCTTAAACACAGCAGAACCTACCTTTGACTAATCTGATTAAAACATCCCTACGAGGTTAACAATCTTGTTCAACTATATTCCCATAGCATTTGAAAGAAAGAATTTAATAAAATAAAGGGTAATATCAATAGCTCTACATGGGAGTTCAAAGAGGCTAAGATGTCTTGGAAGAAACTTTATAAAAAACTTAGAAAGGGTGTTCTGCAGTTGCTGAATGTCTAGCTATAATGTAAGACATTCCAATTCAAATCTTCAAGGTTTCTTTTAAACACCCTTGACGGGGACGATACAAGAGATAAAGCCTAGATGTATAGGGTTATGATAGGGCCCCACGGAACTGAAACTGGCTACCCCAAAATATTTCAAAATGGTCTTAAGCTAGGAAGCAATCCTTTCATTTAATCTGCAGGTTGAGTGGTCAGTACTGTACTATTCAGCGTTTCCACCTACATAATTTTCACCTGGGACGACAGAATGTCTGAGGGAAGGCAGTATGGTTCGAAAGATGGGGCAAGCTGCTAAAAGGCACAGCATTTGGTTGATTTGAACAGGGAAATGGGTGGTAAACTGTCCAAATTTAAATACCTTTAATAGTTTTCATGGACATCAGCGCATAAGCATGAACTGAAAGATCCTTCGGATATTGAGTCAAGTCTTCAGCACAAGAAGATAAATAAGGAGGTCTCAAAGTAGTATGAACTCCTACGCCAAGCTGAGAATTCAATTAGGTTACCGTCACCAATCAATATGGGAGAGAAGCTTGCCAAGCGACTGGCTGGAGAATTTATGTCAAGTATCTTTGGTAGTTTATATGACATTGTGAATCCTGCCACACTTGAAAAGAACCATCTGTTTGCCTAATACAAGGCATATTGGACACCTTATAAGCTCTCCAAGATTGCTGATGCAAAGGAGCCTTGGTGCAAGAAATGTAATCTAATGACAGCGGATGACCTCAAAATGTTTGTGGATTGCCCTGGCTTAAAGGTCTTTTGGGATAATGTAAGTCTGGTTATAGCTCAAATATTGAACCAACTCAATGAGGTAAGCCCCTCACTTATTAATTCAGGGTACAAGTGGAGGAGGAGGAAGTGGTGAATAATAAGTGTTAAAATCTTTTATTTTATTTATTACTGATAGCTAGGCACAAAATTTGCAGAAAATTGACTGATCTCCCCCCTCCCCGAATGCAGTCAGTGGGTGGCATGGGTAAAGTCAATATGTAAGCTGGATATACAATGCCCTGGTAAAAAGAAGGCTTTCGTTCTATGTGGTTGAACGACGGTACAACGCATGTAATTACTTTGCATGCCTTTCACACTCATTTTTTAGCGTGCATGTTTTTACAGTGACTATGCATTTAAAACGCATGGCAATACCACGCATTGTTTTTTAGATTTCAAAACAATGCAATTGTGGGGGGAGACACTCCCACCCTTCCCCCAACTTACCTTAATTGCGTGGTATTGGCATGCGTTGTAAATGCACATTCGTGGTAAAAATATGTGTGCTAAAAAATGCGTGGTAAAGGCTCAACGAGGTAAAAAGTAGGGGTGGGCGGAATTTGCGTAATTGCGTTACGCAAATCTCCGCGAAACGGTAAAAAATCTCCGCGAACACGCAGAAATTCCGCGAACACGCGGAATTGCTTGTTCGCGATGCTTTTTTCCTGTTCACATTTGCTGTTTGCGTGCTCGGGGAGAAATATCTCGCGAACACGCATTTTGAGAACGCGAACAAGCAAAAATTTCGCGAAATCGCGGAAAGCAGACTTTTGAGCAATTTCGCGTTCTCCGCGGAACGCGAAATTACGCGAATTCCGCAAATTCCGCGAGCGGAACGGAATTTACCGCCCAGGCCTAGTAAAAAGGCTGTTTCCTGTTCTATACCTGCATGGGTCCAATGATTACAGAACCTTCCAAGCTCTGCCGGTAACAGTCAAGATATGTAGAACAAGAAAGTCTGAAAGCCCTTCTGACAAAAAGCGTGGGTTTGGGCATTGCCCCTGGCTGGATGTTTAACAGGGCTTAGGACTCAAGGCGATGAGGACATAAAAAACAAACACTGCAAACTCATATACTGTTCTCGACAGCTACAAATATTACATTATTCCCAATGTTTGTTTTATGTATATGATCTGTACACTGTGTAATGCTATTCATGTATATCAAAACATTAAACATTTGGAAACAAAAACAATTAAAACAGAGGACACACTTCGAATTCAGAAGTTAGCAAGATAGTGGAGTGAGACTGGTTAAGGACAACATTTCTTTTGGCTGTAGTTTTGGTTTTCACCTCAGACACTCTCTGCTCTAACCTGTCTCCTGCAGGTGAGAATCATGTGAATTTTCACGCCTATAAAGTCTTGCTCATTAATCAGTATATAAAAAATGTCACCCAGGCCTAATTATCCCCCAAGTCCCTCGATGAACAGTGCTCCATTGTTCTCTAGCAATGGGTTGCACTATATAAATACCTACTCAAACATACAAATAACATTTTACACGAAGCAGTCAACTCAGCTTGGGATGGACAAGTGAATGTTAGCCATAAGGAGCTTGGGTTGTGCTTCATGAATCTTTAGGTGTGGCTTCACTCATTATATCACACACATAACAATGGTGAGAATGTAAATGTCTGAATGAACTGTTGCAATCTGTGGGATAGACAGTGGATATGGGTGGTAGAATATTGCACATCATTAAAGTATGTTGCAGATTTTGGATCACTAGTCCACAAGCTTTAGTTGATACCGGTAAAACATGGCAGCACAGGCATATGGTTAGTTGACTCTGTGGTCAGATTGAGATTTTCACGTTCATCCATCCTGTTGAGAATGTGAACATCTCAATTTATGGGCTAATCAATGAGATTCTATTGAGCAAGTCATTAAGATCACACAGAAAAGGTGAGAAGATTGATGACTCTCTATGCTATACTCTTTCTTTCACCTATGATCATAAGATAGGGCTAAATGCAAGGGTATAAACTCTTCTATCTTGTTCTGAAATATTCTGCCCTTAAGTCAAAGTACATGTCATCAGCAGGAGTGTATTTGATTTTCATATTCACACTATGCCTGGTGAGGAGTGAATCAGTGTCCTTTATTCTAAAACCTCCTACATTTTAAGAAACATGCCTGAGCATACCTGAGCATGCCACTTTAATGATGGAAGACAGAGCCTCACCCTTAGAAATCCTTTAATGTTTAATACTGAAAAATGTTTAGCATTTGCTAGATTATCAAGTGTTAAGGAAATAGTGCATGGAAAAAGAAAATATATACAATATACACAATATACAACCCACCCAAAATGCAACTCAAATTTGTTGAACAGATCACAGAGTACATAACTCACATGCTGCCTTCCAACAAAAATTTTCTAAAAGACTTCACCACTGAGTGGGGAAAACCCCAACTGCAAACATCCAAACACCATTGATAGCTGGGCAAAATAAAAAACATGCAAAGGGAATGCTCCTTCCAATCTATACTAAAGTCAAAATTCTCTATTTGGTCCTCAGTGACTCCAACTGAGTTATCTACCCTCTAAGTACTAGTTCGAACACTGCTAGTCCCATTCCATATCTGTGGAAAGTCAAATATTCACACTCTAAATGTTCATCTCACAATAAGCTCTGAAAACTTATCAAAGATTACCTTGCCCCGCATCTGAAAAAACCAAACCAGATTCTAGACATCAAAACAGCAATGTTAGACAATAAAAACAAGATGACAAGTCAACAGACCAGATAGCTTAATGACAACTCACAAAACTGTAACCTAAATCAAGTTACCATGGTCATTGGACTCAACTGCACATGAATGGCAGTCATTTCAAAATACCAAGAATGAATGGACACAATAAAATTTCCCTCAATTGCAGTGAAAGCTTAACAACATTAGGACAAATTACAATAACATCATCCTTATAACAAAGTCAACTTTTATTCAAGAACAAACATTGTGGATCGTATAATGATGGGTTTTGCTGGGACAGTGTCACGAGCCCAACACTCTTCCAAATGCACGGGAGCAGAATGTCGCAAGTTCCCAATGCCACCCTATGATTCCTCAGCCACACGCTGTCGTGAACATGTAGGCTTGTGGAACCTCAGGGGGGAAAGGGGATGGGAGAGAGAAGAGACAGCCGCACCTCATCTGATTCCTCTTTCTGCTTCAGATGTGCCTTCTTCTAACTTCTTCTGCTTCACGGGTATATTTATTCTACTGTAAGAAATGACATACGTTAACACTTAATTTATACTAGTGTGTTATATATCTTATCCACTTCCTTGTAAACCTACCCCGTTTCGGTGCGACCAATGCCTCTCTTCTTTTATCTTTTCTTTTTGATTCCGTAGCTTCTATGTGCTGTAACTAGAAATGTAGGGTCTTTAGCATTTATTCTACTTCCTTCTAATTGTTATTTTCTCTTTATCTTTTAGGGGACTCTCACCTATTCTGTCACAGCCAGAAGCGTAATATGGTCCAGACAGGTAAGTATTAATCAATGGCTGTTTATTTCTATACCTGTATTTTCCTCCTCTTATTGTCTTTTTAAAAGGTAGCTATTTATCTTTCTCTCAATGAATGTTTCTACACATGCGGGAAATAAACCATAAGGGAGCTTGGAAGGCAGCTAACCTCCTGTCCCTTCGTGTATAAACCGAATGAATGTCACCGCTAACCTTGACTGGCGCTGACTATAATAACGGAAAAAGAACTACGCAGAATCACTTAACTATTGGCCCGTGAACTGCCTCATGTAACTTGTGCTATTTCTGAAGTCTAAGGGAGTTGTGTAAATCTTTAGCGCATGAGCAATTTTATCCACTGAATGCGCATGACCAACACCCAAAACACTCCGAACAATCTTACTGCAACTTCTATACTCAAAGACGTTGAAACTGTATTCAATCGATGCGCGACGAAGTTTTTCTCCCTGACTAACTTCGCGACGAGTCTTCCTCGACGACCTTCCTTTCAGCAAACTCAGATGAAGTGCGCAACGGAACGGGCGCTGCACCTGCATCTCGATTATTTTCCTGGAACACTAGAGCGCTAACCTGTGAACGTAATGATAGACTCTTGGTGGCCATTTTGTGGTTATTAGAGTTTCGCGCCACTGTGCTAATCCTTGGTGTCTTTTTGTAAGGTAATCTGACAGTCCTGACAGTACCCTCCCTCAAAGTTCTTCCTCTCTGCTTGGGTTTGTTTGGAAATCTTCTATGAAACTCCCTTATCAGTCGTGGGGCATGAACTTCTGAAGACAACTCCCAAGACCTTTCTTCGGGCCCATAACCTTTCCAATCCAAAAGGTAGTACAAACACCCTCTCTGGATCCTTGAATCCAGAATCCGTTGTACCTCAAACCCTTCTCCTTTCTCAGTTTGGATAGGTTTTGGGGGCTTGTTGACTCGTAAATATTTTGACACCTTCTTTAACAAGGAAACATGAAAGACTGGATGTACTCGTAACCCTTTAGGTCACCTCAACTGAAAATTTAAAGCACTTAATTTTTTCTCAATTAGGTAGGGACCTACAAATCGTGGCTGAAATTTCCTAACACCTTTTAATCTAAGAGTCCTGGTGTTCAACCAAACCTTATCTCCTACGTGTAATTCTGGCTCTTTTCTTCGTTTCTTATCTGCGTAATATTTGTAACTTTCCTTAGCCTTCTTCAAATTCTTTGTGGCTAAATTATGCACCCGTGTCATGTGTTCTACAAGATCAGTCACTGCTGGAACATCTACCTCCTGAAAACTTAATGATTGATAGGGATGTCTCCCAGTGTTTAAATAAAAAGGGGAATAACCAGTGGATACATTTGTCGCATTATTATGTGCAAACTCTGCTGCCCACAGATAGTCTGGCCATTCCCCTCATGATCTAATAAACACAATCTAAGGTATTGTTCTAATTCTTGATTGGTTCGTTCAGTTTGACCATCGGTCTCGGGATGATAACTTGTTGTGTATCTAGTCTCTATGTTCAATTTTTTCGTAAAGGCTCTCCAAAAATGGGACAAGAATTGGGTACCCCTATCTGATATAATAATCTTTGGAATTCCATGTGCACGTACAATACTTTGACTAAAGGCACATGCCAATGTTTTTGCGGGGGGCACCCCTTTTAATGGTACAAAATGGGCCATTTTTGTAAAGGCGTCTACTTCTACCAAGATGGTATCATACCCTTGACTTGATGGTAAATCAACAATCAGATCTAACGTGACTGTGTGCCATGAGTAGGGTGGGGTTGGTAAGGGTTTCAGTAACCCTTTTGGAGCTTGCCTCTCTGGTTTTCCTCTTGCGCAGATCTCGCATGTGGCTAAATATTGACGCACATCTTTGATCATGCCCGGCCACCAAAACCGTCGTCTAACCAATTCTTCTGTTTTAGTAATGCCTTTATGGCCTGCCAATATGCTATCATGACTTTCTTTTAAGGCCTTTTGTTGCATTTCAGGCGTAGGCAAATAGAAAGCTCCATTATGATACGGCAACCCTTCCTTAATTTCTCGTCTTGAGTCTTCTTTCACCCAATCCTTCATTTCTTCCCAAGTTTTAGACTCTTGTTCTCTTCCTTTTTGTGACTCTTGCAACACCACTCCAATCACCTTTTCAGCTGGTATGATCGTCTGATTCTCGACCTCTTCGATAATTCCATCTGTACCTAATCGGGACAAGGCGTCTGCTTTTCCATTCTGTGACCCTGGTCGATAGGTAAAGACGAAATCGTAGTCTGCGAAGTATAAAGACCAACGTAATTGCCTTGGGGTCAATGTTCTGGCTGACTTCAAGAACTTTAAATTCCTATGATCAGTGTAAACGGTGACTACATGTCTTGCACCCAACAAATAGTGTCTCCAATCTTTAAATGCATCTTTGATGGCTAATAACTCCTTTTCTGTTATTGTATAGTTGGACTCAGCCGCTGTCAGCTTCCTAGAACGAAATGCCACGGGGTGCAATTGCCCAGTGGTCTTATGTCTTTGGGACAATACACCTCCCAATGCCAAATTTGAAGCATCAGTTTCCACGAAGAAGGGTTCAGATGGATCTGGATGAAGTAATATTGGTGCCGTTGTGAAATCTTTCTTCAACTGAGTAAATGCCTCTTCTGCTTCCTTTGTCCACTCAAAACGAACCCCTTTCTTCAGTAATTTAGTTAAGGGAATCAATTTCTTGGAGAAATTTAGGATGGACCTCCTATAGAAATTAGCGAATCCAATGAAGCTTTGAACTTCTTTCACAGATCGAGGTGATTCCCATTCCACCACTGCTTTAATTTTATTTTCATCCATGGTTATTCCATTGGGTGCAAGTACGAACCCCAAAAATTCCACTGTGGTGACATTAAATGCACATTTCTCCAGCTTAACAAACAAATGGTTTTCTCTCAACTTCTGCAAGACCTTCTGAACATGTTCCTCATGTTCCTTTACTGTGTTGGAAAAAATCAAAATATCATCAATATATACTATTGCATTTCGATCAATGAATTCTTTCAACACATCATTAATAAAATGTTGAAAAGCTGCTGGGGCATTACACAAACCATAAGGCATCACTTGATATTCAAAAAGCCCATGTTTGGTTCTAAAGGCTGTTTTCCATTCATCCCCTTCTCGAATTCTGACAAGATGATATGCCCCTCTCAAATCCAACTTCGTGTAGATCTTTGCTTCTTTCACCTGATCTAATAGCACAGATATCGAGGGCAAAGGATACCTATTCTTAGTGGTTATTCGGTTGATTGCCCTATAATCTATGCAGGTTCTCAACTCTCCATTTTTCTTTGGGATAAAAAAAAGTGGTGAGGACACTGGGGATTGAGACGGTCTAATGAACCCATTTTTCAAATATTTTTGCAGATATTCCTTCAGATGTTCATCTTCTCGTTCAGTCAAGGCATATATTCGGCTGCATGGAAGATTGGACCCTGGTTCCAAGTCTATTTTACAATCATACTCCCTATGAGGAGGAAGCCGTTCTGCCTCTGCTGCATTGAACACATCTTGGAATTCCTTGTACTGTTCTGGGAGTTCAATAGTATCTATCACACAAATCGTAGTCTCATTCTGGCTGAGATGATATGCCGGCGTATTTACATGGCCTCTCTTGCATTCTCTTCGACAATTCTCCTTACAATACTTTGAATCCAAAGTTATTGACCGAGCTGCCCAATCAATCGTAGGGTTATGTTCCGTAAGCCATGGTAATCCTAGTATCAATTGGAATTGTGGGGCATCAATTAAATTAAACTGCAACGTTTCAAGGTGTCCATCATCTGATTCCAATTCCACTGGTTCGGTGTGACTCACAATGGGTCCAGGCGAAAGATTGGTGCCATCTACCGCTCGGACGGCTTCCCTTTTTTCTTTCTTAATTTCCCACAGACCAATCTTTTTTGCAAACTTTAAATCGCAAAAGTTGCCCGTAGCTCCTGAATCAATCATAACAGTTACCAATTTCAGTGTCTTCTCCCTGAACCGTAAAGTCATCATCAAAACCATATGTGGTGAAGCCGATTGCATGGTATTAGCTAAGGTGTGAGTCTCTGGAGCTGTCTTAGAATCTGCAAACACCAGCCCAACTCCTTCTACTGGTGGTGCGAGGCATTTTCCGACAAAGTTTGCTTGGGTTTCTTTGGGCAGTTCCGCACAAAATGCCCACTAGCTCCACAATAGAGGCATTGCTTATTTAATCTTCGTTTCTCCTTTTCTTCCTTTGAGAGGGGCCCACGAATTGTTCCTATTTGCATTGGTTCTCCTCCACGAGTTGAATCTGACTCTTTATTGCCTTCCGTCCTGGCTCGATCAAACCTGGGCACACTGGGGCGATAATCTCTTTTTCTCTCACCTCGTCTTTCACCTTGTCGAAAGTCTATTTCCAGAACTAAATCAATTAATGCTGAGGTTTCCGAGGGCCTATTGGGCACTTGAGCCAGGGCATCCTTTAGTTCATCTTTTAGGCCCCGATAGAACACTGTGGCCCGTTTACTCTCTGGCCATTCTGTCTCCACCACCAACTTATTAAATTGAGCCAAATAGGCAATTAAATCACGATTGCCCTGTTTGATTTCCAATAATTAATTATCTGTTGCCTGGGAGACTCTCCGTCTGTCAAATATTCGAAGAAACTCCTTTTTGAACTCATCTAAATCATATAAAATGGGATCATTTCTGGTGACCAAAGGCATGGACCAAGATGCAGCATCTCCACTTAAATAATACAGAATAAATGGCACTCGAGATTGCGCATCAGGGAATACTGCTGGGCGACACATAAAATGTAAGGTACATTGTGTCAGGAATACCTGAGCTTTCTGTGGATCCCCACTGAAACGCTCCGGTGGTGCTAGAGGAATGACTGAAGAGAGGGAATGGTAACTTGTGTAGTAATTTTTGGTTGTGAAACGGATGCATCATTTAAATTCCCTTCAGATGAGGTTGAATATTTAAAAATAGTGCTGGATACTAAATTACTCACTTTTAAAGTCAACTCCGTGGTTTCTTTTTTAAGTTCCCTATTCTCCTCTCTGACTGAAATTAATTCCCTTTGTATTCCTTCTAGGATGTCTCCTAGTTTCTTCAAATCCAAACCTTCCGCCATTCTGCTCAGGTGCTAATTAAACGTGGGCACTTCACTCTGTCACGAGCCCAACACTCTTCCAAATGCACGGGAGCAGAATGTCGCAAGTTCCCAATGCCACACTATGATTCCTCAGCCACAAGCTGTCGTAAACATGTAGGCTTGTGGAACCCCAGGGGGGAAAGGGGATGGGAGAGAGAAGAGACAGCTGCACCTCGTCTGATTCCTCTTTCTGCTTCAGATGTGCCTTCTTCTAACTTCTTCTGCTTCACGGGTATATTTATTTTACCGTAAGAAATGACATACATTAACACTTAATTTATACTAGTGTGTTATATATCTTATCCACTTCCTTGTAAACCTACCCCATTTAGGTGCGACCAATGCCTCTCTTCTTTTATCTTTTCTTTTTGATTCTGTAGCTTCTATGTGCTGTAACTAGAAATGTAGGGTCTTTACCATTTATTCTACTTCCTTCTAATTGTTATTTTATCTTTTAGGGGACTCTCACCTATTCTGTCACAGCCAGAAGCGTAATATGGTCCAGACAGGTAAGTATTAATCAATGGCTGTTTATTTCTATACCTGTATTTTCCTCCTCTTATTGTCTTTTAAAAAGGTAGCTATTTATCTTTCTCTCAATGAATGTTTCTACACATGCGGGAAATAAACCATAAGGGAGCTTGGAATGCAGCTAACCCCCTGTCCCTTCGTGTATAAACCGCATGAATGTCACCGCTAACCTTGACTGGCGCTGACTAAAATAACAGAAAAAGAACTACGCAGAATCACTTAACTATTGGCCCGTGAACTGCCTCATGTAACTTGTGCTGACTCTGAAGTCTAAGGGAGTTGTGTAAATCTTTAGCGCATGAGCAATTTTATCCACTGAATGCGCATGACCAACACCCAAAACACTCCGAGCAATCTTACTGCAACTTCTATACTCAAAGACGTTGAAACTGTAATCAATCGATGCGCGACAAAGTTTTTCTCCCTGACTAACTTCGCGACGAGTCTTCCTCGACGACCTTCCTTTAAGCAAACTCAGATGAAGTGCGCAACAGAACGGGCGCTGCACCTGCATCTCGATTATTTTCCTGGAACACTAGAGCGCTAACCTGTGAACGTAATGATAGACTCTTGGAGGCCATTTTGTGGTTATTAGAGTTTCGCGCCACTGTGCCAATCCTTGGTGTCTTTTTGTAAAGTAATCTGACAGTCCTGACAGACATCTCAGAAAACCTGTGTTTATGAACCTCCAGTGCATAAAGTCCATTAAATTAACCCCAATATTGTTTATTTTTACAGGCTGCCCAGCTCAGAAACAGGAAGAGGCAAACCTTTTTTTTAATATATTTCTTTATTGAGTTTTAAACATAAGAATGTAAATCAGCTAACAAAACAGGCACAAGCTCGTACATAGACATTGATGCTGGAGTCGCACATTAGGAGAAATCACCCTTCCTGGACGCATATCGATTGTACCATCAATGTGTATTCAACCAGGGATCATAGAAAAACAATGCTCTTTGCTCTTTATGCCATAATTTTGCTATTTGGGCCATCAAATCTATGGGCCAGGATGTTAATCAAAACCTGTGCTGATGCTTTAGTGATTTTCGAACAGCCTTCAATAGAGTAGGCAGGGAACTTCTGTGGGGGAAACTTGTGACCTGGAAGCTCCTCAATGACCGCTTCAGTGTAATACAAGCACTACATACAGACCACCAGGCACAGGTAGAGCTAGATAAATCTGGCAGGCTATCACAAAATTCCAATTTTGAATGATCTTCGTAAAGGATGTGCTCCCCTGCTATTTAGGTTATTTTTGGCGGATCTTCTAGAATCCATATAATTATCACATTCATTCTCCCTAAAGTTGAGAAACAACGCATTTGTCTTTTTACAATATGCAGATGATTTGGTTTCTGCTGGACTACACCCGATTGGTCTTCAGAGAAAAATAGACTCCTTAGCAGCACATATCATACAGAATTCGCTTGGAAAAAACAAAAGTGCTGATTTTTGGGAAAAAAGTGAATAAACTCAAAAGGTATTTGAATGCACAGAAGGGGGAAGTTGTATATTTTTACAAATATTTTGGCTGTCCTTCAATAGGAATCTAAAATGGGATATTCCTATGGGGTATCTTAAGCAGAGGTCCATGCTTCAACCTGGGTGCCTGGTTAAATTTAAATGGAATCATGGGTATTTGGATCTTGCACCCCTAATGAAAGCTTATGAAGGAAAATTACCCAACTTGGGGCTGTACAGAGAAGAGGTACTTGCCCTTGACCCCTCCACTAATTGGGATCCTATTGGGGGCGCAGTCCTTAGGATACTCCTTTTGCAACCACCAGGAACCATGGTTCAGGGTATAAGAAAATTGAACCTGATTTCCTGGAACTCACAGGCATCTTCCCATGTGCTGTGATTCTTTCATAAGTTAACTATAGATGATGAACCCCCAAAACTGTCTAAATTGTGTTGGGAAGAAATCTGTGGTAGTAAATGAAGGTGTTCAAAGGAAGAGGATAAAACTCCCTGTGGGCTTTCCCAGTAAATTAGCTTTGAGAGAGTCTGTGAGAAAGGCTGAACTCTAGACATGGTCTATTTGAGGAAGAAATCTTTGATTAGTTTCTCAATGAATAGACTTGGCAAGGACATGGTTTTTCCCTAGTAGGCCCCGATGCTGGACCCCAGATTGCAGAGCAAAAATTTTAAAGTGAAAATAGGGTGTAAACCAGTTTTTCAACCCAGAAATGGGGCAGTGTCATTCGGGACTGTAATAGATTTTGCACATTCTCCTTGAATGTAAAATGTTCTTTGTCTCATGTACTTGTTGACTGTGTATTTTATATTTCTGCTCATATTAAGTTATTAAGATTTTTTTTCAAAATACCAAACATTTCAAAGGCTGAAAGCGTTGACGTTGTTGTCTAAAATGTGCTACTTCAATGTGGCAGTTGAAATTGCATGTTTTATCTTAGCTGTCAAACAGAATTTTAAGAATGGGTTTGAATAGGATATGCTGCTATGGGGTATTGAGAATTCTAGATGTTCTTAAATTATTTAGTTGTTTTAGCATGTTTTGTGTACAACTATCCCAATAAACCTTTGTTTAACCTAAACTTAGAAAAACAATGTATGAAAGCATACATTAATGAAGTACTTTGACATATACTATGGGCGGCATGTAATCTTACCTACAATGTACAATATCCAATATTTTCTATCCAGTGGAGCCTCAAGGCCTGGTTTCCATATCACAATTGCCTCGTGGGGGAGACCCTACCATATGCTGGGGGACCCACCCAGTCCCATCGTGTCCTGGGAGTGGCCCCTCCAATGTTTTTTATGCAGCACGTCACTGTATGTTCCACTGCCAGTCTAAGTGCACAACCAACACACCAGAAGCTCCATCTCAAGCTAAACAAGCATTTGCAATGCAATAGGTCTTGAAATTTTGAGGGTTTGAGCTATTCGCAGTGTAAATGACAAATGAGTTGTTTTTAAAACAGATAAATATAAGGCATTGTCATTTACAATGCCAATAGCTTAAACTCCCGCAAATGTGAGCCTTTTGCATTGCAAATGCGTGCTATAAAAATAAAAAAAAGCGTTAGGAGACAGTGTGTCCTGCCTGCAATAGCAGGCAGGACAACACTAATTGAGAAGAAGTGCTTGGAGGCTTTAATTAAAGACTACAGAGCAATACTTGTAACAGGGGGTGTTGCCATGGGAGGTTACAAAATGAGAGAAGGTGATACTAAGGAGGGACTACTAAGCCTTTTGACCATGAACAACCACAGTTTACAGTGGCCAATGACACAAGCCAATGGAAAATGTGGGCGGAGAGTGGACGGAGCTCAAGTCTCTTCTTCAATAAAGCATGCCTCGCAGAGCAACGCATGCGCTGCCCTGCCTGAACCTAATAATGAGTCTGGGTAAAGCAGGACCCTGCAGTGCAGCAAGAGCTTTTTCAAAGTGTGTCCATGCAATGTCTTCCTGAAGAGAGTAAATGTATTGGAAGATTGAAATATACACCGTGGCCCGTTTTTGAGCAACCCCTTGGAAAAGTCAGACATTTATTCACATAAGCTTTTGCCTACATTTTGAATCAATTTCTGGCTTTTCAGGAATTAAGACACACATGCTTATCCAATTAAACACACGGAAATGTACATTTGTGCAATTAGACATGGGCAAATGAAAGACTAAAGGGAATTTTCTTTATGCTGATTGTTTTCCTATTTCTTCACAGAGAAAACTTTTTTGCCCATTAAAAACCCTGATCCCTGAATTTTCATCCATTTGAGGGTATTTTCCTCTTACACCTATTTTTAGAAAAGACTTACTCTTGCTTTTGACAGAAACAAAGACTACCACTAAAAACTATCAGTAGAATGGTTGTGAAACCCCACAATTTACAAGTTTTCACTGTTGTTTGCAGGGGAACCATCCTCTGAATGTCTATCCCTAGAGCTAATTTGCTGATGCAGAAAGCATCATTTAAAACTTAGAGGGAACATACATTCCTCTACCCAACTTCTGGAGGTAGTGCTAAATACAGTGCTTTATTTGAGCCTGTGGTTTCTGGTGCTCAGCATGGCTCTTAATTGTCAACACGGGCACTTATGACAGCTGCCACATGGTGGCACTGTTTGTGTGATTTAGAAATTAGCAGAACAGCTATTGTGCTTTTTAATTCAATATACATTGAAAACGAATAATACCTGCCGCCCAAGCCATTCTCGTGGCTTTGGGGACCTCAAACAATCTGAATTATCACACTTGTAGCAGTGTGATGATTAGTAGTTGTGTAGGTACTGTGTGATGGCTGTGCTGATGGGGGCAATGGTGGTGCAAGCTACGGTGGCCCCCTGACCAGGGCCCTGACACTTATATTTTTAGCAAATTAAGCACTGGCTACATAGCAGGGCCCAGTTGGCGATGTCAGGCAATGGACGTTCTTTTGTGAGGCTGTGTGTATTAGAGGCCGATTTTAGTCCTGGTGGACCGCTGACCATCATTTCCAAAAGTGTCCAACCGCGGTGATAAATATAATTTTCAGCATTGTGGTGGTACCCCAGGGGCAAGGAGAAGTCCATTAGTGACTTCAATTACCAATGTGGGCCTGCCATCTGCATGCCAGAACCGGTTGGCATAATTCATAAATGTGGGTATCTTGGGGCCGCAGCTTAGCTTCCATTATGGTGTCAGCGTTGAGCCCAATGGTGGTGCTAACAGTTACAGTGCTTTAAAAAAATAAGTAAATCTACCATTTTAAAGCACACTCACTATCTGATCTCACTTGCACCTCTTCCATAACTTGGTCCTGCTGCTGCTTTGAGCCTGTGACTGGGTGAATCTGCTGGGTTTCATTTCTGTGTTGCACGTCACACCAGGACGGTTAGACTAACTAGTTTCAGTAATATTCTCACATGTCCACAAGCATTCAATATTGTCAGTTTAGAAACGCACACTCTATGTCAGTTCCCTGGTTTTCGCTGGTGCTAGCCCAACAATGATATGCTGAGCCTCATAGTTTTCAGTGCAGCCTTAAACAATTACCGGGGGCACTTGATTGTGTTTGTCACATGTTGGTTGACGCTACGTGTGCCCCTTTACACACTCCACATTTACCTGGTCCGTTTCCTGTGGCGGGCTCCGGCTCCATCTGCTCCCTGGACCTCGGGCCCTGCAGCGCATCCTTGGACATCTAGAGGAGCCTCACCATCCAGACGATCTCCGGCAGCTCCCAGGACCAAGCGGCCAGGCTGCCTACTGGGCAAAGCAGCAGCTGCTCGTCAGCAGCCCCACAACTCCGTCTCAGCTCAGCCGAGGAAAGAAAGCGGTCCAGCACTGCCATTCCGTGCACCGGCCACCCCTGCTGCAGCTGGGCACAGGTTCCGCCATAAGGTAGAGAACAGCAGCCACCTGTCAATTAAGCAAACAGCCACCATTATCCCGGCTATTTCAAAAGTGAAAGCAGGCTTGGCCCGCTAAATGAAAGCGAAGCACGTCGTCCCGCCTAATGGAGAAAATCAATAAAGGAAATAGTAGACGCACCGTCTAACAACCAAGTAAAGGGGCCAGTAGCCATGGGAGGATACAAATGACGACATGACTTACAAAGGACAAACAGACGTGGCAATGAAAAACAAGGACGGGGGAGTGGGCGAAGCTACTCTCCGTACTGAACTACCACAGATCTTTGCAGAGCAGCGCTTGCGTGCTGACTCAGGCCCGACCTAAAAATTAGTAAGGAGAGTGGGCATCCCTGCCTGGTGCCTCTAGGTATTTTAAAACTGTCTGATATTTTCTACTCTTTCCTAACCCTCATGGATGGACTACTGTGGGGTGTTTTGATCCATCGCACATAGGTCGGACCCACTCCCATCCTCTCTAGTACTGTTAAACCAGCCTAGGGTATTGAACGCTTTCTCTATGTCAAGCGACACCACCACACAAGGCTTTGAGTCCCCATAAGGTCCCGCAGTCAGCAGATATTCGAAATTGTGTTTCATTGTGGTATATAACTGTTATGGCCTGTATGCACCAGCCCTCTGATTACTGGCAGCAGTCTATTAGCCAGTACTTTCTCCAGTATTTTATAATCCAGGATGAGCAGTGAGTATGGTCAGTATGGCAATACATCTAGTGGATCTTTTCCTGGCTTGGTGAGTATTACAATCCGAGCTTCTCTGAGGGTTGCAGGGATCATACCCCTTCTTTTAGCTCTTCATAGAGATTTAGCAGGCATGAGGTTAGCTGTAGGTTGTGTAATATTCTATCGGGAAACTGTCCTTACTGGGTGTTTTGTTCCGTGCTATATGTGTTATGGCCCTGTGCATATCTTTTACCTCTATTGGTTCATCTAAGTATGGTCATTGGAGTGGGTTAAGATGAATGAGGGGGATCTCCAATAGGGAATCGCTTATCTAGTCTGAGGTTGCGGCATCCTGAGCCATATATAGGGTTTGATAATGTTCGACAAAGGCAGTATTGAAATCTTTCTGGAATTAGGTATTTTCCCATCAACAGTCCGGATGGCCCCTTTCAGTAGCCACATAAGAATGATGCCAGCTTGTTGCCCCTCTCAGTGTTGGCGGGCCAGATGTTCTTTATAATCTATCTTTGACTGTCTGTTGGTCAGTTCTGCATGATAGTGCCTGAGTTCTTGGAGGTGACTCATGTGTTTGGATCGTTAGGGGGTAGCTTTTTGTATAGAGCGTAGTTCTTTCTCAGTATTCAGCAGGTCCCTGGGCAGGGTTTGTTTTACCCCCTGTTATATTAATGCTGTGGCCACATATGACCCCTTTATGGGGTTCTCATTCCATACCCTAGTCATGGCAGAGCTTACGTTGCCATCAAACTATTGTGTAATACGTGATGCTATAGTATCACAGAACCGTGTGTCTTGGAGTGCTTCTGTCCACAACAACCAATTTTGTATTTTTGCTGTGTCCCTGCCCCATTTTAAGGCTAGTGATAAGGGTTCAGTGATCACAAATGGTGTGTGCATGGAATTCCATCTTTAACGTACGCTCGCACACTTCATCACTTTACAGAAAAAATTTGTGTGTATATGACATGTACCGGGGAGTAAAATGAGTACTCCGTGGTAGGAGGGTGGATTACTTTCCACACTTCATGTATCTTGCTGTTCTCTGTCCACTGTTGGAAATGCTGTGTCACACTAGGACTCACGGCTCCACCCACCAGAGGGGTGGGCTTGTCCATTTCTATGTCTGGGACGCAGTTATAGTAGCCCTCCCAGATGCTCGGTGTCAGTGGTCTTTGCAGGAAACCTGGAGACAGTTGGTCAAGGAATTCAGGGTTATTTATGTTAGGTGAATAAATCTGCTATTCGGGTGAGTGGGTCCCCATCTAGTAGACTCTCCAGGATCACATACCTGCTATCCATATCTATTCTGTAGGCAACCTCACTTTGTGTGAAATCCAAATAAATACTCTTTGTGTATCTCCATCTTTTCTGCTCCTTCTGTGGCTCTTTTGCCACCAAGTATGTTTCCTATAACCAGTCCATTCCATTCATTAGTCTTTATTATCGATGCATTACATCATAAAAGACAGTTACAATACATAAAAGAATACATAATTATAAAAAGACATAATTTAAAAAGAGAAACATGAACAGAATACTTAAAAATAATCCAATATCCTAATGCCTCTTGTTTCTAATAAACCAAACCCAAGCCAAAAATTTAGCAACAGCAATAGCAACATATTCACTAGGCTCAAATCTCAACATTTCAAGTGCTTCTGACCCTTGTCTAGTGCCCAGAGTTCGACATAATGGTTTGAGCCATTTAGCTCGGGGTGCAGCATAGACAGGACAAACAAAAAAGATATGGCCAACAGAATCTATACAGTCAAGACAACTTTTACAAGAGTCGCTGAACGTACCCTTCCATTTTTTGGTGAAAGAGTTGGTCGGAAGTGTGCCTACCCTAAATTGATGATAAAGTTTCCTGTCACAAGGTCTGGTGATGGTATCCCAGTAAGCTTCGAGGAGTGGAATTCTTTTTTGGGCTAGGAACCTTCCTGTCAAGGACTCTGCAGTGGCTGAGTTAATATGTTTCTGCTGCACCATTGACCAATAAAGGCTCTTAAAGTCTTTCTTAGAGGGAAAGGGGTTGTTAGCTGGATCGGTCCATAGATTGCCCAACCCCATAGATTCCAGGAGTTGTTTAGTCTGTTTGAACCAGGGTATATTGCCAGCCCCCAGGATAGATCGCACATCAAGAAAGGCCTTTGCATAGAGGTCCAGCTCAGGGACTGTCCATAAACGCCTCCAAAAGGCCAATGGCTTAAACCTTGCAATGTCTTCAAACGAGTGACAGCCGAGGTCCAACAGGAGGGGTTTGACAGGAGTAGAGCATGGAAGGCCCGTGAGCAATCTGAGAAATTTATATTGTGCCTTAACCAGAAGAGAAAGATCAGCGAAACCCCAAAGTTCAGCGCCGTAAAGGATCGCCGAATTAATCCTCACATTAAAGATTTTGATGGGGGGGCCTATCATTTTCGACTGGGATTGCTTATGTTCTTTAACTAGGCAACCAGAAAGCTGAGCAAATTTTAGAGATAGAACATCAATTTGCGGCCTCCAATCCAACTTGTTTTCAAAAACTACCCCTAGATAGGTCATAACATTTGTACGTTCAAGCAAGGCTTTGTCCATGGAGACATGGCCCTTTATACCTCTCCCTTTGTTAAAAACCATATATTTGGTTTTGGACACATTGACAGACAAGTCAAAATCAGAGCAGAAATTCGTGAAGACATTGAGTGCCACCTGTAGTCCAGATAGGGTCTGGGAGAGAAGTAGGGTGTCATCGGCGAACATAAGGAGTGGAATTTTAGTACCTCCCAACGTTGGGGCGTCCGTCGATGTGTTGGAGTAATACTTAACAACACTGTTAATAAACAATAAAAACAAGGTGGGAGCAAGGACGCACCCCTGCCTGACACCCCGATTGACCCTGAACCGATCAGTGACCTGGCCCTGTTTTCCCCAGCGAACTTGTGCATAGTTATTGTCATGGAGCCTAATGATGATATTCAGGAGATCAGGAGGAAGCCCTAGCTCAGCCAATACGCTCCAAAGTTTCGTCCTATTGACTAGGTCAAATGCTGACCGAAGATCTACAAAGGCAGCGTATAAAGTACCGCCACACAAATAGACCGTTTTCCAGACAATCAGTTGAAATTTGAATGCCTGGTCGATGGTACTGGTACACGGTCTGAAACCGGCTTGGAGAGGAGAGATGATATCCTCCTGCTCAATCCAAGCCTGGATTCGTGCCAAGATCATTCTAGCGATAATTTTCTGGACCGAGTCAATAAGACTAATTGGGCGGTAGTTCCCCGGGCATGAGCGATCACCTTTTTTGAAAATGGGAAGAATCTCGGCCCCCCCCCAAGAATCAGGAATATCGGCCCCTCTGGCTACGGCGTTGGCAAAGTATGCGATGTAAGGCACCCAATTCACTGGGTCAGATTTAAAGAGATCCGTAGGAACACAGTCCATGCCTGGCGCCTTACCACTTGGAACCTTACTTAAGGCCTTTTCAACCTCAGCACAGTCAAAAGTTAAGGTCGAGGAAAGAGAAAGGTCCCTGGTTATAGCTGGGGCAGGCCCCTCAACCTGTGGGGAAACCGAGAACTGGGATTCAAAGTGAGTCACCCAGGCGTCCGGAGGGACATGGTTGGTAGGGACCTGGCTGTTCTGGGAGTTACCCCACTTGACAATGTGCCAGAAGAGGGTTAGATTCCGGTGCTTGCTGGCAGCCAAAAGGTTGTTCCAGTGGTCGTTGTCCCACTCTTGTTTGGCCCTGGCTTTAGCCTTATTATAGATTTTCCTAGCCAGTCTAACATTATCTGGATCTTTATTAGCAATAGCAGATTTTAACTTGCTAAATGATTCTCGGCAAGCTTTATTGTACCAAGTAGATGGTTTTAGAGTGACAGATTTCTTGGCCTTACAAGGTTTTGAGAAAAGAGATTTAAGGCCAGTGAAAAGATGATCATGTATGCGTGTAGCTTTACCAACAACATCCTCGGTGTTCTGAAGAGACTGTAAGTCAACCAGAGCACCGGATACCTTGGAGCTAATCACGGACAATAATTCAACATTAATTGCAACCTTGTCCCAGCGTACACGCCGTTGATCATTAGTTAAAACGGCTTCCGCGGTCACTATTTCAGAGGGTTTGGATCTATGAGCTAGGCAAAGTAAAAGACTTAAAACCAACGGGTTGTGGTCACTCTCCGGGCGGTCTAATACCGCCATATCACTTAAAGTGGACCAGAACTCGATTTTAACAAGGGCATAATCAATTCTGCTGTTACAACGTCGGCCATCTGAGAAAGTCATCTTTCCACCCTTATCAGAGGCGGTCCTCCCATTGGCGGCCCTGAATCCCCGCTCCATACATAATCCCATCCACTGAGTGGCAGACTCTGTCCACCTCTTAATAGGAGGGAGATCGAGAGGGGGAATATTTAAAATCGCATCTACTTCCCAAGTTAGTGAGTCAAGAGTAGAGAGCAGAGGTTCAAAACAGCAATTTAGATCGCCCACAATAAAGACATTTGTATGTATGTCAATAGTGTCCAGAAACCCATCTAATAATAAAAAGGTATTAGTACCACGTCCACCAGGGAGGCCTCTGTTGTAAACATTTATAATTAAAACTACGGGATCGTTGTTGTGTTGCAAGGAGATAATTAGTAAGTCAGGGCTGTCAATAGCTAATTCCTTGAGTGAATACCCAAGGGATTGCTTAACCCATATACAGAGCCCGCCAGACGGGCGGCCCCTGGTGCCACGGATTGCCCCCTTGAAAAAGTTTACAAACCCGGAAAGATAGATCGGGTCCACAGCCCAGGTTTCCTGGAAAACCAGGATATCATGGGTGTTAACCCAGCCTACCCATTCTTCAGAGGATACCCTGCTACTAAGGCCCGCAACATTCCACGAGACCAGGGTCAAGGGCATAGGACTGGATGGCATGGCGCATGGTACTGCAGGGGCGGGACCCTTAGTAGTTGGGGTAATTTCAATATTAATGGGGCCCCTAGTCTCGCTTTCAGTTGGGCAAGGATCAATGAGGGGGAGGGATGGACTAATTAGTTGAGGAAACGGGGTACTGGGAGACATATTTTCCAAGCCAACTTGAGCCCCCCATAAACTACCACTCCCTGTTTGCACTGAGTTAACTGAACCAAGACAGACTTCCCACAAATTACTCGAGTTTTCCCGATAAGGTAGCTGTCAGTCAACCCCATCTAATGAGTTCAAGGGTGTATAAAAATTTGACAGTGGAAGATAAAAATCCGGCCTTATCTGACGGTGGGAAGTCCTATTTACCCTTTCCCAAGCAAAGGACATATCACGTATTGTGGCAGGGGGTTTTTGTGGATAAAAGTATGACAAATCCACTGTAGATATGCCGGTCCCTCTCAAGGTATTGGAAAAAGAACAGATATGCCTAACAACCCTGGGGTCACGGAAATTTATAATCACACAATCTCCCTCCACCTGTTTGACTCTATTGCCCAACCAACATACCCTACGAACGGTCATTATTTCAGCCCGTAGTCCAGCAGATAAAGGCCTGTTGGTATTTAGCCAGTGTGAGACTTTGTTCTTCAGCTCACTATGACACTCGGACTTTGTCTGGAGGAGCCGAGGAACACCCACCATTATAATAGTATAAGGCTGGGACTCGGGAGGAAGATTGATGGATGGGAAATTTTGAAAGGAGTCAACATCCTTTAAGTTGGACTTGCTGGTAGAGATGTTGTTAGTATTAATGGCAGTGTTGATATTGCAATCTGTTTCTCTCGGGACCTCAATATTAACCTGGAGGCAAGGAACATCCACCGCCTGGACATTGTGAGCCGGGATATTGGGTAATGCTCCATCCAAGGGTGTGAAAGCAAGCCTGGATTTATCGGCAATGTCTATGTTAGGGGAAGTTGCATGATCAATGGAAGACACTGCAATCTTTTCCAGCAGGGACGTATTGGCAGATACCATACCCTCTAACTTCTCAAGTGAGGTGGCGAGACGAGTAACTCGCTCTAATAATGGGAGGAGTAGTGATTTAAATAACTTCTCTATAGGCTTGAGAAAATCGGAGGTAGAAGAGTCTGCGTTAGATTGAACGGAGGGAGGGAGCGGGGACTTCAAACTACCAGATGCCAAATGGGAACTAGCAGACGTAGTAGGGTTGGGAGCTTCACAGGTAGGTGCAGATTTATGAGGGTTAGACACTTTGGAGGTTTTAGCTCGTTTCCCCTTGAGAGGGGCTCCCGTACGTTTCCTTTTACTCGGGATGTGCCTGGGCTTAAGGGCCTGGATCGTTGCTCCAGTAGATTGCTGGTCGAAGGTGGACGGTGGAATATAAGTGCTATCAATGATTTGATCACCGCTAGTATCAGGGGTACTAATTATCTCGTGGATATCCACCAACGGGCAATGATCAAAGGTGTCCGGCGGTGCATTTAAGGTATTACCAGACATATTGGAAGGAGGTTGGGGCTGGCTGTTTTCAGGCGAAACAGCTGACATAATATTGCCAAGGGAAGATCTTTTAGCGGATAGTTCTAGGGACAATCTTTTTTCCGTTAATAAAATCTCGTGTTCGAGAACACGAGCAGCTCTAGTAATAAAATTATCAAGAGTCCCTGTAACTTGACCCCCTACACTGCCCCTAGCCACCTTCCTGCCAGACCTTAAGGAGGTCATGATTTAGGGAGGGAGCAAACAAACAAACAAACTCAAAAGGTGGTAAACGGATAAACCTCCGATGATAACAAGAAGATAAAATTCACTAAAAATGTCCAAAACACACTACAATGTTTAAGCGCAAAATGTGGGCAACCAATGCTATATAAACAGTTCACCAGTCGGCAATGGCGCGTGTACTCACAGTACCAGCAAATTGTGTGACTCGTTTAAGGCGGCCCGTTTTAGGGAGGTGGCCCGCCCCGACCACAACCGACCACGAACGGCCACAAACGGCCCGCTCTTTGCCTGGTCTTCGCCCCGGTCTGCTGGCGCGTAACAAGTTAGTAACGTTATTGGCAGTGGGCGTCAAGAAGGGGGCGGTACCGGGAAGAGCAACCAGGTGAGGCTGATGTAGTTGGCGCTGGGCCCCTTGGTCCTCGCAGTCCCAGAGTGAAAGAAGCAGCAGCCTTCCCCCGTGAATCACCTTAGCGTCTGTGGAGGTCTGTAAGCTCCGAGGCACACAGCACGAATGGGGGCTTAGCCAAGCTTTTATCCTGATTGGAACAACGAGCGGCTCCCGCGAAGCGGGGGCCGCGAGGCGTAGAATGGTGCAGGGAGGCGGCTCCGGGAAGAGCAACCAGGTGAGGCTGATGTAGTTGGCGCTGGGCCCCTTGGTCCTCGCAGTCCCAGAGTGAAAAAAGCAGCAGCCTTCCCCCGTGAATCACCTTAGCGTCTGTGGAGGTCTGTAAGCTCCGAGGCACTGTTTGGACTGTGATATAAATCACTAGTGTCAATAGCTCCACTGCTAATGTTGTACTTAATATTACTTTGGTTACCCTGATGTCTGTGGGACATCCATGCTGATGAATACTTTTTTTTACTAATGTAGATACAAAACTCAGTTGAACTATTTTACAGTAGTTTTGTTGTAATCTGAATTTCAAATCTTTACAAACTTCACCATTACCTTCATCCTGCGCCGCTGCCACCGCAGCTTCTGGATGGGTCCACCGTCCGACTCCAGACTATATAATGTGGTATTGCTTGAGGTATGTGTGCACTGCATGGCGTTTATTGGGAGTTGCCATGCCCCTTATGTTCCATGTCACGATGGTGTACATCTGATCAAAGTCCAAACAACTACTGCCCAGTGTCCAACCTCCAGTGGCTATGGAAAGCCAAAGAAAAGACAGTGTCAAAGCAATTAAACTCTGTCACTGCCAAAGAAGGGCTACCAAACAACCACAAATCTGGACCCAGTGGGTTTCAACACTGAAAGGGAAAGATAAAGGTTCTTAATAATGTGTGCCTCTGAATCTCAAAAATGGCAAAAGGTAACTACTAGTATTAATCAATCTTCTCACAGCAGACTAAACACAACTTTAGACCATCACTGGGGTTTCAAGGACACGGTCTTGAGAGGGTTTAAGTCCGTACTCACCATCATACAATTAATGGTGAAAATTTGAGACATGACATGGAAGACTTCACAAATTGTACTCAGTGTACCTCAGGGATCAATTCTAGCCCCAATGATATTTAACCTTTGCTTGGAGCCTCAATGCCTGATTTTGGAAAATTCTGGTGTTTCACTCCATCAATGAGCCAGTGACACACAACTATGAATTAAAAACTCAAATCAAGAAGACATAAAATTCCTTGGAAATATTGTGTGTCTAGTACAATCCTGGATGAGAAACAATTTCCTTCTACTTAACTGACAGAAGGCAGAATTCCTTTGTTTGTTTGCTTCCACTGAAAAAAACCCTGAGATTGACATTGTATAAGTGGTGAATCTGAATTATATCCTTTCTCCTCCTCCCGACAACCAGATTGTAAGGGTTCACTCTAGATCCGACCCTTACATCCTTTCCTTACATAAACAAAGTAACCAATGCCACAAGTTTCTAATTACACATGTGTAGAAAATTCATCAGAATCTCTGTACACAACAGGTCACATCATTATACTTGGGCAATGCCATACTAGTTGGAGTGCTTCTAAACCACATAGTTCCTGTTAGAGCAGTTCTCCACTCAGGAGCCAGGCTTATACACTCTTCTAACAAATTTGACCACATCACATGTATACTCTGGGATCAACATTATAGTAAGAATTTGATCTAAAATAGACTGCCTGATCCACAATGCTGGCCACAACAAAACAACTCTACAATGCAGAACTTCTAACCCTATTGGCATCCTCAAAAGTGTAAATAAATTGAACTTGCCACTGGTTAACCTTAAAAAGTGATGAATGAGGTAAAGGATATGCTTAATGCATGGGTGAACCTTCCCCTGACAATCTTTTAATGTACACATCTGATTAAAATGGGGGTTCTGACAAAATTGACATAACTTTTTAACAGTATACGTCTATCCTTCCCAAGAGATTACGTATGAAAGATACAAAGTATGTTGAGTAGTTTTGTAGGAGTGACTAAAGAAATCTGGCTCAGTTGGAAATAGCTGATGAAGAAACTAGGGAAAGGAGGTTTAGCTGTCCCGGATCTTTAGTCGTACTGCCCAAAACTGTAGAATGATCCTTTCTAGGCCAGATGATTCATGTAGAGGTTGAATGTTTTCGGCCCTGTTACACATGTTAGACCTTGAGGGTTTTCTACACAAGTTTAAGGAACCCAAATTCATTAAAATGGTGTGGTTGAAAGTGCTTCGATCAGCACTGGAATTATGGCATAGAATGTGGAAAACCTTGAGGATTAACTACTATGCCCGGGTTGTTCCAATCTGGAATTCACCAGGTACCCCACTTTGTTTAGAAGACAAACACAGCTTCCTCTAAGAGAGGCCAGGTTGGTATGCTGGGGTCAGTTGTTAGAGCAAACTCCCAGTGGGCCACAATTACTGATGTGGGATACAATGACAAGGTCAACGGTGGAGCTATTTCCATGTTTAGGTACTATCAGCTTAGATCTTGGTGGCATGCAACAATAGGCACAGGATGTGAAGAGTAGGTGTTTGATGAAAGAATAGAGGATTCAAAACCATTGAAAAAGGATGTTTCACTGTAGTACTGGGGTTGTTGAAAACAGACGAAAAAACATCAAGAGTGGGAAGGCCATCTGCCGGTGCTTGAGCAACCTGATCTATGGCAAGTATCTCTGAAACTTCTTTATTCCTCAGTTAAGTATGATACTTTAGGGAAGAACCATTTTATACCATTCACATTACTATATGACACCGGGTAGGATGAGCAAGTTCGCAAGAAGTATGGTCCCAAGTTGTAGGAGGTTCGGTGTGCTGAAAGCAGATGACATTTATATGTTTATAAATTGCCAGAAATTTACTACATTTTGGGAAGGAGTAAGTGACATCCTTTCAGAGATATTGGGACAATCTGTGAAGGTAAGCCTTTACTTGGTTTTCTTTGGCATATATTTGAGTCTGCAACACCCCCGTTGAATGTAGAGGTAAAATGACCATTTCTTATGATTTTCCTGGCAAGGAGAGAAATATGTCGGATGGGGTTGCACCCGCTTCCGATGAGTTGTGATGACTGACTTAAGGCCGGGTGAAGAATAAGCAGACTGGAACTAGCTCCTAGCCCTACAATGGTAGTAGAAGATGTATGTTTGAAGTATCAAGCATTGCTAGCCAAATATAACCATAAATTGGTCTGATGATTAGACCAAGATTGTCAGGGGACCTGCACCCTGAGTTACCACAGGGTCTGATTATCCTAGTGAGTTTTAAGGAAACTGTCGGACTAGTTGTCCGGTAGTATGATATGATACTACCATGTATTGGTATATGAGGACTATGCATAAAAAGAAAAAATAGCTTCTAACCCCATTAAGTGGCGAGGGGGGGTTCAAAATGACCAAGAAATATAGGTTCATACTTACTAGAGGTGCCAAAGTACAAATCTTCATCTGCCAGCAACCAACCTTCTCAAGGGCAGCCAGATCAACTTGGAACCCTATTCCTTCTAACCTAAGAAAATAAATCTCTAACATAACTTTTGGAAGCAGATTAAGGCTCAGCTATTCAAATAATTGCTCAACTAGCTACAAAAGCAAATGAACTGAACGCAGACTGAGACTCATCACATACATTGTTAGCTAGTTATCCATTGCATTTCCTCTTTTTACACAATCCTTAAATTATGTATCCCATTTATTTGTTCCAGTTTTAATGTAAAGTGCCCTAACCCAGGCCAAGGCGCACTACATAAATGCTCAAATAAAAATAAATATATATGCAGATCTGTTTCTGATGAAGATGAATGCTCTATGTACCACCGTTCTGTCAGAAGCCACAGCTTTGCACAAAACTGGATGTCAGGTTATAAATTATCTAAGTTTGCGACTTCTATTAAAACTTCCCTACTGAAGGTTATGAAGTGCCTCCTCACATGTTCAGTCTTTCGTTATAAAAGAATATTGTAATTTTGAATTCATTCCAGTTGGTTCAATAAGGTTACAGAAGCACCAGGATTCATTGACATGGTAATAGAATGCACTGGCCTGGAACATTGGCGCCTCAAATGATGTGAAGTCATGCATTAAACCTCACTGTGAGAAGCTGGCCTTGTGGACATTGACCCAAAATCTTGTACACAGAGGCAAACAGGTCCCCTACTAGGTTATTTTGCTCACCTGGTAGCAAGTCAGCAGCAACAAGGCCACCCCTAGAGAAAATGTGTTAGGTGTTATGCAGAGCCGGCTTTTGTATTGATTGTGCCCCATGCAACAATCTGTGTATGCTCCCCTGCAATGACCTTCTCCTCCACTGATTCTCTCACTACCACTCTTCAACAGTGCCCCTCATATCTCCATAGCCCCTCTCTCACAGGTATTTCATTTGTTTTATAGCACTACTCATACCAGAGCATGGTGTCAGAGCACTTTACATCACACACATTATACAGAGCAAATGAATCATACAAGTGTGTAAATCAGTGTTCAGGAAATTTTACATAAGAAAATGACGGGTACAGCTGTAGAAGTCACATGGCACGTGTCATCCATCGTGGTAGTCAATTTTAAGAGTGCTTGGTCTTGAGAAGCACACACTCAGGATTGAAAATGTAACACAGTGTTCGAGGTTCCCTTTACTAAGAAGAATGCATTTCTATCCCAACAAACCCTTTTTAGCAACATTAGGATCATTAAAGACTGGGGAAAAAACATAACATTCTAACCTAAACCTTGCAGTCATAATTCACTGTGCTGCATTAGGATTGTAATTTATGAACTGCAATTAACAAAAGGATCTCTCTGATAAACCCACTGAGCTTCTCTTTATATATTACAACTCTGGGTTCTGCATGAGACAAGTGCTTTGCAGCAGACATATTAATCCTTTATGCTGCTTTATGATGTGTCAAAATTGCCAATAGACAAATTCTGATCCCTCTCCAGGAGGTACATTATTCACCAGAGTTATCATGACATTTTTATTGTTGCAAAAAATTGAGGGACATCAAAGGAACTTTGCAGAATGTGCTTTTAAAGCATAACATATTTCAAAATACTGCACTTCCTGAGCTAGCCACCCAGTTCAGTGGGACCAGTTGCACCACTCAAAAGCTCGCCCCAGTGTTATGTGTAAAAGAACAACCAAAAATATATAAAGGGCCCAATTCTATGTGAACGTACCTTGTCCACAAACCCTTGATCTGTGTGCTCAAATCAGAGTCGAGTGGACCATCATCTTTCCCATGGCAGTGCCCCCACTAGTTCCGTCATTGGAGAGCTTACTCGAGCAGAACTAAAGCATACGACTCTTTGTGTCGAGGACATCAGACCACCCACCCTAAGTAGAGTGGACAGTCTGATATTTTGTTTCTGTCCAGTTCGGGAGAAAAAAAATGAAAAAATATCCCCACACTTTGAGAGAGAATTCCCAGGATGTGGAGGTTATTACTTTTCAGTAAAAAAAAAACAATTCGTATTTGACTTGGAAAAAAAAATGTTTGGAGCACAGCAGCCTGAATGACAATGACAATTCACCACATTCTCCACTTTTATGCTGAAGTGATTCAGTTATGAAGTAAGTCAGACCTCCTCAGTCACACTCTTGAGAAAGGTTTCCCTCTTTTATTTCTGCAGTTAATTTTGTAGGTTTTATTCCCTGTTTTATACCCAAATCCTTCTTTAGTCGATCTATCTGAAATATTAACATCATCTTAGCAAGTTCCTCATCTACTAAGTGCCCATAGACAGTAATCAACAAGTAAAAGGTGAATTGTTCATTTTCGCAAAGTATTCGAGATGCTTTGTGTTCTATATGTGCAGTGTTCTTAGTAGCCAATCAATGATTTCGAATGATACATTTGTTTTTTGAAATCTATAAATGATGCAGCAGATGGTCAATTATCTCACAAATGCAGCAAATGTGTATTACAACGAAAATGTAGTGGATATATAATTGTTCAATTCCAGGGGCCCTGGATTTATTCCTTCAGTAGCAAAATAAACCTTCAACACAGAATACACAATATTAAAATATGGTATTGTCACTCTCAAGCTTGATAACCTCATTGGTTTCAGGTTTTGGAACGTCTATGTAATAGGGAAACTTATCACATGTATTAGTAAAATACATTTTCTGTCAATAGCTGCTTTTAGTAAGGACTCCTTGTGTTTAGGGTTCGATTGCCCAGATATTTTCAATGCTTTATAGTAGCTAAGCTGCTTTATACTAATTACTCTACATGTTTCTACAAAGAAGGGCCACTGAGCTGGAGGAAAATGCCAGACTACCATAAAAACTCCAAGAGAAAATGGAAGAAGTCCATTAAAGATGCAGATAGTAGGCTAAAATGAAGGTCAGGCAAATTGAGTCCCTGAGAGAAGGACAGGGCTGAGAAGTAGCTAATCCATAGGATCAAGGATAACTCTGAAGAAGTTCCATCTAGGGACAAAGAGTCAAACAAAGGAAGAGGACCTCACCATAAAAGTATTTGACTGCACTGGAACACAGTGGTATATTAGTTTTAAGTGCCTTTGTTAAATAGGAAAGAGGATGTGTAAACACATCACAGGAAATGTGGTACCCATTTTGAATTGTATCTATTTTCATTAAAGAGGAGTGGGCATTTTATATTGAGGGATCCTTGGTGATATAGGAAACGTGTCACAGACTATAGTTGGACGGTTAAAGGCAGATGGCATATTTGCCTCTTGCAGAGCACATGTGCTGTTGCCCAATAGCCTATGCCAACTGCCTGCACCATGTTGAGAGTTTTGTAATCCAGAAGAAGAAGTCTGCTGCTAACCCCTACCTGTTGGGGAAGGAAGCTGCCCCTCTGACTGACCTGTGATTTGCACGTCAAAGAGGTGCATCATCCAGGAAAATGAATTTGCTGACTCTGGTCAGTCCGGGAGCATGTTGCGTCATGTGTCCTGACCAACACCAGTAGCAAATCATCACAAGTCTTTGCCTACCCTTCTGCTGGGGTACAGCAGCTTCATTCTTTGAAGTCAAATACCGTTTATTTTATCACACTGTTTTCCTGAACCAGTATATTGCTATCATTACAGAGAAGAACATTATTTTTTTACCTTGTGTTAACACCTCTCTTCTTAGAGAGGGCACCCTAAGCATGTAAACATTGAACACCACACTGCTGTCTCTCAGCTTCCAGTAGGGTGATCCGGATTTATAGTTATATTTTTGGGGAGAGTCCACAATTGCTGTTTTGGATGTCTAGATTCTCACTCATACAAGTTGTACAACCGTATCCCTGGGTGAATCAGAATCATCCCTTCAGAAGTAGCTCGCCTTCATTCCCATTGGCTAGCATTGTCTAAGGTCAGTCAGAATCTTACTTTTCAGATGAAGATCAATCAAATTGCCATTCAGTGCTTGTCATAATGTTGGGAGAGCCGGAATCTAGTTTCCTTTCTGATTGCCCAAATTCATCACACTGTAAAGCTGAGGATCCAACATAATGTTCAGGGCTCAAAAAGAGGAGGTGGTATGCAATAAAGATTCAGGAAAGCAACGAGGCAGATGGATCTTGTGTGCAGTGCCGCCGTCTTCACAACCTCTACAAGACAGGGCGCGCAAACGCCATTCATTTTGTCACAATTCAAAACTACCCTTTACCTGGTTGAATTACTAAATCACATTTAAATATTTCACTTCATCACTTCAGGATCATGTTGTTATGGTTGCTATGCCCTGGATGAAATGTGAGTTTCCTTTTTTAGCTATTTCAGCGTAGGCCAGCTTCTCGGACAGGTAATGCATCAAATGACAATAATTTCTTAGTGGCTAATGCACATGGCCTAAAAGCCATGGCTTACTGATGAAAATAATTCACTTATGGTTGTTTTCTACAGTGTTAAAAATAATTCTGGTTGAAAACTCTTGCAAAAATGTGAGCAACAATTCCTGGACTAAATGCTTGTTTGTTGCCTTTCTAAAATGATGGATGCATTCTTGCAGATATTAATAGTGCCCACCCGGCACTTCCTAACTAACCAGATAATTGCACTGCCAAAATTATGGTTGCAGAGCCTTTCTTTAGCAGCAACATAGCTGCACTCTGCCAGAAACTATGATTGCACTTGTTGCCAATAAGATAGCCTTGATCCTTGTAAAACATGACTGCTGTAATTCTGGAAAAAAACTTTTTGTTCCCTTCTTCCTCTCTACATTTAACATCAAAGACTCCAGTGCCTGGGAGGTGTTCTGGCAGCACACCATGAGAAGAAGGATGTTTGTACTCTGCCACAAATGTTGCCACCAGTCTCTGGCAATAGTGTAAGCAGCCCTCTAAGTCATTCGTGTAGGCAGCTCCAACTTATTTTGAGCTACCTTAATACACAAATCAAGAGGTATAGTACTATTATTCAAAGGGACAGAGGTGTGGCTCGGAGAAGGCATGGAGGGAGATCGGCTGAGACCTGGGGCGCCAAACTGGTCGCAACAGAGAGGGGGCTGTGACCAGAACCCCTGAAGCAGGGATAGAGCTGCGGCAACCGCTGGCTCCACAGTGATCTACAGCGCAGCACCGGGTCCTAATCAACCGTAGGCCGGAGCATCAGGTGAGGCCGGCAACCAGATCTGGGCTCAGCCATGGCAGTAGACCCAGTGTAGTGGCAGAGGACGCGAAACGCTCTTCCGACTAGGTGGTCCCCTCCATGGGGAGCCACCTTTGAAACAATAGCTTGCCTACTCTGAGGCCTTTCTTCCCCCGGCTGCGGATGCGCCGGGTAGAAGTACTCGGAGTAACGGAGAGATCCGGGCTACAGCTGTGAAGAGCCCATAATGCAAGGCCTACAGGCGGCCGCTAGCTGAGCGGCCGGACCGGGGGCCCAGACCAGAGCTGGTCTGCAACAGAGGACACCGAGGTACTCACCTGATGGGTCCCTGAGGGGAGGACGTCCCCAAGAGAGAAACCTGCTCTCCCCGGCACCATTTTCCCTCCCCCTCGGATACAAAACTGGAGATAGCTAGAGGGCCCCCTGAACAAGCGCATGCATAGCAACAAAGGCCTAATAACCCACAATACACTGAGCCAGGTGAGCCACATAAGGAATCATCTGGACCAGGCCCACGGCAACAGGAGAAACTTGCGCGCCCTGAAAGCCGCCGGAGGAGGCAGGCCCAGATTGAGACTCCCTGGCATCTCTCTCCCCACTTGCCCCCGAGGAAGGGTAAAAAATGCGCCCAAAGAGAGCCCACCCCGCAGCAGACTTATAAACTTGACAAATATACAGTACCCAAGGTATCGACGGTGGAATGGGCAGTGCCGCAGGGAATCCAGGACTTGACGAAGCCCTTAATGGGGGCAATCATGGCGGAAATCCAAGAACTCGGAACGACGTTAGAATCCAAAATGGATAAGATCACAATTGAGTTGACGTTACTGAGAGTGGATCCGAACAAAACTTTGGAAAAAGTAGGGGCAGCAGAAAAAAGTGTCACTGAACTGCAAGCCACTATCCAAAAAATGGAAAAACAGATACAGCACCTCAAATAAAATAAAGGGGTGATGGTGGCGAAGCTTGAGGACCAGGAGGGACAAGCCTGAAGAAACAACATCAGGGTGGTGGGGGTGCCTGAAGGGGCGGAGGGCCCAGATGCGGGACTATATTTGGAAGACCTCATACTTAAACACCTTCAACCTAAGCGCCTATCGAACTTCTTCTCTGTGGAAAGAGCACATAGAGCACCGGTGCCACCGCCAAAACCGGGAGCCCCACCATGGACCATACTTGCATGGATCCTCAACTTCCGGGACGCAACATAATCCTGCAGACGGCCCGCACAAAGGGCGACCTACCCTATGGAAACCTGTTAATCTGGTTCCTTCCGGACTTTACTCTCATGGTTCAGAGACAACGACGCACCTTTGATAAGGCCAAGAGAACTCTGAGATCGAAAATCCTCAAATATACGATGCATTTCCCTGCCAAGCTCAGAGTCCTAGTCAATGACAAATCCTGTATTTTACAGCACCTGAGGAGGTTTGGGAGTGGCTTAAAGAAGGGCAAAAAAAAAAATCTTCAACGGCGACAGGAACCATGTCAAAGGTGGGATAACTGGGGTGCTCCTCTTCTGGAGGAGCTGATACAGATGGGACAGAAGCACACATACTCTCTGGGACTGCCGCTGGGCACCAAACAGCAGGGGGGAGGGAGGGAGAGTGAAAGAGTCCCCGAACAACAATAAAAATGGGGCAACTGCACCTAGCCCAGTAGACAAAAGTGGAGCGGAACAAAAAGACATAAAAAGGTAACCAGGGCTTATCCGATACCCGAAGCGGATTACTGGAGCGGGGCCCGAGAATCTGGACAACACGTAACATGTATGGTTGATTACTTGATGCAATGAGGGCAGGAGGGTGGCTGCATACACACAAGCGGCGGAGCCAGGCAACCCCAAGTTGTAGTTAAAATGGTTCTAATGGGGCGACAGGCACTCTGGAAATTGGGGAGGTGGGTAGTTCTAAACATACAGTGCAGGGTAGCAGGGAGGGGTGCAACCACAAAGGGGACTAGTTTCTTACACACAAGGTTATGTTTATTACATGTTATCTTTGATTTGCACATTGACACATCATTTCAGACTAGGCGCATCAGGCAAAAACTAGAGGGGGGAGGGTAGGAGAGGGAGGTGGGAACGGAACCTCAAAAACTGAATTGAAAATTTTGACTTGGAATATGAATGACCGGGGGGACAAAATTAAACGGACTATGGTCATGCAATACCTACGTAGGCACTCCCCAGACCTGATACTCCTTCAGGAGACGCACTTGTGAGGCAACCAATACCTAGAACTCAATAGATAAGGTTACACTTTGGTAGCTCATGTGGGCTTTACGTCAGGATCCCGAGGTGTGGCGATATTGGTTAAAAACTCAGTGCTTCTGATAAAGGACCGCACCTTGCAAGACCCACTGGGCATATTCGTGACATTAACTGGGACATGGGAGGGGCAAAACCTCAACCTATGTTCAGCATACATCCCACTAAATCTTCGTGCAGACACCCTCCCTGAACTAAGCAAAATCGGAGCGCTCATACTAGGTGGGGACATGAGCGTGGTAATGTCACACGAGTTAGTCAGGACTACAGCGCCAGACCGAATAGGAGGAGCAGAGCCCCTGTGGGTATTTGTGAAGGCAATAGGCCTGTCGGACCTATGGAGACTGTCCAACCCAAACAGTAGACAGTACATGCATATTTCTGCTGTACATGGCTACGGGTCACATCTAGATTATCTCTTCACGCAATGCATTCACACTTCCGAGGGGCACAGCACAAAGCCAGTGGAATGTCTGATCATTCACTAGTAGAGCTCTATTCCAGGGCCCGGTCGGAAACTACACCGCATCCCCACGCAAAGCATGCTGGCACTTCCAGAATAGAGAATTCCAAGTCAAATTCAGCGAGCAAACACAACTTTGACGAAAACATGGGGTCGGTAGACTCACACTCCACTCTGTGGGAAGCATACAAAGTGGAAGTGAGGGGATACCTGCAAGCAATGATAAGAGAGGTGGCATCAAGAAAGAGAGGTGCTCTAAGTTTAAAATGCTAGAGCACGAGATAGAAACACTAGAACAAACCCCCTGTAGTGGCGAATAAGAGGCTCATGGCTGAGACACACAATACGCTTAAACATAGAGAACTTTGGGATTTAGAGGAAGAGACGGCACGCCAACACGCAATAGCTATGCAAAGGTGGTTATACGACTTGGGGGACAAGACCAACAAGCTCATCGCATGGTTAGAAAGGAGAGATAGAGAGCATAACTGGGCCGCGGAAATCTGTAGGCAGATGGCACAAAGCGAGGGTCGGGAGCAGTCTTAGCTGAGGCATTTGTGTCCTACTACAAGTCACTCTATCAATCAGTGAAAGATAGATCAGGGGACGAAAGTATGGAACTGCCAGAGACATGTCCCTGCCAACTATCTCAGATGAAAATAGCGATGCCCTAGATTGTAACTTGGCAAAGGAGGAGGTGGAAGGCGTCATCCAAGACTTACAGTTCAGGAAGGCGGCCAGCCTGAATGGGCTACCTGCAGAATTCTTTAAATGTGTAGCAACAGGGGTGGCGCAACCGATGCTGGACATGTTTCAGACCGCGCTGAAAGAGAGATGCCTGCCCGAGGACCTAAGATTAGCTACGATAGTAGTCATCCCCAAAAAGGGCGAGCCCATAGAGCTATGTGGCTCCTATTGGCCTATATCCCTCCTTAACTTTGAAACCAAAGTCCTTGCGAAGGTGTTGACAAACCAACTTATACCTATAATCTCCACCTTAATACACCCAGTCCAGTTTGGATTCATACCCCAAAGAAGTTCCTGACTTAATCTCAGATGACTATACGGTGTAATCCAAATCACTGCGGCATATCCACATATACCTGCCGCTCTCATGTCATTAGATGCCCGAATGGCATTTGATAGCATCGAATGGCTCTATCTCAATGGAATGCTGCTCAGGCTGGGCTTTGGACCACACTTCTGCGCTTGGGTTCATCTCCTGTACCAGTGCCCGAAAGCCCGTGTGCGGGTAAATAGGTCAACTTTGAGGATGTTAACACTTCACCGGGGCACACAACGGGGTGCCGGCTCTCCCCAATAATATTCGCATTGGCACTGGAACCACTAGTGGCATGGATCTGAGGAAACCCCTTAATCTAGGGCATAGACATTGGAGGGGGATGGGAGGAGTGTATATCACTGAACACAGATGATGTACTGCTCTATGCACACAAACCCAAACAAACGTTCCATAGACTAATAAATATACTTTGACTCTTCGGTGCCTACCAGATAAATTGGGACAAATCTCTAATTTTTACTGTCGTGGGAGAACTCCCACCACTCACGACTGATTGCAACATGATAAATTCAAATACTTAGGCATATGGATCATGAGAACAGCTGAGGAATTCCTAAGTCTCAAAATATATTCTCATTAGCGAGGCTGCGCAGGGACATAAAGCATTGGCCGAGCTTGCCGACCTCCCTTATGGGGAGAGTGACACTAATTAATATGATGGCCCTACCGCACTTTCTCTACACCCTGCAGAACACCCCATAGAGGTTCCCAGACTCCTTCTTCACGAGTATCGAGGGGGAACAACGCAGCCTCCTTTGGAAGGGCAGCAAGCCTTGGATTGCATTGTGCAAGCTACAGCACGGGGTGTATGAGGGCGGACTAGTGGTCCCATATATTCAGAGCTACTACCAAGCGTCCCAACTGGTCAACATTAATATCTGGGTCTTTGTGCCACAGACAGAACAGACATATAGGATTGACCGATTGAGATGGGAAGCAGAGGGCACCTAGTGGCCCTCTACCGCAGGCAACAGGGGAAAACGTTGCCACCACACACACAAGAAGTCGTAGGAGTGTGGCGACTAACCACTAAGCTGCTGGGGTGGGACTCGAGATTGACTCAACACACACAACTTTGGGAGAGCGATGCACCAGGCGATACGGGGCACCTGCAGCGATTTCGCAGGTTGAGCCTGATTGGTTTAGACACCATCAGGGATGTATGGCGGGGTGGGAGAATGCTCACACAGAACAATTCAGTTACTTGCAATTAAGGCATGCCCCACACTGTTACATACCAGAAGGAGAATCCCTACCCGACTACTCCCCTCTAGAGGACCGGCTATTAATCGACCTTTTGCTAGACAAAGCAACATCCCTAACCTATCGGAAGATAATGAATAATCTTCCAGGTTGCCTGGCCTCACTGAGAGTCACTTGGGAATCTGGCCAAGGGCTACTGGAAGACGACGATTGGCAGGAGACAATCCAGAGCCCTAGGGAGGTCACCATACTGGCAAGATTTAGATTGATTTAACTGCGAGTCATGCACAGATCGTACACCCCTCGGATGCTCCATCACATACAGGGCTGGTCGGAATCAGATCACTGCATCAGGGGGTGAGGAGGGACAGACAATTTCTTCCATATTATCTGGAGTGCCTTAAAATACAATGCAACTGGACTCGGTTCACTGGAGTGATGTCTGAAGTACTGGGCACACACATACCTCTAGACGCTCGCTGGCACTTACTGGGCATCACAGGTGAGACCAGGTGGCCATCTCACATGAAAACCTGGCACGCATTGGCCTCAGGGGTGGCAAAGCGCAACATAGCCAGATTGTGGGTTGCACGGGAACCAGCAAAGCTCTTCAGCTGGAAACAAGATTTAGACTGGTGTTTCCTGGTAGAAAAAGCTGTTCACCAAAGTAGGGGATGCCCCAAAAAATGGGAGAAAGTATGGGGTCTATAGGAAATGTATAGATCCTAGACAGACGAAGATACGATTGTTGGGGAGGGAGGGGGCAATAGCCCCACAAAAAAACAACAGTGGGACTGATGATCCCTCCCAGTGATATATAATATTTAATCCTTGCTCTAGGAACTGCTGATGGAGCCAACAGTGATCACTGATTATGATGATGGGACGTTTGTTTAATAAAAATAATTTTAAAAAAAGAATCAGATGGGATTTTCATTTGCACTTGTGTATGGATGGTCGGAATGGTGCCTGGTATATTATGTATAATGGTCGGCATATCTCATGGTATAGAATTGGTAATGTATTTTGTCTGAGACAGTGTAGCAGGTGGGCAGAAGTTAGACATATGGTGTACGTTAATGGCGAGTTAGCATTAAATATGAAAAAAACCATAAACACATTTCAGCTAGAAATCTTTAACAAATAACGCTTCTATATACTTTGGGAACTCATAAAGTATTACATTACTTATTTAATCTTTTCCTGTACAATGTTTATGAACCTCAATATGTATTTGTTTCACATCAGGAACACTATTATACCGTGTGCCATTGGAACCAATGTAAGAAAGTTCTTTCTTGCCGTATTGATTACCACTTTCATACTTACTTCTGTTCCAGCTGCTTTGAAAACTGTCTGCCACTCAGTCACTGCCTGGCATGCACATCAATTTGCCAACATGCCAGGGGTAGCAGAAGTGACGTTAGGCACCATTTGACACTGATGACATTATAGGAAGTGATATCACATTACCTCTGACCCCCTTTGATGATATCATAGTGAGTGACATGACTAAGGTTAACAGAAATCTACAATAGGTGCAATGCTTATGACATGTTACTAAAGCAGATAAATATCTTGATCAGCTACCACACACATGTTAACTAATATGCTGTCATGATATTAGAGGTGGGCGGAATTTGCGAAATTCACTTTTGCAAATATCGCGAAAATGTTAAAAATCTCCGCAAACACCCAGAAATATCACGAAGATGCAGAAGTTTTTTTCCCGCCCGTTCGCGGTATTTTGTGCGTGGTCGCGGCTCGCCAACTTACCCATGCGGTTGCTCTCGGGCGCGGCCATCTTGTTTTTACTTGTCTCGCGGTGCATGATCGCGAGAAGAAAGACGTGATCGCGCGATGAATGACGTTACTGCGGGCGCGAACAGTTGCGAGACAGCGCAAATGGCTACCAACAATCCAACATCTCGTGGAGAACGCGACCGGATCGGGAAAACTTGTTGGCGAACGCGGGGATTCAGGTAAGGCGATCGCGCGCACGCTAGAATGTATTATTTTACAGCGCGAGCAAGCAAAAACATTCCGGTAAAATGCGGATTGCGGAAATTTTGACATTTTCGCGCTCTCCGCGGAACGCGAAAATGTCAAATTATCGCAATTTCCGCGAGCGGAACGTATTTTTAGCCCAGGCCTACATGATATACCAGTGGTGTAGCCATGCTTTACCATAAGTGCGGCCATCACATATTTTCTATCTGTTCATTTAGTAGCATGCAAATGAATGCTTAATCATCTTTAAAACACATGAACATATTTCCATATTGTTAAAAAATGGGAACACCCGAGAAATGAGAGTCCATAAAGTGGGGAAAACATGGATAATTAAATTGAGAGCTGAGGACCACAGCCGTAAGAAAGCCCCAGAACTGTATACAGTTTTCTATAACTCAGAACAGCTTCCTTACAAACATTATAGACTATCAAATTCCATCTACAGGCCACGATATGTATTTATCAATTTTCTTTGGGCATGCCTTTACCATTCCATAAAAACGTATTTTGCATTTCCAAGGAGCTGTCCAAATATCCTTAGGGTCTACGAATATTTCACTGTGATATAGTGCACTATTATTATGACGAGCTATTGACGAAGTACATGTCCTGCTGCTTACCATTTTATTTCTAAGTCTTTTTTTTATCACTCATCTCCTACTCACCATACAATTCACATTAATTAACTTTTTCTATCCCAGAGCGTGACATACACTTTTCCAGCTACATTTCTCATGACTGCCAATAATAGAATAGATTCACAAATGTAAACTTACACGTTTGTGTAAGTATACAATTGTTTTCTATTCACCAAGGTATTTCACAAGTAGTATTTTTACAACTGCGGATGACAGTTCTATACAAAAGTGTACGTTTGCCTGTCAATCATGCCCATAATTTGTCTGGGGACCAGTCATGCATAGGACGATTTTGTGGAGTAGTTTGTAGTTGCCTGGCGACTTTTGGAAGTGGAGAGAGTCTCTGGAGATGTGCTGGCCTGAAAGTTACTGTTTGGACATATATGTCTTCAGTTTGGTATGGATGCAGATAGTATGCTGTTAGAGCCGATCCCAATTGGCTTAATAAATGTTTGTTGTGAACCCTGCTGATCTTTTTTAAATGACTCGGGGGGCTGTAATCTACAAGAACATCCCATCTTGTGCCCCGCCACCCTCCACTATTCAGCTTCGACTGTTTCTGAAATTGTTCAGCTAAATCATTACTTAGCGAAGCAGGGAATTAAGACGATAGAAAACGGCCTAATTCTGTTGTGTGTCCACTTTGCAGGATAAGCTTGCTGGAATGGCAAAACAACAGGCAGATTGTGGTAAAGAGACAGAGATTATGAATGTGAGCCATAACCAAAAAAGTACTTGTTCACACTCAAAAAAGCACATTCCAAAAGAAGCCCAAAGTTCTCAACATACTTCTTTCATTGAATCATTTTTCAACAAAAGAGAAAAAGAAGGGCTTGCAAACGTAAAAACGAAATTTGCAATGGATATGTACTTCTTCCTGATTAGTTGTAATTGTCTTGAACTGCGTCATCATGTGTTTGTGCTCCCCTTGCAGCTGGAGGCTCATGTACAAGAATGCATTCTGTAAAAGGGGTCCGAATTTGCGCTTCAACTTTTTCCAAATGTGTACTGACGTATGTACTCATAGATTGGTTCACAATGGAACGAAGCATAGTGGGTCACAGTTTGACCTACCTCATGAATATTAATGTGGTAGGTTGAAAATTGTGGCCCATCACAATTCACTGCCATTGCTAAGATGGTAGCCTGCTGGCGTCAGCAGACCACCATGTCTGTGATTGCTTTTAAATAGGCAAAAGACACACAGATGATGGACAGAATGGAGAACAAATCAAACATTCACCCTCAGTAAAGAGATCTGGGTCAAATCCTTTGTTCTTTTGCTCACCATGCCACCCCAGTTTGGACCCAGCCTTATGCAAATCAGTCTTGAATCTGTGTCGCATAAGAACAGTCCAGCCTGAACTGCCAAGCCAGGTCTTCCCTGGAACGGAAACAGGCATCCTGGGACCGGTTTCGTGGTATCACCCCTCATCAGTCAGCTAGCTTGAATCCAGTGAACCAGTGAGCCTGGGACCCACGTCGAGGCATGCCTAGCTTTGCTTTTAAATAAAGCAATGTTTTTTAGTGAAGCTCGCTTTTCTTTAAAGGAAAACAAGATTAATTTAAAAAAATGAAAACTTTTACAAACTTTTTTTAAGATTAGGCAGAGGTCCATAGGACCCATGCCTACTCTTAAAAATGTTTTTGCCAACTTCACAAAGTGATTACTTTGGGATACTTCCCCATTTGTAAATGGCTTACACAACCTTTCAGTAGTCAGCAAAATATTAATGTTTTGCACCCAAATTTTGGTCATAAAATATTAATATATATTTGGAAGGGACACCCTAAAAAGACCCCTTCCAAATACCAATTCGATATGGTTTCCTAAACCCATTTAACAATTCAGAAAACTTTTTTTGAAACATTAGGTGAGTTTAGTACATTTGAAAAAGGCTTTTAGCATTCATAAACCCCCTGATTTACTGGATGTACATGAGGCACTTCAGCAGGAACAGCCTTAGAAGCGATGTGTCAGTCTTTAGTCTTTGCATAGATTTTTGGAGGAGACATTTTTGCAGATTCCCTAATGCTAAAGCTGGCTGATTACTGATGCCAGGGCACTGACTTTTTATGAAATACTTGAAATTTCCCTCTCCAGAATTTACACAAGTGTATGCAGCATAAGAGATGAGTGGCACGATAGTGGCCATCACCTTGGAAGAACATCTCAGAGTTCCCCGTGGCTCGTAAGAGCGGATGAAGGTAGCTGATTTTGAAGCTACTTTCACTTCTCTCTAGTCTGCACTTTCACCATTACCAGAAGCCAGAGTAATCCTTGCAGCAATGGCAGTGTTGATCTAGTGAAGATGGTGTGAGTGGTGGCATTGGCACACAGTGTTTAAATCTGCTATTTGTGCTTTCAGCCCCTCTGCAAACCTTATGATTTTTTAAAATACTTCTTGCAGCACTTGTATGCTGCTTTGCCCACTAGTGATAGATCTCAGTGTGCCCCACCACCCTGATGCAATCCCTCTGTGTATCTCTACCTGCTCTGTAGCCCTTGTCTGTGTCCCTGCCGCTACTGTCCTCTTTGTGTGCCCCTGTCCTTGCCCATGCTACTGCCTCTCTGTATGCCCACCACTGCCAGCAGGCACTATTTGTGCCCCTGCTCTACTCTGTGGGCACCCAGGACCCTGAAGCCCCTCAATGTGCCCATTGTACCCGTGATTGTCACTCTGGCCTGCTGCCCCTTTGTATGAATCTCAGCACCTTCTTAGTTGCTGTGTGTACCCATTTAATCCTAATTAAGCTCCTCTGTGTGCCCTGTGGCCTCCTGAAGAACCTAAGTGTTCCCCCACCAGCATGCAACATTGGCAAAACCAATAAATTTAGTTAGTAACTAAAACATGAAGGCCAGACCCATTATTTTGCTAATATATATTTATTTTAAATCTTCCAAAGTTTGATAACACTGGGAGGACTTTTAAAAAGAAAATTTCAGCTTGAGGAAAGTGGAGTATTTGAAACATGAGTAGAGATTTGTTTGAATAAATGCTGCAGCGGCGAGGGGGGTTATTATAAATGATCACTGAAAGGAAAATATTGGAGCTCTCTGCCCCCCATCATGCTCAAGAGTGGTGGGTATTGGTTTATGATTCCTACACCAGCCTTGCCAATGGATACGTGCAATGGATGAACTATGCCTTGTACTCATCACCTTGCCCAAGGGCGAGGGTGGGGGCTTAAAAAGATTTTTTAAAAGAGCGTATCAGCTACCACCTGTGTATGCATCTTGTCCTCAGTTTTAGGAACGGGGTCTGGGAGTAGTTGGCAGTTGATCTGCTCCTTGATGGCCACAGAGGGTCCGGTTAGCTGACATCTATCTCTATGACATGTTCCTTAATGCGAACAAGGTTCAGGGGTGGTGGTCAGGTGATCGGCGCCTCAAAGTGTCTCAACATTATGAGGGCCAGAGACAAGCAGGTAATCTGCCACCCGCCCCAGAGCACTGTTCTGAGTGGGGAACAAGGCATATGAGTGGTGCCCAGAATCTGTCATAACACACAAGGGAATGTTGATAGTGAGGTCAGATAGGCCACAGGAAAAAGCAACATGAAATATGCGGTGTCCATTGTCCTATTGGTGGAAACAGTACGGTGTTCCTTCAGATCCAAAATTGTGGATTTCCTATGTGCTCAAATGTAGACTTCCCAAACAAAAATGGCAACCAGAAACCTATACTGGAACTTCTGGGTCAGAATATGTTGCTCAGGTATAAGGAAACAAACACCCAGCAGGTTGCCTGGCAACTGTGTATCTTGCTTGGTTCATTGCATGATTTCATTCCATCACCAGACTTCCTTCAGAGAGCAATGTTTGGTTTTTGCTGTCCCCTTTCATGTTGCATTTCAGATTTATCCAATTTGTTGCTACCTGTGCAAATTGTTTTCATTCTTGCCGCTTTTTCTCACCTCCTTGACAGTGTTACCTGCACTGAAGTCCATTACTTTAATTCTTACAGTGGTGAGAGTAATATGGAGTAAGGTGTTTAATGTATATGGCGTTTTTGCACCATTTTAAAGTAATATTAATTTATATCTGTGCCTATATTTTTCTACTAGGTGGTTGTATTTCATCCAGGGTGTTGGAGTGTTTCTGCATTTCATACCTGTTCCTCCCTGCTTCCTGTTGGTCTGCATTATAGTACTTCTTCATTTTAAGAAGTACTCATAATCTTGGCTAATGGGAGCAGAGGACTGGCTGATGGCATCCACAACAGGATTAATGGCCCATTGGCCTCTGATGAGTGGGTACCAAAATGTCACCCACTCCTGTTGTTTTTTGTTTCTAAAAGAGCCCCCCTTACATTGTGCAAGGCAAGGAGAGTCAGAGCAATGTTTCTGGGTGCAAGGGGCAATATATTCCACCTCACTCCTTACTTAGGTGTGGGGGTTAAAGGAGTAGTGTTTTTACACATTGGCAGTGTCAGGGGCAAATTCTCCCCTCCACCCTTTGACACGGTTCAGGGGCGGGTTAAAGAAAATTCCCACTGCTCTTCAGCAATTTGGGGGAGGTGCAAATCTATCACCCACTCTTAGACAATGTGAGCTGGTTGAAGGAATAGTTACCCTGAACTTTCACAGTGTAATGAGATAGGGACACATTTCCCCCCCTCGCCCTTGGGTAAGGTGAGGGAGTAGGGTAGACAGACCGTGTCGGCTGTAGCCATCCTTGTTCTAATTTGAGCACAGTGAGAGAGCACGGGTGGACTGAGGAGGAAGTCAATTACCTGTGGGCCTGGATAGGAGCTGTGATTAAGCACTCCTGGCCCTGGACAGGCCAGGGACTATTTTCCTCCCTGCTTGTCAAGTAGGCTGTGGATAGATATTCATAAATTGGCAGGCTTACAGGTCCACTTATAAATCATGCAGCATTGGCTCTACATTGTGCTGCCTTCTTTATGTTTATTTTAAGTTTTGTTTTCCTTCTTTTATTTGAAAACATTGGGAGGAAAACGCATGCTATTTGGAGCTAGTAGATTAATAAACACAGAGTCACGCATGAAGTACTATAGTGTAAAGAAGAAAATACTGCTGATACACAAGGCCTAAGCATTGTGGTTCTGTTTCACTGCACAGATTTAACTCAGACTATGCTCCGGGTTCAGTTAAATAACTTTGTTAATAGCCTCTGCATATGTAACCACAGCCTGTCACAAACTATATATACAAATCTGCTGAGTGAAATAGACTGTGGATTGTCATTGTTGAGGGAGGAAACGGAAAACATGACTCCCTTGAGGCTTTGCCTCTTATAAGTCATGGGTCCTTCCGACACTCGACACACACAAAAGGTGATGGGAGGATGTTTGCAATAAGTCTAACCACAGACAATTACTCAGGGTAGCACTCCAATCTATCGTTCTTTTGCTCACCATGCAACTTCAGTTTGGACCCAGCCATATGCAAATCAGTCTTGAGCCTGCTCCTCATGGGAACAGTCCAGCCTGAACTGCCAAGCCAGGTCCTCCCTGAACTGGAACACAATCAACCCAGGACCTGTTTTGACATAGTTATGGGTTCATCAGCTGGCTACAGCTTGGTTCAACTGACCCTGAGAGCATGGTTCTACATCTGGGCACACTCATGTCACTTAGGACGGTACATGAAACACACAAAATGTAATGGAAGACAGCTTGCAATAAGTCTAACCACTGGCAGTCGCTCGGTTAGCATTCCAATCCATCGTTCTTTTGCTCCCTAAATTTGGACTGCCAAGCCAGGTCTTCCCTGAACCGGTGAACTGGAAATCAAGCATCCCAGGACTGGTTTCACCCTAGATTTGGGCTCATCAGCCGGGTGCAGCATGGTTCCAGTGACCCAGTGAATAAAACCGGCAGGAGGCTGGATGGAGCAGAAGATATCTGTCAGCAAGACATTTTTGATTGTGAATGAGCCCCCTATCGATGTGAAATAAATTATATATAACTTCATAACATGAAATTTTGAGAAATTATTAATTGAGCAGGCATAATTAAAATGTTGTCCTGTCCTAGTAGTATTGCGTGTATTTGGACATATGACGGTGTGTTTGTTTTCATATAGTGATTTGTGTGGATAAAGGTTTGTAGCTGTGGGTCCATTTGATGTTGACTATAAAGACATTTTTTGCTGGGTGTGGGCTTATAACCAGAGCTGTGTGGTTGTATAGAATATGGTGTATGGTCATATAATGGTCTTTCAGTGCACCTATAATATTGTTTCTGTATTCATATATGATATTGGGTTGATGGCTTCATGTTTGTGATTGTGTTGTATGATGTTGGAAGGATGGAATCATGTGAGTTAATTGTATAAAGGTATATATAATGATTTGTGTGTTGGTCGTTTGTCATTTTTAATTTCTTTGCACATATAATGCTGCATTTGTTGTCATATATGATGCTGGGTTGATGGATGTATGTTTGTGGTTGGATGGAGGCAGGTATGAAGAAGGGTTGATTGTTATTAAAATATATGTATTTGGCACGTGTACCATCTTTAAAACATTATTTACCTTACATGGATATGATAATATGTATTTCTGTTGGTAAAAAAGACATACTAGTAATTTAAAAAAACTTTTTTTATTTTTTTAGCATTAGGATAGTAACGGTCTTTATTAAATGCCCTTCATCCTCACACTTTTACAACATGTTTCATTTTCGGTAATAGCAGGTAAGCATTTCCTGATTTCATGATGGTGTAACTTTGCTGGTTATCACACTGTCAATTAATTCCTATTATGAATTTGATCTTCAGGCATATGCGATATAATGCAATTGCACAATTTGTTTCTATCCCACCTCCTGTGCACCCCCTCTAGGTGTCTTCTGTCCCCTTGGTTATTGCACTCTATTTTTATGTGTGGCCTCATCCTCTGTGCAGTCCTTGAATGACCCCTGTAACTACTCAGATATTCTTCTGTGAGCTTCTGTGTTCCTTTTGCAAACTATTTCAAGGTTGCCTGTGTGACTTTAAACATATGTATGCAACCCTGCATCAGTTGCAGCCCTTATGTGTTTCTCAACTTTTACTGAGGGAAAGTGCTGTAAAAAAGTTAAGTTTGTGTTTTAAAAATAGGTTGGCACAGAGAATGACAAGTTTTATATTGCACTCCAAAATGTCAGTTTGACAAAGTCAATCAAACAGACACAGGAAGGAAGTATACATTTTGTTCCTTTGTTTTAAATAATACCCACTAATTGTAAATGTAAAAATAAACAGTATCTAATTTATATTTACAAGCACTTCCCAATGTAATGCAATATCATTTTTTAACTGCTTATCACATTTTTATTTTCATCTTTGTATGCTGCAGTTGTAGGTAACTCATAAGATATTACATATAAATGAAAATGGGACCCGCTCCTTTGTGTTGTTCTAAGGGGACTGTATGCCAAAGAAGTCACCGCCAGGCACAGGAGGAGGGGCTGAGCAACATTGTCGTGCTCTTAATTGCTGGGGACTCCTGCGTGCACGAGACACACTCCTTTGTGTTGCTGTGAGGGGACTGCAAGCCCTAGAAGTCCCTGCCAGACCCAGGAGGAGGGGTCAAGCAACTTTGCTGTACTCTTACACCCACTGGCGCAGGATGCACGCGTGACATGCTCGGGCACGTGCTAGGGGCGGCCAGCATGGCTCGCAGGTGGGGGGGCAGAAAATGAGCCGCGGGGGGGTTGTGGGTGGTGTCGCACTGGGAGGGCAAATTAATAATAAAAAATCCTTAAACTTACCTTGATGAGTCCCGCGTCTTCTCTGCTCCTGCTCTCCTGTCTCCGACAGGAAGCAGGCAGCTAGGCTCCCTTTCCTAGGCCAATCACAACGTTGCAATGGCAGCGTTGTCATTGGTCTGAGCGGCGTGACACAGCACTCAGCCAGGGGCTTGAGGGCTGGGCATGTTCTCGTGCGCATGACTGGTTTGGGTGGCCCTAGAGGGCAGACCAAACAGTCATTGAGCACTTTGGAGTGGACAAACCACTCCTCCCCTGCAGTGCTTACAGAGCAGCTTAGTAACAATGGTGTAACCCAGTATCCCTCAAAACCTGGGCGATAGTATAACAAAGTAACAATGGTTCTGTCGGGAGAAAAAACCTCTTTACAGAATTTGCACAAGTCATGCGTTATTCAAAATATGCAATCAGTCATAAGCAACACACAAACAAAACTTGTGGGGTATTCTGAGATTTTTTTATATATTAATTGCGTCATTCATATATATACCCAAAAACATTTTGAAAGGCCGTCAAAGTACAAAGTGAAATACAGTTTGTGACAAGGTGACAAGTGGTGCTCAGTGATATAGTGCGTGATATGTACAGAGTGCCTAAAAGTTGGAAAAATTCTCATGGCCATAAAACAAGTATATATAGTATAGTAGATCTGCGAACTGAATCAATTCGTTTTTACGCAAGCTCTGGCAACTGGTCCAGGGGATAGTGTCGACGTTTCAACCCAGATACTGCGCTACTATGTAGTCAGTGCGGGTCTTCATCAAGACGGGGACATGGGGTGACGGCCTGTAAGTAGTAAGATGCCTTAATCAGATGTGTTGCCTACAAGATAAGCTCCAATGAATCAAAGTATGCACGGTGGTATAGAACTCACCTAGAAAACAATTATTCAAGACAACTCAAAATTGAGCGTGGGTATCTTGCACCATAACCTCCCTCTTGAAGAAGTTTAGAATTTTCAGGACATCTGATGCATTTCTGTGGGGGGAAAAGGTTCGATTTACCACTACGCTAAAACTTTCCGGGGTGAGGGGTTTTGGAGGTAGGGGGGGAGCGCGGTGGGGGAAGGGAGGGCGGGGACTGCTGGAAGAATTTCCAACAGCCATATTGCATGCTCGCCTCAAGTTGATGGCATTTACGCGAAGTACTCCAGTCATTCGGTCAATTGCTTCTAGCTACTTAAGTAAATTGGGCTCAAGGGACACGAGCTGCTCACCTCCGTTAAATGTCAGCAGATGTAAGATGAATCGCGGGCGGCAGGCAAGAGTTGTGGCTCGTCTATGTGGATCAGCAGTAGCACTCGGAATGAGCTTGCTGATATGTAACCGGGAAGCGTGCGCGTGTACGTCGCGTGCTGCGAGTGACGCAGGTTACTAAGCAACCAACAACGCTTGGCGCTCGAGCGCGTCCTATGTCTTGTAGTGTTGCCTGGTCGCATGACAACTAAGACTCGCGCCTCATTCACGAGGTGGGTGTGAATCACAAGAGCGTGACGGCATAAACATTTGGGGCGAATTGTTAACCAAATAGATATGTATTATGCAACGCGCCTGGGATCACATATTAGGCGGTTAGTGAACCCGCAAGATTACACATTATTCCGTATGATATGCACAAATATGTACAGTGCGATAAGGAGTTAAAAAATTCAGTGCATTTAGTATACAGTGACAATCTTAAAGCTGATAATACAGTATACAGCGGAACTTACATAAGTACCCTTCTGTATTAATGACTTGTTATATGTATACTTTGTAAGTGTGTGACTGAAATCACTTATTGAACAATGATTAAGCAGTAAGTAAACTTTAGATGATTTCTGATTCTACAGTGTGTATACCGTTCTTAATTTACACCATGGGGCAAAGTAACATTTGTTTGGATATTACCATATGTTGTACACGAGTATATACAGTGTTAATAAAAACATCAAGATTTGGGTGCAGTTTATATACAGTGACAATCCTACAACTAATGGTACGGTTTCTAGAGGAGCTAGCATAAGTTCCCATCTGTATTAATGACTCAATATATATATTATGTACAATGTTATTCAATAGAACGTCTCAAATAATGAGTCAAGGAATGGGCAGTTAGAGTTGCCCCATTTGTTTCGCGGTCTCCTCCATCTCGTTTAACCCATTTCGTACTGAGTTAAGTAGATGGATCCATCTGCACTCTTTCTAATTCAAACTCCTCGCAAGTGAACCACCTCTGGCATTGGGGATGATCTTCTCTAGTACCCACCATGTTATGTTGTTCGGGGAGTGGTGGTGCGTCATGTAATGTTCAACCATGGGTGCCCCTTGGACCCTGCATTTTATTCTGCTCATGTGCTGCAAAATTCTGACCTTGGCTTTCTGGGTAGTTTGCCCAACATATATAAGGCCACAAGGGCACTGGATGGCATATATAATGTTTGAGCTGTTACAATTGGTGAAGTGGGAAAGCTTGTATGTTCTGTTGTTATGTACAAATGTAGTTCCCTCATGGCATAGATCACATGCTTTACATTGTCCACATTTGTGGTGCCCGGGCACGGGTGGGAGACCCAAGTGGCTTCTGAGGTCAGGTTGCTTAGGTGCTTCGAGGTATGCGTTCACAACTGTATCCTTTATATTTTTGCCCCTCTTGAACGCAAAGATGGGGTCTTGTGTGGTTTGTAGTTCACTTGCAACCAAATTCCAGTATTTCTTCACTACTTTCTTTATATTGTTGCTCTTGGTGTTGAATGTTGTAACACAGACGATCTTGTCTGTCTCCGTGTGTTTTTCACTGATCTCCAAAAGCTGTTCACGAGGGCAATACCAGGCCCGCTTTTTGGCCCGTTTCAGCAATCCGGTTGGATAACCCCTCTCTTTGAGACGGATAGTGAGGGTTTCGGATTCCTTAAAGAAATCAATCCTCCTGATACAGTTTCTTCTTAGTCTGAGGTATTGTCCATAGGGTAAGTTATCCCTCAGACTGCGTGGATGGTGTGACTCGTATTTCAGCAAGGAGTTCCTCTCCATTGGTTTGCGATAGAGATCGCAGTAAAGTAATCCATCATCTACTCGGAATGTCAGGTCCAAGAAGTCTATCGCTTCATTGTTACACGTCATCGTGAACTGGATGTCATTAGATCTAGTGTTCAACCAGTTGTAGAATTCCTTATGTTTGTTGGTGTTTCCAGACCAAATCATTATCACGTCATCAATGTAGCGTTTCCATACCGCAATCTGTTTGAGGTATGGGTTGGCGTGATTGTACAGATGTTCCTCCTCATTGTGGTCCATGAATATATTCGCCAGACTAGGAGCAAAGGTAGCCCCCATGGCTACTCCCTTGCACTGGTAGTAGAATTGTCTTTTGAAAATAAAATAGTTTTTTTCATGGCAATCTCTAGTAGAGAAATTACAAATTCTGTTAGGATCCAATGTGGTCTTGGTCTTGTGTCTAATGTGGTTTTGATGACATCCAATGCTTTGTCTTGGGGAATTGATGTGTAAAGTGAGGACACATCTAATGTGACAAGTAGTTGTGTATGTATATCGAATGCCTGACCCTCAAGCAGCTGTATGATATGCATGGTGTCATGGTGTCTCTAAAAGACGTAGGACACGCTCAAGCGCCAAGTGTTGTTGGTTGCTTAGTAACCAGCGTCACTCGCAGCGCGCAACATACACGCGCACGCTTCCCAGTTACACATCAGCAAGCTCATTCCAAGTGCTGCCGGTGATCCACATAGCGCGCCAGGACTCATGCCTGCCGCCCGCGATTCATCTTACATCTGCTGACATTTAACGGAGGTGAGCAGTTTGTGTCCCTTGAGCCCAATTTACTTAAGTAGCTAGATGGCTCGCTGCCTAATTTAATCCTACTTTCCCATAGACTCCATAAAGAAGCAATTGACCGAATGACTGGAGTACTTCGCGTAAATGCCATCAACTTGAGGTGAGCATGCAATATGGCTGTTGGAAATTCTTCCAGCAGTCCCCGCCCTCCCTTCCCCCACTGCGCTCCCCCCGCCTCCAAACCCCCCCCCCCGGAAAGTTTTTGCGTAGTGATAAATCAAACCTTTTCCCCCTCAGAAATGCATCAGATGTCCTGAAAATTCTAAACACCTCCAAGAGGGAGGTTACGGTGCAAGATACCCACGCTCAATTTTGAGTTGTCTTGAATAATTGTTTTCTAGGTGAGTTCTATACCACCGTGCGTACTTTGATTCATTGGAGCTTATCTTGTTGGCAACACACCTGAATAAGTCATCTTACTACTTACAGGCCGTCACCCCATGTCCCCGTCCTGATTAGGGGTGGGCGGAATTTGCGAAAGCGACTTTCGCAAATTATCGCGAAAATGTTTAAAATCTCCGCAAACACGCAGAAATATCGCGAAGATGCGGAAGTTTTTTTCCCGCCCGTTCGTGGTATTTTCTGCGTGTTCGCGGCTCGCCAACTTACCCATGCGGTTGCTTGCGGGCGCGGCCATCTTGTTTTCACTCTTCTCGCGGTGCATGATCGCGAGAAGAAAGACGTGATTGCGTGACGCATGACGTCACTGCGGGCGCGAACTGTCGCGAGACAGCGCAAATGGCTAAAAACAATACAACATCTCATGGAGAACGCGACCGGATCAAGAAAACTTGTCGGCGAACGCAGGGATTCAGGTAAGGCGATCGCGCGCGGGCGAGAATGTATTATTTTACAGCGTGAGCAAGAAACAAATTATCGCCAAGCTGCGGAAACCGGAAATTTTGACATTTTCGCGCTCTCCGCGGAACGCGAAAATGTCAAATTATCGCAATTTCCGCGAACGGAACAAAATTTTCGCCCAGGCCTAGTCCTGATGAAGACCCGCACTGACTATATAGTAGTGCAGTATCTGGGTTGAAACGTCGACACTATACCCTGGGCCAGTTGCCAGAGCCTGCATAAAAACTAATTGATTCAGTTTACAGATCTACTATACTATATATACTTGTTTTCTGGCCACCAGAATTTTTCCAACTTTTAAGCACTCTGTACATATCACGCACTATATCACTGATCACCACTTATCACCTTGTCACAAACTGTATTTCACTTTGTACTTTGACAGCCTTTCAACATGTTTTTGGGTATATATATGAATGACGCAATTTATATATAAAAAACCTCAGACTTCCCCACAAGTTTTGTTTGTGTGTTGCTTATGACTGATTGCATATTTTGAATAACTCATGACTTCTGCAAAGTGTGTAAAGAGGTTTTTTCACCCGACAGAACCATTGTTACTTTGTTGTGCTTACAGAGCAGAGCAGCCCTGATCACCCACCCGCCAGAACACAGCAGGACATGTCAGGAAGCAGAAAATAATAATAACTTAAAGTTATTATCATTTTATGTTTCTCTTCTTTACACCGCTTAAAAGCAGTTGGTGACGCTCCTCCGCCAAAAAGGAGGAGCAGCCCCTGCGAAGACCAGGAAAAGTGCAGGCCTGTCTTTACCCGTCAAGGGCTGGGCCATCCCTCTTGGGACCTGAGCTGAACCATAAACAAACCGTAAGTCTGTGGCTACCTCTATCCATTGGGTACCCCATATATGATAACTGTTGAGAGGCTACAGCCAACCTCCCTGAATAATACACTTAAAATTTGTCTTGAGATAACCTGGAAGAATATGGGGAAATGAAATTTGACCGGGGTCAAAGATAATAGCAACGGTAATCCCAATCATGGCACTACACTGGATCCCTTCCTGGCCCGAGCAGTTGAATTGATTTCTGAACAGATTGATCTCTCATAGAGACGCCTATCCCTGGTTATAGGGGAAGGCTCAAATTAACCTCCTTTGGGCCAGTCAAGATACTAACCATGCTTTGGGATCAGTGACTCCTTAACTTTACGCAGTCCATTACCTAAGAAACCTGAGCTTCAAGTCCATTTGCCACCTAGAAAAGTCCACAGTGATTCAGTTACATCGCATGTTAGTGACAGTGGACCCTCTGCTAAGAAGAAGCGACTGACTACGTGTGTTGGCAACGCCAAACCTCGTGTACATGGGAATTCAGGCAGAAACACTATGGTCATTGCCCAGCAGCCTGGACCCTCCCAGCCACTTGCAATTGGACATATAAACATTGACTGTGATAAAATATTGGATAAGTTAAATCCATTATTGCTGCTTGTGTCACCCCATTGGTGGATAGGTTGAAAAGCCTGGAAAATTCAATTTTGAAGCTAACCAAGTCACATGCCAGCAAAAATGCCCCTCCCAATGCTGGTCACAAACACCCCTTTGCTCAGCTGGGGCTGTGAGCCCAGTGATTCCAGCTGCTAGTATTTCCATTTTGGTTATGCCTATATCTCAAGTACACACAGATTTTGTCAATCCTCAAATCTCTGGCCAATTAGTTTGGTGGCACTTCAGAGTCTTTGAGAGGGGGGAGTGGCATACAACTGGGGCCCACAGGACCAAAAGCCTCCCTTGATCAGGACATTGGTGTTTATGCCCAGCCCATTAGGCTTAACCAGCCCACTGAATGTTGTCTGTATGTTGCCATTATGATGGGTAGGCCAGCCTTGCCTCCCTCTACAGAAGAATCCACTTTTCAACTCAAATTACAGTGTGTCATTGGTTGACCTATAATTCAAATTTTAACATTAGGGAATGCAAGGACCTCATATTTGTGAGGACGGTTGGGTGGTTTGGCGCTACTGCCAAGCACCTGATTGAGGATTGTATAGTGATTAGCTGCAGGTCTCCAAGCCTGGCCCATCATTTGATCTCAAGAAAAGTGAGGAAGCATTCTTTGAACACAGATATCAATATTCTCCTGCTAGGCTTTTTCTGCCAAAACTTTCAATGAAGGATGCAGCCATGGTCCCAGAGCTTTCCATCAATGGTTTGTGAGTCTGTCAGACCATCTGTCCCTACTTCAAACAGATTCCTACCCCTGTCAGACTTAGAGTTTATAGATTGAAGCTCAAAGGATCTAACAGTACCCAAAAATATGGAAAAGATATCTACGGTTTGTCCCTTAACTAGAGACTTGGCTTCTGAACAAGGCTCTGTCTTAAGGCTTGTCTGTTGGAAGATTGCTGGCATCAGGACCAAACAGCAGGATCAGACTTTTTTTGACTTTATTACCCAACTTGATATTGTTTTGCTGCAAGAAATCTGAGCCCTTGAGGATATTATGTGGGATGTCTTTTTTGAATTTTGCTATTCTAGCCATTCCTTCATATTGCAAAGAACACGGGGTGGCCTTGCTGTTATGATTCTCATTTCTAAGCTCTTTAAGATTGTTCCAATTGTTTTTAATCATAATGGGATCCATATTTTGTGGATTGTTTTACCAATAAGTTCAATTTTTTTCTTTTCAGTTTTTATAATTCAGTCTATGAGTTAGGTTGTCACATTGAGACACTTTTCCATATTCTGCTAACCACGAAAACAAGGTCTTTTAGTCTTTTAAAAAATGTTATGTTATATTAATTGACCAATTTAACATAAAGATGAAGCATGCTTGATGCAGTGTAATTGTGTTATGACTGTAGATTTTCGAAATTACTAATTTGTTGATGTTCATCATGACAATATAAGATGCGATTCATACAGACAGTCTAAATATAGCTGATGTTAGTACTACAGCCCTATTACATGTAGCCATGTTTATTAACATCTATCCACCGAACACCTAAGTGTCCTTAAAGAGCTATTCTTTTCATTATTTCATTTTGATTTATTTTATTGATTTAAAAAAATAAATTACGTTTGAAAACATCCTAAAAGAGTTCGAAAACTAGGGTGAAATAAAAAAAATGATAACTTTTAAAAACTTAGGTATTAATGCTACAGGGGTGTCAATTTCTAGGAAAATTGGTGCCTGTCGAGTTACCGTTAGTATATACTAATCTGTCCGTCTTGCGGTGCAAAAGGTGAGGGAAAACACCCTGTAACCCCAAACCGTTGGACCCTGGGTCCCGTTAAGTAGTATACAACAAATCCTATGCACATGCTTAAATGTTCAAATGAAAGTTCATCTTAAAGTCTAAGCACAAAACGAAATCCAATATTGTCTCTTATGTTCTTTTCTTTGTCTTTTATTCAACAATACTCAGCCAACACGTGTTTCGTTGCATGGGGATTACCCCTCGACTTCTTCAGGGCTGGAAATAATATGATATGGCCTGTGTCAACATAAATATCAAATGTAATAAACACAATATTGGTGAAACCATATCGCCATATTGTTAGAGCTGTGCAGGTATCACCTTAAAATGGAAACCCTAAACAACCAATACACCTTACAGTATGTGACTGTGAAAGCATGATCAATTTGTAGTGACATTTAAAATAGTATTTGTTCATATAACTATACATTTCTTATTATCAAAGTAAGTTATCCATACATTGCGATTGAATCGAATGGGGCAAAAGGTGAATGTTGTCGGTACACACGTGAATTAAAACTCCTGTATTAAATCCTGTTTACAGGATCTGGAGCACCCAATCGGGGTCTCTGTAATAAGAATAGTGTCCACTGTATCATGCAACCCTCAGTTGACATCACCTCATATAGCATGCGTGCATGCCAATGAGTCATGTATGACCGCAGAACCTAGATTACATGTGATCCGTTAATGGGGCTTGGGTCCTGCCTGTCTGGTTCTGTTTGTTCAACATTCAAATGCCTGTATGAGAGTATAAGTGTGATCATGTCAATAATAAAACCAAATATGTGTGAGTAGACCATACTAAAAGCAAGCTTTGCGTAAGAGGCTAAGGTGTATCTCACCTTACTGCCGGTTGTAATTTCGTCCCGGCCAGATTTATAATCCTCCTAATTGGATTAAATCACAAATGTGCTCTCAAGTGGATTCTTTAAGGACCTAAAGGAGTAATGGCTATCATGAGTGGAATCAGCACATATACCCATACGACTATCCATGTATCAATGGATCTACCATAAAACAACTGTGCCTGTGTCATTGAGACGCCCTTGGAGCAAGTTGAACTTGGCTGAGTTTCATCGGGTCCTTGGTCAACAAGCTCTGGGTCCTTTCTCTGACGTAGAATCAGGCTATGATCTTTTCTGCAACTGGTTGACTGATGCGTTGGGCTGTTTGATCCCAACTGCTGAGATTAAATGTCGCCGTGGTGAGCCTAGTCCTTGGTACGACGATGCGCTTCGGCTTTTAAAGAAATCTTGCAAACAAGCCGAAAGAGCTTGGCGCAAATCTTATTTACCCGATAAGAAATCGGAGTATCGTGCTAAGACTAGGCTCTATAATAGAGCGGTCTGTAAAACCCAGGCCGCCTATTTTTTTCGCGAATTCAATCTCAGCACTAATCCTACTAAATTAATTTTCAGGGTTCTTAAAGATCTTACAACTAGCAGAGCCTCACTTGATGAGATTCGTTCTGCATCGCACTGTGAAAATCTTGCCGCTTTTTTTGTGGAAAAGGTGGCGGCTATATATCGCTCCTTTCCCGATTCACCTGCCCCTCTGGATATGGGAGAATCTCCTCCGATGACTACGCTGGCTCTTTGCTCTCTTCCTGAGCTCTCCCGGGAGGAGTTTACAAAAATTGCAGTAAAGGTTAAATCAGGCTCACCTAGGGACCCTCTTCGTCCTGCTCAGTTCAGAGAATCTGCGTTTCTTTGTCTCCCTCTATTGCGCGATCTTGTTAATCTATCTTTAACAACTGGCTCTGTCCCTGTAAGCTGGAAAGAGGCTCAGGTGATGCCCATTCTGAAAAAACCAGCCCTGGATCCATCTAAATTGGAAAACTATCGCCCCATATCGCTTCTACCGTGGGCGGCCAAATTGACGGAGGCTCATGTCAATACCATTCTATATGATCATCTCCACCGCGCTGATATTCTGGACCCTACTCAGAATGGCTTTCGACCCGGCCATAGCACGGAGACGGCGCTGCTTTCTATGGTCGACCATTTACGAACTTTGGTCGACTCGGGTCAAACGGCAGCACTGGTGCTCCTCGACCTCAGTGCCGCGTTTGACACCGTCTCCCATGCCATTTTATTACAACGTCTGGGTGAGGCGGGAGTCGGTAACACGGCACTGGAATGGTTTCGATCATTTCTATCTTATCGCACGTTTAGGGTTGTTACACCCCCTTTTCAATCTAATCCTTATCCTATCGCACAGGGCGTCCCGCAGGGGTCGGCTCTTAGCCCCACACTTTTCAACCTTTATGTCCAGCCGCTGGCTGCTGTAGCCAAACGGTGGAACCTGACTATGGTGTCCTACGCTGATGACACTCAGCTGGCGGTTGCATTAAGTGGGGCCTCCGACCTGGACGCTGCTAAGTTCCGGGAGGGAATTAGCTCAGTAGCGCATTGGATGACTGATAATTGCCTACAATTGAACGCTAAGAAAACCGAGGTGCTCATTGTTGGCAAGCAGAGCCACCTTTGGGGTGATCGCTGGTGGCCATCTGAGCTTGGCTCTACTCCCCTCCCTGTTACGGAGGTTAAAAACCTTGGGATTTGGTTAGACTCCAAGCTTAGCTTTGTTTTTCATACAAAGAAAACTGCTGCCACGTGCTTTGGGATACTTCGAAAGCTTAGACCCACTTTTAAATATTTTGATGCTCCTACCAGACAGCTTATTGTACAAGCTATGATCCTTTCGCGGTTGGATTATGCGAGCTCTCTTTTGTTAGGAGCCAATTTGGCCGAACTTGCTAGACTCCAACGCGTCCAAAACGCTGCCGCCAGAGCTCTGGTTGGCCTACCGAGATTTTGTTCGGCCAAAAAAACTATTGGCAAACTTCATTGGCTCCCTATCTCGCAGAGGATCAAATTCAAGTGTCTTTGCTTGCTATTTAAAATCCTCAAGCACTCCTCTCCTCATATCTTGGGGCATCTTATTCAGCCTTATATTCCCTCGCGCACTCTAAGATCTTCTGGACTTCACTTTGTTGTAGTCCCACGTTTCAAGAGGGTTAGGGCCGGTGGTCGCTCCTTTAGAGTACTAGCGGCCAGGCTCTGGAACTCTCTCCCCGCCCATATTCGTGCTATTGACGATCTTCTGGTTTTTAGGAAGGTCATTAAAACCTTCCTTTTTCCCCAGAGCTTCTAGTGATTTGCTGTTGATTATGTTTGGTCTGATACCTTGTTTGTTGCAGCGCCGGGACGCCCCTTTGCTGGGGCATCTGTGCGCTATATAAATATGGCTAACATAACATAACATCTGTCCCTTACCTCTTTTTCCAGGTCTGTAAATAAATCTTGTACGTTCTGGCTTGCCTAAGACTCCCGAAATAAGCTGAGTCCCAATAAGCAGGATATCTGTGGGCATAACAAAGATGTACCTCATTAGAATAAGCATGTGGCGTGAGCAAAACTGATCTAACCACTATCCCCAGAAATCCTATAAGTCCACATACCTGAAGCAAGTGCGCTTCCGTCTGAAACTGGCGCCGGTTACGCATTTTGTCCCATAAGCGGTCAGAGACCCGACCCAGAAGTTATTTAAAGAGGATTTTGAAAACTAGACCGATAACCCTCTCTGTAACATCAGTGGATGCTTGTTCCGAATAACAGAATCAATAGGCCACAGTTCTTTTCGCGCAGACAGTGCTATAGTGCGGTCAAAATCTACTACATATCCCTATGGTCTATCAAACATCCAATCCATATCGTGGAATTGTGGAAGCAAACAAGATATTTAATGATAAATACGATAACCAAAACCCCACCCCCTATTATGTGTAGGTGGATCGTGTAAACAAAACATCTCTATAGTTTTGATCACATCATAAATAGGTACCACAGAACAGGCAAAAGAGCCCCAGTTTCAAAGCATATAGAGAACGAGAAAAACTGTAAATTCAAATCTATGTGTCCTAATACACTCAAGTTACATTATATTGAATAAAGTGATGAATAAGCAAAAAGCATTTTCTATAAAATTCGATGTACATGCCTTATTATTAAAAACAACCCGAGCCCAACTTCTTGTTGGACAGTGGCATCCATCTTGTTATAACGGATTGAAGAAATTAACTTCCCCTGAGATGTACATGGTGGATCAAATAAGGGAACACCTTGACATTATGGCATCAGCCATGAAGAATACAGTACAGTATGATCACAGTACACCAGACTATTACAGTAAAGTGTGTTACAGGATCCATGATCATGTATCTTATGTGTGTCCAAAACATATGAACCGATATGCACAGGTGCACATTCACAAAACCTTTGTCCTTTTACTTGTGACTTTATATCTTTGCATCCGATTCATTCTAAGGCCATATATATACATCAATTATCCTAACATGCTTTGATGTTCATACAATCAGCATTTTACAAAACATTTTTCTCTTAAGAATATATGGTTGTATATTACCTATGTTCAGGCTTTGGATCCACTTGGCTCAGTGCCCCAGAAAATATTGCATTTCCTGGTTCGCATTCAAGCCCAGTCCTACCGTTTTAAGATGCACGATCCATGTTGCTTCAGTACGTCTGAGTCTCAATTCTCTGTTGCCTCCTCTGGGGCTTTGTTCCACCACATCAATTCCATAGAAAGCAAAACATTTGTGGATCCCCTGCGCTGGGCAATCAATGGCATGAACCGCCATTGGGTATCTTTCATCCTCTTGCTTGAGTGCCCTAGCATGTTCTCCAATTCTCTCCTTAAGGGTTCTGATGGTGCTCCCCACATATTTTCGCTTACATTCACATTGTATAATCTACACTACAAATCTAGTGCTGCAGTTGATATTATGTCTGATTGTGTACTTCCTGTTTTCATTCCCCGTGAACTCTTTTGTATTATTCATTGCCCATCTACAGACACCGCACAATCCACATTTGTGAAAACCTACGGCTAGTTTGCGAGCCAAGTCAAGTCCCCCTGAGTCCGCTGCATACTAGGGCTTAGTCTAGTTCTGAGAGTCCTACCCCTAAGTGTATGTAATCTGTGGTCTAGATGTGATGTGTTCGTCTAGCGATCTGTCAGCACTTAGTATATTCCAGTGTTCATTCATACTCTTCAGTAAGACTCCACTCAGATCATTATAATTTGTTATGAGTCTCAATGGTTGTTTCCCTTGTTGTTTATGATTCTTGGCTCTCAATGTGTCCTCTCTTCTTATTTTTTTAATTCTACTTTCAGCTCTCCCAAACGCTCGATGTCCATAGCCCCTGATCATGAACCTAGTTTCTCATCCTTGTCAGACAGGCTTGAAACTCTTCCTCATTGCTACAGTTCCTCCTAGCCCTCATGAATTCACCTTACGGGATAGCTTGTATCTGAGGTGGGGAGTGTGCGCTATTAGCATGTGGGATTGAGTTGCATGCAGTAGGTTTACAATGTAAACGGCTGTGTAATACATTCTCTTTGACATACAGTTCCATATCTAGAAATGTGATGCTGACACTACTGTATGTACTGTTGAGTGAATTTAAGGTTCAATGTATTTGTATCCAGAAATGTACAAATTGTTCTAGCTTCTCCTGGGTACCTGACCAAAGTAAAAGTCAGTCTTCAATGTAGCGGCCCCAAAATATAATTGAGTCGTTCCATGGGCTCCCCTTGCTGCCCCAAATCCATTCCTCCTCTAGAAAAACCATAACAAGGTTAGCAAAGGAAGGGGAACATTTTGAGTCCATTGCCACACCCTGTCTTTGCCTGTACAAATGTTTATCAAACATGAACACATTATTGTACAAAATCAATTCCATCATTGCTATGATGTTGGTGTGCTGCCACTGTGTGGCTGGTCTTTTATGTAGATGGCGTTGTATAGCCCTTAGTCCCAGGTCTGGTTTGATACTCACGTACAAGGACACCATGTCCAACGTAACCAATATCATACCCTGATCCCATTTCAGATCTGCCAGGATACTGAGGATATGCTTTGTGTACCTTATATATGAAGGGAGATTCTGGACGATGGGTCCAAGGAACATATCCACATATTCTGCGAGTCTTTCTATAGGACCCCCTATTCCCGAGACTATAGGTCTCCCTGGTGGAAGTGGTAAATGTTTATGTAATTTAGGTAGAGTGTATAAACATGGGAACGTAGGTCTAATGATTTTTAAGTACATGTATTCGCCTTCATCAAGTAGTCCCATCGAGTTTCTTTCTTTTAGTTTAGTATTGATTTTGATTGTCAAATGACCTATTGGATTTGATGTTAACTTCTCATAGCATGTTGAGTCACCCAGCTGTCTCAGAATTTCTAGAATATACTCTTCCCTGTCCATCACCACAACATTTCCTCCTTTATCTGCCTCTCTGATCATGATCTCATTGTCAGAGGACAGTGTGTTTAAGGCTGCGTGTTCCCCTCTCAATAGATTGTCATGGAACCTCTGTTTCTTGCTGTTCCTTCTATTACTAAATTTGTCAATGTCATCTAAAACCATTCTATAAAATGTGTCAATGGATTTACCGCCCGGGAGAACAGGCGTCCATTTAGATTTACTTTTCAGACCACTGGCTATAGTGTGGTCCATATCCACATTTAACTCGTCCAAGAGTCTCTCCATGTTTTGCGGTGCTTGTTCTAGGTCTGTTATTGATAAAAGCAGTTGTGCATCATACACATCCTGTATGCCTAAATCAACTGACATTTTACCCATTGGGATGTTCTTATTGCATTTATTAATGATAGGATTACCACTAAAGAATTTCTTCAATTTCAAGCCCCTCACACATTTGAATAAATCAATTTTAAGTTTACATTCATTCCCATGTTACTTGGGACTATAGCTCAAACCTTTCTCCAACAAAGAAATCATATCATTTGTGAGAGTTTTTGTGGAGAGATTTATTACTTCCACCCCTTTATCTGTAACCTGTTCTAGTTCTTCTCGTTTTCTGATCTCAGTTTCTTTTTGTAGTCTTCCTTGCCCTGCTCTCTTGCCTCTGAGGGATTTACACCCTGTTCTCCACTTTTGGGTTGTGTTCTGTTGCCTTTCTGGATTCTTTGCACCTCCCTTAAAAAAGAGGAGTTACCCTGTCTTGCCTCACCCAATGTGCCTGCATTGTTATCAGCCTCACTATCACTGGTTGCGGGGGCACTAAGAGAGGTTGAACTGGAGGAGATTGAAATTGTCTCCAGTCTTGTGGGTTTATTTCTGTCCTAATCTGCTTGTAAAAGCTGGTCATACTTCCTGGTGAATGTAAAAATTCTGCCCTCTTTGTAATCTATTTCATCTCTTCTAGGCTTTCTTGCTTTCCTTTGTTTAATATAATCTTGATGTTTCTGTAGAATATCTTTCAAGATGACATAATTCTTCTCTGTTGTCTCTTTTAAATCTTGGTCCCTGATCTATCTTTCTAGAATATCTATCTCTGCCTGAAATTTTGAAATCTTACGATTTGAATTTTCTATATGGATACCCATCAGTGTGTTGGAGTTGGCTGTGAGCGCGTCATCCCATTGTTTTAATAGATCTTCATCCAGATCATCATATGTGGGAAAGATCTGTGACCTGAGACCCCTAACAACCCTGTTGAGTCTTAGGTATTGTCTTAATGTGGTCCCATCCCACCATTTTGAATTTTCATTTTTCTTGAGTCATTTGCATGATATAGTGGACACTATTCTTATTACAGAGACCCCAATTGGGTGTTCTAGATCCTGTAAACAGTATTTAATACAGGAGTTTTAATTCACATGTGTACCGACATCATACGAATGTATGACTTTCCAACGCATTCCGTACACGTACATGTATTCGCCTTCATCAAGTAGTCCCATCGAGTGTCTTTCTTTTAGTTTAGTATTGATTTTGATTGTCAAATGAACTATTGGATTAGATGTTAACTTCTCATAGCATGTTGTGTCACCCAACTGTCTCAGAATTTCTAGAATATACTCTTCCCTGTCCATCACCACAACATTTCCTCCTTTATCTGCCTCTCTGATCATGATCTCATTGTCAGAGGACAGTGTGTTTAAGGCTGCGTGTTCCCCTCTCAATAGATTGTCATGGAACCTCTGTTTCTTGCTGTTCCTTCTATTACTAAATTTGTCAATGTCATCTAAAACCATTCTATAAAATGTGTCAATGGATTTACCGCCCGGGAGAACAGGCGTCCATTTAGATTTACTTTTCAGACCACTGGCTATAGTGTGGTCCATATCCACATTTAACTCGTCCAAGAGTCTCTCCATGTTTTGCGGTGCTTGTTCTAGGTCTGTTATTGATAACAGCAGTTGTGCATCATACACATCCTGTATGCCTAACCCAACTGACATTTTACCCATTGGGATGTTCTTATTGCATTTATTAATGATAGGATTACCACTAAAGAATTTCTTCAATTTCAAGCCCCTCACACATTTGAATAAATCAATTTTAAGTTTACATTCATTCCCATGTTACTTGGGACTATAGCTCAAACCTTTCTCAAACAAGAAAATCATATCATTTGTGAGAGTTTTTGTGGAGAGATTTATTACTTCCACCCCTTTATCTGTAACCTGTTCTAGTTCTTCTCGTTTCCTGATCTCAGTTTCTTTTTGTAGTCTTCCTTGCCCTGCTCTCTTGCCTCTGAGGGATTTACACCATGTTCTCCACGTTTGGGTTGTGTTCTGTTGCTTTTCTGGATTCTTTGCACCTCCCTTAAAAAAGAGGAGTTACCCTGTCTTGCCTCACCCAATGTGCCTGCATTGTTATCAGCCTCACTATCACTGGTTGCGGGGGCACTAAGAGAGGTTGAACTGGAGGAGATTGAAATTGTCTCCAGTCTTGTGGGTTTATTTCTGTCCTAATCTGCTTGTAAAAGCTGGTCATACTTCCTGGTGAATGTAAAAATTCTGCCCTCTTTGTAATCTATTTCATCTCTTCTAGGCTTTCTTGCTTTCCTTTGTTTAATATAATCTTGATGTTTCTGTAGAATATCTTTCAAGATGACATAATTCTTCTCTGTTGTCTCTTTTAAATCTTGGTCCCTGATCTATCTTTCTAGAATATCTATCTCTGCCTGAAATTTTGAAATCTTACGATTTGAATTTTCTATATGGATACCCATCAGTTTGTTGGAGTTGACTGTGAGCGCGTCATCCCATTGTTTTAATAGATCTTCATCCAGATCATCATATGTGGGAAAGATCTGTGACCTGAGACCCCTAACAACCCTGTTGAGTCTTAGGTATTGTCTTAATGTGGTCCCATCCCACCATTTTGAATTTTCATTTTTCTTGAGTCATTTGCATGATATAGTGGACACTATTCTTATTACAGAGACCCCAATTGGGTGTTCTAGATCCTGTAAACAGGATTTAATACAGGAGTTTTAATTCACATGTGTACCGACATCATACGAATGTATGACTTTCCAACGCATTACGTACACGTACATGTATTCGCCTTCATCAAGTGGTCCCATCGAGTGTCTTTCTTTTAGTTTAGTATTGATTTTGATTGTCAAATGAACTATTGGATTAGATGTTAACTTCTCATAGCATGTTGTGTCACCCAGCTGTCTCAGAATTTCTAGAATATACTCTTCCCTGTCCATCACCACAACATTTCCTCCTTTATCTGCCTCTCTGATCATGATCTCATTGTCAGAGGACAGTGTGTTTAAGGCTGCATGTTCCCCTCTCAATAGATTGTCATGGAACCTCTGTTTCTTGCTGTTCCTTCTATTACTAAATTTGTCAATGTCATCTAAAACCATTCTATAAAATGTGTCAATGGATTTACCGCCCGGGAGAACAGGCGTCCATTTAGATTTACTTTTCAGACCACTGGCTATAGTGTGGTCCATATCCACATTTAACTCGTCCAAGAGTCTCTCCATGTTTTGCGGTGCTTGTTCTAGGTCTGTTATTGATAAGAGCAGTTGTGCATCATACACATCCTGTATGCCTAACCCAACTGACATTTTACCCATTGGGATGTTCTTATTGCATTTATTAATGATAGGATTACCACTAAAGAATTTCTTCAATTTCAAGCCCCTCACACATTTGAATAAATCAATTTTAAGTTTACATTCATTCCCATGTTACTTGGGACTATAGCTCAAACCTTTCTCAAACAAGGAAATCATATAATTTGTGAGAGTTTTTGTGGAGAGATTTATTACTTCCACCCCTTTATCTGTAACCTGTTCTAGTTCTTCTCGTTTCCTGATCTCAGTTTCTTTTTGTAGTCTTCCTTGCCCTGCTCTCTTGCCTCTGAGGGATTTACACCCTGTTCTCCACGTTTGGGTTGTGTTTTGTTGCTTTTCTGGATTCTTTGCACCTCCCTTAAAAAAGAGGAGTTACCCTGTCTTGCCTCACCCAATGTGCCTGCATTGTTATCAGCCTCACTATCACTGGTTGCGGGGGCACTAAGAGAGGTTGAACTGGAGGAGATTGAAATTGTCTCCAGTCTTGTGGGTTTATTTCTGTCCTAATCTGCTTGTAAAAGCTGGTCATACTTCCTGGTGAATGTAAAAATTCTGCCCTCTTTGTAATCTATTTCTTCTCTTCTAGGCTTTCTTGCTTTCCTTTGTTTAATATAATCTTGATGGTTCTGTAGAATATCTTTCAAGATGACATAATTCTTCTCTGTTGTCTCTTTTAAATCTTGGTCCCTGATCTATCTTTCTAGAATATCTATCTCTGCCTGAAATTTTGAAATCTTACGATTTGAATTTTCTATATGGATACCCATCAGTGTGTTGGAGTTAGCTGTGAGCGCGCCATCCCATTGTTTTAATAGATCTTCATCCAGATCATCATATGTGGGAAAGATCTGTGACCTGAGACCCCTAACAACCCTGTTGAGTCTTAGGTATTGTCTTAATGTGGTCCCATCCCACCATTTTGAATTTTCATTTTTCTTGAGTCATTTGCATGATATAGTGGACACTATTCTTATTACAGAGACCCCAATTGGGTGTTCTAGATCCTGTAAACAGTATTTAATACAGGAGTTTTAATTCACATGTGTACCGACATCATACGAATGTATGACTTTCCAACGCATTCCGTTGTAACGCATGCCGTTACCAGGCATGCGTTACAACGCGAATGCCATCACCACGCATATCCTTTACCACGAAAATGCCTTTAACACGCATACTTTTACAACTATTTTCGTTGTTAAATTATGCATGTTAATTGTATCTTCTTGTAAAAGGATATCGCACTAAAAATCTACCCTTTAAATTTACCCCTGCGCGACACGACTCCCTCATTCCCCTTTACCTCTCCTCTCCTCGATCTTCCTTGGTGAAGTTGCACGTCGTTAAGAGGAAGCGGAAGTGTTCTTCTGTTTCCTCTAACGACACGGATTGCCTCCACATCTCTCTTTAAATGACGGAATCAGGTGCGTTTTTTTATATTTTTGTTTTGGGTGTGCCCTCCCAAGCCCTCTTTTTTAATCCCATGCTTTTTTTGGGGGGGGGGTAGACCCTCCCACTCCCCCCTTTTTTTTCTTTTTACTTTAGCACACATGCCTTTACTACGAATTTCGTAGTAAAGGTATGCGTGTTAAAGGCTTTTCGTTGTAACCACGCATGCGTTGTAATGCATGCATGGTTATGCGTGGAAACGGCCGCGTTGTAGTGGCCGTTTCCCGCATCATACATCTTTTGCCCCATTTGATTAAATCACAATGTATGGATAACTTACTTTGATAATAAGAAATGTATAGTTATATGAACAAATATTATTTTAAATGTCACTACAAATTGATCATGCTTTCACAGTCACATACTGTAAGGCATATTGGTTGTTTTAGGGTTTCCACTTTAAGGTGACACGTGCACAGTTCTAACAAAATGGTGATATGGTTTCACCAATATTGTGATTATTACATTTGATATTTATGTTGACACAGACCCTATCATATTATTTCCAGCCCTGAAGAAGTCGAGGGGTAATCCCCATGTGATGGAACACGTGTTGGCTGGCCATTTTTGAATAAAAGACAAAGAAAAGAACAGAAGAGACAATACTGGATTTCGTTTTGTGCTTAGACTTTTAGATGAACTTTCATATGAACATTTGAGCGTGTGCATAGGATTTGTTGTGTACTTTTAAAAACTATCCAATTTATTTTTAAATCCTTTAGTGGCCGAACAGAGGACACTAGAATAGTGAGTGGTAATGAAACATTCTTAATATATGACAAGATAGAAAGTGTAAATCATTAAAGAAAATGCTAACTTTTTACTATTTATGGAGAGTGAGATTGATGTTCATGAACCCTGAAATACAGTTTTTCACTGTTTTACCCACCACAGAACATGTCTCTGCCAGAACAATCAAAGTGAAGAGACCTCTTGTGCCTATTTTCTGTTGCCATTGTAATAGAAGTTCCAGCCGCTGAGTGTTCTGCTCCAGTAGTTGCGTTTGTGAAGTAGATTACCCTGAGTCTCATGCAGAACATACTGCTGCTCATCTGACTCAATTGCTTCATTATGGCCAATATGTTGTTATCTATGACCTGTACCTATCTACAGGCATATTTCATGAGAAATGCTATTGAAGTGAAATGTTCATAAGTACCTTACCATTGTGGTTGTTCCGAGATTCAACTGGAGATGAAGTTTATGACTCTTAAGGACATCACCACACTGTCGACACATTACCATTTCTGCATGCTTACAATCTGCACCATTCAGAAGTTAAAGACTCAGTCTCACCAGAGGGACTAACTACTATTACTTGCATGGTTACTTAATTTTTCTGCTGATCTGATGACAAAGCTGCACATTCTACAATGCTACCTTCTTCTGAAACTGTCCTATGGACCTTTACCAGCTTTCGCCATTGAACAATGTTACACTCAATTCAAAGTGAAAGTTAGCTTCCCAACTTTAAGTAGAAGCTGTGGCTGATGTCTTTTTCTCCAGCTGTAAGAGGGTAACCAAAGGAGTTTGAAAATATAAATGATTTGTTTGAAATATGAAGGTAATAGGAAATCGGTCCCTGGCATGTCCTGATTCCATGGTGCTGTCTGTTTCAGAAACCATTACATTAGTTATAAGATTGGTGGAGTCTGTTTTACAATGCCATGTTGACAAAAAGGCTTTCTTTAAAGGATTATCTTTAAAGTTAATCAAGGTTGGTTTCTTGAAGGGTAATCCAAGTTGGTTTACATAATAAAACGTGAATTATTTTTTCAGTTTATTCAATATTTAAATTTCAATTGTCTGTACAATTTTTATTTGTAAGCTTGCTTTTATAAATAACTGGATGTGTTTCTTTCCAGCAAAGTCTCTGCTAAAAGGTAGGTACTTTTTAAACTTCTGTTGTCACGTGTTCCTGTCTTTCTGAAAATAGAACTTTGTTTGTGTCAGTGTTACATTCTAGTCAGTTTACAGTTACTGATTGGTTTTAAAGTGTAGTATGAATGGTATTTCACAATGTGTTTTCATGAGAGATTTCATGTGTGGAGAATAAAACGTCTTGTCACTTTAACACCATGTTACTTACTCTAATGAAAAATCTGAACTTAATTTGTAGAAATCATTGCTGTCTAGTCATAGTACTGATCAGGTTCAAGAACACTATCTAGGTATTGTATTGGATTTTCTATGCCTTGCACTATGATTTAGTCCACTGAATACGTGATTGATGGAAACAGGAGTGGTGACGGAGACATGTAACCAGAGCCGCTGTGGCTGCATACAGAACTGGAGCTGCAGCGGCTGTTCTTTGTACTATCCCAGTTGGAATTAGTCCCCACAACTCCTAGATATGATTGCATTACATTGAATACCCAAATGCTGACTGTTGAATGACAGCTTGCATTGCCGCTTGCGTATGTGGTGCTGTGTTAAAGCATGGTAACATGTCCAATTCCCAAATTTAGGCAGGACAGTGATGCTTCAGTACGTGCAATCACAATATTTTGAGTCTATTTTGTGCAGTGTGCATCAACATTTACAAACGTGTGTCAGTAATGTACATACTCATGATGGCGATCAGGTTGGTTTTGACCAGCTACAATATATTACGAAGCACGAGGATGGTGCTAGGTCTTCCACTTTGGTTGAAGCCCCTATAGGTTAAACTGCACAGATGGTGGCCCTGGGTTCGCCCAAGAACAGTTGGGTGGATGACTTGAATGTCACTGCATCTGTGGGCTGCAACATCTGTTGACATAGGCTCCGCTCGCGTGCCTAAGGTGATGTTGAGTAGGAAAATAATTTTTTCAACCATCATCTCATATGTCCCAAGTGCTAAAGGAGACATTTTCAAAATATCTCTTCACTGTTCTGCTTGTACTTGATCCCCTGGGCTACTAGGTATTCAGAGCCAGCAAAATGGGGGTACAATTTAGAGTATACAGTTGTATCTGTTTTTAAGTCTTCACCAACATAAGCTTGTTTTTGTGTTAGTCAACTTCTTGGTGTGTGGTGTGTCTGTTTTGCGTGCCTTGTTTACAAATTCTTCATTAACACTGGTAAAGGTTTTATCAGTCTCCATTGTTCACAAACTTCCACATTGTTCCAAAGTACTTTTGGCAAAGTGAGACTGCTGCAATAGTGCAGCATTCTTTCATGCAAATTAAAAACTCCTTATGTTCCACTGTGTTGTTGTTTGTGTCAGGATAGGTGTTAATGATTAACCAAGACATGTAGTATGTGCATCTTGTGTATATATGTTTCATTGAGTATCTGCAAACATTAAAAAAGGTGGTACGTTCTTCTGTTTAAATTAAAACTCACTGGAGCCTATTCACCAAAGCAAGTTTATGTAAGTAAACTAGTACTCTTGCATTCCTACTTTGTGTACTTCCAAATGCTATTCATTAAGTTTCAGTAGGAGATCTTTCCTTAATGTGCAAATTTCTATACCACAAGTGCAGTGAACTCCACACATGTAGGTCTACATTTTAGGTGTATGCCTGAGGGAAAATGGAAAGGGCTTGGAAAATGGGGGATATCTACTACAAAATGCGAAGTATTCCTGGAAATATAAAGTGTGCACTGTAGTGCATGCATGTTCAAAAACACACCTACACCTGAGTAAGTAAATTGGAATTCACCAAAATTACACGCACATTTACTTTACTTGTGTTACAGCTCAAATAGGCTTAAATCTACACCTCGGAGTAAGTCACACAACAAACTGGCCACACATGGGAACTGCAAGGAAAACATAAACAAAGCAATGGAGGCGGGGAATAACACTACTATTGCAAGGGAAAGTAGGACAAAAGCAACAAAGTATTAAAGGAATAAAATATAAAAAATGATATTGTCAAAAAGTATTTTTAGTGCATTTCTAAAGAAGTACAAATGTTTTTAAACATGCATACACTAGCACAGAACAGTAAAGATAGAATTATTCATTTCAGATTGACTAGAGAACACATACTGCTTTAATGCTATCATCCCATTCTACATCAATATTAATGCAAGTGTTGGGGGAATCAACAGCCATGTGCCACCAAATTTGTCAGCAGGTGAAAGAGTACACCATCAACCAATTATAAGCCACAGCCAAACCAATTTGTTCACCATGTTGGTGAAAGCCTTTTTCACCTTGAACCTCATCTTACTGAACAATCACTTGATGAGGGGTGGGATGATGCACAGGCAGAACATTACTTTGTTTGGTGTATTTATAGGTAAGTAGTAGTGGCAAGATACTGCTTCTATCGGGACGTGAATATTGACATGGAAGTAGACTGTGATCCAGAGCTCACTTCACCCACAGCAGGCTCCCAGGCAGTCACATGTCAAAATACTGACAGCACTCCACGTCCTGGGAACTGAATGTTTTCAGAGGGCCACTAGGGAGATGTTGGTCATCACACTAACAAGCAGCTTGTTTGTGGTACTGAGATGCTTCACCTTGCGAGTGCATCAGGATATCTATCACCTTGTCATAGTAAATACTGGAAATGCAACAGGTGGCAATTGAATTCTATACCTTTGCCCACTTCTCTTGTTGATTATGTGTCATTTATTGCACCCACACAGCACTTCTGCCACCCCATCACATGGGAGGCATTTATGTAAAAGACACAGCTGATGCTCCAAGGTGTCTGTAATGTCAAAGACTGATTCACTGAGGTATTCACTGACTTTCCTGGGTGCACACACAGCAACTACAGTCTCTGACAGTCCGATATTGCATGTCAGTTGATTGCTGGGGACTTCAGTGACAAGATGCTACTATACAGATTTACCTAACTAACACTTAGACTGCATGTGTACATGGTGAATGGATCCACAGGTATACACTCATAACTTCACCCCATCCCAAAACACTCATTAAGGTACCATTGATCTCATGCATAATTGGAATGTCTGCAGCATTCTCATGGTAACCATGTTATAGTGAATATGACTTGTTTTTGTTGTAGGTTATGTCAGGAATGTCCTCTTTCCCCCTTTTCTTACCTTCTTCAGATGTTCAACCACCATCCCTCAACAGAGGTACACCAGGGCAAACACATATGTGAACCATCATTGAGAGTACTTTTGGCATGCTAAAGTTGTGCTTCAGATCTTGCCCTACTGCTTGTATGCAGACCTTACCCTCAAACTATGCCCAATCCACATTCCTATGGATGGCTATTGCCCAGAGATCAAGGACTTTATGTGCATGATCAACTAGTTCTCTCACATTTCTCTTGAGCGTATAATTTTATTGCTGATCACAGTGGTTGGAGAGTGGTGAGTCAGTGATGGATGGTGGACTGAGTCACCATCTCCGTATACTATTCAGAGACTCACAATTGCATCACCATAATGTCACAACCAAACTTGCAATTTTAAATGTAATATGTGTCTGCATTCCATTAATTTACTCATCCACACCTTCAGTCCTACAACTATATATATTATTCACCGTCAATTATAATTTACCCTTAGATCAGGGCACCGTGTATGTAGTGTGCAAAGAAAGATACTTAGTGCATGTAAAACTTTACACATATATCCTAGTTTACACATTTTACACTTCTATTTTCCCAGTATCTAATTTCACTGGAAAGTGTTGCATGGCACCAGTTGGGTACGATTCTAGACAGACGTCCAGACACTCTCTCTTCTTACCTTGAACTTTGATGCTTAAGCCGCATAGAACTACATAGCCAAAGCTGTGTACACTGCCAACCATAACAAACACATGGTTACATACTGGTAGAGGGTAACACACACAATGCAACATACAGGGAGAGGATGTAAGGCCATTTCTGCACCATCCTTAGACAAGAGCAGAATCCTCCTTCATCCTCCTGCTGATTTCAACCAATAAGTCCCCAAAATGGCTCAGGAGAGACAAGAGGGCTACTAGCCCTCTCCTCAGAGAAACTGTAAGTCATCAGGGAGGGGTGTCCTCCAAAATTGTATTCAGCTTTATGGGAGCCTGGACAACCAGATGAGCAATTCAGAGTCCATAGAAATCTGGGCAGATATGGCAAGTTCCTGCAGTGTAGTTGGTTTTCACTGTTGTGAAGCCAGGGAGTGCAGGCAGTACTTGGAGGACCTTTGCTGCTGGAGATGTCTGAAAATACAATACTATTAACAGGGGCAACCCAATAACCAACTGAAAACTGGGGCAATAGAAAAGATATGTACACAGTGGTTTGTTGTGGTACATGTGTTGAATTTGTTTGTGTGACAATTATTGTAACAATTTAGACATTAATCATGCATGTATATGCACACACTGCCATACATTCATGGATGAACTTTAAATACAGTAATATAATGTTTAATTTCATTGCACACATGAGAAGAAAAAGAAAGAATAGGTGTTCAGTGATCAGGTGATCTCTTAGTTTATAGGTTCAAAATGTGACTATAACAATGGCCAATACTTTAAGCTCCAAATGTTGCTATAGAAATAATGAATGGTATCAGAATATAATCGAAATTAATAAATTCGAGGATCCAATTGCAGGTTACTTCGATAGGTTTTTTACCCGTATTAGTTCTGGAGGTCATCATCAGTACAATTGATTATTAAGCATAAGCTAAGATCTGTAAATAGTAAAGATATGTTTACTTGGTTGTAAAATCTGAGAAATTGCCAGTCAGTAGCAAAAGTGTCTGCCCATACTGATAAAATTACTTATAATTAAAGAAGCCCAACCGGCCCCTAAAATCTTTGAATCGCAAAAGATTGCATGCCGGCGAATGTATCCAAGGATCAAAAAAGTCTATCTCTCACTCTGCTTCTCTCTCACACTGTGTAGTTATGGTTTAGTCACACTTTACATAGAAAAGGTATAGTTTTTTTATTTGCCTATAACTTAACTTTTGTCCCAATGGATGGATCTACACAGAATCTGGTACTCGCGAATCCAGCAAAGCACTGAAATGCCAACTTTCATGCACCTCTGTTGAGGAGAAAAGAGTTGGTGGGTGGGTTTCCCATATTAGCTCCCATAGAACATTTTGGAAAAATGACAGCAAAAAGCACTGAACAGATTTATGCCAAACGGATTGAAAGGAAAACTCTTCTCAGATAGTATGCCAGGTTAACACAACCACCACTGTGCATGGACAAAGGTTGTTGGCCGCCTTAAAGTAGGATGCAGAATATCATTAAAAAGTACAGAAGTTCAGTGAAAAAAACACAGAGTTAAAGGTTGTCTTGTTTCCGAGAACAAAAACTGAAAAACCACAGACATTCACTGTTATGGTTTGCAAGGCACAACACTTACATTCCATTACAGGCACCATGCCATGTTTTCCTCTTGGTAGACCTTTTTTTTCAGATGCGTTGGCCAAATGGGTGAAGTGAGCATATTTGTTATATATTTACACTCACAACCAAAGGTAGTTACGTATCCGTACTTCTATGCACATATTATCACACAGTGTCTTTGCACAAGATGCCTTTTTTGGGTCTGGTTTAGTGAAAGCTTTAGCTGTAGTGGCAGTTTCATGCAATCAAACAATATGAGTAATAACAGGGAACCTACTATCAATGTCAGAAAGTTAAATAACAATGTTACCATTATATTCGTGCACTTTCATTTTGTGATTACTAGCATCTATTTGTTGTCTGCCCCCGTCACCTGCTATGTTTTATAACGGTTTAAATGAAAAATCAATAAAGAATGTTATTAAAAATATATCAGGGATAAAAATACATAATCTATGCATACGAAGAGTGGTTTGGGGCAGCCTTTTTTAGCCATTGGCCTGTTCAACGGCCACACACATTATGCTTCTGTAAACCACAGCATGCATCATGGGGCAATGCATCATCCCACTTCAGCTATCTGCACTCTTACAATCTGAGTAATGGCCTTTTGCCTACTAACATGTCTGCAAAGAAGAGCTGTACAATGCCATGGCTGGTAAATTGATTTATTTTGCAAATCTTTTTTTCATCATTTATTTTAAATTTTGTTTAGCTATTTTTGTGTTTTAAGACTCACATTTTCTTGTGATGTGCATTAAAACTAAAAAGGGGTTAATACCTGTATATATATATATATATATATGTGTATGTGTGTGTGCGTGCGTGTGTGTGTGTGTGTGTATGTGTGTGTATGGTAAACAACGTTTACCACAAAACTTTTTCCCCGCAGGGAATTACAATGCGGTCGTTACAACAACCGCGTTTTAATTCCGCATACCATTACTTGCGGAGGGGGGAGAATGTGTTGGATTTAAAATCCAACACCTTCTCTAATGTCCGCGCAGACTGGAGTTGGAATAGTAAATTAGACTATTACAACATCCAGCGCCCCCCTCCGCAAGTCGTTACGAACTGCGGGTTAATGGTATGCGGAATAACAACGTGGTCGTTGTAACGACCGCGTTGTAATTCCCTGCGGGGAAAAAGACTGCGGCATAACGAGGCATATTCGTATATATATATCAACAAAGTTCTCCCAAGGGGATTCCTTTCCGCACTCACAGCTCCGTCCTCCTTGCTGAATATATATATATATGTGCACCAGCCTGCTGGGAAGCACCCACACTCTTGTAATAAAATTCAATACCTAATTATTATTTCAAACTTGTCAGTGCAGACACCGGGTTCTCAAGTTTGGAGAGCACAACGTCTATTTTTTTTTCCTTATTTTTGTGCCATACGCTGAGAATTTTAAAAATTCAATAAAGCTAACCATTGCTCCAGCTTGCCAATGTCATACCTATTGGCTTAGCCAGTGCTTGTTCATTCACAGGGAAACCGTTTTGCACAGTGGAGAATTTCCTTCCCCACAGGGTCCACCAATTTGGAAGTGTTCCTTCCCCTTTCCCATCCTGGATAGCGATTTAATCTTGCCCATAACTTCAGTAAATCATTGACCCAATCGTGGGAGGGAACTTTCCTTGGAACGGTTTGTGAGTACCCACAAGCTCACATTTGTGTGATATTTTGGGCCTCATTTATGAGGTTTTGACATAGGGCAGCACTGCAAGAAAACGTGCTGCGCTGCCCTATGTCAAAACAAAAGGGCAGGAATGCACCGTATAGATATGTGATACAGCGTATTCCTGTCCTTTTCGCAGGGCCGGCGCACTATGGGCTGCCTTGTGCCAATGCAGGCACCCTTGCACCATTGCCTGCGTTGTGGGGCCAATTGATTTTGTGCAGGAAGGGACACCTTCCTGCACAAACTCAATCACAAGAGGCGATTTTCTTTTCCTATGTGGTGCGCCTCCTTAACGCCACCCCTGGGGTGACGTTGGGTTCTGACGTATTCCCAGGTTTATGATTTCTCATAAATCTGGCAATGTGTCTGGTTTCATCGGTGTTGCATGGGAACACCCAGAGGCACACCCATGGAACGCCCCTTTCACGTAGTTTTCTGCGCGAAAGAGGAACATATTTATAAGGCCATGAAAAGCCATTTAAAGTGACTTTATGTGGCCTTATAAATATGCGGTGTAACATTGAGCCACCAGAACGTCAAAACAGCGACATTTCGCCTGTGCGAAAATGGCAGAAGGGCCGCATTAATGACTTTGTGTCTTGTATTCTGGCTGTGTTTGCTAAGCATTGTGGCTCTCCCCAGAGGGGCACATATGAGGATCACATGCTTTTGAATACATCACTTTGCTTGTTGTGTTCTGACTACCAATGTTCGCACATCTGGGCCTAGATGCTTGTGGAAAAACAAACAACTGTGCAATGCTCGAATTAATCTCAGCCATTGGTAATTACTTATCATCATATTCCAGTCCATCATTTTTTATCCAATATGACACTCCAGACAGGAATCTAGTATATGCAAATCAGACTATGGGGCCTATTAACAAACTGTACTTTGTAGCATGTTTAGTAGTCTACAATAGTACTACTCACATAGTACAAAACGCTATTCACAAGCCTACATGCCGAGACCTCTGTTTTTGGGTCTTCTTTCTTTTCTATGTGGAGTTCTCAACCCTGATTGCAAATATCTCTGTACATGTAAGCAAAGTAAATGTGAGAGGGATGTGGGAGTGTCTGGAAAATGGGGAATACTTTATACTAAATGGGAGGGGTTTAGGGAAAATTAAGAAGGGCTTTGGGAGGGCTAAGGAGGGGTTTGGGGTGGCTAAGGAGCGGTTTGGGATGGCTAAGGAGGGGTTTAGGAAGGGACAGATACCTACGCACAATTGACTAAGCACATTGTCATTGGTAAACTACACTGCTAAAGCTACTCCAGCCATAAAGGACCCTAAACAATCTTAAGTGTACCATGGTCGACTCCTCCGCTAAGGTGGAGGAGCGTCGCCCAACTGCTTTACAGCAGTGCAAAAGTTTTTAAAAAACATGATAATAACGGCTGCCTGGTAATATCATTTTATTTTTGCTATTGCAGTTTTATTGCAGAGCAGCCCTGTTTATTGGGCGGGGCCGGTCTCCTCTGACGTCGAGGCCAGACGGGGAGTGTGGCTGCACCTAAAGTGTGCATGAAGGTTTGGCCAGCCGTCTTGGGCCGGCAAAACCATCATGCATACTGTGCATGTTCTCCACAGGCTGTATTATACAGCCTTAGTGGAGAACATGCATAAAGAACTATTGATGGACAGAATGCAGAACAATGTCATACATTCACCCCAGTACAGAGATCTGGACCTAAATCCATCGTTTTTTTGCTCACCATGCCATTCCTGTTTGGACCCAGCCTTATGCAAATCAGTCTTGACCCTGTGCCCAATGGGAAGAGTCCAGCCCGAATTGCCAGGCCAGGTCCATCCTGGACTGGAAACAAGCATCCTAGGACCGGTTTCGGGGTTTGACCCCTCTTCAGCCAGGATAGCTTGATTCCAGTGGCATGGAGAGCACGGGAATCACGTCTGAGCATACCCGTTCCACTCGGGGTGACAAATGCAAAAAGAACTATTGATGGACAGAATGCAGAACAATGTCATACATTCACCCCAGTACAGAGATCTGGGCCTAAATCCATCGTTTTTTTCCTCACCATGCCATTCCAGTTTGGACCCAGCCATATGCAAATCAGTCTTGACCCTGTGCCCAATGGGAACAGTCCAGCCCGAACTGCCATGCCAGGTCCTCCCTGGACTGGAAACAAGCATCCTAGGACCGGTTGGTGAAGCCCCGAAACCTGTCCTAGGGTGCTTGTTTCCGGTCCAGGTAGGACCTGGCTTGGCAGTTCGGGCTGGACTGTCCCCATGAGGCACAGGGTCAAGACTGATTTGCATATATGCAGGTTTAAACTGGGGTGGCATGGTGAGCAAAAGAATGATGGATTTAACCCAGATCTCTTGACTGGGGGTGAATTTTTTGATTAGTTCTGCATTCCGTCCATCCATTGTGTGTCTTTTGCTTTGTGGAGAACATGCCCAGCCTTCAAGCTCGTATCTGAACACTGAAAAACGGCGCACATGCCAATCACAATGCTTCTTAAGGCAGCGTTGTGATTGGTATGGGGATTCTGGGAGGCTTAGTGCTTCCTGCTAGAGAAGATAAGGTGGCTGCCTCGGCGACCTCAAGGTAAGTTATTTTTCTTTTTTCTTTATTTTTTTCCAACCTTGTAGGCTGGGGAGAATGGATTTTCTGTTCTTCGAGCATAGGTGGGTCTGCTTAGTTTGTGATTTGTTTGTGGGGTGTCCCGGGAGATTCCAGGTGCCTTCCTAACTGTGTTACTGGGGATTCATTTTTAAATGTTAGCCCATGTCCCAGGCCTTGCAGAGACCAGGCGGTGGTAGAGATCTGGGGACAAAGTAGGCAGAGCTTCAAGTGGGAACTTTATTGAGACTCCATTCCAATGTGGCCACCAAACATAAACATCATTTCAGAATGTCTATTTCTGAGACCGGCTCTTTCCTATCAGGTGGTTCCTATTCTGTATCTAACCCCTTCCTGCAGATTACTCCTATTTGGCTCTTGTTTTATCGGTTTCTAAAGGATTTCTAAACAGCGTACCTCCACAGACCCTGAGCCATGCTGTTGCTGTTGGATTCTTCAGTACAGTCTCCTGCCCTGTCAGCTCCACTCCTCTGTGTCAGCTGCTGTAATGCTCCAGTCCTGGTCTTACTCTTATTTGAAACCTCTGCCTGGCAGGAAGTGTACTGCAGCTGGGAACCAGCATCTTGGAGGTACATTTGTGTCTATTGACTTTTTGTTACTATTACCTTCATAAACTTAGTAAACTATTCTACATCTAAGACAGAGAGTGTGACTTCCAGACTAGTTGTCCTTTCCTCTTTTTTTTGTTGCAGATTTATATAGCGCGAACTGTATCCGAAGGTATTGGAGCGCTTTACATGAGCACCGGTTACGTTACACAAGGACACATTCATTTTTTTTTTTTTTGGTAGGCACGGGGAGATTAAGTGATTTGCCCAGAATCGCAGGATGTGGACGCGACCCCGAGGCTCGAACGAGGGTTTCCCAGCTCCAAAATCGGCAATCTAGCCGTCAGACCACATCCTCTCCCTCCTCTCTATGCCTCTCTGAAATGGGCAATGGACCAAACCGTACATTTAGCTCTTGACACGCAGTGTTTGGAAGCTACCATCACAGATGCTACTGGCCAATAGCCAAGATCACAGGGAAAAAATGTGTCCTTTGCTTCGCTAATATAACTATGGGAGGGTGATCCACGGAGGCAGTAGGTCGGGGCACCAGAGTAAATGACGAAAGCGAAAGTACGCTCGAAAAGTCGCGAAATTAGGTGCTTTAGTGTTACGCCAATTACGCGAAGTTCCACAAATTGCACAAGTACTTTGCTAAATTACATGCCATTTGTGGCAACGTGCAGTTTGCAATAAAAACGTATCACTATAACAACAGAACGCAAGCGGTGCATTCGTTTAAATGCGTCTTCATCCCATGAACTGATGCGAGGAAACATGTTAGGCTAAAATATAGCACAACATGACGGATTTCCATTTTACATAATTGCCTGTTATTACCTGTAATGTTGCGTAATGTTGCGTAATTCTGTGAATGGAAATTACACACATTCCGCACACCACCAGCCTCCTGGGTGGCAATTGCCACTGGAAAATCTATATGGATACAAGACCAGCCATTTTGGAGTAGGGGTTACGCCGCACTAGTATGTGGTTAGTGGTCCTGTCTTGGCCAAAATAAAATATGTAGCATTTGTTGGGTTCGTTTTGGTATATTTTATTTCGACAAGGCGGGCAATTAATGTTTAACTTCCATATATCACGAATGCATTATGGGTGATATGGCACCGGAGAGACACACATTCACACTGCTTTCATGTTCCAAGGCAAGTGTCAAAATGGTGAAATGTGCTTCGTGAAAAAATGGACGCTAGCTTATTGCTGTCATACTTCCAGCTAAAATGCATGCAAGGACTGACAAACGCAGCGCATGCGCATCTGGAAAGGCTTTCTTTGATTCTGCTAGAGCCCATCTAGACTTTGCCACGACCACATATTTTATCTTTTTTGGATGTTTTCCCAGTTTCCACTGATGCTTTAGATGCCTCCCCCCCCTCCCCCCGGTGACTGTTGCCTGGAACAATCTCGCCATCAGGTGAGAGGCCAGGCCAGACAGGGTCTGGGGAAGGCTGACAGGTGGGTCTTTCCGTGTTTAGCCATGTGCGCAGCTGTAATGGAGAGCTGCGCGCGCGCCACCTCTCCAGACGCTGTGAGGATGGCGGCTCCACAAGGGCAGACTGAACCACTCGGAGTGAGGCAAAGAAAAAGAAAAAAAAAACAAGACACTTGCATTATGGATTTGTGGATGTCAGATCTGGCAGGGATTTATTTGGGTTGAGCCTTGCCATGCCTTAAGCCTGATAAGTGCATGCAAGGATTAGTGCGCGTTTCTGGCCCGCTCCCTTCCCCCTCATCTGGCAGCAAAAGGCCCTTTCTTCGCGTTATTGCTTTTATAGGCTGGACCTCCGTGCACTGAGCCGAGGCTGCTTCCGGTGTGCATTGAACTGAAAACAGTGGGGAAAAAATAGCAGCAAGTCGGCGTGATCGAAGGGCTGCTCACGTCAGCCCAGGAGTATCAACGACGGATGCGAAGACGCGAGAGAGCGGGAAGCAATTAGGGATGGCAAACCGCGGCGTTAAAAGCAAACCCTTTTCTTACCTGCCTTCGTCTTTGCGGTTTCTTCATATACACCGTCTGCCTAATGTTATATTATAAGGAATTAACATGGAAATCGGAATCATAACTCTATGTGCCTGAATATGCACATCATATAATGCCTGCCAAATGTCCAGCACTGAATATGCGGACACTGCGTCTCTCACTTGTGAAGGCCCTTGCAGTGAGGTAGAAAGGGCGCCATGGAGCCTTATAGAAGCAAGGATGATGGGCCCCAGACCCTGGGTTTGTCGCAAATAACAGACACTAAAAGGGATGAAGTGGCCCCCTCGTACTCCTGGGTGCTGATGCCACTGCGCCTACTGCACTATTAGGCCCTTACCTGTCAACTTTCATGAGATGATAGGCTGGTTCCAGTGATGTATCATTCCAGGATTCTCTATCCCATCCCGAATTTCTAGAAGAGGGGTCTTCATCTTTTCCAGCCCCAGAGCATCCTGGCTCTGAAGCATGCCGTTTTCTTTTAGCCTCTAAATATTTGTAATATTTGTCAAGTTTCTATTATGAACTTCCCTCAATACCTATAACTTTGAGAAAAGATGTTTGAAAACTGGGAATTGTTGGGGATTCCAGAGGACTCCATGTCCTCGGGGATTGTAGTTTCCGATCCTGGTCTTTCCATTAACAACCGGGGGCCTGGTGCAAAAATCACTTTTCATTGACATAGGCTGTACAAACAACTTTGTGAATGCAAAGTCTCATTTAACAATGTTTAAAAGAGTGCAAAGTTAGTAAAGTCAGCAAATGTTTGCACTGTGATTCCTTTTGCGAAAAGTGCTAACTATAGCAAAGCAAAGCCATTTTGCGACTCACTATTGAAATGTACAGAAAGCACAACAGAAAACTTCCCACCATGCTAAGCAAGGTGAGAAAAAACTGCAAACAATAAAAGACGTCCTTTTTTTCTTTGCATATGCACTAAGATGCTAGCACATTGTGCATTTCAATGCGATCAGCCGCCTAAGCGCTATAAGAAGGATGTTCAGATCCATTGGAGACCAAAGTGACTGAAAAAAAGACAAAAACGTCACATCTCATTAATAATAAGGAAAAGTTACCAAGGCTGAGGCAGAGGCATGCATGAGACAGCAGACCTCCAACCCAGTATTCAAATTAGCAAGATTCCCGTCCAATTAAAATCAATGAGCGGGGTGGTTTTTAGGTCTCGCTGAGACAGCGAAAGCTGTCTCTTTGAGACATTTTGTAAGTGAGTTTTTGAAAGTGCTTCCCATGGCATAGAGCTACAGTGCACGAGGCGTGCACGCGCACAAAGCAGCCATATGGCTTTACGTCGCTCTCCATCGTAGCCCCTCTCCGCCCCCTTCCCTGCTGCTATTTCACACCAGTTTTCCTCAGAAGTCCCGCTTCCCTCCCCACCCCCCTCCCCCCTCCACTGCGTCTCGCGTGTCAAAATAGCTTGTGTTTACTTCTCTCGTATGTTTGTCACTTAGGAAACCCTGCCCCTTGCCATTCGCTTAAGACTTTACGTTTCCAGCTCATGGCACTGCTTTTTCCCAGGGTCTTAATTGTTGCACACTTGCCGATGCCGGTCTCAGTGACACCTTCTCTGCTCCTCATTCTGTCCACCGAGGCCTCTAGTGTCAGTGGTCTATTTTCTGTGCGTTTAGTGATGACGGACGATGAGTCACAGAGACCCGCCTGAAGGGCAGCGTCACCCTTCCTCGCGCGGTGAAACGTCCTCGCGCGGTGAAACCTGTCATTACTCGAGAAACGAGGGTAGACTTGTTAATATATGCGGTGCATTCCTCATTCCTCTCGAGAGAGCCCCCCCGTCAGTGGAGGATTCCACGAGTGAGAACATTCAAAGTTCAAACATGTCGTAAGAAGTTGTGTTCTTAAGAAATAGAGCCATCGGCTTTTCAAATAGAGCGATAATAGGATATAGAGAAAATGCAAAGCAGACTTTTATTATTGTTTACTAGACGCTTGTATTTTGTAAAATAATCTCGCTGTGGTCTTGTCTGTTTTAATCTTAACATGTGTTCCAATTGTCCGCACACCAACAGTCCATAAATCACTCAAGCCAATTAATTGAGAAGGTTTTCGAGTCTGAGAATGTTTTGGTCGAGCAGTGTGGTGGTATTTTTTTTTCGGGATCAAAAACATATTTTTCTGTCAGTACGCATGGAGGGTAAAAGCAACAGGATGGCTGTTTTCCCTTGCACTTTTTCTTTGTTCGGGAAGCCAAGTTAAATAAACATGTTTTTCTAAGCCTTTCTGTGGTGAAAGCTGTGACCGATGACGCAGCTGAAACGAAGGCCATTTGCCCGGGCGCCATACCTTTTGTCTGGGCCGGGCTGCATGGCCCTGCTCACTGAGGGCTGTGGCGGCGCTAGCTTTCGTACAGATGCCCTACGAGACAAGAGTCTTTTCAAAGCGAGTGACAGCAAAAACTTTCGGAAGTTTAATGAGGATTCCCGGAGGCCTGTGTCCTTCGCAGATTGCCCGGGTCCTTTCATCAGTGATATTTGATGGGCAAATAGACCCAATGCAAGGACAAAAATTCTATGGCTCCTGCGCGTCCGCAATAAGGAAATCGGCCTCCTCGACAATAGGGTTAATGGCACTCTCGCCCCTGTGAAAGCCATAATGTAATAGTAAACTAAATGAAGAGGGCGATATTTACACTTGCCAAATGCTCCTCAGCTTTTTCAGCAGACCTAAGGGTGATAAAAGACAATAAGTAATCATATTATCGAGGCCTTTCATTTTCTTACACTCTGTTGGTCCTGCTCTCCTTCGCCCCCAATGCATAATGTTATAATAGCCAACAATTGGACATGGCATCATTCAATTAAAAAAGGCAGGTGCAGGAAAACGGCAAGCATGCTAGTGGTGAGTGAAGTTTGTTTTCCAGGTCATTGTTCATGCTGTCGATATAGCTAGCTAAATCTGAGTGTTTTTTTTTTCTAAAACTGGCCATCTAGTACCAACTTTTTTTGGACATGCACTTCCGGCCTTTCACTGGAAGATTGTTGTAGCACTTATTGTGAGCAGACCTATCTCCGAATGTTCCATTTAGATTTTTCCAATTTTCTACCGCCATATGTGATTTTAGAATAAATATATATTGCTGGGTACTATCTTGCTTCTTGAACTATGCATCAGGGTCGCAGACAGCCCTAGAAAAAGTCTGCACAGATAGACAGATATAAAAAATACACAACACAGATAGAAAAGATCCTTACAGATAGCGAACAGGAAAATAAATGGACACTAATATGCGAAATGATTTGTAAGTCATCCCCTCATCACTCAAGTTATTCAATTTACTTTTGAAAAAGGAGCCAGTGTTTCTGAGCTCATCTACACCGAGAACCAGTCTCCGTTCTTCTGGGGCGTTGACGCTTCTGTTAATTGCACATGACTGCACCTCTCATGCACTTTATTACCCACCAAAACAGACGAGAGGCAGTATCCAAAATTAATATTTTTTATTATAGAGTAATGTGACAGCAGTAAAGAGCCAACACGTGTTTCACAATATTTATTGTATTATAAGGGCCATATAGACAGTTATAAATCACTACAATAAAAGCAGAACAAGCATTTGCAATGCAACAGGTCTCGCATTTACGTGAGTTTTAGCTAATGGCATTGTAAATGAAATGCCTTTTATTTATGTTTTTTTTTTAAACATAAATTTAATGCATTGTCATTTACAATGCCAACAACTTAAACTCTGGTAAATGCGAGACCTATTGCATTGCAAATGCTTGTTGACCCTGGCAGTATCCCTCTCACTGCAAAGGGGGAGACTAGTGGCCACACAATGGAAAACATTGCCCTGTGATCTGACTCTTTTGAGCATCTGGCTCGATTTATATAGCACCACGCTTCTGTTATTTGTAGGAACTGTAAGGAACTAGTCTTACATTATTGGTATTCAGTTTACTGGAAGATGGAAGGCTTAGTCAACCTTGCAGGGATGCAAACTCATGACTCCCAGTTCAGATGTTACAGTGGCAAGCATCTGGCTCTCTGAACAACAAAGCTAGTTTAGATGGTATGAACCTGTGTAGAAAAGCAATGTGGACTAAATGATACATCTATAGGAAAGCTTCACTACATTACATCAGAGATCCATTCGCAGGAGATGTTCTATTTTACATATGAATATCCGACCAATGGTAAAGCACATAATACATGTATTAATATCCACTATATCGAAGACCATTAGTTGCTTTGAAGAATAACGATGACCAATAAAGGAACATACAACAAAAAATGTGTCCCTTACTTCCTGATCTCTATCCAAGAAGATAGATAAAACATGTAACCATACTTTTCCTTCTTTAGTTTAGTCATAACTTCTCTAATGGAACTCATGCTGTTCATTTCCTATCCAAACAGAGAAGGCACTGTCATAACTGTATTTGGTGGCATACCATTTCACAGCTCAGACAGATAGATGTTTATCTATTCTGTATTATTTTTGTAAATTAATTTTGTCATACGTTTATAACCGCTGTTGGGTAACAGTTGTTTCTTTTCTCAATGCATCTTTTGGAAAACATCTTTCTAATTTAAAAAAATCAGATAGTACTAGCTGAAAAAGAGATCCTTTTAAATCTGCACATAATGGTCAATCTGTGGGCATGATCAAAAATTCAAAAACCTTCTTTTCAATGTAGAAAAATTGTGATCCTGAAGATGTCCAAAAATATAATTACAAAATATGTTTTATCAGTATAAAACAATATAGAAGCAATATTCTTTATGAAAATGACCATTCAAGCTATTTACCGTAGGTGACAATTCATATCTTTCACAACAAAACAAGCACCTTAGATACAAATGTGCACATGGAAAACCATATTAAGTTCAGGTTGAGTTGCTTAGGTGTGCTGTAGATGACACAACTCTTGATGACAACTCTTCGTGCTTCATAGTCTGAGGTAGTAGGGAAGTCATGGTTTCAAATATGTAGTAAAATTGAATTTAATGTCCTTGCGGTCATAAGCCAATGTCTCCCCACCATCTTGGATGATCCGCATCTAATATTTAAAATGGCACGTCCTAGAATTCAGAACTGCTGTAAGGTGCTGGGGGACACTTGCTTGAAGGCATGAAGCACAGCTCAGTGTCTCCAACTAACAGGAGTCATTCGATAGACTAGCACAGGCTAGCCAAAGGCATAAGAAATGTTTGTGAATCTGCTATTTTAGCGAATTGCAAAGTAGCGATTTTCTAAGCCCATTAACGAATTTTAGTTATGTACTAATGTGCTACTTATGTCTGAATTCATAGGTTGCATATACAATGGGTTTGTGATCCGTTAAAATGTGCTATTTTGTGTGAATTTACAAAGTTATTGGTACATCAGGCCCCTAATGCTGCATGGGAGCTATCACAATACTTCATCTCAACTGAACCAATAGCACTAACCACCAGAAATAAATGATTGTAAAAGGGACGTCCGAGGCTGGAACAGAACCTGGAGTCCCAAATGGCATGGAGACACCTGCTTAGCTTAGAAATTGTGGAAATAGGGTTGAAAAACCAATTGTTTGGTCGTATGCACTCGCCCATTACTATGACTCCATGAGAAGGTTGGGGGTTGGCTCTACTGCCTTGGTTTCTCTGTCTATGCACTATATGTCTCATATTAAAACATATTGATAGTCTGGTTTTAGCAGGCAGTCTCCCCACCTCACCAAAGCACCCTTAACAATGGACTCGGGCTATTCACCTATTATTTCTCTAGTCCATTGGTGCGGTCATGGGAAACTGTGAATAGAGTATGTGACTTTTTTGTTGATTATTGAAAGATTTGGAATGTATTGGATTCCATAAGACCCATAACCCTTGAGGAATGCTATCAGAAGCACACGTGGTCTGAAGACATATGTGAAACCTCCGGATAGTTTCATCTTTTAAGGAAACAGCATTTGCATTTTGGGAGGAAACAGCCTTATATTGCTGCAGGTATAGGGGTGCAATGCATGAAGTCACACATGGCATAGTTTTCTCATTCCATTCTGTAAATGGATGCCATTAACAGCATAAAGAAACAAGCATTGGCATAGCCAATAGGTCTCGCCTTTGGGACCTTTTAAGTGTTTAGCCATGCAACAGTTGTACTTGCACCAAGAATATTGTGAGACCTTTTGGCTATGCCAATGCTTGTTTGCACTTCTTTGTGAGTCTGAAGTAGCCCTGGCGGTGCAGAGAAGCACCAGGGCTGGTGAGCACCTCAGACAGGTAGGTGGGGCTGCCAGTTTTGATGCTTTATAGATGATAATGTTGACTTTGAAGATGGTGCAAGCAGGCAAGAGAAGAAAGTAGTGTGGGGTAATATGGTCATACTTCTCCAAGCCTTCGATGAAGCATGTTGCAGTCCGTAAAAGCAAAAAACAACAAACAAAAAAAAAAAACAGAGGGGGCAGTTCCTCAAAAGGGAGAGATGGACGGGAGAGCCCTTAAAGGTGGAACAAGTGGACCGACCAACTGGATCCCAGAGGATCAGATCAAAGTGGCCTCACACACCTGGTGGAGTATCATTCTTCATCATCGGGTGCACATTGTCATACCGGCGCTGCAATCAATGCCAGACGGGCCCTTCAAGGGGGCTTTTTAGCAGAGATCTTCTGATTGTTATGCCTTATGATTAATGCAAGTGAGGGGGGCAAAATAGGGGGGTGAGAAAGTGGTTAAAAGAGTCTAAGGGAACTAGGAATTTTAATAAGGTGATGGTCCCTTGACACATTAAAAACTAAAGGGGCCATCTAGGGTGATGATGGACCCTAATAGTTATGGTGCATGTAAAGTAAGGTCGACATGTTTCATGCCTTGGATGCCAGGAAGGTCAACGGCAATTCATCAGGACCAAGCGAAGGACACTTCTTGCAGATAATCTGAAGACGTGATAGCGCCGTGGAGGACACTTCTTGCAGATACTCTGAAGACGTGATAGTGCCGCGAAGGACACTTCTAGCAGATACTCTGAAGACGTGATAGCGCAGCGAAGGACACTTCTAGCAGATACTCTTAAGATGTAATTGATAGCGCCACGAAGGACACTTCTACCAGATACTCTGAAGACGTGATAGCGCCGCAAAGGACACTTCTTGCAGATACTCTGAAGACGTGATAGCGCCATGAAGGACATTTCTTGCAGATACTCTGAAGATGTGATAGCGTAGCGAAGGACACTTCTAGCAGACACTCTGAAGATGTGATAGCGCCGCGAAGGACACTTCTCGCAGATACTCTGAAGACATGATAGTGCCATGAAGGACACTTTTAGCAGATACTCTGAAGATGTGATAGCGCCGCGAAGGACACTTCTCGCAGATAATCTGAAGACGTGATAGCGCCGCGAAGAACACTTCTAGCAGATACTCTGAAGACGTGATAGCACTGCGAAAGACACTTCTACCTCTAGCAGACACTCTGAAGATGTGATAGCACTGCGAAGGACACTTCTTGCAGATACTCTGAAGACGTGATAGCGCCGCGAAGGACGCTTCTAGCAGATACTCTGAAGACGTGATAGCGCCACAAAGGACACTTCTAGCAGATATTCTGAAGACGTGATAGCGCCCCGAAGGACACAGTGGAAGAAATAGTGTTCGCTCCACCTTCCCGCTCCTCTAGACATTACCCATTGCGGACACCGTTTGTCTGAAATATATATATTAAAGTAAAGCATTAAAAAGGTCACTAAACAAAAGCAAAAAAAAACAACTGACTCAAAGTCAACCTCTTCTCCCTCCTCTGCAGTGCAAGCAACAGCTGCTTGAACCAAGGCTTCCAGGGAGGCTGCGGCGCTGCTTGCACAGCACGTGAGCCTTGCTCTTTTTGGATCGGTCACAGTTCACTCATAAAGTCATTAAAAGTTCATTAAAAGGCAAGAGAACCAGAACGTCATGTAAGGCATTTGCGCTGATAACCCTTTATCGCCATTCGCCTTGAAACTCACAATGGGGAATTTTTAGCACTGCCAACTTGGGAACAGTTTCGCCATGTGAAAGAAAGCAAGGTCTCGGCGGCGGTGGGGCAAAGAGGGGGGCCTGGGGCTCCCAGATCGTCTCAGCCAGATGTACTTAGAGGAGCAAGGTGTGAAGAGGAGGTGGTCACTTCTACAGGGACCAAAAACACAAAGGGCTTCTAATGCTGCCTTCTGTGGGACACTTGTGAGTGATGGGAAATCTGTAATGGATGTCAGTAGCACAGAGCCTCCACACGTGAACCGGAAACGCCCCCCATGTGAAAGGGTTTCCAGCCCACCAAGTGATAGACTTCACCAGGTGACCATGTGTACTGTGCTGCTAGCACGTAGGACACTAACAGTGTGAGCTGGCACTTCTGAATGTTGCACTGGATATTCATTAAGGAAATATAATTCAAAGATGGGAGGCATTGTGGTGCACCAGTGGTAACACATGGCAGCCATTATTATTTTACCAGTCTTGGCATCCAGGGCTGCTTTCTGATAATGGCAAATAAATTGGAGAAAAAAAAAAAAGTGTGCTTTGCAGTTTCTGGGCCCTCCGTTAAAAATACATAAAAATAAAATTAATGACAGGGAGAGTTATTGGGAATATCAGCAAATGAGGGATTGTGGAGGAAGGAGAAGAAAAGTGTATAGGAAGAAGGAAAAATACTAAAAAAAAAAATAAACTCGTAACGGGACAGAGCACAGAGCAAGCAAGAAAACCTTTACTCTCATCAAGAGATGATAAAAAAAAATCCCCCTTTTAGAAGGTTGTGGATGGATACAGTTCACCCACTCAGAAGGCTATGAGATCGAAATGCTCCTCATCAGAGCACACAAGAATAGGATGAAAAAGCATGGAATCTAGAGCAGAAATAGAGTGACAACAACGCTTTCTGACCATGAACAATGAGGGGCTGACCCAAAGCCCACTTCATGTATATGGCATGGATTGGAAACAATGGATCTGGCCCCAAGACAGCCAAAACCATCTGGAGCAGAGACGACAAGTAACCAAAACAACAGAAACAAAGAAACGCAAGAAAGTGATCACTATTTCAACTTAATATTAATGAAATCTGCAATGCATTGATCACCTAAGGATATCTATTCTAAACAAATCTACATCGTAATGCTAAGAGCCCCGGCTAAAGCAGGCGCTGGCAAACACGCGATTGGTGCGCGCGCAGCAGTGCCAAAAGTGAAAGTAATCACGCTCCAGATGGTGCCTCGGGTGCTGAAAGCTGGCAGCTGTGCACGTTCACGCTCGCGTGAACGCAAGCTTTAGGCCAGCAAAAGCCGGTGGGTAGCACTTTCAAAACCCACTTACTAAATGTCTCACCTGAGTCAGCGCATGCGCTGGCTCAGGCGAGACCTACAAAAATATGGTCGCCTCCACAGGCTCACACCCTCACTGTGTGCAGGAGCGTTGGAGATGGCTAGGAACCATTAGGAACTCAGGCTTACATTTATCATTTTTTCATGCAGCGCAACACAGCAGGCCACCTTGTTGCGCTGTGGTGCGGGAAGGGAAAGGGCAGCAATAAGCGGTATTTAACATTATACAGCACATTTCCCCTCGTCACACCTCACCTGGTGAGGTGTAGCATTTTGATGCATTCCCAGGTCTACCACTAATGGTAAATCTGGGAATGACCCAAAGTCCATAGGTGGATGCATGGGAACGTCCACTCTCCACCCAGTGAACGCCTCCCTTTTGCAGAATAACGAAAGGCAGCGATTTGTGCTGTCTTGGGTTGCTCCAGATTTATCAAGCCATGCAGGTCCACGCAAGGTCGCCTTGCGTGCTTGATAAATCTCTGTTTTGCGTAGCCTTTGCGCCCCCTTGTGTGGCACAAGGGTGACGCAAAACCTTGATAAATATGCCCCTCAGCGTGGATGCCATCGTTGTCAGCACAGACCCTTTAGAAAGCACTAAGCCCCCCCTTAAATAGAGTGGCATTAATGCCCATGCACAAATCCTGCTACGAGGGCTACAGCCACACTGGCAGGGTTCACATCCACCCACACCACTTTGTAATGGTTCTAGGACTGCCTCCAACCAGAGATACAGTTCATTAATACACGTATTTATAAATTCCTGTAAATATCCCATGCCTCCTCTGAAAGCTACCACGCCACCCGTGGAGTGCTGGACATTCCGTGCATTTCCCAGCGACTTTTCGCGTGTCTTTCATGATTCAGGGCATAAGTCGAGGTAGAACGCAGACTGACCGTGCGCTTCCGCCAGTCATAGAGAGGAGGCGACATTCACCTTATCTGGAGGCCACGAGAACACCAAAGTGCGCTGTTCTCCCTTACAGTGAACGGGGGTATGCTGCCATCTTGTGTCATGTATACCGTCATATACACGTGCATTGTGGCTTCACAGTGATATGCTAACCAGCTGACAGTTTCCTCTTTATCTCCCAGAACTACTCAGGAGGGTGCCAGTCGATCCGTCCACTAGGTACCACTATATCACTTAATGAGGTGGGAATTTTATGATAGGGTTGAGTGCTTCACTTTTGTGTGTTAACTCTAGCAAAAACACGACGGCCGAAAATAGAGAAGGGGTTGGAGCCCAAGTCTGGCATGTGGCATATGCCACGATATATGCCACAGCGTGCCACATTTTGTGGATGTGTTGTTTGAGGCATACTTGTGTTATAAACCCCCAGAAGAGCTTAGTGGATTTTTTTAAAGACGTGACACGTGTCACATGCCAGGAATGGACTCCAACCCTTACTACGGAAACAAGCACATAACACCATAGCATTATCCCTTTAAAACAATAATCAACTCGGAACATTTGATTTTACTTATGGAAAAAAACAGTGTTTTAAAGGTAAATGACAACTATCAGCGGATTGTTTAGAAATGTTGTTGCTTTGTGTCATTTCTACGTTCAATTCACACTTTAAATGTGGAAAGTGTATACGAGTTACAAACAACATGAAATGTACAATTTTCTTTTCACATTTCTACTCGCGGATATATTTATTTTATTTGTTGTTTTTATACAGTGCTCATGCGTACACTTGACCTCTTCAGAGCTCTAGTGAAAACATAATCGTAAACCTGATGAACAATGTAACTTTTTAATGAACCACAAATAGTTGGCTTTGGCTTCGTTAGTCCTCCCTGGTATCCACTTGACTTGATGAGTGTGAAATATAAATGTTTCAAGCCTAGGAGTGCATAGCTTCTTGAAGCAATCTTTGCATTTCTTAATTCATGTTTAATTGCACAGCAGGTATTCGCATGTGTTCCCTATTTCATGCCGTGCAAATCATTACATATTTACAAATGCAAGCATTATTCCTCCAACACATTGTCCTGCATCGCAAGGTTCGTAGTGTTATGACTTCACTGTGGCATTCTTTCCCGAGACGTCACACCGCGTGACAGCATTGCGCATTGCCAATGCTAATTAGTACCACGTTAATTTAACTAAGACTTGTGCCCAGGCATTCTTTTATAATGGAAACATCTATGCGCATGAAAAGCTCCCATCGTTTCCCGGAAGTGCACTGTTAATGAGAAGTAAGCATTTTTCATTGAATAGAATATGTTTCTACCTGCAAAATCCTCTCTCCAAAAGTCAGGAAATGGTAAAGATGTATATATCTTGAGAGGTGGAGAGAGAGTTAACTAAGCATTTAGACTGACATATACTTTAGATATGTTTACTTGCGCTGGTTCCACTCTTGTTGTCTGGGCCGGTTTGGATTTTAATGTGTTCTGAATTATTTATGTTCATGCCTTGGCTCCATCATGACATGGCTGACCATAGTATGCTGGGATTTACCAAAATTAGCTCACAGGCAGTGTTATGCCTGGGTGGGCTCCATTATGCCATGCATGCCCACAATATGCTTTGGATTACCACCATAGTGCAGAAACTAGCATTATAGTAGGTATGAGTGGAACAGATGACCAAACATTGTCAGCAATTAAGACTATATCATCAGAATTAGAATTGTGCCATTGATGACCACAATATTCCAAGAATTACCAACAGTATGCCAAAGGATAACATTATGCCAGGGCTGATTGGCATTCTGCATTGAATGTCAACAATATCCCAATCAGTATTATTATACTGCCAATACTGCTATTATGCATTGGGTGGGTACCACTGTGCTATGGATTTGCTTATGTCAAGAATGATCACCATTCTGTCAAGACCAATATATTGCTAGTGATCGGCACCATCATAAGTAGATACCTGCAGTCTGCTAGGAATTGGCACAATTATGCTAGGGCCAGCATTTTAACAAAGACAGACATATTTCCATGGATGCCCACTAGTTGCCAGAAAAAAAAAAGTTATGCAGAGGTCAGCATTTTACCAAGGTGAGCAATGTCCATCATGTGACTTATGCCCTCAAGTTGCAAGAAATACCACCTTAATTTGAGGGTCATCATTTTACTGGGGGTGGCCAATGGCATCCTCACATGAATGACCACAAGTTCCCAAGAATTACCACCATTGTGCCCGGGCAGCATTTTGCCACGGTTGGTAGAGGGTACAAAACCCATAAACATAATCACTAACTCTCACACACTCACCAAAATTCACACACTCATAGCAAATCAAAAACATACACACGTACACATACAAGCACACAACATCAAGACATATTGTTTTCCAGCTCTGACTTGTCAGAAAGCAGCTCAGAGGGGCAATTGAAAGGGTAGGAGCTGCTGTCCAGATTGCTCAGGCAGATGTCTGCAGCATACTGGTGTTGAGGGGCAGCTGCAGGGTCAACCTCCGTGGAGAAGTGTAGTTCTACATTTTGGAGCATCATCAATAGTCCCTTCTTTGCAGCAGATGCTGGTGCTTCCCTGGAGACTCACATTACTGAGGACAGTTGGGTGAGTCATTTTGAGTGAATCAATCATTCCCCACCATCTGCATCTAGTGGGGGAGTGGGTGTGATAGAAGGGAAAACTGCCTTAACGTTCTCTGCCTAGGAGATAGGTATATTGGGGGTGTCCAAGAACAAGGCCCCTGGTCCTGATGGAATCCCACTTGACCTCTACATACATGATGTGGACGTCTGTGTACCTGTCGTGACCACACTTATTAACGCAGCAGTGGCGGCAGGTCCCACTGTGTCATAGGCAAAACCTATCATTGTACCTGTTTTGAAAAAAGGAGACAGGCATAGCACTCATTGCTACAGGCCAATTATGCTGCTCGATTCGGTGGTAAAGGTGGTGGGCATATCCTCCTGGGTAGACTTCTAAGTGGGCTGATGCTAATAATGCCTTGTTTGAAGTGCAGTGGGGCTTTTGTCCTGGGAGGTCAACTGTGGACCATTGCCTGAATTTGTACTTTGTTTTAAGAAACTACACAGTTGCACTCCCCGGCTCTTTCCACATGGCATTTATGGATTATTCACATGGCATTTATGGATTTATCATCTGTGTTTGTTCAACTAAATAGAACAAAACTTTGGCAGATTATGTTGTCTATGGGAGTAGAACGGGACATCGTCCTTTTTTGAGGGACTTCCATAGAAACACCGTGGCCGAAGTACGCTTTTCAAAAGATTTGAAGGTCGCCCACCATTTTCAAATTCAAAGAGGGGTACGGCAGGGCTGTATCCTGGCCCCATTTCTTTTTAATTTATATGTTAATAACCTGGGACAGGTTTTATCTGAGCTAAAAGTAGACTGCCCACAGGTGGGGCAATGGTGCCTGCTGGTTTTATTATACACAGACAATGTAGACCTTATGGCCCAAACCGCTAGGGGCCTGCAGTCTTTGTTGAATTCCTATGTCCACTTTATGGAGGAGTTGGATTTATCAGTGAATGATACACGATCTTTTGTGATGGTTGTAGGCCCCCGATCCACAAAATCGATCACTTTTGTAGTTAGGATTTCCTCTGTGCCAAGGACTAGCATAGTTTCTTATCTGGGCTTGCTGTTTGACTCTGCTTTGAGTTGGCACTCATTGGTTAACAGAAAAAAGAGGATTTTGTTTAGTTGAATGCTGCTGTATTCAACTTTGCGACACAGCTGGATAGTAGACCGACTGGGGCTCTTTCACAGATTTATAGGGCCAAGTGCATTTACAAAGTAGTTTATGGGAGCGAGAGCTGGGGATATACTACCTAGGACAAGCTGCAGATTGTTGAAAATGCTGTCTTGAGACGTTTTCAATGCGTTTTGCAATATGCCCCTACTTTTTCGGTGCACGAAGAAATGGGAGTGGCTTATATAACTGATATTACAGCCTTTCACCCTCCCTCCCTTTTGCTGAATATTTGGACAAGGTAGAGGATCCAAATGATCAAAGAGATCATAAAGGATTATCTGGCCTTGGATTACTCACACCACATCCCTGGTTTAAATATATCAGGGATTGTTTTCTGAATTTAGGTAGGGGAAATGTATTTAGCAATCCAGATGGGATTTGTAAGAAGGATTATAACTGGGTGAAAGATCACTTTTTTAGAAGGAGGCTGTTGGACAGGGAAGAGGGCACTTTATGAAGCCTAGAGTTTGTTTATATGTATTTTAAAAACTGTGCCCTTCACCGAGCCTTACCTTCTGTGTGTCAAAAGCAGGTGTGACCACTTTTTATTATGAATCACATAGCAAGATAAAGGTCCAGTACCTGTGCTCCCTAATTAGGATAATATAAATATAATGAATAGGAGTACTTGTTCCTTTGTGAAAAAAGAAGAAGATAGGTTAGAAATAATGGTTGGAATCTATGGTTCTGGGGGAGATCTTCCTTATTTGAAAGTGTTGCCCTCACACACCCATGTCGGTGTCATGCTTCATCATTCGGCTTTTTGCTCCTTGTAGGGCCAGCGCTCAAATGCCCCACGGGTCCCGCGAGAGGGCTCTTTAACAGAGATCTTTCTGTATCAGCTGTGAGGGTGTATGCGGATGTGTGGAGCTAAATATTTCAGGCGGAAAGAGTGATCTAAAATTACCTGAGAGAAGTCAAACTGAATTTTACTCAAAGTTCCTTTGGTAAGGTAAAAACCAAGCATTGGCATAGCCAATAGGTCTCGTCTTTTGGGACCTTATAAGTGTTTAGCCATGCAACAGTTGCATAACTAAATACTTATAAGGTCCCAAAAGCGAGACCTATTGGCTATGCCAAGCGGCCGTGCAGCCACGAAAGTGAAAGCGATCGCGATCGCGATCAAACATCAAAGAGGCCCTGCGGCCGCGAAAGTGAAAGTCATCTCGGTAAAGTGCGGCGCGCGCGCCCGCGCACATGCTCTGTAGCTCTAGGCTGGCCTGGTAGCACTTTTTGGAGCCCTCTCAATAAGTCTCGCCAGACCAGCGCATGCGCTGGGTCAGGCGAGACCTAATAAGTCAGGGTAGTGTGCGCAGAGTTAAGAAGGGCCACAGACTAGTGTGTGTAATGCAATGAACTGTCAAAGTTTCATAAATCAGGTTGACATGTTTCACGCCCTATATGTCTATTGTGGATCCTCGGCATTTCTTTAGGACCAAGAAATGAGTGCCCTACCCTCGTTCAGGGTGGGTGTTTAGAGTATGGTTTTATGTAATCCCTGGTTATGATGCATTAGATCAGTAGTATCTATAATATGCTCACCACAAAAGGTATCCATAAACCAACCCCTAATAATTGGCCATAGTGTGCCTTAGGTCAAGGCAGAGGACAGCGAGATTATTGCAGTTCAGTCTCGTGTGCGGTGTGTCGCTCGTGACCTGCCCCTTAACCTGCCTTCCTGTAGATAGGACGGGATTTGTAAGAAGGATTATAATTGGGTGAAAGACCACTTTTTTAGAAGGAGCCTTTTGGACAGAGAAGAGGGCACTTTTATGAAGCCTAGCGTTTGTCAATATGTTATTTTAAAAACTGTGCCCTCCACCGAACCTTACCCTCTGTGCGTCAAAAGCAGGTGTGACCGCTTTTATTAAACAGGTTTCTGTTAACTGTTAGCCTACCCTCGTGGGGGAAATGGGGGCCTAAATCTCACATCCTGCGTCTGCGACATTAGGTCTCCACAGGAGACATTACATTTTACAATGTTTTGTAGCTTTTATACAGTGCCAAAGAAGCTATATATCCTACCCATATTGAAAAGGGCTAATTTTATTCAGGTTCTACCTGCCTTTATATATCTGCAAATGCTTTCGGGAGATATTATTCTTAATGTTCTTATCTTTTTTTAAAGTTGCTGTCAGGTTGAGAAACAGTTCCTTTGGCGCGTAGGACAGTTGTTATTCTTATAAGATTTCTTTTTATAGGATTTTTTAACTGTGCATTTATTTATATGATCCTTGGCTCTTTCAATGTATTTCTAAATACTGTATGTTCTTTAAAAAAAAATAATTGATAGTTCTGAGGATGGTTTTATATTTGATGTGTATATCACGGTTTGTTCTACATTTATGGTTTTTATTTTAAAAACCGAATAGAGTTTACATTGATAGATTAATTGCAGCAGCAAGCTCTATTCCTGGGCCAGGTAGACATACAGCCCTGAGCCTGCTGACCCGGTAGCAAGCTTCCCCATAGCCTCTGCTCTCTCAGACAGGAGTTAGGGCCAGGCTCCCCCCTTTAGCCTCACCATGAGCACAGCCCCAGACTGTGGTATGAGGGCATGCAAGGGTCCCTGGGGTGATGGAGATGTCTAGCAGGAGTGCTGGGGGTAACAAAATGGCAACCAGGCGTTCCTGGGAGACCAATAAGGAATGAAAACAGGATGGCCTGAAGTAGGGAGGCCGGGAAAGAGTGAAGAGGCTCAAGCTTCTGAGCAGCCGACCTGGAGAAGGGTGTATTTCCTTCCTTCCTTCCTAACCTCATACCTTGAATGTACTTGTATCTATTGATTACTCCGTCCAGCATTCCTTCCTTCCAACTGCCTTTCTTTTTCATTTATCTCTTTTTCCATTCTCTGTCCTTCCTTTCATCAGTTCATTCATATCTCCAGCAATCCATATACCCATTGACCTTTCCTTCCTTTTTCTTTAAATCCATCTATCATTTTCTTCATGCATGCATCAATATGCTTGGAGTGTGCATAATTCACGTAGTTTGCTTTTGTGTAATGATGCAAAATTCCCACAAAATTACGTGAAATTACACAAAGTGCAAATCCGTCATTTTGTGCAATATTTTGGAATGAAATGCATCTTTGCATTCATTTTTGGTGTGAGAATACCAGCGACGGCCAGTATATGGCGTGTTACCGGGGCGGTGACGTGGGGCAGAGGAGGGGCAGGGTGGGGGGTTGCAAAATGCGGCATACGGCCGATTGCAGGCAAGTTACGAAAAAAATAAAGAAAACAAATTTTGTTGCGCGCGCTGCATCACATTTGGCGATGCTGCGCGCGCAACGAAATTCGTTTTCTTTATTTTTTTCGTAACTTACCTGCAATCGGCCGTATGCCGCATTTTGCAACCCCCCACTCTGCCCCTCCCCTGCCCCACGTCACCGCCCCGGTAACACGCCCTATACGGGCCGTCGCTGGAGAATACATTTAAAATCAGTATTACAAACAACAGCCACTTGTCAAGGCCGGACTGGCCATATCAGTCATCAGGTATTTCCCTGTGCGGCTAGAAAGGTGGGGGGGTGGTTTTGTTAGTGGGGGCCTGTTTTGTAGAAGTGCTGCAGTTTTAAAAGCACTGCAAAGTTCATTGTATATTCAGCAGTTTTCAGGCAACAATAAAAGTGTCAAGTTCATAAGTAGGGCTCCCGGTTTGATGGAATTATTTTTTTTAACATTTCCATCTGTATTTATCCATATTTATTTTGGGGCCATTTTATCTGTATTTATCCATATTTATTTAGTGTTTTGTAGATAAATGAAGTTGTAAAACTGTACATTTCCATATTTATTTAACTGATAGACCCGCAGTCATACTTTGATGTGTCATGCTTTAGCTATTTAAGCTGCCAAATATTACAAAACAATACACCCACTGGTAAATATTAGCATTATACTACAAATGTATGCTGACATATACCATCATTTAAAGAAATGTAATCCTGCTTTTTAAATTCCCATGCTGTCCATCTGCTCAGCTATTGGGCTATAATTCATGAAAGACAGCACAGACAGTCACTTACAAGAAGCTCAGTTTACTGTATTTATCCACTTTTAAAAATAAATGCAGACAGAAAACATTTTGCTTTCTGCATGTATTTATCTGTAAAAATCCGTAAAAACGGAAAACCAGGAGCCTTATCCATAAATTACAATCGTAATCTAGCACGGTGAGCTATGAACTGCCATCAAAAAGCTGCATGCAAGCTGCATGGGACAGGTTAGAAAGTTGTGCTGTTTACTAGTCATTCATTATCCTGATGTTGCTAAAAAAAGGTTTGTGTAGTATGAAATATTTCTTATTATTAAAGTCAACCCTAACCACTGTGTTATGTTCTGAATCCTGAGTTTGTGGCTCTCCAGACCAAACACTCTTAAGAACTGCCTACCAGTATGGATGGCATTTGAATCCTGCACCTTTAGTCCCCTTTGCCTTATGTAACATTCTTTATACACTGATTGACACATGTATGATTCATTGTCTCTGTATGTGTGTGTGGTGTAAAGTGTTCTGACACCCTACACTGGTATGAGAGGTGCTATAAAACAAATAAAATACATGTGAGAGAGGGGCTATGGAGACATGAGAGACACTGTTGGAGGGTGATTGGGAGGGAATCATTGAAGAGCCCCAATAAAGATTGTCATATCCTGGTGCACAGTAAGTTCATCATTTACTATGTTTAAAAGCTAAGACAATTGAATATATACTGACAAATGTATTGTAGAATGCACAATTTTTTCCCAAATCTCCTCAGGGGAAACACCACCCAAAGCTCCACTTTGTAGTGCTCAAGCTTGCTCGCAGCACTTGCCATGCACCATACGGGGGCTGGTCTGACAAAATTTGTCAGGGCTGCTTTGGATTCCCAGTCCATCCTTGCTGCTCATGTTTTGTTATCCTCATGCATACACCTCAAACCTTTACCACTAATGGCCCTTTTTTATGTGAAATACGCTGCCACAATTTATATTTTGAACAGGCCTAGTATTCATTCTTTTCTGCATCCATCCACACTTCTTTCCATCTTTATCTCCAACTATCCATCATTAATCCACCCTTCACTCATCCATCCATCCATTGCTGCATCCATCCATCACCCTCTCTGTCCATCTCATTTATCTATCCTTCCATTAATAGATCCTTCTCTCAGCCCTCTCTCCCTTTCATTCAAGCTCTCTTTTCTACATTTGTTTCCTCACCCAACTGCTCCATCACGCTGTCCTCTTTGTATGATGTCTATGAGATTCTGTTTGAAGTCCTGCATAATCCAATCAAAGTCAAAGGAGCAAAAAATAAGCATTTGATATGTTATGTTAAACAGACCTGCCAACTGTAGCCCACCACAACCCACCACCCCCAGGCCCTAAGATGCCAAAGCGGGCTTGGTTCATTAACCAAAGCCAATAAAGGCACAAAACCAATTGTGGATGTAAAATAGGTAGCAACCATTCTTTGTCTTGAGAGTTAATTTTTCAAGACTCTTCCAGAAAATTGATATAACCCAATTTAGTCACTCTACCAAGTGCTGTCTACACTAGTCCCGAGGTTCAGGTTTTTGCGAAGGAACTACCACCCCAGTGTTACTCATTTGGTAGTACAACAATAACTGGACAATAGGCCCAGAAAGCAATGTCAACGTGATGTATTATTTAATTGTTATTCTCACAACATTATGACAACAAAATTGGAAACAATCAACACCTAAAGGACACAGATTCTGCCTTTGCCGCAATTAGTGTATTTATAAACAGAGCCTTTCTTATCTTGATGACCATCTAGGAGATTGAATCCAGGGTTCAAAATTCGTGGCCATTGGAAAATAGCTTTTATTTAAGGCTATCAGTCAGTCAGCGATGCCCTGATGAGAACCATGGACTAATTCCCTTTGGGTCGAAACGTCCACATACTCACAGGGTTATCCAGTCTAAAATGCCTAAAAACTGATAAGGTCTAGTGGAAGTTGGAGTCATTGCGGATACCTCGTGTTAATCGGATGCATATATTTATATATGTAAACATTTGTTAGCACTGAGCACTTTCTGCACCTTGCTCCGTCTTCACTGATTTTCCAACTTTGTTGTCATAATTTGTGAGAGTAACGTGAATAATACATCATGTTGACATTGCTTTCTGGGTCTATAGTGCATTTATTGTTATAGTACCACTCCTATAGTGAATTATGTACCACTAGGGTGGTAGTTCCTTTGCAAAACGTGACCCTCAGCCCAGTGTGTGTGTTCTATAAGTTGAAATGGGTTCCGGTCTGGGTCAGGCCTTATGTTTGTTGCCTACTTACAAAAAACATCAGCTAACAAACCATAGAGGTCAGGAGTGCCGGTGAGGTGACTGGCCATCGTGATGACATTTCTGCATACTGTTCATGGCTGCACATGTTCCAAAAAGTGCCCTCCCCCATGTGTGGTGCATGGTCCTAAACTTTAAGTGCCAGATGCCTACAGGTTCTGGTGACTACCCTAGAGCACATCTCAAGACAATTGACTGCTTGAAGCCTGCCTTGATAATTGAAAATACATCAGATGGTTCCCTTAAATTATGATATAATCATTATAAGTCCCCTTCTGATGGAGACATCCATTGATGACATGGAATTTCTGCTAGACATTTGGGAGTACCTAGGGGCAGATTTCCAAACAAAATTGTGCAAAGCAGCACAGCAAACAAAGTTGCTGCACTGCATTGCGCTTGGTGGGGGGAGAGAAAAGCAGATCCATATTTACCTGTTTTGGTCTACGGCTGTTGTCTTTCCCTGCACTGCTCTTTTTACATCTACCTAGTGCTAAAAACACATACACCTTGGCACCATCGTGAAGATGTGTGTGTTTACTGGTTAGCATAGCATTTGTACCAGAAAAATCCCCCTTTAGTACAAAATCATATAATTAGATCATTTTTGTTAACATTTCCCACATTGGAAGCTTGCAGTTCGGTGCAGCACACATGCAATGAGGGAAAAGTTAGAAGGAATTAAAACATTTCTCTAACTTTGCACCCGCCTTAAGGATCATTATTTCTTTTACTTAAAACCATGTCTAACAATATTTGTAGATCACGTTTTGCATTAAAATCCGTGGGCGGTAGTGTTTGAATGCCCAAGTACCACCAATGGAACACCCCATTGAAGCAAAGTAGTGCAAAAACTGCAAAGCTCTACTTGCGTTACTTTAAGCCATTAGAGATAATGGGGTAACTCAGTAACCCTCAGAACCTGAGTAGATATGCTAAAGAAAAACAATGGTTCTGTCGGTAAAAACAACTGATTGGCGTAAGGTACTTAATACATTCAAGGAATTATGCTTTAATCATATGGCAAAGCAACACACCCAGAGACAAAAACCTTATGCCAAAAATAAATTTCTTTACTTATGCTTTTACATATGCAAATTAATAGACAGCTGTTTAAAACATGAAGCATAAACAACGATTAAACAAGTGATTAGTGGTACAGTTGGTGACTGGTCGTGATCAGTGACAAAGTGCTGTACAAGGGTGACATGAATAACAATATATATACAATAAGAATAATATTTAGCACGTATGTCCACAGTAAATTGCATAGACCCCAACAGGATATATTATTTTCATGTTCTGGTTGAGGAATTGCGTGGACTGATAATGACAGTAACGTCGACGTTTCGATTATGACAGTAACGTCAACGTTTCGACCCTAACAGTTGTGCAGATTTGTAAGCATCTGAAACGGGTCTTCACCAGGACGGGGGAAGGGAGATGACAGCCTAATAGCTTGAAGTATGTGGCGCATCAAAATTATGCATTCATATTCCTGGAGGTGACAGCCGACACCTTAAACTCACATCCATGGATTGTGGTCTGTTTGAACATAGAGATCTATCTTCACCAGCCGGTGGAATAAATTACAGTAGGGCCGCCATTGCGATCACCAAAGTTATTCAGAGTAAGAAGGAGACGTCCTCGTCCGTCCGATTCCGCTGCTAAGTGAGCAACTTTTCAGCATAAAAAGGTGTAAAGGTCAACAGATTGTCCAGGCTCGACTATGTGCTCAGTCAATCCTTGTTATAATTTGGTTCTATTTGTTATGGAGACCTTGGTAGAAATAGTGTGGTGATGATGCATGCGGGAGGAGGAAATTCAGTTTTGTGACTGATCCTGGGGCCTCAGATCCTGGGTCCTTATCCTGTCCTTAGCACTTCACTAATACTTGTGTAATTCTGAACTATTACTTTCCTCTTCTTGTGCTTAAAACTGTAAATACATTTCACATAACTAACAGCTGCACAGTGCGTTGTCCAGTGCTGACCTATTTCAGGTATAGTTTTTGGCACGGGCGAGCAGGGTGCAGGGCCAGGGTGCCAATCGTCTGAGAGGGGCCTGGAGCTGTTTGCATTAAGGTTATACAAACAGCAGCATCCTTCTCATCTTGCTCCAGCAGTGTCAGTGTCTCTGCCTGATCATTTCTCTGTCAGATTTGCCAGTTTAAAGTGCTTTATGATTATCATACCGTAGGCGATGTTTTTTACACCCTATAAGCCCCCATCCTTGCCCTCCCTTCACCTTCTCACCCCCCCACCCCGAACCACACCAACAGCACCCACATCAGCGTGAGGCAGATAAGTTATGGGCGATTAGGTGACCTGGGGGAGGTCCAGAAAGGTTTGTGTTAAGGGACCATTCACTGCTCAGCCAAGGACTGACCAGTAAGCCCATGAGGAGCCCACTGTATTCACTAGCATTGGTAAGGGCCCAAATTTCTCTGCACCCAGGGCACTATCTTAGGAAGGGTCGGCTCAGACCTAATTACATACCCTTATCTACCCTCCCTCCCCATCTCATCCTGGTTCTGTAGTGTAGTTACACTCACCACAGTGTTCTACGTTCAGCACTTCTTCTGGCTAAGAAATACAAACTTTAAAGTGCTAGCTGTTACTCGGAACAAATTCTGCACTTTTTTAATGCTTGAAAGGTGCAGGCAGCCAACCCCAGTGAAAGAAGGACTTGATTGCTGGCAGTGGTGGCTGGCATGGATCTGGAGTGGCGAGGTGGGGGGCGAGAGGATAAGAGAGTGTAAAAAAAGAAAAATACACTTTCTTCCTCGCCACTCTGTCCCACGTTGTCTCTCCTCCGTCGGCCGAATAGGAAGCAGCCAGGCTCCCCTCAGCCAATCACAACTCTTCAATACAGCGTTGTGATTGGTCTGAGCGCCGTAATTCGGTGCTCAAATGGGGACAGGGGGCCTAGGCATGTTCTCTACCCAGGCTGTAATGTAGCCTAGGGGGAGAACTGTTTGGCCGGCCCAAGAATGTCGGCCAAAGGGTAATGCATACTTCAGTGTGCTCACCACTCCTGCCCTGCTCTGTGAGGAGAGTAGCCCCACCCCGCCCCCATGCTGCCACAACAGGAACAAATAAAATGAGAATAAATCATGTTATTATCATTTTATTTTTTCTTTCCTTCACTGCTGCAACGTAGTGGGGCAACACTCCTCCGCCTTAGCGGAGGAGCCGGCACTGATTGCTGGGCCAGGGGAGGCTGAGTGAAGTGCAGGGGTGTGAGGACGCAGTAAATTACAGAAGATGACAGGGATGCCCCTTTTGAAATGATTTGTGGAGAAACGTTTGAGAAATCAAGGACCAGCTAAACGGTGTTTATTTAAAAAAAAAGAATGAACTGGACTGGTATTATTCGTATTGGCTGTGTGGTTAAAAGGTCCAGTGGGTAATTTCAGAAAAAGATTTTCTTTTAGCAAAACTAGATTGGTGCTATTGCACCACTTTTTGCCCAGTGCTTATAGATCCGAAAGCCATCCGATCAGTGACAGATAACGTACGAGATTTAACCCCTCAGGATTAGAGTATAGTTTCTATACATGCGCATTGGATGCCTTTCCAGAGGAGGCAGACTCCCTCATTGTGCTTTGATCCTGTTGAGACCTTAAAGCTCAAAGGCAAATATAGAATGAAAACACTCAAGAATTATAATTCTAGTCATGGTGATTAGTTTCTGACCTTGGTTATTTGATTAGTTTTATGCACTGGGACACCTTGACCCATCAAGGGGTCTGCATATGAAATACATATAAAAGAATATATCATATCACATGACACTACAGAGGTCTTCAACCTTTTCTGTAGTGAGAGCTACGACTGATCAGTGGAAATTGCCCAGCTTCATTGACTTTAAGCCTAATTTCTTTGGAGCCCATACTGTGGGTTAAACAAAATACTTCAGGCCCGATTCACAAAAGTAAACTTAAACGTTTGGTCTAAACTTAGACGAAGCCTCTAAACTTAGAACAAACCTCTATGTTTACGACTTTGGGAATTCACAAAGGGCATTTACAGTACTATCTTTATGTCCACATTCGGGTGAAGATCCGGCCCAAGTGTGGACACAGATCCTACAGGTAAATGCCTTTTGTGAATTCTCAAAGTTGTTAACTTAGGCGCAGGGCTTTAAGTAGGCCGGGTCTCACCGGTGCTGAGCACCAGGAGTTTTGGAAAAGGGGCCTCAAAACAGGTCTCTATTGGGCTCTGTTTTGTGCCCTGGCAGAGGCGGTCCGTTTTTTTCCAGACTGCAGTGATAGCAGGCACATCGATGTGTGCGTGCTCACAAGTTACGGCATGACGTCATGCGTTGTAGGGAAAGTGATCCTTTAAAGAGAGTCATTTTCTCTCTGGATTTCCATTCTCTTTTTGAAACTCAGGAGCAGCAACATTGTTGTGGTGTCACCAGGGCTTTCAGTGGAAGCTTTTTCAATAATATACAAGCCATAGTTGCTGCTTATTTATCCTATGCAACTAACAACCATTGGCAAAGCTAATAGTCCTGACTTGTTTTAGGTGTGATGTTACTTGTTGTACCATATATCTGGATGCACTAACAGAAACAGCAAAATACAAGTCGGGTGGCACACTATGCTAAGCACAGATTTTTAGCTTATGTGTATTTAAGCCAAGCCCTTAATTACATTGGCTACGCCCATTTGAGAGACCCCCCAGTCTTTTCATCCCACTTTAAGCCCTGCTTAGACTTTTGGTCTAAGTTTAGACCAAACGTCTAACTTTACCTTTGTGAATCAGGCCGTTAGATTTCCCTAGACTAGATCAACATCACGTTATATTATAGTTCTCTGGTTTATGATAGAATATTATGCATTGGCAGCTTTAACTCTGTTTTTAAAGAGACCCTTTCCCAGTGTAGCTAAAAAAGCAGGGATCATCTCTTCCTGTCAAACGCTGCTCCTCTGCATCTCACTAAATGGTGAAAAGCTGCGCCTCTAAACACACCTAGAAACATATTTCAAATCTCGACTGACATGCAACGTGTGCCTTGTACAACGCCCGTGGCTACTGTGGCGTCCTTGGCCAAGTGCCTTCCACTCAGAGCGCGCGCGCAGGACCACAGGGATTTCCCATCCAGTGCCACCTCCGCTAATGATGACAGAGACAGAGACATAATGTCTACCCAGAGGCCTGATTAAGTAGGAAGGAAATCTCGCAGAGCCTGCTGAGCGGCAGCAGGCCCGAGGGCTCTTTGTAGTTGTGATGGGACAGCGCGCGCTTGTTTTAATTTCTTAATTTGTTGAGCGCCGCATGCAGAGCAACACGTTTTAAGAGCCAGGGGACAATATGCATGGTTACAGGGAGTGCTGTGTTTCTACAGTCAAACCACGGAGAAAAACATTCTCTCATCAATCTTACTGTACATCACGACGATAAACAAGGATTGGTAAAGCCAAGAGGACTAGCCCTTGTATAAGAGAACATGCTTCTTTGTTGAATGGAGAGTTTGCGTGTGTGTAGTTCTGCGAATAGGTGACTGGGTGCATGCAATAATTTGCCATTGACTGGATAAGTGAGTGAATGGTCAGGTGAGTGATTGAGTGCATGATGGGCAATGGCACAGGTGGATGAATGGTATTTGTTTAAAATATTTAAATAGCCTGGACTGTGGCCAACCGCTAATAAAGTAAGATGCAAGGAGCTTCTGGTCTTTAACACTCCACATTTTGTTACCCAAACACCCATTTGCCGTTTTACCTGCATGTAATCAGTAGTCCATACAAATGGATGCAAGCAATATTCCAAGAATTGGCACCATGATGGTAGGGCCAGCATTATGCCACAAATGCGTACTGTCATGTCATGCATGCTAGGCCAGCATTATGCCAGGGTGGGCATCATCATGCAAGTATGCCCACCTATGGCAATAATTGCTTTCATTGTGCCAGGGCGAGCATGGCATGTGCCAGAAATGTTCAGTCACACCATGGTTATCCACATTGTGCTAAGAATTACCACCATTATGCCAGGCCAGCATTATACCAGAATTGGCACCGTCATGTATGCCCACACTATACTAAGATATACCAACATTGTGCCACACCCAGCATCATGTCAGAAGTGGGTGCTATCGTGCCATGGATGCCCACAACATCCCAGGAATTACAACTATTATGCCAGTGCCATCATTTTGTTATGGGTGGGGACCTTCATGACTTGGAAGCTCACATTTTGCCAAGAATTAGAATATTATGCCAAGATTTATCACCATACTGATGGGGTCAGAATTGTGCTAGAAGTGGGTATCATCGTGGGTGGTGACAAAACTCAAGTAATTCCAGCATATGCCTAGGCAAGCATTACTCGAGCAGTAGGCACCACCATGCCACTAATACACACATTACGCCAAAAAATACCCCCATTGTAACAAGAATTATCACTGCTATACCAGAGGTGTCCCTAATCATGTCAAAGAAGCATCCAGTATGTTGTGAGAGTAGGGAGAGTATGGAGAGGATGGTGGGGAGTGAAATTGAGGCATCATCAGATAAGGTGAGATATTGGTATTAGATCAACTGACACATTGACACACACACAAACAAACACACAAATATGCCAAAAAATAAAATGCAAACTCCGACACTCCTTGGAGATAAGGGCTGCAAAAGCTGTGAGACTGTATGGTTTTGCAGATGCTAATGCAAAGTCACAGTCAAGTCATGGGCAGCCCTATAGGTCTCATGGTCAGGGCTCTGTGACAGTGTCTATGGCATAACCACTTTTTCCTCGCACCACAAAAGCTTCATGGAGGGTCAGAGTGCAGCAGTGGCATAGTGGTATCTCTGAAAAAGACTTGTGGTGCTTAGAGTTGCATATTATTTGCATAGAGGTGGTAGGCAATCCTGGCTTGCTTCAGGATCATTGCAAGAGGTCTATGTATACGCTGAATAGAGCAGGAGATAGGATTGACTCTTGAGGCACTCCCTGTGTGATTGATGTTGCTTTAGAAGTCTAGTTATTTAGTTTGGTTAGCTGAGTGAGTTGTTTCAGGAAGGACGCAAACCACTGATGGACAGTTCCCTTGATGCCGGTACACTGCAAAAGGGTGTTTAGAAGAATGTTGTGGTTGACAGTATCAAAGGCAGCCGAAATATCGAGGAGGATTAGGAAGCAGGCCTGCCATCATCCATATATCTGTGTACGTCAGCCATGATGCTCAGCATTGCAGTCTCTGCTTTGCAGCCTTTCCTGAACCGCGATTGGAAGGTGTCATGTAAGTTGTATTTTTCAATATGGTTGTTTAGTTGTGCAAGCACCCATTTTTCAATCATTTTGGCGAGGAGCAAGAGGTTAGTGATAGGTCTGAAATTGCTAAGGTTGTTCTGGTCGGTGACTAGCTTTTTGAGGAGGAGGTCACATGGCTGAGAGTTTGAGGGAGGCCAGAGTGGAGCCGCTAGATAGGTAGGAGCTATAGATTTTGGTCCATACAGGGGAGATGGTTTTGCTGAGATTGTTTACAAGTGCCACTGGGAGGGGGTCAGAGATGTGCGATGTCGGCTTCATGCTGGCGAGTAATTTGAGGACTTCTTCTTCTGGAATCTTGTTGAATTCCATTCAGTTGTAGGGGGATTAGGTTGGTGAACTCTGTTGCAGAAGGGGAGCAGTCAACATTCGGAGGAAGGGTTTTGGGAGGACTCTTTTCACATAGAGGAGCATCATTGGTGCAGGGTGGGGAGGTGGGTGGTTTGAGAGAGACTTTGATGTTGGTTATTTTTTCAGAGAACAAGGTCACAAATTCTTCACAGCGCTTAGTAGAGTCATTAATTGAGTCTTGGGAGACAGCAGGAGGTTTGCTGCTTGATAATGTTGAAGAGGTCTTTGGGTCTGTTCCTAGACCAGTCAAGTTGGTCACGGAAGATGAAACTTTTTCTCTGAAGATGTGTTTTTTGTATTTTAGTCGTTCAGCCCGGAGGGTTGTGACATTAGTTAAAGAGGGCTACTGCCTCCAATTTCTTTCAGCCTGTCTGAGTTGTCTCCTCTCATTGTTGAAGTCTATATTGAACCAGGATTTGGAGGGGCTCCTTTTTGATTTCTTGAGTTCCAGAGGGGCAATTGAGTTTATTAATTTGGCTAACTATGTGTCTTAGTGGTCGGTAAGGTCTTCTGCGGAGATGTCGGGTGGCGGAAGGATTTAGGAGCTAATTAATGTTTCTGACTCACACTGAGGGATACGATGTATGTTCCTCACACAGTGCTTGGGACGGCTTGCTTGTGGGTGTGCGTTTGTTTGGATGGTGTTGAGCTTGAAGTGGATTAGATGGTGATCATTTTATACACAGATCTAGCTTTTATAATCTTGTGCATGTTGGAGTGTATTTTTACTCAGCCTCTTAATTCCTATGAGGGTATCTTTTCCTAAAATGTTAAACAACTACCACCTAGCAGTATTTGTTGTACATTTATAACTACAAACAGAAAATATAAAGTTCAATATTTAATCATGCTTTATCTGATAATATGGGTTTATAAAATAACATAACGATCCCACACATTTTTCTCCCTCGAAAGTGTATATTTCTGATATAGCGACTTCCCTTCCTTGGAAGTTACTTATTCCGAGTACTGATGCTGTTAAAGCTTCTAATCTAGGTTCATCCTCTCCTTCGGGGATAATCATTCTGGGTCCTGGTACTGTTATTTCTTCTGGTCTAAGGGTAATCTGCCTTTTTATTTTACTAACTGAATATATTTCTGAGCTCACATGTGGTATCAAACTTTGACATTACTTGCTTTACCTAGCCAATTACCCCAATTTATTTCCTAACTACCTTGCATGACAGAAATACTGGAAAACTGGTCCTATGATATACCTTTTTAGTTTCTGGGCATTGGATCGTTAAAGGCTAAGACACCTCCAGACAACATTCATTCTTTTAGTCGTTCCCTCCTATCTGTTGGCGTGGTGGTCAGGGCCTGGCATGGAAAGTGGTTATGCCTTCCCCTAATTTCTTAAATCGAGGTTCCTGGGATTTGCCCTTGTTATGAAGCAGACCGGAGCTTTTCAGAAGCATGCTATCTGTCTCTGAGTTCTCACAAATTCAGTCATGAACTTCATACTGTAGAAACGCACCCATAGAGAAGGCCCATATGTGAATCCCTCCTCAGTGAGAAACCAAGTGGTATCCAGGACAACTAAAGGTATAAAGTCTTTCTATCCCTTTCGAGTCAATAACCCTTATAAACTTAGATTGAAGGACCATCTTGCCAACTGTCTTAATATTTGTTTTTGCTATGTCCATGGTCAACTGCTTTTGTTTATCATGTGATGTAAATCATTTTCGGTATGGCTATATATGGAGCTGTATCTACCATTGGATGGTCACTATGACTGAGAATCTAGTGGCCAGAGCAGGATGTGATAATCAAAGGAAGTGAATGGTAGAAGCAAAGGAAGATCCTTGTTCCGTTTTCAAAAATGATTGAATGCCGTGTCATATTTCGACTACCTCTGGGTCCATTTACATATTTTTAGCGATTTCATAGGGAAATGGTACAGTGAAATACGTCGTCAGTCCACATTTTTTTCCGAACAATCATTGGTGCAGAAGCCCATCTCCCCAAACATATACTACAATAAAACATTGGAATATTTCATGAGTAACAACTGACAGCTGCTCTCAAACCCTATGTTTTTCAGACGGTTACTGCAAAAATTGTTCTCTAAAATTAACCACTTGGCCTTTTTTTCTAAAATGTTATTGGGATGGAACCCATTCAAGAGGGGATATATAACTTTGCTCTCTCAGTAGAATTCAGAGAAAAGTTCACCACCCAACAATGATATATTTTACATTTTTTAAATGCTATGTTGGTTGTCACTTCCTTTGCTTTCTGTGCCTGGCTAGAGACAGCTGTTTTGCAAAAGCTAATGCTATCCAAATCAAAAGAGGACAAAATGTCAGTCCCCTCAAGTTTTGACTGTAAAAGTTGTTCACTTAAGGATCAGCCCACATTCATTCGTTATTGAGTCATCAGCTGATTGTAACTCTCAGTCATAACATATGAAGTGTATTCCTCTTTATTGACATACACCCATTTCATTGGTAGAGCATTTGCATGAGTCTGCATGAGGACAAGCAAGATGAAAATCTCATCAGTCAAAGACATCCAGCACTTAAATGGCATTCTCTTGACAGTTCAGTCTTGGCTGACCAAAAACCATCTGAAGCTCAACCCAAACAAAAACGAACTACTTTGCATCCAACCCAAAGAAAAACCCTTTGCTGTAGATATCTGGCTCGTCAACCTTACTCCTTTAAACTGCAAACTATCCTTCTCCAATGCAGTTAAATCACTAGGGATTACTTTGGACAGTCACTTGAGCATGTTAATGCCTCTGTCAAAAGTGCCTTCTACTTGCTGAAACACCTCAAAAAGTCAAACACTTCATCACCTCCGAAGACCTAAAGACTTTGGTGCACTCCGTAGCCCTACCGAAACCAGACTATGGGAATGCAACAATTATGGGTGTCTCAAAAACGCACTTAACCCCCCTAAAAGCAGCATTCAATTCAACGGCTAGATTACTAACAGTGGAGAGTCGCTTCGACCACATCACTCCCACTCTCAAGAAACTCAACTAGCTACCAATCAAAGCTATACCTATACTCAAAAGAGCTTGCATTGCCCACAAAGCCATATACAAGGATAAACCAGTCTATGTCACAAATAAGCTAGCAAAAGCCAGTCAAAAGAGACCTCTCCGAAGTTCTAACAGCCTACTGTTAAAAGAAAAATCTCGCACCAGCTCCTTCTCCGGGAACGCTCCCAGAATCTGGAATTCACTGCCTCAAGACATACGGAACAATTAATCATTCCCACACTTCAAGAAGAAACTGAAATTTCTTCTCTAAAAAAAAAATCTTAAACCTCTGCTTTAAACCACGCAGCTGGTCTGTTTGTGTTCATCCCACACCCCATAAATAATTCTGAGCAGCACTGGCTGGGGAAAAGCTGTGCCTCTATTCTCCCATCTCTGCACATCACTCTAATTTAGCTGCCTCCGAGGGTGTGTCATCCACCTATTTCACGATATGTCAAAAATGCCTTTTCTCTATTATTTTTAGTATTTTTATATTCACCACTTGTAGCTCGGGGCACTCGCTGTTGTGCTAACTCTGTTAAACAATATATATGTTTTATACTGCATCCACCCCAATTGCTGCCCTATAAGTGTGTGTGGGTATTTTATATGTGTGAATGCGTATATATATGCAAACATATATATGTGTGTGTGTATGTCTATATAGATATATATTTCTGTGGTGTGTGTATGTGTAGATATATATACACTGCAAGTACCTCAATTTTAGTCCATCTATACGACTGTTCACTGTAAATTTCTCTTTATATTGAACTGTGCTATATTACTGAGCAAAATATGTGTCTTCTACTGCATCTACCCCAAAGGCCGCCTTCTATGTGTATATGTATATGTATGTAGTGAAATAAAGAGGCATGAGGTGGATAGAAGACACCGCAGCCTTGGTATTCGACACCTGACATTTAATTTCACCGGCTGTGGTTCTGAGCAGAGCTGTGAGCACTGGCACTCATGCTTTTACAAATTAAGCACTAAAAATATGTGTGTCAAATGAATGATCACAACATGCAATGTATTCTTATATGACCCGACTCTGTCCTTTCCTAATAATAGTAGGGAGAAGCAATCTCATGAGCACTATCGCTATCCCATACATTGTCCGATACATTTTGTTTACAACCATTAGAGTTATACCTCAAGGGTTATATATATACACATAGAAGGTGGCCTTTGGGGTAGATGCAGTAGAAGCCACATATATCACAATGTCCAATGAGCTGCTCTGGTTACTTGCAGAGCGATGTGCTGAACGGAGAAGATTAGTTCTTCCCCCAGCCTCTCTTTAGTGCGAGATGGTGCCTCCTCCACGGCAGGGACCAGCCGTACATATCCATAGATCAACAAAAGTGCCTGTGAGCGTTAAGAAGGCACTCTATGTCACCCTGCACCTCCGGAATGAATTACAGCAGGTCAGGAACTTTCCGTGGAGGAGGCACCTTCTCGCATTAAAGAGAGGCTGGGGGAATAACTAATCTTCTCCATTCAGCACATAGCTCTGCAAGTAACCACAGCAGCTCGTCGGACGATTCTATATCCACTCAGGAATATAGTGCTGGTAACAATGGAACCTTGACTGAACTTACTCAAAGTCATTACTAATTGTACTCACAATGACGGGACTACATGCCCCAAGATACATTGCAGCAACATGTGATGGGAGGAGTTGCAGCAGGGACATGTGGGCAATCTAAACCAGAAAAATCTGCTGTGTGCATCAGTGAGGTTTTTAAGCTGCCCATGAAGAAGGGGCCTCTGTGCCTCAAAACGCGTAGGCAAAAGAAATAAAGAATTGGAAAGTTCCTGACCTGCTGTAATTCATGCCGGAGGCGCAGGGTGATGTCGAGTGCCTTCTTAATGCTTACGGGCACTTTTGTTGATCTATATACATATAAATATATATATATCTATATATATATATTACCTACTGGCGGTCGCCAGTAGGTAGTTATAGTTAGGACCACGTTTCCATAGGAAATCCGCAACATTCTATTTTGAATAACTTTGGCGCCGGTTGACGAATCCTCGCAAATTTTTCAAAATAGGTGGGGCGCTACGCTCCGCTCCTACCCTGAAAGTCTCGGGGGGATTCGTCAAGCGGGGGCTGAGATAAAAGGGGGGTCCCAAAACGCGTTTTTCCCATGCATTTTTCCATAGGACCTTTAGACACAGCTACAGCCCGAACGGCTGAACAGAATTACTTGAAATTTGGCAGAGAGGTAGTCCTCAGGTCAAGGAAGTGCCTTTTGTAGGTTTGGTGTAAATCTGTTCAGTAGATTCTGAGAAAATAGCCTTTAAATCAATATATATATCTGAGCCAGCTTACGGTGCGCTTACGGTGCGCTTACCGTACGCGTACGGTGGCGTGCGCGAGCGCGATTCTGATTGGCCCTTAGATCTTAGTAAACATTCGAATCGGTCGAAACCAGGAAGCGGCGGCCGCCATTTTCTCTCTCGCACTCTGACAGGGGGTTGAAAAACCAAGTGCAAAAACATGTAAAGGGGCTGTTTACACAGCTCCCATGCACCTAGCCATGTCGAGGGAGTCCCCAACGATCCCCCAAGTGAAAAAAGGCAATTTTTATTTTTTCGAAAATTTCGCCGATTACGCTTACCGTACGCGTACGGTAAGAAATAATAATTAAAAAAAAAATATCCACATTCTCCCCACCCCGTGTGCAAAAGGTGCCCATGGCTTATTAGAGCTAAACAAAACATATATTTTACCTGTCACAACGATGCTCATCATATGTCCTCCATGTGCGCACGGTGCGCGAAGCGCATCATGCGTTCATGGCCCATCTAGCGTAACGTGGGCACGCGGTGCGCGAAGCACACCGCGTGCTCACTGTGCGCGCACGGTGCGCGAAGCGCACCGTGCGCGCACGGAACGAAATGCGTTAAGTGGGCGCGCACGCCACAAATGGCGTAAAGTAACTTAGCATTTAAAAAAACGTTCAAATTCACTGAAAAAACCATAGGTTTCACACACGTTATAGTTAGGAATTAGCATTTAAAAAACCTTGCAAATTCACTGAAAAAACCATAGGTTTCACACATGTTATAGTTAGCTGGACATTTTACTGATAAAAAACCAATGAAATTCCCCCGTTATAGTTACTGTAGGCAACTATAACTCACGCGACCGTAATCCTCTGCTGATGACATATGTGTCTTTATGAAAAAAAAATATTTGTAATATATGTATAGCTAAAATTTAATGGAAGAAGACATGGGCAAATAAGTGTCTAAATACAGTATTAGCATCAGCAGAGGATTGCGGTCGCGTGAGTTATAGTTGCCTACAGTAACAATAACGGGGGAATTTCATTGGTTTTTTATCAGTAAAATGTCCAGCTAACTATAACATGTGTGAAACCTATGGTTTTTTCAGTGAATATGTATATATTACCTACTGGCGGTCGCCAGTAGGTAGTTATAGTTAGGACCCTGTTTCCATAGGAAAACCGCAACATTCTATTTGGAATAACTTTGGCGCCGGTCGACGAATCCTCGCGAAATTTTCAAAACTAATGGGGCGCTACGCTCCGCTCCTACCCTGAAAGTCTCGGGGGGATTCGTCAAGCAGGGGCTGAGAAAAAAGGGGGGTCCCAAAACGCGTTTTTCCCATGCATTTTTCCATAGGACCTTTAGACACAGCTACAGCCCGAACGGCTGAACAGAGTTACTTGAAATTTGGCAGAGAGGTAGTCTACAGGCCAAGGAAGTGCCTTTTGTAGGTCTGGTGTAAATCTGTTCAGTAGTTCCTGAAAAAATAGCATTTAAATCAATATATATATCTGTGGCAGCTTACGGTGCGCTTACCGTGCGCTTACGGTAAGCTTACCGTACGCGTACGGTGCCGTGCGCGAGCGCGATTCTGATTGGCTGTTACAGCTTAGTAAACATTCGAATCGGTCGAAACCAGGAAGCGGCGGCCGCCATTTTCTCTCTCGCACTCTGAGGGGGGGAGGAAAAACAAAGGTTGAAAACATGTAAAGGGGCATGTTAGACCGCTCCTAACCACCTAGCCTTGATCAAGGTGTCCTAATAGAACCCCCAAGGCAAAAAATTCAATTTTAATTTTTTTAGAAAAAACGCCGATTACGCTTACCGTACGCGTACGGTAAAAATTTAATTTAAAAACAAAACTATCCACACTTTCCCACCCCCGTGTGCAAAAGGTGCACGAAGGGCACATTTTGTGCATGGCATATTAGATACAAGGAACAATTAATCGATTACCTTTCACAACGAAGCGCATAATATGTCCTCCGTGTGCGGACGGTGCGCGAAGCGCATCGTGCGTACATGGCCCATCCAGCGTAACGTGGGCACGCGGTGCGCGTAGCGCACCGCGTGCCCACCGTGCGTGCACGGCACTAACTGCGTAAAGTGGGCGCGCGGTGCACGAAGCGCACCGCGTGCTCACTGTACGCGCACGGTGCGCTTCGCGCACCGTGCGCGCACGGAACGAACTGCGTTAAGTGGGCGCGCACGCCACGAACGGCGTAAAGTAACTTAGCATTTAAAAAACCGTACAAATTCACTGAAAAAACCATAGGTTTCACACACGTTATAGTTAGGAATTAGCATTTAAAAAACCTTGCAAATTCACTGAAAAAACCATAGGTTTTACACATGTTATAGTTAGCTGGACATTTTACTGATAAAAAACCATTGAAATTCCCCCGTTATAGTTAGTGCAGGCAACTATAACTCACGCGACCGCAATCCTCTGCTGATGCTAATACTGTATTTAGACACTTATTTGCCCATGTCTTCTTCCATTAAATTTTAGCTATACATATATTACAAATATTTTTTTTTCATAAAGCCACATATGTCATCAGCAGAGGATTGCGGTCGCGTGAGTTATAGTTGCCTGCACTAACTATAACGGGGGAATTTCAATGGTTTTTTATCAGTAAAATGTCCAGCTAACTATAACATGTGTAAAACCTATGGTTTTTTCAGTGAATTTGCAAGGTTTTTTAAATGCTAATTCCTAACTATAACGTGTGTGAAACCTATGGTTTTTTCAGTGAATATATATATATATATATATATATATATATATATATATATATATATATATATTATCTACTGGAGGTCGCCAGTAGATAGTTATAGTTAGGACCGAGTTTCCATAGGAAATCTCAAAATTCTATTTTGAATAACTTTGGCGCCGATTGACGAATCCTCGCGAAATTTTCAAAACTAATGGGGCGCTCCGCTCCGCTCCTACCCTGAAAGTCTCGGGGTGATTCGTCAAGCGGGGGCCGAGAAAAAGGGGGGGTCTCAAAACGCGTTTTCCCCATGGATTTTTCCATATGACTTTAGTCGCAGCTACAGCCCGAACGGCTGAACAGAATTACGTGAAATTTGGCAGAGAGGTAGCCATAAGGTCCATGAAGTGCCTTTTGCAGGTTTGGTGTAAATCTGCTCAGTATTTCCAGAGAAAATAGCATTTAAATCAATATATATATCTGTACGCGTGCAGCATGCGCGCTGGGTGCACGCACCTTGCCGTGCGCGAGCGCAATTCTGATTGGTTGTTAGATCTTAGTAAACATTTGAATCGGTCGAAACCAGGAAGTGTCGGCTGCGATTTTGTCTCTCGCACTCTGAGGGGGTGAAAAACAAATGTGGAGAACGTGAAAAGGGGGCAGGGTGGACAGTTCCTGACCCCCTAGCCGTGGTCAGGGGGTCCCAGAAGGACCCCCAAGGGCAAAAAAAAAATTTATTTTTTTTTTGAAAAATCGCCGAGTGCGCGCACCACCCAAACGGAACAAATTCTGCGAAGTTCGCGCAGCGTGCGCGCACTCCGCGATTTTTCGAAAAAAAAAAATGTATTTGGCCCTTGGAGGCGAAGCCCTCCGTGCCCACCGCGCGTGCACGGCACGAACTGCGTAAAGTGTGCCACTGTGCGCGCACGGCACGAACTGCGCAAAGTGGGCTCACGGTGCGCGAAGCGCACCGTGCGCGCGCCGTGAAAAAGTTTTGTTTAAAAAAATATATTAATAAATACATAACTTAGTATTTAAACAACTGTACAAATTCACTGAAAAAACCATAGGTTTCACACACATTATAGTTAGGAATTAGCATTTAAAAAACCTTGCAAATTCACTGAAAAAACCATAGGTTTCACACATGTTATAGTTAGCTGGGCATTTCCCTCGTAAAAAACCAATGAAATTCCCCCGTTATAGTTAGTGCAGGCAACCATAACTCAAGCGACCGCAATCCGCTGCTGATGACGTCAGATATTACATCACTGATGACATATGTGTCTTTCTGAAAAAAAAAAAATGAAATATATGTATAGCTAAAGATGAATGGAAGAAGACATGGGTAAATAAGTGTCTAAATACAGTGATGTAATATCTGACGTCATCAGCAGCGGATTGCGGTCGTGTGAGTTATAGTTGCCTGCACTAACTATAACGGGGGAATTTCATTGGTTTTTTACGAGGGAAATGCCCAGCTAACTATAACATGTGTGAAACCTATGGTTTATTAAGTGAATATATATATATATATATATCTACATATATACAGCGTATCTACTGCAAATGTAATCCACCTATACTACTGCTCATCGTAAATATTTTTTTTATAGATTGCCATTATGCCACGTAATCCGTGCACCTGCTGCATTAATATTTATGTAAGCACTGTATACATTTTCTTTTTACCGTATCTACCTCATACCTGTTTTGTGAACTACTTCTGATGCCTTTCATATATCTTCTTTCACCTACTGTCTTTATTTATTTATATTCACCACAATCGTAACCCATGTAATTGCTGCTATGACAACTCTGTAAAGCGATCTGATACCCTCGGGTCAAGTTCTCACTATATAAAACTCAGTAAGTAAATAAATAAAATAATGCTTTCTACCTATGTTAACATGATTCCAGTATCAGTACTATCACAAAATTAACAGAATGTTTTACTCCTAAATTCTTCCAGAGTGGAGAGAAGGTTATTGGAGATGATTGTGTCACTGGAAGTGGACAAACCCTTGAGGTATAACTCTCTCTGATGGTTGGAAACCAAATGTGTGGGAAACTGTATGGGGTAGCGATAGTGGTTATGAGATTGTTTCTCCCTACTAATATTAAGAAAGGACAGAGTGGGGTCGTATACGACTAAATTACATGTTGTAATCATTTATTTGACACACATATTACTAGTGCCTAATTTGTAAAAGCATGAGTGCCATGTGCCCAAAGCTCTGTTCCAAATCCCACAGCCGGTACAATTAAATACCAGCTGTCGAATACCAAGGCTGCGCAGTCTTCTATCCTCCTCTGGCCTCTTTAAATCACTACCAGAAACTACCTGCCGCTTTATCTCACTCGTGTACGTTCCTGCTTTCTCTCTTTGGGACAGGTTTCCATTTTACTTTGCCACCATTTTTCAGATTTGTGTCTTTTTCTCCCTCTTGCTCTCGACAAATGTCTGATCAGGAAAAATAAGTGTTGATCAGCAAAAATGAATGCTCCACTGGCACATGTTAAGCACTGCACATTGTTGCAGCTAAAGGGAACATGGTTCAACCTTATCATTCATTAGACACATACTCAGAGCCACAAATAAAGGGAACATGGTTCAATCTGACCATTCAGTAGACAGATACACAGAGCTACAGCTAAAGGGAATATGGTTCAACCCTTCAATATTTATGGTACATATATCAAGGAATCAACTCCACTTATCCTCATTAAACTGAGAGTGAGAGCACAACTGTATCATCCTACCAGACAGCTCTTATGAGCTCTGGCCAACATTCTGTCCATTTTATGCCTCAATTAACCTCGCAAAACAGTCAGATCCTGGGTGCATCCACGTTGAAAAGCTTCCATCTTTCTTTCAGAATGGATAAGTATCATTCTCAATTTAGTAAATCACTTTAAACCTACTTTTCCCGGTTTGCTTCCTTATGGTCCATAATTACTGAACCAACCCTTTATTGCACGTTCAGTGTCAAACAATTACCAGGTGCGCATGTGCTCAAAAAATAGTATTCTAGTCAGAAGAGGCCCATATTATGTATTCCAACATGTAATCTCCACCAAATCATTACTGTAACTACCTGTCAAAAGACCCAAACACAGGCGGCAGTTCTTTAATAACTTTATGCTCAATACTTTGGCATGTTCTTCTACAAGCTATCTATTTCTGTTAACAAACTTGTAATGATTTTTTTAGTGTTGTCACAATGACATGTTCAGATTATGAGGGACTTGGTTTGAACAAGAAGGGATGTCGGAGGTGACATGGCTGAGGGTGGATAAGGAATGAATGAGGGACAGGAAGGCTGAAGCCCTACTACCTTCTCTTTAAGGCTGTACCGAAAAGAGAACTGTTCAGGCTTTCCATATCATATGTTATGTTCAAGACCGTCAGAAAGAGCAACAAGTAAAGTCAAATAGTTGGACCCCCATTGCAGTGCTTTATTTGAGCCGGTGGTTTCTGCTGCTCGGCACCAGCAGTTAATTATCAGCATTGGCTCTAGTAACAGTCCACCACATGGTGGTGCTGTCTGAGATGAGCACAATTTTGTTTATCAGGTCAAATTGCATTGAAAATGAATAATACTAGCCTCTCACACCTCTATTATAGCTTTGTGTGGCATGAAATAGTCTGAATTGTCACACTTGTGACAGTTAGGTGTTATGTTGGTACTGTCATTGGCAGCAGGGGCATTGCATGGTGCAGACTGCAGTGGCCTTCTGAGAATGGCCCTGGAACTCAATTTTTTACAAATAAGCACTGCCCTGTTGTAAGGTCTTGAACAAAGTATTCCACAGCCTGTCAATGTACCCCCATATTTCCTCTAACAATGACTTTATTTACAGAATATGAGGCCACCTCACACTGAAATGTTGGTTGAACATGGACCACAACTGATAAACTACCTGGACTTTGCTAACAGAAGCACACTGTAATTCAAACAGAACCAGGACTTTTGACTAACTCTCTGCAATGCATGGTGCTCTGCAGTGGCCAACAGATTGCATCTTGCCATTCCCATGAACTACCTCTGTTGTTCTTCAGATGCATCCAGGGATGCACACCACATGTGAGGTGTGACTATCAGAGACATTAATGTTCCTGGATTGTCGTCCGTTGCTTAAGGTCATCATCGGACACCTGGTACCACTGTGATAAGCAATGGGTTATCCTCATATGACTAGGCTTGTTTTCATCTGCTGGGGATCATTGAGATAGGGACTGCCATAACATACTAGGAATTAACATAACAAGCCGGAGATTTCCACTACATGCTAGGAATTGCTATCAGGTGAGCGGAATTGCCCTCATATTTCAGCTTTTTCTATCACATGATAAGTATCCTTACTGTATTCCAGGCCTAATCACCATACCCCAATATTCACTTCCTGGTGGTAGAAGGTGCAGGGGATTGCTGCGGTTGTATGTCCGCTGAATATGTGACTCGTGGTCAGAGCCTGTACGCCATTGTACACAGACATCTGTCGCGTTGAACGCCATTGGCAGAGGATCACTATTAAAAAGTGTATGAATAAGGAAACAAGGGAGAGTGTTTCCACTTCATACACCTCCTAGGCACTTATGATGTTCAGTGCTTGCATTCCAGACCTGGTCCCCAGTCTTGCCTTCTCTGCTGTAGAGTCCTCGGCTACCGGCTTGCCTCACTGCCTCTCCTGCACAAGCTTTTCAAGGGATAAGAGTGTGTGGCAGCCCAGTGCCTCATGCAGGACTATCCTACCTACCTGCAGCGCTGGCCAATTTCTGCATAGCACACTCTAAATGAGCTGTGCCTGTGTGACATGAGCCACATACAAGTGTTGCCTTTACACGTGCACCAGTATGGTGGAAAAAACAGCTCTTCCTTGCGCATAGAGTAAGGCATGGTATATTTTAACATTCCCTGAGGTGGCTTTTGCATTTATGGTAAACATTCCTTGGGGTGAAATCTCCGTAGCGGTATGGTTGAATGGCTGCCATCATATATGCATAATAGAACTGTACTACTAATGTACAATTGAATTGCCAGCACCCACATTACAAGTGTATCTGGGTGTTCTCTCAACACATCAATTTAAAGGATGACTGCCATGATATGCATGGAGATCTTTCTTGGTGGTGCCACTCCGTCACCATTTTTAGTGGTATCAGCAATGCCCAATCATGCACCTGATAATGAAGATGATGGTGACTTTTTAATTGGGTTTGTGAGCTTTTTTCCACCTTTTTTTACCAATCAGGGCAGCATATGCTTCAGATGATGGACAGGTCTCCTGCTAGTTTTTGGAAAAATAAATACCTGTTAGCACCCTTGTTTGAAGGAGCCCAATAGTCAGCTTTTTATGATTACTTGCTGTATTGTATAGTAATTGCATTTATATAGCGCCTACTGCCCCTGAAAAGCAGTTTAAGCTCTTTACGCTGACCAGCATGCTACTCTGGAACCCAAGGTTAGTTGTTAATTCACTGGTTATTGGGATTAGTCTTGTGCTGCCAAGAAAGCCATTCCATGCATTTTCTCCAATTTCTTTGTGGTGAATTAAATTAACAGGAATTATGTGTGATCAATAGTTGGGGGGAGGGTAACGAAGAAGCTTCCTCCTCGTCACAACTATGCATCCAAACATGTGAAGCATTTTGGTACGTTTATGCAAATAACTAGTGTCACTATGGCAATAAATGGAGGGGCCTCGTCCACCGCCACCTCCCTGTGTGAGCCGCATCTCCTCCAGTCACATCCTTAACAAGCAGCAGCATTGAATTCCTGGCTATGTGCACAGCAGCCCCCGAGCCGACTATGCAGACCGCTGATCGGGGACCGCTCACCTCTGCCCATCGCCGCCCACAGCAAATCATGCACAGCTGGCGCCAGGCCTGCCTGGCCTTGACACAAAACTGAAATGTGCCCAAAAGCCCTGCAGAATGGATCTAGGTGAAATGGAGGCATTTGCGCACTGGTGACAATATCTTTGTCCTGAATGACAGCATGGGAGCATGTCACAGTGCGAAAAGGGGCATCTATAGTCCAATCCGCAAGCCCCAGTAACTGTAGGGCGCACTTTAATCCACCCCATTCTCCAGTCGGCCTCCCGCGTCAGTTACACGAGGATGCACACAGCCAGCTGCTCCACCAACGCGATTTTTTGTTTTAATTGAAGAAACGTTTGGGTTCCACCTTAAAAGCGCACCTTAAAAGATTATCTCGGTTATTTCACAGGCACTGAGCCGGCACTAATAGTCCAAGGCAGATATTGAAAAGCAGCACAGGGCTAGGCAGATCTATTAGAAATTCCCATCCACGCGCCTCATACATATTGATTTCTGACACCAAGCAGCAGTGAAAGCCCCCGTGGGAATAATATATTTAGCAGGGTTCGCTGCGAGGAGGTCACAGAGTGCATACAGATTAGCTGCAGAGGGCCACGGCACTGGTGTTGGAGCCAAATGCTAGATTTTATATCATTTTAATCTGAACTTTTATAATCCTTTTAGTTCTTCTTTCTCTGGATGGCAGTGAGAAGGCTCCGCCACACGTAGCCAGGCGCCCTTTTCTTTATTCCGCCTGCAAAATGTGCAAAATAATATGCCGCTGTAATGGGAAGGAATGTTCTTGCAGCTTAAACTGCAGAGGGAAAAACAGCCCCGACTCCATATATCAGTAGATATTTAGGCATCCGTTTATAAGGATGAATATAAATATATTTAATCTATAGGAGTGCTTATATATCATCCATGTTAATAGTAATATTATTAATAATACTAATACCACTACTAATATTAATAATGTTTTAACTGTGGTGAGTTCGAATATACAAATAAGCACCCTGTAATCTTAATTGGAGATTTATTTTTATTACAACATGACAAAAATAGATATCTAGGAAATTATTTTGCAGCCCCCAGGGGTGAAAGTCTTATTTTAGTTTCCTATTTTTCGCAGGGTTTAATTAAGCGGAAACCACTGTGATGCTGTTTAGTCCAAGGTAACGCGTGCATGAAACGCTGTAATTATATTTTTAAAGGTGGGGGCGAGGGCCAGTCCAGCAGGGTGGAGAAAACGCCAGCTCATTATGCAGGGAGATGTGTTATGACTAAATCAAATCAAGGTGTCAGACGAGTCAAAGAGGCGTTTGGAAGGAGCCGGGGAGGGCCGCGCGCGGCGCACCAGCAAAAGGTTAAAGTGGACGCACTCTGACAGACGAGAGAAACGCGTTGAGACAGGGCGCGCGAGCAGGAGATTTCACTTAACGGCCTCTCCGGCTCGATTGTCTTCCTGTGGGTCCCGCGCCAATTCGCCGTGCTCCGCAGACGGTTCCCAATCCATTAGCCTGCGCGGCCTCAGCCACCGTGCAACTATTTCGGAAATTGCTGATCACAAGGAGACTGCACCAGAGGACCTTGTGGCAATATTGTATTCAGGGGCGTGTGCGACTCCGCACGTTCACGTGGAAGGAAGGGGCATCCGTGTGTAGGTAACAGTTCAGTCATTTGTTGTGTGGATTGTGCTTCATCCTTCACACACTTCGCCAGACGAACGAACAATAGAAACAGCCAATTGGGAGCCGGATTTTAGCCATGTGCACCGGTTCCATAGTTTTCAACAGTGACGTCAGACGCCCACGTAAAGACTTGGCAGTGTGCATTATTAGCTTTGATCACAGACTGAAGTGCTGTCCTTCATAATCCCAGGTTGAGGTGTATAAACAATTACAATGATTTTCTTGGGTACTAGTACACTCCCTCTACCTCATCACCTCAGTTTACAAAAACTCCAAGTACCTGAATAAGCGTAACTCTGCCCGGTAATAGGAAATAAGGAAAGCCTTTAAATATTCAGATACGCAGCATGCTTAACTGGGCCCTCCAATATTCTGAATTTAGATTCAGTGCATGTAATTAAAATGAATATTCTGAAAAATGTAGGAGCCAGTAATTGCTCGCATAAGAAGGCACCAAGCGTTCCAAGAAGTATTAACGCCAGCTTCAGTAACTGAGGAGGTTTTTTAATCCATCACTAGTATGTTTGGAAGGAAGGAGCTGTTTCCACAGATAAGCTACTTATTCTTGTATGCAACCTAACATGGACAGCAAGATGGCACAAGGAACCGCAAGGCCCTAGGCCTCAGCTGAGATTTGAGGAGAGACTGCTCCAATCACAAATTACTCCTCTATAGGTGGAAAAATGGTGAATAAATAAAACCTGTCTATCCTACAAAACAACAACCCTGGAAATTCCTTACAGACTAGAACTTCCACCAGATTGATACTTTCAACATTCCTGACACCACCCACCCTTAAACCTGCCACACATAATCACATCCCCAACTTACTTAAGTCTACCACATCCATTATCACCTCCAAATGTTCAATCAATCAATAAAACATGACTTGAAAGTGTAGCTAATCACTCGTGAGGGTCTCCAGGTGCTGTGAACCTTGGGTAGAGGGGGCTTTAGTTGAACAGCCAGGTATTGTGTCCTTTCCTGAATTCCAGCTGAAAAGATGAAGTTCCAAGGTGCAGCAGGAGGTCATTCCAGGACTTGGCAGCGTGGTAGGAGAAGGAGCGTCCTCCACTGTTGCTTTGGCAGATGCATGGGGTGTGAGCAAGGAAGGGGGAGGTGGAGTGCAGGTGTCTGGTGGTTGCTGGAAGTTCAGCGGGTGGTTGATTTATGCTGGTCCTTGGTTGTCCACTGCTTTGTAGGTGTGGATCAGCATCTGGAATTGACATCTCTTATGAATTGGGCAGCCAGAGCAGCTTCCTTAGGTGGGGGAGGGGGTAATGTGGGTACATCTGGGGAGGTAAAGGATGAGTCTGGCAGCTGAATTCTGTATGGTCTGCAGTTTTTTCAGGAGGTCAGCAGTGAATCATACATAGAGTGAGTTGCTGTAGTCCAGCCGGCTGGTGACTAGGGTTTGAGGGACAGTTCTTCTTGTTTTGATGGGGAGTCATTTGAAGATCTTACGGAGCATGTGGAGGGTGAGGAAGCAGGCAGAGGAGACTGTGTTGATCTGGTTTTTCATGGTGAGCTGGCTGTCCAGGATGATGCCAAAATTGCGGGCATGGTCTGTCGGAGTTGGAGAGGGTCCTAGTTCGGAAGGCCACCAGAAGTCGTTCCACGATGATGTGTTGTTCCCGAAGATCAGCACTTACATTTTGTCTGTGTTGAGTTGTAGGCAGTTGTCTTTCATCCAGTCGGCGACACTTGTCATGCATCTGCAGAAGTTGGCCATAATAGTGGAGGGGTCTTCTGATAGTGAGAGGATGAGCTGTGTGTTGTCGGAGTAGGATAAGATGGTTAGTCTGTGGGTTCTGATGATGTTGGCCAACGGGGTCATTTACGCATTGAACAGTGTAGCACTGAGGGGCTAACCTTGAGGGCCATTGCGGATGATGTTTTTGGGTCTGCGGTGAAACGAGGTAGGCAGATTCTCTTGGTTCTTCCGGTGAGGAAGAAGGCAATCCAATTGAGAGTGTTTCCTTAGATTCCAATGCGGTGGAGTCTCTTGATGAGGGTGTGGTGTGATATAGTGTTGAATGCAGCTGAGAGGTCAAAGAGGTTCAGGGCTGCCATTTCTCCCCGGTCAAGTAGGGTTCTGATTTGGTCAGTTGCAGCTATCAGGGCAGCTTCGGTGCTGAGGTTGGTGCAGAATCCAGATTGGGAGGTGTGCAGAAGACTGTTATTCTCCAGATGTTCCCTGAGTTGATGGTTGTTGGCTTTTTCGGGGACTTTGGCTGGAAAGGAGAGCAGAGAGATGGGATGGTAATTCTTGAGATCGCTGGGGTCAGTGGATGGTTTCTTGAGAAGAGGTTTGACTTCTGCATATTGCCTTTCTTCAGGGAAGGTGGATATGGTGATGAATGCTTTGAAGATGGTAGTGTGCTCATTTCTGATTATCTTGCTCCCAAGGTTGAAGAAGTGGTGGAGGCAGGGGTCCGAGGGTGCTCCAGATTTTCATGGAGTTCATGATGGTGGAGATATTTTGAGTGGTCAGCAGGTCCCAGGTGGTGAGCAGGTAGTAGGGGTTTGTACTTGTGGTTGAGGGTGTCGGCGGTGGTGGGGTTCAAAGTATTTGTAGATGGTGGTGATTTTGTCATGGAAGAAGTTCGCCAGGGTGTAGCAGAGTTCCTGGGAGGGGGTGATGATGCTTTCGGTGGCAGAGGGGTTGCAGAACTCTCTGACGATGTTGACAAGTTCTTTGCTTTGGTTGGAGCTGACTTTGATCCAGTTGGCAATGGTACTCCTTTTCCACTTTGTCAGGAGTTGGCGGCATTGATGAGGTATGTCTTGAAAGTGGCTTGGTCCAGGGGCTCCTTGCTGGTGCCACATCTCCTCAAAGACTTTGCTCCAGCTGCAGAGATGGGTGTTGAATAGCTTTGTGGCAGAGCCGGGGGATCTTGTGATGGTGAAGTGGACAATGGCGTGGTCTCTTCTGGTGAGCTTGGTGACATGGCTGCACTTGACTCTGTTATTGGCTGTGAAGATGGGGTTGAGTGTGTGTCCTGCGATGTTTGTGGGATTGGTGACTATCTGGGTGAGGCCGATGTTGTTCATGCTTTCCAGGAGGTTTGTGGTGTTCATGTCATTGAGGTTGTCGAGGTCAAAGTTGAGGTGTCCGAGGAAGATGCAGTGCTTGAAGTCAATGGTGAGTAGGATGATGAATTTGGATATGGCCGCACAGAAGCTAGGGTGAGGTCCTGGAGGTCTGTAGGTGAGGGTGCCTCTGATGGTGGGTTTGCAGTTGATTTGGAGTTGGAAGTTAAAGTGTTCCATGATTGGGGTCCTGTTGTCCACGGTGGTGATGCAGAGGATGGTTTCTTTGTGGATGATGGTGATTCCACCTCCATGTTTGTTGATGCAGTCTCAATGTGTAATCATGTAGTCGTCTGGTGCTGCTGAGGTGATGGCTGTCTTGGATGCTAGGTTGAGCCAGGTCTTGGTGAAGAAGACGACATCAGGGGTGAAGTAGGTGATGGTATCCCAGAGCTCTGTGGTGTGCTTGCAGAGTGATCAAGCGTTTATCACGAGGCAGTGGAGTAGATTTGGCATGGGCGTGGTGATGGTTGCTGTGCGTGCAGGTGTTTCAGTGTTGCAGGAGAAGAGGCAGTGCTGGTAGGAGAATGGTCCTACCATGGGTTGAGGTGAGTTGCGGCAGCAGTTGTTGTTGCGGAGTCCAGGGCTCGGAGCTCGGTGTCAGTGTATCTTCAGGATGTGGACGAGAGAGAGTTCCTGGCTCTGGACATGGTCCAGGCACGGACGGGTGCACACGGGCTTGCCTTTGACATAATGGTAGTGCACAAGCTACGCACGTCTGCTGCGTGGCTGCACCCTCTAAAAAGTAGATTGGTAGAAGGGGGGGCGCTGAGGAAGTTGGCGGGGTGGCAGGAGGGAAACGGCTTGAAGAAAACGACAGGAAAGTGGTGTTTGGTGAAAAACAGGCAAATAGATACATTGTTGCAGAGTTAAAAGTGATACAATGCTGATACAATGTTGCAGAGCTAACAGTACAATGCTGCTAATAGAGATTTACACAATTAGGCAAAAGTAAGTCGCTAACAGAGGAGTGCACTGTGGTTAAATTACAGAGACAGTTTAAGAAGTTGCTACAAGTGGAAAATATACAGATTTAAGTTTTATAGTTTACAGTTACAACAGTTACAGTTACAAATTAGCTGAGCAGTAAAACAAGCAAAAACGAAGATAGTCAGGGCTGGGTGCTAACTGCTGTTCTTGCGGCAGCTGGGGAGCTGGTCCGAGGAACCTGCTCAATGGAGTTTCGCTGCGGGCTCCATTAAGTAGGTTGGGAGGTGGGAGGGGTGCTGAGGCTGTGGGACACAGAGGTGGTGGCCGGGTGGTGGGAGAATAGAGGTAAACAGCAGGAAGAAAATTGTGGGAAAGCAGCATACGGGGAAAAACAGGCAAACAGATGCAATGTTACAGAGGTAACACTGATAAACTGCTGTTACAATGTTACAGAGTTAAAAGTCATACAATGCTGGTATTAGAGATTTATGGAACTAGGCAAAAGTAAGTCGCTAACAGAGGAGTTCACTATGGTTAAATTACAGAGACAGTTAAAGAATTTGTTAACAGTGATATATATTCAGAATTCCACTTCATGATTTTCTAATATCACCTTCCTTAATATTTCACTGCCTGCCATATTCCTCTTCACATACCCCTTTCCATTTTCTCTGTTCTCAGAGCCTCAATGCTCAACTGCACCCCAACCTCCCCTTCCCTCACCCCCCTACCAAAGCTGACATGTCTGTTGAAAAGCAAAGGCAACTCTCTTTAGTTCATTCTAAGATGCCCCCAGCCTGTCTCCCGGGAAATAAAGTCTCCTGTGAAGGTGTCTTTTACGGCCCATCAATATGTCTTCTCTATCTGAATCCTTGCACCCAAGGTAGTCTCAGCGAGCCCCCAAAAAGTCTTCCCTAGTGAATGCTCTGTCTTCAAGATATAGTATTGATTGCGTATAAGAGAAAGATGTACTCCATTTGCCGGATAGAGCTCCTACTCCTCAAATGTGATGTCTTTATGTTGTATGCCAGAGGCAGCACAAAACCTCTGCATTGCATATTTACCTTTCTCATGCTCTATCATTTTAATCCATCTACCCCACTCCACTTTGCAGTCATTTTGGATTTAATTTCGTCCTGATTATTGAAGACCTTCATAAACTCTTTCATTTACATTAAACCCTTAAGTGTGGGCAATGGCCTGCACTCCCTTCCCACTGCATCCATCAGTCATTAGCCAACACTTGGGAAGGTTTATAAGAAACTTCTGGTGCTTGCACTGGAGGTTTCCTTTTTTGAATTCCCAGTGTGGGTGTGAAACAAAATCGCTTCCGCTTCTCACTCTGTCCCCCCTTCCATCCTTGAGTGATGTCAGCATGACTCAAAGTGTGCTGACGTCACAGAGCCCAACCAAAGCTGAGACATGAGAAGCTGAGTACTCTGCTCTCGTGTCCAGTGGGTGTTTTCAGCCTCTTATGCCTTCCTATGTTTGGAGGAGGCATCATTGGTAGGGGAGAGTCTCCTCGCCTACGGTGCACAGAAATCTTGGCACAACTCAAAGAGCTTCACTGGCTTCTTATGCACAATAAAGCATTTTTCAATCTCCTCATGCACCCATTCAAAGCCTTACGCAACACTTGCTCAGCACACCTCAAAAACTGCCTCAGATTTCAGAAACCTTCCAGACACCTACCTGCAGTCGGACCCCTACTTGCACGTATTCCCACCCATGCGCAGCAGCAGAACGTGTGGTGGTGCCTTCTGCTACCTCGGCATCCTTTCAAGGACTCTCACTAATGTTGGTTTGATCTATTCCTGTCATGAGCACTAGACACAGCCAAACAAATGGGGCAGCATTTTTATCTGGATAAGTAGGGTAATGTTGGGTGGTAGGAATTTTGTCGATTCCTGCTGATTCTGGAAGTTTCAGTCACTGCAATGTAAGGAAAATGTGTGCTTTTGGGTAAAGTTGAGGTTTGTAGGGTGTTATGGGCGGAAAAACCTCATGGGATTCATGGCAGGCACACCTCACTGGAATCCCCTGGGTGTCTAGTTTTCATAAATGTCTGTGGTTAGTAGTTTTCCTTGGTTGGCAGCCATGCACGGCCCCAAATACCACAGCTTCCATTATTACTGATCTCACCACATAGCGCTTTAGTGCCTTTTGTGTTCAGTCCCTTGGCCTACCCACACAAGTGGGGTAGCATTGTAATTAGGAGATGTGTGGGAACTCTGGGTGGTAGGAAATGTGTGGATCCCTGCAGATTCTGGAACTTTTGCACAGAGATATGAGGAAAATGTGTGTTTTAGCCAAAGTTTGCAAAAACTTGTGGGTACAAAAAACCTAGTGAGAGTAACACAAGTCATGCCACTCTGATCTCTCCCGGATGTCTTGTTTTCAGATATGTACAGGTTTGGTAGGAGTCCCTAGGTGCCAACTGAGCAAGGGCTCAAAATCCACAGCTACCCAAATAACAAAAAAAGTGTTAGTTTTCAATTGAAAAAGTTGATATGTTCATCTTGCATTTTGAGCCCTTTCCTTTCACGTGAGCTAGGTCCAACCACACAAGTGAGGTACCACCTTTATCAGGAGACGTGGGGTGATGCTGGAAGGTAGGAGCTTTACGGCTCCCCACAGATTTCAGAACTTTCTATCACAGAAATATGAAGAAAATGTCTTAGTTTTTAGCCAAAGTTTGGAGTTTGCAAGAGCTTCTGGGTAAAACTGGTGAGAGCCATGCAACCCATGTTAGGCCCACAAACACATGTGAAGTAATGTTTGTATTGGGAAACATTGGGGAAGGCCTGGTGTGAGGGAATCTGTGGATCCTCACAGATGCCAGAACCTTCCATTGCAGAAATGTGAGGAAAATGCATATTTTTAGCCAAAGTTTGAGGTTTGGAAAAGCTTCTGGGTAAAAAAAAGCCTGGTGAGAGCTGTGTAAGTCATGTCACCCTGGACTCCCCTGGGTGCCTAGTTTTCCGAAATGTAAAGGTCTGGTAGTTTCCTCTGGGTGCTGGCTAAGCTAGGGTCAAAAATCCACAGCTAACAAAATTGCAAAAACAGGGTTAGTTTTCCGTGGAAAAAGTTGATGTGACCATGTTGTTTTTTGGACCCTTTTCTGTTGCAGGGGCTGTCACACATTTAAGGTAATATTTGTATCAAGAGACTTGGGAGAAAACAGGGTGGTTGGGAATTTGTGGCTCCCTGAAAATTCTAGAACTTTTCTGGGCAAAGGCATGCAAGTCATGCCCCCTGAGCTCCCCTGGGTGTCCAGTTTTTAGAAATGTACATGTCTGGTAGGATTCCCTGGGTGCTAGCTCAGCTAGAGGCCAAAATCCACAGCCATCAACATTGCAGAAAAGAGTTGGTTTTTGGGTGGAAAAATTTGAGCTGTCCATGCTGCGTTTTGAGCCTTTTCTTTTCGTGGGCACAAAGTCCACTCACATAAGTGAGGTACCATTTTTATTGGGAGATTTGGAGGTTAGGCTAGGTGGTCTGCAATTTATGGCTTCCCACAGTTCCCAAAACTTTATTTCACAGAAATGTGAGGAAATATGTATTTTTAGGCACAGTATGAGGTTTGCAAAAGTTTCGGGGTAAAACACATAATTAGAACCACAGAAATCACACACCACAGGATACCCTCTTGTGCCTATTTTTCAGAAATGTCTTGGCATTTTAGGTTTTCCAGGGTAGTGGATGAGCTAGGGTCCAAAATCTGCAACTACCCACATTGTAAAAAAGAATGGATTCTGCTGAGTAAAATGCGATGCCTCCTGGTTGTATTTGGGGTTAATTGTGCCATAGGTGCTACGCCCAGCCACACAAGTGGGGTACCTTTTGTATCAGGAGATGTGTGGGAATGTAGAATAGTTGAACATTTGTTATTGCCAATTGGATTTCTCTGGATTTGTGCCTTGCACATGTATGCCAGAGTGTAAGAAATGAGGCTTTTTGCAAAATACCCTCTCAATCGCATGCTAATATGAAGTCCACAAATTCAGAGATTTACAAATATCCTCTGTTGCTAACCTCATCATCAGATGTACATAGGTTTCCTTCACGCCAATTTTCACTCTTTATATTTTACCACATGAATTGCTTTATAGTTGGTACACAATAAAATCCATTGAAAGGTGCTGCTCAGTTATTGTCTCTACTATCTCAGGTCCTTGAAGAACCTACAAATTCTATATATCTCATTGACCAGAAGGGTGAAGACGAACTTACAGTGCATTGCTTTTGTAAATCATCCATCGTGATAAGAAGTTACGGATTAAAACGCGGTCACGAATGGCTGTTTTTTCCTACTCTTTTTTCACATTCATTTTATTTCAATAGTTTGTTTCTTTGGGATAACTTCAAGGAATCTAAACACCCTCTGCTGAGTTCAAAATGTTGTCTACGTTTCAGAAATGTTTAGCTTTCTGGCATCCCCCATGAGTTTTTTTGCTGTTTCAGCCACAAACTGGAGGTAAGTTGAAAGCACAAACAATAAGAAAATGGGGTATCTCTTAAAGAAATTCCAAACCTGTGGTAAAACAAATGTTTTTTGCTACAGCTCTGCATATTCCTGAAAGCTGGGACGATGGTGATTTAGCACAACAACCTTCCTTTGACACCATTTTTAGGTCAAACAACCAACTATTTTTGCAGAGCACTTTTCCCATTATTCCAGAAAAACCTCAAAATATATGTATGGTTTGGCCATTTTCTCGGCCGACCACTACGGGGAATCCACAAACCCTGGGTACCTTTAGAATCCCCATGATGCTGGGGCGAAAAAGCGTGCACATTTGGGGTGGATATTTTATGTGGAAATAAATTATGGCAACCTAATCACGAAGTACCTCAAATAGCCAAAAAAGGACTTACTTCTGGGTTGGAAAAGCCTCAGCAGTTCATGGGTTAACACGATTATCCCCATTTAACTGCATTAAATGTTTTTCTAAATCTGAATAACAACCATGTTAAGGTGTCCCCACCCTCTAAACATTTCACCCAAGGTCAGCAAAAACGGCCCTCACCACACTTCAGTTTTTTCCACCACAGCATGATATTCTTGCCAAAAGACTTCTGGTCATACTGCTTGGCTATTCATTTCACCTATAAATATTCATTCTCCATTGTCCAATGCCACTTATTTCCCTTTCTGTAAACCCTACATTATCTGCCTCCATCACTGCTGCTTAATGAGTACCATATTGTCCACTCAGAACACCTAACCTCCTTACAAGCAATGCACAGTACCATTGCACCTGAAAACAAAAAGTTGCTATGTACAAAATCATCCTTCTCTGTCCCAAGCTGAACAAACCCTCCTGGCCCCTGACTTCCACAAATACACTACTCTACTCTCTTCTAATTTGATATGTCTTGTATTTTTAAGCCACATCTGAACAACAGGTCCTTCTACACACACATATTTTCTATGTAATCCTGGATCACTCTTACACTCTAAAAACTCAAGTACTTGAAAAGTTCTAATTAAGAAACATACCCTGCACTATTTTTGAAACACCCAGTCTCCACTCTAAAAAAACATACTTTCCCCTTTAACAGTCCTGCTTCCTGAAACTCTCCAAAGGCTCTTAATGTTTGCACCCATTTCCACTGCTCATTTTTCATTCTCACCACCTGCATTTGCACCTCAATTCCTCCACCGTGGGGTCGTAGCTAGGGGTGGGCGGAATTTGCGAAATTAACTTTCGCAAATTATCGCGAAAATGTTTAAAATTATCGCAAACAAGCGGAAATATCGCGAAGATGCAGAAGTTTTTTTCCGGCATGTTCGCGAGATTTTCTGCATGGTTGCGGGTCGCCAACTTACCCATGTGGTTGCTTGCGGGCGCGGCCCTCTTGTTTTGAGTTGTATCGCGGTGCATGATCGCGAGAAGAAAGACGTGATCGCGCGACGCATGACGTCACTGCGGGCGCGAACTGTCGCGAGATAGCGCAAATGGCTAAAAACAATACAACATCTCATGGAGAACGCGACCGGATCAAGAAAACTTGTCGGCGAACGCAGGGATTCAGGTAAGGCGATCGCGCGCGCGCGAGAATGTATTATTTTGCAGCGCGAGCAAGCAACAAATTATCGCCAAGCTGCGGAAACCGGAATTTTTGACATTTTCTCGCTCTCCGCGGAACGCGAAAATGTCAAATTATCGCAATTTCCGCGAACGGAACGAAATTTTCGCCCAGGCCTAGTCGTAGCCTCAGAAACATGGCTTTAAAAAGTGACCCCAGTTAATTTTCAAGCCAAGTTGCCAGATATCATTAGAAATGGCAACCCCTATCTATTAACCTCAAAGTGAAATTGGCATTATCTTCCCCTTTCTCTTTCATGTGATCTTTCACTGATCCTCTTCTTTGTACTCAGATTGTGATAAACTTTGTCCTAGTTTACCTATAACTCATCCTAATAGCTGGGGTCAGAGAGCGCTCAATCAATAGAGGCAAACTCAGTCTCCTATTTCCCAAGGTTCATATTAAGGGTGGGCGTAGTGGGCGTAGTGGGGCTACGTGAAGCAGCACGTAGTGTGCCCAAATCTACGCACACTACGCGCTTCGCGTAGCCCCACTACGTGCCACCCACCTCCCGCCCGCCTTTCTTTTAAATAATATAAGCAATGAAAAATAAATTAAAGTAAGTCGACTTACCCGTAAGCGCGGCGTCTCCGGGGCTCCCTCTTTCTGTTTCTAATTTCTTCTGGCAAATGCGCATGCGCGGACGCCCGCGCATGCGCATTTCTCGCGAGAAATGCGCATGCGCGGGTGTCCGCGCATGCGCATTTGCCAGAAGAAATTAGAAACAGAAAGAGGGAGCCCCGGAGACGCCGCGCTTACGGGTAAGTCGACTTACTTTAATTTATTTTTCAATGCTTATATTATTAAAAGGAGGGCAGGCGGGAGGTGGGTGGCGGGTGGCAAGCAGCTACGCTTCGCCCTCGGCGTGTGCGTAGCGCTGCCCTGCTTCGCCTACTTCGGAAAGTGCGAAGCAGGCAGCGCTACGTACACTACCTGGGCGAAGCGTAGTGCTACGCCCGGGGTTAGTTCATATGTCATTGTAGTCTTTACTTTAGCACAGTGGTGCCAGCACATTAATCTCCACCCTACAAACGAGATAAAGCATTCACAATGTTGCTTTCAAAATCCGGTATGTGACTTGCCCTCAAAATAATGTTATGTCTAAGGCAACCCAGTGCAAATGTGCATAAAAATCTCAATACCTTTTTCATCTCATTACTAGTGATCAATCAATCAACCAATCAATCTATCAGGATTTATAAAGCACGGCTAATCAGCGGATAGGGTATTCAGGCTCTTGCAGGCCCCGGAGGCTTATTTGAACAGCCAGGTCTTGAGGGCCATTCTGAATTCTGGAAGTTAGGTGATGGTCCAGAAGTGAGTGGGGAGGCTGTTCCAGGTCTTTGCTGCGATGTGGGAGAAGGAGCATCCTCCACATCTGCTTCGGTAGATGCGTGGAGCATGAGCAAGTGAAAGGGAGGCAGTGTGTTGTCTTCTCAATAGTTGGTGGAAGTTCAGGCAGTGGTTAATATAGGAGGGTCCTTGGTTGTGTAGAGCCTTGTGTTTGTGGATCAGCAGCTTGAATTGGCATCTCTTCTGTATGGGGAGCCAGTGGAGTTTCCTGAGGTGGGGTGTAATGTGGGTTTGTCAGGGAAGGCCAAAGATGTGTCTGGCTATGGCGTTCTGTATGATCTGAAGTCTCTGTAGCAGGTGTGCGTCGATTCCTACATAGAGGGCATTGCTGTAGTTCAGTCGGCTGGTGATGAGAGCTTGTGTCATGGGGTGTCACATGTGTAGGGGTAGCCACTTGAAGATCTTGCACAGCATGCGCAGAGTGAGGAAGCAGGCGGAGGAGACGGCGTTGATCTGTGATTTCATGTTGAGCTTGTTCTCAATGATGATTCAAAGATTTCTGGCTTGGTTGGGGAGAGTGAGTGTAGGTCCTAGGTCTGATGGCCACCAGGCATCGTTCCATGTGTTGCTGCAGCCCCCAAAGATCAGTATTTCCATCTTGCCTGTGTTCAGCTTCAGGCAATTGTTCTTCATACAGTCGGCTATGTTTGTCATGCATTTGTGGAAGTTGTTTCTGGTGGTGGTGGGGTCGTCGGTGAGTGAGAGGATGAGTTGGGTGTTGTTATGTAATGTTACGTTACAGGTTTTGTATAGCACACAGCTGCCCCAGCAAAGGGGCGTCCCAGTGCTAACAGGCAAAAGTTGGGAGGCTGTATAGGAAATTATGTTGGGACTGTGGGATCTGACGATGTTGGCCAGCAGCGTCATATATGCGTTGAAGAGCATGAGGCTGAGGGATGAGCCCTGGGGGACACTGCAGGTGATCTCCTTGGGTTTAGTGGTGGGAGGTGGATCCTCTGGGTACTATCCTGTGAGGAAGGAGGTGATTCATCTATGTGCGCCCCCTGTGATGCCAATGTGATGGAGTCTTTTGATCAGTGTGCGGAAGGATACCGTGTTGGAGGCTCCCGAGAGGTCAAGGAGGATCAAAGCTGCTGTGTATCCTCATTCGAGGATGGCTTGGATGCCGTCAGTGGCTGTAATCAGGGCAATTTTGATGCTATGATTGCTGCGGATGCTGTATTGGGAGACATTGAGTAGCTGGTTCTGCTCCAGGTGTGTCATGAGTGGATTGTTAATGATCTTTTCCAGTACTTTAGCTGGGAATGGTGATGCTACTGCCTTGTTTTCACATTAAAAGTCACCCTATTATTCACAAGCTCTTTACCCCACAAGACCATGGCAAGCACCAGTGGGAGAACTCTAAAAATTCAATACTCCTACCCTGCTTCAACCACCTTTCCTGCCACTGCTAGGCACACCGCCTTCCCTGCCAAAGAAAGTCCTAGTCCCTGGCTCCTGATGCATTTGAAGGAATGTGTACCTGCTACTTGTTTCCTCATACAAAAATCACATGGTCACCCCTTTAAATCTCTACGTAGAGCTTCCTTCACTCCTGCATCCAGCCTAACCCTATGATGTGACAACAGCCCCAGACATTGCAAAATCCAGACGTATACAGAAAGCACATCTGGGTATGTACATCTTTCGCACAAAATTTAAGTGTTCCCCATTGGGTTGTGGGTTCGCTGAGAACAATGGCAGACACTCAAAGTTGAGTTCTTCCCCAAACCCACCTCGATCTGCCATGATCCGTGGCCTACAAATGGCCTCTGGCACCTCCATCTACCTGGGATGCCAAACTCTGAGCCAGAGATGTCGACCGGCCACCCAAGGCACCAGGAGCCACTCCATAGTGCACAAGCGAAGTGCAGCCTGCCTCAGAAGACAGGGGGAGGCCTGCGACAACCCCCTGCTTGACCTGGGGCTCGAGCCAGCACATTGACCCTTGACAGAAGTACCGGGCTGACTCAATGCCCAGGGACAGTGAGTCCCATTGACTGCCCAGCGGCCTGCTGGCTCATCGGCCCTTGGAGGTGGGCCCACCGTGAAGACAAACCAATGCTTGCACACTGCGCACCAGTAGAGGCTTTGGCCAGGCCCAGATGCTTTCCCATGCCAGGGGACTGCGGTGGGTGGCAAAGCCACGTTGACCCATGAGCTGCGCAGCCCCATGTACAAGCCTCTGTGTCGTGGGGGTGCCCTACCCTTTGTTGTAGGGGCCAGCATCTTGGTGCAAGCCTAGTGGCTGGGATGCACCGTATTACTGCTGGTCAAGGAGTAGAGGGGTTGACCTTTCAAAGGAGGCCTCCACTTACTGCTGCAGATTATGCCACAGCAGTCTCTGGCACCCCGCTGACCTTAGGGGCCCAGCAACAGACCACCCAGCACCTCAGCCCTGGCTGTGGGGAAACAACAATCCTTCCCCCACGTTCCACGCTGGTCCCCTTTGGGGATGACGAACAACTGTCCAAAGAATATCTCATGAATTACCTGCATGCACCAACACAATGAGGGACACTGTGATACCATATTCGGTAATGCTCGACACATGGAGGAGAGGACTTTAGTGTGTCGACCCAGCGTGCATTGAAGAGCTGCCCTTGCGAATCCAGTGGCCCATGTCAACCGCACAACCTCATCATCATGGGGAAGGGCAGATGTTCCCCTCCTCACAGGGTAATGCCTGCTCCATGTGCAGCCTCCTGTGGAATGTAGCCATCCGTGATAGCACCAGCCTTTAACTATAACTAGGAATTTGCTAGAGGGAAAGATCTGTGAACTCGGCCTCAACCTGTCGTTGCTCAACCAGGACTTGCAGAGCTCCACAAGAGAGGTATGGCGACGGATGGCAGATTTCCAGAGGGTGGAGACTCAAAGCACACCTGTCAATCCCAAATTGCACCTCACCAAAAGACTATCCATCTGCAGGAAGCACGTGCAGAAGATGCAGAGGGGAGATCCAGATGCAATAATCTCTATCTTTTGGGAATCCCAGAGGGCACAGCTGAGATCCCAGGCCCCGCCCCCAATTCGTAATTAACTGGTTGAAATCCTGGGTGCCTTTGCAGTTCGTGTTGGTATGTTTCATCGTGAAGAGGGTCCACAGATCCCTTGCTCCCATACCTACTCAGGAAGCCCCACCGGATTATTGCCAACATTTTCAGCTTTGTTGACAGAGATGCTACTCTGAGAGCCTCCCGGCGTCTGGATAACCTAACGCATGGCTCCTTGAAAGTGGAGGTTTTTCCGGAATACATCTTCAAAGTCCAGCAACGATGGCACTCTGTACAGGTTGTAAAACAAAAAGTGAAGGTGATGCAACTTAAATACATGTTGATATTCTAGGCTTGCTTAAAAGTCCCTTTCGAAAATGAAAACTTATTTTCTGACAACACCAAGAGCACCTGGAAGTGGGTGGGAGAATTGCCTAATCTACGTGGACTAGAGTCCCCCCACATATCGAGATAGCCCTGACAGCCGAGAATCTCCAGGTGTTTGACAGCACTAGCCGTGCAGGAAGTATAAAAGAAGATGCCAGACCGGGTCTGCAGAGAAGGCTGGGAGACAGCGCCCAAGTGGCAGATTGACATCGGAGGGTGACAAAGCAGATATTCCCACCAGCCCCATGCAGGGCCTATCGAGCCACCCCAGGCCCCCTTTCAAGGAGCCCTTACAGTACGCACCAGTCTGCTAATCCTTTCTTTTTAGGTCTCTGGTGGAACTCCACTAGGTCTGCCTTGCCCCGGTGCTAACTTTTGTTCATGGGTTGTGTTTTGGGAGGGTGCAAGGACACTTTGGTTCAATTAGAGGTCTTTTCTCACAATTGCCCTGTTGGCAAAGGTTCCCAGTTAACACCATGACAGGTACTTCCCATTTTTTTAAGTATGGGGATGGGGAGGAAAGGTTATGCATATCAGTCAGCTTCAACCAACCTCGACTGGGAACACTCATACCAACCATATTGCTCACCCTGCTCAACCCCACATTACTCAGTTTACATCTCAACCTCCCTTGGTAGACATAATAGTTCTGACTCACAGGGCCACCTGTACTTGATCACATGGAACTTGAATGGTCAATTTGATAAAGTAAAGAGAGAGGCAGTATTATTGATGGCCCGCAGACTGGTTCGAGGCATACTCTCCCTTCAAGAGGCCTATCGGTTAGGAAATATATTCCCATTATTTCCCCACATGTAGTTTGCATGTGTTTTCCATGCTGAAATTACTAGAGGCTCCAGAGAGATAGATCCTCCTTCATGGCTGTCTGCCCTTTCAAGTATCCCTGAAATGGAACGATATGTTGCAGTGGTGGGAACCATGTGGCGATCCCCTCTCCATACTGTGAATTTGTGTGCCCTCCCTCCCCATTGACTTCTGGGGGAGGTACTGCTGCAGCACCCAATGGGGCTATGAGTGGGGAGGGCAACCTCAGTGGGGTTGGGAACACCATGATGGACCTCTCGGTCCAGCTTCATAAAATCCTTGGGGGTAGTGGCTGCATGGCGGCTCTGTCACCTCGCTGACCGTAAGTACACCTTCTTCTCGGGACTTCCCAATTTGTTCTCACGTCTAGATTATTTTCTGCTACTCAGGGCAGATCATTAGTGTGTGTGCATGGTGCAGTTTCTAGTTCAAGGGTTATCTGATCACTCTCCAGGAGTCCAGGTGAACTGGTGTTACACACAGGTCTGAACAGGTACAAAAATTAAAAGAGTTTCTTCTTGAAGCCATTGATCCCTACATAGGGGCAAATGAAGGGATATCTGCTGTCAACCCTGCTGGTTGCACTTGTGATTGAGCCGCTCACCGAATGGCTGAGAATGTGCGCCCAGATATGGGGGTTTGAATGTGGAGAACAGATCCTTCCTCTTGGCTCCTTAGCAGGTTTTAATGCTGTTGGGCTTTGGACGATAGAACCTAATAGGAATATTCAAGCTGGGGAACCTCATCCATGAGTCTATGCTAAAATCCTTCACTGGCCTACAAGAGGAATTCAATCTCCATCACACTCAGTTTTACTGCTATTTTCAGATCTGATATGCAATTGCCCACCATATCTCTGACCTGGATGTTATTCCATGACACAACCTTCTGGAGGCCAAGTTTTTTATGACACACCAGGAAAGACATGGCTTGGCAGTTCGGGCTGGACTGTTCCCATGAGGCACAGGGTCAGACTGATTTGCATATGGCCATGTCTGAACTGGGGTGGCAGAGTGGGCTAAAGAACGGTGATGGATTAAACCCAGATCAGTTGACTGGGGGTGAGTGCTTGCAATGTTCAACACTCCGTCCATCATTCCCTTTGGTTTTGCTTTGTTCGCAATAAGTTGGCAGGGTATGCTCAGACGTGAGTCCCTTGCTCACTTTGCCACTGGATTCAAGCAAGCCTGGCTGAAGACGGCTGAAATGCCAGAAACCGGTCCTAGGAAGCTTGTTTCCGGTCCAGGGAAGACATGGCTTGGCAGTTCGGGCTGGACTGTTCCCATGAGGCACAGGGTCAGACTGATTTGCATATGGCCATGTCTGAACTGGGGTGGCAGAGTGGGCTAAAGAACGGTGATGGATTAAACCCAGATCAGTTGACTGGGGGTGAGTGCTTGCAATGTTCAATACTCCGACCATCATTCCCTTTGGTTTTGCTTTGTTCGCCATAAGTTGGCAGGGTATGCTCAGACGTGAGTCCCTTGCTCACTTTGCCACTGGATTCAAGCAAGCCTGGCTGAAGACGGCTGAAATGCCAGAAACCGGTCCTAGGAAGCTTGTTTCCGGTCCAGGGAAGACATGGCTTGGCAGTTCAGGCTGGACTGTTCCCATGAGGCACAGGGTCAGACTGATTTGCATATGGCCATGTCTGAACTGGGGTGGCAGAGTGGGCTAAAGAACGGTGATGGATTAAACCCAGATCAGTTGACTGGGGGAGAGTGCTTGCAATGTTCAACACTCCGTCCATCATTCCCTTTGGTTTTGCTTTGTTCGCCATAAGTAGGCAGGGTATGCTCAGACGTGAGTTCCTTGATCACTTTGCCACTGGATTCAAGCAAGCCTGGCTGAAGACGGCTGAAATGCTAGAAACCGGTCCTAGGAAGCTTGTTTCCGGTCCAGGGAAGACATGGCTTGGCAGTTCGGGCTGGACTGTTCCCATGAGGCACAGGGTCAGACTGATTTGCAAATGGCCATGTCTGAACTGGGGTGGCAGAGTGGGCTAAAGAACGGTGATGGATTAAACCCAGATCAGTTGACTGGGGGTGAGTGCTTGCAATGTTCAACACTCCGTCCATCATTCCCTTTGGTTTTGCTTTGTACACCACAACAACACAGCATTTCTCTCATGTACAAGTAATTGGTGGCTAACAACCCAGACACCTTTGCTCAACTGAGGGAAACATGGTTTAAGGACATGGGCATGCTTGATATCTGTAGAGACGCTCTCGCTTCCCCCTGTGAATACGCAATTGCCTCCCAATTCCGAGCCATCCAGCTCAAATATCTGCACCAATCCTACTATACTAGATTTAAGTCTCACCTGGTGTTTTCCGCAGGAGCGAGTTGCAAGGCCTAATACTGGATCCCAACTTTCCACACCCACCAGAGTCAGCTCAACTAGGTCAAAGCCAAAGAGGTAGAGATGGGGGAAGAGAGGAAACAAAACAAGAAAAGGGAAAAGGAGATGTGTCACGGAGGTACACTTGCATGGCTTTTGGGTGGGCCTGGTTGCATACTCCTCCTAGGTGGAAATAAAATATAATATTTACTCTATATATATGTATGGAGGCCTTTTACCTATATCTGCCATTTAATGCTCTCTACGTATAAGTACCTGGTTAACGTCCCTCTTCCATTTGAGAATCATGTAATCATGTATAGTAAGGCAGGAAACAGATATAGAGTAATATATCCAGGAACAGAAAATTAAGTGTTAGATAATGTGCCTAATATAACTGTACTCTTGAATACGTAAATATGCCCCAAAAGAACCATCGCACAGTTCCTTACTTGTAGCTCTAATTATGTGATATATGTTTTGGAATGTCCATGTAGGCTTAAGTATGTTGGGAGCACCATCTGCGTGGTAAAGAAACGTGTTCAGGAACACTTAAGAGCTATTACTCATGTAGATCTCCATTATCCCATTGCCAGACACTTCCAAGAAAAACATCAATCCAACAATCTTCTTTTGAGATTTTTTGCAATTGAGCAGATTGTCCTGGGTAGACGAGTTGGTAACAGAGAACTCGAGTTGAGGAAAAAAGAATCCAAATGGATTATGGATCTCGAGACCCGAATGCCGGGTGGACACAACTTGGATGAAGAACTGGCCACACATCTGCATAACGACTAATTTACCTTATCTTTCCATTTAGCTTTTCTCCTGATTGTTGTGACTGTGTTGATATACTACCTGAACTCGTTTTTTCTAGTATATCTGTTTCATGATTTTAAAATTGTAAATATCTTTTTCTTCTCATTTTATCACAGGAGAAAAGGAAGGGACCCATCATGTTCCAGAACTCTGCACGGGTTCCCCACCCTTTTCTTCAACATGATTCTCTGCACTCACTGTGAGATAAGGATAAAAAATTAATATTTTTTATTTCAAAAAATATATTTTTCTATTTACATTGGTTTCCACATGTTAACTGTTGGTAGTTTATTTTGTATGATATACCACTTTTTGATTGAACTTGGAGATAACCAACTTAGAAGTAATCAATGTTTTGAGGCCATGGACACTTGTCGACTAGATGGATTTATTTATCTCTCATTGTACAGTACTGACTGCTATACTGGCCTTTCTTTAAGACACTGTAGAATTTCAGAGTCAGAAACCAGTTTCATTATTATCTACTACAGAATATAAGCAAATATGTAATATGAACCTGGCTAAACTTGAGAATGATATTACTTTAGTAGCGTATCATTGACTAACGCGCCCAAGAGTTGCCACTGATGTATTTTTGATGGGCTGTATATATTGTATTTAATACTTATGGTGTACCATTACATGAGCTCCTCTTCATGGGATCAATTTTGATGAAGGTAATCAACTGATTCAGAGTCTGATTAATCTAGGAGCGACCCTATATTTAGGATTGTGGGGTCTAAAATTAGTTTATCCACTTGGAGAATTGAAATGTCAAATATCACGCTAATTTTTGCTTTGCATTGTTTTTGTCATGCGTTTACAATACGTGAGTCCTAGAATTCTCGTAATGAATAATCTGGTGTCTTTGATAACAATTGCCGATTCCGCTATGAGATACACTAAGTGATAACATTTGTTAATTGGTGAATTATAACCTCTTACAAAATGGCCGCTACTCTTACCTTGCATACTTATGTATTTGTTGGTCCTTCTTCTATGTTCAATGCCTATTTATGCACTTTCTTTGAAGCTGTATTATCGTGTGATCAAGACACATTGTTGGTGTCGAAACGCGTAGCGGTTAAACAAGAATTAAACTTGGTGTAGCAACTTGACCTCCGAGAGTGCGTCTATTACTTTGATGGACTTTTGGATTATTCACTTCCGGCTTAGGGCTTTTGCCGGTTGACGCTCCACCTGACTTGGGACTGGTCCCAGGAAAACCCACTTCATTTTTGCATTATATATATATATATATATATATATATATATATATATATTCACTGAAAAAACCATAGGTTTCAGGCACATTATAGTTAGGAATTAGCATTTAAAAAACCTTAGAAATTCACTGAAGAAACCATAGGTTTCAGGGGCCTTATAGTTAGCTGGACTTTTCACTTGTACAAAACCATTGAAATTCCCCCGTTATAGTGAGTTCAGCTAACTATAACTCGCGCGCCCGCAATGCACTGCTGATGACGTCATATATTACATCACTCATGACATGGTCAGTGACATCACTGATGACATCTCAAATGACATCACTGATGACATCACTGATGACATCATCCAGCGAATGTGTGTTTTTCTGAAAATTACATATGTTTTATATATGTATATCTCAAGGTCGATGGAAGAATAAATGGGTATATAAATGTCTAAATGGATGATTTGTTTTTGAAAAATTGATTGTATAACTGACTAATTAAGTGTATCTTAGTGAATACATGGCTTAGTGAGTAATGTTTAAATATGTAAATATCTGTATCAGTCTTTCACTTTGTGTATAAGTGGCTGCAAGGGTTGGTGAGTAGCTACATGAGTGTCTATATAGGTTATTAGTTGTTTTTTTGAGTATCACTATGAGTGTCTGAGTGTCTGTATGGATCGGTGGGGGGTATTACGTAGTGCATAGGTGCATGAATGAGTGACTCACTGTTGGTATGTGTTGAAGACAGCATGCATGCAGGACTGTATGGGTGGATGAGTGTGTGCATGGGTGTGTTAGTGAGTGAATGACTGTCCCAATTGTGTCTTTATGAGTAACTACATATGTTTTAAACTAGTATATGTGACTATTGGTGTATATAAGTGATTATATGTGAGAGTGAGAGATTGGAAGAGTTCCTGTATGAATAAGTATGTGTTTCTATAAGTGATTGTTTAAAAGACTAAGTATGTGTAAGTTTCTGTAGAAGTAAGTGTGGTGGTGTGTGTATAACTGTATATGCAAGTAAATGGATGTTTGATTCTTTATTAGCATGAATAACTATGTGTGTGAGTAACTCTATGGATGAGTGGCGTTGTGTAACAGGATGTATAGGTGTATGAGTACATATGATGAGTGAGTACATGTATGAGTGACTGTATAGGACTGTTGGTGAATGAGTGGATGTGTATGTGGATCTTAGAATTACTGAATAGGTTGTTGTAACTGGTATTGGTATGTCCATTGTTTTGAAAATTTGAGTTTCTGTTTTTGAATGTGTGTATCAAAGGTTATATTAGGGGGAGAGGAGGTCTGCCACTCTATCACAAGGATGATGTCATCAGTGATGTCATCAGTGATGTCATTTGAGATGTCATCAGTGATGTCATGAGTGATATAATATGTGACGTCATCAGCAGTGCATTGCGGGCGCGCGAGATATAGTTAGCTGAACTAACTATAACGGGGGAATTGCAATGGTTTTGTACGAGTGAAAAGTCCAGCTAACTATAACGCTCCTGAAACCTATGGTTTCTTCAGTGAATTTCTAAGGTTTTTTAAATGCTAATTTCAAACAATGCCTACAGAGATAGGACATGTGAAGAAAGAAAAAAAAACGCACAGAAAGAAAAAAAAGAAATGAAGAAAGAAGCAACAGAAGTCCTCAAAGACGAAGAAAAGTGCAGATTGAAGGATAACGTGCAGAAAGAACAAACAGAAGAGCAGAAAGAAGCCTTGTATATGATAGGGCAGGGGATTAAAACTACCTCTTAAAACGCGCCACAGGGCGTGTTTGCACACGTCACCTCAGGCCCCATCCCCTCCCTTCCCCACTGTGTAAACACGCCCTATGGATGTTTTAAGTTGGGAGATTAAGTCCCCTTGAATCCTGAGGGTCCCTAGGGTCCAACTAGACCACTAGGTACCTCCAGTAAGTGCCACAGAGCTGCGTTACAGAGAGATGTAAAAAGGGGCATGGCCTAGACCACCTCTCTGCAACGCAGCGCAGTGGCGCTTACTGGAAGCACCTGGTTGGCTAGTTGGCCCCCAGGGTCCCTCAGGATTGAAGGGGAATTATTTCCCCAACTTAAAACGTGCCACAGGGCGTGTTTGCACACGTTAACTCAGGCCCCGTCCCCTCCCTTCACCACTGTGTAAACACGCCCTGTGGCCGTTTTTAGTTGGGAGATTAAGTTCATTTGAATCCTGAGGGTTCCTAGGGTCCAAATAGCCCACTAGGTACCTCCAGTAAGCGCCACAGAGCTGCGTTGCAGAGAGGTGTAAAAAGTGGCACGGCTTGGACCACCTCTCTACAACGCAGCTCAGTGGCGCTTACTGAAAGCACCTGGTGGGCTAGTTAGCCCCCAGGGGCCCTCGGGATTGAAGGTGAATTATTTCCCCAACTTAAAACGTGCCATAGGGTGTGTTTGCACACGTCACTTCAGGCCCCGTCCCCTCCCTTCCCCACTGGGTAAACACGCCCTGTGGCCATTTTAAGTTGGGAGATTAAGTCCCCTTGAATCCTGAGGGTCCCAAGGGGCAAAATAGCCCACTAGGTACATCCAGTAAGCGCCATTCCAGAGAGGTGTAAAAAGGGGCACGGCTTGCACCACCTTTTTGCAACGCAGAGCAGTGGCGCTTACTGGAAGCACCTGGTGGGCTAGTTGGCCAGCAGGGTCCCTCAGGATTGAAAGGGATTTATTTCCCCAACTTAAAACGAGCCACAGGGCGTGTTTGCACACGTCACCTCAGGCCCCGTCCCCTCCCTTCACTACTGTGTAAACACACCCTGTGGCCGTTCTAAGTTGAGAGATTAAGTCCCCTTGAATCCTAAGGGTCCCTAGGGTCAAACTAGCCAGCTAGGTACCTCCAGTAAGCGCCACAGAGCTGTGTTGCATAGAGGTGTAAAAAGGGGCGTGGCCTCAGAACACCTGTCTGCAACGCAGCTCCCTCGCGCATACTGGAGATACCTGTTGGGCTAGTTGGCCCTCTGGGACCCTCAGTATTGAAGGGGCATTAATTCCCCAACTTACAACTGGCCAAGGGGTGCGTTTGCAGAGTGCTGAAAGGAGGGGGCATGGCCTCCGGCCCGATGCCGGACTTTTATTTATTTAATTTTTTTAAGAAGGAGGGCTGTGTGGCCCCCCTTCTCTTTCTAATTTATTGGCCCTAAGGACCTCATCCCCCAGGGCCTGCACCCTAATTTGTTTTGTAGAAAAAAATTAATTTGGAAGGGGGCCGCGTTGCCCCCTCCCAAGGCCTTAATCGGCCCCGGGGACCCCAAGCCCCGGGTCATGGCCTTTTTTTTTCTTATTCTTTAGGAGGGGGGCTGCGTTGCCCCCCTCCTCAGGCCACTTATGGCCCCGGGGCCGGCCTTTGTTTTTTATTATTTTGTTTTAAAATATGTTTATAGAAACACCTAGGACATGCTGGACAAACCGTATGTACCTAACACCATGACGATTTGCGTGATATTCATTAAAAGACGACAATGCATACAATGAATCCACGTGGAATGTATTTACACCGCTAGTGAAGCTCTGACGTGTCTGACGCCCTACCGTGCCTAATCCCGGTACCCCCTAACACCATGACGATTTGCATGATATTCATTAAAAGGCAACAATGCATACAATGAATCCACGTGGAATGTATTTACACCGCTAGTGAAGCTCTGACGTGTCTGATGCCCTACTGTGCCTAATCCCGGTGCCCCCGCCGGTGGGTACTCTCCAAGTAGACACCCTTGTCATTTATTTATACAAACATGGGTAGCTATTGATAGGCACATTTAATACACACGCACACCAAGCCATTCAAAGGGGATTCGACAAAAATTCGACCAAACTATGCAAGAAATCCCCCTCACGATTAATAAAACACACATCCACCGCCGGATGTGTAATACTTTTTATTTTACTCTCTGACTGACTGATTGTATTTATAGAGTGCACTTATGCCGAGGCGTCTTGGCGCTAGGTATCAGAATCTGGGAGAGCACCAAGGGTAGCCTTGTAGGAAAAGCCTGGTTTTTATTGCCTTTCTAAAGATGGAACGTGAAGGCTGAAGACGGAGGGAGGCAGGGAGGGAGTTCCATAGTTTGGCTGCTAGGAATGAAAAGTGTTTACCCCCCCATCTCGCCCTCTTGATTTTAGGAGGATGGACCAGCCCGATGTCCGAAGACCGTAGACAACGCGCTGGAATGTAGCGGGGGAAAAGAGATTGAACATCTTGGGCCCCGCCTCCATAGAGGGCTTTGTGTACAAGGCAAAGGGCCTTGAACTCAACCCGGCGTCTTACCGGAAGCCAGTGAAGTGATTTGATGCTCGCAGAGGTCGGATGGTGTTTCGGAAGGCCACATACAACTCGGGCAGCAGCATTTTGAAGTGATTGAAGTTTGGTTAGCTGTTTTACCCCCGAGCCCAAGTAGAGTGCGTTACAATAGTCTATCCTTGATAGAATAAGAGCACCCACTACAGTTTTCCTGAGGGAAAGCGGGATAAATGGGAGAATTTTGTTAAGAATTTTGAGTGTAAAGAAACAGGTGGAAACCACTTGGTTGATTTGAAGGGCACAGGTGAGCCCACCGTCGAGGAGAAAACCAAGATTTCTAGCCTTGGTAACTGGCGAAGGGCATATACCAGCCTCCGGGGGCCACCAGCATTGGTTCCATATGGAGGGTTTATTTCGAACTTGAGGACCTCGGTTTTTTGGGTATTAAGCTTTAAAAAACTTAACCCTCATCCATGACATTACGGAGGAGAGACAGTCGCGGAATTGCTCGGCTGGCATATTGTCATTTTGGGTAATTGACACCAGTAGTTGTGTGTCGTCGGCGTAGGACACGAGCACTAGGCCATGACTCTTGATCAGTCTGGCCAAAGGGGTTACATAGATGTTAAAAAGGGTGGGCGAGAGTGCCGAGCCCTGCGGGACTCCGCCCGGGAGAGTGAACCGTTTAGGTTTCAGACCATCCCAGTGGATTAGCTGTTCCCTGGAGTCGAGGAAGGAAGCGAGAAGGGATAAGGCCTTGCCACTAACTCCCACAGATTGCAGCCTAGTTAGTAATACTGCATGATTTACAGTGTCAAACGCTGCCGTGAGGTCTAATAGTATTAGGGAAGCTCTACCACCATCTTTCAAGACTCTTCGAATTCCTTCAGTTGCCATGATCAGGGCAGATTCAGTAGAGTGTTGGGATCTAAACCCATGCTGGGTGGAATCTAGCAAGGTATTTTCCTCCAGGTAGGAAGTCAGATCCTGATTAATGGCCTTTTCCAATATTTTGGAGGTTATAGGCAGACATGAGATGGGACGGTAATTCTTCGCCTCCAAAGGATCAAGAGAAAGCTTTTTCAGTATAGGCCTAATGCAGGTTAATTTCCATCCTGCTGGAAAGATCCCTGTTTCAATCACTAGATTAAGCAGCGGGGTCAATGCTCTGCCGACCTCTTCCGCTGCTAGGTGTAGGATATATGGAGGGCAAGGGTCAAGTGGGGATCCTGATTTAGTTAGGGAGAGTGAATCAACCACTTGCTTCACCTTCAGTTTTGAAAAGTTAGTTAGGCTGCCAAGATGGGACTGTCTGTCCCAAGCCTCAAGGGGGGTAGTTGTATTGACCTGGGGTAGATTCAAAAGTTCCTCATAGACCAGATTTACCTTGGTCTGGAAAAAGACCGCTAGGTTGTCGATAAAAGTTTGGTTGGGGAGAAAGACAGTCCCATGGCCGACTGGACAGTGCAGTGACTGTTTTGAAGAATTCTTTGGAGGAGTTGGAGGATGCAAGAATTTTAGCAGTAAAATAGGTTGCCTTAGCTAGAAATATAGCTTGCTTGTATTCATTCAAGACAGCACCATAGTCTGATTTGAGCGAAAGGCTGTAGGAGGAGCGCCAAATGCGCTAGAAAGGAGACAAACCTCACTTGAGAGTCACAGCATGCTCCTTGCTGAGCCCAATGCTGTGTTACACCCACCAGTGCCCGCCGACTGCCACACACCTCTGTGTTGTATTCCACCAGCTAGTGCGTATGCTATGACACTCTCTAGCCCTTGTGCACTGTAACACCACCCCGTGAATATGTCATGCAACACTTGCCTTCGCACGGGTTATATTGCCCCATCTAACGTGCCTTCCTTGATGCCTATGTTATAACGCACAGCGCTATGCCATACATATTACAATCTGGGATCCATATCTTTGTCACAGTGCATATGCAACGTTACACTCCCCAGCACATATTTTATATTACAACTTTAGAGACTAGTTAGGTTACACAACACTGCCATGTGCATATTACACTCCAAGGCGCATATCACATAGCACGCGCTAGTGCCTGTGCTATCTCGCGCTCTCCAATGAATCTGTCACTGCGCACAATGTATTGCATATTATATTTCACGCCTCAGTTCATCTTATATCACACTTTTTGGTGCATAGTTTATACCATATACTATATCTAGTTTTCATTTTCAATCGTGCTCTCAGGACTATGTTCTATATAACACTGCATCCACCTACCCTTTTCACGGGCATTACATTTTGCGATGGGGGGTGGAGGGTCAGGGGGAGTTTCTGCCAAGTGAGCCTGGAGTTGCAGTCACAAACGTCCTCTTCTTCCTGAATAAAAGTGAGATTATGCTACATACTTGTTCATATTTTAAGTAGTTCGCACAAACACACATTTTAAAAACAATAAAGTTCCTAATACCCACCTTCTCTGAACAGTTAGCTTGCTTCCCCATCCACCTCCTCCCTATCCTCTGTTGTCTGAATCCATGGACTAGCCTCCTCCCTCCTGCCATGCATGGTCTGATGTGCTGCCACTGCCCTCCATTTAGCATGATGTACCAGTCCACTCCTCCTCCCTCCATTGCCCAATTCTATGGCCCATCATTGACCTCCTACTTAGCCTCTGTGCTCAGCTTGCTGCCCCTATTCTCCTTCCCCCTGCCCTCCGATGTCTTCGAGCATGCCCCTGCTCCATCCTTTTTGCCCACTATGTTCCATGGACCTGCCACTCCTATCTACTCTGAGTGTTGTGTTGAGTTGCCACTCCTCTCCCACCTGCCTAGCATTGTCAGATGACTGTAACCTATCCCTGCCACCTCCACCCTGCCTGTCCACATGCCATGCCCCTATCCCCTTCCTCCTGTCCTAAATGGTCCATTTTACTGCCACACCCTTCTGCCCTCCCTGGTCTGTTGTGCTGCAACTGCTCCTCTTGCCTGCCACGCGCGGTCTGTTGTGAGGCCCCTTCCCCTGAACTCTCTTGTCTGTGCCCAGGTCCTGACCCTCCCTTTTATCCTTCATGGTCCTTTGTGCATGCCCCTGCACCCTCCTTCTTGCCCATCATAGCCATTGTGCTGCCACTAACCCTCCCACTTGCCATGCATGGTCTTCTGTACTGCCATGGCCCCTCCCACCTTCCCTCCATGGTCTGTGTGTATGCCATCATAGTCTCACTGTTGCTCTCCATGGTGTGTCTTGTTTCTAGGGCCCATCCTACCTGACCTCCATGGTCATCTTGCTGCTCCTGCCCTGCCCCCTTCCCCCCAGCCCTCTGTTTCCATGTGCAGACCCCTATTCCCTCCCTCCTGGCTTGTCTATTCCATTGTAATGCCCCTGATCCGTCTCTCCTGCCCTTTATGGTCTGTTATGCTGCAGGTTTCTCTCCTGTCTGTCCATTATGGTCAGCTAGCTACCATTGCCTCTTCCCCTCTGTTCTCTGTTGTCCATGTGCATGGTACTGTCCCCTCCCTATTGCTTTCTATGGATTGTTGTGCTGCACTCCCGTCCCGCATGCCCTGTGTGGTGTATTGTGCTGCTGCAAACCCTGATGCCTGCCCTGTAGGGTCAGTTTGGTGCACCTCTCCATGTCCCTCCTGTCCTCTGTTATCCGAGTCCATGTCCCTACCCCAATTCTTCCTGCCTACCATGATCCAATGTACCATACTTGCGAACATTTTGAACTTGGTAAGAGGGAGATTTTGAAAAAAAACTGGGGTATTGATTTTCCCCTCTGAGTTACATTGAAAAAGAGGAGATTGTAGACAGGAGACAGATCAAATAAAGCCCATTTGAGCTTAAAAACATTGGACGTTTCCTGGCTGAAACGGGTCTGTTGGCATGTATGGTTGTACTACCACTGCCTCTTCCTTCTGCCCACAATGGTCTATTATATTGCCACAGCCTCTCTTGCCAGTCCTGTATTGTTGGTTTGTTGCCCCTGCCCCCCTTTCCACTGCCATCCATAGTCTGTTTTGCTGCCATTGCCCTTCCTGCCTGCCCAGTGTGGTCAAATTGTTGCCTCTGCACTCTCCTACCTGCCTTCAATTTTCAGAGACCGTGCCCCTGGTCTCTGACTCTCAACAGTATCTCAATGAACAACTAGATTGCTAACATTCTATATTTATCACAAAAGTGTGGAACGCCTGACGTCATCTTGATGTAATCAAAACTGTAATACCTAGAGCATTTCCTTTAGAAATTACATATATGAGAGGGTCTTATTTGCATCAAAATTATGGTTAGTGCTCTAAAAAACTAAAATGAGGACATATTTTCTGAGTTTTCAAATAGCGACAAAGAACTTTTAAATTATTTGTTATCTTTATGTTTTTGTATCCAGCTGACCACTTGATTAAATGTTGCACTTAGGGGAGAGGATGTGGTGTTACTTCCAGAGCTGCAGACTTTGCAACTGGGGAACCAGGTTGGAGTTTCTGCTTCAGCTCAACATTCTTTGATTTTGGTCAAATCACTTAATCTCTCCATGTCTACAACCAAAATGAATTTGATCTTGTGTGATGTAACCAATGCTCATGTTAAGCACTCCAATACCTGACAAGTCTGCACTATATAAAACTGCAAATACACTTCTTTCATTGGGCTACATGTGAGCTACATCTGGATGATATTTGTGCTGCATTTGGGCTCTCTTGGCTCTGGTGGCCATCTTGGGAGATTTATTTGTTACGAAGTTTCCTAATTTCCTCATTTACTGCAGTCTCTTCAGTAGGAAATCTTTTCAGTTTTTTACTTTGATTCCATCAGGAAGGTATTCAGTTATGTCACACATTTGCCATAAATTCTGAATGTTAGCACTCTAGTTGCTCATTAGATCACTGTAGTAAAGCTACTGCTCACCATGGAAGTCTGCTGCTGGTATTAAAAGTGCATGTTTCAGTCTGCATGTCAGAATTTTGTAATGAAATAGAAGAGGATTTGAGAAGTCACTGAAAATGTGCCCTAATTTTTCTTTCTGCAGCACTAATCATACTTTCTATGGCAAAATAAACCCCCTCATTTTGTTCCTTTTTAAATTAAATGTTTTAAGAGTTACTACTTTATTCCAATCAAGATGGCTTCAGCTGTGCAATCCATTTGTTATAAGTAGGACTGTTAGCGCTCTAGTTGTTCTTTAGAACACTCTGGGAAGCTGCAGTAGAACACAAAGGAATCAACTGACAGTCTCTGCCCTTGTTGGATGTACATGTTTTACTGAGAATGTCAGACTTTATTCTCACATGACTGAGAAAGATAATGTGAATTTACAGAAAATATGCTCTCAGTTTAGCTTATAGATCACCTTCCAAACCTCTGTGGGAAAAGCATGAGAAAATAGTTTTCTCTCAAACATGATTCATGATATCACAGCAGAAAGCTTTTTCACATGGTAAAATCACCTTAGAACACACCACAATTCCTAAAATGAGTATGGTACCATCAACAAATGATTTATAATGTAACTAAAGTCTTAAAACCTTCTATTAACTGCAATGTTTTTTAATGAGGTGCCATCATGTATATTGGTCCCAAGATGGCTGCCTACACTTCTTGGATAAAGTGCTGACAGCCAATCAGATCTCACGATGAGATGTGTGGTTAGGCTCCGCCCAGATATATCTATCTTTTTAACTCTAATTTTCTCAGGAACTACTGAACGCATTTACACCATTTAAGCAAAAGACATGAGTCTGAACTGAGGACTATCTCTTTGCCAAATTTGGTGTAATTCCATTCAGTAGTTCGGGCTGTAGCTGCGTCAACAGGTCTTATGGGAAAATGCATGGGGAAAACGCGTTTTGGGACCCCCCTTTTTTCTCGGCCCCTGCTTGACGAATCACCGTGAAATTTTAAGGATAGGAGCGGACCGGAGCTGGCCAAATGTTTGGAAAATTTTGCGAAGATTCGTCAATCGGCGCCAACGTTATTCCAAATAGAATGTTGCGGATTTCCTATAGAAAATAGGTCCTAACTATAACTACCTACTGGCGACTGCCAGTAGGTAATATATATATATATATATATATATATATATATATATATATATATATATATATATATATATATATATATATTTTTTTTTTTATATATATATATTTATTTATATATATATATACAAGATTTGATGTATACAAAGCTGTACGCAAGTTGAAACTCCGGAAGTTCCATTTAATGAGAAACAAAAATCAGGCAGTGGCAACAACACCAGAGAGTCCAGATAATGTCATTGCATCTGGAACATCTATACCCAGCGGGATTGTTGATCTATGGATGACTGAAGGTATGGATTCTCTAGCTGTACTGTCCGCAGGTGCTGGTGGTACTAGTAACAAGGATACTATAAAACAAATATCACCAACTACACCGTTTAAATCCATCTCAACCATCAGCCCCATACTGTTACGAGATTCCATAGACATATTTAATGAGAATGTCATCTCTCAGATCAAAGAGTTACACAAAAAAAACAGTCACAAGAAACCCAGGTTTGACATGAGGAGCAAGCAATATGAGTCACTTATCCACAAATTGAGCAAGGATATGAAAACCATTGTACGGGGCAGTGACAAAGGTGGCAACATCGTATTAATGACAAGGACAATGTATGACAAGGAGGCCTATTCCCAGCTAAACAATAGGGAGCACTATGAACGAAGTAACATGACAAAGGTGAAAATGATGCAAGCAGAATACCATAAAAAACTATCAAAATGGAGAAACAAGGCAATGTTGACTGACGAGGAATATACATTTTTAAGAAATGATCATCCGACAATTCCTCTCATCTATTTTATCCCAAAAGTCCATAAAGACATGGAGAAGCCCCCTGGCAGGCCTATCATCTCTGCCAGGGGTGGTTTGCTGGAAAAAACATCAGTCTATATAGACTACTTTCTGCAGGGGGCTGTAAAATCATTGGAGTCTTATGTCCAGGACACTGGGGACTTTTTATTTAAGTTACAAGCGGTTGAGTGGAAGGAAGGCTTTTGGATGTTAGCATTGGATGTTTCATCGTTGTACACAAGCATACTACATGGTGACGGCATGGCAGCAGTAGTATACTATCTATCCAAACGGGAGGAACAGTTTAAGGACCACACTGCTATGCTATTGGAAATGCTTAAAATATGTTTAAACAACAATGTGTTCATGTACAACAACTTGCTATACCGTCAGCTGCAGGGAGTTGCTATGGGGGCCAGTTTCTCCCCAAGCTACGCATGTTTGCACATGGGAGCTTGGGAGGAACTGGTCCTCAAAACAGAATATAGCGAGGTGATGAAAACAAACATTATTGCTTGGTATCGTTATATAGACAACTTGTTTGTAGTGTGGCGGGGGGATAGGGATTCGGCTGAAGAGTTTGTCAGGGCCATAAATATCAACAGACTTAACCTCAAATTTACGGTCACCATGAGTCAAACTAGTGTCACCTTTTTGGACACGGACGTGTATATTGCAAATGGTGCGATTGAAACTAGATTATTCAGAAAAGAAACGGCCGGCAACACTATCTTGCTTGCGGCCAGTGCCCATCCACACCTTGATTGCCAGCATACCATTTGGGGAGATGTTGCGCCTACGTAGAGTATGCAGTAATGAGGCAGAATTAGGAGAGGCCCAAGCCTCTAGCAAGAACAGATTCTTACAGCGTGGGTATTCCGAAGCAGTGATTGACAAAGCTATAACCAAATCTCGATAAAGGATGAGACAGGATTTATTGGACAAGTATGATCAAACCATCACCAGTAATCTGGTCTCTGATGGAATCTCTGAATCACGAAATGAGTTCAGAATTATAACGGATTTTAACAAACAACATCGTGATTTATACCGTATCTTTAATCGTAATTGGCCTATTCTAAAAAGTGATCCCATCTTAGGCCCAACACTTCCACACAGGGCAACCCTCACATTTAGTCGAGCTCCCTCCATGAGGGACTGCCTCATCAACACGAATCCCGAAACCATAGAAAAGACCACTTGGTTGCAAACCAATGGTGGATTTTTCAGATGTAAAGTATGCAAAGCTTGCACACATGGGGTTAACACCAAAACCTACAAAGATGGGTTCAGTGACAGAAAGCACAGAATAGAAAAGGTGTTAACATGTAAAACAGAATATGCTATTTATGTGCTTCAATGCCCCTGTGCACTTGGATATGTGGGCAGCACCAAGTTAGAGGTGCATAAACTCATCCTGCAACACCTAAGGGCAATTTTGAACCAGGACAATACTTACCCGGTGGCTCGCCATTTCAAGGAGGTACATCATAGCAATAACAAGGAATTCTTATTCTTTGTTGTTGATGCTGTACCAGCGAGTAGGCGTGGCGGTAACAGGGAAGCTGCGCTTCGCAGATTAGAGACTAAATATATACTCCGCCTAGATTCTAAATCCCCGGGGGGGGCTCAATGTCACAGAAGACCTGCATACTATCTTAGGTTAGGATTGAATACTTGCATGTGGGTTGTAATTTTGGGTTGAATATCAGATGGACACTGCAATCACCTGTACATATATGAATTTGGTTTCTTCAATGATTTTATAATGGTTTTTATCATTTTGAAGTCGGTGTTTTAATCATCTTATGCATTATTTAATAGTGGTTTTATAGCATTATTTTTCAGTTCTATTGCTTTGATTCCTATACTTTGCACATGAATCTATATATCAAGATGTAACTCAGGAAAGCTTGATACAATCAGAACCTAGGCACTGATGCACTTTAACATCATTTGCACCTCATTTAGTTGGACCTCAATATTGATACCTCATTTATGCACTCCATGAGCCTTAAGGGATTATAAGGAAGAACACGTTAGAAATATGGAAATACCTACAACTGTTGTCAATTATCTATTGTGGGCCCATAATAGTAGTTTTTGGGCATGACTGGGCTCAGTCCGCCCACTCCATGCATTTTTTAAATTAAGAACTGCTGCTTACCTGTTTTTAAATCTTTATTATCACATTTAGTGGTGTCACACTATTTACGCACATTGCCCTTTATTACACTCCCCTTTGTTTGCACAGTTGCAGGGACCTGCAGCAGAAAAATGGTACTGTTTAAATGGGACGGGACACCCAGGGATTTATCCCGCTACGTCTAACTTGAGCAATCTATAGCATATAGTGTGCTTAGATGTAAAACGTAAATGTTGTACCCAACATAGATCGTAGTGTACAGATAATAGCCAATGCCTGCAATATATGCATTGGATATGCTTGCACTTTTGTGATATAGATTTAGCTATACACATGTACCTACATGAGGAATATCCAGATATTCATTCATTCTGATTTTAGATTAATATAAAGTCTGAATTTTTGACATTTTGTTCATGGTTCAATGCAAGCACCACATAAGATGGCCGTGATCACTATGTATTAGTAGTGATCGTAGGATCAATGTGCCCATAAATATGTGGACGTATCGGCAATTGTCACTCTAATTCAATTCAAGCCACTTGGTTTCAATTTATAATAATAGCAGTGCATGCTAAGGCAACTTGATCAATTACAGTACAAGGGTTTGACACTAAGACTTGCTTTATACATCGAGTGAGTGTAAAAGCATTGTACATGAAAATGTTTAGTCATGTGTAGTCTTTTTACCTTGTCTATGCTAATATATATATATATGGCGGTCACCAGTAGGTAGTTATAGTTAGGACCTAGTTTTTCATAGAAACTCGTTTTTTGTTTTTATATTTTGGTATATGTAGAAATATATGTAGTTTAACTAATGCTGTTTGTCCTACCATTTTGTCAGGAAAAATGTGGATTTAAAATCTATATTTCTTCCTCTAGTTCCCCTTTGAGGCTTACCAAGAGGCTGTTGTGGCAGGCATGAAGAGAAACAACAGGGGACGCGAACCTCCGATGTGTCCTGGGAACGCAGAGCCCGACAGCAACCGTGAAGAGGAGCTCATTTAGGTGTTGTGACCCGGAAGCGGAAATCGTCGGATGTCCCGAGAGAAGAACGCATTGACCCGACAAGCAAAGAAGCCGAGAACCCCCATCTAGCGAGTGATGAAGCGTGAATCAGGTAAGTAGCAAAAGGTGCGCGGCGAGGCAGGGCATATCTGTAACTGAACGTGAAGCGTGCTCATGATACAGACTGCCCGTTTTAACCTTGCTTGGCTCCACCCCCCACACACACACGTGATTCCAAGCAAAGTGAGCCTCACACTAGATGATGATTATTGAAGATGGTGGCATCTCATTCACATTCCACACCTATTAGGGACATTATTTTGGGGAGGGGGTTCTTCTATTGACACTAGGAAAGATCCTGAGGTGGCAGCTCCAAGAAGCCCCAACTTGCACTACTCCATATTTCAGATGCCATCGTTGAGAACCGATACAAGCGGGCCTTGGTGTGGTTAGTGGTTTTTTTGGCCAAGCATGACATTGCCAAACATTTGACCGACCGGAAAGCACCCCTGTTGTAGGATTAGAAATTGGAGCTGGATTGGTGCCTCAATCCTGAACGGCCCAATTTCTTAACCCAAGGGTGCCAAACACAGGAGAATTTAGGACGACTGTGCACCAAACGGGGGATCCATCTTGAACCGTGTGATTGAAGACCCTGAACTATGGTCACGGACATAAGATTGTCCCTGCCCTGGACAAGAGCAACAAACAATGCTGTGAGGGTGGGATTCAAGGGACAGGGTAAACAGGGGAGTTCAAATACATGGTGAAAGTGGGTCAACTGGTTGTTCTAAATTTGCAAATTATACTTTGACTAAAGGTGTCTTTTGAATCAAAAATACAAAAAAATATTTATTTAAAAAAATTAAGTTCCTCCACAATTTTCTTCAACGTTCGCTTCTGCATTGTCACAGCCTACCAATTCAGCTGAGTGATTACTTCTTATTTTGTTCTCTGCAACCTTGGCTATATTCTTTTAAGGACCCACTCCCCCCCACTCCCCCCCTCAAATGTTACCTATGAGTCTTGGGGCTAGATTTACAACCCGCCAATTAGTGAGTCGCAAATTGCAGCGCATTTGCGACTCACAATTTGCAACTCGCTAATTGGGATGCACATCAGTGTCTGAGACACTGTTTGCAATTCCCAATGGGGTCGCAAATTGCATGCCTCATGCATTTTAATGAGGCTGTCGCAATTTGCGACCCTATTGGGAATGGCTGGCACTCCCAGGGATGGTGGCCTGCTGGTGTCAGCAGATCTCCATGTCTGGGACTGCTTTTAAATAAAGCAGTTTTTTTTTAAATGCAGCCCGTTTTCTAAACGAAAATGGGATGCATTTAAAAAATAAAAATGAAACTTTTCAGTTTCATTTTTTAAGGGCGGACAGTGATCCCTGTGACCACTGCCTGTCCTTAACAAAATGTTGTGCATGTATTCACAAATGGTAAGAGGTCCCCTGGGGACCCCTTTCTGTTTGCGAGTGCTTTACCACCCTTCTGAGAAGGGTGGTAAGCTGCGAGTGTTTTGCGACCGCAAGTGTGGTCGCAAAACATTGTAACATAGCTTAAGGAGTCGCTATTAGGATAGGATGCCCTTGGAACGCCCCTTCCTAATAGCGAGTCCCTAACCCTATTATGCGAGTCGTTATTTAATTAGCGGCTCGCAAAATATGGTTAGTACATAGAACATACGGTTTTTTTTGCATGCACAAACGGGTCTAAAACCCATTTGCGCATGCAAAAATCCGTCGTACATGTGGCCCTTGGTCCTCAGTTAGCTCTGATGCCAAAGGCAAATTGCTCATCAAACTCTATTAACTTCATAAGGCCTTCCCAGAAGACTCTATTTTCTTGCCAATTAAAGAAATAATCCAAGTAATGTGTCACCATCTCCATCCCCATCTCTGTTGTGAACAGCCAATGAAAAGTGAGCTAAATAGCTAAATAAGGCACTTGCAGCCTCATGCATCAAGCCAAAATCCAGTCGGTAAAATACCGATTCGCTAATAGCTCCCGGTATTGAGTTAAAAATACCCAATCCCAATGCATCAACCCAAAAGCAAAAATCGCTATTTAAGGAATCCTTAAATAGCGATTCCTTAAATAGCGATAGCATTTAAGGAATCCCAAATTGAGATTCCTTAATTTAAGGAATCTCAATTTGGGATTCCTTAAATGCAATGCATGAAAGTTAAAAAATTAGCGACTTCGCTAATAGGGGGAGCAAATTACCATGAAGATGAACTGCATGGTAATTTGATAAAAGTTTGAAAAATGCACTTTTGTGCATTTTTCAAAGTTTCATGTTGCGCACACACATGCCCTTAGAGCATGTGTGTGTGCAACATATGTGCACATATCAATTTCAGGGGTGCAATAGGGTGTCATTTTGACACCCTTGCACCCTTGAAATTGCATGAGCAATTTGCGAGAACCTACTGGTACTCGCTATTTGCTCATGCAATCTCCAATTCATTCCTATGGGCCTGGAGGCCCATAGGAATGATTGGGATGGCATTCCTTAATTGCTACTCGCAATTTGCTAGTAGCAATTAAGGAAAGTTAAGGAATCGCTATTTGAATAGCGATTCCTACATGCATAGCCTTTTGCTATTCCTTATTAGTGATTCCTTATTTTTCGCTAATAAGGAATCGCAAATGGCATTGTTGATGCATGTGCCCCTTGGTATTTAACAGCCAATATGCAACTGTTTGACTGAAAACTCAACAATGCAAGGTCATCAGAATGCTCATACATAACCTAAACGCCAACTTTTTGTCATTTGGCAATTTCTGAACCTTTACCACGCTGCCTCACCATTCCGATTGCATTGTCTATACCAGTACACTATACTGAAGTCTCTTCTTCTGGAATGATATCATTACCTAATTGTCCCTCTAACCATGGTAAACTGAAAAAAACCTTTCTGCATGCTTAGGCACGACTACAAACAGAGAAATATGAATTTGCCTAATGGCAAATATTTAAAAGAACATGCTCCTCTGCTCTCTTTCACCTTTTCCTTCACTTGTCCTACTACCCTCGGCTTGTTTATTGCAGGTTTCACTTTCTCCTTCCTTCTCCTCTCCCGGGATCTCCTATATCCCAGTAAAAACACTTTTTAAGCCTCTCTGCTGCCCTGCACCTCAGTAAAATGGCTGATGAAAGAATCAATCTTTCCATATTAACTGGTAAATTTGATTTTCCAGGGCTTGGCTAACAAAAAACTCAACTGTTCTATGTTAACTGACATATGAGCTTTTTCCTCGGCCTATCTTAAGACCCTTGCCTCCAGGTGGCCAGTGTACTCCCTCCATTCTGCCCCAAATTGCTAAGTAATGGGATGATTATCCCCACATTTGGTGCACTTGTGGTGGAACTTACAGAAAGTTCTGCAGGAGAATCCCCTATTAATAGAAAACATACCTCCTTTGAAAACTGTACTGTTCCAGACCACCCACCCAAAGTAGATTGTGTAGTGTCCTCCTCAGCCTAGGAGCATTCAAATGAATACGCCACACACGGAGCTTTGATCACACATACGATCACACAACGTTAATAACCACACCTTAACACCTCCCAGCAAATTATGTAACCACAAGGGTCCTAGCACACATAGTCTCACGACACTACATCTGCCCCTTTGTTAAATAAAAAGTATAAACAACAGTCACATCATAGTACTTCAATAAATTGTGAGGGACTTACACTACTCTGCCAAATCGAGTGGTATTAGATAGTTGAGATCCACTCTGACTATGCACAGAGGGCACAGGTCCTGATGCTTGATCTGGGCTTTTAGGTGGGGTCGCCTCATTCATGATTGCAGGAGCTGACGAACATCGAGGTAGGTGCTTAAAGTGTGATGAGTCCCGTGTGATGGACGTTTAGGGACTTTGGACTATGCACCAGCACCATGTGGCCTTTGCACGTCACAACCCTCAGAAGATCAACAGCAAACGGAGAGTCTGTTTTCCGCTTTCCTTTCTATTTGACAAGGACCCAGTCACCTTCATGGAAGACTATTTCCTAAACCTGTCTACGCCGATTGGCCTATGTTTTTTAATTGTGCACTTTCGAGAAGTGTCTGTGACACGAACCTTAACAGCTTACATGGATCGGTCAGCTGTCCACTGGGCAAGTTTGGTTCCGATAGCTCTCCCAGATAGCAAAGTGGCAGGACTCTTACCAGTTGGGGAGAGAGGAGTTGAAGATAAGCACAGAGGGCTTGAAACAAGGCCTGGTTTAACTCGATTCCCTCCATCGATGAACATTGAACTACCCTTTTGAGGGTACCCATAAATCATTCCACAACACCGTTGACTTGAGGCCACAGAGGTGAATTCTTCTGATGCATGATATTGAGCCTGACTAGAAACTCCTTGAATTCTTTGGTATTTAATGGTGGACCACTGTCAGATTTGAGAATGGCAGGGATACCCCATGCTGCAGAGATGTCACAGGTTGTTGATGATAACTCCTCTACGAAAGGAAAGCGTAAATACTCATCAATGACTACCACAAGATGAGGTCCATTTCCTAAGGGCCCAAAGAAATCTACTGCAACTCTTTCCCAGGCATGTGCAGGAAGGTCAGACATTGTCACTGGATGCTGTGTCACTTTGGGGAAAATGCAATTGTAAAGATAGCACTGTTTTAGTTCCACCACAACTCGCTCATCTAGGTGCTGGAACCACACTCGCTCTCCTAGGTCTCGTTTGGTGGCTACAGTGCCACGATGTACTTCATGGGCTTGTTCAATGGCTTGCTGTCTTAGGGTCTCAGGTATGACGATACTCGAGCCGCTCAATATTACACCTTCCGTGGTATCTGACAGTTCATCCTGTACATTGTCGAATTTTTGAAATTCAAGTATTATTCTTCCACAACTGAGCTGAAATAATGCCTTCGAGGATAAAAAAGTTATTGTCAGCATTAGTAGCAGCAGTGATCTGTTCAGTGGAGAGGGCTGCCGGCTTGCTGGCCCTCAAAATGAAGTTGATGTACTCCACCTCCATTTTGGATATGATGGTGTAGCGGCACTCGTGAGAAATAATCAGCAGGGTTCTTATCTTTACTTGGCTTGTATACCATTTCATATTCTAAAACTCATGCAGTCGCAACCCCCACTTCTCAATGCGAGGGGGCATCTTGGCTCTGGGGTTTCCAAAAATGGTGAGCAATGCATGGAGGTCTGTTATGATAGTGAAAAGTTTTCCATGTAGAAACACATGAAAATGTTTGCTGGCCCACACTACAGACAGACTCTCCTTCTCTGGCTGAGAATAGGCATGTGCCGTAACAGACTGGCTTCGACTAGCATAGGTCACAATGGCAGACCATTCGGATGACCATTATGTTGAGAAAGGATTGCCCCCTGCCCCACTGGGATTGCATCAACTGTCTTTTGAGAAATGATATTTAGGACACAAAATGTATATCTGATGCTATTTTTGTCAATGGTATTCTAACAGACAACAGTGACTGGTATTCTTTGCATCCTTGCCAAATCCGTCTCCTCTTGGGTGTCCAACGTCAAAATAGGCCATCTCGGTTGCATTATCAATCACATGTTTTATTCTTTTGAAACTATGATCACATTCAGAAGACAACTGGAAAGGGACATTTTGTTTTGTCATGTCTCTCAATGGAACATTCTTAAGGATTGCAGCATGGTGACATCTTGTGGGGCCCAGGTACCTGACAGTGCTTGCACTTTATCTAGGTCAGGAGTCATTCCCCGTCAGAGAATATGTGACCAAAGACTTAAGTTTGGGCTTGTGAAACTCACACTTTCCTGCATTCAAAGTGAGATCTGCATCCAGAAGTAGCAGGCACACTTGTGTAAGAGCCTTGTCATGCTCCTTTTGTGATGTTCCAAATACAAGTATGTCATCTCTGTAGTTAAAAGCATGTGTGACAGGTTGAATTATTTGAAGTATCACATCCTGAAATATTTCTGCAGCCGACGACACTACAAAACGCAACCTTTTGTATCTGAACAAACCAACATGAGTTGAAAAAGTATATACACACAAGGTCAACAGCGGCGGACCATAGATGATTGCACCTCACCTCACCGAATTTAGCGTTCTGTGCATACATTTCTGGCACTTGCCGCCGTTCAGTGCCACCGGAGACTAGAGAACTGGAGAATCTTCAAAGGGAAGGTGCACCAGAGAAAAGTCTTTCAAATTTGCAAGTTTTTTGTTCATCATCCTCCTTTATTAATCCAACAAGTAGCACACGAAAACACTTGTTTTCTAAAAGTCAGCCAATGTGTTTCGTTCCTGAATGCCTAGGAACTTCAGCAGGGCTGAAACAATCACATATAAGACAATAAACATCACCATGTATAAAAACATATATAAAAGTGACATTACGGACTTACATATAAAAAGACAAGCCACCCATTGGTGTTTTCTATATATTTCATAGAGATCACATCTGGAATCACAAGTGATTGACACATACACACCACACACAAATTACACTTTATGTTAATTACCAATAAGCAACCCAAGGTTACATGTAATTATAGTCATAATAAATCCAACGGTGCTACCGACTAGCTTATAAATCTGTACAAAATACTTGAAATAGTATAGGAATATAAGAATACATAACATTACATACAATATCCTAATTCATCACACAAAGGTGTACAGTTCATGACTGAATTCAAATGCAGGAAACGAGATAGTAAAAAATAAGGGCAACCTAATGAGGAATATTTACATTATTTCATAAAGACAGTTACACTCCAGTGACATTTCTTTAGTGAATAAAGGGAGAGAGGTTAAAACAACTGGAAAAGGATCATCGTTATCTGAAACATTTACATATTATAGTTCATAAGCAGTTCTCACCTTAACATATAATGCAGTGTAGTCACAGTATTTGTATTATGTGATTTATGGCAGTCATCATATCAAAGGCTATTATCCTTCCCATCCATAGAAGGTATAAAGGGCCCAAATCATGCCCCTAATGGGACCTATGCAAAAAAGAGACCTAAGGTTCAGTCATGTAGAGCAACCACCCCCTACTACGGGTGTGTTCAAGAAATGAAAATCGTAAAACAACCATCATTTAAATGGTCATGTCCCACCTCCTGATCACTCATCAATACTGAAGAGACAGGTATTAAGGAGGTACTGGAATGAATGAGCAGTGTGCTGACCTGGCATGATCACTCTATACTGAAAGGGCTGATGCCAAGTGGGGACAATGTTGCATTGACACACTACTGAAAAGGATCTCGAATCCAGTTGTGAGGGATCAATACAAAGTTGTCTGCTCTTACACAAGAATATTAAACTTAAAATTAAAAGTTTGTATGACCAAATCTAGTACTCTGTGAAAAGTTTCAATTGGTTATTCTCACACACAGCCATGTGTGAGTTTTCTTGTCAGAGATGTAGAATAATGTTGATAAATTAAATATAAATACAGTAAAAATGCAATGACTGGGTAAGGAAAAGTAAATACATTTTTTTTTTTAGATGAAGTTCCCAAGAATGAATAACGGAAATGGACAGGAACGTGTGACAAATTGGGTTGTTAGCTGAAGTAGGTTTGAGCCCTTCTCAAGCAAAAGCCACAATCCTTCTCTGGGTGAACCACAAAAGTCACTAAATTAACCTGTGCTTAGCCCTCTAGTAGTTTGGCACAAAAGCAGTCAGGCTTAACTTAAAGGCTGGCTTTGGTGAAGCCATCAGTTAGGCTGGTACAGCACCTTTAAACCCATTTCCAAGGGTCCAGGTCTGGAGGGGACACACTCATGCTGGGTCCAGTTGCAGATTCAAGATGGTTTGAGCCTTTTTTGTCCCAGGAGCTCTAATCAGAAGGCCAACTAGGCCTTTGAGTCATACTGGTAGTCCTGGGTTCAAGCAGAGAAGCAGGTCTCAAGCAGCAGAGCTGTCCTATGAGGGCACAAAGCAGGCTTCAGGCAGTAGCACAGTCCTCTTGGTGCACCAGGGCAGTCCTCCGAAGTACACAGCAAGCAACAGGCAGCAGGGCAATTATTTGAGAGTCCGGCCGGTCCAGAAGTGAATTGAAGAGTGCATCTAAGGGTCTCCTTTTTTAACTAGTGCTCACTTTGAAGTGGAAGAAACTTCTGGAGTCTTTCACCAACAGACGTGTCTTGAATTTCCTGTCTCCCTGCCCTGGTCACGGTCTGTCGGCAGGCACAATAGGCTAGTGTGAAGTCCTTTGTGTGCCAGTTTAGGCAGTGTCTTTGAAGTGCAAGTGTGAGAGTTGACACCTCCGCCCCTCTTATCAAGTCAGAATGACTTATCCTGCTAATACCCATTCCTCCTATTGTGCTACTGTGTGGAGGTATACACAAAGGCCAAATACCAACTATACCTAGTCATGTGACCTAGGAAACAGCCTGCAGGCACCAAATGGCTAGGACAAGAAAATGGCAACTTTCTAAAAAAAGCATGGTGAGCAAACAAAAATGATGGATTTAGGCCCAGATATGTACTAGGGGTGAATTTTTGACATTGTTCAGCATTCCGTCCATCAATTGTTGTTTTTGCATTCGTCCCCCCCGAGTGGCACAGGTATGCCCAGACGTGGGTTCTGTGCCCGCCATGCATTGGAGTCAAGCTAGCATGGCTGATGTGGGGTGATACCCCAAAACCGGCCTCAGGATGTTTGTTTCCAGTCCAAAGACGACCTGGCCTGGCCGGTTCTCATGGGGAGAAGGGTCAATAATGATTTGCATATGATTGGATCCAAGATGGAATGGCATGGTGAGCAAACAAACAATGGATTTAAGCCCGATCTCTGTACTGGGGGTAAATGTTTGACATTGTTCAGCATTCCGTCCATCAACTGTTCTTTTTGCAACCTTCTAAAAGCGGAATTTTCAAAGTTGTGACTTAAAATTCAACTTTACCATTAAACGGGGTTCAAAATTACTATCCCTCCGACACCAAACATGACATTCCTCCATGCTCCCACATAAAACTTATCACTTATCAAATGTAATAAGGTAACCCAATGTTATCCTGTGGGAGAGGTAGGCCTTGCAATAGTGAAAAACGACTTTGAGAGTTTTCCACTACCAGGTTGCCTCTTGTCCGTCCCCCAGGCAACGTTTTGGAGCTGACACCGTGTCTGAGGAAGACGCAGGCGCGAATCTTGCCTTGCCTCGTGTCTCACCAGCTTGCAGCTCCCGCCGGTTTCTCGTTGGTTTCCCTTCCCGCATCCTGCCCGCGTACCTGCTGGACTTTTGCCTTCTGCCTTTGCCTCTGCCTCCCTGCCTTTGTCAGCAGGGAGCGGTGGTTGTCATTGTGGGTTGTTGTGGCCGTGGCTGAGTGAGTCTCGTCCGAGTCTCGACTGAGGTATCGGCTCCCATGGCTTCTGAGTCTGACTTTTTAGCAGCTTTTCAGTAGCGAGTGAGCAGGCGGCTGCTGCTGCTCCACGGAGCAAGAAGCTGAGGAGACCCACATCGAGGACAGAAGAACTGGTAAGCAGTAGCCAAGAGCCTCACAGCACCCGTGGGACAGAGAGGTGAGCTGGGGGGACCTGAGGTCCTGGAGAGCTGAAGGTGGAGGTGGATTCGGGAGCACTGAGCGCTGAGACGACTGAGGCCGCAGAGAGTGAGCATTTCGGGGGTGCGAAGGCGGCACAGTTAGTCCCAGGTGCAGCCCGCCCTGTAGAGCTGTACTCATCCCATTTACCTGAACCTGAGCCTTGGGTCTGGTAACCACGCGGAAACCCTGCCATCATTTGCCGCCATCTCCTCCCACCATCTCCGCCATCTCCTTCCGCCTCTTGGCACTTTGACGTTTCTGGCACCATGTCTTTCTGGCACCTTGGCGTTTCTGGCACTTTGGCGTTTCTGGCATCAAGTCTAGTCTTACCAGCACAGAGGAATCCTTGGCCAAGGGAGCAGCGAAGGAGCGGCGGAGCAGTACTCAGTAGCTGCCTTTCCAGCAGTGACACTCTTTCGGCATCAGCAATTAAGGTGAAAGATAAAAAAAAAGAAAGGCTCACGGAAAAGTCCAAGGACGGTCAGAAAGCGATGCCTGGGTAGAGGTACGGGTAGGAAGGGGCAAATTGATAAAGCAAGAGAGTTCCCAGGTGTGGCTGAAGTGGGGCAAGACAGCCCAGCATTAGATCCCTTGGGGACCACTCAAAAACATTTACAAACTCACCCACCGATGGAACTTAAATCAGAAACGGAAACCGAAATGGAAATAGAAATAGAAACAGGCACTCATTCGAACTGGTATCCATCCAAAAACGGACCAGCAACTACGCCTGTGCGCCCTTCCACACAGGGAAAAATTCAAAGTTTCTTTCAAAGAATCATGCATTCCTCACATTCCACTGGTAATCAAACACACATCAGTAACAGTGAGAAGGACCGAAGGGAAGAACTTAGATGTTCTCGATCTTTAAACAGGGCAGCCTCACTGAGCCCAGAACCGACCCAGCCTAGGTACATACGAAGATAAACTTCCCAGCCCACACTCCAACAAGTCGGAGACTCACTCAGAGTCTGGCTGGGGGAGATACCCATACCGTAACAACAGGGAACGGTTATTGAGCTAAGCCTATCAATCTCCCCAGAATTAAAAGCCCCAGAAGAGGAGCAGAAGCAAAGGATTACACCCGTTCCTGCCCAGGAGGGCCTATCACCAGAATTTTTATCAACTCTGAAAGCTCAAATAGATGCACAAATGGAAGCATCTTTAACTCTTTCTCAAACACCAAGGCCAGACATTATGCGTGTTACAAATACCAATTACCAATCGCCACTCCATTTACACAAAGTGAGAAATGACCAGGCCAGCATGGGAAGTCCAGCAGACTATAACTGTGAAGATTTCTGTCTATACAAACGAGACACAATAGCCAAAGCTTTACTCTGGCAGTCACAAAAAATGCAGCTCCAGATCGATCTGGTTCAGTCAAGAGCAACAACATTAGTGGTTCTAGGGAACAGGTTAACAACCATCGAAAACAACCTAGATCAGACGGAAATGGGCCAATCGTGCACTTGCACTCAACTAATGGACAAACTGATCACAATACCGGTCATTTTATTGGCCTTATTAGATAACGCCAGAAAGAACGGCCCACCTGCAATTATATCTAAGGATATCAGAGAGCCCACAACCAGCCAAGTAACAATGATAAGGGAACGAGTATAACAGGCTAAAAGTTCTTGCAATAATGAAAGCACGGATGTAAACGCTCACTTTAGCACCAGCCTAAGCCCTCACACAAACTCAGACTTAAGCGAGAGTCCGAGCAAGCGAATCCCTAAGGCACACGCTTCTGAAAAGCTACCGGTTGACTTGCAGCAAGCTCTTAACACTCATGTTTCTGGGGAATCTCTCTACTTACAGCAAGCTCCTAACATTCAAGTCTCAGGGGAAGCACCTTTATCTAGAAGAGCAAAAAAGAAGCTGAAAAAACTCTAAAAAAACAGAGCCTACAAAAAAGGCTTCAGGCGACAACAGGTCTATGACAAGGAGCACGCACAATTACACAACAAGGAAAGTCGGTTATACTTTTTTCCATTTTCAATAAAAGACCAAATACAGGTTCTAATTAACACTACAATCACTTAGTTGTTAACATCCAGAAAAAGGAGTCCTCCCCGACACGAGGAAATACTCAGAGTACTCAAGGAATGTCAAATACAGACAAACTAGTAAGTGGCATGCGAGGTGATTGTCCATCAATTTCAACACAATCAATGGGAATGGTTGGGACTCTGGCTGACACTCCAGCGACACATCAGGCCAGGATAGGAAAACTACTAAACAGCGAGAGTGGAAACCTTCTTCCAAATAGGTACGTGGGTCAAATTATGGCCCCTGGCATCCCTTCAAATGTAGGAACAGCAGCCGCACAGAATGGCATACATACCATTTCTACTTTGCCTCCCACTTCTATTAGTCCATCAATAACGACGACACAGATTAAACTCCCTCAAGGAATACTCACGCACACAAGGGGCAATATTACAAGAGATGACGAACAGGTGCAGGACAATTTGCTGAGGAGGAACACAAATACACGAAACCGCACAAGAAACCCTAGTCCACCTCAATTTATGAAACCATCTGCGGAGAAAAATGTTACATGGAAGCAAAGCCATAGCCTTTCGCTACACACACAAGGATGTGCTAGCCAGTCCCCAGTGTTAAGGGACTGTGAGGATACAGGCCAGGGAGTAAGTGAAAGTTCAGCTCTCCAGTCTCATCTAGTGGGGCAAGTTTTACATCCCCGTACCAGAGGGGACGGAGAAAAGAAGGAAGAAAATCCATCTGGCGGCCTAATATTTATCCCTCATTATCTCTCTAATGGACCAGCTGATATTTTGAACAGAGGGAACTTATTAAAATTAACTCAACATATTCCTTCTCTCAAGCATCTAACCTCAGTGAAACTACACTCAGTAAAATTTGCCCATATACCGGGGACAAGGGCACCTGAATCCACCATCACAAGCTGGGACTCAACTGCCACCAGAGATGCCATCCTCAAAGAAGCCATTATTTTTGATGAATGGGGCATAGAATTAGAGCCCACCAGGCCAAGGAAATACCCACACATTTTAATTGAGGACCACAGTCCTCCAACTAGAAAATGTACTCTGAAGGGAGCTTGGGGGGCAACCCACGACTGGTTAGTAAGTACAACACGAGCATCTAATCCATTAACGATCCACTGCGATGAAAAAGACCGTACAATCAGCTGGCAACCTGTAGACCAGAATTTCGAGGGGGCAACGACAAATTCAGCACTTAAGGAGATTAACTTCCCTTACGTTACCTAGCAAGAGAGAACTTTCACTCCAACCGTAGTGCCCATTCAGAATAGGAAATTGGCATTAAAAGACCAACTCACCATCATCTCTTGGAACGTGGCAGGGCTGGCCTCAACGCTCCGTTCTAAACAAGGGCGCAACTTCCTAAACAATAACAACATTATCTGTCTCCAGGAGACCTGATCACTCTCTCCAACAGCAATCTACGGGTACCATGAAAGCTTTCAATCAGCAACACAAGCAAGCTTATTTGGGTGGCCATCGGGGGGCCTTTTGATCTTTCTAAAGCAATCTCTCATGGTCTCTATCTTTGCTGACACGCGAGCTCCTTTGCTACCTGAATCCCCGTAAAACTTAAAAAGTGCTCGCCATGAGTAATCTGTGCTCAACCATCAAGACAGTCGTTTATTCTTATCCCGCGCATGAAATCCTGTTGGTAGGCGATTTTAACACCCAAAATGTGGTCCGTTGACACAATGTGGGACAGAGTAATAGCGAATACGATGAATTTAACAATCTACTCATCACATATGGCGTAAAATCAGCAAACCAGACTGAGGATGCCTGTCCCACGTTTAAGTAAATCTCCGCAATCGACTACATCTTCATGTCAAGTGGATTGATTAATTATCTTCAGAGCTTTGCCATCGTAAATCTCACAGAAAGTGATCACAATCCCCTGGTGATAAATTTGAACTTAAATCACCAGATAGCAGATACAGGCCAAGAACTAGACCACTGCACCGAAGTTGAACTAACCAACATGGTTCTGGGATAGGAAATCGTTCTATACACATTCTACAGTACGCAGATGACATAGTCATCATGGACCATACCAAAGTGGGCCTCCAACGAGCACTGACTAGTTTTCATGAATATTGTACATCAAATTATCTTACCATCAATCCAGATAAAACCAAGATTTTAGTAATAGGTCGGCAAAAACACAAAAAACGTATTAGATGTACAATTGGCACCAGGATAATAACTACAGTGCGGAAGTATAAGTATTTGGGGATATGGCTCACAGAAACAGCAAGATCCACCGCTCTTAAAAAAGAACTGATCCATAAATCGACGGCTATAACGTATGGTTTAACAAAATTGAACAACAAGCTAGATAGTCCGTCAACAGAGGCTATAAGACAGGTCACTCAAGCCTCACTCCTCCTAGCACTCTTGTACGGGCACCAAGCATTTCCGGGTGCTTGTTCAGAAATCTTAGAGCGAGCTCAGTGCGTGGCCTACAAAAGAATCTTTCAACTACCAAAACATGTTTCAAGGGCGAGACTTAAATTAGAGCTGGGGTTAGTTAAACAATCACTAAACCTCGATGCCGACGTCTTAAAATACTATATCCAAATTTTGAAATCTCTAGGGGATACCCTAAAAAGCTGCCTCAGAGATACATTTGAAAAAACTGGCTAGCCATGGAACAAGCAGCTCATGAAAGCAATGGATTCCCTTGAAATAAATAAATCAGCTCTTGCTCTGACTTGTAGTTCCTATCCCATCTGGAAAACGCGTATCAACAAACAAGTACAATAGGTTTCTTAATAGGCAAGAATGGGCAGCATTAAAAACACTACCCTTCCAGATACCGCTGAATGTTTCATATTCAACAAATAAACCTCCACCTTATTTTTCAGCCCTGCTCAACCGTAAGTCCAGACGAGAGATTATGTATATGCGATTGCTGGCACTCCCAGTCATGGATTTCAATCAAGCTTGGGCTGATCAGAATACAGGAGGAGCATGCCGTCTATGTGAACATAATCGAGAATCATGGCTACACCTTCTGTGCTGCTGTCCGACTTTAACAACAGAAAGGAGGCTTCTCCTTAGAGATCTTTGCTTGAAAGAAAAAGTAACCACCTGCCAGGGAGCCTCTGCCCTATGCTTTACACAAAATGAACCTTATATTCTGGCTCGCTGTGGAAGATTCGTTCAAACTATCAGGGGTGCTATGTACCCTGGCTCGGTCCCCCTATCCGGGTCTCGAACTATTCAAACGCTGATACCGGACTATTTCAAATACAGACCTGTGAAAGTCCATTCACCAACGCAGTCGCCAAGTATAACCACTTGATTAGAAAAAAGAGTATCAGCAAAAAGAAAAGAAATTAAAGCAGCTTTGGTGATTTGAGGGAGCTAGCAGGGTGACACTTGCTTACGGATCTAGCCAAAAAAAAACAATGCTGAAATCATGATAAGAAGCCCTTAAAACAAACGCTGGAATTTTCATTATTGCACTTTCTCACATCCTGTTTTAATTCTATGAATTGTGATGTTCTTATTTTTTTTTAATGTTCTATTGCAATGCAATGGTTTTAAGTAACTTACGCAATTAATTAAATAAATACCACCACCAGGACATGTGAAACTTAAAAGTACATGTCCAACTTTTTAAATAAAATGCACCCTGCCCTATGGGCTGTTTAGGGCTTATCCGAGGGGTGACTCATATTTATTAAAAAGGAAGGTTCAGGCCTTTCAGAAGTTTTTTTTGCCAACTTGAAATGGCAGTTTGAAACTGTTCACACAGGCCGCAATGGCAGATCTGAGACATGTTTAAAATGGCTACTTACGTGGATGCAGGCCCACTAGTAACATTTAATTCTTGCCTTACTTAGGAACATAAAAAAGCAAAAAACACACAGATGATGACTGGAATGCAGAGCAAATCAAGCATTCACTCCCAGTCAAGAGATTTAAGTAAAATCCATTGGCCTTTTACTCACCATGCCACCCCAGTTAAGACCCAGCCATATGCAAATCAGTCTTTACCCTGTGCGTCATGGGCCTTACTTAGGAACATGGCATTCTCTATGCCTTTTCCGTAATGAAAGAGACAAATGATTTGTTTAGTGCCTGAAAAGTGTACCAAACCATTGTCAAATCATATGTGCTGATAGATTTAAGTCCCTTGGCAAGGCAAGGCAAGGACATTAAGTGCAGTTCAGGAGTCTGTAGTTGTGTTTTTCTACCAAAACCCTTGCACTAAAGTTAGGGCTTAATTACTACCATTGGTTGAATGCTGACACCGTTCTCCCCACTAACATTAAGCACCTGAAAAGACTAAGAATATTGCTTTGCCCTGCCAATACTATTTGTTTGAGTCTTGCGTCCTGCAGAACCTTAAAGTTTGAGCCCAAGTCTAACAGCATGCTCTTCTTACACCTTCAAGGCAAAGGCAGGACACTCTTGTTAATACAAGCCCAAATATGAATATTTAAAAGATACCAGAAGAAGTTTTGAAAAGAAACTCAGTGGCTAGTTGCAGAAAGAGAGCGACTTTCATGCAACTTCCCTCCACTTCTGGACACACTGTTTAAAGACCTATATAGATGCAGTAGGCTAGAGATTTTTTGTGTTGGCAGAATAAAATTCTGGGACAATTAACTTCTTGCCCTGACTCCTGTACTTCTTTTGCTCCCTTCCATTCCAAATCCCCCCGACACTCTGAAAACTTTGAACAGGAAGATGTAGGCCTTCATGTGGGATGTGGGCCGCCATGGGTAGCCAGGGATTTATTATTGAGGAGTCCGGACAAGGTTAATGATATGAGTGCCTGACATTGAGCGAAACCTCTTGGCAGCACAGATTTCCCCAGCCCAAGTGTGGTGCTCCCCAGATGCATACACGCCCTGGTGCCAGATGGAGCAGGACAGTTGCCCATTCCCACTTCACTATTTGTTATAGTGTCCTCCACGATCCCGAGGCCACACTTTTGCCTTGAGATGGTCCATGAAATTGACCTTCACTACTGGACAAAGGCCCAGAGGACAATGGAGAATACAACGTACCCTTCCCTCCTTACCCCGGTGGTGGTGAACCCAGAGTTTCCGCTGGGGATAATCAACAAACACTATTGATCCTGGGGGACATTATGTTTTGGAAAGCTATACACAAGGGGCTTACGCAAAATGAGAGAATAATGCCCACAATACTTACAGTTAAGTCCCCAAGATCTGTACTAGATTACACAGCTTCTACACTGGGCAAGACAACTTGTGGTTTGTGTACAAGGCTTACACAAAACAAAGATCATTGAAGACATGTGCGCGGAGGGAGATACCTCCAGAATGTTGTCACGCTTATACAAAGCTTTGGCTTACACTACCACTATGACACTGCTCCCATATACATGCAAAATGGGTGGAAGACCTAAACTTAAAACTAACGGAGGGAGACTGGATATTATTATGGAAACAGGACTCTCACTCCTCTATGTGCCTTCCACATAGGATGATCGCCTTTAAGATCATTTATGTTGGTATTTGGTTCTCGACCCCCGTATGCCTCAAAGCCATGACAAACATAACTGGTGCATGATGGAGAGACTGCGGGGCAAGGGGGATGTATCTCAGTACGTGGTGGGAATGCCTGCAGGTACATCAATTCTGGGTTCAAGTGATAGAGGTTATAAGGGATATCATGAATGTCCGGCTCCATGCCCTACTGGGTCGAGTAGATGATGAAGTTTTGTCCCCTCTCTACGCCTGCATGACCATGTTGCGTACATCCCTACTCTTAAATGCCAACCTTGTAGATACACAGCACTGGTGCACCCCAACCTCCCTGACCCTGGGAATGTAGTATACCAAGATTTGGAATGATCATGCCATGAAACTGCTTACAGTCCTTTCCACACATATGTCAAACGCAATGGAAGGTCACAGTTCCGATCCAGGCTGGTTAACATGGCTACAGGACTTACAGAGTTGTGAGCTCGAGGGAAGGCGATTCATGAGGACGGGAGGAGTGTGGGAAAAAAGGTCTAGATATCTCAAAAGACATGTGGCTCGAACACTGTGGGTGGCAACATGATGAGATTTGGCTTCTGATGTCATGCGTTGTGTATGGTACCAATGTTTCACAGCAAAACCCAACCTGGAGTTCAAAAATGTTAAATAAAGCTGTTAAATAAAGCAAAGGAACAACATTCAACATGTCCAGAAAGTCTTTCAGACAATAAATATCTAAAAGAGACAACTCCGAAAGCTAGAGAGATAGTGAGATGTTCTTGCACTCCACCAAATCCCATAGTGGGTTGTATATATATATATATTAACGAACACGGACACTGTCAGGCCATTTCTCAAGTTGCGGGGACAGTCAGTTAATAGAGTGCAGTATCCATGTTGGGTACTGTTGTTTACCACTCATGTCCAAGGGCTCAAGGCCTCTAATTGGACATTCTCTGTATATCCATGACCCTCATGGGCACAAAGGTGGGAAGTCAAGATTTACTGAAAAAGATAACAAGTGGATTCTAACAGATGTGGTGTAAGTACACTCAACAAACCTAACGTCCGGTCAGAGCTATATCTTTGAGAAGTAGTAGTCCTTTATTCCGTGTAGGAAAGTGAGGTACTTATGATCCATAGCATCGCACGATTTGGGTTGGCTAATATTTAAAATGTGCTAAGCTGGAGAAATTCGACTTGCCGGAGTATTTGCTTGGCAACAGCATTACAGAAAATTATGTGAATTTTGGAAGCAAAAAAAAAATGAATCTCATTGACCTACAAAAAGCAGTGTAGAATAACTGGAGCAGGGTTAGAGTTGATTAATTACATGAAATAGTTATTCCTACTGATTTTGGGCAGTCTGGAAAGATTTGTGCTGGACAAGATGAGAGCAACTCAAGATATGCCCCTGATTTCTGTTGTGAAGTCAAGGGTTTCCCCCAGTGCATGTCAAATCAAAAAGTGACTAAGGTTCCAGTCTCAGGTTATTTGAGTAACAAGATTGACGTTTTTAAAAGAGAAGCTGTTCATTTTGCAATGAATTGGTTATCAGCGATCATTAGGATAGATAAATATGCATGTCATTAATAGTGACATTCACTGATTTAGATTCTAGGTGGCCCGGGATCAGCAGATTTAATGGAACATCGGAAACTGATTGGTAGCAGCTTGCACAGCGACATGCGGCGCTGTCAACTCAAGGGGAGATAGATTGCCAAAGGGGTGGTCAGACTCTTAGCAGGCCACGGGCAGTCCCTCCGCACAGGTGGGACCCTCACACCATTGTAGGCCAGCTGGATGGCCCCGTGGCGCTGCCAGGGGAGGTTTGTCACCGCCCCACCACTATTCATCTTCCCCCAGAATCCACACCTTATGTAGTGGTCTTGGAGAACCTCCTGCCTCTTCGCCCAGGTATAAACGAGGATTATAATAAGTTAAAAAACAAGGTACTCCACTGGTTAACAACTAATACCCTTGCGGGTCCTGGTGTAGAACGTAGTATCATTATGGTACGTCGAGTGGAATGGATAGGCAGTTCTAGAAAGCTGGGAGGGGGTGACTGTGTTATAGTTAACTTCAACAGGGCCTCTGTAGCCGAAAGAATCCTGTCAGGTGATATTCGTGTTGGTCGGTCATTTCCTGGGTCCACAATACAGGCACTTCCATTGGGTTTCTTCTACAGAGCTGAATCTCATGGGTATAAAATGGGAAATGAGGATAGGGAACTCTCACAAGCCAGACGGCCTTATAAAAACCCTGTAGGCATCAACCGAGGGTTCCCACAACCATTTCACAGTACACGTCATTCATGGGGGTCTCACTTTGCTCCTGTCGTGCCTCCTACCCTAGCATTAGCCAACAGAGTTTCTATGCTATCGGGGATGGAGGAATGCGATTGACTGGATATTTCTGACGAGACCGTGGCAGAGTCAATGCACCAACAGAGGGCCCACTCAATCCCGGCAACCGAGACAGAGACAGTGCAAGTGATTTCCCTTTCACCACCACAAATGGAGGTGACACCTCATGATGCGCACAGTAATGTTCTATCATGGAACATAGCAGGCCTGGCAGACAAGTTCCAGGATCCTTTATGGCTACAGTTTGTTAGGCAATTTTTAGTAATTTGCCTTCAAGAGACCTGGTTAGTGGACTGTAACTTGTTTCTGGAGGGTTTTAAATCTTATTTTGTTCCTGCTTCCCCGTCACCCAGTGGTAGAGCCAAAGGAGGTTTGGTTATTTATATCTCCCTGGCCGTCGATTGGCAGGTACAAATTTGTCCTCCTTTTAGCCAGGGCCTTCAGGCCATCATACTTAAGAAGGGGAACAATACAATGACCCTGATCAATTTTTATAACTCACCGAACAGTAAAAAGGGGGAAGGTAACATCATAGAGCTAAGTCACTATCTAAGGAAGTTATGTGATCTCAGCTTACACCCCTTGATGGTGCTGGGAGATTTCAATACTCATCCCTGTGGCGACCCAAGGATCACAAATATGTCCGACATGGGATGCCACAGAATGAGGGGGTTTCATTTTGACCATTCAAAACAGGGGGATGAATTAAACAATCTAGTCAATGAATTTGACTTACTGACACTAATGTCCCTCTCTGCCCCAAACTGTAAAACCCTGACTCCTACCTTCAAAGGGAGAGGTACCGGATCTTTTATAGACCATATTTTAATTTCTTCTTCCTCTCAGTCCCTTTTTCAGAGGTTTACCATCAAGGACAGTGGTTATAGTGATCACAATCCCCTTTGTGTATACCTCTGTGGTGTATTTCTATCCAGCAAATCTAGGGGAAGGGTACTGGGAATCATGAGACCTATAGACGGTGGGCGCCGCCTTAAATGGTCCCAGATTGACCCAGATGCTTTCCACAGGAAGGTGAGAAACTCATGTGTAGCTGAACTTGCCCTTTGTGTCCAACCGGAGAGTCTACCAAGGGAAGTTCTTTGTGCTTTCAGAGCTATTTCACGCAAAGCAGGGGAACTTTTGAGGGCTCCAGCCTGTAAGGTATCTAATTCAAACCCAAGATGGTTTGATTCCTCTTGCTCCCAGGCAGCACGTAAGTTAAAGGAGGCCCTGAAAGTTGTTCCAAGAAACCCCCCATACATACGGGCATGTCGTACAGGATACAAGCAGGCTCTAGCTACCCGTAAGAGAGCTCTGAAGGAGGAGGCATGGAGGGAGTTGTTAGAGTCTAGCACATTAAGGAATGGCACACGGTTTTGGGGTATTGTCAACAGACCCCTGTTTTCCGAAGACACAGGCAACATCTTAGATTCCCACATCACGGAAGAGGAATGGGTGGCCCACTTTTCATCCATGTTTAACGGTTTCATGAGTTACCACGACCAGTTACCCCGTGCAACAAACACTGACTATCTGTTTTTTGAGTTAACAGAGGTAGAGGCGGGAATTGCGGGCCTAACCAGTAACAAAGTTCCTGGACCGGACGGAATTCCACCGGACCTTTACAAATCGGATCCATCTTTCTGGGCCCCGATCCTGGCGCCTGTATGGAATGCAGCGGCCAGGGATCGTAGCCCCGAATCCTGGGCCATCTCTACCATCGTGACAGTGTCTAAAAAGGGGGATCGAAACAGTACGTACTGCTACCGACCTATCTCTCATTGACTCTGTAGTTAAGGTGGTGGGAGGGGTACTATTGCAAAGACTATCTTTATGGGCAGAGGAGCATAATATCCTTGCAGACACCCAATATGGGTTTCGTGCGGGGAGGTCGACGGTGGCCCAATGTTTAAACCTTTACCTGATCCTTGGCAAGTACACGTTGGCCCGCCCAGGTACGATCTACATAGCCTTCATGGACCTATCTTCCACGTTTGACTGCGTAAACCGGGTCAAATTATGGCAGTCCATGAGGGCCATGGGGGTGGAGGCCTCTATTGTGGACTTTCTAATGGATCTGCATAGGGATACCAAGGCAAATATTAGATATGCACAGGATCTTCGTGTTTCCAAGGAATTCAATATTGAAAGAGGGGTGAGGCAGGGCTGTATTCTTGCCCCCTTCCTGTTTAACCTATACATCAATGATCTTGAAGGAGCCCTGGTAGCCACGGGGGCGGATTTCCCGCGTGTAGGTCACCGGGGTCTTCCCGTCCTCCTATATGCGGATGACGCCGTCCTGATAGCGAGAACTGCTAGAGGACTCCAATCTTTACTAGACGCTTTCTTGAAGTTTATGGGGTCCCGTGACTTAGCGATTAATAATGTAAAATCCTGTGTCTTGCAGGTAGGGGCTCGTTCCACGAAAAAGTATTCTTTTTCCGTAGGTTCTGCGGAGGTCCCCACAACATCAGTTTTTTCATACCTGGGGGTCCTGTTGGATGATCGCTTGAAGTGGGGGCCCCTTATTCTAAGGAAAAAGGGGGAGCTTATCCGAATAACTGCTGCCATTTTCAACTTTGCTGCTAAGATGGGGAAGCGCCCAATTGCAGCCTTGCTGAAAATCTATCAGGCTAAGGGAGTGTCAACTTCATGTTACGGTAGTGAAGTCTGGGGGTATTCCACAGCTGATGTGCTGCAGGTGGCAGAGAATAACTTTTTAAAGCGCCTACTGGGAATGCCAACCTGTTTATCTAACCTAATAGCTCATGAAGAACTGGGGGCCCCATTTTTAGGTGATACTATTGCCTTGCGTACCCTAGTGTTCTGGCTTAAGTGCTGGCCAAACAAGGAGCTAAAGCTCACCCAGCAGATCCTAACAGACTGTATGACCCTGGAACAAATGTCCAGAATTCCATGGTTGCAGTATGTTAGAGGTCGCTTTACTGAGTTGGGGCGCCCGGATCTTTTCTCAAAACCGTCAACTATAACAAAAAAGGATGTGGAACTGGATAAAAAAGCATTTATTTGCACCAGGAAGCTAGAAAGAGATGAACAGGAATTATGTAAACCAATTGTCCGTAAATTTCTGACCCTAAAAACCCATCCATTGGCTGAGCCATACCTTTTGGGAACATTGACCACCTATGAGCGGTTTTTACTGTCCAGGTTTCGTCTAGATTTTTTCCATCTTTTAATTGCCGTTCCGAAAGGGTGTAGCAGAGGACAGGTGTTAGCACCCTGTGGTTGCGACAACCTGTCTCCACGGGACCTGCTACACTTTATGTTCCTCTGTAAATTCTATGAGGTACCTCAGAGACATTTTTTACTCCCCCTCTTAAAGAGGCTTAATTTTAACCAGGTTCGCCCAGCACTTTTGTATTTACAGCTGTTGAAACCAGACTGTATAGTCTTTATTGTAGGCTATCTGAAATCTTTGGTGAGAACCAGGGCCTGCCTGGAATATTAGTTATTTCAGGGGGAGGAGGTACTCATAGTTTTAAGGTATATCTCTTATGTGTTCTCTATTTTTAGCACAGAAACGTACTTATTGGACCTGCCATATTTTATTTGTAATCTTTTATGGCTATGGACTGTAAATTATTTTAATGTACTTTTTTTATGGGATGTGTATATACATTGTGACTTTTATGGTTTTCACATTGTCGAATAAAGTTTTATGCAATGAAATGATTGGTAGACCAATGTTAAGTTTCGGGAATGAGGCTATAAAGTTAAGGTTTGGAAAATAACTGATACTTGCATGGAAATGCTAACAAGACAACACATTTTGCAAACCTAGGAGAGAAAAACGATTCAACAAACTAAATTAATTATACAATATATGGCACAATGTCATGGAATTATAGAGAAGCATTGGACCATTTTGCAGAATGACCTAAATCGTTTTCCAATAACTAACTAAAACCAACTTTTAAGGGTATATTTGTCAAGGCTGGATAGGTCACAACAGAAGGTCACAACAGAAGACTCCAACAACTATGGGGACTGGACACTCTCCACAGGGCCGTCTTTAGGACGGAGCGACCGGTGGCCCTTTGTTGGGGGGGGGGTGTTTTATCAAATATATTTTGGAATTAAAAGCACCTGCTACAGCATTCCTTGCCTCCAGCAATTTTACAGAAACAATAAAAATGTCAAGATAATTCTGGTGATTAATGGAGCTGCTGGAGAGAGATGGATCTGTGTCTAGTGGAAGTTTTGACTCATCATAAGGTAGCGCAGAGGGTTTACGCTGCAAACCAGGTGTACCATGCAGATCACATAACTTAAATAGGTCAGTTGGTCACTGGTTTTATCAGAGAGATCTTTTGTTGCATGCAGTTTATAAGTTAAAATCCTAATATAGAACAGTAAGCTATTACCTGTCATCAAGGCGCTGCATGCAGAATTGCATGAGAGAAGTGTGCTAATGGAAACATAAGGGGAATAATTAAAGGGTGGAAGTGAGGGAATCCCCTGAGAATGAGGTCATTGGGGGCGCCAACAAGCACTGTCACACTGAGCACCACCAGCAATACACTCGGCCCTGCCTCTCCATGCTTAGCTTGCAGAAATAGCAAGAGTATAATTAAGGGATTTGAAATAGAATACACGACTTTGCAGCTTGTGAAACAGCAAATGTCAGGCACTGCACCAAGAGGCTTCACGGAAAGGCTTATGTTAACCAAACTACAAGAAAGTTCAATACTATAAAAAGGTGTAATTCTAGTATTTGCAATAGACAAATGCCTTCACGTGTGGTGAAACACTTTATTGACATGTGACATCAAATATTGCCTATGTGTTACCAAATATGTGAACATGAGAAAGTAACACTTAGAAGAGGTAATATACAAAAATGTACTTATAAAACGAGAAGCTATTAGATGGAGTTGTGGAACACCAACTCAGCAGTGGGTTCGACGAAGAACTGGACAATACTTTTTTGGAAGAGTATTTGAAATTTACAATGTCTTTAAATTTGATTGAGTAGTTGTAATTTCCGGTATTGCTCATGAAAAGAAAATGTTGATAGAGACTCAAGTGACAAAGGTAACAATTTCGGCGTGGAACTGTGGACATGATTTTAAAATGATCTATGGAACAGCAATGCTCTTTTGATTGATGAACAAGTGCTTCGCTTGTTATTTCTATCAAAGAATATTGCAACTGAAATCTATTGACAATAAGTTGTTTGACGCTATTGCTTACATTTTTGGTATTGTAGAAATATTTTTTCCTTTGGCTCTGGATGCATAAAATTAATGGCTTCAGTAGAATAGTTAAATGTAGGGAGCATAGAGAATTTACTTTAGACATTTCCAAATGATGAAACGATTAACCCATTCTCTGCTAGTCCTCCCACCCCCGTGCTAAGCCTTTTTTGGCCATTTGGGGTAGTTTGCGCTTAAGCCCCTGTAACATTTTGACCACATATGGTATCCACCTCAAATTTGCATCCTTTTCTTCCAACATCATGGGAATTTTAAAGGTACCAGGGTTTGTTGATTCCCCTGGAGGGGACCCATAAATTAGCCAACATACAGCTACATTTTTTTGGGGGGGGGGCAAAAATGAGAAAAAAGTACTGCAGAACAAAGTGTCTGTTTTTTTCCCTACAAATGGTTTGTGGTGCTGAAAATCACCATCTTCCCAGCTTTCAGGGACTGACAGACTTTTGTCAGAAAACCAAAATGATTTACACCGTTATTGCGTTTTACTGGGACATAAGCTATTTTTGCTGTTTTTTCTGCTTTCAACATCCTTCCAGTTAATGGGAGAAAGGGTATGAAAGCAATAATGGATCATGGAAAATGATATACATTTCAGAAACGTAGACAACATTTTAAATTCAGCAAGGGGTCATTTGTGTAGATCCTTTAAGGTTTTTTCATAGAAACTAATAGCTGAATATAGGAAAAATAGAAAATGAGTTGAAAAAAACAGCCATTTGTGACGTTTTCACTTGTAACTTCTTCTAAGTATGACAGATCTTTGAAAGCAATATACTGTTACATCCGCTGGACCCTTTTGGTTGTGGGGATATATAGGACTTGTAGGTTCACCAAGAATATGAGGAACACAGAGCCAATAACTGAGCAATGTCTTGCAATGGTTTTTCATTGGGTACCGGGTATATAGCAATTCATTTGGGAAAATAAAAACAGTAAAAAATCGGTATGAAAGACACCTATGTACTTCCGAAAAGGGAACAAAAAATAGAGTTTAGAAACAGTAGCTTTTTACACATCTCCAAAATTGTGGGTACCCATACTAGCATGTGAATCATAGGACATTTTTCAAAGTGACTTCTTTTTTCCACATTGTCTTACATTTGTAAGGCAGAAACGCAACCTTGACTCTCCACTTTTTTACAGTGAAAACAGACCCTTTTTTGCAAAGTGCCTAGCTGTACAGTTTGATCCCTAGCTCTGCCAGCACCTATGGAAACCTAGCAATCCTATACATTTTTGAAAAATAGAAATCCAAAGGGAATTCAGGATGGGGTGACTTGTCACGCTCTCACCAGGTTCTGTTACCCAGAATCCCCTGCAAACCTCAAACTTTGCAAAAATAAACACATTTCCCTCACTTTTCTGAGATGGAAGCTCTGGAATCTGCGTGGATCCACAAAACTTCACCCAGCCCGTATTCCCCAAAGACTGCTGATAAAATTGGTACCTCACTTGTGTGGGTAGGCCTAGTACCCTTGACAGGAAATGGCCCAAAATGCAATATGGACACACCACATTTTTACAGGGAAAACTGACCCTTTTTTGCAAAGTTCCTAGCTGTAGATTTTGAGCCCTAGCTCTGCCAGCATCTAGGAAAACCTAGTAAACCAATACATTTTTGAAAACTAGACACCCAGGGAAATCCAGGATAGTGTGACTTGTCTGGCTCTCACCAGGTTCTGTTATCCAGAATCCCTTGCAAATCTCAAACCTTGTACACATTTTCCTCACATTTCGGTGATGGAAAGGTCTGGTATCTGCGTGGATCCACAAAAATTTATCGGGAGACATGGGGGAACACTGGATGGAAAAAAAATTATGTCAGCCCGGTGAACCCACAACTTTTTCACACAGAAATATGAGAAAACTGTGATTTTCTTTCAGCAAAATGTGAGGTTTGCAGGGGATTCTAGGCAGGAAGGCTTTGGGGGATCCACGCATGTCATACCTAACTGGACTCCACAGGGTGTCAAGTTTTCAGAAGTGTGTGGGTTTGGTAGGTTTACCTACATGGCTGCAAGCCTGGGGTCGAAAAAAACAGGTGCCTCCCATTGCAAAACAAGGTTGTTTTATGATAGGTAATTTGCCTACCCACACAAGTGAGGTACCATTTTTATCGGGAGACCTGGAGGAGCGCAAGGTGCTAGGAAATTTGTGTCAGCCCGGTGATCCCACAACTTTCCCACACAGAAAAGTGAGGAAAATTAGATATCTTTTTCAGCTAAATTTGAGGTTTGCGGGAGATTCTGGGTAGGGAAACATTGGGGGATCCATGCAAGCCACACCTCACTGGACTCCCAGGGTCTCTAGTTTTCAGAAATGTGTGAGTTTGGTAGGTTTCCCTAGATGGCCGCTGAGCCCGATACCAAAAACCCAGGTCATTTTGTGATAGGAAATGTTGATGTCTCCACAATACGTTTTGGGCCCTTGCCTGTCGCAGGTACTTGACCCACCCACAGTGAGGTATCATTTTTATAGGGAGACTTTCGAGAATGCAGGGTGAGTGGACATTTGTGGACCCACGCAGATTCCAGAAGTTTCCATCACAGAAATGTGAAGACAATGTGTTTTTTTAACTAAGTTTGAGATTGGCAAGGGATTCTGGGTAACAGAACCTGGTGAGTGGCACACAAGTCACCCCTTCCTGGATTCCCCTTTGTGTCTAGGTTTAAAAAATATTCTGGTTTGCTATGTTTTCCTAGGTGCCTGCTGCGCTAGGACCCAAAATTCACAGGTAGGCACATTGCGAAAAATCTGTGCCTAGTAAGCTTTCTGCTGCCTTGGGGAGGGTGGAATTGGGGGCTATTGCCGAAAGCAGAAAGACTGTGGCTATTTTATGAGGGGGGTGGTAGTGGCATTGGGATGCTCTTTCTGGGCAGCCCCCACCCCTATGTATAAAAGCCAGCATAATCGCTGGAGCCTAGTGGGCTCTATGCTGCCCGAGGGCAGATCAGGGGCTACTGCCCCATCTGCCTCCTGGGGGCAGAAAGACTGTGGCATCTTTTTGAGGGGTGGGGGCATTTGCATGCCCATTCTGGGCAGCCCCCAGCCCAAACTTTTGAAGAAAAACAATCCCTGGTGCCTACTGGGCTTTTTGCCCCCCAGGGGCAGATAAGGGGCTATTGCCCCATCTGCCTCCCGGGGGGCAGAAAGACTGTGGCATATTTTTGGGAGGTGGGGGCATTGGCATGCCCATTCTGGGTAGCCCCCACCCCTACATATATATAAAAAAATCCCTTGTGCCTAGTAGGCTTTCTGACTCCCGAGGGGGGCAGATCAGGAGCTATTGCCCCCAATTGCCTCCTGTGGGGGCAAAAAGTATTTTCCCTACTTTGTGGGATAGGGTGGGGGCATTGGCATGACCATTCTGGGCAGCCCCCACCCCTGGCATATAAAAAATAATCCCTGGCATCTAGGGTGCTTTCTGCCCCACCGAGGGGGCAGATTGGGGATTACTGCCCCCATATGCCCCCCCGGGGGGCAGAAAGACTGGCTGTGGCAAAAATGTAATTAAGGGAGCAAAGGCCCTTGCGCAAGGGCATGTTTCCGCCTCCCTGGTGGTAGGGGGTGAATCCCTGCTTGGGGAGATTCTCCCCTTTCCAACGACACCTCTCCCAAGTTTTCGGTGCTCGGGGGGCTGAGATAGCCCAATGAGCACCAAAACAATGAAACTGAAACTAATTTTCAGTTTCAATTTCAAAGAAATGACATCAGCGATCGTCATTTCATTGGAAAAAAAAGTGGCCTCAGGAGGTTGGGGAAGCTCTTCCCCACCTCCAGAGGCCAACGAAATAAGGAAATCCTATACTGTCTGCAGCAGAGGGATTTAGTTCACCTGGACTCATGACAGGATGGTTCCATCATGAGCACAAGAGCACTGGTGCTCATGACGGAACCATTCCATCATGAGCACCGAAAGTGTTAAAACTGAAATTCTATAACAAAATGTTAAACAAAAACATTGAGTACAACAGAACAATTTCCTATTGTTTGTGGGTACTCCTAATGGAGACTGTGAATCATTGGGCTTATTAGTGGGATTTTGGCGCGGGAAAGCGCAGCATGGCACCTTGGTGCACAGCTGTACATCAAAGTGGAAGGGAAGGAATGCACTGTATTTAAGCAATACAGTGCATTCCTGTCCTTACTCCTTGCTCTGGCACCGTTTCGGCAGCCTAGCACCAACATAGGCACCCTTCCACCATGGTACAACGTTGCGTCAGCTGTATGCATGGTTGTTTTTGTGCAGGAAGGGGCACCTTCTTGCACAGAAACAATCCTAGGAGTCGTTTTACTCTTTCTATCTTTGCTGCAAAATGCAGCACACATGTAAAGAGGGGAAACAAGGAGAAATAGACATATTTCTTCTTGTTACGCCTCACCCTGGGAGGCATATAGATTTGGTGATTCTCCATGTTTATATCACTTTGTAAATCTCAGGCAGCGTAAGAACCCATGGGTGTTGCATGGGACAACCCACATCAATGCTCATGGAACGCCTCCAGGGCGAAGAGTATGGTGGCACAACGATTTTTGCTGCATTGCCTTACTCATTATTTATGAGGCCACTCAAAGCCACACAAGGTGGCTTTGTGTACCTTCATAAATCAAAATGAGAGCCCTGTGTCACACATGTATCACTTTATGTGGTGCAAAAATGATGCAGGGTTCTCATAAATAAGCCCCTATGTTTCCAAGGCAAAATCGAACACTGCCTGTAAAACTGAAAGTAAAAGAAATATACTGAGGATCGAACTAGTCACAAGGTGAAGCAGAGTCAGATGAAAGAGATGCAACAATTTAGCAACAATTTATATGTATAGAATCGCACGATGGATATTTCCTAGAATGTGCGCAGCTGGAGAAATTTGTCTTGCGGAAATATTTGCATAAAACAGCAACAACTTCACTAACTTTTCAAAGTTGTCTACATTTTTTACACGTAAGGTTTAGATGAGGAACCCCCTACAAACCCAACTTTTATGTAAGAGAATGCTAGTGTTTGTCCAAAAGTTGAATGAAAAAACTTTTTTCTATAAATTTAACAGCAGCCAATGTTTTATGGTGGTAACACACCTTGCAACTTTGTTTGCCACACTGGCAAAAATAATAACCTTGTTCACCTCAAGATGAGTTATATACTGAATAAAGTTTCAGATCCTTCTTGAATTATATCATTCCAGAGTCCATTGTATTGTTCCAATGGAGATTAATGTCACAAAGATAATTACTATGTGCATTGTCGAATATTGAATCACGAGGTTTGATAAATTATCAATAAGAGAGGCCTCAATGGGGAGAATGTTGAGGAGGAGAAATAAGTACTAACAGTTCAGGAGAGAAAAAAGCCAAAAGAATCAATTCAGATTTGTTAGAAAAAGCAGTACTGGCAAGTGAGAATTTAAGGGAGGTGCAGAATATGACAGCCAGGTCACCTGTTTGCTTATTCTTGCAACCCGCTTCATGAATCGAGTAACTGGGGATTTAAGAAGAGGATTGGAGAAATTAGTACAGGTTTAAGCTTGATCTCAGTAAGAATAAGGGTATTAAGAGGGAATGCTAAACTTGAGTAGTGCACGGGAATATCATTTGGCACTGAAGACTGGCATATCAACATTATGGGGGCGATTCCGATCCTGTATTTTCTTTCCCGTACGACTCGTATCGGTAAATTTTTCCATACAAGTCGTACAAGTCCCGTCCGACCCGTGAAGTACGATTCGTACGGGAAAAATACAACTTTTTCCGATCCGATTTGTACGGATCGGCCCGATCCGTACAAATCGGATCGGGAAAAGTTGTTTGAGACGGACCCGGACACTTATCCGTACAAATTGTAAAAATGCAGTTTGACCGTACTAGTAGTGATGTTGGGGTATGCGATGTTGGGGTATGCGATGTTGGGGTACGCGATGTTGGGAGTACGCACAGTACATGCGCACTGGGGGTACGCACCATACATACACAACGCACGGGGTGTATGCCTGTACGACTCGTACCCCTGGGGACTCTGTTTTTACGGCTGTTTTTGGCTTTCGTAAGAAAAGAGCCGTACGGAGTGCCGTAGGGACGAACCGTACTTGCTGGGCCGGAAACCGCTACTTAAATACGTACAGACGTCGCGTGCAAGCTGTTCCGGATCAGAATCATTGGTTTATTTTAGCCGTATGGTCTTTTGTACGATTTGTATGGAAAGAGGCTTCCTGTACGAATTGTACTTCCTAGGTTGTAAGAAAAGTTTACCGGGTACCGAGTCGTACGGGAAAAACGCTCCATACAACGATTTGTACAGCCTTTTTCCAGAATTGGAATCGGCCCCTCAATGTACAACACTCTCGCAGTGTTGGCATGAGGCAGATTATAGATTTATTTTCTGCAATTTTTGTGTATATTTTTGCAGGATCTATATTTTCATTTGGAAACAAGTTGGTAAGTATCCGACTTTGCAAAGCTTCTTTGCCATGTTCTGTCAATACTCCAATTCTTATATTTTGAAGAATGGTTCCATAGACTTCATCATTTGCTTGTCGCATAATTTCTTTGTACTCAAAATATGACCAAATGTTAACTTTTCCAAGACTTCCCAAAGACTTTCTGGTATCTTTGTGCACAAGTGTTTTAAATACTGGTTGCCCTTTTACAGGAGTAAGTTGCAGTAATTCACCAAAAACTGTCACATGTTTTCCTCCAAATAAGACATTGTATTCTGTTTTTAAAATTTGCTGCCTTCTTAAATGCACAAAGGCAAGCATTAAGTTTGAGACCATACTCACCTCATCAATAATCAGAAGTTTAATTTTCTTTAGCACTCTTGAAACTTCATAACATGCTTCTACAGATAGCTTGTGATGTTCCAATTTATTTTCATGTTCCACAGGTAGCATTAGTAAACAAAGTAATGTAATTCCTTTAATGTTGTGTGCTGCCAATCCAATTGGAGCAGTTACAACACAAGACAAATGTGAGTCAGTTATTTTCCGTAGATAAGTGGTCAAAACTTTAATCAAGAAACTTTTTCCTGTACCAGCTTGACCACTGATATACATTCGGATAGGTTGAAATGATGTGCATGTGCATTCTTTCTTTTCATGAAAAAAACCATGGTCGATCTGCTGTCTAACTTGCTGATATATTTCTTTCTGTTCAATATTTAGTTGTTCTTCCAAGTTTTCTAAGTCCATAATATCTTCTTAAGCTTGATGCATTGCTGTTTCCACTTCATTCATGGCAATTGCTGCTTCATTTTCAAGAATTGGTTGTCCTAGTGGATCTTGAGTCAGAGGTCCAGAACTTTGACTGTCTTGAGAACTGTCTCTAGCAATCTCAGCTGCAATAGTAGCTTCTTGATCAATTTCTTCATTCAACATTTTCAGATAATTTGCAACAACTGGGCATTCAATGCTATCTTTACATGCATTGAAAGACTCTTCATAGCACTGAAAATCTTCAAGTAATTCCAATTCCGTACGCCAAGGCTAGAACAGTTGTAAAAGTACTAAATAGTAAAATTCTCTTTTATCAGCAGTATCACAACTCGGTTTCCTATGATTAAGTAGATTTCCTTTAGTATGTTTCACCAAACATCCTTCTTAACCAATCACTGCATATTTTCCTTCATTTATGTTTTCTGTAGTATTTGTCTTAAAACTGTAAAGTTGCAGCACTTCATAGAGACACATGTTCTCAAGAGGACGACTTCTATTTGGATAGTATGTATCCAACATGTTTGTTTTGAAAATATCTGTACTTCCCGGTTCATTTACCACTAAATATTCAATTTCTTGTATAGGTTTAAGTAATCGATTTCTCGTTGCAGCAAGACCTAGACTCACCCAAATGATCCCTCTTGACTTTGAATATAAACTTGCAGACAACAACCGATCCGAGCATTCGTACGCTTCAATCTCTTGATGGGATAACATCTTCAAACTAAAACTGTACAATTTCTTACTAAGCTCTAGCAGGCATTTTATTATCGTCTAATTTGTTATAACAATATTTACAAATACGCTGATCAGTACCCAAATCAAAGCAATCCTCTACCAACAAATAAGTTACAAATTCCTTCCATTTATCATTATTTTCTCTTTCACTTTTTAAATATAGATCAACAGTCCTAGTCTGATTTTTATAGTGAGTTCGTCAGCAACAAATACAAGTGTAATTTGGCCTTTCACACGAAATTACCTTAAACTTTGTAATGTGTTCTTCAAACTTCTTTGTACCACTATTTTGCACATTTTCTTCAACATCTACTTCTATCAACGTCTCACTATGTCCAGTCTCTTCTTCAGGACCAAAGCAACAAAACTCTATTTCATCACAAACGTTTGTAACATCTGATACTGTTCCATGCATAAGAGCACTATTTAAGTCATTTTAAATTAGTGCTGGACTTTTAGCATAATACTATCTTCTCACAAACGTCCGCACTTGAGAATGATGTACTGCTAACATTCTAATATGATGAAAAACACTTTGACATACTTTTCTTGAAAGACAAGCCAGAGAATGACCTTGCAAACCAGTATTTTTTCTTACTCTGTAAGGATCTAGTCCTTGCAACATCTTAAGCTTTTGTTTAACACTCTTTTTACTATAGTCTCGTAAGAAATTACGTAAAATTTCAATAGATTCCGTCCGTATACTACAAATACTACTACAGTCCCAAGTATAAACAGGAGCTTTAGGACGTCTCCCTAGAACTTCATCAGCTACCACTTCTTCTACATTTCTGGGAACCATCTTCTCTTTCTCAATTGGACAACCATTTTTAACCTCATAAGCTTGACCACTGGTATCAACTGCAAGCAACAATGTATTGGTTTGAAAATAACTCTCTTCCTTAAAAAAAAGGCTCTGAACTTGAACTGTGTTTCCATTCACCCAAAAAAAATCACAAAAGTTACTTCTGTTAATAACTTTCTTCTTCTTACTTTTGGCCTTCAACAAATGTATTGGCTTATCAAGTGATCGAATTCCATTTAAAACTAAGATGAATTTTTAATTCAAAAGCCTTGTCAACAATAGTTTCAATCTGTTTCTTCTTTTTATAAAATGCTGATCTTCTTTTATATTTCTTCACATCTTTCAACAAATTAAAAACAACTCTATTGTAAAACATTCTATTTCTAATTTCTTCAAACTGATTCTTTCTACTTTTACCATACATTGATTTTTCAAAATGCATTTTTCTATTAACTTCTCCTTTTTTCTTTGTATTCTTCATTGTTGTTGGGGCACTCTTTATACGTTCCACATTGTGCACACAGTTTTTACCCTTCGAAGGTTTTTTAACAAATTCTTTTGTTCTCGTACCAAAAGACTTTTACTTTTTTCCCACATATTGTAGTTCATCTAATTTTTGCTGTTCTGTTTTCTTCAAATAATACTCCTTTTTTGTTGTTTCTTCTTTTGTGTTATTCTAGTCATGGTAAGTTTTTTGTAATGATGATCAACAATATCTGTGAAATAAAAATTTCTATATGACATTATTAAAATACATTTATAAAATATACTATTGTATTACTAAATAAACACGTTGTATATAACGTTGTACATAGCTACTACTTCGGTAATTGCAGAAGTGAATCAGTACTCTGAATGGGGTTAGGGGACTGGATAGTTGACAGTAGGGTGAGTGTAGAAGTGCTTGTATTTCGGCACAGAGATTAGATAAGGATATGATTCTGTAAGGATGATTGCAACAGTGAACAGAGAGTGACAGTGTGATTGGGGCACTGCACGAGTACTATGTAGATTATCATAGAAGTGAATCAGTAGTCTATAGGGGGTTTGAGGCCTACATAGATTGTGCACATTTAACTGTAGCACTATATCTCTTAATGCCTGACTCAATGATTCTACAAATGCATGGACAATGACTGGCTAGATAGAGTGCTGGTACTTGAGAGCGGAGTGAGTTTAGAAGTGCTTCTGTTTCGGCACAGAGATTAGATAAGGACATGGTTCTGTCAGGATGATTGCAAGAGTGGACAGAGAGTGACAGTCTGATCGGGGCACTGCATGAGTACTATCAGGAGTATTGCAGGACTGAATCAGTAGTCAGCAGGGGGTTAGGGGACTGCATAGATTGTGCACATTTGACTGAAGCAATGTAACTCTTAATGCCTGAGTCATTCTACAAGTGCGTAGACAGTAACTGGGTAGATAGAGTGCTGGTATTTGACAGCAGGGTGAGGTTGTAAGCGCTTGTGTTTCAGCACAAAGATTAGATAAGTTCATGGTTCTGTCAATATGATTTCAAGAGTGGACAGAGAGTGACAGTGTGATTGGGACACTGTATGAGTACTATCAGGATTATAGCAAGACTGAATCAGTAGTCTACAGGGGTTTAGGTGCCTCCATAGATTGTGCACATTTGACTGTAACACTGTATCTCTTAATGGCTAAGTCATTCTACAAGTGCATAGACAGTGACTGGGTAGATAGAGTGCTGGTAGTTGACAGTAGGGTGGATTTATAAGTGCTTGTGCTTTGGCACAGAAATTAGATAAGGACACTGTTTTGTAGGATGATTGCAAGTGTGGACAGAAAGTGACAGTGTGATTGGGGCACTCCGTGTGTACTACCTAGATTATTACATGAGTGAATCAGTAGTGTTTTGGGGGTTAAGGGCCTGCATAGATTGAGCACATTTGACTGTAGCACTGTGTCTCTTAATGCCAGAGTCATTCTACAAGTGCATACACAGTGACTGGGTAGATAGAGTGCTGGTATTTGAGAGCAGGGTGAGGTTATAAGTGCTTCTCTATTGGCAGAGAGATTAGATAAGGACATGGTTCTGTGAGGATGATTGCAAGAGTGGACAGAGAGTGACAGTGTGATTGGGGCACTGCATCAGTACTAATCAGATTATAGCAGGACTGAATCAGTAGTCTACAGTGGGTTAGGGCCCTGCATAGACTGTGCACATTTGACTGCAGCACTGCGTGTGTTAATGCCTGAGTCATTCTACAAGTGCATAGACAGTGACTGGGTAGATAGAGTGCTGGTAGTTGACAGTAGATTGAGTTACTAAGTGCTTGTGTTTTGGCACAGAGATGAGATAAGGACATGATTCTGTAAGGATGATCTCAACAGTGAACAGAGAGTGACAGTGTGATAGGAGCACTGCATGAGTACTACCTAGATTATGACAGGAATGAATCAATAGTCTATAGGGGGTTAGGGACATGCATACATTCTGCACATTTGACTGTAGCACTATATCTCTTAATGCCTGACTCAATGATTCTACAAGAGCATGGACAATGACTAGCTAGATAGAGTGCCGGTACTTGAGAGCGGGATGAGTTTAGAAGTGCTTGTGTTTCGGCACTGAGATTAGATAAGGACATTGTTCTGTCAGGATGATTTCAAGAACGGACAGAGAGTGACAGTGTGATTGGGGCACTGCATGAGTACTACCTAGATTATTACATGAGTGAATCAGTAGTGTATAAGGGATTAAGGGCCCGCATAGATTCTGCACATTTGACTGTCGCAATGTATCTCTTAATGCCTGAGTCATTCTACAAGTGCACAGACAGTAACTGGGTAGATAGAGTATTGGTATTTGAGAGCAGGGTGAGATTATAAGTGCTTGTGTTTTGGCAGAGAGATTAGATTAGGACATGGTTCTGTCTGGATGATTTCAAGAGTGCACAGAGAGTGACAGTGGGATTGGGGCACTGCATGAGTACTATCTAGATTATCACAGAAGTGAATCAGTAGTCTATAGGGGGTTTGGGGCCTGCATAGATTGTGCACATTTCACTGTAGCACTGTATCTCTTAATACCTAAGTCATTCTACAAGTGCATAGACAGTGACTGGGTAGATAGAGTGCTGGTAGTTGACAGTAGGGTGGATTTATAAGTGCTTTGCTTTGGCACAGAAATTAGATAAGGACACTGTTTTGTAGGATGATTGCAAGTGTGGACAGAAAGTGACAGTGTGATTTGGGCACTCCGTGTGTACTACCTAGATTATTACATGAGTGAATCAGTAGTGTTTTGGGGGTTAAGGGCCTGCATAGATTGAGTACATTTGACTGTAGCACTGTGTCTCTTAATGCCAGAGTCATTCTACAAGTGCATACACAGTGACTGGGTGGATAGAGTGCTGGTATTTGAGAGCAGGGTGAGGTTATAAGTGCTTCTCTATTGGCAGAGAGATTAGATAAGGACATGGTTCTGTGAGGATGATTGCAAGAGTGGACAGAGAGTGACAGTGTGATTGGGGCACTGCATCAGTACTAATCAGATTATAGCAGGACTGAATCAGTAGTCTACAGTGGGTTAGGGCCCTGCATAGACTGTGCACATTTGACTGCAGCACTGCGTGTGTTAATGCCTGAGTCATTCTACAAGTGCATAGACAGTGACTGGGTAGATAGAGTGCTGGTAGTTGACAGTAGATTGAGTTACTAAGTGCTTGTGTTTTGGCACAGAGATGAGATAAGGACATGATTCTGTAAGGATGATTTCAACAGTGAACAGAGAGTGACAGTGTGATAGGAGCACTGCATGAGTACTACCTAGAGTATGACAGGAATGAATCAATAGTCTATAGGGGGTTAGGGACATGCATACATTCTGCACATTTGACTGTAGCACTATATCTCTTAATGCCTGACTCAATGATTCTACAAGAGCATGGACAATGACTAGCTAGATAGAGTGCCGGTACTTGAGAGCGGGATGAGTTTAGAAGTGCTTGTGTTTCGGCACTGAGATTAGATAAGGACATTGTTCTGTCAGGATGATTTCAAGAATGGACAGAGAGTGACAGTGTGATTGGGGCACTGCATGAGTACTACCTAGATTATTACATGAGTGAATCAGTAGTGTATAAGGGATTAAGGGCCCGCATAGATTCTGCACATTTGACTGTGGCAATGTATCTCTTAATGCCTAAGTCATTCTACAAGTGCATAGACAGTGACTGGGTAGACAGAGATCTGGTAGATGACAGTAGGATGAGTTTATAAGTGCTTTTACTTAGGCACATAGATTAGTTAAGGACATGGTTCTGTCAGGATGATTGCAAGAGTGGACAAAGAGTGACAGTGTGATTGGGGCACTCCATGAGTACTATCAGGATTATAGCAGGACTGAATCAGTAGTCTACAGTGGCATAGGGACCTGCATAGATTGTGCACATTTGACTGTAGCACTGCGTGTCTTAATGCCTGAGTCATTCTACAAGTGCATAGACAGTGACTGGGTAGATAGAGTGCTGATAGTTGACAGTAGGGTGAGCTTATAAGTGCATGTGCTTTGGCACAGAGATTATATAAAGATATGCTTCTGTAAGGATGATTGCAACAGTGAACAGAGAGTGACAGTGTGATAGGGGCACTGCATGAGTACTACCTAGATTATCACAGGAGTGAATCAGTAGTCTATAGGGGGTTAGAGACCTGCATACATAGTGCACATTTGACTGTAGCACTATATCTCTTAATGCCTGACTCAATTATTCTACAAGAGCATACACAGTGACTGGGTAGATAGAGTGCTGGTACTTGAGAGCGGGATGAGTTTAGAAGTGCTTCTGTTTCGGCACAGAAATTAGATAAGGACATGGTTCTGTCAGGATGATTTCAAGAGTGGACAGAGAGTGACAGTGTGATTGGGGCACTGCATGAGTAATATCAGGATTATAGTAGGACTCAATCAGTTTTCTACAGTGGGTTAGGGGCGCGCATAGATTGTGCACATTTGACTATAGCACTGCGTGTGTTAATGCGTGAGTCATTCTACAAGTGCATAGACAGTGACTGGGTAGATAGAGTGCTGATAGTTGACAGTATGGTGAGTTTAGAAGTGCTTGTGTTTCGGCACAGAGATTAGATAAGGACGTGGTTCTGTAAGGATGATTACAAGAGTGAACAGAGAGTGACAGAGTGATTGGGGTACTGCATGAGTACTATCTAGATTATCACAGAAGTGAATCAGTAGTCTATAGGGTGTTTGGAGCCTGCATAGCTCGTGCACATTTAACTGTAGCACTTAATGCCTGACTCAATGATTCTACAAGTGCATGGATAGTGACTGGCTAGATAGAATGCTGGTACTTGAGAGCGGGGTGAGTTTAGAAGTGCTTGTGTTTTGGCACAGAGATTACATAAGGATATGGTTCTGCCAGTATGATTGCAAGAGTGGACAGAGAGTGACAGTGTAATTGAAGCACTGCATGAGTAGTATCTGGAGTATTGCAGGACTGAATCAGTAGTCGACAGGGAGTTATGGGCCTGCATAGATTGTGCACATTTGTCTGTAGCACTATCTCTCTTAATGCCTAAGTCATTCTACAAGTGCATACACAATGACTGGGTAGATAGAGTGCTGGTAGTTGAAAGCAGGGTGACTTTATAAGTGCTTGTGTTTTGGCACAGAGATTAGATAAGGACATGGTTCTGTCAGGATGATTTCAAGAGTGGCCAGAGAGTGACAGTGTGATTCGGGCACTGCATGAGTACTATCTGGAGTATTGCAGGACTGAATCAGTAGTCTACATTGGGATAGGGGCCTGCATAGATTGTGGAGATTTGACTGTAGCACTGCGTGTCTTAATGCCTGAGTCATTCTACAAGTGCATAGACAGTTACTGGGTAGTTAGAGTGCTGATAGTTGACAGTAGGGTGAGCTTGTAAGTGCATGTGCTTTGGCACAGAGATTAGATAAAGATATACTTCTGTAAGGAGTAGAATATAGTACCTCCCCCTGTCACATCTCCTAATATCTCGGGCGCACTTAGTGCCTCTAGTACCTCCAATGTTAATAGCACTAGCCCTAATGAGCAGGACAATATGGATTTAGTGAACCCTCAAATACAGATAGAGAACAGATTTTCTTCATTGATGCCTGAGACTGATGGTGCGGTCCAAAGGACTCCGGTCGAATCCTCCGAGTTCGCCTCTATACCTCAGACTCCCCAAAATTCTGTCGGTGAGATGCATTTAAGTCCTCCAAATGATATTAACGAGACTGGAGCAGCAGGCATGGATGGAGGCTCAGATAGTGGCAGTAGTCAGCTAGCGCAACTTTTCCACTCTCTCCGTGGGGAGTCTACAGTGGGATAGGGGCCTGCATAGATTGTACACATTTGACTGTAGCACTGCGTGTCTTAATGCCTGAATCATTCTACAAGTGCATAGACAGTGACTGGGTAGATAGAGTGCTGATAGTTGACAGTAGGGTGAGCTTGTAAGTGCATGTGCTTTGGCACAGAGATTAGATGAAGATATACTTCTGTAAGGATGATTGCAACAGTGAACAGAGAGTGACAGTGTGATAGGGGTACTGCATGAGTACTACCTAGATTATCACAGGAGTGAATCAGCAGTCTATAGGGGATTAGGGGCCTGCATAAATTATGCACATTTGTCTGTAGCACTATATCTCTTAATGCCAGAGTCATTCTACATGTGCATCCACAGAGACTGGGTTCATAGAGTGCTGCTAGTTGAAAGGAGGGTGAGTGTATAAGTGCTTGTGTTTTGACACAGAGATTAGATAAGGATATGCTTCTGTCAGGATGATAACAGGAGTGGGCAGATACTCACACTGTGATTACTGAACTACATGACTACTACTTGGATTTTTGCAGGAGTAAATCAGTATGCTGCAGGGAGTTATGGACCGTATAGATTGTGCACATTTACCTACATATTAACTATGAAATTAGACATTATAAAACCACAAGAACACTTCTCATGCACTTATAAAATCACCTATTCACTACATTTGCACTCCTGTAATCTATCAGGTACCTCTCATTAATTAAGTAAATATAGCTACAACTATATAAATGTAATCTAAACAAATATATGACTCATGAAATACTATTCTCTTTAAGTTCGAAAGATCTTTATTAGAGAAATAAAGGTGTCAATACATAAGAAAAAAACAAAACATAACACCAATATAGCAGGGAAATTAAACATTTCTATGGAAATAAACATGAAATTGAGAAATAACAAATAATTGAGGCTATAGAGCAAAAAGCAGTACTGGAAATAATAAGCAATAAACTGGATTTTAGAGAATGCAAAGGAACAGAAAAAAAAGGTCAATCAGGGAGGCTTGGAAACCTCTTGCTGAGAGGGAGGCAAATGAGATGAGCGTTTAGCACAAGCATCAAGGTACAAAGTCACAGGTTGTCAAAGATCATGTCGCTTTTTAGCCAAACTAAGAGGATGAATAAAAACGGTATCTAACCTGTGATTGTGGCATAAATTATACCACCATGCTTTAAAAGAGATATTAGCAAAGTTTTTCCAATTTACAGTGATTTGCTGGAATGCAACAGCAAGCAACAAGTCAACAATCTGTACTTTAAAATCAACATCTGCCCAGCAGGAAGAGAGGCTTCCTAAAAAAACATTAACAAAGGAGAAGGGAAATGTAGTGTGGAAGATGGCATTGATCTGAGCCCATACTTGTTTCCAAAAATTGTTCACAGCAGTACATAAAAAAAGCATGTGAAAAAGAGTGGCCTTGGGTGTCGAGCAGGACCAACAATGGTCAGGGGTTAAAGGAAATCTCTTATTCAACATATGGGGTGAAAAAAGAAGTCTATTGTAGATAAAAAAAGAGGGTTTGCGTAAGGGATGCAGCCCTGGAGGATTTGCGAAGTTTGGTCCACACTTTATCCCAAAGAGAGGTGGGCCAAGAGACATCAAAATCAGACTCCCATTGTTCCTCTACCGTGGATTTTGGCCTGGGGGTGAGAGTCTTGTGAAATGAGTGGTAAATGAAGGAAGCAGTATTATGGGTGCGAAGCAAGGAGTGAAGGCGCAGAGTAGGGTTGGGAGGATCGGGTTGGACAGGAGAATTTGAAAGTTGGGTATAGGTAGACATAACTGCACTCTTGAGCGCGAGGTACTTACGGGCAAAGGAGGAGGGGAGATTGAAAGTATGGCAAAGAACGGGGAAAGATAAGAAGTCAGATCCAGAAAAGAGGTGTGATACCCAGATCAATCCTTTTCGTCTCCAGGATTTCCAATAGAAGGGTTTGTGATTAATGAGAATGCTATTGTTATACCAAATAGTGGTGTTGAGAAAATCGGCTACAGAAGAGGGAGGGCTCGGGGAAGTAGAAAGAAGAAGCTTGGTGGTAAATTTGTGGATGGGGGTGGAAGTGAGCTGGGGTTTACGAGAAAATGAAAGATATTCAGTGAAAGTAAAGGGGGACAGAGAAAGGCGCTCAACAACAAGCCATAAAGGGGAAGATTCAGCAGAATCTCGCAGCCAAAGGGAAGCTTGTCGTAGAAGGAAAGCTTTGTGATAGGTGGGAAAATCTGGAAAATTGACCCCACCCTCTGATTTGGGGAGTCGTAATCTATAAAGGGACATACGTGTTATTTTGCCTGACCAGAGGAAGGAAGAAAGAATAGTGTTGATTTTACTAAAAAATTTAGCTGGAATAGGGATTGGGATATTGGAAATAGTGTATAGAACTATTGGGGAGAGCATCATTTTAATCGTGTCAAGGCGACCCCACCAGGAAAGATAAAGCGGGTGCCACCGGGAAGTAAGGTCAGACAATCTCTGGATGCATTTGCTAAGGCATAACGAAACAGTGTCTGAGAGGGAGGGGGCAATGTGTAATCCAAGATATTTAATGTGTGAGGTGCACCAAGTGAAGTTGGACATAACAAAATCGGGTTTGAAAGTACATTTTGTAAGAGGTAAAATTTCACATTTGTCGTTATTCAACTTATAACCAGAAATTTGGGAGTATTCATGGACTTCAGCTAGAAATGTAGGAATGGAGATGGCAGGGTTAGAGATAAAGAGGAGGATGTCATCAGCGTAGGCAGCAAGTTTAATATTCGTTTGAGAAAATTGAAAACCGTGCAAATTAGGATTTTGACGAAGTTTTGAGAGGAAGGGTTCTAAGGCCAGATTGAATAGGAAAGGGGAAAGGGGACAACCCTGGCAAACTCCTCTACCTAGGGTGAAGAAAGAAGAGACCAGGCCATTAGCACAGACCGCCGCTCTGGGGTTGGAATAAAGGAAAGAAACCAGGGAAATAAAATTGGGACCAAACCCAAACCATCTGAGGGCGGAAAAAAGAAAAGTCCACTCTACCCTGTCAAACGCTTTTTCTGCGCCCAGAGCAATTGCTGCTAACGAATCCTGAAATCGTGAGGACTTGGACCGGACATTGAACAGAAGTCTAGTATTGTCTATGATGAAACGACCCTTAACAAATCCGGACTGTTCTGGGCCTAATAATTCGGGAAGAAAGGGGTCTAGTCTTATAGCAAGGGACTTAGCGTATATCTTATAATCAATGTTAACTAAAGAAATTGGTCTGTAATTTTTGCAATACTGGGTGTCTTTCCCTTCTTTGGGTATTATGCATATGTGGGTGTCCGAAAAAGTGCCAGAGGAAGTGCCACTAAGGACAAAAGAATCAATAAGAGAATGTAATCTGGGTAATAATACTTTAGAAATTTGCAAATAAAATTCAACTGTAAATCCGTCCGGACACGGGGCTTTATCCTTCTTAAGTGACTGAAGTGCAATGTGTAGTTCAGAACTGGAGATAGGCATTTCAAGAGTGGATAGGTCTACAGGAAAATTAGGGGGAGTCTGAATGCTGGAGAAAAAAGTAGCGAGGGATTGGGGAGTAGGGTGTGTTTCAGATGAATAAAGCTTGGCATAAAAGCGGGAAAATTCTTCTAAAATATCAGCATCCGTGTGCCTTAGAACAGAATTATCATCAAAAACGGATTCAATACTCAGTTTATGTTGCTTAACTTTTAAATAATTGGCTAAAACCTTCCCCGCTCTGTTCTTACCCCCATAAAATTTTGAGCTAGATTTCAACAGGTATAACGAAACATCTTCAGTGGATTGTTTGTTAAATTGCACCTTAGCTTCAACAAGATTAGTCAAACTTTCCTGCGAGTGGGAGGTATAAAAAGCGTGCTCCAATTTTTTGATCGTAAGGAGGAGATCGCAAGTACGCTTACGAGCGATTTTACGCTTTTTAGCCACAAAATCAATGATGAAACCTCTAGCTGCAGCTTTATAAGCGTCCCAGATAACATGCTTGAGCAAATTGGGCGTATCATTGATGGCAAAAAATTCTGTGGTAAATTCAACAAAGGAGGTTGTGAAAATGGGATCAAGAAGGAGAGCGTTATTAAAGCGCCATCGCTTCGGCCCAGTGGACTTGGGTAAGACATCAATGTTGGCCAAAACAGGGGCATGATCAGAAAATAGGATGGGGCCAATTTCAGCATGAGTGAGGGACTGAGATATATGATGGGAAAAAAAAATGTAATCAATACGGGACTGTGATTGGTGAGAAGGGGAATAAAAGGTCAATTCTTTAGTGGTAGGATTGCACAAACGCCAGGCATCAACGAGTTTGTGCTGGGATACTGCCTGAACAAACAATTTGTGAGACTTATTAGGGACATAGGAGGCTCTGGAATGCCGATCTAAAAAGGGGTCATGAGGTAAGTTGCAATCTCCCGCCATAATGAAATTGTCATCAACGTATTCGGAAATACGAGAAGCCATTGTGCGCCAAAAAACGGGGTCACCACCAGTAGGTGCATAAATGTTGAAAAGGGAAATGGGAATACCCTTCGAGGAAAGTTTGACATACAACCATCTACCTTCGGGATCTGACTCGGAAGACAGGAGAGAATGTGGGAGAGATTTACGAACTAGCACAGCCACACCATTCCTTTTACCATCCCCAGGAGCAGAGAAAACATCACAACCCAACCTCTCTTAAGCTTAGCAGCTTCCACATCAGATAAATGCGTTTCTTGCAAAAAGGCAATGTCTACATTCAACTTGGCTAAATGAGAAATAATTTTTTGCCTCTTGATGGGAGAGTGAAGACCTTTAACGTTCCAGGATAAAATGCGTACTGACATTAAAGATTATTAAAAGAATAGTGCAAAGAGGGAATAGAACATTGAGAGAAAGCCTCGTGAAAGACAAAAGACGTGGAAGAAAGAAAGAAAGAAAAAGAGTAGAGAAAAAATAGAATGGACGGGAACAAGAAAAGTAAGAGAAGACTGAGAGATACCATAAAGATAGAAAAAAGCCAAGGTGTTACTAAGATCAATGAGACGATAAAATAAAGTCCGGAGATAATATGAGTAAAGGTCCAGTGGAAGAGAAAAAAGAACATGCACAAAAAGACCAATAAAGAAACAGGATAAGAGAGGGAACGGGCAAAGGGAGAAAAAAGTAAATATAAGTCAAAGAGGAAGTGAGGTGACAAGGGAGCAGAGTGTATAATGAGAAGGAAGCATGACTGAGGGAGCCAATGGAAGATGAGAAGAAAAGAATAAAGTAAGAGAGAAGAGGAAAGAGGTCGTAACAAAGGTATTGACACCAATAAACCTACAAAGACAAACATTCCCAAAAAGGTAAAAGGAATACTTACAAAGGATAAATCAGGGGAGGTACAGTCAGGAACAGGAACAAAACAAGACGGACGTGGAGATGAGGGGAGGGAGGTAGAGCCAACTGAAGAAGGCAAGGCACTCGGGGTCTGTGGGACGTCCTAGCGGAGGAACAAGGCGGAACGCAGGACAATAAGCTATGGGGGAAGAAAGATAACAAAATTAGGCGAGAACAAACTACAAAAATACAAAATAATGAATGAATAGAATGGAACAAGAAACTGTAACGCGAACAACAAATAAATCAATAAACAGCATAAAGTCATCAGGAGAATATATGTGCTTGAGAACATTTGAGTTAGAAAACATCAACAAGCAAGCACATCTGGGATGTTGTGATACAACTTCAGAGAAAGTCACGGTGGGTGAGAAGAGGAAGGTTCAGAGAGCTCCATATTGGTCTGGCCGCAAGAGTTCAGAAAACTCCGGAGTTGTGTAGGTTCTTCATATGACGTAGTTTTATTATTATAGGTGACTTTGAATAAGCAGGGATGGAAGAGACCGTATCTGGCACCAATGGAGCGAAGGTCAGGTCTCATGTCCAAGAAGGCCTTACGGCGAGTTGCAGTGGCCCTGGCATAATCTTGCGCAAAAAATAAGGTGGAGCCCGACCATGTGAGACGAGGAAGGGCTCTAGCTGCGGTGAGAACTTTCAGTAGATCTGTGTATTCCAGGAAATACATTATTACACCTCTGGGCTTTGCTTGCGCAGAAGGAGAAGAAGGAACTCGTCCAAGCCTGTGGGCACGCTGGATATTTAGTGTGGTGTCCTCTGGCAAGTGCAAAAGCTTGGGGAGAAAGGACTTGAAAAAATTGATAGAGTCATTCCCTTCGCAACCTTCCACCAGGCCGTAAAGGCGAAGATTGTTGCGTCTGTTTCGGTTTTCCAAGTCCTCCACCTGCTTCTGGAGAGAGGAGACTTGCGCATGTAGATGAGTAACCTTGGCGGCAGAGTCTTGAAGGGAGGACACATCACGCTCCACTGACGACACCCTTTCATCCATCATAGTCCAACTGTCAGTAAGAACCTGCAGTTTGGCGTTGGTTTCCTCCATAAAAGGACGCAAGGCCCGTATCTCATCAAGGAGTAACTCCATCGAGATAGTAGAGGAAGACTTGGGAGGCGAAGGTGGATCTTTTTTCAACCTCTTAGGCATGATTTTCGCGGAAGGCTGCGAGGAGGGTTCCATATGCATCGTCATCTCAGTGGGGGAAAGGGACTGAGAAGCCTCCAGATGGGCCAGTTCTGTAAAAAGCTTGGAGTTCTTAATATAATTACGTTTATGGACTTTGGTGGGACACTCAGCCATCGACGCGATTATAAAGTGCCAGGTCACTGGGAGCACACAATACAGCTGGAAGCAGAGCAGACTTTTCGCAGGATTTCAAGAGCGCAAAAAAAATTAAAAAAAAATAAAAATAAAATAAAAATAAAAAGGAGGCAGATAAAAGGAATTGACGGGTAGAAATGCCAGGCCAAGGACCAGAAGATATAGGAACTTGAGAAGAGCAAGTGAGTTCTTAAAATGGCTGCCAGTCTTGAGGAGGGTAGGAAATAACCATTTAGTCACAGAAGAGCCATAATTTGATAAGAGAGTCACCTGAAGAACATGCCAGAGGATGCCATCCGCATCATTAGTAAAGCTGGAAGATTATGCATTCATCCAGACACCGGAACGCCAATGCGCGGTGAAGCGCGCTCCTGAAGAGAATCTGACCATGCAAAAACAAAATGGCGGCCGCGGCCATTGCCGAGCCGCGACCGAAACTACAAGGAGCAGTAGCGCTAGAGACGATACCGCCCCAGCGGCTAAAGTGAACTCAGGGCACTCCTGACATCTTTAGGCAACGAAGGCTTCCCTGCAGGGTTCGCGTCGGACACGCGAACCGCCAGTACACTCCGTCTCGGCGGAGCCCTCACGCCGGCGCCGCCATTCTCCCCGGGCGCTAGCCACGCCCCCCATACTATTCTCTTTAAGGAGACAACTTCTACATACCACAAAGAGTAAAATGTAGTGGTTTTCTTTTGAAATACATATTGCCAATTAAATCTAGAAATATGCAACATCATCAAACTGTACCTCTCAACAGACTTAATTAAGAAGAATAATCAACAACACATTTTGTTTATGAGGATTTCCAAATCCACTCAAACTGTACAAACTAATAACAGAATTGTAATCACTAATGTCTTATATGTTCATCTTGCAAACACCACAGTTCTACCTCATTTTACCAAACTATCTATACTTTTGCCATTGTATTAAACTGTACCTTTTTTACTGAGAAGAAATATGCATACCTAATAAACTGCACCTTATATAAACATTTTTGAAAATAGTTATGGGACCGTATAGATTGTGCACATTTACCTACATATTAACTATGAAATTAGACATTATAAAACCACAACAACACTTCTCATGCACTTATAAAATCACATATTCACTACCTTTGCACTCCTGTAATCTATCACGTACCTCTCATTAATTCAGTAAATATAGCTACAACTATATAAATGTAATCTAAACAAATATATGACTCATGACATACTATTCTCTTTAAGGAGTCAACTGCTACATACCACAAAGAGTAAAATGTAGTGGTTTTCTTTTGAAATACATATTGCCAATTAAATCTAGAAATGTGCAACATCATCAAACTGTACCTCTCAACAGACTTAATTAAGAAGAATAATCAACAACACATTTTTTATGAGGATTTCTAAATCCACTCAAACTGTACAAACTAACAACAGAATTGTAATCATTAATGTCTTATATATTCATCTTGCAAACACCACAGTTCTACCTCATTTTACCAAACTATCTATACTTTTGCCATTGTATTAAACTGTACCTTTTTTACTGAGAAGAAATATGCATACCTAATAAACTGCACCTTATATAAACATTTTTGAAAATACACATTCTTTATCCATATTAAACCAATTATTAATAAAAAAGAAGCATCATTCAACTATACCTTTCAAGACACTTATCTTTCAAGACACTTAATAATATATATATTAGTGCTCATACTATTTTTAAACAAACTTTAAGTACAATAAAATTATCCCAATATATTTCTGTACATTTAATAAATTAATTTAACCAGCAAAGTTTCATAAAAATGTCAAATTTATATTACATGAGTCTCTTTAAAATATAACTCACCTTTTTAATAAATCTGTTGAATAAAAAATATCAAACACTCAGTCAGGATTTTCTTGTAGTCACAGAGAATGTAGATCAGCACACTCTCCAATGTAAAACCAGTAATGGCAAACTTTGCCTCTAATTTCCATACATATACACATAACCCACAATTGACATTGCTTCCCAGTGTTTTTCAAATTGAAAAACGATTTTCCATTGGTCACAGAGAAAAATACTTTTCAACTGACATCTTCACCACTTGTCCTTAATATCAGTTTCCATAGCAACAGGTCATGCAACATTCAACTTAGCTGCCAAGTCACAAGTTCACCACACAATGTTGCAAATGACAACATCAGGTGTGGTGGCTTTGCAAAGCATGCCCTTATCCTTTCTGCTGTACCTTTCAAACATTTCAAAATAACCAATAATAAACATGCTTTCTAAACAAAGTAAAATGCACCCTATATTTGAATGTAGAGTGTTCTTAAACAGCCATTCAAATCTCTGCTTTCTTAAAAACAGCATCTTGTCCACCATTTTAGATAGATTTCATTCTACCACCTGCCTACCTCAGGTACAGACATCTTCTGATTACCTACAGAGATCCCTTCAAGATGCTTAAAGTGTGGATTGTTGGGCACAGCTATGTTTTCTGGTGCAAAAGGTATGCTGAAAGCAGAGGTATTGACAAAGACCTAGCTTTACAAAATGTAGTTTATGGATGGCATATACAGGAGAGATGGTGTACATTTCACAGATGAGGGAAACTAAGTCTTTCTCATCAACTTCAGACTCTGCATCGGCACTTACATGTTGCTACAAATATTTCCCAATAAACACAAGGGCTCTTTTTAGAGCCACCCAAGATGCTAACATATAATATAGCTTTATAATGAAAAAAATTCTTATTTTTTTGTATTAGGAGTCGTGCACCCAGCGCGATTAGGAGTTGCGTACCCCTCGCGTTCACACCAGGTAGCCGCGCTGGGAATCGCGTACCCCTAGCGTTCACACCAGGGGGCCGTGCTGGGAGTCACGCACCCCTCGCGTTCACACCAGGGGACCACGCTGGGAGTCACACACCCCACTTGTTTACACCAGGGGGCCGCTCTGGGAGTCACGCACCCCTCGCATTGAAACCAGGGGTTTGCACTGGGAGTTGCGCACCCCTCGCATGCACACCAGGGAGCCACGCTGAGTGGCACGCTAGGGTTGGAAAACGGCTCATACCAGTAATTTATATTCGCCCTGGGGACCCCATCCCCGGGGGCCTATGCACTTAGTAGGGGACCGTGGGGGGAGCACCAATGCCCCCACGGTCCCGCTGGCTCCCTGCGCCCTGCGAGAGCCGGCATTGCTTTTCCACATGGGGAGCTGCTAACATGCCGCTCCCCATGTGGAAAAGCAATTCTGCTTTGGATTTTGGAAGAGAGAGCAGGTTTCCCAAAATCCAAACCAGAGTTTGCTACGATAGGGCGGAAGACCATGCTCCCACCCTACTGTAGCAAACAACAGTGTCCCGGGGTTTGGCACCCCGGGACACTGTAGGAGCCGGCCCTGGGGGATGGCAGTCCCCAGGGCCATCACAGGCTCCAGGAGGGGGGCCGCGCAGCCCCCTCCCAACAATTCCAAAGCCCCGGGGGGGTGGTGGTCCCCAGGGCATGTGGGGGGGTTGCAGCCCCCTCACACTTTTTATTTAAAAAATATAGCCCCGGGGAGGTGGTGGTCCCCAGGGCTGCGGGTGCCTCCATGGACCCCCGCTTTTCATTCAACAAATCCCCCCCAGGACCTGGCCCACCCAGGGGGTTAAAGTAACTAAGCGAGGAAGCCCTCGCTTAGTTTTTTTTTATTTTTCGTCCGGATCCGCAAACCCAGCACGCATTCCGCTGTTTTAAAAAAAATAAGACAATGCTTTTTTGGGCACTGGGGGTCCTTGTGGGACCCCCTGAGCAGGCCTAGGGGGTCAGGATGTTTCTACCCTGCCCCCTTTTCTTCTTTGTCACCTTGGTTTCGCTGTTTTCTTCTGACTTGGTTCTACTGAGTCACAAAATGGCTGCCAACACTACCTGGTTTGGAATATTGACAGCCAATTAGACTAAAGCTTGTGGTAGTGAGGGTGCGCAAATCCACCGTATGGATCCGCGGACCCTCCGCGCCTCTAAATATCGAAACATTTATTTGTGATTTTCTCAGCAACTACTGAACGGATTCACACCATTTAAAAAAAGGTCTCTTTCTGAACGAAGGGCTACCTTTTTGCAAAATTTGGTGTAATTCCGTTCAGCAGTTCGGGCTGTAGTTGTGTCTAAAGTTTCCTATGGTAAATGACATGGAGAAAACGCGTTTTGGGACCCCCCTTTTTTCTCGGCCCCCGCTTGGCAAATCATCCCTAAACTTTCAGGATAGGAGCTGACCAGAGCGGGACCAATGTTTTGAAAATTTCACGAAGATTCGTCAACCGGCGCAAAAGTTATTGGGAAAAGAAAAAACACTTTTTGAATGGAAACAAGGTCCTAACTATAACTACCTACCGGCGACCGCCAGTAGGTAATGTATATATATGTGTATATATATATTCACTGAAAAAACCATAGGTTTCAGGGGTGTTATAGTTAAGAATTGGCATTTAAAAAACCTTAGAAATTCACTGAAAAACCATAGGTTTTAGGGGCGTTATAGTTAGCTGGACATTTCCCTCGTACAAAACCCTAGAAATTCCCCCGTTATAGTTAGTTCAGCTAACTATAACTCGCGCCCCCGCAATGCACTGCTGATGACGTCACATATTACATCACTCATGACATGGTCAGTGACATCACTGATGACATCACTGATGACATCTCAAATGACATCACTGATGACATCACTGATGACGTCATCCAGTGAGTCTGTGTTTCTGTAAAGTTTTAATATGTTTAATATATATAGGGAAAGGCCTGTTGAAGAATGAGTGGGTGTACAAGTGTGTCAATGGATGATTTTCTAGGTGCGTAACTGACTCTATAAGTGAGTCATTAAATGTATCTTACTGCAGACTAGTGACTAAACTGTGTGAATGGCTGTATGTGTCTGTGTGTTGGTGTATAAGCGGCTGCATGGTTTTGTGAATAGCTATATGAGTGTGTATATGGGTTATTGATTGGTTGTCTGAGTATCTGTATGGGTGCCTGAGGGTTTGTGTGGGTAGGGTGTGTGTAACTCTGTGCATAGATGTGTGAGTGGGTGATTCTATGGGTGCATGGTTTTAAGAGTGCAACTGTGATGGACTGTATGGTTGGGTGAGTGTATGTATGGGTGTGTTAGTGATTGAATGTATATCTCAGTTGTACATGTGTCAGTAACTACATATGTGAAACACAGTGTATATGTGTGTAAGAGTATATAACTGTCTATATGTGAGAGTGTGTGATTGCGAGAGTGGCTGTATGGATGAGTGTGTGCTTGTATCAGCAATTGTATAAGAGCGTCAGAAGGTGGTAGTATTTTTATGAGTAAGTGAACTTGAGTGTGTTTAACTGTATAGGTGAGTAAATTGGACTGTGATTAATTATTTGCATGACTGACTAGGTGTGTCAGTACCTCAATGGATGATTGGCGGTGTGTGAGTGTCTATATAGGTGCATAAATGCATATGATAGTCCTGTACTTAGTGACTGTAAGTATGAGTGACTGTGTAGGTGAGTGAGTGGAGGTGTATGTAGACCTAAGAGTCAATGAGTGGGTATGTAGTTATTGGTATTGGAGTATCTATGGTTTTCAAAATGGCCGTCTGAAATTTTGAGTCGGTGTATCAAAGGTTATATTAGGGTGTGAGAAGATGCACTGATTTATCGCATGGATGACATAATCAGTGATGTCATCAGTGATGTAATTCGAGATGTCATCAGTGATGTCATCAGTGATGTCACTGACCATGTCATGAGTAATGTAATATGTGACGTCATCAGCAGTGCATTGCGGGGGCGCAAGTTATAGTTAGCTGAACTAACTATAACGGGGGAATTTCTAGGGTTTTGTATGTGGGAAATGTCCAGCTAACTATAACGACCCTGAAACCTATGGTGTTTTCAGTGAATTTCAAAGGTTTTTTAAATGCCAATTCCTAACAATAACATGCATGAAACCTATAGTTTTTTCAGTGAATTTCAAAGGTTTTGTACATGCTAATTCCTATCTATAACTTATCTCTAAAGATATCACGTTTAATGATTTTCATTGGATTTCTATATTTTTCAATTTGAGTGTGTCAATTTCATTAATTATCTTTTTTTAAAATACTTTTTTATCACCATTTTTTAAACCTATTTTTTCAATTAATTCTTTTAAAAATTAAAAAATATTATTTGTTTTTATTGGGTTTTTAAAATATTTTTTTATAGTTTTAAAAATATTTTTTAACTATATTTTCAAAACTTTATTTTTTATTTATTTTTTCAATTGTTTTGGGATCCGCGCACCCTATGCGCACCGTTCTCGATCCCTACGCGAAAGCATCCGCACACGGTATGCGTTGGGTACGTGTTTGATGCTCAATTCCAATGCGACTGGTACGCAACTCCGAGCCTATATACGACACGTACGATTACGTTACGCGATGCTTACGTGCTTCCGCGATGCGTCACATGCGTGTATGACGCGGTGGGTGCGCGAATCCTGTGAAATATTGAACATTTAAAAAAACATATATATATATATTTCATGTGAATTTTAATTGAAGAGAAACTCTAAACTACTCTTAAAAGTAATATATTTATACATCTAACCTATATTCCTTTTAAATTCAATTTCGCGGACGCGCGCTGGGTGCATGCTGCGTAAGCGCAGGGTGCGCGTATCCCATGTGACCTGCAAAAAAAGAGATTTGATTGGTTCATTACACTTCCTGTTCTAACTATTGAAAGACCCAACCCATTTCAATCATTCTTCTTTGACCTTCTTTGGAAGAGCAACTCCTTGCAGAGAAGAAGCTTTTTTGACTAAGTTTTTACTTAGCTCAAACTTTTTTTTCAGAACAGATAATGGCTTCAGGGCAGCAGGCACCTCCTGCATCTCCTCATACATCTGTGGATGATTTTGTGGAAGAGCCACCACCCACACCCCGTTTTTCATCTGTGGTGTGTAAATTTTTTACGTATCCTGAGGGGCAACCTAAAACCAATGCCACCTTGGTGACGTGCAAGATCTGCAAAAGAGTGCTGTCTCGAGGAGATCCTAACAACAAATACTCTTGCGGGACAGCTAGTATGATGAAGCACCTGAGGACCATTCATCCGGTAAATCTTGCTTGGGAGGAATGCCGGAGGATGAGAGTTGCTCTTGCTCCTCCGACTCATTGCAGCTGAGCACTTCAATAGTGCATCCTTCAGCACAAAATTTGGACATCCGTCCACAATTCCAATTTTTGAAAGTTCTCTGCACTAAATGCAACGCGACATTATGCTATGGAGAGTAGTATATCGATCTGATCTGCCGTCGGCAAGAAAGTCACCATTGCTATATTTTTTTTGTGTTTTTTCCTCTGAAGTTCATTGTTTTTTCTTCCTGTTCTGTTTTTTCCTTTTTTTTTGTGCAGAAAAAACAATTTTTTTTTTAAATTGTTCAGAACCCCCCCAAAAAAAATATAAAAGAAGAAAAAAAAAGTTCTTGTAAGAGCTAACTTTCCTGGTTCAAAAAAAGAGCTATATTTGTTTGTTCGTGTGTGAAAGTTTAGATGAATGTATGTGTAGTACGTAATTGACTGAATTAATGCATTAGTAGCATGTGGTGAATGTATAAGTGCAGAACTATGAGGAAGTGCTCCAACATCACACAGTAACCTCTTTAACTGCAGTGTGCTGTAGTACAGGGATGCAACATATGTATATAAATATGTTGCAAATCTATGCTTCTCTCTGCACGGCTGCTTAAACTGTAGCCATGTGGTGACACAGGCACCCTTGCACCATAGTGCAAGGATATCTGTGTCATGTGCTGTTTGTTTTTGTGCAGGAAGACACACCTTCCTGCACAAAAACAATCAGTAAAGGCATTTTTCTCCTTCAATGTATGCTGAGCATTGTAGCATGCATTGAAGATATAAAAATGTGGAGAAATGAAAACAATTCTCCTTGTTGTGCTTTCCTACACCAATTTTAGAATGGTGCAGCATTCACACACATATCGAGATTTCTGATTTCTGATAAATCTAGAGATGTGTCTTGTTCTATGAGTATTCAGTGCAATCATGCACAACAACACTTGTAGAACACCCTTTCAACGCACAGTGGTGTGTATGATGAGGTTGTATTTACATGGAGTAGAAAAAGTGCACAGAGTGCCTTTTCCTCTCTTTGTAAATATGAAAGAGTGTCTTGCGCAATAACTATGTTACAAAAAGTGACATATTTCTGTTTTAAAAATTGATTGCGAATGATAGAAGGTAAGCACAGAGTTTTGTCTGCAAAGATGTTCAAAGAAGAATGATTGAAATGATTGCGGTCCTTCAATCGGTACAATGGGAAATATTATGAACCCCTCAAATCTCTTTTTTTGCAGGTCACATGATATCCGACTACAGTCAGATTTCAAAATGACATAGGTATAAACAGAGTGTTTTTAAAAACGTGTTTAAACTTTGTAGCTTCTTGCAGATCTCTTCAGTCTGCATATAGATACTTAGTTAAACTTACCTTCACAGTAATAGAAATAAAAAATGGTATACATTTTTTTCAGATTTTCTTTGCAATCTAAATCGATGTAAATTGCTTATTTTAAAATTAGGATCTGTGAAAGAAAAGAAAAAAATAGTTATAGCATGTAATAACACATTTTTTACAACACAGCATAATTTCCACAAAGTAATTTGTTTTTGCCTTTTTTGCTGTTCTCAGAATATATTGAATTTCACTAGAAATAGTGATTTCAATCATACTCATCACTTAACAGTGGGAAAAAAAAAAGATTGTTAAAAAAACAACAACATGCTATTCTCAGTGAAATACCAGAAAATACAAATCACACATATATGAAATGCTTACGGCTAACAAAATTATATAACTTTAACTTATAAAAACGGTAAAGGTTGTCGCTTTAAAATGTTCACCGAATCAATGACCACCAAAAAGTCCATAATTCAAACATTTACCTTTCCTTGAGGCCAAATGGTATTTTTGCACTCCTTTTTTATGTAAATTGTCCAATGGTAGTCCTATTAAATTATAATAATACATTTCTCAGAGAGTGAATTATCTTCCTAAAACTTTGGCTTTAAAAATATTAGGTAGGAATTTGGTAATTCACTAGGCAAACGTTTTTTGAAAACCAACTGGGCATCATTACAAAGTGTCCAGCCTTTGTCACATTTTAGATAGGCAGTGTAATGTCCAGATGTGGTGGAAGGACCATCATGGAAAATTATAGCAATTGCTACAAAAGTCCTTCCTGATATTGATAGTTGAGCTGCTACAAATTGCTTTATTAAAGTATCCAATTTTCTTCCATCAGCTGTACAACGTTACATCATTAAAATTATGTATTTGCCATATTTTGTTAAAAATAATGTGGATAATATTTCTGATTTACATTGGCTACACTCCATGTTTTGATTTGCACCTTTAACTAATTTATTAAAAGACACTGATTTACAGTCTGGTAATGTTAAATACAGAAATCTCTCAGTGTCTACATTGGAGCTACATGTATACATGCAATTTTCACAATAATTTTCCCATTTGTAAGAAAGGCCAAACATATTTTCTATTTCTACACCTTCATTTTTAAAAATGGTAAGCATATACATTAAAAATTCCTGAGCATCTTGTTGGATATTCTGTGAAAATTGTGTAGAACCAGAACACAAATCCAAAAGATTACGAACATCTGAAACAGATTGTATTTTACTTGTGTCTGTTGTCAATTTTTCAAAAACAGAATGCAACAGAGAACAAAATCTTTGTTGCCGATTCTGCATAATTTGTTCTTGCAAACCTTCAAGATAAAAAACAACATTGACCACTAAATTAGCATAGCAGTTGACACCTCAACTATTTTCAAACTGATATCCAACAACCTCTTTAACAGTGTCCAATTTCTTTTTACTTGCAATCACAACATTATCTTGTGCTATTCCCTTCTCATCACCTTCAGAACAGATACTGTCAAACCTTATTTTTCGACCAACCACACGCTTTTCAAATACAGGATATTGGCCTAAATTTGGAGCATACACCCTTCTTAACCTATTATACTCTTTTACACAGTTTGCATCTGCAGTAACCTTTGTCTCATCAAAATCAATCAAAAACAAACCAGATAATGTTCTGACTCGCGACAAGCAACATATGCCATACCCTCTTTAAATACAGTAGATCCAATGTTCACCAATGCACTGTCTACACGTAATCCTTGACATTTATGAATAGTCACTGCATATGCCAGAGAAAATGCTAATTGTTTCCTACGGACATATAAATCTTTAACAAGCAAAAAACGAACTGAACAACAACCAATTCTTTAACTTCTTCAATCTGATCAAATTTAATTTTTAAAAATTAAATTCCTTCTTTTTTCTGATAACTAACAAAATCTACCACTTTACCCATTGCGCCATTATCTAACCCTTTTTCTACATCCAAATTTTGCCTTAAAATTACCCGACAGTTTACACACGCATACAGTGTCTTTTCTAAACCAGCTGTTTTAGATATTTTTTTTTCTAAAGAATCCAGTTTTGTTTTCAACTTTCCCGTCAAAATAATAGTAATTCCTTCATGCTCTATTTTATTGATGGCTTCCATTTTTATAATTTCTTCATTTTCCAGTTTCAATAGTTCTTCGTTGAATATGGAACACTCTCGCAGTGTTGGCATTAAACAGATCACTGATTTATTTTCAGCAATTTTCATGTACACTTTTGCAGGAAGTACATTTTCATTTGAAAAGACATTGCAAAGTAATCGACTTTCCAAAGCTTGTTTGCCATGTTTTGTACGAATTCCAATTCTTATATCTTGAAGAATACTTCCATATTCAGCATCATTTGCCTGTCGCATATTTGTTGTCAGTTCTTTGTATTCAAAATTAGTCCAAATGTTCAAATTACCAACACCACCAAGAGACTTTCTGGTATCTTCATGTGCAAGTGTTTTAAATACCAGTTGTCCTTTTACCGGAGTAAGTTGCAATAGATCTCCAAAAACTATGACGTGTTTTCTTCCAAATAACACGTCATACTCTGTTTTAAGAATTTGTTGCATTCTTAAATGCACAAAGGCAAGCATCAAGTTAGAGACCATGCTCACCTCATCAATAATGAGAAGTTTCATTTTCTTCAAGACTCTTGAAACTTCACAACAAGCTTCTCCAGATAGCTTGTGGTATTCCAATTTGTTCTCATGCTCTACTGGTAGCATTAGTAAACGATGTAAAGTAATTCCTTTAATGTTATGTGCTGCCAACCCAGTTGGAGCAGTGACAACACAAGACAAATGCGACTCAGTTGTTTTTTGCAGATAACTTGTAATTACTTTAATTAAGAAACTTTTTCCTGTTCCAGCTTGACCACTCACATACATTCGGATAGGTTGAAATGATGTACATGAGCACCCTTTCTTTTCATGAAGTAATCCATGGTCAATCTGCTCTTTCACTTGTTGATATATTTGTTTCTGTTCAACATTTAGTTGTTCTTCCAAGTTTCCTAACTGTACTACATCTCGTGAGCTTGATACATTGCTGCTTCCACCTCATTCATGGCAGTTGCTGCTTCATTTTCAACAATTGGTTGTCCTAGTGGATCTTTGACTATCTTGAGAACTGTCTCTAGCAATCTCAGCTGCAATTATAGCTTCTTGATCAATTTCATCATTCAACATTTTCACATAATTTGCAAAAGCACTGCATTGTATGCTATCTTTACAAGCATTAAATGAATCTTCATAGCTCTGAAAATCTCCAAGTAATTCCAGTTCTGAACGCCATGGTTTGAACATTTGCAAAAGGGCTAAATAGTAAAATTCCCTTTTATCAGCAGTGTCGCAACTCAGTTTCCTGTGATTAACTAAATTTCCTTTCCTCTGTTTCACCAGACATCCTTCAGAACCAATAGCTGCATATTGTCCATCATTGATTTTCTCTGTAGTATTCCGTTTAAAAGTGTAGTTTTGCAGCACTTCATAGAGACACATGCCCTCAAGATGATGACTTCTGTTCGGGTAAAAGGTGTCCAACATATTCGTTTTCAAAATATCTGTACTTTCTGGTTCTTTTTCTGCTAAATATTAAATTTCATGAACAGATTTCAGTACCCGATTTTGCATTCCTGCAAGACCTAGATTCACCCAAATAATCCTTCTACTTTTTGAATATAGACTTGCAGAAGATAACCGATCTGAACATTCATATGCTCCAATTTCACGATGCAATAACATCTTCAAACTGAAACTATATAATTTCTTACTTAGAGTCTTCTCTTGAGAAATCTCTTCCCACATTTCTTTCAATTCTGTCTTTTCTGATTTAGTAATGTAGGACGTTACATACCGAGCGACAGCAATGGAGTTGTCCGCAACATACTGAATATCCATGTTAGCATTCCACATGGATAAAATAACTGGATTGTAGTCATTTATGTATTTTGATTCTTCACTTCTTTTTAAGTTGTAGGTATTTTTCGGAGACTTTCTTGTGATAGTATGTCGCACGGCTGACATAAAACTGTTCACTCTTCCTTTGGATAATACAGGACGTGGAAATCCAAAACGACATTTGGTATAGAACTTATCCTTTGACTTGTACATTCGTCGACAGTATTTTCCACATCGATGGCTTTTGAATCGTAAGACTTGTTGTTTTAAGTTTTTATGTTCTTTGCTATTGGGTACAGCACATGTGGCATAATCTTCAATGAAAGACAAAACAGTTTCATCTCAATCTGTTCCAAATTTGGGGGCATCCTTGATCCAGAACAACATATGTATATGAGGAGCACCTCTTGCTTGATACTCCTTTCTCCAAAAGAAATCCACAACTTCTCCAAGAGGAGGATTCTTTTTATTGCAGATGAAAGACATCATAGCTTCAAATCTATGATTGATATATCTGCATACATTAACAGGATCCAATGAGCACAATTCTCCAGGTGTCTTGTATTTAATATTTTTTATATTGCAATTTGCCTCTCGAAGAAATTCAAGTAAATCATCCCAAGCATACTCTGCACAGCTTAGTGTAACAAACCATGTAGGAGTTCCCAAGTTACGTAGCATACATTTCAGTTCTCCATGACGATGGTACCACTATTCATTAGTCCCTCGCTGACATGCCATCAGATTAATCAACTGAGATTCTAAATGATCATCTCTCTGATGCACTTTATCCATAAAATCCTTAGCAGTTACATTTTGCAGATGCATTCCAGTTTTTAAAATGTGATTTACTGCATATGAAAGTCCAGACAAGTCACTTTCAAACAGAAGATAAAACATATAAGGGATACATTGTCAAAATCTTGGATCTTCTGCATATAATCTTGTTGTCCGATAGTCAGATGCAGGAATCTGCACAGGACGTTCATCATATCGTCCACCTTTTCCTGTTGGAAACAACTGTGGGAAAAAACGACCTTCCAAACTCTCTTCCCATACACTCACAGGACTTCCTGTTGCTTTTTTTCATTTGGAACAACTCAATCGTATTCCCCATCACCTCTTTGGAATGAAGTGGATGTACACTGTAATGTTCATAGATTTCTTCACATCTGGACATGTCCACTTTTTCAATTTGTCCACTTAAAGATCTGCTAAATCTATTTCTTCTTCTCCTACAAACACATTTCTATAGTACTCATTATTTTTTAACATATACAATGATGCCTTTTGCACTTATCTAACATCCACTAACTCTTGCCAGATTTTCTTATTCTTAGTAGGAACACCATTAACTAGAATGACTAGTGGCTCATTTTCTGCATGGTCTACACCAATAGTTTCAATATTTTCCTTAAGTCTAACGGTAAATACACAACTCTTCCTTTCAATTCTCTTTGCAACTCTGATGGAGGTAATTTACCTGTTTTAGGATCCATACGAACAATAGCCTGAAACGGGTGAACACATTGAATGAGAATAGACTCATACGTATTTAAATCTATCAGCTCTGGAGGAATAGCAACCAACTCTAGATTATTATGAACTGCTCTAGCAGGCATTTTATTCTCATCTAATTTGTTATAACAATATTTGCAAATACGCTGCTCAGATCCCAAATCAAAACAATCCTCTACCAGCAAATAAGTTGCAAATTCCATCCACTTATCATTATCTTCTATTTCACTTTTTAAATACAGATTGACACCCCTAGTCTGATTTGTATAGTGAGTTCGCCGACAACAAATACAAGAAACATTTGGTCTTTCACCTGAAATTACCTTAAACTTTGTGATTTCATCCTCAAAATCTTTTGTAATCACAGGTTCTACATTGTCTTCAACATTTTCTTCTACTAATGTCACAGTTTCTCCGCTCTCTTGCTGAGGACCACAGTAACAAAACTCAATATCCTCACAAACCTTCTTCACATCTGATACTGAGCCACGTAAAAGAGTACTTTCTTCTTCTCCTACAAACACATTTCTATAGTACTCATTATTTTTTAACAGATACAATGATGCCTTTTGCACTTTTCTAACATCCACTAACTCTTGCCAGATTTTCTTATTCTTAGTAGGAACACCATTAACTAGAATGACTAGTGGGTAATTTTCTGCATGGTCTACACCAGTAGTTTCAATATTTTTCCTTAAGTCTAACGGTAAATACACAACTCTTCCTTTCAATCCTCAGTTGCAACTCTGATGGAGGTAATTTACCTGTTTTAGTATCCATACGAACAATAGCCTGAAACGGGTGAACACATTGAATGAGAATAGACTCATACGTATTTAAATCTATCAGCTCTGGAGGAATAGCAACCAACTCTAGATTATTATGAACTGCTCTAGCAGGCATTTTATTCTCATCTAATTTGTTATAACAATATTTGCAAATACGCTGCTCAGATCCCAAATCAAAACAATCCTCTACCAGCAAATAAGTTGCAAATTCCATCCACTTATCATTATCTTCTATTTCACTTTTTAAATACAGATTAACACCCCTAGTCTGATTTGTATAGTGAGTTCGCTGACAACAAATACAAGAAACATTTGGTCTTTCACCTGAAATTACCTTAAACTTTGTGATTTCATCCTCAAAAATGTTTGTAATCACAGGTTCTACATTGTTCTTCAACATTTTCTTCTACTAATGTCACAGTTTCTCCACTCTCTTGCTGAGGACCACAGTAACAAAACTCAATATCCTCACAAACCTTCTTCACATCTGATACTGAGCCACATAAAAGAGCACTGTTCAACTCATTTAACTTTAGTGCTGGACTTTTAGTACTGCCAGCATCCTGAAATGGTGAAAAACACTTTCACAAACTTTCCTAGAAAGACAAGCCAGAGAATGACCTTGCAAACCAGTATTTTTTCTCACTCTGCAAGGGTCTAGTCCTTGCAACACCTTAATTTTTTGTTTAACACTTTTTTTAGTATATGCTCGTAAAAAACTACATAATTTATCAATAGATTCCTGTCGTACACTACAAATACTACTGCAATCCCATGTATACACAGGGTGTTTAGGACGTCTCCCTAGAACTTCATCAGCTATCACTTCTTCTGCATTTCTTTCAACCATTTTCTCTTTCTCAATTGGACAACCATCTCTAACTTCGTAACCTCTACCACTGGTGTCAACTGCAAACACTAATTTTTTGCTCTGTAAATAACTCTCTTCATTAAGGAAAAGCTCTGAACTGGAACTGTGTTTCCATTCTCCCCAAAAAAACAAAAAAAAATTCTATTAATTACTCTTTTCCTCCTACTTTTGGCTTTCATTAAATTGATTGATTTATCTAGTGATCGAATTCTGTTTAATACTAAAATGAATAGTTTCCGTTTTACTTCAAAAGCCTTTTCAACAATGTTTTCACTATGCTTCTTCTTTTTATAAAATAGAGCTCTCTTTTTATATTTCTTCACATCTTTCAGCAAATTATGTACTACTCTCTTGTAAAATATATTTTTTTCATAATTCCTTATACTGATTATGCCTTCTTTTAGCACACTTTGTCTCCATTGACTGAATATTTGTTTTTTTGCTTTTCCTCTTATTTTGAATTTTTTTTCTAGTTAAAACATTCACAGAGGATTCAGCGTTCTGTACATTCTGTTTCCTCCTACAAACATTATTAATAAATTGCTTTGTGATCTTACCAGAAGATTTTTTCTTTTTAGCCACATTATCTTGTACAATCAATACTTGTGGTTGACTTTTCTTCAAGTAATTCTCCTGTCTCTGTTCTTTTCTTTTTCTTTTTTTTTCAGGCATGATTTCTCTATTTTAACGTCGAAAAACAGTATCTGTAAAAAAGAATCACAAATAAAAGTATATTAATAACTTTCAAATTCACACTATTCTATTACTGTAAAAACACATTTTATATAAAAACTGACTAGAAAACTATAGCCATGAAGCACAAGTGTGACGATGGTTAAAACACTACAAGCATAGTGCATACTACTTTGAAACAGTTTATGCCCTAAAGCCTACCTCACTAAAAGAGTACATGCTAACTGACTGAATGATTACAATACTATTAGGAAACAAACTGGGTGTGTGACAGGGTGTTTCCTAGAAGTGTATGAATACTGACATGATTATTGATGGTGTGAAAGACAATGTGAAGGTGATTAGAGACCTACATGCATACTGGACACATGTTTCAATCCATTCATACGTTAAGGCCTGTCTCACTCCAATACTATTTGGATACTGATTAAATGATTAGAGTACTGCAAGAAGAATGCCTAGGTGAGTTTATAAGTGTTCGGGTTTTGGCACAGTGAATAGATTACTCCATGGTGTTGAATGGGTCACTAGAGAACTCCAAGAGGAGTGACAGAGTATTTGCTAGAAGTGTATGAATACTGACTAGGGAATTGAAGATGTAAAACACAAGTGTGTAGGTGGTTAGAGGACTGCATGCATAGTGGATAGGCATTTGAAGCAATTCATGTACTAAGGCCTGGCTCACTGCATGAGTACTTGGGTACTGACTGAATGATTAGAGTACTGCAAAGAGAGTGCCTTTGTGAATTTATAAGTGTTTGGGTTTTGGCGCACTGAATGGATTAGTACATGGTGCTGAACGGGTCACTGGAGGACTACAAAGGGAGTGATAGAATGTTTGCTGCACTCTATGTATACTGAGTGGGAAATTAAAGATGTGAAAGACAAGTGTGTAGGTGGTTAGAAGACTGCATGCATATTGGATAGACGTTTGAAGCAATTTTTGTTCTAAGGGCTGGCTCACTGCATGAGTACTTGGATACTGACTGAATGATTAAAGCACTGCAAGGAGACTACCTGGGTGAATTTATAAGTGGTTGCCTTTCAGTGCAGTGAATGGATTAGTACATGGTGCTGAATGGGTCACTGGAGTAGTAAAAGGAGAGTGAGAGAGTATTTGCAGGAACTGTATGAATACTGTCTGGGAAATTGAAGGTGTGAAAGACAAGTATGTAGGTGGCTAGAGACCTACATCAATACTGGATAGACGTTTGAAACAGTCCATAGAGTAACACTTGGATCACTGCAAAACTACCTAACTACTGACTGATTCATTAGAGTACTACAAAAAAAAATTACTCAGTGAATCTTTTAAAGATTTTGGATTCTAGTGCAGTGAATAGGTTAGTACTTACTGCCAAATGAGTCAGTGGAGGCGTGCAATTAAAGTGACAGAGTGTTTATTGCAGGTTATAGATACTGACAGAGAAATTGAACGTCTCAAAGGCAATTGTGTTGGTACTTACAGGCCTCCATGCATACTGGAAAGACATTTGAATCAATCCATGTGCTAAGACCTGCCTCACTCCATTAGTACTTAGGTACTGACTGAATGATTAGACTATTGCAAGAAGCGTACCTGGGTGAATTTACAAGTGTTTCAGTTTTGGCACAGTGATATGAATGAATGCATTACTACATGGTGCTGAATAAGTCCCTGGAACACTGCAAGGGGAGTGACAGGATGTTTGCTGAAATAACATGGATACTGACTGGGCAATTGAAGCTGTTAAGGACAAGTGTATAGTGTGTTACAAGACTGCATGCATACTGCATAGACATTTGTAGCCCTCTATGTGGTAATGCATGGTTCACTGCATGAGTACCTGGAAACTGACTGAATCATTAGACTACTGCTAGAAGAGTGCCTGGGTAAAACTGTTAAGTTTTTCAGTTTTGGCACAGTAAAAAGATTAGTACATGGTACTCGATCAGTCACTGGATGAGTGCAAGATGAGTGACAAGATGTTTATTGAAGTATGTAGAAACTGACTAGTTAATTAAAGAAGTGAAAGACAAATGTGTAGGTGACTAGAGGCCTGTATGCATACTGCATAGGGGTTTCAAACAGTCCTTGTTGTAATGCCTGGCTCGCTGCATGAGCACTTGGATACTGACTGAATGATAAGAGTACTAAAAAGAGAGTGCCTGAGTGAATTTATACGTGTTTGGGTTTTGGCAAAGTGAATGGTTTGGTATATGCTACTGAATGGGTCACTAGAGGAGTACATGGGGAGCAACAGAGTGTTTGCTTGAAGTGTATGAATACTGACTGTGGAATTAAAGGTGTGAAAGACAAGTGTGTAGTAGGTTAGAGGACTGCATGCATAGTGGATAGGGGTTTGAAGCATCCCATGTGCTAAGGCCTGGTCACTGCATGAGGACTTGGGTACTGACTGAATGATTAGAGTACTGCAAGGAGAGTGCCTGGGTGAATTTATAAGTGGTTGGGTTTTGGCGCAGTAAATGGATTACTACATGGTGCTTAATGAGTCGCTGGAGAACTATAAGGGGAGTGACAGGGTGTTTGCTGGAACTGTATGAATACTGACTGGGGAATTGAAGGTGTGAAAGACAAGTGTGTAGGTGGTTAGAGGACTGCCTGCATAGTGGATAGGGGTTTGAAGCAGTCCATGTTCTAAGGCCTGGCTCAGTGCATGAGTACTTGGGTACTGACTGGTTGGGTTTTCGCACAGTGAATGGATTAGTACATGGTGCTAAATGGGTCACTAGAGGAGTGCAAGGGGAGTGACAGGGTGTTTGCTGGAAGTGTATGGATACTGACTGGGGAATTGCAGGTATGAAAGACAAGTATGTAGATGGTTAGAGGACTGCATGCATAGTGGATAGGGGTTTGAAGCAGTCCATGTGCTAAGGCCTGGTCACTGCATGAGGACTTGGATACTGACTGAATAATTAGAGTACTGCAAGGAGAGTGCCTGGGTGAATTTATAAGTGGTTGGGTTTTGGCGCAGTAAATGGATTAGTACATGGTGCTGAATGGATAAGTAGAGGAGTGCAAGGGGAGTGACAGGGTGTTTGCTGGAAGTGTATGGATATTGACTGGGGAATTGAAGGTGTGAAAGACAAATGTATAGGTAGTTAGAGGACTGCATGCATAGTGGATAGGCGTTTGAATCAATTCATGTGCTAAGGCCTGCCTCACTCCATTACTACTTGGATATTAACTGATTGTTTACAGTATTGCAAGGAAAGTTCCTGGGTGAATACATAAGCAATGACTGGCTTCTAATTCTACCAAAACTTGAGAACAGGAAAGGTTTTTAAGCAGTTATGTGTGTGCAAATATATGAAGTACCCAAATGCTTCTCTCACAGTGGTTCCCAAATGCACACAGACTCACAGTGTGATTCTAGACAAGCAACACTATCCCTTGGACATTACCAAAATACATTCACTACTCTGGAAGGAGTAAGGAGACTGCACATAATCTACATATTTAAGTACTGCACTTTAGTGTCAAAGCCTAACTCATGTTATCAAAGCATAAGCAAAGACTGGCTTCTAATGCTACTAAAACTTGACAACATGGCAGGTTTTAAAACAGTTATTTGTCAGCAAATACATGATGTTCCAAAATGCTTCTCTCACAGTAGTTCCCAAATGCACACAGACTCACAGTGTGATTCTATACAAGCAACGCTATCCCTAGGAGTTTACCAAAACTCATTCACTACTGTGCATGGGGTAAGGGGACTGCACACAATCTACATATTTCAGGACTCCACTTTAGTGTCAATTTCTGACTCATATAATCAAAGCATAAGCAAAGACTGGCTTCTAATGCTACTAAAACTTGACAACAAGACAGGTTTTAAAACAGTTATCTGTCAGCAAATACACAATGTTACCAAATCCTTGTCTCACAATAATTACCCAAATGCACACAGACTCACAGTGTGATTTTAGGCAAGCAACACTATCATAGGAGTTTACCAAAACTCATTCAGTAGTGTAGAAGGCGTAAGAGTACTGTACACAATCTACATATTTAAGTACTGCACCTTAGTGTCAAAGCCTGACTCATTTTATCAATCCATAAGCAAACACTGGCTTCTTATCCTACTAAAACTTGACAACATGACAGGTTTTAAAACAGTTATGTGTCAGCAAATACATGATGTTACCAAATGCTTCTCTCACAGTGGTTCCCATATGCACACAGACTCACAGTGTGATTCTAGACAAGCAACACTATTCCTAAGAGTTTACCAAAACTCATACACTACTGTGCAAGGGGTAAGGGGACTACACACAATCTACATATTTAAGTACTGCACTTTAGTGTCAACGCCTAACTCATTTTATCAAAGCATAAGCAAAGACTAGCTTCTAATGCTACTAAAACTTGACAACATGGCAGGTTTTAAAACAGTTATATGTTCGCAAATACATGATGTTCCCAAATGCTTCTCTCACAGTGGTTTCCAAATGCACACAGACTCACAGTGTGATTCTATACAAACAACACTATCCCTAGGAGTTTACAAAAACTCATTCACTACTATGGAAATGGTAAGGGGACTGCACACAATCTACATATTTCATGTCTCCACTTTAGTGTCAATGCCTGACTCATTTAATCAAAGCATAAGCCATGACTGGCGTCTAATGTTACTAAAACTTTACAACATGACAGGTTTTAAAACACTTATCTGTCAGCAAATACATAATGTTAGCAAATGCTTCTCTTACAATCCTTACCCAAATGCACACAGACTCACAGTGTGATTTTAGACAAGCAACACTATCCTAGGAGTTTACCAAAACTCATTCACTAGTCTAGAAGAGGTAAGGATACTGCACACAATCTACATATTTAAGTACTGCACTTTAGTGTCAACGCCTAACTCATTTTATCAAAGCATAAGCAAAGACTAGCTTCTAATGCTACTAAAACTTGACAACATGGCAGGTTTGAAAACAGTTATATGTTCGCAAATGCATGATGTTCCCAAATGCTTCTCTCACAGTGGTTTCCAAATGCACACAGACTCACAGTGTGATTCTATACAAACAACAATATCCCTAGGAGTTTACAAAAACTCATTCACTACTATGGAAATGGTAAGGGGACTGCACACAATCTACATATTTCATGACTCCACTTTAGTGTCAATGCCTGACTCATTTAATCAAAGCATAAGCCATGACTGGCATCTAATGCTACTAAAACTTGACAACATGACAGGTTTTAAAACACTTATCTGTCAGCAAATACATAATGTTAGCAAATGCTTCTCTTACAATCCTTACCCAAATGCACACAGACTCACAGTGTGATTTTAGGCAAGCAACACTATCATAGGAGTTTACCAAAACTCATTCAGTAGTGTAGAAGGCGTAAGAGTACTGTACACAATCTACATATTTAAGTACTGCACTTTAGTGTCAAACCTTGACTCATTTTATGAATGCATAAGCAATGACTGGCTTCTAATGCTACTAAAACTTGACAACATGACAGGTTTTAAAACAGTTGTCTGTCAGCAAATACACGATGTTACCAAATCCTTCTCTCACAGTGGTTCCCAAATGCACACAGACTCACAGTGTGATTCTAGACAAACAACACTATCCCTAGGAGCTTACCAAAACACATTTCCTAATCTACGAGTACTACATTTTAGTGTTCAAACATGACTCATTTTGCAAATTCATAAACAATGACAGATTTCTAATTGTACCAAAATATAAAAACAGCACAGTTATCTGTCTGCAAACACATGAAAAACACAAATGCTTATCACAGAATGGTTTCTACATGCACACACACTGTCAATAAGATTGTAAACAAAAAAAAGTACTCCCCACACTTTAGCAGGAGAAATACATTAGTCTGATTAAAATCAAAATAGTCTACATACATCCCCTCACAATTAAATAACTCACCTTTCAAGTTGTTTTGTAGATTAAGAAGTATATCAGTCACACACCAGATATCCGTCACACACCAGGTTTTCTTATACAGAATCTCTGCACTGTGCACCTGTCAGCAAAACCAAAGAATGGCAAAGTGTCCCTCTCATTTTCCACACATATACATGTAAACATCAAATCACATTCCTTCCCACATAAATTCAAAAGCAAACACTCATTTCTATTGGTTAAACATTTCAACCCTTTCCAAATGACATAAATTTGAACCCTACCCCCATTCTGCCTTCGGCCTGTTACCATAGCAACAGGTCATGGAACACTGAACTGAGCACACAGGTCACAAGTTCAGCACACAATGTTGCTAATCAAAACAGCAAGTGTGCTTGACTTTTCAACATATCAGCTTATCATATGTAATGTTTCTTTCACACACTTTTTGTTAACCAATAAGAATCATGCATTTAAAAAACAGAAACATGCACCCTACCTTTCAGTGTAGAAGGTTGTCAAACAACCAATGATTTCTTGTCTCTTTTCAAAACTGCATCTTAGCTACCATTTTAGAAAAATCTTACTTTTCAAACTGCCATTTCATTTACAGAGACCATCTGAGTGCATCCAGACCTTCCTTCAAGATGCTTAGAGTGTGGATTGTGGGACACAGCTATATTCTCTGGAGCCAAAGGTATGCAGAAAACAAAGGCATTCACAAAGACCTAGGTTTGCCAAATGTAGACATTAAATGGATTGGACAGAGAGGGTTAAAGTGGCACCAATTGATGCCATTGGTAAAAACCTTTATGCATATCCAACACCCTGACCTCATAATAGTGCACTGTGGTGGCAATGACCTAGGCACTTTGACTGGGGTAGGTCTGGAAATGCTTATGAAGGACACCTTTGCAGAAATGTTTTCACTTTTTCCCAAAACTGACTTTGTGTAGTCTAACATATGCCAAAGGCAGAAGTGGAACTGGTCCAATCATTTTTGTCCACAGATTGAGAAAGCTAGGAAACATGTGAATAAATCTGTTTCTGCTTTTCTCTGAGACTATAGAATGGGGTCCATTTACAATAACAATCTGCGCTTTCATATGCAAGAGATGTATAGGAGAGATGGAGTACACTTTACTGATGAAGGAAACAGAGTCTTCCTCAACAACTTTACACTCTGTATAGGTACTTACTTATAAGTACAAAAAACTCTCAATGAACACAACGGCTCTTTTTAGAGACACTCAAGAACAAAACACTTAAGCTAGATGTTTATCTCCCAAAAAAATTCAGTCTTTTTTCCTTGGCTCCGCACACCCAACGCGTTAGGAACCGCGCACCCAACGCAAGAGGAACTGTGCACCCAACGCGTTAGGATGCGCGACTCCTAATTTTACCGTAAATAAAAAAATAGCCCCTATCACTAATTTTTATTATCCCCGGGGACCCCATCCCCCGGGGCTTATAAAAAAATGTTGGAGACCGTGGGGGGGGGGGCCCCAACGCCCCCACAGTCCCAGCCGGCTCCACGCGTCCTTCGGGAGCCGGCATTGCTTTTCCACATGGGGAGCTGCTGAAATGCAGCTCCCCGTGTGGAAAAGCAATATCGTTTGGATTTTGAAAGAGAGAGCAGGACCTGCTCTCTCTTTCAAAATCCTAACAAAGTTTTCTATGGGAGGGCGGGAGACTCCTGCCCTCTCATAGCAAACAACAGTGTCCTGGGGGTGGGCACCAGAGGACACTGTAGGAGCCGGACCTGGGGGGTGGCGGTCCCCAGGGCCCTTGAGGGCTCCAGGAGGGGGGCCATGCAGCCCCCCTCCCCCTCTTAATGTATAACCATTTTGCCCCCGGGATTTGGCCCACCCGGGGGCTAATTATTAACGAAGCGCGGAAGCGCGGAAGCCCGCGCTTCGTTTTTTTTTTATTTTTTCATCCAGATCCGCGCACCCTGCGCCAATTCGCAGATTTTTTTCTTTTTTTTTTAAAAAAAGGGGGCCCCAGGGGGTCCTTCTGGGACCCCTTGAGCAACACTAGAGGGTCAGAGTATTTCTACCCTGCCCCCTTTATATGTTTTAAACACTTATTCCTCTTACTTCTTCAGCCTCGCTTCTACCGAGGCACAACATGGCTGCCAACAGTTCCTGGTTTCGAATGTAGACAGACACTCGACAGCCAATTAGCATTCAGCACGTGATTGGGAGGGTGCGCGCACGGTTCGCAGAGGGTGCGCTTAGGGTGCGGGGAGGGTGCGCGGATTCTTCGAGGCCATAGATATATATGTACTTTTAACTCTAATTTTCTCAGGAACTACTGAACGGATTTACACCATTTAAGCAAAAGGCATGAGTCTGAACTGAGGACTACATCTTTGCCAAATTTGGTGTAATTCCGTTCAGCAGTTCGGGCTGTAGCTGCGTCAATAGGTCCTATGGGAAAATGCATGGGGAAAACGTGTTTTGGTACCCCCCTTTTTTCTCGACCCCCGCTTGATGAATCACCGTGAAATTTTCAGGATAGGAGCGGACCGGAGCTGGCCAAACGTTTGGAAAATTTTGTAAACATTCATCAACCGGCGCCAGACTTATTGGGAATATAATGTTGCGGATTTCCTATGGAAAATAGGTCCTAACTATAACTACCTACTATATATATTACCTACTGGCGCCCGCCAGTAGGTAATATATATATATATATATATATATATATATATACATATATACATATATATATATATATATATATATATATATATATATATATATATATATATATATATATATATATATATATATATATATATATATATACATATATATTAAATATATAGCAAAGCTCCTCGTAGCACAAGGATGACGACGCCGTGTTCTGGCCAAGAAAACTTTATTCAAGTTGACTGGTAGGATGCTTTTCGCCTGTCTAGCAGGCTTGTTCACCAACGGCTTGCCCGTTTGATTAGCCATTTTTAAGTACAATGTTCACGTCATGTCACATGACTGAAACTACTCACATAGTGTATTGGAAGAAAGACTCAGTGTTTTTTGCAAACAGATAGCGTAACAACGTTGCAGTATACAGAGATATCATAGTATTAATTTAAATTAACCTGGTTACACGGTAAAATTGCCGCGGGTGAGGTACCCTTCAAGATTCCAAAAATGTATTTGAAAAACATAGAAGAGTTGCTATGTCATAATCCACTGATACAGATTGACAAAACGACTGTCAATAAACAAGTCAGTACTGTGTTTGCACATGAGATTGCGGCCATGAAATATTATCAGATAATGGCCGGCTTGTTTTGGAAAAAAGTATAATATTCCACAAAACATTTTATATACACGTAAAAAACGCAGATTACAACTCTCAAGTGCCAGTCTCAATTAAGCCCTAGTGGGCAAACAGTTTTATCCAAATGCCATTTATTAATTCACGCTAAAAAACACTAAAAAACAAATTCATTACCTTCAACCCAAGTGGGCTAATAGTGGGATATAGTCAAAAATCTACTATTTTATTATCTATCTAAATCACCCTGTGAAAAAGAAGGTTTTATTTATATACTGTGCAAAAAATAATAAAACTTAAAAACGGGGCAGAGAATTTGCCTTCTTGGTAATTTTGCTCTTACTGGGATTAAAGAGAATTTCTTCTCTGGATCTTTCCTTGGCTTTTTTAGTTGCTGCTTGCACATTCATCTTAGTATACCCCCTAGCTGTAAATCTGGAGCTAAGTTTGGCTAATTCTTCATCCAAAACTTACTTTTCACTGCAATTGCGCATAGTTCTCAAGCATTCCCCATACGGGATGCTTTAAATCAAATTCTGGGGATGGAAGCTCTCTGCATGAAGCAGAGTGTTTCCTGCAGTGGGTTTTGTATACAATTTTGTCTGTAGTTTGGAATTACTTACATAGATGGAACGATCTAGGAAATTAACTGCCGTGTTGCTGATGGTGCTGGTGAATTTAAGATTTAAATTATTCACCTGCAGTTTTTTAATAAAGTTTTTTGCCGAATCCTCCTATCCTTTCCAGACCACAAACAAGTCGTCGATAAATCGAATCTAGTGTAGCACATTTTCTTCCCACTCTGTATGGTAAGCGACCCAGACCACCTGCTCCTCCCACCAGCCCATATGCAAATTCGCATAGTTGGGGGCGAAGCAGGTGCCCATCGCTGTTCCACAGATTTGATGAAATAGCTAATCATTGAAAAGGAAGTAATTTCTTTTCAGACATGTAGACACCATACTTAATAACATCTGGGTATGAGCCCAGAGTTTGATGGGTCGATTACTGAGAATATGTTTGATGGCATTCTGGCCATCCTTGTGTTTGATGCTCGTGTACAGTGTGGTCACATCAATTGTTATCAACAGAAAGTCATCCTCCCATGGTAGATCATATATTTTTTTCAAAAAACCCTGTGTCCTGTATATAGGACGGTAGAGTTTTTCCTATGGGGCACAAGAATGAATCCACAAATTTGGAGGTATTTTCAAATGCTCCTCCAATGGCAGAGATAATAGGGCGGCCTGGGGGATTTTCTAGAGTCTTATGAACTGAGGTACCATTCAAGATTCCAAAAATGTATTTGAAAAACATAGAAGAGTTGCTATGTCATAATCCACTGGTACAGATTGACAAAACGACTGTCAATAAACAAGTCAGTACTGTGTTGCACATGAGATTGCGGCCGTGAAAGATTATCAGATAATGGCCGGCTTGTTTTGGAAAAAAGTATAATATTCCACAAAACATTTTATATACACGAAAAGAACGCAGATTACAACTCTCAAGTGCCAGTCTCAATTAAACCCTAGTGGGCAAACAGTTTTATCCAAATACCATTAATTAATTCACGCTAAAAAACACTAAAAAACAAATTCATTACCTTCAACCCAAGTGGGCTAATAGTGGGACATAGTCAAAAATCTACTATTTTATTATCTAGCTAAATCACCCTGTGAAAAAGAAGGTTTAATTTATATACTGTGCAAAAAATAATAAAACTTAAAAACGGGGCAGAGAAGCTGCCTTCTTGGTAATCTGTTATGCCTTAAACAGCTATCAACACTCGGATTATAAATGTGTGATTAAATCTTCTTCGATATTCAATCCCGACGGGGATCGCGTGTTTAGCTCTAAGATGTAGCAGGACTCTAATTTACGTAACAAGGCTGAAGTGGTGCGGGGACCCGAGGAGGCGCTTTGTGTACATGTCAAGCAGAAAAGTTGGTTCTATGTACATCGCTATCCTGCATTCCGCCTAAACCATTGGGGTTTAAAATCATATTCCATGTATCACCTACCTGGAACCAGAATGCTGCACTCTGGGCGTTGCAGTTCACTTAAATCTCGTGAACTGAAACAGGTTAGCTGAGATTTTTGAGGGCGGAGCCCGCTTGTACTTATAAGGGGGCAGCAGGACTTTCACACTGTGATGACAGAAGACTTTTGAAACGCTTGGGCACTGATGAAGGCAATACTTACGCCGAAATGCATTCGCCATTAATTATTCAATAAAGTGCTTCTTTGGACTTTCCTCGTTGGGCCTCTGCTCTTTTCGCAAGGAGGAGTTGTGTGGTAATATTTTCTGCATCGGCCAGAGACGCAGTACAGAGGCCCCTGCTTCATAAGTTGGCCTGGACATCACTGGCTCTGTTTCAACAGTTGTTTGTACTCCAAGGGATTGGATTGGCCGGTGCCCGCCACGACGTTTGAGGAGAGACAGGGCAGTTGTGAGGTTATTAACCTCATGCTGGGTGGGTTGGATTGCTAATACTGCCCCCGCCGAGTTATGTCCCGAACTTTGTGGCTGAAGTGGTGCGGGGACCCGAGGAGGCGCTTTTTGTACATGTCAAGCAGAAAAGTTGGTTCTATGTACATCGCTATCCTGCATTCCGCCTAAACCATTGGGGTTTAAAATCATATTCCATGTATCACCTACCTGGAACCCGAATGCTGCACTCTGGGCGTTGCAGTTCACTTAAATCTCGTGAACTGAAACAGGTAAGCTGAGATTTTTGAGGGCGGAGCCCGCTTGTACTTATAAGGGGGCAGCAGGACTTTCACACTGTGATGACAGAAGACTTTTGAAACGCTTGGGCGCTGAAGAAGGCAATACTTACGCCGAAATGCATTAGCCATTAATTATTCAATAAAGTGCTTCTTTGGACTTTCCTCGTTGGGCCTCTGCTCTTTTCGCAAGGAGGAGTTGTGTGGTTAGATATATATATATATATATATATATATATATATATATATATATATATATATATATATATATATACATGTATATACATGTATATTCACTGAAAAAAACATAGGTTTCAGGCACGTTTTAGTTAGAAATTAGCATTTAAAAAACCATTGAAATTCACAGAAAAACCATAGGTTTCAGGCACGTTATAGTTAGAAATTAGCATTTAAAAAGCCTTAGAAATTCACTGAACAAACCATAGGTTTCAGGGACGTTATAGTTAGTTGGACATTTCGCTCGTACAAAACCATAGAAATCCCCCCGTTATAGTGAGTTCAGCTAACTAGAACTCGCGCCCCTGCAATGCACTGCTGATGATGTCACATATTACATCATTAATGACATGGTCAGTGACATCACTGATGACATCACTGATGACATCATCCAGTGACTGTGTGTTTCTGTAAAGTTTAAGGATTTAGTAGGTGCGTGACTGACTGTATAAGTGAGTGATTGAATGTGTCTTACTGAATGCATGGGTTAGTGACTAAACTGTCTGAATGTCTGCATCAGTATGTCTGTTGTTGTGTAAGCTGCTGCATGTGTTGGTCAGTAGCTACACGAGTGTCTAAATGGGTTATTGATTGGTTGCCTGAGTATTTGTATGGGAGACTGAGTGTGTGTGTGAGTGTGTGGGAAGTGTGTGACTCTGTACATAGATGTGTGAGTGCTTGATTCACTGGATATATGGGTTCAAGATTGCATGTGGAAACAGCTGTATGGGCAGGTGAGTGTGTGTATAGGTGTGTTGGTGAGAGATTGGATGTCTCAGTGGTACATGTCCAAGTAACTACAAATGTAAAAGGCAGCGTATGTGAGATTTGGAGTATATAAATGACTATACATGAGTCAGTGATTGTGAGAGTAGCTGTATGGATGAGTGTGTACTTCCAGTGATTGCATAAGAGAGTAAGTATGTGTTAGAATATGTTTGAATAAGTGAGGTGGTGTGTGTATAACTGTATAGCTGAGGAAATGGAAGTGGGATTGAATCTTTGCATGACTGACTAGGTGTGTGAGTAACTCCATGGATGAGTGGCGGGGTGTGAGTGTCTGTATAGGTGTATGAGTGCATATGATAGTGTTGTATTGATGAGTGACTGTATGTATGAGTGATTGTATAGGTGAATGAGTGGATGTGTGTGTAGACCTAGGAATCAGGGAGTGCGTATGTAGTACCTGGTATTGGTGTGTCGATAGTTTTGAAAATGGTAGTCTGTATTTTACAGTGGGTGTATCAAAGGTTATATTAGAATGTGAGTAGGTGCATCAGATTTTGACGTGGATGATGTCATCAGTGATGTCATCAGTGATGTCATTTGAGATGTCATCAGTGATGTCATCAGTGATGTCACTGACCATATCATGAATGATGTAATATGTGACGTCATCAGCAGTGTATTGCGGGGGCGCGAGTTAAAGTTAGCCAAACTAACTATAATGGGGGAATTTCGATGGTTTTGTACGAGTGAAATGTCCAACTAACTATAACGTCCCTGAAACCAATGTTTTTTTCAGTGAATTTCTAAGGTTTTTTAAATGCTAATTTCTAACTATAACGTAACTGAAACCTATGTTTTTTCAGTGAATTTCAATGGTTTTTAAATGCTAATTTCTAACTATAACGTGCTTGAAACCTATGGTTTTTCAGTGAATTTCAATGTATTTTTAAATGCTAATTTCTAACTATGCCTACAAAGGTAGGACAATGTGAAGAAAGAAGAAAAAAGCGCAGAAAGAAGCAAGACAAATGCAGAAAGGGGCAACAGAAGTCCAGAAAGACAAAGAAAAGTGCAAGAATAAGCAAGAGATGTGCCGAAAGAACCAACAGAGGAGCAGAAAGTCCTCCTGTGCCCCCAACTTTTTACTGACGGGTAATGGTGCCAACTGACTGACTAACCAGGACTGGAGCCAGTGCTATGCTAAAAGACACTTAGAATACAGTGAAAATACCTACATACACCAGGGAACACTATGCGTTGGGGTACCCCTGCAATGAACATGACCTCCTCTGTATTTGCCATGAGTTAGTGCCTGGGTCAATGCATGAGTCCATGGGTGGTGACTGGATGATTAGAGTAGTGCAAGGACAGTGCATGGTGAATTTATAAGTGCTTGGGTTTTGGCGTAGTGATTGGATAAGTACATGATGCTGGATGGGTGATTGGAGGAGTGCATGGGTAGTGACATGGTGATGGCTGGACTGCATGGGTACTTCTCAGGCTATTGTAGTAGTTCATGAGTTAGTGCATGGGTCATTGCATGAGTGCATGGGTAGTGACTGGATGATTACAGTGCTGCAAGGAGAGTGCATGGTGAATTTATAGGTGCTTGGGTTTTGGCGGAGTGATTGCATAAGTACACACACGTCACATCAGGCCCCGCCCCTCCCTGGCGGGTTTTAAGATGGGAGATTAATTCCCGTTGAATCCTTTGGGTCCCCGGGGGCCAACTAGCCCACCAGGTACCTCCAGTAAGCACCACAGAGCTGCGTTGCAGAGAGGTGGTCTGAGGCCACGCCCCTCTTTACACCTCTCTACAATGCAACTCTGTGGCGCTTACTGGATGTACCTGGTGGGCTAGTTGGCCCCCAAGGACCCTCAGGAATGAAGGGGACTTAATCCCCCAATTCACAATGTGCCAGGGGCTGCGTTTGCACACTTGCTATGTCAGGCCCCGCCCACTCCCTGCACCACTTTGCAAACGTGCCCCCTGGTGCGTTGTAAATTGGGGGATTAAATCCCATTGAGTCCTGAGGGTCCCTGAGGACCAACCAGCCCACCAGGTACCTCCAAGAAGCACCACAGAGCTGCGTTGCAGAGAGGTGTAAAAAGGGGCGTGGCCTTGAACCACCTCTCTGCAACGCAGCTCCCTGGTGCTTACTGGAGGTACCTGGGGGGCTAGTTGGCCCCAAGGACCCTTAGGATTGTAGGGGACTTAATCCTCCAATTTAAAATGGGCCACAGGGCGCATTTGCACACTTGTCAAATCAGGCCATGTCCCCTCCCAGCACCACTGTGCCAATGCGCCCCCTGGTGCATTATAAATTGGGGGGTTAAATCCCCTTGAGTCCTGAGGGTCCCTGGGGTCCAACTAGCCCACCAGGTGCCTCCAGTAAGCGCCACAGAGCTGTGTTGTAGAGAGGTGTAAAAAGGGGCGTGGCCTTGGACCACCTCTCTGCAACGCAGCCCTGTGGCGCATACTGGAGGTACCTGGTGGGCTAGTTGGACCCCAGGGACCCCCATTATTGAAGGGGAATTAACACAGGGCGCATTTGCAATGTGTTGCTGGGAGGGGGCAGGGCCGGTCTTTTTTTAAATTTCTTTTTTTAGAAGGAGGGGCTGTGTGGCCCCCCTTCTTTTTGCTTTTTTGGGTCCCTGGGGACCCCATCCCCCAGGACCTGTACCCTTTTTAAAAAAATTATAATAATCTGAATGGGAAGGGGGCTGTGTGGGACCCCTCTCGTGGCTAATTCTGGCCCCGGGGACCCCATCCCCCAGGGCATGGGCATGGCCACATTTATTTATGTTTTTTTATGGAGGAGGGCTGCGTGGCCCCCTTCCTGAGGCCTCTTTTGGCCCTGGGGACCCCATCCCCCGGGGCCAACCTTTTTTATTTTTTATTTATTTATTATACATTTTTGGGGGGAGGCGGGCTGCGTGGCCCCCCTCCCGGGCCACATCTGGCCCCAGGGACCCCATCCCCCAGACCTGGCCATCGTTTTTTAAATTAATTTTCCTGAGGGGGCCTGTGTGGCCCCCCTCCTCAGGCCAATTATGGCCCCAGGGACCACATCCTCTGGGCCGGGCTGCCTTTTTCTTTTTTTTTAGGGGATGGGGGCCGCGTGGCCCCCCTCCTGGGCCACTTCTGACCCCATCCCCCGGGGCCGGCCCTATCCATTGAGGACCATGGGGGGGCCCAATGCCCCCATGGTCCCTTCGGCTCCCCGCATCCTGCAGGAGCCGGCATTGCTTTTCCACATGGGGAGCTGCTGACATGCAGCCCCCGTGTGGAAAAGCAATTCGGCTTTGCTTCAATAAAGCGAGAGCAGGTTTCCCTGCTGTCGCTTCAATCAAGCAAAGCAGTTTGCAATGACAGGGTGGGAGCAGCCCAGCTCCCGCACTGTCATTGCAAGCAGCAGTGTCCCGGGGTGGGCACCCCGGGACACTGCAGGAGCTGGCCCTGGGGGTGGCAGTCCCCAGGGCCATCAAGGGCTCCATCTTTTCAAAGCCCCAGGGGTGGCGGTCCCCAGGGCTAGGGGGGCCTTGGAGGCCCCTACACATTAGAAAAGAAGCCACGGGGGATGTTGGTCCCCAGGGCAGCAGGGGGCCGTGTGCCCCCCTGCAAATAATTTATAAAAGCCCCAGGGGTGGCAGTTCCCGGGGCTTGGGGTGCCTTGGAAGCCCCCCACACATTAAAAAACAGAAGTCCCTGGGATGGCGGTCCCCGGGACTGCAGGGGGACCTTGTGCCCCCTGCGAATAATTTATAAAAGCCCCGGGGGGTGGCAGTGGCCTTGGATGTCCCCCACACATTAAAAAAGAAGCCCCAGGGGTGGCGGTCCCTGGTGCTGCGGGAGGGCCGAGTGCCCTCCTGCACATAATTTCATGAAAACCCCAGGGGGTGGCAGTCACCAGGGCTGCGTGGGCCCCCGCATATAATTATTATCAATGCCCCCCGGGACCTGGCCCACCCGGGGGCTTTAATACAACGGGAGCCCTGCTGCAATTGATGCGGACCGACACTGACGCCTGGAGGCATACAGTACATGTACGGACAAGAGGGGCGCAGCGAAAGGATCACTGAGCAACTTGTTTTCATCGAGACATGCCATCAACCCACTTGGGAGTAAGCTGTTTCTATTTGAGACAATTGTGAAAGAAGCCTCGTTGTAGGAAGATCTAAAGGTCACTACGAGGACCGGCAGGCAGCAGTGCTGTCTACACCCACTGGGGTGGGTCCATTGACTATTCCAGGTGCTCTGATCGTCATTCCAAGTGTTTGGACTAAGCCCATGATGAAGTGCAGGGTGTGCACAAAACGCGTCGGGCGTTTTAATTGATGACTTGTGCCGATGTCCAAGCTGTTACCTTTCCAAATAAAGCACTGATTTTTAGCCTCTTGCAAGTGGTTTCTTTGAGGGGACACGCTTTTTTCTTGGATATATATATATATATATATATATATATATATATATATATATATATATATATTCATAGGTATTCATTGAAAATAATGAAGGTTACAGGGAAGTTATAGGTAGGAGATAGAATTTCTCAAAAAACCATAGAAATCCAATGAAAAAAACAAGGTTGTAGGGATGTTATAGTTAGGCTCCCATTTAACTTGTACGTAGCCTTTGAAATTCAGCAATTCTAGGTACCTGAGCTAACTATAACTCACCCGCAATGCACTGCTCATGACCTCACATATTACATCACTCATGTCATGGTCAGTGACATCACTGATGACATCTCAAATGACATTTCTGATGGCATCAGTGATGACATCATCCAGTGATTGTGAGTGTTTTTAAATGTTTATGAGTGTTAAACAGATATACCAAAGTACCACAAAAGTTAAATTAGTATACTTTGTGAACAACTAATGAGTGATACTATTTCTAAAATATATGATGTGAGTGGGTGTGTGACTGTGTAAGTGGGTGTGTGAGTGGCTGTATGGGTGAATAAATGGGTGTCTGAGTAGCTGTATTGGTGAGTGAGTGGGCATGTGAGTGGCTGTATGGGTGAGTGAGTGTCTGTGTGAGTATCTGCATTAGTGAGTGAGTTGGTTCCTGAGTGGCTGTATCAGTGAATGAGAGAGGGAGTGAGTCTCTGTATAGATGAGTGAGAAGTTATGTCAGTGGCTGTATATGTGAGTGAGTGAGCGTGAGAGTGGCTCTAAGGGTGAGTGTGCACTTGTATCAGTGGCTGTATGGGTGAGCGTGCTCTTGTGTCTGTGACTGTATAGGTGAGTGAGTATAAGTATTAATATCTGTATGACTATGAGTGGGTGGGTGAGTATCTTTATGGGTGAGTGAATGGTTGGGTTAGCTGCTATAAGGGTGAGTGAATGAGTGTGTGAGTAGCTGTATGGGTGAGTGACTCAGTGTTCGAGTGGCTGTATCACTGGGTGTGTGAGTGGCTATAATGGTGAGTGAGTGGGTATAAGAGTAGGTATGTGAGTGGCTCTGTCAGTGGATATATGGGAGAATAAGCAAGAGTATGCATAGCTGTATGGGTGAGTGTGTGGTTGTGAGCGTGGCTCTATGGATGTATAAGTGGGTGTGTGGGTAGTTGCATGGTTGAGTGAGTGATTGTGTGAGTGGCTGTATAAGTGAGTAAATGGGTATGTGAGTGCCTCTATGAATGAGTGAGTGGGTGTGTGAGTACTTGTATGGGGCTGTGCATGGCTGTGTCAGTTGTGGTGTGAGTGTGAGAGTGGGTGTATGAGAGGTTGTATGAGGGTGCCAGTGGAGGTGAGAGTGGTTCCTTGGAATATATCATCAGTGATGTCATTTGAGATGTCATTAGTGATGTCACGGACCATGTCATGAGTGATGTAACATGTGAGATCCTAAGCAGTGCATTGCAGGGGCATAAGTTATAGATAGTTCAGGTAACCATAACTACTGAATTTCAATGGTTTTGTATGAGGGAAATCTGAGCCTAACTATGTTTTTTAGTGAATTTCTATGTTTTTTAAATTTTATTTCCAAGCTATAATGTCCCTGTAACCTTTGTTTTTTACTGAATTTCTAAGACTTTTTAAATTATATTTCCCAACTGTAACCTGTAAACTTTGAGAGTTTGTGTGAGTGGCTGTATAAATCAGTGAGTGGGTATGTGAGTGGCTGTATGGGTCTGAGGGTGGGTGTGTGAGTGGTTTTGGGGGTATGATTGGCTGTATGGGTCTGAGCTTGGATGTGAGTGACTATGGGTCTGTGAGTGGCTGTATGGGTTGGTGACTGGGTATCTAAGTGCTATTTGAAATTGTGAGGGGCATGTGAGTGGTTTTGTGGGCATGTTGTGAGTGGCTGTATGGGTGTTTGAGTTGCATACTACTAAGGTGGATGGGGCAGGGCAAAATGAGCGATGCCTCCAGGTAGTTCTGCTCTTTTGCATGTTCATAATCATTTAAAGAGCGCACCATGGACTCTGCTCTCACCAGGAGAGGTCATGAAAGAACCCATTCATCACAGTCACTATAGATTGTGCGCTGATAGATCAACAATGCATTCGCCTTTACCAAGGATTTCAGATTGTTTTTCAATGCGGAATTGCTGAGAAAAAACATCTTGCTTTGCCTTCGCCAAGCCCAGGAAGTTAGGATCATTTGTCCTTTACCGAAGTGGAGCTTCAACTGGGGCATCTGCTATGTTTATATTTGCAAGTGCTTCCCATTGAGGTTTAATTTCTATGCAATGAGTATCAGGGCCAGAAAGGAACATCAACTGCCCATTTATTCAACAAGAGTCCACAGTTTTGGACAAAATGTCTACCCAGCTGGAGTAGTTCATACTGGTTAATTAGTACCTTTTTTGGTAAATTTCAGGTGCAGTATTCTACAGTATAGCTGCATAATGGATCATGAGGAAATGTCTCTGGTGACCTTCTCTACATTTAAGCAATGTTAATGTTCCTCGTGTGTCTTCATCCAGATATCTGTGATAACATAAATCCTCTTCTAGAGAAGACTACAAAGAGGTCAATCTCCACCAAACACGGGTACTATCTCCTAACTATATGAAGCAAGTGCTTCAATGGTGGAGATGCCCTCACTTCCTTGGGCATCAGGAACGTGGCATCATTTTCTTTGACAGTCATGTCATTTTTTTTAACCTGGACTTCACCTCCATTTTAACTGCCTTCAATTTTGAAAATTGTCTCATTCTGCTCCAGCCTTCTCCTTCTTGCCTTCAAAATGGTTAGCGTGTGGATTGTGGGTCACAGTTTTATGTTTTGAGCTAAAGATTGTGCTAGAAAGAATGACATTGACAGGAGCTTGGGTTTGCCTAATGTGGGCATTATGTGGATTGGCCAGTGAGGGTTAAAGTGGCATCAATTGCTGCCTTTGGTTGAAAGCATTGCGGACTGCCAATACCTTGACCGCATGATTGTGCACTGTAGTGACAGTTACCTAGGCACACTTACTGGGGAAGAACTGGAAATCCTAATTAAGGATATCTTTTCTGAATTAATGGCACTTTTTTCTCACTCGGTCTTGGTATTCTCCAACTCATGTTAAAGGCACAAATGGAAGTGAAAAAACGGGGTCTGTCCGCAAATAGACAAAGCCAAGAATCATGTCCATAAAACTGTTTCTTCATTTCTCAGAGACCATACCATGGGCTCTATCTACAACAACAACTTTTGTTTTCACATGGGTGGTATCTGTAGAAGGGATGGAGTTCACTTCTCAGAAAAAGTAACCCTGGGCGTAGTTTGCGAAGTAGCGCTATGCGTAGCTATGCGAAGTGCATTTCATGAGCTATGAGTAGCTTCGCAAACTGCATAGTGCACTGTGCAAGATGCTGTTCGCACTGATTGCACAGTGCTGGATGCTTGTCCGCACTGTGCAATCAGTGCAAACTGCATCTTGCACAGTGCAAGCGGTCATTTTCTGCCGCTCGAGTAGATTTCTACTCGAGCGGCAGCTCTCTCAATGCTGACTGGTAGTTTCTCATCACGAGCGGGCGCGAGCATACACGACCACTCGCAATGAGAAACCTGACCTCCCCACGTTGAGAAGCTCGCCGGGAGGTTTATTTTCCACGCTGGCGAACGGCAACTTGATGTTGCTGATCGCGAACGAGGAAAAAGTCTCGCTGGGATGTCATTTTGCTTGCTCGCGGTCGCCAACTTGACATTGAGGACTGCGAGCAAGCAAAAAATGACCGCTGCACTACGCTACGCGTGCTTGCACTGTGCTGCATTCAATTAGCGTAGTGCGAAGTAGCGCAAACTTCGCAAACTACGCGAGTGTAGCGTACTGCTTTGCCCAGGCTTAAGAAAAAGGCAACAGGGTGTTCCACAACAACTTGAAACACTGCATCCTGTTTTATGTGTAGTCATCATCTACACACATTAAACACAAAGGCTCCTTTCAGAGCCACCCTATTTCCTAAACACTGTTTTTTTTTCTTTCAATATCTCTTTTTTAAAGTTATTTTTCAAATTCATGAAGACATCACAAATTCACGAAACAGAAGCAGGTATTCAATAGACACCAGCACATTTTAAAATCACAACTATATAATTGTCTCTGTGCATCTGACTGGATGCATTAGTGTCTGGATGGATCCGTGAATGAGTGTACGAGTGGCTGATTGGGTACATGAGTGTCTGAGTGGGTCTGTGAGTAGTTGCATGAGTCTCTGAGTGGGTCTGTGAGTAGGTGTGTGTCAGTGGGTTTGTGAGTGGGTGTGTGAGTGTCAGTGGGTTTGTAGGGTGAGTGGATACATCTGCGTAGGCCTGTGAGTGGGTATGTGAGTGTCTGAGTGGGTCTGTGAGTGGGTGTGTGAGTCTCTCAGTGGGTCTGTTAGTGGATGCACGAGTGTCTGATTTGGACTGTGAGTGGGTGTGTGCATGTCCGAGTTAGTCTGTAAGTGGGTGAATGATTGTCTGAGTGGCTCTGTGAGTGGGTGTATGAATCTGCGAGTGGGTCTGTTTACAGTGGGTGCATGAGTGTCTGAGTGGGTCTCTGAGTGGGTGCATCTGAGTGGGCCTGTGAGTGGGTGTGTGAGTGTCTGAGTGAATCTGTGAGAGGGTGTATGAGTCTCTCAGTGGGTCTGTTAGTGGATGCATGAGTGTCTGAATTGGTCTGTGAATGGGTACATGCATGTCTGAGTTGGTCTGTAAGTGGGTGTGTAAGTGTTTGAGTGGCTCTGTGAACAGGTTTGTGAGTCTCTGAGTGGGTAGATGAGTGTCTGAGTGGGTCTGTGAGTGGGTATGTGAGTGAGTGGGTCTGCAAGTGGGTGCATAAGTGTCTGAGAGGGTCTGTGAGTGGCTGTGTGAGTGTTTTCATGGGTCTGTGAGTGGGTGTGTGAGCCTCTGAGTGAGTCTGTGAGTGGGTGCATGAGTGTCTGACTGGGTCTTGTGTGGGTGTATGAGTCTGTGAGTGGGTGCATGAGTCTCTGAGTGGGTCTGTGAGTGGGTGCATGAGTCTTTAAGTGGTTCTGTGAGTGGGTTGTGATTCTTTGAGTGGGTCTATGAATGGGTCTGCAAGTGGGTGCATGAGTCTCTGAGTAGGCTTGTGAGTGAGTGTGTGAATCTCTGAGTAGATATGTGAGTGGGTGTAACAGTGTCAGTGGATCTCTAAGTGAGTAAAGTAGTGTTTTTGGGGAGGAGAGTTGGCCTAGCGGCTAGGGCTGTCGACCTCGAATCTGGGGAACTGGGTTCGAGTCTCGGCAATGACGCTGAACATCCTGTGATTCTGGGCAAATCACTTAATCTCCCTGTGCCTAACAAAAAATGAATGTGTTCTCATGTAACGCAACTGGTGCTCATGTAAAGCGCTCTGATACCCGATTCGAGTCAAGTTCACACTATATAAAACTCTGTAAAATAAAATAAAAAAATATAAATTTGAGAGAAAACTGAAACTATTTAAGATGCATACTATGAAAAAAGACACAGGGGGGCAGCAGCAGAACCAGGAACATCATATGATCAGGACATAGGACTGACGATTAAGGACATTCCCACGTTACAGACTCTGACGAACCTTGAACAACAGGAATCACAAAGTGAATCAGTGATTCCCAAAGACCCTTTTAACCTGACCCACATGGCTGACATCACAGATTTACTGGGGATTGACATGGGAGGGACTGCACTGACAGACTTCAGGGCCTGATCTAAATATGTACCTGATCTCGCAAGAGATAATATAGATGTCTTCAGCGACATAGTAGCCCAGGACCTTCTGAAACCTCTGAAGGACACCCCGTCATGTAGAAATATGACCACAATTCAATGGGAGGCAGTCACTACCCTACAGAAAGATCACAATCTGATAATAAAAGCCTACGATAAGGGAGGTAATGTAGTACTTATGACAAGGACTATGTACACAAGAGAAGCACATCGCCAGATTAATGACACAACCTGCTATGGGAGGGTGGACAAGAAATACCTCACAGATCTCAGACATAGGTAACTGAATAAACTCCAAATGTGGCATGAAAGGGGGCTACTGACATGGGATGAGAAACAATTTCTTAAAAACTATAGACCCACAACACCAACGTTTTATCTTCTTCTGAAGGTTCACAAAAATGCCTCAGACCCCCCAGGGAGACCCATAGTGTCCTCAAAGAACAGTCTTCTAGAGAACACAAGCACCTACATCGACCACTTCCTTTTCCCCTTTGTAAGAAATCTCAAATCCTATTTGAGAGACACAACTGACTTTTTACAAAAAATCTAAGACGTGACTATGGGGGAAAACCACTGGTTAGTTTGTCTGGATGTAGAGGCATTGTATACGAGTATCAGACACACTGATTGTCCTAAGGCACGGTTACTCATAGTACGGCCTGCGGGCCGCCAGCGGCCCGGCAAGCCTTTCTTGGCGGCCCACGGACCTTGCAGACATCCTACCTGTGTTTTAAAAAAAAAAAGAAAAATTGTGTTAGCAAACACTGCCGGTTGCAGCAGCCGGGACTCTGAAACTCTGCTCTGTGGGGGCTGGGGGATTCCAGAGATTGTCAAAGTGGAGATGCAGGGTCCTAAGAGGTGAAATACAACAAAGCTTTATTAACATGTAAATGGTCTTTTAAAGACCTGTGAAGTACTCGGGTGCGGCTGTGTGTGCGTGCTGGGAAGCTGTCTCAGTGCGACTGTGTGTGCGCGCTGGGAAGCTGTCTCAGCCTGGGCTGAGGGCTGACACACACACGGGGTGAGATGACAGAGGGTGATGGAGGGAGGAGAGGGAGACAGAGGGAGAGGGAGGGAGACAGAGGGTGACAGAGATGGACACAGAGGCGCAGTCTGGGGGAGGGAGACAGAGGGAGAGGGAGGGAGGGAGAGGAAGGGAGACAGAGAGAGACAGAGAGAGGGAGGCAGAGAGGGAGGCAGAGAGGGAGGCAGAGAGGGAGAGAGACAGAGGGTGACAGAGATGGACACAGAGGCGCAGTCTGGGGGAGGGAGACAGAGGGAGAGGGAGGGAGGGAGAGGAAGGGAGACAGAGAGAGACAGAGAGAGGGAGGCAGAGAGGGAGGCAGAGAGGGAGGCAGAGAGGGAGAGAGACAGAGGGAGGGAGTGAGACGGAGGGAGGGAGATGGAGGGAGACAAAGGGAGGGAGACAGAGGGAGAGAGAGAGGGAGAGGGAGGGAGACAGAGGGAGGGAGAGAGACAGGGAGAGATAGAGGCAGGGAGACAGAGAGAGACGGAGGGAGGGAGACAGAGGGAGGAGACGGAGGGAGATGGAGGGGGGCGGAGGGAGGGAGAGGGAGGGAGGGAGACAGATGGAGAGAGGGAGAGGGAGGGATGGAGACGGAGGGAGACAGAGGGAGGAAGGGAGATGGAGGGAGACAGAGGGAGGAAGGGAGACGGAGGGAGACAGAGGGAGGGAGGCAGACAGAGGGAGAGAGACAGAGGGAGAGCGACAGATGGAGAGAGACAGAGGGAGGGAGGGAGACAGAGGGAGGGAGGGAGACGGAGGGAGAGAGGGAGATGGAGGGAAAGGGAGGGAGAGAGATGGAGGGAGAGGGACAGAGGGAGGGAGATGAAGGGAGGGAGATGGAGGGAGGGAGATGGAGACAGGGAGGGAGATGTAGGGAGGGAGATGGAGGGAGAGGTCGGGAGACGGATGGAGAGAGATGGAGGGAGAGGGAGGGAGACGGAGGGAGATGGAGAGAGAGGGAGGGAGATGGAGGGAGAGGGAGGGAGACGGACGGAGGGAGAGGGAGGGAGGGAGAGGGAGGGAGGGAGATGGAGGGAGGGAGACAGAGGGAGGGAGACAGAGGGAAGGAGGGAGAGGGAGGGAGGGAGGGAGAGGGAGACAGAGGGAGGGAGAGGGACAGGGAGAGAGACAGGGAGGGAGACAGAGAGAGAGATGGAAGGAGACAGAGGGAGGGATGGAGACTGAGGGAGACAGAGGGAGGAAGGGATACAGGGAGAGAGACAGGGAGAGATAGAGGGAAGGAGACAGAGAGAGAGCTGGAGGGAGGGAGACGGAGGGAGACAGAGGGAGAGAGGGAGACGGAGGGGGAGAGGGAGACAGAGGGAGGGAGGGAGACGGAGGGAGGGAGGGAGACAGAGGAAGGGAGGGAGACGGAGGTAGAGAGACGGAGGGAGGGAGACGGAGGGAGGGAGATGGAGGGAGACAGAGGGAGGGAGACAGAGAGAGGAAGTAAGAGAGAGGGAGGGAGGGAGACAGAGGGAGACAGAGGGAGGGAGGGAGACGGAGGAAGACAGAGGGAGATGGAGACGGAGGGAGAGGGAGGGAGATGGAGACGGAGGGAGGGGGAGGAGAGGGATACAGAGGGAGGGAGGGAGACAGGGAGGGAGACAGAGGGTGAGAGACAGAGGGAGGAAGATGGAGGGAGACAGAGGGAGGGAGGGAGACAGAGGGAGACAGAGGGAGGGAGGGAGACAGGGAGAGAGACAGGGAGAGATAGAGGGAGGAAGACAGAGAGAGAGATGGAGGGTGGGAGATGGAGTGAGGGAGACTGAGGGAGACAGAGGGAGAGAGGGACACGGAGGGAGACGGAGGGAGGGAGACGGAGGGAGACAGAGGGAGGGAGGGAGACAGACAGAGGGAGGGAGGGAGACGGAGGGAGACAGAGGGAGGGAGGGAGACAGAGGGAGACAGAGGGAGGGAGGGAGACAGAGGGAGACAGAGGGAGATGGAGAAGGAGGGAGAGGGAGGGAGATGGAGATGGAGGGAGAGGGTGGAGAGGGAGACAGAGGGAGGGAGGGAGACAGGGAGGGAGACAGAGGGAGAGAGACAGAGGCAGATGGAGGGAGACAGAGGGAGGAAGGGAGACAGAGGGAGAGAGACAGAGGGAGAGAGACAGAGGGAGAGCGACAGAGGGAGGGAGACATAGGGAGGGAGACGGAGTTAGGGAGGGAGACAGAGGGAGGGAGGGAGGGAGACGGAGGGAGGGAGGGAGATGGAGGGAGGGAGACAGAGGGAGGGAGACGGAGGGAGGGAGATGGAGTGAGGGAGGGAGACGGAGGGAGGGAGACGGAGGGGGAGATGGAGGGAGGGAGATGGAGACAGGGAGGGAGACATAGGGAGGGAGATGGAGGGAGATGGATGGAGATGGAGGGAGAGAGATGGAGGGAGAGGGAAGGAGATGGAGGGAGATGGAGGGATAGGGAGGGAGACGGACGGAGGGAGAGTGACAGAGGGAGAGGGAGGGAGGGAGGGAGATGGAGGGAGGGAGACAGAGGGAGGGAGACTGAGGGAGACAGAGGGAGGGAGAGAGAGGGAGACAGAGGGAGGGAGAAGGAGACAGAGGGAGGGAGGGAGAGGGAGGGAGAAGGAGGGAGAGGGAGGGAGGGAGAGGGAAGGAGACAGAAGGAGGGAGAGGGAGAGGGAGGGAGAGGGAGAGGGAGGGAGAGGGATGGAGAGGGAGGGAGAGGGAGGGAGAGGGAGGGAGGGGGAGGGAGAGGGAGGGAGAGGGAGAGGGAGAGGGAGAGGGAGGGAGAGGGTGAGAGAGGGAGGGAGAGGGAGAGAGAGGGAGGGAGGGAGAGGGAGGGAGAGGGAGGGAGGGAGGGAGAGAGGGAGAAAGGGAGAGAGGGAGATAGGGAGGGAGAGGGAGGGAGAGGGAGGGAGAGGGATGTGTGTATGCTGGGTCTGGTGGCTCAGTGGACGAAGGCGTCTGCTGCAGGGACCTGTGTACAACCTCATGGTCACAATATTTTTTTGCTTTAGCCCTGCCCCTCCCCCTCTGACCCCGCCCCCACCGGTGCGGCCCTCGGCCACAAACCACACTGTAAATTTTGCCCCGAGAGAAGGTTTGTGAGTACCCATGTCCTAAGGCATGTAAATTCTTCTTGAAAACTTGCAATGCTTAACTTCTTGAACATACGTTAATGCTTGTTGAGATATGCCTGAGGGAAAGTTTTGTGATGTCACTGACCATGTCATGAGTGATGTAATATGTGACGTCATCAGCAGTGGATTGCGGTCGCGCGAGTTATAGTTAGCTGAACTAACTATAACGGGGGAATTTCAATGGTTTTTTACGAGTGAAATGTCCAGCTAACTATGACATGTGTGAAACCTATGAATATATATATATATATATATATATATATATATATATATATATATATATATATGTATATATATATATATATATATATATATATTAAAGCTCACAGGTTGCCCTTCAGATTCAGGGAGCACTCTAGGAACAATGCCATGCAGACTTCAACAGTTCAGACGTCGCGGCCTGACGCGTTTCGCTTGCGCTTTTTCAAAGGCCGTTCTCTCCTTTCACTCAGCAATGCGCGTCCCACATAAATGCAAAATGCCGCCTGCTGATAGGCTGCGAGTTCCCACAGGATTGTGGTATTTGTAGTGAGTCGCTAATTCACCATGTATAGGTGCCAGGTTCAGAAGATCCCTAATGCCTGTCCTGGATGGGCCCCCTGAGCTGGAGAGTCATAATTTCGGCGTTGATCCTCCCGAAATGAGCTGGGCGATATCCTAACTCATCGGCCCGTTCTAATTTCAACGGTGGTGCTTCCCCCGCGGCTAGGCGTGCCGCGTTGTAAATTAAAGCTCACAGGTTGCCCTTCAGATTCAGGGAGCACTCTAGGAACACCAATGCCATGCAGACTTCAACAATTCAGACGTCGCGGCCTGACGCATTTCGCTTGCGCTTTTTCAAAGGCCGTTCTCTCCTTTCACTCGGCAATGCGCGTCCCACATAAATGCAAAATGCTGCCTGCTGATAGGCTGCGAGTTCCCACAGGATTGTGGTATTTGTAGTGAGTAGCTAATTCACCATGTATAGGTGCCAGGTTCAGAAGATCCCTAATGCCTGCCCTGGATGGGCCCCCTGAGCTGGAGAGTCATAATTTCGGTGTTGATCCTCCCGAAATGAGCTGGGCGATATCCTAACTCATCGGCCCGTTCTAATTTCAACGGTGGTGCTTCCCCCGCGGCTAGGCATGCCGCGTTGTAAATTAAAGCTCACAGGTTGCCCTTCAGAATCAGGGAGCACTCTAGGAACAACAATGCCATGCAGACTTCAACAGTTCAGACGTCGCGGCCTGACGCGTTTCGCTTGCGCTTTTTCAAAGGCCGTTCTCTCCTTTCACTCGGCAATGCGCGTCCCACATAAATGCAAAATGCCGCCTGCTGATAGGCTGCGAGTTCCCACAGGATTGTGGTATTTGTAGTGAGTCGCTAATTCAACATGTATAGGTGCCAGGTTCAGAAGATCCTTAATGCCTGCCCTGGATGGGCCCCCTGAGCTGGAGAGTCATAATTTCGGCGTTGATCCTCCCGAAATGAGCTGGGCGATATCCTAACTCATCGGCCCATTCTAATTTCAACGGTGGTGCTTCCCCTGCGGCTAGGCGTGCTGCGTTGTAAATTAAAGCTCACAGGTTGCCCTTCAGATTCAGGGAGCACTCTAGGAACAACAATGCCATGCAGACTTCAACAGTTCAGACGTCGCGTCCTGACGCGTTTCGCTTGCGCTTTTTCAAAGGTCGTTCTCTCCTTTCACTCGGCAATGCGCGTCCCACATAAATGCAAAATGCCGCCTGCTGATAGGCTGCGAGTTCCCACAGGATTGTGGTATTTGTAGTGAGTCGCTAATTCACCATGTATAGGTGCCAGGTTCAGAAGATCCCTAATGCCTGTCCTGGATGGGCCCCCTGAGCTGGAGAGTCATAATTTCGGCGTTGATCCTCCCGAAATGAGCTGGGCGATATCCTAACTCATCGGCCCGTTCTAATTTCAACGGTGGTGCTTCCCCCGCGGCTAGGCGTGCCGCGTTGTAAATTAAAGCTCACAGGTTGCCCTTCAGATTCAGGGAGCACTCTAGGAACACCAATGCCATGCAGACTTCAACAATTCAGACGTCGCGGCCTGACGCATTTCGCTTGCGCTTTTTCAAAGGCCGTTCTCTCCTTTCACTCGGCAATGCGCGTCCCACATAAATGCAAAATGCTGCCTGCTGATAGGCTGCGAGTTCCCACAGGATTGTGGTATTTGTAGTGAGTAGCTAATTCACCATGTATAGGTGCCAGGTTCAGAAGATCCCTAATGCCTGCCCTGGATGGGCCCCCTGAGCTGGAGAGTCATAATTTCGGTGTTGATCCTCCCGAAATGAGCTGGGCGATATCCTAACTCATCGGCCCGTTCTAATTTCAACGGTGGTGCTTCCCCCGCGGCTAGGCATGCCGCGTTGTAAATTAAAGCTCACAGGTTGCCCTTCAGAATCAGGGAGCACTCTAGGAACAACAATGCCATGCAGACTTCAACAGTTCAGACGTCGCGGCCTGACGCGTTTCGCTTGCGCTTTTTCAAAGGCCGTTCTCTCCTTTCACTCGGCAATGCGCGTCCCACATAAATGCAAAATGCCGCCTGCTGATAGGCTGCGAGTTCCCACAGGATTGTGGTATTTGTAGTGAGTCGCTAATTCAACATGTATAGGTGCCAGGTTCAGAAGATCCTTAATGCCTGCCCTGGATGGGCCCCCTGAGCTGGAGAGTCATAATTTTGGCGTTGATCCTCCCGAAATGAGCTGGGCGATATCCTAACTCATCGGCCCATTCTAATTTCAACGGTGGTGCTTCCCCTGCGGCTAGGCGTGCTGCGTTGTAAATTAAAGCTCACAGGTTGCCCTTCAGATTCAGGGAGCACTCTAGGAACAACAATGCCATGCAGACTTCAACAGTTCAGACGTCGCGTCCTGACGCGTTTCGCTTGCGCTTTTTCAAAGGTCGTTCTCTCCTTTCACTCGGCAATGCGCGTCCCACATAAATGCAAAATGCCGCCTGCTGATAGGCTGCGAGTTCCCACAGGATTGTGGTATTTGTAGTGAGTCGCTAATTCACCATGTATAGGTGCCAGGTTCAGAAGATCCCTAATGCCTGCCCTGGATGGGCCCCCTGAGCTGGAGAGTCATAATTTCGGCGTTGATCCTCCCGAAATGAGCTGGGCGATATCCTAACTCATCGGCCCGTTCTAATTTCAACTGTGGTGCTTCCCCGTGGCTAGGCGTGCTGCGTTGTAAATTAAAGCTCACAGGTTGCCCTTCAGATTCAGGGAGCACTCTAGGAACAACAATGCCATGCAGACTTCAACAGTTCAGACGTCGCGGCCTGACGCGTTTCGCTTGCGCTTTTTCAAAGGCCGTTCTCTCCTTTCACTCGGCAATGCGCGTCCCACATAAATGCAAAATGCCGCCTGCTGATAGGTTGCGAGTTCCCACAGGATTGTGGTATTTGTAGTGAGTCGCTAATTCACCATGTATAGGTGCCAGGTTCAGAAGATCCCTAATGCCTGCCCTGGATGGGCCCCCTGAGCTGGAGAGTCATAATTTCGGCGTTGATCCTCCCGAAATGAGCTGGGCGATATCCTAACTCATCGGCCCGTTCTAATTTCAACGGTGGTGCTTCCCCCACGGCTAGGCGTGCCGCGTTGTAAATTAAAGCTCACAGGTTGCCCTTCAGATTCAGGGAGCACTCTAGGAACAACAATGCCATGCAGACTTCAACAGTTCAGACGTCGCGGCCTGACGCATTTCGCTTGCGCTTTTTCAAAGGCCGTTCTCTCCTTTCACTCAGCAATGTGTAATATATATATTCAAGAACAAAGAGGTCTGCATGCGGTGCACTCAACTGCTGGTGCCAGCGTTAGGGTTCAGACCATCAACCCTCATAATATCAAAACCATGACAATGAGTCGCTGCACTCCTACAGGCTGATTTGGGCCACTTCTTTTATTCGCCAAACATCATAATTGGGCAAGTTTTCAGACACCATGATGCCTTTCGACAATCCCTCTTCTTCTCAGTGGTTTTTGCGTCTGTTTTTAATGATTGCTAATTACAGCCTACTTTTATGGAGTTGTCAGGTATGCTGGGATTTGTAGTCATTACATATTTGCAACACGAAATAAATGTGTTCTGTTTTCTTTTCCAATATGCGGCTAGCAAAGTTCTAATACTTTGATTGATTCCATAATGCTTATATTATTTACCTGCAAAGTTCCAGGTGTTTCCCAGTTAAAGTTTTATTGTTGCTTTGGCATTTCAAATTGCACTCGTGCTTGTGGGCCCCCGTTATTCAGAGGCAACATCGGCAAAGTGGAGACGTTTTCACAAAAAACTCTCACCTATGTTCTGATGAGGCTGTTAAGTCTATAACAGGGTCGCGTTTTCAGCGTAGTTCGAAGTCCAGACCTCCGGTCTTCACGTCTTCGACTGTTGAGTACAGATGCAGGGGATGGTATCTCCTCGCTCCCTTTTTTATCAGCGTTTGAATTGGATTGTCGTGGGGTGGATTGGAGTGGGGTGTGGTGTGGTGGGTGGATTGCTGTGGGGTAGATTAAATTTGGCTGGATTGGGGTGGATTGGATTGGTGTGGGGAAGACTGGACTGGAGTGGTGTGGATTCAATTGGAGTGGGGTGGAATGGATTGGCGTGGAGGTGAACTGGATTGGGGTGAGGTGGATTGGATTGGAGTGGAGTGGATTGGAGTGAGGCAGATTGGAATGGGGCAGATTGTTTTGAACTGGAGTGGGGCAGATTGTTTTGGATTGAAGTGGGGCTGATTGGAGTGGGGAACGATGTTTTGGATTGGGGCGGATTGTTTTGTACTGGAATGGGGCAGATAGGAGTGGGGCAGATTGTTTTGGATTGGATTGGGGCAGATTGTTTTTGATTGGAGTGTGTCAGATTGTTTTGGCTTGGATTGGGGCAGATTGATGTAGGGCAGCTTGAAGTGGGGCAGATTGTTTGGATTGAGGTTGATTGTGGTGGACTGTGCTGGAGTTGGGCGGATTGAGAGGGAGTAGGGCGGATTGGATTGGAGTGAGGTGGATAGGATTGGAGTGGGGTAGATTGGATTGGGCTAAATTGGGTTGGATTGGATTGGTGTGGGTTGGATTAGATTGGAGTGGGAGAGATTGGATTGGGATGTATTGGGTTGGATTGGATTGGGGTAGGGTGTATTGGAGTGGAATGGGATGGAATGTGGTGGACAAGAGTGGGGTGTATTGGGGTGGAGTTGGTGGATTGGGGTGAGTGAGTGGGACAGACTGTTTTGGATTGGAGTGTAGTTGATTGAAGTGGGGCAGACTGGACTGGCACAGACTGGAGTGGGGCAGATTTGAGTGAAGCAGATCGAAGTTGGGCACCCTCTTTTGGATTGGAGTGGGGAATATTGTTTTGGATTGGAGCAGGGGTGATTGGAGTAGGGCAGATTGTTTGTAATTTAAGTTAGGCAGATTGGAGTGGGGCAGATTGTTTTGGACTGGAGTGGGTGGATTAGAGGTGGGCAGATTGATTTGGGTTGGAGTGGGGCAGATTAGAGTGGGACAGACTGTTTTGGATTGGAGTGGGGTTGATTAAAGTGGGGCAGACTAGAGTGGGGCAGATTTGAGTGGGGAAGATCAAAGTTGGGCACCCTCTTTTGGATTGGAGTGGGAATATTGTTTTGGATTGGAGCAGGGCTGATTGGAGTGGAGCAGATTGTTTGTAATTTAAGTGAGGCAGATTGGAGTGGGGCAGATTGTTTTGGACTGGAGTGGGGCAGATTGGAGTGGGGCACATTGTTTTGGTTTGAGTGGGGAAGATTGTTTTGGATTGGAGTGAGGCAGATTGGTGTGGGGCATATTGTTTTGGATTGAGGTAAGTAGATGGGAGTGGGGCAGATTGTTTTGGGCTGGAGTGGGGTAGATTAGAGTGGAGCAGATTGGAGTGAGGTAGATTGTTTTGGACTGGAGTGGGGTAGATGGTTTTAGATTGCAGTGGTGCAGATTGGAGTGGGGCAGACTGTTTATGACTGGAGTAGGGCAGAATATTTTGGATTGAAGTGAGGCAGCTTGTTTTGGATTGGAGTGGGGTAGATTGAAGTAGCGCAGATTGTTTTGCATTGGAGTGGGGCAGATTGGAGCGCAGAAGGATGGAATGGGGCAGATTGTTTTGGATTAGAGTGAGGCAGATTTGAGAGGGGCGGATTGGAGTTGGGTGGTTTGAGTGTGGTGGATTGAAGTGGATTAGATTGGGGTGAGTGGTTTGGATTGGAGTCTGGTGGTTTGGATTGGCCAGGGGTGGATTCAATTGAGTGGAGCAGATTGGTGTTTGGTGAGGTGGGGTAGATTGGTGTGGAATGGAGTGGGGTGGATTGGGGTTTACTGCACGATTATGTGTTATAGCATCATTCCAGAAATTACACATAAGAAAGAAACAATGCTGCTTTGCAATGACATAATCCTCATCAGCACCCACGATCTACAACAACAACAAAAAAGCATGAGTGCAAGGTGAGAAAAGAAGACTTGGCAAAATAAAAAAAAATTAACTATAGAAAATAAATCTTTGCAATTCTGTTTGTCCTACTGGGCACGTTTTTGCCAGTCACACACATTATGTTTGTTTGCTAACAGTTCAAAAGTACAAAATAGTACCTCAATCACATCTGGAGCAGTGGACGGGCACTAATTAAGTAGAATCATTCAGTGCTTGGTACCTGCTCCACAGAGTGGAAAGGAAATTATGTTAGGCCTGCATTGACGAATTATGAGGCTGTGAAGAAGAGTGATACACAAGCCAACAAATGGTAAGTAACGGGCGGGTTAAATGCCCTTTTCAGTATACAAGAGTATCTCACAAGCAAGACATATGCACAATTACATGCTTTTACAGGCTTGACGTTAAAAGGAGCACCATTCATTTAAGGAATTCAAGATTGCTGTGTAGTTCCTATATAACCTATACAGGATCTGTGCATTCGAATAACATAAACTGTGAGATTGGTGGCAGACTGGTTCCGAGCACTCTCACCAGATATGTTAGCCTGTTTGTATCAGCTGGCTCACAGTGCCAATATAATCTCCTCTTATCAGGGAGAGAACAATTTCTGGCAACCTCAGAGCATGACAACCCTGATCCTTCAGGACCGTGGAAACAATATACTACTTTTCGCACAGTCTATCGTGCTCACTTAGTTTGTCTCACAGATACACAGAATAAACAGTCTGGGCATTTCAATAGGGGTTTATTGAACAGTTGTTATTCTAGTGTAGAATATATGAGCTGCAACAACCATTAGACTGTAGCAGAGATATATGATTAGCAGTACTATGAAAGTAAAGGGATGGTATAGTTCTATCATTTTGCAGTAGTCATGAATATGTACAAGTACATAAAATACATAATAAGTGTGTACTCCTACGATGCCTCCCTAACTAGATTTACCTAAATGTACCTAGCATCTGTGTAGGTGATATGCCAAGAATCCCTCTAGGATGTAGTCAACCCCATTACCTGAGAAAGGAGAGAACATGGGACCCTGTCCTGGTCTTGAGTTGGACACCCCGCGAGGGATGTTAGACCACTGCGAGCTGGAGCGTCTGCATGCAGGAACCTCAGTCTCTGGTCAGTGTGTCAGCTGGGAAGTCACGGTCTCCTCCGTCTTTCTAAAGCAAGACCTGGTGTATATATACCCACAGGTCTCCCCAAGGGTCCTACCTTGCTGTGTTACTGTGTCGGCCTAAAGGATGATGTCGGACCTGAACTTTATAAAGAGATATTATACAGGAGATGTTCATCCTGCTGTCAGTCCTGCTGTGCTTCGAAGAAGCCTCATGCATAATGTATGAGGTTTTGAACTAAGGAAAAACCCAAGTTCTTAATGCAGTGTTGTATCTAGGTAAAAGGTCAGTGCCTAACAACCGTTATATATGTAATGTAGGGAAGAATATAGGTGAAAGGTTGTGATGTTACCTGCGCCTATACAAGGTACTTATATGGAATATAACAGGGTGACAAAGACAAAATCCTGTTTGGGAGTGCAAGCACAGGGATGGTGGCCTCCTGCCTCTTGCAGGTCACATTTCCAGTGTTTGCAGCCAATCACGGGGGGGTTGCAAGTTTCGGCCTACCTAATGAATATTAATTAGGCAGGATGACTTTGCAAACTGACTTAATAGTTCATAGGCAGGTTCACAAATTCAGATACCATTTGCAAAAACGTAGTGCGCAATTTGCAACTAATTTTTGCAGACTGATTTTTAGTACATGAGTCCCTATAATTTTTCCCTGCACACATTTCAGCAGACACTTTATGGTAGATGCTATCTGAGGAAAAAAATTGTTGGGGGGAAATTTGCAGACATTTTGTATTCCTAATTCACACTCAAATGTCCATTTATGCCAAATCAGGATTTGGCTGTAATAGGTTTTGAGCCTGTGACCTTTGGGTTGCCCTCAATTTATCACAAAAGGAATATTGACCACTGAGCTATCTTACACACTAACTAGGTTCACCAAGTATAATGACAAATGCAAAGACCCTCATTTGGTGATTGCTGAGTCATTCATTTTAATATCTTGAGTTTGGTTATATGAAAATATTGTCATGCACTGTGTGCACTATCGTTTAATTAAGGAATTGCTTTTCCAAAGCAGTGAAGAAGTATTTCGACATGTTCTGATGATGTGTAAATCCAACTTTCCCAAAGTCATAAAGGCACAAGAAACTTCTTTCCACACACAAGTGACTACTTTCTGCACAAGAAGCATGATGTTTTTCCACCTTATAGTCATCTTAAATGAGGGGCTCAGAGTAAACAACTGCTAACATAGCTCAGGAAGTCAATACAGTTGCTGTAGATATCTCTGCATAATCAGATGGCCACACATTTGAATAATCTTAAAATATCTTGGTGAATGAATGTGCCTGCTATCGAGCACTGAATGTAACCTACAAATCACATGTTTGTGTCCTAACAAGACACTGCAGTGGGTTTCAGTAATTATTACAGAAATCCTTGTTCAACCCCTGCTCACACAATCCCATCATGGCAAGAAGTTCAATGGGTTATTATGCACTTGCTACAAACATCTACAAGGAAACAGCATTTGCCATATAATTGCCAGTCCTTGTTGGGTAACTCGGATGTTTATTCATTTGCAGCTGATGCGCGCCATTAAGTTGGACAGTGGTTAACAGCCAGCATTACATAAAATGTGACACCTGCATGTAAATGGCATATTTAATAATAAATAACATTCTTTGAATAGGTATATTTTCCTTACCTCTATTGAAGAAAGGACAACACATAACCTACAGGAAGGTTTTCCCCCTTTGTTTTCTGGCATCGTCATCATTAAGGGGTCACCAGGGTAGCAGCTGCAACCTCTTGTGACACTTCTTGATCCTCAATTAGTGCCAAGAGTACAGGGGCAGTTAGCTGTGTTGGTTGTTGGGGGCTCCTTGTTTATGGGAAACAGTCAGAACACCGCGGCCTTAGCCATGCGTGTTCCGACATCGCAAAGGCAACCACGCTTGCCTTAACCACGCTTATGCCTTAACCACACACATGTGCGTGGTTAAGCTGCTGACTGCTGCACGGATGGAAGCAGGAAGACTTCTCCAGGAAGAGAGCTGCCATTAGGTAAGTGGGGCTTGGCCGGGGGATAGTTTTCTGGGCTGCGGGGTCGGGTAGTTTTCTGGGCTGCGGGGTCTCAGGTACTTTTCTGGGTTGTGGGGTCGGGTAGTTTTCAGGGCTGGATGGGTCGGGGTAGTTTTTAGGGCTGAGGGTAAGGAGTAGTTTTCAGGGGTGGGGGAGGGCCAGGGATAGTTTACAGGGCTGACGGAGGCTTGGGTTGTTTTTTTAATTAGGGGTTAGGGTATTAGGCCTAAGGGCAGTGGAAGGGGTTGGGGTAGTTTTAGGGACAGTGCGGGGGTGGGGTATCAGTTTATTGTATGTTAAGGGACAGGGTTTTAGGCCTCTAGACAGGGGAGGACAATGGGTAGTCAGGGTAGTTTTTAGGGCTTAGGGGAGTGCAGGGTAGTGTTTAAGGCTCAGATAGTTTTTAAAATTAGGGTTTGGGGTTTTAGGCCTAAGGGCAGTGGAAGGGGTTTGGGTAGTATAGGGACAGGCAGGGGGGTGGGAGTGGTCAGGGTAGTGTTTTTAGAGGTTAGGGACAGTGTGGGGGTTCGGAGGGGGTCGGATATATTGCACCAATAGTAAATAATAGAGTATTATTCATTATTAGTGTAAAAAAATTGAGCACCCGGAGCTGAAACAAGACTTATGCGGGCAGCTATCGTAAGTACAAAATACTTTTGAATATATGTTGTTTCATGCTTTTGGGTTAGAGTTTGTGTAAGAGACACAGAGGCCCAGATTTACAAAGAGTTGATACAAAGTAGGAAACCAAGCAAAAGTGCTCTGCTGCTTTACGTGAACTGGAGAGAGTAGAATTGTGCCAAGTCTACAAAGAAGAGGTACAGTTCTGCTCTCTCCCTGCACTGGTGCACTTTCAGCAGCTGTGTGCCAATGCAGGCACCCATGCACTATGTTGAGCAGGTGTGTGCGTTTGGTCAGCATAGTTTTTTTGCGCAAATGTTTTCCTTCCAGCACAAAAACTATGCTTTATGGCAACTTCCTCTTTGTTTATTTGCTGCAGATTGGGGCACAGGCAAAGAGAAAAATAGGAATAAAAAATAAAAATATTTATTTTCATTATGCCAGCGTCCAGGAGGAGCAGGATCTTTGGCGCAAATCCATGTCTACAATTTTTTAAATCAAAATCCATGGGGGGATGCACAGTAACATTGTGTTGCATGTGTTACTTTTGGTTACAAACCAACGCAGATCGTCTTTTGCATATGTTTGTGAAAAACCAACCTGGATTGTACATTGGGCCTGCTTTAAGAAAGCAAGGTGCAAACCCGGCAGAAAACCTTTATAAATCTGGGCCACAGTGTGTATGTGTGAGCATGCATGTATGCAATTGTTGGTGTGTTAGTGTGTGTGCGTGTGTGTGTGTGTGTGATTGAAAGTTAATGGGTGAGAGGCAGTGATAAATAGAGAGAATGAGTGAGACTGAGTCTCAATAAGTTAGTATGAGTGAGTCAGTGTGAGCGAGTATGAGTGAGTCAGAGTAAAAGTGACTGCAAGTAAGTGCCACTGGATGTATGTGAATAAATGAGCAATAATGTGTGAGAGTGAGTGGGAATGAAGGAATACGAGTATAAGTGAGTGCAAGTTAGTGTGAGTGAGTGGGTCGGAGTAAGCATGATGAGAATGAGTACAAATGAGTGAGAATCAGTAGGAGTAAGTGCAAGAGAGTTAGTTAAAATGAATGAGTGAATAAGAATGAGTGTAAGTGAGTGAATGTAAGTCAGCGTTAGTAAGAATATAGTTTTATGCTTGTGGGTCTATTAGTGGCTGTAGCATAATGAAGGTCATTCGTGGCATATTGCGGCACTCCTGGCAAAATACTGATGCTGGCATGCTGCTGACAGTTCTTAACATGACAGGCACTGAGCACAACATACTGGCGCTGGTATACTGGAGATACTTCTTGGCATAATGGGCACCCATGGTAAAATACTAGGGGCTAGATGTAGCACCATGACAATATGCGACTCGCAAATTGCGCTCGATTGCGAGTCGCAAATTGCCATGTACAACAGTGTCTGAGACACTGTTTGCAATTTCCAATGGGGTCCCAAATTGCATGCCTCATGAACATTCATGAGGCACTCGCAATTTGCGACCCATTGGGAATAGCTGGCCCTCCCAGGGATGGTGGCCGGCTGGGCTCAGCAGACCTACATGTCTGGGACTGAAAGCAGTTTTCTTTTTTAAATGCAACCCATTTTCCTTAAAGGAAAATGGGATGCATTTAAAAAAAGAAAATTAAACGTTTTTGTTTCATTTTTCTAGGGCAAGTAGTGGTCCCTAGGACCACTGCTTGCCCCTAAAAAATATTTTCCCCTGCATTTGCAAAGGGGAAGGGGTCCCCTGGGGATCCCTTCCCATTTGCAAGTGCATTACCACCCTCTTGAAGAGGGAGATAAATTGCGAGTGTTTTGCAACCACAATTGCTGTTGCAAAACATTCATACATGGTGTAGAGAGTCGCTATTAGGAAGGGACATCCTTGAAACGCCCCTTCCTAATGGCGTGTCGCAATTCCTATTTACTGAGTCACAAATAAATTGCAAATCACTAATTAGGAATTGTACATGACCCTATTTGTTTTTGCATTCGCAAACGGGTCGCTAACCTGTTTGAGCATGCAATTTAGGGTAGTACATCTGGACGTAGAACTGGCATACTAGAGGTGAATCTTGGCACATGGGTCACCTGCGGAAAAATGCTGGTGCTGGCACATTGGGGGAAATTCATTACATGAGAGAGAACAACTGTGGCATACGGAAGGGAGGCAACCGTGACAAAAATGCTGGCCCTCACATACTAGAGGCAACTTTTGACATAAGGACCATCCATGACAAGATTCTGGCACAAGTATATTGCATTTAATTTTTTGAATTAGGGGCAGCCATGATTTATGAAGGGCACCCAAAACAAAATGTGGATCCTGGCACAATGAAGGTCATTTTGACATACAGAGGCAGCCAAAGTGAAAATGTAAAAATGTGGGGTCAACTCCTGAGGAACACAAAGTTTCATTGGCTCAGCACACCATGAAAGGACTTAAATATTTAATGAGAGCTCTTTCAGAGCATGTGGCTTTTTAACATATTTATGGGAAAATTGTGCTTTGAATACATTATATGAATCCTGGGGCCATATTATCAAGGACGGCGATAACATTATCGCCGCTTTAGAGGCAGGAAACTGACGCTAAAGCTGCGAAAAGGGGCTTGATAATCTGCCCTTGAGTATTTCAATAGAAGCCCAGGTTTGATGTCCTTCACACCAGAACCTGGGCTTCTATTGGAATTCTCTAGGGCATATTATCAAGCCCCTTATCGCCGATTTAGCGGCAGTTTCATGCCGCTAAAGCGGCGATAATGTTATCACTGTTCTTGATAATATGGCCCCATGGTTTCCAAATGTATTGGGAAAAACAACCTTGCGGGCCTCCTAGAACATGTCTGGCTCACTTGCTTCACTTCTTCATTACAAATCAAGGCAAGCATTACTCTCCAACACGTTCAAAGATCATGTCAGCACCCTAATATAGGTGGTAGGATTTGTGTTATATATTAATCATTCATTTATTGTGAAACTTCAGCAATGTCAATTATTGTGTTATCGGGGTTAAGTTCATGTGACATCACTTTCTGGAACGAGTCGAGGTCATATGATCTCACTTCCTGTCATATCATTAAGGTAAAAGTTTCTGTGATGTCACTCATGCTACCCCTGGCATTTTGGGGAATAGACATCTATGTATTCTATCATCACCGACATTTTCTTACCATCATCCTTTCCATTTTTAGAGAGTGAATAAAGCTAGCACTCTTGATATTGGTTTGTCTCTTATACAGCTAGAGGGCACGGTGCACCTTTGCCCCCAAGATTGGAGTATGAAATTCTGCCGAATTCATACAGCGAATCCAGGGGGCAACTCTTGACAATTATTGCCCATCAAATGATGACAGTGACTTTAGAGCCTTTCTTTCTTTTCGTTTACTGTTCAGGTACCTGTTTTGCAAAGATGTGTATTTGTCATTTTCAGGGTCAGGCTAAAAGCCAGATAAAACAGCGGAAAGATAACACATTCAACAACAGACACTTGAGTCAAGATCAGGGCGAACGGTTACTCTAGAGCCCAGCCCTGAATGCCTCCCTAAAACAGAAGGTGCCCCTCAAAGTAAGAACCACATCCGTAAGGCATTTCATGGGCACTCCCAGGGCTGCTGCACAAGTGGGTGTTTATCATCAAGCAAGGGCATTTGAGGTAATTTGTTGTCATTCGCACATTTCAGTGTGTTTTTGCCCCTTCAAATGAATACTCTGCACAAAGCTGTATATTTGTACATGGCAGTCTTTCCGCTTTCTTGTTTAGTGCAGACTGAATTACATCCGAACACAAACACACGATGCACGTTCCTTCACGCACTCACTCTCCCATTCTTGCAGCTGCCAGAGGCGGCCTGGAACCCACAGCGGTCCTAGCAATGATTTTCAATCCAGCCCCGCAGTGCACTGAGCAACCGAGCGTTGCGAGGGAGCCTGGCAATCGCTATTATGGATTGGGGCCTTCTCTCCGCAAAATTTGGGAACATTTCTGCTCAATGGTGCATTTTACATCCTACTTTCCCATATGAATTTGCTTAACTGCTATACCTTTCACAAGCAGTTCAGGCTAGAAATTAATGAGCTATTAGTATAATTTACAGTGGTTCATGCATGAAAGACAAGACAACTGTGTGCAGAAATTCTAGGGGCAGAATCACTAGATTCACACAGAGCGCAGGGCAGCTGCCACAAGTGCTGCGCTGCGTGAGAAGGAGAGAGCAGGACAGCGCCCCATTTACAGAAATATGGCATTCTCTTCCTCTCTCCCTAGCGCCGGCGCAGAAATGTGCTGCCGTGCGCCACAGACACACCTTTGCACGATAGTGCAAAGGTGTCTCTGTGAGTCTAAAATAGGTTTTATACTGGAAGGGAACCCTTCGAGTACACATTCCATGCTAAGACTAACCTGAAATCTTTTCCCACTTTGTATGTGTGCTGTACAGTGCAGCACACATACAAAGTCGGAAAAGAAAAGAGAAATGAAAGCATTTCTCCTTCGTAGCGCCTATTTGAAATGGGCACTATTTTCTCACGCTAAACATTTTCTACTCTTTAAAGAAAATAGGGCTTAACTTCATAAACCTTGGGTGGTTTCATGGGAAAGCCCATACACCACCCAAGGATACGCCCCCCTTGGCGCTAAATAATGCAAACTAGCGCTATTTGCTTCTTTGCGTTACTTTCAAGTTATTTTCCAATGTAAAACAGGTTTTACGCTGGAAAGTAATTAGGTGAAAAAATATTATGTGTTGGTTTGTGTTACTTTTGTGATGCAAACACAGCGTTAAATCTTAGCAAATAGACCCCGTGGTGTGCCTAGGTTTGCAAACTTCTTGAGTTGGGTTTGTGTTACTTTTCGAATGCAAACCCAACTCAAAGTGTTCAGGTGGGGTTTGCAATTTAACGCAAATTGCGATTTACTTTGGATTTTAACCTAAAGTAACGAAAAGTGAGCAATGCGATTTCTTGCGTTAGTTTGTGTCAAGGGGGCATTTCAATAGTGGTGCATCGCCGTTCCTATGCACCCACCCATGGATTTTGAAGCGATTCCCTATCTAAAGAGACTTGTAGACAGGGAGTTGTGCCAAAATTCTGTACCTCCTCGAGGCAGGCCTAATGAGGAGAAATGTTTTTATTTCTCGTTTTTCCCACTTTTGATGTGTGTTGCATTGTACAGCACACATAAGAAGTAGGGACAGCCTTAATGCGGCGCTTAAATCTAAAAGAATAAGCGCCGCGGTCTCACCGTGATCAAGACGGGTGCGCAGGTTCTCGGTAACCCCCAGGAGGGTTGTTTCGGTGGAGAAGTAGGAGCGGAATCCCGATGGGGACGGATGTAAAAAACCTATAGTCTCCACATGAGATGTGAGATGTATGTTGATATGCCTTTCCAGGATTTTTGAGAACATAGGCAGCAAGGAGATGGGCCGGAAGTTGGCGAGCGTCTTGGGGTCTGCACCGTTTTTTTTTAAAAGTGGCACTACCAAAGCTCTTTTCCATTCATCCGGGATTATAAATTCCTGCAATGAGGAATTCAGGAGCTCTTGAATGATTAGTAGAGCGTCAGGGGAAAGCTGGCGAAGGATGTTCATAGGAATTGGGTCCAGGGGGGAGCCTGAGTTGACCTTTGTTATGCAGGCGAGCAGCGAGTTGGAGTCTAGCGGGGGCCATTCAGAGATCTGTGTTTCCTGAGATTGCGGGCTCAGTGAGTCCAGAGTAGAGGGGTCGGGAGGGGGTATGGGGGAGGCTCGGGACAGGGCATTGTAGATGGTTTCGACTTTGGATATAAAAAAGTCAGCAATTTCATTGCATTCCACTTCCCCTAGCGCAGGTGGAGTGGGGGCGGTATTTGAGCCAGCTAGCTTCTTGACCATAGAGAAGAGGGCTTTCGGCCGGTTAATGGCCTTTTCAATAGACTCTGAGACAAACAGGGCTGTTGCCTTTCGACAGGCTTGGTGGTATTGCCTGAGTGCTGAACGATAGGTTAGTTTGTCATTCAGGTTGTAGGTTTTTCACCAAGATCTCTCCAGATGTTTGCATTCGGATTTAGTTACTTTCAGATCGTCCGTGAACCATGGGGCAGGGGTGAGATGCGGGATCGGTAGTCTAGGACGCGGTGGCAGATGTTGATTAATGTTAGAAGTTAACCAGTAGGATACTTCCTGAGCCAAAGAGGTGCACCAAAGATTGGTATCGGGGCAGGTGGCCATAAGAGAGGCGTTAAATGCCGAGATGTTCAGCTTAGACCAGGCTCTATGGTTATTCCTAGTGCCAGGAAGAGGCATGCACTTTGTAGTATTAGCAGGCAGAGTGAAATGAATGGCATAATGATCGGACCAATCGAGGGGGAGGGCAGGGGAGGTGCAGTCAAACAGAATATTGGAGATGACAGGATCAAGTAAATGCCCTGCCTGATGGGTAGGGCCTCGGTTGCGCAGTGTTAGGTTGATAGCCTCGCAGTCGGATAAAAACATTCTGCTTAGTCCGTTCTGCGAATCCTCTAGATGGAGATTTAGGTCTCCCAGGATGGTGAAATTCGCTGCCTTAATAGCATGGGGGGCTACGCGCTCAGCGAATGAGGTTAGCCACTGTGTAGGCTTGTCAGGGGGGCGATAGATTAGGATGCCCGATAACGTCAGTCGAGGGGAAACTGCTATCTTGAATAGTGCGGCTTCACAGTTCGGGAAGGGAACTGCGTCCAGAGAGCAGGAGTGGATGACTTTAAAAATAATCACTATCCCCCCACCTTTCCCCGTGGATCTGTCTTGCCTAACTATTACATATCCAGGTGGCAGGGCACTTGCCACGTCTGGGCCGGAGCTCGCATGGAGCCAGGTTTCCGTTAGGAACAGGGCATCTGGCTGGGTGGAAGTCAGTAGATCGAAGATCTGGTCTCTGTTTTTAGTCAGAGATCGACAGTTAATACTCCAGAACGTGTAGGGAGGGATTAATGGCGCTGAAGGTGCGATGTAGCAGGAGTAAGCAAAGTTGCAATGTGGGCATTTTGACGACGTTTTGTGCGAGCAATCAAGAGATAAGCAAGAGGAAAGGGTATTGTTCAGGCGACAAAGCTCCTCAGAGGAGTAAGTGATTAAGCTGCAGGATGTCGGCTCAGAATGGGCAGAGTGTCGGGCCGCCGGGCGCCTCAGGGCGCGGACGGGCGCAGACGGGCTTGCCTTTGGCGCGCCTTAGGCGCGCCGCCGGCGAGCCCGCTGCGCCCGCCCGCTGCGCGGCCGGGAAGTAGCGTGTGTTATATAGGGGTAGGAGAGGGTGGGAGTCATCCCAGCACAGGTGCGGTGAAAGACTCAACCCCCAGCGGCAGCAAACCCTGCCTCCAACGCGTCAGATTCTAGTCGTCTGCGCGAGGAGCGGGCAATGAATGCGGCGGGGCAGGGTGAGTACGAAGCATGTATTTTAAAAGACACAAATTACAAATTTTACAGTGCGCAAAAGAAATCATACAAGTTAAAAATTTGTGGCTCTCTGTCCTCCGGCTTCCGCCTCAGAGGAGTCGTAATCACTAAATCTAAGGCGAGCGGGGAGGCGGGAGATTAAGTAGGCGGGTGGGCGGGACTCGTCCCAGCACAGGTGCGGTGAAAGACTCAACCCCCAGCGGCGGCAAGCCACTTCACTCTATGTTACTCTACTCTAAACCACTCAACTCTGCACCACTACATTGTATGATTTTAGACTCCACAACACTCCATTTTATGACACTCCAGTGTATGCCAATACACTGTACGCCCTTCCACTCTACTCTACTTCACTGTATGCTATTCCACTGTGGCTAATCCACTCTACAACTCTACACTCTACACTATTCAACTCTATGCCACTCCACTGTATGCCACTTCATTGTACACTACTGCACTGTTTGCTATTCCACAGTATGCCACTGCACTTTACACCACTCCAGTATATGCCACTCTACTGTATGACAATTCACTGTACGCTATTACACTATACATCACTCCATTCTATGGCACTTCACTCTACGTCAACCTACTCTATGCCAATCCATTCTACCATACTACACTATACGTTATTCCACTGTATGGCAGTGCAGTCTACATCACTTTACTCTACACTTTTCCACTACATGCCACTCCACTCTATATCTCAACATTGTATGCCAGTAACACTGGACATTATTCTACTCTACATCACTCCTCTGTACGCTACCTGACTGTATGCAATTCCCACTCTAAGCTTCTCCACTCCATGCCACTACACTCTATGCTATTCCACTGTATGCCACTCCACTTTACACCACTCCACAGTATGCTATTACACTGTACCCCACTCTACTCTACAACAATCCACTCTATGGATTTCCACTCTACAGCACCTTACTCTATGCCCCTCCACTGTACATCACTCCAATCTACACCACTCCAGTCTACTCAATTCCACTGTACGCCACAACTCTGTACCTCACTCAACTCCACGCCACCCTACTCTACAGTATTCCACCGTATGCTATTACACTCTATGCCTCTTCCCACTATACCACTCCACTCTACCCCACTTCAGTGTGCACTAATCCACTGTATTCCACTCCAGTTTATGCCACTCCACTCCACGCTATTCCTCTTTACACCAGTCCACTGTACCTTACTCCACTCTACACCAGTCCACTCTACAAACCTCCACTCTACACCACTCCACTCTATGCTACTTCACTGTACTCCACTCATCTCCATGCTGTTCCACTGTACAATACTCCACTCTAACATACTCCACTGTACACCACTGCACTGTACACCACTCCACTGTACGCTATTATACTTTATGGCAATATACTCTACACTATTCCACTGTACACAACTACTCTGTACACCATGCCACTCTATGGGGCCGATTCACAGAACTAATATGAGATAAAATCCTAAACGTACTACTTTTGGTATTCACATACGGCATTTAGTAGTAGTAAAGTTAGGACTCCTAACTTTACAACTACTAAACTGAGATAAAATCCTACACTTACTACTTTTTGGTATTCACAGAAGGCATTTAGTAGTGGTAAAGTTAGGACTCCTAACTTTACAACTACTAAATGCCTTCTGTGAATACCAAAAGTAGTAAGTTTAGGATTTTATCTCAGATTAGTTCTGTGAATTGGCCCCTATATTATTACACTCAATGCCACTCCAATATACTCCACTCCACTGTACGTCCTCTAATAATTGAGGAGAGGGGTTTGCCTAACGGCTAGGGCTGTCCTCAAATCTGGGGAACTGGGTTCGAGTCTCAGCAACGACGCTGAACATCCTGTGATTCTGGGCAAATCACTTAATCTCCCCATGCCTAACAAAAAAAAAATGAATTTGTCCTCATGTAACGCAACTGGTACCGATTCGGGTCAAGTTTGCGCTATATAAAACTTCGTATTATATATTATTATTATTAAATGCTATTTCCCTGTACACCCCTCTATTTTTTGACACTTCACTCTACCCCACCCCACTCCACTCTATGCCATTCCACTCTATGCCACTCCACTCTACACCACTCTACTCTATGCCAGTCCAAGCCACTGTACTGTATGCCACTCCACTATACACTACTCTACTCTACAACAATCTACTGTATGCTATTACACTGTACATCACTCCATTATGTGCCACTTCACTCTACACCACTCCACTCTATGCCAATTCACTCTACCCATCTACACTTTATCCTATTCCACTGTACAACACTCCATTCTATGCCACTCCACTGTATGCTGTTCCAATATATGCCACTCCACTCTACAGCACTACACTGTACGGCAGTAACACTCAGTTATTTCACTCTTCACCACTCCACTGTACGCTACTCCACTGTATGCCACTCCCCTCTACGCCACTCCACCATAAGCCACTGGGCTCTACACTATTCAGCTGTACGCAACTCCCCTCTACAACGCTCACTCTACGCCACTCCACAGTACACTATTAAACTGTATGCTACTACAGTCTACTCCACTACATTCTACCCCGATCCCCTCTACAACCCTCCACTCAATGGTGTTCCACTCTACAACACTCCACTCTATGCCACTACAGTGTACAACACTCCACTCTATGCCACTCCAGTCTACGTTATTCCAATGTATGCCACTACACTGTACCTCACTCCACTCTGCGCCACTCTACTGTCTGCTACTCCAGTGCAAGCCTCTACACTCAATGCTATTCCTCTGTATGCCATTCCATCCTACTCAACTCCACTCCAGTTTACCAGACTCCACTCTACACAACTCCACCCTACACTATTCCACTAAACGCCACTACTTGTACCTCACTCTCTCTATGCCAGTCCACTCTAGAACACTCCACTGTGTGCCACTCCATTCTATACCACTCAACTGTATGCCACTGAACTACCACACTTCACTATGCACCAATCCACTATAATAAACAATTCCACTGTACGCAACTCCACTGTACGGTGCTATAGTCTATGCTATTTCACTCTATGCTTCTCCACTGTACGCCATTCCACTGTATGCCACTCTAATATATGGAATTCAGCATTACACCACTACAATGTACATCACTGTACTATCCGCCACTCCACTCTGTACCACTCCAGTCTACACTACTGCACTCTAAGCTAGTCCCAACTAAACTACCCCACTCTACGCTATTCCTCTGTACACAACTCAAATTTCTCCACTACGCTTGATTCTCTTTCACTGTACGCCACTCTACTGTACACAACTCCACTGTATGCCACTCCACTGTACGCCACTCCACTGTATGTTATTCCACTCAACGCTACTACACTCTTCAACACTTTACTATACGCTATTCTACTATACGCCACTCCACTCTATGACACTCCACTTTACGCTATCATACCGTATGCCACTACACTGTACGTCACTCCACTGTACACCCCTCCACTCTATGCTACTCCACTGTCTGCTTGTACACTCTACCACACTACACTCTATGCTACTCCATTGTACAACACCCCACTCTATGCTGTTCCACTCTATACCAATTAACTATACACCACTCCCCTGCGCTCTTCACTGTGAAACACTCCATTCCACTCTACGTCAGTCAAATCTACATCACTCCACTGTACGCTATTCTACTGTGTGCCACACCACTGTACCACATTCCACTCGACTCTATGCCACTATACTACTTTATGGCAGGACACTTTACTATACTCTCCTCCACTCTGCAGTACCATTCTCCACTTAATGACACTATAATACAACAGTTAGCTCTATGATTTCAATTTTTTTCATTTACATTTTTTTTTAACCCCTTCAGTGCCACGCCCTTTCCCCGCCCTGTGCCGGCCGTTACATTAGCGGGCGGGGTTTATGACGAGCTGGACTCGTCATGGGCACAGCGCAACCGCGGCCCATGACGAGTCCAGCTCGTCATGGGCACTGAAGAGGTTAAACATAGAAATTCAATGAAAATAACTAAGTTTAAACCTATGTTATTGTTAGGAAAACGTTATTTATTCTTTCTATTCAAACCAAACTTAAACTACAGATATATTAGAAATTCTTCAGTTAAGTTATACCTTGAATTTATAATTTACGAGCCACTCTAAAAGTGGGGGTTCAGTATGGTAAAAAATTAAGCTTTTAACCCATAATAAATTTGAATGTTTTTATCATTAAAGGATGGTGAATGCAGGATGTTGTCAAACTGTGATTAATAACTTACTTAAATAGATGTGACCTAAGGCCAATTAATGAGAATCGCTACACTGAAGCATGGGGATAAATTATAGAAAATATTAGAGGGACTAGGAACACAGGTAGACATAGAGAGAGAGGCTCTTAAAAGTAACAGTACTCAGTAATACCGTTAAAAGGCCAACATTGAACTACACTTCAAGCGCTGTTCAGGATAGGGGTTTGTCCTATTAAATTAGTACCCTTCCAATTAGGAAACAAAAAGCATCAGTCCCGATTCACTTTTAGGGACAGAAATATTCAAAGTGATTTCTTGGATTTTATTTTAGTTTTAAATGGTGATCAATGTATAATATCATTATTAAATTACTGACCGAAATAAAGATCTTTAATTTACAACAAACTTGGAGCGTGACTATCCCAATAACTAAACTTTTTACCGGATTTGTGGTCCAGACATCACCTCTTATAGAGGTAGCTCTACAGAGTTAGTCGTACTGACAGTGGTACTAGAGCTGCATCCTGTCACATGTACATGTGAACTATCTTATAAGAATATACTTTAATACCAAAGAAGATGTAATTTAAGATTTATCTAGTAGAGACCCGAACAGCATTTTTGTCTGAATTTTCTTGCAACATTTTATATAAGGAGGACAGATATGAACACAAGACTTGTGAAATATCAAATGTGCCTTTGTTTAACTTAGAAGGCAATAATAACCTTTCTATTCTGAAGTATGGAAATATAATTTAAAGTAAGAAAGAGCTCCCATTTGGTAAGCTGCTTCAAATTATCGGATCTTGAAATGCTGAATGGGGGATTCACAAGGGGTCACTCATCTATGCAAAGTTTTAGCCATGGAGTATTATAATACATTTATACATTATACATTTTAGAGCAATAGGGGATGAGAAAGATTGTGAAAGATTTAGAAGTGTTCTATTGGGATGGTTGTGATCAATTGCCAATAACTATGTCATTAATTTTATCTTCTAGGGCTTTGAGGGACGGTGTTAAAGAAATTATTTAAGTGTAAAATATACATTTTTATGAATTGATATATTGCTAAGTAGATATGGGGAAACCGAATGTTATAGATTTGGGTTACTCATATGATTAAGACCATCTTACGGAATATATTTTTAAAGTATTGTAGTTCTCCCTGCATGTGTAAGTCGCTGTTTCCTGGGTAAGGTTCGATGACGATTGTCAGCTTAAATGCAACCAGAATACAGAAAGTCTAAGGCATTCATTTATTAGCAAACATCAAGTGCAGGATCAGCACATCAGGAAATAATACAAGAACTTCTAATATTCTAAAAAGAATAATAACATCAACAGTGTTGCTTCTGGGCCAATTTTTCATTAGATGGATAAGAATCTGACCATGGTTTAGCAATCATTTAGTGTCTTGTGGGGAAAATATCAGTCTGTATGAGTACCCAATGCTTTATCTTTATTATAAAGTGCCTCTCATGTCCAGTTCTGCAATGACTATCAGCTGGCGTATCTTCTCACCAAATCTGTTCCCTAACAGTAGGGTAATTGTTTCCTTTATCACAAATGCCTCCAGGGTCCCTATCTAGGCCACCCAGTCATTTCCCAAAATTATATATTTAAGGTTTTACTGCTCTGCCCCTTCATCTGAAAAGGCGGGAATGTTGCATCCCAGTCTACCCACTCCATATTTTGACTCCATATGCAATAGGGTAACTGTGCATTCCATTACTTAGTACCTCAGATCTCCATTTGGTTAATCTTGAACATCCACTTGATTTCCAAGTAATTACTAATTGCCTTTTCGACAGTAACAGGATTAGATTAATAAACCTACTACAAGGTTTCTAGTTTTTGTGGCAGGGGGAAAGGACCAGAAAAGACACATCAAGTTGGGATTATATAAAACTTTTGGTTGCATTAACTGTGTACTATACTTTTCCAATGTTGTATAATGACAGAACATTCCATTAGCATATGGAAAAGGCTAATTTATGTGCTTTCACATCTTGGGCTGGACATATTCACTTCCAAGTAGAGCATGCTAAGTTTGTAGGGGGGGACAAGATGGCCGCCACTCAGTGAAGCTCAGCCGGCTCGTAGAATAATCCTTCCATAATCTGCTTACTTAGCTGCCATCCCTGCCGCTGTTGTGGTGCTCAGCAGGCCAATTGGGGGGTGTTGTGCGGCCACTTGGCTGAGGCTGCTGCTTTCAGCGTGGACTCCAGGGAGACATGCAGACCCCGACCATTGCAACTGCCGAGGCCCCCCCCAGAGACTGCTGTTGCCTCCCTAGCCCCATGGCGCTACAAACGGTAAGGCCGGGTGTGGAGCCGGAGCTGCTGGAGGTCATGGGGGCTGCTGTGGCGAGTAGGACTTTCCGCTGTCACCTCATGGCAGCAGCGGTGTGGCCTCCCTTCCTGGGGGAGAGACTCGCTGACTGCAGCTTCCTTGGTGCGTGGGGCAGGGGTCGCAACTCTGATCACTGGATTCCTGCCTGCAGAGGAGTCTGACTTCTTCCCCTCCCCATGCCTGGTACTAACGGCATGGGGGGTCTGAAGCTTGAGCCTACTGCGGCCTTGTGGAACCTTCTGCCTGCTCCTGCCCCCCGACTCAGGTTGGGGTGAGGCAAGCTGTCACCGAGGCTTTTTTGGACATGGGGCATGCACTGACCTACCACACTGAGCCCTGATCAGCTACATGCCTTAACCTCTGTGACTGAGGCCTGCTCGTGCCCCCCACCCGGATTGACCTGGGGTGAGGCGGGCCGATTGTGTTATCTCTGGAGCCTAATGACAGGGAGTCTTCCTAGCTACCTATTACTGGGGGCCAGGCGAAAGTGGCTGGGGTGAACCTGCCTCCCCAATCTTGCAAATACCTGTGCTGCCTTGGTTAGACAGTCCTCCTTAGGGCTCCGCCTCATTCTTTGGCCTAGGGATGGGGAAGTTGGCGAAACAGAAGACCAAGTTAGTTTATTCTAAATGGCGCCTTTAGTGGGCCCACCTACGACAGGCACTTGGGGGAATCCTCTGCCATCTAAGACTTCACCGATTTTCTTGCAGAGGTGCGGAACAGCTTAAAAAGCATAGACACTTAGATTGACACTTTTGCCAGCCACCTGGATTGCATGGGTAACTGCTTGGACAAACATGACGACCAGCAGACCCAGTGGAGCTGCGGGTCTCTGATTGAGAGGATGGGGCGGCAATGCGAACAGAACAACTTCTATTCATGGAAAAGGTGCTCCAGGTTATAAATCCAAGAACGATGACTTGAAGGCTTCCTCTAGACGAACCAATATCAGGGTCCTTTGGCTTCCCAAATCCACCGCCTTGACCTCGCTGGAGGCCTACATGGGCTCTCTTCTACACTCCCTATTCATTGTCCATCTGAATAGTATGTTCTCAGTGGAGCAGGCGCATTGATTATTGGGCCCACATCTCCTGCCAGGGCACCCATTATGGTGTTCTTACACCACTATAGGGACTGTAACACCAACCTGTGCCCTACACGTGGATAAGGAGGGTTGCAACTCCAAGGCAAAAAGCTATTATTCTACCCGTTTTTCATTCTCACTGTGCAAACGGCCCGCAAAAAATTCCTCCCTGCCAAGCAACTGTTGCTGAAACTGGGCATCTCGTATGCACTCCTCTATTCTGTCAAGCTTCAAGTCACTCTTAACGGGAAAACACATCTTGTCACTGACCCCAAGCAGGCCAATATATTCTGCCTCCGGTGCTCCTGCAGGCCCCAAAATATAGTCTCCCAGGCCAATGTGGACAGCTGCCTTGACGATAATGACCAACATCCAAATTGCAACTCTATATATATATATATATATATATATATATATATATATATATATATATATATACCCTTGGGGCCACCTGACCCCAATGCAGGATTGGGAGACCACCTGCCTCTCTGGCGTTCCTGGGGGATGAATTCCATAATGTTTGTTGCTCGCTCCTTTGTTTGTCAGGAAGTGGTCTTTCTTCAACTAGTTTGTGTGGCTAAAGTGGGTGGGGGTAGGACTGTTGGGATAGAGGCTTGTTTGAAGTTCTCTTGCTAGTCCTTTTGGCCTTCTATATGCTGCACTCATGTACTCCTCATGCTCTGGGTACCTTCTGGAAGATTCTGATATAAAATGCCCATTTGAACTGACTGTGGTAGCCCGGATGGACCCCCTTAGCTATGACAGGTGTCACACTGCTGACTTGGAATGTCTGTGCCTAAATGATGCACAGAAAGTGTGACTAACATTTGTCTACCTTCGCTGCCACAAGGTGGATATTGCATTGCTGCAAGAAACCCATCTTACACAGCACAACCGAGAAAGCCTGCGATCCAGACGGACTGGTGAAGGGCACATCTACACATTCTCCGAGTACGCCCGTGGAGTGGCCTTGCTATTTCAGAGGGGGCTACAGTGTTGGACAGTAAGATCCCTAACAGATGAAAAGGGCAGAAATGTAATTCCCCATGGAGTCCTCCAATACAGGTGCATCACAATTGCTTGTGTATATGGTCCTAATGTGGACTTCAAACGTTTTTGCTGATATATGGGATATGATAGTGTCACTAAGCCACACCGAAGTGTTATGGGGGGGGGTGATTTCAATGCTGTCCTAGACCCACTGGCTATCAGGTCTCAATCTAGCTGGCATCAACGCCCCCAAGCTGTTGCACAAATCCACACCCTTCTGATGGACCACGATCTGGTTGATGTTTGACAAATCATGCTTCCCCATGCGACTGAGGGCACGTGTAGGACAGTCTCCAGAGGTGCCTGGTCGCTAATTGACTACTGACTTCTCACACGAGATCTCTGTGGATGCATGGTCACGGTTGAGCAGTTGGCCCAGCCGCTCTCTGGCCATGCACCTTTGGCATTGACTCTGTCCTTTGGGGAGCCATCAGTCCACACTTTCACCAGGTGACTTCCTCATAATGCACATTGAGACCCTCTTTTCCACTCTGAGATATGAAACGCAACTATTGAATACTTTCAGTGCAACACTAGCACTGTAAGCTCTCCCAGATATCAGGAAGGCCTTTAAGGCACACATACTTGGAATCTGAAAATCTAAATATTCTGAATTCTGGGCAACATGAACATGTGGTTACATACCTTAGAACCCAAACTCTGTCAGCTTGAATTGCACAACTTAGACATGACAGATGCACAATAACTGGCAAAATTCTGAGAGAAACTGTTGACTATGAGAACTGTGTAGACAGCAAAGTATGATTCCTGCATATCGAAGCTGTGGTCCTCCACTATTGAGAAGAGTACAGAGCAGGCAGAAATCTTGTGGCGCCACTAACAAAAACTGGAGCAGTTCATATATTACAGAACTACTGAATCCCGATGGGGAACCTCAATACTTTTCAGATGGTATCACCCAGACCGGGCTTAGATTCTGCACCAGGTTGGACACTCCCCAAGGGGAGGTGCAGCCAGATAGGCTTATTGAGTATAACAATTCTATACAGCTACTTTGGATTGATAGCATTCATAGACTCTTCTTAGAAACCCCCTGCACCCTGGATGATGTCATACATGCCACTAGCGGTATGACGGTGGTAAGGCTCCAGGCCTGGATGGATTAACAGCCCATTTTTATAAGGAGTAATGTGGAGCTGCTGGTACCCCATCTACTGGTGATGTGCGAGGAAGCCAGAGACAGTGGTTGCTTTCCACCCTCAGTGAGAAAGGCCCTCCTGATCAAGCTCATTAAGCCTGATAAACCACAAAAAACTGCAACTCCTATCGGCCCCTCTCCATGATCAATGTGGATTATAAAATACTGGAAAAAATTATCACAGCCAACATCTCGCCTCTCCTCCCCAAGATTGTGAGACCGGACCAATCAGGTTTAGTCCCTGACTGCTCAACAAGCCATAACCTCTGCTCCCTCTTTGCTCTGCTCCACACATCAAACTCACAACTCCCGGAGGTGGCTGCCGTCCTTGATGTGACTAAAGCATTTGATTCACTGGAGTGGTCGTACCTATTACTACTCTTTCCACAAATTGGCTTTAGCCTGGGCTTCATCTAGTGAATCTAGCTATATTTTACTTTACTGACTGTGAGACTTTGCATAAATGGGAAGGCACCAGGCAGGGTTGCCTGCTTTCTCCAATCCTATAGGTCATTGTCATTTAGCCAGTTGTGGCATGCTTGCAACAGCACCATGCTGAATGTGGCCTCTGCTACATGTTGCAATGGCTGGTGGTATGTATCCATGTATGATGGCAATGTCACCCTCTGTGTGAGGATTCCGGACATAAACATTGCACCTATAATACATGAATTCATCCATCACACGACCCACACTGGAATTACAATTAACTGGTGGAAAACAACACTCTTCCCACTCACCAAGAGCATGGAATGCTTCCCCTCCAAGTCAACAGACAGCATCTGGTATTTAGGGATTCATATTAGCAGAGATAGAACCCAGATCTGGAGACAGAGCTATGGCTGGGTGGCAGAATGGCTGGTGGGGCAACTCCCAGTGTGGAGTAGACTGCCTCTGTCCCTCACTGGATGTGTCGTCATTGCAAAAATGGTGGTGCTACCGAAACTTCTTTACTTATTTTTAAACATCCTGATCCCGCTCAACAGGGCATTCCTCAAGTGCATTTGCTCCCTCTTAATTCAGCTGACGTGGGCTGGCAGGCAGCCACGGTTGCCATGGGAGGTATTAACTCTCCCCCTTGATCAGGGTGGCATGTACGCACCTTACATTGAAATGTATTATTAGTGTGCTCAGGCACACTTTTTGCACTACTGGGTACACCCTATCCAAAACATGTGCATACTGTGATAGAGACGAGCAATGCAGATGCATACCCTCTGCGCACTGTAGTTTGCGTCACTTTGGGATACCCATGCAGGAACATTGACACAATTCAATGCACTGTCTGGACCTGGAACTCTCCCTGCGGCATGGCCAGACTGGACTGTCTCTATTCTGCCAACCTCCTCATTGCAAAAAGAAGGGCTGCGGTCCATTAGCATTGCATCGGCAACCCCCAATTGTCAAATTGGGCTATGAATGCAGCCTACTGTCAGAAGCACCTTGAGTATTACTGGGCACTAAGGACTGCGAGATCTCATCCCAAAGATATCTGGAGCCCCTGCAGTACATTCTTTTCTCTCCAAATGGATCAAACGTCTCTCTCCTTGGACTGCATGGAAACAATCTCTACAGCATTGCCATAAATGCATGTGTGTCCAGTACCATCTGTATGTACTTGACTACACGTTAAGGCATGTAATGTAAACCTAGCAGTAACCTATGTAACCTTGGGAACTTTGATGATTTTTTTTTTGTTGCTGTGTTAATGTATAAGGAAACTTAATTTAAAAAAAACATATTAAATGCCTTTCAATGTTTTTTGACATGACTACTGTCCCATTCAGAACATGAAGCGAGCACCTGATTTCCTCAGAGGTGCTTCTTCGTTGGATTACACTTCTCTGGTCCAGGTGAACAATCCAGGGAATTAACAAAAGCACTTTGATAAGCAAGGCCTTACTTATACTCTCATAGTCAATGTTTAGCATCGACAAAGGGAGATAGGATGTCCTATCTGCTTAATTTCACCAATGTTTGGGGAGGGCAGAAGGAGAGCTTTTCTGTTGTTCAAGGAAAGGATTGTTTCTGAAGAGCCAGTGAATATATTCTGCCAATGCAGGTGCCAATTCATTAACAGAGGTGGCACAGAATTCAGCCAGCAAATCACCAGAACATTCCTCATGTGCTTTACTGTAGCTTTTATTTCGACCTCTAATATGTCTGCCTCCAACTCCTCTGTCAGATGAGGTGGTAGTATATTTACACCCTCTTTATTTATACTTCCAATCCATACTTGTTCACCTTGTATTGTACCTTGTACAGTTTGTACAGTTTGATGTCTTAGTCATTAAATGTAAATATTTGATTAATTTCAATCTGTGGGTCCCCCTGTGTCATCTGTGTGTTCATCCTAGGCAACCCTCTAATTTCTGGCCTGGATAGCAATGCCCGTCTCCGTGGCTTATGACTCCCATTGTGGAATCGAAACGTAATCTGCCAATCCCTGTAGTCTAGACATCTCAGGCATTCCAAAAATTGAGAAAGATGATCCCTTTCTTCAACCCTTTCTACCCTTCTTTCCACTCTACAATTATTGTTTGTTTGTCTATGTCCCATATTAACACAAGTTTTGTCCCCATTTTTGTTCCTATACAGTGACCATTTATAACTACTTTGAAGAGCTCCCAGTCAAATAGCGTGTCCAAGTCTATGCATGCATTTCCATTAAATAAATGTTGAATTTGTGCCCTAAATGTCTCACTGCAAACTGTATCATCTAGTGTGCTGATCTGTAATCTCTAAATTGGGATCTTGGCTACCATTCTGCCCCACTGAATAGCTAATAAAAGTGGATTATGGTCAGATAGTGTTTTCCACAAGTATTATACTTGCGTTACCATTGCGGTGGGTCCAACAGTATCTTATCTAATCTATTATGTAGATCATGCATTGAGAAATGGAAAGAGTATTCCTTAGTATTAGGATTCATAAATCCTTGAGGATTCAACCAACCCCAGCATGATAGTTGTCCCTCATGGTTCGAGCAGAATGAAACGCTATTTAGGTAGGCAATGGTGTGTGAGACCTATCCAACTCTATATCTACAACACAAATGTCACTTCCCTATCATCATGGGTAAGGGGGTCACAAAATGTCATTTTCCCATACTAATTCCCATTGTAAATATTGAGAAGTGCTGCATAAAAAACAACTGAAAACAATTACTTGGCAGAAAGTTAAAACTTTACTCAGAAAGCGTGCTTTGTGTTATTGTGTAAATCTGTTCAGCAATTTTTGAGAAATTCACATTTAACGAGTTGGTTGGGGTGGGGTTGAAATGTTAAAAAAATAGGTATATATGAATGGTTGGCCCGCGGGACTCCAGCAGGACTCTCGCTGTACCCCCCCCCCAAAAGAAATAGAGCAATCTGATTGACCACCAGAGATTTTTCTCCTGTTGGACATCTCGGTTCTAAGGGACCGGTCCCGCAGGGCAAAGAAATATTGATTGGCTGGCTGCAAACACAACACAAATGTTGGGCCCACCATTAGAGGACAGAGCACTCGGTCCTAAAAGTGAATAAAAGAAAAGATGTAAGGGGGCAGGGTAAGGATACCCTATCCCCTCTGGTGCTTCTGGTGGGGGGGTCCCTCTGGATCCCTGCTCCCTGGAGGTAAAAATAAATAAAAAATGGGCTTTGGGAGTCGTACAGACGGGATCGTGCAAGCTTGTACAGTCCTGTAGTTCCATTAGGTGACTGTTTGTCACAGTACCATGGTGCCTCGATAAAATAAAGATAGAATAATATATATTCTTGTGGTGTGGGGACCTGCAGGGGTTGGCAACCTGTGGGGAGTTGGCTGATACAGCGGCCAACCCCATGCTACACACTGCTGAAGGTCATGTGCAGTGGGGGGGTGGGTGTATGTGGAAAAATGGACAAAAGCTGCAGCCAACCACTGCTGAGCATAGCCAAAGGCTGTGCTTAGCATTGTCTTGGCTGCCTGCGGGGGCCAGACCCCATTCCCAACCTCATGGTGCACATGGCTGAAGGCTGGGCACAGCAGGAGGTTGTCCGCAAGCAGGGGATTGAGTGCATGGCCTGGTCACAGGGTAGACATTGCACCCAACCCCACGCTGTGCACAGCTGAAGGCGACGCACAGCTGGGGGTTTGCTGCCTGTGAGGGTATAGGCCCATGGCCTGGCTGCAGGCCAAGCCCTGTGACCAACCGAGTGATGCTACACAGCTATAGGATGTGTGCAGTGGGGAGTTGTTCACCTGCAGAGGTAATAATGTTCACAGCCAAAGTGGCCATCAAAGCATTGGATCCAATGAAGAAAAAAATACTTTCTTTTGCACACCTGCTCATGTGCAGTCAGGATCTGGTACCTGGCTGATATAAATGTCCTCAATTCATGCCGAAGAGTGTGATGGAGTCTTACAGGTGGTTACAATCACGTGTGAGTGCATTTGCAGCATTGGGAGGTGCACTGTTACCTGCTTGCAGACTGTATGCTGGAGCATTTCATGGTGAGGTTCTTTCATGCTCTTGCTTGTTCCTCTTTGCACCATTGAACTGCCTGGTGTACCATGCCTTCAAGTGATTCAACATCTCAGAGGTACCAAAAGAATACTTCTTCCCGGTACGAGGGTCAAAGTTTAAATAAAAATCCCCCTTCAAACTAAACACAATGTTTAAAAAATTAAATTCCAAGTCACACAGTATTCTTGCGAACACGGAATAGGGAACATAAACCAAGCAGGATTCCCACTATATTCCCACAGGACCTTCTCATTGGTTCTATAGGTCCTGCAGTAGTACCAAGGGGAAGTAAAAATAAATACAAAAATGAAATAAGCCATTTGATCGGCCACTCAGGAAACACTACTCAAAAAATCCCACACCCTTTGGAAACCCCCGCAAAATATTTTTCTACCCACCATTACCAGACTGGTGATTAACAGAGACAGTTTGAGTAAAAGCAATCTGAAGCCTTCATGGCCTCCCACAAACACCAAATGCAATGTACACTACCTGAAGATGATGAAATCTATGCTTTCCCAAGCACTTTCGCAGCACCACAACATGCAGGATCATGTAAGAACTCACTGGTGTGGCAGTTTTTTTTAACTTTCAGATACCCAAAAAAATAAGCACGCAACAGGTCATGTGTACGTGTGCCATAAGTTGCTGCCTATAAGGAAGACTGGGCAGTTTACAAAGGGAACCCCTGGAACGTGAAAGCATCTTAAAGCTAGGCATCCAAACAGCATAACGTGGGCAGAGATGCTGAAGAAGTGAGTGTAGACCTATGCTGCAAGAAGTGCTGGAAAAGCAAGAAAATGATGCTAACATGCAGCATTTCAGCATATACTTCCGACACTGTCATATAGTTGCAGCCTTTGGTGTAGTTAGTAAAATAACGTATTCCAAGGGCCATGGAACAGCATCTCCAAACAGAATACAAAGTCTTGCATTTAAAATAAAATAAGTAATAAAATAGTGTACAAAGTTTAAAACAATATGAAAAAAGTTTACAAAAACAGCGGTCAAAAACAAAATAAGAAAACAAATGAATGTGCACAATAACAACAGCACACACAAAAATTAGTATCTACTCTTTTCTACACACAATAGCACGCTGTATGTAAATATGGACTGGTTGTATTAAAAAGCCATTTACAAGGATGGGGAGGTTTACAGATTAATTTGAGGAGTAGTAGTTGGAAGGATGTCATCAGCGAAGTCATCAGTGATGTCAGAAATAATTGGGTCCCGAAACACAAACCTCGCCTGTACTTTCCATAGACTTCTTTAAGAAGCAACTGCTGAAGGAGCTTTTGGTCCCTTGGGCCAATTTGCTCCTGCGGGAGTCAGACTACTGTGGGAACGAGCATTATGATTAGCTGCATGCAGCATAAGGAAAAAGTTGCTGGCAGCCATTACAGGACTCAGGGTCTTAGTCCCCTATTCTTAAGTTTGAAAAAAATGATAGAAGGGGCAGGGTAAGGATACTGTGCCCCCCTTGGCTCCATGGGGGGACCCAGAGGGACCCCTCCAGGGCCGATATAAAAACAGTTCTACAAATTGTACTGCAATCCCATGGAAGTGCTGTGGGATTGTGGCATACAAAAATGGAGGCTGCCATTATTTGATATATGGGGAGAGGGGCATTAATAGGGCCTCCTTCCTCTGCCCATTTAAGGCCCTAGGGACCCTGTTCCCTGGGCTGGGTTCATTAAAGGGCAGGGGTGCATGAGTACCCTCCCTGATACTTTGACAGCCCCAGGGACAGTTTTTTTGTTTTAAAGGGGGGGCTGCACTGCTCCCCTGCCTGAGGCAACGTAGGCCCCAGGGACCCAATCCCAGGGGCTGAAATGTTAAAAAAGGGGATAGGGCCATGTGCAACTACTTCCCAAGCCTTCAAAAGCCCTGGGGACCCCACTCCCCAGGGCCGCAACTTTTAAGTAAAAGGGAGGGGGGCTGCACGGGAAGAGGGCCACACTGCCTCTCTCCCTAGGCACACAGCCTCTTTCCCTGGGCCTCTAATGGCACCGGGGACCAAATCTTCCAGGGCTGGCTCTCTTACTGTGTCCTGGGGAGCCCACCGATGGGACAAAGTAGTTTCCCTGCCTAAACTAGCGTGGGCAGGGAAGCAATGTTTGCTCCCATCTGGCAGTAGCATTTTTAAATCTCCTGCCAAACTGGAGCAAACTCTAAGAGCCCAATTCACAGAGGTAAGTTACATCAAAAGTCTAAGTTTAAACCTAAATTCTAACTTTACTTCTTTTTGATTTTCACAAAGGGACTTACGAGTAGTATCCTTCCAACTGCAAAGGTTCTGCACTCGGGGCAAAGGTTCCACACTCAGGAGGAGGGGGCGGTATCTCCACACTTTGGGGTACTCTCTGCACTCGAGACGGAGTAAGTGTAATTTCATACCCCTGGAGACAATTAATGCCACCTTCAACCCCTGCACTACAAACCACATAAAAGAAGCACACCTTCAAGGCTCTGGTTTTTCCCCACCCACACGTCACCGGCCTGCTCTACTCCTGGATTTGCCTTCACAATGCTAAATGTGAGGAGGAAGAATAATATTATGATGGAGGAGACTGAGTTGTGTGTTAGTTTTGTAGTGAGGAACTTCAAAAAACTGCATGGTCTTCTGTAGCGTCCTCCCCAGCTTTGGAGCATGTAAATGATTACACCACACACGGAGCTTGGTATTAAACATGTTTATTCCTCAGTGTGTAACCATTAACTGAACATTCTACATCATGAATTTCATCAACCACACCCAAAAACTGGTATCACTGTTCTACGGAGTCCATGAGGAACCAAAAGTGTCCCGTAACCTCTAACTCACAAGACACTAAATTTCCCCATTTGTTAAATAAAAAGTGGAAATAATAAATATATACAAATTAACCCTTCAATAAGTTGTTTTGGTGCTTGAATCAATCACCCAGATCTTGTAATGTGAGGCTGTGCAGATACAGGAACAGTGTCCATGACTGGCAATGGTGACAGAGCCACTGGTGCAGTTGTTTGGCTCTCACGATTCTCAGATGGATAAGTTTCACTTCTGACATCTGGAGGTAGTGAATGTCCAGGCAGGTGTTTGAAATGCAAAGAATCTTGCATAATGGACTTCCCAGGATGGTGAGCAGTCACTATGTGTCCTTTACTAGTTACAACCCTCAGTGGGTCAACATCTAAAGGAGCATGACACTTGTGTTTTCGTTTCTGCATGACAAGGACTTTGTTTCCTTCTGTAAAGACAGTGTTCCTCACACATCAGAGTTTGTCTACTTTGGTCTTCATTTTGTGTTTGTGATATGAATCTTTTTGATGAAGTTCACCATCATCAATCAATCTTTCAGTGGTCCATTGTAACAATTTGGTCTTCATAGCTCTCCCAGAGATCAGGTTTTGCAGGACTTTCACCTGTAGTTGAATGGGGAGTTGACCAGTATGTGCAAAAAGCAGAATGAAAAGCTGATTTGATTTCAAGCTTTTCGAGTGCAGAACGCTATGTAGTTTATTTTAGGGTGCCCATAAAACCATCAAGAAGGCTGTTTGCTTGTGGCCAAAGGGGTGTTCTTTTCTGATGCTTAACATTCAAAGGAGCAAGAAAGTATTTGAATTGTTGACTATTGAGGAATTGAAGGAACGCCCCATGTTGCAAAAATACCATAAAGCCTCTCAATGACTTTGTCCTGAGTGATCGATGAGAGGTTTTCTACCAAGGGAAAACAAGAACACTTATCAATGACTAACATCAAATGTTGTCCATTATAAAGAGGCCCAAAGAAGTCAATAGCGATTTTCTCCCACACATGTTTTGGAAAATCAGACATGTTTAATGGATGTTATTTTTTTTTCAGATAAAAAGTTGCACAGATGACAGGCCCTTAATTCCCTTTCAATTTTTTCATCAAGATGAGGAAACCAAACTCAGTCTTGGAGAGCTCGCTTAGCGGCGACAATTCCACGATGGCCCTCATGTGCCACTTCAATGACTTGCTGTCTCAGACTCTCCGGTATGACAATTCTCAAACCTCGTAAAAGAAGACACCTCCTTGGGTACAGAAAAGGTAATCTTTCCTTTTTTTGAACTTCTGATATTCACTCTCATTTGCAAGAGTTCAAGTTTGCTGTTTCCAGGATTGATGTACAATAGTGTCTTTGAGAATTTGCATATCATTGCCGGTGATCGTGGCAGCAATGATTTGTTCCACTGATATAGCAGCAGGTGTTCTGGACTTTACAATTAAGTTAATGCAGGCTTCAGCCATTTTGGAAGTGGTACTAGTGTACTGGTGTCATGTCCTTTAGGTTAGTCCTGTCATGTATAGCCCTATTTTCACACAGTGTCCTATCCACATGATAATAACGATTCCACAGGTGACCTTTTACCTGGTAGGTTGCTCCTGTCTGTTCGACACCAGGATCTTAGTATTCTATCGCAATCCCTGTACCTGACATACATAATTATGTCCCCAGGCATGGCAGAATTATTCTGTATAAGGATCAACACTTTTTTTCATCCTCGGGCAACAGCCAGCTGTGCATGATCACATTTGTTTGGAAAAATATCAGTGAATGTTTTCAAAACATTTATGATTGTTTTCAGAGCATTTATGATTGTTTTAAAACACATCACTTGTAGAAGAAACCCTGGAGTGTCCACTCTAGTATATAAGACCCTCATTTCCCCCTACAAATTAGAGGAGAATTTCTTCAAAGCTGTGACGGAGTCCTGCATGCTCAATTTTCGATACGCAGTGGCATGACACCCCTTCCGGGGTGTCATCCTTGAAGCACAGACGGGTCCTTCGTTCTCTACCATCAGGTGAGGAGGTTGGAGCTTCCTTAGGGGTTTCTTGGCTACATACACATATGTACATATACATGCTACACCTACAGATCTAGCCTAGGTACATTTAGGCAAATTACGTAGGGCGCGCATTTTAGGAATATGCAAGTGCTTCTGTTTTTATCTGAACTGCTTATGTTCATCTTATTAGCACGATGGTAGAAATGTATCTCCTATTTACTATATTGGTACTAGCAATCTCTTTCGTATGCTTAAGTCTCCTGATTGTCGCAGCACATATGTTTTACACAAGACAGTCGCTGGACCAATAAATACTTACTGAAAATTTCCTAATCACCATTTTGTGTATTTAATGAGCATAACAAGCACGAGTGACTGAGCGAAAAGTACTGTACTGTTTCCACGATTCCTGAGGTATCAGGGTTGTCATGTTCAGTGGTTGCCAGAAACTACCTACACTACTGTAGAATACAGGGGAGTGGTAGTGGCACTGTAGAGCTAGCTGGTCTAATGGCTGACATAACCTGTGGGGGTGTCCAGATTCGGTTTGGACATCAAGCCCTTAGTTTAGGTCATTCAAAACGCACAGGTCCTGAGGGGATTCCTAGGAACCACACGACACTGGCACTCATGAAAAGTAGGCAGCAGGGTTTTGATCTTCCCTGTTCGGTGCAGAATAGTGTAGTCATATTTCTGCAGTCTCAGCCCCCACCTCTCAATGCGAGAGGGCATCTTGGCTTTAGGATTGCCAAGGATGGTAAGCAATGCCTGATGATCTGTGACAAGAGTCAAATTATTTCCATATAGAAACACGTGGAAATGTTCAAGAGTTCACATCACAGCTCTGCTTTCTTTTTGCGGTTATGAATAGTCACGTTCAGTTTGAGACAAACTTCTGCTGGCATAAGCTACAATATACCTTCAAGCATTTGGATGTCCATTGTGTTGGACAGTTATCGCACCCAACCCCACTTAACTTGCATCAACAACAACTTCTGTATGTAGCTTTGGATCGAAGTTGGCCATTAAGTGGCATTCTCAATTTCATGTTTTAATTTCTTGAAGCTTTGTTCACATTCATGTGACCATTGAATGAAGCATTTTTTTAAGTTAAATCTCTTAAAGGGACACTTACAGTGGCAAAATCACAGATGTACCTAGAACAGTAGCTGGCCATGCCAAGAAAGAGCGTAACATGGTAACATCTTGTGGGAGACAGGTGGCTGATAATGTCTGTACTTTAGCTGGATTTAGAGTAATTCCCCGATCAGAAGAAATATGGCCAAACAATTTGAGTTTTGTTTTGTTTTGTGAAATTCATTCTTCTCGGCATTCAAAGTGAGGCCGGCAACAGCAAGGAAACGGCACACTTGTGTAAAAGCACTATCATGTTCCTTTTGTGTGGCCCCAAATGCCAATATATCATCACTGTAATTGAAAGCATGCGTGACAGGCTGCATTATGTGGCAAATGACATCTTAATACAGCTCTGCAGCTGATGACACGCCGACTCTTTGAAACAAAGATTAAAGTGTTGCGATAGTTAATTGGAAATGCCAGTTAAAGCATACCATTTTAAACTAAACAAAAACACCCCTCCTATGAACTGCTTATAAACTTACATATTACATCACTCATGACATGTTCAAAGACGTAACTGATGACATCTCAAATGACATTGTGGATGACATCACTAAGAACAGGTATGTTAGGACATTGAATCTGCAAGCATTTGTATGCACAGGTAAATACTTGCTACAATCCTGATACGTGAGCGTTCAGAAAGCAAAGTTCTGTTCTGCTTTCATTGAAGTGTATACAATTATGGTAGTGCTGCTTACACTGTATTGCGATCCTTCTCAGAGTTCAGCTTCAAACCTTGCCAATATTCTGAACAGTGAGTTCAAACCATTCGAAGTGAGCTATACTCCCACAATGGGAGTGGAAATAGGCCCTAGGGATCCATGATCTTGTGGATTGTTACAAAGGCATATAAAGTGGTGCAAGTGTGTCATATTGGGAGCATCCATCACAGGAAAGTACTTAGAGGTAAAATATGCAGTGTTTTCTTGTTTCAACTGAAAAGCAAATATTCCCATTGATGTTGCCTTATTATTTATGAATGGTTTTAAAGGGAGGCAAGAAACCCTAAATATAATATGTGAATTTCCAACCTGCTTTTGACCTGGTGGACAGAAGCATATTGTGGCAAAATGGATTAAAATATGGATGCCTGATGGACTACTCAGCCTTCGGATAGCTTTTCACACTGGCAACTGGGCCCAAGGATATCCAAGACAATTTAAACAGCTATTCTGCCTATCTTAAATAATTGTGCAAAGTCCCACTCTCTAATATATTAATAAAAAGTGACTACATTATATTGTCCATAGTTCAATTTAGCATTGTATTCCTTGATCTAAGGATTTCGTCTTCATTTCAGTTTATCCAACTCTCCTTTATTGTATTGTTAAATATTTCACTTTCAGTTCCAATATAAAAAATCTGCCTGCTAACCTGTTTCCTTCTAGAGAGTACCATTCCAAGGACTTTCCACAGGACTGGAAGTAATTAAAATTATACACACATTGATTTACATTAAAACAACTCACCATAAAATCAGATACAACCCTTTAGCCAACAGGGATTCTAAAACCTCCAAAATTATTTTAAAAAATTACATCACAGATTCATTTGTGACCAAATATACAGTAACCGAATAACGATAAGGACAGCAAATCAATTGTTATCACATATTGAGAAGATTTTGGTGGCGGTTACAGCCCAATTATTCTCCGTGTTCAATGTTTTCCTCTCATTTCACAACATAATTATATACACATCCTCGTACATATACTTAAAGTATAGTGGGTCCTAGATGGCAATAGTGTTGACAGTGGAACTCCCCAAAAATATTTAAGGATGTGCTGAATAGGTATTTTTTGGATCATTATTTGGAAAACAAACACATTATAATTGTTTGGATATTCAAAGCAACCAGCTACCCACAAGGATATCCTCAATGATATTCAGCAGCCAATTATTTTGAAGCTGGTAAACAACTGAGATCTATTGAGATCTATTGAGGTGGGCTTGCTAGTTGCTTCTTAGGTTGTTCCTTCTTATTACTGATTAATTAAAAAAAAATACACAGTTCATTTAGTATAATTGAACCTCACAACAGTAGGTCTGCTGAGGTATTTGAGAGCTACTGAAAAGTTCATGTTTTTTTTTTTTAAACAAAAAAGGTGCAAGCAATGCAATTAGGTAAACAGACAGAGTCACACCAGTGGGACGTAATTGCACAAGCTCAGAAAGGTTAATATCCTCTCAATATTTAGGAGTTTCCTTTCCTGACAAACTTACAATCAGGTCTGAAGCCCAGCAGGTGGCTACCAGAGGGTATGGTGCGGCAACCGGGCTATGTTGATGTAACAAAATATATGGCGTCTACTCAGTTGCACCATTTGCACAACCTTATGATGAATATGGTTGTGGAGAAGGGACTAGTGCAATTCTTGAAAGAACTGCACTTGGACCTACAGACCAGGATGAGATTTGGAAACAATGTGAAATGTACTGAACCCCCGAGCCTACAGCGAGGGGTCTGTTAGGGGTGTGTCTGGCTCCAATACTCTTCCTACTCTATATCAATAAGTTAGAGATTGTCTTAGCAGAGTTATGTGCTCATGTCCCGAGGATTAAGAGTAAAATGATGCTGTGTTACTGGCTAGAACTTTCAAAGGACTTATGGACATCATTGATGGCTTTGTTGAATATATGGAGTGCATCAACCTGGAAACTAATAAATCTAAAACTTTTATATTTTGTGGCCCTAGAAATGTGAAGACCAGTACAATTCATATCAAAGTCAACCACATTGACAGAGCCCGATCCTTTCCCCATTTAGGCAGTACTTTAGAAGAAACCTTAAGTTGGACCTCATGCCTGGCCTACAGATATTCATGTTTTATGCAAGCCTCAGTGTTGATTTTAAAAGTTTCGACGTGTATTGGGAATTAACCTATTAATCCGCTTATCGAGATCTACAATCGTAGATGTGTGCCGGTTTTGAACTATGGTGCTGGGGTCTGGTGCTGTACAAATAAGGGCACCCTGCAGTTGGAGGAAAATACGTTGTTCTGTAAGCTGCTAGGAGTTCATCCTAGTAGTAGTAACTTCGAGGTACATTAGGAGCTTGGGCTAGATTATGTTGAAGACTGTACTGAATTAGCTCCCTTGTTAGCTTTGGTGTTCTATCTGGTGTGAATAACAGGCTATCGTTAGTAGATACATGATTGAGGATTGTTTGGTGTGCGCCCTTGGTCCTAAGCTGCCTTGGATAGAATATATACAGACCAATCTTTTTAGTCTTGGAAGACCCAGCCTCATTTATGATCCCACAACTATTATGAAGGAGGATAAGCAGAGGGTTAGGGAAATTTTTATGTTGAAACAATAGGAGATGGCCCTATCCTCTTCAGACTCCTATAGTAAATATGTGTTGATACAAATGTGCCTGGGATTGAAAAAGTTAGAGTGGGTTAAGAACCCTTGGGAATTATTCCTCCTTACTAGTTTTCCGTCAGGCAGAAATTGTGCTTTCCACTAGGTCAGTATGATGTCTCCATCACCTGTTGCAGCCCTTGTGATGAAACATCTGACCAAACCATGCTGCACTTTTTGTTTTTCTGTAGGTACAATAGAGTTCTAACTGCAGACCTGCATTTTTGTATTTACAGTCACTGTTATCTCAGGACATTTGTTTTAGAATGGGCTTATTTTTAAAGACAGCGGTTAAATTGCAAAATTCCTAGCACCTTTAACTTGAGCTCTTTATCTTTTGATATGCATCATGTGTTTTATATTTGAATAGTGGTTCTTAATACTTTTTATATTATACAGTGTTTTCTGATTACTGTCTTGTATCTACTTTTATGGCCATTGTTTGGTCGAATAAAGACGATTCTTACTGTTGTCTGTCAGTGTCACCATTACTACAGGCTTATAAATTCATCGTAATTCCTATTATTACTTACAGTATTCTTGGTCTCTTAGATGAGGAGCTGGCTAACGTTGATGCTATTGAGGGTAAAATGTTAAGGGAAGCACTCGATCTACTACAAGCATTGGGGTTTGAGTAATTGAGGTCTAAATTAACATTTTTATCTTTGAATTTCTTGGTTGAGTGCTTTGAGGAAGTATGGAGCTGTTAGAAATTCTTTATTAGGGAGTTAAGGCAAAGAATAGTGGCCATAAGTGCTAAATATGATATAGGTTTTAAAATTCAATCTTCTCTTATGAACCATTAAATAATGATAAACATTTCTTATTTAATGGGAGAAATTTGGGTGTTTTCATTTAAGTCATATTTACAGACAATACAAAAAAAATCTGAGCTTTGTAGCTACACTGAGGATGCCTTTGAGATACCTTCTAGATTGGGCCATTTACTTATGGTTTATGCCTTGATCAGCTATTAAGCTTTCTTAGGATTTAAGTGTTCTAAAAGGTCCCAAAATTAATTGGGGCACGTTTCCTTTTGTGTCCATATACTCTGACACAAAGGAAAACAAAGTTAAACCATTGTTTAGAGAAGCTGTCTTATGTTACTGATACATTTGAATATCTTCTAGTTAAATTAGGGTCTATTAGTGTGGCTAATGTGGTTGGACTGTTCGTCAAATAAATTTGTAATATGTGTTGTTAATTCAATGGAGTGTCCATTGTGCCTGTACATTTTGATTTTTTGTTATATTCCAATTGTTTTATTGTTTCAATTTATTTTGTATTAAAGCAATTTAATAGTTTTAAAGGTTGTTTATATGAGCAATAAAATTTGCAAAATGTGAATAAATACCATTTAAACTATAAGATTTTGTGGCTCTAATTACAACTATCTCTATATCATACTGATTCCTGTTTAGCTCAAAACAATCAAAGATACTTAGGATTAGAGGAAACAATGTGTTTTACATTTTTCTAAAAATAAAATATCCAAATTCGCTAATTCAAGTATAATACAAAACATCTTTTGGAACATTATGCTTTTCTTCTATAGCTATTTCCTGCCATCAAAGAACAAATGTGATTGGAAACTCACTATCTCCCATCTTAGCACTGGCTCTCTATTTGAAACAGAAAGAGCAGTGAAACGCGCCATGAATTCAACATGGCTACACCTTAGGAGTTCAACCCTAACATTCTGAGGGTGCTGAAACTGGCATCCAAGCCTAGAACAACCACTTCCTCTTGTGCATTACTGATGTTTGTGGTTTCTAAGGTTCAGACCACAAATATGAATCATTAGAGAAAAGATCTTTAGTGAAAACATGGCAGCCTGTATTGATATTAAGTGATATTAAGTGATCTACATTTTTTGGGGATTATTAATTTAAAGGAAGAAAGTGGCATCTAGCCTCTCAGTTGATTGACTAGCAGGTCGAATATCCTGGGCCTGATTCTTGCCTACCTTACTTACCAATGATCCAGCGGAAGCGGTGAAATGTTTTACTCATTCACAATGTCTCCAATATATCATGAATAGAAACTTTATTACATCTAAGAATTTGGGCCCATAGAAAATCAATAATCACTTAGAAACATCTGGTCATCTGATAGATCTTTGGGAGAGCTACAAGGGACTCAGATAATAAGAGACGGATGCTATTTCCTTCCTGAGGACCTATAATGAAGAAAATGCACAATAAACAATAATAGTCACAATATATTTTATGTCAAACTTTGTATAATTATCAAGTTACTTTTACGGAATTTTTCAAAATATACAATAGTCAATACACAAAGTACATTTTAAATGTAAAGTCTATATTGTTACATTACATGAGAAATCACAATAAGATGATACAGTTCATGGCAAATACATTATACAATCAATAACAAGTGTTAGAGGAGAGAGAGAGACAAAAGGAAATAATTAATTGCAATATCAGTATGCAATTCAGAAATTAATTCGAACCTAACATCAATGAGCTAATGCACAGCGTGCCATAGTCAGAAATAGCTAACCCTTCAGCCGAAAAGGTATAGCTTGAGCAATATCACCAGCCAATGAAGTGCAAAGTAATCAGGATAGTTCAGTTCAAGGAAAATTCTGAATTTGGACCAAAAAATGTCATGCCCAAGTTTGCAAGGATAATAGCTAGTCAGAGTAGCATAAAGAGTACAGTAGCAAAAGGCTCTCTTCTCATAGAAACAGCTACTGCCAAGTTATTTTCCCACGGAAATAGTTCTACCCCAAGATGCTCACAATTCCAACCCCCAAATGTTTCAATTTCACAGTTTTATTTGATTTTATTGGTTAAGTTCATGTGGTGATCATTCTCCAGGCTAGTTCATCCAGAACTTTAATAATTCAGTTCTTTGTTAAAATTGATGTCGTCATCACTCCACAGAAGCAGGAAAGAAAATTGAGACTTTTCCATATCCTCATGCTCACTTCCACATCAGCTTGTAAAATAGTTGACACAATTATTCAAAGAAAGAAATACTCTAATCGTAGAAAGGACATTCTAGTGATATGTTGTGCACACCTAAACAAATAAATCTGCATAGATAGAAATAATGAAGGTCAAAATACATTTATCTGCGGCCTACGTTGGGAAGAAAGGAAGTAACTCTAGCTGATTTTGAAGCCTTCATAGAGAAATCATAAACTGTTGTTTTTTCTGAAGAATAAAACACACTACTGTTAAGAAGACAGAGAAAATACATAAGCAATCGACATTCAAGGGTTCATTATTCTAATTAAACTCAAAGCATAATCTAATATTAAAATGTAAGCTATTAATAATCAATTTTCCTTGTTATGAAAGAGAAAAACACAATCGTGAAACATTTTACTCTAATCATTTTCACTATCATTATTTTCAAAATTCTACTGGTAAGTCACTTAGCACATTTATCAAGTTTCTTTCTCGTGTCATTTTAAAATCAATACAAATCTCATATTTTTCCATTATTTCTGCATGTTATCATTGCAGCTTCTGATTACTAAATGTGTTGTGTCTTTCTTGCATGTTTTCACATTGTAATTTTAAAAGTTCCACATGTTAATAATTTTCACATTGTTAGTTATGTTTTTTTAAAGCACACTTATGAGCAGACTTGGCCAAGCAAGATTATCCACAAATAATCATGCTCCATCACCAATAGCAGCCTCAGTGTCTATCAGACTAACAGAGTATAAAGATGCGGTCTCACTGTAAGTTAAAGTGTCCTCTACATGCTTTAAGTTTCACGTTAAGGCTCTATTTAGAGCCCAACTATGTCATCAAATGAGCCCCTACATCTGACCACAGCCACCATCGAAAAGTCTGTTTGCCTCACTTATGTACTGACCAGATAGCATGTCAGAGCATTTGCAGTAGAAAGACCCTCACACCAAAGTTTACCATCATTCCTAATCCCTAAACCCTTTCAACACACTGAGATATATAATTTGGCAATTTTGGACCTTTTTTGATCATTTAGGGTGCCACTTGGAGCAATTAAGTAGCCTGTCAGGGAGAGAGCAGTTCTTCCCAGTGGGTACTTCTTGAGGCACAATGCTCGCTGGACTATCAGAATTTAGCTTCTCTTCAGTATTTCTGTATGCTTAGTGTCGCAGAGTGCTCCGAAGTGGCTGAAAGGCAGCATAATAGCGCTATATAAAAGAAACACAATAAATAGGTCAGTGGCCCTGCAAGTGGGATGGAGACTTTGTACAAGAATCATCGTAATGGCTTGGACATAACTTAAGTTTAGAACTCTGAAATAAAAATTAAATAGGGGCTGTGTAAGATTGGTCATCTTACTGTATGAATGCATATTCTTGCAGACTGTTGAACAAGTGAAGTACCGCACCAATTTCACTTTCTGTAACAAAAAGTTTGGGGATGAAGATTGATACTCAGCTTTATATGTTGTAACAGGTGCTTACAGCAGTCTTGGGCTGCTGTTAGCATACTCCAGAATGTTTACCTTATCTGAATGAGGAGGACAGCAAGCATTTGACAGCTAGGTCACAGATCAGTTCCAGGTTTCAGTCTGCCAACACAACTTAGTTGGAATTGCCTCAGGTATTGATTAGCAAATTGCAGGTAGTCTGTTACTCACATGCGAGATTTGCAGCCAACTTCAGGTTTGATCCGCCCTATCTTGAACATCTTCACTGTTTGCCGGTCGAGCAAAGATAACAGTTTAAAACACTTTCCTAGTGCATAAATCTCTATTCTGCAAGAGGGACAGATTTATCAGGATGAGATGGTAAGATGTCATCCTGCTAGGCTTCTGATATCTTCAAGGGCTATGTATAAAAAATTACTAGAATTCACAAAGCCAGGTCAAGTGGGCATTGTTTTCTGATTGGGCCCACACGCTTTGGAATTCTTTACCCTACCATCTATGGGCTGAGCCATAATGGTGATGGTCAGTCATGACCTCGAGACATGGCTGTTTGGCAGGCATAGCAGTAATCATAGTATGCCTTCAAATCCAGTATCTCCTACTCTTGCACATAGAGATCCCTAGTGATACCATGAAATACAAATACCATCTAACGTAACAGGAAAGCATGCCAGGTCAGTCAATATGAGTGTCAAGGTCTTACATTTGTTTCCGCAAGAACGATATGCAAGACGAAAAATACCCAACCTCCCTTACTCGCCAGTCGTGCCCAACAATGTCAAAGCAGTAATGGCAACCAGGGGAAGATGAGAAAAAAGAAGGGAAAAGCAAACAATTGTCCCACGCTGTCTCTTCGTAACTATAAGGCCAGTCAATCAGGGAGATTTCCTAGAGGTAAAGGAAAAATGTGCATATCAGTGTATTATAAAGAGAAGAAAATATAATGTTCCAACAGTGTTTTGATTCTTTTACTACCTGAGTGGTTCCCCTATTCCTTATGCAACAACTTAAGGTGTCTGGGATAGGTTCAGTTACACTGGTTATGAAGAAAAGAAAAAAATACTAGTGAGAACTATACCGCAAGATTATAAAGAAATGTAAAAATAGGTCATGGAATATTACCCACCTAAGCGAATCTGGGAGAAACCTTCTGGAGTCAGGTAAAGAAAGGAATGTATTAAGCAACTTGCTTGAATACCTTAAGTGATGATGTACTCTTGTATTTTATCTTTACAGGTACTTTCATCAAACAAAGGAAATACGAAGAGACAGATCTCAAAGGACAAAGAACAATATTCAGATAAGTATGTCTTTTTTTGGATGCTGGAAGCACCGTTACCTTGCAACCTGAAGCGCTGGTTAACAGTGATCTTTCTTTTCTCCTTTCTAGGTAATTTTGGACCGGAATGAGGATAGGGGCAGGAGCCGCGTCAAGGACCTGAGTGGAGGACCGGAGCAGAAGCCGTACCCGAAACCGGAGCAGGAGCGGCATAGAGCAGCAGGCAACACTGAGAGACTTGGATGCAGAAAGCTGCGGGGATCACCGTCAGAGCCCTTAAGAGTGGAGGAGAAGATGCCGTAAGCTCTCTGTGAACCAGAAATGCAATAGTGAGTAACACAGAAACTGAAGTTCTTGGACTCCCAAAACATAGAGCGTGAAGCTCTCTAGTATGGAGGCTTTATACCCATCCTCTGCCGAGCCACGCACACTAATCGTGGTGGGATAGACAGAGCTGACGGGGCTGGCAGGTGCAACAATGAGAAAATGAGGGACACAGTGGCACATGGCTACTGCACCAGAGTCTTTCAGCCTTACACACCCCTGCAAATGTAAAAATGTATAGGAATCAGCAATCCCTCAATAAAGGCCTTTTAGACCTGGTACCATTGACGTGGGTCTCCCTTTCATTTTTAGGTCTCGCGAGCCAAAGGCTCGAAGAGACATTTTATATGTGGGCTTCTCAAAGTGCTGCCGTGGCCTAAAGCTACAGTGCACGTGAACGTGCACGCGCGCAGCGCCATGTGTCTTTCCTCCGTAGCGATCGTAATCACGATCACTTTCGCGGGCTCCTCTGTTCCCCTTCCCGTCAGCTGCGGCCGCACCACTGTGCCCGCCCCCACTCCCCCTCCCTCCTCGTCAACTTCAGTGCGCGCTTGTTTTTTCTTCATTTCAGGTCAATCTAGAGCAGGCGCGCAACGCCAATTGGGCTTAAAAGGCTTCAGTCCCCCTCACCCCCTCTGTCGTGTGTGTCAGCCCGGCTGAGACAGCTTCCCGGCATACACACACACACCGTTTTTGCGCTGTTGTGGGCTGGCGTCTGTCTTCTTGCAGCCGCACCCGAGCACTTCACAGGTCTTTAAAAGACCCTTTACTTGTTAACAAGACTTTGCTGTTTTTCACCCCTCCTTAAAGCCCCTGCATCTCCACTCAGCATATTGCTGAAGGAGTCACCCAACCCCCCTCCTGACATTTTTAGTAGCCCATACACCCCCCCCCCCTCGAAATGTGTCTCTACTTGCGCCTCTGTTCTAGAGAGACTTTGTGGTTCTTATACCCATCTCCTACGCGAGCCGGCCCCTTATTTTTGAATTGGGCTTAAAAGGCTTCAGTCCCCCTCACCCCCCCTGTCGTGTGTGTCAGCCCGGCTGAGACAGCTTCCCGGCATACACACACACACCGTTTTTGCGCTGTTGTGGGCTGGCGTCCGTCTTCTTGCAGCCGCACCCGAGCACTTCACAGGTCTTTAAAAGACCCTTTACTTGTTAACAAGACTTTGCTGTTTTTCACCCCTCCTTAAAGCCCCTGCATCTCCACTCAGCATATTGCTGAAGGAGTCACCCAAAACCCTCCCCCTGACATTTTTAGTAGCCCATACACCCCCCCCCCCTCGAAATGTGTCTCTACTTGCGCCTCTGTTCTAGAGAGACTTTGTGGTTCTTATACCCATCTCCTACGCGAGCCGGCCCCTTATTTTTGCTTACATTACGGTTCCTAATAGTTTTCCCCAAGTTTAATTCTGTTAGACATCTACAGGATCACAAATAGGACAAATTAGGACCTTGGGATACTGGGAGATGCATTCAATTGCTGAGAATCACAGAAATGTGTGATTTTAAACGTTAACCTGGGTCCTCGGCCAGCATAATAATTAGTTTTTCGCTCCCAGTGTGGCACGAAAAAGTCTACCAGAAATAAAGTTTTATTCATGCAATGCGGATGGCGGAAGGAAAAGTTGCAATATTCTTTAAGTTTTTGTTTTAATTTTTTATTTATTTTTGACAACATTGCTTGTATTATTTAATGTCAAATTAGTATTACTCGTTTATTTGGTGCTGACTGCAAAATACATTATTATTAAACAAAACAAAAAAAACAGTTTGCATGTTTAATACACGTATATACGTGCACACTCTGCCCTGCTATTGGCATCGTTGTGGCAATATCAGCCACAGTTACTAATAACGTTTTTTTGGCGTCTGGGAGAGGGTGGGGTGAATTTAACGTGAGAAAATTGGTAAGAAGGATACATAAAAAATAGTTAACACTATTTGTTGCTTCGCTTTGTGTGCTGTCCCCAGATCAACGGCCACAGAAAGCAAAACTGCCTCCGTATTTAACAACAAACTCAATAAAGGTCCGTAAATTGAGTTGAGGTATCGATTATTTAATTTTTATTTTGTATCGTTGAGATTTGAAAATATGTTTTTAATAACAACATTAGTCAGCTGGCTCTAGGTCTGGTTATTAATAGAATAGATCACTTCCGCAAACAGACGTAGCCTTCTGCCCTCCTCTTCCCCCAGGGTTCATTGCGCACTTCTGCGGCACACTTCCGGCCATTTGTCAGCGCAGGTGGTCTTACGAATCGCCTGCAGTCTTCATTCCCCTTCTTCAAGCTGTCAGTCATTCACAAGGGCATCACTTCTTGAGGGGAGGCTTCCAAGGCTCTGTGTCAAAGGAGGTGGCGTCTTGAAAAGCTCTAGCCCAATATCCTTTCAATGCCACAGCGGACGCGGGGACTTCCAACTCTCTGCGCCAACGTCCTGCCAACTCCAGGGAGAACTAGGGGGCTTTCAGGATGCTGTGCCAATGTCCTTCTAACCCACCGAGGACGAGGGGGCATGCAAAGCTCTGTGTCAATGTCCTTCCAATGCCACGCGCTAATATTCTTCCAAAGCCACCGAGGACGAGGGGGCATGCAAAACTCTGCGCCACTGACCTGCCAATGCCATGTTGGATGAGGGGATTTGCAAAGCCCTGCACTAATGTCCTGTCAAAGCCATGGGTAACGAGGGTGCGTGCAAAGCTCTGTGCCAATGTTCTTCCAATACCACAGAGGACGAGGTGGTATGCAAAGCTCTGCGCCAATGTCCTTCCAATGCCACAGAGGACGAGGTGGCATGCAAAGCTCTGCGCCTATGTCCTTCCAATGCCATTGAGGACAAGGGGGCTTGCAAGGATCTGTGCCAATGTCCTTCCATTACCCCACACTAATATTATTCCAAAGCCATGAAGGACTAGGGGGCATGCAACTCTGTGCCAATGTCTTTCCAAGGCCACGGAGGACTAGGGCGCTTGCAAAACTCTGCGCCAATGACCTGCCAATGCCATGGAGGGAGGGGACTTGCAAAGTCCTGCACTAATGTCCTATCAATGCCATGTATGACAAGGGTGTGTGCAAAGCCCTGCGCCAAAGTCCTTCCAATGCCATGGAGGGAGGGGACTTGCAAAGTCCTGCACTAATGTCCTATCAATGCCATGTATGACGAGGGTGTGTGCAAAACTCTGCGCCAATGACCTGCCAACGCCATGGAGGGAGGGGACTTGCAAAGTCCTGCACTAATGTCCTATCAATGCCATGTATGACGATGGTGTGTGCAAAACTCTGCGCCAATGTCCTTCCAATGCTACCAATGCTGTGGAGGACCCAGGGGCTTGCAAAGCTCTGTGCCAGTATTCTTCCAATGCCACTCAGAACAAGCACTGGCATCGCAAATAAGTCTCGCTTTTGGGACCTTATAAGTATTTAGTTATGCAGCACAATATCCTTGGTGCAACAACATCATGGCTAAACACTTATGAGGTCCCAAAGGCGAGACCTATTGGCTATGCCAATGCTTGTTTGCTGTTGCCTCATATGTTTTTGCGGGTTTTAGATGCTTTGGGCATTGTGCCACTGCTAATCAGTGCCACAGTGCAAGTGCTCCCTATTGTAAATTGATGTATGGATTAGTGACTCCATGATTGGATTATTTGATTTACTGGTCAGACCCTAGTACGGTGCACCATGGGTGCCCAGGGCTTGTAAATCAAATGCTGCTAGTGGGCTTGCAGCACTGGTTGTACCACCCACCAAAGCGGCCTGTAAAGTGTGTCTCAGGCCTGCCATTGCAGAGCCTATGTGCAGTCTGGTACAGCCATGTTGACTGGCCAAGTGCACCCACTTGCCAGCCCCTAAACCTTCTCTTCTCTTCATATCCGATACCCCTAAGGTAGGCCCAAGGGCAGGGTGCATTGTAAGTAAAAGGTAGGACTTGCGCTGATGTGTGTGGCATGTCCTAATAGTGAATTACAGCCATTTTCGTTTTTCACTATTGCAAGGCTACCTGTTCCCCATAGGCCTGAATGGGCAGTTTGATTATAACACCTTATAATCCTAACTGACCCAGGGAACATGGTAGAAATTCGAGTTTAGTATGTCTGAACTCAGATTGATAAAATATATCTTTTAGTGAAGTTGGTTTTAACATTTTGTTGCCGATTACGATCCGGTAAAAAAATAGCCCGTACGACTCGTATCCGGTCTTTTTACCGTACGAATCGTACAAGTGCCATACAAACTGGCAATCACGATTCGCATGGTAAAAAGTCCATACGAACCGCATTCGGAATATTTCCCCACACGTCCTCGGGTCGGAAAATGTGTCCGACACGTCCTCGGACGATTTACCGTACAAATGTGAAAAGTGAAGTCCGACCGAGGAATCACGATCCATCCCGTGCGTCCGATCTCACAACCGTATGGTAAAAACACCGTCCGCACCGAACTCCCATTGCAACCATGGAGACATGTCCCCGCATACGCGCCCAACACTCCCCCCAGCACCCATACGTTCGAGTCGCACTCCCCGTTAATGTACACACCCCCCCCTGTATTTACACCCGTGTACGTGTCGAACCCCCACCCGTGCATGTACACCCCAGTACGTTCGCGTCGTACCCCCACCCCTGTACGTGTCCTACCCCTGTGCATGTACACCCCAGTACGTTCGCGTCGTACCCCCACACCTGTACGTGTCCTACCCCCGTGTATGTACACCCCAGTACGTCCGAGTCGTACCCCCACCCCTGTATGTGTCGTACCACCGTGCATGTACACCCCATTACGTTCGAGTCGTACCCCCACCCCTGTACGTGTCGAACCCCCACCTGTGCATGTACACCCCATAACGTTCGCGTCGTACCCCCACCCCTGTACGTGTCGTACCACCGTGTATGTACACCCCTGTACGTTCGCGTCGTACCCCCACCCCTGAACGTGTCGTACCACCGTGTATGTACACCCCTGTACGTTCGCGTCGTACCCACACCCCTGTACGTGTCGTACCACCGTGTATGTACACCCCTGTATGTTCGCGTCGTACCCCCACCCCTGTACGTGTCGTACCACTGTGTATGTACACCCCTGTACGTCAGAGTCGAACCCCCACCCGTGTACGTGTCGTACCCCCCTGAATGGACACCCCAGTACGTTCGAGTCGAACCCCCACCCCTGTGCGAGTCGTACCACCGTGTATGTACACCCCTGTACGTTCGCGTCGTACCCACACCCCTGTACGTGTCGTACCACCGTGTATGTACACCACTGTACGTTCGCGTCGTACCCCCACCCCTGTACGTGTCGTACCACCGTGTATGTACACCCCATTACATCAGAGTCGTACCCCCACCCCTGTACGTGTCGTACCACCGTGTATGTACACCCCATTACATCCGAGCCGTACCCCCACCCCTGTACGTGTCGTACCACCGTGTATGTACACCCCTGTACGTTCGCGTCGTACCCCCACCCCTGTACGTGTCGTACCACCATGCATGTACACCCCAGTACGTCCGAGTCATACCCCCACCCCTGTACGTGTCGTACCACCGTGTATGTACACCCCTGTACGTCAGAGTCGAACCCCCACCTGTGTACGTGTCGTACCCCCCTGAATGGACACCACAGTACGTTTGAGTCGAACCCCCACCCCTGTGCGAGTCGTACCACTGTGTATGGACACCCCAGTACGTTCGAGTCGAACCCCCCCCTGTACGTGTCGTACCCCCCTGTATGTACACCCCTGTACGTCAGAGTCGCACCCCCACCACAACCTCCTAAGTACGGAGCGCACCCCATGCCCCAACATCACGACCGCATGTACGAGTCGTACCAAGCCACACACAAGGACAGCACCGTACAACCAAATGGCCCATGTACACACCGTACACACGCTAAAAACGCACGTATACAACCAGGACAAAACAAAACAACACAATAATACACCATTCGAATGGCACAAAGCTACTAAACATGTCCAACAACCACTAAAATAACACATTCACTGACCTGCAACTGCCAAAAACAAACAGAGGCCCAATACACCACCACTCCTTATAACACACCCACCCAAACTTCAAACACAGCCACACCCACCAATGGACCAATAAAAAGGGCCCACACACACAAACCATGAGCCTTTGCAACAGACTCACTGCTGCCAGACACCACAGACCTACAGCACCATACTACAAGCTACACCACACCTTACACTTGCACACCTTCACACAACCACCTTCACAAACACCCCCTCATCACATTCACACACACACACACCTGCACAACCACACCCACACACCCACAACCATCCACACCCCCCCCCCACCATCCACACCCCTCACCATGCCCACTACCAAGAATCCAAAGTTCAGTAATCGAGAGTTGGAGGTTCTTGTCGATGAAATCCTCAGAGTCGAGCCACAGCTCTTTGGAACATTGGTCAGAAACACCAGCATGGCAGCAAAAACAGCCATGTGGCAGACCATCATCGATGCTGTGAATGCTGTTGCGGACACCAGAAGGACCAGACAGGAATGCCAATCCAGGTGGTACGATCTGCGGAGGAGGGTCCGAGCCAAGATGCTGGAGGAACACAACCAGGCCAACGCCACTGGAGGAGGGCCCTCCCGCAGACCCGTACACTACCAGCCCTGGGAGGAGAGGGTGATGGCCATACAGCCGGTGGAGGCAGTCGAAGGATTAGGAGGACTCCGAGACCCGGGTGAGTACACAAACAACGCACCTCACATGGGGGGAACGTCATCCACAACCAAAATCACTAACAGGCACGCAACCACCCCAACCTATCGCATGACTCAACCACACTCCATGAACACGCACATGCCACTGCCGCCACCATGCCCCATGCACCCAGCTGGACAATGTCAAGTCACAGGCCACAGAAGACACCAACACATGACACGGTAACCCGGATGGCGGGAGGGTGGGCCCCAAAAATCACATAGTGCAACTCAGAAGCAGACAACAATGCCCTCTGCCCATATGGCCTAGGTCACAGCCAGACAAACAGTGTGTACCCACACAGGAAAGACATTCCAGCAAATGGCGGAGGCCTTGCATCAACACATGGGGGTGAAGGCACTGTTTTGCACATGACAGCAGCTAATGAACAGCCAACATTGTGAAAGAGTGGCAGCACACACCACCACAGCAGCAGCGCACAGACACACACTACACCCAATGGGTGCCTGGAGATCAGAAACAAACGCACATCAACAAGCCAAGGGCCATTCAAAGATCTGCTAACAGTGTGTGGCCAGGAAGCTGGGCTGAGGTGACAGAGGCTGACACACAGAGGGAGGGAAAGGGGGACAGAGAGGGAGGGAGAGGGGGACAGAGAGGGAGGGAGACACAGGGACACGGACAGAGGGAGGAGGCTGACACACGGAGGGAGGGAGAGGGGGACAGAGAGGGAGGGAGAGGGGGACAGAGAGGGAGGGAGACACAGGGAGAGCAAATCAGCCGTGTGGTGTGTGGGAATGTCTGCTCGTCATCAGGTAGACCGCGTGCATGTAGCCAAGGGTGGCCAGTGCCAGAACCCCCCCTCTTCCCCATGGCAAAACACAGGGCCATGTCACAACCTGTTCACGAGCACAACGACAGCTACCTGCATTATATAAGTGTGTGGATCCACTCCATGTGCACATGTACAGTGCTACACGGAAGGCGCCAATGCATGGCTCGCCACACCTGCCCACTCCACTGCTGACTGCAGTCACACTTGACGCAGCAAGTAAGACTGTGCCACACATAGTTAAAGGGGCCAAAGTGGTGCCCAGGGGACACACCCATGCACAAGTGCACTGTGAGTGGAATGCAAGACAGATCCTAATTCCAAGAGGAAATGTGCCAACTTAGAAACGGATGAAACATGGATGTTGCATGGACCAAAATTAACATTGTCTCTCTCACACACAGGTCAACGTCGTGGTTCACCCCCAACACTGGGGGGGAGACTCACAGGACCCGGATCTGCAGGAGCCCGATCCCACCGGCAGCGACCACTCTCACCACTCTGTGGACGACCCCGACCGACCTGGCCCCTCTGGTGTCCAACCACCTGCAGCACCTGCGTCAGGTACAACTGTGCCAACCACCACCCCCACTCCTGCCACATCCCAGGAGACACCCAGGATCCCTGCCCCACCACCACAATGCAGCCAGGCTGGCCAGGAGGGACACGGTGTCCCGGGCACCCAGGAGGAGGCAGGCGACAACACCAATGCCACCCCTCAGGGGTCCCGGAGACCCGATGTACCCACAAGGGCAGGCCAGGTGCAAGTGGGCAGGGGTGGTGGGAGTGGAGGACGGCGGAGGCGCGAGCCTGACCAGTTGGCTGGGGAACCAGTATTTTCCCATGTCCGTAACATCCTGGACACATACCGGCAGGACACCACGGGCCTGGCCCAGGTTGTGTCCGTCCTCGAGGGGATCAAGACCCAGCAGGCCCAGCAACATGCGGAGCTACATGCCTGTCTACTGCAACACCAACGGAGGATGGAGGACGGACAGGCTGAACTCGTGACGGCGTACACGGGAATTCACGATACACTCCGTCGGATGGCCGACAACATGGCCGACCCTCCCTGTGCCAGAAGGCGGAGAACATCACCACCCACAGGGAGGGAGCAGGAGGAGGAGGAGAAAACATCCGATGGAGCATCCCAGACGTCGTCACGGCCTGCTTCTGAGGGTCCCCGCAGGAGGGCGGGTCGTCCACGGAAAAGACCGTGAGGGTCGGCGCAACATCACCATCTCCCAGGACACCTGGCCTGGCACCTGGCCCACTGGAGCAACAGCATCACAGCATCAAGAGACATTCTCTGCCACATGGCCCTGCTGGTCACTGTCTGACCAATGTTGACAAAGACTGTGGCATGGACTCTGAGGATTTCAAATGGCAAGGACACCAACTCCCCTACTGAACTTTGGATTCCAAACTCCCGGAAAGCCCCTCACTTTATCCCCCCCCCCCAAAATAAAATTTCACACCATGAAGAGAAGATGCCTGCTGGTTGCATTATTACCTTACATGTGTGTTGTAAAGACCAAACATGCCTGAGTTCTCTTTTGACTTCAACAATCCACACCCTGGGGCCTGAGTCTGGCACAGGACACACGGGTCACAGTGTATTAGGCAAGACAGACATGGAGCACCATACACACCCGTGATGGGCCCAACCAGCTGAGGGGGTGGCCGCACAACCGTGCTGACAGACACATTGAGTACAGAAACAGTCATGCGCAGAGGTCAGGGATCATGTGGAGTGTCCTGGGGGGCACCCAGGTATGTGTAGACAGGTGGCAGAACCATGTCCTGCAAGCTTGAGTCCGGTGGATGCAGAGAATGGGGGCCTGGCCAATGTTGGAGGCATGGGGACGGCACATGTCACAATACCCACACAGTCATGGACATCATGCCCAATACACAGTCTCAGCCCACACACACAGCTTGCATCTTGCTACTCGACACATCAACACATAGCCACTATCTGGGAAAACCATGCCAGACATGCTGGATGCACCGTGACAACACACCAGCATTGACTGAGAAGAGGCACCTTGGAGGCATAGGGACACCTTTATTAGTCATGTTTTCGGGATTGCAGAGGCAACTTGAAGTACACATGAACACTTCTTGTGGAGTAACATGTGGGTCCAACACTGGCACCCCCCTTCTGCAGCACAAATGCGTGATAGCCATGGAACTGGCACACAATTGTCGGCTAACAGCTAAACACCCACAGCTGCTCACGGAGAGACTGCCATACACCATTGATCCGCTGATGTGGAAGTCACACACCATGTCAAGCCAATGCTAACCGTATGTGTCCGAGGGCAGTGTCACACACATTGATGCCATCATCACAATCCACTATCCCATCACTGATGACTGTCAACCAGTCAGACCATCTATTCAGGTGTACACAGCTGCATGTCGTGTCCCATGGTGATGCTACATGGCTGCAGAGGAACCAAACATCGACAGGGGCAGTGTGCATACATCATGAACAACTGCCACACCCAATACACCCCTGATGCATCCCTTACCCTAAGGAGACTTCCAAACGTGTCCGTGCCTGTAACGCTGAGTCAGCCCACGATGACGTGTCCATGAGGAATAGCAGTGCCACAACAATGCAAGCAGCAGACGGCATGCGCAAGTACCTGGGGAAGAGAGACACACAAGAAGTCAGCCACAAAAAGCACAGCCACTTGCATGTGCATGTACTCGACACATGTATGGATGACAACATGCTAGGTCACAATTATGACTGGGGAATTACAACCATCACTGGCACCATCACTCCAGTGACACACCCACACACACCTCTGACTCACGTGCCATTCATGCAGGTGGAGACACACATCACAACACATGCCACACGGGGACCAATGCGTGCACACTCAGACACTGGTACTCACCACTAAGCAAAGAAGTCGCGTATGAGCCGAGTCCGGATGTCCTCTTGCGGCTCCACATCCTCCACATCACTAGTCCCATTGCCAAGCCCTTCGTCCTCCACGGGTGGATGGTCCTCGTCATGTTGATCCAGGATGAGTGGCACAGCTTTCTCAACTGCGATGTTGTGCAGCATACAGCAGACCATGAAGATTTTGCAGACCTTCGCAGGGGCATATGGGAGGGTGCCGCCGGTCTTGTGGAGGCACCGAAAGCGGCTCTTCAGCAGGCCAAACATCCTCTCTATCACTCGCCTTGTCCGGCCATGGGTGGTGTTGTAGCGGAGCTGGGCCGGCGTGATGGGGTTGCGGAGAGGTGTGATCAGCCATGGCATGTTGGGATAGCCAGCGTCCCCTACATGGGAAGCACATGGACATCGTTAGAACAGGAGAAGCGGTCGTGCTGGAAGTCTACACAAAATACAGGACAGACAGACTGTACCCACCAACAACACATGCTCGTTCGTTGCGCAGCTGCATCATCATTTCAGGCATCCTGCTACGCCTCATGATGTAGGCATCGTGTGCTGATCCTGGAAAACGAGCACAGACATGTGAAATCACCATGTTGGACAGACACACCACAAGGGCATTGATGGAGTGGTAGTGCTTCCGATTGCGGTACGCTACCTCCCGTGCGTGTGGTGGTATCAAAGTTACATGTGTCCCATCTATGGACCCAATGACATGGGGCATCCCTCCCAGGGCATAGAATCCATGCTTGACCACAGTCATCTGTTCATGGGTTGGGAACTTGATGAAGTCATCCAGGTGAATCAACATGGCCTCTAAGAAATCATGCAGCACACGGCAGAACATGCTCTGGGACATGCCACCAACATGAGCTATGGTATTTTGAAAGGTACCCGTGGCTAGAAAATGTAGGGCTGCCATTACCTTCAGCTTGGGTGTCAGTGCCGTAGGATACCTGTGCAGCGGTTGCAGGTGTGGTGCCAGTCTCGCCGTCAACTCCAGAATCAACTGTCGTGGGAAGCGGTAGCACCGGATCCGATCATTCTCCCGCATGGCAGCCAAGTCCGGCATTGCTCGGGGTAGAGGCGGCGCTCTGCAGTAATTTGGAAGTGACAAGGAAGAGTGAGTGCACCACAACAACAAATCATTTGTACTGAGCACATGTTATTCTGTCTATACACATATGCTACATACAGAGTGAGGTATGTGCCACATGCCCTGGACACGTATGCCTGCCAGGTGACACTCCTCCCAAGAGCCAGCTACACACGGAGATTGAGAACCTCCCCATGCCATGGCATGGGATTAGCTGTGTCCCAGTGCAAGTGAACAGCCAGACGCAAGACAGGAGTGACATACACCCACACATCAGCAGAAGTAGGAGGCCGATTGCAGGGACTGGTAGCGGAACACTAGAGCCACAGGTCACATGACATTACACTAGGACAGCCCACACACCTTGCCATGAAGGTGCACATGTGATGACTCACCACACATTCATAGAGAGGATGCAGACATGTCCTTGTCACGCTACTCTGTGTCCCATGCATACATGCGCACCTCACATCCGAAACCACATGTGGCATGGTGTGCGGAACAGTGTGCGATGTCAATCTACACACAGACACATATTGGTTGCTGCAACAGCTGCAGCTTTTGAGGGTGCTCCAACATCAACCAAATGGGAAGCCCCCACACATACATGACATAGTCACATCGTGCACCGTGGGTAGTGACAACTCAGGTGTGGTAACCCCTGTTCCGGCCATCTGGGGACACTTGCGTGTGTTGGTGTCCGTGCCATGCCAGTGACGCTCATCCCAAGTGTGCAGTCCGACATGCACACATGTCCAAGGAGTCAGGGGCATGCCTGGCACACATTGCACCGTCACACATTACATCTGTACACATCTCATCATACATCTGGTGCCTTCTCGACTCAGGAGTAATGTGCCACATCACAGCCTGTCACACCTGTGCCCCACACATGTAGTAATGCACAGACAATGCCTTGATGTCCATTCATGGACAAGTATGTCCATCCATGGACAAGTATGTCCATCCATGGACAAGTATGTCCGCCATATTCATTCCTGTGTGCTGCCTGTCACCACTGTGATGTGTGAAAACCATTACTGCTGCTAAGAGGGCCTGTGTACGTTCCCATATCACTATGGGAGTACTGCCGTATGTGTACCCATCGTGATGGCGAGCGTACAGGCATGTGTACGGTCCGTACCACTACGAGTACGCATACACAAGAACACCCATAGTGGTACGGGCCGTACACACGCCTGTACTCTCCCTATCACTATGGGTGTCCTCGCGTATGCGTACTCGTAGTGGTACGGGCCGTACATACGCCTGTACGCTCACTATCACTATGGGTGTCCTCACGTATGCGTACTCGTAGTGGTACGGCCCGTACACACGCCTGTACGCTCACTATCACTACGACTACGCATACGCGAGGACACCCATAGTGATAGTGAGCGTACAGGCGTATGTACGGCCCGTACCACTACGAGTACGCATACGCGAGGACACCCATAGTGATAGGGAGAGTACAGGCGTGTGTACGGCCCGTAACACTACGAGTACGCATACGCGAGGACACCCATAGTGATAGTGAGCGTAGGTACGCGTGTACGGGCCGTTGCTATGCATTTGGGGTGTCCTAGGGCCCCGGAACGCACCGTACCTATGTGTGAAACTCCAAATTACATAGGGGACACATGAGGGACAAGTATTAAGGCATACATGCATGCTGGTTGTCATGGAGACCAAGTTCAAATTTTGATTTTGTTCAGGAAGGTGCACAGCAGAAGTCAGTTGGAATGAATCTACATTGTTGCAATGTGTTTGTGGGGCTGACATCATGCAGGAGAAAAAAACTGATTGAGAACCCACAGACTGCTAGGTTTGAAGGGATTGGAGGAAACATAGGATGCATATGTGAGTGACCAATCACTCTGTACTCCTGTGCATGAGATGGGCCAGCAAGGCAGATATAAGGCAGCCAGGTCCCATGAGGGAGCACTTGCCTGCACATCTCTGTATTCCACGACCCAGCTGCTGCTACTGATTCCCTGGAACCATGTCAAGGGCTGTGGAGAGGTCACAGCCATTCACCCTGGAGGAGAACATGGCTTTGGTGGATGTGATCCTCCCACGGTACCCCATGCTGAATGGGCGACCAGGTTATCAGGTGAGTTCAGTGTCCACTGGCACAGACTGTGTCCCTTTTTTGTGACTGTGACTTCTGCCATTGTGTCCAGGTGTGACACACATGCTATGTACTGTAGGGGGGGCACCAGGGGGGGAATGCCTGATGTCTCCCAGCAGTGCCCTGAGACAGGAGGGGTGGGTGCAGAGTCCTCCCAGCAGTGCCCTGAGACAGGAGGGGTGGGGGCCTATCACTCCCAGCAGTGCCCTGAGACAGGAGGGGTGGGGGCCTATCACTCCCAGCAGTGCCCTGAGACAGGAGGGGTGGGGGCCTATCACTCCCAGCAGTGCCCAGAGACAGGAGGGGTGGGTGCAGAGTCCTCCAAGCAGTGCCCAGAGACAGGAGGGGTGGGTGCCTATCACTCCCAGCAGTGCCCAGAGACAGGAGGGGTGTGTGCAGAGTCATCCCAGCAGTGCCCTGAGACAGGAGGGGTGGGTGCAGAGTCCTCCCAGCAGTGCCCTGAGACAGGAGGGGTGGGTGTGATGCACAGTGTGAGCCTGGAGCATTGCTTGTGTAGTTGCCCTCATTCCACCTGTGTCCTTTAAATGGCACGTACTGCTTTTGGCCTTCCCCCAGAGGATCATGTCCCTATGACAAAGGTGCAATGCGTTGGATGCATACTATGCCTTGTTGGAAACAGCAAATGTGTAATGATCTGTGTCCCAGTGACATGTGCCAGGTGTATTGAGGTAGTGTCACTTGTCCATCCTCACAGGTAGACGCCTCTGCCAAGGAGAAGATATAGCTGGACGCCGTCAGCGCCGTGAGGAGTGCGGATGGTCGGAAGCGGCGCCTGTCCCAGGTGAGGAAACGCTGGCAGGATATCCGGTGCTGGACGTGGAGGATCGCACGGGTCCTGCTGGGGGACTCACCTGAGAGCCATAAGAACCGCGGGCGCCGCCGTCTCTCCACATTCCAGAAACGTGTGCTGGCGGTGGTCTTTCCTGACTTGAACAGGCGCCTACAGGAGATGCAGCAGCCGGAAGGGGGTAGGTACATGTGTGTGTTTGTTGTGTTTCACCAGCATTTGTAAGTGCACTGTTCCATGGATACGCTTCCAGGGTTTATGGTGCTGTGCAGATCCTGTTACCCACAGTGTTGCAGGCCTCTCCTGCCTGCCTTCCCCACCTTGCAATGTGTTCCCTGGTCTCTGTGTAGTCACTCCATCACAAAGGTATGTAGCCTGACACCTTCTCCAAGTGTACAATGCCTGCAGCATCATGTGTGGGGGTGGTGTGTAACAGGTTTAGTGACCTTGCCTGTGCCCTGTCCATTTCTGGACTTGTGGGTTCCATGTCAGTTGGCACTAATGCTGATTTCAGACATGGGAGTTAATCTCTTGAGTGCGAGGCCTTCCAGCAGGCATGTCCCATGTGGTGGCCTGTGACATGATGTGCATGAGTGTGCGTTACGCATAGTGCAGGGATGTTAGCGTGTGTTGCAGTCATTTCCATTCAGGAGCATGGAGTTGTGTGGCCACTACTGTCCCCAGGGGCATATTTTCCTAGGTATCATGTGTGTAATCCGAGAAAGTCGACAATCTCTGTGTCTACAGCATAGGTTGTGCTCTGTGCCATTGTCCCCTGGCACCATGTATATTGACGTGAGATGTATTACAAGTGTCCACTGTACAGCCTGACCTGATTTTCCTATTACATACTCACGGTGGCCATTGCCTTTGTGTCTTGTTGCAATCATCTGATGCTGCCCATTTGTACTTGATAATTTGCACAGCCGCACCTTGGGTAGTTTGTGTGCAATATAGAAGTTTTGCATCCCATGTGTATTTCACCCTGACTAAGAGATGTACGTGCTTCCTGTGTCTCCATAGATTTGTCTCATGTAGGGGGTGGGTGGTTCGGGCATGTCCGACATATCAAGACCTGATATCTCCTTGCTAGGACTGGCCAGTGTGTGATGTTTGCCTGGACATACACTCAAGGTGCAGTGTGCCAGTCAGGGTGGGCATGTTATCAGTATTACCTATGCTGCATGTGCCTCTAGTTCCTGCCTATGGTCCCTGCTCATCCCTATTTGCTGCCACGCTGTGTGGTGCAGATGCAGTGCTGGATTGTCCCCAGGGCCTTGCTCCTCAGTCAAAATTCCATATCATCTCATTTGCTATTGTGCCATGCTCTCCATAGTTTTTCCATGGCATGGTGGGTCAAAAAACTGTGTCTTGCATGCCCTACATATGTACCTTGTTTTGTAGATGTAACTCTTCCTTTGTTTCAGGCTATGCACTGTAACCTACGTAGATTTGACTCATGTGACATATGTATACAGGTGTATGATTACTTTCTGTCTCTTCACCCTGCCCACAGCATCGTCGGGGGACACGGAGGGAGACATGGACACAGACGGCGCGGAGGGACCGAGCACCAGTGCCAGCGGTGACATCGGGGCTGGCACTTCGAGTGGGACTGAGGCGGTGGAGAGTGAACCCGGGGACCTGTCGACTGGTACAACAGAGTATGAAGCTGACGGGTCCGAGGATGATCACTCCGAGTGGGCGGTGGCTGCACCACCATCTGACAGCAGCCCTACATCTGGTACCGCCCCCTCCATTGGCATCAGCCGCCTCCCACGTGCTCGTGTCCCTTCCCAACGTGCCCGGTCACCACATGTCTCCTTCCTGCCAGGCACCGCACCCCCTGCCCCTGTCTCCACTGCTGCCGCCAATGCTGAGTCTGTGGACATCCAGCGGCAGTTGCAGATTGGTCAGACTGCGATCCTTAATGTCCTCCATGGCCACAGCCAGGTCCTCAACAACATGGAGGCATACTTGGAGGGCATTCATTCATCGCAGGCTGACCAACGCAACTTGCTGAGGTCGATAGACTCCACACTGACTGCAGCAGTGGGTCTCCTGCAGCGCTACGTCCCACCCCCTACCCCTGCTCCTTCCACAATTCCCACTCCCATGCCTGTCCCACATACACCCAGACGTAAGCATGCACCCACCACAACAGACACAGGCACCACACCAGCAGGGAAGGTCCGCCGCACACCTCCTGACACGCACACACAGGGTGCAGTAGGCACACCCACTGGGTCGGGGGGCAAACGTGTGACACGCAGCCAGAGTGGGAGTCCGCATTCCACCCAATCCACTCGCTCCAAATCCCCTCCCCTCAGCTCTCCTGGCCACATCTCCCCCAAAGACTCGTTCATGGCCGCTCTGTCCCTGAGCCCCACATTGACACCACCCTGCAAGCGGTCAAGGAGGTCCCCGGTCAGGGTGCTTGAGTCCCCCCCCTGTCCACATCCTCCGCCAGTGGCGCTGCGACCCATCCCTGTGGTTCCCTGTGGTTCCTTCGGGTGCAGGGGAGTCCCTGGAGGACCTTGCTAAGGTGTGCAGCGAGATCCTGGCCTCCGCCTTTGGCCCTGCCCACCCCCTGTGGTGGAGTCCTCCATCCCTGCACCCTCGACGCCTACCCTTCACCCTCCTGTCCCTGCGGTGCCTGTTTCTTCACCCCCACATGATGCCCTCACCCCTGTGGAAGACAACGGATTGTAACTGTGCAGGCAAGCTAGGGGACACGCATCCCACTGTGTCCCCCATCCAGCTGGGACTCCTGGACTGCCCTATGGCCTTTGTTAATATTGGACTTACGTCATACTAGTTTTTTGCTCATGCTGAATAAAGCTATTTAATTTTTTTCCCTTGGAACACTCCTGCATTGCTGGCATTGCTGTTGTTGGGGCTGCTACATGGTTGTGGGTGTTGGTCATGTGTTGGGTGTGTGGGAAATGTAGTAGTGTGCTGCTCATAGGGGGGACCCTGGGATCTGTGTGCCATCACACGGTGTTAGCTACCTTTCTCCATTCATGTAAGCAGTTGCTGCATGTTGCAATTGTCCCAAGGTGTATTCCTTCCTCTGTGTACCCTAACATCTTCCCTGCAGGGTGTTCCCAATATGTGGTGCTGAGCTGTGTCAACATCAGCTGTGTGTGTGAGGGACTCCTTCAACTTTGCACATGCATGCTGAGCGATGTCTCCACCTGCATCATTCGTGGCATCCTTGGTAGTCATTGTACTTGTGTATGTGGACTATTGACATGACTTCATGTATACATGTTTTCTTTTCTGCGCTATGCATGTGTATACTCCCAGCCTCGCACACATGTGGTACATCTACTGCAGGGTCTTTGTGCACCTGACTGACATTTGTGGGCATGGTATCTGTGGCTACTCCACCCTTTGCGTTCCATGGGCACTGCTGGGAGTGATAGGCCCCCACCCTTCCTGTGTCTGGGCACTGCTGGGAGGAATCTGCACCCACCCCTCCTGTCTCAGGGCACTGCTGGGAGGACTCTGCACACACCCCTCCTGTCTCAGGGCACTGCTGGGAGGACTCTGCACCCACCCCTCCTGTCTCAGGGCACTGCTGGGAGGACTCTGCACCCACCCCTCCTGTCTCAGGGCACTGCTGGGAGGACTCTGCACACACCCCTCCTGTCTCAGGGCACTGCTGGGAGTGATAGGCCCCCACCCCTCCTGTCTCAGGGCACTGCTGGGAGGACTCTGCACCCACCCCTCCTGTGTCTGGGCACTGCTGGGAGGACTCTACACCCACCCCTCCTGTCTCTGGGCACTGCTGGGAGGACTCTACACCCACCCCTCCTGTCTCAGGGCACTGCTGGGAGGACTCTGCACACACCCCTCCTGTCTCAGGGCACTGCTGGGAGGACTCTGCACACACCCCTCCTGTCTCAGGGCACTGCTGGGAGGACTCTGCACACACCCCTCCTGTCTCAGGGCACTGCTGGGAGGACTCTGCACACACCCCTCCTGTCTCAGGGCACTGCTGGGAGTGATAGGCCCCCACCCCTCCTGTCTCAGGGCACTGCTGGGAGGACTCTGCACACACCCCTCCTGTCTTAGGGCACTGCTGGGAGTGATAGGCCCCCACCCCTCCTGTCTCAGGGCACTGCTGGGAGGAATCTGCACCCACCCCTCCTGTGTCTGGGCACTGCTGGGAGGACTCTACACCCACCCCTCCTGTCTCTGGGCACTGCTGGGAGGACTCTACACCCACCCCTCCTGTCTCAGGGCACTGCTGGGAGGACTCTGCACACACCCCTCCTGTCTCAGGGCACTGCTGGGAGGACTCTGCACCCACCCCTCCTGTCTCAGGGCACTGCTGGGAGTGATAGGCCCCCACCCCTCCTGTCTCAGGGCACTGCTGGGAGGACTCTGCACCCACCCCTCCTGTCTCAGGGCACTGCTGGGAGGACTCTGCACCCACCCCTCCTGTCTCAGGGCACTGCTGGGAGGACTCTGCACACACCCCTCCTGTCTCAGGGCACTGCTGGGAGGACTCTGCACACACCCCTCCTGTCTCAGGGCACTGCTGGGAGTGATAGGCCCCCACTCCTCCTGTCTCAGGGCACTACTGGGAGGACTCTGCCCCACCCCTCCTGTCTCAGGGCACTGCTGGGAGGACTCTGCACCCACCTCTCCTGTCTCAGGGCACTGCTGGGAGGACTCTGCACACACCCCTCCTGTCTCAGGGCACTGCTGGGAGGACTCTGCACACACCCCTCCTGTCTCAGGCCACTGCTGGGAGTGATTGGCACCCACCCCTCCTGTGTCTGGGCACTGCTGGGAGGACTCTGCACACACCCCTCCTATTTCACAATATGTACGCTCATGGCATACACGGATGTGGGTACGCTCCATGCATTCGCGGTGGGGGTACGGGTCATACTTACACTGTTGGGGTGGGGGCACGCTCCATACGTACGCGGGTGGGGGTAGGGGTCGTACTTACACTGTTGGGGTGGGGGTACGCTCCATACGTACGCGGGTGGGGGTACGTGTCGTACTTACACTGTTGGGGTGGGGGTACGCTCCATACGTATGCGGGTGGGGGTAGGGGTCATACTTACACTGTTGGGGTGGGGGTACGCTCCATACGTACGCGGGTGGGGGTAGGGGTCGTAATTACACTGTTGGGGTGGGGGTACGCTCCATACGTACGCGGGTGAGGGTACGTGTCGTACTTACACTGTTGGGGTGGGGGTATGCTCCATACGTACGCGGGTGGGGGTAGGGGTCGTACTTACACTGTTGGGGTGGGGGTACGCTCCATTCGTACGTGGGTGGGGGTACGTGTCGTACTTACACTGTTGGGGTGGGGGTACGCTCCATACGTACGCGGGTGGGGTACGTGTCGTACTTACACTGTAGGGATGGGGGTACGCTCCATACGTACGCGGGTGGGGGTAGGGGTCGTACTTACACTGTTGGGGTGGGGGTACGCTCCATTCGTACGCGGGTGGGGGTACGTGTCGTACTTACACTGTTGGGGTGGGGGTACACTCCATACGTACGCGGGTGGGGGTACGTGTCGTACTTACACTGTTGGGGTGGGGGTACACTCCATTCGTACGCGGGTGGGGGTACGGTCCGTACATATCCGTCCCCACGCTATGTGATGCTTGTGCGGCCCGTACCCAGGCCTTTGCCACGTGGGTACGAGCCGTCCCGCCATTGTTGGGGTGACGTAGGTGTGGGCATGGTACGACTCATACCCACGCTCTTCAGGCGTGGGTACGGGACGTACCTGTCTGGTTGTGTTGCCGGTTCGCGTCGTGACGGACTTCTGTTGTGGCGGTCGCTGGCTTAGCTGGACATGCCCCCACCCCCTCGTAGTGACCAGGGCCTGGGAGTCAGGTATGTCCAGGGCATGTGTGCTGTGTGGCTTTGGTGGGGGGTTTGTGGCCTGCCCTGGTCCTGCCACCCCCCCCCACTTTCCCCCCTCCATTAGTTGTTCTGACCTTCTGCGGCGTCTGCGTCGGAACCTGTAGAGGAGGTCGACTGCTATGAGGGCCGGGATGACACGTAGGTTCGGGTCCATGTCTGTCCGTCGCGTACGGGTCCTCCTTGTTCGCGTCGTCCTGTATGTCCGTCACGTACTGGTCCTCCTTGTTCGCGTCGTCCTGTGTGTCCGTCGCGTACTGGTCCTCCTTGTTCGCGTCGTCCTGTCTGTCCGTCGCGTACTGGTCCTCCTTGTTCGCGTCGTCCTGTCTGTCCGTCGCGTACTGGTAGTCCTTGTTCGCGTCGTCCTGATTTCCCGGCAGTTTTTGGCAGCCGGAAAATATTCACCGTGCGGGATGACGTCGGTGCGAATCGTAATTCCTGGTTCGTGAATGGCAGGCTGCAAGCGTCCCGACGTCAGGTCGGCGCTTTCCCGGATCGCATTTGTAGGTTTATTTTGTTCGGTCGGGGTTTTTTACGATTCGTACGGAAATGGTGTTCCCGTGCGAATCGTAATTCCATGTTTGTATATTTTGACGACTGGATACGCGTCGGACGGAGAATATGCTCCGTCCGACGGTTCGTACCCGGTTTTTACAGGATCGTGATCGGCGCCTCTGTGTTTGAAAATACCACTTTTAGAAAGTAGGTATTTTCTTGCCTAACTATCCAAGCCTGTCTCTGCTAGGTTGTGTATTCCTTGTCTGGAGTCCTGTAAACCAAGTGCTCCAAGACTGACCAGAACTGGTTTGGACTAGGCAAAGGCCTCTCTGCCTTCAGAGAACAAAGAGAATGTGAGTATAAAAGGGGGGACCCAGACCCCAGAACTTTAGATCACTTTTGGGAAACAAGAAGAACCTTTGCTGAGGAGAGGAACCAGAGAGAAACTGAAGGAGGAGACTATCCCTAAGCTGAGTGTTGTTTGGGGGATTGGCCTGCAGTGGTTGCCTGACTGCCAAAGAAAGGAGAAAGGAACGTTGTGCTACTTTCATCAACTTGTAAAGGATATCCAAGGGCTTGGAAATTGAGCTTGCCTCCTGCTGAAGTCTCAGGGATAACAGTCTTCACCAACCAGCTCCCCTGAGTTCTTTTGAAGTGTCTGCTGTTGCGCTGGGCCTTCTGAGGGACTGCGTGTCGCAAGGAGCTGGAAGCGTGACTCACGAAGAAGAAGCGTGACGCCGCCGCAGCCGCTGTCGTCGCATCACTGAAGAGGGGTGTTGCCGCTGTCGCATCACACCACCAAAGTGCCTCACATCAACGGAGAAGAGTGTCGCCTTCGCGGCAGATGCTGTTGCATCACCGGAGAAGCGTGTCGCAGGGCCTGTCGCGGTTCAGAAGATTTGTTGAGTCACCGCATGGTCGTCGGGCATGCACGCATCGTTGTCTCATCAAGAAGAAGACGCAATTTTGTTTCATTTCACAGGATCTTCATCGCATCATGGCGTTGCGGGTCGCATCGCCACGGAAGTGCAGTAAGAAACTGACGCATCACCTCGCCATGCAGAGAAGAACCGACGCATCATTGTCCCCTACGCACCAGTAGGGAACCGATGCATCACCGTTCTTGCGTGTAAGGAACCGACGCATCACCTTCCCTGCAACTCTTTCGTTGTAACGAAAGAGGAAGGTGCACCAGTAAGAAGTCCAAACATGATAGAAAGTCCTTTTACGTTTCTTTAATTCTTGTATGTATTCTTAAAAACAGACATCAGCCAACGCGTTTCGTTCTAAAAGACAAGAACTTCTTCAGGGCTGAAACAAGTAACAAACAAATATACAGACATAACTACATTTATATAAAACATATATAGTCATACACAATATTGCAAACAACAATAAAACACATAGGACCATACGAAAAGACTTTGATATATACACAAATATTAATACAATACATATATATATATACAAATATACATCAGACCGTTGTACTATAAAAACATGAAAATACATTCAAATATCATGAATAGTATAAAATCCAATAGAAAACATTAATTCAAAGGATGAAGTACATTGTAAATACTACTAAACCATTTTGGACACTCATATATTTATATTTTTCAAGAGTATATATAGTGGAATCGATATCCACAGGGTTAATTGGTGTGCGGCCTATCAAATATGCCCCAAAAATAAGAATTAAATGGGGGGAAAGTTTGTAGTAAAGGGATCTCACCTCTACTTTGACGATGTGGGATACCTGCGAATATCAATCTGGTTCCGCACGATCAATGGATCAAAATTGTCACACGATTCAGTATAGGATTCAATGGTATGAACTCAAATGAGTAATAAGGATGTCTTTCATAGGTCTGACATATAATGAACGAAAAAAAGGAAAGAGGAAAGTTTCTTATGAAAAAAACGTAAGTACGAAAATAAACAAAAACAATAAAGTTTGCTTGAAGGTATTCAACAACATAGTTGTCAATAAACAACAAGAAATAATGAGCAACAAGACTGACATACGTTATGTCAATAAAACATAAACGACGACTCAATTTATATAAAGCATTCCTAAAGACATGTGTATTTTGAAAGAGATATCAAGTTAATTTGAACGTTTTATAGTCATACTGAACCATAGTATCAGATAATATCTCACCTAAATCATTTTGGAAGTTCAGTTGAGACATATAAATAAGACCGTCGGTATGAAATACGAATATGTCCTTTTAGTCAAGACGCCAAGTGGCATAAATCTTAATATTGTATGAACATTCCAACGCGCTAGAATATAAACAAAGCAAGAGGAAAGCGGTGAACGAGGGAAAAGCACAAGAAAGTAGAAAAACAGCAACAAACGAGAAAACAGAAAAATAATACTCATACTAGAATAAATAACTATAAGTATGAGAGTTAGCATATCCACAATGCTAATAATCTCAAATGACATTAGTCCTCCAGAGGTATGATATAACCTTATCTCCAAACAATGCTGAGGCTCTTGATCATAGGACACAATTACGATTTAAAATACTTCATCCTATCAATCCTATAAATGCTGATAATATCGAATAGCATTAATCCTCATGAAGCATGATAGAAACTTATCTCCAAACATTGCTAGATCGCTGAATCACAGACCCAAATTAAGACGTAAAAATGCTTCTGCCTGTCAATCCGTATTAATATCTTGCCAGAATTGCGGGTAGCAAGTAAATTAAACAAAATTACCAAAAACCAAGATTAAAAAAAGACCAAAGATTGTCTAAACCCGTGATACAGGTAAGAAACAGCTTACCTTTTCCAAATGTGGAAAGCGGAGAAAAGAGTAACGAGGTCAGACAGCACACCTGTATTTTCACAGGTTACCGCGAAACCGCTATTTGAATCAATCACCGGAAATGAGGTGACGCCTCCCAAACTGTTAGTAGAGGAGCATGTAAACAAAGACGCCATATTGGAATGGCGTTTAAGACACGCATCGATGATTATAAGACATCAAAAAACGGTTTGGAATATATTAAAAAATGAAAAGATAATACTCAAGAGTTATGTGAAATTGTCACTAAGATACTACGTCCTGCCCGTATATAAACAAAAGGAAAAAATACAAATAAATATAACGCGAGAAGATACATATATATATATATATCGCGTCACATATGTATCCAGAGGTCAAAGAAATAATTACACTTCGTCACAATGCTGAAGGTGAATCACAAAGCCGAGCTTATGATAATAGACCGGATATCTGGAAACACGGGCGCATATAGCATGAAGTCGAGCGCAATGCGCCATATTTAAGTGATGTAAAAAACGAACATTGTTGCATATGCAGTATCCAAGAAACAAACAAAAGTAATATATTCAAAACTGAAAAAGCAATGCTGATGTTATGTATATCTTAATAGAAAGGAGGTAATATCTCCCCACCTAAATTGAAGAGATATATGTATTTATAGAAAAAATATATATATTATTTGTACCACATCCTAAATATATACCAGACGTGAGAAAATAGACAGTAGCACTGTGGACATACATAAAAGAAAAATAAAATCAAAAAATATATGTAAAGGACACGTCAGACAGATATGAACTGATCCCAGATCATATCTAAATGATTAAATACAGGTATTAATAATGACAGTGTATCACCACAAACATAGAACAGAGGCTCAGCTTGGATGAAAAATTATATAGTTCAATCATCATAAAAAATAATGCATCTCAGTATCAGAATTATGTCCCAAGGTGACAGCTCGTAGGCGACAAATCCATTTAGATTCACATTGTCTCAGTATCAATTCTCTATTTTGTCCTCTTTTGCCAACAGGAATATGTTCAATTCCATGGAACCAAAAAGAAGGGCAGTCTGTATGTTTCATCCTGTAATGTTCAGTAATGGGATATCTTGTATCATTATTTAATAGGGCTCTCCTATGTTCTTGTATACGTGTTTTTAAAGGGCGAATAGTACTACCCACGTAAATGATGTCGCAATCACATCCCAGGATATATACAACATGGGTAGTATTACAATTGATGAATTGGTTAATGTTAAATGTTCGTATACAATTGTAAGAGAAAGTTTTAGTTTTATTTTTACCCATGGGGCAAACATTACATCTACCGCAGACAAAGAATCCTTTAGGTTTTTTTGGGAGCCAAGTACCACTTGTTTGTGGAGTGGTAATATAACTGGGACACAGTTCATTTCTCAAGGAAACGCCTTTTTTGTATGTAATACTAGGCATTATGGAAATACAGTCTTTGAGTCCATCAACGGAAGTCAGAAGATGCCAATTCTTCCTTAAAGCTCTAAATATACCATCACTATGTGTAGTATATTGAGTAATAAATCTTGCCATGTTATTAGATTTGTCACCGGTTCTGGATTTGTCCAGTAGTGTCGCATCCCTGGTTGAGGACAAAATTCTTTTTTCAGCGTTATCTAGAATCTTCTTATTGTAGCCTCTGGCTTGAAATCTTTTTTTAGTTTCACTGACATTTGAGAGAAATTTTTTTTCCTCACTGCAATTCCTTCTAATGCGTACAAATTCCCCAAAGGGGATGTTGTTGATTACTGAACTTGCATGGGCACTAGAGGCATGTAAAACTGAATTGCATGCAGTCTCCTTTCTATGGAGTTTACTTTGGATCTTATCATTTTCAACATAAAAGTTGATATCAAGAAAATTAATACTGCTGTTATGATAGGACATAGTCAGTTTTACATTGAACACATTATCATTTAGATATGTGTGATATTGCTCCAATTTCTCAACAGAACCGGACCAGAGACAGATGATATCGTCTATGTACCTCCCCCAGAATACAATGTATTCGGTCCAGGGGGAGGCACATCGGGCCCAGGCATGCTCCTTCTCGTACCACCCCATGAAGAGGCAGGCGTACGAAGGAGCAAACCTGGAACCCATCACAGCGCCCTTGATCTGTTGATACCAGTGGTTATCATGTAGGAAAAAGTTATTCATGAGTATAATATTGACCATCTCAATGACCATCTCATTATGTTCGTAGCGCTCGGCACCTTCCCGGTCCAAAAATGAGCGTAGTGCCATTATACCAAATTTTTGGTCAATACACGTGTAAAGACTTTCAACATCAAATGTCACAAAAAGTAATTCCTCAGACCATTGAAAGTCTTTGAGTTTGACAAGAATGTCTTTACTATCCTTGACGTAAGATGGTAAGTCCAATACATATTTGCGTATTTGAAGATCTACAAAGTGTGAGAGTTTTTCTGTGGGTGAACCAATCCCCGAAATAATAGGTCTTCCTGGGGGGAATGGTCCCCCCTTGTGTATTTTCGGTAGAATATATATACAAGGGAAAGATGGACATTCAACCTTTAAAAATCTATATTCATCCTCTGATATTAATGAAATATCCCTCCATTCGACCAGTGTGGAATTGATCATAGTAGAGAGAGCAGGTATTGGATTATTTGTGACTTGCCTATAACATGTGTTGTCATTTAGTTGTCTGTTGATTTCATCAAGATATTGTGTACGGTTCATAATGACTACATTTCCCCCTTTGTCTGCTTCGCGTATAACTATGGTATTATCATCTTTTAAACGCTGTAAAGCCTGTCTTTCTTTAAGGGAAATGTTCTGCGTTTTAAGTGGTTTGTATTTGTTAGGTGTTTCAAGTGCATAGAATTCTTCAGTCATTTTTTTATAGAAGATATCTATATTTGGATCATATCCAAATGTAGGTACAAATTTGGATTTAGGACGCAAACCACTATCATTATGGGCATCTTGACAAACATTAAATTCATTCAACAAAAAGGGTATATCACTTGGACAATCATCACAAATAGACAGAAGACATTGGATATTCTTAATGTCCGCAATTGTATGAGAACTTGACTCAATAGTTGTTACATTAGTGTCCTGTTCATGTGGTTTGTTCGAAAAATAGTCACGAAGTTTCAGATTTCGTACAAATTTATATAAATCCACATGTATGTTAACCAAATCACCACATTGAGTGGGACAAAAATTCAAACCTTTACTTAGAATACGAGTCTCATCGTCATCAAGTGTTTTATTGGAGAGATTGACAATTTTCAAAGTATGCTCATCATCACTAGCAATGATATCATCAGATATTAAATCATATTTCACTTTTTGGCCTTGGTCGATGTATCCCCCTTGCCTGTTGTAACCTTGGTGTTTCCTTTTGGACCTCCTCCCACCGCGCCTGATCTTAACTGTTCCTGCTTTTGTTGTAGTCTGGTGGAAATGCGTAATTTCGCAAGTTCTTTTTGAAAGGGCTAGGCCCCTTCCCCTAAAGGGATTTCCTGCGCTACAGAGGTTGATGCAGTACTTCCTTGTGATGAGATAGATATATTACTAGTTGATCCAGTATCATCACTCTCTCCCTTATCATCTCTGTTCCTTTTTTTGTCCTCAAACCCTTGTACATTGTCAAACTTCTTGTGGAAAGTATAAATTCTACCATCACGGTAGTCTCGGTCGTCCCTCTTGATCTTTCTAAGGTTTTTATCTCTAAGGTATGTCTGGTGATTATCTATAACCTGTTTCAAGATGTTATAATTTTTCTCAACTAGATCCTTCTCAGCCATATCATTGATCTGCTTTTCAATCACTGCAATCTCCTCCTGCAACTTTTCCCCCTTTTCATTCGCATGTTTCACCAACATTTTCATCATAATCTGTGATGCTCCCTCCAGATTGCATTCCCATTCCTGAAGTAAAGTATCACTTAGATCCTCAAATGTCGGGAAAATCAGGATGCGTAACCCTCTTGGCACTTTGCCATTCTCTATATATTGTTGGAGGGTTACGCCATCCCACCACCTGCTTAATTCCGCTTTTTTAAGGCGTTCTAGTCTTATAAACAGGGTTTTAAGACTGGTCCTATGTGTAGTTTCCTGAGTAACTGTCTCCTTAGAGGTACTTGTCCCAAAGAGATTATGCGCCATCTCCTCACGACCATCGTTAAATTTAGACATTGGTATCAATCTGTCACAAACAATTTATATATTAGACGAGTGCAAGAACGGTCAAAATAGAAAATACTTAACACAAAGCACCACCACGGCTGACCACTGGTTCTGCACCTCAATCTTGGTGTATACAAAAAAATACAAGTCCTGTGCACAATTCTTCCAAAAGTCCACCGCAGAAGGACTTCACTGATTCACAGATGGAAAGACTTTTTTAACGAAAGGGGAAGGTGCACCAGTAAGAAGTCCAAACATGATAGAAAGTCCTTTTACGTTTCTTTAATTCTTGTATGTATTCTTAAAAACAGACATCAGCCAACGCGTTTCGTTCTAAAAGACAAGAACTTCTTCAGGGCTGAAACAAGTAACAAACAAATATACAGACATAACTACATTTATATAAAACATATATAGTCATACACAATATTGCAAACAACAATAAAACACATAGGACCATACGAAAAGACTTTGATATATACACAAATATTAATACAATACATATATATATATACAAATATACATCAGACCGTTGTACTATAAAAACATGAAAATACATTCAAATATCATGAATAGTATAAAATCCAATAGAAAACATTAATTCAAAGGATGAAGTACATTGTAAATACTACTAAACCATTTTGGACACTCATATATTTATATTTTTCAAGAGTATATATAGTGGAATCGATATCCACAGGGTTAATTGGTGTGCGGCCTATCAAATATGCCCCAAAAATAAGAATTAAATGGGGGGAAAGTTTGTAGTAAAGGGATCTCACCTCTACTTTGACGATGTGGGATACCTGCGAATATCAATCTGGTTCCGCACGATCAATGGATCAAAATTGTCACACGATTCAGTATAGGATTCAATGGTATGAACTCAAATGAGTAATAAGGATGTCTTTCATAGGTCTGACATATAATGAACGAAAAAAAGGAAAGAGGAAAGTTTCTTATGAAAAAAACGTAAGTACGAAAATAAACAAAAACAATAAAGTTTGCTTGAAGGTATTCAACAACATAGTTGTCAATAAACAACAAGAAATAATGAGCAACAAGACTGACATACGTTATGTCAATAAAACATAAACGACGACTCAATTTATATAAAGCATTCCTAAAGACATGTGTATTTTGAAAGAGATATCAAGTTAATTTGAACGTTTTATAGTCATACTGAACCATAGTATCAGATAATATCTCACCTAAATCATTTTGGAAGTTCAGTTGAGACATATAAATAAGACCGTCGGTATGAAATACGAATATGTCCTTTTAGTCAAGACGCCAAGTGGCATAAATCTTAATATTGTATGAACATTCCAACGCGCTAGAATATAAACAAAGCAAGAGGAAAGCGGTGAACGAGGGAAAAGCACAAGAAAGTAGAAAAACAGCAACAAACGAGAAAACAGAAAAATAATACTCATACTAGAATAAATAACTATAAGTATGAGAGTTAGCATATCCACAATGCTAATAATCTCAAATGACATTAGTCCTCCAGAGGTATGATATAACCTTATCTCCAAACAATGCTGAGGCTCTTGATCATAGGACACAATTACGATTTAAAATACTTCAACCTATCAATCCTATAAATGCTGATAATATCGAATAGCATTAATCCTCATGAAGCATGATAGAAACTTATCTCCAAACATTGCTAGAACGCTGAATCACAGACCCAAATTAAGACGTAAAAATGCTTCTGCCTGTCAATCCGTATTAATATCTTGCCAGAATTGCGGTTAGCACGTAAATTAAACAAAATTACCAAAAACCAAGATTAAAAAAAGACCAAAGATTGTCTAAACCCGTGATACAGGTAAGAAACAGCTTACCTTTTCCAAATGCGGAAAGCGGAGAAAAGAGTAACGAGGTCAGACAGCACACCTGTATTTTCACAGGTTACCGCGAAACCGCTATTTGAATCAATCACCGGAAATGAGGTGACGCCTCCCAAACTGTTAGTAGAGGAGCATGTAAACAAAGACGCCATATTGGAATGGCGTTTAAGACACGCATCGATGATTATAAGACATCAAAAAACGGTTTGGAATATATTAAAAAATGAAAAGATAATACTCAAGAGTTATGTGAAATTGTCACTAAGATACTACGTCCTGCCCGTATATAAACAAAAGGAAAAAATACAAATAAATATAACGCGAGAAGATACATATATATATATATATCGCGTCACATATGTATCCAGAGCTCAAAGAAATAATTACACTTCGTCACAATGCTGAAGGTGAATCACAAAGCCGAGCTTATGATAATAGACCGGATATCTGGAAACACGGGCGCATATAGCATGAAGTCGAGCGCAATGCGCCATATTTAAGTGATGTAAAAAACGAACATTGTTGCATATGCAGTATCCAAGAAACAAACAAAAGTAATATATTCAAAACTGAAAGAGCAATGCTGATGTTATGTATATCTTAATAGAAAGGAGGTAATATATACCCACCTAAATTGAAGAGATATATGTATTTATAAAAAAAATATATATATTATTTGTACCACATCCTAAATATATACCAGACGTGAGAAAATAGACAATAGCACTGTGGACATACATAAAAGAAAAATAAAATCAAAAAATATATGTAAAGGACACGTCAGACAGATATGAACTGATCCCAGATCATATCTAAATGATTAAATACAGGTATTAATAATGACAGTGTATCACCACAAACATAGAACAGAGGCTCAGCTTGGATGAAAAATTATATAGTTCAATCATCATAAAAAATAATGCATCTCAGTATCAGAAATATGTCCCAAGGTGACAGCTCGTAGGCGACAAATCCATTTAGATTCACATTGTCTCAGTATCAATTCTCTATTTTGTCCTCTTTTGCCAACAGGAATATGTTCAATTCCATGGAACCAAAAAGAAGGGCAGTCTGTATGTTTCATCCTGTAATGTTCAGTAATGGGATATCTTGTATCATTATTTAATAGGGCTCTCCTATGTTCTTGTATACGTGTTTTTAAAGGGCGAATAGTACTACCCACGTAAATGATGTCGCAATCACATCCCAGGATATATACAACATGGGTAGTATTACAATTGATGAATTGGTTAATGTTAAATGTTCGTATACAATTGTAAGAGAAAGTTTTAGTTTTATTTTTACCCATGGGGCAAACATTACAGCTACCGCAGACAAAGAATCCTTTAGGTTTTTTTGGGAGCCAAGTACCACTTGCAAGGGGGATACATCGACCAAGGCCAAAAAGTGAAATATGATTTAATATCTGATGATATCATTGCTAGTGATGATGAGCATACTTTGAAAATTGTCAATCTCTCCAATAAAACACTTGATGACGATGAGACTCGTATTCTAAGTCAAGGTTTGAATTTTTGTCCTACTCAATGTGGTGATTTGGTTAACATACATGTGGATTTATATAAATTTGTACGAAATCTGAAACTTCGTGACTATTTTTCGAACAAACCACATGAACAGGACACTAATGTAACAACTATTGAGTCAAGTTCTCATACAATTGCGGACATTAAGAATATCCAATGTCTTCTGTCTATTTGTGATGATTGTCCAAGTGATATACCCTTTTTGTTGAATGAATTTAATGTTTGTCAAGATGCCCATAATGATAGTGGTTTGCGTCCTAAATCCAAATTTGTACCTACATTTGGATATGATCCAAATATAGATATCTTCTATAAAAAAATGACTGAAGAATTCTATGCACTTGAAACACCTAACAAATACAAACCACTTAAAACGCAGAACATTTCCCTTAAAGAAAGACATGCTTTACAGCGTTTAAAAGATGATAATACCATAGTTATACGCGAAGCAGACAAAGGGGGAAATGTAGTCATTATGAACCGTACACAATATCTTGATGAAATCAACAGACAACTAAATGACAACACATGTTATAGGCAAGTCACAAATAATCCAATACCTGCTCTCTCTACTATGACCAATTCCACACTGGTCAAATGGAGGGATATTTCATTAATATCAGAGGATGAATATAGATTTTTAAAGGTTGAATGTCCATCTTTCCCTTGTATATATATTCTACCGAAAATACACAAGGGGGGACCATTCCCCCCAGGAAGACCTATTATTTCGGGGATTGGTTCACCCACAGAAAAACTCTCACACTTTGTAGATCTTCAAATACGCAAATATGTATTGGACTTACCATCTTACGTCAAGGATAGTAAAGACATTCTTGTCAAACTCAAAGACTTTCAATGGTCTGAGGAATTACTTTTTGTGACATTTGATGTTGAAAGTCTTTACACGTGTATTGACCAAAAATTTGGTATAATGGCACTACGCTCATTTTTGGACCGGGAAGGTGCCGAGCGCTACGAACATAATGAGATGGTCATTGAGATGGTCAATATTATACTCATGAATAACTTTTTCCTACATGATAACCACTGGTATCAACAGATCAAGGGCGCTGCGATGGGTTCCAGGTTTGCTCCTTCGTACGCCTGCCTCTTCATGGGGTGGTACGAGAAGGAGCATGCCTGGGCCCGATGTGCCTCCCCCTGGACCGAATACATTGTATTCTGGGGGAGGTACATAGACGATATCATCTGTCTCTGGTCCGGTTCTGTTGAGAAATTGGAGCAATATCACACATATCTAAATGATAATGTGTTCAATGTAAAACTGACTATGTCCTATCATAACAGCAGTATTAATTTTCTTGATATCAACTTTTATGTTGAAAATGATAAGATCCAAAGTAAACTCCATAGAAAGGAGACTGCATGCAATTCAGTTTTACATGCCTCTAGTGCCCATGCAAGTTCAGTAATCAACAACATCCCCTTTGGGGAATTTGTACGCATTAGAAGGAATTGCAGTGAGGAAAAAAAATTTCTCTCAAATGTCAGTGAAACTAAAAAAAGATTTCAAGCCAGAGGCTACAATAAGAAGATTCTAGATAACGCTGAAAAAAGAATTTTGTCCTCAACCAGGGATGTGACACTACTGGACAAATCCAGAACCGGTGACAAATCTAATAACATGGCAAGATTTATTACTCAATATACTACACATAGTGATGGTATATTTAGAGCTTTAAGGAAGAATTGGCATCTTCTGACTTCCGTTGATGGACTCAAAGACTGTATTTCCATAATGCCTAGTATTACATACAAAAAAGGCGTTTCCTTGAGAAATGAACTGTGTCCCAGTTATATTACCACTCCACAAACAAGTGGTACTTGGCTCCCAAAAAAACCTAAAGGATTCTTTGTCTGCGGTAGCTGTAATGTTTGCCCCATGGGTAAAAATAAAACTAAAACTTTCTCTTACAATTGTATACGAACATTTAACATTAACCAATTCATCAATTGTAATACTACCCATGTTGTATATATCCTGGGATGTGATTGCGACATCATTTACGTGGGTAGTACTATTCGCCCTTTAAAAACACGTATACAAGAACATAGGAGAGCCCTATTAAATAATGATACAAGATATCCCATTACTGAACATTACAGGATGAAACATACAGACTGCCCTTCTTTTTGGTTCCATGGAATTGAACATATTCCTGTTGGCAAAAGAGGACAAAATAGAGAATTGATACTGAGACAATGTGAATCTAAATGGATTTGTCGCCTACGAGCTGTCACCTTGGGACATATTTCTGATACTGAGATGCATTATTTTTTATGATGATTGAACTATATAATTTTTCATCCAAGCTGAGCCTCTGTTCTATGTTTGTGGTGATACACTGTCATTATTAATACCTGTATTTAATCATTTAGATATGATCTGGGATCAGTTCATATCTGTCTGACGTGTCCTTTACATATATTTTTTGATTTTATTTTTCTTTTATGTATGTCCACAGTGCTATTGTCTATTTTCTCACGTCTGGTATATATTTAGGATGTGGTACAAATAATATATATATTTTTTCTATAAATACATATATCTCTTCAATTTAGGTGGGGATATATTACCTCCTTTCTATTAAGATATACATAACATCAGCATTGCTCTTTCAGTTTCGAATATATTACTTTTGTTTGTTTCTTGGATACTGCATATGCAACAATGTTCGTTTTTTACATCACTTAAATATGGCGCATTGCGCTCGACTTCATGCTATATGCGCCCGTGTTTCCAGATATCCGGTCTATTATCATAAGCTCGGCTTTGTGATTCACCTTCAGCATTGTGACGAAGTGTAATTATTTCTTTGAGCTCTGGATACATATGTGACGCGATATATATATATATATATGTATCTTCTCGCGTTATATTTATTTGTATTTTTTCCTTTTGTTTATATACGGGCAGGACGTAGTATCTTAGTGACAATTTCACATAACTCTTGAGTATTATCTTTTCATTTTTTAATATATTCCAAACCGTTTTTTGATGTCTTATAATCATCGATGCGTGTCTTAAACGCCATTCCAATATGGCGTCTTTGTTTACATGCTCCTCTACTAACAGTTTGGGAGGCGTCACCTCATTTCCGGTGATTGATTCAAATAGCGGTTTCGCGGTAACCTGTGAAAATACAGGTGTGCTGTCTGACCTCGTTACTCTTTTCTCCGCTTTCCGCATTTGGAAAAGGTAAGCTGTTTCTTACCTGTATCACGGGTTTAGACAATCTTTGGTCTTTTTTTAATCTTGGTTTTTGGTAATTTTGTTTAATTTACTTGCTACCCGCAATTCTGGCAAGATATTAATACGGATTGACAGGCAGAAGCATTTTTACGTCTTAATTTGGGTCTGTGATTCAGCGTTCTAGCAATGTTTGGAGATAAGTTTCTATCATGCTTCATGAGGATTAATGCTATTCGATATTATCAGCATTTATAGGATTGATAGGTTGAAGTATTTTAAATCGTAATTGTGTCCTATGATCAAGAGCCTCAGCATTGTTTGGAGATAAGGTTATATCATACCTCTGGAGGACTAATGTCATTTGAGATTATTAGCATTGTGGATATGCTAACTCTCATACTTATAGTTATTTATTCTAGTATGAGTATTATTTTTCTGTTTTCTCGTTTGTTGCTGTTTTTCTACTTTCTTGTGCTTTTCCCTCGTTCACCGCTTTCCTCTTGCTTTGTTTATATTCTAGCGCGTTGGAATGTTCATACAATATTAAGATTTATGCCACTTGGTGTCTTGACTAAAAGGACATATTCGTATTTCATACCGACGGTCTTATTTATATGTCTCAACTGAACTTCCAAAATGATTTAGGTGAGATATTATCTGATACTATGGTTCAGTATGACTATAAAATGTTCAAATTAACTTGATATCTCTTTCAAAATACACATGTCTTTAGGAATGCTTTATATAAATTGAGTCGTCGTTTATGTTTTATTGACATAACGTATGTCATTCTTGTTGCTCATTATTTCTTGTTGTTTATTGACAACTATGTTGTTGAATACCTTCAAGCAAACTTTATTGTTTTTGTTTATTTTCGTACTTACGTTTTTTTCATAAGAAACTTTCCTCTTTCCTTTTTTTCGTTCATTATATGTCAGACCTATGAAAGACATCCTTATTACTCATTTGAGTTCATACCATTGAATCCTATACTGAATCGTGTGACAATATTGATCCATTGATCGTGCGGAACCAGATTGATATTCGCAGGTATCCCACATCGTCAAAGTAGAGGTGAGATCCCTTTACTACAAACTTTCCCCCCATTTAATTCTTATTTTTGGGGCATATTTGATAGGCCGCACACCAATTAACCCTGTGGATATCGATTCCACTATATATACTCTTGAAAAATATAAATATATGAGTGTCCAAAATGGTTTAGTAGTATTTACAATGTACTTCATCCTTTGAATTAATGTTTTCTATTGGATTTTATACTATTCATGATATTTGAATGTATTTTCATGTTTTTATAGTACAACGGTCTGATGTATATTTGTATATATATATATGTATTGTATTAATATTTGTGTATATATCAAAGTCTTTTCGTATGGTCCTATGTGTTTTATTGTTGTTTGCAATATTGTGTATGACTATATATGTTTTATATAAATGTAGTTATGTCTGTATATTTGTTTGTTACTTGTTTCAGCCCTGAAGAAGTTCTTGTCTTTTAGAACGAAACGCGTTGGCTGATGTCTGTTTTTAAGAATACATACAAGAATTAAAGAAACGTAAAAGGACTTTCTATCATGTTTGGACTTCTTACTGGTGCACCTTCCTCTTTCGTTAAAAAAGTCTTTCCATCTGTGAATCAGTGAAGTCCTTCTGCGGCGGACTTTTGGAAGAATTGTGCACAGGACTTGTATTTTTTTGTATACACCAAGATTGAGGTGCAGAACCAGTGGTCAGCCGTGGTGGTGCTTTGTGTTAAGTAACTCTTTCGTTGTATAGCGTTACACATCCTAAGGTACATTGAACACATAGTGTTGCATTTACCATCTAAAGTGAACTACGCTATTTCTACCATTTTTTAAGTACAGTATTGTGGATTTTTGTCGTTTATGTCTTGTGTTAAGTCTATATAAAAATATTTATTTTTATAATACAACCTGTGTGGTGGCCATCTGTAGTGTTGTCACTGTATTACTGTATGTGTTCACAAATGCTTTACACACTGCCTCTGAGATAAGCCTGTCTGCTTGTGCCAAGCTAACAAGGGGGTGAGCAGGGGTTATTTTAGGAGTGTACCCCCTTACCGTGACTAGACGCAAGGGCCCCTATTTGGTCAAAGGTAGCTACCTCTGCCAACTAGGGACCCCCAAATCTAACAAGGCCCCTCTCAAATTTCGTTATTACACCCAACTTGAGCTGTTGCAGCAGCTCAACTGTAATAAATTATTAGAGATGAGTTCTAACGTCACAATGCCTTGCTGCTCGAGCCAACAGCCAGGGGCAAAGACAGGTCATTGAGCATAATTACAGCTGCAGTTCAAGTAAAGAAAACAGGAACTGCCTATTACTTCTTCTGATGTATTTTTCTAAAATGAAAAGTGATTAGCAGAAATGAGAAAGTTATGGGAACAAGTTTTTTTCATGCTGTAGTCACTACAGGAAAGACAGAAAATCAGCATGTTTCAAAACAATCTAAGACATAGCATTTTATTAGCTGACTTACATTAAACTGGTCCTAATATAATTGTGCAAAACATAAAACCTGCTTTTTGGTGTGTTTAAGCTTGCAGTACAGATTCTGCCTCTAGTTTTCGTGTCAGCAATGAACATGAAAGAGCAAGACCCCAAGGATTTATGTGGTTTGTTCGAAGGGTGATGGCGTGACCATGTACTATAAAGAACAAGCATTGGTAATGCATTGGTTTCGCCTATAGAATGAATAAAGAGCTGTTGTCATCATTCATGGTCCGCAACAAGGAAAGAGCTCCCTGACAGATAACAAGGCAGTGGAGAGGATGTGGCCCGGCAGCCAGAGCTGCTGACTCAAGAGCTGGGCATCCATGTTCGAGTCTCGGCGGCACTGCGCAACATCCTGTGATTCTATGGAAATCACTTAGGGGCATATTAGCAAGTAAGGGCGATAATTATCGCCCACGCCAAGTATCGGGAGTTTTCTTATCGACACCTTTTCCCGATAATTTTCATCTTCTTATCGACGTATAATCAACACATCAGTAAGATGCGATAGTGGCAGGGAAAGGGCGCAATAACTCCCGCTAACTGGCGATAAGTATTCAGGCGATACCTTGCCTTCAGCGGCCTTGGGCGCGTTAGCGGGATTTAAATTGCAGCTAAAGCAGCTGATGCCCCATGGAGTGCCTGCAAACCTGGGTAAGCCTGAGTGACAAAATCATCATGTACTGCTGTCTCAATGCAGAGGACAGTGCTTGCTACCTACAGTACAAGTTGAGAACATGACCGCAATATATTGCTACAAATTTCATCATAATGTATTGATACATCGGTGCATCATATCTTGTCCCATAGCCATGTGAAGATCTCCGATATTGTGTGTGTCACTCAGTGCCCCCCAGTGAATTGGAAAGTCTGACTTTGTGCTAAGGGGCTAATAATGCGTTATACCCATTACCTCTTTCTGTGGGTCTTCTGATAGAGATCTGGGCTTTAGTCAGGTTTTTATCAGGCGTTCAATACCTGCGATGATCGGGGTTTAGCGAGACGTTTGTTATCGTGGGACATCTTTGCTAATAGTGCGAAGTTGTTTTGGCGACCTTTTACATGTGCTTTTTGTAAGGAACGCCTACCTTGCATGTCATTAGCGATAATTATCGCTGGCATGCAAGGCGATAGAAAAACCGGCAGATAACGGCGCATGTTAGCGCTGGCTTGCTAGTAGGGCGATAATAATATTGCCGCTTTATCGGCAAAAAGTGCTGCTAAAGTGGCGATAAGGCCCTTGCTAATATGCCCCCAAATCTCTCCGGTTCATAAAATGTTTTATAAATATTCTGAAATAGTAAAAGGCAAAACTTTATGAAAGTATAGTTCCACTGTTGCAGGGATTCTGCTTATGCGCAGAACTATGCGCAGGAACCCAGGCCCTCAGTGAATTGCGGTGTACCAAAAACTCACCTCAGAACCCAGAACCCCCTATCTGGCCAGCATCAGTGTCCCACTCGTTACCCGAGGTTTAGCTCGGCGGTCCCAATGTATAGACAACCCAGAACAAGCGACTTAGTATATTTCTCAGGAATGGTGGGAATCAGAAACACCTTTTCGTAATTATTCTCGTACCAGTCCACAACAGAATAAACAGAGACACGGTAAGAGTTTAAAGAGTTTATTTTATAAACCTCGTGTCCTAATATGCGGCAGTTTGGCTAACATTAGCAGACAAACGATTAAAATCAAAACCATCAGCAGAGTTACAATACCATAGAAAATGAAAGGAGCAATCATACTAAAATGACAGTGGCTCTAGGCCACCTTCCTTTCTCTAACACACTAATAGTATTATTAGACTAATAAAAGGTCTCTAGGCTTGAATGGGGAACCCCATACCATATAGATCAGCTCAGAGAGTTCACATCACAGGATCAGCTATGCTCTGCTCCTAGGAACGCTCTTCTTCCGAATGCGTTGAAAACATGCAACACTGCAATATTAAAAGAACTCGACTTTCAGGTATTTGCAGCTGCGTGCGTGCCATGGCTAAACTAGTGGGCCGATCAACCTGAACCCAACAACACGCACCGTCTAGCGATCCAGACTGTCTCTGTTACACTGTGTACAGACCAAGGTCGCTACTCACTGTTCAAGATGCTAACAACGGACAGTTCTCATGTGAAGCAAAGTCGAGCAAGCATTTCTCAATTCTAATAACATGTGACTACAGTGTCGTGTGCAAAAGCAGCAAAAGCGGCAAGACGGCCTTCCAACATCCAACGCGGTTATGCCAACCCAGCGTTGTACATAGGTAGATAACGATCATCACTACACCACCATAGCTAATGTTAACAGTATTTGAACGGCAGGAAACTAATAAGAGGAGCAGATGAGGAACAAGCATTGGGAAATACAGGAAAATATGCTACAGCCAATAGAAATGGAGGAAAAGTAAGTGGCACGCACAGGAACCAATGAGAAGCCAGGAAAAAGAGGAGGCAAGATGTAAGTCCCTTTAAAGTTTATATAAAAAACAATAGATTTCTCAAGCACAGCGCAAGGGCTGTGCAGGCGAAACCTAATAAAGGGTCTCATGTACAAAGCCCTTTTGCAATTGCAAAGCCTGCAAATTGCAAAATCGCATGGCTTGTGACGGCAAAAGAGCTTTTTTATGTACAAAATCCCTTTGAGTCAGAAATTCATTTCTGACTTGTGAAAGGGCTATTGCGACCCTGTTCAAATCTCGAATAAGAGAAAGCCCAGTTGATCAGAATTGAGGTCGCAAACTATTCATCAGATACCGACACCTCGAAGGAGGTGGTTTGTGATTTGCAAAGTGCAAAAAGTCCCTTTCAGACCCCTTCCCCTTTGTGAACCTTGAAAAACGTTTCAGGGAGAGTTGGCAGTGGCCACGGGACCACTGCCAACTCTCAGTGAAACATTTTGAAAAGAGATATTCTTTTAAGCACAATCCAGTTTCCTTAAAGGAAAAGGAGCTGCATTTTTTTTTTAAAGTATTCTTTATTTAAACACAATCACATCCTTGTGACTGTGGCCAATTGCAGGGGGTCGTAAATTGCAACCTGCCTGGTAAATATTAATTTGACAAATCACTCTGTGACCTCTTGTAATTTGGTGTTTTGTGAACCGACCTATTTTGGAAAGGTTGGTACGCAAAATAATATTCTGTTCGCAAACAGCCAGTGTGCTATTTGCAACCAATTTTTCTGAATACAATAATAGTATATGAGGCCCCAAAAGACCCCCTGCCAGACATTATAAGGATATTGCAAGCTGAGGCGCAACTAGAGTGAAATTTCGGGGGGGGGGGGGAGCTAATAAAAAGTTCAGGGGGGGCTAATTCTTCCAGCAATTTCCAGAGTGAAGATGCAGGGGCTCTAAAAAGGAGTGAAAGAACAGCAAAGCCTTGTTAACAAGTAAATGGTATTTTAAAGACCTGTGAAGTATTCTAGGGCGGTGTGTGTGTGCCCGGGAAGCTGTCTCAGCCCGGGCTGCCACACAAGAGGGGTCAAGGGGGGGCTGAAGGCCTATGAGCCCATGGGCGTTGCGCGCCTGATTGCAAGTCATCTCGGAGTTCCATTTAAAGGAAATCAACCCTCAGGCTTGTTAATCTGTATGGTTGTGGAACTCTGCAGGTACTAGCAATATCTTTAAACTGTATTGCAGGAGGTACTTTATTCCATATATCACGTTCCTGGCTTACTACACTCATTAAAAATACCTCACATTTGTGAGTTGCCCTTTCCTGGTTAATTCATTCCATCATATAAATGTTGGCCGCACACATACACATTTGCCAGGGACTAGTGCCCAGTGTTGTGAAAGTGTTCAGCTGTGGGTTTGCTGCAACCAGAGCTGTGAATCAGTCGTCCCCATGGATCCTACCACAGATCAAGGGGGTTCGGATCTAATAAGCATTGGCAGGAATTGCTTTGCAAATTACCCTTTGTATCTGTTTCTGCTATCCAGGAATGGATGGAGCGTGTAAAACAAAAACGTAATCCTTCCAGAATGAGTTAGAACTCGTGACTCTCAGAGTTAGCCGCTCTTAATGAGATAGCAACGCAGATAACTCAGTTATGTCATTAGCGATAATTATCGCTGGCATGCAAGGAGATAGAAAAACCGGCAGATAACGGCGCATGTTAGCGCTGGCTTGCTAGTAGGGCGATAAAAATATTGCCGCTTTATCGGCAAAAAGTGCTGCTAAAGTGGCGATAAGGCCCTTGCTAATATGCCCCCAAATCTCTCCGGTTCATAAAATGTTTTATAAATATTCTGAAATAGTAAAAGGCAAAACTTTATGAAAGTATAGTTCCACTGTTGCAGGGATTCTGCTTATGCGCAGAACTATGCGCAGGAACCCAGGCCCTCAGTGAATTGCGGTGTACCAAAAACTCACCTCAGAACCCAGAACCCCCTATCCGGCCAGCATCAGTGTCCCACTCGTTACCCGAGGTTTAGCTCGGCGGTCCCAATGTATAGAGAACCTCACATTTGTGAGTTGCCCTTTCCTGGTTAATTCATTCCATCATATAAATGTTGGCCGCACACATACACATTTGCCAGGGACTAGTGCCCAGTGTTGTGAAAGTGTTCAGCTGTGGGTTTGCTGCAACCAGAGCTGTGAATCAGTCGTCCCCATGGATCCTACCACAGATCAAGGGGGTTCGGATCTAATAAGCATTGGCAGGAATTGCTTTGCAAATTACCCTTTGTATCTGTTTCTGCTATCCAGGAATGGATGGAGCGTGTAAAACAAAAACGTAATCCTTCCAGAATGAGTTAGAACTCGTGACTCTCAGAGTTAGCCGCTCTTAATGAGATAGCAACGCAGATAACTCAGTTGTTTTAATTAAAACACGCGGTGCGCCGCTCCCCCAGGGACCGTTTGCACCGCTGCCTCCGTTAAAGGGATTCCACCCCCTCCAGGACTACCAGCTCGTTGCACATACACGACCGGTGCAGCAGGCGCGCGCTGGCATAATTCACACATTTGTCACAGTGCTGGATAGCGACGATAATGTCTTCGCATAAACCTTCTCGAGCTACGCCACCCAGTCTGACACCTTGCTATCAGGTTGGGATGGAAAATGCTCAGCCGCCGAGCCGCAGCGCGGGGCGAATGCCTTTCCACATGTCTTGCAGAGTGCTAAATGTCTGTGGACGGATTCATCTGGGAGCTCTAATCGGCACGAACCCTCTAAGGTATAAAACAATGCTAATTGGTAGCAGGTTGGAGGGAGTTGGGAAGGAGGGGTGGAGGGGGAAGGCTGCGACTCGACGGCATATGCCCTTGAAATTTGTTGATTACGTTAGTCACGTTTATGCGACCCATTTTACGAGGAGAAAATAATGTAGCCGAGTAAGCAGGGAATCGGAGTTTAGCATACGTGCTCACGTAGCAAGACAAGTCTCTCACTCTTAAAAAAGGGGTCAGCTCTGGAACTACGTCTTGCTGACATGACGAACCATTCACTGCCGATGAATATCGCAGTGTGTCACTTTCCCTTCAGGGGAACCGCTGTCAATTGGAAATACATGCGTGTAAATGTACAAGAAGCTAATATGAATGCAGCAAATTAATGAAGACGTAATTAGTGACGAATTCAATGTCTAACGTCAAATTGAAAGGGAAACAAAATCCGTGCACCCGATTAGCTAAACAGTTGCACACCCACAATAGTGGTAAGTGGATGCACGGATCTGCTCTAATAAAATTCAATAAATAGATCTACGTAAATTCTGCATTTGTGGGCAAAAGTTGCATTTTGACTCGCTACTGCCCAATAGTGCTTGATTCACAAAGGTTTATGGTGCAGTTCTGTGTCTCTCCGGCCCACAGGGACCTGTGAATACTGAAAGCTCCTCCAAGTGCATGAGTGGATCACATCCTTATCACACGTGACGCAACCGTGACCCTTTCACCTTGCTTTAAAGCTTTGTCTGAGCTCACATAGAGCACTACTTCAATTAATATGTTTTCATACATTGAAAGGAGTGAAAATGACACGTTTACTTACCCGTAATCTTCATTACTCTGAGTCATATTCCTCCTCACAGTCCTTACTAGTGAGCACTCCATGTTCAGTAGACAGATTTCACTCTAAGCTGAAAAAGTAAACCTCCCCTTTCCAATATGGCCTCACTAGAAGTTCCTCTCACAGTGGTGGCTGGTGACATTTGAAAGTGGTAGGGTGTAACATTATTGTCGTACTGCACTGCGGCGAGCGAGTGTAACGAGCGAGCTGGAACAACCTATGGGGGGTTTAGGGGGCTTGCACCCCCCAAGAAAATTTTGAAAAAAGAGTGGACACGGTTCATTTTTAAGCAACTTTGTGGAAGCAGGAAGGTTAATAAAGCAATTAATGCTGGGCCCAATACACAGATCGGTCACTGCACCTCCGCTCCCCTCACTTCACACAGCTTTGCTCTTGTACCTTCACCCAACTCCACAGAGACCCATGCTCACTATAGGTGTAAACACAACTTTCTACTGGGGATTGCCAAGTAGACAGACAAATACACAACTAACAAGCAGACACATCTCAGTCTTAAAACTGTAAAGCAGAGACACCCAAACGGATCTTATAATAGGAATTATAATGCAGACAAATAGTCAGACACTAAGCCTCCTCCCCCTTCCATCTCAAATGTTCAAGCTTGTACCTCTGAAACACCACACTGCATTCTAAAAGACGGGAAGTAGTTAGGGGTATGAGGCATTAAAATATGTTTAAATAAATACAACCATTACTTTTCCATTAACATATTGCATGTTTTATAAAATGGTGCACTGTTAAACAGTCAATACAGGTACAACCCCTTAAGTCTGCCTATTTCCTGCCCATTCTCTGCTACAGGGTTGTACCAAATCACTCCACAAACACTGGCAAATATGAAACATTATGCGATGCGATTGTATCAGGATCACGCCTTGCATCAATGGGGACTGAGATGGTGTTGATGTACAAAGAGGAGAAAAGGGAAAGCAAAGCACTGTGTCCCTTAATCCCATATGCTACGTGAGCCTCCGTGCTTCTGCTGTGACACAAGTGCTGCAATTTTGGAGCAGCTGCAATGCCCAAAGAGGACTGCTTCTATCTTTTTTCTGTATACTCCCCCTTCCCTTCGAGCAGAGGCATGGGCTCAGGGGTTTAGATCCTTTTACCTCATGCACTTTTGGAAGACAGATTATGCTGTTGTGTTTTTGGGACATCGCTCAAGGAGCCTTATTAGCATGGTTCGTGCGCACAGGTCTCTGAGGTGGGGAATAGACGTCCACGTGACACAAAGCACAACACTCCTACCAGGAGGAGAGGTCTCGGCGCCGCTGCCCCATGAACACAGTCTGGGCTGGATAGAGATGCCAGGTGCTCCTGCCAGAGGAAGGCGAGAGTGCTAACCGGTGCTTCATGTCTCACACATTAATAACTGAGAGAAGCAAGGCGTGTCATGTAACTCTAGTCTGCACCGGAATTCATGCTTTACATGCACGCAGACCTTTCACCTAGTGGCACAGATACAAGCATGCTATGATGGTGTTTTCACATATGGATTTTGGTAAATATCCCATAAAACCACAGATTATAAAAACTAATGTGAGGCCTACTTACAAGTGAGGGGCATTTCAACATGACACTGAAATCGTTTACACTCAGGGGGAAAGTCTGACACAACGGGCAGGTTTACAACAAAAGACTAACTCTGGGTTCTTAAACTGTCGTGGTACAGTGCTGCTAATGCCGTTGAAATAGCACAACTGATGATACCAATTCGCTCAATGATGGAAGAACAGCGTGTGTGAGTACAGGGAACAAAACTGGGAGCAGAAACAGCAACAACGCCTTCAACTTGGTTAAAGGGACTTTTGTCTTCACCTGGTCCAACAGTCACTCTCCAGGGAGCATGCAAGAAGAAATAAAGTTCTATGAATGAGGCTATGCTACCAGGTTCAGAAACCTGCTGCCGGTAAAGCAACCCACTAAAAGTCCTGCTAACTAACCCTGCACCTCACCACAGCAAGAGCCTGGCCACCAGAAGCAGTGACCAATGTGTGAGATGCTCTCCGAGCCAACACCCCAGAGAGAGGCATGAAAGCCCTGATACAGAGACTAAAAACCCGTTGTGTGGCCCACAACCAAAGCTATCAGTCAACAAGTGACAAGATACCGGGTAAAGCACCCCAACGATTCGCCTGCTCCTATGTCATCAGCAAAAGGCCTTAAAGCCATTGTGACCACTGCTACTGGGATTAGCCACAGAGGAGCAAACCCTGCTATCAACCCATCAGCAAGGGATAGCTGTGAAAAGAGAAACAACCGCTCAGAGCCGGGATTAGAAGCACAGGAGTCCGGATTAAATTACCAGAAAACTATAGGGAATCCTGTTACTGTGACTAGCAGCTCCCAGGACGCAGGGAAGCCCTGCTACCGGAACCGACTGCCTATATAAACAAACACCCGTTTACAGAGACAAACTGTGCTCTACTTACACTAAATGTGTTAAATCAGTCTCACATATGTTGTTGGTAGCTGTCTTTAGAACCGACAGGTTACATGCACAGCACCCCCATGCAGCCTGCGCACGAACCCACGCAGCTACTGTTTCACGATCCCAACCCGTAAAGTGCAGTAAAAGACACAGAAGCGCGCACACACACGTCTCTCCTGTTAAGATTGTGCCCTGGGTGACCCCCGCAAGATGCACACCGCCCTCAGCAGCTAGTGCACAAATCCACCGAGCTATTTTTCAAATCTGTACCTTGTCCTGTACACAGAGAGACTGTTGTATCGAGCACACCGACCCCCTGCTCTCTTCCACAGGTTCAAACTCCTGCCCTGCAGGATGCGGACACAGTTCTCCACAGCTGGCACATGAGCCCACTCTGCTGTCTGTCATAAAAGCACAGCACACAGACCTATTATAACTGCAGGTTACACATGGGTCTCTCCAGCAGGCACACTAACCGGCCCTGCTACTTACCAGGCTTGCCCACCCCCAACTAAAGACACAGATCTTTACACTCTGCAGACCTATGTTAAACCGGGTTGAACACATACCCTGCACTGCACGTGCGCGCACGCTCACACACCTCTGCAGCTGGCGCAAGAACCTCCTGAGCTGCTTGTCGTCCACATACCTTGCCCAGCAGTTTGCCCCTCCAGTAGAGTTTTCCGCTGCCCGGGTCCCGTCCCGGACATAGTTCATGGGGGACATGGGTGGGCTCCTCACTGCAGGCCCACAGGGGGCCGCCAGGCAGACCCCGTGTACAGACTCAGCATGGCAGGCCCTGTCAGCACCTCGCACTGCTGGTTAGCAGGAGAGCTGTACTATCGGAGGAGGGTGAGGGGGGGTTGGGGGCCCGGGACGTTTAAAAATAAAATATAAGAAAATAAAACTTACCGGTCTGCTCGACTGCTCCTCCTGGGCCAGGGTCCCGCGCGCGCTCTTCAAAGAACAGGAACAGCCGCGACGTCCCTGCCAACCCCTCTACTGATGCTGCTCCAACAGCGCCAGGATTGGTTGAGGGCAGAGATACTCCCTGCCCATGAGGACACCGGGGCTGCGGCATGAAGCAACCCTCGGTCTCTTAAGGGGAAGGCTAGTGCGCATGTTTGGGCTGATCATTAAAATGATCAGCCCAAAAACGAACATGCGCACTAACTATTGCTGTGACTGTAGTGCACTGTAACTCCCTGTGTGCTGCCGCAGCCCGGCCAGACCCGCCCCCTCCCACCCCCTTCAGCGTCCCTCCCTCGTTCTACTTCTCCGACGCTAATTCCAATCAGGAGTCCTGATTGAAATTAGCGTCGGAGAAGTAGAACGAAGAATTTGAATGCCGTGGCATTAGTGCCGTGGCATTAGTGGGGCAACGCCCCAGCGCCCCCAATGGACGCACCGCCACTGTCCTCTCATGTGACTTATAACGGTGGGTCGAGACCAAAGCAAGTCCTGTTTTTAGGTCTTGCCTGACCCAGCAGATGCGCTGGTCTGGCGAGACTTTTTGTGAGGGCTCAAAAAAGTTCTACCACTGTAGCCTAGAGCTACAGTGCATGTGCGCGGGTGCGCGCGCCTCACTTTCGCAGCTGCACGGCTGCTTTGATTTTTGTTCGCGATTGCGATCACCTTCACTTTCGCGGCCACTTTGATGTTCTCCGTGGGCCAGGTTTTTTTCTCCTGTTTATTACTTCTATGTAGTAATGGTGGCACCCTTGCGCCGCCATTACTACAGAGGAGTAATAAACCGAAACACGCATTGGCATAGCCAATTGGTCTCGCTTTTGGGACCTTATAAGTATTTAGTTATGCAACTGTTGCATGGCTAAACACTTATAAAGGTCCCAAAAGCGAGACCTATTGGCTATGCCAATGCTTGTTTCTTCTGTGTGTTGAGCAGGGCCAGTCCTAGGATTTTTTGGGCCCTGGGCAGAAAGGGAATGGGAGAGGCCCCCCCTAATTTGCATATGGAGTGACATCACATTAACACTATACATTGACTTAATCCTATGGCGTTGTTGAAGCGATTTTGCATGAAGCAACTTTACTGATGCAATATCAACAAAAACAAAAATAATTGCGCTGATAAAATAAATTGAAATATTTTAAAACTATGTTAAGTGTAAATACATTATATTATTCACTCTGGGTGAAAAAGCTTGGCCCAGGATTCTACAAAATATATATCTTTACTCCAGTGTTAACAATTCTTCCAGGCAAGTATGTTATTAAATGAATAGGTATGTGGTATTGATATAGTGTAAACCAAACACATACCCCTGCAATGCACAGGGTAGAGGGCCCTCTCTTGTGCCTCGCAGTAATTGTGTAGTGCTGTGAGGCCAATGGGAGGGCGCCCCACTTAGGCCTCGCAGTGATGGTGACCAAGACAACAAATGAGGCACCCTCGTAAGCAGCAGAGACAGTGTGGCTGCTGTTTCCTCCACCCCGCCCCTGACCTTCTGTGCAGGGTGTTAATCTTTACCCCCACCTCCCTAGATAATCTACCTTGCCCTTTTAAGTGGGAGGTGCAAGGCCGAGCCACACCTGTCTGCTAAATAGTGCATTGATTAGGGGGGGCACAAGAGGAGCACACAGCGTAGGCAGAAATGCACGTGAGAAGCTTGCTGTGGGCTGTGACCAACTGATACGGGCCCCATGTCAGTACTGTAAACGTGGGGCCCTGGGCAGCAGCCCACACTGCCCATGCCTAGCACCGGCCCTGGTGTTGTGTCTTCCCAGCCTGGGTACCTGCCAATAAGCACGCCACACACAGAGCTTAGTATTACATGTCTTTCTTCTGCTGCATGTAACTGTGAACCCAACATTCAAAAACAAGCTTTCATGGCACTGCCCTCTGACGCCTGCGTCGCTGCTCTACAATCCATTAGGAGCCTAAAGGGTTCCATTTTAAAATATCGCAAGGCACTACATATCCTCCTCTGTTTAAATATATATATATATGTTTTTTATAAATCACCAAATATGTATTTACAATCACATTTCTTACTCAGCCTGATCTGGTTACTGGAAGCTGTGAACTGTCATCTTCACTGTCAGCGATCTTCGAACACTGTGAAGATGTAACATCAGTTGCTGGGTTCTCAGGTCCAGTCTTTCTTTCACCATCTGGATTAGAAGACAGATGAATCAAATACCAAAAGTGAGCAGTGTCTCTGGTAACAGACTTCTAAGGACAGTGGGCAGTCATCATATGTCCCTTGGTGGACACAACGTGAAAAGGGGTAGCATCATATGGATACTCAAATTTTCTCCTTCGCAGTTGGTGGCTGATCACTAGAGCTCCTGTCTTAATTTCAATGGGCCTCATTTATGAAAACTTTTGCATCACTGTGATAGAACAGCGATGCAACAGTTTTCACTGCACACTCCTTGCTACACGATGGATGAGTCGTCTTTAATGTACGGCGCTCCATATCGTAAGGAATGACAGAAACATCAGGAATCCTGGTGTATCTGTCGGCGCAAAAGTCATGCATTGCTGAAGTTGAGTCGCAAGTATGACGCAACTCCAGCAAGGCCTTGTGTAGGCCTGTGCTTATGGTGCTGTGTCAACCTTATGCCTGCCATGAGGCAAGTGTAATGCTTCGACGCAGTGGTGTCCTAGAAGTGTTGCAGTGAAATCTCAAAGATTTAATTGCGACACTTCTCTGACCCTTTTTTATGTGGGAACGCCCACCCTGCATACATTATACCTGACGCAGGTATAATGTGGCGCAGAGCCTTACAAGGGGACGTATCTGCCTAGATGTGTCACCTTGTAAATATGGAACAATGTGGCGCATTGTTTACACCGCTGCTGCATGATGAAAAGTGACGCAACAGCAGTGCAAAATTGTCGCAAGGCCTTCAGAAATAAGGACCAATGTTCTTTGTATGTTGCTTGTTGTCAGCATACGGTTTTATCTTTTCTTTATTAACCAAGTCCTTCATTTAAGTTATATTATCACCTCCTTCTCTTTTGTTGGTCAATTGAGTTAACTTGGTTGTCATCGTTCTCACGAACACCAGTTGCAGGACTTTCGTCTTTGGTCGAGTGAGGTGGTGAACTATAGGCATGTAGGGTGGAATTTAAGACAGTTTGCAACTTGAGCCTCTCAAGAGATGCATGCTGTACTTCTTTCTTAGCATACTCATAAAATGCTCAACGAGGCTGCTGGCCTGCGGTCACAAAGGTGTACTCTTCTGATGCTTTACGTTCAGACGCTCCAGAAAATCCTTGAATTCTTTACTGTTGAACGGAGAGCCATTGTCAGACTTCAAAATGACTGGAATGCCCCATGTTGCTAAAATGTAGTCAAGTTTCTAAATGACTCGCTCATGAGTTGTGGATGAGAGATCCTCTATTATTGAAAATCGAGAGCACTCATCCACAATTACCATAAAATGATGTCCATTTTCGAGGGGACCAAAGAAATCGATGGCTATTCTCTCCCATGCATGCTTAGGGAGATCTGACATGGTAAGAATATGTTGAGTAATATCCGTACAGAGGCAGTTACATAGATGACAGGCCTTGATTTTCTTTTCAACCTGCTCATCTAAATATGGAAACCAGACTCAATCTCGGAGAGCTTGTTTGGTCACAACAATACCACAATGTCCTTCTTGAGCCACTCCAATTATCTTCTGCCTTAAACTCTCCTGGATTAGGATTCTCGACCCTTGCAATATAACTCCTTCCTGAGTTATAGACAGTTCATCTTTAACTTTTTTGTGCTTTTGGTATTCACCATCACTGGTGAAATGTCGAGTTTGTCAGTTGCACGACTGATGTGTAATTATATCTTTCAACTTCAGCATGTGACTATCATGGCTCATGGCTGTGATGATCTGGGCTAACTGTATGACAGATGGCATATTTGACTTTACAAAGAAATGAAGGTAGGCTTCAGCAGTTTTGGAAGGCGTACCTTGACATTGTATAGGGACTCTGGAAACATATTCAGCAGGGTTTTGATGCTTCCCTGGATGATGTACAATGGTGTACCTATACTCTTGTAATCAGAGTCCCCACTGTTGAATGTGAGGAGGAATCTTGGCTTTTGGATTACCAAAAATAGTCAATAAAGCTTGATGATTAGCTACCAGCGTGAAATGCTTTCCATACAGGAATGCATGGAAACATTCTCAAGCCCATACCACAGCCAAACTTTCTTTCTCGGGTTGAGAGTAAGCACATTCTGTTATCGGACAAACTTCTACCGTCATATGCCACAATATGCCTTAGTGCATGGGGGTGTTTCGCTGCTACCCCCTTTTTTATAATTCTTGAGAGAGATGTAAAAAATCCTTTAGAGAAAGAATGTACATTTTACTTCATTACAATGCTTAACTCTTACAATCTCCACTACTAGACGATGGGGAGAGACTAGCTTCTCCTCTGAGACCTTGTATGTAGATAACTGGTGTGCTGAGAAGGGTGTAAATAGACACTGCCTCTCCATTCATAACCATCCCAGGCTCAGTAGTATGCATAGTAGGGTGGGAATGGCACCCACCTCACATATTAGACCTCACTATTCCATACTAAGTATAAGGAGTACAACCATCCCCACTAACACCTCTCTCAAGGGAAATAACCATATTTATTAGTGTGAGAATGGATTTCACTGTCGACTCACAGCTCTCCCCAGCATCACAGATATATACAGTAGTTTTTAGGAAAACATTGTCTTCTGCACTAATACCTATCTCCAGGACAACCTGGATGTACAGTACAGTGTAGTGAACCAGTGGCATCTGTCCTCACACCTTTCCTTAGAACAACAGCAATATGCTGTGCTGTATGGGAAGGGACTCATCTCTCTGCTAATACATCTACCAGGGTAAGAGGTGTCTCTAGTAGAGTTTGATTGAAATGTATCTTTCTATTCATACCTCTTCTCAAGCTAACAGGTATGCATAGTAGACTGTGGGGAGAAATTGCCATGTTTCCTGACACAAGTCTCTTGCATGAGAACTCTGCGTAATATAGTGTGTGGAGAGACTGGCCTCTCTCCTGTAATGTGACTCTTGGATAAGCTTGTGCAAATTGGGGTGTGAAAAGTTGCTTACCTTTGTGGTCACACCTCTCTCCAGTATGACAGAAGTGCAAGTACGGTATGGAGTTGAAATTACCATTATGCTCAAAAGTATGTCTTACAGCAGAGGTCTTCAAACTGTGGGACGCGCCCCCCTGTGGGTCCGTAACGGTGTTCCCAGAGGGGGTGCAAATGCCTGTAAGTACTTGTAAAGGAAGATGGCCTGGAAGCCTGACTTGATTATTTGTTGTGTTTATAGACCATCTTCATTTACATGTAGGGTTTCAAGTGCATAAAAAAGCACGTCAATTGTAATCCTTAACTCTGTGGTGGCAGGATCAAAGAGGTGCACATAAAATAACTTACATGTTAAGTAGCAAATAAATGGAAATTAAACTAATGGTGAGGAAGGCACTCTTTTAGGTAATGAAATCTGTGTTGGTTAATATACGATCATTTCAAATGTCTGTCTGTGAGATGAGAGAGTCACAATTAAATCCTAGTTGGCGCCATTTGGAACGTGACTTATTTATATATAGTGAGTAGAAGCTCCAGCCGGTAATAGCAAGCATTCTGAATATATGTCATTATTTTAAAATAGTATTAACCACAGAATAAGCAAGGCCACTGAAATTATGTAGCAGCGGAGGACCAAATTATGCAGCAGGGTGGACTAAATTAAGTGGCAGGAAAAGGCAAATTATGCGGCATAATGCAGCACATTTTGTAATAGTATTTTATATTTTTGTCATTTTTACACATGGTTGCACTGTCTGGAGCCAGATTGTACCTAATTAGTAATAGGTAAACACCCAAATACAGCAATAAGTAACTGAAAGATGACCAGTCAACCTTTGCAAAGGGCATTCCACTGCAAAGGGTTTTCCACTGCTCGGGCACACATTTTTAGTAATGTCTGATCTGAGTGAGTTACAGACAATTTGTTTGTTAAAATATGCAGATGATGAGAGAATATGTGACAAATGCAGAAAACACAGGGGCAGCAGAATCACAAAATCAGAAATCCAGTGACCTTGAGTAAGAGATAGATAAAAAAAAGTGCTTTAAAAGAATACATTTTAGTAATAGGTAATCAGACTAATCTGGTTCAAACATTTTTATAAATCCATTGAACAGGCACTTTCTCTTTAGTGAAGCAGTGGTAGAGGGACCTGGATATGTGAGGCATACACTACATCATAATTATGACTGTTTACCTTTACAAAAATGGGCATGGGGGCTAATATTCCTTGCTTGCATTAAGCCTGAGGGCACCCTTGCTGCACAGAGGTGGGCAACACTTGGAAACTCCTTTTTTCCTGAAAGGCATAGGTAATCTGTTTCTAAATTGGAGTCAGTGGCATCATGATCATGGACCTTGTTTTAGCAGTTATAGTGGGGGGCCTCTTTTGTCTGCAACTCGGCAAACAAAGGCTCATAGTTCATGTGAAAGGGGGGTGTGCGAGTGAAAGGATGGATGAATGAGTGATAGGGTGGATGGACAGATAGATTAATAATTGAAAGAATTGATGTATGAATGGATGAGTGAAAGGGAAGATGAATGAGTGAATTAAAGGATGTATGAATGAGTGAAAGGTTGAATGGATGGATGAGTGGATGGATGGATGGATGGATGGATGCATGGATGGATGGATGGATGGATGGATGGATGGGTGGAAGAGTGGACGGATAAGTGAAAAGCTGGATGCAGGAGTGAACGGGTGGATAGATGGATGATTAAAAAGGAGGATGATTTAGTGAAAGGGTGGCTGGACATAATGAAAGGGAAGGTTGATTGATGAAGGGGTGAATGGATGGATGAGTGAAAGGAGGGATGAGTGAAAGGGTAAATTGATAGATGGATGAGTGGATGGATGAGTGTAGGAGTGAATGGATGAGTGGCAGAATGGATGGCTGAGTGAACGGGTGGATGGTTTGGTGAGTGAAAGGGAGGATGAAGGATGAATGGATGGGTTGACTGGTGGAGTGGAATGGTGGATAGATGGTATGAAAGGGTCAACTGATAAGCAAAAGTATGGATAGATGACTCAAAGGATGAGTGGATGAGTGAAAGAGTGGATGTAGGGATGAATGAGTGAAAGGATGAGTGATGGATGGATAGAAAGGTTTGATGGAAATGTTTGGAGATGGATGGATACGTTTTGATAATGATGGGCAGATGAACAGAATGCTGAAAGTCTTCATGATGGATGAAAAAATATATGAGAGGCTGTAAATCTGAAAGGTGGATATTAGCGGTGGATGGAAGGATGAATGGATAGCTGCTTAGATGGAAGAGATGAGAGTGGAGTTGCAATAACTTGATTCACTTGCTTGGTCCCATAAGAACTTTGGTTCAAAGTGGGGCACATTTCAGTTTTCTGGCTACACCCTTGATTGGTGTGAGGGTGAAACATGGTGAATAAGGGGTAAATGAGGCAGAGGAGACAGCCTGGTACTCAGGGCTTTAGCTATTATTAGTGCAGCAGGTGCTATCGCATTGGGGCAACCCAATTATGGTCAGAAGTGTTTTTTGGTCAATTTCTATTTGGTGAATGTGTTCTTTTAGAAGTCTCACATTCAGTGTGGTTTATTACCTAAAGAAAAAGTACCCCAGAAAATGACCTCATAAGCCCCACCCTATCAACCCAGCCCCATTCGCTCCCTCAAATATTACCGTAAAGCTTTGAAGTGGGGCTCAATGTCAAAATATTTTGCTTGGGGGGGCTCAGACGAAACAAGTTTGAAGACCTCTTTCTTACAGATACCATCTAAAGAGACTATGATATGAAAACACACTGCCCTCTCAGGTGAGACATCTCCCCAGAATAACATGTGCAAAGTAGGCTGTGAGTAGAAACTGTTCTCTCTGCACATACCTCTCTTTATATCGATGAGTGTCCATCATAGAGTACAAAATTAAGTATCCTCTCTGTTCAGAGTTGTGTCTTGGAGGACTCATGTTCGTATTTCATTGTGGAGATATACTTACCTATGTTTGAAACAGCTCCCAATGGCAACACCTAGACATAATAGGGTGCGCACAGCAGCTGATAGTCTGTATTAGAGTATAAACCTGCACTTATCTCTGTGTGAAGAACCCTCTCTTACATAGCAGTTACCTGGCCTACAGCTAGAAACACCTCAATGGTGCATGAGAACTAACCATACCTGCATTGCAAAATAATTGATGACTCTATTACAAACTCTTCATAGGGTAAAAGATGAGCACAGTACTATTCACATGCATATTCATGTAATAGCATATTTACAGTCCCTCAACATGGTACTGCCAGTTTACTGAATTTTGTGCAATACTAAAATAAATGTGAAAGTTTTAATAAGTATTGAGGAAAGGAATCCAAAGTAAACATAAACTTATTTATTACTGCAAAACAATTTAACAACAATACAAATGACAACAGCTAGTTAACAAACAATATAAACAACTTTAACATGAGAAAAACAACTTTACAATAATGTATTTAAAATAAATAACATTTTTTCTGATGCTCATAAGTACCTCTTAAACCCCTCTTCCTATTTTTGTTTTATTTACCTACTGGATTTTGATGTAGGTAGCACTTCTTTTTCATTATTTTATCTGCCTTAGCCTGCTAAAGAGTCTTTAGATTAGTGCTATGTTATGGCAGGCTAGGTGGCAAAAAAAGTCTCAGCAAAGCAGCATATCTATATATAGAGTTCACAAAGCCTGGCTTGCCCGGAGTTAGCTCCTGCTGCTGAAGTACTCATCTGATCAGGCGAGTCCACATCCTTCCAACCTGAATACACTGTGCTTAAAGACATAGTAATTGCTGAACAACACAATAATCCTGCTTCTCTTAACAAGCTTCTTTTTTGCTACTTAAGTAAGCAGATACTTATATCCTCAGAGACGTTTCCATTTTCCTTCTAAAAAAAGACAAAATAACCGGATAGATAAAAGTTACATGCAGGTCAATAATTGATAACAGTGAGACATCAGTATATTTTGTAAACATTTCTTTGTTCCTCACCAACAATCACATATTTATATTTAATGCACCAATAACTTCTTACTCCTTCTGAAACATTCCACACCCTCATCCAGTGCCCTTTGTTCACAAACAAATTATAACATGCCATCAAACCTTATTTCATAAAATTGTATAATTAAAACATTCCCCTTGACACACCTTTGCTAACACTCACCGCAGCTTTTCACTCTAGAATTAGCAATGTCACCAATCAAACATTTCATAGGGCTAAAGTATATATACTATAAGGTTGTACTGTTATTATGAACTATAAGGTTCATAACAACAGTACAGCTTGGATTATTACATTCTTTGTTTTTATAATTTTACAATCACTGCTTCCTTTACTTACATGTACACACAGTTTGTACCTTAAATTTTTTTAACACAATCTGTAATCCTTGCTCACATCTCTCTACATTGTAATCTGTACCGCTCATGACCTACATGAACACATCAACACCTCCCCAAAATGTTTCACTCTGTAAACATACTGCAGAATAAGTATACCAACATTAGTACACTTACTAACTAAATATATTGATAAATACTTGACCTTGGACTTCTTTTTTAAATGCAACTAACCACGTAAGTCTATTTTACCTCCAGATAAATTAACTTCTGCTGAGCACAGCTCAAAGTAACTTACTTCTCCTCTAAAGCTCCAAGGACACGCTTAGCTATCTCCAGTTCAGCACCCAGTCACATCACAGCATTTCTTCAATGAAGTAATAAGAATGGTAACTACTGGTTGAGCCTTAGCCCTTTTTAGGTCTCGCCTATGTAGCGCTTGTGCTGTGTTTGTGAAATCTATTGTATTTAATATAAATCTTATAAGGGGCTTACTTCCCGCCTCCTTGCTTTCCTTGCTTGGTTCCTGTGCTTGCTGCTTACTTTTCTTCCATTTCTATTGGCTGTACCATACTGTTTCCTGCACTTACCAATGCTAGTTCCTCTTGTGCTTCTCTTATCAGTTTCCCGTTGCCAAAGTACTGTTTCCATCTGTGTTTCTGGAACTATTTTCTTTGCCATCTTTCCCTTTCCTCTAACGCTCTTGAACTGTTTTTCCTTTCTCCCACTTCTATTTCATTCTTTCTCAGCGCATTTACATAATCATTCTCACCTTGGCTGTGGGATTTCAAGTGTGCATGCCGACTCTGTTTTTTTTTCTTTCATTTATTATTACACGAGGCTTGGATTGCATCATGCTCCATGCTTCGCTTTGAGAACCAATTGCAAAAACAATTTACACATACAGCATATGCACCTTAGCACTGATTAACCGTGGTAAAGTGCCCAGTGTTCTAAAGCCAGCAACAATAGGTCAGAAAAAAATGTGAGGAAGAAGCAAAAAGTTTGGGGATAACCCTGCAAAAAGGGCCAAGTTCAACATTTCCCATCTCCAAAGTACTGTTTCCATCCATGTTTCTGGAACTATTTTCTTTGTTATCAAGCCAGCGTTCCCCTTCCTCTATATTCTGCAGGACCAAAGCGAAGTTGGCTACTTTTTAGGGTGCGCTTGTGCTGACTCTGTCATTCGTGCTGCAGAAGTGGCACTTCTGGGGCATGAGGGACAGAGTCAGCACAAGCGTGGATGTGACATCACTAAGGGCAAGTCCCCCCTTCCATCCCCGAAGTAGTCAGATCCATCTCCTTACAAAGTTATAGGCAAAAGATATACCTATGACACATTTGAGAAGTTGAGCGAGTGAGCTCACTGATGAAGAGGGGTAAGTGACTCGCTTGTTCCCTACAAGCGACCTAAAAGTTAGCCAGCTTCACTTAGGTCCTGAAGAAGGCCCATAGACCCGTCAGGGCAACCGAGGGCCAAAACATTTTGACCTACCACGACCTAACACCAGGTGTGGTGGATCACTAACACATCCACCACAGCACCACTCACCCCTTTTAATATCGCCCCTTCCTTGCTCAAGTAAAGGACCAAACAAAGGAATGGAGGTAATTTTAATTTTGCTCACCTCTTTTTGACACTATCTAATCACAACTGTCTAAAAGCCAGATTGTCTCCCTCCAGGTGGAGGAATGCAGATCACTTGCAGAATTGAACACTCAAGTGATAAAAGACCCAATGATGATGCTATTCACCAAACCGACAGAGCGGAGAACCAACATATACTGCACCTTGAGTTAAAAGTGAATGAGGGTCTCAAGAACACAAGATCGTAAGACCCTGGCAAAAAACAGGACATGTGATTCATTCTCCTCTGATTCTGACTGTACCTAATGGAAGCTGAATTATACTCTGCTTCTCCCTCCCTCTTTTGATACAACTGAAATTGCTGATCAGCAAATATTTTGTATTGCAACTTGGCTTTAAAGACATGCAGTTGTAATTTTTTGAGCTCTTGTGACATTTGCATAAAGTGAGTCAGAAGATGCAGTATTTGTTCTTGTGCAGCTGGTGACAATATTGGTAGGAAATGAGGGTGCCAATCATAATTCGCAAAAAAAGGTGACATTTGTGTGGTAAAATTCCATAAGTTGTTATAAGCGAATTCTGCAGCCCAAAGAAGAGACAACCATGAACTAGGTACATTGGATAAGTAACATCAGAGATATTGATTTAAAGTTTGATTTACTCTCTCTGTCTGGCCATCAGATTCAGGGAGGAAACTCGTGGAAAGGTGTATTTTAATTTGTAGGGCATTGCAACATGCATTCCATAATTGTTGTGCAAACTGTGTACCACGGTCTGACACAATAGATTTTGGCAATCCATGATATCATATAAAATTTTGTAACAACAACTACACTATGTCCCCATTTCGATAACCGATCTACTACTAGAAGTATAGTGTCTTGTTTCTGGTCCTTAGATAATGCCGTGATGAAGTCAAATTATATGTTTTCCCATACTCTGTCAGGTGTTGGCAGGGGCAGTAAGAAGCCTTTTTTGGGTGAACGATCCACCTTTACTCTATTACATATATCACAAAGACGTACATAGTGAATTACATCTTTTCTCCACTGTGGCCATGAAAAATTCCTGTCAATGAGTACGAATTTTTGTGTCTGGCCTGGTTGACCAGCCAATGGATTATCATAGCACAATTGCAGAGCTTGTTTTTGTAGTATAGTAGTGGGTACATATAACTTGGATCCTTGAAAAGGTAAATTATCTTCGATAGATCGGCCTTGCTCTTTTCTTTTACAAACATGACATTGTGAAGACCGACAGGCTTGTGGAACCTTATTTAGGAAACAGTCAGATTGCACCACACTGATTATTTGATCTTGAGGAATCATTGCTGGTGCTTCAGAGCATTGTTTAGCAGGTGGTATTTCTTGTCGGGTTAAGGTATCGGCCTTATTGTTTGCACAGCCCAGATGGAAGCTTATCATAAAATTGAACTCCGCAAAAAAACAAAGTCCAACGTAGCTATCTCGGTGTTAGGGCTCTTGCACAGTGTAGTAACTGGAGATTTCTATGGTCTGTATAGACTATGACAGGATGGGTGGAGCATAGCAAATAATGTCATCATTCCTTGAAAGTGGACTGAATGGTCAGTAGCTCTTTTTCAGCATTTGTGTAGTGTTGCTCTGAAGGTAGCATCTTTTTGAATAGATAAACTAATGGATGTAGCTGGCCAGTCTGAGTGTCCCTTTGTAACAGAATGGCCCCAATCACTGTTTCAGAGGCATCAGCCTCAACAATGAAAGGCTGGGTGGTGTCTGGGTGTTTCAAGGTAGGAGTTGAAACAGAGGCTTGTTTAAGAATCTGGAAGGCTTACTCGGTTTCCTCAGTCCAGAGAAATTTCGCTGATTTTTTTAGCAGTTTGGTTAATGATGCAGCTTTGGCGGAAAAGTGGTCGATAAAGTACTATAAAAATTGGCGAAACCTATTAGCCTCTGTATGGCTATCACTGTGGTTGGCTTAGGCCACTTGACTATAGCTTGTATCTTTCTGTCTTCCATTGAGATCCTTCTTGGTGTTAAAATAAAACCTAAAAATTCCACCTCTGTGGTGTGGAACTCACACTTGGTCAATTCGTAGTAAAGACCATGGTGTCATAATGTGTTTAAGATCATTTTCATACTGGAATTGTGGCTGTTAAGTGAGTCAGAATAAATTAAAATATAATCTATGTAAATGATGACAAAACAGTCAAGATATTTGTGAATATCAGGCATCACACAGTACTCAAAAAGGCCATATGTTGTCCAAAAGGCAGCCTTCCACTCATCTCCTTCTCTGTAGCGCACCAGATGGTGTGCACCTCTGAGGTCTAGTTTAGTGTGGATTTTTGCAGTCCATACCTGATCTAACAATACTGGAATGAGTGGGAGGAGATAGCATGTTTTAACCATGATGTTATTCAAAGCCCTATAGTCTATACAGTGCCTTAATTCACCATTTGCTTTTGGTACGAAGAAGAGTGGAGATGCAGCAGGGGACTTGGATGGTTGAATAAACCCATTCTGCAGGTATCTGCCAGGATATTCTCTTAAAGCTGATTTTCTTGTTCAGTCGATGCATAAATATGGCTGCAAGGGATCTTTGCACCAGGAAAGAGGCAAATATGGCAGTCATATGTTCTACGTGGGTGCAGAGTCTCAGCAATAGAAGCACTGAACACGTCCTGATATATTATATATTCTTGGGGTAGTTCTATATCTTGCTCAGCCGCCATGGCTATTAAAGACCCATGGTTTCAGTATTTGTTTTCATAGGACCTCTTGGAGGTGGACAGGTCAGAGGTAAAGGTATTATGCCTTTTGGTCCAGTCTATTAACGGATTCTGTTCCGTCAACCACGGCATACCAACTTTTACACCAAACTGTGGGGCTGTGATTACACCGAAGTTGATAACTTCTCTGTGAGTATCTGTGTTCTGCTTACACCACAATTCCATTTCAATCGTTTGATGAGTAATGAGTCCAGAAGTGAACAAAGACCCATCTACTGCCATGTTTCTGATTTTTTTTCTTGACTATGGGTATTTTTAACTGAGCACAATATGTTTTGTCTATAAAATTTCCAGTTGCACCAGAATTCACCATGAGGACTATATGTCTTGGTTCATCATTAACATGCAGCTGCTCATTCAAAGTCAAATGTGGTGTTGAAATCTGTAGTGTATTAGCTATAGCTTGATCAGGAAATGGAGTGGAAAAGCTCGGCAAACTCACTTGTTGATTTCCTGAGCAGCTCAATTTCCTGACTTCCTGCTAACTGGTAGCACAGGTGATGTTTTGGGGCCCATGGTTTGTTTGCATGTCAGACATTCTTCAATGAAATGCCCTTTCTTTCCACTGTAGAGAAATAATCCCTAGCGATGACGTTTCTTCTGAGGAAAGTGGTTTCTGGAGCCCACCTATTTTCAAAGGTTCCCCAGTATCTTCGTAACTGTGAGTCACTTATTCTTCAGGTTGTACACATGTGGGAATTCTATTTTTTTCTTATCTCCTTTCAGTTCATGCACACAATGATCAAGGCACAAGGCTAGAGCTATTAAGTCCTCAAAGCATGTCGATTGAGGATCAGTTGTGCAATCAGTTCTTTTAAATCATCTTTAACCCCTTGGTAAAATTGGACTGACCTTTTTTCTTCAGGCCATCTGGTCTTAGATACAAGGCAGTTAAATTGAGTTAAATAAGACACCAAGTCTTTGTTGCCTTGTCGCAGTTTCAATAGCTCTCTGCTGCAGACCCGTTCATGGTTCTGCAATCAAACACTCTCTCAAATTCTGTTCTAAAATTTCACCAATTGTACCTAAGCTAGTCATCAGAGTTCACCAAAGGTACAGCCCACATAGCTGCATCACCTCTCAAATAGGAGATTAGAAAAGCAATATGAGATTAGGCATCAGGGAATGCAGTGGGACACACAATGAAATGCAATTGCAATTGAGTAAAAAAGATTTTTACTTGCATGGGATTACCTGCGTAGCACTCTGGGGAACCCAAATTAACAGGCATAGGTACTGTGACTGAAACTATTGGTTGGTGACTCAGCAAGCCACTGGTAACAGGCACATATTTCCGTTGCCTAGGGGTAACCTGATCCTGTAGTTGTGTTATTATTTTGCCTAATGTGGCTGTCTCAGTATGGGGGGACTGCTACCTCTTTTTGGAGGTTCCGCATTAGTTCACAAAGTTCCTCTAGAGAGGACCTTTTTGAGGAGTTTGCTCAGGAGGAACAAAATACCATTGAGCTTGCAGTTCTGACAGGAAAGCTCACGGTTCCTCAGGAGCAGTACCCTCAAAAGCCCAAATTACAGCAGCACAGAATTTGTGTTTGAATAATCAGAAGAGAATTGTAGAGGCCAGATTAAGGGAGGGAATTAGAAGTTGAAGTTGAAGTTGAAAATGCTTATAAAGCGCACTGTGACCAAGCAGTTTCCTGGCGCTAGGGGATTACCTGTGTCTGAGAGGGGGATCAGTGAGAGGGGAAGGCCAGAGTGAACAGATGAGTCTTAAGTGCTTTCCTAAAGGAAGGATAAGAGGTGATGGATCTGATGGAAAATGGCAGGTCATTCCAGAAGCGGGGGGCAAGTACAGAGAACCTGGTTCCACCTGCTCTCAACTTGCGAAAGCGAGGAATAATGAGAAGAACCTGACTGGAAGAACGAAGGGTACGGCTGGGTAAGTAGGGGGTGATCAGCGAATTGATGAAAAGAGGGGCAGTGTGGGCACGAGCCATAAAAACTATGCAACCCATTTTGAAGAGGGTGCGGTACATAATGGGGAGCCAGTGAAGGGACTTAAGAAGGGGGGAGACGTGATGAAATTTAGGGAGCTGATGAATAAGACGAGCCGCTTGATTCTGGATGGTTTGAAGGCGTCGTAGCTCATATGCGGGGACACCCGCATAAAGACAGTTACCATAATCTATGCGAGAGAGAACCATGGCTAGGACAATTATTTTAAGAGCATCAACAGAAAAGAAACGGGAAATTTTGCGGATAATTCGTAAGGCGAGGAAACATGAGGAGACAACGGAGCTGATGTGGGAGCGCATGGAAAGATCCTTACTGACTTTGATACCAAGGGTCCTCACTGAGGCAGAGGGGGCCGGGGGGGAGCCAAGGCTGGGGGGCCCAAAAGCGGAGGACCAAGGGTTGGAGGTCCCACCAGTCAAGATCAGCTCCATTTTATCCGGGTTGAGTTTGAGATGGTTCAGACTCATCCAGTCTGAGATAAAGACAAGGGTGCTTTGAAATTTGAAGAGAGAGTTGAAGGAGGAAGAAAGATCAAATATTAACTGGAGGTCGTCCGCGTAGTTATAGACGGAGACCTCAAGTTTAAGCAAAGCAGCAATAAGGGGGTAGATGTAGAGGTTAAAGAGGAGTGGGGAAAGAGAGGAACCCTGGGGGACCCCACATGACACCGTGCGCAAGGGAGCAGAAAAGCCAGAAAGCTGGACAGCCTGAGACCGGCCCTGGAGGAAAGACACAAGCCAAGAAAGAGCGGTGCCCTGGATGCCCGCCGCCCTGACACGATCGAGAAGGATGGAATGGTCGACCGTGTCAAAGGCGGCGGAGAGATCGAGGAGCACCAGGGCTTGAGGGCTGTTGGAATCTGCCTTATTCTTAAGCTCATCCAGGACTGAGATGACCACAGTCTCCGTCGAGTGAACCGGACAGAAACCGGCTTGGTGGGAAGCCAGGAGATGGTTGTCTTCAATGTAAGTGGACAGGCAGGAAGTGATATAGCTCTCAAGGACCTTGCTTAAGTAGGGGAGTAGGGAGATCGGCCTGAAGTTAGAGGGGAGGGTGGGGTCGGAGCCAGGTTTTTTTAGGATGGGAATGACCGCGGCAGATTTAAATCGAGATGGCACAAGTCCCTGAGAAATGGATGAGTTTAATAGAGCCAAAGGGAGGTCAGGGCAGCCAGCGAGGAGTTCTCTCAGGATGCGCGCTGGTGCGCAGTCAGATGGACAGCCCGATTTAACCTTCGTGAGCAGAGTCAGGAAAGATTCTTTAGAAAGGGGGGGAAGTGAGTGAGAGAAGAGGTCAGAGGGGGAAGGGAAAGAGGGAGAAATTGGGAAGAGGGAGGCAAGATGTTAGATTTAATAGTGGTGATCTTATCGAAGAAGTAATCATGGAGGGAGAGGCAGAAAGAATGGGAAGGAATAGGGTTGGGGTTGACTCTGTCCGATGCGGCCAGGCTGTGGACAATGGAGAAAATTTCCTTGGGTTTGTTGGCTGCTAGAAGAATTTTGCCGGAGAAATAGTCAGATTTAGCCGATAGAATTGCTCTTTTATAGTTGGCTAAGCGGGACCGATATTGGTCTCTTAGGGCGGGACAATAGTTGCGCCTCCACTGGCGCTCTGACTGGCAGAGAGCCAGTTTGAGGATTTTTAGGTCGTTGGAGAACCATTTGTTGGCATCGTGGAGGCGGCAAGCTTTGACCGTCTTGAGCGGGGCGATCTGATCGCAAGAAGTGGAGAGCCAGGTGTTGATGGCATCTACTTGAGAGTCAAGGGGAAGAGCTGACAAGTCCGGGTCGGATGTGTTCAGAGAGGAGTGGAGGGAAGTGAAATCGAGCCGGTTCCAATTGCGGGCGAGGAGATTTTTGGGAAGGGAGGGTTTGCAAGTAACAGTTAAGTCAATAGAAAAGGAGATGAGCGAGTGGTCAGACCAGGTACAAGGGAGAATGGTGGTCGAGGTGAGGACCCGATTGGCTGACCAGATCTGGTCGAGGGTATGGCCGTGGATACGAGTGGGGGCGTGAATGTGGGGGATGAAGTTGAAGCAGAGGAGAGTGTCAGAGAAGTCCTTGCAAGCGTGGTCTTCCCTGGGGTCGCCGGGCCAATAGTTGAAATCGCCCAGTAGGAGGACTGATGAATTATTGACCACGAGAGTAGCTAGAAGTTCCTGTAAGGCGGGGAGGAAATGGGGCGTGGTGTAAGGCGGGCGATATACCAGGACTATGGTAAGAGGAGAGGCCAGGTTGGCTGAGCGGGCCACAATAAAGTCAATTTTGGATATGGTAGGGAAGATCAGAGGCTGAAACTGGTAGGTGGACCTAATAATCAGAGCCAAACCTCCGCCAACTTTCTCGTCAGGACGATCCGCCCGGAGTATGTAATACGAGTCAGGGAGAGCAGATAAGACATCAGGCTGAGAGTCAGTGGAAAACCAAGTTTCGGTCAGACAGAGAAGATCGGGGTGTTCAGTGTCCAGGAGGTTGTAGAGCTCCAGCTGATGTCTGCCTGCTGAGCGAGTATTGAGCAGGAGGGCAGAGGCTGACAGAGGAGGAGCGGCTGAGAGAGAAGGAGAATGTGTGGGGGGGACAATAGCATGCTGGTAGCGTGGAGTGGCGAGGGGGCATGGGATAGGGGCAACGGCAATGTTCAACGCCTGGATGTGATGAAGAATAACAGGGCTGAGAGGCCAAGGACCCTGACATGAAAGGAGCTGGTCGCAGTCATAGGCGCGGACAGAGGCAGGGTTTGTGGCCCCGGGTCCCGACCGGGCACGGACGGGCGCAGACGGGCTTGCCTTTGGCGCGCCTTCGGCGTGCCGCCGGTGCGCCCGCTGCACCCGCCCGCTGCGCCGTCGGGGAGCGATGCACATTTTATAGGAGGAGAGGAGGGTGGGAGGTAGCCGCGACTAGAGCGCTACCCCTGCCTTCTCCCAAGATGGTGATCCTCGTCTTTCCTCAGCGCCGGAACAACCAGGCGTGGGCAGGAACAGAGCAGAGGTAGGGGCGGACAAAGGCCGATGCAGCAACAGAGCGCTTCTGCAAGGTGAGCAGGCGCGAGAGCTAAAAAACTAAAATTGAGCTTAAGGATGGCACACAGCGTCAATTTCAAAACAGGCAACAAATAAAATATTTTTAAAAGAAAAAGCACACACACTCACTCGCAGCCCCCGGCTTCCGCCTCAGGGGTAACTACACAAGTAATCTGTGCGGGAGTGGGTATGGAGGTTTTAAGTAGTCTGGGAGGGCGGGAGGTAGCCGCGACTAGAGCGCTACCCCTGCCTTCTCCCAAGATGGTGATCCTCGTCTTTCCTCAGCGCCGGAACAACCAGGCGTGGGCAGGAACAGAGCAGAGGCAGGGGCGGACAAAGACTGATGCAGCAACAGAGCGCTTCTGCAAGGTGAGCAGGCGCGAGAGATAAAAAACTAAAATTGAGCTTAAGGGTGGCACACAGCGTCAATTTCAAAACAGTCAACAAATAAAATATTTTTAAAAGAAAAAGCACACACACTCACTCGCAGCCCCCGGCTTCCACCTCAGGGGTAACAACACAAGTAATCTGTGCGGGAGTGGGTATGGAGGTTTTAAGTAGTCTGGGAGGGCGGGAGGTAGCCACGACTAGAGCGCTACCCCTGCCTTCTCCCAAGATGGTGATCCTCGTCTTTCCTCAGCGCCGGAACAACCAGGCGTGGGCAGGAACAGAGCAGAGGCAGGGGCGGACAAAGGCCGATGCAGCAACAGAGCGCTTCTGAAAGGTGAGCAGGCGCGAGAGATAAAAAACTAAAATTGAGCTTAAGGGTGGCACACAGCGTCAATTTCAAAACAGGCAACAAATAAAATATTTTTAAAAGAAAAAGCACACACACTCACTTGCAGCCCCCGGCTTCCGCCTCAGGGGTAACAACACAAGTAATCTGTGCGGGAGTGGGTATGGAGGTTTTAAGTAGTCTGGGAGGGCGGGAGGTAGCCGCGACTAGAGCGCTACCCCTGCCTTCTCCCAAGATGGTGATCCTCGTCTTTCCTCAGCGCCGGAACTACCAGGCGTGGGCAGGAACAGAGCAGAGGCAGGGGCAGACAAAGGCCGATGCAGCAATAGAGCGCTTCTGCAAGGTGAGCAGGCGCGAGAGATAAAAAACTAAAATTGAGCTTAAGGGTGGCACACTGCGTCAATTTCAAAACAGGCAACAAATAAAATATTTTTAAAAGAAAAAGCACACACACTCACTCGCAGCCCCCGGCTTCCGCCTCAGGGGTAACAACACAAGTAATCTCTGATTAAAGGGCACTGATAAAAGGGAGACCTGGAACTAACAATGTCCATAATTAGCAGATGATTCTGATAACCTTTACTGTCATTTCTAATTACATTTATTTTGAGAATATCATAACAATAAACATTGTGGCAGCCTTACCTGAAAAGGAAACTGTGAGGGAGGTTTTGGTTATCAACAACAGCTTTTCATCCACGGTTAACTTTTCTTTAGTTCTCAATGTTCTTGTCCTAAGTTATATGCATACATGAAAAAATGTCCTGGTACGGTGGATCCCTTCAGACAACAAATGTCCACCAGAATACAAAAGACAATATGATGATCTGGAGCTCTTGCTAGAAGTTTTTGCTGCTGTCAGAGCATCAGGAACACAATATCTGCCTTCTAGGGGAAATGAGCGAGAACTCCTCTCTGAGCGCATTTCTTTTATAGAAAGTACTTGTCTATGCATGTTGAACTACTCTATATAACTAGTGCTTGTCTATGGTCATTGTCAATGAACATATAACAGGCAGATGGTTCTTTAACATAAAGAAACGCTACTCACCTTTTGAAAGTTGCGGGCATTGCATTGTACAGCCTACAAGATACTCCTAAAGCGCATGTACAAACAACGTCACATGCCTTAAGGAGTAGTGGCTTACTATGATGAAAATAAGAAATTAATGTTTGAAAGACATGTCTTACCGGTCTCTCTGATTGAGTCCTCGCGGTGCCACTCAGATTGGGAATGCTTTACTGAAAGTGCCTAATGTGGTGTGAGGCCGCTTTTTATAGGAGAAGTCATTCTTTTAATCCTGATGTCAAGCTCCCACAACACGGCGTGTGTTGGCAAGACGCGGTACCTGCGGGGAAATACAGTAAAACAGAAAAGGGACATCAAGAAGAAACAGTAAGACCCAAAAAATAACATAATGACAGAATAGTTTGAGAATTCATCGTAAAAGAGAGCTATTTTCTGTATGCATCAACAAAGCATCAACAAGACAGTATCATGCTGTGTACAGTGCAGCTAATGTTCCTGTAGCATGTAGTACAGCCATGCTACTCAATGTTATATCATGCAGCCATTGTCTCTGATATGGCAAATACATGACAGATATCTCCTGTACTGTGCAGCCAATGTTGCCGTATAGTTCAGGTATCCCAAGAGTGCTTGGCCAAAATGAGTGTAGGTAGAACACACATGGGGAAAAGGAGGCATGATAACCTGACTAGAGTGCACTCACCTCACTGACCATTTCACATCCTCTAAAGTCTCCTGCTCGCATATGCCCTTACGTCACTGCCCGGTTTCATGTTCTCTTGTCATTGCCCTACTTGCACTCTCTGACGACTGTTACTCACTTTGTCTGCTGCGACTGCCTCGCTTATCTTCTTGTCGACAGGGTCTGATGTTCATGACACAGACATGAATGCACCATAGTGGTTCTGCATTTGGATACAAGAGATCTGCTATATTAACAAACATTGGTACATGCATTCTGTTTCGCCTGTGGGATTAAAAGCCTATGCAAAAACTATTAGCTTTGTCTATGGTTTTTCATGTAGCACAAATTCTATGCAACATGGCTTAAATTGAAAACAAAAATGCGCTATTATGCACCCAGCACTGACTGCGTGAGTGCTTTAAAAAAAACTTTAATCCATGTTGCACAGAAGCTCAATTGCATGTAAAAAACATAGACAAAGACAATAGATTTTGCATAGGCTTTTTAATCCAATAGGCGAAATCTAATTCATTTACCAATGCTTGTTTTTGTATTCCCCCAAAACTATCTCACAAGACTCTTGCAAAACTGTAAAACAACTGTAGACACTACCTCTCTATAGTTTGCACACACACAACAGTCTCAACTAAAAACTCTCTCATCATTGAAATTTACTACCAGTTCAATACCACCACACAAGATCCCTGGCCTCTGGCTAATTTTCAGACATTGATGACTTTTCCTCAGATTCGTCAGAACCACCATTGCATGCAATTCGTGCATTATTAATTTGGCTAAAAAAAACTAATTTGTTCCACCCTGGATTTCCATTTGGATTTCCATTTCATTCCTTTTCCTTTTCATCTGGATTGGTTTTGTGACAGTATTAGTTTTGCTTTTAAATGGACATCATCTCCCAGAATGCTATGCAGTTGAACTGATAGCCGAGATCTACCCTTTTGTTGTTAACTCAGTCCAAATAGAGACACAAGAATTGAATGATTTGGCATTTCAAACATTTACTGAAGCAACTGGATTCTTGTGTAAAATATGTTTGCTGCAATTATGAGTAGAATAAAGTAGAGAATAGTAACCAGCATTACAAGAATGGTAAAAAAGATAAGCAATCCAACCAATGTGCATTTACATTGATTATATGAATACATATAATTGTACTCCTACCTAGCGCTGCCTATCCTAGAGAGCATAGGGTGGATGCTATTCTGCCAGATACCTTACAGTATTCTAACTCCCCATTTACCTGTGTGTGGGGGGGGGGGGCTATCTGGTAGCCATTCTTGGTGTAGAGCAGGTCGCTGCCCCTCTTAGGATAGTGATGGAATTCAGCAGAGCTAAAATTCAGACATGGGTGACCATGACAATCCAATGAAATGCCCCTCTGTCTGAACAAAGGATTGGTGCAGTTTATATTATAAAACTGGACCCATTTGTTCTATGCCTGAGTTCTGGTCTGGCTGTCATGTTGATTCTACCCACCCAGTGCTGTTGACAAACAGACAACAACAAACAAGGCCAGTGTGTGCAGTGTACCGGCCCTTGAACAGAATGTTCTAAGGTATGACAATGTGCATACAAAGAAATGTATTTGTAAGCAAACCTTTTCCTAGTAAACTATATCAAACGTGTGTACAAGCAAATGTGTGCTAAATATCACAGTTTAAAAAGAGGTCAACTTTAACCGTGACAATGTACAATGGAACTGTTTGCTCACAGGGCCTACTAACCTCAAAACACCCATCCTTCTCTGTAAAGTGACTAAAAAGCTTCATATTGAACCTAAACATATATACTAAAATTAGAGTTTAAATGATTCATAAAACCTAAAAGTTTAAAAAAATATACATTTTCACTTTAATAACAGCATAAAAAAGTCAAATTGCATTAAAAGCCAATTTAAAAATACGCAATTAACATCTGAATAAATAAATAAATAATTGTGTAAAAAAATTGCTGAATTGAAAAGTTCTTGAAACTGCCTGAATGTTTAAATGTTCCAAGAGTCAGTGGAAACAATGTTGTTTCCAGCTTCCGCAGATGATGTTTCAGTTGCCACCCCAATCACAAGTTCTGAAGAACAAACATGGTTGTATCGAAGCCAATCTGCAGCCGCTGAAAGGTGTGACAGCCAGTAGTGCATCTGCAGACAGCGTGTCAGGATCCGAAAATACAGGAGCCGAGGCAATAAGCGAAGGCTCATAATATGCATTTTGCAGCAAAGACAATTGTGCAGGACATCTTTGCAAATGGATTTTAATGGACCCATCAGCACTTCTATATCAATAGATGGGACCAATTGCATTTCAAGGCAAAGATCCAAGGCGCACTCAAAATTGCACAGCAAACAGTGGAACACGAGCTGTACTCAATGTAACCATACAGGCGGAAAGGACAAAGACCAGTTGTCATTCAGGTCCCGTAGTACAGGTGCACCAAAATACTGCATCTTGCGTTCACAACACAGTAGCACATATGGTAGTGCTATTCCCATTTAGCTGCATGGCGGAACATACATTGCGGAGCAGCAAAATAGGATCAGGATCCTGACAATCAGAAATAGAACAAACAGAATGCCTCCAGAAATGCTGGAAACCAAGGAGTGTATGAAAGATGGAATCATCAGTCTGGAAGGTGCTTACAAGCCCAGATCCAATCATATTGAAAAAGTGTACTATTCCCACAGTATTAGATGCATTAAAAATCCTTTGCACAAGTTCTCCAAAGTGTTGCTGGTGGTTAGTGCATAGTAGCAATTGCATTTCAGAAGAATACCTTGCAACTTGTACATCAAACGTCTCTCTTGCAGGTCTTCAAGAAACTTCCTTCTGAAACAATAAGCCTTTCAGTCCCCTCAGACTACCAAAGTTCGCATTAAAAATCGAAATTGAAGGCCAAACTGTCACTTCTCTAACTGTATGGGCTGGTGAAGATAGCACATTTGTACAACAGGTCACAACTCTCAAAACCGTCACCACGTAGGGTACTCCCGGTCTCATCCACAGCAACCTTGGTCATTCAACATCAAATAGCTGCCATTATAAAGCAATCTGAATGCCAGATGAATTACAGCAGCTGGGAAACCCTTCTGTTAACAAGCTACGTTTGCCTTGGATGCATTAAATTCCTCATGGAGTGTAAACTCTCTACAAACCCAAGAATGGCAAAAAGTGTACTTGCAGTCTGTGCCACTAAGTTAAACTTCAATGTCTCCATTCCCTAACCTGTAATCAAAAGGTAGGACCCATGACTTGCGTACAAATCTCTCCCCTATTGCTTCGTATCTGCCTACCTTATAGTGTTTTAAACAGCTCTTAAAGTGGAATGTCGAAATTGGTAGAGATGTGAACCCATGAAATTTCCAATCGACTGAAGGTGTTTGTCCCACGGTAAATGGTAATTTCTATAGATGTTCTATGTTTAACATTGTGTAATTCACGTCCTTCTTTGCCATAAATATCTGTTCTCTAGTTAAATTATAGAACAGAAAAAACTCAGTAATATTCAAGTGATTCCAGGGCACGCAACCACTCCACAGAGTTTGTAATGTATAGCTTAATTGCATAATTGATCTAAGCTAATTTTGTCCATGTTGTAAGAGGGACACACCACTCTGTATGATGTCAATAACAGACAACACAATGTTACTCAGAGAATAAATTCTGGAGGATAAGGTAGTCATACCATTGTCAACCACTGCTAGAGCCTCTTCTAAGTACATTCTGTCAGTCTCACATATCAGCTCAGCAGCTTTCTGCTGTGACAATTTCCACAATTCGTTATATACAGCATACAAAAAGTGCATATGACGTGGCTTTCTAGAACCTAACAAAAAATCCTGTAAATCCACGTCATCTGAAAGGAGCGACAAGTATTCTTTCACCCTCTCTAACGTGGAATGTCATAACCATTAAAGCCATAACTCTCCCATGCTGTACATTGCTACCTGTGTTGTGCCTGTACATAACGTGGTTCTGGCCTGTTTATTCTAAAACCCCTCGTGTTATTAAAACCACATTCACCTAATGGCTACACCAGCAAACCGTCTGTCTGGAATGGGAAGAATTGTGTGTACCATTCCTCAGCATATTATTGAGTTTTTCCCTTGCTTAGTTTGTGAATCGCTGCCAATGTTTAAAATGTGCAAATGTGGGAATGTTTGGCATATTCAAATCCTTTGCCTTGTTCAAGCCTAAGCAGGATGTCTGTTGTACACTTTTGTTGGGAAAAATCATTTGTCTTGGTATTAGACATGCTCTAAATAAAACCTCATTACATTGAACTTGCCAGTCGTTGGTTCCCCACACAGATTTTAAATCAATATTGTCTTTCCAAAAGTCGTACCATTGTATTGACAACTGGGAAATAAAGGGAACTGAATACATTCATTTTGTGTCGGTCAGCATAATTTTCTTTGCTGGGGAAGCGCGTAGTTTGTAATGAAAAGACTCTGGGTCTGCAGGGTTATTGCTAGAAAAATATGCAAACTTCTGTGAGTTTGATTTTGAGCTACTCAAAGGTGGTGTAGGGTAATGTTCCTATTATGTATCATTAAATACTGTATGTGAAGTACTATCTCTGTGTAAGTAATTGTGCGCATGGTGAGGGTAACAAAACCCCTCATTATAATTAGATGTTCCACTATACATGTCTCCACGTTCAAATATAGTATAATGTTCTAGCTCAGAGAGCATAGATATTACAGTATTAATATCCCAGTCGTCAGAGATTCTTCCAGGAGTGATAATATCATTCAGTGATATTTTGAAAACATATGGTATTTGTAAAGTTTCTGTAGGACTAAACATATCAAATGGAACGTTATCCCAAACAATGCATCTGGGACAGGAAATGCAGAAATGTTCACAAGGGACACGTTCCTTTACAATTTGTGTGATGAAAAATGAGGCTTCAATACCTCTGCTACCAGTTCAACTGCAGAGTGTTCTGGAAGATAATGTCCCTTTAAAAGCAAAAAGAATACTGTCACAAAACCAATCCAGATGAAAAGGTAAAGTAACAAAATGGAATTCCAAATGTAAATCCAGGGTGGAACAAAAAATGTATTTTTGAGCCAAATTAACAATGCAAGCGTTCCATGCAATGGTGGCTCTGCCGAATCCAAGGAAAAGTAATCATTGTCTGAAAAAAAGCCAGAGGCAGTGTGTGCAAAACCAGGGACCTCATGTGGTGATGTAGAACTAGTAGTTGACTCCAATGGTGGATCATAATAAACAGCTTCATTGTTGGTATGCGGTGTTGAAACCGGTGAATTTGCATACTGTGTTTGTATGGAGTTTGTAGATGTAACTAGAAGAAGTAGCAACACTTCAGTATAAGATATCCCTTACTGGGGAACAGAAACCTTTGTGTTGGTTAATGCTTGTAAAAGTATCTCCTATATGGTAGTGAGGGGAGGCAGGTAAGTACTATGTAGGACTGGCCACATGGTGTGGTTTGAGAAGGTCAATTGACTCAAATGGTTTGTTTTTACAACCAGCAAGAGGTGGCAAAAGTACACTTCTGGAACCTTCAACTGCCAGGGCTGGCTCCGGTGCTCTATTAGATGGGCCAAACTCTTCTTATCCACAATCTTCTCTCAGAGCAGATCCCCTATCTTTGGAATCCAGAATGAAGTTGCGGCTTGTACCTTCACTGTTCCAGTGGCAGAAAGCCAAACGCTCATTGATATCAAAAGACATCTCCGATGCCACTGTGCTAGGATCGTCGAGGTCCGGAACCCTCATCTGGACTCTAAACAGGATTTCATAGGGAGTCCGACCACCAAAGGATCGTCTAGGCCAGGTGTCTCCAACCGGTCGATCGCGAGCTACCGGTAGCTCGCAGAGACCCTGTGAGTAGCTCGCGCTGCTTCCTGCTCAATTTAGTAGCCCTTCAGTGTTGTTTGGGCTCTTTAGGCTGTTTTGAGGCTCCATTGCCCGCCCTCACCCAAACCAGCTGCTCAGATTGGCTTTGAGCTTAGCTGGGGCGGGGCAGGCCGACGAGGATGACGTTGTTGGATCATGTGATTGTCTTGTGACCCTCTGCGCCCCCTGCTTTTCCCTCACTAGCACCGCGCTGTGCGTCACGAGTGCGAAGGCAGGGTGCTAGTGCGTCGTAGCTGCAGCAGGCGTGGCAGGGCAGAGCAGATGGTTTGCCGGTCGCGCAAGCTGCGCATGCAGTATAGAACTGCCGGGACCCGCACCATCTGCCGTTTTCAGCAGCACAGCCTGCCACCTAATTTCCATCGATACCAGAGCAGCAGGTAAGCCATGGGCGCACACCCGGCCTGGAGCCTGGAAATACGACACTAAAGGCCAGGCCTGCTAAAGACCCTGCAATAGTGCATACCGTCGTGTGTAAGCCTCCGTCCAGCATGCAGGGTCCTGTAATCAGGGACAGAGTCTTCTCGCCAAGAAGCGGTTGGTCATCTTTTTTCCAAGTCCTGTGATGTACCGTGGCTAAGACACACCAGTTTGCACTATTCGGGTAACTGAGCCGATATGATCCGATATGTACATATGCATTGTGGTTTTGTGCCTGTACCTGGAGATCTGGGCCTGTATTGACTGTCACTGGTGCGTTCCAGCCACCTATTGGCCGGTCCTAGGTTAATGAGCCCACCGCGAATCTCTGTTAGCGACGACCTAAGGCTGTCTTAATAATTAATAATCTTCTTAAAAAAAAAAAAATACATTCTGGGACTGGGTAATACAGCAAAGCAACCCATATACGCTCGAATCCTGCCTCTTCACTCAACCTCGCAAACCTAATCTAATCCACCCGCCTGCAGTCCGAGCATCCGAGGTCACAGAACCTGTCCTAGGGATATGTTTGTGTTTGTTCAGGCCAGGGTGAGACGCTGTACGAGTATATGAATATATTAGGATTGTCCGACCTACTTCTGCGCTTCCGGTCCCTCGCTCAATGTCCCCCCTGCTCCTTGAAACGGGCGTCAGAGCACTGGGCAGAAATGGAAGAGCTTTGATAGCGGCAGACTTTCTGACGTTCCTTGGGAGGGCACTGAAGAGCTGTGTAACTGTACCCTCACCGTTGTGCTCTGGTAGCAGGGGTTGACCAAACTCTCCGAAGTGGGCATTGAAGTCGATGCGAATGTTAGTGGCCCGAGCACCTGCTGCAGAGAGGCCTGTGTACTCATGAGTCACATGCTTCTATCCGGGCTGGGCACATGCACCTTTCTACTTTACGAAATCCTGTGATTCTGGGCAAATCACTTAATCTCCCTGTACCTTAAATGGAAAAAAAAGAAAACAAAAAAAGCCATAAATGAAAGTGTCCTTGTGTGTCGTGACTTCTAATTATCATAATTGTTTCAGAATTCAGATCATCTTACAACGTGGGGCTTTGTACAGTGTCATTTTTTCATGTTTTGTATACGTTCACCGTTTGAGCACTGTGCCATCTGCATTATCAATATATATTGCACTGTGTTCCGACCTACAAAGTAAGTTAGTTATTTGTGGAAACCAAGAGAGAAGTGTTCTGTACTCATTTGTGGAATTATTTGTTAGGAGATCAATGATTCCATTACGTTGTGTACACCGAAAGTATGAGATGTACTGTGATAAGTGGGTCTCATGGGACAATTGTTGCATTCTATTATGGTTACCCTGGGTCTCGTGGGGAGATAGGGCTGTCCTTCTATTGCTCACATGTGTTCAATAGAGCCTGTCCTAACACCTTTTCTCACCATCTCATACTTTACACACCTACACTTTCTACACAGGCTAGGTCGGATTATGCCTCAGACGTGCACACAGAACATCCATTTCAAGGCTTCCTAGAGCTGGTGCAAAACAAACCTTCATCTTTTTAACTATGCACAGAGAAAGCTTTGCTAATTATCTGAGCAATAGCAAAGCACTTTGCGGCCTTGACAGTTATGAATCCCTATAACAGACTCACCAGTGCCTTGGTGATGGAAATGTGCAGGACTTAAGTTACTGCACAGTTCTGCAAACCGTTGCAAATGAACTAAGAAAATTCCCTTACAAAAACTGCGAAAAAAAGACTGCGAAAAAAGACAATTTGGTATCTTTCCCTTTCTGCGCCCTTTCTACTGCCACAATGTGCCTCTCGCACAAAGCCTCGGCCTTCCTACCACAATGATTATTTCAGTGACAGCTATTGAAAGGTCCTGTTTTTGAAGCTATTAATTGAAAGGTCGTAAAGCGGTTTGACAACACAAATCCAAAGTCATTCCTTTCAGTGTTTCTAGGGAACTCTTAAGTATTGTGTTCAAACCACAGTACGGGCTCTGAAGAAATTAGGCTTAACGTCAATGAAACTGGGCGTGGGAGGTCTCTCGGAAAAATGCGCGAGTTGCTTGGGGTTTAGTAGTAGCTCACAAAGATTTTCACTGACCAGAAGTAGCTCTCACTACACAAAAGGTTGGAGACCCCTGGTCTAGGCAGATTGTTTAGAGGTCTCTAGACCCATATAGGTAGTGGATCCAACTTTGATATGATCCAAATACTCTATCTGTTAAAGACAGCTTTAAATCACGGTTTTTCCTCTCCACTATCGAATGTGGCTCAAGTTGATAGGGGAGGAATAATGAACAGCGATGCCCAAGATACTCATGGTATCCTGGTAACCCCTAGAGGCAAACGCTGGCCCCTGGTCCGAATGGAGCACAGCTACTTCATATGTCCTGAATGATGAAGACTTGCTTGCAAATCTTTTAAGAGTCCACCGATCGCTGTGGCCATAACCATAGGAATCAAGACACGACAGACCTCAAGACGTTCAGATCCATCTCTCTCCTCCCCTTCCCAGTAAAGTCATTGAGAAGGCCATCAATGCCCAACTCTCTGAGTTCATTGAAGTAAACCATGTCCTGGACTCCTCACAATCTGGCTTCAGAAGAAACCACAGCACGGAGACCGCACTCCTCGCCGCCACCGATGCCATCCGCTCCCTTTTCGACCGAGGCAAGACCACAGCCCTCATCGCACTGGACCTCTCGGCCGCTTTCGACACTGTCTCCACAGCACCCAAATCATGAGACTCCATAATGCCGGCATCCTTGACAAGGCACGGGACTGGATCCACTCCTTCCTCACCGGCCGGACACAGCGAGTCAGACTACCCCGTTCCTCTCAGAATCATCAGGGATCAGATGTGGAGTGCCCCAGGGTTCATCCCTGAGCCCCACCCTCTTCAACATCTGCATGACCCCCTCACAGATATCATCAGAAGCCATGGACGTCTCCTAAGCTGACAACACCCAGCGTATCCTCTCCCTCACCAAAATACCCACAGCTGCCAGAACCAACTTGCACAGAGAAATGAAGGTGGCTGCTACCTGGGTGAAAGAAAGCAGCCTCAGGCTCAACTCAGACAAGACCAAAGTACTCATCCTGGGTCCCACCCATTCAGCCTGGGCCGACTCCTGGTGGCCAGACGATCTGGGACCCCCTCCTACCACTACCAACCAAACATGTAACCTTGGCATCATACTGGACTCATCGTTCTCAATGAACCGCCAAATCAACTCAGTTTCCTCAGCCTGTTTCTACACCCTCCACCTGCTTCAAAAGACATTCAGATGGATCCCCACAGAATCCAGAAATCCTGTCACCCATGCACTTATCACCAGCAGATTCAACTATGGCAAAGCACTCTATGCTGGCGTCATCTAGAAACAACTCAAGAAACAACAGAACATTTAAAATGCCATCGCCAGACTGGTCCTCGACATCCCCCACCACAGCCACATCACACAACACCTTTGAAAACTCCACTGGCTCCCCGTCAATAAGAGAATCTCTTTCAAGCTCCTCACACATGCCTACAATGCTCTCCACAACATAGAACAAGCATACCTGTAGCACCGCCTCGCAGTCTACTTATCCGCCAGACAACTCTGTTCCGCCCATCACACCCTAGCCTCTGTACCCAGGATCCACAAGACCAGAACTGGAGGAAATTCCTTCTCCTACCTCTCGCCAAGACCTGGAACGCCCTGCCCCTCCACCTCAGGCAGTCTGCGTCTCTGGCAAAATTCAGGAGGGACCTTAAGACCTATGTCTTTGAATGATCCTCCACATCCAGAAAGACCAGCTGCCCCACAGAGCCTTGAGACAAACACGGGTGAGTAGTCACACTTTATAAACCCCTGATTGATTGATTGAAAAATATGAATCCACAACGAACAGAATGTATTTAAAGGAGCCTTCACTGTTCAACGGTCCTCAGTGGTCAAGATAAACACATGCATGAGGATTTTTAGAAATCAAAAAGGCTGTCTGTGGTGGGCGGGCTGTGGTGGAAACTTTTATTTGTTCACAAATGGCACATTTAAGGCCTGTTTATATAGACCTGACCACCAATAGCATTGCTGCAGTAATGAAACTGTGGCTACCACCGCAGCATGGGCAGACGCTAACCCCTAATGTGCTGCCCAGATCAATTTTGGTCTGTGATTTGAATTCGGAATTCTTGCTTGTGTTTGCAATGTAGAATCGGAGACATAGTCTACACCTGTTGCTTTTAATGAGTTGGCTCACTGTTTACATCTAGGATGTAAGGGGTTCGCAACACTGGCCTTTGTAAAAGTCTCCAAGGCTGGAATAGGAGCCACAACAGTTTCGCGTTTTCCCTGAGCCAATGATCTTTCTTTCACTACAGCTGTCTGTACTGCCATCAGTATTTATTCTGTTGGTGTAAAATGCATTTCTGCATTGGAAAATAAATGCGATTTATATGCAATCGGTACCATGTCACCCTCGTTGAAAGTGCCAGAAGATTAGCCAGAGGTCCCCTGCAATTATGTGGATCACCAGGTTTTCTGGTGTTGACACATGTGTGTAAGTGTTTGTAAGCTAGCTTGTCAGTCTCTACTGAATGCAAGATCTGTGTATATGCTGGTGTCCAATCTGTGCTTTAGAAAGCTGGATGTTTAATTCATAAAAAGGTTTTACCCATTGTCCATAATCTGGTATGCATGTTCTACCAAAATTTTGAAATCCTAAGAGGGATGTATCTTTTTTAATGTGTTTGGAGGTTGTAAGAGTGCACATCTCTCTAGGAAATGTGTAGCTAAGCTCTTGCCTTCATTAGAATCGCTCATATCCCAAGTACAGTACACTAAGAAAGGCAATTTTTGATTTCTGGAAAAAAAAATTGTAGCCTATATGAACAAATTCCACAACAATGTGATGTACTCTGGCCAAGTCTGTTTCTAAGTTATCATCTGTAAGGTATATGTCATCAATATAGAACAATACTGTTACATGGGCAGAGAACAAACCTGGACTGTTCTTTTACCTTTGGGGCAATCAACAAAATACTAGCTCTGTGTAAGTAATTGTGCGCATGGTGATGGTAACAAAACACCTCATTATAATTAGATGTTCCACTATACATGTCTCCACGTTCAAATATAGTATAATGTTCTAGCTCAGAGAGCATAGTTCTTACAGTATTAATATCCCAGTCGTCAGAGATTCTGCCAGGAGTGATAATGTCATTCAGTGATATTTTGAAAATATATGGTATTTGTAAAGTTTCTGTAGGAATAAAAATGTAAAATACGACTTTATCCGAAACAATGCATCTGGGACAGGAAATGCAGAAATGTTCACAAGGGACACGTTCCTTTACAATTTGTGTGATGAAAAATGAGGCTTCAATTCCTCTGCTACCAGTTCAACTGCAGAGTGTTCTGGAAGATAATGTCCCTTTAAAAGCAAAAAGAATGCTGTCACAAAACCAATCCAGATGAAAAGGTAAAGCAACATAATGGAAATCCAAATGGAAATCCAAGGGGGAACAAATCATTTTTTTTAGCCAAATTAATAATGCATGCATTCCATGCAATGTTGGCTCTGCCAAATCCAAGGAAAAGTAATCATTGTCTGCAGAATAGCCAGAGGCTTTGTGTGAAAAACCAGGGACCTCATGTGGTGATGTGCAACTAGTAGTGAACTCCAACGGTGGATCATAGTAACAGCTTTGTTGTTGGTATGCGGTGTTGAAACCATTGAATTTGCATTCAGTGTTTGTATGAAGTTTGTAGATGTAACTAGAAGAAGTAGCAAAACTTCAGTGTAAGATATCCCCTGCCAGGGAACAGAAACCTTTGTGTTAGTTAATGCTTGTAAAAGTATCTCCTATATGGTAGTGAGGGGAGGCAGGTAAGTACTATGTAGGACTGGCCACGTGGTGTGGTTTGAGAAGGTCAATTGACTCAAATGGTTTGTTTTTACAACCAGCAAGGGGGGCCAAAGTACAGTTCTGGTACTTTCAACTGCCAGGGCTTGCTCTTGTTGCTCTATAAGATGGGCCAAACTCTTCTTATCCACAATCTTCTCTCAGATCAGATCCCCTATCTTTGTAATCCAGAATGGAGTTGCGGCTTGTACCTTCACTGCTCCAGTGGCAGAAAGCCAAACACTCATTGATATCAAAAGACATCTCCGATGCCACTGTGCTAGGATCGTCGAGGTCCGGAACCCTCATCTGCACTCGAAACAGGATTTCATAGGGAGTCCGACCACCCAAGGATCGTCTAGGCAGATTGTTTAGAGCTCTCTGGACCCATATAGGTAGTGGATCCAACTTTGATATGATCCAAATACTCTAGCTGTTAAAGACAGCTTTAAGTCACGGTTTTTCCTCTCCACTATCGAATGTGACTCAAGTTGATAGGGGAGGAATAATGCACAGCGATGCCCAAGGTACTCATGGTATCCTGGTAAGCCCTAGAGGCAAACGCTGGCCCCTGGTCCGAATGGAGCACAGCTACTTCATATGTCCTGAATGATGAAGACTTGCTTGCAAATCTTTTAAGAGTCCTCCGATCGCTGTGGCCATACCCAAAGGAATCAAGACACGACAGACCTCAAGAAGTTCAGATCCATCTCTCTCCTCCCCTTCCCAGTAAAGTCCTTGAAAAGGCCATCAATGCCCAACTCTCTGACTTCATTGAAGTAAACCATGTCCTGGACTCCTCCCAATCTGGCTTCAGAAGAAACCACAGCACGGAGACCACACTCCTCGCCACCACTGATGCCATCCGCTCCCTTATCGACCGAGGCGAGACCACAGCCCTCATCGCACTGGACCTCTCGGCCGCTTTGGACACTGTCTCCACAGCACCCAAATCATGAGACTCCATAATGCCGGCATCCTTGACAAGGCACGGGACTGGATCCACTCCTTCCTCACCGGCCGGACACAGCGAGTCAGACTACCCCGTTCCTCTCAGAATCATCAGAGATCAGATGTGGAGTGCCCCAGGGTTCATCCCTGAGCCCCACCCTCAACAACGTCTGCATGACCCCCTCACAGATATCATCAGAAGCCATGGACGTCTCCTAAGCTGACAACACCCAGCGTATCCTCTCCCTCACCAACATACCCACAACTGCCAGAACCAACTTGCACAGAGAAATGAAGGCTGTTGCTACCTGGGTGAAAGAAAGTAGCCTTAGGCTCAACTCGGACAAGACCAAAGTACTCATCCTGGGTCCCACCCATTCAGCCTGGGCCGACTCCTGGTGGCCAGACGATCTGGGACCCCCTCCCACCACTACCAACCAAACATGTAACCTTGGCATCATACTGGACTCATCGTTCTCAATGAACCGCCAAATCAACTCAGTTTCCCCAGCCTGTTTCTACACCGTCCGCCTGCTTCAAAAGACATTCATATGGATTCCCACAGAATCCAGAAATCTTGTCACCCATGCACTCATCACCAGCAGATTCAACTATGGCAAAGCACTCTATGCTGGCGTCATCTAGAAACAACTCAAGAAACAACAGAACATTTAAAACACCATCGCCAGACTGGTCCTCGACATCCCCCACCACAGCCACATCACACAACACCTTCGAAAACTCCACTGGCTCCCGGTCAATAAGAGAATCACTTTCAAGCTCCTCACACATGCCTACAATGCTCTCCACAACATAGAACAAGCATACCTGTAGCACCGCCTCGCAGTCTACTTATCCGCCAGACAACTCTGTTCCGCCCATCACGCCCTAGCCTCTGCACCCAGGATCCACAAGACCAGAACTGGAGGAAGTTCCTTCTCCTACCTCTCCACCAAGACCTGGAACGCCCTGCCCCTCCACCTCAGGCTGTCTGCGTCTCTGGCCCAATTCAGGAGGGACCTTAAGACCTATGTCTTTTAATGATCCTCCACATCCAGAAAGACCAGCTGCCCCACAGAGCCTTGAGACAAACACGGGTGAGTAGTCACACTTTATAAACCCCTGATTGATTGATTGATTGATTGATTGATTGATTGAAAAATATGAATCCACGACTAACAGAATGTATTTAAAGGAGCCTTCACTGTTCAACGGTCCTCAGTGGTCAAGATAAACACATGCAAGAGGCTTTTTAGAAATCAAAAGGGCTGTCTGTGGTGGGCGGGCTGTGGTGGAAACTTTTATTTGTTCACAAATGGCACATTTAAGGCCTGATATATAGACCTGACCACCAATAGCATTGCTGCAGTAATGAAACTGTGGCTACCACCGCAGCATGGGAAGACGCTAACCCCTAATGTGCTGCCCAGATCAATTTTGGTCTGTGATTTGAATTCGGAATTTTTGCTTGTGTTTGTAATGTAGAATCGGAGACATACTCTACACCTGTTGCTTTTAATGAGTTGACTCACTCTTTACATCTAGGATGTAAGGGGTTCGCAACACTGGCCTTTGTGAAAGTCTCCAAGGCTGGAATAGTAGCCACAACAGTTTCGCGTTTTCCCTGAGCCAATGATCTTTCTTTCACTACAGCTGTCTGTACTGCCATCAGTATTTATTCTGTTGGTGTAAAAGGAATTTCTGCATTGCAAAATAAATGCGATTTATATGCAATCGGTACCATGTCACCCTCGTTGAAAGTGCCAGAAGTGTAGCCAGAGGTCCCCTGCAATTACGTGGATCACCAGGTTTTTGGTGTTGACACATGTGTGTAAGTGTTTGTAAGCTAGCTTGTCAGTCTCTACTGAGTGCAAGATCTGTGTATATGCTGGTGTCCAATCTGTGCTTTAGAAAGCTGGATGTTTAATTCATAAAAGGTTTTACCCATTGTCCATAATCTGGTATGCATGTCCTACCAAAATTTAGAAATCCTAAGAGTGATTGTCGCTTTTTTTAATGTGTTTGGAGGTTGTAAGAGTGCACATCTCTCTAGGAAATGTGTTGCTAAGTTCTTGCCTTCATTAGAATCGCTTATATCCCAAGAACAGTACACTAAGAAAGGCAATTTTTGATTTCTGGAAAAATAAATTTGTAGCCTATATGAACAAATTCCACATCAATGTGATGTACTCTGGCCAAGTCTGTTTCTAAGTATTCATCTGTAAGGTATATGTCATCAATATAGAACAATACTGTTACATGGGCAGAGAGCAAACCTGGACTGTTCTTTTACCTTTGGGGGAATCAACAAAATACTAGCTCTGTGTAAGTAATTGTGCGCATGGTGATGGTAACAAAACACCTCATTATAATTAGATGTTCCACTATACATGTCTCCACGTTCAAATATAGTATAATGTTCTAGCTCAGAGAGCATAGATCTTACAGTACTAATATCCCAGTCGTCAGAGATTCTGCCAGGAGTGATAATTTCATTCAGTGATATTTTGAAAACATATGGTATTTGTAAAGTTTCTGTAGGACTAAAAAGATAAAATATGACTTTATCCCAAACAATGCATCTGGGACAGGAAATGCAGACATGTTCACAAGGGACAGGTTCCTTTACAATTTGTGTGATGAAAAATGAGGCTTCAATACCTCTGCTACCAGTTCAACTGCAGAGTGTTCTGGAAGATAATGTCCTTTTAAAAGCAAAAAGAATACTGTCACAAAACCAATCCAGATGAAAAGGTAAAGCAACAAAATGGAAATCCAAATGTAAATCCAGGGTGGAACAAAAAATGTATTTTTGAGCCAAATTAATAATACATGCATTCCATGCAATGGTGGCTCTGCTGAATCCAAGGAAAAGTAATCATTGTCTGCAAAATAGCCAGCGTGTGCAAAACCAGGGATCTCGTGTGGTGATGTAGAACGAGTAGTTAACTCCAATGGTGGATCATAATAAGCAGCTGCATTGTTGGTATGCGGTGTTGAAACCATTGAATTTGCATTCAGTGTTTGTATGGAGTTTGTAGATGTAACTAGAAGAAGTAGCAAAACTTCAGTGTAAGATATCCCCTGCCAGGGAACAGAAACCTTTGTGTTGGTTAATGCTTGTAAAAGTATCTCCTATATGGTAGTGAGGGGAGGCAGGTAAGTACTATGTAGGACTGGCCACGTGGTGTGGTTTGAGAAGGTCAATTGACTCAAATTGTTTGTTTTTACATCCAGCAAGGGGTGCCAAAAGTACAGTTCTGGTACCTTCAACTGCCAGGGCTGGCTCCGGTGCTCAATAAGATGGGCCAAACTATTCTTATCCACAATCTTCTCTCAGAGCAGATCCCCTATCTTTGGAATCCAGCCTGGAGTTGCGGCTCGTACCTTCACTTCTCCAGTGGCAGAAAGCCAAACGCTTATTGATATCAAAAGATGTCTCGGATGCCACTGTGCTAGGATTGTCGAGTTCCGGAACCCTCTTCTGGACTGTAAACAGGATTTCATATGTTGTCCAACCACACAAGGATTGTCTAGGCAGATTGTTTAGAGCTCTCTGGACCCTTATAGGTAGTGGATCCAACTATGATCTGACCCAAATACTCTAGCTGTTAAAGACAGCTTTAAGTCACGGTTTTTCCTCTCCACTATCGAATGTGGCTCAAGTTGATCGGGGAGGAATAGTGCACAGCGATGCCCAAGGTACTCGTGGTATCCTGGGAAGCCCTAGAGGCAAATGCTGGCCCCTGGTCCGAATGGAGCGCAGCTACTTCATATGTCCTGAATGATGAAGACTTGCTTGTAAATCTTTTAAGAGTCCACCGATCGCTGTGGCCATAACCATAGGAATCAAGATCTGACAGACCTCAAGACCTTCAGACCCATCTCTCTCCTCCCCTTCCCAGTAAAGTCATTGAGAAGGCCATCAATGCCCAACTCTCTTAGTTCATCGAAGTAAACCATGTCCTGGACTCCTCCCAATCTGGCTTCTGAAGAAATCACAGCATGGAGACCGCACTCCTCGCCTCCACCGATGACATCCTCTCCCTTTTCGACTGAGTCGAGACCACAGCCCTCATCGCACTGGACCTCTCGGCCGCTTTCGACACTGTCTCCACAGCACCCAAATCATGAGACTCCATGATGCCAGCTTCCTTGACAAGGCACGGGACTGGATCCTCTCCTTCCTCACCGGCCGGACACAGTGAGTCAGACTACCCCGTCCCTCTCAGAATCCTCAGAGATCAAATGTGAAGTGCCCAAGGGTTCATCCCTGAGCCCCACCCTCTTCAACATCTGCATGACCCCCTCACAGATATCATCAGTAGCTATGGACGTCTCCTAAGCTGACAACACCCAGCTTATCCTCTCCCTCACCAACATACCCACAACTGCCAGAACCAACTTGCACAGAGAAATGAAGGTGGTTGCTACCTGGGTGAAAGAAAGCAGCCTCAGGCTCAACTCGGAAAAGACCAAAGTACTCATCCTGGGTCCCACCCATTCAGCCTTGGCCGACTCCTAGTGGCCAGACGATCTGGGACCTCCTCCCACCACTACCAACCAAACATGTAACCGTGGCATCATACTGGTCTCATCGTTCTCAAAGAACTGTCAAATCAACTCAGTTTCCTCAGCCTGTTTCTACACCCTCTACCTGCTTCAAAAGACATTCAGATGGATCCCCACAGAAACCAGAAATCCTGTCACCCATGCACTCATCACCAGCAGACTAAACTATGGCAAAGCACTCTATGCTGGCATCATCTAGAAACAACTCAAGAAACTACAGAACGTTTAAAACGCCACCACCAGACTGGTCCTCGACATCCCCCACCACAGCCACATCACACAACACCTTCGACAACTCCACTGGCTCCCAGTCAATAAGAGAATCACTTTCAAGCTCCTCACACATGCCTACAATGCTCTCCACAACATAGGACAAGCATACCTGAACCACCACTTCGCAGTCTACTTATCTGCCAGACAACTCTGTTCCGCCCATCTCGCCCTAGCCTCTGTACCCAGGATCCACAAGACCAGAACCAGAGGAAGTTCTGTCTCCTACCTCTCCGCAAAGACCTGGAATGCCCTGCTACTCCACCTCAGGCAGTCTGCGTCGCTGGCCCAATTCAGGAGGGACCTTAAGACCTGGCTCTTTGAATGATCCTCCACATCCAGAAAGACCAGCTGCCTCACAGAGCCTTGAGACCCACACAGGTGAGTAGTCACACTTTATAAACCCCTGAATGATACAAAAATATGAATCCACGGCGAACAGAATGTATTTAAAGGAGCCTTCACTATTCAACCTCAGTGGTCAAGATAAACACATGCAAGAGGCTTTTTAGAAGTCAAAAGGGCTGTCTGTGGTGGGCGGGCTGTGGTGGAAACTTTTATTTGTTCACAAATGGCACATTTAAGGCCTGTTTATATAGACCTGACCACCAATAGTATTGCTGCAGTAATGAAACTGTGGCTACCACCCCAGCATGGGCAGACGCTAACCCCTAATGTGCTGCCAAGATCAATTTTGGTCTGTGATCTGAATTCGGTATTCTTGCTTGTGTTTGTAATGTAGAATCGGAGATATAGTCTACACCTGTTGCTGTTAATGAGTTGGCCTACTGTTTACATCTAGGATGTAAGGCGTTCGCAACACTGGCCTTTGTGAAAATCTTTAAGGCTGGAATAGGAGCCACAACAGTTTTGCATTTTCCCTGAGCCAATGATCTTTCTTTCACTACAGCTGTCTGTACTGCCATCGGTATTTTTTCTGTTGGTGCAAAATGCATTTCTTCATTGGAATATAAATGCGATTTATATGCAATTGGTACCGTGTGACCCTCGTTTAAAGTGACAGAAGTATAGCCAGAGGTCCCCTGCAATTACGTGGATCACCAGGTTTTTGGTGTTGACACATGTGTGTAAGTGTTTTTAAGCTAGCTTGTCAGTCTCTACTGAATACAATATCAGTGTATATTCTGGTGTCCAATCTGTGCTTTAGATGGCTAGATGTTTAATTCATTCAACAGTTTTACCCATTGTCCATAATCTGGTATGCATGTTCTACCAACATTTCGAAATCCTAAGAGTGATTGTAGCTTTTTTTATGTGTTTGGAGGTTGTAAGAGTGCACATTTCTCTAGGAAATGTGTTGCTAAGCTCTTGCCTTCATTAGATCGCTCATATCCCAACAACAGTACACTTAGAAAGGCAATTTTTAATTTCTGGAAAAATAAATTTGTAGCCTATATGGGCAAATTCCACAACAATGTGATGTACTCTGGCCAAGTTTGTTTCTAAGTTAACATCTGTAAGGTATATGTCATCAATATAGGACAATGCTGTTACACGGGCAGAGAACAAACCTGGACTGTTCTTTTACCTGTGGGGCAATCAACAAAATTGCTTTTGTGAACCTAGGGCAGTAATTGTAGTCAAATACCGACTTTCAGGCACTATGTTGTGACAGAGAAAGACATTTCAAATGTGTAACGTTGTTTTGTATTTTTTGGAAACAATGTTATTTATTAGTGCTGCACTGTGTGCATTTTGTACTGCATATGTGTGAGTGTGACTGTTTAATTGTCTATAGTCTGAGACTAAATGTTCGGAATTATCTGATTTTGCCACCGCAAACATTGGTGAGGTACAAGGCTCAATTATGCCTTGATATTCAAGTTGTGTTGGAATTTCTCTAACTGGACGTTTCGCTTCATGTTTAAGGTGCAGATGTGGACTGGACCTTATTGGTATTATATGGTGACAGTGAATCTTCATCTCAGCCCACATGGTTGAATATAATGCCTGGGCTTGTGCAAGGGCCCCCTCTTTGGCATACACATGTTTATCTGATTCTAGAAGAAGAACAGAGAAAGATGGTACTATCATGGTTTCCCCTGGTGGGGCTTTTCATTAAAGCTCAGGTGGCTAATCTTTTTCAAGAGAATGTCATAGCCGAATGTTAAGTTCTCTCAGAAAAGAACTTTATTAGTAAAGCAGTTTCAAATTTTATAATATGCCTGAAGAACTAACTCTCTGATCCGGTGTATCTACCTGAATAAACTCATTAATTGCTTTCACCACCAGAAACTCTTGATTATTCTAGTGAACTATCATGACGTCTGCCACACTGTCTGTCAGAGTCAGAGTCCACTACTTGTTCAGAAACAGAGTCTTCAATATTTGTGGCACATTTAAGTAAATACTAGCTTGTTGTGCACGTTTCTCTTCCCTTTTTATGGTGGCCAGAATAGCATTGTAAGTCCTTCTTCGGTTTCATGTACTCCTCCGACCTGTTCTCTGATAGTCCTCCTTTCCCCAAGCATTTTGCGGAAGACTTCTGAAAGGAAGGAGAAGGACGTATATCAGTATACTGATACCTCTCTGGTCTTTTAATTGCTTCATGGTTGCACGGACTGTAGCACTGTTCAGAGGACTCCTGTGTAGGAGATCCACCCGTGGTTTATCTTTTTCCTCATTTTTCCTACTATCCCAGAGTTCTTTTTAAAGACTCTAAAATATGTTTCAAGTTATCCTTCTCATAATTACCCCTAAGATGTGGTTTATTACGTCTGGCCACCAAATTATCTCCACCTATTGATGTATAGGTTTCAGCAAAACATTTTGGTAGTTCATGCTCTTGATTTGCTAAAGTGACCTGATCAAGGCATTTGCGTACTGCCAAAGCTGCTGCTTCTATATTCCTTAAAATAATTGAAGATACTATGGCATAATTGCGAATAAGTTTCATCCCCAGATCCAGGGCAGGGGCCATCTTGTATTCATTTTGAATTGGCTTAAGTACTTCAGGCAAAACAGCTATGGATGGTGAACCATGTTTGATGGCATATATTGCAACAAATACTGTGCTCCATGTGGTACACTATTCTACTGGGGAAACCATCCCTTAAGGATGGCACACTGTGAGAATTCTATGTTTATCTCGAGGTCCCGTATAGGGAAACACTGCTTCAAGCTGATTTTTTTTTTGTGCAATCCAGAACAGAATCTCCTCTACTCTGGTGGGAACATTACTCATAATTGAATTAATGGTTACTGGACTAATCACTGGCATTGACAAATGCGGCTGTACAACTTGTGCAGTCCTCGCTGGATTTGTTGTTATTGTTCACATAACGAACTGTGTCATATGTCTGTATAATCTAACTAGACCAGTGTAAAGTGCATGCAGCTCTGCTGCTGTGAGTGTTGCTATTAGTGGATATGGTGTGTAGCCAGCGAAGACTAGCCATGTTACTGCATCATTGCTCAGGGGACCCAGTCTAACGTTTGCTAATGAATGTAGTAGGGTGCCTTGGAACCAATTTGTGTGTTCCTGAAAAGCTAGTGGATTTTCTAAATCTTCATAAGCTCTGTAATTGCTTGCTATGGCTGTTTCAGTGTAAGTGTGAAAATGTCTTGTATTGGCGTCTGCTGCCGGAAATGTTACCCATGAATAGAATGCCTCTGTTTTATACTCTTCATGGGCATCTACCACAAAGATAACATCTCCTCCAGTAAGAGGAAGCCCTTGTTGTTGTTGTAACATTTGTGTTACTGCATGTCTAAAGTTTATTGGTATAACCATTGCTGACGAATTAGTCATTTTAATGAATGTAGTTCAGAGAAGGTAAGCTATAGTGGGGTGATCCTTGTAAAGGTTCAAGCTTGAACAACCTACAGACAGAAATAGAGGTTCCCTATTTTGCTGAGGAGGATTTTTCCCTAACACCACAAACGTCTCCGTTAAGATGGTGACTAGTGGCAATGGACACATGTAAGAAAACTAGTCAGGAGACCTATTAAAATAAGTGCCTGATCTAGATGGTTGGTAGCACCAAGGGAAATAGCAGTATGTGGGATAGAGTATCTGCTCCACTGAGACCCATCTCTTACAAGATAATTGTGTGTAGTAGTGTGTGGAGAGAGACTGGCCTCCCTTTTCAGGCTTCTTACTCGGGTCACAGGTGTGAATAGTACAGTGTGTGGATGGACTGGTCTTTCTTTTCAGACCTCTCTCCCATATGATGGGTGTACATAGTAGGGTGTGTGGGTGGACTGGCCTCTCCTTTCAGACCTCTCTCTTAGATGATGAATGTGCGTATTAGCATGTGTGGATGGATTGGCCTCTCCTTTTAGACCTCTCTCTTAGATGATGAGTGTGCGTAGTAGCATGTGTGGATGGATTGGCCTCTCTGTTGAGACCTCTCTCTGTAATGATGGGTGTGCATAGTAGCATGTGGGGAAGGACTGCCCTCTTCTTCTAGACCTCTCCCTCTCAGATGATGGATGTTCATTGTAGGGTGTTTGGAGAGACTGGCCTTTCTGATTAGAAATCTTTCTGTAATGATAGGTGTGCATGGTACAGTGTCGGGAGGCACTGGGCTCACCTCTCTCTCAGATGATGGGTGTGCATAGTAGGGTGTTTGGATGAGCCTTAGATATACTCACAACTTTTCTGAAACTAATGAGTATAAATAGTAGAGTTTGATAAACATCATCTCCAGTAAGACTCCTTCATACAGTAATGGTGACAGTGTGCATAGCAGACTGTATTCAAACATTACCTACTCCTTCCTACTTTTCAAGATCCCTGTGGAGTTTCACGAGGTTGTCACATTAAAAAAAAAGATTTCACCTTCTAATCATCACAGTACTTATCTCTTAAACACTTCCTCTTAAATACAACATCCACAACATGCATTCTTACTAATAGAATGTATTGAGTACTCATCTACTGCTTTATACTGTTCATGATCCTAAGAGAGAGTCTTGTGAGCTTGTACAAATTAGATAAAAACAATATATATTTATTTACTTCATCCGTGAGACACCTCCGCTCCAAGTCTAGGGAGACAGCATGTCTTTCTGCTTTTCCCTTACACCTCCAATTTTTCACAGTAGACTGTATCAGTGGCCATTTCATTTCTAACATTCGAACAGCCAGCCAGCCAATCAAAGCGCTCTCTCTCCATTTTTGATTTTGCACTCTCACAGGACGCTGGCGAGCCCAACTGCCAAAATTTACTAAAACTACTGAGCTGATTTACACTAAATCCAAAAAAGCACAATCTGTAGACCAAGATCTAGGTTCCTGTCGAATTTGTTGCAATTCTGTTCAGCATTTTTGCTAAAACCTGCCTTAAAGAAGTCTATGGAAAAAACATGGAGATTTTATGTTTTGGGATACCCTTTTTTCTGTGTCCCCACAGGTCAGATCACCTTGACAATGTACAGGAAGGAGCTGAGATGGATGAACTTGTTTTTTGGAAAGTTTTGTGAAGATTTGTCAAGCCGGGCCAAAGTTATTAGCAAACTAAACACACTTTGTCTATGGAAAAGCAGACCTAACTATAACTAAAGCGGAATCGCAAGTATTAAAAAAAACATGAAATGCCCTTCTGCATTTTCTTATATATAATATTTTGGGATTGAGACATGTGGCCGTTTCCCCAAGCCAAAGATATGCGAGGGAGCTCCATCCCCAGCCAAAATTAATAAAAAAGGGGAGGTTGGCATGTTACCCCCTACCCCTGAGCCTTAACAGTTCCAGGGAAACCCATGCCCCATGCTGCAGACCTAATTTTTAGGAGAGGGTTGCCTGGCCCCCTCCCTGAGCCCAAATGGGCCATGGGGACCCATTCCCCCCGGGCTAAACACTAACTAGAGGAGAGGGTGGCACACACCTCGCCCTCTCCAAGCCTTATAATGCCCCAGGTAACCCCTCGCTGGGGATGGCTCTTCACCTGTGTCCTGGGGAGCCCACACCTGGGACACACTGGTTTTCCCTGCCCATGAAAGAAGTATGGTTACACCAGGCGGGAACTTTGAAAATGCTCCCGCCAGGTGGGAGCACACTTCTGTTTCCCTGCCCAACCTCTTGCGGGCAGGGAAACTCTGACTGATCTCACTCGACTTGAGCAAGCAGAAGCAGCTGTTCAAACCAGGCAGGAGCAATGTTGGCTCGTGTGTGAGAGCCAGCTAGAGCTGCTGTGGCCCTGTGGCTCCCTCTGCGACCCCCAATATTCAGTTTTATGGTTGTCCTTAGTGGGCACTGGGGCACCCACTTAGAATAGAAAAGGCCCAGGTGAACGGACCCCCAGGGCCTCTTAAAGCTTCAGGATGGACCCACATGTCCCCCTCCCCTATAATTAAGGGCTGAAAACACTCATCCCCTAATAGAAATGTTTTTTGGTCCGGGGATAAGGTCACTGGGGCCTCTTAATGGTCAGGTAGGGTGCGCTTGTCCCCTCCCCTATAATTAATATATGGCCCTAGAAAACAGGGTCCCTGGGGCCATTTGGGCTTGGGGAGGGGTCTGCGGGCCCCATCCCCTAATACAAATGTTTTCAGCTCCTGGAGATGGGGTCCTCAGGGCCTCTACATGCTCGGGGAGGGGCCTGTGCTCTACCCTCCTCATAAACTAATATTTTATCCCCAGTGGTTAGTGTCCCCGGGCTCTAAAGTTTTGGGGAGAATGGATGTGCTTACCCCTCCCCAATATTTTTTTTAAAGAATTGCTGGTTCCCACCATGTCATGCAGCAGACTGTGGGGATTGGCAGCCTGTGGGTGGTCGCTTGCACAGCCTGGCCGCAAGTCCATGCACCGCAGGGGTTATCATGCCCACAGGACCCTGGGCCTGGCTACAGGCAGGGGCTTTGCTTTACATATGGTTATAAAATATTACTCTACATAAAAAAAAACTAGAAATTCACTGAAAAAAACAAAGGTTAAAGTGACGTTATAGTCAGGTAAAAATTGAAGTGCAAACATAACGTGTTAGACTAAGAAAACAGAGACAATTACAAGTTATAGTTATCTCTAGTAACTATAACTCATGCTTTAAGGTGACTTTAACTCACTCCCTCTACAAGAACTGCTAATTTGCCCACATATTATATTACTCATAACATGTTCTATGACATCATTGGTAACATCAATGCAACATGTGAAATGACATCATTGATGACAAGAATGTGCATTGCAGGGTGAGAATTATAGTTACCTAAGGGCATGAGTTATAGTCCATAGAGATCATTTTAACTGGTGAATTTCCTTTTTTTTCAGCACCACTCTGGCAATGAAATATTTGCCTAACTATAACATCACTTTAACTTTTGGTTGTCTCAGTGAAATATCTATCTATCTATATTATCTGGAGTGTTATATAGCACTAAATAGATCCAAAGGTATCCGAGCGCCTCTACATGAGCACCAGTTGCATTATAGATTATCTATCTATCTATCTATCTATCTATCTATCTATCTATCTATCTATCTATCTATCTATCTATCTATCTATCTATCTATCTATCTATCTATCTATCTATCTATCTATCTATCTATCTATCTATCTATCTATCTATCTATCTATCTATCTATCTATCTATCTATCTATCTATCTATCTATCTATCTATTAGGTAATATGCTGTTTAGCACCATTGTTGCATATGGGGAGTGCCAACACCTCTTGTGAGTCATGCTCTCCTCCAGCTGACCAATCAGAGCTGACGCAGAGGCAGCAGCTGCATCTGCGCCCCTTCAACGGTAGGAACCAGTGGGAGCCGCATCGGCTACATCAGCTATACTGGAGCTGTGTCAGTGCCCATTCCAGTCACGGGAGCCGCGTTAGTGCCCTGCATCTGCAGGGAAGTTCCTCTAAAACTTCTCCAATGCAGTAGGTACGGCAACAGAGATCACCCAGTCACTCTCAGTCATCCACTCTCTGCCATCCATACCTATAGCCATTTCCGAACCCCTGGTCACTATACGGAGCATTCCGACATAGCCACGGCCATGAGGTCGAGCAAGAAAAGAGGTTAGCCTGTGACTAAGTCCAAGCTTAAGGTCAAACAAACTGAAAATAATAAATCAGCCAGTGGGTGCTTGGACACATCCCTAGAAGGGACTGGGTCAAGCAGAGGTTCAGCAAACCAGGCTGGAGCTCACTACCTTCATCTTCGTCAACCAAAAATTACATCAAAATGTCATCTTTTAAAAGATCCACCTGCATCCATCTTTTCATCTAGCGACAACATTTTGGGCCTCCAGGACCCCCTACTTCCCCTACCTTGCAAGGAATCTCCAGTACCAGCGTTGCAGGGACTGGTCCCCACTCACGCCACTAACATGTCCCTTTCCACGGCTCCCCTGCCAATCAATGGAAAAACGACAAAAAGGCGTCTGACAAAAGGGGCACCAGTAGCTTAGTTGCCCAGCAAAAGGAAGGCAAGGGAGGGCAGTTCCCCTCCGGTCCACCGTCTCCTCAAAAGTCCATTACCATCTCAACTACTCCACAAAATCAGAGGGGAAGGAAATCCCTGCTTTGTTATATGCTAAGCCCAGGCAAGGATTCTAATCAAGAGAATGAGGCGCTCAACAGCTCTAACTTAAAAGACCTCCTAAAAAACACCAACATCTCCCTTCACCCTTTGGAGGCCACCAAGACCATTCAACTGCCTATAGAAGCAACTGTAATTGTACACGAAAAAGGCCACCATGAGCAGTCGAAGGAGGACATTGAAATTATACAGGACTCAGGGTGTGACGGCCCTATCAATCTTTCTTACTTAGGACTACAGGAATGGGGGGACATAACACCCCCGGACATTCAGATCACACCTGCTAAACAACCCCTGTCTACAGCCAAAACCAAAGAAGATCAGCATGTTAATCAGGCTTTTTATCAGGAGGTAACTCCTTCAACTTCAACTTTAACAAACCAACAAAGTTCTTCAGCTCCTTTGGAATCCTCCGGCCTCCTAAGTCTATCAGGGACTGAACCAGGGACCCAAACATCGAATGCACCTAAAACATGGGATATTCTTTTAAACACAATGCAACGAACGGTTGACACCCTACATTACCAGTCCGACAAAATTGATTTACAACTGACCATACTTGACACCTTGGCCCTCTTTGTGGGGCGGATTGACGAGAAACTAGACCAATTAAATCTTTTGATTAGCAGAGCTCAGCAGGAAGCAAAGTTGATCTGCAGTTGTGGCCCAATTATTGACAAATTATCGTCACTTCCGAATCTAGTATCCACTCTGATAGAAGGTCTGCCAAAGGGGCACTACAAAGTGGTACCGGACACCAACACCAGCAAAACAATTAGTATCAAAAACTTGAAAAATGATCCTTCTGTAGCCAAAACTTTTGTTAAATCTGTACTGTCATCTTCAGAATGCACTTCGCCCAAAGGCTCCCCTCGACCCTCCGATCATCAAAGTCCAACTCAGAATGCCAAGCAGCGTCGACATCAAAGAAGGAAAGGCCGTAACAAAAAACTAATTTTAGCCTCTCCCGAGGTTTATCCTCTTTTTAAGACAGAATCTGGACCGCAGCTACCTGAACTTGAATCTTTTAAAGCACTCTCTACAAGTGCAGAACAAATCCCCACTGAGTCTAGTGAACCTACAATAGGGGGGAACCCTGCAGTTCATAAAGAGGCTCCAATATTGGGGGCAGGCTGGGCCCAGCCCAGCAGCCACACTGGCTCTCAAAGCATTACAGTTCTTAGTGGGACAAGCAACGGGGAAGCGGTCAATCTTCCTAGACAACCACCATTAATTATGCCAAAGGAGGTGCCACTCATACATGGTACTGATTGGGTACCGGAATCTACGTTCATTCTTCACTCGCCCCAATCATTGGGTCCTCGGGCTCAACTGCCTCCTCATTCAGATGGAGCTCCTAAAGCCCCCTCAGTTTCAAAGTCTCAAGACCCTCCTACTTTTGATGCCAATTCGAGACCCTCACAACAATTTACATCAAACAAAAGAGGAACTTACCCGGGTGGTGACTATCTAATAGCTCAGCCGGGACACCAATCCATGAACTTCACCATTATTGTTTTTACTCCATAATACGAATCAAAGGGTTCATTTGACATCTTGAATAGGGGGAACCTACTTCGACTCTTCAGCACTATGCCAACCTTAAACGACATATGTTCAGCTGACCTTCTTTCAGTAGAATTTATAAAAGTCGATAAAACACAGAACTTGGAAGCTACAAAAGCAACTTGGAGGTCGCCCGAAATAGCAACAAAAATTCTGGAGGTGCAAACAATTCTTAAAGCATGGGGGATTCAATCTGCCCCATACTACAACACAGGGTATCCGTTCCCCCTGCTTGAGAGACCCCGCAAAGGATCATTTCTGAAAATTTCAAAGACCACGTCAGTACTAAAGGGTGCCCAGGGTCGTTCACTGTTAAAAAAGCAGGTGCTGAACCATCAAGAGAGCATAACGGCTCCCCACTCAGACACCTTAGAAAACTTCTGGATTTTTAGGGCGATCAATAGCACGAACCACTCACAATGACAAGGTAATCCGATAAGGACAGATCCTAACCTAGACACTACGCTACTGAAACTGTGTTCGTGGAATATAAATGGGCAAAACAACAAGGCTGTAGATGCCGAATTCCTCCAATATGTAAAAGCATTTGACATTATCCTATTACAGGAAACATGGTTGGAAAACCCTGTGCAAATAGAGGGCTACACCTGCTTTCATTCTTCAGCAACAGGCAAAAGCAAATATGGCCGGCCAGCGGGCGGTTTAGCTTCTTACATTAAAATCACAAAAATCCACAGTGCCCTGGAATTGACTTCTCAATCCCCAGCTATAAACACCGTTAAGATCAAATTAAACCTCAAAGGGAAAAAAGAAGAGGTGCTGGTGATTAACACTTATATAAATCCGAAAAAGAAAAAACAAGAGTCTAAATCTCTACTGGATTACTTGCATCAATTAATGTCCACGCAAACTGCCTCCAAATTCATTTTCTCTGAGGATTTTAACCAATATATCCTAGGCTCGTCCACAAATAATGACATTCAAGCTCAGTCTTTCTATTGGAATATTCCAACTCAATCCATCAATGGTCAGGGAAAAATCACTATACTGGGAAAGGAGCTGTTAGAAGAGATGGAGCATTTAGGGCTGAGAGTCTTAAATGGAAGATTTTCAGGCGACTTACCATCCGCCGCTTCATTTCATTCAGGTAACGTGACCTCTACAATAGACTACACATTAGTATCTCTTCCATTTTTCATCACATACTAAACTTCAGCCTAGGAGACAAAGGGGACGGCGAGCATCGACCCCAGGAAGTCTCCATTCTCGCTTCTCCAGACCTAACCCTGCCCAATCCAATAGGATTCCAAGCTTGCCATACAATAAATCTTAAAACAATTAAGTCCTCGTTTGCAAATACGAAGGAGGTACTCTCAGCAGCAAAATTTCAACTAAACAGTCTGAATTACCCCATAGGCAACCAAATAACCCTATGGGAAACCTTCACGGCTGTTTTTGCGAACCTCTATTCAACCTCAGTTCAGCACTATTCGCCTCGCGGCCCAACAGGTACAGGAAATATCTCTAGTGCTCAGAACTCGGCCGTGAAACATTATAAAAACGCAATAAATAATCTGCTAAGGCTGCTGAGGACGAATCCGGGGGACACTGGCCATCTCCGACAGCTTCACAGACAAAAAACTTAAATGGGAGATTAAAAAATCCAAAGAAGATGATTTTTGGGCCAAACTCTACTATGATATCAAAGCAAACAACAGCGCTCATTTCTGGTCCACCCTGAATAAATGTCTAAATCCCAAACATGGAGGTATAACATCATATGTAACAGATAACTCCTGGGAACTCTTTTTAGTAACTCACTTTAACCAACAGGCGGAAGGAACAATCAGGCGCCAGGATGCTCAGGAGGTCAACTTACAGCAAACAATAAAACCACATGAAGACGCACCATCACTCGAAATCAGCGCCGTAACGATCAGGGAATTAATTTCAAAAGGGAGGAAAGATGGAGCGCCAGGGCCAAATGGAATTCCACCAGCTCTCTTCAAACATGACCCGGAATATTGGTCAGAATCTCTTACCCCACTCTTTATTTCAGCCAGTTTGTCTGGGGGCCTTCCAGCCTCATGGAAGGGCTCTGTCATCTCACCAATATACAAAGCAGGCGACAGAACTCTTCCCAAAAACTATCGCCTGATCGCTCTATTGGATATTGAGGCAAAATATTTTGCCGGGCTCCTATTGATTCAGCTGCGCGAATGGGCTACCAAGAACAACATAATTCCGCCCAGCCAAACAGGATTCTGCAGAGATGCTGGAACCACAACAAACCTTTTAGCCATATCACTACTTATAGACAAAGCAAAACAGACCAAACAAAGTCTCCACTTTTGCTTTGTGGATTTCAAAGCGGCCTTTGATAATGTCAATCGAGCGAATCTTTGGAGGAAACTTGCCCTTTGGGGGATTCCTGCACCCCTTCTAAATCTCTTGATCGAATTGCATTCCAACACATGGGTCCAAGTGAAGCTCGGGAACGGCTCCCACCTCTCGAGGCGCATAACAACAACAAAAGGCCTCAAGCAGGGGTGTGTTTTAGCACCAACTCTTTTTAACCTATACACAGCTGATTTGCCACCAGCTCTAGATGCCTGTAATGCACACACCCCTCGTCTGGGGGGTCAAACCCTTCCAAGCATTTCCTATGCAGATGTCGTGGTTTTGATTAGTCATACTAAAGTAGGCCTACAACATCGCATCAACACACTGTACGGATATGCTGAGGATAATCTGCTTGAAGTTAATATCGAAAAAAACAAAACACTGACACTAACGGGGAAAAAAAGGTCCTTCTCGTGGTTTCTTGGGACAAGGGCAATTGCCAACTGCTCCGAATATAAGTATCTTGGCGTCATTGTCAATAGGGGTGGCCATTTTTCAAATCATCTTGAGGCCACCAAAAGGAAAGGTATGTTGATTGCAACAACACTCAGACAACTCAAAACTAAACTATCTGGGCCTACTCTTCTGCCACTATTGCATGTTGCCCAAGCTAAAGTTCAGTCATCAATCACTTATGGTAGCGAAGCCTTAAGAGGTACAGATGCAAAACTGCTGGACACTACTATCTCAAATGCTTACTGAGTCCTCCTAAATTTACCATCATATACCTCCCATGCTCAAATCCGGCTAGAATTTGGAATAACCAAGCTACTGTTCGCAAGGCGATGATCATACATCAAATGTTGGTACAAAATAAAGAACTCACCTGAAAATACACTGAATCACCAGCTCTGGGAAAACCTGTGTGGCAGCTCCACTGAACTTGCAAAAAAATACTTAGAGGAGTCACTAGTAACCACAGGCCTAAAAGATCTATGGGAAACCTCTCTTTCCGAACGCACAATTCAAACGTGTCGTAAATAAGAACATGAAGCGACTCTCCTTTATAAAGGATAAAGCTACCTTTGATCACAGATGCCATGCATGGATGACGCTGAGCACTTACAAATCGCCCGGGTTACAGGCCTATTTCAGACTGGGATACTGTAGGAAATCAAAAGAAGCTTTTTTAAAACATAGGTTTGGAATCCTACCAGCCATACCCCACATACAACCCTGGCTGAGAAAGAATTGTGGCTCCACATGTAGGCTGTGTGGCTCAGGGAAAGAAAGACATGGAACATCTGATATGCTCCTGCAAAAAGTTAAAAGAGGAAAGAGTAGCTCTCCTGAAAACCACCTTCAATGAACTTAACACACGCACACGGAGACAAGCAGTCATTGCATGCTTTGACCCAAGACTGTTACATCTGAATGGACTGCTGGTTAGATTCCTGAAATTGGTCAAATTTAAACAATCCAAAACAGATGATGGTGTTTCCGAGAGACAAGGAATCATGAATATTTGTTCAATTTTTACTCTAAAACTTTTTTATTGTTCTTAAATTTAGAAATTGTTGAAATGTGCACTTATTATGAACTTTTGTAATGGTTTTAATTAATCAGAAACAACATTTTTTTACTTACTTACTTACTCTTGTGAGTCATGGGTCTTTTCTTGTCCCTCAACAATGGTAATAAATAGAATATTATACTTTACTCATCTGCATTAATAGTTTATGCCATTTTATTTTTTTATTTATGCAACAAAAATGAGGATACAACTTCCAAGACATTACCATCTTGCATTATAGTCAATTCATTCACATGAAAGAGCCCTCATGGCTATTAGGAGAGTTGTTTCCCTGTACATAGTAATTTTTTATGTGCAATCTGTGAGACAGTTAAAAGAGTTTTTCCAATGTCAAATTTTCTGTACTGTTTTAATAATCTCAAATTTGACCTTTGAAATATGTGAATGTGGGTTTATTAGTACAGTTGCACTACCATGGCATAACTATGTAGTAGCACCAGTGTAGTTATGGTTGAGATTGAGTTTCCCTAGGAAAGGAATTTTTCTTTTCTTAATTACTTTGTCGCCATTCTATGAATCTGCATGAAATGTTCCTAAAAAAGTTCATCAAGTTTGTATTCTTCATTGCAAGTATTGTGTATGTCCCTCAAGAGGGGGCCTAGAAAAAGGGTGGGGGTCCCAAAAGTTAAATTTTTCATTTTAGTTCCCATAGGAATCATTGTTCTTCAATAGGAATTTGGAAACAGGGATAGGCAGTAGAAGTGTCCGTGATCTGCGTTGGCAATGTAGGAACAACAGCAGTCTAGGGCGATAAGCGGAAATGCGAGGAATCTTGCGTAATGGACTTCCCAGGACATTGGATAGCCACCAAGTGTCCTTTGCTGGTCACAACATGAAATGGCTCAGCATCGAATGGAGCATCAGATTTTAGTTTTTTCGACTGTCAGACCAGCACTTGATCTCCTTTAGTGAAATTAACATTTTTTGCATGCCAGCGATTGTCTGCATATGCCTTCATTTTCATCTTACGATCCAAGTCTTTTATACAGGTTTCTTCCTCGGTACTTGATCTTCTGTTGGTCCGTTGAGCCAACTTGGTAATCATGGCTCTCCTTAACATCAAGGAGTGAGAGGTTGTACGGTAAGCTAGAACAGTAGAATTCAATGCAGTTTTGAGGTAAACCTTTCCTAATACAGCACACTGAGTACTCATGAGAAGTTCGAGAAGGCCATTGGCCTGTGGCCGAAGAGGTATCCTGTTCTGATGCTTCCCATTAAGATGACTTAGAAACTCTCTGAATTCTCAACTGTTTGAAGGTGGGCTGTTGTCATATTTTAAGATCACAGGGATATCCCATGTTGTGAAGATGCCGTCTAATCTCTCACTGACCCTTTCTTGGGTGATAAATAAGAGATCTATCCATGGAAAATGGGAGTATTCATCAACAATCACCATCAGGTGATGTCCATTGTCAAGAGGAACAAAGAAGTCAACTGCAATTCTTTTGCATACAAGCTTTGGCAACTCTGACATGTTTAAGCTGTGTTGAGTAGTTTTCAATGAAAGGCAGTTGCATAGATGACAGGCCTTCAATTTTCTTTCAACTCTCATCACAATGAGAAAAGCCGACTCACTCTTGGAGAGCTCATTTGATGGCAATGATTTAACAATGTCCTTCATGGGCCACCATAATTATCTATTGTCACAGACTCTCCGGAATACCTATTCCCGAACCTCTCAGGATAATGCCTTCTTGAGTAACAGGCAGTTCATCTTTGACATTTTTAAACTTCTGGTATTCACTGTGACTGGAAAGAGGTTGAGTGTGCTAGTTCCAAGACTTATGTGTAATAATGTCTTTTAGTCTTCACATGTCACTATCTTGACTCATGGCAGTGATAATTTGTTCCAAGAAAATGGCAGCTGGGTCCTTGATTTCACTATGAAATTTATGTAGGCTTCAGATGTCTTTGAAGGGGTAACATGGTACTGTAGATGCACTCTTGAGAAGTATTTGGCAGGGTTTTGATCTTTCCCGTGGACAGTGCACGATTGTGCTGTTGTATTCTTGTAATCGTAGATGCCAAAATTCAATGTGAGTAGGCATCTTTGCCTTTGGATTGCCAAAGATGGTCATCAATGCTGGATGATTCGTCACAAGTGTACAAGGCTTTCCAAACAAGAATGTGTGGAAATATTCACAAGCCCACACCACTGCTAAACTTTTTTCTCAGGTTGTGAATCAGCACCTTCAGTTTGAGACAAACTTCTGCTTTCATATGCTATAATATGTCTTTGAGCATTTGGGTGTACGCTGTGCTGTTCAAGAATTGCGACTAACCTGACTGGGCTAGCATCAACAACAACCTCTGTATGCCATTTCAGTAGCGTTATCGATAGCTTGTATGCTTTTCTTGAAGCTTTGCTGCCATTCAACTGACCAATGAAATAAAATATAATTTTTCGTCAAGTCTCTTAACGGCACACTTACGAAGGCAAAGTCTTGTATGTATCTAGAACAGAAGCGGGCCATGTCAAGGAATGAGCGTAACATGGAAACATCTTGTGGGGGAATGCAGTTGACAACATTTCTATTTTAGATAGATTAGGTGCCATACACTCATTAGAAAAGATATGGTCAAAGAATTTAGGCTTTGCCTTGTGGAACTCACATTTCTCAGCATTCAAAGTCAAAGTTAAACCTGCATCAACAAGTAAACAACAGACTTGTGTGGGAGCTTTATCTGCTCCTTCTGTGTACCTCGAAAACCAATATGTCATAACTATAATTGCAAGCATTCATGACAGGCTGGGTGATACATCGAATTACATCTTGAGAAAGCTCTGCAGCTGATGACACACAAAACTAAGTCTTTTGTATTGGAACAGGTGACTATGTGTAGAAACGGTTGTAATGTACCTGCAATTCTCCTGGAGTTCCAGCTGATGATATCCTTTATTCAAATCAAGGTGAGAGAAGACCTTCACACAATTCAATTGTGTTATCATGTCAGCAATGTCCAGGCCTGGATTCTGTTCTATTTCAATTGCCTTTTTTACTTCATGCGTATCCACACAGATGCATACAGTTATTTCACTGTCCTTTTTGGGTACAACCACTATGGGAGAAACCCATGGCATTGAACCAGTGGAGCACTCAATGACGTCATGTTCGAGGAATGATTTAAGTTCTTTTTCAACAGCTTCCTGTAAATGAGATGCAGTTCATCTGTGTCTTTGAGCAACAAGATGGACTTCCTCATTTATGTGTAATTGTAATTTCATTGTTTTACGTTTTCCTAACCGAAGAGACATCAAAGGTAACTGACTTACTATTTTGTGATGAGCATTCATGTTATAGTTCACTGATATCAGTCCCATATCAGCAGCTGTGCAGAATCTGAGCAAAGAGGCACTTGATGCTCTACCTTGAAGTACATAACTGGGTGCTTCTCCCTTTGTTTTCTTGTGTTTCATCATCACTACAATTGAACCTTGACTTTTTAATGGCATCGAAGCTGCTCATTTATACACTTTAGTTTCTGATGGAGTAAGTCAGGGCAGTGGAGATAGTTCATTGTATTTTCCCTCAGGCACCTTTATCGGCACACCACTGTTGATAATAAAAGGTATTGAGCAATCGTTTACTTTAGTGAAATCTTTGGACAACGTTTGAATGACTTAGGTGCTTTATCGTGTTAACTTTTATTTGACCTGTATTTTTCCTCACATGCAGTCAGTCCAACATGTGCACACTTTTCTGAGGTAAACATCGACATTGCACAACCGTCTTCTTCACTTTTACTTGATATTGATACTCAAGAACTTTTTGACAATAATTTAGATAACTATCGACTTTGTTTGGTGTCGATTTGTCTTGGGCTTGTAGGTGAGTGTCACTTCTGAAATGTTCGCGCAGCCATTTTATCATCATGGTGTGATGTCCAATGGCAGTACATTCACCTTCGTTTGGAAATGAAAATCCAGGGCTGAACAACAACTTATTTTTCATTGGAGACATCACTCTGTGTCCTTCTGCCTTGTGCTTTTGCTTACTTCTCATGTTCATGACTGACTCACTCTGGGCACCTCTGGCCTCTGCATCAGAAACTTGTTGATTAGCACACGCTTCAGGTCTGGCAGACTTGAGTACGAGCTACAGACTAAGAGTTTCTCTCAGCATTTGTCACCTGAATGAATCTGACAGGCGTCCATCAATAACTCTGAGACGTATAGATTCTTCATCATTAACTTCATTGAACTTACAATGTTTTATGAGTGTATCCAGTCTCTCAACAAATTTGTTGATAATTTCACCAATGTTTTGTCATTCTTGTCCGAAAATGTACTTTTCGTAAACTATATATGACATTGGATTGAACTTGAGATTCAAGGCTTATTTGTTTTGATGGTATGCAATTTGATCAGCTTGCAGCATTTTCTTTATGACTTCATTACACCTTCACTAGAAAGATTCTTAAGTTATTTGATAATCTTGTTTTCTTTTTCTTCTAGTGCATCAATTAAATCATCAAATGTCTCTATCCAAACAGTCCATCTGTTGCCCATATCCAGCTTTTTGGCAATATTGAATGGTGGTGGTGGTTTAAGGAAGGTGGCGGCATTGCAACCATTTATGGGATTGGCTGACACTGAGAGTGGAGTTCTCCGACCCTGTGTGCTGTCCGCTAGGATACACTTCATCCATGCCATCTCTAAGGCCCTCTGCTGTGCTGGCCTCTGCGTCATCTTGGACATCCTGTGGAACCTTGTGCTCCCTCTGGGTCTCCATTAGAGCCCTTCACTTTCCTGGAGACCTTTTGAAGTTATTCTGAGCCACCACCAGGCAGCTTTATGTATGAACTGTTCCGTAAGCACAACCCTGGGCACTGCTTCCCATGCCACTGCACCCAATACTGTGGTGTCATGACTCTCTTTAATCCGTTCTAGTAAGCACATGACCATTCTTGTAAATAAATTCATTTGCTTTTGGACGTCTCCTTGTCTGACACCTGGTTGATCTCTGCCTCTCAGCGCTTCTGATCGGGGCGTTAAATTGTGAATTGCTGTCGCTATTTGCTGCTCTTTCAAAACCTGGTTGTATCCAGCTTTCATTATCTTCAAATACTTCATACTCGCTGGAGTTGTTCTTTGACTACACATACGCCAAACGTCAATTCTGCACTTTGACTGAGTCACGCATGAGCAGTTTGCTTCACCACAGCAAACTCTCGGGGAGAGCAATTGTCAATCTTTGGGTTACTTATCCCCTATCTCATCAACAGTTGTAGCGTCCACCCCAGCTTGGACACCCACCAATAACTACACCACACACGGATCTTGGTATTAAACGTCTTTATTCATCTGTGAGTAACCACGAAGTCCACAATATAAACCTGCATTAACTTCACTACGCTCTAACACTTAAATCACAGTTCTACGGAGTCCATCAGGCGCCAAAATAATTCCGTCATAGCTAACTCACATGACACTACAGATATTGCAGTAAATAAAAAAATGAGGGGTAGCTTTTTGGCATAGAAATTATCGTTAGTGCTCTAGAAAGCTAAAATGAAGTCAACATTTCTATGAGTTCTCAAATATCTTCTTTATCCATTTCTGTAAAACATTCACACATGCAGAGTCAAACATACTTCCAACAGCAGCAGCAGTCTGTCAGTTAACTCCCTAGCAGTCACCTGCAACATCACCACAGAGTTCTAGTGAACAACTGGAGTGCTAACATTTTGTATTCTAGACTAAAATGAGGCACTCCTGAATTCCATTTTGTTGGACTAGGAGCTGTTGAATTTAAAGCCTTTCCTGGAGAGCAGGCTGAAGTAAATGATCTCTGGGATGTTAATGCAGGACAAATCACGTTGATATTCCAACCCTGATGAAGTTCTATTGGACGAAAAGTGTTTGCTGGGCTGATGGACATTTTTGATAAATGAATCAATAAAATTAGACCTGAACACAAATACAAGACTCCCATATGGATTGCATTTGACTGAACTGATGCTATTTGAGATTTGTTACTGACATAATACTTTTAACTTCCATTGCTCAAATTGAGTTATATTTATGTGATCATTTGCCCTCCTTTTTCAGTTGTTGCACAAATATTGTGTTTGGGCATCATCCTGTCAAAAATCTTTCCTCATCTTGAAACCAGCTGGAGCTAGCAGCAGTCATACTCCTTTTAACATGTCTGGAGTCTATTATGCTCGTATTGTTTGCTCGTACTCATTCATCTGGAATCTTTCAATGCATGCATGGCAACATTTTACTCGTTCCAGTATGTTTAAGTTATCCATCACATATGCTGCCATCAATAGGAAGACAACTTATTTCCTTGGTGGGTATTCATCAAGTGAAACGGCCCACCGATTGTCTCCACTTTAACCCTGGCGTGGTTTGTGTCCTTCCTTGCTCTGTTTGTATTTCAAGAAGAGAAGGATTCTCACCCTGCCCACCATTGAAATCACCTTTGTAAATTGTATTAAGGGCCTCTGGGTTCTCTCCTCCATTTTTGGAAAAATCTGATATCAGTTTAAGAGACTGTCCTATGACGAGTATCACCAGCCCACCCTAGACTAATTAACATCAACTAGTGCAGATGTGTTCTATAAGAATACTTAGCGGTGACATACACAAACATTTTGCTTCAAACTATTGTGTCACGAGTAATCATCTCAGCATTGCAGTGACACAAACACCTTTTCTTTCACGTACTTTGTGTCATCGTGATACGCATACCTTATGATTTCTTCTATGAGTCCATAACGGTGACACACACACCTCTTTTATAATATATAGCTTGTTTATAAAAATCCATTATTTTCTAGGACTACAATAAAAATTGTTATATAATTATTCATGTCAATAATATTATAATAACCATGATTGTAATTTTGAATACAAGTTACTTCTGCAATTTTCTATATTGAGTGTACCTTCAAGCCTCATACTCAGTAAGTATGAGTCAACCACCCCCATTTTTAAATGAAGTGGGAGAACCTGACTTGCCTTGGAAAGAGTGAGTTAAATTAGTTGAATCATATTTGATCGCAATAGGTGGGAAAAGATATAGCACTGTAAGGAAACAACATATTCTTTTACATAAACTGGGCATACAAGGTACAAAAATGTATAAAATGTTATCCAAGCCTAAATTTGAGGAAGAAAGAAAAGAGGGAGAGATGGATGTATATTAAATCACATTTATATAACTAGAAATGCGGATCTCTAACATATTATCGATCCTACAAATATCGATATACACATATATCGGAAATTTTATATTGATTACAAAAATATTGACTCCCCGTACTTATCTATGCAAATCAGTAATTTTGAGCACACAAATATTTTGCAAAAAAATATATTTTTACATATATCGATAACAAAAATATCGGAAACACTAATTTTGTCGCCTATAAATAAACATTTTAAACATCAAAAATATCAATTAACACAAATCGATCACAATGTTATCGCTCCAAATACACCCCAAAAAAGTATTTTAACTTAAAACAATTGCTTCAAATAAACCCAAAACTTACAAAAAAACAACCGCAATTAAAAAAATATATATTACTCTGACAAACATTTAAACAAACACCCCCAAAAAGTTGAAAACCTAAAGCAAATATATTTAAAAATGCAAAATAATTATTAACTATAAACATATTAACACATTCATTAATATAAAGCATTATACATACAATATATTTCACATATAAATATAACAAACTATATATTATATTTCAAAAATAAAACATCAATTAGCGTTTACCAAACAAGGACTCAAGTGATGGAACAATTTCACACTATACTAAATCAACCAATATAAAAACACTACAGACTACTTTTTTCCAATAAAATCAAACAAATAATTAAGCCAACAACATAAAAGGCACACTAATTAAAACAATATATTACTCCAAAAATTATAAACACTGCAAGAGGAGGAAACTCTGGCAGATGTTTTCAAGAAATGATTAAAATTGAGATGAGTCATCCCAACAACTACAAAATCAAGTAAGTAATACATATATTTTAACTAAAAATGAACTGTTATTAAACTAAAAAATATAATTTAACAAATAGATTTCAACACACTCTGTAACTTTTATCTTTATTACATAGACTACCTAAAGGAAAAGAAAACCAACTTGCAGACCAACAAACTGCCAGAATAATATCAGTTATAACAAAGCACCAAGAATAGATAATAAAGTGAGTATGCATATATATTAATTAAAAACTCCTCCAACCAATGACCACAAATAAACGTTACCCCCTACACCTCATCAAACTTACAACAAAATATTATATTTAATAAACATAACTTTTTTTCTCTTCAACAGAAAATTCAGCACCTGCTCCACATTAAAATGAGATAAACAAAAGGCTTCAAAAGCAACTGCCATGATTAATCCAGTGTTCAAGATGCTCTCAAATGGGAGTTACTTGATGCTGAATGATCAAGGTTGTTGTGGGATGATTCCAGGCATCGCATATCTAGTCACAGTAAATTCCAGAGCTACTTGTTGTATGCAAGTATTGTTTCCACCGACCCACACAGTCAGGGAGGCGCTGTTATGGCCTTCGTTGAATGTTTCCTTTATGCAGTTTGATACTCAGCCGAATGAAAGCCATGCTTTTACAGAAAGATGTGCCCTTAACCTCAGCTGAGAGACTTTTGATCTTCAGGTCGCAAGGTCCTCAGCAGAGATACAGGCACTGGTACAAACTAACTGCCCTTTCCATTTCAGACAAATGTTACAGCGTATCTTCAACATGTCTGATACGAGGGGTATAGTACACCTTTTTAATACCATAGGTTCTGGACTGTTAAGCACCTTTCAGAAAGTCTTCAGAGTGATTCCAGTTTTTTTACACTCTGAGGCATTTTTGGAGGATGTCCGCTAATCCTGCTACTGGTAGTGGGAATCCTAATTTAAAATTTTCTACTATGCAATTGATGTCCCAGTTACCAAGGAGATGGAAAAAACACTCTTGGAGCGTCGCTACCATGATCGTATGGTACTCCATCAGGGCACACCTCTGCTTCGGTAGCTAAGCGAGTCTTAGTTCCTATCATTCGGACCAGCCTGGATTGACTGTGTTTTGCCTGCTCTCCGCTGCTTGCTCTGTGGTCAAGAATGCATGTTTGATCTCCGTCTAACACTTCCATGGGTTGCGCAGCCGGACGTGGATGTACTGCTGGACCCCTTAAAGGCCCACATAGTACAGTGTTCTCAGCGTATCCCCAAGTTGATTTCATCATTCTTAGAGCCACCACATGATGCTTCAGCTCCTGTTGGATTAGAAACCGGCTCTGCTACAGGCACATAGGCTTTGGATGTTTCAAATGCTTCCCCAGCATCGGCTTTGGGAACTGAAGAAGATCGTCTTTTCTCAATTGACCTGATCTGTAAGGTGTTACAGGGACCGTCTGTGTGCTGGGAAGAATTCTGCCTTTTTCCAAAACAACCGAAATTGGAATTTTCGACAAAACTTTTCTTCTTTACTCTTACTCAGCACCATGGCTTTCAGACCCTCTCAGTTGCTCAAACTCTATATAGGAATATATTTTAAAGGACTAATACAGCTTTTCAAACATATATAGGACTTATAGAGTTTTTAGGCATTTTTCATAAACTTTTAGAAATATTAATTCTGAACATTTTAACAATGTTTTATGGTTAATTCGAAGGACATTCTCTTTTTTAGTATGTCATCCAGTCAGATGAGGAGTGGGTATTATGATTTGTAATATACCATAAATAAAGGCTTGGGTAGTAACCTAACCTTTCACTTACATTTACCTTACCATTGTACTACATAACGAGTTTGTACTGGCCTTTTACCTAGTTAGGTGCTGCATACAGGTTGTGTGGTTTTCTCCGAAAACTAGCCTTATTTATTATGCATGAGGATTCTCACAGCAGGACTACCATCTTCTGTGTAATAACTATGTATAAGGGTCATCCCTTTCATTGTCCTCGGCCGACATGACACAGCAAGGTAGAGCCCCTGAGGGTACCTTTTGGGTATTTAAACACCAGGGTGCCGATTACGATCCGGTAAAAACCGGGTACGAACCGTCGGTCGGAGCGTTTTCTCCGTCCGACTCGTACCCGGTCATAAAACTTTACAAACATGGAATTACGATTGGCACGGAAACACCATTTCCGTACGAATCGTAAAAAACACCGACCGACGAAAATATACATACAAATGTGATCCGGGAATGCTGCGACGTGACGTCGGGGCGCTTTCAGGCAGCGTATCACGACCCAGGAATTACGATTCGAACCGACAGCAGTCCGGACGGCAATATTTTCACGGCACCCAAAAAGTGCCGGAAAAGCGAAGTACGGAGCGAAACGACCAGAGTAGGTGGCCCGGTACGCACCGTACCCCCCAGCCCCCGTACGTATGCGCCGACCCCCCCCCCAGCCCCCGTACGTTCGAGTCGTACCCCCACCCGTGTATGTACACCCTTGTACGTGTCGAACCCCCGTGTACACCCTTGTACGTGTCGAACCCCCCGTGTATGTACACCCTTGTACGTGTCGAACCCCCCGTGTATGTACACCCTTGTACGTGTCGAACCCCCCGTGTAGGTACACCCGTGTACGTTCGAGTCGTACCCCCACCCGTGTATGTACACCCTTGTACGTGTCAAACTCCCCCGTGTATGTACACCCTTGTACGTGTCGAACCCCCGTGTATGTACACCCTTGTACGTGTCGAACCCCCCGTGTATGTACACCCTTGTACGTGTCGAACCCCCCGTGTATGTACACCCATGTACGTTCGAGTCGTACCCCCACCCGTGTATGTACACCCTTGTACGTGTCGAACCCCCCGTGTATGTACACCCTTGTACGTGTCGAACCCCCCCGTGTATGTACACCCTTGTACGTGTCGAACCCCCCGTGTATGTACACCCGTGTACGTTCGAGTCATACCCCCACCCGTGTATGTACACCCTTGTACGTGTTGAACCCCCGCGTGTATGTACACCCTTGTACGTGTCGAACCCCCCGTGTATGTACACCCTTGTACGCGTAGCGCTGGGGGTACGCACCGTACATACACGGGTGGGGGTACGACTCAAACATACATGGGTGTACATACACGGGGGGTTCGACACGTACAAGGGTGTACATACACGGGGGGGTTCGACACGTACAAGGGTGTACATACACGGGGGGTTCGACACGTACAAGGGTGTACATACACGGGGGGTTCGACACATACAAGGGTGTACATACACGGGGGTTCGACATGTACAAGGGTGTACATACACGGGTGGGGGTACGACTCGAACGTACGGGGGCTGGGGGGGTACGACTCGAACGTACGCGGGCTGGGGGGGTCGGCGCGTTCATACGCGGGCTGGGGGGGTCGGCGCGTACATACGCGGGCTGGGGGGTGTCGGCGCGTACGTACGGGGGCTGGGGGGGGGGTCGGCACGTATGCGGGCACATGTCTCCATGGTTGCTATGGGAGTTCGGTGCGGACGGTGTTTTTTCCATACGGTTGTGAGATCGGACGCACGGGATGGATCGTGATTCCGCGGTCGGACTTCATTTTTCACATTTGTACGGTAAATCGTCCGAGGACGTGTCGGACACATTTTCCGACCCGAGGACGTGTGGGGAATAATTCCCAATGCGATTCGTATGGACTTTTTACCATGCGAATCGTAATTGGCAGTTTGTACGGCACTTGTACGATTCGTACGGTAAAAAGACCGGATACGAGTCGTACGGGGAATTTTTTTGCCGGATCGTAATCGGCACCCATATCTTTTCTGGGGCAAGCAGAGGAGAAAGACTTCCATGCTAACAAACTGATGTGAGACGCTGAGGTTCCTGTACACAGACATCCGGGCATGCAGTGCTCTGACATTCCTCGTGGGGTGTCCATCTGGAGACCAAAACGGGGTCCTTCATTCTCTCACACCAGGTAATGGGGTTGGTTCTTTTCTAGGGGGATTCTTGGCTATACACATACATACATGCTAGGTACATTTAGATACATCTAGTTAGGGTCTGCATCATAGGAGTACATATTAAGACTGTCATATATTTATATGCCTGCATATATTAATTGTTTTAGCACAATGGTAGACATCTACCATTCATTTACTCTGTTGGTGCTAATAATCATTTATATCTGTTTCTGTCTTATGATTGTTGCAGCACACATATTTTAAACTAGAATAACGTTGGTTCCCATAAATGCTTATTGAAAACGTCCCCACCCTTTATTCTGTGTATCTCTCTGAGACAAAGTGGGCATGAGTGACTGAGCGAAAAGTCCTGTACTGTTTCCACAATCCCTATCCCTGAGGGATCAGGCTTGTCATGTTTGAGAGTTGCCTAAATCTATTTTCTCCTTGGTAAGAGGAGTTCATAGTGACATGGTGAGCTAGCTGGTATACAGGTGAACATATCCAATGGGGGTGTCTGGAATCAGTCTGGACACCAGTCCCACAGTTTATGTTGTCTAAACTAAAGATCCTGGATAGATTTATAGGAACTACACAACAACATCTCAAAAATATATACAAGTAAGTAAATTAATTCCAAGTAACTGCATTTTTAAAAACTATTAATAACAAAGAAGCAAAATCAACTTATAATATATTTATACTGTTAAACTATTTACAGGTACAATGACAGAACAGGCTAACTATATAACTCCCCAAAAAGGGAAACAATTATTAAACTATGTGGGCAACACCTACAGCCAAGAAATGCATCAGCAGAATCCATAAACTAGAAGTGTACTAAATACTGTTTGAATGCATGCTATGTAATGGAAACTACAAAAGATACTTTTGTAATACATGTAAAAGAGCACAAACCCCCTAAATGTTACTGAAAAAGAAGTTAGATAAATTTAACAAGATATAAGACAGGTAAGCACCAGCTCCCAGGAACCAACAGCAAAATCCTGAAACAAATACGACGACAGGCCTCATACATGTAATACATGTAACATGCCAACTACTACTTATCCACACTTTAAAACGCTAAATTGCATGCACAAAAAAGCCACCAGTGATACTCCAGCTGCCCCTAGAACATACTGAAACAAAAATATATATGACCATTTAAAATTAACATATAATGAGGAGCATTTCATTTTGAGTGACAATTTAAATGATGAAAAACAAATCTTAATTCTCTTCACAACAAACTTAATGAAACTTACCCAATGTCAAGCCTGGATGATGGATGGGACCTTCAAAATGTGTTATTCACTCAAATATGCACCATACCCGGTGAATAGGAAAACCCCAATGCCCTTTTCATATATGCTGAATTACTAAACAATCAAAGCAGCACCTACTATGAACTACTAAATAAAAAACGACATACAAATATAAATACTACCCCAAAAAATAATCATAGACTTTGAACAAGCTATGATTCAAACATCTCCTCCCACACAGCCATACAAGCCTGTTACTATCACTTTAATCAAACTATATGGCAACACCTCTAAAAATCTACACTGAAGGGCATATTCTCAAGGAGCTATCACCAAGTTATCGGCACTTTATCGCAGCCAAAGTCGCCATAGATTTATCGCCCCATTCACAAGCTGGTGCTAACAGCCCATAGCAGCAGTTTACCTGCGATAGCAGCCGCAAAAAACATCACCACAGATGACCCCGGCAACTATCGCTAATGAGATGGCGAGTAGGCTTTCCCGAGCAAAAAGCCGTGACAACACCACTCCGCAACATTCTCAACGATCAGCCAGATCAGTGATATGAACTCACGTCAAAACAGGCGATAAGGCGTGTTAGCAGCAGAAAACTAACACCTGCTCTGACCTGGTGTAAAGTTGGACGGCAGCCTGCACCAAAAAAGGGAGCCCAGCCCAGGTCCACACCTGAAGAACAACAGATGCCATGGAGACACTGATCATGCGGGCCGGACACCCAAGAGGGCCACAACACCCACCGCCACCACCCCCCGGACCCCACCTCCCCGGGCATCCCCACCTCAGCCCAAGACATGCCACATCAACTACACAGAATCATGTACCAAATAATCCACCTGATGTCGCACAATCACATTTGGTGACATGCATGTGTCGAACAAAGCAAAAACCAAAGGAAATGATGGACGGAGTGTTGAACATTGCAAGCACTCACCCCCAGTCAACTGATCTGGGTTTAATCCATCACCGTTCTTTAGCCCACTCTGCCACCCCAGTTCAGACATGGCCATATGCAAATCAGTCTGACCCTGTGCCTCATGGGAACAGTCCAGCCCGAACTGCCAAGCCATGTCTTCCCTGGACCGGAAACAAGCTTCCTAGGACCGGTATCTGGCATATCAGCCGTCTTCAGCCAGGCTTGCTTGAATCCAGTGGCAAAGTGAGCAAGGGACTCACGTCTGAGCATACCCTGCCAACTTATGGCGAACAAAGCAAAAACCAAAGGAAATGATGGACGGAGTGTTGAACATTGCAAGCACTCACCCCCAGTCAACTGATCTGGGTTTAATCCATCACCGTTCTTTAGCCCACTCTGCCACCCCAGTTCAGACATGGCCATATGCAAATCAGTCTGACCCTGTGCCTCATGGGAACAGTCCAGCCCGAACTGCCAAGCCATGTCTTCCCTGGACCGGAAACAAGCTTCCTAGGACCGGTTTCTGGCATTTCAGCCGTCTTCAGCCAGGCTTGCTTGAATCCAGTGGCAAAGTGAGCAAGGGACTCACGTCTGAGCATACCCTGCCAACTTATGGCGAACAAAGCAAAAACCAAAGGAAATGATGGACGGAGTGTTGAACATTGCAAGCACTCACCCCCAGTCAACTGATCTGGGTTTAATCCATCACCGTTCTTTAGCCCACTCTGCCACCCCAGTTCAGACATGGCCATATGCAAATCAGTCTGACCCTGTGCCTCATGGGAACAGTCCAGCCCGAACTGCCAAGCCATGTCTTCCCTGGACCGGAAACAAGCTTCCTAGGACCGGTTTCTGGCATTTCAGCCGTCTTCAGCCAGGCTTGCTTGAATCCAGTGGCAAAGTGAGCAAGGGACTCACGTCTGAGCATACCCTGCCAACTTATGGCGAACAAAGCAAAAACCAAAGGAAATGATGGACGGAGTGTTGAACATTGCAAGCACTCACCCCCAGTCAACTGATCTGGGTTTAATCCATCACCGTTCTTTAGCCCACTCTGCCACCCCAGTTCAGACATGGCCATATGCAAATCAGTCTGACCCTGTGCCTCATGGGAACAGTCCAGCCCGAACTGCCAAGCCATGTCTTCCCTGGACCGGAAACAAGCTTCCTAGGACCGGTTTCTGGCATTTCAGCCGTCTTCAGCCAGGCTTGCTTGAATCCACATGCATGTGTCGTCACAAAAATGAGCCTCACACTTTCACCTATGGTGTAACAAATGAAAATTCATTCAAAGAAACACAGAATAGAAATGAAGACACATGGCGGCTCTCCTCAGGACAATCCGTAGGTCACAGCCTGCAAGACAAAAATGATGAGAAGGTGTGTCTTGCGCACATCAAAGGCCAGAGAGAGAGCGAAGGAGAGGGAGCGAGAGAAAGAAGGACAGGGAGGGGGAGCAAGAGAAAGACCGACAGAGAGGGGGAGCGAGAGAAAGACGGACAGAGAGGGGGAGCGAGATAAAGATGGACAGATAGGGGGAGCGAGAGAAAGACGGACAGAGAGGGGGAGAGAGTGCCCACAATGCACACCCAGGCCACACTGCTCACCTGCTGCCACGGTGTGTCTCCAACCACGTGCCGGTATGTAGTGCAGTTCACCAGGTCACACACCTGAAACAGATCCATCATCTGAAACAGAGGCCAGATACATGAATGGCAAAGTACATACAATTGCACAAGACATCATCGCCTGACTGCCCCTGCGCACCCAGGCAGATGCACCCCAGCTCTTCCGTCACCCAGCAGTGCATGCCTGCCCCTACGCACCCAGGCAGATGCACCCCTACCTCTCCCGCCGCCCAGCGGTGCATGCCCACCCCTCACACCCAGACAGATGCACCCCAGCCCCTCCTCACTTCCTGCGCACCCAGGCCTCACTGCTTACCTTCCACCCTTGGCATGTAGCAATGAGGGCCCACCACATGCCGCTGCAAGCCACACGCCCGGGGCCCACAGACATGGCACCCTCCACATCATACAGCCCCGCTCCGCAGGCCACCAGGTCTCACATTTGATTCTGGGTCTTGATTTCACCATGGTAGAGGACATACCAGTGCACCCGGCCTCATCGCAGGCTGCACACCCGTTCAGCCCTTGAGGTGCCACTAACTGTGATCCTACACTGCGGTCCAACAGGGCACAGAAATCCAGAGCAGTCTGGACCACCTGGACGGGGCATCATCGCAGGCTGCACACCCGCTCAGCACTTAAGGTGCCCCTACCTCAGTGCACCCAAAGTCACCGTCCCGTGGCGGTGTGCCTGTGCCGGCCGCAATGTATTCAGAGTCACTAAGTCTGTGCCACCACAGTCATGGACCCTGTATGATTGGGTATTGTGTTTCGGACGCCATCATGTCACCTCCGGTCCTGGGGAATGTGATGTTGCAGGGTCCAAGGCCTTCATGCCTACATAAGCACCACACAGATGCACTCAGATAGAGAGTGGAAATGGCGTCGAGCACGTGCGCCTGGCCCTTTTTTATTGGCAGTGTCACATGTCCTGTGACGTGTGTGCGGGATGGGTGTGATGTGGGTGTAAACCAGCCGTGAGGGAGTGGCTGTGGCATGCTGACAACTAGACCTGTGATTAGCAGATTACTACAGGGCAGACCCGGGGCATGTAGCGTTGCCGCCCCCCCTGTGAGCGTAAGCGGAGGGGGCTGTCCTGGCGTATGTCAGTCCCACGTAAGAGTTTGTAAATGACCCCAGGGCCCTGGCCGTGGTTCCGTACTGGGCTGGTGTAGTAAGCAACTCATGCGTGTGTCCCTGTTGTTGTACCAGCGCCACCCGTACTGCATTCAGCAATGTGTCACCCTTTGACCCCTGTTCTACGACATGAGCCACATGGACGTAAGAGGAGTCCAGTGAGCCGACATTCATCCATACTTCCAAACCTGAAAGACCATAGACATGACACATCTGTGTGAATATAAATGTTTAGTGCACATTCAGTAGAGTGTTGCATCTGGAGCAGTACAGGGCCATGCAAACCCCACATGATGATGTTGGCCCGTGGAGGGCCAGTCAGAGTCCGTCAGGGAATGACAAGTCCAAAGGAAGAGGAACAGTTCAGTCCGCAGTCTGATTGCTGTGTCATTGGCAATCGAACAGCATATGACAGTCCATGTCGAGGTCCAAGGTGAGTTTCTCAGAGTGCATCTGGAGACAGGGGAAGGTGATGCTATAGAGGGCAGAACCAAGCTGAAGTCGGCCCTATGGCGGAGATTCATGCTACTGCGTCCTTCTTACCACGAGGGCAGAATCATCTGCATCTTTGTCCTCTGCTGTTTCATGTGCCTCACGTGTGGGTGGTGGTGTTCTGTCTCAGCACTGTGTGGCACTGACACTTCAGGGGCTGGAGGTGTAGATGGAGTGGTAGCAGCGCTAGGCCTTGTGGCAGCAATGCCATGAGGATGGTCCTGAGGTCATTGAGGAACCCAGCTACCTCTCACTGGTGTGCAGCCGTGGCAGCCGCACTGTCCGCATTTGCCCGCTCCATGGTCTCCATTAACATCTGCATGTTTCCCAACTGCCATGTGACATCGCTAGAGCCACTCTGACTGGACAGACTATTCTCTGAGTCAGGGCTCCAGCGATGTCAGCCATGGTCCGTTGGAGAGCATGGAGTGGACTGTGGGTGTCCATTAGGGACCATGAGTGGTCCCTGATGGGACTTAGACACCCACGTATGGCATCTAGTTTGTCTGCCATGCGGTCGAAGCCCACCCGCACCTGTTCTGGCATATTCTCCTGGCACCCCAACACACTGCATTGGAAGGCCATGTGTCAATTGTGGCGGTCCTGGGAGGCAGCCGTGGCGGGAGCAGCTGCCTGGTGTGTGGTCTGTGCAGGGGGTGGGGTCTCCTCGTAGCAGCTGGGCTGCCCAGCTCCTGGAAGTGGGCTGCATAGGCTCTCCACGAGCAGTTGGAGGGTGTCAGAGTCAAGGCTGTGGTGGTCCTCTTCGTCATCAGAGAATAGATGGTCGGGCTGCTCTTCAGGAGGTATTGATTCTCCCTCTGCAATATGAAGGGGAGATGCAGTTTAACGATGTGTCCACATGTTTTCATACAGACAGCATGACTGTGGCTGTTTGGGAGGAGCTGCCTATTTGATGGTGGACAGTGGACATTTCGACAACAGACGCTTGTGTGTTTGTACTTGTGCATTATCAGCTCACATTTCCCTGCAATGCCAAATGTGTCCGGTCCTGTTGTGCAGTGTCCGGGCCCCCAACTCCTGCCACTGTCTCCCCACTGATGACTGTGGCCAACATTTCCTCCATCTCGTCCAGCTCCTCCTGTGGCGCTGGACTCCCACCTCCAGTCTGCATTGCTGTCTTCCGTTTTTTTGCGAGTTTCAGCTTGGTTTTTCGCTTGACATCAATCCAGCACCTCTTAACCTCTTCCATTGTCCTCTTCAGCACTCCGACTGCATTCACCTTGCCCACGATGGACTGCCATAGTCCATTTTTTGTTGCCAATGACACAGTGGAGGTGACGAACAGTAGTTGATGGTGTTCTTTCACCTCCGTTATCAAGATCCTGTTTTCCTGCCGACTGAGCCTTTTCTTCCTACTCTTCTTCTCCTTGCCCTTCCCTGACCCCGAGGTCCCAGGCTGGTCCTCCGGGGGGCTTGTGGGGTTCTGGTTCTTTTCCGTAATTGCTCCGGCAACGTCCATTGTGCTTCGCTGTTGTTTGACATTTGTTTGTCATTTTGTTCTCTACTTTCATGGTGATTATTCCCGCCTTACGCGTGTGAAATGCACGCCTGTAGCTGGTTTTTCACTGATTTTGTATCACGATTGACCTCATCGCAGCTTTTTTTGCGTTCGTGTTTTGGCATTTTTGCGGCGTGGCATTGGTTTTAATGCAACCATGGCCCCTGCTGGCTCCCCGCTTCCTGCCAGCATTGCTTTTAAAGAGCGGGAGCTCCTGAGCATGCAGCTCCCTCTCTTTCAGCAAGCGAGAGCATTCCTACTGCTGTCGCTTGCTGAAAGAGGAGCACAGTTTGGTAAGGCTTGGCAGGAGCAGTAAAGCTCCCGTCAAGCTATAGCAAGCTGCTATGTCCCAGGAGTGGGAATTCCAGGACAGAGCAGGAGCCAGCCCTGGGGCGTGGCAGTCCCCGTGGCCATCTATGTTTCCAAGAGGGGGGGCTGCGTGGCCCCCTCTATTGCATGACACAGTCCAGAGGAAGTGGTGGTCCCCAATCTGTTTCATTATATTTTTATTTGCATTAACGTCATCCTACGGCCCTGCTCTATCACATTAAGGCACTTTGCCGATGCAACTATAGCACACTGCCATTATGGTTGGCATGTCTTGCTGGGCCATGATGATGTTAGCAAGTTGTACTTCACGCTCGCATATTGCATATTCTAATATGTGCACCAAAGCATTGCTTACTTTATCCACAATCTCTATGGGCTAAGACTATGCAGCTAGGGTTTTGTTTTAGTACATTTGTATTTACCTCATACCATATGCCCTGCTCGATTGCATCAAAGCACTTTGTTGATGAAATTGTATCACACTGCCAACTTGGCTGATATGTCCTGCCAGGCCACTGCAATGACAACGAGCTGTATTTCATATACTGTATATTCTCATACGTGTACCATTGCACAATACAATTGCTCATTCTATAAACTATCACTATTGGCCAAGCCTATGATAAATGGTTTTTTGCTCTTTCTAGCACCTTTCCAAGATGGCACTCACATTTTGTAAACAACAGTCCTTTTTTAATTTCGGTAACTTCCTGAGGCTACACTAGTCTTACGTTTGTTTCTAGTATTTATGATGCTCTGTTTGACATTGAATTTTTATGTGAGCAAGTCCGCTTTCCGGTCAAAACGTGTCACAATTGGATTTATGATGGAATAAATCCTTTGTACTGATTTCCTGCGGTATTTTTCCTGAGAGTGCATTATGATTTACTGCCTGCTTTCATAAATATATATATATATATATATATACACTTGAACTCCGAAGGCTTTCGCAGACTTAAACCAGCAACGAAGCACAGACCACAAGATGAACTAGCAAAGGTTTTATTCTTTAGTCCCCTCGACCTTTACAGCCATGACGCGTTTCAGCCCGGAAGGGCCTTGATCACATGATCATATATATCTATATATATATATATCTATATATATATATATATATATATATATATATAAATATATATATATATATATATATATATATATATATATATATATATATATATATATATACATATACATATATATATATATATTACCTACTGGCCGTCGCCAGTAGGTAGTTATATTTAGAATCTAATTACTATAGGAAAATGGCAACATTTTATTCGCAATAACTTTGGCGCCGAATGATCAATCTTCGTGAAAGTTTCAAAACTAATTCTTTGTTGAGATCAGCTCCTATGTTGAAAGTTTGGGGGTGATTCGTCAAGGGGGGACCGAGAAAAAATGGGGGGCCCAAAACATGTTTTTTCAATGTTAATTTCCATAGGAAACTTTAGACAAGGCTACAGGTCGAACGGGTGAATGGAATTACCCCAAATTTGGCAGGGAGAAGGGTCTTGGTCTAGAAAGCACACTTTTGTTTATTTGGTGTAAATCTGTTCAGTAGTATTTCAGAACTATCGAAATTTACAGATATCGATATTTGGGAATTCAGCCATCTGATTGGCTGAGGCATTACGATCACGAGCTTGCTGCTGATTGGCTGCGAGCGCTTGTAATTAGGAAGTGTTGGCCACCATTTTGTGATTCTGTTGAAGCGAATAAGGGGGAAAAAGGGCAAAAAAATGGGAAAGAGGAGGGTAGGAGCACTGTAACCTCTGTGGGGTTTTTAGGGTGTGCTATAGAGGGGGAGCGAAGTGAACTAATCATAGCTACCGGTGTGAAAGTGCCAGGCTACGAAAATTAAGTGAGGTATTGCCTAGAGTGTGATGCTGCTAAAGTGAGGTGGTGTGGGACTCGGGATTAGAGCGTGAGTCTAAATTGTGTGTCTTATGCTGTGAAGTCATGTGTCGTGGCCGCTGCAGTACAGTTGTGGAAGTAGTGTCAGCATGTGTTTACAACTACTAGGACGAACTACTGACCCGTACTGGACTGAAAGTTCTGGGGTATGGAAAATATGTGAGGTAGTGTGTAGAGTCTCATGCTGCTAAGCTGAGCTGCTGCCGGACTCGGGGATGAAAGTGTGAGCCCAAAGTGTGTGTCATATGCTGTGAAGTCATGTGCTCTGGCCACTGTGCCACATCTGTGCAAGTAGTGTCAGCATGTAGTTATAGCTACTTGGAGGAACATTGTAACTTGTGTATGGTGCTTAGGGGGTGTAATATAGGTAGTGCAAAGGTACATTCGTGTGTATGAAATGAATTTGTAAAGTGGAAGGAACTGACTCCTACGGGTCTGATGGCGATGGAGGCGTAAGGTGAGGTGCTGCTGGAGTTGGGAATAAAGCTGATGTACTACTGACCCCTATTGTGAACTTTTAACGTGCACGTGCCGTTGAATGTTCGATAAAATGTTGCAAAAGTATATTGTTAGGTTAAAAAAAAAATGATTAACTTTTAACCTGCAGGTGTGTAGAAGGTTTCAGAAAGTGTGGTGATAAAATAGGTTGAACTTGTGACCTGTATGTAATAAACAGATTTTCGGAAGGAAAATTCAAAATTAACAAATGGAGGTAAGTTTTGGAATGTCGTTGAAGGAATGAAGTATTCTGATTCGTTCTTTACATGTATTTATGTGTGGAGCAACAGAGAAATTGTGCCATTCCTGGTTTCATTCTTGATGAAGTCGGAGCTTTACATGTACTATGTGAGAAAGAGAGAATTGTATGCGTGTGTCATTTGAAATCTGGATAACTACAAAGGTGAGTTAGAAATGAACAAGTTGTGTTATGTGTTTTATAGCATTGATTAAGTATTTGAGGTGATGTTTTTAATTTTGAAAGTATTTTTTATTTCAAAGTCATATAGTGTTAGTAAAGTGTGTTGTTTGATATTGGTTATGAAATATGCATAACATTTGAGCTTCTGTTATATAAGTATTTTATATATGTTTAGGAATTTTTCACAGAGAAGAAGTGTAGTTTGTCATCTTTATAGGACTGTATTGTTTTGAAAATGAGGTACAGCGTTAATTTGAGTTTGTAATGTATTTGGGGAGATAAAGAAAATGTTGCACGTTTGCAACTGATATTTTTTGTGGAAATAGTGGGGTGGGGGTGTAGGAGACGTATGTGTTATTAAGTTAAAAGCGATAAAACGAAATGCAGAAATGTTATGTGGGCAGGTTGTGGTCTTATTTTTGACACTGAGAGGTAGGTTTGAATGTAAGTCAGGATAGGTTGTTGTACAGTGTTTTAAGATTACATGGAGAGGAGATGGAGATAGGAAAAGTGACACTCGTCATTTTATTCATTCCATCTAATATCTTTAATATAGGTACAGTAAAGGGACTGTATATCAAAAGTTTGGGAATTAGAACTTTGTTCACTCTTCCCATGCCCTGCTATACACTCTACAGAGTGTTTAAACGACTTTCGTAACATTTAGATGTCTAGCTAGTAAAGGTGGTGTAGTTCGACTGGGCCTATTTATATACCGTGCTATGGGATGGTTTATGTTTTACCTGCCAATTTGCATGTTTGAATGCTTTTTGCTAATAAGTTTTCCGGCAAACACCTGTTAAAATTAACGTCTTATATGGGTATAGTGGCGCTACTGGGAATGGTGGGGGTTTCTGTTTGATTTCGTACGGTTAAGCAAGGGCGGGGGGGTGGGGGAGTTAGTTATGTTGCTGTTTGAAACACAGAATATAGTAACGTGGAGATGTGGAAGTACTAAAGGTGATGTAGTACCACTGGGAGCACTTATAAAGTGCCATATGGCATGGTATATGTTTTACCCGCAGATTTGCATGTTTTAATACGTTTTGCTGATGAGCTTTTCGGGAGACATCTGTTGAAATTAAGCCTCTGTACGGCTATAGTGGCGCTTCTACATTTGTGGGGCTCTTTCTTTTATTGCGTAAAGTTAAGCAAGGGCGGGTGTTGAGGTGATGTAGTGGTACTGTGACTATTTATAAACTGTCTTATGGTATGGTGTATGTGTGAGTTGCAAAATTGCTGGTTTTAATAGCTTTTGCTGATGAGCGTTCCGGCAGACACCTGTTGACATTAAGTCTATGTATGGCTATAGTGGTGGTAACGGGAGTGCTGGGGCTCGTTGTTTGATTTCGTAAGGTTAAGCAAGGGATGGGTGGGGGTGGGGGAGGTGCGCATGTTGCTGATTTTAAGATGGATATTTGTAACGTGGGCATGTGTAGTTACTAAAGGTAATGTAGTTTCACTGGGCCCATTTATAAACAGTGCTATGGGATGGTTTATGTTATACCCGCGAATTTGCATGTTTGAATAGTTTTTGCTGATAAGTGTTCCGGTAGACACATGTTAAAATTAGGCCTGTGTATGGGTATAGTGGAGCTTCTAGGAATGGGGGGTTTCTGTTTGATTTCATACTGTTAACCAAGGGTGGGGGTGGGTGTGGGGGAGGTAGTTATGTTGCTGTTTGAAATACAGAATATAGTAACGTGGAGATGTGGAGCTACTAAAGGTGATGTAGTACTACTGGGAGCACTTATAAAGCGCCCTATGGCATGGTATATGTTTTACCCGCAAATTTGCATGTTTTAATACGCTGATGAGCTTTCCAGGAGACATCTGTTGAAGTTAAGACTGTGTATGGCTATAGTGGTGCTTTTATGTTTGCTTGGGCTCTTTCTTTTATTGCATAAAGTTAAGCAAGGGCGGGTGTTGAGGTGGTGTAGTGGTACTGTTACTATTTATAAACCGTCTTACGGTATGGTGTATGTTTAAGTTGCAAAATTGTAAGTTTTAATAGCTTTTGCTGATGGGCGTTCCGGCAGACACCTGTTGACATTAAGTCTATCTATGGCTATAGTGGCGGTAACGGGAGTGCAGGGGCTCATTATTTGATTTCGTAAGTTTAAGCATGGTATGGGTGAGGGTGGCGGATGTGCGTATGTTGCTGATTATAAGACGGACATTTGTAACGTGGGCATGTGTTGTTAGTAAAGGTAATGTAGTTTCACTGGGCCCATTTATTAACCGTGCTATGTTTTTTTTTTATGTTTTTCCCGCAAATTTGCATGTTTGAATACTTTTTGTTGATAAGTGTTCCGGCACACACCTGTTAAAAGTAGGCCTCTGTATGGGTATAGTGGGGATACTAGGAATGGTGGGGGTTTCTTTTTTATTTTGTACGGTTAAGAAAGGGCGTGGGTGGTTGTGAGTGTGGGGGAGGTGGGTATGTTTCTGATTAAAACACAGAATATAGTAATGTGCACATGTCGAGCTAATAAAGGTGATGTAGTACCACTGGGAGCACTTATAAAGTGCCCTATGGCATGGTATATGTTTTATTCGCAAATTTGCATGTTTTAATATGCTTTGCTTATGAGCTTTTAAAAAGTGGGGGTGCTCTAAAAGGGGGGGGGGGCAAAGCTCTTAAAGGGGTGTGGGCTATGCAAGTTGGGCCGTGGTCTAAATAAAATAAGTATCATTGTGTGCTTTAGAAAATCCTGTCCAATTATCCTACATTTAGAAAAAAACATTCTTTAAAGGATTTCCCTTCCTTCTACAATGTGGGTAACGTAGCGTGATGTCTCCAGTTCTCCGTAGTGAGCAAAATAAGCATGCATACATCGATGTGCATGCTCTCACTGCAGTGCAACAAAAAAAAAATTTGACTATGTTTGCGAGGGCCGAACATAAAATTGACTATGTTTGCGAGGGCTGAAAATAGAGCCTGATAGAGACCCTTTTGGAGGCTCCTTGAAAATAAGTGCTGGTCCTCAGACCCGGCCCAATTAAAGTCCAGCATTCATCTATCCTAAGCACTGCGCCATCCATCCATCTTTTAATTGATGCATACATTCCTACTTATATACTTACAGACATCTGTTCCTGCACTTATCTTAAGCATCTATGAGCGCACTCGCCTATTGTAAGCACTGTGTCATTCATGCTGCCATACGCCTATATATCCATATATACATCTGTCCCATAACCAATCCTAAGCATCTATCAGTCCACCAGTCTATTGTAAGTACTGGTCCCTGTATTCATTTATCCTTCCATTTATACATTGATACATCCATCTATGTATATATGCATTGATGCATCTGGCCATGCATCCACTTGCCTTTTATTCAACTATACGTTCTTATTTTCGGGCATCGTCCACCCCCAATCCTAAATATGATGTATTATACTCATCCATCCAGCCTGTTAAGGGGTCGAAAAGGTTTGCGAGAAGCATTGACAGGCAGTTTATTTTATAAAGAATAACAAAGCTTTGAGTTGCTCTTTGTGGAGCATACTTCACCATCCTTCTCTGGTGGTGTTTTAAAGAAAGGTACATACAGCGAAAGAAATGTAAAGGAGCTATTAAGTGTAAGACGTTAATTTAGAAACATAACGTTTTGTCGAGTTGTATATAGGTACACTGTTTAAAAGTGGCAATGACTGACAGATACTGAATACCTGTATTTCTTACATTTGAGAAAGTATACCAGAGAGGTAATTTGGGGTGGTGAGACCTTGATTTCTATATTTCCATGTGAAGTACAGTATAGGAATATAAAAGTAAGTGGAAAGCTTTTATATTCATATTAAAGAGGGGGAGTGAGAACTAAGTGAGGCAGGCAAAGTGTGTGTTTTCGTAGCCCTAAAACAAGAGAATGTGTAAGATTAGAGCAGGTTCGCGCTGGAGTTGCTTGCTTGTGGTCGTTTCAAGAGGCGCAACCAGAGCGAAATTTCGGGGAGCCTAATTTTTTCAGCAATAGGCAGAGTGGGGATGTAGGGGCTCTAAAAAGGGGTGAAAAAGAACAGAGTCTTCTTTACCAAGAATTGATCTTTTGAAAACCTGTGAAGTACTCGGTTGCGGCTGTGTGTGTGTGTGCTCGGGAAGCTGTTTGAGAGAGTCCGGGGGCAATGGGCGATGCGTGCCTGGTGGTGTGTTTGCTAATTACCCCACGATGGGGTTGCTCTTGCGTTGCAAAAAGAGAAGGGAAATTCTGAGAGAAAAAGTGTCTTTTTAAAGGATTTTCCTTCTCCTACAATGCGAGTCACCTGGCATGATGTCTGCACTTCTAAGTAGTGAGTAATGTGCATGCTCTCACAGTCTCACTGCAGTGCAATAAAGAAAAAAAAAACGGATGAGGTTTGCGAGGCCCGAAAGTAGACCCCCGTAAAGACCTGTTTCGAGGCCACCTAAAATAAAGTGCTGTTGCTCGGACACCCACAGACACCCCTCCCCCGCACTTAAAACCGGGGGGGCAGTGTTATGTTTGGAAAGTTGTAGATAAAATTGTGGGCTAATAATGGTAATTTTTGTGTGTGCTTTTTGGTTGATAATATCATCTTAAGTACATAGATTACATTTTAAAAAAATATTATCTATAAAGTTGTCTGTGGTGGGTTGCAGAGAGAGTGGTGTGGGGTGGTGGGGTGCGGCGGAGAGGTGAAAAGTACGAGGTAGTGCAGTTACATATAAATTGTAAAGGTGTTTGTAAATAATTAAATAAATACTTGCTGTATGTTCTATAATACTACTTGTCATGTTAGTGCTGCTCTGTCGTGTTCAATCATGTTGCAGCACTGGGCATGGAAGTCGTTAGTGGAAGTTTTGTAATTGTATGTTATAATTTTAACATAGTGAACAAATGTGAAAAATATTTGAATCTATTTTTTTTTCAGAACATTATTTCGTTTGGATTAAAATTTGGAATTGCCTAGAAGAAGTAAAAAAAAAAAAGAAAAGAGAAGAAAAATATATATTTGTGCAAAAGGCAAAAGTTTTTATTTGGAAAAAATGGGAGTAGTACAGAAAACCTTTGTTCTACTATAAGTACAAGATGAAAAAAGGATCACACAAGAGGAAAAATAGGAATTTTTCAAGTAAGGTGAAGCAGAGTTCAATTTGAAATACCAGGAAAAGGAAAGATGATAAAGAAATAGTATCTGTTACTCGGAGACAAAAGGAGTTTCATGAAAATCGTCAGAGACTTTTTCGATCTAGAGTGATTCAGAATTCAATGAAAGAATGCTTCAAATATAAAAGGAATGTTTTTGAATTGAAAGAGAAACAGCGTATTGAAAGTATAGTGGATAGTGCTTTCAATTTAAAACAGAAGTTATTCATTGTGATTTTGAAGAGAAAGTATTAAACAGAACGTTAAGTTGTTACAAGGACTAGATCTATGTCACATAAGAAAATATACTGAGAAGTATGGGCAAATCTCTGGCTTGTCCTTGAAGAAAAGTTTTTAAAAGTGTTTTTTATCAGTTGAGGATGTTAGCAGTATGTTATTCAGAAATGCGGAAGTTTGTGAGGAAAGTGTACTATGTAAAAAGTTCTCCATTATTTTTAAGTGAACTGAGTGCAAGTCTTTTATATGCTTCTTTATTAGGTGTTCAAAAAAAGTGTGATGATATTGAAATGCGATATTTTGGTTCAGAGGAGCAGTTCATAGAACGTGAAAGTTTGACAATTACAGATGTTGGAGGAGATGGGAAAGTGATTAGCACTGATCAGTTTGATGAGCAAATTGGAAGTTTAATGTAGTGTGGTGTGAAATACGAGACTATGTTTGTGTTTGTTGTCGACGTACTGATTATAAATGTCAAAGTAGGAATGTTGATCTGTATTTGAAAAGTGTAAAGGAGAACAATGGTAAGTGGGTAGAATTTACAATTTACTTATTGGTGGAAGGTCAATTTGAGTTCGTTAGTGATCAACATATATGTAAATATTGTTATAACAAATTAGAAGAGAACAAAATGCCTTTTAGAGCAGTTCATAATAACTTAGAATTAGTAGATTTTCCGGAGGAACTGGCAGAATTGAATACATATGAGTCTGTTCTAATTCAATGTGTTAATTCTTTTCAAACTATAATTCGGATGGAGCCTAAAACATGTAAACTGTCACCAACAGACTTGCAAAGAGGTTTGAAGGAAGAGTGGTGTACTTACCTTTGGATTTTAAGAAAAATATTGAAACTATTTCTGGAGTGAAAGAGGAAAATTAGGCAGTAGTCATTCTAGTAAATGTTGTAGTAACAAAAAGTCAGAAAATATGGAAAGATTTTGTGGGTGTTAATAAAGTTGAAAAGGCTACGTCATATCTTATAGAGAACAATATTTATTACAAAACTGTAAATGTGGGTGAACAGGTAATAAGTTTAGAAGATGAATCTTGTTGATCGATATTCTGAAGCTGCAATCGGTACAGGTGGATCATTATACCGTCCACCTTCTCCTATAGGAAACAGCTGTGGAAAATAATGACCTTCCAAGGTTTTCTCCCATACACTTATTGGAGATCCCTGTGCTTTTTTCATTTCAAATAACTCAATGCTGTTTCCTATTACTTCTTTTGAATGCAAAGGACATATTGTGTAATGTTCATAAATATCTTCAGTCCTTGACTTGTCCACTTTCTCTATTTGACCACTTGAAATTTCAGATTATATTCTGAAGATCCTAGATTTCGACAGTGCACTTTATACATATTTCACCTTTTTGTTTGAAAGTGATCTGTCTTCTTTGTCGTATGCAGTGAACCACATACTTAAAACTAAAGTTCATCAATAAGTTCTTTCTGTGAAAGAATTTGTGGAGAAACTTCAAGAAAGAGATGAAAATTTAGAAGGACACTTAATCAATTTGATGGCATGTCAATGTGGAACAAATGAGTACTGGTATTGTCGTCATGAAGAACTCAAGTGTATGTTACGGAACGTAGGTACAAGAACATGGCTTGTCTCACTTAGCTGTGCAGAGTATGCATGGGAAGATTTGCTTGACTTTCTAAGAGAAGCGAATTCCAATATAAAAAATGTTGAAATAAAGACTCGTGGTGAACTATGTACATTGGATCCTGGATATGTGTGCAGATATTGTAATGATAGGTTTCAATCTATAATGTCTTTTATCTGCAATAAAAAGATTACAGCTCTTGGAGAGGTTACCGATTTCTTTTGGAGAAAGGAGTATCAAGCAAGAGGTGCACCTCATATACATATGCTACTATGGGTCAAGGATTAACCTAAATTTGGAAATGATTCTGATGAAACAGTATTGTCTTTCATTGAATAGTATGTCACATGTGAGATACCAAGAGTAGAAGGAGATAGAAGCTTGAGATAGCAAGTTTTACGTTTCCAAAGTCACAGTTGTTGAAAGTATTGCAGAAGAAACTACAACTTTAAAGGAAAATTTTACACCAGATGTCGGTTTGGTTTCTCCTGTCCAGTCACTTGTAAAGGAAGAGTACATTGTTTTTTTTCTTCTGTAAGGCACACAATAACTCGGAAATCTCAAAAGAATAACTACCAAGTTAAAAAGAAGAGAAGTGTCAAAGTATATCAATGATTACAATCCAGTCATTTGAAAAATGTGGCATGCAAACATGGACATTCAGTATGTTGCAGATAACTCAATTGCTGTTGCATGTTACGTTACATCGTACATAACAAAATCAGAAAAAATAGAGACGAAAGAACTGTGGGAAGAAATTACACAAGAGAAAAGCCTTAGTAAAGAATTGTACAGCTTTACTTTGAAAATTCTTTCCCACCGAGAAATTGGATTGTATGGATGTTCAGACTGATTGTGCTCTTCAAGTTTAAATTCAAAGTCACGAGGAATCATTTGGGTAAGTTTAGGTCTTGCCTGCAAATGAAATGGAGTCTTGAAATGATTTGAAGAAATTGAAGAATTAGCAGTAAATGAAGCAGACAGTACAGACAATCTTAAAACTAATATGTTGGGCACGTACTAACCGGAAAGGAGTCAACATCTGGAACAGCTATGTCTGTATGAAGTACTTCAACATTACAGCTTGAAATGTTAAAGAGAATGTAAAAGAAGGAACATATGCAGTAGTTGGATGTCATGGTTGTTTAGTAAAACATGCAAAGAGTAATCTCATAAACCACAAGAAAGTTAGTTGTGAAAGTTTAGATAAGGGAGAATTTTGCTATTTAGCACTTCTGCAACTGTTTAATTCATGGTGTAGTGAAAGTGAATTATTTGGAGATTGGTGACTGTTACGAAGATTCTTGTAATACATGTAAAAGTAGCGTTGCATGTACAATTTTTGCTATATATTTAAAAATGTTGAATGAAGAAGTTGAACAGAAAAAAACAATTGCAGCTGAAATTAGTAATGAAAGTTCCCAAGATAGTGAAAGTAGTGGTCCATGTAGTCACGATCTTCATGGACGAGCAATACTGGAAAATGAAGCAGCCATTGCTATGCATGAAGTTGAAATTGCAATGCGGTACAGCAGGTTCGAACAGTGAAACGGGGTCTTGATTCTGTGATTGAGGATGTCAGAAGTTAAAGTCTGTGATAATTTCTGTGTACCCCCTCTGACCAGGTGCAATCAACTCTAGGTCCCAACAGTGGAATTTCGTCTTGATCCCACAATGGACGATGTTACAACTGTATCTGAGAGTGGAGATGAAGGTACTCCCTTCGACCAGATGCGACTAACTCTAGGTACCAACAGTGGAACGGTGTCTTGATTCCACCAAGGATGATGTCCGATATTACCTGCTGCTTGTTTTTTGCAGAACTCACTCTGTTGAGGTGAATCAGACTCTGTGCTTCCGTAGCTAACTGCTGTACAGGATTATTGGGGTTGGTTGTGTGTAGTCACTGGAGTACACCACGGTACAGCAGGTCTGAATGCTGAAACGGGGTCTTGATTCTATTATTGAGGATGTCAGAAGTTAAAGTCTGTGTTTATTTCTGTGTAACACCTTCAACCAGGTGCAACCAGCTCTAGGTCCTAATAGTGGAACGGTGTCTTGATTCCAGAATGGAAGATGTCCAATATTACTTGTTGCTTAGTTTTCATAGAACTTCCTCCATTGAGGTGCATCAGACACTGTGTTTCCGTAGTTAACTGTTGCACATGATTATTGTGCTTCGTTGACACCAGCCAGTGGAGTACACCGTGGTACAGCAGGTTCGAACAGTGAAACGGGGTCTTGATTCTGTGATTAAGTATGTGAGAAGTTACAGTTTGTGATGATTTGTGGTACCCCCTCTGATCAGGTGCAACGAACTGTAGGTTCCAATAGTGAAATGGTCTTTTGATCCCACAATGGATGATGTTAGAACTGCATCTGAGAGTGGAGATGAAGGTACTCCTTTTGACTAGGTGCAACCAACTTTAGGTCCCAACAGTGGAACGGTGTCTTGATCCCACAATGGACGATGTCCGATATAACGTGCAGGTGAATTTTCAGAGGTCCTTCTGTTGAGGTGCATCAGACTTTGAGCTTCCGTAGTTAACTGCTGCACATGATTAATGGCCTTGGTTGACTGTAATTGGTGGAGTACACCACGATTTAGCAGGTCCGAACAGTGGAACGGGGTCTTGATTCTATGATTGAGGATGTCAGAAGTTACAGTTTGGGATGATTTGTGGTACCCCCTCCGATGAGGTGCATCAAACTCTAGGACGCAACAGTGGAACGGTGTCTTGATCTGACAAAGGAGGATGTTAGAACTTCATCTGAGAGTGGAGATGAAGGTACTCCCTTAGACCAGGTGCAAGCAACTGTAGGTCCCAAAAGTGGAACGGTGTCTTGATTTCTCAGTGGGAGATGTCCGATATTACTTGTTGCTTGGTTTTCATAGAACTCCCTCCGTTGAGGTGCATCAGACTCGGTGTTTCCGTAGCTAACTGTTGCACATTATTATACTGCTGATGACGTCACATATTACATCACTCATGACATGGTCAGTGACATCACTAATGACATCACTGATGATATCTCAAATGACATCACTGATGACATCATCCTTGTGATAGAGTGGCAGACCTCTTCTCACCCTAATATAACCTTTGATACACACACTCAAAAAAACAAACTAACATTTTCAAAACAATGGACATACCAATACCAGTTACAACACACCTATTCAGTAATTCCAAGATCTACACACACATCCACTCATTCACCAACAGTCCTATACAGTCACTCATACATGTACTCACTCATCATATGTACTCATACACCTATACATCCTGTTACACACCGCCACTCATCCATAGACTTAAGACAGACTTAAGACAAACTTAGGACAGACTTAAGACAGACTTAAGACAAACTTAAGACAAACCTAGGACAGACTTAAGACAGAATTAAGACAAAATCCTAACTTTACTACTACTAAATGCCTTCTGTGAATACCAAAAGTAGTAAGTTTAGGATTTTGTCTTAAGTTAGTTCTGTGAATCGGGCCCAGTGAGTCGCTCATTCATTCATCTATGCACTAAGTAATACCCCCAACGAACCATACAGACACTCATACTGATACTCAAAAAACCAACTAATAACCCATATAGACACGCATGTAGCTACTCACCAACCCATGCAGCCACTTATACACAAAGTGAGAGACTGATACAGATATTTACATATTTAAACATTACTCACTAACCCATGTATTCACTAAGTTTTACTTAATCAGTCAGTTATACAATCAATTTTCCCCCAAAAATCATCCATTTAGACACATATACCCATTTATTCGACCTTGAGATATACATATATAAAACATATACAATTTTCAGAAAAGCACACATTCACTGGATGATGTCATCAGTGATGTCATTTGAGATGTCATGAGTGATGTCATGAGTGATGTCACGGACCATGACATGAGTGATGTAATATGTGACGTCATCAGCAGTGCATTGCGGGCCCGCGAGTTATAATTAGCTGAACTAACTATAACGGGGTAATTTCTATGGTTTTGTACGAGTGAAATGTCCAACTAACTATAACTCCCCTGTAACCTATGGTTTTTTCAGCGAATTTCTAAGGTTTTTTAAATGCTAATTTCTAACTATAACGTGCCTGAAACCAATGGCTTTGTCAGTGAATATATATATATCTATTATACTATCCAAGTAGAGAAGGTGCTCCTTCTGGATTACCAGGACCCTTGGAGGTTGGCATACATTCCGGCGGAGCCAGCCGGTGAAAATATCCAATTCAAAACCATGATTCAGTATGCTCTCAGTAAAGGAAGACGAAGTCCCCAGTGATATTGCAGGTCAGGTTTAATTCACACAACGCGTTTCGGCACGCAGCCTTGTTCACGTGTGAAAAGAAAAGAAACCAACAGTCTTACATCTCATTGTGGTCAAATGAAAATGGACAACAAAATAGGACTAACTCCGCCAAACAGACACAGACAAAACCGTAATCGGCGGCCATCTTGGACTGTGCACGAACCTCAGTAGGTAAAACATGCAAAACAGATGTAAAGTAAAGTACATTATCATTATGCTTGGCAGAGAAAAGGAAAGATAAATAGGTGCCTACTAAGTAAATCTCAATGTACTATAATGCATATATATGGCTGTCTGGCACAATACAAAATTCATCACGGAAGTATACCGCTGTCCACATCATAAGGTACAGGATTGTGAATCAGTATTATGATTACGGTTTTGTCTGTGTCTGTTTGGCGGAGTTAGTCCTATTTTGTTGTCCATTTTCATTTGACCGCAATGAGATGTAAGACTGTTGGTTTCTTTTCTTTTCACACGTGAACAAGGCTGCGTGCCGAAACGCGTTGTTTGAATTAAACCTGACCTGCAATTTCACTGGGGACTTCGTCTTCCTTTACTGAGAGCATACTGAATCGTGGTTTTGAATTTATTATACTATGTATACATGTGAAAATGTCTCGGTCCGCCTGTTTGCCTCGGTGGCACAGAAAAAAATGGGTGGAACTGACGTCAGCACGCCGACGAGGTCATCTTATGGATTCGATTACATCATACGGTGTCACGAGCAGAGCTGTGCTATTATGACGTCCTCGTCGACGTGGGAGAGCTAAGAAAGAACTTCAGTGGAATGCTGGTGCAGGGGATATTCACTTAAATGTTCAGGCTAGTACTTTGGGAGCAACTGTTTATGTTGCCACTCCAGAAACCGAAACCAGTGATCAGAGGGCAGAGGCCCTGCAGATGGCACACGAGGTGGGGTGCCCAGTCATGTGCACCAGCGGGGCAGCGAAGTGACAAGCACCACAACTCACAAAAAAGGTAACAAGGGCACTGAATAACCCAGGATCTTCTCTTTGTATCTGGCAGGAACAACAAAGTTAAAATGCCCTAGTACCAAAATGTAGAATTAGTGCTACAACGGTCTTCAAGAGGACCTGTGATGCCGCTTCTGCCTCCCGTACCCTGGAGGTGGCACATGGGTCACACGGTATGGTCATACTGCAGTGGAACGCACACTCGTTGACCTCTCATGGCACTGCTCCACACTTCAGGGAGGACGCTATCCATTAGCTTTTTTTTCTGATGACGTGTCGCGCCGGCCCCGTCCAACACCAGAACTCCTTTAGATCCAAACAGACTCTTCTACTTTCTCACCGGAATTGAAACCAGGCCACCCGGACACTTTCACAATACAACAGCTGGGAATGCACTTTTCGGTAAAAAACCCACATTCCTTCCTCCCAATTAATCAAATAAACATCTCACTGAAGAACAGGGGCCAGCTTCAATCGGTAAACAGCCGTTACAACGACTTTTTTACTACACGATCCCATTACAACGGATGCATTACCACGCATGCGTTGTACATCGCAAAGTCATTACTACACATTTTTTTAGAACGCATGGTCATTTACAATGCATGCTTTTACAACAAATTTTGTTGTAAAGGATGGTATGTATGGTAAATGACCATGCGTTCTAAAAAACATGTAGACGATCCACGTTGTTGTAAGGAAACAGAGGCTGTTCCGTTTCGTCACAACTACTTGCACCGCCCCTCAGAGATGACGTGAAGCAGGAACCACAAGGAGAGAGGAACCAAGAGGAGTGAGAGGTAAGGGGGATTGGGCATCGGGTGTTTTTTTTCCCTAGGGTTTAGGGTAGTGCAGTGGTGTTTGGGTAGTGTAGGGGGTCGTGCTGGGGTAGTGTTTTAGGGTTTAGGGTAGTGCAGTAGTGTAGGCGTTCGTGCTGGGGGTAGTGTTTTAGGGTTTAGGGTAGTGCAGTGGTGTTTGTGTACTGTAGGGGGCTGTGCTGGGGTAGTGTTTTAGGGTTTATGGTAGTGCAGTGGTGTTTGGGTAGTGTAGGGGTAGTGCTGGGGTAGTGTTTTAGGGTTTAGGGTAGTGCAGTGGTGTTTGTGTAGTGTAGGGGGTAGTGCTGGGGTAGTGTTTTAGGGTTTAGGGTAGTGCAGTTGTGTTTGTGTAGTGTAGGGGGTAGTGTTTTAGGGTTTAGGGTAGTGCATTGGTGTTTGTGTACTGTAGGGGGTCGTGCTGGGTTCTAGTGTTTTAAGGTTTACGGTAGTGCAGTGGTGTTTGTGTAGTGTAGGGGGTCGTGTTTTAGGGTTTAGGGTCGTGCAGTGGTGTTTGGGTAGTGAAGGGGGTTGTGCTGGGGTGGTGTTTTAGGGTTTAGGGTAGTGCAGTTGTATTTAGGTAGTGAAGGGGGTCGTGCTGGGGGTAGTGTTTTAGGGTTTAGGGTAGTGCAGTGGTGTTTGTGTAGTGTAGGGGTAGTGCTGGGGTAGTGTTTTAGGGTTTAGGGTAGTGCAGTGGTGTTTGTGTAGTGTAGGGGGTAGTGCTGGGGTAGTGTTTTAGGGTTTAGGGTAGTGCAGTTGTGTTTGTGTAGTGTAGGGGGTAGTGTTTTAGGGTTTAGGGTAGTGCATTGGTGTTTGTTTACTGTAGGGGGTCGTGCTGGGTTCTAGTGTTTTAAGGTTTACGGTAGTGCAGTGGTGTTTGTGTAGTGTAGGGGGTCGTGTTTTAGGGTTTAGGGTCGTGCAGTGGTGTTTGGGTAGTGAAGGGGGTTGTGCTGGGGTAGTGTTTTAGGGTTTAGGGTAGTGCAGTTGTATTTAGGTAGTGAAGGGGGTCGTGCTGGGGGTAGTGTTTTAGGGTTTAGGGTAGTGCAGTGGTGTTTGTGTAGTGTAGGGGTAGTGCTGGGGTAGTGTTTTAGGGTTTAGGGTAGTGCAGTGGTGTTTGTGTAGTGTAGGGGGTAGTGCTGGGGTAGTGTTTTAGGGTTTAGGGTAGTGCAGTTGTGTTTGTGTAGTGTAGGGGGTAGTGTTTTAGGGTTTAGGGTAGTGCATTGGTGTTTGTTTACTGTAGGGGGTCGTGCTGGGTTCTAGTGTTTTAAGGTTTACGGTAGTGCAGTGGTGTTTGTGTAGTGTAGGGGGTCGTGTTTTAGGGTTTAGGGTCGTGCAGTGGTGTTTGGGTAGTGAAGGGGGTTGTGCTGGGGTAGTGTTTTAGGGTTTAGGGTAGTGCAGTTGTATTTAGGTAGTGAAGGGGGTCGTGCTGGGGGTAGTGTTTTAGGGTTTAGGGTAGTGCAGTGGTGTTTGTGTAGTGTAGGGGTAATGCTGGGGGTAGATTTAGTGTTTAGGGTAGTGCAGTGGTGTTTGTGTAGTGTAGGGGGTCGGGCTGGGGTAGCATTTTAGGGTTTAAGGCAGTGCAGTGGTGTTTGTGTAGTGAAGGGGGTCGTGCTGGGGTTAGTGTTTTTTAGGGTTTAGGGTAGTGCAGTGGTGTTTGTGTAGTTTAGGGGGTTGTGCTGGGGGTAGATTTAGGGTTTAGGGTAGTGCCGTGGTGTTTGGGTAGTGTAGGTAGTCATGCTAGTGGAAGTGTTTTAGGGTTTAGGGTAGTAAAGTTATGTTTGGGTAGTGTAGGATGTCGTGCTGGGGGTAGTGTTTTAGGGTTTAGGGTAGTGCACCGAACCGGCCACAATATCCATGGACAAAGGGGAGCCTGACTCTTTTGAACGCTCTGCCAATTGAATAATTTGGGTCAAGGGCCCTACCACGTCCAAGACCTATCATTTCCTTTCTTGGGATCCCTCATATACTTGGAGAAAAGGGTACATAGTTTCTCATCAATTTCAGGCGTGTGTGCCACCATCCCCTTCAGTGAGGGCCTGGGGCATTCTTCCCTCATCCTATTCCTGACCTCCCTTTCAAGGGGTTGATGGATTTTCCCCACCACATACTCTGCCACTTTGGTGTCAGGGGTCCACTCTGCCAACCTAGGATGGTAAATTTGGGTAGGCTCGAACATGTCTGAGTGGACCCTGTCCCCAACCCGGGACTTAGAGGAGTGGGACTCTGGATGTCAGGGACGCCCCGAGTCCTTATCCTCATCGGAGGAGAAATAGTCCACCGATACACCCTCTCCCTCTAAGGGAAGCCCACCGTCGGGGTCTACATTAGTGGTGACAGCGTCGCAGTTTTCTCCGGACACCTCCTCCTCCCGGCAGGGTGCATGTTTTAGCGTTCGCGCATTCTTGAGGAAGGTCTCCGTAAGTTTATCAAATCCTTCCAAGTGCCCTGCGTTATGCTTAACAGCCCTTTTATTCCCCACCTGGAAGCTACTGGGACCTGCCACCACCAGATCTGGTTCACTGAACACCCCAGGGATGCTTTTCACCAGCTTATCAACCTGATCCCTAAGAGGAGCCAGCGCCCTAGAAATAGCCAGAGAGAGGGATTGGTCCACTGCTGGAGGGAGAAGTTGGGGGGCCATTCCTCCTCCACTTCCTGGTATGAGGAGTAAAAATTGTCTTCTGGAGAAGACATGATAGCAGAGGGTGTGAGCACAGAACAAATGCCCTTAAGATCTGTAGGGCATGCCCCTCGCTGGTGCTCCAACAGCTGGGCTTTCCCCGAAGCTGTTATAAGAATAGACTGAGGCGCAATTACCTAACGTGGCCGTGTGGGGAAATCACCGCATAGCTGTGTCAAAATTAGGCAAGGGTTGGTCGGTACCAAGCGGACACTAAAGGAGTGACCGGATTCCCAAACGCGCGTAAAGACCAGCGGGAGCACTCGACGGAGCTGCCTTGCTCGGACTAGACACGCCTGACAGGATCTCACCACACGCAGAGCGCACAGCGGGAGAAACTGCGAGGGGGAGAACGCTCTCGGGCAAGAGTCTGATGCGCAAGGAATGTGAAACAATACCAAGGCAATAATGCTAATAACGTGCAAAAGAAACCGCTATACAAACAGCAACAACGTCAGATTAAGCCAAGAATGTAAGGAATGCACTTAACTGATGAGCAGTGAAGAAAGAGGAAGCGGAAGGGATGTCACAATATTATATACAATGGACTGTGGTATCATTGGACTATAGTTGCCTTGGAGACTACCCCCCTAATGTTTCATGGGTTGTGTAGTCTTTTGTTTAATGATTGTTGTGTTACGTTTTCTTTGAACTGCTATGCAAATAGTGAGGAAAGATATGCATAATCCTTGCCTCCGTCCTGCCATAGAATTCATTAAATTTTATTCGATCAGATTTAGAAACATAGATCATAAAAGTGTACATAAAAACAGTAAATCCTCTTTCCTAATACAATACAGTGAGAATTAAATAAAACCAGTAGGTAAAAACGGGTGTTACAAAGCCCGGTTCAGAGCAACTTCAGGTTAACAGAATCAGTTCAATGTTTCACAAGATCAATCTCATGTACGTCGTGCAAAATACGCAATAAGGGGTCCAAGTAAGATGTAACGCTCCATTACCTGACCAGTCTGCACTATATAAAACTGCAGAAAAACTAAAAATAAAAAGTGTTTTGCACACTTCTGTCATTGGGCTATATGTTGGCTACATCTGGGTGATATTTGTGCTACATTTGGGCTCTTTTTTCTCTGGTGGCCATCTTGGGAGACTTATTTGTTATGAAGTTTCCTAATTTCCTCATTTACTGCAGTCTCCTCAGTAGGAAATGCATTCAGTTTTTCACTTTGATTCCATCAAGAAGGCATTCAGATGTGTCACACATTTGCCATAAATTCAGAATGTTAGCACTCTATTTGTTCATTAGATCACTGTAGTAAAGCTACTGCTCATCAGGGAGTTAACTGGAAGTCTACTGCTGGTATTGAAAGTGATTGTTTCAGTCTGCATGTCAGAATTTTCTAATTGAATAGAAGAGGATTTGAGATCTCACTTAAAACATGCCCTAAATTGTCTTACTGGAGCACTAACCATAATTTCTATAGCAAAATGAACACCCTCATTTTGTTCCTTTTTAAATTAAATGTTTTAAGTGTTACCAGTGTATTCCAATCAAGATGGCTTCAGGTGTGCCATAATGTTGTCATAAGTAAGACTGTTAGGTCTCTAGTTGTTCTTTAGAACACTCTGGGAAGCTGCAGTAGAACACAAAGGCATTAACTGACAGGCTGCTCCTGTTGAAATATAACTGGAAGATATTTGAGATCTCACTTAAAACATGCCCTAATTTTTATTTCTACAGCACTAACCATAATTTCTATTACAAAATGAACCCCCATTCATTTTGTTCCTTTTTAAATTAAATGTTTTAAGAGTTACCAGTTTATTCCAATCAAGATGGCTTCAGGTGTGCCATAATTTTGTCATAAGATTTGGGACAAATAAGTGCCAATACACGGCTTAATTATAGCAGAACTTAGGAGTTGTCCGCACCTCAATGCGAGCATTGCGATGTTGATTGCTAGCATCTATGCATCGATGTACCATGGAATATTGGGAAGGCATGAAGCTATCTAGCTTATTGTAAATATCTGTACAAAGAATTTTGACATGAAAGTATGTACATTATTTGCTGAAATTATTTTACAAATTACCCAGCAATGGAATGAATTGTTATAATGGATGGAAATGTTTCATGGCAGATTGATTGTTTCAAGATGGACGCTGCGTAAAACGCAATAGCAAGGCTAAAGTTATCCGTCATTTATGTTGTTGGGTGGGCCAGGTCCCGGGGGCATTTCCAACAAACATATGTGGGGGCCTGCGGGGACCCCGCAGCCCCGGGGACCACCACCCTCCAGGGCTTGCTTAATATTATGTGTGAGAGGGCACTCTGCCCTCCTGTAGCCCCGGGGACCACCACCCTCCAGGGCTTGCTTAATATTATGTGTGAGAGGGCACTCGGCCCTCCCGTAGCCCCAGGGACCGCCACCCCTGGGGCTTCTTTTTTAATGTTTAGGGGGCCTCCAAGGCTCACCCAAGCCCCAGGGACTGCCACCCCCAGGGCTTTTAATAATTATTTGCAGGAGCACGGCCCTCCACTGCCCCGGGGACCACCATCCCCCTGGGCTTTTTAACAAAAAATAAATAAACCTGTGGGGGGGCTCGAGCTCCCCACATGCCCCGGGGACCGCCACCTCCATGGGGCACTAAAATGCAAATGCGGGGGTCCATTAGAGCCCCCCGAGCCCCGGGGACCACCACCTATCCAGGGCTTCAATCACATTGGGATGGGGGCAGGTGGCCCCCCTCCTGGAGCCCTCGATAGCCCTGGGGACCACCACCCCCCAGGGCCGGCTCCTGCAGTGTCCCAGGGTGCCCACCCCTGGGACACTGCTGTTTGCTATGACAGGGCAGGAGCCGTGCGGCTCCCGCCCTGTCATAGCAAACTTGCTTAGGATTTTGGAAGCAAGAGCAGGGAAACCTGCTCTTGCTTCCAAAATCCAAAGCTGATTGCTTTTCCAAACGGGGAGCTGCATGTTAGCAGCTCCCCATGTGGAAAAGCAATGTCGGCTCCCGCAGGAGGCGGGGAGCCGGCGGGACCGTGGGGGCATTGGGGCTCCCCCCACGGTCCCCAATGGATAGGGCCGGCCCCCGGGGAATGGGGTCCCCAAGGACAGAAGTGGCCCAGGAGGGGGGCCACGTGGCACCCCTCCCAAATAAAAATAAATAAATAAAGGCTGGGGATGGGGTCCCCGGGGCCAATGGAGGCCTCAGGAGGGGGGCCACGCAGCCCGCTTCCTTTAAAAAATATATATATGTGGCAATGCCCCGGAGGATGGGGTCCCCGGGGCTGGAATTGCCAACGGGAGGGGGGCCCACATGCCCCCCCCCTCCCTCAATAAAAAAAAGAGACACTGCCCCAGAGGATGTGGTCCCCGGGGCCAATAGAGGCCTCAGAAGGGGGGCCACACAGTCCCCCTCCTTAAAAAATATATAATAAAAAAATATATATATGTGATATATATATGTGGCCAAGCCCCGAGGGGGTGGGGTGCCCGGGGCTGAAATTGGCCTCGGGAGGGGGGCGGGTGGCCCATTCCCATTTTTCTTTTTAACGTAAAAAAAAGAGCAGGCCCTGGGAGATGGGGTCCCCAGAGGGCCACATAGGCCCCCTTGTAAATAAAACAAAATTCAAAACTGTCATCGTGGCTAGGCCCCGCCCCATCCCTGCAGCACTCAGCAAACATTCCCCCTGGCGCATTGTAAGTTGGGGAATTAATTTCCCTTGAATACTGAGGGTCCGGGTGGTGAACTAGCCCACCAGGGACCTCCAGTATGCACCAGGGAGCTGTGTTGCAGAGAGGTGTTGAGAGGCCATGCCCCTTTTTACACCTCTCTGCAACGCAGCTCTGTGGAGCTTACTGGAGGTAGCTGGTGGGCTAGTTGGCCCCCAGGGACCCTCAGGACTCAAGGGGATTTAATTCCCCAATTTCAATGCTCCAGGTGGTGCGTTTGCACAGTGGTGCAGGGAGAGGGCGTGGCCTGATGTGACAAGTGTGCAAAAGCACTCTGTGGCGCGTTTTAAGTTGGGGGCTTAAGTCCCCTTGAATCCTGTGGGCACCTGGGAGCCAACTAGCCCACCAGGTACCTCCAGTAAGCTCCAGGGAGCTGCGTTGCAGGTAGGTGGTCCAAGACCACGCCCCCTTTTTATACCATTCTGCAACGCAGCTCTGTGGCCCTTACTGGAGGTAGCTGGTGGGCTAGTTGGCCCCTAGGGACCATCAGGACTCAAGGGGACTTAAACCCCCAATTTACAATGCACCAGGGGGTGTGTTTGCACAGTGGTGCAGGGAGGGGGTGTGGCCTGATGTAACAAGTGTGCAAACATGCCCTGTAGCATGTTTAAGTTGGGGGATTAAGTCTGCTTGAATCCTGAGGCTCCCTGGGGACACACTAGCCCACCAGGTACCTCCAGTATGCACCAGGGAGCTGCGTTGCAGAGAGGTGTTCAGAGGCCATACCCCTTTTTTACACCTCTCTGCAATGCAGCTCTGTGGCACTTACTGGAGGTACCTGTTGGGCTAGTTGGCCACCAGGGACCCTCAGGACTCAAGGGGAATTAATCCCCCAACTTAAAACATGCCAGGGGGTGTGTTTACACAGTGGTGCAGGGAGGGGGCATGGCCTGATGTGACAAGTGTGCAAACGCACCCTGTGGCACGTTTTAAGTTGTGAGATTAAGTCCCCTTGAATTCTGAGGGTCCCTGGGGGCCAACTAGCCCACCAGGTACCTCCAGTATGCACCAGGGAGCTGCGTTGCAGAGAGGTGGTCCAAGGCCACGCCCCCTTTTTACACCACTCAGCAACGCAGCTCAGTGGCGCTTACTGGAGGTAGCTGGTGGACTAGTTGGCCCCTAGGGACCCTCAGGACTCAAGGGGACTTAATCCCCCAATTTACAACGCACCAGGGGGTGCCTTTGCACAGTAGTGCAGGGAGTGGGCGTGGCCTGATGTGGCAAGTGTGAAAACGTGCCCTGTGGTGCATTTTAAGTTGGGGAATTAAGTCCCCTTGAATCCTGAGGGTCCCTGGGGGCCAACTACCCACCAGGTACATCCAGTAAGCACCACAGAGTTGCGTTGCAGAGAGGTGTAAAAAGGGGCATGGCCTCGGACCACCTCTCTGAAACGCAGCACTGTGGCACTTACTGAGGGTACCTGGTGGGCTAGTTGGCCCCCAGGGACCCTCAGGACTCAGGGGGAATTAATCCCCCAACTTAAAACCCGCCAGGGGGCATGTTTGCACAGTGGTGACGGGAGGGGGCGGGGCCTAATGTGACATGTGTGTACTTTTGCAATCACTCCACCAAAACCCAAGCACTTATAAATTCACTATGCACTCTCCTTGCAGCACTCTAATCATCAAGTCACCACCCATGCATTCATGCAATGACCCATGCACTAACTCATGCACTGCTACAAAACCCTGAGCAGTACCCATGCAGTCCAGCCATCGCTCTGTGACTACCCATGCACTCCTCCAATCACCCAGCGAGCACCATGTACTTATCCAATCACTCTGCCAAAACCCAGACACTTATAAATTCACCATGCACTGTCCTTGCAGTACTCTAATCATCCAATCAGTACCCATGTACTTATGCAATGACCCAGGAACTAACACATGCACTGCTACAATCCTCTGAGCACTACCCATGCAGTCCAGCTATCGCCCTGTCAGTACCCATGCACTCTTTCAATCATCCAGCCAGCACCATGTACTTATCCAATCACTCCAATAAAACCCAAGCACTTATCAATTCACCATGCACTCTCCTTGCAGTACTCTAATCTTGCAGTCAGTACCCATGTACTCATGGAATGACCCAGGCACTAACACATGCACTGCTACAATCCCCTGTGCACTACCCATTCTGACCTCTAACCACCTACACAGTACTGATTCACTCATCCAATTACCCAGGTTGTACCCATGCAGTCCAGAAATCCCTCTGTCACTACCCATGCACTCCACAAATCACCCATCCAGCATCATGTACTTATCCAATCACTCCGCCAAAACCCAAGCAGTTATAAAATCACCATGCACTAGCACTTTAATCATCCAGCCACTACCCATGTACTCATGCAATGACCCAGGCACTAACGCATGCACTGCTACAATCCCCTGAGCACTACTGATGCAGTCCAGCCATCTCCTTGTCACTACCCATGCACTCCTCCAATCACCCAGTCAGCACCATGTACTTATCCAATCACTCCCCCAAACCCCAAGCACTTATAAATTCACCATGCCCTCTCCTTGCAGTACTCTAATCATCCACTCAGTACCCATGTACTCATGCAATGACCCAGGCACTAACTCATGGCAAATACAGAGGAGGTCATGCTAATCACAGGGGTACCTCAATGCATAGTGTTCCCTAGTATATGTAGGTGTTTTCACTGTATTCTAAGAGTCTTTTAGCATAGCACTGGCTCCGGTCCTGGTTAGTCAGCGTCAGTTACTACCAGTACCCGCCAGTAAAATGTTGGGGGCACAGGAGGACTTTCTGTTCCTCTGTTGGTTCTTTCTGCACATCTCTTGGTTCTTCCTGCACTTTTGTTTGTCTTTCTGGACTTCTGTTGACTCTTTTAGCATTTGTCTTGCTTCTTTCTGCACTTTTCTTCCTCTTTCTTCACATGCCCTACCTTTGTAGGCCTAGTTAGAAATTAGCATTTAAAAAACATTGAAATTCACTGAAAAAACATAGGTTTCAGGCACGTTACAGTTAGAAATTAGCATTTAAAAAACCATTGAAATTCACTGATCATTCCCAAACTTTCCAAGACACACAGAACCTACTTTGACACATTTTTTGGAAAATTACATGAAGATTGGTCAAACTACACCAAAGTTATAGGCAAGTCAAAAAATGCTTTTCCTATGGAAACTAGGTCCTAACTATAATAACCTGCTGGTGACCACCAGTAGGTAATATATATATTCACTGAAAACACCATAGGTTTCAGGGACGTTATAGTTAGTTGGACATTGCACTCATACAAAACCATAGAAATTCCCCCGTTATAGTTAGTTCAGCTAACTATAACTCACGCCCCCGCAATGCACTGCTGATGACATCACATATTACATCATTCATGTCATGGTCAGTGACATCACTGATGACATCACTGATGACATCTCAAATGACATCACTGATCACATCGCTGGTGACATCATCCACCCTAATATAACCTTTGATACACCCACTCTAAAATGCAGACTACCATTTTTGAGACCATCGATACACCAATACCAGTTGCTACATACGCACTCACTGATTCCTAGGTCTACACACACATCCACTCATTCACCCATACAATCACTCATACAGAGTCACTCATCAATACAACACTATCATATGCACTCATACACCTATACAGACACTTAACCACCGCCACTCATCCATGGAGTTACTCACACACCTAATCAGTCATGCAAAGATTCAATCACACTCCCATTTCCTTACCTATACAGTTATACACACACTACCTCACTTATTCAAACATATACTAACACATTCTTACTCTCTCATGCAGCTATTGACCAACACATGCAGCAGCTTACACAACAACAGTCATACTGATACACACATTCAGACAGTTTAGTCACTAACCCATGCATTCAGTAAGACACATTTAATCACTCACTTATACAGTCAGTCACGCACCTACTAAATCCTTTATTCAGACACTTATACACCCACTCATTCTTCAATACACCTTGGCATATATATAACACATATTTAAACTTTACAGAAACACACAGTCACTGGATGATGCCATCAGTGATGTCATTTGAGATGTCATCAGAGATGTCACTGACCATGTCATGAATGATGTAATGTGTGACGTCACCAGCAGTGCACTGCGGGGGCGCGAGTTATAGTTAGCTGAACTAACTATAACGGGGGAATTTCTATGGTTTTGTATGAGTGCAATGTCCAACTAACTATTACATCCCTGAAACCTATGGTTTTTTCATTGAATATATATATTACCTACTGGTGGTCACCAGCAGGTTATTATAGTTAGGACCTAGTTTGCATAGGAAAAGCATTTTTTGACTTGCCTATAACTTTGGTGTAGTTTGACCAATCTTCATGTAATTTTTCAAAAAATGTGTCAAAGTAGGTTCTGTGTGTCTTGGAAAGTTTGGGAATGATCCATGTTGTAGGGACTGAGAAATTTGAGTGTGAAAAAGGGTGCTTTTGTTATGTTAATTCACATAGGAATGCTTTGTCAAATCTACAGCCCGAACTGCTGAACGGAATGACACCAAATTTGGCAGAAAGATAAATATTGTTATGCAGATTGTGCTTTTTGTTATTTGGTGTAAATCCGTTCAGTAGTTTTTCGGAAATTGAAGCCAAAAATTATATATAAATCTCTGGCCATGGATATTTCTCAAAGGTTGTGCGATGAATTGCGAATGCACACGCGAACGCGAATTTTATTGTCCAGGAATAGTTTCTGGGGCTGAAAATTTGTGTGAAAGCTAACATAAGGGGTCAGGGTGGAGATACTATGATCCCATGTTTGAGAAATGGGTGTGTTAGTGACACAAGTTATGTGTCCAAAATTGTATTTCTAATCACGCACGATATTTGCGACGATGCCACAACCGCCAGCACCTCTCCCGTGTACCGACATGGGGCGTCACGTCTATCGTGACATCATTGCGAATATTGATGGAAATATAAAAAAATCTGTGAATTAATAATACACATTGTTATACTGATATTGAGATTCTGATTAATGTTTTTGTAGAGGTATTTAGATTGTAAGTTATCTAGTGTGATGTTTAGAATTTTTTCTATAGCTATAATTTTTTTATGTGATGGTGGCTATTGAATTCCTGCTTTTGCTTTCCACTTTTGCTTCGTATCCGCGGGGATTGCGATTACCGAGGTCATCGAGATTTTCGGTATCATAGTGAAAACGGAAAATGGTTGTTCTAGAAATACACTAGATAAACATGAGTTTGAAGTGTACAGTAATAAATCCCTAGTGTTTAAAATACTGTAACATGTGTGCATATAGGTGTTTTTCACATTATAAAAAAGGCGCGATCAGCGCGGTTAACGGCAAGATCACAACTTCCCGAATGACGGAACATAGGTCTTAAACATATATTTTAAAGAAACTTAGTACCAAAATATGAGCTTAAATATGTTTTTAAAAAAGCATGTATATAGTATTATGTGCAGCTCAATATTTAGAATGGATTTTTTTGCTTATTATTTTTGGATGTGCTGGTGGCCATTGAAGTCTGCTTCTGTTTCCCATTATCGCGACTTCCCCGCGACCATTGTGACATCATCATAAAGATTCCCAAAACTAAAAAAAAGATGTTTTTAAAGAAAATTAACAATATGTCAGGAACTAAAGTGGTTCTGACAAGAGCCTTTGTGTGGATTGTATGTGTGTATGAGAGCTACACTTAAGACTGGATGTAGAGTTTCAGGTTACTTTGAAACAACCTGTTGCCTTTGTCTGTAAAGTGCACTCTATAATTTCCATAAATTTCATGCACATCAAAATGCAGATTGTTGTTATCAATACAGCCCAGGCGATGGTCTCTGAGGAATGCAGAACCAGTGTTATTAACATGTGTCCTGGCTTTGTCAATCTGTGGACAGATTTGATTTGACTACTTCCATTTCTGTGTTTGGCATATACTAAAATACACCAAGACAGTGTGAGAGAAAAGTGACATCAGTTCTGGAAAGGTTTCTTTCATTAGGATTTCTAGCCCTACCCCAGTCAATGTGCCTAGGCTACCACAGTGTAAAATCATGAGGCGAGGAGCTCGGGAATCCACAATGGATTTAACCAAAGCCAGCAACTAATGAAACCTTAACCCTCTCTGGCCAAACCAAGTAATCTCCACATTTGGCAAACCCAAGTCTCTGTCAATACCTTTCTGTTTTGTAGCCTCTTTGGCCCAAAAGATATAGCTGTGGCCCACAATCCACACTCTAAGCATTTTGAAGTGAAGGAGCAATAGAAGCTAGGAGAAGGCTAGAGCTGAATGAGGTAGTTTTCCAAATGAAAAGCAGTTAAAATTGAGTTTAAAAAAAAAAAGATAGATTTCATTGGATGCTGTCAGCATGAAAGTGAATACAATTAGGTAGTGTGTTGGATGCCTTAGCAAGAAGTCCCATTATTGACTGTTGTTTACAAAGAAATGGTACTACAGACAAGAATATGCTTTTGAATCTGTGGAGTAAACCACACCTATTGTATCTCATTTGGAAGTAACATGTTCCATCTAGAATGTGCTGTGAACTTGTGCCCTAATGGTTCCACTGGGCTGTTGATGCTTAGTACACTGCGCTAAGAGTATATTGGGGTAAGGGTGTTAAAGAGACAGAACATGTTTTTAAAATTTGAGAAGTTATGACACAATTTAAGTAATTGCAAACTTTCATTTCCAACTCAGGACTATGTAATATACTGTTGTACAGTATTTAACTTTTAAAAAACTGAAGCTAAATATCGGTTTGGACTCTGTTTTATTTCGAGATTATTCTGCTATCATCGCAAAAACATTGCGAACAAGCGGAGACTGGAACCTCGTTTTGAAACAGAGGGAAAGGGTTAGCAGATGCTCACCATTCACAAGTGGAGATACAGTAGTCTGAAATGAAAGACATGATTTAATTTGCTGCCTTTCTCGTAATCATAGAGTGGAAAGTTGAAAAGATTGCCATTTTATAGTTGCTTTCTATGAGAGTGGTGTACCATTCCTGTGCTTAGTTTTTACACATTTTTACAGTGTCAAAAGTATCCAGAAAGAGCTAACACAACAATTTAATGTACAAACTCAATTCACTGGTATGTATATAACTTTATAATTATTTTTAAAATGTACATTAGAAATGAAGATGTATATGGGATTTTGATTAAAAGGAGTATCACAGTGATGTGAAAAAAATATTACATATGAGCTGTGTCTGGCAGAGGGTATGTGTTTGAGATATTAGTACTGTTTTAAAGTTAACATGTGTAATGCCTTTAAAATAACAATGTTTTAAAGGTCTAAGCATTATGTGTAGAACAGACAGATCTATGTTATTTGCATTCTGGGAACCATAGTACTTTTCGTCACATTATTAAATAGGAGTAGTGTAGTCATGAATAAAACATAAGAAAATGTGCTGTGCCTCTATATAAATTATAAAGTAGTAATATTTGTTAGGCATGTATTAGGAAGTGTTTATCAATGTGTTTTTTAACTTATATGACCGGTTTGCAGATGTTTAGATGGTGAGATATGGTTTTTCAGGTTGCAGATAGTTGTGTGCACGATGAGACTCTTGAGTTTACTTAAAGATGCAGAGAACTATATATTTATGGAAAGATAGCCTGAAGGTGTGTATCTAATATGAAATCACATATATGTTTAAATTGTGATCTATGTTCCTGAAGACTGTTGAAAATTTAATGTATACAATGAGGGTGGTGCATTTCTTTAAACATGCTATGTTTAAAATTGAGGAAGGGTTAATAGGGCAGAATGTCTCTTGAGAGTTCTTGTGCTAGCTTCAATTGGCATGTAACTTTTCATTGAGAAATGCTGCATATATGTTTTAAAGCCACAAGAAATATCTGCGTGATTATGGAGGTATGCCATTAAGAAAAGCTTTTGTTCTTTGGAAAAGTTAGAATTGTTGTTTACAGTTTTAGAAACATACTAATGCATTTGCACGCTGAGTAACAGAGCAATGTATGCTCTTAGAGAGCCATGTATGCAAATATATTAAGTGCGATATCTAGACTTATTCAATCACACAGGCACTACACATGCACTCTTCCAATTATGCAGGCACTAATTATGTACTCATTGAAATACGTAGGCAACACCCAATCCAATCACCCAGATAATAGTAATATAGTGAATACACAGGTTCAAACTATGCAGATATGGACCCACTGATGTAGTTCTTACATACTCTGGGAATCATGCAAGCACCACCTATATTCTTAGAGAATCATCCACTCACTCATCCGAACATCAAGGGAGTATTGTTGTACTCAACCATAAAACCCATATATTTACAAGTTTTAGTGAGGAATATGTACTCTTTTAGAACTATCTGGTGAATTACATATGTACTCTGTCACACACTGTTTGCATACACTCTGAAGAATTAGTGAGCTATATTCTGTGATACAGATTACTGTGCAGATTTTTATATGCTGTGTTTCTCAAAATTAAAATCTGACAAATCTAAGTAGAAAAGTATTGAAACACTAAATGTACCAGTGACACAGTGGCAGAGAGGCACAGAAATAGCTCTTATGTTGTGTTTTTGGATTTACAGTATTGAGTCATTGTATGTACTGTTACACTTTGGTTGATGTTTAATTTAAAATTGAGTAAATAAGTGGTCTTCTAGTGTGTAGGTGAGAACTGAGATATGGTGCAGGTGTATTGTAGGAAGGGTGCTATAATAATAAATGGTAACTAATAAATTCGATTTTTTGTTGTGGTTTGGTACATTGAAGTAAGTGCTTGTAGTTATATAGGTAGGTTCATTTGTAGATTTAAAACTGCAACATAACATAAACAATATTTTTGTATTATGTGTAAGCCAGCAGTAAAGTAGTTGGTATATTGGCTAAAACAAGTAATTGAAATATAGTTGTTTTTTTACAGACCCATATCTGCATAATTAACAGACTATCTACAAAAACATGGAGGAAAAAGGAGCAGAAGCAACTACAGTATCTGTGCAGAACTGAGACTCAAACGGGGCAAAATGAAGACAAAATGGTGAATGAAAAAAGAGCTATTGGTAAGAGGACATAGTCATTTCTTGAAAATATACTTTAGCATTGTACTGTGGCATACATAGAAAAAGTTTGTGATGATGTGCAGTTTCATTTCTTTGGTCCAGAGCAGGATTCTAGGAAAAATGAAGAGTTGTTAAGAGGAGGAACAGCAGAACAGGACACAGATGTTACAGCTGATAGTTTTGAAAAAGAGATTACAAGATTTAACATGGTGTGGTCTCACAAATCAGAGTACGTTTGTAAATGTTGTTGACACACTTACTAAAAGATTCAAACACAGACTGTTTACTTGTATTTAAAAAGTGAAAAAGTAAATAATGATAACTGGCAAAAGTTAGCTGTGTATTTATTTGTAGCGGACTGCTTCAACTTGTCTATCCAGCAACTTATAAGTAGGTAGTGTTACAATAAATTTGAAGATAATAAAATGAAGACCACATAGATATTAGTTACCCATTTTGTAAGATAATAAAATGCCTGCTAATGTAGAAAAACTATGAAGGGCCAAAAATAAGGGCTGTTATGGACTTCTCTCTAGCACTCACTACAACTCCACAATCCATGCAGTATGATGCCATCATGGAAAACTGTAGAGCCAAATCTTGATGTTGAGATTGGGCCTTGGAAGGGACTCTCTACCCTTTAGTTTTTGCGGTTGCTATTTAAGTCAAGGGTCCTTCAGGCTTGCGTTGCCTTCTTGCTACTTTTATACTATTACTTTGTTTGTTTTTAGATGGTAAGGCATGGACGTAGTCCCGCAAGAATATTTTTTATTTGTACCCCTTTACAATGTCTTGTGACATATTGTGCATTGCACAATTCTGCTCACTATGAACTCCCCTTACACAATAATCAAGATAGATAAATGGGCGTGTACTTCTTATTTTTATAGTTGAAAAGTGTATCATACAATGATATTCCTGTATTTCTCAGTGATTTTCAGTTTTGTTTGTAATTTTTGTTATGTGCTTTTGTAAAGGTAAAAAAAGTAATTTTTTATGGTAACAAAATGGCAACTGGGACAGGAGAAATTCGAAAAATGTGAACTGAGAAATGTGAAATAAATAAAAAAGGGGGAATAATTAGCATGTATGATTTTTTGCAGCATTTCGAATAGCTGTAACACACTGCTCACCATTACTCATAACAATACGACAGTCCATGCAATACGTGGCCATTGTTGAAAACTCTGGTGCCATATATGTTATAGTAGTCTGCACCTCTGAAGGGACTTTCCGGCTGGATGTTGTTGCTGCTGTCACTGATGTAGATACTCCTCCAGCTTCCCTCTGGTGGATCACCTGTTGGAGGTATTTAATGTAGGATGGGCATTGTCCCACTTGAATATTTTTGGTTTGTCCCTTTAGAGAGGGTCTTGTCACACATTGTGCATTGCACTAGTTTTGCAGCAGTTTTTTCATTCCCCATGAATTTGGGTAACAATGGATGGTTTCATGTTTCTTTGGAAGTTATGTTGTGTTCATGAGTTCAGATGCTGAAAGTTATTTTTTGAAACTGTTGTTTTTTAGAAATATGTTGATAAAATTAAAGTTAAAACAATATGTTACTGAACAGATAGACAAACTTTGTATAAAATATTTCTTTATATCTGTTTTACACTTTGCCATCGTGACTACTGATGTCAATGCAACCTCCAGTGTTGCTGTGAAGAAATAAAATGCATGTTTGATGTAGTTATTTCAATACATTAATACAAAGGGGAAAGTTAAATCAGCATCTTACTAATTAGCTACACTGAACCTTTAAGTAAAATATGTCTATATATGTGTTTTATACTTTGTCAAAAACACCCGGTATTCGCAGTGTGTCCCTTGGCAATTGTACTCACAGAATCACACAGGCAATACCTGGTAATCATCAAGGGCATCCTTTCTCTACCACTCTACAAACACACCTCCTGGCACACTACTAGTTGGGGGATGAAGTCCCCTTTGGCTATTGAGGGTCATTGAGGGCCAATTACCCTCCTGTTACCTACATCCAGCAAGTCCCACACAGTGGGTTTGCTAAGAGGTCTATAGAGGCCATGACCCCTCATTCCACCACTCTGCAAATGCACCTCCTTGCACACTACTGTTTGCGGGATGAAGTTCTCTTGGATTCCTAGGGACCTTGGGGACCAAGAAGCCCTCCTGGTACTTTCTGTAAGTCCTACACAGTGGTATTGCTGTGAGCAGGTCAGAGGCCCCACCCCCGTTCCCCAGCACTCCAAACACCATTGCTACTTAAAAAAACATACAAAATCACTGGGATAAAACCAAAGGTTGCAAGGCTGTTGTAGTTAGGAAATATCATTAAAAAAAATTAGAAATTCACTGAAAAAATCAAAGGTTACAAGGGCCTTATAGTTAGGCTGACATTTCACTCCTACAAAACCAGAGAAATTCAGCAGTTATAGTTAGCTGAGTTAGCTATAGCTCGTGCTCCCTCAGTGCACTGCTTATGACCTCACACATTACATCACTCATGACATAGTCAGTGACATCACTGATGACATCACTGATGACATCTCAAATGACATCACTGATTACATCAACCACAGAATCCCCTCACACCCCATATAACCTTTCATACACCCACTCCAAATTTCACACTACCATTCTCAAACACTTGAACACACCTGTACCAGTACTTACACAGCTAGTCACTAATTCATAGATCAAAACACATATCTACTCACTCACCCATACAGGCACTCATACACCCACTCACTCACTAATACAGCCACTGACATATTCACTCATACAGCCACTCATACACTGTGTCAGTCACCCATAGAGTTAGGCACATACCTACTCACCCATACAGTCAATCACACAGCCACCTACTCATCAATACAGTTACAAACACACTCGCTAACCTACTCATACAGATACTAACACAAAATCACTCACCTATACAGTCATTGTCACAAGCACATACTCACCCATACAGTCACATACTCACCCCATTAATCACCTATGCTGCCTTTCACATACCCAGTTACATTCCCATATACCACTGACACATGCACTTACTCCCAACACAGCCATGCACACTCACTCACCCATACAGCCTTCCCACACACACTCACTAGCCCATGGAGCCACTGACTCACCCACTCACTCATCCATACAGGCAATCACACACACCCTCACCCACCCATACAGACACTCATATACCAATACAGGTACTCAGACAACCAATCACTCACCCACACAGAAACCCCTGTACCCACTTACACACCCATACAGCCACTTAGACACCAACTGATGAAGTGATACATACATTCACAAAACCTAGTCACTCACCCATATATTCACTGATACACCTAATCACTCACTTATACAGTCACACACTCACTGAATCATCCATATAGGCACTCATACACACACTGATTCACCAATACGCCATGGTATATATATTTAGCACACATAAACATTTTTAAAACAATCACAGTTGCTGGATGATGTCATCAGTGATGTCATTTGAGATGTCATGAATGATGTGACTGACCATGTCATGAGTGATGTAATATGTGAGGTCATAGGCAGAGCATTGTGGGGGTACGAGTTATAGTTAGAGGAGCTAACTACAACTGTTGAATTTCTCTGGTTTTGTGCGAGTGAAATATCAGCGTAACTATAGCGTCCCTGTAACCTTTGACTTTTTCACTAAATATATATACATTGCCAGTAGGTAGTTATAGTTAGGATCATGTTTCCATAAGAAAAGCTTTTTTTGACTTGCCTATAACTTCGGCGCAGGTTGATAAATCTTCAGGACATTTTCCCAAAAAAGTGTGCCAGCAATTCTTGTTGGGAATTAAAAGTTTCGAATTGATCTATCCAACTGGGGCTGAGAAAAAGGGGGCTCAAACAAAGTGTGTTTTTCCATGTTAATTCCCACAGGACTTGTCAACACGCCTACAGCCTGAACCACTGGATGGAATTACACCAAATAAGGCAGAAAGGTAGATTTAGTTACACAGATTTTGCTTTTTCATATTTGGTGTAAATCTGTTTAAGAAATTTGAGAAAATGCAGTTAGTGATATCTGTTGCCATGGGAACTTCAGAAATAATAATGAGCTTGTGCATGGATATGCACAGCTCTGATTGGCTGCCAATACTTCAAGCAGGAAGTGTTGCCAGCCCTCTTGGGACTCAGCTTCAGCCAAGTCCCCCAAAAATTGAAAAAAAAGAAAAGGGGGCAGGGTAGTAATACCCTGACACCCAAGCCTCGCTCTTGCACCCCGGCAGGGCAAAAAAAACATTTTAAAAACTATTGTGGCACAAATTCATGAAAATCGCAAATGTGTTACAAGCATAAAAAAACAAGCGAAGGCTCCTGTGCTTGGTTTAAAAAGGTATCTATATATTTATTTAATTCATAACAGATAGGGAGGCCGGCATTGATTGTCTTAGTGACACTTCAAAGTTAAATCTGGCCATGATTTTGCTATAGCCCATTCGCACAGCATTGTGCCAGGTTCAGACTGGAGAAATAGCTCAGGTGGGCGGTTGGTCTGACAGTCCTCTGCTTACTCCAGGCCCTGCCTCCACAGCTACACTGGATGTTTTTCTAGAATTGCCGACTGGGCGACTCTGCCTGGGATTCAGGAATAAGTAGGCTTGGGCAGAATTCGCCGAGTTCCGCTATGTGGAACTCTGCAAAGTGACCTAAAAACTCTGCTGTGCTACGTGGAGTTCCACAAGTGGCGGAGTTGGTTAGGTCACACACATTCGCATTGAGTTCGCAAGCACAATCAAGGAAAGAACTGAGTTTTCACAACTCTGCGTGCTCCGCGAAATGCAGAAAACTCTGCAAACTCCACAAACAGAGTGGTGTGTAACGCGAAGGCCTAGAAATTAGCTCAGAGAGGAAACATGAGCATTCAGACTGACTTCATCACCCCGACCCGCGTTTCTGTGTGCAGAATCTCTCTGGGAAAATTTCTCAGCTCTCCATCTGCTCCTTGCATTGGGGCGGAAACCCGGCCATTGAAGGCACTTGTTTGTTTGTCTGTTTGGGTAATGACTGCTTTTGAAAGTGGAGGACTCATTTTTACTTGATACAACTCAATACTTTTGGCACTGAGCTAAAGTGTTCTTGGCTTTCAGTGTTGATAACTACCAGACCAGAGGTACCATGAAGGTATGTACACATAACAGAAAACTGTCTGCCAGAAGCAGAAATTAAAACATTCCCAAATGCATTTAAAATTGCTCTCTTTGCACTGTTTACTCAAAAATAACACTCGGTTTTAATATTTTTGTGTGCCTGTACCAATCTGCTTTCTCTGATACTTCTTGTATTTATTTTTCATTGTAATTACCTAATGGAGAGCTACTATCACCAGACCACTTTTTTTCACAGTCTGGATGAGCCAATTCAATTTCAAGCGTGGTGGTGCTGAAGACCATTGGGGGCAATTGTGTAGTTAAAGAGGCAGGATCTGAGAGTTTCACCAGGAGGTGATTACCAGAAGTGTGGTGTTGCCCATTCGGTTCACTAAAGCCTCGCTTAGTGTTATGAACTAATTGTAACAATTAAGCACATGTTTACCTGCGGCAAACTGACTTTTGTGAAGTCGAGATGCAATGAGGCAATGACTTTGAGTAGGTAGACAAGAAGGGCTTGTGTAAGCAGTATGGATGTATGGATGGCCTGCATGCTTATGCTTGAATGAATGGATAGATGAATGAATGATTAATAGATGGGTCGATTGGGATGTGCATAAATGGCATGTGTGTGCATGGGGAAGGCACGGATGAAGGAATCGAAGGATGGGTGGATGGATGGACGTTGAGTGCACGGATGTAGGCCTGTAGATTTATAGATGTTCTTTCAGGCTAATGCAACGACCTACAAAAATCTGCATAGTTGAAGTATTAAAAGGTTTTACCAGAGCATGGGCAGCTTGCTGTAATGTTTCCAAGCATCAGCTTAAGTACTCATACTTCCACATCTTACACTTTTTTAAGAGGGTGAGCTCACTGATGCACTGATGTGCCATCTTTAAAGTAAATTTGCTCTCAAGAATACAATACACACCTAAACAAGGGGTCTCCTCATGCCGCACGTCCACAGAGCTTCAACCACAGGACTAGATTGTTCTTGATATTAAAGTCTCGCATTTCAACACGGTGTCAGTTTAAACTGTCATCCTGTAGACATGTTCAAAGTTGACATAATGCGACAAACGAAAGGACAGTGACCATGCTGGCAAACTTTGTTTCTGGGAAGGTGCATCATACTCAAGGGTTCCAACCGGTATGGGCAAAGTTTATATGGGCACTGTACAACAAATCACTGAAAGCACACTTTTTAAATAAAGATTGAGCTTACTGCCAAATTTGGTGTCATTTTGTTCAGCTGTTTTCTCTGCATCACAGTTTAATTTTCCCATTAGAAACTGCATGGGGAAAAAAGGTTTTGGTACCCCACCCCTCTTTTTCTTAGCCCCCAATACATGGTCAGCTAGGAAAAAACACTCTGACTCACTTATAACTACACAGTGTCTACCGCCATAGTGTAGTAGGTGTATATATATGTATACATATATATGTATATCCTACGGGCAGTCACCAGTAGGTAGGTATAGTTAGGAGGTAGTTTCCATAAGAAGAGCTTTTGTGTGCCAGCAACTTTGGCATTGTTTGATGAATCCTCACAATATTTCCTACCCTAGTTTGCCACTCACTTCATCTGGTGCTTTGGAAGTTTTGGGGTGATCTATCAAGCAGGGCCAAGAAAAAGGGCGGGGTCACAATATGTGTTTTCCCCAAGTCCATTTCCATTGGAACTTTAGACACGGCTACAGCCCGAACTGAATTACACTAAATTTGGCAGAAAGTTAGCAGTTGATCCAGAAAGTGATCTATTTGTTAATTGGTGTAAATCCGTTCAGTAGTTCCGGAGCTATTTAAAGAAATGTTCAATTGTATATATTGAGATAAGGAGGATCTGCGACCCCTCTCAATCTTGTACTGAGATCTGATTGGCTGCCCACAATTCAAACCAGGAGGTGTTGGCAGCCACCTTGGGGCTCGGCTTGAGCTGAGTCCCAGAAAAATCATAAAAAATAACCCCCTTGGCTTTTAGGCGGGATTCCCTCAGGGACCCTGCTGGGCCCAAAAAACATATATTTTTAAAAATTTCAGTGAGAGTCAAGTTGGATCTGCAGATCTGTCTGGAAATTGTAAAAAATAACAAAGAGTAGGCTCCCCCACTTTGTTACTAATTGGCCCCCAGGTGGGCTTGGTCCCGGGGCCTTTTAATAATAAAGGAAAGGGGGTGCATGGATGCCCCCTCCTGGGGCTTATTAATGACCCCGGTGACCACCACCTACCCAGGGCTTATTTATTTTTTAAATGGGGGCTTCTTGTACTCCTCCAGCCCCAGGGACTGCCACCTCCCTGGGGCTTTACCTGAAAACAATTTGGGGGGCCATGAAGACCACTCCCTGCAGCCCCCGGTGCCACGACCTCTCTGGGGCTTTAATTTTACTTAATTTGGGGGGCCAGGCAGACACCCCCTAGCCCCTGGGACCACCACCTCCCCGGGACAAAATTAAAATAAAGGAGGCATGGATGGCCCTAGGGACCATGGCCCCCCAGGGCCTGCTCCTGCTATGTGCTGGTGTGTCCACCCTCGAGAAACAGCTCTGTGCTTTGGCTTGGTAGGAGCTTTACTGCTTCCGCCAAGCCACAGCAAACGCTCCACTTCCAGCAAGCGAGGGCATTAAAAATGCTCTCACTTGTTGGAAGCAGAGCAAAATTGCTTTCACAGAGTGGGAGCTGCATGTTCTACAGCTCCCTCTCTGTGAAAACAATGCCGGTGCCCACAGAAGGCAGGGAGCCAGCAGGGACTGCAGGGGCTTGCAGGATCTCTCTGCAGTCCCCAATGAAATTCACAGGGTGGGGCCAGAGCAACCTGAATAGAGACCGGGCCCCAAGAGATGGGGTCCCCAGAGCCAAATTGGCCTGGGAGGGGGGACATGTGGCCCCCTTCCCCAAATAAAATAGAATATATATAAAAGATAAAAAGGCTGGGGGACGGGGTCCCCGGGCCGAAATCGGCCCAAAGAATTAGGCCATGTGGCCTCCCCTCCCCATTCCAAAAAGTCCTAGTCCTGGGGCATAGGGTCCCCAGAGCCAAAATTAGCCAAGGGATGGGAGCCCTCTTCCCTTATAACACAAATAAAACATTTTCAAAAAGCCACCTGGCAAGTCGCCCTAAAGGCCCTGCCCCCTTTTACCACCACTCTGCAAACGCACCTCCTGGCACACTACTAGTTGGGGGATGAAGTCCCCTTGCATCCTGGGGGTCCTTGGGGGCCAACAAGCCCTCCTGTTACCTCCAGTAAGTCCCACACAGCAGGATTTCTGAGAGGTCATCGGAGACCCCACCCCCTTTCAACACCACTTTTCAAACACACCTCCTGGCACAATACTGGTTGGGGGATGAAGTGCCCTTAGCTGCTGAGGGTCATTTGGGGCCACAAACTCCTCCTGTTAACAGCGGGATTGCTAAGAGGTCATTGGAGGCCATGCCCCCTTTCTCCACCACTGTGCAAACGCGTCTCCTGGCACACTACTGGTTTGGGGATGAGGTCCTTTTGGGTTCTGAGGGGATTTAGTGGCCAATAACCCCTCTTTTTACCTCCAGTAAGTCCCACACAGCAGGTTTGCTGAGAGGTTGATGTAGGCCACACCCCCTTTCTCCACCACTCTGCAAACATATCTCCTGGCCCAATACTAGTTGTTGGACGAAGTCCCCTTAGCTCTTGATGGTCATTGAGGGGCCAACTACCCCTCCTGTTACCCTCATTAAGTCCCACACTATGGGATTGATGAGGGGTTTTCAGACCTCATGCCCCCTTTCTCCACCACTCTGCAAGCGTGCCTCCTGGCGCTCTACTGGTTTGGGGGTGAACTCCTCTCAGATGATCAGGGACCTGGGGGCCAAAAAACCCTCCGGTTACCTCCAGTAAGTCTCATACAGTGGGATTCCTGAGAGCTGTTCAGAGTCCCCACCCCCTTTTTCCACCACTCTCAAATGGGAATACTAGTTAAAAAAACTGTGGAAGTTTACTTAAAAAAACAAATGTTACAGGGACGTTTTAGTTATGAAGTAGAATTTGCAAAACCTTCGAAATTCACTTAAAAAAACAAAGGTTACAGGGACGTTATTGTTAGGAAATAGAATTTAAAAAACCTTAGAAATTCACTGAAAAACCCCAAAGGTTACAGGGACATTCCGGTTAGGTTGAAGTTTCCCCTTCCTGTTTACTATCCAAGAGATGCTTTTAGGTTTTTTTATGGCATTTTTCAACACAAATATAATTGAAGAAAAAGATATGTAATTGTGTTTTCAGTACAAAGATGTGATATTTTGTTACTGTACATTATTAGGGTATTGAAACAATGATTATTCTATTTTTTAGGGAGAGATAATATTCATTTCTTAATGCACTTTTCAAGGTGGTTGTGGGTGTTTATTGTGTGTGACATGTTGTTACATGTCATTATCAGAACTACTTCATCATTTTTTGCACAAAACACAGACTCTAATTTTTTTTTAAATCTGATTTATTAAACTTTACAGTTGTTTCAGTACTTGCACACACAGTCATTCCTGCTTTCTTGCAAACACGTTTGATATGGTATACATACCTTAACAAGTTATAGGTACACTACAGGGTACATCATAGATGTTTTGGTGAACACAATGCGTTCTATGTTTACCTAGTGCATCCTGACGGCTTTTACAAGTATAGGAAAGTTGCCACTGTACAAACCATACTTATCATTACATGCCATGTAGTGTTTGCAGTTTTTTAGCCAGATTAGTGCAAATATCAGTGTAATTTTGATCAGAACTGAGAGATTAACGAAAGAAAAAGAAAATTCTAAACATTAACCTAGGGAGTAGCACCCCTCCCACTTCCCTGTGTAGAACTTGTGCATTGTTTCTATGCCTATTGTTTGCTCGTTACCTCCCTACTGTGGCATGCATATATGTGTGCTTGTATATCCAATGTGTAGTTATTATCAAGGTGTTGTGGTGTACACATGACTGTGGCGCGTATTTGTGGTGTCTAACTACTACTTTACTACACTGAGGAATCCCCTTCAGCCTCGCCCGCATTCCGCTGTAGCTCATCCAAGAGCGCATGACAGTTTGTTACAATGGGGACCTGACGTAGTCTCATGGTTTCCTCAAGCCTGATGGTGAGGCTTTCCGCTTTGGCCCATGCCAGCAATGAATTTTGCCATGCCTGTATATGTGGGGAATATGGTGCTTTCCACCTCTTGGTTATCAGCCTCTTGGCTACCGCTATTCCTAAATCTAGGAACCTAGATGTTACTTTGGTATTGGGTGTTCTTAGGAATTTGTGTAGATGGTACGCCGGCCATTCAAAAGGCACCTCACGCCCAGTACAGGAGTGTAGTATAGTAGCTACCTCCCGCCAGTATGCACCGATCCGAGCGCAGGTCCAGAGCATGTGTATCAGATCAGCCCCCAATTCAGCACATCTTGGACACACAGCATCCTCGCGATTGAAGTACACAAAACACAGACACTGATGTATCAATTAAAATATCGAATAGAGGAATTAACCTGTATCCTTCTAACTGATTAGATTTCCAATTCTAGACATGCCCCACATGCCGGAGAGCATAGGTTATGGATTTGGAAACACATGGGGCCTGATTCACAAAGGTAAACTAGGACGAAAGTCTAATTTTCCAACTTTTGGTATTCACAAATGGCATTTAAGTGTAGTAAAGTTAGACTTTTGTCTCAGTTTTAGTCTAAGTTAAACTTAAGACCAAAATCTAAGTTTAACTGAGACAAAAGTCTAACTTTACTACTCATAAATGCCCTTTGTGAATACAGAAAGTCGAAAAGTTAGACTTTCATCTCATGCTAATTAATAGGGCACTCCATCCCAGGGTGGGACTCATATTGTGACGGTGTTTAGCAGTTAACCATTTTGATGTTAAATATTTTGTTCAGACAGAAACACCTGGAATTCTGTTTTAAATACTGCATTCTATATTCTATTTTTATTTAGTGCTATGTACATTGAAGCATTCATTACATGGTGCTATGGTGTACGTGTAGGCATGGGGCTGTGGTAGGGAGGTTTTAGAATCATTTATGTACTTTGGAAGTTGTTTTAATTCTGTCTCCATGCATATTGGTTACATCTGTGGTGCTTTCTGGTATTGGTACTTTGAGTCAATAAGCTTGCAGCACTGGCACTGACACACCAGCAGCTCATGATTCATTAAGGTTGAATAGTCAATGATGGGAGATGGTGTTGATGGTGACATATGCAAAAAGAACAATTGATGGACAGAATACTAAACAGTGTCAAACACTCACCCCCAGTACAGAGAGCTGGCCTAAATCCATATTTTTTTTGCTCACCATGCCACCCCAGTTTGGACCACCGATATGCAAATCAGTTTTGACCCTACTACCCATGGGAACAGTTCAACCTGGACTGCCAGGCCAGTCTTCTCTGGACTGGAAACAAGCATCCTAGGACCAGTTTTGGGGTATCGCCCTTAATCAGCCATGACAGCCTGAATCCAGTGGCATGGTGAGCACGGACCCATGTCTGGGCATCCCTGTCTCATTTGGGGTATCAAATGCAAAAATAACAATTTATTGACGAAATGCTAAACAACGTCAAACACTCACCCCCAGTCACAGATCTGAGTTTAATCCATTGTTGTTTTGCTCATCATGCCACCCCAGTTTGGACCCAGCCATATGTAAATCAGTGATGACCCTGCTCCTCATGGGCACAGTCCAGCCTGAACTACCAAGCCAGATCCTCCCTAGATCAGAAACAAGTATCCTTGGACCGGGTTCGGGGTATCACCCCTCATCAGCCAGGCTAGCTTGAATCTAGTAGCACACTGAGCACGGGACCCACGTCTCGGTATACTGTTCCCACTTAGGGCGACAAAAGCAAAAAGAACAGATGATGGACGGAATGCTGAACAATGCAAACATTTATTCCCAGTCACAGATCTGGGTATAATCCATCAGTTTTCTGCTGGGAGCAGGGTCAAGACTGATTTGCAAATGGCTGGGATGGCGTGGTAAGCAATCCAACTTTGGATTAAACTCAGATCTGTGACTGAGGGTGAATGTTTACTTTGTTCAGAATTCCGTCTATCATCTGTTCTTTTTTGCTGTTAATTGGTGATATCACATGTTGTGGTACACTGCTTTGTGATATGATGAACAGGATACAGGAAACATTTAAGTGTACTAACGTGAGAACAATTTCAGGTAGGGCACATTTTTCAAATGCTCTCAATATTGTGCTTACAGATAGTAATATATAAGCATATCGTTGTTACAATGATGTTTTTGTCATGAGGAACTGTGGGGTCAGCTCCTTATAGGAGCGGTGTGGAGACGCATGCGTAGGGTGATATTACAATTTATTGAAGCTTTTGTGTTCCTTTTCATGGTTATATTAATTAAAGCAGTTAACCACTATTGAATTACTCTAACAGACCAACAGTGGTCAATATGGATACACTATGATGGGAAAGATGTGATGAGCTTATGTGGGGTAATCTCTCTTTCTTCACCTGAAGGTGAGCAAGGAAAAAGCTTCCTTTTTGTTTAGTAACCCTCACACACCCTAGTGGTGTCATACTTCATCATCGGGTCACCCCGACGCCTAAAAGTCGGGGTGGGCTCAACCACAGTGTTGGGAGCTCTTGAAAGAGGTGTATGACCTGGGGGGCTGAAAGATTAAAATACCTCAGACAGATCCCCGGTATCCCTTTATTTTGGGGTCTGTCTGGGTTAGTAAAACAAAAAGAATTTGGGTCTTATTGGAAGTCTTATGGTCCTAAGACCCTAGTGCCAACATGTTTCAGTCCATTAGTGGCCATAAATGTCCAGGACTTTCTTCAGGGCAAAGTAGGCCTCCCTAGGGGACCGGAAAAAGGGGGGTTCCCTATCTTGCGCGTCGTACAAGGGCAGAGTAGCTACTCCTTGTGTTAATGATTGATTATTTATCAATCATGCGTCATCCTCCATCCAAGTTCTGGAGGGTTTCTGTGTCTCGAGGAACCGTAATGCATCTAGGGGTAGCTCTATAGTCAAACCTTCATCAAGAGTCCTTCCCCGCCTGCAAACCTATTTGGCTTCCGATCCCGGCTTTCGCCCCCCCTAGATGCATTACGGTTCAGATTATACAGGATCGCCGCCGTGCTCTTTGGGCAGCGGCGTCTCTGGGGACTGGAGCTGACCTCACGGACGAAGAGGGAGCCACACATCTTCACCATCGGAGAGGAATTGGGCCCCTCAGATGACTCCCACCGGAACTCACAGACCCTGCCACTAGTGACCCCTCAAACAGCAGAATATTATATAATCCTGTAATTTCCTCCTTTGACCATGGTCGGCAAGGTTACGCATCCCCATCACTGACCCGTATTCCCTAAAGGTCACTTTATGGTCTGCAACTCTAGCACTCAGCAAAGCTCATGAACCCACACTTTACCTGGGCATAGTTCCCACTCTCTTCATCCTTCTGCAATACTTGGCAGACCGGGCCATCCCAGATGCGATTTATCAGGGCACACGGGTCAGTAGTCTTACCCACTGTTTGCTGAGCTACCACCCCCATATTACTAACTTGTTTACAAATGACGCTCTGTATGGGCATACTGCAATTTGTGGTAAGGCATCAAATGTTGTCTTTTTTATTTGTTGATGCTGCTCCCTGTCCCCTCCCTCCTGCACTATTCCTGGGCATGCAGGGGCTTCTCACATCATATGATTATGGTGACCTGGCACCATGTTGCTGGGGTGGTGCTGGGGGGCTGTTGTCCGTGCGCCTTGTTTTATATTCTTTTCCAGTCACGGCTCACTCCACTAACACCAGAATCCTCATCCTAAAAATGTGAGTCATGCAAATGGCCAGGAAGAGATATTTGGTCTACTCATATATCAGGCACCAACAAGCATACATAATATTCCTTCCGGAAATACACTCTACCGCACGGGAACTGGACCCACTGCAAAAGCAATGATGGGGTGTGAAGCAGCCTGCTACTTATCCAGCTTATGCCTGAGGTGCGATGGTCTGGGTCAGACTGGGAGTCCCCTTTCAGATACTCAGCTAGGGCATAGACAGAGAGGTATGTGCTCCTCAAGGGCTGTCTAGATGGAGTCTGCGTTCTCCTGATATGCATACATGCCCCAAATGTTGGTAGAGGCGCCTTCTGCGCTGCACTCTCCAGTGCCTTTGCTCAGAAGATCCAAATGTTATGAGTGTTGGCGGTGACTACATCTGCATGCTCGATCTTCATTTGGACATGTCCCACCCTCTGCTGCCACGCTACCCTCCCTATGTATAATTGGAATGCTTTGTGAGTTGGATACGCAACTGGGCATTGACAGATGATGGAGGACCCTACACCCACACTCTAGAATCTACTCATTCCACTTAGCATCTCACCACCTGTATGTATGGCTAGACTACATTCTCTGCTCCCATTCCTTGCATCTCTCAGTATGTTTTACCAATTATCGCAGCCGTATTATCTCAGACCCTGATGCTCCTACTATAGACATGCAACGGAGGGCTTCACCTTCTCAATCCCTGCTTGGCAACTCCACCAAGACTTTCTGGAAGACCCAGTCTTCTGCAACACGCAGGAAGCCCACATTAAATGATATTTTATGGAGAATCACAACACAGCCTCCACTAGGGCCATTAAATGGGATGCTTTCCATGTATTCATGAGGGGGGTCTGCCTACAGGAGATAGTGTGAGTTCGTAGATTGCTAGGCAGGGATATCACAGAGCTGGAACGGCTCCTGTCATGGCTGGAAAAAGAAACCAATCAAGACACCACAAAACGTCCCTTTCTCCTAGAGGTAAAGTAGCAATGTGAAGCTCTGCTGGAGCACCTTCACCGCTTCAACTTTGCTGCACACGCAGCCTAAACACATGGAGAGGGCGAAAAATCAGGTCACCTACTCACTTGACTGATTAGGCAAGGTCCCCCCGCACAATATGCTATGGAGATTGTTACGCCCTTGGGTATTACCCTCCAGTCTCAAGGCAACATCCTTCAGGCAGTTCATAGCTAATACTCATCTATATATGATGCTCCTATAGACACAGCCACAGATGAGGCACAAGCCTTTCTGTCTGACCTTCTCCTTTCACAAATTCCCACTGCTTCCAGGGATTCCTTGGATGCAGAGATTTAGGTGACAGATGCTTAGCAGACCATCCATGATCTAGCCACGAACAAAACTGCAGGACTGGATGGGCTGCCAATAAAAAACTAGTCTGCCTTTTTGAGCAACTTGGCAACGTGCTTGGTGGGGAAGTTCAACAATACACTCTGTATCAGGGAACTGTTGCAGTCGCTTCGGGAATCCCTTTTGGTTTCCATACCCAAAGCCATAGAGATCCTACCACTTTGGCAGCATATAGACCCATTGTGATCCGCGGGCTAATTACAAGATCTTAGGAAAGATTCTCTCCTGTAGGTACGCCCAGGTTCTGCCCAAGCTTATCCATCCAGATCAAAATGGTTTTGTGCCTGGACATAGTACCTCGCATAACATTGGGCATTTGTTTCACATCCAGGACCAGGTGCAGACGCATTTCCCATGCACAACCTGTCTCATTTTCGATCACTGACCTGGAATTACCTCTTTCAGGTCCTCACCCAAATGGGAATAGGCAAGCGCTTAATGGCATATACAAAGCGCCTATGCATTAACCCAACCTCCTGTATTGATCTGGTGGATTTCTTTGTTAACATGGTCAATGCACAAAGGTCTACTAGTGACCAGATTGAGAATGAACCATACCAAATTAAAGACCCAGCTACCCATCTCTGTTTCTCCACCCAAGAGGCCATAGCAGTGGTTGCCTCCAGTGTACAGAGATGACTGCTGGGGAGGCAATCATCTCTAAATCTGAGGGACAGTCGTCCATCAGGATGGCAGTGGAAATGACCTTTGCCACCCTGACGACAGAGTACCATCCGTCAAGCACTCAATAAGGACCATAGTTTGGAAATAGTTCTGATAGTAGCCTTGAATGATCTGGGTGGGATTCGGAATAACAGTGGAATCAATCAATCAATCATGGCATTTATAGAGCGCACTACATACCCGTGAGGGTCTCAAGGTGCTGGGGGTGGGGGACTCTGCTACTGTTCGAAGAGCCAGGTCTTGAGGAGTCTCCTGAAGGTTAGGAGGTATTCTGTCTGCCGCAGGCGGATGGGGAGGTTGTTCCATGTTTTGGAGGCGAGGAATCACAACCCTTATCCTATAATAAATGTGTTGGGCTTGTTATGTACACCATCAACCTTTCAATCTTATCTTGGATTCTCACCTTAAAAATGTGGGTATTAAAAAGGGAGCTTTAACAAATATTTTATTAAAACAACAATGTAAGTTGTCAATATCCCCCTTCCTGATCGGAGTCCTGTGCCATCAACCTCAGGTTTTCACAAAATTTGGCCCATCATCGCACCTAATTCAACATTTATATAGCCCAAATGGATGCACAAAAAGCCAGCTTGTTTTGTTCTGATTCTGTGCCCAAGCGGATCGTAGGTAGATCATTCCATAAAAGGGACTGTAATTCTGAGGGCATGAGGGGAGACTGTCACAGCTGCATCCCTTTCATTGCTACAGGATGGCTTATAGTACCTCAAATTACATTGGGCAAAACCAAAGTCTTGGTAATAGTGTCACAATGAAGATGGGAAGATTCCCTATGCACAGCCCCAGTCGCTGTTATGCTGTTCATCATGTGCGATGCATTTCATGCTAGTATATCAGCGGTAGAGTAGTTTCAGCCTGTTTCTGAATACTATAACTTACAGAAAGATTATACATCCACTCCTTTCAACATTTTTCAGACAAGTGATCTAGTGATTATTTTCCCGCTTAGACTATGGAGGTGCTATTTAGGACTGCCGGAGAAGCATTACTGTCTAAATGCCCACCTTCATACAATTTAAAATGCAGCTGTGAGATTTCTTTTGGGTCTTAACAGGGGAATAATAATGGTATTCACCCAATTTTAAATCTGTCCATTGGCTCAGTTTATAAACTCTCTAACGTCAAAGACGTATGCTTGTTTTAAAAACATTTTCTTTCAGCCCTCTTTTTCGCCCTCTCGACTCAGTCACGACAGACGAATGGTAAGATTGGAGTTGCAGACTGTGGCTTGCCCTAAACAGTGATTGTTGCTCGCTCCCGCAGCAGGGGCGCATCATTTACTTGTTACCAAAATTGTGGAATTTCCTATGCCTTGAGCACTCGTTCTGGTTTAATGAAGGTCTGCAAGAGATGGCTTTTTAGACACGTAATTGGTGGTATCTGTCAGCAGAGCTTCTCTACGCCTCAAGATACCCATTTTGAATAGAAAAGCACTGTACAGGCCTGTGTGATTCATTCATTCTTTAACTGTTAGTCATTCATGCTTTGGCTCACTGTTATCAACTAATGTATTTACTTTTACTCGGTAGCACCAATTGTCACTCACTCAGTGTCATTCCCTTTGTAATCCACTCGCCATCACTAAGTTACACTGTCATTCACAGCAGGCTGCTGCTTACTTATTTCCTATTATATTTTAATTTGCTGTCACTCACTCAGAGTATTGTCACTCACGTTGTCACTTGCTGTTAATCAAATTGTCACTGTCGCTTAATGTCACTCTTGCCCCTGAACCTGAGGGGGGCTCACTGGTCATTCGGGTTTCAGACTGTAGTGTGGATGTTAATGAAAAGGATGGATTATATTGGTTAAGTGTAAATGTTAATATGGGGCTTTAGCTGTTTCCCTACAGAGGTGCTTTGTCTCAGTTCTTGGATATCAGTGCATGGTGTGTGTGTGGATCATGTGCATTATTTGAACTTTGCTCAGTGCTGCACTCCTCAGCTGATGCTTTGTTTGTAATGGAAAAGTACTGGCAATTCTCAGCATGGATATTTTGATTTTAATTTAAAAGGACATCAGAGTCGCTATGCTTTTTTAAACGTTATCTTTTAAAGTTATACAATACATTCTTGTGACCCAATCAATCTTCTGTAAACGCCGTTCTACCTCCTGGTAACCCTCCCCCCGCCCAACTATCCTAACAAACACCATCTCGTTTAGAGGAAGGCAGTAACACAAAATCTGCTGTGAAAGTATCACATTTGCCTTCTGTGCTTTCAATGGTATATCATGCAATTTTGTTCAAATATACAGCACTGGTATCATACACCGAGAACTCCCCTCTTGACTCTCTTTTCTCCCTCATACAGTTCATGTTTTACTTTTTAGTTACTAAGTTTTCGTTTTAAAAGTTGTTAAATCTTGTATTTCTTTTACTTTGCATTAAACCAGAAACATGATGGGTCTGCTACACAACGATTTTGCTCTGACTTACTATAGAAGTACTCTTAAAGTTTATGAGTAAACTAGGAACACTGCAACAGTAATCAAACAAAAAAAGGTTATGGGTGTAATGCTTGCAATATGTCTAACCACTGGCAATTACGCGGAGTAGCATTCCAACCTATCGTTCTTTTGTCCATCGTGACTTAGTTTGGACCCAGCCAGGGCCGGCTTTAGCACTGGTGGCGCCCAGTGCGACAATGTTTTTTGGCGCCCCCAACGACCACCTCAGTCACGGAAACCCTCACTACCACCCTTTAACAGTCTCCATAACCTCTCTCTGAGATGCATTTAATTAATTTTATAGCGTCACCCATGAAAGTGAAGGGTGTCAAAGCATTTTAGATAACACACGCATTACACAGAGCCAATCAATCATAGGTCTGTAAATCAGTGTATAGTAAATGTTGTGAAGAGTACATGGTCCGGAGAAGCCCAAACTCTGCATTTAAAATGTAACACAATGGATTGGGGCTCTATTTAATAGCAAGAACTGATTTGTACCCAAAATGAACTCTTTTTGCAACATTACAATAATGAAAGTCTGGGGAAAAAATCCATAGCTTTAATTTATACCTTGAAGTCTGCACGCAGTTCTTTGATGACAGTTAATAGCTCACTGTAAACTGAAACTAACAAAAGGAAGTCTCTGACAAAAGAAGTAACCCACTGACCTGTTTACATTATATACACTTTGTTATCTGCATGGTACATGTTATTTGCAGCAGGCATATTAACCCTATGCGCTACCTTCAAAACTTCCACGAGTCAAAACTTTTACTAAGACAAAACTCCCATCTTGCCTGGAAGAACATTAATCACTGGAGTTTTCTTGACATTTTAGTTGTTGACTGAAAATTGCTTGAGGCCAGGAACGCAGCAGCAGGTGCTTTTGAGCAAACAGGCACCCCCATGGGAAGTCAGCACCCGGTGCGGTGGCACCGGTCGCACCGCCCTAAAGCCGGCCCTGGACCCAGCCACATGCGAATCAGTCTCGACCCTGCTCCAACGAAGCAGCAGTGTTTAATTTGAGCCAGTGGTTTCCGGTGCTCAGCACCGGCACTTAATCATCAACACCAGCGCTTCTCATGAGCACCAGTTAAGGGCAATTATGATAGGCACAGGGAGATTAAGTGATCTGCCTAGGATCAAAGGATGTTGAGCCGATGCCGAGACTCAAACTTGGTTCTTCAGCTCTGAAGTCGCCAGCTCTGGCCATTATGCCGCATCCTCTCCCCATGTTCATGGTTAGTAGTTGGTTCTGTTTTAGGCGAAGCTAACAGCAGAAATTGGCTTGTGCAAGCTGCCTCCTGATGAGAGCCCAGGCACTTATTTTTTTTGCAAACTGACCACTGCAGAACAGTCCAGCCCTGTCTGCAAAACCAGGTTCTTTCTGAGGTGGCATAGAAGGCAAAAGCGCGATAGGTGGGAATGCTACCACTGACTGGAGGCACAACTGCTGGAGCTGGAAGCAGCATTCATTGCTGCACAACATCCACAAATCATTAAGAACATTGAATGCCACTTAGGCGATTCCCTCACATGGTGTGGTCCAGTAAATAGCTCATGAGCCTGCCCCACATTTTTATTTTGAATACCTCCTAAATCATTATGTGAGAGTTTACAGAGCCTCCATTTAGTGCCCAGTAGTCCTTCATTGTTATAAAGCGTAAAGTGCTTTTCTGTCATCCGCCACACTTCAGCGCCATAATTTGTATCCCTGAAACTATAACTAGGTACATCTCTGGCATAAAGAAATCGTCTAGTCACAAGAAGGACCTGCAGGCATCCCAGTAGAAAGTGCAACTCCTCTGGATTGGATAGGTATAGCGTTACATATCGCTCATTGCAGCCTGAGAATTTGCCAAAAGGGTCAACCCTTTATGGGTGCGAGGCCACAGCTCTAGATTTACCTAGTCCACTATCCCATTAAGGTCACCACCAATATACAGCTTTTCCTTGTGGAGTTGAGATACTTACCAACCTATATGTTCCTAGAAGGCTGGAGTAAGTGAAGGAGGTAAGTGGGGGAGAGTTGAAGTAGAGGGTGGGCATGGTGGAGAGTAGGCATAGAAGGGGGCATGAATCATGATGGATAATGCCTTACCAAACAACATCCCTGTGACTCTAATGTATGTTCCTTCGCCGTCGCACCAGATCAGGCTAATGGTCGGAATCATTTGTTTCTAATTTAGAAGTTCTCATTCAACCTTTAGCATCTCTAAAGGTGAGCATTTTTCTAAACCTGTGTTGAGCAGAATATCTTTAGTGATTTAGTCCCTACCTCCTGTACAGTTTGTAACGAATTCTGACCAACTCACAGGCACCACTATGTAGATGAGTTGTAATGGCATGCGATGTATTACATGCAAACTAAACAATATTTCCCATGCAACCCGAACAATTGTCAGTGGTTAAAATTATTGAAATTATTTTCTCCCATCATCCTTTTTGTGTTTAACTTGTTGTTTCCACAGCAGACAGTTATGGAGACTGGGTATATGCATGGATCATTGTAGTAAAAAAACAACAGGACAGCAAGGATAATGATCTTGAGCATTTTATGAATACAGAATGGAGAGCCTCAAATAAGTTATGTGAAACTGATCCAGCGAAAGGCCAGGATAAACGTATCACACATCAACGTATCACTTACAATGGGCCCATATACACATTTAGATTTCCTGACTGTTTCGCTGGGGGTCATGTTTTGTTTTCTTTGATCTGAGTTAGTCTGTGTCTAACTAATCTTCACAGATTAACACTCTTCCTTTGGTCAATGGACCATTAGTCGAGTAGTTAATGGTGATATTTAACAAATGCATTAATTTATCTTACATCTTCACAGTAGAAATAATCACAGACTCCAGGTAAGATTCAATAGCTTTATCTAATAATTCAATCAAAATGAATGCTCATTTGTATAGATTCACAGTGCAAACTCAATCAACTTTCATGGGAGAGAAAAAATAATTTATCAAATAACATACACAAATGCATTCAACAATCTCAACACATTAGGAGTAATAGATGAAGAGACAAAAGGACATAGTATCTCATACTTTGCAATGAAAATGTAAATTCACGATTTTACCTAATAGTGGAATGGGAAACTCAACCCCTGGCCAGAAGGGTTAGTGAAGGTCACTTGATAAAGTCAGGAGACAAAATTAGTGGGACAGGTGCAGGATAGGTTTATACTTACTACACTTCTCTAGAACCCGACGGACAGCAGCACATCCCTCTCTTACACTCTCTCCCTCCTCGAAATTCTTCCGCAAATCTTCAATCTAATCAGGCTGTCTTTCAGTGTTGAATCTTCCCTGTCTGTTCTTCTCAGTAGTAGTACTCGCCTACTCCTCACTCAGCATCAACAACTCTTCTATTTTAACTTTAAGTCGCTCAAATTATACCCTTTAATTTTGCATGTCCCACCCTCAAAGGTTGCAAATGTCTGTGAATCCTGAACTGTGATTGGGCCGGGGAGTTGTCATGACTCATCACCTCATGTGTTCATCCCAAAATTCTTAATTAATTCTTTGTTTAGCAAACTCTTCCCACTTAATGTATTCGATTCTCATGACACTTCCTTTTCACATACATCTCACAAAAATAGGATACATTTTTATATAATTTCTTCAGTTGAGGATCTTTTCCCAAGCACTCGTCCTTGGAAGACGATCAATGTCCCAGTCAGCAGGTCATTCCAGGACTCTAATGCGCAGACTCAACTTGCGTTACGTTTCACCCGCCATCTTTTCTTTCGGCTTAGCATATCAGGCCCAAAACGTTCACTATTGACGAAAGAATGATAAACAGACGTTAATTTCTCAAATATGTTATTATCACTGCTTACCTCCCCCTTCTATCCCATGTTATTTTCTTCTTTGTTAAGCAAAGCGTAAGGAGCAAAAAACTTCTTTTAGGATTGAGGCAAGCATATGCCAGGCATGCCGCACTTCGAGATCTACAGTTAGCAACTCTTTTCGCATGTGTGAGAGTTTTCCTCTCACATGGGTTAATCACGTGGTTACTTACGCAGGACGGGTTCGCACATGCGCAAAGCGATTTTCAGTTTCAAGCGGGATTTCAGTTACGTAGCAAATTATTCTTTGTTATTTAAACAAGCAGAAAGCCTTTTCCCCATGTATGAATGTCATTTGTATGTTAATTTTCTTTAAAATCTCTATTCCTACTTGTTAGTACACGTTAACGAGAGGTTGATTCAAGCAAGTTTCTTTTCTTTGAATCCTTGCTCCATCAATCCCTCCTCTGATGGCATTTTTGAGCCTCCCACCCAGATACCGTTTCTAGACCTCACTATCAGAATCGAGGGGGGCCAATTAACTACAACCATGTATAAAAAAGACACTGACCGTAACAGCCTCCTACTCTTCAGTAGCCATCATCCCAAGTCACTGAAGGAAAACTTACCATTTGGTCAGTTCTTAAGAGTACAGAGAAATTGTAGTTCAGTAATTGATTACAAAACTGAATCAGCAGCCCTGGCCAAGAACCTTGCAGCAAGGAACTACCCCCCTAGGAGAATTGCTCTCTCCAGTAAAGGAGCACGTAACAACAACAGGGAAAGCTTATTAGAACACAAAGAGAAGAAAGAAACTAACATACTTATCTGCGTCACAACATTTACTCTGGTTTCAAACCAACTAACAAGAGTAATAAAAAAACATTGGAGCATACTGAATACAGGGGGCCCGATTCACAGAACTAACTTAAGACAAAATCCTAAACTTACTACCATTTTGGTATTCCCAGAAGACACTTACTCATTTTGGTATTCACAGAAGGCACTTACTCATTTCGGTATTCACAGAAGTTAGGAGTCCTAACTTTAGGACTCCTAAATGCCTTCTGTGAATACCGAAAGACTTAAAATTAGGATTTTTCTCAGTTTAGTAGTAGTATAGTTAGGACTCCTAACTTTAGGACTCCTAAATGCCTTCTGTGAATACCGAAAGCCTTAAAATTAGGATTTTTCTCAGTTTAGGAGTCCTAAGGTTAGGACTCCTAACTTTACAACTACTAAACTGAGAAAAATCCTAATTTTAAGGCTTTCGGTATTCACAGAAGGCATTTAGGAGTCCTAAAGTTAGGAGTCCTAAATTTAGGACTACTAAATTGAGAAAAATCCTAATTTTAAGACTTTCGGTATTCACAGAAGGCATTTAGGAGTCCTAAAGTTAGGAGTCCTAACTATACTACTACTAAACTGAGAAAAATCCTAATTTTAAGACTTTCGGTATTCACAGAAGGCATTTAGGAGTCCTAAAGTTAGGAGTCCTAAACTGAGGACTACTAAATTGAGAAAAATCCTAATTTTAAGTCTTTCAGTATTCACAGAAGGCATTTAGGAGTCCTAAAGTTAGGAGTCCTAACTATACTTCTACTAAACTGAGAAAAATCCTAATTTTAAGACTTTCGGTATTCACAAAAGGCATTTAGGAGTCCTAAAGTTAGGACTCCTAACTTCTGTGAATACCGAAATGAGTAAGTGCCTTCTGTGAATACCAAAATGAGTAAGTGCCTTCTGTGAATACCAAAATGGTAGTAAGTTTAGGATTTTGTCTTAAGTTAGTTCTGTGAATCGGGCCCTCTGTGTTTAAACCTTGACCTACCACGCTTTGCTTTCAAGCGGTCAAGAAACCTGAAGGACATGCTCATTCACACGAGACCCAAAAAGAAAATTACCAACAAACAGGGCACACTGTGGCAATTGCCAGCAGTCACCGGCCACTACCCCTGTGGCTCATGCACTGTATGCTCCTTCACCTCTGTCCATAAGTCCATCACACTCAATGAAACCTTTGTGTGGGAAATACGCACCCACATCAACTGCAACACAGCCAACTGCATATATCTGCTCACATGCCCTTGTGACCTGTATTATGTGGGCATGACAACCCGCCCGATTAAACTGCGAGTGTCAGAACACCGTAGTAACTTCCGTTGCCACAAAACCAACACCAAGATGTGTGCACATTACCTCATAAAATTGCACTCACCAGACTCTTTGAAATGGTTAATCCTAGAAGCATTCCCCAACATGTCCAAGAGTAACCGTTTTGCTAGAGAACAGAGATGGATACACCGGTTGTCTACGAGTGATAAAGGGCTCAATGAAGATATACCATGGAGTGCCATATAAATCTACCTAGTGGCACTTTAATGTGTCCATTCATTGGTCGACACCAGACATGTAGTGGCTAAATCTTGTCTCGCACCCCTTGAATTAACACCTACCATCTCTAATACACATCACGATTGATAACCTATTCCTATCCTTACAGACATGCCTTTAAGGGACTCACAGGACAACTCACAATGTCAGCCCATAGGCTGCCCTTAATGAACGTTCCATAGCTATTATTGCTTTACATAACCTCTTTACCGATTATTATTCTGGGCACCAACCATTTAAGATTACATCTTTATGATACAATTTCCATGAGTGAGTACATTGGAAGACACTAGACATGGAGTGGCAACTTGTTTTCCCCCCCTTAGTATTAATATCTACCATGACGTACACCGAACAGGTTTGATAGCCGATATCCATCTGAACAGCTATCCCAATAAGAGACTCCCACGACATCATAAAATTGCCCCCCAACCAACTTTACCGAATACGGTGTCACCCTAAATGGACACTCCATAGCTCTAATGGCGCTATATAACATCTTTACCTATTTACGTGGGAGATGGACCTTTTTACACCTCTACGATACTACTGTCATAATACTGATATGATACAAGTATTTGTAGTATCAGTTTCTTTTTTTTTCTTTTTTTTTTTTACTTTTGACCTTCCTCCCCCATTGGGGCACCACTGACTTACTCCACTCACTAATGGCCGCCGTCCCCTACCGGGATTTTCCAGTAGGAGTCACGTGTTCTAGCCCTCACTCGATTGGCTTACTAAAAGCCGCGATGGTTCATAACCCCGAGTGATCTTTGAGCGAGTCACATCCCGGACCCGGTGGCTTGGGCAGGTCAAGAGGATTGCACACAACACTTCAATCGTGAGTACAGGGTAACAACGGGGTTGGGGTCTCTACTTTTATCATCCACCCCATCGTTTTACGTAAAGCAGGCACCCCAGTAACCCACGTTTATTCTGCAAGGCCTTAATCCCTCTACACTGCCCTCCGACATTCGGCTTAGTGAGTAAGGCTACATACCCCCGCACCAGCAGAGAGCGTTTCCACCTTTACGGATAATCAAAATCACCACCACCTGGGGGCTTCAGACAGACTTCCGTCAGACTCCCCTTTGATTCTCTACACCAAGTACTATTTGGTTGTTATCTACCTCTAACGAATACACCTCCACACGGGTATGACATGGATATAAATAAAATAAGAAAACTGTCACCATTAACTATTGAATCTTTTGAATGCAACAAAGGTTCCTACTCCCTCTACAGCCCCCACACCAATCTTAGGATCAAACAACAATGCGGGATTTTCCTATCTATCCCCACGAGACCCCGCCACTTAGTCCTAACAATCTACAGGGGCCATAAATTATACACCAGGGGAATTTTCTGACACTGTATCATAAGTTGGTGACACAGAACGCCCGCAAAAGTGAAGTTTTAACCAATGACTTACTCTTTTTTTTTAAATACTACCTTACGCGAACCGCCATCGCATCATGACCTAGAACGAATGCATTAATCAAGATTCCCATGCAGAATAGAATGCTTCACACATGACCATCGTTTAGACACTGACAGACGAGGGCCTCCTCCATTTGGCTAATGAGTCCTTTATTAATCAGCTGGCTAATGAGGTCACAATGAAGAGCTGTGGAGCATAGTATTAGTAAGGTAGCTCCGTACAATTTATATATTGCTTTCTTTTCCTTTTGTTAGTCCTTCACACACAGGAGTTATGCCTTGTGCGTGAAGCCCACCGGGTACTGTTGATGCGTGGGGACCATACCAAATTGGGTGAGTTTAAGGACTATGTATTTCTGCCACAACCAAATGTTTCTCCATATGGGTCTATTAGTCACTATAGCTCACTATGGGGATGCACCACTTGTCTTTATACCAACTGTCTTTTAGATGTCCTCCTAAACGCCTTTGCGTTCACTTCACTAATAAGATTAGGTTTTTTAGTCCCGATGCAAATACGTCTACGCCTGTGATGCACAGTACCACCTTGAATGTTACCTCTACAATTTTTATTTCCCATAACAGGTAGTTCCAGATTGAATCCAGGTACATTTAGCAGCAGACACTTAGGTCGTGAGCAATAATTTATGCCACAAATCGATTATTGTAGATAGTTTATTTTTCTGGTCCTGACGAATCGCATAGTTGATTTAACTTACAGCGAAGAAAAATGTTGACCCACACCTTGTAACAAGGACACTATCACGCGAGACATAATACTCGGACAAGTGCCTTGTTCACTGCTTTTACTTAGGGTAGGAGACCCCCAGAATAAAACTTATTGATTTCCTAGGTACTCCCAACCCTATTTTAATCACAACACTACATCTACACAGTTCCGCCCCCATACCCGCAATTCACCATACGGCAGTTGGATAAAAGATCTCCGACAAAGTGCCCCTGTCACAGGGAGCCCGTGGGGTTTTGCATCGCCGACCCCACGAGGAGCAGCCCATATGATGAAGCATGACACCTGAAAGGGTGTGTGAGGGTTTTCAAATCCAACATATTGGATTCCCACCCATTACCCTACTAGGGAAATAGTGGGACCATTTGCATCAGGACATTGTCTAAACCTATCACTGAGGAACAGCACAAATCCAATTTGTATTTTCAGTTCTCGGGCGCCTTTCCTGCTGGACCTCCCCACTCCATGCCGAGTGGGAAATAAGGCCCACCGTCCCCCCCTTGTTGTATACGGCATTTTTGAGCCATCATAAAATACCCATCATTAACAATTCTGCCTATTTCTTACGGAGACATGGCTGAGTGATTGCTCTGCACCCGACTTAACCAATGCCATCCCTCCGGAATATAACATCTTCAGGAGGGACAGAATATCTGGCAGAGGGGGAGGGGTTGCTCTTGTGGTTAATAAAAACATTCCCTGCTCAACCTTTCCGGTTGAAAATATTCAGGGTTGCGAAGCCTTGGGCTTCACCCTTCAGCTCTCCCCCCTCCAGGCTTGTACCGGGATCCTCTTGTATAGAGCCCCGGGGTCGGTAGGGTCTTTTTTTGATGAACTACAAGTCGCTCTCTCTGTCCCTTGTCTTAGATCAGAGCACTGTATCCTTTTGGGGGACCTCAATGTCAATATGGATATTGTAGAGGACCCCGATGCAATAAAATTAAGTGACATTACAACTACATTAGGACTATCTCCGTTTCTGCTGAAGCCGACGCACAATAAAGGTCATATTCTTGACCAGATTTTTTCTACAAAAGCTATTGTGACTAAATCTATACAACCTGTACTGTGGTCGGATCATTTTTTGGTCTCTTTCTTGGAACCTGCTACTGCTCTTATTCAGGTGAGAGAATCCAAAGAGTCCATGCGAACCTCGCGCCCTTTCCACCTACTTTCGGCGGAAATGCTATCTGAAGCCCTTGCGATCTTTCCATGTCCTCTTTTGGGTTCTTTGGAAGAGAATCTCAGTCTTTTTCAGAATTGGCTGACAGCCAGACTCCAGACCTTAATTCCCGAAACTAAGATTAAACAAGGTGAACGTAGAGCGTCTGCCCCTTGGTTCTCCTCTCAGTTAAGGGAGCAGCGGCAGGGCTGCAAAAGGGCGGAGAGAGTCTGGCGACGGGCCTACGACTTGACTGAGAAAGCGAAATTCCGAGCAATAACTAAAGCTTATCATCAGTCAATTTGGAAGGAAAAAAAAGCCTATTTCGAGTGACAAATTGATGAGGCCGAACACGGCTGCAAGGAAATCTTTCAAGTAGTTTTGGATTTTACGTCCCCTGCTATCTGTACTGTATCTCATACTCATTCTGAAGAGTGGATAAAACAGCTTGCAACCTTCTTTACCAGCAAAATTACAACTATTCAAGCCTCCCTTCTCCACTCTAGCTCTCAGTTGGCCACGGGTCCTTCATCCCCCCCTGTACTTAGGGAGAGTTTAGGCCCTTCTCTTTCACTTTTTCCACACCTTTGCCTTGACACTTCTTTGGAGCTTTTGTCAGGCTTGAAATCAGGCTCCCCACTTGATCCGTGCCCAGCTAAACATCTGGGGAAAGTGGCACCTGCCTTAAATGCCCTGCTGAATCCACTCTTGAATTCTTCACTGCTAACGGGAGTAGTCCCACAAGCGTGGAAACATGCTCTGATCCTGCCATTGATCAAGAAGCCCACCTTGGACCCCCTCATCCATGCCAACTATAGGCCCATCTCCCTTCTCCCTGCTCTGGCGAAAGTGGCCGAGAAATTTGCACATCGGACGATCTCTAATTTCATCGAGGAGCACGATTTGCTGCATGACACGCAATCTGGATTCCGTGCTAATTTTAGCACGGAGTCTGCCCTCTTAGAAGTCACGGATGCCATCAGGGAAGTGCTCGATGCTGGAGGAAGGGCCATGCTGGTAATGTTAGATCTATCGGCAGCCTTCGACACAGTCCCTCATGACCGCCTCCTTGTAAGACTCTGGGAGTGCGGCATTCGGGGGACTGTGTGGAGTTGGCTTAAATCCTTTTTAGGCGGCCGCCGACAAACGATCTGGGTGCCCCCCTTTTCCGCGGATATGGCTCCGCTAGAGGTAGGGGTACCGCAGGGCTCCATCCTTAGCCCCTTGCTATTTAACATCTTCATGGCCCCTCTAGCGGCAGTCGCCGAGTCTTTTGGCGCCCAGATCATATCCTACGCCGATGATACCCAGCTCCTTTTCACTTGTGATAGGGGCGGGACTTTCGATGGCGCACAGATCAAGGATTGTCTGGGGGCGGTCTTCGAGTGGTTTAGGTGCAACGGGTTAAAGTGCAATTCCGACAAGTCGGAACTGCTTTTTTTTGGTTGCACCTCTGAGCCAGACTGGAAAGCCTGGTGGCCTCAAGATCTGTTTCCACCTGACAGTGTGTCCCTTAAGGCTAAAAACCTGGGAGTGATTGTGGACAGCGAATTGTCCTTTGGGCCACATGTTTCGTGCCTTTCAGGTAAATGTTTTGGCATCTTACGGATGCTGAGAAAGTTCCTTCCTCTTTTGTCTATTCAGCATAGGAAGACTATTGTTCAGGCTCTGATTGGATCGCGATTGGATTACGCAAACGCGCTTCTTTTGGGTCTACCAAAATATCTTTTGACCCGTTTGCAAGTGGTCCAGAATTCGGCAGCCCGTGCTATCTACGGGCTCCCAAGAAGAACTGGCGCTACGGCCCTATTAAATGCTTTACACTGGCTGCCGATCGCTAAAAGAATTCTCTTTAAGTGCCTGACTCTTGCCTTTAAGGCTCTACAAGGCTCTGGCCCTAAGTACTTAAGGAAACGTCTTTCCCGATATGTACCGGGTAGGGCCTTGCAATCATCTTTGCTATCCAAAATGACAGTCCCGGTCATTAGGCGCACAAGGATGGGTGGTCGCTCTTTCCGCTACTTGGTCCCGAAGGAGTGGAATGAACTACCATTTTCTCTTAAACAGGCTCCCAGTCTCCTTGCCTTTAGAAAGGAGCTTAAAACGTGGCTTTTCACTAAATAAACTTTATTTCTTCAGATAATTCTGGTCTTCTCTCGATCTCCTTTCTGTGGTTGCGTTCTGTTGTGTCTGCCAATGTTCTTCAGCAAAGCGCCGGGATGCTCCTGGGAGTAGCCGAGCGCTATAGAAGAAATAAATTAACATAACATAACATAACATAACAATTGCCAATTCATCCCTTTCATTCTACCATACAGATTGTCTTTCATTTCTTCTAATTCAATCTCTTTCCATTTTCTCTTTCTTTCCATTCTTTTGTTCTTCATTTTAATCATTGACTTTGTCTTTAATTTTCTCTTGCAACATTTATAGGTCATTACTATCATTAACATCACTAATGCTATTGAAATCATCTGTATTACTATTTTCCCTAATAAACTATTTCCAAAGGTGGAAAACCAATTACCTAATTCAGAAAGACTTTTACTAAATCTTTCCCATGCTCCGTCAACCTCCAGTTGGGTCAAATCATTATGAATCTTCAAAATATTCTTGACATTTCCCTCAATACCTTTACTTTTATCCGGGATATATTTACAGCAGTGTTGAACTTTCAACATGCCACAGACTCCACCCTCTTTGGCCAAAAGAATATCAAGGGCAAGTCTATTTTGTAGTTGATATTCGGTCAACTACAGTGGACAACAAACATATTTTATGAGAATTTAGTGTGACTCCAACTGATGGTATCAATGCACCAAATATATCTCCTACTACTTCGGTAAAACTTGCTCTCTTATTTCTTGTTAGTCCTTTACTTATATCACTCATTTCATTTCTTAGTAATGTGATATACCTTTGGGAATACAATGGCAATGTAACAACTGCCATACCATCTTGCAAATAACCTGTAATAGGCATTTTTCCCGCATACATAATACATTCCTGGAAATACAGGATCAATTCCCCCTTTTAGTCCCCATCGCCACATTATTAGGAAGGTATGTACACATTCACTAGTACCAATGAATATACTATTATACTAAGTTCGCAATCTATGAAGATAGAATTTCACCATTTTTGCCAAGTCCAGGGACATTGCAGCATGAGCCTTGCCTTTCTTATATTCTCCTTCTAAAGCAGCCCATGGAGGTATATGGGACTTTTGCTCAACCACTTTCTTTTGAAAATCCTGCCTTCGTTCTTCCACTAAATTCAGAAAATCTTTTTCTTCATCTCGCAAAAGGCACGTTAAATTATTTCTATGTGCATATGTTGTGTCTATGGGATTCGTTGTTAGAACGAATTCCCCCATAAGCTCTGCATTCTAGCACTAAGTACTGGATTCATATTTCTTCTAATGGGAATTTCATAAAATACCAACTCCATGTTACTATAAAAATATTGCAACTTATCAGTAACATAAAACAAACTTGTTACAACACTACAAGACACACCATAAGTTAATGGAAGGTAGTGATAGGTTACACCTTCCGAGACAGAAGTAGGAAGTTTCATGCAAACATAACAATTACTCACATCCATTGTTTTTACATAGTGATAGAGGAGTTTAGTGTATACATTTAATGATGAATCACTGTTTGATTTATCATGATAATACATGCTTTTATCCACTTGTGTTGATTCTGTAATAGTAGCTTTCTTAGTAATCACATTCACCTTTTCACTTACATTTGTGTTATTCTTGTTATTAGTTATCATTAGAACAGGTAGTACGAGTGTTAATAACAACCACATCAATATTTGTATTGTAACACTACATAGACAACATTTAGCTCACCGTTGTTTTAGGTTAGATTTCGGAGGTTTAGTCACTTTTACTTCTGCCATTTTAAATGTCTAAAACTAATTCAAAATTTATTTTCTTTATAATAGGCACATTAATTCTTCGTGTGATCCCACACTTCAAAAGCTTTCTGCCTTTGCCTTTCTTTCAGAGTCCTTGTTCAATGTCTTTAGTAGAATTTGCCTTTTGTAAAAAGAAATAAGTTTTTAAGGTGGTCTTAATTCCCTTCCATCAAACCCTTCAACATTTCCACTATTTGGTTCTTCATTTAGATCTAGATTTTCAAAATCTTCAAGAATTATGTATTTCCACTCTGGAGCCTTATATTTTCTATTTGGAACTTCCACTCTTTTTGATGACCTTAACGTTCTTCTTCTTGTATGATTTTGCTCAGACTGACTTGATACCTCATCTACTTGTTCTAATTCTTTCTCTGACTTTTTTCTTAGAATGTATCTCAGTCTTTTCACTCCACTTGACCAGCAATCTTCTTTTCTAACTCTCCTTGTCTGTTCTGCCCTTTCACCTTCTTCGCCTATTTCAAGTGTCATTTTATTTTCTCTTTCATTTTGTTTGGTTTGCTCTGAATTCCCTACCTTTTATTCTTCTTTTGTTTGTTCTTTTTCTCGACTTTCTACTCTCCTTTTTTCTTCTTCTGACTGACTCTGATCTAAATTTTCTTCAGCGAATTCTTTCCCTTTTTCAAACTAGACTGAATTTGATTTTTCATTAACAATCTTCCCTACTTTTTCTTCTTGTAACTGAACCTGATCTAAGTCTCCTGCAATGTGTTCTTCTTCTATTTCTGGCTGGGCTGAATCCATGATTTCTGCAACTGATTCTTCTGAATTTTGCTCACTTCGTTCTGGTCTTTCAAGTTCAAGCTCTCTTCTGGTGTTTACAGCAGTCTCTTCAGTTCCAGTAACTGGTGCCCACTCTACTAAGACGCGTACTTGGTTGTTCATCGTCAATGCATTCTTCAGAGTCTGATTCTCTGATCTTTTCGACTTCACAACTCTCAGCTTCTGGTTCTTTTCTTTTTTCTACAAGTTGCTGCTTTGGTTGATCAGGTGGACGTGGGACTCTTTGAGTATGACTTGCATGGATCCAATTCTGGATCCCAGCACACTTTACTGCTGTTGTTGTGATCAATATGACTTGATGTGGTCCCTTCCACCTGGGTTCCAAGCACGATTTCCTCGTATGCTTCTTTATCACGGCCCAGTATCCAGGACACAAATCATGAGCTTGATTTGGCTGTGCGGCGTTTGGATCTTCTCCAACCTGGTGAGACACAGAATGTACCAGATCAGCCAACCCTATGCAATAGTTCAATATTAAGTCATCAGTTATATTAATCAATTTGTTTCCAGGTATACATGCTTGTCTCATTGCTCTTCCCATAAGGATTTTGTGATGACTCAATCCTGTTCTTCAATCAGGAATGCTTCTAAGGCTCATCAATACAATAGGCAAAGTATCAGGCCATTTCAGTGAAGTGGATGCACACACTTTTCCTAACCTGGATTTTATTGTGTCATTGAGTTGCTCGACCACTCCAGAGGCTTCTGGTCGGTAGGCACAATATACCTTCTGCTCAATTTTGAAAGCTTCACAAATTATTTTAATTATCTCATTGTTAAAGTGAGGTCCTCTCTGATTCTAAAGTGACTAGAAATTCAAACCTCGGTATTAGCTCTCTTAACAGTAGTTTAGCAACTGTTAGACTGTCATTTAATTGTCATTGAATAGGCTTCCACCCATCGAAAAAACAGACAAACGATGACAAGGACATACTTCAACCCATTGCAAGGTGGCAACTCGATGAAGTCTAGTTGCAATCTTGTGAATGGTCCTTCTGCTTTCCCAATTTTACCCCAACTAACCACAGTTTTCCTTCCTGGGTTTTGCAATTGGCAAATCAAGCATCTTTTGGCAGAGGCTCTCAGCAACTATCTTGAACTTAGGATTAAACCACATTTGTCTGAACTGTCTGATCATGGCATACCTCCCAACCTATGCAACGCCATGATACACCCTAGCCATTTGTGACAACAAGCTATCTGGCATTATTGGTCTACCATCTGGACACACCCATACTTCATCATCAGGCCTTTTTGTGCAACCTGTTTTGATCCTTCGTTCCTTCTCTTTCATGTCTGCCTCATCCTGTAATTGTCTAACTTCATCCCATGTTTCAAAAGCAAAGAAAAACATTTCTTGGCAAATGGTAAATTCTTTTTCCATCCCTCTGTTCAACGACATTGTGTCTCTTGCACAAAATTGTGCCGCTTGGTCTGCGTACCGATTACCCATTGTCACATAATCATTTCCTGAATTATGTGTGGCACATTTGACCACTGCAATTTCTTTTGGCAATTGTAGTGCTTCCAATAGTTCTTTAAAATCTTTGCGATTTTGTATAGGAGATCCTGAAGAAGTCAGAAATCCCCTTTGTTGCCACAAGTGACTAAAATCATGTACCACCCTGAAACCATATTGACTGTGCATAAATATGGTTACTCTCAAATGTTTTCCAACTTTGCATGCCCTCGTCAATGCAAACAACTCAACAATTTGGGCGGACTTGACTCCTCTTAGACATGAAGCTTCTATAATACCTGACACAATACATACAGCATAACCGGACATCAGTTCTCCATTTTCTCTTCTCAAACATGACCTTGGGCCACATCTCTGTCACATCCAGACAATCATGATCCACTTATTCTTTCACCTCTTCACAATAAAAATCAAGCAACAAAGTTGCTGGAGTCACCGTGGTACATCTTATCACACTTACGTTCTCAGCACCCAAGATTACTCTTTCATACTTAGTCAGCCGACTAGGGGTCAAATGTTGAGTACAAGTCCTTGTTAAAAGGATCTCAACGGAATGTGGTACATACACTTTGACAGGATGTCCCATCACAATTGATTCACTTTGCTCCAAGCTCACACAAGTAGCAGCTATTGCTTTTAAACAGCCAGGTAATGCTGCAGCCACTTGGTCAAGGGTAGCAGAAAAGTATGCTATGGGACGTCGAGACAATCCATGTCTCTGGGTTAACACTGAGAGCGCACACCCTTCTCTTTCACAGCAAAATAATGCAAATTATTTTTTGTAGTCTGGCATTCCTAAGGCTGGGGCCTGACACAATTTCTTTTTTCAGTTTTATGAATGCCTCTTCACTTTCATCATCCCACTCAATCAGATCTGTCATCTCTTTTAGTGTCAACCTTATTAAAGGTTTTGCCAGTAATGAAAATCCACCTATCCATTGGTGACAATATCCAACCACTCCCAAAAACATTCGCACTTCTTTCTTAGTTTTAGGCATACTCATTTGTTGAATCACTTTTATTCTTTCTGGTGTCACTTTTCTGACTCCCTTCTCTATCTTATGTCCAAGATATTGAACTTCTTGTCTACCAAATTGTAATTTTTCTGGGGAAACCTTGTGTCCGCCTTCTGCCAAATGGTTCAGTAAACCTATTGTGTCAGTGACACAAGCTTCTCTTGTCTTTGATGCCACCAATAGGCCATCAATGTAATGAACCAAAACTGAATTCCCTGGCATCACCAACGTCTCTAACCACTTTTTCAAAATTTGATTGAATATCAACGGACTTTCTGGGTACCCTTGAGGAACTCGGCACCATGCCAAAACACGGTCCTCAAATTGGAAAGCAAAAAGATATTGGCTATCCGGATGCAGTGGAATTGAGAAGAATGCGTGACACAAATCAATCACAGTATACCAATGAGCATCCCATGGTATCTGATAAAGAATCACTGCTGAGTTTGGTACTACAGGACAACAAGGTATCACTATTTTATTAATTTTCCTCAAATCTTGTACTATTGTGTATATTTTCCACTAGGCTTCTTTAGTCCCATGATTGGCGAATTACAAGGACTGCCTAATATTTCTTTTAAGATTCCTTGTTCAATCATCTGATCAATTACTTGGGCTACTCCTGCTTTCACTTCAGGGCTCATTTTATATTGTGGGGTCTTTGGATATATTGCACCTTCTTTTACCATAACTTTGACAGGGTCTACCTTGAGGTTCTGGACTTTTTAAGAGTCCAGAGGTGCCAGGGAAACAACACCCGAAGACCCCTGAGTTCCTCCTGTCCCGGTGCACAAATAAACAGAGACACAGGCTTCTCGATGGTGGCGTCAAAGACCAAGGTTTATTTACTGCAGGGACACAGAAATCATAGGAACCACACAGAGGCAGAATCTACGAGACTGTTCAAATTGCATTAAGTGGGTTGTTCTTTAAATACACTCAAAATGTCTTTAGGCAGCATTACACGAATATTTTTCATGCCCAACCCGGTATCCCAAACAAACAGTAAATAGTCATCAAACAATAATTAGTTGTAGGTTTTCGGTATTCGATCAGGTCCCTTCGACAGTTTTCCATTCTTTGCCCGATCTTCCCCATCATAAAAATCGTAACCTCCCCATTGTAAAAGCCCAGAAGGAGAGGAGCAGAGGCAGGTGCAAAGGATTGAAAAGTAGGATAAGAGGTGTTTATGGATCATAAACGGGCATGGCTACCGTCTTCGGCCTTTCAGTCAGGACAACGGACACGAGAACCGGTATAGCAGGACTGGCCTCAGGCAAGGGAGGCAGCTTGATTCTGCCTAGTCATGCAGCGTCAGCCTTTCTTGAGCTCGAGCTTACGTGTCTTTAACAAGGTGACTCTGCCGGGATCATCGTCCGTTCATTGACTATGTGAGGGCAAGAAACAAAATGGATGCCGTAACTAAAATGGATGCCATGACTTTACAACAGAATGCCCTATTTCTCAGTGAATTCGTGCTAGTTGCGCAGCGAAAACACTGTCATGTCTATAATGGATCATTTGCGGTTCATTGGTACCGAAATCGTGTCAGTACTACCATACCGAATTCACGGGTTCGGATGGCTACAGAACCTCAGACCGTCCTTTTGCCCTTACATAGGCAATAGCTCACTCTATGTCAGAGTCCATTTCTATGTTCATCAGGTCACTGATATGTTGTTGAAGCATTACTCTATCTCGTGGTGTATCTCTAAGAACAGGTGGTCTTCTTACGCATGTAGAAATGCAGAGATTACATAAGGCAGGACCACATTGAACAATGAGGCAGCACGAAAATAAAAATACCAACGCAAAACCAGTGACTATCAGAACCTTCCATCCCCACGCAGACAACAGGCTCCAGAACCATCCCATTAATGACCAGTCACCTTCCTCTACATGAATAGAGTCAGAAATTTTATGTAACTTAGAGATGGCCTTGTATACCGTTGGCGCATTATCTGGAATAAAGACACAGCAACTCGATTGGATCTTCTTACATACTCCACCTCGATCTGCAAGTAACACATCAAGAACCATACGGTTCTGTAACGTCATGAGGTGATCCGCTTGAAGCTCAGCTGTCAGGTTACTAAGGGCACCCGCAGTTTCGGTGATAGTGGATTCAACTACCCGTGTTAGTTGACGTAAGTTTCTACTGTTGGCCATAGGCCCCCAGAATGGGAGGAAACCTTTGAAAAAGTCTCCTGCCTCTTGGCCAGCAGTATCTTCTTTACTGAAAACACCTCTCACAACTCTAGTTTTGTGATAGTCCGGTGCAGCAGTGTATGTCGGAGGTAACAGTTGAGCGATGTAACATGAGCCTGAGAAGTCAGCAGGCAGCCATGTATACGCTCTGTCTTGGCAAACAAAATAGGTACCCTTAGCAGCTAAGAATGCAGGGGAAGACTGTGACGGAAAAACATATGTTTCGATACAGTCACTTTTCCCTAGTCGAGCTTTCGGATTCCTCCCATTCCCTTGCAAACAGACCTGACCTTGGTGGGGTATGACCCAGATCGGAGTCGAGCTTTTACGTTTGTTCTCACCCAGAGTAATGCCATATTCCGTAACATTCCAACCCATGTAAACTCGCAATTCATCCTTGGGAATGAACAGAGTATTATTGACATCTCTCACCATGTCAGTGATTCCTTTTACCAAGGCTCTATTAGCAGAGTTATACCAAGTGGAACGCGGAGGTCGTGGAGGATAGGTCTCTAGGGCATAAGCGAACATGGTCTGAAATGCCCAGAATGATCCATTATAACTAAAGGGCAGAACCAGATAAGGGATGCCCTTGTCCATGGTATGTGGTATCAAGCCACACACCCAGCAGTTTGTTGTGTTAACCACTAGTTGATGTTGGTGCAAGAGCTGAATGAAAGTGTTATTTATAAACTCAGAGCGTCAAGCTTGCTCGTGGGCAGGAAAAGGATGGAAGGAATGAAGAGAAACAACAGTCGGAGAAACAGGAGCATGGGGAGATACTGTAGGTGTAACAGGTGTAAAGATCAACTGAATACCAAAAATAATTCCGCCTACCAAAGTTATTAAGACAATTAGAAGTGTCAGAGTACATTGCATTAGAAAACATTTACTGTATAATATGTCATATAATTTTGTCTTGTGCACATTTATGACGTTAACCCGTCGTAGTTCAGGAAGCTCCATCTTCTACAACCGTTCGCAACGGATGGTTTGTACCTGTTAAAAACTTGCCTCTGTTTACCCTGGGAGTTCCCAAAATAAACAGAAGAAACCGACCTTGTGTCTGGTTCCCTGCAAATTAAAACAAGGCACACGTTACGACCCTACGGTAACCCAGACGGCAAGGTGAGAGAAACAAAAAGATAAAAATTTAGAGCAAACTTCCTGACTGAATGGAATGTAATACGATCAAAACAGTTTTCAAACAGAAAGGTAATTATGCAATGTCATTAGTTCATAACATGAGAACGTAGATTATATCTGTACTTTCCGGGTCTTGTCTGATCTTGAAATAGCTGGTCTATAGGTGCGGAAAGGTTCGACTCCACAGGTGACAAATGTTCACTTTGTACAGTACTCGGTTAAAGATTCAAAGGAGCGGTTCATGCTGAGGTGTCAAAGTTCTGTGTTTCAGTTCGTGGGTGGTCCGTTATGTACTCTGCATCACTGAAAGGGATGTGCCTAGGAACAGGTTCTGTCTCGGATACACCAATTCCCTGTCTAATCCAGTTGTCATAGGGGAGTGGGAGAGGGACACGCTTCGTATGGCTAGCGTGCACCCAATTTTTCCTTCCAGCTAGGCGTACAGCAGTTCTTGTTGTGAGGAGTACCTGGAACGGACCCACGAATCTTGGCTGGAGGTTCCGAGTACGTTCAAAGTTCCGAACTACAACTTGGTCGCCTGGTTTCAACGTGTGGCCTGGACTCTCCGGTAGTTTAGGCAAGGATTCGAATACCTGTTGATGAATAAGGCTCAATTTAGCAGTCAGATCATGAAGGTAATCAATCAACATTGGGTATTCAATCTGTTTGAATTCCTTTGGCCTAGGGACTCCCCAAACATTAGCAGGGCGGCCGAACACAATCTCATATGGGCTAAGCCCTACTCGAGAGTGTACAGTCGCTCTGGTGGACAGTAAAGCTAAAGGCAGTGCGTCTGGCCAAGAGAGACCAGTGGAAGCTTGAATTTTAGCAAGTTTCAGCTTCAGGGTGCCATTGTACCCTTCAACCAAGCCCGCTGACTGTGGGTGATTCGCACTGTGAAACTTTTGGGAAATACCCAAACCCGAACACACACTCTTCATAACTTTCCCTACAAACTCACTTCCATTGTCCGACCAAACAATCCGTGGCATTCCGTACCTGGGGAAGTATTCTTTGAGGAGAATTTTGGCGGTGGACATAGCAGTGTTATCCTTTAACGGGTATGCCTCAATCCATCTTGAAAAGGCACAGACTACCACTAGGACGTATTTGAGATTTTTACACCTGTCCATGTGGATAAAATCCAATTGAATCACTTCAAAGGGACAAGAAGGGGGGGCAAAATGGCCAGTTGGGGTTGGGGTTCCCTTGCCAGGATTATGCATCAGGCATATCATGCAATTTTTCACCACTCTTTCCGCACACTTAGTAATTCCATCGTTCTTCCATACTGGAGCTAACATTTTACAGATCCCTTTTGAACTGATGTGCGCCGCTCCATGCGCCATCGTGACTACTGCAAGTACATACGCATCAGGTAACATCCAACGTTGCTGCTCAGACAAATCAACCCAACATCCACTTGAATCCATTTTACCCGTTTTCTCCTTCCATTCATTCTTCTCATTTTCAGTTGCTTCATTCTGGATTGCTTTTACACTTTCAATCGTATTCTCACACATTCCTGATTCAGCAATCCATCTTGCAGACGTTGCAACGTACATTCGGCTCGTCATGTTCTTGGCCGTTTCTTTAGCGACCTCATCAGCAAACGCATTCCCACGGCCAACATCATCCGTAATCTTTCGATGTGCACTACACTTCACAATTGCAACTTCATTCGGTAGGGTCAGGGATTCCAATAGATCACTGACTAACTGTCCATGTTGGATCTTAGTCCCATGGGACGTGAGAAAACCTCTTTCTCTCCAGAGACGTCCAAAGTTGTGTGCTACGCCGAAGGCGTATTGGCTATCGGTAAACACATTCACTCTCTTTCCCTCAGCTAAAACACACGCTCTTGTTAATGCAATTAATTCTGCAGCTTGGGCAGAATTCTGACTTACTCTTGCAGTCTCAACAATCGTACTTAAAGTCGTAACTGCATACGCGGCCGTCACATCACCATTCTGTAACTTAAAACATGACCCATCGACATATAAAGTGCCGTCTGGATCTAGTAACGGAGTGTCTTTTAAATCAATCCTACCTTTTGTCTCTTCCTCAGTTCTGAAACAACAGTCATGGGGCTCTGAATCACTCGACTCCTGAGTAGTCGGCAACAGCGTTGCTGGATTCAAGATGTTGCATCGCTTAATCTGAATGTGACTTGCCAAAAGTGTCAGCTCATAACCTGATAATCTAGCACTGGTGAGGTGCTGAGTTTTCGTTCGATTCATGAGTGTGTCCACAGCATGTGGAACCATGACTACTAACATGTTGTTCATGACTAGTCCAGCAGACTGTCGGATCGACGCTGCAGCTGCTGCTGTAGCTCTCAAACAACTTGGCAACGCTCTGGCTACCGGATCTAATGTAGATGAGAAATATGCACAAGGCCGCTGTTTGTCACCACATTGTTGCGTTAATACACTCAATGCACAACCTTCTCTTTCATGGACATATAAAGTAAATGGCTTACTGTAGTCAGGAGTACCCAACACAGGAGCTGAACACAGCGCATCACGTAAGTCGGAGAAGCTCTGTTGGCATTCATCAGACCATGGCAAAGGGCTCGGAACACCTTTTCCAGTCAGGGCTACCAATGGTTTTGCCATGAGAGAAAAATTTGGGATCCATTGCCTACAGTATGACGTAATACCCAAAAACGCACGTACTTCTCTCTGTGTGCTTGGTACAGTCATCTGCGCAATTGCTCTGATTCTCTCTGGGGTCAACCTTCTTCCCTCCTTTGACAAAAGATGACCTAAGTAGGTCACTTCTTGGCAACAATATTGCAGTTTAGAAGGTGACACCTTGTGATATAAGTCTGACAAATGACGTAATAAAGAAATTGTAGCTGTTTTGCAAGTTTCCTTGTTATCAGCGGCTAGTAAAAGATCGTCTACGTATTGGATCAGAGCAACACCAGGAGGAAGTACAAGAGCATCTAATTGACTCTTCAATGCTTAGCTGTAAATTGAGGGGCTTTCACAATAACCTTGTGGAGCGCGTTTGAATCTGAAACTGCGACCTCCTAAGGAGAAACCAAAAATGTCTCTACTTTCCTCTGCTATGGGAATGCTGAAAAAGGCATTCTTCAAGAAGATCACTGTAAACCATGAAGCTGAGGCGGGAATCAACGTCAATAATGCAGTGATATCTGGTACCACAGGAAACTGTGGAATCACTATTTTGTTAACCTCTCTGAGGTCGATCACAAATCTGTAGATGGGGGGTTTGGAAGGGTCAGTGCGTTTCAAAATCGGCAGAACAGGACTATTGCAGACATTTCCTCTAGTTTCCTCAATCACATCTTTCTGTATTAAGTCTTTCACAATCAGCAAGAGTGCTCGTTCACCTTCATTCGAAATCCGATACTGTGGGATTCGTGGGAATTTAACATTCGCTTTCAGACTTACCACATAAGGGGGAATTTCCAAGAGGCCTACATCGTTAGGACCAGTTGCCCAAAGAGTATCAGGGAGAGAACGCAGCTCTGGTGGGAGCTTATCCATCGACATATACATTGGAGAGATGACTCTTTTGCCTAATGTGAGCTGTACTCCCGAAGGAGAACAGTACAGTGTCGCATGCAGGCGTTTCAACAGATCTAAACCAAGCAGATTCTCATTACAACCGGTTGTTAGAATAAGGGGCGCTTCCAGTTCGCATGGCCCAACAGATATTGGCAAAGGACTAGAAACAGGATTGTGAACAGGGGCGCCTTAGAAACCTACTGAAGTGTTCGTTAAGCCAGACAAAGGTGCGCCAGGGAGTTTCGCATGCATAATTGAACTTTTTGCAGCACCAGTATCCAACAGAAACGGTTCGACCACGCCTGAGGTAACTACTGCGACATAAGGTCCACTCTGATCAACTGGAACTGATACTACTCCCTCTCTTTGCCTGTGGCTGTCCTAGTGCTCGCTTCTCTGAATCTCTTCATTATGATCATAATAATCTTCAACATGATACTGTGGAGATCTACCTGGTTGCGCAGGTTGTACATTTCGCTGATCGAAATAATTTGATGGGCGATCAGTCTGTGGTGTCATCGTACCACGTCCTCTACCTCTGGGAGTTTGCATAGATCCAACATTACCTCTCTGAGCTGGGACACCACTAGTCTGTGCGTGCAGTACTGGACACTCATTCTTATAATGACCCTCCTTTTTACAATAGGCACACTGATTCCATGCTAACTGTTGTCGAGGAAATCCATAATTAAATCTTTGGGACGTCCCTTGCTGGAATTGTGGCTGTTGCTGAAACTGGGGTCGCTGCTGTGAATCTGACTGGTTCGAACGAGGCGGATACGCCTGTTGCAAAAGAACTTTAGTCTTTAAATCTTTCGTTTTCTTTTCTGATTTTTCCTTCTCTTCTTTCTCTCTATTCTCGTAATACTGAGCAGTTGCAAGTATCTGTGCTGTTGTCGACACTGCCCATGCACTCTCAGAATCCTTTAACTTGTTACTAAGCTCAGGCAGTTAATTAAACACGAACTTGTCGACAAACAACCTCTGACCTCCCTCAGTACTCATATCTTGCCCACTGTGGTCTACGAAGGTCTCTTCAAATCTAGTGAAAAAGTCAGAGACGCTTTCGTCCTTCTTTTGCTTGCATGCCGATAGTTTATCCCAATTGACTCGTAATGCTGGCATCAGCGTTTTCATCAGATTAATTATTCTGCCAGGTAAGGCAGCAATCAGAGGTTCAGGTTTAGCACCGCCAACTTGTTGCGCATCTGCTGCTACAATAGCTGGCCAATCACCTCCTAAGGCGACTGGGTGATTCTCATGGCGAATCTTGGCCCATATAGGCTGTGGCACTACATTGCCAAATAACATTTCAATGTCTGCCAAATTCATGATGCACGCTTGAACTGTCTGCGTTAACTCTTTGTAATAACCAGCAGGATTTTTACGTGGGTCTGGTAACGCTTGTTTTACTGCTAATACTTCGGCCCGTTTCCAAGGGATGTGTATCCACACTCTCTGTAATTGTGCCGGGGCAGCTAAAATACCTAAGTTCGCATCAGCTTGAACTGCATCACGCCATATCGGTGGAACTTCCCTCATCGGATATTGACCTCGTTTTTTCCTAGTAGTAATCGGTGAACCATCATGGTCTCTTGTCGCTCGAAGAGGGGAGTCATCCCTATAAGCTAAAATCAGTTCTATCGCTCCTCTTACTTCTGAACCTATCACCATTCCTGCGGCAAATTTCTGTTGAATATTTATCAGATCAGAGGGGACGGAATCTAAGTCATCATCTTCCCATTCTTCACGCACAAGAGAACACATCACGTCAAAAACATAACGTTGAGTAGGTTCATTCCATTGCATAAAGGTATCTAACACTCTTTGTGCATCATACTTCACAGCTTTCGACATCCACCTAAGAGCTGTCGAATCTAACATTTCTCGTTCCTGGGGACCAGGAAGCTGGCTACGTCTCTGTATAGAGTCAGAAACAGGGGTCCCAATTAAAGACCTGTAGAGAGGAGTTAAGATATTAGTTACATGGTCGGTTATTTTCCGACGAACGGAAAGCGGAGTCAGAATGTTCGTAGGATTCGGGGACAGGACAGCTGAAGCAGATGAAATAGTAAAGGTGGGAGTAGCAGGTAAAGCAGTTTGCGAAACGACAGGCAAGGGCGGAACAGGCGACCCAGGAAGAGGGGGTGCCGAAGGAACATTAACCACGGGAAGGACAGGAGCTGCAATCAAAGGAAGTGGAGCAACTATTCCAGGCTGACCAGCAGCTGGCTGTACAACAGGTAATAACTGTGGTGTTGTAATACCCTGTGCATACGGTGGAGGTGAATTCAACAGGTAAGACAACAGAGGATCCTTTTCATGATCCTCCATCGGCTTAGTAGGACAAGATGGCAATACAGGGTAACATTTATCAATTGCCAAATTATATTTTCTATTCGCCATCTCCATTGCTTTCTCAGTCTCGTTGACATGCAGCTGCCTAGCAGACTCCATTAAAGTCAACCCTTTCTCTTTCTGTTCTTTCTTTGTCTTCCTAATTTCTCTCTGTTTGGCTTCTTTGCGCCATACGCGAAAAGAATCAAACATTGCCGGCCGGGCTTTTCTCTTGAACAACTTCATTTCTAGATTGTCTAGTATTTCCGTTTCGAAGCTACCATGCGGTGGCCAACTAAGGACACCATCTTTTCTGGTATAACGGACCCATACTTCATTATGCGTAATAGGACCCACACCATGTTTACAATAGAGCCCATATGTAGGAGTTCCAATCGGAGGAAGCGAACACGAATCCTCCAACCGGGAATCCCCGTTGCAACGTAACCAGGACAAGAAACAATTACTACTGGTAGTCATGACAAACAAAGACAAATTCCAACCAAAATGCGCAGAGAACTTTAGGCCTACCAAAATGAACTAATACCAAAACAAAAATTATCTAAACAAGAGCAACCAATGATAATCTACGAATCAAACCAGAGCAACAAGGACCAACCAAACCGAGCGTAACCTACTTAATACTTAACTGAAATGTGGAAGACGTCACCAAGGAGAACCCGTCTACGTCTCGCCGTACTAAGGTCTGCACCTCGGGTCCAAGACAGGGCGACAGTCAGGGCAGCGGTCCTCTGTAGCCGTCTGGGAACGGGAACCCTCGTGGAAGAGATCGTCGGGGCACTTTTACGACATGCAGGGATCGATGAAGCGGGGTACCTCCCTCCGGAATCTTCACACGAAACTTCTCGAACTTTTCAGGCTTTGGACCGGTACCGGATGACGTCGCCCCACGTTGGGCGCCAATTTGAGGTTCTGGACTTTTTAAGAGTACAGAGGTGCCAGGGAAACAACACCCGAAGACCCCTGAGTTCCTCCTGTCCCGGTGCACAAATAAACAGAGACACGGGCTTCTCGATGGTGGCGTCAAAGACCAAGGTTTATTTACTGCAGGGACACAGAAATCATAGGAACCACACAGAGGCAGAATCTACGAGACTGTTCAAATTGCATTAAGTGGGTTGTTCTTTAAATACACGCAAAATGTCTTTAGGCAGCATTACACGAATATTTTTCATGCCCAACCCGGTATCCCAAACAAACAATAATTAGTTGTAGGTTTTCGGTATTCGATCAGGTCCCTTCGACAGTTTTCCATTCTTTGCCCGATCCTCCCCATCATAAAAATCGTAACCTCCCCATTGTAAAAGCCCAGAAGGAGAGGAGCAGAGCCAGGTGCAAAGGATTGAAAAGTAGGATAAGAGGTGTTTATGGATCATAAACGGGCATGGCTACCGTCTTCGGCCTTTCAGTCAGGACAACGGACACGAGAACCGGTATAGCAGGACTGGCCTCAGGCAAGGGAGGCAGCTTGATTCTGCCTAGTCATGCAGCGTCAGCCTTTCTTGAGCTCGAGCTTACGTGTCTTTAACAAGGTGACTCTGCCGGGGTCATCGTCCGTTCATTGACTATGTGAGGGCAAGAAACAAAATGGATGCCGTAACTAAAATGGATGCCATGACTTTACAACAGAATGCCCTATTTCTCAGTGAATTCGTGCTAGTTGCGCAGCGAAAACACTTTCATGTCTATAATGGATCATTTGCGGTTCATTGGTACCGAAATCGTGTCAGTACTACGATACCGAATTCACGGGTTCGGATCGCTACAGAACCTCAACCTCAGCCAGTAGACCAATTTCTTTCCCTGTAAAATCCCATACATCTGACCTCACTGTATCTCTCAGCTCATCAGGCAAGTCTGTTTCAGTAAGAAGTGAAAACATCTCATCCAGTTCTGTTCCCTGTTTAGCTAGCATCATTTTAAATGCTACGTCCCCATCAAGTGTTTGGAAGGCTTCACCATCAGGCATACAAAAGATGAGGCAATTCATTTTGCACAATAAGTCCCTACCTAATAGGTTTTCTGAACTCGAATCAGATACCAAAACCGATGCATGTCTCTGAAATTTCCAATATTCACTTCTATTGGTTTGGTTATCGGGGTCCTAATCTGATAACTTGAAAATCCTACAACTTGGATAGTTTCTCCTGAGAGGCGTAGGTTTGGAATTTCTACTGTTCTCACAGTAGAAGAGGTAGCACCAGTGTCCTCGACCTTCCCATCAATAAATGTACCTGACTGATCTACCGCCAAGGATGTGCCAAGCACGCACTCTTCCTCCCCCCTCAAGCACCGTGATTGCGCCATTCCCAATTCATCCGCATCACTCTGCACCTAAAACTGTTGAACGGTCTGTGTATTCTTATAACTATCTCCTAAGGAATCCGGTTTTCACACTGTATCTCTGGACCTGAGCATTTACATTGTTGGGCAAAGGGGCTTGAGGCACCTGTAACTGAGGAGAAACTATCTGCTGCTGTTGCTGTTGGTTCACAACCACCCCATTCTGCATTTGTGAATTTAAAATTTGATTTTCCCCATTATTCTGTTGAAGGTTTCTACACTCATTCTTCCAATGTTCATGCTTTCAACACCCATGACAAGGATATTTCTTTCTCGCTTCTTCTCTACTCATTCTTCCTTTTCCTTTACTTAAATTCATTTTGACCACTCTGATTCTGACCGTTCATCTGATTATCAATCTGGGACTTTGAATTTGCTTCTTGGCGTTCTGCCATTTTCACTTGTGCCCACATCATTTTCTCCTTCAACTTTTCATGCTTTGCATCAATGTCATCACTGCAGTATTTTGCATCCTTCAGAATGTCATCGAGCCGCTTGCTTTGCCAACAAAGCATAAGCTGCTGAATCATCGACTTATTTCTGATCTTAATCCGTAGACAAATCTATATACAAAATGTCCCATATCTTTATCACAATGTTCTCAAATCCACTATTCTGTTTCAACACCTTCAGTAACCTTTCGTCATATGCATGCACTGACTCTTTAGGTTCTTGAGTTGTTCTGTCCATTTTAACCCAATCTGTTTCCTTTGGGGGAATTTTCCCTTTCAGAAAAGTAATCACCTGATTGTACTTTTTCATTACTTCCTCTGAAGGTGCTCCTGTTCTCGCATCTCTAGGATATTCTTCGGTTGGCCAACCAACTGTAATCTTACATTCCGTCCACAAATCTGTCGGTACCACTATATCAAAGAAACCATCCAAATCTTTTAAGAAAACCTTTGATACCTTAACAAATCTCTGCATCTGTTTGTACCATTCAACAGGTTTCTCTCTCAACCTCTGGAAGTCATTTGTAAAAGACAAAATATCTTGTCTGTTCCATGGAACATGAACATATCCACCACCTGGAACTTCTCTCATTGGACACATCTTTTCAAACTGTTCCACTTCTCTCATCGGAAATGCAGATAACTCCTTAGCAATCACCTCGTCTCTTTTCTAAGTACATCTACTTCTCCAATGATCTACATCTCCCCATTTCTTCAAAAGGTGTATCAATTCCTTTATTTGCAATCTCCTTCCTCATGCATTTAAGCTTTCTTAATCTTTTCAGTAAATTCTGCTCTATAGTGCTTCTGCAGTACTTTTGATTTTTCTATATTTATTCCAAATTCTAAGGCCACTTCCGCTATTTTCTCATGCAAATTCTTTGCCCTACAGGTTATACTCTTACACAGAAATAACAACTCTTCATCTTCATAGGAACCCAATCTATCAAGACCTATTGTCCCAATGATCATTTCTTCCAAGTCCACCCTTAACTTACTTACATCTATATTTTTTTGTTTCTTCTTTTCTAATCCTTTCACCCATTCCTCTAGATCTTCAGGAGAAAATCCAGTGGAACCCCCTGCCACTGGAGTGACAGTTGGTACAATTGGTACATTTCTTTTCACAACTGTAGGCAAAATTCTTTTTGGGGTTTCTGTCACAGCCTCAATATTTGGGAGATCCATCAGTGAAACACTCGACTCACTCGACTCACACTCACTCATTTGATCGTCTATCATAACTAACTCCTTTTTGACCCTATTCTGTGACAATGCTGCAGTTTGATATTTTGGTGTACCTCGTTCGTCTCCATACAATGGAATCACAGGACCAATTGTTACTGGTACCTTCAGTGCTTCCGCAATTAGGCCTAACTGATTTATCTTCTGAATTATCTCCTCTTTGGTTTTGTTCAATGCATCTCTTTCTTTCTTTTGCGATGCTCGAATAACTGTTGGATCATATAGGACTTGTGGAACCAATGGAGTTCCCATCATGGTATCTCTAGTACTTTCCTGATAAGGCAGAGGTCACTTTATCAAGGTGTCCTCTAATAACTCATTATCATATTCATTACACCCTATCCCTGTCGTACCTATAGGTTTCGTTTTCTCCTTGCATTTACTCCCTTCTAGATCCTCAGCCACTAATACGGGATATAAACCCTCAGTTACTACAGCCCTTCTTCATCTTTTCATCTGATCTCCTTGAGTGTCAAATGGGTATCTAGGCAAAAATGTTCTATTGATTCTCATACCTCCTGTATATTTCTCGCGCTCAAATGCCTCAACTTCCCATTCTTCCAAAGCCTCATACTGTGTTAACCTAGGATTTGGTTCCAATTAATTTATCCTCAAATTTTGAAGAACTCATGTTCTGGAAAAGCTAAAACACCATCATCTTTTGTATGTTCCACCCAATTTTCCAACCATATACACGTATGATATCTGCTTTCCATCATCATATAGGAAGCCGGTGTATTAGGAGGTGGCATAAGAAGTCCCTCCCTAGTTATTATGCGCTTGTCCTTCTTAAAGAAATTCTTAATCTTATTAATCAACTTCATTTTTTCCTTCTTCTCTTATTTTATTCACTCGTCAAAATCAAAAAACTCTTCTGTATTTCACTAAACCTATTATTCAACACTCGTCCAATGCCTGAGCGACTCACATCAACAACCCAATCAGAACTGACTACGTATTTTCGTCTTCGCCCAATACCAACATACCAACACTCTGCCGATCTATTGACCAATCAGACCTTTCAACACACCCTCTAGTCTGACCAATGCCAGCAGGGCTCTTGTGACGTCAGTATTACTCCTTCCACTGACCCTCCCTTTACAATCTGCAGTTTTGTGACGCCCACTGCTTCAACCAATACCAGTGCGGCTCTTTGTGGCGTCAGTACAGCTCCTGCTATTGACCCTCCCTTCACAAGGTAATACAACAATGTCTGTTTTCGTCTTTCGTTATAAAATGTTTTGTTAGTAACAACGTAAAAACAGCGCTACACTGTCTGCTCCACTAAACCAAGATAGTTTCTTTACTCGCTACAAAGAGACATTTACTTACTGTCACTATGATTAAAAACCCATGTTTACACTTCACTCAAGCTCGGGGAAGACCTATTACTCCTCTAGGGATACTCCTCCTTCTGGTAAGGCCAAAGTTTCACAGGCGGGCCCTCTGCTATCAATCACACTCTACTTTTCTACGATGTAGTCCCTACTGTAACACTGTCAGCCCTCCGTAGATTCTGAGTATTATGACAACAGATGAGTAACCTTCTGCAGTGTGATTTCCATTTACCACACTCTTCCAAATTCCATACCCCGAATTCCCAAGTATCGCTGTACCTGTGCTTCCAGACAACATAAAACGTGACACTAACTCTTTATGTTAAAATAAATAGTTAATTTGTCATAACAATAGTCAATAATCAATGATCAATAATCACCAAACTAATCGATAATAACCATCACTCTGCTACCAGAAAAACTGATCCAGCGAAAGGCCAGGATAAACCTTTCACACATCAACGTATCACTTAAAATGTGCCCATACACACATTTAAATTTCCTGACTGTTTCGCTGGGGGTCAAGTTTAGTTTTCTTTGATCTGAATTAGTCTATGCTTAACTAATCTTCACAGATCAACACTCTTCCTTTGGTCAATGGACCATTAGTTGAGTAGTTGACGGTGATATTTAACAAATTCATTAATTAATCTTATAACTTCACAGTAAAAATAATCACAGACTCCAGGTAAGATTCAATAGATTTATCTAATAATTCTATCAAAATGAACACTCATTTGTACAGATTCACAGTGCATACTCCATCAACTTTCATGGGAGAGAAAAATTCATTTAGCAAATAACATACACAAATGCATTCAACAATCTCAACGCATTAGGAGTGATAGATGAAGAGACAAAAGGACATAGTATCTCATATTAAAATTCACAACAGAATTCTATTTACCTAATAGTGGAATGAGAAACCCAACCCCTGGCCAGAAGGGTTAGTGGTGGTCACCAGATAAAGTCGGGAGACAAAGACTGTAGGACAGGTGCAGGATAGGTTTATACTTACTACACTTCTCTAGAACCTGATGCACCAGAGCACATCCCTCTCTTACACTCTCTCCTACCTCGATATTCTTCCACAAATCTTCAATCTAATCAGGCTGTCTTTCAGTATTGAATCTTCCCAGTCTGTTCTTCTCAGTAGCAGTTCTCGCCTACTCCTCACTCAGCATCAACGACTCTTCTTAGCAGCAGCAGGTCTCTAACTTAACCTCAAGTTGCTCAAATTATACCCTTTCATTTTGCATGTCCCACCCTCAAAGGTTGCAAATGTGTGTGAATCCTGAACTGTGATTGGGCCGGGGCAGGGGAGTTGTCAACACCTAATGTGGTCATCCCAAAATTCTTAAATAATTCTTTGTTTAGTAAACGCTTCCCACTTAATTTATTCAATTCTCATGACACTTCCTTTTCACATAAATAGATAGATATGATTTTTATATAATTTCTTCATTTGAGGATTTTTTCCCAAGCACTCGTCCCTGGGTCTTGGTAGATGACCAATGTCCCGATCAGCAGGTCATTCCAGGACTCTAATGCACAGGCTGAACTTGCGTTACGTTTCACCCGCCATATTTTCTTTCGGCTTAGCATGTCAGGCCCAAAACGTTCACTATTGACAAAAAAATCATAAACAGATGTTAATTTCTCAAGTATGTTATTATCACTGTTTACCTCCCCCTTCTACTCTATCCCATGTTACTTTCTTCTTCGTTAAGCAAAGCAAAGCGTTAGTAGCGAAAACCATCTTTTAAGATTCAGGCAAGCATATGCCGGGCATGCGGCACTTCGAGAACTACAGTTAGCAACTCTTTGCACATGTGTGAGAGTTTTCCTCTAACATGGGTTAATCACGCGGTTACTTATGCAGGACGGGTTCGCACATGCACAAAGTGATTTTCGGTTTCAAGCGCGATTTCAGTTACGTAGCAAATTATTCTTTGTTATTTAAGCAAGCAGAAATCCTTTTCCCCATGTATGAATGTAGTATGTATGTTAATTTTCTTTCAAATCATCTCTATTCCAACTTGTTTGTACATGTTAACAAGATGTTGATTTGAGCATGTTTCTTTTCTTTGAATTCTTGCTCCATCAGTATGTGTAACAAAGTCACTTTTTCAGAATAGTTTTTTGAACATTTTGACTGACCACTGTGACAATGATGGTCAGTGACACAGTCTGTGTGTGCTCTGCCCGTAAACTGTACTGTAAAATTAATTTCACTCAGTTTGCGTATATAACTTTCCAGTTAGGCAATTGTAAGTTGTCATAGAAATTTGCACCAGTGGCATTGACTAGGTGCCGATTCCGATCCGTTAAAAAAATTTACCGTACGAGTCGTATCCGTATTTTTTTACGTACGAGTCGTACAAGTACCTTACAAACGGCCAAGTAAGATTCGGACGTGAAAAATATCTACGAATAGCGTCGGGAAAAGTCTACGAGAGTGCATCGGAAAGTGTCTATGTCCGAATATTGTCGGGAAAAGTGTACGAGAGTGAGCTGGACATTTTTACGTGCAAATCGTAAAACACAAGTCCGAACGCGCAAGTACAATCCCGACCATCCGTCCGAATACACAATCGCACGGAAAATGACCCGTACGGAGCTAACGCAGTAGCACACATGTACACGGCTAAACCCATGCCCGTGTACGAGCTGTACAGCCCCCCAACCCCAAATATGTCAGCACCGTACACCTCCCTGTCCGCACTGTAGCCCAGCCCCGCAACTGCATGCGCCGTCCCCCCCATGTACGCGCAGCACCCCCTCATGTAGGCGCCGTACCTCCGCATGTACGCGCTGTTCCCCAGGGCCGCACGTGTACGCACCGTACCCCCACCGCATGTACACATTGTACCCCCAGCCCCCCCACCGCATGAACACACCGAACCCCCAGCCCCCCCACCGCATGTACACACCGCACCCCCCCATGTAAGCACCGTACCCCACCGCATGTACGCGCTGCACACCAACACCGTACCCAAGCACCCTCACCCTGCATCACGTATGTACGGATCGTACCTACGCGAAAAAGACTCATACAGAACCAGGACACTGTAAAACAGCACAAAGAGGGTCAAATCGACTCGCACAACAACACAAAACACGTCTACACGACAAAATACATCTCAATGACTGACCTGCCACATCCAAACAGGCCAACAGAGGCCCCAAACACAACCACCTCTTATAACACACCCACCAAAATTCAAACACAGCTACACCCAAAAATTGACCAATAAAAAGGGCCCGCACACACAAACCATGAGCCTTTGCAACAGACCCACTGCTGACAGAGCCCACACACAAACAACCCCACATTACTCATACCTTCGCTACACCTTCACTCACACACCTTCACACAACCTCCTCCACAAACATCACCCTCTCCACATTCACACACACACACTCACATTCACACCCATACACCCACAACCATCCACACCCACACCCACACCCCACACCATGCCCACAGACAAGAATCCAAAGTTCACTACGGCTGAGCTGGACCTCCTTGTCAATGAAGTCATCAGAGTCGAGCCACAGCTGTTTGGAACATTGGTCAGACAGACCAGCATAGCAGAAAAATCTGCCATGTGGCAGAGGATTGTCGATAAGGTGAATGCTGTTGCGCCCGTCCGAAGGACCAGGCATGAATGCCAAGACAGGTGGTACGATCTGCGCCGGGTGGTCAAGAGGAAAATGAATGAAGAATATGCCCAGACTAACATCACTGGAGGTGGGCCGCCCCGCAGACCCGTACACTACCATCCCTGGGAGGAGAAGGTGATGGCCCTGCTACCGCCGGTGGAAGTACACGGAGTCGAAGGAGTCGCAGAGCCTGGTGAGTACACAAACAACTTATGTAACATGGGGGCAATGGGGTCCACACCACATATACACCAAATGCACGCAACTACCTCCAAGCACTCACCGCACACAACCACACTCAAAAACCACGCTCATGCCACAAACGTCACCATGCACCCTTCACAAATCAAGGCAAGGCCATGTCCAAGGCTACAACAATCACAAACACAAGACTGGATGTCCGGGAGGCTGGGAGGGTGGGCCCCACACAACACATTGTGGAAATGAGACGCAGACAACAATGCCCTCAGTCCATATGGCATGGGTACATACCCATGCACAATGCACAGGGACTGGCAAACTACTGACAAGGTAGCTGACACCGGGCCCTGCTGTATGCAGCACAAGGCCCTCCTGGGACCACTGTACACTCAAACACCAACTCCACAAGCACAGGTATCTAGCGCAGGAACTCACACTCACTGTCATTCCAGCATGCACCATGAGGGGACAGACACATCACCTGGGAGACCCAATGACAACTCACACTACACTCAACAACACTCCCGGTCACACACCCCCCCTAACACAAGCACACACCCCCGGGGCAGGCAACGGATTTACACACTCCCACAATGGACATGTGACACAACAAGACAAAACCAGAGCCAAATAAGCATCAGAGACAACAATCTACAGGTCAAACACTTAGGAGAACATCTCAATCTGTCCCCCGCAACATACCCATCCCCAAGTGGACACTGAGAGGAATGCTAGGGACATCCAACTACCTGGAGGAACTGTGTCAACTTGAATATGTATGAAACATAGACGTGGCATGAAACACCATTAACATTGTCTCTCTCTCACACACAGGGCAATGTCGTCGATCTCCCCCCAACACTGGGGGGGAAGAATCACAGTCCCAGGCTCTGCGTGAAGACGATCCCACCGACAGCAACGACTCTCCCCACTCCATGGATGACCCCGACCAACCTGGACCCTCTGGTGCCCAAACCCCTGCAGCACCTGCGTCAGGTACATCTGTGCCAACCACCACCCCCATTCCTGCCACATTTCAGGACACACCTAGAAGCCCTGCTCACACTGAACAACAGAGCCAGTCTGACCAGGAGGGACAAGGTTCCCCGGGCACCCAGGAGGAGGCAGGCAACCCTGCCATCCCTCAGGGGTCCCGTAGACCCGATGTGCCCACAAGGGCAGGCCAGGCTCAAGTGGGCAGGGGTGGTGGGAGTGGAGGCAGGCGGAGGCGCGAACCTGACCAGCCAGCTCAGGACACCGGTATGCCACACATACGCAACATCCTGGACTCATACCGGCATGACACCAGAGGCATCGACCAGGTCGTGTCCAGACTTTCCAGGATGCAGGGGACCCTCGATGAGATTAAGAACCTGCAGGTCGAGCATCATGCCAGTCATCAACAACACCAAGGACGGATGGAGGCAAGACTGGCTGAGCTCCTGGCGGTGCACAGGGACGTGAGCCAATCACTCCATCAGATCGCCCAAAGCCTGGAAAACCCTCCCTGTACCACCAGGCATAGACCAGCACCAGACACAGGGAGGGAGGAGGAGGATTCATCTGACGGAGCATCCCCAGCATCGTCAAGGCCTGCATCTGAGGGTCCCCGGAGGAAGGTGGGTCGTCCACGGAAAAGACCGTGAGAGTCAGCTGACCATCCCCATCTCCCAGGTCACCTGGCCTGGCACCTGGCCCTCTGGCGCAACAGCAGCACCTCATCCAATGACATTCTCTGCCACATGGACTTGCTGCTCACAGTCTGACCAATGATGACCAACACTGTGGTCTGGACTCTGATGACTCCAACTGACAAGGATGCCATCTCCCCCTGTGAACTTTGGATTCTATGCACCTGGTAGAGCACCTTAGCACATCTACCAAAAGACTCACCCCACGAAAAATAAAATCTCATTTTTCTGCACATGAGATGTTGCTGTCATTTGGCATTATTCAATGACATATGTGTGTGGAAATGTCTAACTATGCCTGAGTGTTGAACTAACTCCAGCCATCCATACCCTGAGGTCAGAGTCTGGTACAGGACACACATGGGTCACAAGGTATCATACAATGTAGGCATGGAGCACAACATTCACCTGTGATGGCCTCTGGCTGCTGAGGGGGTGCTTGCTAAACTGTGCGGAGAGACCTATTTGGGAGATTATCATCAAGGCGTAGAGGTAATGGCTCATGTGGAGGTACCCGGGGAGGGAGTCCCAGGTATGTGTGGCCAGGTGGGAGAACAATGTCCTGTATGCTGGAGTACATTGGATGTGAAGAACGGTGGCCAGGGCAAGGTTGGATGCACGGAGATGGCCCAACGGGATCTAGGATGACAGACGTACAAGGTTGGTGTGGGGTCAGGTTTGTGGACTGCCTCCTGAGTGTGGGTGGGGAGTGTGGAGGTCATCCTGCAGCAGACAGTGATCCATTGCAGCTATCTATGCTGGACGGTGAGGTGGCTGGGGCGCATGGTGTTGAAGCTGAGGTGAGCAGATGCCCCCTGGAAGTGGACCAGTTTCCTTTGAGTTTGGATGTACTTGCTCCGTAGAGGGCAGGGCAGTATATGAGACGGATGTTGTCATGGACCTTGGGGATGGTCTGTCTTTAGTTGGAGTGGATCTATCTGTGGATCATGTGCATAATGCAGAGGGCGTTGCAGCATGAGGTACAGATGCTGTGGACTAGCATGGCATATGTGTGCGAGCCAAACATGATGCACACCATCTTGTGTGTGTGGCCACTGGGTGCTTGTGCAGTGCCCGCAGCAGGCGCCATCTCCCTGCAAAATGCCCCATTTTGCACACAAAGACTAGGATGTCAGAAGGACAACTGCAACAGGCGTGTGTGTAAAGTAAGGAGTGTCCAGTGTCACATGGCACACCCAGAGTCAATGCATGCACAATCACCAAAGAGCCATTACACCGGATGAGGAAACTGAAGGCCGACCTGCGCACAGGAGACACACCCTCAGCAGCTGTTGATGGCCCATTGTGTGGTCGACCTTGCTAAAAAACATACACAACCATGTACTTCATGCCCAATAGGGAGCCTAATCCATGAGCAACTGCATGCATGTCGCTAAACTACACATGGACTCCTATGCATTATCTACAACAAGTATGCCAGATATGCCGCATGCTAAGTGGCAAGAGACCTGCATTGACAGGGATGAGGCACCTTGGAGTGTGACGAACACCTTTATTACTCAGCCTCACACTAATGGAAAGCATCCATTGGAACAGACTCACAGGTCATTTGGCTGACCATGTGTGACCTACACTGGACACCCCCTTTAACACACAGATGTGGTAAATCCTACTGAGCTGGCACACAAGTGAAGGGGTTGAGCCTCACACCCCTTGCTGCACACGGAGAGGCTGCAATTCCCCATTGAGGCTGTCATTGGGATGTCCCACACTATGTCCACCATTAGCATCCTGTATGTTCCTGAGGGATGTTATACACACATTGATGCCTTCATCAGAATCCACAATCCATGACAGATGACTGTCAGGAAGGGTGACTATCAATTCATGGGAGCCATGCAACACGTCATGTGGCCCATGGTGAGTCGACATGTATGCATGGTAACACAACATGCACAGGAGCAGTCACCACATATCACAAACACGTACCACCCACAAAACGCCTTGCTGCACTCCTTACCCAAAATGACTGTTCACCATGTCTGTGCATGTAACTCTGATCCAGCACACGTTGCAATACTCATGAGGAATAGCAGGAGGGCAATGATGACATGAGCGACGACAGCCGCAGGAACCTTGGGAGGACAGACACACAACAAGTCAGCGAAGAGCTAGTAATCCGCAGACATGTACAGGAATGATGTTGTCACCATGCTATTAATGAATTTTGTGTTCCCGCAAAAATGTGTGTGTTGGAAAACCACACTCCCACTCTGAAAGGGTGGTGGTGGTCTTCCGGACACACTGTGGTAGCTTGGCTCGAGTGGTCAGGAATCAGGCTCCGTGCTAAGCATACAACATACCCAAACAATAACCATGCGTGCATCCGTTCCAAAAACGACTCTACACCGTAAAAATTATGAAAATAACTTTCTTTATCTGCTTTTTCTCTTAGTTGTTGATTGGAGAAATAAATAAGACAATCACAATATACAAATTTAAATAGTGCAGGTCAAATAAATACTGTCTGGAGATTCAATAAATAGGGGTGATCATAAATACAAGGGACATAAATATAAGTGCAGGTAATACAGGCAATTAAATATTCTGAGGCATTAAATACTGAACCAATAAATATTGTACACCAACAAGTCCTGTGGACCAATCAATATAGTGAAGCAATAAATAGGTAAAAACTCAATAAATACAGTGCCCCCAATAAATAATTAAAAGTATACAGCAACACTCATGTAATCAGATCACTTGTCAATTCTTAAGGGCTGATTTGGCCCAGGCACAGCTTGTAGGGTTGTGGAAGGCTTGAGGGGGGGGGGGTCTACTCCCTGGCTGGGACAAGGCTGAGGCCTAAACTGAGGTAGATCAAGGGGGGAATACCAGTGCCCTGGCTTTCTCTCTCCACACAACCTCTCTAGGTTAGTCCCAGTTCACCCCTGGCACAGTCAGGTTGGTTTCAGCACCTCCCTAGCCCCTTAGAGCAGTCTCTCAGGTCTCCACAGGGCCTTAGGCGCCCTCTACTCCACTTACTGCCCTTTTTCTGATGTTCCGACGCCGCTGGAGTCGTGTCGATGCCGTGAGGCGGTTCCGGTTCGATCTCGGCGGCCTCGGCACAATGTCAGTTCTAGACGACGCCGGTAGGCGGTTCCGGTCCGATGTCGGCGGCCTCGGTTCGATCTCGACCTCCGATTCGACGGCGTCGGGCAGTCTCTACTCGGTGTCGACTTCGGGCGGCCCCGGTCCGATGGCGCTCTCGGCTTCGATGACGTCGGCCGGCCTGGCCTCGATGTCGACTTCCGGCGACTCCGGGGTGCGATCCTCACCCCCGACCTCCGGTGCTCCTCCTCTCAGGTTCCGGGCGACTCCGGAGTGCGATCCTCACTCCCGACCTCCGGTACACTTCACCTCGGTCTCCGACGACTCCGGAGGGCGGACTTCACTCCTCCGATGACGCCGCTCACTCGACCTCGGTTAACTTCCTCCTCGACCTTTGGTATTCCTCACGACCTCCGTCGGCGCCCTCTCACGACCTCAGGCGGCTCCGGGTACGACGTCTGCTTCTTCAGTCAGCGCCGCTTCTCCACCTCGGGCTCCAGGTCTTAGGCTACTCGACGCCGGACTCCAGGGAAACCAGTTTCCAGGTCAGGATCTTGCTGCTTTCTGCTTCTAAGGCCTGTTCCTGCTGTCCAGGTCCTTAGGATGAGCTTTTCTGGCTTCTTCCCACACAGGGCTACAGGCTGGGATCCATCAGTAGGGACAAGTATCAAGGGTGGGTTTATGGACCCCACTCCAGGCACAAGTTTCCACCCCTGCTGCTTCACTCCTTCCTCCTTCACTGTTGTGCTGCTCTCTCCTCACCAGTCAGGTGCCAACTGCCAGCTCCAACTGCCAACACTCCCTCTTAACCTCCCAACATTCTAAACCGCCTCCAACTGTCACAGAGTTCTGGAATCTTCTGGAATGTTCTGGAAGGTGCTGGTAGGTTCCAGTGGATGCTGGTGATGTCACAGGTGGCCACCATTTTGTGCTTCAGGCCCTCAGACAGAAGTTTCAGGGGTAGCTAAAATGGCTCCCTGAATCTGCAGCAACACTAAAAAGTCTGGTGGTTCCCAAAAAGGAAAAATTCAAACAGGGTTTGAGGCAAAAGTGGGACAAAATAAATAATGATGAGGAGGGACCACTCAAAGGGCTGACAGGTCTAACACGCGTCCCCCCCAGCTGAAAGTGGGGAGAGCTACCCAACCCCTTGGGAGTTCTCATCACTAAGGCGGAAATACCTTGAGAGACCGTCTGCATTGGCGTGGTCCACTCCAGGCCGATGTTCCACCTGAAAGTCCATCCCCTGTAGGGAAATAGACCACCTCAACAACTTGGGATTTTCCCCCTTCATTTGCATCAGCCAACGAAGGGGTCTGTGGTCAGTCTGAACTAGGAAGTGCGAGCCAAACAGGTATGGCCGCAACTTCTTCAGAGCCCATACCACTGCAAAGGCTTCACGCTCTATTGCACTCCACTTCTGTTCCCTGGGAAGTAGTCTCCGGGATAGGAAGACCACGGGTTGATCCAGACCCTCTTCGTTGAGCTGCGATAACACTGCCCCAATGCCATGTTCTGATGCATCTGTCTGGACAATGAACTCCTTGCAAAAGTCTGGGGCCCTTAAGACCGGGGCCTCGCACATGGCTTTCTTCAATTTCTCAAAGGCTTGCTGACAAGCCTCCGTCCAGACTACCCGTCGAGGTTGTTTCTTGGACGTGAGCTCCGTGAGGGGGGCTACGATGGTACCGTATCCCTTCACGAAGCGGCGGTAGTATCCCGTGAGGCCCAAAAATGCTCGGACCTCAGTCTGAGTCTTGGGGGGTTCCCAGGCCATGATGGCCTCGATCTTCGCCTGGAGGGGTTGCACCGCTCCCCTACCCACCAAGTGTCCAAGGTACACTACCGACCCCTGCCCGATCTGGCACTTGCTGGCCTTGATCGTCAATCCAGCTTGTCTCAGGGCCTGGAGAACAGCTTGCAGGTGACGCAAGTGATCCTCCCAGCTGTTACTGAAGACGGCTATGTCATCCAGATAAGCAGCAGAGAAACTCTCCATTCCGGTGAGGATCTGGTTTACCAGGCGCTGAAACGTGGCAGGTGCGTTCTTGAGCCCAAAGGGCATCACACAGAACTGGTAGTGGCCATTGGGCGTGGGGAAGGCTGACCTTTCCCTTGCTCCATCAGTCAACGAGATCTGCCAGTACCCTGAAGTAAGGTCAAAGGTACTTAGATATTGGGCAGCTCCCAGCCGGTCAATCAATTCATCCGCCCTAGGGATCGGATGAGCATCAGTTTTGGTCACTGAATTCAGTCCCCGATAGTCCACACAGAACCTCAGTTCTGGTTGGGCACCCAGTGGTGCAGCTTTTGGTACTAGTACCACCGGACTGGACCAGGGGCTGCTAGAAGGTTCGATCACTCCTAGCTCCAGCATCTTAGTGACTTCACTATGAATGCTGGCCTTCACCTTGTCTGACATCCGGTAGATCTTGGACTTCACAGGTGGGCTGTCTCCTGTGTCCACGTCATGGACGCACAGGTGAGTCCTACCCGGGACAAGGGAGAACAACGAAGAGTACTGCCCCAGGACCTGGCGACAGTCCTCCTGCTGTTCAGGAGTTAGAGATGGGGAGAGAATCACTCCCTCCACCGACCCATCCTTCTCTTGAGACGCAAACAGATCAGGGAGAGGCTCGCTTTCCACGTCCTCTCCTCCGTCAGTCACCATCATCAAGATGACTTCAGGCCTCTCGTGGTGGGGTTTGAGGCGGTTGGCATGCAGCACCCGCAGGGGCTGACGAGGGGTCTTCAGGTCCACCAAGTAGGTAGCCTTACCCTTCTTCTCCAACACCTCAAAGGGTCCTGACCAGCGATCCTGGAGGGCACTAAGCTCTCCTGGTTCGATCACCCACACCTTCTGGCCAGGCTCCAACTCCACCGGGTGAGCATTGTGGTCATACCACGCCTTCATCACTGCTTGGCTGGCTTCCAAGTTGTCAGAAGCTTGCTTCCACAACTTAGCCATTTGGCTCCGGAAGGCCAGCATGTAGCTCACCACATCCTGGGGAAGCTTTCTGGGAGTTCTTTCCCATCCGTCTCTCACCAGGTTGAGAGGTCCACGTACAGGGTGCCCATACAGAAGCTCGAAGGGGCTGAAGCCCACTCCCTTCTGTGGCACTTCCCTGTAGGAAAAAAGTAAACAGGGTAGGAGGACGTCCCATTTCCTCCGCAGGCTTTCAGGCAGACTTCTGATCATGCCCTTCAAGGTTTTGTTAAACCTCTCCACCAGACCATTTGTCTGGGGGTGGTAAGGAGTGGTGAACCGGTATGTCACTCCACACTCCTTCCACATTGCCCGCATATACGCTGACATGAAGTTGGTCCCCCTGTCGGACACAACTTCCTTGGGAAAACCCACTCGGGTAAAGATTCCCATCAGGGCCCTAGCCACAACAGGTGCTGTTATGGTCCTCAGAGGTATTGCCTCTGGGTACCGTGTGGCATGATCCACCAGAACCAGGATAAACCTGTGACCAGCTGTAGTCGGCGGATCTAATGGACCCACAATGTCGATGCCCACCCTTTCAAAGGGGGTGCTAACGACAGGAAGTGGTTCCAGGGGAGCTTTCAGCTTCACCCCTGTTTTCCCACTGGCTTGGCAAGACACACATGTCCGGCAGTAGGTATCGGACGACACTTTCATCTGAGGCCAATAAAAGTGTGGGACAAGACGGGCGAAGGTCTTGTCTTGCCCCAGGTGTCCTGCCAATGGTATCTCGTGAGCCAACTCCAGAAGGAAGGCTCGATAACGTTGAGGAACTACCAAGGCTCGTGACGATCCGTGTAGGGGTGCCTTGGGTTCACTGTAGAGGAGGCCATCCTCCCAGTAAACACTGTAGTTCCCTTCAACGTTCCCTGCTGCCTGGGCTTCGGCCTGTCGCCTCAGCCCCTCAAGGGTAGGGCACTCCCTCTGGCCCTGGCAGAATTCCTCCCTGGACGGGCCTCCCTCCACGTGCCACTCGGCCGGGATGGGTAGGTCCTCCAGGTTGGTAACGTCCCCCACCGCAGACTCCTGGTCCACCACCTCCGGTGGCCTATCCGTCCTACGGGGTGGAGACGCCGAGGTAGGCTCCTCCTGTCCTCGGTTCTTCCCTTGACTGGCAGCTGGCTGGGCCTTTGTTCCAGGCTCCAGCCGGAATGAACTCCCTCTTCGGGTAGTCGCGGACCTTGTGCTAACACAGGCCCAGTCAGGTGTACCCAGCATCTCGGTGTGAGTCCGGTATTCCACCTCCTTCCAAGCGTTGTGCTCCATGTCATTCCCCAGCAGACAATCGACTGGCACGGCAGGGCTTACGGCAACTCGAAGTGAACCTGCAACCCCCCCCCATTCAAAGGGAACCTCGGCCACTGGATAGTGGCCTGTTCTGCCGTCAGCCATCGCGGCTGGGTGGAGTACATCGGGAATTACCTGCTCTGGAGACACCAGTTGGCTACGCACCATAGTCATACTGGCTCCTGTGTCTCTCAGAGCCTCCCCTCTTTGGCCGTTGATGGTGACCCATTGCCCATACTTTGCGGTATTTGCGGGCACCTGGATCTTAGGAACCATCTCCCGTTCTCCCAGGGACACTAAAGTGACACCCGCCCACTCCCTTCCCTTAGTTAAGGGCATCTCCTCCCCGAGCACTACACTAGCTACTCCGGGGGTCTTTCCTCCAGTGGGAGGGGGTGGTCGTTTCAAGCACTTCGGGTCTCCTTTATAGTGTCCAACGCCACCGCACTCATAGCAATGGACAACCCTTGGCTGCTGACTCTGGCCAGGATTAGGGTTTCTGGGCGGGTTAGCCTTAGGGGTGAATCCTGTTCCCTTCCCTTGGAAGTTATTTTGGGGGCCTTTGGAGAACTCCTTTTTCTTTTCCCCTCCCTCTTTCTTCTGGGGGGCGCCCTGTCCGGCCTTTTGAGTATCCCCTCCAGTCCCCCTTGTGGACACCCGGGTACTAGCCCAAATGTCCGCCTCCTCAGCAAGCTTCCGGGGACTGGTCAGCTTGCTATCCACCAGGTGTTGCCGCAGTTCAGGGAAACATTTCTCGAGCAGGTGTTCCTTCAGTACTAGGTCAAACAACTCCTCGTAGTTCCTCACTTCACTGCCCTGAATCCAACCTTCCAGTGCCTTCTTTGCATAGTCCAGGAAGTCCACCCAATTCTGTGTGCCCAGTTTGTGACTACCCCTGAACTTCTGTCTGTACTTTTCAGGTGTTAGTCCAAACTTTCTGATGAGCGCCAGTTTCATGGTGGGGTAGTGGGTCTGCTCATCCTCCTCGAGGGCCAATAAAGCATCCCTACCAGCTGGAGGCATGTACTTGTACAATCCCCCTCCCCAGTACTTCTCTGGAACCCCATGGGCCCTCAACGAGACCTCATAGGCCGCTAGCCACTTGGCGATATCGTCGCCCACTCCATAGCTAGCCACTATGTCCTTTGGCAGGTAAGGTTTGGATTCCCTGGTGATCTCTTGGGTTTGGCTGCCACCATTAGGAACAGGTTGTGCCCCGATTCTCAAGATCTGAAGATCTATTTCTTTCAGTCGCAATTCGTGGGCCATCCTCTGCTCCTCCTTCTCCTTCTCCAGCCTTGCTAAGTCCCATGTGAGCTGTCTTTTCTCCCTCCGGTCTGTTAGCTCCACTTCAGACAAGCCACCGCTAGAGGCACTGCTGCCCTTCCTAGAAATGGTTCTGGGCCCTGCTGACAGGTTCCCCACCTCAGGTTGGTACATCTCAGCCCCCTCGGGGTCAGGCTCTCCATCCCTGTCTTCCTCCTCAGCCTTGCTTTCCCTGTGTGCCTCCCCCCAAGCCCTTAAGCTGGTTTGGAGTGCACCCTTCTTTGCTCCTGGGGGGCAGTACACCCCCTCCCGCTGGCAAAACTCCCTGAGTTGGGCCACAGTGTACGTTTCTAGATTTTCTAGTACAAACTCCATCTTGCCCACTCAGGTTAGAGGACAGGTTTTGTGCAGTAACAATGCAGGGGGGTACCTTTAATAATACCTCCTCCCACCACCAGAGTAAATTTGGAAAAAAACAAAAACCCACAATTAGGAAGGCCGCTCTTGAGAAAACTCCCGGTGTAGGCCTATGGACTACCCACAGTTATTGTTGAGTATGCGTAGGCACAGCTCTATCCCACCACTGAACACCAATTTATGTTGGAAAACCACACTCCCACTCTGAAAGGGTGGTGGTGGTCTTCCGGACACACTGTGGTAGCTTGGCTCGAGTGGTCAGGAATCAGGCTCCGTGCTAAGCATACAACATACCCAAACAATAACCATGCGTGCATCCGTTCCAAAAACGACTCTACACCGTAAAAATTATGAAAATAACTTTCTTTATCTGCTTTTTCTCTTAGTTGCTGATTGGAGAAATAAATAAGACAATCACAATATACAAATTTAAATAGTGCAGGTCAAATAAATACTGTCTGGAGATTCAATAAATAGGGGTGATCATAAATACAAGGGACATAAATATAAGTGCAGGTAATACAGGCAATTAAATATTCTGAGGCATTAAATACTGAACCAATAAATATTGTACACCAACAAGTCCTGTGGACCAATCAATATAGTGAAGCAATAAATAGGTAAAAACTCAATAAATACAGTGCCCCCAATAAATAATTAAAAGTATACAGCAACACTCATGTAATCAGATCACTTGTCAATTCTTAAGGGCTGATTTGGCCCAGGCACAGCTTGTAGGGTTGTGGAAGGCTTGAAGGGGGGGGGGTCTACTCCCTGGCTGGGACAAGGCTGAGGCCTAAACTGAGGTAGATCAACGGGGGAATACCAGTGCCCTGGCTTTCTCTCTCCACACAACCTCTCTAGGTTAGTCCCAGTTCACCCCTGGCACAGTCAGGTTGGTTTCAGCACCTCCCTAGCCCCTTAGAGCAGTCTCTCAGGTCTCCACAGGGCCTTAGGCGCCCTCTACTCCACTTACTGCCCTTTTTCTGATGTTCCGACGCCGCTGGAGTCGTGTCGATGCCGTGAGGCGGTTCCGGTTCGATCTCGGCGGCCTCGGCACAATGTCAGTTCTAGACGACGCCGGTAGGCGGTTCCGGTCCGATGTCGGCGGCCTCGGTTCGATCTCGACCTCCGATTCGACGGCGTCGGGCAGTCTCTACTCGGTGTCGACTTCGGGCGGCCCCGGTCCGATGGCGCTCTCGGCTTCGATGACGTCGGCCGGCCTGGCCTCGATGTCGACTTCCGGCGACTCCGGGGTGCGATCCTCACCCCCGACCTCCGGTGCTCCTCCTCTCAGGTTCCGGGCGACTCCGGAGTGCGATCCTCACTCCCGACCTCCGGTACACTTCACCTCGGTCTCCGACGACTCCGGAGGGCGGACTTCACTCCTCCGATGACGCCGCTCACTCGACCTCGGTTAACTTCCTCCTCGACCTTTGGTATTCCTCACGACCTCCGTCGGCGCCCTCTCACGACCTCAGGCGGCTCCGGGTACGACATCTGCTTCTTCAGTCAGCGCCGCTTCTCCACCTCGGGCTCCAGGTCTTAGGCTACTCGACGCCGGACTCCAGGGAAACCAGTTTCCAGGTCAGGATCTTGCTGCTTTCTGCTTCTAAGGCCTGTTCCTGCTGTCCAGGTCCTTAGGATGAGCTTTTCTGGCTTCTTCCCACACAGGGCTACAGGCTGGGATCCATCAGTAGGGACAAGTATCAAGGGTGGGTTTATGGACCCCACTCCAGGCACAAGTTTCCACCCCTGCTGCTTCACTCCTTCCTCCTTCACTGTTGTGCTGCTCTCTCCTCACCAGTCAGGTGCCAACTGCCAGCTCCAACTGCCAACACTCCCTCTTAACCTCCCAACATTCTAAACCGCCTCCAACTGTCACAGAGTTCTGGAATCTTCTGGAATGTTCTGGAAGGTGCTGGTAGGTTCCAGTGGATGCTGGTGATGTCACAGGTGGCCACCATTTTGTGCTTCAGGCCCTCAGACAGAGGTTTCAGGGGTAGCTAAAATGGCTCCCTGAATCTGCAGCAACACTAAAAAGTCTGGTGGTTCCCAAAAAGGAAAAATTCAAACAGGGTTTGAGGCAAAAGTGGGACAAAATAAATAATGATGAGGAGGGACCACTCAAAGGGCTGACAGGTCTAACAGTGTGGAATGACATTATCACTTGAATGACACATCAGAACACACCTCCAAGTCACTTAGCACACAGTCAGCTCGACACACACATTGCAACACATGTCACACAAGGCTCTAAGCGTGCACACTCAGACACAGGGACTCACCATCATGAGAAGAAGTTGCGGATAAGCTGACTCCAGATGTCCTCATCCTCATCCTCCTCCACATCATCACTTGCCCTGTGCCCAAGCCCTTCATCCTCCACGGGTGGATGATCTTGCTCATCGGGATCCAGGATGAGTGGCACGGCCTTCTCCACTGCCATGTTGTGCAGCATGCAGCACACAAGGAAGATTTTGCAGACCTTCACCGGGGCCTATGGGAGGGCGCCGCCAGTCTTGTGGAGGCACCGGAATCTGCTCTTCAGGAGTCCAAACGTCCTCTCAATCACGCGCCTCGTCTGCCCATGGGTGTCGTTGTACCGGTGTTCTGCTGCTGTTCTGGGGTTGTGGAGAGGCGTCATCAGCCATGGCATGTTGGGATAGCCAGAGTCCCCTACATGGAAACATCATGGAAAGAAGTGGGTCAGGAGAAGCAGTAAGATATTAAGATACCGCAAAATACAGGACTAACAGAGTATACCCACCATCAAGACAGGCATGTTCGTTGTGCAGCTGCAGCATCATTTCAGGCACCCTGCTACGCCTCATGATGTAGGCATCGTGTGCTGATCCTGGAAAACGGGCACAGACATGGGATATCAGCATGTTAGCAAGACATACCACAAGGGCATTGATGGAGTGGTAATGTTTGTGGTTACGAAGGGCTACCTCCTGTGCCTGTGGTGGTACCAAAGCCACATGTGTCCCATCAATGGCCCCAATGACATGGGGCATCCCTCCCAGGGCATAGAACTCACGCTTGACACCTGTCAACTGCTCACGAGTTGAAAAATGTATAAATTCATCCAGGGGTACCAACATGGCCTCTAACACATCATGCAGGACACGGCTGAACATGGTCTGGGACATGCCACCTACATCAGCTATGGTCAATTGAAACGTACCCGTGGCAAAGAAATGTAGGGCTGCCATCACCTTCATCTTGGGTGTCAGTGCAGTAGGATACCTGTGTAGCGGTTGGAGGTGTGGTGCCAGCCTGGCGGTCAAGTTGTCAATCAACGGTTGGTAGAAGCGGTAGCGGCGTATACAGTCACGTTCCCTCATGGCAGCCAAGTCTGGCATTGGTCGGGGGAGAGGCGGTGCCCTGCAGAAATTTGGAAGGAATAACGAAAATTGAGTACATCACTACACCAATGTCAATGAACTGAGCACATGTTCAACAGCTAATACACATATGCTACATACAGAGTCTGTTCTGTGCAATGCATCCAGGACACGTATGCCAGCCAGGTGATACTCCTACCAAGAGTCAGCTACACACGTGGGTGCTCAAGGTCAACATTACATGCCATGAAACTAGCTGTGGGCCAGTGTAAGTCAACAGGCAGACGCATTACAGGAGTGTCAGACATCCACATATGTGCAGAAGAAGGATGTATTATCATACAGACAGGTAGCGGAACACTAGAGGCACAGGTCACATGTCCTTGAAATAGGACAGTCCACACACCTTGCCATGAAGGGGTACATGTCAAGACTGATCACACATACATTGAGACTATGCAGATATGTCCTTGTCTCGCAAGTCCATGTGCGATGCATACATACACACGTTACGTCTGATTCCACATGTGGCCTGGTGTGCGTAATAGTGTGCCATGCCCATCAACACGCAGACACATGTTGGATGCAGCAACTGCAGATGCATGTGACGGAACAACTACAGTAAGCTCATAAGTACACATGACACACACATGACATAGTCACATTGTGCAACACCGGTAGTTACATGTCAGGTGTCATTATCCGTGTACCTGGCATCAGGGGACAGTTGCAGGTGTAGGTGACTGTGCCATGCCAGTGATGCAGTGCTCGACTGTCCCCAGAGACTAGCTCCTCTGTATAAATTGATATCAAGTAATTTGCTGTTGTGTCATGCTCCCCATTGTTCCCCAGTGGCATGGTGGGTCAACCAACTGTGTAGTGCAGTCCTACATATGTTTGTAGTATTGTAGATGTTACTCATATTGCTGTTCATGCTATGCACTGTGACCTATGTAGTTTGGACTCATGTGTCATATGTATACAGATGTCTGATCATTTCCTGTCTCTTCACCTTGCCCACAGCATCGTCGGGGGAAACCGAGGGAGACACTGGCACGGACGTGGGGGAGGGATCCAGCACCGGGGCCACCAGTGCTGGGGAGTCTGGCGCAGCAAGTGGCAGGGAGGCCGAGGGGAGTCAGGCGGAGGACCTGTCCAGTCCCAACACCGACTATGACGCTGACGGGTCCGAGGCAGAGCTCCCAGAGGGGGCGGAGACTGCTCCCAGAGCTGAAAGCAGCACTCCATCTCTCGCCGAACGCTCCATTCCCATCACCGGCCTCCCACTTGCTCGGGTCCCTTGTGTCTGTGCTAGGCGACAACAGGTGCGTGAGAGACGGCAAGGAGGTGTATTTAAAAGGTGAAGGGTGCACTTCCACTCCAGGTCATTCTGTAGTGTGTAGGCACATTCAATTGCATGGTGCTTGTAATATACACGCTCATAATTTAGCTTGCATTCTGAAAGGGATTTGTGTGCCAGTTATGACACCGTCTTGTACGCTGCTTGCTAACGGTAGTTATGTGCTATTCAATGATGAAGCTTGCTGTGGGATGCTGGTGGGAATTCCTCACATCATGACTGCATCACTACGAGTGGTTTTCTGTAAGAACGTCCTTTTCCCACCCCCGCATGGCCGGCTCGATGTATCCATCTGGCCTTCCATTCGAACCTTGAAAGCAGAGTTCAACAAGATGAGCAGAATAAGGGATCTATTGTCTCGATAACAAGTCGTGTTGACTTCATCCCGAGAAACATTTGTCCTTCACGTAGCTAACACGCGTACTGAGGTGCAAGCGCTTTTGAACACTAATCTCCCACTACATTTTGGGACTCTGATTCAGACTATCTTTCATGCCTCGTCAACAAGTGGCCTGGCTGATTTTTTCTAAATTGTGGACTCCGGCCTCGTGACCTCCTTCCAAACTATGTTTGGTGTGATCCCCGCATTTATTCATTCGATTTTTTCAAGCGTCTTCGGAGGTCTCCCTTTGCTTCTCTCCCTCGTAGCTGGGGTGCTATTATTGGTCTGCATACTACGCTATGGCTGCACAACTTGCGTTACAAGACAGCATGCCCCGGCTGCTCCATCTTCGGAAACAGATGCTTGAATTCTACGGCACTCTGCCGCTGGCGACCTTAAGCATTGCCTATGGATTGTCCTTCCGTTTTCCCTTCTTTACCTGCGTCCAACCTGTCTTTCATTGCCTAGATTGTCCATTTGAATGGGCTCTGGATTTGGGCCTGTCTAACTCGGTGTCTCCTGCCCCGGATTATGATCGACTGATGAGCCCCTTAGTGGCTCATGAGTTGGACTGTTCTGGCATCAGGATTATGGCCTGTGCTGCAGCACATGGAGTCCTAGGGAATTGGGACATCGGAACGGCTGCAACAGCATTCTCATCCAGAAGTTATCTTGATGTACCCACCTGTTGTCCACAAATGGTGCTGGATGCCCCGATTATTGAGGAACACGTGTGTTCTTTCCCCTGCTGAACTGGATGGCAGATAATTTTGCGGTACGTTCAAATGATTTCCTCTTGGAAGCTGTTGCAACTTATTGTGCTTATACCTTGATGGATTGACTTTTGCCCTGCTCATTTCATGGTGCATCCATCCATGTTATATTTTTTCCCCTTTTACATGGTTAATTTCCCTGCAACATTGTTTATAATTGAAATTTCTTTTCTGACTTTTTCGATTACCTTCTAAGGACTTCCAGTTCATGCCCTTGGTTCCGTTCTTTCAAACTTGAACTCTGCATTCTTGAATTTGCGCCCCTAGTGGTTAGTGGTACGAACAAGGGGGGGTGTAGTGATGATTACTATCTCCCTATGTACAATGCTAAGTTAGCACCACTGCCTTAGTTGTTAGAAAGCCATCTTGCCAATTTTGCTGCTTTTGCACGCGACACTGTAGTTGCGTGTTATTAATTGAAAAATGCCTACTCGAGTTTGCTTCACATGAGAACTGTCTGTTGTTTGACATCCTTCACAGTGAGCAGCGAGCTTGTACTGTACATTGTGTACACAAACAGTCTGGGTCACTAGACGGTGCATGTTGTTGTGTGCAGGTTGATCGTCCCACTATTTAGCCATTACATGCATGCAGCTGCAGATACCTGATAGACGAGTGCTTTTCATATTGCAGTGCAGCACGTTTTAGTTTCATTGTGATGGAGAACTTTCACAGGAGAGGAGACTAGCTGATCCTGTGATGTGATTCCACTGAGCTGATCTGTACGGTGGGGGGTCCCCCATTCAAGCCTAGAGACCTTCTATTAGTCTAATGATACTACTATTAGTTTACTGCCGACAGGAAGTTTGCTGTTTCCACTGTCATTTTCTTATGATTGCTCCTTTCATTGTCTATGATATTGTAACAATGCTGATGCTTCTGAACTTAACCATTTGTCTGCTTATGTTAGCCACAGTACTGCATCTTAGGACGCGAGGTTCATTGAATGAACTCTTTCAACTTTACCGTGTCTTTGTCTATTCTGTTGTGGACTGATCTGAGAATAATGACGAACAGGTATTTCTGATTCCCACCATTCCTGAGAATATTGTACGCCGCTTGTTCTGGGTTGTCTATACATTGGGACCGCCGAGCTCAACCTCGGCTAACGAATGGGACACTAAGCTAGTCGGATAAGGGGTTCTGGGTTCTGAGGGGAGTTTGTGGTACACCAAACATGTCTCCTTCGTGCCAGGCACCGCACCCCCTGCCCCTGTCTCCCCTGCTGCCGTCAATGCAGAGTCTGTGGACATTCTGCGCCAGTTGCAGGTTGGTCAGACATCGCTTCTGCGTGTCCTCCATGGCCACACCAGACTGCTGACACGGATGGTGTCATACATGGAGGGCATGTCATCAGCGACGTCTGACCAACGGATGTTGCTGAGGTCCATGGACTCATCACTGACGGCAGCAGTGGGTCTCCTGCAGCGCTCCGTCCCCCCCCTACCCCGGCACCATCCGCACTTCCCACTCCCATGCCTGTCCCATACACACCCAGAGGTCCCCATGCACGCACCCCACCAGACACATGCAGCACACCACCAGGGAAGGCCAAACGCACGCCTCCTGTCACGCACACACAGGGGGGAAAAGGCACAGCCACTGGGTCGGGGGGCAAACAGCAGCCACGCTGTCACAGTAGGAGTCCGCAGTCCTCATGACCCACTACCTCCAAAACCACTCCCCTTGGCTCTCCTGCCCAACAGTCGGACAAAGAGTCCTTCATGGCCAGTCTGTTCCTTAGCCCCTGTGTGACACCACCCCGCAAGCGTTTGAGGGATTCCCCGGGCAGGGTAGTTGAGTCCCCCCCCTGTCCACACCCTCCCCCAGTTGCGCAGCAACCCATCCCTCCGACACCCCCTCTCCTTGGGGCCTTGTCGTACTTTAATCTCTGTGACCGCGTAGGGGACAGGGCCCCACCCCTGTCTATCCTGGTATTAGCAAACCGCAAATGGTTAATGCGGTATGTACGAGTGCTTTATATATCGTTCTAGCTATGAATGCACTGTGTACACGTTATTCTGCATCACTACGCGGGTTCCATTTTGGAAGCGGTGGCCATCTTGTGATTGCCCTCACATAGGCTATAATGAAGCAACTACGGGCCTTGCAATGCATGTGCCTTTCCTTGACTCTTCTATGACCTGGGCAGCTTGGCTCTGCTGCCCCAGGTCAAACTGGTCTCACGAGCTCCCCTTCCTCCGGCCACCTGTGATTAGCATCAGGGCTCAACGCACCATAAAGTCCTTTCATCACACACAAGCCTCCGGCTAATCACTTTCGCACCTGCTTGTTCCTGCTTTATGGCTTGTTTCCCAAAACAGGAGATGCTCATATTTATTGGGGCCTATCGATATCTAATGTGGGATCTGAACCTTGCTGTGTAAATAATTGTGGGCTGGTTTAACTGGAATGTGGGATGGTCATCATGACTCTGCTCTTTCGTTTGAAATGTACACTTGTATATTGCCGTATCATAAACCTAGGAATGTATGCCTGAGGCAGGAAAAACTGTACTTAAGGAGAAGCCCGTTTCTATGATTTTTAGCAGTCTCCTGAGAACATACACGCTGTTGTACTTCTAGGATACCTGTAATTGGTCTGCAGCCAATAAATGAATCTTTGACTTCACCCAGAAGACTCTGTGTTTCTGTAGGTCTGGAACAGGGAGAACCCAGAAGTCATAGGGTGTGTGCCCCTGCACCGCTGGGTCTAAAATACCCAGTACTTCAGTTTGGCACCCAAATCGGGACGATTTCAGCGGTACCAGTCCAAGCCAGAGGTTCGTGAGGAGCTTCGTGTGGAAATTCCGGAGGAAGGCCGCCACTTCATCGACCCCTGCATGTCGACGTGGTCCGAAAGCCTTTTCTGCGAGGTTCTCCGCGTCCCGACTGCTACGAAGGACTGCTGCCCTGATTAATCGACCTGTTTTGGACCCTTGACGAGTTTGAGAGAGCGAAACAATCGAGAGAGTCTTCTGGTGACGCCATCGATCAGCAATATTCAGTTAAGTATAAGTGGAGCGTCTCCAATTTGTTTGGTATCCCTCGGGATCATTTTGATTTGGAAATTTGGAGTTTGCAAACGCCAAAGCCAGAGGACTCGTGTATTCACGAGACTATCGTAATCGATAATCCTCTGACGTTTAGATCTAGACTAGTGAGCGAAGATGCCTGGTTCTAGAATATTAGGTAGATTGTTCTGTTTGGGTTGTGGAAGAGATTTCCAGCTGGAGGAATCATGTCTGGTTCCTCCGGTTGGAACTCCAACTTATGAGCTCTATGTAAAACATGGAGTAGGCCCCATTGCATATAACGAAGTATGGATCCACTATACCAGAAAAGACGGTGTTTTAAAATGGCCCCAAAATGGTAGTTTCGATACCGATATTTTAGATAATTTGGAAATTAAATTGTTTAAAAAGAAAGCCCGGCCGGCGATGTTTGATTCTTTCCGCTTATGGCGAAAGGAAGCCAAACAGAAGGAAATTAAGCTAGCGAAAAAGAATAAAAGAGAGAGAGGTATGACAGTAATGCAAGCAGCTGTACAATTCAAAGACAATGAGGAGGAGCAGATGAATGAGCAATTGCACAGGCAGCGTAAGTTAGGGATCGACAAATGTTACCCAGCTTTACCACACTCTAAGCAGAATGAGTTAGAAGAAAAGGAGAAAGATCCCCTGATGTCGCATTTGTTGAGTTCGCCACCCCCGTATGCTCAGAATGCCACTGCACCTCCCCAGTTTGTGAATATGCCACCCCCAGTTAATGTGCCGCAAGCCTTGCCACAGCCGCCAGCTGCTTCGCAGCCGGCTCTTATCCCTATAGCGCAGCCCTCTCAAGGGCCGCCAGTTGTGTTTCCAACTGCCCCCGCGCTTCCTGCGACTTTGCCTAGCATATTGACTGCCTCCCCTGATACTCTTCCTTGCACCACTCCAGTACCTGTTTCTGCATCCTCTTTTCTCCCCTCTGTTTATCCCCCTGTTTTCGCCTCAGCTTCTCCTTCAGCGCGACAGCGCTTAGCTAATGTGGTTACTACGTTAATGTCTCCTCTCTTTGAGTCATCTGGTGCGACTCCTGGTTTGCAGCATAAGCAATTGCGCAGTCAATTGCCTAACCCCGATGAGAAAAAGGTAATAGATCGCATGGCGCGTAGATGGATTGTTTTCCCTTCACTGTATGATGTGGAATCAGTTGTCAATGTTTTTCATCAATGGGATGCCCCAAAACAGAGATATGTGTTTGAGAAAATGTGCGAAATTCTCTGTGAGGAATTGGAGGATAGTGGTAAAGACCCGAGCCCGCAGGAGTTGTGTAGAGTGAGGTTTGATTTTGGAACTGGTACAATTGTGGATCGCGAGGTAGATAAAGCAGTTGCGGTTGTATTGTCCTTCAGGGATGCTGATTGTCAACAGTCATTATTTGAACAAGATGTCCTTGTGGGGAAGAAGGTAAAAGCGCGACAATACCCCATGAGAGAAGTTCCCCCGGTATGGAAGGAAGCAGTTGCAGCTGACGCCGGTGCCGGTATCGCTGCTATGCCAGCGCATTTCCAGCGTGTTTGGGTGCATGTTCCATGGAAGCGTTCTGAGGTGTTAGCGCTTAAGCAGACATTGCCTGATCCCCGTAAAAACCCTGCAGGATATTATAAAGAGTTGTCACAGACGGCAGGGTCATGCGTTATGAATCTGGCCGACATAGACATGTTGTTTGGTAATGTTGTTCCACAGCCCCTATGGGGATCAATTCGTAATGCAGATCACGATGCAGAACTAGGTGCTACATGGGCTGACATTATTGCGCTGACGCTAGACAAACTGGTGGCGCGAAACCTGAGCCATTAATAGCAGAACTCCCTGGTAGAATCATCACATATATGAAGACAATAATGCCTGCGATGCGCGTAAATTGGGACAAGCTATCTGCATGGAAGCAGAAGAAAGATGAGACAGTGTCAGACTTCTTTACCAGGTTTGAAGAAACGTTTATTGACCACAGTGGGCAAGATATGAGTACTGAGGGTGGCCAACGGTTATTTGTGGATAAGTTTGTGCAGAATTTACTTCCTGACCTGTGTAAAAAGTTAAAAGATTCAGAAAGTTCTTGGGCTGTTTCCTCTTCAGCGCAAATACTGGCTACTGCACAGTATTATGAAAACAGAGATAAAGACGAAAAAGATAGAACAGATAAGAAAACGAAGGAACTAAAGACGAAGGTCCTTTTGCAGCAGGCCTATCCGCCACGTGGAGGTCAGAATAATTATAGGCAACCCCAAGGTGTCTATCACCAACCCCAACAATTTCAGAACAACCAGCAAATGAACGGGTATTATCAACCACGTGTCCCTGTAGGTCCCAACCAATGTTCATACTGCAAAGAGGAAGGTCATTTTAAATACAGTTGCCCTAAATTAATGCAGCGTAACGGTAATGCGTATGGCGCAAGAGGTAGGGGTGGTCAGCAAGCTCCTAGAGGCAGAGGGCGCGGAAATGCTCCCCAGAACGCGCGTCCTCTTCCGCCTCAAAATACCATCAATAGTTTTGACCAGCAAGCTAACACAACTAGTAATACAGCTCAGTATTACAATAATGATTATTATGCAGAGGACGGCGATGCAGAAAATAATGATTACTAGGACAGCCGTAGACAGAGAGAGGGAGTTGTTTCAGTGCCACTGGATCAGAGTGGACCGTATGTTGAGGTAACTACAGCAAATGTAACGGAGCCCTTTCTGCTAGACACTGGTGCTGCAAAGAGTTCAATCATGCATTCAAACCTCCCTGGCGCACCTTTGTCTGGCGATATAAATGTCTCAGTAGGTTTTTCTGGCGCCCCAGTTAGGAACCCGATTTCTAGTCCCATGTCACTTTCTATTGGACCTTGCGAGCTGAAAGCACCCCTGATTCTAACAACAGGTTGTGGTGAGAATTTGCTAGGGTTAGATTTGTTGAAAAGATTGCATGCTACACTGTATTGTTCACCGTCAGGGGTACAACTTACATTAGGTAAGAAAGTGATTTCCCCGATGTACTTGTCTAAAAATGCAATGCCGCCTGAATTGTCATCCCTTCCGGATGTCCTTTGGGCTACTGGTCCCAATGATGTGGGCCTCTTGGAGATACCGCCATACGTGGTAACTTTAAAGGCTAATGTCAGATTGCCACGTATTCCCCAGTACAAGATCTCTAATGAAGGCCAGAAAGCATTGTTAGACATTGTCAGCGACTTGATTAATAAGGGTGTAATTGAAGAGACAAGAGGCAACGTTTGCAATAGTCCGATTTTACCTGTCTTAAAACGAACGGACCCTTCACAGCCACCTGTTTACAGATTTGTGATCGATCTTAGAGAAGTTAATAAGATTGTTGTGCCACAGTTTCCAGTTGTCCCTGATATAACTGCCTTGTTAACGATGATTCCAGCCTCTGCTGCATGATCGATTTAAAGAATGCTTTCTTTAGCATCCCAATTGCAGAAGAGAGCAGAGACATTTTTGGCTTTAGTCTGGGAGGCCGAAGCTTCCGCTTCAAACGCGCTCCCCAGGGCTACTGTGAGAGTCCATCCATATACAGCCAAGCTTTGAAAGCGCAGCTTGATGCACTGGTTTTACCGAGTGGCGCTATCCTGATTCAGTACGTTGACGATTTACTAATCGCCGCGGATACTGAAAAGATCTGCAAAGAAGCCACATTGTCATTATTGCGCCATTTATCTGCTTTCCATCACAAAGTGTCTCTCTCAAAGCTGCAATATTGTCGACAAGAAGTGACCTACTTAGGTCATCTCTTGTCGAAGGAGGGAAGGAAACTGACCCCAGAAAGAATTCAAGCCATTGCACAGTTGAGTGTGCCAAGAACACAGAGAGAAGTACGTGCTTTCTTGGGCATTACCTCATACTGTAGGCACTGGATCCCAAATTTTTCCTTGTTGGCAAAACCTTTGTTAGCACTAACATGCAAAGACACACCGAATCCTATCCCATGGTCTGAAGAGTGCCAGAAAAGTTTTGTGGAATTACGCAATGCATTATGTTCAGCTCCTGTGTTGGGTACCCCTGACTACAGCAAGCCTTTTACATTGTATGTTCACGAGAAAGATGGTTGTGCGTTATCAGTGTTAACACAGCCTTTTGGCGACAGACCGCGCCCATGCGCATATTTTTCATCAACCTTGGACCCTGTAGCGAGGGCATTGCCAAGCTGTCTGAGAGCGACAGCTGCTGCAGCTATGTCTATCCGACAATCTGCTGGTTTGGTAATGGACAACACATTGATCGTTATGGTTCCACATGCTGTAGACACATTATTAAACAGAACCAAGACACAACACTTGACTAGTGCGCGATTATCAGGCTATGAGCTCACACTGTTAGCAAACCACATACACATAAAGAGATGCAACACGCTGAATCCAGCTACGTTATTGCCAAATCCAGCAGACCTAGATGAGATTGAGCAACATGACTGTCTGTTTAGAACAGAAGAAGAGACGAAAGGGAGAGTAGATCTAAAAGATACTCCCCTGGCTGAGTGTGATGGTACTTTATGGGTGGATGGTTCGTGTTTCAAGCTCCCAAATGGTGACACGACTGCTGCATATGCTATCACGATGTTACACACGGTCGTGGAAACTGCACGAGTGCCACATAATTCGGCCCAAGCAGCAGAATTAATCGCCCTCACAAGAGCATGCGTGTTGTCTGAAGGAATGAGAGTGAATATTTACACATATAGCCAGTACGCCTTTGGCGTGGCTCACAGTTTTGGGCGATTGTGGAAAGAACGTGGGTTCCTGACGTCGCATGGAGCTAAAATTTAGAATGGCAAGTTGGTGAATGATCTCCTTGAGTCACTGACTCTACCGTAGCAAGTTGCGATTATGAAATGCAGTGCGCACAGGAAAATCACAGATGATGTTGGACGTGGGAATGCGTTTGCTGATGAGATCGCGAAAGAAACAGCACAGAATGTAAAGACTAGAATGTATGTTGCAGGCCCCGCAAGATGGGTTGATGATGTTGGGATGTGTGAAAACACGATAGAGAGTGTGAAGTCGCTTCAAGCTGAAGCTACAGAGAAAGAATTAAGCAAGTGGAGAGAAAGTATGGGTAAGTTGGATGAGAATGGTTGTTCGATTGATCTGACAGAACATAGGCGATGGTTGTTGCCTGATGCATATGTGCTTCCAGTAGTTACTATGGCACATGGAATGGCACATATCAGTACGAAAGGTATTTGCAAGTTGTTGGCTCCGGTATGGCAGAATGCTGGAATTCCCAAGTGCGCAGACAATGTGGTCAAGAATTGTATGGTATGCTTGAAGTACAACCCTGGTAGGGGAACCCCAACTCCAGCTGGTCATTTTGCACCCCCATCATATCCATTTGAAGTTTTGCAGCTGGACTTTATTCACATGGAAAGGTACAACAACCTGAAATATGTGTTGGTGGTTGTTTGCGCTTTCTCCAAATGGGTAGAGGCCTATCCTCTAAAGGATAACACTGCCCTATCCACAGCCAAAGCCCTTGTGAAAGAATTCTTCCCTAGGTTTAGAATGCCAAGAATGGTGTGGTGTGATAATGGAAGTGAGTTTGTGGGTAAAGTTATGAAGAATGTGTGTGAGGGTTTAGGCATCAAGCAAAAGTTTCACGCTGCAAATCACCCCCAATCAGCTGGATTAGTAGAACGCTACAACGGCGCTCTAAAACTTAAACTGGCCAAAATCCAGGCGAGCACCGGTCTTAAATGGCCTGACGCTCTGCCTTTAGCACTCCTGTCCACCAGAATGACCGTACACTCACGAGTGGGACTTAGTCCTTATGAAGTGGTTTTTGGCCGCCCGGCCAACGTATGGGGTGTACCAAGGCCTACGAAATTCAGTGAGATCGAGCATCCAGTACTACTCGATTACTTGTATGATTTGACTGTTAAACTGCGTGTTTTACATCAACAGGTGCATGATACTCTTCCCCAAGCTTCTGAAACTCCTGGACACCCTATCGACCCTGGCACATGGGTGCTGATTAGAAACTTCCAGCGCAAGAGCAACGACGAGCCTCGGTGGATCGGCCCCCACCTTGTACTTCTGTCAACGAGATCAGCGGTTCGAGTGAAAGGCAAAAAGAACTGGATCCACGCCACCCACGTGAAAAGGATCCCTTTGCCTCTGCCATATGACCAGTGGGTCCAGGAGGGTATCGCCGACTCTGAGACAGACACTGTACCTCGTTTTGTACCATTCAGTGATGCACGCATAAAAGGCACAGTTCCAGACCAAGAGAGTGACAATATTCTGCAAGAGTCTGTGCCACTGTCAAATCGATTGGACACCACAGGGCCTGAACTTTTGTTCCAGGATCAAACAGCACCTGGCCGTCTCCGCTATAATTTGAGACCAAGGCCTATGGACAAATAAAGATTTCCTTACTATTTCCTTTTTGACATTTTAGCTCTCCCATCTGAAGGACTTTCTTGATTTTTGTTTTTCGAACCACCATCCGGGTTCAGCCGCAGGGTCGCGGTGCCAAGACTTTGGGGTACAGGCCGAAGACGTTAGGTCAACGGTTCTGGTTGGTCTAGGGCGTTTCCCTGGACTTACAGGCGTACTCCTTAGCAGAAGAAACTCATCCGCCGCGAGCGGCCCGATTAGAGGATGGAGTTTTTCAAGATGGAGAGACCCGTTGATGAAATGAACTTTAAAGCAAAGATGTGTAAAATTATGAGAAGCAAATGTTTTGTATTTTTGTGCCTATTTATACTGTGTAGTATGATAATGTTTACTGTGGGATTTGTGTTTTTCTCCTCCCAGGAGCCCATCGCACCCACTGTACAGCCTATACCTCTTTCTACTGCCTCCTCACACTCTTTTCACCCTTTTCCTGAACACGAACAGACCAGACGATCAGAATTTGTAAATAACTTGTTTATTCAGCTCTTGTACCAACACCAACTAGTAATGAATACAACCAATTGCTGGGTCTGTGGGTTAATGCCACATACCATTAACAAGGGTATTCCCTATTTGGTGCTGCCATTTAGTTACAATGGATCGTCATGGGCATTCCAGACCATGTTTCTCTATGCTCTAGATACGTACTCCCCGCGACAACCGCGTTCCATCAGACCTATCACCAATAATAAGGCTTTGATGAAAGGAGTTGCCGATATGAGCAGAGATATCGATGCATACTCATCCATACCCAAGGATGAGTTAAGACCTTATGTAGGGTGGAACGCAACGGGGTATAGTATTAGTCTGGGTGAAAGACAGCGAAAAATCTCATCCCTAATCTGGGTCGTACCCCACATGGGTCGGTTCTGCTTACAGGGTAATGGTCAGAATCCTAGAGCTCAACTGGGGAGAAGTGACTGTACTGAAACGTACACTTTCCCGTCACAGTTTTCTCCTGCGTTTTTGGCTGCCAAGGGCACATATTTCATCTGCAATGACCGAGCATATACATGGTTGCCCCCTGATTTCTCGGGCACATGTTATATTGCGAACTTGCTACCGCCAACATTTACTGCTGCCGCTGACTATCACAAGACCAGAGTTGTGAGGGGCGTGATTAGTAAGGAGGATACTGCCGGTCAGGAAGCAGGAGACTTCTTCTTGGGTTTCCTGCCGTTTTGGGGACCTATGGTAAATAGTAGGAACCTGAGACAACTGACTCGTGTGGTTGAATCCACTGTCAATGTAACGACTGGTGCCCTTGGTAATCTGACCGCTGAGCTCCAAGCGGATCGCCTTATGACTTTGCAGAACCGCATGGTTCTAGACGTTATTCTTGCAGACCGCGGTGGGGTATGTAAGGTTATCCAATCCAGTTGTTGCATTTTCATACCAGATAACGCTCCAACAGTCTATCAAGCCATCTCCAAACTGCATAAAATATCTGAGTCCATACACGTGGATAAAGGAGATTGGTCACTGGTGGGGTGGTTCTGGGAATTGATATCTGCCTGGGGTTGGAAAGTCCTGATGGTCATTGGAATGATCTTAGCCATTCTTTTCCTGTTCTGTCTGTGCATACAGTGTGCTCCTGCGATGTGTGGCCTCTGTGCTACCTTATGTGTAAGGAAACCTGTATCGAGGGACGAGCTAAGTAATAGGATGATGCTACAGCAACATCTCCATGACTTTGTGAACATTGACCTAGACTCAGATTAAGATGAGTATAATGATTGCCTATGTGAGGGCAAAAGGAGGGTCTGTCGTACTTTAATCTCTGTGACCGCGTAGGGGACAGGGCCCCACCCCTGTCTATCCTGGTATTAGCAAACCGCAAATGGTTAATGCGGTATGTACGAGGGCTTTATATATCGTTCTAGCTATGAATGCACTGTGTACACGTTATTCTGCATCACTACGCGGGTTCCATTTTGGAAGCGGTGGCCATCTTGTGATTGGCCTCACATAGGCTATAATGAAGCAACTACGGGCCTTGCAATGCATGTGCCTTTCCTTGACTCTTCTATGACCTGGGCAGCTTGGCTCTGCTGCCCCAGGTCAAACTGGTCTCATGAGCTCCCCTTCCTCCGGCCACCTGTGATTAGCATCAGGGCTCAATGCACCATAAAGTCCTTTCATCACACACAAGCCTCCGGCTAATCACTTTCGCACCTGCTTGTTCCTGCTTTATGGCTTGTTTCCCAAAACAGGAGATGCTCATATTTATTGGGGCCTATCGATATCTAATGTGGGATCTGAACCTTGCTGTGTACATAATTGTGGGCTGGTTTAACTGGAATGTGGGATGGTCATCATGACTCTGCTCTTGTGTTTGAAATGTACACTTGTATATTGCCGTATCATAAACCTAGGAATGTATGCCTGAGGCAGGAAAAACTGTACTTAAGGAGAAGCCCGTTTCTATGATTTTTAGCAGTCTCCTGAGACCATACACGCTGTTGTACTTCTAGGATACCTGTAATTGGTCTGCAGCCAATAAATGAATCTTTGACTTCACCCAGAAGACTCTGTGTTTCTGTAGGTCTGGAACAAGGAGAACCCAGAAGTCATAGGGTGTGTGCCCCTGCACCGCTGGGTCTAAAATACCCAGTACTTCAGCCTGAAGTTCCTTCGGGTGCAGGGGAGACACTGGAAGAGCTTGCGGGCGTGTGCAGCACCATACTGACCTCCTCCTTTGGCGCTGCCCCACCCCCTGTGGTGGAGTCATCCGTCCCTGCACCCACGACACCTACTTGTGCCCCTCCTGTCCCTGCGGTGCCTGGTTCTTCCCCCCCACATGATGCCCCCCCTTCTGTGGATGATATCGAACAGTGAACTGTGCAGGCAAGCTAGGGGAGACGCGTCCCAACGTGTCCCCCCCCCCAGGACTTCGCATCTGGCGTGGCCTATGGGCTTGTTGAATAGTGTACTGTAGCTAATTTTCTTTGGAATGCTGAATGTGGCTTTTTGTTTTTCGTTTGCACACTATTGCTTTTCTGGTATTGCTGTTGGTGCTGCTGCTCCCTGAGTTGGGGTGGTGATAATGTGTTGGGTGTCTGGGAAATGTTGTAGTGTGCTGCTCATGGGGTGGACCCTGGTATCTGCATGCCGTCTCAAGGTGTCTGCATATATTCTTAGGTCATGTTTGCTCTTACTGCATGGTGACATTGTCCCAAGGTGTGTTCCTTCCTCTGTGGCACCTGACATCTTCCCTGCCGGGTGTTTCCCAATTGTTGTGCTGAGCTGTGTCAATATTTCCTCGGTGTGTGACACATCCCTCCAACTTTGGCCATGCATGCTCTGCAATGTCTCCACCTGCATCGTTTGTGGCATCCTTGGTAGACACTGTACTTGTGTATGGAGTATATTGACATGACTTCATGTGGACATTTTCCCTTTTACGCACTATGCATGTGTGTACTCCCTGCCTCACACACATGTGTTACATGTTCTGCAGGGTATTTGGGCACCTGACTCACAATTGTGGGCATTGTATCTGTGGGAACTCCACCCTATTCCTTCCATGAGAGACAACATCTTGGTGTCTGTCCCAGCACCTGTACATTCCTATCAGTCCTGGGATGTGCGTGACAGTGTGTGTTCCCTTTGGCTCTCTTAGTTTAGTAGGCATTGACATGACTATACAGTCTTGGGGCATGATCTCTGTGTGTGTATTGTGCTGCATCCGCCAGTGGTGGGTATGCATGTGTCATCTGTCCTCACACCCACATGTGGTGTGTCATGCAGTGGGGGAAGGACATCCATCCTCATGGGAGTGGGACACTGCTGTCAGTGATGTGTTGTCATGGCACTCTCAACATTGTCGCACATTGTGGATGCCTTCATGCACCCATGGAGTTTTGCTCATCGGAGGATGATGTACACACCCCCATGTCTCTGTCCACTGCTGGGAGTCCTCTGCACCCACCCCCATATGTCTGGGCACTGCTGGTCGTGATGGGCACCCACCCCTCATTTGTCTGGGCACTGCTGGGAGTGATAGGCACCCACCCCTCATTTGTCTGGGTACTGCTGGGAGTGATAGGCACCCACCCCATATGTCTGGGCACTGCTGGTTGTGATGGGCACCCACCCCTCATTTGTCTGGGCACTGCTGGGAGTAATAGGCACTCACCCCTCATTTGTCTGGGCACTGCTGGTCGTGATAGGCACCCACCCCCATATGTCTGGGCACTGCTGGGAGTGATAGGCACCCACCCCTCATTTGTCTGGGCACTGCTGGGAGTGATAGGCACACACCCCTATGTATCTGTCCACTGTCGTGGTACGAGCCAAACCCACGCGCTGATGGCCTGGGTACGTCCCGTACCCCTACGGCACCCCAACTTTGGGGGTGCGGGCCGTACCCATGCCTTTAGGACGTGGGTACGGGCCGTACCGCCATTGTTGGTGTGACGTAGGGGTAGGCATGGTATGTGCCGTACCCACGCGCTGTAGGCCTGGGTATGGCCCATACCCCTATGGCACCCCAACTTTGGGGGTGCGGGCCGTACCCATGCCTTTGGGACGTGGGTACGGGCCTTACCGCCATTGTTGGTGTGACATAATGGTAGGCGTGGTATGTGCCGTACCCACGCGCTGTAGGCCAGGGTACGGCCCGTACCCCTACGGCACCCCAACTTTGGAGGTGCGGGCCGTAACCATGCCTTTGGGATGTGGGTCTGGCCGTACCGCCATTGTTGGTGTGACATAGGGGTAGGCGTGGTAAGGCCCATACCCACGCTCTGAGGGGCGTGGGGACATCCCGTACCACCATTGTGGTGGTGACTGGTACGCGTCCACGTCCACTTCCGTTGTGGCGGGACGTGGGATTGGTGGACACGCCCCCCCGAAGTGACCAGACCATGGAGGTGATTGTTGTGCAGGATATCTTTGTTTTTTGTGGGGTGTGGGTTATGTTTCCTGCCCCTTGCACACCCCCCCCCCCTTTGCCCCTGGGGGTTGTGCGGACCTTCTGCAGCATCTGCGTCGGTTTCGGAACACGAGGTCGTAGGCTATGAGGGCCGGGATGACGCGTAGGTTGGAATCCATGGCTATCCGTCACGTACCGGTGCTCCTTGTTCGCGTCATCCTCAATTTCCCGGCAGTTTTTGGCTCCCGTAAAAAATGCTACGTGTGGAGTGACGTCAGCACGAATCGTACTTGCTGGTCCGTGAAACGCTGCCTGACTCCGTCCGGACGCCGCGTATGCGCCGTCCAGATTCAGATTTGTATGTTTTTTTTGCCGGTCGGTGTTTTTTACGAATCGTACGGTAATGGTGTTTCGGTACGATTCGTACTTGCGGGTTTGTAAGGTGTTTTTCCCGGGTACGAGTCGGACGGAGAAAACGCTCCGTACGACAAATCGTACACGGGTTTTACCGGATCGGAATCGGCACCTAAATGTCATAAATGGTCTGCAGTGGGTATTTGCAACACCCACATATATGACAAAAATATATGGCTCTATGTAGCACCTTTGTGCTCTGGCTGTGTTGTCGCTTAAAAGAACTGCAGTGACACATGCAAGGAAAAAAGCATGTGTTAAAAAACGATTTTTCTTTATTAGTAAAGTTTCCACTAAAGTTGCTGATTAAGCCCACAAGTCTGGATGCTTAATGTATAAAAATGTGGCATGTTACACACTGGGGATAGTATGCCCTCCTGGCCCCGGGAAGCAAATATATTAAAGAAGTCTCTATCTCACTGCCATATGAAAACGAATCAACAACTCCGGCTGTAATCAAGAGACTAGAACTGCTCTCTGAGGATCACATTGTTGTCTTCCTGTCTTCAAGAGGGCCCAGCTGACCATTGAGGATTGGACCTAGCAGGAGCCCTGGCCAGACAGAGTCTGGGTGCCTAGAAACCTCCAATGAGACCTTAAGGGCTGCACAAATGACCAGGATGTCTTTCACAGCAGTGGGATCTAATAATGTATCCACCTAGAGAGGACAGGGAGAAGTGTTGAGGCTTCAGCAGGCATGGCACAACCGTGGCGGGTAAGAATTCCAGGTCCGTTGTTCTCAGAGATTTTGCTGCAGTGAAAACTGGTTTAATCAGGACTAGTCAGTAAAGGTATCCAGCTTGTGGAACCCTGCCTGACCACAACTTCTAGCCTATCCTGCGACTGGATTGTGAGAACCAACAAAGTGACTAAGTCCAAAGCTAAAATTGGACTATTGTGAGGCGGAAAATCCATCTCCGTCGTGGATCAACCTCGATGGCAAAGAAATGAGTTTTGTTCCGGTCCGAGCATTTTGCCCCAAAACCAATCAATTCAGAGGGGGCTCAAAGACAACATATGCAACTTCAAGTGACCCTTGCATTCTTCAGCATTCAACCATGGACCTTGCCAAGAAGTCATTGAGCTCCAAAAAGTAAATTAAGTCCAAAGGTTAAAACGTTTATCAGAGAACCTACTTGGCTCCTCTACTCCATCACAACCAGTCCAAAACTGCTCCTTTGTCCTCCTGGACAATTGAAAACAGATACTTTACATTGGAGCTTTACTTATTTCATGTGATTTTTGCATTAACATTTAAAAAAATCACATCTTTGGTTCTTCTTATCCAAGTTTGATTGTGTTTGACAACTGGTAATTACATTTTTCGTTTTTTTTTCTAAATCGGTTTGGGATATTTTATTAGATTGTTTTGTTCACTTTAGAATTGTTACTGCTTGAACTTAACTCGTATTTCTGTGGGGTATTGTCTGCTGCATGTGCCACGGCTACCAAAGCTTCAGCAGAGAATCTCTAAGAATTGTTTCTAATGTAACCAGATTCTGTTGATAAAGTTGGTAGGGTTACACCATCCCAAATTAATAATCCAGTTTCTGACAACTCACCTTTTATTGGTTGACATCTGGAGGCTGGATGCAACAAATCTTTTTTTCTTACCAGTACTTCATGCGTCTTATAATTTCTATCTTTCTTTTTTAAACTTTCAAATAATGCCTGAATGGTCCTACGTGATGAGTGACTTTTTCCTGGTTAATTGAACACTGGTTCCTGGATTAAAATTTAGCTAGTCAATGAGCAACCTAAGGAGGACCTCATTAGTACTTTCATATATGGATTATGAAACATAGCCTACATATTTGATTTCTGGTACAAGTTGCAAAACATCAGAACCGGCAATGTTACCTTTTTAATAGACATTGGGCAACAAATGTGACACTCTAGTTATATTTCACTTCCTTTAAAGTTTTCTAAAGTAGTGGTATTTTTAAAACAGTTTCCTAATGAGGCAGTCTAATTTTTCACAGTATCAATCAATTAATCAAGATTTATAAAGTGCAACAAATCACACGTTAGGATCTCAAGGCACTGGAGTTGCAGGCTGGTCGTGGTGTCTGCTCATTCAAACAACCTTGTCTTGAGTCCTTTTCTGAATTTCCTGAGTAATGCAGCATCATTGAGGTGGAGGGGAAGGTTGCTCCAGGCTTTGGCTGCTAGGTGAAAGAAGGAGCATACTCCACTGTTGGATTGGCGGATCTGTGTGGTGTCTGCGAGGGAAAGGGAGGAGGATCGCAGGTTGGTGAAAGATCATTTGTGTGTGGGGGTCAGCATCTTGAACTGGCATCTCTTGTGGACAGGAGCCAGTGTAGCTTCTTGAGGTGCGGGGTGATGCGAGTCTGTCTGGAGAGGTCAAGGATGCAACTTGCCGCTGCATTTTGTAATGTCCGTACTGTCTTCAGGAGGCGAACAGTGACTCCTACATTAAGAGTGTTACCTTAGTCCAGCCTGCTGGTGACGAGGGTTTTAGTGATGGTCCTTCTGATGCCAATTAGTACCGCCTGAATAGCTTTTGGACCATGCGTAGGGTGTGGAAGCAGGCAGACTAGACTGTGTTTATCTGTTTCTGCACAGATAACTTGCTGTCCAAGATGATGCCGAGGCTGCAGTTGTGGTCAGATGGGACAGGGGAAGGGCTGAGTTGTGCAGGCCACCAAGTGTTGTTCCATGGTGCAGTGTTGTTCCCAAAGAGGAGGAACTCCATCTTGTCTGAGTTGAGCTTGAAACAGTTGTCCTTCATCCAGTCGGTGATGTTTATCATACATCTGTGGAAGCTGGTTCTGGTGATGGATGGAGGGGTCTTGTGACAGTGAGAGGATGAGCTTGGTGTCGTCTGCATAGGAGATGATGTTGAGTCCATGCAATCTGACTTTGTTTGCCAGGGGGTTCATGTACATGTTGAAGAGGGTGAGGCTGAGGGACGATCCTTGTGGGATGTCGCAGATGGTCTCCTTGGGTTCTTGAGGTGAATGGTGGGAGATGGATTCTCTGGGTTCTTCTGGTGAGTTATGAGGCGATCCATTTGAGAGCATCTCACTGGATTCCAATCTGGTGGAGTCTGTTGATCAAGATGTGGTGGGAGAAGGTGTCTTTCGTATAACCAATAAGAAGAGAAAGGTTGTTTTAAAGAGTCAATCATAAGACCTACCAAGCATACAGTAAAAGACATAAAGTGTGACCAGCCTGGATCAAAGAGAAGACCACTGGATATGTTATTTTATATTGGTTAGAGATCCATCAACCAAAGTATTTTTTAAAGGCGGCAAGAACCTCAGCATAAGGGAGTCGTTTAAAAAGCAAATAGCAACTTCAAACCTAACAGAATCACACTGAGCAAGGTATTATTAATGGCCACGAAAAAGGGCACAACTGCTAATGAATTAGAGGCAATTCTGAGGGGTAAGACAGAAAATAATACGCTTTTCGAAAAAATAGTTGTTTATTTTGGACTGTAAACAGTTCAATTGAATAAACAGAACAATTAATAAATCTAGTGAAGGGACAAGAATAGAGGAAACAATAGTTCTTGTGAGGGAACAGGAATGAGAACGACGCATAACTGTACGGTGGAGTAAACATGAGTGCGGAGAATCAGCACAGCATTATGCGCTTCGGGCCTCTGCTCTCTGTACTGTCATGTGGAAGACTGCTGGTTTTCTGTCTGCAACAGCCAATGATTCATGTAAGTCCCCTTCACACCTAGTATATTTGGGTCTTGACACACCAACCATCTCTGAAACATTAATAATCAATGTTATACTGAACAGACTACGCAACTTTGAGCTCCATCTCTAGCACAGCAGACAGTGGTGCATTACTTTCAACTTGGACAGTGTTCTCAACACTCCTAGCACACTGAGGAGATGTTTTCAACCATATATATGCCATATATAAGCAGCATTGCTAGCATATCACAGCAGCATCCTGTCAATTGTGCAGTACCAGTTGTACCCAAATTTCCGGGTGGTGCATCTCACGCGTCAGGCGTGAATCGACAGGCATTCTATAAACTGGATCCGCCCGCCGATCAGGCTTTTACCTCGTGAAGGTTGCTGCAGTGGATGTCAGAGTGCATCTCCACAGGTGGGAACCTTGGAGCTTTGATTTTTACGCGCCCTCCCAGCTGCTGCAGATGCACCACCCGGAAATTTGGGGCAACGGGCCTCCAAATGACGAGTCTCAATGCGGAGGAATCCATGGAGGATTGACAAGCCAGATGTGCAAGTGGAGACCCATTGGTGGACTTGAAATGTCTCAGACAATGGCACACAACTGAGGCACACACTACAATACACACAAACCAACACAGACTCATTCGAGACGCCCATTGGAGGGCTCATATTTTTAAGTGGGGGTGTGGCCTCTATGCCAAAATGACTGTCACGCCTCTGAAGAGTGCAATGAGCACGAAACATGTCAGGTGTGAATCAACAGGCATGCTGTAAACTGGATCCGCCCGCTGATCCGGCTTTTACCTCATGAAGGTTGCTGCAGAGGATGTCAAAGTGCATCTTCACAGGTGGGAACCTTGGAGCTTTGATTTTTACACAGCTTCCCAGCCGCGGGAGATGCACCACCCGTAAATTTGGGGCCACGGAGCTCTGAATCACGGAGTCTCAATGTGGAGGCATCCATGGAGGATTGACAAGCCGGATGTGCGAGTGGAGGCCCATTGGTGGGCTTGAAATGTCTCAGACAGCAGCACACACTACAAGACCTACAAACCAATGCGGACTCATTTGAGTCGCCCATTGGAGCGCTCATATTTTTAAGTGGGAGGTGTGGCCTCTATGCCAAAATGCTTGTCGCGCCTCTGAAGAGTGCAATGAGTATGAAACGCGTCAGACGTGAATCGACAGGCATGCAGTAAACTGGATCTGCCCGTCGATCTGGCTTTTACATCATGAAGGTTGCTGCAGTGGAAGTCAGAGTGCGTCTCCACAGGTGGGAACCTTGGAGCTTTGATATATATATATATATCTATACACACACACACACATATATATATATAGCGAGTTTCACAGTTACCCACCATGGGTTTTAAAGTACATGAAGGAAATTGAACTGCGGCACCCGATTGGGAAACACGTAGCTTAAGAACTGCAAAAACCACAATTCATGGAGGTGACACGCCCCTGGGCGGGACCTGAATATGATACAAATGTGAGTAATCTCAAGCCGCTATTATTCCGCCAAAGCCATTCCTGTGATTAAGGGCGAGAGGATGCCCGAAACACGTTGGGAGAATCTAATGGCAGAAGAGTGAACTGTGGCCGCGAAGTTGTGTAATGCTGCACTGCAAATAAAAGGAAAGAAAACACGCAGTGTGTAGTGCCTTCAATTTTGGGAACTTTCGAATGGCATATGTAGCGGCCTCCCCAGGTCACGAAGGCACCCCCCTGCGGAAGAGCGGGTCCAGCGCCGTTACTGTAATGACACTGAAGGAATTGCGTGTTGTGTTTGCAGGACTATCAAGTGGCACGACAGCAACCCAGCGAGTTTCACAGTTACCCACCATGGGTTTTAAAGTACATGAAGGAAATTGAACTGCGGCACCCGATTGGGAAACACGAAGCTTAAGAACTGCAAAAACCACAATGCATGGAGGTGACACGCCCCTGGGTGGGACCTGAATACGATACAAATGTGAGTAATCTCAAGCCGCTGTTATTCCGCCAAAGCCATTCCTGTGATTAAGGGCGAGAGGACGCCCGATACGCGTTGGGAGAATCTAATGGCAGATGAGTGAACTGTGGCCGCGAAGTTGTATAATGCTACACTGCAAATAAAAGGAAAGAAAACACGCAGTGTGTGGTGCCTTCAATTTTGGGAACTTTCGAATGGCATATATATATATATGTATGTATATATATATATATATATATATATATATATATATATATATATATATAGACGTACCTTCTACAATTGGAGGAGAAGCGAGGAGAACTTTTTATCATATATATATATATATATAAATATCCAAATTCCTCGTCTCATTCACGCGTCCCTAGGCCCAGGAAAAGGACGATGCGGACCCAATTTACTGGTGCTGTTTTTTATTTTGCTATGTGCCCTGCACCAACCACCATTACGCGTTTCGACCTTCTAGAGGCCTTGATCACATGACGCGCGTCATCATATTTTGCTTCCATTTAAAGAGACAGTGCAACACACTCGTGTCTGAATCAATGATAGACATAGAAAAGTCTGTTTAAACATCAGCACGATTAACTGCATGTAACGGTGAATTAATAGATATAAACTACATTCACAAACAGATTAATATAATATCAATAAATATGCATCCATAAAAATAAATATTTAAATAGTTGCAAAATCTGTAAAAAACCATTAAATGCAGAATACAGCTAAATTGGTAAAATGCATGGTAAAATACACAATAAATAGTTCTTTAAATAAAAACCTTTTCAAAAGTGGAAATCGCCCATCTGTACATAACCATCTTAACCTGTTGATTGTGCTAGATGTTAAATCAATTACACCCAAGTGGGCCATCCTGATCTTCAAAGTCTACTCATCATGAAAGTGCAAGTGCCAATAACATAAAGTGCCACTAAAGCATACAAATGTGTAAAAAATGCAATAAATAAATGATGTTAAAAACAATTGCAGAGTCAGCGGATAAAAAAATATATATACATAATTGATCTTGAGAATTAAAGACAGGTATAAAAATCTTCACTGGAGTTAAAACCCTGAGGTGTTTTACAGTCTAACTCCAGTATACATCTGGTCTTGTCTGAGGAGAGCTTCACGGTCACCCCTCGTCTCAGCAGGGGCACTGTGTCCACCACAAAATATTTAAGGACACTGACATCCTTCTCATGAAACTCTCCAAAAGGCCTGGCAACGGGATAAGCCTGGTCATGATTGATGATTGCCCTTATGTGCTGGAGTATCCTCTGGTGGATCTGCAGCCTCGTACTGCCCATGTAGCTCAGGCCACAGGGACACTCCAGCACATAAACTGCAAACTCTCTTTTGCATGTTAGTTTTTTATCAATGCATATGGGCTCATCCTTAAATGGTGTTTTATATTCTGTTTTGTTGATCCAGTATTTACAGGCCTTGCAAGTTGCACATTTACGGAAACACTTGCAGGCATCCAACCAGCTACTACTTGATCTTAACTCTGGGCTGCTCTTAACTAAAGAATTGCTCATGGTCCTTGCCTTCCTGAATGTTATATTGGGTGACTTGGTGAGTTTGATACCCAGTACAGGATTGTTTTTTACCAGTATCCAGTTTTTATTTACTATCTTACGGATAGCCTTGTGTTGGTTACTGTAGGTCAGAATGAGTCTTGATGGTTGTTCGGCTAATGAGGGCTGCTCTGTACTTTTTGAGCTTTGCACACCAGAGCCTGTGATCTTTCCATCTTCCTAGTTTTCTCTATGGCTGGGTTAATTTCGCCTATAGAGTAGCCCCTAGCCAAGAATCTCCTACAGCTATCTTGTTGGGCTTTTTCACATTCAGAGTCAGTGCTGCAAATTCTACGAATTCGCAGCATCTCGCCATAGGGGATGCTGCGTACCAATTGTGCGGGATGGTGACTTGTGGCATGTAACAATGTGTTGCCAGCTGTTGGTTTCCTAAACAATCTAGTTTCCAGATTGCTGCAGAGAACCATTATTTCAACATCCAAAAAGAAAATGTAATCCCTGCTGATTTGGCCGGTAAATTGCAAATTCAGGCTGTTGATGTTGATCTGCTCTACAAAATGGAGGGCACTCTCATCAGTGCCCTTCCAAATTATGAGCAGATCGTTAATGTAGCGGTACCAGCGCATAACATGATTTGACACAGTATCAGCGAATATCACAACAAGGACCTGTTCTTCCCAGAACCCCATAGGCAAACAGGCGTAGCTAGGGGAAAAACATGCGCCCATAGCCACGCCTCTCACTTGGTGGAATACCTGGTTCTGAAAAAGAAAATAGTTATGTTCCAAACAGGTGGTATTCATGGCTAATAACATCTTATCATGCTCATGAAAGTACATAGGTCGAGTGTCTAAATAATGAGTGACCGCCTTCAGTCCATCTCTATAATTGATGCTTGTATATAAAGATGATACATCAAGCGAAATCAAAAGATATTCAGGGTGCCATTTGATACTGGTCAATTTTCGCAGCAAGTCACTGGTGTCTTGCACGTAAGAAGGGAGACCTTTCACGTGTTCCTGCAAATAGTAATCAACATATTTCGACACATTCTCCATTATGCTTTTACAGGCAAATATTATAGGCCTTCCAGGTGAGTTTCTCACATCTTTGTGGAGTTTAGGTATAAAATATACCACTGGCATAAAAGGATGATAGTTTTTTAAGAATTTGAATTCATCGATGGTCAAGAGTCCAGCACTTTTCCACACAACAAGATTAGTGTAAAAAGAAATCCATGAAGACCTAACAACCAGCATGGTGCTGCGCCTATAGCAATCCCGGTCATTAAGTTGTTTCAACGCCTCATCCATATAGAGATTGCGAGGCGACAGCACCACGTTTCTTCCTTTATCTGATTGTCGGATGAATATTTCATCAGTTGATAATACACATTATCCTGCTTGGTATAGTGCTTGGTTACTTTTGTTTGTCTTTTGTAAAGAGTTTTTTGTGTTACTTTGTTGTTAAACACGTCAATGTTGTCTCTTAGCATGATAGGGCAGAACTTGGACTTTGGTTTAAAAGGAGTTCTCAATGCCATCATACCCATTGACTGTTCTTGATTAATACCAAGATTTATGCCATCCGTATCATGTTGGAGACAAATTAGATCATTTAGCAATCCTACATCACCCGCTGTTCATAACGGTGAACTGAGTATAGCACCAGTTGGTATCTCTCTTTGTTTTTGTTTTGATACTCCCTGCATCAGGTGATATTTTCGTAATTTGAGATTGCGTATAAATCTAAACAGATCAATCCGTGTTTGTGAATAATTAAAGTCACTTTTTGGACTATACGACAAACCAAGAGACAAGATCTTTAATTCTTCGTCTGGGATTTTCATTGTGGACATGTTGATTACTGTAAATGCATCATTTCCATTGTCATGTAAAGTTACTTGCGATTCCATTTCTTTGTGCGTTTTTTTGTATTTTGTCTGTGCGCCATTTGCTGCATCGTCATCTCTCACCCCACTTTCTGTTCCGGTCTTGTTGCTTTGTGCATTTTTTTTTTTGTGGGCTTCACAGTTAATCCTAAAAGGAAGACAAAAAGGAGTGGCCCACCAGGAGACTGCACAATTTGTTGTGCACCAAACACAAGACGAAGCGTTTCGGCGGGAAGCCTTTTTCGAGTCGATCAATCAATCAAAATATTTGTAGAGCACGCTACTCACCCGTGAGGGTCTCAAGGTGCTAGAGGGGAGGGGGAAGAGGAGGCAGCTACTGATCGAACAGCCAGGTCTTGAGAAGTCTCCTGAAGGTCAGCAGGTCCTGGGTCTGTCGCAGGTGGGTGAGGAGGGTGTTCCATGTATTGGCGGCAAGGTGGGAGAATTATCTGCCACCGGTGGTCATTCGACGGATTCGGGGGGACGGTGGCGAGGGCGAGGTAAGCGGAGCGAAGCTGGCGGTTCGGGGTGTAGAAGGTGAGTCGTTCGTTGAGGTATGCATGTCTGGTGTTGTGGAGTGCTTTGTGCGCGTGGTTGAGGAGCTTGAAAGTGATCCTCTTGTTGACTGGAAGCCAGTGCAGGTCTCTCAGGTGGGCTGTGATGTGGTTGCGGCGGGGAATTCCGAGGATGAGGCGTGCGGAGGCGTTTTGTATGCGTTGAAGTCTTTACTGGAGTTTGGCTGTGGTTCCTGCATAGAGGGCGTTGCCGTAGTCCAGCCGGCTGCTGACGAGGGCTTGAGTGACCGTCTTTCTGGTTTTGGTGGAGATCCATCTGTAGATCTTGCGGAGCATGCAGAGGTTGTTGAAGCAGGAGGAGGAGACGGCGTTTACTTGCTGGGTCATTAAGAGCGAGGAGTCCAGGATGAACCCCAGGTTGCGTGTGTGGTTGGTGGGTGTGGGTGCAGCTCCCAGGGCGGTAGGCCACCAAGAGTCTTCCCATGCAGAGGGGGGGAACCGAGGATGAGGACCTCCATCTTATCCAAGTTCAGTTTCAGGCAGCTGGTCTTCATCCACTCTGCGACGGCCTTCATTCCCTCATGGAGGTTAGATTTGGCGGTGGCCTTGTCCTTGGTGAGGGAGAGCATCAGCTGGGTGTCGTTGGCGTACGAGATGATGTTGAGGTGGTGTGCTCAGACGATGTTTGCGAGAGGCGCCATGTAGATGTTGAAAAGGGTCGAACTGAGGGAGGATCCTTGGGGTATGCCGCAGGTGACCTTGATGGCTTCGGATCGGAATGGGGGGAGGCGGACTCTCTGGGTTCTGCCGGTGAGGAAGGAGGTGATACAGTTCAGAGTTTTGTCGTGGATCCCTGCATCTTGGAGGCGTGTGCGCAGGGTGTGATGGCAGATGGTGTTAAAGGTGACCAGAAGGATGATGGCCACAGTTTTGCCGTTGTCCAGCATGGCCCTTATGTCGTCGGTGGCAGCGATGAGGGCGGTTTTGGTGCTGTGATTGCCTCGGAAGCCGGATTGGGCAGAGTCCAGGATGTTGTTCTCTTCAAGGAAGTGGGTCAAGTTCACAGTCTATGTGCTGGAGTGCCGTTGTGACCTCCAGTACGTTGGCATAACAAAGTTACCACTCAAAGTTTGCATTCTCCAACATCTTCGAGCTGTATCCAAAAGAGATTTCAGTTATCCAGTAGCACGACATTTCTTTAAGAAACATAAAAGCAACAGCAATCTCCTCCAATGTTTTGGAGTGGATAAAATTCTACCACACATACGAGGGTGGGACGGGGAGAAAAATCTCCGGATCCCTGATTCAAGATATATAATTGACCTGAATCAAAAACTCCCAATGGAATGTAACAGTAGGGAAGAATTTGCAATACACGTAGGCCGCTGATCTTGACCTTCTCTCATGTTTGTTTGTTTATTTATTTTGAACATATGTACTTCAGCACTTTATTTTAATGCTAGTTCACATGGGCTGCCCAGCGAATGATCCGGATAAACGGCATCAGTTACGCAGTATATAGGTGCAAATATGAGACCCACTGCGGTGGTCTTTTCCATCTTTGTTAGACACTAAAGTAGATTAGAATGGTCTACCCAGTTTCTAGCTACCATCACCTAATTACTACACACACTTAGGAATATCCCATTCACCCCCACACTTTATGCACCAGTACACAGTTTCTTTTCCAGAGTCAGGGCAGAGTAAGTCAAAGTGGGGCATAAGAATTCAATCTAAGTACATAACGTATGATGACGGAAGGTAACGGTAAAATGAGTACATCACTCTTGATTTTCAATAATATAACTTAATAAAGCAGTTACTTGAACAAAGGAATTTTTCCGAAAGTAACCGCGCATTACCGGACCTGACCACATGCCACTATTGGGGTATTAACCAATAAGGCAACCAGTATCACTGCCGCCCCTGAACATAAATACATACACATAGCAGGATCATACAATAGCTCGTGAGATAATATACTTGAGATGAATCTCAATGAAAATAGCACATTGTGCTTTTGAGACTAGAGAATTACGAGATAACGCACTGTTATTATTATAATGAGTATAAATTACCGTTTATCATTATAAGCAATGATGTCCTAACACAGGTACGACCACCTTGAGATCAAGTCTATATAGTGATTTTTGAAATTTCATCCATTTAAATTATGTATCTGAAGGGTGGAAGAGATGACAGTCTGTCTTGAAACTTGAATTAACTTTATTGAAAATTTTAAAGACAACATTCGCTACGAAATTAACCATTCATAAGATATAGAATTAATCGCACACATGGATGGATGATACTGTAGCCATTAATGACTGTCTTTTATGATGTGCAACTGCTGGTCGTACTATTTTGAATTAACTTCATTGAAATCTCGTACGTAAGATATGCTGCAATTGGAAATTGTTGATTGTATGAAAATCAAGGAATGATTCGTATAGAACATCAGAAGTATATCATCATCTTTATTTATGTTTATAGAGATATTTTCATTGGATTTTGATCCATAAATGCATCGATATGTGAAGTATCTTTACTATGTTTATGAGCACTGACCCTTATTTCTAGTGGAATTTGCGGTACTGAAAAAAGCTACCCGTCGAAACGCGTCGTCTTGTTTTTGGTGCCCAATAAATTAACTGTGCAGTCTCCTGGTGTGCCGCTCCTTTTTGTCTTCATTTAAGGATTAACTGAGGACCCCACAAATAAATTACGGCTGCTGACGCCGTCAGCTGGCACTGACACTGTGGAAAAGGGTACTGCAGAGTACAGCGTCTTGGTGAATGCATATATATATATATATATATATATATATATATATATATATATATATATATATATATATATATATATATATATATATATATATATGCATCAAGAGTTGTCCAAAAGAACGAGGCCGCACTCTACAGAGGGTGTCACAATCCAAAGTTTAATTCGCGTGAAGCTGGCAGGTCGTCCGGTATGTTTCAATGTGCCTGACGCGTTTTGGGCCGCATCAGCCCTTGTTCACAGGCTACGGAAGGAACCCTGCATCTGCTTGCCAAGTCTCCTCCATGACTGCATGCGCTCTGATTTTCAAACCTCACAATGAGGCTTCCCAGGTGAGTCGGTTTCTATGAGCATGCTGGGACATGTAGTGTCTTGGAAGCAACGAAACATTTCATTTAGAACCTCCAGTGGGTGTTGCAAGATTCATGCCGAAATTTGAAATAAGTTATTTATTAACAAGCCCAAGAGTGGGCCTACGGACACACAATGTCTGCTCCCTCACCTTCTGTCGCCATTTCGGGGCTTTGAACAGTTCTGTGCCCCGATAGCTCCATTTGTGGTTGCATGGTGGTGCGTAGCCTCACGGCGGGACAGCCGTAAAAATGCATCAAGAGTTGTCCAAAAGAACGAGGCCGCACTCTACAGAGGGTGTCACAATCCAAAGTTTAATTCGCGTGAAGCTGGCAGGTCGTCCGGTATGTTTCAATGTGCCTGACGCGTTTCGGGCCGCATCAGCCCTTGTTCACAGGCTACGGAAGGAACCCTGCATCCGCTTGCCAAGTCTCCTCCATGACTGCATGCGCTCTGATTTTCAAACCTCACAATGAGGCTTCCCAGGTGAGTCGGTTTCTATGAGCATGCTGGGACATGTAGTGTCTTGGAAGCAACGAAACATTTCATTTAGACCCTCCAGTGGGTGTTGCAAGATTCATGCCGAAATTTGAAATAAGTTATTTATTAACAAGCCCAAGAGTGGGCCTACGGACACACAATGCCTGCTCCCTCACCTTCTGTCGCCGTTTCCGGGCTTTGAACAGTTCTGTGCCCCGATAGCTCCATTTGTGGTTGTATGGTGGTGCGTAGCCTCACGGCGGGACAGCCGTAAAAATGCATCAAGAGTTGTCCAAAAGAACGAGGCCGCACTCTACAGAGGGTGTCACAATCCAAAGTTTAATTCGCGTGAAGCTGGCAGGTCGGCCGGTATGTTTCAATGTGCCTGACGCGTTTCGGGCCGCATCAGCCCTTGTTCACAGGCTACGGAAGGAACCCTGCATCCGCTTGCCAAGTCTCATATATATATATATATATATATATATATATATATATATATACACACAAACACACACCCACACACATACACACACACACACACACACACGCACACACACACACACACACAGACATATATATATTGAAAATGTATTTTACCCACTGGCAGTAGCCACTGAGTAGATGCAGTTAGGTCAGCGTTTCCAAAGGAAATGCATTGTTTTATGTTGTTAATATATTTGGCACTGTTTGACAAATATTCACGAAATCTTCCAATTGGTTTGTGCATGGAAAGTTTTGGAATGATACGTCAAGCGGGGGCGGAGAGAAAAGGGGGGGTCTAAAATGCAAAACCCCTGTACATTTTCAATAGACTTCTTTAAGAAGTGCTACCGCAAAAACTGCTGAACCAAATTACACTAAATTTGGCAAGAAGCTAGACATTCATCTGCAGATGGTGCTTTTTGTGACTTGATATAAATCTGTTCAAAAGTTTTTGAGAAATGAAGGTTAACAAATATTTGTACATCTGGACGATTGAGTTCAATGGACTGTCGCGGAAGTTCAAAAAAATCAAATAAAATAAATAGAGCATTATGCAGAATGCTGGGTCTGAATGTTAGAATATGTTTTACAGACACAAGTGGACAAGTTGTCTATTCTATTGGTAATTTTCTGACAGCCATATGGTATTAGAGGACAGAGTAAATCAGTTTTTTATGGACATCTTAAATTTTTTTAACTATTTATATTTCTTGCCAAAAGGACTGTAACCTATTTTTATCACTTTTTAACCTATTGTATTTTTATATGTGTGAATGTGTATTGGTATATTATATTGTCACCTTTTATGCTTTTTTATGGACCGAAATAAAGCATATATGATGATAAAAAGCAGATTAACTATAGCTATTTAGTTTAGCAGAAATGGGGAAGGTCAGGCAGAAGGATAATCTAAATTAAATGGTTGTTTGAGTCTATCAAATTGAATTGTGTCCTGGAAGGGGGGAGGCCGGGTGTGGACCCATGGGGGCCGGTTTTGCAGCCTGGATTTTCTTTGGGTGGCTAATACACCTGGCATTTTTTGCCATGGTTTCCCCTGACGGTTTGCTTTCTGATCTCCTGATTTTACCACTGATGACCAGTGCTAAAGTGCATGTGCTCTTATCTAAAATGTGATGACAATTGGTTTATCCATGATTGGTATATTTAGTTCACTTATAAGTCCCTTAGGAAAGTGGTATGCCATATACCCAGGACTTGTAAACCAAATGCTACCAGGGGGCCTGCAGCACTGATTGTGCCACCTACCGAAGTAGCCTTTCAAATCTGACTCAGGCCTGCCACTGGAGGGTGTTTGGGCACAGTTTACTGCCTCCTTGACTTGGCATGTCCAACTACATGCCAAGAATTAAGCTCCCCTTTTATAACATATCAGTTTCCCCCAATGTAGGCCCTATTTAGCCCTAAGGGCAGGGTGCTGTGTAAAAGGTAGGACATGTACCTTTTTGTTTTACATGTCCCGGTAGTGACAACCACGTAAGTTTGTTTTCACTGAGGCCTGCTCCACCCATAAGTTAACTTTGGGTATTTCTTAAATACCCTTTTTAATTGTAATTCCTGATTGCACAGGAGTAGATGAATTATGTTTTTATATCATTGGATTAGTATCGACAAATCCTCTTTAGTGGTAAAGCTGGATCTGAACTACTAATCTAGAAATGCCACTTTTAGAAAATGGGCATTTCACTTCTCTTAGCTCTCTTGTGTGCCTTACAGTCTGTCTCCAATAAACCTCTGGGGTGGGGTGACAGTTACACTTTGTGCATTCCCTCTAGAGATCCACAAGTACAGGAAACTCAGGTGGATCTGCATTCATCTGCATACTGATAGCTCTTCCTGGCCAAGAGGGAGGTAAGGAGCTGACACATACACATGTAATAGGAAGTGGCCTGGCCTCACAAAAAACACTGATCTACCCCCACAACTAGGCTGGTAGACACAACTGAGCTGAAAGGAGACTTGTGTACCACAAAGGCTGTACTTTGTTTACCTCCACTTCAATGATACTTTTGGGTATAAGTATTGGGTCTATGACCCCCTCTCTCTAGTTCACTTTGGGGTCCTAAGGAGACTTTGACAAGAAGAGGAGCTGTGCTACAGGATGGACTGCAACTTTGCTAACTACTTTTCTATGTGGGCCTGCTGCCTTCTCATGGCTGGGCAACAGGAGGGTCTGCCAATTTTCTACCTGCTTCTACTGTGTTGGCTTGCTTCCTCTGACCTGGGCAGTTAAAAGGACTGGACCTGTTCTGTACAACCTTTTGCAACCTAAGTAACTCCAAGAGCTTGCTGGCTTGCATCTGTTCAGAAAATCTCAGGTCCATCAAAGATTTCATTCGTACAAATTACCACTGCTAGGCTCTGCTAATCTGGAATATGAATCTGCCTGACTTGTCTTCAACTAATCCTGAGTCTTTGCAAATTGTTGGGAGGTGCTTTTGGGCACCCATATGCATCAGAGCGGTGCACTGATCAAGAACCACCATGAGTGCCTGCTGAACCTCAGACCATCATGTTTGTTGACTTCGTTGAAGCCGCATCGTCCGAAGTCAGTCCAGCATGACATGCTGCAATCTGCACACCCCAAGGAAAGGCAAGCGTTTGCCCTTCATGACTACAATCACCACATTTTATCCAGCAAGGGGAGACTTCAGCAATGAGAGCCCTTAGGCAGACGGCACCACTCCAGTCCCCCAAGAAAGGTACTGTGCACTCCAGCACTTACAAGGTCCCTGCCGCCCACCAGTGCTCTCACGGGCGCCCTGAATGGAGTGAGTAGATCAGGCTCCTGCCAACTTGACATTACATTTTAACTATAATAACTTTGGAAGCATTGCTTCGTGTTGACCTGGGGAGAATGTGAAAGGGTTCTCCCTGCATTGTACATTTTTGAAGTATTCTTAACTTGAGATGTTTAAATTAGATTTCTATCATTTTTATCTTGGTTTAAAGAAAAAAGAGATATTATTGTCATAACTACTTGTGGAGTTTTTTTGTGGTGTTTTCGCTGTCTTACTGTATCCACGTATGCACAACTGCTTTACACATTGTCTGTTATGTTAAGCCTGACTGCACTGTGCCAAGCTAACAGAGGGTGAGCACAGGCTGATTTAAGTGTCTGACTGACTTACGCTGACTAGAATTACAGCCCCTACTTGGACAGGGTGCATACCTCTGCCATCTACAGACCCGATTTCTAACAGGGACCCATAAAATCAAAACAGTAATATTTAACTTGTCTGTCGCCCACAGCACTCCCACTCAAAAATGTGTGATGAATCAATTCTCCTTTGCCTCTTCCCTGTTCCTATGCCTACATATCGGCTACTTTTTGTGAATGGCCCCATATTTTCTTTGTCATGTTATTTGTCTGTTCTGAGATTGAGCCAGCAAAAGCGCACGTGCTGCATGCGCTTTCACTAGAGAGAACTTGTCACTTAGGGGCTAATTTATTAGTATATCGCGCAGTGAAAGGGAGAGGGCAGGACAGTTTCATAGCTATAGCTTATGACACTGCTGCTCTCTTCCCAAGCACTGGTGCACGATTTAGCTGTCTTGCCCCATGCATACACCTTTGCACTGTTAGATCTGGGGGTCTCTAGTTGGCAGAGGTAAGCACCTTAGATCAAATAGGGACCCTTGCTTCTAGTCAGGGTACAGGGACACACACGGTAGATAACCCCTGCTCACCCTCTAGGTAGCTTGGCTCGAGCAGACAGGCTGATCCCCAAGGCAATGTGTAAGGTATTCACACTTAACAACTACAATGACCCCCCTAGTACACCACAAACCTAGACCACACAGGTAAGTATATCAAAAATATAACTTTATCTAGTTTCAGCAGTGGAAATCAATTATCATAGCATTGCACATCAATCTTTTTCTTAGGTTGTTAGGAACGTAAAAAGATAGTCTCTAGTCTCTCGTGGGACTTCGTATTCAAAGGAAAGGAATACGTTCGTAGGCTTCCAGTAGTTAAATACCCACGTTCTTCCAGCGGTGCCTTTTGCGCTTAGAACTAAAGCGCTCCTCTCAGGCTGCGTGGTGCAGGGCTTTCACAGCTCCCGAGCGATGGACCAATCCGGTCGCGGCTCCCTCGACGAGCCCCCAGGGATGATGTCGACGTCACCGGAGTCAGCCACTCGCAGCGCGGCTCCTCCAGCCAAGCCTCCGGTCAGCAACCAATCAGGTCGCAGCCTCCTCGTTCTCTTCTCCGCGGCTTCGCAGAGCGGGGAAGTGCAGCTCTTGATCAGTTTCAGGCCCCCGGGCCGCGGCGGTGTATCGCGGGCAGAATATTTCACGGCGCCCCGTGTCAGCGGGTCGATCGTGACACCGCCAAGCTGTACAGCGGCCTAGTTAGCACGGGGGCGCCCTCAATCCTGCGGCCACAGCAATACACGTGCCGATGAGCACGTCGGTCTTCACAATGCGCCAACCGGTGTCAGGCCAGAATCAGCGCGGTACTCTCCAGCAAAACAGAGAGCAGCCAGCGCACCTCCCGGGGCAGATGTTTAGAAGCTTGGTAGAACGGTCCACGGTCCTCGCAGCACACAGCAGCGCAGATGGGACACAGCAGAGTCTGTAAAGTCTTGGCAACCTTTCTATCCCTGGGTTGCAAACAGGAGGCCAGCTCTTCTCAGGCCCTTGGAGATTCAGAGTTGAAGACACAGCACACAGCAAAGTCTTGTTAGGTCAAGTAGGTAGGGTCACAGCACACAGCAAGGCCCCTTCTCCTCCTCAGCTTCAGTTGCACAGCAGAACAGGTCAGCCCTTAGAGCACACAGCAAGGCAATCTTCCTTTAGTCCTTCAGCAGTCCGTCTTTCAGCAGAGGTTCCTCTTGATTGTAGAATCTAAAAATCTGTTGTCAGGGGTCTTGTACTTATACCCCTAAAAGTCTTTGAAGTCTTTGTGCAAGTGGGTCCTGAGCCAGATCTGATCCAGTTCTGGGTGTTGCTGGAGCACTTTGTTTTCCTGGCTTCTGCTTTCTTTTCAGAGTGAGGGGCAGAGTCGTCAGCCGCCCAGCAGGAAGTGGAGCCAGCAGTGTGGCAGGCAGGCACAGCCCTATTCACTCCCAGGTGCTATCTCCTCCCTCCACTCTCCTTGCAAATGTCGCCATTCAGCAGAGGGCTGACTCAGCCAACCTCCTGGGGGATCCCCAGCCCCTGTCACTCTCAAGCCAGACAGTCAATCCACAAGCATGCCCAGGCACACAGAAGGGTCAGACAAGAGAACAGCTACTCTCTAAAAAGTACTATTCTCCAACTCAGGATTTAAAAACAACCTCTCCTAAAAGATGTGATATTAAATGCTGAGCTCAGGGATATCAAACACTCATGTCTTATCTTGTTCCTATGAGAAGATAGGCGGATGGCCATTGGCACCAGCCTCCCCCATGTTAGCCTATGGAGCAAGATAACCTTGCAGCAGTGAACACACAAAATGGCCGTTATTCACTACCAGAACATGTTACCTGCACTAGTACATGCTCTACCTTTTACATACACTGCACCCTGCCCAGGGGGGTACCTTGGGTCTTCCATAGGGTTGACTGACGTGTATAAAAAGGGAAGGGTTAGGCCCGGTCAGTGTGGACACTGGCCAGGAGGACATGGCAGTCCGGGGACTGCAGGCAGGCCTGCGGTGGCAGGCCTGAGACACCATTTTAGGGCTACACAGGTGGGTGGCGCAATCAGCGCTGCAGAGCCACTAGTAGCATCTTTCATCACCAGCCCTGGCACACACAGTGCACTTTACTAGGGACTTCATGGTGATACAGATATGCCAATCAGGTATATCCAATCAATATGATATTTTACACAGGGAGCACTTACACTCTGGCACTGATTAGCAGTGGCAGAGTGTCCAAAGCATCTAAACCAGCAAAAACGAAATCCAGCACAGCATCAAAAATCCAGGTAGCAGAGGCAAAAGATAGGGGAAAAACCCACGCCAAGGATGTCAGGTCTAACATGCACCATAGTGCCTTCCAGTACAAAACACTACGCTCCCACTAACTTTAAAACTTTTCACTCTTTTTATATGTGCTGTACAGGGCTGAACACATACAAATTAGGAAAGTCCAGAGACAATAAAACATTCCTCCTGTGCTGTGCCTGCCACAGGGAGGTGTATTTTTTGGTGCAAAGCCTTGTCTACAGATGTTAGTTCATTCGGGTTTGTGTCAAAAGCCAAGAGTGGTTGAGTGATAATGCCCAGCAATCATCCATGGGACACCTTGTGACGCAAAATAGCGTGTGGTACTACTTTGCGATACTTTTAGACAACTTTCTACTTTGAGCCAACTTGCCTCACTTTTGGTAAATTTGCACAGGTGCAAAGGCTTGATAAATCTGGCCCATCGTTTTGAGAGGAATAATGTCTGGCACACTTTACAATTGCAAATCCACATTGTAGGCTAGGAGCATCAAGTAATCCTTTAACATAAGTAACATTTGCATTCAGTGTTCCTGCTAAGGCGAGAAAACCCATTTGTATCCAAAGGAAACCTCAAATCATGGGCTACTCCAGAGGCATATTGTGAGTCAGTAAATATAGTACCAGTATTTTGGGCAGCAAGAATACATGCAGCGGGTATCAGGAACCAATTTAGCTACTTGAGCGCAGTACATGAGGTAAACATCATCTTTCAACAACTTCATACAGTACACTTGTGGCATAACAGGCACTAATGAGGCACAGTTACATGTAAGACACGATCCATCAATATAATGAATAAGATCACAGTTGGGTCTTGGTGCATCATAGAGATCAATACTGAGCTTAGTCAGCTGAGCAGTTACAGTTAGACAGTCATGCCACTCACCGTCAAAATGGCAAGAAGGAGGTAGGGTTTAGGATGGTACATCAATCTAGGATAATGTGTGAAAAGGGCAACAATAGAATTTTGTATCATGATTATCCTGCCATAGACACATTTTGGCTTTTAGTGGTGAGCAAAATGACAACTAAGGAATGGGGTACAATGTCTATATGAGTGGTGCCAAGAACAATATTTTCTGAAGCTTCTACAAGATGTGTGGCAGCTGAAATGTTTTGTAAATAAGGTAGTAGTATTTCCACAACTACATTGAGAGTGGAGTAGTATGCAGCAGGTTTCTTCTGATCTCTGTGATTTTGCATCTACACCCCTGATACAAGCCCATCTTTTTCAGGACAGTACACAGTGAGTCCTTTTTTATAATCAGGTAGTCCTAATAGAGGAGCAGAAGATAAATTATTTTTCAAAGTCACAAAAGCACCTTGTGCCTCTTTGGTACAATGCAAAGGTTCTTGGGTATTTTACTTTACATTATCTTGGAGGAATTTAACAATAAGCATTTATACCAACATTTACTGTTAGAAGTAACCTACCATTTCCAACAACCTGCATAAATGAGAGAAGGTGACTGATCTGGGAAACTTATGGGTAGCTTCATGCAGTCAGCAGACAAATGACTCTCCCTCACTGAGATGTCATGACCAGGATAGCAAAGATTGGGAATACGAAATTGTAATTTTTCTCTAGCAGTTGTGTATCGTTTCTTAGCTAACTCAGTAGGGAGCTACAAGAAGTTAGTCTTGCATTGACCAAGGAGTCAGAAGCAACCAGCAAATCATCTACATATTGAGCTAGATTAGATCCTCTCTGGAAGAGAAGAATGTCCAGATCTTTCTTGTGTGTTTGAGAGAAGATAGACTTTTACTCTGTAAACTCTTGAAGTAGCCAACACCACCTTAGGTACCCCTGAAAATGAGAATGCAAAATGATATTGCCTCTCAGAGTGGGTGTTTTGGGGTAGAGAAAAAGGCTGAATAATGATCTACAACTGTAAACCCTTTGGTAGTGGCTGGAATACAAGACAGTATAGTTGCGGGGTTGGGAACAATAGGAAAATTAGGTTTCACCACATCATTAATAGCTCGCTGACATTTAACAAACCTGTGTTTGTGTTTGCTAGGCTTTTTGATCAGTGAAATTGGGGTGTTACACATACCTATGGTATGTTTTTAAGGCTCCTTGTATGACTAAAGCACTTATAAGAGGTCTGATTCCGAATTTCATCTTGAATGTAACAGATATTGCAAAATTGGGGGGCAGCTTCATTATTGGCTTTACATTGGCTACATTAATCTTTAATGGTGTGGGGCACACTACACAGTCAACATTGTTTGCATGTTCAGATCATGAAAGAAGGAAGCACCTGGTCCAGTATGTCAGAGATGGATTTCAGTACATTATTTTTTATATTTAACATCATCAGCATAAGCAGGAGTTTTCACATACGACAGCTAAAACTTTTTTTCATTGTTCTTTAGAACATTCAGATGAACACCATCACTACTGCAATAAGCAGTAGAGTTCAATTTACACAAGTGGTTTCTGTCCAATAGATTCTCAGGAGTGCTAGGACTCAATAGAAAGGTGTGTTGGTCTGTGGTAGGACCCAGGGTTATGGAGACGGGATCAGTGAGATAGTGGGAGAGGCAGGTATTTTAAATACTTACTGCATTTATGGACATACTCCAGAGAGAGGCAGCAAGGTGAATGTAAAGGTTTTTAAGGCAGATTGGCTAGCACCAGTATAAATAAGACATGAGGTGGTTTTCTCATTAAAACATTTCACACAGGGGCTGTTTTGATCTGCAAAGAAGCAGGTGGCAACTCTCAGGTTATCGTAAAAAGTAGGGTATCAGCTCTGAGGGTTTTTGGTAAATTCAGCTTGTTTAGGTTGGAGAGTGTGTTAGAGTTAAAAGTGGGACAAGTCTGTTTCTAGTGACCTAATTGTCCACAACTGAAACATGACAAATCTCCCCAGACCCTCCCGTGGCTTCATCTCACTCTTTCTCCCCACTGACCAACCCTCTGATTTTATCCCCCCATTTATCTCTATCATAATTTGTTAAAATTATTGCTTTTGTAAAGACACCAATCTAGATTTTCTTTTCACTGTATCTTTGTTGTACATCCAGACAATGACTAGCAACAGATGCCATCTCAGCTAGACACTTGGGGGTCTATTAGGATGGCGGGCGGATCGCCCTCACTACCGCCGGCCCGGCGGGGGCGATCTGCCCGCCATCCTGACATGATTGACCCCCGCCACATTAGGATGGCTGGGGGGTCAGCGGAGGACGGGAAGACCGTCCGCCACTTTTCCGCCGGCCGACTCGTCGACCGGGCAGAAAACTGCCACAATATGGTGGCGGTGTCTGCAAGAAACTGCCATCCATATTACTATGCCTGCAGAGACTTGCCTTTCCATGGCGGCGTTGAGTCCCTTGCTCACTTTGCCACTGGATTCAAGCAAGCATGGCTGAACACGGCTGAAAAGCCAGAAACCGGTCCTAGGAAGCTTGTTTCCGGTCCAGGGAAGACATGGCTTGGCAGTTCGGGCTGGACTGTTCCCATGAGGCACAGGGTCAGACTGATTTGCATATGGCCATGTCTCAACTGGGGTGGCAGAGTGGGCTAAAGAACGGTGATGGATCAAACCCAGATCTGTTGACTGGGTGTGAGTGTCTGATTGGTTCTGATGCTCCATCCATCACCACCCCCTTTTGTACCGCTTTGTTCGCCATAAGTTGGCAGGGTATGCTCAGACGTTGAGTCCCTTGCTCACTTTGCCACTGGATTCAAGCAAGCCTGGCTGAAGACGGCTGAAATGCCAGAAACCGGTCCTAGGAAGCTTGTTTCCGGTCCAGGGAAGACATGGCTTGGCAGTTCGGGCTGGACTGTTCCCATGAGGCACAGGGTCAGACTGATTTGCATATGGCCATGTCTCAACTGGGGTGGCAGAGTGGGCTAAAGAACGGTGATGGATCAAACCCAGATCTGTTGACTGGGTGTGAGTGTCTGATTGGTTCTGATGCTCCGTCCATCACCACCCCCTTTTGTACCGCTTTGTTTGCCATAAGTTGGCAGGGTATGGTCTTGAGTCCCTTGCTCACTTTGCCACTGGATTCAAGCAAGCCTGGCTGAAAACGGCTGAAATGCCAGAAACCGGTCCTAGGAAGCTTGATTCCGGTCCAGGGAAGACATGGCTTGGCAGTTCGGGCTGGACTGTTCCCATGAGGCACAAGGACAGACTGATTTGCATATGGCCATGTTTCAACTGGGGTGGCAGAGTGGGCTAAAGAACGGTGATGGATCAAACCCAGATCTGTTGACTGGGTGTGAGTGTCTGATTGGTTCTGATGCTCCATCCATCACCACCCCCTTTTGTACCGCTTTGTTCACCATAAATTGGCAGGGTATGCTCAGACGTTGAGTCCCTTGCTCACTTTGCCACTGGATTCAAGCAAGCCTGGCTGAAGACGGCTGAAATGCCAGAAACTGGTCCTAGGAAGCTTGTTTCCGGTCCAGGGAAGACATGGCTTGGCAGTTCGGGCTGGACTGTTCCCATGAGGCACAGGGTCAGACTGATTTGCATATGGCCATGTTTCAACTAGGGTGGCAGACTGGGCTAAAGAACGGTGATGGATCAAACCCAGATCTGTTGACTGGGTGTGAGTGTCTGATTGGTTCTGATGCTCCGTCCATCACCACCCCCTTTTGTACCGCTTTGTTCGCCATAAGTTGGCAGGGTATGCTCAGACGTTGAGTCCCTTGCTCACTTTGCCACTGGATTCAAGCAAGCCTGGCTGAAGACGGCTGAAATGCCAGAAACCGGTCCTAGGAAACTTGTTTCCGGTCCAGGAAGACATGGCTTGGCAGTTCGGGCTGGACTGTTCCCATGAGGCACAGGGTCAAACTGATTTGCATATGGCCATGTCTCAACTAGGGTGGCAGAGTGGGCTAAAGAATGGTGATGGATCAAACCCAGATCTGTTGACTTGGTGTGAGTGTCTGATTGGTTCTGATGCTCCGTCCATCACCACCCCCTTTTGTACCACTTTGTTCGCCATAAGTTGGCAGGGTATGCTCAGACGTTGAGTCCCTTGCTCACTTTGCCACTGGATTCACGCAAGCCTGGCTGAAGACGGCTGAAATGCCAGAAACCGGTCCTAGGAAGCTTGTTTCTCGTCCAGGGAAGACATGGCTTGGCAGTTCGGGCTGGACTGTTCCCATGAGGCACAGGGTCAGACTGATTTGCATATGGCCATGTCTCAACTGGGGTGGCAGAGTGGGCTAAAGAACGGTGATGGATCAAACCCAGATCTGTTGACTGGGTGTGAGTGTCTGATTGGTTCTGATGCTCCGTCCATCACCACCGCCTTTTGTACCGCCATGGAAAGGCATGCGGGGTCTGCTATTAGGGGCCCGTTGTGGGTCCCCAGAGTGTTGGGGGGTGCACACGGGGGGTACCTATGGTACCCCCCTACATTGGCATGGACAAGGTGGCAGGCACCGCAACGTGCATCCACAGCATTGTGGCCGGCGGTGCTGTGAGCACCGCTCACCACAATGTTGTGGATGGGGGATGCCACCGCCTCGGTGGAAGTGGTATCCTAATAGCCACAGCGGAACTGCCACACCTCTGGCGGATGGTCCCGCATACCGTTGCGGTGGCGAGCAGACTTTGTGCCCCTGCCATCGTAATAGACCCTTTGGTCTGCCTCCCATCCCAAATGGCACTGTGCTGCTCCTGTACCTTACACAGTAGACCTTGGACAAAAGCAGCATCAAGAGCTTCCTGCACACTTTCAGCAGGTTGAATAATAGCAGAGTAACTGTCAAATGCATCTTCCAAACGATTGAGGCAATCAGCATAAGATTCATCTTTATTCTGTTCACTATGTTATGTTAAATAAACATATGAAAACACACAAATATCAGAACATAAAATAATGACTACATAAATGTCAATAAAAAATCAAAAGTTTAAAAGCAAAAACATACAAATAACATAATTCATTAAAAAAAATAGTCAAAAGAGTCAATAACAAAATCGATCACTATTCCAACAATATTATAATAATTGTACATTAATAACAAGATCATAAATAACCCCCAAACGAAACAAATCAAACATCAAAATATTTTTAAAAAATTTATAACAAGTGTTAACATTTAACCAATAAACAAAACATATTTTATATATATTTTTAAATCATACATTCAAATGATAACAAATATACCACTATGTATAAGTCACATTATAAGCTACACACTAATTAGCATTCACTATAAAAGGCAATAACTGAAAAACCAAAACAATCACAATGCAAAAAAAAATTGACCAAGACAATTAAACAATGATTTTAACTCACAATATAAAAGTCACACAAAATGTAACTTATAACTACTTCAATAACTATAAGAGCTGCATAAAGAAGAGATTCTGCTAGATTTTCCACACAGAACCTACAAACAGAAGAGCAGAAATATATACAACTACCTTCCAAAGTAAATAAAACATTTATTTGTACCTATTTATATATTACTTAATTTTAAAACAGTGAAATAATGATTAGCTTACTAAACCGTCTACTGCTTTTATGTCTTCACCTATATATACTATAAATACAATACTGCAGAAAAACAACAGAAATTAGATATCTAGACAAAGACTAACACAACGCAAATTAATTAAGACATTTACTAAACACAAACTCACCCTAAAACAAGTAGAAACTAACTAAACTACCTCAACCCCACTAATTGCCAACAAACACGTTTAAAATAAAACTAAACACTTTTATTTTCTCCAACATAAAAGGAGGCACCTGACTCACATTACAAGGACCCCAATGGAAAAAACGAAACTAAAGAGAGAAATTTCCAGCAAGAACAGGCATGTAAGTAAAATAGCAAATGAAACAGAACATTTTTCTTGCTATTGTTAAACAGGTTATAATATTTTTTATAATATTTAATACTTAATAATATTACACTATTTTCAGTCAAAATAACTAAAAAGAGCAAACTACACCACTTCACAGAAAGGGAAACAATTACTCTCTCACATGGGCTACACCTAGAGCCTAGGAAAAACAAACACAGAAACAGTCAACTGGAACTTTACTAAATATTACTCTAAAGCCTGCTATGGGAGGGCCACTACAAAAGATGACATTGCTGTTAATGTAAAGGAGCACAACCATCCCCAAATGTCACAGAAATCAAAGTAAGCCATGTACAACAACATTTAAAAGAGGCAGCACTAGTTCCCAAGATTCCACAACTAAAATATTAAACGATGTACTTCCCAACCACAGTAGAGGCGAGTTATCACCTTTACCCCTCTTAAAACCCTTTGCAGCACGAACTAAAAAAGCCACCACTGTCACCCTCCTGCATTTAACTATGACACATAATGATGAACCCTTCCTCTTCTATCAAAACCTAAGCAACAATAAACGTATCATAATATTTTCTACCACAGAAAATTTACTGAAACTAATACAATGTAAAACATGGATGATGGATGGCACATTCAAAATGTACCCCAAACCATTTGCTTAGATATACACCATACATGGTGAATACCAAAACACTAATATGCCATTCGGATACGCCCAACTACATAATAAACAAAGTAGCACTTAGTATGAGTTGCTAAACCACATTACAATTAAAACAAACTACTCCGCATGTAAAATAACAGAGTTTGAACAAGCCAAGATTCAAACTATTCTAAAAGTTTACCCACATACAGCCATACAAACTTGTCTCTTTCATTTTAATCAAAGTATTTAGAGACACCTCCAACAATCAATTCTCACAAAGGCCCCGATAATGAGTCTGGCCGTCTACAGACCGCCAGACTCGCGGGGACACGGTGGTAGTGGTCTCCCCACCACCCTGTTATGAGTTGGGTGGTGGGACCCCCACAGTCTCACCACAGCCATTTCCTGGTGGTGTTGAGGTGATCTAGGCATCAATATGCTTGACGGGCCCGCCATGGTCCCAGCAAGCATGTTAGGAGTTTAATCTCTGCCAGGTTCCTCCTCCATGAAATCCTTGGCAGAGATTAAATGCCCTGTGGATGCACACATGGTGGAATATCTTTGACAGCAACATGGCACAGGAAGCCAAGCAAACAACACAGTGGAAGGATGGCACTATACCCTTCTATTCACACTAGGCAGAGCCCAACCAACACTATACAAATTCATTGAAACCCTACATATAGAAAAAAACTAACAAGAATTATGAAAAGAACAATCAGTAAACCAAATTAAACGTAAAGTAACCAAACAATAGAATGTACAACACACTACGGATCCTTTTTAGGTTCCGTAGTAACATGCTACTCACCGAAAAAGTGCTTCAACACCTCATCAGGGGTAGTAAGCACTGTATAAATGCAATTTCAATTATGACATACTACAATATAAAGTTAAACTCTTTGTTAACAACAAAGGAGTACACTACTTAGAATCAAGAGCCAAAAGCCTATTATAAAGAATCCAATCCCCTACAGAACACTCAATAAAGCAAAGTAAAAACCCAAACCAGTAATAATAACACATTTTTTAGCTAATTATTAAACAAATTATTTTTACACCCCAGTTTATAAAAATATAAATCACAAATTACAACTTAAGCTGATGAATAAAATTAATATGTATGTAAAGAAGTAAAAAAATTAAAAAGTCCCCAACCACCAAAATGTATAATATACTTAAAATAAGATAACAACAATTAAATAAAACACATAAAATAGAATATAATAAGCAACAATCAAATCAAATAGAAATAAAATTTTCCACCCAGCAATATTTAACTTAATTATAATTTACAGTTCAGTAGTTGCATATCCTCCTCAGCTGAGATGTAGCCAAAAATAAAATCCACCAAAAAGTTGAAAAACAAATGCATAGAAGCTCAAATAAATACAAACATAACATATGTCTATTAGAAATCAATTGAAAAAATCTAAAATATTAAGGAACCATAACAAACCCAATAAATGGTAAAAGAGAAAAATGCTCTAAGAAAACCCCAAAAAACACAGGAAATAAACATTTTAAAAATTGGTTTGCTAGAAACCAAAATGCTTTCCTTAAAAAAATAAACACAAAATCCAAATGTCCATACAACACCTTCAAATTCATAAACCAGTAAAAAGGGAGACAATACCCACCCACAAAAAGCAGTGCGTTCAAACGCAAAAGTCACATAAGAATGAAGGTATACTCAGCTGATGATATAAAAAATATAATATACATCAATATTAGTAACAAATACAATTTATCAACCACTTGTATAAAGTGTAAAATAAATACTACTATCAAAAAATGTTATTATTTAAAAGATAATTACAAAGCTGTAATATTTGTTAAAAATATCTATGTGAAACAACTGTCTCTATGTACAAAAAAAAATGGAACACCATTTTTTAAACTTATTACTGTACATCACTGTCTATATACTATGTATATGTTTTATTTATTATGGAAACATTACTGATACATTGTTTAATAATATCCATATATTTATTTTTCTATATGTAAAAATATGTATGCAATAAAAAAAATCCATATACAGTCATAAAAAAATACAAAGGGCCTCATTTGGAGGCGCTCCAACGGGCATCCCTGGTTTGACTTTGATGCAGTATTATGAATATGGCGGTCAGAATCCAAACCGGCCGGTCATTCTGGCTGGCTTACGACGTGCTCAAGGAGCATGTTGGGCAGTCGGGAACTCTCCATAATCCCCACAGACAGCATTTCCACCCTCGGGAATATGGTGTCGGTATCCAACAGGATTTTCATGTCAGGCTTTCCGACATTAAAAGCCTGTTGGAAAGCGAGTTTGGGGGTCCCTAGCAGGAACCCCTTCTCCCTGTGGCCTCTGGGTGGAGACCGGGGGGTCACCTATTGTGCCCCCCTGTAAATCCCTATATAATAATTGGTTCTGTCGTGTAAGAACTACATTTCTTTAGTATTTGTATTTATCCTGTAAATCCCTGCTCCAAGTGGCAGGCTCCGTGAAGGCCCTGCCACACGGTGCAGGGATTTAAACAAACTCATATTTCTCTATGGTAGCTTGTGCTGGGGCAGAAACCAATGCCACATTGGTCTGCGGACAGTGACCAATGCGGTATCCCGAACCGCCCACCTACGGTCAGATGGTTCCCACATCAAAACATTGTAGTGCGGACTCAAGTCCGTCTGACATCGTAATTAGGTCCCATGTGGGTTACATACCTTTCTTATCATAAATAGAATAAGAATAAACTATGTAAGAGAAAAATGAAATAGTAACTCCAAAATAAAATATTATGGATAAGGTGTTGAACATTAAAGGGGTTACATTTACCCTTCCCACTCCAATATAAACCATTTTAGGGAGAGAGTTGGGCACTAAAGGGGTAACATTTACTATTCCCACTCCAATCTATACAATGTTTAGAGAGGTGTTGGATAAAAAAAAGGGCTACATTTACTATTCCAACTCCAATCTTTTGCCACTTCGGGGAAGGTGTTGGACACTTAAGAGGTTAAAGTTACTGCTCTCACTCCAATCTAAACCATTTTGGAGAAGGTGTTGAACACTAAAGAGGTTACATTTACTATTCCCACTCCAATCTAAACCATTTTGGAGAAGATGTTGGTCAGTAAAAGGATAACATGTATTTTGCATATTCTCCCCCCAAAAAATGTGAAAAGGATTTGTAAAATATACAAAAATGTATTAAATATAAATCTTACCTAGTAAATATTTAACATTAAAAATAAATCTGCAACTTACAATACAAATTGAATAGTTATCAATTATATATATTATTAAACAATATATGAGTTAATGTATGCACCCAAAAAATATTGCTATTAATTATCAAAATAATAACATTATTGATTATTATATATGTAATACAGCATATACCCATTCTACTATATGTAATATATAAATACTAATTTGTATGAACGCAAAAATATATAAAATACTCTCACAATTACATACCTTTTACCAAGTAAAAACCCGGGTCTACATATTTATTAAGAAATTTATTTTCTATAAAAAAATGACATTAACAAATTTCATATTATCTTAAGTTGTTAATTATTATAATACATATTCATTACACTTTGAAATTACCAATTCAACCTTTCCAAACGCATACTGTATTAATAAATCATAAACAAATACATGTAAACATGTATTATTAAATATGTTTTACACAAATGTTTTAAGAATGTATCTATCTTATCAAAAATAAAACAATTAAACCAAATGTGTATATATTATTAAATATTTTTTCTAATTGTATACAAAATGAGAATTTTATTTCAAACATAAATAAATATTTTAAAATGAAAACCATTTCAGATATTAAAACTCACTAAAAACAATTAATTACAATAATGATTGTTAATTTTTGTATTGAAGAGGCTGAACTCTTGCATAATGAGATCACCAATGCTCTGGATCAATGCGCCCCTAGACGAGAAAGTAAATCTAACAGGAATACACAATCAGAGAAATGGTATTCACTAGAACTGAAACTATTAAAAAGAAGGCGTAAATCCCCGGAACATAAGTGGAGACTATCCAAAGAAATCAATGATAGACAGCTCTACAAAGGAGAGCTGCAAAACCTCCATAATGCCCTCAAAAGTGCAAAAAAACACTATTTTGCAAAACGAATTGAAGATAACTATAATTCAGCTAAATAATTATCCAAAATAGTGAAGAAACTCTGTAAACCAACTAGTATGTCCCATACTATGACCACTTCAACTGACAACTGTGAGCTAATTAACAGCTTCTTCACGGATAAAGTCTCCAAAATCTACTCGTCCTTCAATAGCCAATCCACTGCTAACAAATCATACTGGGAGACATTAGCGCCACACCCTAAAGCATACGCTTACATAAGCAATCTGGCCCCTTTCTCGGAAGAATGGGTTGCAAGAGCCATGACCGAGGTTAAAGCAGGATCTCCACTCGACTCCTGCCCTCACATTATCTTCTTTCGGTTTGTATGGGTCCTAAGCCCACACGTTACCCGTATCTTCAATAAATCTCTGGACTCAGCATTATTCCCAGATATATGGAAGGAAACCATTGTATTTCCACTACTAAAAAAACAGCCTTGGAAATCTATAATCCTGCAAACTACCGACTAATTTCTCAATTACCATACTTGACTAAAGTATTGGGGAAACTGGTCAGTAAACAACTCGTCAATTTTTTAGAAACTAATGAACTTTTAGATCCTTCTCAGACCGGTTTTAGAGCTGCTAACAATATAGAAGCCACGTTACTTGCAGTATCAGACAACATCAGATCCTCGGTGGAACGAGGTAAAGCTGCTGCACTGATCCTTTTGGACCTAATGGCAGCTTTTTAATCGGATGCTGTATTTCACGACCACCTACTGCATATCTTACATGAAAAGGACTACATTAGAAAGTTCTTCAGTGGTTCGCCTCTTTTCTACACAATACAACACAAAACATCCAAATGAGCCCCTTTTCTTCTAGCTCAAAGACTATCAAATACGGAGTCCCAGAGGGGACCTCCCTGAGCCCCACCCTTTTCAATGCTTATGTCTCCTCCCTAGCTGAGATTAGCTGCAAATGAAGCTTCAATATCTGCTCCTACGCAGATGATACACAGCTGCTAATTGCCTTTGAAGAAAAGCATGAGAACACCAAAAATGATTTAATTAACTGTCTCAAAGAAACAGCTACATGGATGAGGAAACACTGCTTGAAATTAAATGCTGAAAAGCCTGAGATCCTGCTTATCGGTAGAACACACCTAGTCTGGGACAATTCCTGGTGGTCCCGGGTGCTAGGAGCCACCCCAGAACCCAACCGAGTTGAAAAAAACTTGGGCATACTCATTGATAATGCACTAACAATGCAAGACCAAGTTTGAGGGCTGTGCGGTAAAAGCTTCGCTATGCTGAAACTACTACGAAGACTTTTTTCATGGATCCCCTTAAACTTTAAAAAGTCCATTACCCAGGCACTACTTTTTAGCAGACTTGACTATGGGAATGCGCTCTATGTGGGCATGCCAAGCATCTTTTTTACCGACTACAGGTGGTCCAGAATGCTGCTGCTAAACTGGTTTGCAATAAAAGCAAATACAGCTTGGCATTTGATAGTCTGAGGGAACTGCATTGGCTGCCCGTACATAAAAGGGCTTAGAGCACTACATAAGAGTAGCCCCCGAATCTTGTGAGATAAATTGTTTTATATACTCCCCATTGAAATCTGAGATCTCACCATCATGCCCTGGCCAAGATCAAACGGATCAAGAAGGTTAGAGCAGGAGGTCGATCCTTCCCTAATCTGGTGGCCTCTACTGGAACGAACTACCCATAGACCTTCGCCTAACGGATGAATATTTGTCCTTTAGGAAGAAACTGAAAACATGGCTGGTCCCTAGAACATAACCAAAGATATCTACTGTCATCCTGGCTGAGGTCCCACTCCTTTAAACTGTCCTGACAATCGTCATTTCCATATCAGGATAACGCTTTCCTAGCACCGTGATGTCACTTGGGATGAATGCTGCGCTTAATAAATATAAATATAAAATTTCAAAATATATCAACAAATCAATACATATTCTACTACATACACACAAATAAACCAATTTTAAAACATAAACAAAATAAGATTCAAATATATTATATTTCAAATTAATGGACAGAGGGTGGGCTAGATAGTGGGTCCTCAACATCAGGCCAGTTGAACATTGTGCACCCCTTGCGCATAGGTGATCTTCCGGCGAAAGCCTAGCAGTGTACAGGCCACTTCCCGGCCCCATGTGAATAGGAAATTTGGCCTAGTCGAAAAGGGGAGCAGTCTGGCAGCAGGCGATAGCTGCTGGCTGATGTGGGGGGCATTGGGCCATAATCGAAGGTCGTACATGCAGTAGAATTAGCTTGGGGCCCCTGTGGTGGAGATATATGGTGCAGTCCCTGTGTGGGTAGGGGGGTCTAACAGTGGGCCCCAGACATTGGTCCACTTCCATATTATCAAGCCCTGATGCAGAGGTGATCTGGTGGCGAGAGCCTGGCTGTGTATGTGCCACTTCTTGGGACCATGTGATTTTGATTTTTGGCCTCGTCGTGGGTTCTTTGATCTCTGTTGAAGGCGAGGCATTAGAAGTAAGGTGGCAAAGTCAGTTCACAAAATCGACAACTATACACAACCACTGCAGTCTAATGGAGTGGCGGGGGCTCAATACTGCAGGCCCCAACGTCGGACCAGGGAGCTGCAACTATGGCAGAGATACAGTGATACAAGTGATCCAGGGAACTTACCCTTGCCAAGATAGACACGGTGATGCTGGAAATGGGATTGCTCTTTGCTGAAGTTCCCAACATTTTTGACAGGGTCACAGACACTGAAAAGGATGTACAGACCGTGCAATCTGAGGTGGCTACCCTACAAAAAACGATGTCTGAACTGTGGACACAGTCCCTATGCCTGGAGGCGCAAGTGAAGGATGCCGAAGGGAGCTTGAGGAGGAATAATGTTCTCCTTGTGGGTTTTCCTGAGAAAGCGGAGGGTCATTCTATGGAGCTCTTCTAGGAAGATTGGATTGTGAACACTTTGTGCTCCAAAAGACTCTCAAAATTGTGCACAGTTGAGTGGGCGCACAGCCCCTCCACCCCGGTCTGTGGCGCCGCCTTGCACAATCATTGCATAATTGTTTATTTCAGGGACCAGGATGCAATCCTGCAGCATGCTAGGGCACATGGCATACCTAAGACCAACGGTCAAGTCATTATGATTTTCCCAGACTATACTCTCAAGGAACAAGACCTGCTGAAGGATTTCTAGACAATGAAAAAATGACTAAGGGCCAGCAAGATGGAATATAGCTTCATGTTTCCAGCAAAACTTAGAATTCAACATAATAGGAAAGTATACTTCATAACGAGCCCTGCGGAGGCCAATGACTGGCTGGATACTCTCGGGGGCAGACCTCGGCAAAATACCCAGGATCGTACGAGGAAACTAATGGGAACCCCGGGATGAGCGCTCCAGGCATGGCGGCACTCTGTGGATTCGCTGATGAACTTGCGTGTCGACCGTACCGGTAGAATCCTTGCCTGGTCAGATGGAATGCTGGTGGACTCTAACTGCATTCCGTATACTTATGAGTCCTTCCTGCTCCACTGAAACGCCAAGGGCCGCTGGAGTTGGGCGTCCGACAGAGATTAAGGGAGATGTTGAAATGTATATGGTGCTATTGCACTTTTCTTCTTCTGTATGTGCTTTGTTACTATGTATGCCCACTTCTCTCTGCTGTTGCTATATTGAATGGTATGTGGGACAAGATAAGTGACATTTTATGCAGGAGAGTGGGGTTTGTTGATGGGTCAACTAAAACGTCCATTCTTTTGAATTTATGATCCACTAGGTACTTCGAAATAGTGGCTAGCGGGGGGCTCACCATTGGCCACGGTCCTGCTGAGCGAACTGAACGCCTCGGCCTCTCCGTTTCTGCGGGATGCCGGGCCCTTTGCTAAAAGCATATGCACTTGAGGAGGCTGTTGCCTCCTCGGGGTGGGGGGACGGCAGGCCCTATATGATGGCCGTGTTTGGGGAGGCTTTCCAGTTTGGACTCACTGCCTGAGAGAGGCGGGAGTTGCCCAGGTTTTGGGTTTTGAATTTGTTTATTGGGGAAAGTTGTGGCTCAGACTTCATGATTGTATTGAATTCTGTGGTTGTGAGACATGGTGTGTGGGAACAGGATGTTTTAGCAGAGAATTATATATGCGACCATGCTGCCAGACACCAAAGTTATAGATGGCCTCTGATTGGAAATGTATGACCTGGAACGTCAGAGGACTGGGTCACTTTCATAAGAAGCAGAGAGTGCACTCTCACCTGTGCCGATATGGAGTATCTGTAGCATTTTTGCAGAAGACCCAGACCTGGGGCCCCTGCTTGCCCTCCCTGCAGTGCAGATGGCGGGGGCAGATCTTTGCAACTAAGTACTCTAGTTATGCTAGGGGCTATGATATGGGTGTCCCCCAGGGTTCCCTTTGTAGCGAAAGAGGTGAAAACAGATACAGAGGGCCGCTATGTAATAGTTGCAGGGACTGTTGATGCAAGAGAAGTCTGCTTTGTGAATGTGTATGCCCGACAATAGATGACCCTGCATTTTTCAGCACTATTTTGCCTGCGACACTAGAACACTTGTGGTAGGCTGTGATTATGGCTGGTGACTTAAACTGTGTCTTCAATGGAGCGACTGAACGCCACCCCAAAAAGGTAGTCACCAAGCCTGCAATGACAGGTTCATTGCAGGAAATGATGAGAGACCTGGGGCTTCACAACGTTTGGAGAATGTGCCACCCTCAGAGCAAGCTGTACTCTTACTATGTTCCAGCCACGGGCACAAATAGCAATATTGATTATTGCCTCCTATCAAATGTGGTTCAAAAGTGGCTAGAAAATGTCACTTACCTAGTGCGATATATCTCAGACCATTCACCCCTGCCAGTGACGTTTCGAATGCATGCCCAACTCCCGCTATGCCTGCTAAGGAGAATGAGTGTTGAAGCATTAACAGATCAGATGTTTGCGCATGAGGTGTCGTTGAGTGCTAGATGGTTACTTTAGTGAAAACTGACTCAACCAGGGCTATGAATTAGGACACACTGAAGGTTGTATTAAGGGGGGGGAGTGCCTGAAAATAACGTACAGGGTCAAACAGCAACTTAGCACGGAGCTCATGACTTTGAGGAGGCGAACATGGGATAGTGGATGGTTTGAAATGAAACATAAAATTCTGGAACACCCTTCGACTATCATTGATGGGTAAAATCGCCCTAGTCAAGATGGCAATACTTCCCAGGTGCTTATACCTCTTTCAGGGAACTCTGTTTGACAGACATAGATGGATCTTCATAGATCTGGATAAACTGATTATGGAACTACTCCGGAACACTGGGAGGAAAAGAGTCAGCCTGGCAATGTTGAAGCATACATGGCAGAGGAGTGACCTGGAAGTGCAGTGCTTAGAGCAGTACTATCTGACCAGGCAACTCCAACACGCGGTCTACTGGTTGGACGACTACAATAACTGTGAACGCAGACTACTGCGGGGCACGTATGGCGAGTATTCATTGCCTGAGGTCCTGATGAATGGGTCGGGGGCACTGGCATGTTTGCCATTTATAGTTTGAATGGTCTGCGGAGCATGGAAGCGGACTGTCAAGGTGGTGCTGAAGAGGGATCCGTTTGTGCTGGATATGAATATCTGGGCACTGCACTCATTCAAAAGTTTTGAACAATCCATGTCCCTTCGTAAATGGCACGAGGCCGGCTGCGAGCCGCTGGGGGACTTATACCCCAGCAACCAGTTTATTTCTCTGGCAGATGCCTCAAAGGGGTTTCAGCTCCGGGCCAGGCAATTCCTACAAATTGCTAAAAGAGCAGCTACTGCGCAAGAGGTTTGGCCGACGTTCCCTCCTTCCGGACACTGGAAGTACTGCTGGTTATGGCTGGGGGCTTGTGGATCTCTTTCATACCTTGCATTTGAAACTCCTGTTCACGTTTGTTGCCTTCTCATACTAGTTTAGAAACACTGGCCATTAGTCAGCATCTCCTTTACTTAGGGTTCTTTTAACCTTTTTCTGAGATTATTTAAGCATTCTAGATGAAAAGTACATTCCTCTAGAGCAGTGTTCTTCAATCTGTGGGGCGCGCCCCCCAGGGGTGGCGTGCCACCATTCCAGGGGGGGCGCGCACTCCACACGAAAATCTGATGGCTGATATTCGGCCGTAACGGAGGTTTTGAAAACAGCGGGATGGCAACCCTCACACCTTCAGCCCTTGATGAGCTGTTAAGAGGTGCTTGAAGGTGACTGAGAGGGAGGGGCTGCAGCTTCAGGCGCAGGGGCATCTATTCAGATGCAAACAGCCCTGAATGCGTCTCTGCAATTTAGAGGGGCCTCACACATTCCCTTTCTGCCCAGGGCCCCAAACATCCTAGAACCGGCCCTGATTACCCCGAGTCAGCACGTGGTTCTCTTCACAGAGCTTAATTACTGTCACTAAATTGTAAGCAAACCTCGGTTCTGCAAACATGCAGTCTTTAATTGGAATAAAATAAAGAAATGGCACAATCGCACCTACACTGATTAAACAAAGTATGGAGGACAATCAGTTAAATCAGTTATCTTGGAGTATCTCCTTTAAGTACTGTACATCACAGTGGGGGATTGCAAAACTAACATTTTGGAAAGAGAGCCTGTCTTCTCGTTGTCTTGTCCAGGAGGGGGTGAGGAGCCCTACCCCTCCCTGGAATACTTGAAAACTGCATGCCCACCCCTGTGCCCACCCTGGTGGATCCTGTCCAAGTCCTGGAATGGCTCCTGCAGCGAGGGTGAAGTTCTTGATGGGCCTCTTCTCAAAAAGGCTCAGCTCAAAATTAATATGAAAAGGTGGGTGAGTGAGTAAGTGAAGGGATGGGTGGATGGCTGGATGAATTAGTGAAAGGGTGAATGGATGAATGAAAGATTGAATAGATGGAGAATGACAGAGGATGGATGGATTGATGAGTGAGTGGAAGGATGGATGAGAGAAAAGGTAAATAGCTGAATGTATGGGTGGAAGGGTAGCTGGATGGGTAAAAGGGTGGATGGATGAGTGAAAGGATGGATGAGTGAAAGGATGGATGAGTGAAAAGGTGGATGATGAGTGAAAAGGTGGATGATGAGTGAAATGTTGGATGGATTGATGAATTGATAAGTGCAAGGGTGAATGGATGGAAGGATGAGTGAAAGGGTGGATGTAAGGATGGATGAGTAAGTGAAAGGGAGGGTAGATGGACAAAAGGATGAATAGATGAGTGAAGGAGTGAAAGGATATATGGATGAGAGAAAGGATGGATGAGTGATAGGGTCAATGGATGGATTAATGAGTGGTTGAGTAGATGGATGGGTGGGTGGATGGATGGATGGAAGGAAGGATGGCTAAGTGAAAGGGTTGATTGAGAGGGAAAGGGAGGATGGATGGATGACTGAAAGGGTGGATGGGTGGAAGGATGAGTGACTGGGTGGATGGAGGAGTAAGTGAAAGGATGGCTGGATGGGTGAAAGGGTAAATGGCTGGATGGATGAGTGAATGGATGGGTAGAAGAGTGAATGGATGAGTGTACAGATGGATAGGGTGAATGGGTGGATGGATGGATGATGGATGAGTGAAAGGATGGATGAAGGAATGGTTGAGTGAAATGATAGATGGAAGGATACGTGATGGATAGGTTTGCAAATGGTTGAATATGTTTGGATTTGGCTGGGCTTACTTATATACTATGGCGTGACCTCCTCTGATGTGTCTGTAAAACGTACCTATTGTCCTGAAGTTTTGTCCTGAATTTTGACCTTCTGTCCTGAATTTGTGTCCTGAATTTTGACCCTTTGTCCTGAATTTTTACACTCACCGTTGGCAGTAGCAAAAATCCATCCACAGATTGACCGTCTCTGTGGTGAAAAACAGGCACACCCGTCGCATTAATGTTGGTGGTGTTATTATCAATCTGTCATGTGTAAAACAAAGCATCCTAGTAAAAACAATTTGCACACATTTTATCTTGGAACATTTTGTTTGTTTTGAGCTGTGTAATAAGCCTGTCATTAACGACACCCACTCACAAATTTACAGTTCACTAAACTCCCATTGCGTTGAACATTATTTGCCGGATATGGCCCAGGATATGCGGGTGGCAGTCAATTATGTAGTGTACAAGATTCCAGAAATTTCTGTCAGGTGGTGGGGGGGCCTGACATTTCAAAAAATTCAGTTGGGGGGCTCAACCTACAAAAGTTTGAAGACCTCTGCTCTAGAGTATGTTCCACCCACTCTTTTATATATCTGAACATGCTTTTCCCATACTAATGCTACATCACATAGAAGAAGTTCAATTATCTGGGGCTTGATTCTGTTTCAATTCATTTGTCCCTGTGTCCCTAACTATACACTCATGCACCACAAGGAATATATTAAGGTGAATGCCAGGCTTTTCTAGGCTTTTTTCCACAGCTCATCCCATGGAGGATGTGGGGTGAAATAGTTAAAGGGGTAGGGTGGAATTAAGAGATGTTTAACAACTGAATTTGTCTAGTTAAAGCTTGTCAAAACTCGCTGAGATTTCAATGTGGCTGGGTCAGTGTTTACCTTTCACTTGCATTTAATCACTAGGGTCTGTGCTGGGGTATAGGTACTTCTTTGTCCCTTTGCCCCTTCTTGCACATTTTCTAAAGCCTGCCTATGCCGTGCATTTCACTTGCAACTCTAAATTCCTAATCCCGGCCTAATCCCCTTACCAGCCCAAAAAACAGTTTGTACCATCCTCACCTGCCCAGATGACACCTTCAAAGTTGTCTTTTAACCTTAAACAGCCAATAAATACAACAAGATGTTGCATAATATACATTTCAATGCTCATTAATATAGTCTGACCTGATTGGTGAGTAGAACACCTGACTGCTCACCATGTAATCCCCCCTACGATTCTGCAGCTGAATTTGGCACTTGTGGTTATTGTGTGGAGTCTGATTCTGCCTCTCATCCACAACCTTGACCAAGCCAGGCCCTTCCTGGTAACATTACACCAAGTTGTGAAATATATCTGTACTAAAGCGGAATGCGAAGTCTAAAAATGTTTATTAGAAAAAAGACTAGTCGGTGAATCACTGCATTGGTTGACACTGAATGAAAAGACGTCTGGCGATGTTAACGTTACACTAAGACACAATTTTAAATTCTGAAAATGGACCCTCAGGCTCACCGCCTTTCACACTGACTACTGGGAATGTGCAGGATTTGTGATCACAATTTCACCACAACAACCAGCTTCCTGGTCTGTGTAGAGGAGAGCAAAATGCCTTAATTTTTTAATAGATGTTTTATAGCACTGTTATGTGAAAAGGAGACACTTTGTAGAACTTTCAGAACTATGGCGGGCATAGATGTGCAGCGGCACCAGAAGCACCTTTGTGAACATGTAAGTCCTGTATGGATGTGAGATTTTCAGGCAGAACGTCGGTCTCCCTGACCTTGAACGCCACGGTTCAGAGCTTTGATTTTTGTCTGTTGCACTCTGGGAGTTGTAGTCTTCGATGACAAACACATTGGTCTGAGGTGCCGTTTCTGTGGTCTTAAAAGGGAAGACCAGGAGTTGGGCATGATGTTTCTCTTAATATGGAAACATCTGGTATAATAAACTTGCACCGGAATTGCTAGTATTTTTTAACGAGAGGTATAATTTAGTTTGATTTCATTGGGGTGTTTGACCCTACTGCTTTGGGGCCCACTTCTGAATTTGAAGAAATGGTGGAGATTATGTCCAGCAGCTGATGAATGACTTACTTTACCTCCCTGAGACCTGTTTTCTAATTTGGGCTTTCTCATTTGACCCAAACAGTGTGATTATAGTGAAATTATTTGATCTCCATAAGCCTCAAACGGGAAATATGTAAAGTAACTGTGCAGCCGCTCTCTGGTACGAACCCCTTGCATACCGCCCTCTCTCCGATCCCTAATAGTACCCTGAGGGTTACAGGCTTAACTAACCCAAACCTCGGGGAGCGCGTTTCTATCGTTTGCAGCTTGTAGATGGGATGCTCCTGTTACAATAAAACTGCTCTCCATACACCACTGTATTGCTCTTTGGAACTAAGCTTACTCTATATGATGTCTGGAAACCCCCACGAATCAGTTACATTTGACTTCCTGTCTCCTTTTTTCGCTGAGACTATGGCTTCAGATGTCTGTGTCACTGTTTAGTCCTGGACCCTCTGCCTTGGGTTACAACATTACCTTAATGGAAGACAAAGGAGCAGTCACTAAGAGGGGCATTCATGTCCCCTTCAATCCACACCCATCACCAGTTTGTCGTACCCCAGTATTGCAATTCTAACTTGAATTGAGTGAGCTTCCCCCGCTTCTTGTGACACTCCTTCCACCCCTCCCTCCAATGATACTATTCTGAGCATATGGAGATTATGCCAGACCACTCAGAATCGTTTGTGGGGCCTCGGCCTAAAACTAGTTGTGGACCCCGTTTCTGACCCAGACATCCTGGTTTCATCACTGCCAGCTTCTCAGCTTAACTAATCTGTGTGGCTCTGGAGAATTACTTTCCTTCCCTGTGCTCTGTTTTCCGTAAGCATCACATTTTAGAGCACCTTAAAATAATTCAGTTGTAGATGCACACCGTTCAAAGACCTCTCTTGTCATAATATTGCTCCATCTATAACACTAATGGCCTTTTTATGGGAGGTGCAAGACAGCTGCCTGCCTCTTGTGTGAAAAATACAATTGTCATTGGGGCAGAAGGTGGAAAAAATGCAATACTCATCCTGTGGCTGAATTGCACATTGTATAATCAGGAATTCGTCCTTATTCCATTCCCAGCTTCCTAGCTTGACCAAACTGATTGACTCTAGGCAATTACTTTTCTTCACTAAGACTTCTCTACCTTCTCTGCCTTGATCATCAGAGTTGACAGCACCTTGAAATATTTCAGTTCAGGATGCTCACTTTACAAAAATCTCTCTTGCATGTAGTTTAATGAGCAGAAAGTTTGCTTCATCCATAACAATAAGGGCTTATTGTTGGATGCCATACAGAGTGGGAGGTGAAGGATCAAGCAGGGACTACTGGCCTCAACCCTGGAAGTTGAGGTAATTTGCCTCTGATGTCCTGGGTCCATCCTGCTATGGCTCAACAAACTGGCCAAATGCAATCCCTTATACACTTTTATAGTCACAGGCTTCTCAGTGAGGTAGTGTTACGGTGCTCGAGCTCAGCAATCATTACAACAGCTTCAATATTAAATGCCCAACCCAGTGTTTATCTTAAGAAAAAAGTACTTTCATACATACCAGAATCAATACTGCATGATACTTAGCATAGGATACTATTTAGTAACTTTGGACACTAGGCATTACTGTGTGCCTCTCCTGCTCCTGTGCTGCTGCCTCCCACCCTGGTCTAGGCTCTCTGCCATTTCTGCTTGGTCCCCACCTTCTCTAGGGTATGCAGTAGTAGCATGAATTAAGAGCAGGCGTACTTCCCTAACTACGAGTACACTCAGTCTCAGTTTAATAACTCTTACCAAGCAGCAATGTGCAAAGTCCTGGGATGGTGACTTGTCCACTCATCCTTGAGAGGTGTGATGCACAGTCAGCATAAAAGGGGGTGCCACCCAGCAGCACTGCTGTGTTTCCACCTTGGGTCAGCCCACAGCAGTAAAACAAACTGGATTCCTAGGCAGCAGACCTTGCTTGAAGCGGTCCCTATTGGACCAATGGTGAGAGTGTTTGACTTTAGGATCTTGGTGACAGGCTCAAGCCAGAGCTACCAGGTGCTCGCTGGTGCCTTGATTTGGCAGGAGCAGCCTCTTCTGGCTGCTCACAACTTCAGAAAAGTGCAGGCCGCGTACAATTGGCAGTTGTATCCCCCATGCAGTCTCAACAATGCTCGGGTTGGTTCTCTCTGGGCCAATGCAGCCATGCACCAGCCAGTTACCACACTTGGCAGTTGCAGACATGCAAAGGCCAATCACAGTACTTGGCAGCTGTTATCTCGCACAGGTTGATCGAAATTCAAGCAGGAACAGCCAGCTGACAGTTGATTCCTCACACAGGCCAATTCTGCACAATCACTGCCCTGACCAGGCCACAGCAGTTGCAGTCACAGCTTCGGAAGTCCTCTGAGTACTCTGCAGAGCACTCACTTCCTTGGCCATTGAGGACTTTGAACTGGAACAATAACTGAGGTAGTGGGTATCCAATTTTATAAACCAAAACAAGGCAGGAGATATGTATCTACAGTCTAATACTGTGGAACCAGCTTAGTTTGGTTCCCTTTTCAAGTGCTGTGTACAGGATCTTCTCTAGACACAGCCTCTGTGCAGAGTGATGTTTTTCACAACAGGGTAGTCTCAAACTTGGAGCATTCGCAACAGAGAGACAAAGAGGTGTGAGATATCTGCACCTGGCTGCCCTTAGCTCAAGTGATGGAGTACTAATGGAAAAAACAAAAGTGCAGATCTTATATAAAGGTTTCCTCACCCTGCACAATTGAGTTGGCATTGCCACCATTTACTACTCTAATCTACGAAATGACATTATTCAGAAAGACTAATCAACAGCTCCTTGCTAAGCAAAAGGCCTAATCAAATATCTAAAGGGACCTCCACTCCCCTCATTCCAATGTCTAGGTCACCTCTCTCCAAGCTTCAGGAATGTGAGAAATAGACTTCCGCAGTCTGGGAAAACACCCCTCACCTCAATCTTGTGCACAAGCCAGGCCAAAGGCATTCACAATGGAACCCATAGGCCTCATTAATCTGGCTCACTCACAAATGCCATGCATACACCACACAGGCTACACACAACAGTCTTAACACACACTAGGGGTGTTAGCGTTAGGAACTTGGTAGGTGGAAAGAAGTAGAACTTTACACAAGTGTGCCAGTAGGCCTCCACTCCAGTGATGCAAATAAAAAGGTCTGGTCTTGCTAAGAATTCTCAAACGTGGATGGCTGCCATCACTGCCCTATATACAAAACACACAACGGGGATAGTACTCCGCTGTCAGTCAGTGAGTAAGATTAGTGTGTTCTCCTAGTCACAGTACAAGTCCAAGACCTACTCATGTTTGGGGCGTCTCTTGAACTCTGTGCTCACATTAAATTGGTATGAATTCAGGGTCAAAAAGTCAGGATATCAAATACACGTAGTCAGGGACCTAGGTCAGGGGAACACACCTGAACACCATGCAGGGAACATTCCCATTTCAACACTTATGTAGGACTGACAAAACAACTGACTTGCCTTAACCTCAGTGGTGGCTCGCAAAGGTAATGATGTGGGGCGGGTGGAGGGGTAGTGGAGTCCAACATACGATGGCAAAGATGAACGTAAATAAATAAATAAATATCTGCTGTAGTATGTCAGATTCCACTACCCCCATGCAGCCCCGCCCCGCCTTCCTGCTCCACAGTGTTACCTTAGCGAGCCTCCACTGCTTAACCTCTTGAATCATTAATAGAACCAACTGGGCAGAATAGATGTGGTTCACTAATTTTAATAAAGGCCACTCGGTGCGTTGGTAGAACCTAATGTGCTAAAGCAAAACAATCCAAACAACATTTTAAGAAAAATGTGCACACCTAAGCTATAAAGAACGTAGTTATCAGTCGCATCTACAGAAGGGTTGGATTTCTAAGCTGAGCTAGGACTTGTAGACTTTAGCCTTAGCAGCACAGCTCTTCCAGGCAGGATGCACCACAGGTGACCCCATGGATAAGATTGTGCCCAGCCATCACCACTCAATCTTACTACCTTATTGGCACTGATAGTGGGGCAGGAGATCCTTTGGTGCACAAACCTATGACTACAGCAGCCAAATGTGATGTTAAAGTGGAACATCAGATTCAGGTTAATGTGAAAAATTGCTGCTAAAAGTTCTGTTCATTTGCACTTTGGAACAAAAAACTTCTTAAGTCTGTCTGCTCTGCTATAAAGAACACATCAGAGAGTAAAACTAAAATTAGAAGTACTAGTGCCTATGAACTCTAAGTCCACAGTCAGCAACATAGCACTGCTTCTGGAACTAGTATATATGGCACCAGGATGGGAGAGTTTAGATTTGCAAATTGTCCCTAATATCAGCTGTGAAATTCTGCTTGGTGTGTATATGTTTGCTAGTTTTTTCATCCTTTAATTGGTCAAGTTACACATTAATCTTTGATTAATACGACAATGTATATATAGTACAAACCAAATATTGTTTAACCTATTTTAATTTCTATTTGTGTCTGCCATCTATTTTATTACTGCGTGACCTCTTCAGGCTGTCTGTACAGCTGACCTTTTGTTCTGAATTTTTATTGTGAATTTTGACCATCTGACCTGAATTTTTACAGTCCCTGCCCAGAAAGTTCCTACTTGCCGGGTGGTCACCCTATATACATGCACACAAAAGCGTTGCTGTTTCTTGTGAGGTCTTGAGAGATATACATACTGGCCACCTTCATTCATAAAACCCATCTTCTGTCATTTGTTTTTCATACCTTTCTTGTAGAAAACATCTGCTCTCCCATTATAATTTCCAAATAGGAGATCACCAAGCATTGTTTAAGCATGCGTTGCTTTTTGAGGCACTCCTGTCGTTGCTATCGAATTCCCTTTCACTCTGTTTCAGGCCAGTTAAAATGGATTAGCATTCCCATGACAACAGTATTTGGATAATCGTTGTCCAGGATCCACAGAGTTGACAATAATTTGTTTAACATTTAATCTAAATGCATTACCATAACAGAATTGTTATGTACTGCCGAAAAAGGAATACAACTATATGTAGGTTTTAGATGATGGATCTCAGACTGCTTGCTTTAGTTACATAAAAGCTGACAACGGTGCGTGAGCTTCAAAGTCGATGATACCAGTTTCTACATTTTTTAATGAGGCACCTCCAGTTGTTGCAATTTATATAAAAATGAGCAAACGATAAGCTGTAGAGTTATCCATACAATTTGCTTTGTGATTCATAAAAACTACCATACGCATCCCTAAAAATATGTGGTATTTCATGCTATGTTTTTTTGCCCTCAGTCACAAACACAGTGTGTTAACTGGTCAAAGATATGGTTTACCCCGACGCCTTGTCTTGTCTATGTATTACCCGAGTCTCCAGAGGCCTGACTCACACTAACCACCAGAATGGCCCGGAGGTACTCAATCAGGTTTAATCAATGAAATTATCTCTGTTCAAACCAGCAGTCAAAGCACGCCCAAAATACTGATTTATGGCTATTTTAACACTTGTTATTCAGCCCAAATACTTAATTCACTCTTTTTAGGTTTCGCTGTGCTTGTGAAATCTCTTGTATTTAATACATTTTGAAAGGGAGTTCTTATCAGTTCCCATCACCAAATTACTGTGTTCATTCACTTTTTGTGTGGAACTTTTTGTTTTGTTAACGTCCCCTGGATGCACATATTTATGATACTTCTACTAAAATTGTTCACATCAAATTAACTCTATTATGATGATTTTTAACATTTCACTTGTCTTTTGTCTCTCATAAGTTTTGATATTAGTTTTTGTGTCATTATATCTCTATATGTGCTGATATTTCTCTTTTAATTGTCTTTACATGTATCCAAAGTTGTGTTTTTAACTTATTGATTGTGTTTTTATTAAATGAATTTTTGATAACTTTCAGAAAAGGTTTTTGTGCATTTATAGGTTACAATTGATTTACGGGTCTTGATTGAGTATATTCGTGAGCCTAAGGCTGTGTGTCTGATTACAAAGTGGTGGCATTTGACTTGCCGGTTAGTCATTTCCCAAGAGAAATCCTTCCTTTTTACACATAATCTAAGCCCCATTCACTGTCAAGATAAGTTCTCTTCCCACAGAAAAGGTAGACCGCTTCTAAAAGTATGGTGGAATGCTTGCTTTTTACTACTAAGGAGCCGATTCCGATCTCACTCGGAAGGGCTCCGAAAAGATCCGGACGGAAAAAGTACGAGCCATACGCATGTTTTCCACCCGACTCGTACAGCTGTACGAGCGAGCAAGTACGATGCGAGAAACGCGAAATCGCTGACAAAATCGTTTCCGGGTCCGAACCACTCCGTACGCCTCGTCCGTAAGCAAACCGTGCCGTGCAATGGAGGCAATTTCGGACCGAGCCAGTACGATGCACGCGTCGGACAGCCAGATCAAGCCGAAGTTTCTGGCACGCAAAACATCTGGGAAGCTGCCTTTGGGGGGCCGTACAGGGCCCCCGTCAGCCGCAGCCGTGCAACTCGGACACAGGGGGAGACCCAAGGATCTCCCCTACACAGGCATGTTCGGTGCGGATGGCACCGACGTGTACCCACGATAGGGGGTGCCCTTTTGCGAGACGTACCCATTCAGTCAATGGGAGCCCATGTACGTGTCATACGACCGGCTCTCATTGACTTCTATGGGAGTCTGACCGAACCGAGTCCGGCTCATTGTACTCGCTCGGTCAGACTGCAGGAGTCCGGCTCGGTCAGAAAACACTCCGGATCCGGTTCGGTCGGAGAGCTTTCCGACCTGAATCGGAATCGGCCCCTTAGTTGTGTAAAGCAGATGTGTTAGCCTTAGAATGTTTGTGGCATTTCCTATTGATGCCTCAGTACCTTTCTTTGCACTTTGTAGGCATTGATTTTTTTCAACTTATTCTATTTGGTCTTTATGATCAAATTCTAAATGTTGTAATAAATATTGCATGTTAACAATAAAGTTAATATACACGAGCTATGCTATATTTTACTACTAAACAGGCAGCCACAAGTGCAGTTACCTTGCAGACAGGGTCATGATTTGAATGGTGCAGCAGGTGCAGTGGCACTGGGATCAAAAGTTGTCATCACTGCACTAAACACCAAATATTGCTATATTTTATTACTAAACAGGCAGTCACAAGTGAAATTATCTTGCAGGCAACAGGGTCAATATTTGACTGATGCAGCAGGTGCAGTGGCACCGGGCCCAAAAGTTGTCAGAACTGCTCTAAACACCTAATATTGCTATATTTTACTACCCAACTGGCAGTCACAATGGCAGCTATCTAGCACTTGCTAGGGTCATGATTTCAATAGTGCAGCAGGTGCAGTTAAATTGGGACCTAAAGCTCTAGGAACCCCTCTAAACACCAAATATTGCAATATTTTACTACTAAACAGGAAATCACAAGTGCAGTTACCTTCCAGGCAATAGGGTCATGATCTGAATAGTTCAGCAAGTGCAGTGGCCAAAAGATGTCATAACTCCTCTAAACCCAAAATATTGCTATATTTTACTACTAAACAGACAGCCACAAATGCAGTTATATTGCATGCACTAGAGGCATGCTTTGAATGATGCAGCAGGTGCAGTGGCTCCAGGCTCAAAAGTTTGTCTGAACTCCTCTAAAAACATATTATTGCTATTATATCAATTTATTCTATTATTTTCCTCTTTCATTTCATTTTTCAAAATGTTGCTATTACTTACCCACACTATACCATTAGTAACAGCACAATATATCTTTGTGTACATAAAGAAGTCACAATACTTTAACAGAATTTCTATAACTTATATTGTACAACTACTCAGCAGGCTACAACTTACAACAAAAAACAGTTTATTATTAATCACATTGGCAAAACCTAATGCATTTACCAATGCTTGTTATTTTGTTCACACGATTTATTGGCTTTTACAAAGTGCACACAAGAAAAACAACAAAGCACAGAGAAGCGCAATGGACATGCCAGAATAGCAACTTTACATGGGGCGAAAAACTGTGTACACAAACATGCATGCATCCAGCATAGCCTTCAAGAAACAAAAGAACACAAATGCGCTTCAGCTCATAGGGAAGCCCAGTGAGAAAACAGAAAAGTATGGAGTAAGTCGTAGAATTTCAACAATGAAGGGTCACGTTAGGAGAAGCCGATGCAGGGAAGGGGAGAGAGACAGAAGAAGGGAAAAAAAGGAGGAAGTCGGGGATAGAATGGGGTAGGGTGGTCCGCCCACCATGTGTCCTAAAAAACTGAGTATAAAAGAAGGCTGAACAGACATTTCAGCTAATCCCTAGCCTAGGGCTTCCAGTTAGAGCACAGAGATCCTTAAGTGGGCTCAACATCCACACTGGGGGTGGAATCACCTTGTGGAGCCTCTGTAAAGGCAGTGTTAAGGGGCAGTAAGGCACCCTCCCAAGATTTCCAAGAACAGAAGTCTGGCAAGAAGTATTAGGTAATGCAGAAGTTTCTTATCATTTCTGCTCTGATATTCATATTCAACGTAATCAATTATTCCTATAATTATAAGTGCTTGCCTACCTGAATTTCTTGCTGATAGATTTTAAGAATGATTTTACCTATCCCTTCCCAGTTATTTTCTAAGGGTGGGCAACTCACGGACATGTGGAGATAATCTGCCTGTATTTGGATAACATTTTTTGCATCTTCCTTTCACTTTCTTTGTCATCTAATCAAACTTCTTTGGTGTCCAGTATATTCTGTAGAGAGCAAAAAAATTATTTTTCCAGAGTGATTCAAATTTTACTGTATTATGTAATGTAAATAAGGATATTTGCCATAAGGTTTTAATTTGTAGTGTTGGCAAGTCTCGCTTTTATGCTTTGTTGGGTACGTATTGCATCCTGTTTACCTCTTCGAAGAATCTGGAAGACCAGAGTGCAATGCCTTTTCTTCATAAAGCTAGCCTCTGGAGTAAAAGGTTCAACTCTGATGGGGTTACTTGATTCCAGTTTTGTCACAAGTTCCATGAGACAAGTTTTAAAGAGCCCAGTCTGGGCAATGATCCCTCCAATTGTTTGCTCATTCAGAAGCTCCTCAGAGAACAATTGCCCATCCTTTAAATGTTGCTCCCACCTTACTATACCCCTTTTGTGAGAGGGCTGCTCAGTTAGTCTTTTATGAACTCTATGCCCCTTGTGAGGCACTCCTCATTATGATATTAGTGGGCAGCGATCTGACAAGTGTCAAACAGGTGACTGGTCATCAGACACTTGAGGGATGAAGTAACAAGAAAGAAAGCCAACAGAAAATCTGGGGTAGATTCAGAACACCTCTTATACTTTTTTGAGGCCCACAACACACACCATGCCCCTTTTCTTCACAGCCCAGATACCACCCCCGCCATACTGGTCCAACCAGTATGGTCTTTTCCCCACACAGCAATATCAATAATATGACAAAAGACTGTCTTTTTGTATCAGGGTTGGGGATAATTCAGGGGTAAACACAAAAAACAAACACATGTTCCCTGGGAGGAGAACCCTTAACACATGCACAACAAGGAGCATGCAAAAGAACAAGTCCCAGGACAACCAGTGACTCCCTGAACCATATATAGGGGACAAGCTACACACTGAGTTAGGTGTGCATCTTCCAAATTGGAAATTGACAAAGACACAACCAAGGGTGTTGAATATGGGATTGGGTTTTGTCCCGAACCCTATCATAAACATGTTAGGTCTACAATACGAATTGTAGGATTTTTTTTCAGCAAAGTTAGACTCAAAGCTTACTTTGGCAATAGCACAATCCCCAATGAGACTAAGAGTAACATAGGCTTAAGGAAGAATTCTTATTCTGTACAACCAACATCAGTGATCACAGTTGAAATTATTGCATTCAAGCAGACAGTCATAAAAAAACAGAGTAGATCAACACTGAAAATATCCAAGTTTTCCATAATCTATCCCACATGGAGAAGCTCTGAAACAGTTAAGGAATGACAAAGGTGTGGCTAGTATTGCAAAACAAACAGGACTATATCAATGAATGTTTTTGCTTGCTCAGTGATACCGGGAACAATAGTAGCATCACAGAAGACTATTAAATCTATCAAAATTGAAGTAGAGGAAGCAAAAGTCAGGAACGAAATCATCAGTCAGGAAGCCCATTCCTTCTATACTCTTTCTAAAATGCACAAGAACAGACAACCCCCCCAGGTTGTCTGATAGTATTAGGAATGGGCTTCCTCTTGCAGCTTTTATTCACTGTTTGCAACTATTTTTAGAAATCAACTGTCCAAACCACTCTGTCCTATTTGAAGGACACAAAAGTCCTTCCGAACAAACTTCAAATCCTTCTGTTTGACCAGAGAACTGTCCTCCTGATGGCCTTCTATGTAGATGCACTAGTAACAAGTATTCACCAGGAAGAGTCACTGAAGGTATTAGAAAAATAATGTTCAACCATGATTAGCACCATTAGATTACAAGACATTTTGTTTTGAAATGTCAAAGATAGCCATGACTAGATATTACTTTGAGTTTAAGAGGTTCCTGTTCTTAAAGACACATGGTACATCTATGGAGAGTACTTTTACCTGAAGTACACCAGGGCTATATGGTCAAGAGAAAAACATACTCAATGAAGACAATCCATTTAAAGAGAAGATACACATTTGGAGAAGATACTTTGATTAGTATGTTGACAATACGCATTTCATTTGGTAAGGCACCGTAAATTAGGCTAACCAGAATGGAAAAATAACCTAAATTTATATCTGACCTTCACGTGTGCCATCGCCAAGGAGAAGATTGTATCTTTTGATGTGAAGATCTTTCCAGACAAGGGCGGTCTTGTCACTGACGGGTACCACAAATCCATAGACAAACATAATGTATTAAGATTTGATAGTTTTCTCCCCTGACCTCTTCGTGAGAACCTAACTTCCAGGTAGTATTTATAAAAACGTAGGAGTTGTAGCAGAGTTTCAGATTGCAATGTGCCCTAAGTCAAAAATGAAAGAAACAATATGCAAGAAAGATTATCCCCCCAAAAAAACACATAATAATAATAGGGACTCCGTGCTGTCGACCTACAAAAAACCTAAAACAGACAGAATCATATGTGTCATGACTTACAGCATCATTGTGACTCAAATCAAGATCATCCTTAACAAAAACTGGCATATTCTGAATACAGGAAATATTAATTTAGCTAAACCCATAATTTCACATCAAGTGAAATATGATCAGCTGTCCTTCTGATCTAAAATATAAATTGATGACCAGCAGAAAAGTGAGGACAGGCATATGAGAACATACAAGCACTATTAAATGTAAAGAGCATCCTATGAAGGTGCGGAATCAATCTTTGCGGTCCAGCGCAATGCCAAAGATCTGGCATGGGTGGTTATAGACCAACTGAACATCACAGACACCCTGGGTAAAACATCAGAAGTTCTGTTTGAAATGGAACAGAGATGGTTTTACAGATTATTAACACACATACTAAGATAAAACTATGAAGTCCCTTGGACCAGTTTTAATAAAATAGAACAGACAATCCCTATCTGGAGCACAACATCCTCAGTAGCCCACCCCTTACATAGACAATATTATACAAGCGGCCACTTAGTGCCATATAGATATAGGTTCAATTAAAACAAGAGCGACCCTAATATCCATGTGAACAAGGGTATCAAGTGACCTTGAAACAAGTATTCACATGGAACTCATTTGAAAAAAATATTTTAGTAACACAGAATACTCTGTGTGGACTGAATCTATACCAGTGTTTAAATTAAAATTTCTGTGACAGTATTTTCTTGTATTTACCTAAACAATGTAGACCTTAATTCAAAATGAACAGCCAGTATCTTGTGATTTAATCCGATTCAGCTGAACCAAATTTTAAAAACACAATTATGCAGTCTTAACATTCATGTGAGAGATAGAAGAATTTTTGAGGGAAGCAAACTCCAAGGGAGAAAAAATAAAAACCTACCAAAAAGGAAAACACGGTGGTAAAGTGTGTGAACATCTGAGGAATATTGGTTATTAAAGACAGCCACTGGGGGTCACAAAACTAGTCATATAGATGAAGAGCACACCAGTATGGACACCACATCAAAACTAGCACTCCCATAGGCAGCCCCACAATGCTGTTTCTCATTTTTTAGTCTCAGACATTAGATATAGACAGGATATAACACCAATTTGATGTCTGGAATAGGCAGGTTTCTTAATTCAGAAACACAAATACTGACTAGAGTCCATTCACACCATTCTTAACACAAATGTTATTACAAATTATCCTTCTAAAACTTAAATATTGAACTTTGAGGTAACAATCACTGTAATTTTAAGCTCTCAGACTGGGTTACTTGATTTGGCCACTGCTTGGAGAGAGACCCAAAAGTATTCAAAACAATGGACATTAGTACAAAAAGGCAGGTAAGCAAAGCTTCCGTGTTGCTATACACTACAAGTGTATGACACCACATGCAACGTGTGTATGCTGTCAAACTCAACGCAACACACGGATGCTATGGGAAACTGCATCTCTAGGGGGAATAAGAGCAGATAAAAACCCTAACAGCTCGATTATGCATCAAGATGCAGGGGCATGTGTGCCATTCATAAAAGGTGAGACCGAGAAGGAGTACCAGATGATATAATAAAATCAAAACAATATTTTCAATATATAGTAATCCATTAATGAATAAAAGTTTTTTTTAAAAGTACTGAAGTGAGCTGTGAGTAAACGTGAAGTGAAACAAATTAGAAAAGTGCTCAGGCAAAGGTGTGATACACTTGACTGGGAAATGCAATATCCATGCCGGTCTCCTTCTTTCTGCGGCCCAGAAGAGGAGTCCTATTTCCATGCCTATCTCTTCATTGTGAGTGTCTTTCCTATTGGGTGAGATGTCCCCAGTATCCAATACGCCTAAGATATTCCTTCTTATAACTGTCCCCAACCAGGGCAGCTGGTGGAGCAGTCCTATTCAATGGCAGAGGTTGTCGCTATTTAACTATGGAGCTACGGCACCCAGTACACCTGACATTGTTCCAGCCTTTTAAATTCTCTCCTAATACACTGACTTATACCCGAGACCCCTTACAAGATTTAACAATATTTTGCTCCCATTTATATCTCTGCCTCTTGAGAACCATTCCAGGCTACTCTGGGGGTTCTCTTCACATGTTTCATTTACTTATTAACAGATATCATTTTGAGTGGCAATTACTCAGGCTTAAATTAAGCGTGTCCTGATGATGATCCTACCATTCTGATGTAACTGTGATACAAATATTGCACTTTGAGTCATATGTATCACCTTTTCTCACTTGTTTCGCTTCATCGTTACTCACAAACCCCTGCAGTTCCTATTTCTGAACTTGTATTCATTAATGAATAGCTATATAATGAAAATATTGTTTAGATATCATCATATCGTCTGATGCTCCTTGTTATTCTCACCTCCTAAGGGACTACTGTTGGTCTATAATAATTTTTACTCCAGGTCCCTTTGATACTTAGGGTTTCCCTGTTTTTTCTATATTCTTAAAAGATTAGTCTGAGGAAAGTGGTCTATTATATGGTGTGTCACCTTTCTGTGTAATATGCTCACAATATTGTCTTGAGTCCAGTCCAGCTAGTTTGTTAAAACTTAGCTCAACCCTTGATAGCAGTGGCTTTGAGCTTTCAGGCTTAAAGAAACAAGTGTAAAGATTTTAGAAGTACCAATACAATGAAATAAGAAAGTCACACAACATGAATGAAACCCAACACTGATTTATAAACATATATCTTATTTTTATGAATGTTTAGACACCAAAATGAACAAAATCGACTGGAGGGTTTGAGAGATATAGATTTTTAAGTAAAATGCAAATCATAGGTTTTCACTCAAAATGCAAACAAGCATTTGCAACTACAGCGGTTAGCAGAAACTTTGTAAAACATTTGAAGAGTTGTGTTTGGGTACTACGACCTGCTTTGGATGGTGAACCCCAGTAGGGAACAGATCAAGGGGGCCAGTAAGGAATTGGTGGAGAGTAAACTTGTCACCAAACCAGTCTTCAGTCCAGTTCCAGGCTCTATGGGTGACCCGCCATAGATTTCAATGGAGTAGTGTTGATGCAAGGGATACAGGATGCTGAAGATGCTGTAGGATGCTGAGAAGGCTGTGCGGTCGACTGCAGGCTTCCTGGAGCTGCTCCTCAGTCCACAGTCTTGGTGGTTCAACTTTGGTCACAATGGTCGTTGTCCATTTAAGTCCTAGTGGGACAGCAAAAGTCCAGTTCCACTGGTCTACTGGTCTCTGGTCAAAGAAAAACCAGAGGTTCGCTTTGTTGGAGGCTAGAGTCTTTCTTGGACGACCAAACTGTACAACAACAATTCTCCCAGGTCCAGCAGAAATGAGTGCAACTTATGAGTGTCAAGACTCGGTCTCCCAGGCTCCACGCCAGCAGTCAGTGGAGGTCACGTAATTGTGGCATTGACTTGCCAAGGTGGCCTACTTTGGTTTTTGTGGCCCTGTAGCTGTAACAGCAATACAGCCAACTGACTCTTGAAGTTCACCTTCTCTGTTTGGGGCTCAGGGGTGACTTTTCCACAAGCTAAAGTGATTAGGTAAGTGCGCCTGTTTTATTTACAATAGTATCTCTGGACTATTTGATGATGGTCTGACCTTAACTGTTCCGCTCAATTGTTTTTTTTTTTAAGTGTCACCCTTTTGACCCTTGATGAAAGGTGAGCAAAGCATGGGGCTCACATGTGTATGTTTATGTGGAGACCCAATTCTCGACACTAAAACTTTGACCCCCTGTTTTTCTGCAGATATACCACTGACTAGGACGAAGGTATGTTAAATAAAGAAGTTTGATGATGGTTATAAGTAGTAGGAACCTTCACACACAATAGCTAGGCTAATGTCCATTTTCATTTGTTTAGTAAAACAAATGGTCCTCAGCAGAATAAGTGAGATGTAATACTCTTTTTCAACTTCAGTCCAGATGATCCTCTTTTCCCCTACCCCCTTTCATTAAGTCTTAAAGATGCGTTATTATTCTATAAGGCGGTCATACCAACCCAAGTCCTGAGGAGACCTCTAAAGGTCAGAGGTCGAAATATGTTGACAGTATTATGGTCAAGAATGATGGACTTTATATTCTTGAAATAGATTTGGAAGGGCAAAAGTATTGATCAACTGTACCCTACCATACCTCAATGTGCCTCCTTGTACATTCAGAGTGGATGTTCAAGCTGACTAATTGTTCAAACAAAATAATTTTGACTGCCACCCTAGGAAATTGCTCATTGTGAGACTATTGGAATTCGTGTATTTTTTTATTGTGATTTCTGTATTTACTTGATTATCACTTACCACTGGTGTGTAGTGGGTAAGCCTGGGTGGAGTTTGCGGAGTTGCGAGAGCGGCAGAGTGCATTAGGGTAATGCAGTTCACAGGGATTTTGAGCGCCAGGTATTTGTCCTGCGCTGTAAAATCTTCATGAACGGCACCATGCGTAGCGCAAGAGGGTGCAGCTTCCTTTCTGCTGCTTGAGTTGATTTTTTACTTGAGCGGCAGGTTTCTCAACGCGAACGGAAGGTTTCTCAACGCAAGTGGTTGCGGCACATCATGTTGAGAAATCCAACCGACCTCTTTGAGAAATCTCGCCAAGAGGTTGATTTTCATTGCTTGCCAACTAGACCTTGGCGAGCCGAGCGAGGAAAAAACTCGCAGATGGGTGGATTTTCCTCCCTCATGCTCAGCAACTTGACGTTGATGAGTGCGAGCGAGAAAAAAACTACGATCCGCTGAGTTTTTGGGAACTTCGCTTGCTCCACGGCATGGAGTGCGGAAATCTCTGCATACTCGGCGAACGGAGCGGAGTTCACCGCCCAGATTTAGTATTGCGGAAAACTTGTGATCATTCACCTTGGTATTGGCATATGATTTCCTGATTCTTTTCAGAATTATTATAAATATTTATAATAAGTAATGTAACAACTTTGGTACATTGTGCCCTGCTCTCGGTACCAAATATAACAAAGACATAGTCATTGTTTCATTTAAAGGTGTCAGGCAAATTATTTGCATGGTTTGACTGAATTATCCAGTCTGTTCCCCCTTATTAAGCTTTGAAATTAGCAGGCAAGTCCTCCCCCCTTTTTTTGTATACAATTTGTTGAGCAGCTCACCCTTGTTCCTGCTTTATATGGGTCTGACCGCATTTTTTATTTGATGTTCCATGAATCAGACACCACGGGCACCACCCTCTCTTTGCTAGTTCAAAGATTAGCTGGTGCAGTCCAGATATTGGTGCAGCCTCTATTGCCAGGTCCAGCAGGGCAGCCCTTCCCTTGTCTTCTCTCCAGTGCAGACGTGAGCTGTGGTCTGGGTGCCTGGGATGCCATATTTATGGCCAGGAAGTGCCCTCTGGGGTGGGATAGTTACTGCTCAATGGGCTACGAGGTCCCTTCCCACCTGATGATGACTTCCTGTGATGTGTAGAATCTAGCCATTCAAGAGTGTAACACTGTGCCCACTACCAAAGTGGCAGGACCCTTCTCTCGGTGGGTGGAGCTTGGTAGCCCACTATAGAGGTTTGGTTTGGTGTGAACTACAAACCCATGGGTAAAAAACAGGTTGGCAACTGTTTTCCCCTCTCTGTCCCCAACCCCAACCTGTCTACCAGAACAAAAGAGCAATCCCTCTCCTGTGTGTCCAATATTTGCCCTTCAAAGGGGGCTTCCCCATCGAACCTCACCTTTTGGGCTGACACCCTTAGTTGCTTCCTGCCAGGGAGAGGGGATACCTCTTCCAAGGACAGACCTCTATTGTTTCCTTCCCTGGGAGTCGTTCACACTTCTCCCCAGGAGGGCAGAAGGCTGTCTTGTGGCTCACATCTGTGAATGGCCACTGGAGAACTTGGGCAACAGAGTGGCAACTTGTCTGGCCTCTGCGATTAGTTTGCATAGCTAAGTCGAGTTTGCAGTTTAAAACTGTTTTACCAGTTTCTAGTGGCAGGCTAGAAGACATCTTTTACTTAGTTATACTCAGGATGACACAATCAGTGCTGAAGCCATGATAGACAACTCAACTTACAGACCCTGGGTACCTCTGGCTCCATATACTAAGGACTTTTAAGTAAGTTAAGTTATGTCCATTGGGTATAAGCTAATCAAACATTACACTTTTAAGGATCAGAGCACTGGCACTGAGGTCTGGCTGGGCGGCCTCGGTGCACTCTCAGAGTAGAAAAACCAGCAGCATCAGTCCAAAATGTTAGAGGTGATCATTCAAAAAGAGGCATTTACTTACAGTGAGACAAATGGACTAGGACTCTTGATGTAAGTTTTCTTTTTGACATTTTCATTGTTATAGCAGCCATTAAGACTTTGAATCTGCCTTGAGTAATTTGCTAATACTAACATTTGTTGTAGTGTTTGACTACAGCACTGATCCCACTGTTAACCCCTTCAGCGCTCATGACGGAGCCACTCCGTCATGAGCCACGGGTGCCGTGTGCTCATGACGGAGTGGTTCGGTCTTGCTGCGGCCGTTGGCCACCGCTCCTCCCACGCTGCGCTGATTCCCCGCCTGTGCGGGCGATTAGCGCAGTGGGCGGAGTCATGACGGAACCACTCCGTCATGAGCACAGCTCAACGGTGGCTCATGATGGAGTGGCTCCGTCATGAGCACAGCGCCACCGCGCTGCCCCCAAACCCCCCCAGCGCTGCGGCGGAATTCCCACCGCAGCAAAGGGGTTAATATTAAGAAAGTTGACATACATTCATGTATAAGAACAAAATTGCATCTTTATTGACAAATTTGCCTGTGATCAACTCCACTTCAACCCCTCAGGGAGGCTCTGAGACCCAGACCCGAGGCCACTGATTGACAGGTCACAGGTGGGGTGGCACGTAGCCAGTAGACAAATGCACAAACAGGAAATCCCAGATCAATCCCACAGATAGGCGCAGTAACATCACAATGGTCCAGGATGATTGGCACCAATAATGCACACAAGACTGGAGGGGTACGTGCGTTCTCAAACACCATAAACTCAGATGCCACATAAAGTTAGGAATACATAGCCAATCAGGACACAGCACACACAGTACTAACAGTATTCAAGCGCTCCCCATGCCAGGCAACTGGACACGTTACCCACTGGTCACAATGTGTCCACGCAAGGTAGAGGCCAACCTGGATTTCCTCATTGAATACATTAATTTATGGCTCCAAAGACAGGGGTTCACATTCCTTACCAAAAAAGGATCGCATGAACTATTTTATGGCATTCAATGAATTGTATAAACCCAGTTCAGACGATTGTAAGTTGAGACAGACTTTAGACTCTCTGCCTGTAACTGTTCTCCTGGTTGCACTGTTACATTAAACAAACTGTTCCTGTTTGCCAAACACCTTCTGTCTCTTGTTTTTCAAGTTATTTGATGTTCAAGCAACATTTTGGAGAGCCACCATCAAAGCTGAATGCTACCTGGAACCCGACTGCAGCCAAAGGAATGAGACCCTGCTCAGATGGATTTCACATTTGCGCATTTAGGAAAATTAGCAGTAATGCAATTGGTTGAAAATTCTGCTGAATCCGCGGGCCAGAGGCCCGTCCTGAAGCAGCCATCGCAGAGGGTAAGAGACTACATCAGAACCTTGTTAAATTATGTGGCATATGGCAAACTAGTGAGAAGCATAAAAAGACAACCTGAGCACCCTGCCACTGACAGAAATCTGGCATAATACCTATTTTATATGTCCTAGCTGGGTAGTCATAAGGTGGCCTCAGAGGCGATCCCATGGAAGTCACCTTTTTTCAATAGTCACCCACCATATGCAGGTATGGAGTTGCACTTGCCCGCTCTTCTTGCATTGGGGTATTCAAATATAACGATAGTAGAATCGGGCAAGCCCTCTACCAAACAACGAACAGTTAGACTCAGACATGAAAGATTACCAGACACGTAGAACGCCGGCGGCACAGAGAATATGCACTCCCACTGTTTTAGGTGAACACACACGATTTATACACACACTAAACCCTATTAATTACTAGGTAAGGGAACAAGAGGCTACGGGGTATTCAGGGTGAGCTGGCCTCCAAGTAAGACAAGTACACACAAAAAGAAGCTATCCTGAATGAATGTCTTTTTCTAAAGTGAATAAAGGTGCACTACGCCTCCTTCTGTGGGGTGCTGGGCATATAAAAAAATATGAAGAACACACTCGATTGACAGGGAGATTTGTGGCAGTACTAGACAGTGATACTGATAGCAAGAGTGAGGAAGGGGGGCCCCAGCCCCTCTTGATCCGATGACAAGGATGTAGATCCAGGATATCCTCAAGCTCAGGTAGTTGAGGAAACAACATAGAACTAATTTGAGGGCAAAGAACAGCTCAGAGTGAAGGAGGCAACATAGACGGTTTGGAAGAAAGGCGCAAGGAGGGAGAGAGAAAGGGCTCGCACCCAGAAAGCACAGCGAGAAAACAGAGCATAGCTCCCTCACATCAGGAGAGCGGAGGAAGGCACAGGGCATTAATCGGGGAAGAATCAGAGGGAGAATTAGATGAGAGGCTTCTGGCTGGGATAGAAGCCTCACCAAATTTTCAACATAGGAGAGGAGCAGACCGGGAAATAGGAGATCAAGGTAGCCTGGTGCTGACTCAACCCAGACATAGGAAAAACAATATGACACCTTTGCGCGTGCACAAGGGGAGCTTCTCCACCCGAATGTGCAGGAAGATAGTGGCCGGGAAGGAAGGAAAGACTTTTGCGCGGCCATTCTACCAGCTGCTAGCACACTGGACCAAGGGAAAAGACCAGTACGATAGACCCTGGCTCGAAGAGCAATCCTCTGAACCAGAGGACATGGCCATAATGGAAGATTGCATCCAACATGGAGGAGGAGATCCCAAGTGCAATTTTCCCTACATGCAGGCATTACTGCCTAAGAAGATGAGAACGCCATGTCAAGGAGGAACCAGTAGAACTACCCAAAGCAAGAACATACCCACTACTACAGAAGGGCACGTCAGGGACCATCTATGTGCCATGGGCTGAGATGGATAAAGTAGGGCTAAGGACAAAGTTACCGCCAATGCTGGATGGAGCAAGAAAATTGATCTCACCTTTTGAGAAGAACACTGTGTGAATAAACCTAGCGCTAAGCAATTTCAAAAGTCTGCTAAGTAGTCTAATCGGAGAGCAGATTAAAACAGTGTTCACCTGAGCTCTCATCCCAGCAATTTCAATGACAAACACCAAGCATGACGGAACCACATTCAATTCATACAGGCACCGAATATGGATGGCCCTGAGGGAGGTGTTCCCTGACCGCCCTCATGTAGGAGGAGGAATGGCAGAGACTATGAAGCAGGGGGAGAGGATAACCGATTTTCTGGATAGAATGAGGGAATGATGAGGACAAGAAAAAGAACAGCCGTGGACTGATATGGTACCACAAGTTGCGTCATTTACAATATGCTCAAAAAGGGGCTGCCCACCAAGAAACAAAACAGACTGGACAGCGTGATTGGGTTACAGCCCATATATTGCTTTACCATAAAAGCAAGAGAAGGATAGAGAAAAACAGAAACAAGCCCAGAAAGACGCTGCTAAATCGGTCCAACACAAATTAAAATAGACTGCACTCGAGGGGGCTGCGTTAGCTGCAAGCGTGTAAATGGCAACAGTCTTGAAGGGAACTTCATCACAAAACCCCAGAGGGTTTCAACCCAGCTATAGAGGTAGAGGGCAGGGAGGTTTGCAGCAACCTCACCTGAGGGAATGTTACTATTGCCATAGAATGAGCCACCTGGCAGACAGATGCCGCCTAAAAGCATACCACAAACAGAGATCATTGGGCCAGGGCCAGCCACCACAGAATCCTCGTCCACAAGACCAAGCCCAGGGAAACCTGAATGCGCTGTACATTCAGCCACAGACAGCCTCAGCACCACTGCAACAGGGATCAGGTAGTAGGATAAATGCAACCACAGACAGGAAACTCAGCCCAAGAGGGACCGGGCCACAGCCTCTGCAGGGAGGGGTAAATGTCTGGGGAGGTAAGGCCTTCACACAACACAAGGTCCAAATGTGCAGTAAGATAAACCTCCAGAATAAATACCACCCATTCACTAAGGGTGGGCGGAATTTGTGAAAGTGCCTTCCGCAAAATATCGCGAAACAGAAAAAAATCTCGACGATCACGTGAAATTTCGCGTGATCGCAGAGATTTTTGTGTGCTGCAGATTAATGCGTTACTGAATTTGACCTTCAACTCGGGCACCTGCTTTATTCATATCTGTAAGACTTACAGATTTAAATAAAGCAGGTGCCCGAGTTGAAGGTCAAATACAAGTGCTTCCTGTTGGGGTTTCATTTTTGTGACAGGAGCATCGTGCCAGAATGAATCCTGCCCTGCAAGAAGATGCCACCGTTTTGTGCAATACCTTTACTCAACTGGAGTACTTTCTACTGGCTAATCAGTAAGTGCTACCTCGTTGGGTAAATGTATAGTGCTTTGTTTTCCTACACTACAGCTGCATAAAGGGCCAGAAGAGTTGTCTACAGCGGGATGTATGACGTTACAACGCACACTTTTACAACGCATGCACTTACAACGCATTTTTTACAACGCATAATCCATTACAACGCATGACATTACAACGCATGACACTACAACGCATTTTTAAAAAATACCTTTACAACGCATTACCATTACAACGCGTACTACCTTTACAACGCATACCATTACAACGCATAATATTAAATTACATTTAAGGTAAGTATTAGATAGTATAGGGGTAAAAATTACTATTCTAACTCCAGGGGGTGCAACAGTAGGGTAAGTGTTGGATAGTGTAGGGGTAAAAATTACTATTCTAACTCCAGGGGGTGCAACAGTAGGGTAAGTGTTGGATAGTGTAGGGGTAAAAATTACTAATCTAACTCCAGGGGGTGCATCAGTAGGGTAAGTGTTGGATAGTATAGGGGTAAAAATTACTATTCTAACTCCAGGGGGTGCAACAGTAGGGTAAGTGTTGGATAGTATAGGGGTAAAAATTACTATTCTAACTCCAGGGGGTGCCACAGTAGGGTAAGTGTTGGATAGTATAGGGGTAAAAATTACTATTCTAACCCCAGGGGGTGCATCAGTAGGGTAAGTGTTGGATAGTATAGGGGTAAAAATTACTATTCTAACTCCAGGGGGTGCAACAGTAGGGTAAGTGTTGGATAGTATAGGGGTAAAAATTACTATTCTAACTCCAGGGGGTGCATCAGTAGGGTAAGTGTTGGATAGTATAGGGGTAAAAATTACTATTCTAACTCCAGGGGGTGCATCAGTAGGGTAAGTGTTGGATAGTATAGGGGTAAAAATTACTATTCTAACTCCAGGGGGTGCATCAGTAGGGTAAGTGTTGGATAGTACAGGGGTAAAAATTACTATTCTAACTCCAGGGGGTGCATCAGTAGGGTAAGTGTTGGATAGTATAGGGGTAAAAATTACTATTCTAACTCCAGGGGGTGCATCAGTAGGGTAAGTGTTGGATAGTATAGTGTAATATTATGCGTTGTAATGGTATGCGTTGTAATGGTAGTATGCGTTGTAATGGAATGCGTTGTAAAGGTAGTTTTTAAAAATGCGTTGTAGTGTCATGCGTTGTAATGTCATGCGTTGTAATGGATTATGCGTTGTAAAAAATGCGTTGTAATGGTAGTGCGTTGTAAAAGTTGCGTTGTAAAGGTTGTTCCCCTCTACAGCGACCATGTGTGTCTATAACGTTGCCATAGTGCCGACGGGCACCGGGGTCCCTCGAGTGAGCTGTCCATCATAGTGGGGGAAAGGGAGGGAAGACGATGCACACCGCTGGGGTGGGGGTGTGGAGCCAAACGGGAGGGGCTTCCATGCAGTTCACATGTCTCTTGTTTATGAAGGGCTAGAGACGGATCAGAGCAGCAGATGAGGAGACAGACCCTCCTGGTGTTCAGGAACTACACGGGAATTGCGCTCGAGAAACTCATGGATGCACAGAGCTCCATCAAGGATGACAGCAAATTGTTGACGGTAGTAGATATGAGGAAAAAGCACACCTGCCTAGGCGACAATTTCCGTTCCCTCGCGGATCGCAGAAGTTTCGACGTTGTCAAATTTTCGCAATTTCCGCGAGCGGAACGGAAATTGTCGCCCACCCTTACCACTCACCCGCATCCCAGAAATGAACTGAACCAAAACCTAAAGAAGGACCAATGAGACAGCATTGGGAATACAAACCTTTACTTGCATCTGGGGATTCAGGGCTGATGTATGAGTTCTGTTGATTGGGAATTCCCACAAAAGTTTGCCATTAAGGGTGCATGTGGGGGCCCAGTCCCCACTATGTTGCTGATCCCCCAGAATGGGGTTGCCTGGGCACACCCCAGGGGGAGGGCAGTCCGAGAGGTGGCCCCCAGACCAAGAACTTAAAAACAGGAACCCAAGGGGGGGGCGTGGCTAGCAGCCCAAGATGGCGGTCACATGAGTGACGATCTCCCGGACCCGGGGCAATAATCTGCCTAATATCCCATTAAATATTAGGATTCAGTGCCACTGAAGTCCAGCTATCCTGGTTGATGAGGGGTGAAACCCCGAAATAGGTCCTAGGTTGCTTGTTTCCATTCCAAGGAGGACCTGGCCTGGAAGGGTCAAGACTGATTTGAATATGGCTGGGTCCAAACTGGAATGGCATGGTGAGCAAAAAAACGATGGATTTAGGCCCAGATCTCTGTACTGGGTTGAATGTCTGACATTGTTCTGCATTCTGTCCATCAATTGGTTTTTTGCATTTATCACCTTGAGTGGAACAGGTATGCCCCTAAATTCACTGCTATGGCAAGACATCCAAAGCTGGGACGAATCTCAAGCAAGATCTTATTTGAAGGCAGCCCTGGGGGTCACCAACCAATTTGCGATTTGGGATATGCAACTTGGGCATAATACGTTTAAAAAACTGGTCTGGAAAAACCTAAAATGTCTTTCCTTACTAGAGGACAAGGCCGCATTTACAAAAAGAAACCACGCATGGATGACCTTAAACTCATACAAAACCCTGACACCACAATCATACTTCAGTCAGGGCTATCCTAAGGCTATAAAACTGCGGTTTTTGAAACTCAGATTAGGGGTCTTGCCGAGTAGAGAGCATCTTCCACCATGGCTCAGGAGCAAAGGCCAAGAAGCCTGTCCGCTCTGTAACCAAGAAAAGGGCGATATTCTCCATCTGACTTGCCTCTGTGAAGAGCTTTGGCTAGCCCGCCAACACCTCCTAAAGGACCAGTTCAAGCAGTTAGGGACTAGCACTAGAAGGCAAGCAGTGCTTGCCTGTATGAACCCTGCAAATACGAAACTGAACTGCAGATATGTTAAGTTCCTTGCGATGACCGAGCACAGACTGTTAAACTCACTAAAACCGGGAACAACTACATAGATAACAAGCAGGAGGTCATTAGGACGCTAAGGAACATGCTGCCCTGCATCAGGGAAAAATGCTGCTGGACAATCATTCTGGGTCTTTTACTGTACGCTTAAAAATGATGATTATAATGAACAAACTTTTATGCTATTTTAAATTTTTGTAATATGTTTGCACTGGTTTTTATTAACTATGCATAATAAACTTATCTTACCTTACCTTACCTTACCCTTACCTTACCTTACCGACGTGGGTCCCATGCTCTCGATGCCACTGAAATGAAGCTATCCAGGTTGATGAGGGTTGAAACCCTGAAACCTGTCCTAGGATGCTTGTGTCCATTCCATGGAGGACCTGGCTTGGCCATATAGGCTGGACTGTTCCCATTGGGTGCAGGGTAAAGACTGATTTTCATATGACTGGGTCCAAACTGGAATGGCATGGTGAGCAAAAAAACAATGGATTTAGGCCCAGATCTTTGTACTGGGTTAATGTATGACATTGTTCTGCATTCTGTCCATCAATTGTTCTTTTTGCTGAATCTCACTGCAGCAGGGCCTCCCACACGAACTAACTCGGCGGCATAATGGCGAGGTGACCGAACTGCTGTGGGAAGCCGCAAGCCTGAATGCACCCCTGAGGCCTGGCCCGACTCTGGCCTGCTTGGCGACTCCCGACAAAGATTCACTCGGTGAGTGGAGTTATGTTATGTTATGTTATATAGACTTATAAAGCGCACTGTTACCCGAGGGTGTCCTGGCGCTGCACACTGTTTACCTGAAAGAAGAAGAGTCCCCCCCCAAGACTATTTCGGATATTAGGCTGAGAACAGCCATGTCTTCAAATTTTTTCTGAAAGTTAGGAGTTCCGTAGCAGATCTTAAATAAAACGGAAGCTCATTCCAGGCGGTGGTGGTTCTGAGCACAATGCTCTTTCCGCCCCAGCTGGCCTTATTTACCCTGGGAACTGCTGCCCATTTAGCTTCCATTGAGCGCAGTGATCTCCCAGGGACGTACCATTGGATACGTTCTCTTAGGTCTTTAGGTCCTGTTCCATGTAGGGCTTTAAAAACCGTGCAAAGAGCCTTAAATTGGGCTCGTTTTTTGATTGAGAGCCAATGAAGGTCAGTTATGCCTTTCCTAATTGATACCGACCTAGGAGTGCCTGTGAGCAGCCTAGCTGCCGCGTTCTGAACCATCTGAAGTCTGTTAAGATGTTTATTATTAATCGTCAAATACAGACTGTTGCAATAGTCCAAACGGGATAAAATTAATGCAGAGACTACCGATCTAAAACTTTCTTCCTCAAAGAGTGGTTTAATTTTTTTCAATGTCCTTAGGATGAAGAAGCAAGTTGATACAACTCTGCTGACCTGGTCCCCAAAAGAGAGGGTATTATCCACAGTCACACCCAAGTTTTTTACTGTGCGTGCGGGTTTTGGCAGGAGGCCTATCTCACTGGGCCACCATGCCGGGGTCCAGAGGTTAGGATTGTTCCCGAAGATTATCACCTCAGTCTTACCTGAGTTCAGCTTAGGCAGTTAGCTGACATCCAGCCTTTAATGGCCGACATGCAATGCTGGCAACTAATGGCCAATCCCGCTTCTTTCCCTCTCTGTAGAGACGGCACAATCTGGGTGTCATCTGCATAAGAGGTAATGAGCAGGCCGAAGGAGCGTATGAGGGCAGCCAGAGGCGTCACATAAATATTAAAAAGTGTGGAGCTAAGGGAAGAACCTTGTGGGACTCCACAGGGAAGGGCAAATGGTTTAGATCTTTCCCTGTCCAGGTCCACCGTTTGTGTTCTATCTATCAGAAATGATTTCAATAGGTCCCAGACAGCACCTTGGACCCCGACCTTCAACAGGCGATCCAACAGCAGCTTGTGGTGAACGGTATCGAAGGCCGCTGACAAGTCTAGCATGATAAGAATGGCAGACCCACCCTGGTCGACAGCCTCACGTATCTCTTCCGTAGCTTTTATGAGAGCTGACTCCGTGCTGTGCCCAGCACGGAACCCATATTGGGAGTGATCCAGTATGTTATTGTTTTCCAGGAACAGGCTTACCTTCTTGTTCATGGCCTTCTCCAAGATCTTGGCTGGTAGGGGGAGGCGGGAGATAGGCCTATAATTATTGGGATCACTTGGCTCTAGGTTTTTTTTTTTTAGGAGAGGTAGGATAGAAGTAGTTTTCCATGATGCCGGATAATGCCCTGTACCCAATATCCGATTGAGTAAAGGTGATGATTGCCGGAGACATCTTCATTATAGTGAACGGACAAGGGTCCTTAGGGGAACCAGATCTGCAACCCATGAGCAGGTTGGTGACCTCCACATTAGTCAGAGGGATGAAAGTATTAAGTGTGGGGGCAGTATGGGTTGATGTGGTCTCAGGACCTCTAACACTGGCTACTCTCGATTGGTTGTTAAAGGAGGAGAAGATGGTATCTACTTTATTTAGAAAAAAAGAGGCGAGAGTATTACAAAACTCAGAGTCGCCGTGCACAATGGGCTTGGAGGGAGTCATAAGCAAGGTTACTGTTTTGAACAGTTCTTATGCCGAAGATTTAGCTCCGGCGATTTTTTCAGAAAAGTAAGCCTTTTTTTCCTCCTGCAGGGTTTTTTTGTAGGTTGTGAGGCTGGTTCGGTAGTGTTCCCTTTCATTTGAATTGTACCCCTTTCTCCATAGTCGCTCCAACTTTTTGCACTCTGATTTAAGTTCTTGCAGTTTGTGTGAGAACCAGGGGGCAGAGGGAAGCAATCGTCTGGGGGGAACACCATTTGACCGGAGCCAGTTTGTGGCAGGCTGCCTTGATCCAGTCCTCATATGTTGCCGTTGCTTCCTCTATATTCGAGGAGAGATGAGGGACTGACTCTGTCAAGGTTTTATCAAGATTAGATGGATTTATGTTTTTCCAGGACCGGGTGGCTATTTTACCCTTGGGTTTGGAATGGAACAGTATGATGGGGGGGGGAGTTTACAAAAATAATGGCTGCCTGATCAGTCCAGGGTAGTGGCAGGATGTCTAGGATGGAAAGTGAGGAGAAGTTGGTAAAAATTCCATCTAAGGTGTGACCCCTCTTATGGGTGGGGCCAATTACCTGCTGCATTAGATTCCCGCCACCCATAATTTCTAACAACCTAGCAGTATCAGAATCGGTAAGGTCCGCCAGGTGAATATTAAAATCACCTAGCATGGTGAAGGATTTGGCACAGAAACCCTCGTCCAGTAATGACCCAATTGAGTCCAGAAAACCACCTTTGGGGCCTGGAGGTCGATAGATAAGAATTGCTTTAAAAGAGTCTTGGGGTGCAAAGCGTACATTGATTGACAGAGCTTCACAAGTACTGTTGGAAGCTACCTCGAATGCGGGAGTTAGACTCTTATGATAGATAACGGCAAGTCCTCCTCCTTTCCTTAATGGTCTGTCTAATGTATGACAGATGTAATCGTAGGGGGTGGCTTTGACGCTACCCGGCCCGGAGGCGCTGTCGGTCCAGGCCTCCGTAATAAAGGCCATCTTAATGTTATTTGCCTCTATAAGCAGGCAGCATTCCGTGCTGTGTTTTACTAGCGATCTGGCATTGAGCAGTAAACATTTAAAATCTTGTTCGATCTTTGGTGTATCTGCACCCAATTTGCCACCAGGAAGGGATCTAATAGGAGGCGCCAAGATATGGGGGAGGGAACTCCGACAAGTACCACATTGTTTGTCCAAAATCTCAGATGCAATGTGGGGCAAGATTTTAGGGCAACCTCCTTTGAACATTCTTGGGTTTAATTTCCGTAGCCTATCACTAGTGTACCTCAGGGGAGCTGGTGAAAAAGGAGCAGGGATCCTTGCCCTGAGCCCAGGCCGAGTGCGGACGGGCGCAGACGGGCTTGCCTTAAGCGCGCCTTCGGCGCGCCAGCGGTGCGCCCGCTGCGCGCGTCCGCTGCACGGTCGCATCTCCATCTGCTTAAGTAGCCTCCCACAACTAGACCGCTAACACCCCAATGGCTGCCAATCCCCACCTTCTGCTGCCGTGACTATCTAGCGAGCGTCAGCTGGCTTCCGCTTCAGGCGCTGGGGTGGCACAGGTCAGGTTAGTTTTGGTGTAGTTGACATTGACATTGACAACCTGAGAACACTACTGAGGCGGAAGCCGGTAGTCGGTAATCTATTTTAAACTTTGTATACTTGTGTATTGTGTGTGATTTTAAAACCATATGCACCCTTAAAAAACCTTGGCCTTACCTGCTCCTGAGCTTAGCGGCAGACAGCTTGTCGCTTCGCTCTTAGAGCACATCGCGTCCTGCAGCCATTTCCTGGTCGCCGCCAGACACGCCCACCGCGGCTGGCCACGCCCCCTCCGCCCAGTTTGTATAAATCGCGCGCCAGCGCTTCATTGACAACCTGAGAACACTACTGAGGCGGAAGCCGGTAGTCGCTAATCTATTTTAAACTTTGTATACTTGTGTATTGTGTGTGATTTTAAAACCATATGCACCCTTAAAAAACCTTGGCCTTACCTGCTCCTGAGCTTAGCGGCAGACAGCTTGTCGCTTCGCTCTTAGAGCACATCGCGTCCTGCAGCCATTTCCTGGTCGCCGCCAGACACGCCCACCGCGACTGGCCACGCCCCCTTCTTACGCACTGACATCGACTGTAAAACATGAGCCCCTGCAGGAAGCGCAGCGGACGAGCGCAGCGGGCGCGGCGAATGCGCGCCGAAGGCGCGCATAAGGCAAGCTCGTCTGCGCTCGTCCGTGCCTCGGTAGCGCCCGGAGCGACCCCTGAAGCTCCAGCCCCCCTATCCACCACTAGCCCTTCGCCTCTGGCGCGCGAGTCTTTAATCCGACTCAGAGACCACGCTCATGAAGGCCATCTGTCCTTCTTTGACACCGCCTATCCTCTGCACGACTTTGCCTGCAAAGGTTTACTGTCGGGTGGCCTGCTGAACGTCAGGTCTTTGCCTAAACATGCTAACGAAATCTCCCAGTTGATCGATAATCACCATCTTGATGCTCTATTCCTGACGGAGACCTGGACCCACTCCGACTGTAATATTGAATTGGATTGGGCCTGTCCTCAAGATTTTAAAATCCTGCATCTCCCTAGACCTAAGGGTCGGGGTGGTGGAGTCGGTATGATATATAGAGCCTCCTGGACCGTAAAAACTCTTGATATGGACCGAGTGGCCGGCACGGAAATACTTGGACTCTCAATCGACTGCCACTCCGGAACAACTTTCACGGCTGTGATTTGTTACCGCCCACCGGGAGCCTTTAACTCCACTCAGCAGCAGTCGCTCCTCACCACCCTTACTAATATGGCTACCTCTCACAACAAGTTGATCGTCTTGGGCGATTTTAACTTATGGCCCAACGGCAGCCTAGACTCCGCTCTTAACAATCTACTACTTTCCTGTGAAGGTATGGGACTCTCCCAGCTGGTCAATAAGCCTACACACTCCGCAGGGCACCAGCTCGATTTAATCTTTTCCTCCCCCCAGCTAGTACTCCTGAGCGACATTCTGCCTATGTGCTGGACCGACCATGCGCTCATTAAATTTCACATAGCCGACAGCAGGGCCAGCAGATCGTCACTCAGCTCCGGCCCCGATCTTTTGTTCAGAGATTGGAAAGCTCTGGATAAACTAAGACTGACCGGCCCGGTTTTTGAGGTGGAAGACAGCTTCTCCATCGCTCAGTCGGTAGAGGACAATTATCTGTCCCTCTGCTCAAGGATTTCCAACATCTCCGACCGCCTCGTCCCTCAGAAAAAGGGCAAACCAAAGAGACGAGCACCTGCCCCCTGGTTCGACGACTCATTGAGAGCACTCAAACTAGCCTGCAGACAAGCAGAGAGAAGATGGAGGCAAGGCTATTCTGCCACCAATAAATCTCTTTGGAAAGACAACCTCCGGGCGTACAAAACTGCCATTGCCCATAATAAGGCCAACTATTACTGTTCCACCATCACCAATACCACCAACAGTTCGAAAAGTATCTTCCAGATTCTTAAAAACTTAACCCATCCAGACTGTGTAACTTCTTCGCAGCCCCCCACCCAAGCCCTCTGTGATAACCTCGCAGCATTTTTTATCAACAAAATAAACACCATCATTCAAAACCTGAAAACACCCCCTTCTCTGGGAGCACCTAACATTCAGGGATCCAGCACCAGTTCTCAAAACCTGACGCCTCCAGGCTCTGTCCTGACGGCCAGATTACGGGAATTTCCTCCTATCCCGGTCTCCGAGTTTGAAAGACTGGCACTTGGAATTACCTCGGGCTCCCCACTCGACCCCCTGCCCCCTAAAATTTGGAAAAGTTTTGGAACTGAACTTTTCGGCACCATGCGCCAAATATGTAACCAGTCCTTGCACAGTGGTTATGTCCCAACCTCATGGAAACAGGCGCTGGTCACCCCACTCCTAAAAAAACCCTCCCTGAGTCCAGACTGTCTATCTAACTACCGACCCATCTCCCTATTACCATTTCCGGCGAAAGTCGCTGAACGATGGGTCAGTTCTTGCCTTTCCTGTCATCTAGAACAGAACAACTTTCTAGACGATCATCAGTTCGGATTCCGTCCCGCCCACGGCACCGAAACAGCGGTCTTGACAGCCATGGAAGACCTTCGCATGCGTGCAGACAGGGGCCAGCCAGTAGCACTGATACTGCTGGACCTGTCTGCCGCATTCGATACGGTCAACCACAGCACGCTGCTGCAGAGACTAGGTGAGGCAGGCGTGGATGGCACAGCGCTGCTCTGGTTTCACTCCTACCTGTGGGACAGGAGACAGGCTGTCTCCCTCCCCCCATTCCAATCCACCTTCGCACCGGTGCCTCAGGGAGTTCCCCAGGGCTCCTCCATCAGCCCCATTCTTTTTAACGTGTACCTCATCCCGTTGATCACGTTAATTAAGTCTTTCAGGATAAAAACGATCAACTACGCTGATGACACGCAGCTCATTCTCTCTTGGGAAGGAGAAGACTCCATTCCTTTAACCACCTTCCACGACTGCTTAAGAGAGACGGCTGGGTGGCTCCACAGAAACTCCCCCAATTCAACTCCTCCAAAACAGAGGTTCTGTTCTGTGCGGCCACCAACACACCCCGCCCCTTTCCGAGTGAATTCTGGCCACCTGAGACTAGGGATAAACCTCTGCCAGTCTCCTCGGTCCGCAACCTGGGAGCCATGCTCAATAACAAGCTGAGTACGGAAACCCAGGTAGCAAAAACAGTGGGGATCTGCACAGCCCTGCTACGCTCCCTGCGTAAAATCATGCCACTCCTCCCAGCACAAGCCCGGGCGTCGATAGTCAGATGCACAATACTCAGTCGCATTGACTATTGTAACTCCCTGCTCCTTGAATCTCCAGTCACGCTGATGGACCGACTTCAAAGAATTCAATCTTCCGCCGCCAAGCTGGCTCTTGGCTGGACGAGAAGGTCTTCGGCCACAGCAGCCCTGGCCGAGCTACATTGGCTACCCTTAAAGCAGCGTGTGGCATTCAAGTCCCTCTGCATCGTCTTTAAGGCTCTGCATGGACTCGGGCCCAGACCCCTGCAAGCTTTGTTCCTGTGGTACACTCCCACCAGAGACCTACGATCATCATCAGCCCGTCTGGTAAAGGTGCAGACAGGGGCCAGCCAGTAGCACTGTCCAAAATCTCAGATGCAATGTGGGGCAAGATTTTAGGGCAACCTCCTTTGAACATTCTTGGGTTTAATTTCCGTAGCCTATCACTAGTGTACCTCAGGGGAGCTGGTGAAAAAGGAGCAGGGATCCTTGCCCTGAGCCCAGGCCGAGTGCGGACGGGCGCAGACGGGCTTGCCTTAAGCGCGCCTTCGGCGTGCCAGCGGTGCGCCCGCTGCGCGCGTCCGCTGCACGGTCGCATCTCCATCTGCTTAAGTAGCCTCCCACAACTAGACCGCTAACACCCCAATGGCTGCCAATCCCCACCTTCTGCTGCCGTGACTATCTAGCGAGCGTCAGCTGGCTTCCGCTTCAGGCGCATTTAGGAAGCGCATCAAGACCTGGCTATTCCCCTAAATTCTGCCCACCTGCTAACTACTCCGGTCTATCCTTCAGCAGAGTATTCTCCAGCGCCAGGAAGCCTGCAAGGTATCAGTCGCGCTCTATAAATACTTAAAATAAATAATAGTTTCAATTATAAAATCGTTTTAAAAGCAATGTGCAATTTGAGTAAGTAAAAAAGTTTTAGCAGCAATACAATCCAGAGTGCACATGCGCAGGTAAAAGTCACCGATGGTAGAAGAAATAAAATCAAGGTTCACCTTTCACACCGCCGCCTCACACGCTTATTCCTGGAGGATATTGAACACAACCCTCCAGGCAAACAGTGCTTGCGGTCGCGTAGCCTCCCACAACTAGACCGCTAACCCCCCAAGTGGGGAGTGGGGCTGCCGGCACAACCGAGGCTGCTGGCTGGAGTGGGGAAGCCAGGATGGCTGATCTGTGGCAGCGGTGGCTGTGGGTGAGTGCCGGCTGGCCGACTGGCAGCCGCAGCTGTAGGAGCATAGGGGGAAGGCCTGAGGGTCGGGACCTGCTGCGGAGCCCATGAACAGCGGCAGGAGCGGCCTGGGCCTGCACGGACACCCGCTGCCTTGGCTGCCCCCAAGAAGCTGGGTTAGAGCTGGCTGAGGCCGATTCATCCTCCTCCCCCCCTTTCTTGGACTTGTGTCATGGTGCAGGCTGGTTGGCGATGCCCGGCACCCTGGAGGTCAGCAAACCTGTTCACCTGCTGATGGAGCTGTCCAGGCCACCTACGTGGCCATAAATATACTGACCGGTTGGGAGGCTGGCATGTGGACTGGTTGGCCTGCTGGTGGCCGCATCTGTGACTGAGAGAGGCCTAGAGAAGCAAGGCCCGCTGCGGCGCCTCGGCCAGTTGAAGATAGGGGCTGGCCCGGCACGTGAAGCTGCTGCACTGGCTACCCCCTCGGGACAGTGAGCTGGTGCTGACTAGAGTTGACCCACTCTCCCCTTTCCTTGGATCGGCGGGGCCTAGGCCCACCCCATTGAGTGAGACTGCCTTGCTAGTGCCTCCTGCCCCCGAAGGGAGCAGAAACTGTGACCCTAGTGGGTGCTCGGTTGCCCCGCTGGCTGCCCTTGGGGACAGCTGGGACAATGAGGGGCTGGCCCTTCGGCGGAGCGGGTGATTGTTGGCTGGGTCCATAAAGAAGAGACTCCCCCCCTCTGAGGGGGCATTGCACATCCTACAGGGTGGCCTGGAACTCCTGTATTGGTACGGTGCCTCCCCCCCCCCCCCCCCCCGGTCATCCCTGAATTGTCAGGCGAGTGGGGGCAAAGATAGGAGCTGTGCACTCTTTAGGGCGGGACCAGATAGCGGAAACCTCTGCTGTGACCATCTTCATGAACAACACGGCACTCGTTCCCTCCTACTCCTGCAGCATTGTACCTCCAGTGGGGCCTAGAGCACCCACCAGTGGTCGGAGGAAACAGAGCTCCCAACAGTTGTATTACTGGGGTTGGACCTGTCGGCTGGACTGAGTCTCCACTTGCCTTCTCTTCCCACGGGAACTAGCACCCAGCATAATTATAGACTGTACATTGGCCTACCACTGACCATGGGGTGCACAAGGCCTAAAACAGGAACAGTAAAGGCTCGTTCCCAGTCTCCGCCCTCTGAGGCCTCCTCAATGCATTCCATGCCAGGAGATGATAAAGCTCCAACCCAGAGACAGTGATCTATTCCTGCAAGCCACCAGTGAGAATGGTTCTCTAACGATTAACAACACTAAAGTCCCTATATTCCCGGATTATACTGTAGCAGTACAACGTAAACGCTCATCTTTCCAAAATGTCAAAACCTGCATTCGTGCTGCTGGCCTTACATTTGCACTTCTCTTTCTAGCCATAGTGAAAATCCGCCACAATCAGCGCTCTCACTTCTTCGAAACACCGCAAAGTGCATGGGACTGGTTAGAAAGGCTTTTTCCTGACACTATTGGAGGCAATCACCGTGAGCAGCTGCAGCCGAAATCGCAAAGACCCCCACGTACGTGCAGCAGGGGCTAATTACTCAGGACAGACTGTCCGGGGCGCCAATTCCCTAGGGTGGCCTTGGAGGGCAGACAGAAGGCTCTGCACTCGGTATCAGCATTGAGATCAGCTCCAGTCCCTCGGGGAAGGCCACATCAGACTCAGACTCAGGGGGAGCGTTGCACTGTTCCCTTCTATGTCTACACAGCTAAGTAGCGATCCGCTGAGCTAAGAGTTGATGGGATGGTCCCCCCTGGTTTCTAACTGTTGTTCCCTGTTCGGCCCCCTCCCCTTTTTTGGCTCAGTGGTGGATGGGGTTTGGCGGCACCTCTGGATCTCCCTCAGGGGTGTTGTACCGTAAACGATAGCCTTTGCTTGCTCAGGCTGATGTTAACAAGACTCTGCAAATGTTTTATATGTTTATAGCAGCCAGTTCCTTATCATACATGTTGCCATTATATCTCAAACAAAGAGATATCATGGGATATTATGGAATGCTATTAGTATGCCACCTCATGGTATACTAATTGCATTCTTAGAGCTACTTAGCACCCCCATTGTACGTTACCCACACATTCTCTGTTCTTACTGCCCACCACACAAGTGAAGGCACTTGTTACCTCACATGTTTTCGGTTTAATGTATTGTTTGTTCGATCGACGTTGACTCGATTGGCCGAGTATTGGGAAGTTGTTCTACTGTTAAGCTTGACAGTGGTCATGATTGCTACTTATGCTGTAGGCCTACTCGGGCTGGGGGGGCAGGGCCTCTTTATCTACACACTAATAATTCCTAATGACAACAGTAGTTAAGTCACATACATTCCTCACCTGGAATGTCCGTGGCAAGGGCTCAATCCAAAAACATCATAGAATATTAGCTCAGCTGCACAGACGCCGTGAGTAGTTAGTATATCCTCAGGAAACACACCTAATGCCCACAGAAGCTCACAAACTGAATAAAAGATGGAGAGGGCAATTACACGCTACTGCTCACTTGTTCTTTTCGCGAGGCACAGCAGTGTGGATACGGGCAGGGGTCCCCTTTTCACTGATAGGAGCCAAGATTGATGACCAAGGCAGACATGTGCTAGTAAATGGCACATTAGATGGGAAACGGGAGGTCTTGGGCTTTGTAAATGCACCTAACTCTGATAAAGAGGCAGTTCTATCCCGCCTGTAGGTCTCCCTGGCGGACTGGACTCAGTATCCCTAGCTGACAAGAGGGAATTTTAATGCGGTCCTTGATGTAGGACTAGACCGATCAGTCACCCCCCACTGCGAGGTGCAGCAACAGTTCACTAGGCTAAGCTCCTTCACCAGTGGGTAACAGAGTGAAATCTGGAGGATATATGGCGAGTCCAAAACAGAGATATGCGTGAATATTCCTTTTTCTCCCATCCCCATGGCCTTCACTCCCACCTAGATAGATTCTTGTGCTCACCGGCCCTGCTCCCAGCTATGACTCATGCCACCTATTTGGGCAAGACTATCTCAGACCACAAACCGCTTGAACTGACTCTTAACTGGGGATGGGTCCCGCCCCCAATCCCAACATGGCGATTGCATCCCCAACTTTTAGAAGACTCTGTATTCAGGAACACTATAGCTACTACAATCACCTCTTACTTTGCTGAAAACATGGGCACTGCCACAACACAATCAGTAGAATGGGAGGCCTTTAAGGTCACGATTCGTGGAGTCTCACTGGGGGCAGTAGTGGGGGCTAGACAGGAAGTATCCCATAACATTACTGAGCTACAATCAGAGTTGCAATCCTTGGAGATGGCTGCCCAGTCTAATGCACTAGAAGAGGGGAGGCTCCAAGTTGCCATGGTAAGGTACGCAGAGCTGCTGGAGCACCTGCAGCTGATTGACTTGAACGCACACGTTATGCAGTCACATGCAGATGCTGATAGGCTTGGTACTTTACTGGCTCACATAATATGGCCACAACCATCCACCACACTCATATTATCCATTATCACCACTAACCATGGTCTTATGACCACGCAGCTTGCGGTTAACACTGCGTTCTATGACTATAGCACACAATTATACACTGCCCCACATAAGGCCCCTTCGGAGTCTATAAGTAGCTTTCTAACTGGAATTCCTCTTCCTGCGCATGAAGATACAAATGTCGAAGACCTAGCAGCTCCGATTACACAATCTGAGATTGGGGGAGCCATCAAGGAACTAAACTGCAATAAAATGCCGGGCTCGGATGGGCTTCCCATTGACTTTCACTCTATGTTCGCGTCACAGCTATTCCCAAAGTTGTAACAACTGTACGAAACGTCTCTTGAGGAAGGAACCTTACTCCCAATACTGACCATGTTACTAAAACCTGATAACCTGCCCATGGACCTCTCCTCCTATGGGCCTTTATCTATCCTAAATACGGAATACAAGATCCGAAGTAAAACATTGGCACCTCGTCTTCTTCCCTTGCTCCTCATGCTGATACAACTGACCAAAGTGCCTTCATCCCCAGCCGAAACACTTCCCTAAATATATGCCGCCTCTTCAGCTTAATAGGCGCAGCCCAAGACCACTTCCCTTATGCAGGCTGCCTGTCATTAGATAAACGGCAAGCATTTGATACATTGGGTTGGGACTACATGCTTGCAGCACTGAGAAAAAATGTGATCCCCCCTGAATACTGCAGCTGGGTAGAACTACTATATACAATGCCCACAGCTGCAGCAAAAACTGGTCACAGCATCTCCCCCACATACCAGATATTCCGTGGGATGCGCCAATAGAGCCCCTTGCATAACACTTTCGCCAAGCAAAGCGACCCTATGGCATACCGATAGGTCCGGTCACACATGCTGACGATATGCTGTTGTAGCTCAAAGATTTACGGCTGGACTTACGTTCACTAGCAACTTTCCTGACCCGTTTCAGCTCCATTCCAGGACTACACTTAAACGCCTACAAATCAAGTTTACATTCCTTATATAATTCTTACAATCCACCCACATTGGGATGAAAGCATCGGATTTTAAAGCATTTTGCATAGCTGGGCAGTTACAGTGGTGAGCATACTAGCTAGCAGGCTATAATTTGTTTGAAATTGGATAGACACCCGCACAACTACGGCTGGGAACACTACTAGCTCTGCTGTGCCCAGGCTCAGCGAAGCTGAGGGCAGTGCCCATGCTTCCCCAGACAGCGATACACTACTGAAAGGTAGCCTTAAAGTACACTAACATACCTACCCCGTACGCCCGAACATTCCACTTTGTGGCCTACCTACACCACAGGGGATTTTGACCACCCACAGACTGGCCCACTGGGAGGATGCAGGAGTTACGGCAGTGGGATCCATGTTGCTGACCAGACCCTAATGCCACATGCTTGAATCCACACGCACCCATGGAGTGCCCAATACACTGTTCTTGACCCTGGATAGCATACTACACTTTATCCATCGACACTGGTTGGTGTTGACTCAAGAGCCCCCCCCCATTTTAATTGTTGCTTACACTACATACAGTGGGACATGGTAGCAATTTGGTAAGATGGCTGCATAGAGGCCTGAGAGAACAATTATCAGTCGCATTACTTCCTTTAAGGCAGAAATGGGAGACGGATATTGCGAGGGTCCTAACGGACAAAGAGTGGGCATTTATGCCTGAATACCCCAAACAGGTCTCCCGCAATGCCAGGTTCAAGTTTATACAGCTTTCAATACTACACAGAGCATATTTACCACCATATAGAGTGAATGCAATGTTCCCCTCTGCCTCTTCAGAGTGCCACCGCTGCGGCTGGCCCGACGCCGAATTGATTCATATGCTTTGCTTATGTTCCTCCCTGCAAGGATTTTGGAGGGAAGTTACTGAAGGTTTGTCACGCTTATCCAAAAATCCCTCGTGGCTATCTATAGAAGCTTGTATCCTGGGTTTGTCCCCGCTCCCATGAAAAGCTGTGGTACTGCACCGGTTCACTGACCTATCCCTAATATTGGCGAAGAGGATGCTCACACATCGCTGGAAATCCCACACAGCACCTGGAGAAGAGGCATGGGGAGAGGACGTTATACATTGGGACACTGCAGAGAGAGAGGCCCTGAAGCTTGAGGAATACAGGGGGCTTCCTAAGAAGCACATCTCATTGGAGTGGGCTCGCTCACCTGCTAGAGCAACTCAGGTCATTCTCCTCTGATGCTTAGGGAACTTACCAAATGAGGCTCTCTTTCCAGTTAAACTGTTGCACACTAGTATACACACCATTAGACTACTACTCTGGGGCCCATGGGCCCCAGCCCCATTGGCTTTTCGCTCACTCTTTCCAATGTACACATTAATGACCTACCAGACCAATCAAGCAAGTTTAGGGCGGGAGGGGGGAAGGGGTTGAGCTGCTTGCTCCTGTTTGTAACAAATGTACCTTTCTTTGTTCACGCATATGCAATCTATGTATACCTGCAGCTACATATAGAAAATGTTTACCGTAATATGTACATGGAACAATGCTTTGTACACTGAATATTTAGTCACTCATAGACTAATTTTAATAGAATACCAAAGTGATTCGATTGAAATGTATATACAACAGACCTTTGAAAACCAATAAAGCATGTGTCCCCGTACCCAAAGTCAATGGGGACAGGTTGCAATGACCAAGTCAAAAGGTCCCCATTCTCAGGCATCAAACCCTTGACCAAAATGTCTTCATGGCACGTAGCCCCAACTGCGTCCCCAAAAACCTAGAGGCCTCCGGCAAATGGAGGCCCCCCTTTGAGTTCTAAAATGAAGCAGTGTCAGGAGCCAGGTTTCCCATACACTTGGGATAGTAAAGACCCCACAATTTCCACAGCGCACTCACAAGAACCAATAAGTTATGAGGCACCCGGATGGTGTTGAATCAGTCGGGAGGATAGCCAAACGTCCCGGAATTGTTAGGCAGTCCCGGTCTAGTCATCATCTCTAGGCAAAGTTCAGGAAGGGGTCTGGGCCTTGGACCAGGCTCCCCATGTTCTTATGATCCCAGCGGTGTTTTCTTTTATTTCCTTTGGGTTTTTAAAAATCTGCAAAGTCTGGTCGCTGTGCCATACCCCTCCAAATAGCTATTTAGAACTCCCTAGCCACAAGCCAGGAACCGCAAATTCAAATGCACTGAAAAAACAGGGTCTCAGGGAGAGGAGGGAGAGGAAGGTGTCTGAGAGAGGGGAGTCTGCAGAGTCCATCACAGCTCCAGGCAAGAGTAGAACACAGAATGCTTCTACCCCGGTATCTAGCCTAGTAATTAACCAATGCAACAGGCATTACATACATTCACCAGAGAAAGCAATAAGCCCCAACCTCGGACACCACAAGATGGCATGATCAGAGGTACATGGGTGACACAAACAACTTTCCAACCCCCTCCGCCTCATGATAAGTGACATACCAGATCACACAAGATCTAAGGAAGCACCACAAAAACAACAAAAAGGAGCCCAAACTTAGCACGAAGAGAAGTCTCCAAAGAAAGGGTGGGGTCTAGAGATCTGGTGCCACAGGAGCGGGGCAGGTTGAACGCCGCATGCCGAGAATGGAGAAGAATACACACATGCGATCTTGGGGCACGTTGCAACCACCAGCAACACTTAACAGCAACATGCCCCTCCTCGCACAGTCCCACGCACGTGTAAGTATCCCGCACCGATGGTGCCCCTATGCACACACCTCTAGAGGTAGGGCCTCAGAAAACTGGCGACACCCTATAAAAACTGATATAGTCGATCCCTATGATAACAAGACCACTCCATAGACATTTTACACTAATCCAAGCACCCAGTTAGATATGAGGAAAAAAGGGGGTGAGAGCTCAACGGCTCAAAAAAATAGATTTGTTTGCCTAATTGCCCATAAAGCTTTAAGTATCAAAAAGATACCCAGATCAGGGCCACCTTATGGTACCGCACAACAAATTACATTAAAAGAGTGTGGATAGCACACCCCTAAAGGGAAGTGCAGGAACCCCAAAGAAATATCACTGACAATAGCACATGCAACGTTTTCTGAAGTAACAAAATTAACCAAGATCTTATCCAATATGTCTACAATTAAACTTCCAAGTGCACTACCTTTTCAGCTGCCAACACAAATCTAAAAGTGTGTGAATCAAGATTACAAACTGCATCACAAACTTTTTTGAACTATTAAACAAGAAACCATAATCACCAGAGGACCACAGACACCTCCCCATGATCCATATTCAATATTTGCAATTTTCAATAACTTATGTATTATTGCACTTCTATGCACCGTCTGTTTAGTTTGGGTGCTGCTGCACCTATTTACTGCTAAAGAACTGCCTAGTCAAATGGAGCCCATTCAGAAACTGTCACAGCGCTTGCACAGGGATCACTCCTATGTCACTTGCAACTATACCAACCCAAACATTAGCATTCCACATGCACTCAGCACATGACTGCCATGGGCTATAAGGCATCAGCCAGGTTCTGTTGATTCTTTTCACAGACACCGTATTTTGTAGGCAAAGACAGACATTACTTGTCCCAAGAGGTAGCCCCCGAAAAAGCAACATGCGCCTTCTCTACTTATGCCTATGCAGATTAGGGCCACCAATCCAACCCAACAAGGTAGAGCCCCATAAGAGTGGCAGTGAATCATACCCAATATGAGACCAACCCAACAGCTCTATAACTTTTCACCAAGCCTAGCAATATTCAAACTGAGCTAGACAGGATGAGCAGGAAGGGCTCCACAAGGATACTGTTTGGCCCCGGAACTACCCGGAAAAGAGATTCTTGGAGGTAGCGAAACCTTCAACTCAATGGACAGACACATCCACTTCTACCTCCATTTGCGGTTCAATACTGGCCCTTAGCGTATCTGGGGCAGTCTTCTTTAACAATAAGTAGACTCCAGACATGGCTATCCTGTGTAGTGTCATCCAGCTCGATGATACGAAAGGAAATGAGTCTCATATGGGAGGGTTGAACAAAAGAATATACACCCCATGTCAGGAAATGTGAAATACTGAGGTTGGTGGATACACTTGGCTAGAAGGGAAGGGGCAACCCCTAATTGTATTGAAACCTACACTGTATTCCTTGTGTTTCAGAGGTATCGGAATGCTCCCACTGAGCACGAATGAAAACTGTGCCACTGTCCTGCACATTCAGCATTTGCAATGGGGCACCTCCACGCTCATGGATATGTACTGGCAGTGCAGCGAGTTTGCCTACACTCAGCTCATCCTTGGATGGCAGAGACTTTGATCCCCTGTAGCCATACACACCCCGACCATGGTCATTCCCAGGGAAGAACTTTTGGATTTGTATCAGCACCCACTCCCACTAAGGAAGAAGACAACTTTGCTGCATCAGGTTTGTGAAAAAGAACTGCAGAGTATTTTGGCTGGGCTCACTGGAAGAACAATCCAGAAGAATTCAGACTATTCTCGAGCATTCAGATATCATCAGAAGGGTCCATAGCCTTCTTCACCATGCAGACAAAAGCTAATGCCCACAGGCTCCAGATAACCTGATGGGAAACACTTAAAATGATGAACAGCACAGAGCTCCAGTGGCATAACGAAAGTTGAGGGGGCCCCCCTTCCACATACATGGAGGGGCCCCCACTCCAGATCTAATCTGAGCTCTTGGGCCACAGTATTGTGCTTTGGGGGCCCCCCTGCAGCTCGGGGCCTCCCCACACCGCGAGGGCTGCGGGGGCCTGTGTTACGCCCCTGAAGAGCTCGGCCTTAATTCGATCATGGAGAACTGAGAGCAATCCACCTCATGGTATTGCAGCATTGGTATGTGTTAGACGTAATGACAGTGATGGATGTAGGGTTGTGCGTCAAGATTGGTGAGTCCTGCTACATGTTTATCCCGCGGAATGACAAGCATATTGGGACTTTGACTTTTGCCATCCAAGCACTGCACCGTTTAGAAAGACGCATGCGTGAGGGGCCCCTGAGCAGGAGTGGTTCTTGAATTGGTTCTCATGGCTACCCCGTGGCTTTCTAGATTGTGCGCATCGTTGTTGCCAGTTTTTATAGTGTTCTTGTTTTTGTGTGGTTCTGTGCAGTTGGGGATTTCCAGCTGTAAAAACGCAGTCCTCAAAATGGGTAGAATGAAAGTAACTAGGAAAGTAGCAATTGTCAGTGTAGTTGAAAATTTAACTAGAGGGGGTAATATTATTATTGAGAAAGTTGATGTCAAGGTGAATAATGATACATTTATGTATATAAAATAAATTGCATCTTTATTGTTGAATTTGCACATTATGTACTCCACATCAACCCTGACTCAGGAATACGTAGTCAGGCAGGCTCTAAGACTCAGGCCTGAGGTCACTGATTGACAAGTCACAGGTGGGTGGCACGTAGCCGGCAGACAAACAAACAAAAAGGAAATCCCAGATCAATCCCACATATAGATGCTGCGACACCACAATGGTCCAGGGAGATTGGCCCAATAAAACCCACATGTCCGGAGGAGTTTGTGCATTCCCAAAACACCATAAAGTCAGAAGCCACATATAGTTAGGAACACATAGACAATCATGACACAGCACACATAGTACACACAGTAATCAGGCTCTCACTATGCCATACATCTGGACATGCTACCCGCTGGGCGCATTGCGTCTACGCAAGGTCGAGGCCCTCGTGGATTTCTCATTGAATACATTAATTCATGGCTCCAAATACAGCTGTTCACATTTCTTACCAAAAAAAGATCGCTGGAACTCTTTAATGGCATTCAATGAATTGTATAAACCCCAGTTCAGATGATTGTAAGTTGAGACAGTCCTCAGACACTATGGGCCTGATTCACAAAGGTAAAATGAGACAAAATCAAACTTTATAACTTTTGGTATTCACAAAGGGCATTTACTAGTCATAAATGCCCTTTGTTTATATCGAAAGTTGTACAGATCAACTTTTGGTATTCCTAAAGGGCATTTACGAGTAGTAAATGCCCTTTGTGAATATATAAAATCATACAGTTAGACTTTCGTATCATTTTACTTTTGTGAATCGGCCCTATGCCTGAAACTATTCTCCCAGCGGAGAGCATAACCATGTCATAGCTCAGATTTCCTTCTAAGCAGATCTAAAAGCATGCTTAAAAACAAGATACTAGAGGAGCCCAAGTTACATGGGACTTGACATATATCTGTGTACCACCGTTTGTATGCTTTCTGTGTGCTGTGTTTCACCACTGCACTTTCACGAGTGAACGTGTGCAGTTCCATCATGCAGCGAGCTTCATAAGGTTAAGTTTAAACTATAATATATTGTTTGCAGTGATGCAATTGATTTATGTTTCTTCATCCTGCTTTCAAGTTAATAAAACAATCACCCAAGAAACAGATGTAAGCATGCATGTATTTCATGTGTAAGATTCACATGAAATACTGTTGAGGGGTAATTATGAGTAGGGATCCAGGTTTAACAGTATTTCCTTTTTATACATTTCCGTCTGTATTTATCCATATTTATTTTCTGGCCATCTTATTGGTAGTTATCCATATTTATTTCGTGTTTTGACATGGTATATTTCCATTTTTATTTAACTAATAAACATTCACTCAAACTCTGATGCGTGTTGCATTTTAGCAAATTAAGCAGTCAAATATTACAAAACCTTACACCCACAGATAAATATTAGCATGCTACTTGAAATATATGTTAACATATGCCTGTATTTAAGGAAATATCAATGTTTTTAACTCCCAAAGCTATCCATCTGCCCAGAAGTTGGCCTGGAATTCATAAAGGTCAGCATGGGGAGGCTCTCACAATAGGACCATTTTCTGTATTTTTCAGCTTTTAAAAATAAATACAGGCAATAAACAAATTGTTTTCTGTCTGTATTTAACTGTAAAAATCAGTAAAAAATGGAAAACTGGAACCATAATTATGATCCCGAAAAAGGCCTACTGACCCACATAGGCAATTCTTTGGCCATTACAGGTAAAGCAGGGACACTATGGACATTAATATGTCCAAGTGTCAACTAGATAAAGACCAGCACCACTTATGTCTTTAATCTTATCAAGGTAATCCTAAATAAAGCAACTCTAAATAATTGCATTATACCTTTTGGTCCCTACAATATCTAAGAGCTCTCCACACATGGTTAAGCCCACCCAGATGTATCACCATTCTGAGTGACGGTCCCGATGATTACACAGATGAAACTCTGGGTAAGGGACCCTTTATAACACTAGAAATGTTTCTTTTTTTCTGAACAGGGGCCTACAACTGGTCGGGATCATTTCTCGACAGCTGTGTATGTATGGGGTGACATGTTGGTTGATCACTAAGAGGGAGATGATAACTCTTCTGATGGACCTACTGCTATTCCCGCACTTACAGTTTTGTGTACTTTAATTCCTAGGTATCTTTTGAACCACGCAGTCGATTGATTTTTTTGTATTTGGCTCCTGTGGTCAGCTGGACGTTAGTGAGGTAGATCCGCTCATTTTTTCATTCATCCATTTCCTAGGACTCAAGCACTTTTTTAAGACTTATTGTTATACCTTCTAAAGATAGCTCTGTGATGAGTCATGTTACATCCACACAGTTTTGGTGACTTGGGTACTCTCACTTTGACTATTCTTTTCACGAACACTATCATGGACAATGCTATTTCCAGGATCGCCCTGTGCATACTCTAACCACATCGTACTTAATTTTTTTTCTTTCCATTTTTCACGCAGCACTGCATGAACCTCCTTGAGGCTAAGAGTATATTATCTCAGTCTTTAAATACGTTTACATTATGAATTATTGATTTATTATTGTATGTTTTTCTTTATAGATATTCCCTGATGAAGGGTGCAAGAAGCACCCGAAATGCATTGGGATAGGGAATTAGCTTTTTTCACGGTGTTTATGATCATTTGAATGCATGTTGAAGCCATTTTTGATATTGACTTACGTTTTGTGAGAAACCAAATAAAATAAGAACAAGAACTATCATAACATGATTGGACGCCTCATCGTTCATTTGGGCACATACTACGAAACCGCTTTGGATATTGTGTTTATTATTGTCCTCACTTTGTTTAAATATTTGTAAAAAAGTTTTGATAATACACACTCTCTAGTGAGTGTATCAGGTAGTGCACACTCTGTCTAGCCCATTGTGCTCTGGTTTGTTTTGCTGTTTAGTATTGGTGGAGGGGTGGAACCACCTCAGAGAGTGCACACCAAGTGAGATTATTTTGAATACTAGGTTTACTGATTTAATTGGTTGAATTTGAGTGTACTACAGCTGTTGTGATTATTGCTATATATCCCCCATGTTGACACAATGACCTATGTTACTACAACACTGCTGCTGGTGGAAGGGTCTCTCCTTGTAAGTGAACTACTGCCCTATGCAGCCACAGAGCCATAACAACACCATATTGGGATGAGAAAGAATAGACCTATAACACAGAAAATGATCTGGAAACTGGCACCTGACACATAGACTGTGTGTTTACCTGTTTTAGGACTGCACCCGTACTCATCCTGTGCAAGGTCTCAGAGGTCCACTAGTGTGAGTCTATTAATTCTCTCAAAACTTCACCAACACCACTCCCTCGTTGACCTTATAGACCCCAATGTTTCAGTATTAGGGTTTCTATTCAATTTTCTCAGGTCAGCTCCCCTAATGTTCTTGGGTTGATCTCATAGTGTTGTCAGTTTAGTTTTTGCACTCACTCTATGTAGGAGAGTAGGATCTGCTTCTTTTGGTTACCCCAACTTTTTGCTGATGTAACACTGTTTTTCAACTTTAGTCTGGCTGGGGCCCTGCTATTCATGACCCCTGCCTAGCTGCTTCCTCTCTAAATGGATTCCTTGTACCCTAGGTACACAACAGATTGGATCCTGAGGTGCTCTTATAAGTCCCTAGTATATGGTATACTATGTACCCAGGGCACAGGTACCCCAGAGGCCTACCAGGGGCTGAAGCATGTATTATGCCACCCCTGGGAAGCCCTCCAAAATGACACCACAGGTCTGCTACTGCAGCCTGGGTAAGGTGGTGCAGGCACCCCTTACTGAGATATAGGTGCACTATATCTCACCTATAACTGCACATATAAACCTATCAGTCACCCCTATGGCAGGACTTATCAATCCTGAAGGCAGGGTGCTTGGTTTTGTGTTAGAGGGTGCCCATGCATGAGCAGAGCCTCTCTGTAGCCTTCGGAATCTCTTCTCCGGGGTTGTCTGTGATGCAGCCTGACCATATACTCTTAAGTGCATTATAACCAAACGGTAAATGCTAACTTTGGACTGGCTGCACGGAAACATGTCGTGTTTGGTATCAAACACCTTGGAATCAGAGCATGACAGCACCGGTATACCCGGTACCAGCTTAACAGAGATCTGGCATCACAAAATGGATGCTGCAGCCACAGACACGAGTCTGGCCTCCTGCTGCTGACCGAAACTCTGGCAGGGGAGGCCTGGACAATAGGTTTCCTGTCATAGGGAGGTGTTACCACCTCCCAGACAGGCTTTAGTGTATTAGGGCTGGGTGGGTGCACTCTCAGAGTGCTTTGAAGTCCTGCACTGGGAGTAAATTTGGTGTCCCTGTGCATAGTCTTGCTCAAACCGGTTGCAGGGGCTACCAGCCCCTGCTCTGGTGTGAAACTGGACAAAGGAAATGGGTGTAGCCACACCTCTTTCCAAACCCTCCCATAGGTGGGTCCCCTGAGTTAGTCCAACCCCTTCCCTGGGTATAAAGAAGGAACCTCTGTAACCAGAATTTTAGATATTCCTGGACGAAACTCTAAAACTGATTCCTGGACCTTCGATGATCTGTTCAATGCCAGATGACTGAAGAATCTCTCTTGGGGTAAAGGAGTTACTCCCCTGCTTGGCAGGCACCAAAGACGCATCTGTCTGGTCTGCATCTCCGAAGCTCCTGCCGGACACCAAAGACTTTGAAACACTAGAGGTGGGTTTCCAGACTTCCCAGAGGCTGAACCATGTCCCCAGCAAAGCTGAGACCCGTACCCCTCGTGGGTACCGTGGAACTGGAACCCCTGGAAACCATGCATATTTGCTAGTGCAATAGCTTCTCAACATCCCTTGAGGCTGTGCATTGGGTTACTTGTAGCCCAGACCCCGAGCAGTGAATCCACTGAAGATTGCTGGCCTGCCCACTCCGAGTGACCCATGGGCCACCATTTTGTGATTCCTCTCGAGATCCCTTCACGATCCCTTATCCATTGACTTGTGGGTCCCTGAAAAGGGTAACTTTACTTTGACTGGGCTTTCCTGGTTGCTCCAGATGTGCCCTGACTCTCCTTTGCTTGGGGAGTCCCAGTACCTTGCTGGTCTACACCGATGCATCTTTCTCCTTTCTGCGTGGATTGCTGTTGCCAAGTCTTGTTGTGCCAAATCCGGGCGCCGATGCAGCAGCACTCGACATCCTTCCTGGGACAACTCGAATCCAGCTTCTGGTTGTCCTTGACGCCTCCTGGTGCTCGTGGCTGAAGAGTCAAGCTTCACCTCTTTCACCTGAAACACCCGACATCGGTGGGCATTCGTCTATCGTGCCCCTGGTCACTGGCAAGTGACCCAATCTCTGTCCCCTCTGCTTCCAGGTTCTTCACAACTCTGATCCAGGCTTGGATCTCTTCGGACACTTCGCATCTTCTCAGCAGCAGCACTTCTTTGCCAGCTTCCATTGAAAACGACGACGCGACCCGACACCATTTGACACCTATGCACCTGGCTTCCCTGGGTGAGGTAACTCGAATACTCCGGTTTTCCCATGGGTGTTGACCCTAGAACTGTCTAAGTCCAAGAGGGTTTGGTCCAAGTCCATTTCTACGTCTCCCTTAACTCTGAAAATCTAACCGCGACTTTCCCCATAGAAGCTAATAGGAGCTTGCGGCTGTGTTTTCACACTGCACACGGCCCCCGTGGGTCCCCTGTGTCACTACCTTGGGTGGTTCCTTGGGCTCCCAGCGATTCTACAGACTCTAGCCCTTGTGTCTAGTTAAGTTGTGGTTCTTATACCACTTTCTTAGTATATGGTTTGGCTCGCCCCTAGGGCCTAACGTGTATTTGTGCTACTTTACTGTAATAATTGAAGTGTAACTTATGTGCTTTTGCCTCGAGCCTCATAAAGAGACTAGAGGGGTGTGTTTATTAATAAATACATATATTTTATATATATACCTGGTGTGGTCTCCTTTCATTTTGCCGCTCAAGAGATTATAGACTGGTAAAACAAGCTGCTTTACATTCCTTCAAGACATAGCCTAAAGGCTGCTCTCCATAGCTACCACTAGGATAGCTTTCAATAAAGGTTGTCTTTAACCTATCATCAATAAGGGGTTGTTTGGACTGGTGCAAGGTGCCAACTATAACTAGTGGACAGCATATACCAGGCCAACTTCTCACACTCTACACCTTGATTGACCTTACAGTCCCACTAGGACATTGCCATACAATGATCAAGGCTGCTCCAATACAGCCTATGGGTGACTTCATGAACCAACTACTGGGTTGTCTACTTAATTGTCTCAGCAACCATAGGGCTATTTTACCTCATGCTCCCAATATTATGCTGCCCACTTATTCTCTGCCTAATACATGAGGTTGGCCTCATAAAATTACTCTTAGGTCAAACTCTTAGATCCTCAACTGGGGTGTTTATTTTTGCTGAAACTTCACCTACGCTGTCCCTGCTTTGTCCCATAAACCAAATCTTGGGCTAACGGAGTGGATCAAGAATATTGAGTAGGGGATATTGTGTAATCATCATATCATATCCAAAATATGTAGGGGAAAGAAATTGTCAGGTACGTTTGGATAGATTTTATATGCCTAAGAGCACATATGGCTACCTTGAAGATATGTATGTATATATAATTATTTTTTGTAGAATTGTTGTGCAAATTTAATGCCGAACACCACTACTCCATCAACGCATTTCGACCTCACTGGGTCTTTCTCATGGTAGGTGAGTCCCTCTTTACTTTCACAATATATACTCTCCATCTGTGGAAATGTGCTTTTCAACGAGCACACTTGTGCAGGGGTCACCCTTCTCTGTCCACGGGTCCTTAGACCAACAAAATAGAGATTGGCACTAAAGCTGGAATTCAAATAACAAGTTTATTAATCACTCATGAGTGGGACTATGTCCACACAGCACTCTCAAGTGCTGCCTGAGGTAGTACATTGAAGCCACAGAACACAAGCCTCATATACAGAGTTTGTTGCAGAGTAAGTATGTAGTTACAAATAGAAGGTACAGGCCTACACAGGAAAGGTTACCGACAAACATGGGCAAATGGGAGATCACTTAGTCAGCAAAGTAGGAGGGAGAGCAGGAGTGCTTATGGCAGCACTAAGAGATTGACAGTTGAGTCTGAGACCAGGTGTTCTGGCAGTTACAAACTCTTTAGTATGCATATTGCTTTTAGCTGAGTCAGGAAGTCCATTAAAATAGACAGCACAGGCAGGGAAAAAGATGAGCAGCAGAAGATGGTAGAATTACAAAGCCAACAAAATGGATGCCATAACCAAGATGGCTTCAGCTCATGCTAACAGAAATTATTTCAGATTTCCTCAGACGACCCTTTTAGCATTGGCTGAAGACATCTCTATGATTTGGAAGGAGCATGGAAGTATCATGTATATCTATTCTCAGGAGTTCATTAATTTCCTGGTCCATTGCTTGGCGGGCATTTACATTCTTGACATTTTGTTCAGCTGGTATACATGAGGTACAGGTATAAATACAAAGGGAACAGAACATCGGGCCACATTGGATACATAGGCAAAAGGTGAAAAGAATCACAAGAAATATACATAGGGCTGATAACAGCTTCCATCCCCATACAGAAAATATGTTCCCTAGTCATCCAGTCCAAGTCCATGTCCCTAAATCCTGATGGATTTCAGTGGCTTTTTTGTTCATCTTGGAAATTGCTTCAAAAACTAAAGGGGCGTGGTCAGGGATGTACACACAACAACTGCTCCCAATGATGCGGCATGCTCCACCACGGTTGGCTAAGATCACACCGAGCACCATCCCATTTTGTAGCGCCACAATTCTAGCAATTTGTAGTTCTTCTGTGATATTTCAAAGCGCCATTGCTGTCTGATTGGTTACAGCCTCTACAACACATGTCAAGCGCCTGATTTTTCTGCTGTTTAAGGCCGCACCAACAAAGAAGAATAGTCCCAAATTAAAGTCAATATACTTCTGTAGTGCAGTATCAGTTTAATCCACCTCATCATGATTTATTTTCCTCTTGAATCGGCTCTTAGAAATGTCATTATACAGTTTATAGTCTTTATGGTAGGATGCAGGTGCCAAAAACACAGGGGGAAGTAAAAAGGACACAAAGCAGCTTCCAGACCACCCAATACATAGGTGGTAATAACCTTTACTTCCACAAATGAAATAGGTGTTGTGTGAGGACAATAAACTGCTATTGTTCATTCCAGTAATATTTAACACTAAAGTACAGTCACTATTTCCCACAGGGATATTGCCAATACTGCTTACACAAAGATCCGCTCGAGCTCTAGTAACAGCAATAACAGGAGGCCCATTTCCCTTGATGGTTCGAGTGTTGGGGAAAACATAGTGTGTGGAGGAATTTCCTCGAGGATACTCCTCCATTTCCCATACAGTTCCTTTAGCTTGTGGATCTCCTTCCTCATCAGGGTAACAGACTTTATTCAACTGAGCGTTAAGTCTTCCACATCAAAGTTAGTAATATTAGTGATATGAGAAGCCCACAATAGTAAAAACCAGGCTCTGCAGGAGCCATTATGTGAAAACGGCAAGGGAATAAAAGGCGTTCCTCCCTTTTTCTGATGAGCTGGCATCATTCCACATACCCAGCAGTTGGAAATGTTCGTAGCATTGTGGGTATGGTGCAACATCTGAATGAAAGTGTTATTGAGGTAGGACATTCTATGTTTCTACTCATGATAAGGAAGAGTGAAGTAATGGTGTTCAATGGGGACAGGAGTAGCAGCAATCAGTAGATTTCGGACAGGAGCTACTTCCTCTACAATCCATGTTATTATAGCAATGATAACAACAGTCAAAGTGAGTCCAGTAATGATCATGCTCTTTCGATCATAGACTCTTGCAGCAGTTTGTCTCTTTTCCTTAGGCATGTTCATCTTGTATCAGACGACAAAACAGAGGGTGCCCTAAGGTCCTGGGCAGACATTGGTTTCTTCACTGAGATTGAGACGAGTAGTCACTAAAAGGATACCCCCCTTTGTAACTCAGGTTTTCAGTACCCAGGAGAGTGGCACAAACTGTTTTTTTCAGCAATTAAGTGTCTTTCTTCCTGGGTCGCAGCTGATATCAAGATGTACCAGGGATCATGTGGTCCAGGAAGACTTCCTCAGGTCCTTCAGGTGTCGTAGCTTGTCCTTTCTCGGTATCCAGGATATAGCGGTGATCTTCCAACGCAGCTGGGCTCACTAGGTCTTGCAACACTTTTCGACAGTGTGTCGCATGGACCCAGTTCTTCCGCTTCATCACTCGAACTGCAGTCCTGGTAGCCAGCAGCACCTGCTCAGTGCCTCGCCATCTCGGTGCTAGGGAGCTGGCTCTCTGGAAAGATTTGACTGCAAAATAGTCTCCAGGGCGTATGCAGTGGCCCTCACCTTGCGACCTGTCTGGAAGTGTCTTCCGAACCTGTTGATAAATATAAGACAAACTGTCAGTCAACTGAGACAAATAGTCATTCATCAATACATAGGGTACATCATGTATAGGGCGCGGCTTAGGAATCCCCCAAATATTCATTGGTCTTCCGAAGACCACCTCATATGGTGTGAGGCCAGTCGTGTATGTGGTATAGATCTAATGGATAGCAATGCTAAGGGCAGTGCATCAGGCCATTTCAAAGATGTAGAAGCGTGTATCTTAGCCAATTTTAATTTTAGGGTAGAGTTGTAACGCTCCACTAGTCCTGCTGATTGTGGGTGAAAAGCAGCATGAAACTTCTGCGTAATTCCCAACCCTTTCATGAGGTAATCAACAACTTGCCCAATAAAATGGGGAACGTTGTCACTACACAAAACTAGGCAAATGCCGGATCGGGGACTGAACTCCTTTAGGAGCACCTTTGCTGTAGTAAGAGCTGTATTATCTTTCGTAGCGTATGCCTCCACCCATTTACTAAAGGCACAGACCACTAACAAGACATACTTCAGGTTGTTACAGCTCTCAAGCTAGATGTAATCCATTTGCAGGACCTCAAAAGGTGCAGTAGGTATTGCAAACCCTCCTGTTGGAGTTCGTGTTCCTTTTCCAGGATTATACTGGAGACAGATTAGACAGGACTGGGCTATTTTCTTAGCTGTATCGACAATCTCTGGATGATCCCAAACTTGCATAAGTTGCTTTGCTATTGAGGATACTCCAACATGTGCCGGCCCATGTGCCATGTGAATTATTGGGTGTAAATAGGCTGTGGGTAACTTCCATTTTTATCATTTTTTTTATTCCTCTAACAGCCATCATCATCCAATGCTCCCTCCTTAGACCACTGGTCTAATTCTTCAACAGAAGCAGATTGTTGCATGTCCAGCACTTCTTGTCGCCGTCCAATTGTCCTCGGGGTCGCACGATGCTGTAAGGGGTCCACCTCCCGATAGCCCCTTGGTCTGGTACTTATCAATATGACAGACACAGAAGGGTGATCAGGCGAGGGAAGGAAAGGAAAGGGACGGCAGGGAGGGAGACCTGAAAGAGAAATAAACAGTATGCTGTGGTTAGAACAACCCCTAGGTTCCTTGTCACATTGTTTTCCCCTAACTCCCCTGCTATACCTGGAAAAGAAATAAAGAACTCCTGAACAGGGAGACCTGGATAACCTGGGATCAGGGCACTCGCGAATCCTACAGAAAAGACACGGATTAGCCTCCGTTCTAACACCCTCTATAATCCCACACTCGTATTAGCTCCCTCAGCTGACGTACATACCACAAATCCTGGGTTTCTGTCTGTACAGGGGGGGGAGGACGTATGCCAGCAGTCACCTCTCCGCCCCTGTAGGAAGTACAAATGAACAAATGATGTGCAGCGGGGCTTCAGTACTTCGTAGTTCCCAATAACCCCTGTCACGGATTCAGAACGAACCCCCTTGCACTGATCCAATGCATCTTGGGCAGTGCTAACACAGAAACTGAGACGAGCCCAAAATGTCACGGTGAAGTCTCTATATCTCACAGTTTGGTTTGCAAACAACAAGGCCTCTTGAAGCCCTCACTCGGACTTTCTCAAACAAGACTCGGCCCTGTAAGTGTAGTTTAGCTGGCTCGAGTTAACTTATTTACATCAGGAAACAGTCACACTGGACTCGCGACCCCGCAATGCCTAGGAAGGCTTCCAACGGGATCACATAAGTATCGCTACATACAAACATTTCATTGCATAGGTTTTTGGCCAGCCCGGAGAATCAAAGAAGACAGTACGAATGAAGTCAGCGAGGAAAATATGTTGTTGCAGAGCACCCCTACCAGAACGCCGCACTCCTTTGTACTCGGACCTGGAAATCAAAATAACCGGCACCCGATTGATGCCGGATGTTCCTTTTCTTCGTCGTTGCGCCGGGCGCACTGACGGCCTGAGCGTCTGCCCGCATTGCGCCCTGGGAACTGTAGTTCCCTTTACTTCCGTCTACCGCAGGTGTGTAGCACTTTGACGGACAGTGCTCTTCTACGCCTTCTGTGGGCCACAACAGTACATCCCTCCCCCGAATATCACTGACATAAGCAAGCTTTCTTGGGATGGTTCTTGTGGAACTGGGCTACCAGTTTGGGGGCATGGACGTGGGTAGCTGGTTCCCAAGAGTTCTCCTCCTCACCGTACCCCTCCCATGCTAGCAGATACCACAACCTATTGCGATAGATCTTGGAGTCCAGTACACCCCTCACCTCGTATTCGGCCTCGCTATTTACTATGATCGGAGCAGGGGTCTTACTGGGCCCCCCAGGGCGGGCTTCACAAGGGACACGTGAAAAGCAGGATGGATTCACAACATGGAAGGCAAGGAACGTTTCACCACTACCGGGTTCACTAGTTTAACCACTCGATAGGGACCGATGTATTTGAGATTAAATACGCTATAGCGCTTGAAACGTATGTTTCTTGTGGACAACCACATGTTGTCTCCTACCTTATAGACAGGTCCCGGCCTTCTACGCCTTTCAGCTGATGCCTTGTAATTGCGCTTAGCCTCTCCCAAATTGGTCTTTGCTACCTGTAAGGTTGTCTGAATGCGTTCTATTCTACTCTGCGCCTCTGGTACCTTCGTAACATGTGCCGGATTAAGGAAGGGCGAAAACCAAGGATGGAACCCATAAGAGCAATAAAAAGGAGTAAGCTTGGTGGACGTATGCGAAGCGCTGTTATAGGCCACCTCCGCTAACCATAGTAAGTCCACCCACTCATTCTTAGATGCGCTGGAGTAACACCTAAGGTATTGCTTAAGGGTTTGGTTAACCCGTTCGGTCTGTCCATCCGTCTGTGGTTGAAAGCTGGTGGATATGTTGGACTCAATCCCCAAGGCGGAACACCAGGCCTTCCAGAAATGGGCAGTGAACTGGCCCCCTCGATCTGAGACTATCTTCCTTGGCAATCCATGCAGACGTACCACGTTCTCTAAGAGCAGGTACGCTAACTGTCCCGAAGTGGGCAGAGTCTTACAAGCTACGAAGTGCGCCATTTTCGTTAAATAATCCACTATGACCGTGATCACCGTACATCCCTTATCCCTAGGCATTCCCACAATGAAGTCCACCTAAATGTTTTCCCAAGGGAGGTCGGGTGTGGGAAGAGGTTGCAATAATCCTGCTTGTTTGGTATGTGACGCTTTCATTTGATTGCAAACTCTGCATTCCTTTGCACATGTGACAACGTCTTTCTGAACCGAAGGCCACCAGAATTGCCGCAGGATCCTGTCAAGAGTTTTCTCCCTGCCGTTGTGACCTGCGCTGGGCAGGTGATGGCACCATTTAAATGCTTGAAGTCGTAATGACCGGAGTGGAAGGAGTAACTGCTTTCCCCGTATCGGTAGGCCTTGCACCAGCTTTCAATCAGGGTTATTTCTCAGCCAGTCCATCCATCTTGGTGTTCTTACGTTCTGGGCTACACTCCTTAAAAACGGATCCGTGCAGGTTGCCCCTATCACGTGCTCTGAGCTGATGATGGCTCCTTTAGGAACTGCTGAGGTGGTGCTCTGGGATGCTTGCCGGGATAACGCGTCTGCTTTTTGGTTCTCCCTTCCGGGTCTGTAAGTGACAAGAAAGTTGTATCCCCCAAAAAAGAGAGTCCACCTCAATTGACGGGGTGTGAGGTGTCTTGCTGCAGTCATAAACTGTAAGTTTCTGTGGTCCGTGTAGACCGTAACCACGTGTCTTGCGCCCATCAAGTGATGCCTCCATTCACTGAAAGCATCCTTGATGGCGAGCAGCTCTTTTTCGGCGATGTTGTAGTTGCACTCAGCGGGGTTCAACTTTCTGGACATGTAAGCCACCGGATGTAATCGTCCTGTCTCGACGTGTCTCTGTGACAAGACAGCTCCCAATGCCGTGTCGGAAGCGTCTGCCTCCACGATGAACGGGTATTCAGGGTGAGCATGAGCCAACACCGGGGCCGTAGAAAATGCCTCCTTCAGCTCCTCGAATCCGTTTGGGCTCTTGCTGTCCACAGAAACACCTCCTTCTTGCGCAAGAGCTGAGTGAGAGGGGTTGCCAAGTCTGAGAAGCGGTCAATAAAACGACGATAGAAATTGGCAAACCCCAGGAAACACTGTACGTCTCTAAGGTTGTGTGGGGTTGGCCAATTCTTGACTGCCAATACCTTCCTCTCCGACATCTCCTGGCCCCAGGGGGTAAGGTTTACCCCTAGGAATTCCACCGAGGTTACACCAAACTCACACTTACTGATTTTACAAAATAAGTGGCGCCTGCGCAGGGTTTGAAGAATGGTCTTTACGTGTTGCGTATGATCCCTGGTGTCGTTTGAATAGATCAAGATGTCGTCTATGTATACTATGACGAAGTGGTCGAGGTATTCGCGAAGGACGTCATTTAGGAAGAACTGAAAGGCCGCTGGGGCATTGCACAGCCCGAAAGGCATAACCAAATACTCATATAGGCCAAATCGCGTTTTGAACGCTGTCTTCCATTCGTCTCCTCTCCTCATACGGACCAAATGGTATGCCCCTTTTAGGTCCAGTCACGTGTATATCACTGCCTCTTTTACCTGCTCCAGCAGTACATTAATTAACGGTAGAGGATACCGGTTCTTCACCGTAATGGCGTTTAATGCCCTGAAGTCCACACACGCGTGAAGCTCGCCATTCGCCTTAGGGATAAAAAAGAGAGGCGATGCAGCGGGAGATTTAGACACCCTTATAAATCCCAGGCCCAAGTATTTATCCAAATATTCCCTGAGGTATTTATGTTCTGGCTCTGTTAGGGCATACACCCGTCCAGCGGGAATGACCGCTCCGGGTATCAGATCTATTTGACAATCGTACGCCCTGTGCAGAGGTAAGACTTCTGCCTTATCTTCATTAAAGACGTCCTCGTATTCTTTATAGGCGTCCGGCAAGGATATGTTGTGTTCCACCGCAGTCGCCACCTGATACCCGATCGCCAAAGACGTGGCTGGGTTCTTTGGGGATATGTTGCAATGAGCCAAGCAGTACGCTGAGGAAAACAGTAGTGTTTTCTCGTGCCAGTTGATGAGAGGATTGTGGAGGCGTAACCACGGCAACCCCAGAATCAATCCATAATGGGGTGCCGGCATAACATTATAGGAAATAATTTCCTGGTGCTCGTTCCCCTGTCGAACCGATAAGGGTCCCGTATGGAATCTCACAGGACCAGAATCCAACATCTTCCCATCCACCGCAAACACCATCTCCGGTCTGAGTTTTTCTTGTAAGGTTATTCCTAGCAGTACCACCTGGTCCTGATCCATAAAGCACCCTGTGGCCCCAGAATCCACTAACGCTCGGACTGGAAGCCACTCCTTTTCTACAAGAATGTGCAGTTCCACATAGAAGTGGTTTCTGTTCTGGGTTTTCAGGTCTTCCAAAGAAGGGATATGCATCGCGCTCAAAGAATTCCCTTCTTTCTCCTTTAAGCCGAGTCGTTTCCCGCCGCTGAGAAGTTGGTTCTGGTTACCGTGGCTTTCTGATCTGGTCGTGGAAATTTCGGCCTCAGACTGCATTCCCGTATGAAATGTCCCTTCCGCCCACAATACAGACACAGTCCTCTCTTCCTCCGGTATTCTCTTTCTTCGGAGGTGAGCGGGGAACGAACCGCTCCAATTTCCATGGGCTCTGTTTTATTGGGCGCCGAGTTGTTGGTAGACCGCGTATTCTCCACGCTAGGCACCGGTCTCTCCCTCCTTCGGTGCTCCCCTTTTCTCTCGCTCATACGATGGTCCAGTCGCAGTACCAAACGTATAAGAGCGTCACAGGAAACGGGTTGTGGGTCGATCTGTGCCAATACATCCTTCATCTCTTCACTTAAACCTTGATGGAATATGGCTGCATGCTTCCCTTCTGGCCACTCGGTTTCAGCGATCAGTCTCCTGAAGTCGTTAAGATAGGAGATGACATCCCTATTGCCTTGTCGCAACTCCAGCAGATCTTGGTCGGCCGAGAGTGTGGCCGCTCTGCGGTTGAATGTCTTCTCAAATTCCATCAGAAAGGCATTCCAATCATACAGGAACTGGTCATCCCTTCTCACCAATGGAACCGCCCATTGGGCTGCGTCCCCAGATAAATATGAGAGAAGAAAAGCGACCTTCGAATGGTTGGTGTTAAACGCTCTTGCCTTACAGGTAAAATGCAACATTACCTGTGTGAGAAAGACTTGCAATTTCCCACTTTCCCCAATGAACCTTTCTGGGGTGGCTAAAGGAACTGGCGTGGGGATTTCCACCACTACAGGGGCCGCTGGGGTAACACGTTGAGAGCCAGCATCAAAGGGGTTACGCTCCATGCGGTCTACCTGCGCCTGAAGTGAGGCAGTTTCTGTTCTAGAGGCAACTACCTCAGCCTGTAACAAGGCCAAAGCAGCTAAGACGTCCTCTAAGGTGGCCATCCCACCGTGCGACTGGGAGGACAGCTATTCGTAGGCCGGTTATTTTGTCGCCGTCCAATTGTCCTCGGGGTCGCACGATGCTGTAAGGGGTCCACCTGCCGATAGCCCCTTGGTAAGGTACATATCAATATGACAGACACAGAAGGGTGATCAGGCGAGGGAAGGAAAGGAAGGGGACGGCAGGGAGGGAGACCTGAAGGAGAAATAAACAGTATGCTGTGGTTAGAACAACCCCTAGGTTCCTTGTCACATTGTTTTCCCCCAACTCCCCTGCTATACCTGGAAAAGAAATAAAGAACTCCTGAACAGGGAGACCTGGATAACCTGGGATCAGGGCACTCGCGAATCCTACAGAAAAGACACGGATTAGCCTCCGTTCTAACACCCTCTATAATCCCACACTCCTATTAGCTCCCTCAGCTGACGTACATACCACAAATCCTGGGTTTCTGTCTGTACAGGGGGGGGAGGACGTATGCCAGCAGTCACCTCTCCGCCCCTGTAGGAAGTACAAATGAACAAATGATGTGCAGCGGGGCTTCAGTACTTCGTAGATCCCAATAACCCCTGTCACGGATTCAGAACGAACCCCCTTGCACTGATCCAATGCGTCTTGGGCAGTGCTAACACAGAAACTGAGACGAGCCCAAAATGTCACGGTGAAGCCTCTATATCTCACAGTTTGGTTTGCAAACAACAAGGCCTCTTGAAGCCCTCACTCGGACTTTCTCGAACAAGACTCGGCCCTGTAAGTGTAGTTTAGCTGGCTCGAGTTGACTTATTTACATCAGGAAACAGTCACACTGGACTCGCGACCCCGCAATGCCTAGGAAGGCTTCCAACGGGATCACATAAGTATCGCTACATACAAACATTTCATTGCATAGGTTTTTGGCCAGCCCGGAGAATCAAAGAAGACAGTACGAATGAAGTCAGCGAGGAAAATATGTTGGTGCAGAGCACCCCTACCAGAACGCCGCACTCCTTCGCACTCGGACCTGGAAATCAAAATAACCGGCACCCGATTGATGCCGGATGTTCCTTTTCTTCGTCGTTGCGCCGGGGGTGCTGATGTCCTGAGCGTCTGCCCGCATTGAGCCCTGGGAACTGTAGTTCCCTTTACTTCCATCTACCGCGGGTGTGTAGCACTTTGACGGACAGTGCTCTTCTACGCCTTCTGTGGGCCACAACACTTCTTGCCTGGCATCATGCCAATGTTCAGCCTGTGATTTGACTACATACATAGATGTGGTACTTCGCTGCATTGTGGTCTCTCGAGCTGTGTGATACGCAAAGGCATTGCCTGCCCCTATTTTATCGGTCACTTTTTGTGTGCGCTATATTTAACAATTGCTACTTTCTATGTCAAAGCGGTATGGAGATTATGTACTAATTCCCCATGCACTATTTGTGTCCCATGTGAATTGAGAAAGCCTCTTTCTTTCCAGAGTTGCCCGAAGTTATGAGCCACGTCGAAGGCGTATTGGCTACCAGTGTAAATGTTAACAAGAAACTCTGTACTAAGCTCACATGCTCTTGTCAGTGCTATCAACTCAGCTGCTTGAGCTGACTTCTGTGGGATTCGAGCTGTCTCAACTACCGTCTGATGTGTTATAATTGCATAAGCAGCAGATGTAGTGCCATCAGGCAATTTCATGCAGGATCCATCAACCCACAATTCCCAATCAACACTAGATAAAGGTGTATCTTGTAGGTCAACACGACTCTTTGTGTGCTCTTCAATAAGGGATATACAGTCATGTAGCTCTTGTGGCTAAGACTGGGTAGCTGGAAGTGGCAATAATGTAGCAGGATTCAGAGTCAAACATCTTTTCAACGTGATATGAGGGGCCAAAAGTGTCAATTCATATCCTGTCAAGCGAGCACTAGTCAGATGATGTGTCTTTGTTTGATTTAGCAAGGCTTCGACTGAATGAGGTACTAACACAAACAATCTATGTGACAAGACTATTCCCTCACAATGACGTATGGACACAGCCACTGCTGCTACCGCTTGGAAACAACCAGGCAGCGCGCGAGCAACTGGATCAAGGACAGCTGAGAAATATGCACAAAGACATTGTTTATCACCATGTGTCTGTGTTAAAACCGAGAGGGCACAACTTTCACTCTTGTGTACATAGAGTGTGAAAGTCTTAGTGTAGTCTGGAGTTCCTAATACTGGTGCAGAACAAAGAGCTTGGTGTAGCTGTTGGAAGGCATTCTGGCATTTAGTAGTCCATGGCAGAGGCATCGGAGTGTCTTTAGTCAAAAGGGCCAACAAGGGTTTAATAATGTATGAAAAGCTAGGGATCCATTGCCTACAGAAAGAAGTAAGGCCAATCAATGCACAAACGTCCTTCTGAGTACGGGGCACAGGTGTGTCTAAAATGGTCTGAATGCGATCTGGTGTGAGTGCACATCCCTCCTTAGACAGGAGGTGACCTAAATAGGTAACCTGCTGTCTACAAAATTGCAGTCTCTTCCGAGATACTTTGTGATGATGAGAGGTAAGGAATGATAATAGTGACAGTGTTCCTTCTTTACGCTGTTCAGGGGTATCGGCAGCCAACAAGATGTCATCAACATATTGAATAAGAGCCACCCCTTTCAGTACAGGAAAAGAATCAAGCTGCCTTTTCAATGCCTGACTATAAATGCTAGGACTCTCTGTATACCCTTGTGGAGCTCTACAGAATCTGTATGATCTATTATTCAAAGTGAAGCAGAACAAATAACGTCTACCAGGGTGAATAGGTATTGAAAAAATGCATTCTTTAAATCAATGACACTAAATGTAGTGGCAGTAGGAGGAACCATAGTAAAGAGTGTTGTGATGTCAGAGACTACCAGGTATTGCGGCACCACATTTTTATTAACCACTCGTAAATCAATAATGAATCTGTAAATTTTAGTGTCAGTGTCTCTTTTCAAAATAGGAAGGATAGGGCTATTGCAAATGTTATAAGGGACTTCTTCCACAACCCCCACCTTAATCAAATCCTGAACAATGTGCGTCAATGCTTCTTCGCCTTCCCGAGATATTTTATATTGGGACAATTGAGGCAATGAAGCACCTTCCTTCACTTGAATATGCACTGGTGGAATAACCATTTGTCCCACATCGGTATCTGATGTAGCCCATAAAGTACTAGGTAAATATGCCAGAGCAAAATCTTCTTTAATGAGACAAGACCTCTCAACCATTGGATAGTTATCATTTAAGATAACACGCACACCTTCTGGGGAACAACGTATTGTAGCACGAAAATGTTTGAGCGATACCCACAATGTTATCCGGCATGGTTGGGGAAAGCAAAAATGGACATGCTGCCGTGAATTTATCAAGACTAAATGCAAGTGGCTGTGACAGTGGGCTAGATGTAGGTGTCCCGTCGAATCCTATCGATGTTATCATTGCGCCAGACAGGGGAGCCCTAGGAACCAATTTTTTAGACAGAGCACTACGAGTAGCTCCTGTATCAACCAGAAACCGATCAGTAGAGCCCAAGACATTTGCATCAACATAAGGATCGTTCTGATCTACTGGGACCTCAACCGGTTCCTTACCCCATCCTAGGCATTCCAATGCATAATCAGAATCCCCAAGACCATCAGCCGAAAAATCTAACATTTTATATTGATTTCGTCTATCTAAAGTATTAGAATTATTTGGCCCATGTTCAACTGCCTCAAACCTGGGACGAGTTCCTATACCTTTCCTATTTCCTGAATTCCCTGGGCGTCCTCTCATGCTTCCTCAACCTCGTTGATACTGCTGACCTCGCAAAAGGGGGCACTCAGAACGCCAATGTCTAATCTCTTTAAAGTAAGCACACTGATCAGAAGACAAAGTTGATTGAGAGAAAGGGGGTACACCAGGGGTATATACTGCATATCTGCCTCTACCACCACCTCTGAATGGTGGACCATATATTTGAGACAATACGACTTTCGTCTTTAAGTCCTTAACCTTCTTATCCACTTTCTCTTTTGCTTCTAATTCCTGACGCTCATAATACTGGGTCATAGTCAAAAGGGAGACTGGGGAAGATGTAGTCCATGAACTCTCGCTGGCCTTTAGGCGACTAGCTATTTCTGGCAACATGTTAGCGACAAATTTGTTGATGAATAGATGCTTACCCGTGTCAATGACTGCCCACTAAAGTCATGGAATGTCTCTTCAAATCGTGTAAAGAAATCAGAAACGGACGTATCCGCTTTCTGTTTACAAGACGCTAACGTTGTCCAATTTATTTTCTCAGGGGGTATGAGGGTTTTCAACTTAGTTACAATAACTTTGGGAAGATCTCATATCCTGTTGTGGTTTCTGCACAGGCTCTCTAGCCGCATCTTTTTCCTCTAAACGCACCCAAGGATCACCATAGGCTACATTATCATCTATTTTCCGAATTGTTCTCCACATATCAGGGGGCAAAATAAGTCCAAAAAAATATGTCAATATCTGGCAGAGTCATAGTACAGGAGCTAATAGCTCATTCCACTTCTTCATAAAAAGCAGCCGGATTTTTCCGTGGATCAGGCAAAGCAGCTTTAAGAGCCATAACATCTGCTCTACTCCAAGGAGTATAGACACAATTATAGACAAATATCCCTTTGCATCATCTGAATCTTTATAAGCACTTGTTTCCGCACCCTTCGGAGGAACATACAAAGGCGCAGCTTCACGCATCAGTTTTACAGTAACCACAGCCACACTAGGGTCATTGTCTGTCCCCAAAACGTCTTCTTTCTGCACTGGGGTCTGAACTGTTTGTGCAGTTTTAACTTTACCAGCTGATTTTTGCTCCGCTTTTAGACGTAGTGTGTCATGTCTTAATTTAACTGCTCACCTAATTAGATCAGGTATTTTGGAAAAAAGAAAAGTTCCATCATTTAAGTGTTTATAATCAGAATTGATATCAGTGGGCTCTAAGTTTTTAGAAATGTTTCTGAAACCAAGTATTACCTCCCAGATAAACTTCTCTGCAAAATATAGCTGCTCTAAATCCTTCCACTGCTGAACCATTGCTACATGGTCTGGGGCAGAAGTAGTCCCATGAGCTTCTTTAAGAGCAGTGGATCTGATAGTGGCTTTTTCATCAACAGTCAAAGTAGAGCGAGTCTGCCGCCCATCTTTTTGTCTAAGTCTTTATCATCTGAAGAAAGATGTTCTTCTTCAGAAAGATCATCCTCAGGGGCAGAGGGACATTTATACGGGGGCTTAGGTCGACATAACAAAATGGAGTCATCCTGAGGTTTACTAAGTATGGGATAAATAGGGCGTCTAATAGGGAACTGGCCAGTTACCTCTAAACGACGCTCCCTTTCCTCTTTTTTTTTATTGCCTTCATCTATTTATTTTTTAATTCCAATGCTTTTTGATATATCGTTTTACGCTGTTCTTTTTCTGCTATAGCTTCTTCTTTCCTCACTCTCTCTTGCACTTCTTTCTCCCACATTTATACACAATCAAACATATCTTGTCGACTCTTATGCTTAAACAAACACTGCTCTACATACTGAATCTTTTTAAAATCAAATGACCCAATCACTGGCCATCGTAGATCAGGATCCTTTTTCGTATATTTGTTCCACAGTGTACTATACATTATGGAAGAAATACCATATTTAATGTACATATGCCTATTAGGTGTCCCCTCTGGGAGAGCCGGCTGACTTCTTTCTAAATCCATTTTGGTACCACCAAGACAGCAACATAACCTACGGAGTGTGCTAGGAACAGGCATGCTACCAATTTTTTGTTAAATATTACGTTTCCAAGATATACCAAAGTAGAGAAAAATCGCCATATTACCTGCCTTTATCTTTTGCAAAGGATAAATGAAAACAAACAAAACCAGAATCTTGGCCAAGCAAATCAAGAGTGCCGCTTCAGCGACCTTACCAAACAAAAGTCTCCAACTTCCAACTGCCAAGCTCTTGGTCGACCTAATGATCACTGCAAAAAAAATGCCAAAGGATACCTCAGTCGGGTGGGTTGGGTGTGCGGATCCGCAGAATTTTTTTTAAAAAAAAGACAAGAAATCATTGGTTGTATGACTACTTTGTACACTGAAAGGTAGGGTGTATATTTCTGTTTTTTAAAGGTATGATTCTTATTGGTTAACAAAAACAGATTGTAAGGAACATTATATATGATTAGCTGATATGTTGAAAAGTGAAGCACACTTCCTCTCTTGTTTAGCAACATTGTGTGCTGAACTTCTGACCTGTGTGCTCAGTGCAGTGTTCCATGACCTGTTTCTATGGTAACAGGCAGAAGGCAGATTGGGGGAAGGGTTGAAATGTATTTCAGTTGGAAAGGGTTGAAATGTTTAACCAATAGAAATGTGTGTTTGCTTTTGAGTTTATGTGTGAAGGATTGTGATTTGATGTTTACATGTACATGTGTGGAAAATGAAAGGGTAACTTTTCCATTCTTTGTTTTTGCTAAGAGGTGCACAGTGCAGAGATTCTGTAAAAGAAAATATGGTGAGTGACTGATATACTTCTTAATCTACAAAAGAACTTGAAAGATGAGTTATTTAATTGTGAGGGGATGTATGTAGACTATTTTGATTTTAATCAGACTAATGTATTTCTCCTGCTAAAGTGTAGGGAGTACTTTTTTTTCTCTACAATCTTATTGACAGTGTGTGTGCATGTAGAAACCATTCTGTGATAAGCATTTGTGTTTTTCATGTGTTTGCAGACAGATAACTGTGCTGTTTTTATATTTTGGTAGAATTAGAAACCAGTCATTGTTTATGAATTTGTGAAATGAGTTCTGTTATGTTTCTCAAGTCAAGTCAAGTCAAGTCAAAGTATGCTTTATTCGAATTTCATTCATAAAAGCAAGAAACAAAATACAATATGAAACAAATACATACAACAATTTTTTAAAACAAAATTACATTTCAATCATTGGCAAAAAAGTGCAAAGCACACTTCAAGAAAGATTTTTGACTCAGATTATTAATCCTATATGTGTGTACTGCTCTGTTTATATTGGTAAGGAGGAAAATGTTAAAATACATAAGTTAAAATAGTCTAAAAAATGGCATACAGATAAAAACACGAGAATAAAACATGGCAGAGAATAGTCAAATAGCTAGCAGTCTCTGCCATAATTAAGAGAGTAGTTAAATAACAAGCAATCTCCTTCTAATTGACCACGCCCAACCTAAATACTTTGCGGTGGCTACTGAAACCCATGTCAAAGTGCTGGTGCATATGATGCGCAGAGCCACGGTGCTACTATCTGTCCCAAAATTTTTGCACATTGGGGACAACCAGATACGCCTTGGTACCGCATAGGGTTTACAAGAAAATAAAAAGTGACCGATGGTTTCTTTGGTAATGCCACAAACAGGGCAGGTGTCACAAGATCCACCTTCCCACTTGGCTGTCAAAAATTTGAGGGGAAGTGCACCTGCTCGAAGTTGGAAGAGGAGCTTCCTATCACCTGGCCTGGTTATAGTGTCCCAATAAGGTTCTAAACAGGGATACATTTTAGCCTCCAAGAATTCACCAGACATTGAACCAGCACTAGAGCTTCTCCAATGTTGGGAGGCAACCATCTCCCAGTAAGCGCTCTTTAAAGTACTTTTAGACGGGAAGATTGCTCTCGCAGGGTCTTCCCAGAGTGGACACATACCAAGCTCAATAAGGGATATCTTTAGTGATTTCATCCATCCAATTTTGTGGTATACATCAGATCTTATGATGTCTAAAAAACCCTCGGCATAATGATTAAGTACAGGAGTAGTCCAAAGCCTATTCCAATAAATAATCGGGCGTAACTTAACTAAATCTGTGACTGCTCTTCTACCCAAATCATATTTTAGGGGCAATAGTGGGGTGCTTTTAGGAACACCAGTTATAGCCCTGAGAAATTTATTCTCCGAGGATTGGAGTGCAGCCACCTTTTCAAAGCCCCAGAGCTCGGCGCCGTAAAGCGCAGAGCCGATAGCCTTTGCTTCATAAATCTGCAGGGCGGGTTTAACAGGTTTAGTTAAGGATTTTCTGTGCTCTGTGCAGATAGCACCAGACAATTGCCTATGTCTAAGTGTTGCAAGATCAATATGATGCCGCCAGCTCTTCTCTTTAGATATATGTATGCCTAGGTATGTAAAAGTTTTCACTACCTCTAGCGGGCGATTGTTCAAAGTAATTTTAGATTTGAAGCTTCGATGGGGGTTAAAAATCATAAGTTTAGTTTTGGCTGTGTTAACCTCTAAGCCATACTCCCCACAAAATTGATCGAAAATGGACAAGGCATGCTGTAGACCGCTAGGAGTTTTCAATAGGATGAGCGTGTCATCTGCAAACATTAAAATAGGGATTTTAATCCCTGCTAAAAAAGGGGCATCCACTTGTGCTGAGAGCATACGGCCTACTACATCGTTAATATACAGTGTGAAGAGCACGGGAGCCATCGAACAACCCTGACGAACTCCCCTTTCAACAGGAAAGTCCGCAGTTACCGAACCCATCCCCCCCCACTGAATTCTAGCATAATTAGATTTGTGGAGTCTCATTATGAGGGATAATAATTTGTTTTGGGAGTCCCTGCTTCTTGAGGACCGACCATAGCATAGAACGAGGGACAAGATCAAAAGCAGCCCTTAGATCAACAAAAGCCGCGTACAAGCTTCCCTCGCCCAACACTACGGTCTTCCACTGTAACAGTGTAAATCGGATGACCTGATCTACCGTGCTAGTGGAGCGACGGAAACCTGCCTGAAAGGGTGAAAGAGCATTAAACTCCTCCGCCCAGTACAGGAGCCTATTGACGATCACGCGTCCCACAACTTTTTGGATAGTATCTATAAGGCTTATTGGCCTATAGTTACCCGGCTGGGACCGGTCGCCTTTCTTGAAAATAGGTATAATTACTGCACCCTGCAGGGATGTGGGTACCGATGCGCCCAGAGCAATGGCATTCAAAAGGAGATGAATGTACTTACTCAAGCGTTCTTTGTCATTAATAAATAAATCCGCTGGCACTCCATCAAGGCCAGGAGCACATCCACATGCCACTGAGCCAAGGGCCTTCATAATCTCAGGGATACTAAAAAAAGTTTCCTGGAGTTGTTCTGCTCTAATTTCTAGCCCCGAACTGAAACTGTTTGGGTCAGCATACTGCTCTCTGAAGAATGTTACCCATTCTTCCTCAGGCACATTATTGTATGGGGTCTCTGGAAAACCAGATTTTCCCCACCTAACAATGTGCCAAAACAACCGAGAGTCCCTTTTGTTACTGGCTACCCTTAGCTCAGGGAAAGAAAAACAAAGGGGGGAGTAGAGAGGTTCCACTCAACGAGTGGTGGAGGTGGATACTTCCTCCCAATAAAGCGTACTTAACCAAAGGGATCCACCCGCATGTATAGTAGATCAAGAGACTCCCGTTCATACCATGTGTGTCCCACGGTCGTGGAGAATACACATCAGTTGTTAAAATACCCCTCACACACCAAAAGGGCCCTTGGTGTCATGCTTCATCATAGGGGTCTTCCCGCCCCTCTACGGGACGGGGCGTGCTACGACCAGCGTATACGTGGGAGCACTGTTCTTGGTAGGACTACTATGTGTAGTGCAAGGGTATGCAAGGAAGGGTCAGGAGTGAGTGGAGAGTGATTTTAAAAAATACCTGGCTCACTGGACTAGGAAAAAATTTTTATTCTGCCATCTAAGCTGGTATTAGTAAAAAAATGTGTGGGGGTGGAGGGTGTATGCCTCAATGAGCTTGACCTCCTGGTGTCGACATGTTTCGAAGCTTACCCCAAGCTTCTTCGTCAGGACCTAAGAAGATCCCTTCCAACGACGCACTGTGATGTGGTGAAAAATAGTGGGTGAAAAAATCAAAATAGGAGGTAAATAGCCTCCAGAAGTTGGTAACGCCCCAATGGGTCTTACATACTCCTTGTAACTTGCTGCAAAGAGAATAATTTCCTCATGAGCTCATTTACCGGGTGGTTGGAGTGCCAAATAGGCTACGCCTCCTAGGATCAGTGTCCTGCTCAAATAACCACCCCGGTTAGCTCAGACCAATGGTGTTCGTCCCATACTTTCTTAGCCTTGGATATGCTAATTTTGTAATCCCTTCTAGCTGATTGGATTACTGAGGGTTGACCGCCCTTAATGGCATTACCCAAGGTTAGACGTGCTTCTCTACACTGTTTGTTGTACCACTTGGCGGGCTTAGGGACTCTAGCTCCATTATTTTTTACCGGTTTAAGAAAATAATCTTTAATTGTGCAGAAGAGAGTATTATGTATTCCTTCTACCTTATCTAAGCCAGTATCGAGTGAGTTAGAAAGCTCAATTGCCAGTATTGCTTGATCAACCTGATCAGATATATCAGCAATAACTTGGTGATTAGTTGCTATCTTTTCCCACTTTAATCTGCGTAGGTCATTGGTCAGAACGATCGGAGGAGGAACCAACTCAGAAGAGCCAACGGGCCGGTTGGTAGGGGACCACCATTTGTGGGTTGTACACAAGGGATTATGATCACTCTCGATTCTCCCGACAACCTCCATGTCGCATATCGAGGACCACAATCTAAGGCTACATAAAACGTAGTCAATTCGGCTACTGTAACGCCCATTATCAAATGTACTGGCCCCATTCCTGTCACTACTAGTCCTTCCATTCAGAGCTCTTAAGCCCTTCTCGTAGCAGAGGGAATTTAGGGCAATGACATCATTGGTCCAGCACACAACCGCATTAAGCTCTAATTTAGGGACTCCCCATTGACAATCCTCTTCCTCCCCAAAAAGATTGTCTTCATTGACTAATGGCTCAAATGTTCTGTTAAAATCGCCCGCAATGACAATGTTATTGTTTGAAGAGTGGGTATCAAGAAGACTGCTCAAGGCTGCTAGAGTCTCTGAGCTCCCCCCCCTATTACTCCGAACATAGATGTTGTAAATATCCAACATACCTAGGTTTTCTAGGTTCAATTTAATTAGTTGGATATCTCGATTATTAGTTTCTACGACTTTAATAGATAGTTTTAAATTCTGACGGACCCATATAGTTAATCCCCCCATTGGTCTTCCCCTAAGTCCTTTTAGTGCAGGCACCGAGTAATTCAAATATCGCTGTACAAAAAGTGGTTCACATAGCCAAGTCTCCTGGAATATGCACAAATCAAAACGGTTCACAAAAGATATCCAATCCTCAGAATCCAATTTAGAGGACAATCCAGCAATATTCCAGGAGAATAGGTTCCCCATGATAGCCTTGGTACCAGCCAAACTATCAACAGATGGTAGAATGTCTGGGGCAGGGAAATAGCCGTTAGAGGTATCTGTGCTTGCTTGTGATACTGGCTTACTTGGATCACTAGAAGCTAAAAATGTGTCAAAAGGTGGCTTTCCAAGGACCAAGGGGGAAGCCTTAGGGCTGTTAAGTCAATCCACGTCTTCGAGGTTTGCTAATATCTCATAACGATTTATGAGCGGAATAGGAGGGTTGGATTGATTTGAAAGTGGAGCCCCAATGTTAATATTGGGAACTATCTCATTTCTAGGATAGAAATAGGTTAGTTCCCAAGTAGTGATAAAAGACCTCGTGTAATCAGTATGCCAATTAAGGATATGACTGACAGCTCTAGGGTCCCTAAAGTTAATTAAAATGATATCCCCATCTATATTTTTCTGTGTATTTCCCAGCCAGGGTAAACGCCGAACATGTAGGATTTCCCCGTTGATATATGAGGGAAGAGGGCGGTTCTGGGCAAGCCAGTGGATCACCTTATTTTTTAACTGAAAATATCCCTCTGTTGTGCCATCTTTTAGAGTAGGAACACCCGCAAGGACTACCACAAGGGGGACAGCTTCTGGTGGCAGGTTAATAAAAGAAGCTCCACGTAGTTTAGTAATAGGAGCTAACTTATAACCTTTCCTGTCGGTCGTTGGGCCTTTTTGTGACAGAACATTATCTCCCAAGTGATCACTGGTATTATTTGAAATGATGGGTTGCATTAGGTTGGAAATTATAGTTCCACCTGCATTAGTGCAGGTTATCTTGCTGGTACTCGGGTGGGTTTGAGAATTGGTCTCACAAGGAGGAGCAGTATAGGGTGCTTCAGCAGAACCTGGACCAACAAGAGGCGCTGTATGTGATTTACAAAAACCCGCAGTTGATTCCATTTTGCTACTCATTAGGAGTTCCACTTTCTCCAGCCTTTTTTCAATTGTTTTTAAACTCTCAACAACGGGTATCAACAGAGATTTCAATATCTGGTCTATATTACCCATTAACTCTTTAACATTTATGTCGTTTAAAAGACAGGATGTAGGCTTACCAGGAGGAGATAAATTGACTGTACAGTGTGTAGAGTCTTTGTCAATGGGTGCCACACCAGAATTGCGGCTACGTTTTGTTTTTCTATTCCTTAACAAATCAGAATGTATCTTTCTCCATTTATTAGGCAGTGGGCCCGTAGATTTGAATTGCCTAGATGGATTAGCCTTGTGGGGTGGGGACTTACTAGCTTGTAATAATGACCCATTAGAAGCAACTGGCTCGGCAGTTTGACTAGGGAGTGTAGTTAAAACAATTGAGGATAAATCGATCAATGTCTCAACAGAATGTACATTTTGAGACAGTAGGATAGAATCATTATTACCAGAAGGGAGTGGAGTATCTTTAGGAGAATACCCACTCACGTCTGGGGAAGTTGCCACATGCTGAGGGGTCGTGAATGGAGGCGTGCTTTTGATCAATTCGATAGAATTACGACGCCTCGCTCTTAATTCAGCAAGTGTAGCTTCACGATCTGAGCTTGTGACAACTTTAAATAAATAACCATCAAGTGTACCCCTATTAGCGCAATCAGCCATATCAATATAACTTGTTACAATACACCACTATAGGGACACGTGCGATGATGAAGAAAGGGTATAATCACAGTCCAACACTATGAAACAAACCAAAATACTTTCAGAACAGCACGAACAAATGTCAAGGAGGTGAGCCCGGCCCGGCCTCCTTCGGCTCCTGAGGGCTACAGAGGGCCCTCCCTTTTGCCTGGGCTTAGCCCGGCGCCCGCCCGCGCGCGTCCCGCGACGCGGAGGGAGCAAGGATCTTTTATGCGCCTCCGGGCGCGTAGGTGTCATCAAGGGGCGCCGGGGCACATGGGAGATGTGGTTTTCGCCGCTTCCAGGCCGCGGGGTGGAATGGCGGCAGCGGCAAGCCTGAACCCAGCGAAGGAGCACCAACAAAGCCAGCGGTAAGGGAGGAGGGCAACGACAACAGCCCTGACTAAAAAGCAGGTCACTCTGGCAGGGTTTCCAATTTTACACACTTCCCGCTCCACCGAGGGAGCAAGGATCTTTTATGCGCCTCCGGGCGCATAGGTGTCGTCAAGGGGCGCCGGGGCACCTGGGAGATGTGGTTTTCGCCGCTTCCAGGCCGCGGGGTGGAATGGCGGCAGCGGCAAGCCTGAACCCAGCGAGGGAGCACCAACAAAGCCAGCGGTAAGGGAGGAGGGCAATGACAACAGCCCCGACAAAAAAGCAGGTCACTCTGGCAGGGTTTCCAATTTTACACACTACTGTTATGTTTCTATACTAAAATGTAGTACTTCTTCTAGATGAAGAAATGTGTTTTGGTATAGTGCAAGGGATAGTGTTGTTTGTCTAGAATCACACAGTGAGTATGTGTGCATTTGGGAACCACTGTGAGAGAAGCATTTGGTAACATCGTGTATTTGCTAACAGATAACTGTTTTAACCTGTCATGTTGTGAAGTTTTAGTAGCATTAGAAGACAGTTATGGCATATGCATGATTAAATGAGTCAGGCTTTGACAGAAAAGTGAGTCCTGAAATATGTAGATTGTGTGCAGTTCCCTTACCACTTGCACTGTAGTGAATGAGTTTTGGTAAACTCCTAGGGATAGTGGTGCTTGTCTAGAATCACACTGTGAGTTAGTGTGTATTTGGGATCACTGTGAGAGAAGCATTTGCTAACATCATGTATTTGCTGACAGATAACTGTTTTAAAACCTGTCATGTTGTGAAGTTTTAGTAGCATTAGAATCCAGTCTTTGCTTATGCGTTGATTAAATGAGTCATGCTTTGACACTGATGTGCTGTACTTAAATATGTCGATTGTGTGCAGTACCATTAACTCTTCTAAACTAGTGAATGAGTTTTGGTAAACTCCTAGGATAGTGTTGCTTGTCTAAAATCACACTGTGAGTCAGTGTGCATTTGGGTAAGGATTGTGAGAGAAGCATTTGGTAACATTGTGTATTTGCTGACAGATAACTGTTTTAAAACCGGTCATGTTGTCAAGTTTTAGTAGCATTAGAACCCAGTCTTTGCTTATGCTTTGATTAAATGAGTCAGGCTTTGACACAAAAGTGCAGTCCTGAAATATGAAGATTGTGTGCAGTTCCCTTACCACTTCCACAGTAGTGAATGATTTTTGGTAAACTCCTAGGTATAGTGGTTGTTGTCTAGAATCACACTGTGAGTCTGTGTGCATTTGGGAACCACTGTGAGAGAAGCATTTGGTAACATCGTGTATTTTTTAGCAGATAACTCTTTTAAAATCTGTCATGTTGTCAAGTTTTAGTAGCATTAGAAGCTAGTCTTTGCTTATGCATTGATAAAATGAGTCAGGGTTTGACACTAAGGTGCAGTTGCCATGTACTATTCTCTTCACTGTGGCAGAACTGAAAATGTAAAACTTTTACCCAAGCACTGTATTAGAAGTAGTCTGATTATTTAGTCAGTTTCTAAGTACCAAATAGACTGCTTCAAATGTCTATGCAGTATGCATGTAGTGTTCTAACATACTATACACTTGTCTTTCACACCTTCAATTCCCTAGTCAGTATCCATACACTTCCAGGAAACACCCTGTCACTCCCTTTGCAGTCCTCTAGTGGCCCATTCAACAGCATGTACTAATCCATTCACTGTGCCAAAACCCAAACACTTATAAATTCACCAAGACACTCTCTTTCCAGTACTCTAATGATTCAGTCACTGCCTAAGTATTCATGCACTGAGCCAGGCCTTAGCACATGGACTTCTTCAAACCCCTATCCACTATGCATGCAGTCCTCTAACCACCTACACACTTGTCTTTCACACCTTCAATTCCCCAGTCAGTATCCATTCACTTCCAGCAAACACCCTGTCACTCCCCTTGCACTCCTCTAGTGACCTGTTAAGCATCATGTACTAATCCATTCACTGCGCCAAAAGCCCAAAACCCAAACCCTAATAAATTCACCCAGGCACTCTCCTTGCAGTACTCTAATCATTCGGTCAGTACCCAAGTACTCATCCAGTGACCCAGGCCTTAGCATATGGACTGCTTCAAACCCCTATCCACTATGCATGCAGTCCTCTAACCACCTACACAATTGTCTTTCACACCTTCAATTCCCTAGTCAGTATCCATACACTTCCAGGAAACACCCTGTCACTCCCTTTGCAGTCCTCTAGTGACCCATTCAGCATCATGGACTAATCCATTCACTGTGCAAAAACTCAAACACTTGTAAATTCACCAAGATACTATCTTTGCAGTACTCTAATCATTCAGTCAGTGCCTAAGTATTCATGCACTGAGCCAGGCCTTAGCACATGGACTGCTTCAAACCCCTATCCACTATGTATGCAGTCTTCTAACCACCTAGACACTTGTCTTTCACACTTTCAATTTCCTAGTCAGTATCCATACAGTCCAGCAAACATCTTGTCACTGCCTTTGCACTCTAGTGACCCATTCAGTACCAAGTACTAATCCATTCCCTGTGCGAAAAGCCTACCACTTATAAATTCACCTAGGCACTCTCCTTGCTGTACTCTAATCATTCAGTCAGTACCCAAGTAGTCATGCAGTGAGCCAGGCCTTAGCACATGGACTGCTTTAAATGCCTATGCAGTATGGATGCAGTCCTCTGATCACCTACAGAGTTGTGTTTCACACCTTCAATTCCCTAGTTAGTATTCATACACTTCTAGCAAACACCCTGTCACTCACCCAGTGTGTCTCCTTATAGTACTGTAATCATTTAGTCAGTTAGCATGTAGTGTTTTAGTGAGGTAGGCTTTAGGGCATGAACTGCTTCAAAGTAGTATGCACTATGCATGTAGTGTTTTAACCATCGTCACACTTGTGGTTCAGGGCTATAGTTTCTTAGTCAGTATTTATATAAAATGTGTTTGTACAGTAATGGAATAGTATAAATTTGAAAGTTATTAATATACATTTATTTGTGATTCTTTTTTACAGATACAGAACAGGAGTGTTTCTCATCTGTTTGCACTCTTCTCGTGCAAGATTGTTTGGATGAAGGGTCCTTAGGTGTTTCATCATACTTGCTGTGCCGCACGAGTATTTTTTGTTAGGATCCCCTCGTAACAGAACTCTTTTGAAAATCTTGCTTGTGAGAAAGGTGGCATTGGTCTTTGTTTGCCCCTCGAGAAAAGTAGAACATTTCCACATCACTTAAGGAAAACGTTGTGGGCGTGGTGCATCCTCCAAAAATTCATCTTTAGATTTGGTGAATATTTTAAAGCGACATCATTTACAGTTTTTGTGAGTTAAAGTAAAAAAATGTTGATAACTGTGTGCATTTTATATATCTGTGATTTGTATCTTGTTTTGTTTTTTGAGAATGGCATGTTGTGTTTTTTTTAACAATCTTTGAGATTGTGTTTTTTTTGCCCGCTGTTAAGTGATGAGTATGATTGAAATCACTATTTTTAGTGAAATTTAATATATTCTGAGAACAGCAAAAAAGGCAAAAAAATTACTTTGTGGAAATGATGCTGTGTTGTAAAAAATTTATTATTACATGTTATAATATTTTTTCCTTTTCTTTCACAGATCCAAATTTTAAAATAAGCAATTTATATGAATTTATATTGGAATGAAAAACAGAAATAAATGTATACCATTTTTTATTCCGATTACTGTGAAGGTAAGTTTAACTAAGTCTCAATATGCAGAATGAAGAGGTCTGCAAGAAGCTACAAAGTTGAAACACGTTTCTAAAAACACTCTGTTTATGTAGTTTTGAAATCTGACCATAATCAGATATCATGTGACCTGCAAAACAAGAGATTTGAGGGGTTCATAATATTTCCCATTTTAGCTATTGAAGGACCGCAATCATTTCAATCATTCTTCTTTGAACATCTTTGCAGACAAAACTCTGTGCTTACCTTCTATCATTCGCAAGGAAATTTAAAAACTGAAATATGTCACTTTTTGTAACATAGTTATTGTGAAAGATACTCTTTCATATTTACAAAGAGAGGAAAAGGCACTCTGTGCACTTTTTATACTCCATGTAAATACAACCTCATCATGCACACCACTTTGGTGCCGATTCCGATCCTGTAAAACCCGGGTACGAATGGTCGTACGCAGCGTATTCTCCGTACGACTCGTACCCAGGAAATGCACCTTACAAACCAGCAAGTACGATTCGTACAGAAATACCATTTCCGTACGAATCGTAAAAAACTACGTGCGACGAAAAAATACCCACAATTCCGATCCGGGACATCGCGTACGTGACATCCGGATGGAGTCAGGCAGCGTTCTACGAACCAGCAAGTACGATTCGTGCATACGTCACTCCGCACGGATCATTTTTTACGGCAGGCAAAAACTCCCGGGAAATTGAGGATGAAGCGAAGAAGGAGCTGCGGGACGCGACGGACAGCCATGCACCCCATCCTACTTGTCATCCCGGCCCTCCTAGCCTACGACCTGGTGCACCGAAACTGCCGCGCACGCCGCAGAAGGTCAGCACAACACCCAGGGGCAAAGTGGGGGCGAGTGGCAGAAAACATAACCTCCACCAAATTTGTAAAATACCATATACTGTCCTTACATTACCTCCAGGGTCTGGTCACTTCGGGGGGCGTGTCCACCAATCCCCGCGTACCCATCACCACTACAATGGTGGTACGGGCCGTAACCATGCCCTCAGAGCGTGGGTACGGCCCGTACCACGCGTACCCCTACATCACCACTACAATGGTGGTACGGGCTGTACCCACGCTCTGAGGGCGTGGGTATGGCCCGTACCACCATTGGAGTGGTGATGTAGGGGTACGCGTGGTACGCGCCATACCCACGCCCTCAGAGCGTGGGTACGGCCCTTACCACCATCGGAGTGGTGATGTAGGGGTACCCGTGGTACGCGCCGTACCCATGCCCTCAGAGCATGGGTACGGCCTGTACCACCATTGGAGTGGTGAAGTAGGGGTATGCGTGGTACAGGCCGTACCCATGCTCTGAGGGCATGGGTACGGCCCGTACCACCATTGGAGTGGTGATGTAGGGGTACGCGTGGTACGGGCCATACCCACGCTCTGAGGGCGTGGGTACAGCCCGTACCACCATTGGAGTGGTGATGTAGGGGTACGCGCCATACCCACGCCCTCAGAGCGTGGGTACGGCCCGTACCACCATTGGAGTGGTGATGTAGGGGTACGCGTGGTACGTGCCGTACCCACGCCCTCAGAGCGTGCGTACAGCCCGTACCACTATTGGAGTGGTGAAGTAGGGGTATGCATGGTACGGGCCGTACACACGCTCTGAGGGCGTGGGTACGGCGCGTACCCCTACATCACCACTCCAATGGTGGTACGGACCGTACCTACGCTCTGAGGGTGTGGGTATGGCGCGTACCACACGTACCCCTACATCACCACTCCAATGGTGGTACGGGCCATACCCACGCTCTGAGGGCGTGGGTACGGCCCGTACCACCATTGAAGTGGTGATGTAGGAGTACGTGCCGTACCCACGCCCTCAGAGCGTGGGTACGGCCCGTACCACCATTGGAGTGGTGATGTAGGGGTATGCGTGGTACATGCCGTACCCATGCTCTCAGAGCGTGGGTATGGCCCGTACCACCATTGGAGAGGTGAAGAAGGGGTACATGTGGTACGGGCCGTACACACGCTCTGAGGGCGTGGGTATGGCGCGTACCCCAACATCACCACTCCAATGGTGGTACGGGCCGTACCCACGCTCTGAGGGCGTGGGTATGGCGTGTACCACGCGTACCCCTACATCACCACTCCAATGGTGGTACGGGCCGTACCCACGCTCTGAGGGCGTGGGTACGGTGCGTACCCCTACATCACCACTACAATAGTGGTACGGGCCGTACCCACGCACTCAGAGCGTGGGTACGGCCCGTACCACGCGTACCCCTACATCACCACTCCAATGGTGGTACGGGCCGTACCCACACCCTCAGAGCGGGGGTACGGACCGCATCACCCGTACCTCTAGGGCACCAGTACATTAGTGATACAAGGCGTACACACGCCACGAATGTTGGCTTAGGGCCTGGTGCAGCATATAACCAGTATATTGGGGTGTGTACATGGCCAGGACAGCAGTGTACAGCACCAAGGGTGCGGCTGGGTTGGTGGGTGTCTGCCAAGGAGTCCCAGCAGTGGACATAGACATGTGAGGGGTGGGTGCATATCACTCTCAGCAGTGGACATAGACATGTGAGGGGTGGGTGCATATCACTCCCAGCAGTGGACAGAGACATGTGAGGGGTGTGTGCCTATCACTCCCAGCAGTGGACAGAGACATGTGAGGGGTGGGTGCAGAGGACTCCCAGCAGTGGACAGACATATGAGGGGTGGGTGCCTATCACTCCCAGCAGTGGAGAGAGACATGTGATGGGTGGGTGCAGAGGACTCCCAGCAGTGGACAGAGACATGTGAGGGGTGGGTGCAGAGGACTCCCAGCAGTGGCCAGAGACATGTGAGGGGTGGGTGCAGATCACTCCCAGCAGTGGACAGACATGTGAGGGGTGGGTGCAGAGGACTCCCAGCAGTGGACAGAGACATGTGAGGGGTGGGTGCAGAGCACTCCCAGCAGTGGACAGAGACATGTGAGGGGTGGGTGCAGAGGACTCCCAGCAGTGGCCAGAGACATGTGAGGGGTGGGTGCAGATCACTCCCAGCAGTGGACAGACATGTGAGGGGTGGGTGTATATGACTCCCAGCAGTGGACAGAGACATGTGAGGGGTGGGTGCAGAGGACTCCCAGCAGTGGACAGAGACATGTGAGGGGTGGGTGCAGAGGACTCCCAGCAGTGGCCAGAGACATGTGAGGGGTGGGTGCAGATCACTCCCAGCAGTGGACAGACATGTGAGGGGTGGGTGCAGAGGACTCCTAGCAGTGGACAGAGACATGTGAGGGGTGGGTGCAGAGGACTCCCAGCAGTGGACAGACATATGAGGGGTGGGTGCATATCACTCCCAGCAGTGGACAGAGACATGTGAGGGGTGGGTGCAGAGGACTCCCAGCACTGCCCAGATATATGAGGGGTGGGTGCAAATCACTCCCAGCAGTGGACAGACATGTGAGGGGTGGGTGTATATGTCTCCCAGCAGTGGAGTCATGGGTGTGTGTACATCATGATCAGATGAGCACAACTCCATGGGTGTATGTACGCATCCCTAATGTTCGACAATGTTGATAGTTTCATAACAACACATCACTGACAGCAGTGTCCCACTCCCATGAGGATGGATGTCTTTCCCCCACTGCATGACACAACACATGTGGGTGTGATGACAAATGACACATGCATACCCACCGCTGACGAGTGCAGCACAATACACACACAGAGATCATGCCACAAGACTGTATACTCATGTCAATGCCCACTAAACTAAGAGAGCCAAAGGGAACACACACTGTCACGCACATCCCGGGACTGACAGGAATGTACAGGTGCCGGGACAGCCACCAAGATCTTGCCTCTCATGGAAGAAATAGGTGCTCAAATACCCTGCAGAACAAGTACCAAATGTGTGCTAGGTTGGGATAACACACATGCATAGTGTGGAAAATGCTGATTGTCGCCATTAAGGCATGACAACATACTCAATACACAAGTACAGTGACTAGCAAGGATGGCACAGAGGATGCAGCCGGAGACATTGCTGGACAGGCATGGCCATAGTTGAAGGGATCCGTCACCAACAAAGGAAATGTAGACACAGGTCAGCACTACAAAAGTGCAACTCCCTGCAGGGTAGATGTCAGGTGCCACAGAGGAAGGAACAGTCCTTGGGACAATGTCTCCAAACACAAATAGCACACACAACCAAATATACTTTGCAGAGACATTGTGATGGCAGGCAGATACCATGGTCCACCCCATGAGCATCAGACGACAACTTTCTCCTGACACATAACACATTACCACCACCCCAACTCCGGGACCATCAGCACCCACATCAATACCTGAAATGCAAATGTGTTCAAACGGAAAATAAAATGCTTTATTCAGCATTAAATGAAAAAGTAGTTAACAACACTATTAACAAAGGCACATGGCCAGTCCAGATCTGAAGTTCTTGGGGGGGACACATGGCCACGCATCTCCCCTAGCTTGCCTGCACATTAGAACCCTCAGGTTCCTCGACTGGGGGGGGGGCATCATGTGGGGAAGGACCAGGCACCGCTCGGACAGGAGGTGGAAGGGTAGGTGTGGTGGGTGCAGGGACGGACGCCTCCACCACAGGGGGTGGGGCAGCGCCAAAGGTGGAGGTCAGCTCAGCGCTGCACACTGCTGCCAGGTCGTCAAGTGTCTCCCCTTCACCCGAAGACAACACAGCCTCAAAGGAGGGGGGGTCGGAGTGATGGGGTGCAGCGCTACTGGGGGAGGGAGGGACAGGGGGGAGCTCAACTCCCCTACCCGTGGAGTGCTGTTCCCGTTTGCGGGCTGGAGAGACAGAGGGGCTGAGGCCCAGCACAGCCAAGTAGGCCTCTTTCTCTGGATGTGTGGTAGGGGAGCCGAGGGGAGTGCCTTTGGAGGGACTGTTTAGTGCCCCATGCGGCCTCAGACTGTGACTGCGTGTATGCCTGTGTGCCCCAGACCCAGTGGGTGTGCCCTCATCCCCCTGAGTGTGCGTGCCAGGAGGAGTGCGCTTGCCCTTATGTGGTGGTGTGCTGGCTTTGTCTGGTCGGGTGTGTGCTTGGGAATGTCTGTGTGTGCTTGGGACAGGTATGGGAGTGAGAAGTGTGGATGGTGCAGGGGTAGGGAGGGACAAAGCGCTGCAGGAGACTCACTGCTGCCGTCAGTGAAGAGTCCATGGACCTCAGCAACATCCGTTAGTCAAACATCGCTGATGACATGCCCTCCATGTACGACACCATCTGTGTCATCTTTCGGGTCTGGCCATGGAGGACATTCAGCAGCGATGTCTGTCCAACCTGCAACTGATGCAGAATGTCCACAGACTCTGCAGTGAGGGCAGCAGGGGGGACAGTGGCAGGGGGTGTGGTGCCTGGCACGAAGGAGACACGGTGTTGCCTAGCACGGACAGAAGGGACCAGAGCAACTGGGAGGGTGGTGATGGGAATGGAGGGGGTGGTGACAGATGTAGTGCTGCTGCCAGGTGTCGAAGCAGCCTCCGCTCCCTGGAGGAGTTCAGCATCGGACCCGTCTGCGTCGTAGTCAGTGTTATCACTAGACAGGTCCTCCGCCTGACTCCCCTCGTCCTCCGTGCCACTTGCTCCCGCAGACTCCGCAGCAGTGGTGGCAGCGGTGCTGGATCCCTCTTCCATGTCCGTGCAGGTGTCTCCCTCGGTGTCCTCCGATGATGCTGTGGGCAAGGTGAAGAGACAGAAAATAATCAGTCACCTGTATACAACAGACACATGAGTCCCAATTAAAATGTCACAGTGCATATCAGGAAATGCATCATGAGTAACATCTAGAATAGTCTGCACATATGTAACCCTGCACTCCCCAGTTGGTTGACCCACCATGACACTTGGAAACAGTGGAGATCATGACACAACAGCAAATAACTTGATATCGAATTATACTGAGAAGCTAGTGTCTGGGGACAGTTGAGCACAGCAAGAATATGAATCCATGCCACCTCTTGTTCACTGTGAACAAAACAGTATTGGTGCACCCAAGGGCAAATAACACACCTCAATACTGAAGGTGTCCCCACACTCTGAGACCTGTGAGTACTTAGGAAACCATAGCCATAAACATTGCAATCCCTTGGGACTCACAACACTTTACACAATGTACATGTTTAGAATGTGTGAATGTGCCACTTTTTGAACAGAAGACACATCTGCCTGCATGACAGAAGTCACACAATGATGTGCATACAAAACTACTTTTACACAGTCATTGTATGAGCTGGCAGCCGAATTCAAAAAAGCCACTGTAAATAAGAAATGGGGTATCAGTAAGTACATATACATGGCACCACGGTGGTCTGGATGACTTGATACTCGTAAGTTCGTATCAGCAACAACCAAGGACTTACACACATGCAAACACACTGTGTGAACATGGATATGTATATTCAGAAGACAAGTGGTAATCAAACTGTGCCTTCCAGTGAAATGTGCCTGCGTGTCCACGGAAAGTGTAAAAGTACTTTGTTTTGCACTTCCCTGGGATACATCTGTCATGCAGGCACATTATTGTCCTTCACAACCAACTAGCAAAAAGAAGCATAGGAAAAATGGAGACATGTTGTCAAGTGTCGTGAGTGCCAAGGTACAATACTTATTGACTGAAAACTTGAATCATGCCACCCGTCACATGGCCATCCGTACCATGATGAAACAGTTGGCAACACATCTGACCCACTGCCTGTCATGTGGAGTGGCATACATGTCCGAACACAGGACAATGCATTAGCTAATGGGCCTGCAATGTGTCTGGATAAGGAGCATCTTCACTGAGGAGACACCCTCATGGCAAGAAAGAATGTCCACACAGATGTCAGCACACACAGACCAAACTACGTAGCATCTCGCCCACACACTGGTGACAAAAATGGATGTGCATGAGCCATGTATTTCCATTTTGGACACATGCTGCAAAGCACAAACATTAAACCCAGCAAAACCTGACTGGGTCACTGCATGTTGAGTGTCTGTCCAGACAATTATCACAGACAGGTCAGACACGGCACCAGTGTGTATACATACGTGGACTACCAGAGTGTACACGTACGTGGACTACCAGTGTGAACACGTACGTGGACTACCAGGGCGTACATGTATGTATACGACCAGTGTGTACACGTAGGTGTACACACTGGTCGTACACATACGTGTACACAGTGGTAGTCCACGTACGTGTACGCCCTGGTAGTTCATGTACGTGTACGCCCTGGTAGTCCACGTACGTGTACACACTCGTCGTACACGTACGTGTATGCCCTGGTAGTCCACGTACGTGTTCACACTGGTAGTCCACGTACATGTACGCCCTGGTAGTCCACGTACGTGTACACACTGATAGTCCACGTACGTGTATGCTCTGGTAGTCCACGTACGTGTACACACTGGTCGTACACATATGTGGACTACCAGGGCGTACACGTACGTGTACGACCAGTGTGTACACGGAGGTGTACGACCAGTGTGTACACGTAGGTGTACACACTGGTCGTACACCTACGTGTACACACTGGTCGTACACGTACGTGTGTATGGTCCGTACACACACCCGTACTCCGGCGGGAACAACAGTGTGATGATACGGACCGTTCACACGCCCTCAGAGCGTGTGTACGGTGCACTTCACAGCTTACACAGGTGATAGGAGGCGCACAAGAATGGAATGGAGGTGTCAGACTTGTGCACGGCTGTACATCAAGTCATAGTAATTCCAGTCCTACATGTGCAGGGCCTAGGTGTGTCAGGCAGTGATGTGGCACATGTCTCCTCATGTTTTAGCACAATAGATGTGTGATGACCTGTGTACACATGTCATGTGTGATGGGGCAGTATGTGGCACACTTCCCCTTCCCACAATGCACATGTGTGCATGTAGTACAAACGTGTCAAGCACTGCATCACTGGTATGGCACAGTCACCAACACCCGCTAATGTCCCCTGATGCCAGGGACAGGGACACTAACACCTGACATCTAAGTAACAGCGTGCCCCGATGTGAACATGTCCTGTGTGTGTCATGTGTTCCCATGAGCTTACTGGTGTTGTTCCGTCAACTGCATCTGCTGTTGCTGCATCCAACATGTGTCTGTGTGTAGATGGGCATGGCACACATATACGCACACCATGCCACATGTGGATTCACACGTTACGTGTGTCTGGATGCTTCAAAGATGATTTAATGACATGAGGACATATCTGCGCCGTATCCATGTCTGTGTTTTTGTTTTTCAAGTGTACCCCTTCATCGCTATGTGTATGATCTGTACATTTCCAATGACATGTGACCTGTGTGTCTAGCATGCCGCCAGCAGTCTGTATGAGATGACATCCTTCCAATGCAGATTTGTGGATGTATGTCACTCCTGTAATGTCTCTGGCTGTTCACTTACACTGGCCCACAGCTAGTTCCGGGCCATGTCATGTAGAACGTGACTATCAACGGGTGTAGCTGGCTTGTCGTAGGAGTATCACCTGGCTGCCATACGTGTCCTGGGTGTGTAGCACAGACCTGACTCTGTATTTAGCTGATGTGTAGTAGCAGTTGAGCATGTGCTCAGTTCATTGACATTGATGTTGTTAGGTACTCACTCTTCGTTCTTCCTTCCAATTATCTGTAGGGCACCGCCTCTCCCCCGACCAATGCCAGACTTGGCTGCCGTGAGGGAACGTGACTGCATAAGACGTTACCGCTTCTCGCAACAGTTGATTGAGTACTTGACCGCAAAGCTTGAACAACACCTCCAACCGCGACACAGGTATCCTACTGCGCTGACCCCCAAGATGAAGGTGATGGCAGCCCTACATTTTTTTGCCACCGGTACGTTTCAATTCACCATAGCTGATGTGGGTGGCATGTCACAGACCATGTTCAGCCGTGTCCTGCATGATTTTTTAGAAGCCATGTTGGAGCACCTGGATGAATTCATCCATTTTCCGACTCGTGAGCAGTTGACAGGTGTCAAGGGTGAGTTCTATGCCCTGGGAGGGATGCCCGATGTCATAGGGTCTATTGATGGGACACATGTGGCTTTGGTACCACCACAGGCACAGGAGGTGGCCTATCACAACCGTAAACATTACCACTCTATAAATGCCCTTGTGGTGTGTCTTGCTAACATGCTGATTTCCCATGTCTGTGCACGTTTTCCAGGGTCAGCACACGATGCCTACATCATGAGGCATAGCAGGGTGCCAGAAATGATGCTGGGGCTGCACAATGAACGAGCATGTCTTGTTGGTGGGCATACTCTGTTTGTCCACTGTTTAGCGCTATTTTATTATCTTACGGCATCTCCTGACCCACTTCTTTACATGATGTTTCCATGTAGGGGACTCTGGCTATCCCAACATGCCATGGCTGAAGACATCCCTCCGCAACCCCAGAACAGCTGCAGATCACCGTTACAACAACGCACATGGGCAGACCAGGCGAGTGATTGAGAGGACGTTTGGCCTCCTGAAGAGCAGATTCCGGTGCCTTCACAAGACAGGTGGGTCCCTCCCATATGCACCGGTGAAGGCCTGCAAGATCTTCCTCATGTGCTGCATGCTGCACAACATGGCAGTGGAGAAGGCTCTGCCACTCATCCTGGATCCGGATGAGCAGGAACATCCACCCATGGAGGATGAAGAGCTTGGTCACGAGGCAAGTGACGATGAGGAGGAGGAGGAGGACGACATCCGGGGTCAGCTCATACGCAACTTCTTCTCATAATGGTGATTCCATGGGTCTGAGTGTGCACGGCTGGAGCCTTGTGTGGCATGTGTTGCAATGTGTGTGTCCAGCTGACTCTATGCTAAGTGACTTAGATGTGTGTTCAGATGTGTCACTCGAGTGATGATGTCCTTCCACACATTTTAGCTTAGACACTCAATTGTAATATAGCATGGTGACAGACTTATTCCTGTAGAGTAAATTACCATGCATGTGGATGACAATCTCTTCCCTGACTTCTTGTGTGTCTGTCATCCCCAGGTTGTTTGGCATGCTGTCCGCTCGTGTCATCGTTGGGCTCCCGCTATTACTCTTGAGTATTACAACGTGTGCTGAATCAGCGTCCCATGCACGGACATGGGGAAAAGTCTATTTGGTTAAGGATTGCTGCACGGCATTTTGGTGTTGGTAGGTGTTTGTAATGTGTGGGCACTGCTCCTGTGCATGTTGTGTTACTATTCATACATGTCGACTCACCATGGGGCACATGACATGTTGCATGACTCCCATGTATTGATAGTCACCCTTCGTAGTAGTCATCTGTGATGGGACAGTGGATTCTGATGAAGGCATCAATGTGTGTACAACTTCCCTCTGAAACATACGGGATGCTACGGGTGGACATAGTGTGGGACATCCCCATGAGAGGATAAATGGGGAATTGAAGCCCCTCCGTGTGCAGCAGGGTGTGTTTGGCTCACACCCTTCACTTGTGTACCAGTTCAATGGATTTACAGCATCTGTGTTGTGAAGGGGGTGCCCAGTGTAGGTCCCACATGTTCTGCCAAATGACCTGTGAGTCTGTTCCTATTGATGCATTTCCCTAGGTGTGAACCTGAGTAATAAAGGTGTACCTCACCCTCCAAGGTGCCTCATCTCTGTCAATGCTGGTCTCTTGCCAGTTTGCATGCGGCATCTCTGGCATAGTTGTCAAAGATTGGGCATATGAGTCTATGTGTAGTTTAGCAACATGCATGCAGTTCTTCAGGGATTAGAATATCCATTGTGCATGATGTCCATGGTTGTGTATGTATTTGGGCATGTTGGTTGCCACAACAGACCGTCAACACCTGCTGAGGGTGTGTATCCTGTGCGCAGCTCGTCCTTCAGTTTAATGATCCGGTGTCAGTCATCTTTGGGGATTGTGCATCCATTGTCTCTGGGTGTGCCAGGGGGAACCGGACACTCCTCCTTTACATACGCCTGTTGCAGGAGTCCTTTCTGACATCCTTGTCTTTGTGTGCAACTAGTGGCATAGTTTCCATGTCATGCCGCCTGCTGCTGCAGCCCCTGCAGCGAGGCCACTGAGAGTTTACAGACTCGGCAACACACACATCTCAAAGATGCTCCTCCCTTCCTCCCTCCACCCATTCATTTGTCTGGCATCAGCTTGTCTGTGCCACTGTTGTGCCCACGCGGTGCCAAAGGCTGGACCTTAAGCACATGCAACGTGCACATTGCACGAACCTCATGTCCTTACATGACCCACATCACACTACAGTCTGATGTTGCAGCCACCCTCCAAGCATTGTCCATCCAAGGAGCTACTGCCTGCTCTCAGCCATACCCTAGACACACACATGACACCTTTGCATGATGATTGTGCAACTCCAAATGCCTACACAGCACTGCCCCGCCTTCCAGGCCCTGTCACAGCAACCAGGTACTGTCCCTCCTACTCCCCACCGGCTTTGTACGCCAGCAAGGCCATGGGAGTGGGACTCATGCCTTCAGCATGTAGTATAGTGGCATAATCTGGCACATGGCCCAGGTATCATCTCTCAGCGTGTCAATCCTCAATGTGTCCAGGTCCCCCTCACCGGCATCACATGCACACAGCACCTCTTCATCAGCTCGTATGCCATTGACAGCCAGGTGCTCCTCACCCTCACCAAAGATGCAGCCATTGACAGTTCCAACATTAAAGAAGGCATGAGATCCATTGATGGATGGCTGAACATCAGCCACCTGAGGCTGAACTTGTACAGGACTGAGGTAATCATCTGAGGATTGTCCCTTTACAGGTGGCTCAACTGCTTGTGTCCCACCCGCAAGAGCCCTGCACATGCACCCAGTGGCCACGCACACAAGATGGTGTGCATCATGGAATTGTCACTCACATTTACCATGCTAATCACCAGCATCTGTACCTCAGGGTGCAACACCCTCTGCATGATGCACATGATCCACAGATAGATCCACTCCAGGGAAAGACAGACCATGCCCCATGAGCACAACACCAGCCATGTCAACTACTGCCCCGCCCTCTACAGAGCAAGTACATTCTAACACCCAGGAAACCAGTCCACATCCAGGCTGCATGTGCACACCTCAGCTTCAACATCATGCGCCCCAGCCACCTCACCGTCCACCAGAGATAGCTGCAATGTATCACTGTGTGCTGCAGAATGACCTTCAGACTCCTCACCCACACTCAGGAGGCAGGACACAACCCCAGACCCCACACCAACCTTGGCCATCTGTCATCCGAGACTCCGTTGTGCCAACTCCGTGCATCCAACCTTGCCCTGGCCACCATTCTTCACATCCACCGTACTCCAGCATGCTGGACATAGTTCCCCCACCTGGCAAGACATACTCGCTACTCCCTCCCCGGCAACATCCACATGAGCCATGACCTCTACGCCTTCAGGATACTCTTCCCAATTGGTCTGTCCGCACAGTAATGCATGCCCCCCCTCAGCAGCTTGAGACCATCACGGGTGAGTATTGTGCTCCATGTCTGTATAGTATGATACATTGTGACCCATGTGTGTCCTGTCCCAGACTCAGATTCCAGGGTATGGATGGCTGGAGTTAGTTCAACACTCATGCCTAGTTTGACATTTCCCCACACGTAGGTTGTGTACTCATGCAAAATGAATGCAACATGTAATTGTAGAAAAAGAGATTTATTCTTGGTGGGGGGCCTGTTTAGTGTGGACAAATAGGTGCTATACAGTGTGCATAGAATCCAAAGTTCACAGGGGAGATGGCATCCTTGCAAGTTGGAGTCATCAGAGTCCAGACCACAGTGTTGGTCATCATTGGTCAGACTGTGACCAGCAAGTCCATGTGGCAGAGAATGTCATTGGATGAGGTGCTGCTGTTGCGCCAGAGGGCCAGGTGCCAGGCCAGGTGACCTGGGAGATGTGGATGGTCCGCTGCTACTCACGGTCTTTCCCGTGGATGACCCACCTTCCTCGGGGGACCCTCAGATGCAGGCCTTGACGATGCTTGGGACGCTCCGTCGGATGAATCCTCCTCCTCCTCCCTCCCTGTGGCTGGTGCTGGTCTTCGCCTGGTGGCACAGGGAGGGTTGCCCATGTTGTCGGCGATGCGACGGAGTGAACGGCTTATGTCCGTTTGCACCGCCAGGAGCTCAGCCAGTCTTGCCTCCATCCGTCCTTGGTGTTGTTGTTGACCGGCGTGTTGCTCGGCCTGTTGGTTCTTAATCTCGTTGAGGGTCCCCACTACCTGGCTGATGCCCCTGGTGTCACGCCGGTATGTCTCCAAGATGTGGCGTATGTGTGACATACCGGTTCCCTCAGCTGGCTGGTCAGGTTCGCGCCTCCGCCTGCCTCCACTCCCACCACCCCTGCCCACACGAGCCTGGCCTGCAGTTGTGGGCACATCAGGTCTACCGGACCCCCGAGGGATGGCATTTGCAGGGTTGTCTGCCTCCTCCTGGGTGGCCGGAGAACCTTGTTCCTCCAGGTCAGACTGGCTCAGTTGTTCTGTGCGGGCAGGGCTCCTGGGTGTCTCCTGGGATGTGGCAAGAATGGGAGTGGTGGTTGGCACAGATGTACCTGACGCAGGTGCTGCAGGGGCTGGGGCACCAGAGGGTCCAGGTTGGTTGGGGTCATCCACAGAGTACTGAGAGTCGTCGCTGCTGGTGGGATCATCTTCCTGCCGAGCCTGGGCCTGTGATTGTTCCCCCCAGTGTTGGGGGGAGATCCATGATGTTGCCCTGTGTGTGAGAGGGAGAAAATGTTAATGCATTTTCATGTGACATCCATGTTTCATACATGTTCAGGTTACCACAGTTCCTCCAGGTAGTTGTATGTGCCTAGCATTCACATCAATGTTCACTTGTGGATGGGTATGTTGCAGGGGACAGATTGAAAGGTTATCCATGGTCTTTGACATGTCGCATTTGGCCTTGGATGCTTTTTTGGCTGAGGCTTGATCTTGTTGTGTCACATGTCCATTGTGAGAGTGTGTCCCTCCCTTGGCTGCCCCGGGGGTGTGTGCTTGTGTGAGGGGTGAGTGATCATCACTCAGCCCGACGCTGTTCAACATCCAAATGGCCCCCCTCACACAAGTGGGCTGCCACCACAACCTCTAAGACATCTCCTACGCTGACGACACCCAGCGCATCCTCTCCCTCACCAAGCACCCTCACACCGCCAAGACACACATCCACGAGGGTCTGAGGGCCATAGACGACTGGATGCGGAGTGGCCATCTGACACTGAACTCGGACAAGACGGAGGTCCTCATCCTGGGAACCACACACTCAGCCTGGGACTACTCCTGGTGGCCAATCGCTCTGGGGACATCACCGACACCCACCAAACACGCACGTAACCTAGGATTGATCCTCGCATCCTCCCTCTCCATGTCCAAGTAGGTCAACGGCATCTCCTCCTCCTGCTACGACACCCTACGCATGCTCCGCCGGATCTACTGGTGGATCCCGACTTAAACAAGTAGAACAGTGACACAGGCCCTCGTCAGCAGCTGACTGGACTACGCCACTGCACTCTACGCAGGACTACCATCCACACACAAACGGCGGATACTACGCTTCTGCAACGCCTCGGCACAAGTGATCGTCAACGCCCCCCACCACAGCCACATCACCCCCCTCCTGAGAGACCTGCACTGGGTCCACATCGACAAGAGGATCACCTGTACGCTCCTCAGCCACGCACACAAGGCACTCCACACCCATGGACATGCCTACCTGCACATCAGACTTAGCTTCTACACCCCCACCCGCAAGCTCCGCTCCGGCATCCTCGCCCTCGCAGCTGTCCCCCGCATCCAACGTATGCCCACCTGCAGCAGATCCTTCTCCGACCTCACCGCAAGGAGCTTGAACACCCTCCCAACCCACCTACGACTGACCCAAGACCTACTTGCCTTCTGATGTCTCCTCAAGACCTGTCTCTTCGAGCAGTATTTACCCCCCCCTCAGCGCCTTGAGACCCTCACAGGTAAGTTGTGCGCCTTACAAGTACCCAGATCGATTGTTGATTGATTGACGGTGCCTGCTGGTAGGTGTAGTGTGATTTTGCGGTTTGTCTCCGAGGTGATGTATCTGTCCTCCCATGGCACATGCTGCCATGTCAGTGAGTGTGAGTTCCTGTCCTAGTTATCTGAGCTGGTTGTGTTTGTGTTAGATTTTGCAGTTGTTACAGGAGGGCCTTGTGCTGCCTACAGCAGGGCCAAGTGTCAGCTACCATGTCAGTACTTTGGCAGTCCCTGTGCATTGCGCATGGTGCATGGGTATGTATCTGGGCCATATGGGTTGAGGGCATTGGTGTCTGTTTCTGAGTTTTACTATATGTTTCGTGATCCCCACCCACCCAGCATCCCGGACATCCTGTCTTGGGTTTGTGGTTTGTGTAGGCTGGGACATGGCATGGCCTTGCTTTGTAAATGGGGCATACTCATGTTAGTGGCCTGAGCGTTGTTTAGTGTGTGGTTGTGTCAGGTGAGGGCTTGGGGGTAGGTGAGTGCATTTGTTGTAGTTGGGGTGTGGATGCCATTCTCCACATGTTACGTGAGTTGTTTGTGTACTCACCAGGCTCTCGGACTCCTTCGACTCCGTGTACTCCCACCGGCGGAAGCAGGGCCATCACCTTCTCCTCCCAGGGATGGTAATGTACCGGTCTGCGGGGCAGCCCACCTCCTGTGATGTTACTCTGGGCGTATTCCTCGTTCATTTTGCGCTTGACTGCCCTGCGCAGATCGTACCACCTGGCTTGACCTTCATTCCTGGTTCTTTTGATGGGCGCAACAGCATTCACCCGATCGACGATCCTCTGCCACAGGCTAGTTTTTTGGGATATGCTGGTCTGTCTGAACAATGTTCCAAACAGCTGTGGCTCGACTCTGATGATTTTGTTGACAAGGATGTCCAGCTCCTCGGTTGTGAACTTTGGATTCTTGTCTGTGGGCATGGTGTGGGGTGTGGGTGTGGATGGTTGTGGGTGTGTGGGTGTGAATGTGTAGGTGTGTGTGTATGTGTAGAGGGTGTCTGTGTGAAGGAGGTTGTGTGAAGGTGTGTGAGTTAAGGTGTATGGGTGCAGTTGTTTGTGTGTGATGTCTGTCAGCAGTGAGTTTGTTACAAAGGCTCATGGTTTGTGTTTGTGGGCCCTTTTTATTGGTCCATTTGTGGGTGTGGCTGTGTTTGAACTTTTGGTGGGTGTGTTATAAGAGGTGGTTGTGATTTTGGGCCTCTGTTTGACTGTTTGGATGTGCCAGGTCAGTCTTTTAGTAGTTTTTTGTCCTGTAGACGTCTTTTGTGGTATTGTGAGAGTCGAATTGACGGTCCTTGTGCTGTTTTACAGTGTCCTGGTTCAGTACGAGTCTTTTTCGCGTAGGTAAGGTGCGTCCATGGCTATGTTGTTGTACAGTGTTCACATGTTCAATGGTGTTGTACGACTCATACATACGCGATGCTGGGGTATGGTGTTGGGGTACGGTACGTCGAAGTACAGGGCTGGGGTGGGGAGTACGGGGCGTACATATACACGGGTGCTGTGGTGGGGGTACGGCGCTTACATATGCGTGTGCTGGGGTACGGCACGTACATGGGGGGATGCTGGGTTATGGTGTTGGGGTACGGTGCGTCCGAGTACGGGGCTGGGGTGGGGGGTACGGCGCTTACATACGCGTGTACTGGGGTACGACGCTTACATGGGGATGCTGGGGTACGGTGTTGGGGTATGGTGCGTCCGAGTACGGGGCTGTGGTGGGGGTACGGTGCTTACATATGTGTGTGCTGGGGTGGGGGGGTACGGCACAACCATACGCGGGTGCTGGGGTATGGCGCGTACATGCGTGGGTGCTGGGGTGGGGGGTACGACACGTACATGTGCGGGTGCTGGGGTGGGGGGGTACGGCACGTACATACGCGGGTGCTGGGGTGGGGGTACTGCGCGTATATGCGTGGGTGCTGGGGTGGGGGGGTACGGCGCGTACATACGCGGGTGCTGGGGTGGGGGGTACGGCGCATACATGCACGGGTGGGGTGGGGGGTCCGTACGACTCGTACCCCGTGCCCAAGTGTACCGGGGTAGTGGTCATACAAAGTTCGCTCCATACGGGACGTTTTCCATACGCTTGGGGATTCGTAACGCCGGTACGGATCTGACTTGTGCGCTCGGACTTCAGTTTTACGACTCGTACGTAAATCTGTCCGGGGACGTCTCGTAGACTTTTCCCGAGGCAATTCGTATGTAATTTGACAGTACGAATCGTACTTGGCCGTTTGTACGGGACTTGTACGACTCGTACGTAAAAAAATACGGATACGGGTCGTACGGGAAATATTTTTACCGGATCGGAATCGGCACCTTTGTGTTGAAAGGGTGTTCTATAAGTGTTGTTGTGCATAATTGCACTTAATACTCATAGAACAAGACACATGTCTAGATTTATCATAAATCATAAATCTCGATATGTGTGTGAATGCTGCACCATTCTAAAATTGGTGTAGGAAAGCACAACAAGGAGAATTGTTTTAATTTCTCCACATTTTTATATCTTCAATGCATACTGAAATGTTCAGCATACATTGAAGGAGAAAAATGCATTTTCTCATTGTTTATGTGCAGGAAGGTGTGTCTTCCTGTAGAAAAACAAACAGCACGTGACACAGATATCCTTGCACTATGGTGCAAGGGTGCCTGTGTCACCACATGGCTGCAGTTTAAGCAGCCGTGCAGAGAGAAGCATAGATTTGCAACATATTTATGTACATATGTTGCATCCCTGTGCTTCGGAAGTACTACAGCACACTGCAGTTAAAGAGGTTACTGTGTGATGCTGCAGCACTTCCTCATAGTTCTGCACTTATACATTCACCATACGCTACTAATGCATTCATTCAGTCAATTACGTACTACACATACATTCATCTAAACTTTCACACACTAACAAAGAAATTTAGCACTTTTTTTAAACCAGGAAAGTTAGTTCTTAGAAGAACTTTTTTTTTCTTTTTTAATTTTTTTGTACTTTTTGGAACAATTTTCTTATTTTTTTGTTTTTTTCAAAAGGAAAAAAGACAACAGGAGGAACAAAACAGTCAACTTCTGCAAAAAAAAATAAACACAAGTTTAGCACTTGTGGTTTTGCTGCGCTCGGCAGATTAGTTTAATTGACTGCTCGCCTTAACATAGTAGTTTGTTGCATTTATTGCAACTAATTTTTAGTTTTCCAAATTCTGGACGTATGTCCGGGTGAGTGCTTTGATGGTGATGCGGCAGAAGTGCTTGCCACTGCTGGCTGAGGCTGCTGTCGTAGTCTTCTGCATTCCTGCTTGGCCAGGTTCACGGGATGCAGAGTCTTCAGGTGTTTTATCATACTTGCAGTCCCACAAGAGTATTTTTTTGATGGATCTCCTCTGGAAAGCACTCTTTGACATATTTTACATGTCATTTTAGTTGAATTCGTTTTATTTTGTCCTTCTGGGAAGGAAAGAAATGTCCACACCACAGAGGTGTATCTTTCTGGGCGTGGAGGTTTCACAATAAATTCCTCATCGGACGAATGGTCTGATTCTGATGGTGGCTGCTGTGCAGAAGCCATTGTCTTCAGAAAATTTGCAGCTGTGGAAATCTTCCCCAAAAAGTTTCTTCTAGTTCTAAGGTGTGAGATGTTCCTCCAAAGAAGCTCTAAGAATGATTGAAATGGGTGGGGTCTTTCAATAGTTAAAATAGTAAGTGTAATGAACCAATCAAATCGCTTTTTTTGCAGGTCACATGGGATCCGCGCACCGTGTGCTTACGCAGCACGCACCCAGCGCGCATCTGCGAAATTGAATAAAAATAAATAAATAGGATTAGATGTAAAAATATATTAGTTTTAAGACTAATTTAGAGTTTGTCTTCAATTAATATTCACTTGAAATAGATATATATATGTTTTTTTAAATGTTAAATATTTCGCGGGATCCGCGCACCTACCGCGTCATAGACGCAGATGACGCATCGCGGAAGCGCTTAAACGTCGCGTTACGTACATCGAACGTGTCGCGTATACGCTGGGAATCGTGGACCGGTCGCATTGCGATCGCGCACTGAACACGTACCCAACGCATACCATGCGCGGATGCTATCGCGTAGGGATCGGGAACGGTGCGCTTAGGGTGCGCGGATCCAAAAACATTGAAAAAAATATATAAAATAAAGTTTTGCACATATAGTTAAAAAAATATTTTGAAAAATATAAAAAAATATGTTTGAAAAACCCATTAAGTTCAAATAATATTTTGTAATTTTTAAAATAATTAATTGAAAAAATAAGTTTAAAAAATGGTGATTAAAAAGTATTTTAAAAAAAGTGTAATTAATGAAATTGACACACTGAATTTGAAAAATATACAAATCCAATCAAAATCATTAAACATGATATCTTCAGAGATAAGTTATAGATAGGAATTGGCATTTAAAAAACCTTTGAAATTCACTGAAAAAACCAAAGGTTTCAGGGGCGTTATAGTTAGGAATTGGCATTTAAAAAACCTTAGAAATTCACTGAAAAAACCATAGGTTTCAGGGGTGTTATAGTTAGCTGGACATTTCCCTCGTACAAAACCCCAGAAATTCCCCTGTTATAGTTAGTTCAGCTAACCGTAACTCGCGCCCCCGCAATGCACTGCTGATGACGTCACATATTACATCACTCATGACATGGTCAGTGACATCACTGATGACATCACTGATGACATCTCAAATGACATGCACAAGCTCAATTCTGATTGGTGGTTACATGACTGTAAACATTCGAATCGGTCGAAATCAGAAAGTATCGGCCGCCATTTTCTGTCTCTCGCACTGAAAAACAAAGGTTGATAACATGAAAAGGGGGCAACGAAGAGAGTTGCAGACCCCCTAGCGTTCGTCATGGGGTTCACGAAGGACCAAAAAGTATGAAAAATAAATGTAATAATTTTAAAAAAAAATCGCGGAGTGCGCGTACGGTAAGCTTACCGTACGCGTACGGTAAAAAAAATAAAAAAATTAAAAAAAATTAACAATCACATTTAATATATAAATCTAAGGACCCCCAAGGGAGAAAAAAACAATTGATATTTTGTAAAAAATGGCGAGGCGTGCACGGTACGAAATGCGCAATGTGGGTGCTCGGTGCGCGAAGCGCACCGAGTGCCCACAGCGCGCGCACGGTGCACGCAAAAATTAAAAATAAATACATAACTTAGCATTTAAAAAACCGTACAAATTCACTGAAAAAACCATAGGTTTCACACACGTTATAGTTAGGAATTAGCATTTAAAAAACCTTGCAAATTCACTTAAAAAACCATAGGTTTCACACAAGTTATAGTTACATTTCACTCGTAAAAAACCAATGAAATTCCACGTTATAGTTAGATCAGGTAACTATAACTTGCGCGACCGCAATGCACAATGTGTCATTTCAGATGTCATCATTGATGTCATGAGTGATGTCACTGACCATGTCATGAGTGATGTAATATGTGACGTCATCAGCAGTTTATTGTGGGCGCGCAAGTTATAGTTACCTGATCTAACTATAACGTGGAATTTCATTGGTTTTTTACGAGTGAAATGTACAGCTAACTATAACTTGTGTGAAACCTATGGTTTTTTAAGTGAATATATATATATATATATATATATATATATCTATATATATATATTCACTGAAAAAAACATAGGTTTCAGGGGTGTTATAGTTAGCTGGACTTTTCACTTGTACAAAACCATTGAAATTCCCCCGTTATAGTTAGTTCAGCTAACTATAACTCGCGCGCCCGCAATGCACTGCTGATGACGTCACATATTACATCACTCATGACATGGTCAGTGACATCACTCATGACATCACTGATGACATCTCAAATGACATCACTGATGACATCACTGATGACATCATCCAGTGAATGTGTGTTTTTCTGAAAATTAAATATGTTTTATATATGTATATCTCAAGGTCGATGGAAGAATAAATGGGTATATAAGTGTCTAAATGGATGATTTGTTTTTGAAAAATTGATTGTGTAACTGACTGATTAAGTGTATCATAGTGAATACATGGCTTAGTGAGTAATGTTTAAATATGTAAATATCTGTATCAGTCTCTCACTTTGTGTATAAGTGGCTGCATGGGTTGGTGAGTAGCTACATGGGTGTCTATATAGGTTATTAGTTGGTTTTTTGAGTATTAGTCTGAGTGTCTGCATGGTTCGGTGGGGGGTATTACGTAGTGCATAGGTGCATGAATGAGTGACTCACTGTTTGTATGGGTTGAACACAGCATGTGTGCAGGACTGTATGGGTGGATGAGTGTGTGTATGGGTGTGTTAGTGAGTGAATGACTGTCTCAATAGTGTCTTTATGAGTAACTACATATGTTTTAAACTAGTATATGTGACTATTGGTGTATATATGTGAGTATATGTGAGAGTGAGAGATTGAAAGAGTTCCTGTATGAATAAGTATGTGTTTCTTTAAGTGATTGTTTAAAAGACTAAGTATGTGTAAGTTTCCGTAGAAGTAAGTATGGTGATGTGTGTATAACTGTATATGCAAGTAAATGTATGTTTGATTCTTTATTAGCATGAGTGACTATGTGTGTGAGTAACTCTATGGATGAGTGGCATTGTGTAACAGGATGTATAGGTGTATGAGTACATATGATGAGTGAGTACATGTATGAGTGACTGTATAGGACTGTTGGTGAATGAGTGGATGTGTATGTGGATCTTAGAATTACTGAAGAGGTTGTTGTAACTGGTATTGGTATGTCCATTGTTTTGAAAATGTTAGTCTCTATTTTTGAATGTGTGTATCAAAGGTTATATTAGGGTGAGAGGAGGTCTGCCACTCTATCACAAGGATGATGTCATCAGTGATGTCATCAGTGATGTCATTTGAGATGTCATCAGTGATGTCATGAGTGATGTCACTGACCATGTCATGAGTGATGTAATATGTGACGTCATCAGCAGTGCATTGCGGGCGCGCGAGTTATAGTTAGCTGAACTAACTATAACGGGGGAATTTCAATGGTTTTGTACAAGTGAAAAGTCCAGCTAACTATAACACCCCTGAAACCTATGTTTTTTTCAGTGAATTTCTGAGGTTTTTTAAATGCTAATTCCTAACTATAACGTGCCTGAAACCTATGGTTTTTTCTGTGAATTTCAAAGGTTTTTTAAATGCTAATTTCTAACTATGCCTACAGAGATAGGACATGTGAAGAAAGAAGAAAAAATGCACAGAAAGAAACAAAAGAAGTGCAGAAAGAAGCAACAGAAGTCCTCAAATACGAAGATAAGTGCAGGAAGAAGGATAACGTGCAGAAAGAACAAAAAGAAGAGCAGAAAGAAGCCTTGTTGCAAAATCATCCTGTACCCTCAACTTTTTCAGACGGATACTGGTGGTAACTGAGTCTGACTAACCAGTCCTAGAGCCAGTGCTATGTTAAAAGACACTTAGAATACAGTGAAAACACCTACATACACTAGGGAACATTATGCGTTGGGGTCCCCCTGTGATTAGCATGACCTCCTCTGTAAGCCCCTAGTATATAATAGGGCATGGGGATTAAAACTACCTCTTAAAACAGGCCACAGGGCGTTTTTGCACACTTTAACTCAGGCCCCGTCCCCTCCATTCACCACTGTGTAAACACGCCCTGTGTCCATTTTTAGTTGGGAGATTAAGTTCATTTGAATCCTGAGGGTCCCTAGGGTCCAACTAGCCCACTAGGTACCTCCAGTAAGTGCCACAGAGCTGCGTTGCAGAGAGGTGTAAAAAGTGGCACGGCCTGGACCACCTCTCTGCAATGCAGCTCAGTGGCGCTTACTGGAGGCACTTGGTGGGCTAGTTAGCCCCCAGGGGCCCTCAGTATTGAAGGGAAATTATATCCCCAATTTAAAACGTGCCATAGTGCGTGTTTGCACACGTCACCTCAGGCCCCGTCCCCTCCCTTCACCACTGTGTAAACGCGCCCTGTGGCTGTTCTACGTTGAGAGATTAAGTCCCCTTGAATCCTAAGGGTCCCTAGGGTCAAACTAGACCACTAGGTACCTCCAGTAAGCGCCACAGAGCTGCGTTGCAGAGAGGTGTAAAAAGGGGCTTGGCCTCAGAACACCTGGCTGCAGCGCAGCTCCCTGGCGCATACTGGAGATGCCTGTTGGGGGCGCGTTTGCAGAGTGCTGCACGGAGGGGGCATGGCCTCCGGCACGATGCCAGTCTTTTATTTATTTTAGTTTTTTAAGAAGGGGGGCTGTTTGGTTCCCCTTCTTATTCTAATTTATTGGCCCTGATGACCCCATCCCCCAGGGCCAGTCTCCTAATTATATTTTTTTGACCCCAATCCCCAGGGCCGGCCACTGTTTTTTATTATTTTTAAAAAATATATATTTATAGACACACCTAGGACATGCTGGACAAACCGTACGTACCTATCACCATGACGATTTGCGTGATATTCATTAAAAGGCGACTATGCATGCAATGAATCCACGTGGAATGTATTTACACCACTAGTGAAGCTCTGACATGTCTGATGCCCTACCGTGCCTAATCCTGGTAGACACCCTTGTCGTTTATTTATACAAACATGGGTAGCTATTGACGGGCACATTTAATACACATGCACACCAAGCCATTCAAAGGGGATTCGACAAAAATTCGACCAAAACTATGCAAGAAACCCCCCTCACGGTTAATAAAACACACATCCACTGCCGGATGTGTAATACTTTTTATTTTACTCTCTGGAAAGGGGACGAACATCACTTGAGAGTCACAGCGTGCTCCTGACAGAGCCCAATGCTGTGTTACACCCACCATTGCCTGCCGAGTGCCACACACCTCTGTGTTGTATTCCACTAGCTAGTGCATATGCTATGACACTCTCTAGCCCATGTGCACTGTAACACCACCCCGTGAATATGTCATGCCACACTTGTCTTTGCACGGGTTATATTGCCCCATCTAACGTGCCTTTCTCGATGCCTATGTTATAACGCACAGTGCTATGCCATACATATTACAATCTGGGATCCATATCTTTGTCACAGTGCATATGCAACGTTACACTCCCCAGCACATATTTTATATTACAACTTTAGAGACTAGTTAGGTTACACAACACTGCCCTGTGCATATTACACTCCAAGGCGCATATCGCATAGCACACGCTAGTGCCTGTGCTATCTCGCGCTCTCCAATGAATCTGTCATTGCGCACAATGTATCGCATATTATATTTCACGCCCGGTTCATCTTATATCACACTTTTTGGTGCATAGTTTATACCATACACTATATCTAGTTTTCATTTTCAATCGTGCTCTCAGGACTATGTTCTATATAACACTGTGTTCACCTACCCTTTTCACGGGCATTACATTTTGCGATAGGGGGTGGAGGGTCAGGGGGTGTTTCTGCCAAGTGAGCCCGGAGTCACAGTCACAAACGTCCTCTTCTTCCTGAATAAAAGTGAGATTATGCTGCATACTTGTTCATATTTTAAGTAGTTCGCACAGACACAATGTTTTAAAAACAATAAAGTTCCTAATACCCGCCTTCTCTGAACAGTTAGCTTGCTGCCCCATCCCCTTCCTCCCTATCCTCTGTTGTGTGAATCCATGGACTAGCCTCCTCCCTCCTGCCATGCATGGTCTGATGTGCTGCCACTGCCCTCAATTTAGTATGATGTACCAGTCCACTCCTCCTGCCCTCCATTGCCCAATTCTATGCCCCATCATTGACCTCCTGCTTAAACTCTGTGCTTAGCTTGCTGCCCCTATTCTCCTTCCCCCTGCCCTCCGATGTCTTTGTGCATGCCCCTGCTCCATCCTTTTTGCCCACCATGTCCCATGGACCTGCCACTCCTATCTACTCTGAGTGTTCTGTTGAGCTGCCACTCCCCTCCCACCTGCCTAGCATTGTCAGATGACTGTAACCTGTCCCTGCCACCTCCACCCTGCCTGTCCACATGCCATGCCCCTATCCTCTTCCTCCTGTCCTACATGGTCCATTGTACTGCCACACCCTTCTGCCCTCCCTGGTCTGTTGTGCTGCAACTGCTCCTCCTGCCTGCCCCGTGTGGTCTGTTGTGAGGTCCCTTCCCCTGAACTTTCTTGTCTGCGCACAGGTCCTGACCCTCCCTTCTATCCTCCATCGTCCTTTGTGCATGCCCCTCCACCCTCCTTCTTGCCCATCATAGCCATTGTGCTGCCACTAACCCTCCCACTTGCCATGCATGGTCTTCTGTGCTGCCATGGACCCTCCCACCTTCCCTGTGTGGTCAGTTAGCTGCCCCTGACCCCCTCCCACCTTCCCTCCATGGTCTGTGTGTATGCCATCACAGTCTCACTGTTGCTCTTCATGGTGTGTCTTGCTTCTAGTGCCCATCCTGCCTGACCTCCATGGCTATCTTGCTGCTCCTGCCCTGCCCCCTTGCCCCCAGCCCTACTCCCTCCCTCCTGGCTTGTCTGTTCCATTGTAATTCCCCTGATCCGTCCCTCCTGCCCTTTATGGTCTGTTATGCTGCAGCTTTCTCTCCTGTCTGTCCATTATGGTCAGCTAGCTACCATTGCCTCTTGCCCCTCTGTTCTCTGTTGTCCATGTGCATGGTCCTGTCCCCTCCCTCTTGCTTTCTATGGATTGTTGTACTGCACTCCCGTCCTGCATGCCCTGTGTGGTGTATTGTGCTGCTGCAAACCCTGATGCCTGCCCTGCAGGGTCAGTTTGGTGCACCTCTCCATGTCCCTCCTGTCCTCTGTTATCCAAGTCCATGTCCCTATCCCATTTCCTTCCATGATCCAATGTACCATACTTGCGAACATTTTGAACTTGGTAAGAGGGAGATTTTGAAAAAAAACTGGGGTATTGATTTTCCCCTTTGAGTTACATTGAAAAAGAGGATATTGTAGACAGGAGACAGATCAAATAAAGCCCATTTGAGCTTAAAAACATTGGACGTTTCCTGGCTGAATCGGGTCTGTTGGCATGTATGGTTGTACTACCATTGCCTCTTCCTTCTGCCCACAATGGTCTATTACATTGCCACAGCCTTGAAGGAGGGTAGATTTTGTATCACAGGGGGCCCCTGGCCCGTTCTGTCCACACCTGAAGTATGAGACCCTTGTCCTTGCCCTGCCAGCTGCATTTGTAGGCCGTATTAAATTGACCAGCGGGTCCTGTGTTGCTATATAATTATCCTGAGACATCCTTACCACTCAGCCAGCATAAAACCCCTGTGTAGGCCCTTCTGTTCAATATGTAGGCCTCTTTGTTAAATTGACCATAGCTCTGCAATTTTAGTGTATAGCAGTCTGAAGGCAGGTCTGCGAGGCCTTCTGATCCAAACTAGTAGCCCCCACCCTACCCGAGTGCTCCGTGCTCGGTATCAAAGTTCAACATCCCCCTGAAGCTGTCAACATACAGTAGGCTGCATCCTGGACTGGTACTTGCTTCCTGGGCAGGTTTCCTGCTTTTAAGGAAGTGGCAACCGCAGAGCGTCAAGTTAGGAGAACTGAGGAGATTTTATACATGAATATATTGAATTCCCGTACAATACCCATTATTTTCTGCTTGCTCTATGGAACTGACCTTTTCACCCAGTCCATTGTCAGCATTAAGTGGGTAAATGACGAAATGTCTGGTAAAATCTGCAGACGAAGCTTTTGGGTAGCATACGTAGGTAGATGTAGCGTGCAAAGGAGCCCACAAAATGATATAAAAAGGGAGCACCCACAGATATCGACGGACTACCTCGCCGTCTGTATGTAGGTTAACAGGCAGTGCAGGTTTTCCCCAAGAGCTGGGAGCTCTTGTCTTCCTTTGCTTAAAATGTCTTGCTCTGCTTTGCTTGAAGTATCTTATTCTATTTTACCTATATGAAATGTCATGTTATGTTTAACCATTGTTCTCTTTACTTTTGCATTTAAAAGATTTTGTATTGTAATTGCAGGAATGCTTGCTCTAAGAGTAAACGTGAGTGTTCCTAGGTAACATTTTCCTTGGTGTAACTTGTTTCTCATGATGCATTTATAGATGTGTTTTCTCTCTCTCTCTGTCAGTACATTAATTGAGATACAGAGAATATTATGACAGCTGTATGATTATCTGGATTCTGTATTTTGTACTTTATGTCTCTATTCTGCGGTTTCTTTGAAGTTGCATCTTCTCATTAAACTTCCATTGTATTCTGCCTCCAATTCCATGTCTCATATGTCTGTTTTCTTCATTTTTGGAGCAAGCGTTCCTAGGCACCCCGGCTCAAATTAAGGTGCCCCTTTTGTCCCTGACTCACTCTCCTGCTCAGTTCTGTGGTGGCTCCCGGGGATCTGGGGACCGCCCCTAGCTTCCTTGACCCGTAATAGATCTTCCCTCCAACAGCCTCTCTTGCAAGTCCTGTATTGTTGGTTTGTTGCCCCTGCCCCCCTTTCCACTGCCCTCCATAGTCTGTTGTGCTTCCACGGCCCTTCCTGCCTGCTCAGTGTGGTTAAATTGTTGCCTTTGCACCCTCCTACCTGCCTTCAATTTTCAGAGTCCGTGCCCCTGGCCTCTGCCTCTCAACAGTATCCTAATGAACAACTAGATTGCTAACATTCTATATTTATTACAAAAGTGTGGAACGCCTGACATCATCTTGATGTAATCAAAACTGTAATACCTAGAGCATTTCCTTTAGAAATTACATATATGAGAGGGTCTTATTGGCATCAAAATTATGGTTAGTGCTCTAAAAGACTAAAATAAGGACATATTTTCTGAGTTTTCAAATAGCGACAAAGCACTTTTAAATTATTTGTTATCTTTATGTTTTTTTATCCAGTTGACCACTTGATTAAATGTTGCACTTAGGGGAGAGGATGTGGTGTTACTTCCAGAACTGCAGACTTTGCAACTGGGGAACCAGGTTGAAGTTTCTGCTTCAGCTCGACATTCTGTGATTCTGGTCAAATCACTTAGTCTCCCCATGTCTACAACCAAAATGAATTTGTTCTTGTGTGATGTAACCAATGCTCATGTAAAGCACTCCAATACCTGACAAGTCTGCACTATATAACACTGCAAAAACACAAAATAATAAGTGTTTTGCACACTTCTGTCATTGGGCTATATTTGGGCTACATCTGGGTGATTTCGGGCTACATTTGGGCTCTTTTGTCTCCGGTGGCCATCTTGGGAGATTTATTTGTTATGAAGTTTCCTAATTTCCTCATGTACTGCAGTCTCCTCAGTAGGAAATGCTTTCAGTTTTTTACTTTGATTCCATCATGAAGGTATCCAGATATGTCACACATTTGCCATAAATTCTGAATGTTAGCACTCTAGTTGCTCATTAGATCACTGTAGTAAAACTACTGCACCATGGAAGTCTGCTCCTGGTATTAAAAGTGCATGTTTCAGTCTGCATGTCAGAATGTTTTAATGAAATAGAAGAGGATTTGAGAAGTCACTCAAAATGTGCCCTCATTTTCTTTCTTCAGCATTAATCATAATTTCTATGGCAAAATGAACCTCCTCATTGTGTTCCTTTTTAAATTAAATGTTTTAAGTGTTACCAGTTTATTCCAATCAAGATGGCTTCAGGTGTGCCATACTTTTGTCATAATGAAGACAGTAAGCGCTCTAGTTGTTTTTAAGAACATTCTGGGACATTCTGTCATTGGGCTATACTTGGGCTACATCTGGGTGATATTTGGGCTACATTTGGGCTCTTTTGTCTCTGGTGGCCATCTTGGGAGACTTATTTGTTATGAAGTTTCCTAATTTCCTTATTTACTGCAGTCTCCTCAGTAGGAAATACTTTCAGTTTTTTACTTTGATTCCATCAAGAAGGCATTCAGATGTGTCACACATTTGCCATAAATTCAGAATGTTAGCACTCTTTTTGCTCATTAGATCACTGTAGTAAAGCTACTGCTCACCAGGGAAAACTGCTGCTGGTATTGAAAGTGCATGTTTCAGTCTGCATGTCAGAATTTTTTAATGAAATAGAAGAGGATTTGAGAAGTCACTCAAAATGTGCCCTAATTTTTCTTTCTGCAGCACTAATCATACTTTTTATGGAAAAATGAACCCCCTCATTTTGTTCCTTTTTAAATTAAATGTTTTAAGAGTTACCACTTTAATCCAAGCAAGATGGCTTCAGGTGTGCCATACGTTTATCATAAGTAGGACTGTTAGCGCTCTAGTAGTTCTTTGGAACACTCTGGGAAGCTGCAGTAGAACACAAAGGAATCAACTGACAGTCTCTGCCCTTGTTGGATGTACATGTTTTACTGAGAATGTCAGACTTCATTCTCACATGACTGAGAAAGATAATGTGAATTTACAGAAAATAAGCTCTCAGTTTAGCCTATAGATCACCTTCCAAACCTCTGTGGTAAAAGCATGAGAAAATATTTTTCTCTCAATCATGATATCCCAGCAGAAGGCTTTTTCACATGGTGAAATCACCTTAGAACATACCACAATTCCTAAAATGAGTATGGTACCATCAACAAATGATTTATAATGTAACTAAAGTCTTAAAACCTTCTATTAACTGCAATGCTTTTTAATGAGGTGCTATCATGTATATTGGTCCCAAGATGGCTGCCAACACTTCTTGGATGAAGTGCTGACAGCCAATCAGATCTCAGGATGAGATGTTTGGTTAGGCTCCGCCCACATATATATATGCTTTTAAATGCTATTTTCTCAGGAAATACTGAACAGATTTACACCAGACCTGCAAAAGGCACTTCCTTGACCTTATGGCTACCTCTCTGCCAAATTTCAAGTAATTCTGTTCAGCCGTTCGGGCTGTAGCTGTGTCTAAAGGTCCTATGGAAAAATGCATGGGGAAAACGCGTTTTGGGACCCCCCTTTTTTCTCGGCCCCTGCTTGACGAATCCCCCGGAGACTTTCAGGGTAGGAGCGGAGCGTAGCGCCCCACCTATTTTGAAAATTTCGCGAGGATTCGTCGACCGGCGCCAAAGTTATTCCAAATAGAATGTTGCGGATTTCCTATGGAAACAGGGTCCTAACTATAACTACCTACTGGCGACCGCCAGTAGGTAATATATATATATGTATATATATTTACTGAAAAAAACAAAGTTTACAGGGATGTTATTGTTAGGTTGACATTTCACTCATACAAAACTAGAGAAATTAAGCAGTTAACTATAACTTAGACACCCGCAATGCACTGCTTTTGACCTCACATATGACATCCCTAATGACATGGTCAGTGAAATCATTGATTACATCAGTGATGAGATCTCAAATGACATCACTGATTACATCATCCAGTGTTTTCTGCAAGTTACTGAATGTTAAACATATATACTAAGGTAAGTGGTTGTGGCACTGCCTGCATGGGTGAGTGAGTGGGTGTGTAAGTGGTGTACAGAACAGTGAGTGTGTATGTGACAGACTGTATACATGAGTGAGTGGGTGTGTGAGTGAGCGAGTGGGTGTATAAATGGCTGTAATGGTGAATGAGAGGGTGAATGAGTGGTTGTATGGGTGAGTGTGCGGGTGAATCAGTGACTGTAAATGGTGAATGAGAGGCTGCATGAGTGGATGAATGGGTGACTGAGCAGGTACATAAATGTCTGTATTGAAGAGTGACTGGGTACATGAGGGGCTGTATGGGTGCATGAATGGGTGTGTAAGTAGGTGTAGAGGTGAGTAAGTGGGTATGTGAGTGGCTGTCTGGGTGAATGAATGGGTGTAATTTCGCAATTAAATACTACTATATCAAATTAACGTAAGCTTCTATGAGTGGATCTTTCCATAAACTGAAACGTGCTTATTTACCATTTGAATTTGGAACTACAGAATTATACTCGACACAGACTACTAAAATGCAAGCAGTTACAATTTAATAAAGTGCAGTGCTTATCATCCCATTTAATACTAAAGTGCTTTGCTAAAGTGCATTTTCTTTCTTTTTCCTCTTTCTTTTATTTCTTTATTTCTTTATTTTTTGAGTGGCTTTGTGGGTGCATGAATGGGTGGGTAAGTGGGTGTAGGGGTGAGTGAGTGGGTATGTGAGTGGCTGTATGGGTGAATGAATGGGTGTATGAGTGGTTGTATGGGTGAGTAAGGAAGTGTGCCAGAGGTTGTATTGAACAGTATGCACTTGTGACAGTGGCTGTATAGGTGAGTGAGTACATAAGTTAGTATGTGTATGAGTAAGTGAATAAGTGTGTAAGTAACTGTATGGGTAAGTGAGTGGCTATGTGAATGAGAGTATGGGTAAATGGGTAGGTGTGTGAGTAGCTGTATGGGTGACTGATTTACTGTGTTAGTGTCACTATGGGTGTGTGAGTGGATATGTAAGTGTCTGTATATCTCAATGACTGGATGCGTGAGTGGGCATATTAATTAGTGAGTAGGTGTTTGAGTGCCTGTATAGGTGAGTCAGTGGTTGCATTGGTGGCTGTGTGGGTGGGTTGATGTGTGAGTGGCACCATGGATTAGTGAGGAGGTGTATGAGTGTTTGTATGGGTCTGTGAATGGGTATGTCAATGGTTGTGTAGGAGAGGGTATATGAGATATTGTATGGGGTGTAAGTGGCTGTGTCAGTGGTTTTGTGGATGATGTCATCAGTGATGTCATTTGAAATGTCATCAGTGAAGTCACTGACCATATGAGTGATGTAATATGTGAGGTCATACGCATTGCAGGCGTAAGTTATAGTTAGCTTAGGTAACGATAACTGCTGAATTTCTCTGGTTTGGTTTGAGAGAGATGTCAGTCTAACTATAAGGTCCCTGTAACCTTAGTTTTTTCAGTGAATTTCAAAAGGTTTTATTTCTATTCTATTTTCTAACTATAATCCCTGTAACCTTTGGTTTCACCAGTGAATTTCTAAGGATTTTAAATTGTATTTCCTAACTATAATGTCCCTGTAACCTTTGGTTTTTTCAGTGAATTTCAACTGCGTTTTAAAATGTATTTCTAACTGTAACCTGTTGAGGTTTAATTTCTTCAAAATGAGCATTGTGCCAGAATTAATCGTACCCAGCGTATTTATCCAAGAAGAGGTCACCGTTTTGTTTTGTGCAATACCTCTATCCAACTGGAGTGCTTTCTACAGGCTAATTACTAAGTTCTACCCAGTTGGGTAAATGTATAGCACATCTTCAACACTAAAGTTGTACAAAGAACGCTGAGAAAATGTCTTCAGTGACCTTGTGTGTCTGTAACTTTGCCGATGTGATTGCTAAACAAGCGTCTTCGACAGATACTTTTCTAAGGTGTAACTGCAGACAGAGCAGACTTAGATGATTCATACTTTACAGAAGTAAGTGCTTCTTTGTTTGGTGGAGATGCGCTCATATTCCTAGGCATCAAGAACCCATCTCCAAAATCATTAGGAAACGCTCTGGTGGGCCTATTATTAAGCTGGCCATCATCCAGTGCAGGAAGACCCTGCATACCGCTAATGTATATGGGGGCTAAACGGGTAAGGTTTCTAGGCAAGTTTACATACTTCTAGTTTTTAAAAACTTAGAACACTATCTTGATCTCAGCAGCAGTGACAAGAAAGAACCCCTCATCACAGACACTATGTGACCTATTGTGATTGAGAAAAGCTAGGATGCAAATGCCTCCATCACAGATAACTTTTCATGGGGGAAATGCAGAGAAAACACGCTTGGATGATTTGTACTTTACATAAAAAAGTGCTTCTTTCTTTACTATAGGAAAGGGGGCCATGCGTGACCCCATCCTCCGGGCATGGCCATGTCACCTGGCTGCCCCTAGGCCACCCAGTGTGCAATCGGGCCACGGGGGAACCTCAAGGCCCCGCTGTCCCAGCCAGCTTTCATCCTACGGGGAGCCGGGGTTGCTGAAAAGCAGCTCCTTGTTTTTCAGAGCAATGTTTTCATCTATTTCCCTGCACGCATATTTGCGTGCAGGTAAACAGATGAAAACTCCACTTTCTGTAAGACAGAGTTGTTTGACAGCTCCGGCTTGCAGAAAATGGAGTTATGTTTACTTTTGCTTTGTAAGAGCTGTCAGCCCCCATCAAGCAAAAGCAAACACCTACCTCCAGAGGGTGGTCACCTTTTAAGGTAGCAGGAGCTGGCCCTGGTGAGTGGCGGTCCCCAGGGCCATAAATGGCTGAGTAGGGAGGCGCACAGCCCCGCTCCATCATTGAACTTGGCCCCAGGGAGATGGTGTTCCATGGGCTGGGGGTCTGCGACTGACCCCCTACATTAATTTATTTCAGCCCAGGGAGGCGGCAGTACACGGGGCTGGAGGGGTACAGTGTGGGAACCCCTTGCACTACGAAACTGAGAAAAATCCTAATTTTAAGGCTTTTGGTATTCACAGAAGGCATTTATGAGTCCTAAAGTTAAGAGTCCTAACTTTACTACTACTAAATTGAGAAAAATCCTAATTTTAAGACTTTCGGTATTCTCAGAAGGCATTTAGGAGTCCTAAAGTTAGGAGTCCTAACTATACTACTACTAAACTGAGAAAAATCCTAATTTTAAGACTTTCGGTATTCACAGAAGGCATTTAGGAGTCCTAAAGTTAGGACTCCTAACTTCTGTGAATACCGAAATGAGTAAGTGCCTTCTGTGAATACCAAAATGGTAGTAAGTTTAGGATTTTGTATTAAGTTAGTTCTGTGAATCGGGCCCTTTGTATAGTATGAATGGGGAAAGTATATTATAATGTCAGTGGATTAAGCCATATAGCACTTTCCACCCTCCCCATGCTACGAGCCATGTTTATTAAATCAGTGGAAGACCTCTGGGCTTGAACCCACTACCTCAAGTCTTATATGATAGGATTTACATCTCCGAACAAGCACAGCTCTTCCTCGGGAAAGATTGTTCTCCAAGTGTGTGTAATTTGCATCCTGTGCAATATTAAAAGCACTCGAAATTTCAAAAGCGGAGGTCAGATCCATGTTAAGTCTATATGTGCGTGGGACGGGCCAAAGCTGAAGATCCTGCAATGATGTTTTCTGGTCTTGAACAAGGCGTACAGATGAGAACTCAGTGCACAGCAGAAATAGTGAAAGGTAGACAGTTCCCATGTGAAGCAACAGAAGTGTTTACGAGAACCAATGAATTTAGAGTTGTGTGGAAAAAGCAGCTAAAATGGCTGTGATGCAAAGTACAAACTCATGCTAACTTAGCAACGTTTGTTGGCACCTCCTGTTAAATGGTAGCGGCGGTTTCAGTCGATAACCTTTCAAGTATTGCCCGGCGGTAATCGCCTCTTATACCATTCGATGATTAACCAACAAAAGAGGCAGGCGCCGGAGACTGGAAGGCAGGAAACAAAGTTTTATTCCGTCGGAGCAGAACACGTCAGATCGGACAGCAAGGTATCGTCTCAAGGTGCTCTAACCACATCTCTGAGGCCTGGCCTCTTATACACACGTTTATGACTTTATTGCAGGTTTATCATACATGGCACATTCTTGAGATTGCTTTGATACATGAACGGACATCCTCGGAACCCCCACTTCAAGCTCGTTCCCACACATATCTACAGTAGAAGTCCCCACCCCACCCGCGGTAGGAGATGGCTATCACACAGCTGGACATTCTGCCAATTCCCGGGGGTGTGTGTAACCGGTCGGGTCTCAGGGGGTGGGAGCCTTGATCAACTGTAATCCCTTTGAAGTGAGATGTTTCCCTTACAGTAGGGGCAATAAACTGCATCCGCAGGGCTAGGTGATGGCCTGGGATCGGCCCGGACAATCGGGCGCAGAGGAAGGGGGTTATCAAAAGGATGTATGACCATGTATGGGATGAAAGGAGGTGTTGGTCAGGCGCGGGATGTGGTTCCATGGCAGGGTCGCGCAGGAGGAGAGGGTTTATGGCCTATGCATGAGAGAGTGGGGGTGGTCAGCGCGCGGGGGGATGTTCGCAGCGCCAGAGGGACGCGCTGGCGATCGGCAATGAGCAGGGAGAGGGGCCATGGTGCCTAAAATGGCCGCTGTGTGTTTCTGCGTGCGGCGCTGGAGAGAGACAAGATGGCGCAGATAAGGTTCAGTTACGAACTAAATTTCCACAGTCCTCCCTTTTAACATATCTCGCCAGCTTGTTTAGTTCGGATCTATCCCCATAATACCACATACTTCTACCTCGTACAGAGCTTTAATACGTTCTGCTTCAAAGTTCAGAGTCTTTGGGCAAATGCAGGTCGTGAAAAGTGAACAAAGAGGGGGCAAGCATTGAATACCCAGGCAGCATCCACATAGTATCACAATTGGTATTAGGATAAACGAAAACAACCTCCACCCCCAGTCTTTCAGTGTGTCCCAGACCCAACTCCCAAGCGACCATCCTTCTTGTTCTTGATGAACCTCTGAGGAAAGTCTGTGGAGGTGTTCGATCGCCTTGTAGACTGAGGGTGAGTTATCCGGTACGTAGGTACAACAGCTGGATCCAATGATGCGGCATGCTCCACCACTGTCAGCCAGAACCACATCTAGAACAAGGCGGTTCTGGAGAGCCACCAGGCGGACGGCCTGAAGCTCGGCGGTGTTGTCGGTGGTCATCAGGGTCAATGATACCTTCTTGCAGTGGTGTGCGCGCAGCCAATTATGTTTCCCCTCCACTCGAAGAGCTGTTCGGGTGGTGATCAGGACTTGCAGGGGGCCCGTCCACCGGGGCTCCAGACTCTTGGTGCGCTGGAAGTTGCGCACTAGGACAAAGTCACCGGGTTGGATGTCGTGTCCGGGGCCCCTGGAAGCATCGGGAATGGCTTGCAGCACCTGCTGATGGATAACAGACAACGTTTTAGTTAGATTGTACAGATAGTCAGACATGAGGACGTCCGGGACGTCGTGAATGGATGCTGGTTTTGGTGCAGTCCAAAGGTTCATGGGTCGCCCGAAGACGACCTCGTAGGGGGTTAAGTGGTGTTTGGTAGGAGTGGAACGCATTGATAGCAATGCTAGTGGGAGGGCGTCTGGCCATTTCAGTCCTGTGGTGGCAACTATTTTGGCTAGTTTGAGTTTCAATGTGGCATTATGTCGCTCAACCAAGCCTGCAGATTGGGGGTGGAAGACCGCGTGAAACTTCTGTTTTACACCCAACCCTTTTAAGATGAGTTGGATAACTTCGGCTACGAAGTGGGGGCCGTTGTCGCTCCACAAAATTCGACAAAGGCCGTAACGGGGGAAGAATTCTTTCAGTAGTACTTTTACGGTAGTCATAGCAGTGTTGTCGCGGGTTGGGTAGGCTTCCACCCATTTGCTGAAGGCACACGCAACGACAAGCACGTACTTCAGGGTTTGGCACCTTTCTAACTGAATGTAGTCCATCTGTAGGACCTCAAAGGGGTGACTAGGAACCCCAAACCCTCCCCGGGGTACAGCAGTTCCTTTACCAGGGTTGTGTTGGAGGCATATCAGACATTGTTGGACTAGGCGTTTAGCTGAGTCTGGGATTTTGTCGTTGTGCCAGACTTTGGAGATGAGTTCAATCATGGGGGCAGACCCTATGTGTGCGGGGGAGTGTGTCATGGTCAGCATGGGAATCAGGTATGAGTCAGGTAGCAACCATTTGTTCGTGTCCCTAGTTCGCCAGCAGCCTTCATCGTCTTTCAATCCCACCCGTGCCCATTCAGTCAATTCGTGTGGTGAGCTGGCCAATTGTATGTCTCTAATGGTTTCCCTAGCATCCTTCCATTTTTCAGTTTGTGACCTGGTCACGTACATGCGTGTTGTTGACCTATTCTCGGCTGTGGTTCGGGCAGTGATGTCAGCCAGCGCATTTCCCTATCCTATAATGTCCGTCACCTTTTTGTGTGCCTGGCATTTGATCACAGCTAGCCGTGTGGGGAGGAGGACTGCTTCGGTCAGAGCGGAGACTAGATCTCCATGTAGGATGGGTGTGCCATGGGAAGTCAGGAATACCCTCTCCTTCCATAGGAGCCCAAAGTGGTGAACCACCCCGAAGGCGTACTGGCTGTCTGTGTAAATGTTTGCGGTTGTCCCTGCTGCTAGGATGCATGGTCGTGTGAGGGCAATCAGTTCAGCCGCCTGTGCGGATCGCTGTGTGATGCGGGCTGTCTCAACAACTGTTCGGGCCGTGGTGACTGCATAGGCAGCTGAGGTGGTGCCGTCGGGGAGCTTGATGCATGAGCCATCTACCCACAGCTCTCCATCGGGGTCTGGGAAGGCAGTATCTCGGAGGTCAACCCTACTCTTGGTCTGTTCGTCGGTGAGGGTCACACAGTCATGTATAGGGGACGCATTGGGGTCATTGTCAGGGAGAGGTAGCAGAGTGGCTGGGTTCAGAGTGGTGCATCGTTTCAACGTGATGTGGGGTGCAAGCAGAGTCAGTTCATAGCCAGTCAGTCGTGCGCTAGTCAGGTGTTGAGTCTTAGTCTGGTTCAGGAGGGTGTCAACTGCATGGGGTACTAGCACGGTGAGGGGGTTTGAAAGCACGATCCCCTCACTTTGTCGGATAGAGACAGCAGCGGCGGCTACCGCTCGAAGGCAGGCGGGCAAAGCTCTGGCTACAGGGTTAAGAGTGGTAGAGAAGTAGGCACAAGGGCGTTGCTTGGGACCTATGGACTGGGTTAGAACAGACAACGCGCATCCCTCCCTTTCGTGGGTGAAGAGGGAGAAAGGTTTAGTGTAGTCTGGGGTTCCCAGGACTGGTGCTGAGCAAAGGGCATCTTGTAATTCTTTGAAGGAGGATTGGCATTCGGGTGTCCAGGGGAGGGGGAAGGGGACATCTTTAGCCAACAGGGAAAGCAGAGGTTTTACAATAAGACTGAAGTTTGGCAGCCACTGTCGACAGAAGGAGGTGAGGCCTACCAGAGACCGCACTTGCTTCTGAGTTTTGGGAACAGGGGTTTCTAGGATGGTCTGAATTCAGTCAGGTGTAAGCTTCCTCCCATCTTTGGATAGGAGGTGGCCTAGGTATGTCACTTGGGGTTGGCAGAATTGCAACTTCTTCCTGGAGACCTTGTGACCGTTCTCCGCGAGGAAGTGGAGGAGGTGGATGGTGGCTGTGACTGCAAGCGGAGTGGTGTCCGCCGCCAAAAGAATATCATCGACGTACTGTATTAACACCACTCCGTCCGGTAGTTGAACTGCATCCAGTTGTCTCTTGAGGGCTTGGCTATATATGCTGGGACTCTCAGTGTAGCCATGTGGTGCCCTACAAAATCTGTACGAACGGGCTTTTAAGGTGAAGCCGAAAAGGTAGCGGCTGTCTGGGTGGATGGGGATGGAAAAGAATGCGTTCTTGAGATCAATAACGGTAAAGGTAGTGGCAGTGGACGGAATCAGGGTGAGGATGGTGGTGATATCTGAGACTACGGGGTACTGAGGTATGACTACTTTGTTAACCTCTCGTAAGTCGACATTGAAGCGATATGCTTTCTCATCTCCCTCGCCTTGCTTCTTAACAATGGGTAGGATAGGGCTGTTGCAAACATTACTAACTACTTCTTCTACCACTCCTGCATCGACTAGGGACTGGATGATTTTCACCAACGCCTTCTCGCCTTCGGGCGATATCCGATACTGTGGAAGCTTTGGGAGCACTGCATCCGGTCGGACAGTTATGTGTACAGGGTCGATCACCATGCGTCCTACGTCTGAGTCGGTTTTAGCCCATAGATGTGTGGGTAACGTGTCAAGTAGGGAAAGGTCAGCATCGGTTATGGAGAACATACGTCGTGCGAGACAAGGCCTGAACAGATCTGGGTTATCGTGCAGTATGACTCGAACTCCGTCTGGGGAACATCTGATGGTAGCCCGGAAATGTTTTAGTAAATCAAGACCCATAATGGCGTCGAGGGTGTTGGAGGAGAGCAGAAATGTCGTGTCAGTGGTGTTATTTTCCAAGTCAAAGGAGATTGGTGCGGACAAGGGATTAGTGGAGGGCGTTCCATCAAAACCTATTGAAGTTACATGTGAGCCAGACAAGGGTGCCCTTGGGATCAGCCGTTTAGATAGCGCACTACGTGTCGCCCCAGTATCTACCAAAAATGGAGACTTTGTGCCCAGGACCTTAGCAGTGACGTAAGGACCTTGCTGGTCAACACGGAGTTCGACTGGATCCCTCCCTTGCCCCTGGCGGTCCTATGCAAAGTCATGGGTGTTTTCGTAGTCGGACTGCTGGCACTGGTTCTGTCGGGGGCGGTCGAAGATGTTTGGTCTGTCTGGCCTGTCGTTGGTGGTGTCGTTCGTGTACCCTCGTCCATGTCCTCTATTTCTGGGGCCGTTTGCTGTGTCTCTTGTGTCCCTATTCTTGTTCATATCCAGAAGGACCGGGCACTGGGATTCCAGTGTCCGAACCCTTTACAGAACGCACACTGATTCCCGTCTAAGTCCCTGCGTCCAGCGTAGGGTGTGGGTGCATGGTCTCTAGGGGGTGGTTTTCTAGGAGCAGTTGGTTGGTAGTTTTCCTTGGGAGGTTCCCTTCCTATGGTCACCCCTTGCAACTGTGCGATCATTACCCTTTCCTTCAGCTCCTTTTTCTTTCTCTCGGACGCCCTATCGTTCTCATTCTTTTGGTGTTCGTAGTACTGGGCCATCTGGAGGATAGCCGCGGGTTTGGAGGCTGCCCAACTACTCTCACTGGTCTGTAACTTCTGGGAGACTTCCTGTGACAGACCCTTCACATAATTCTGGACAAAGAGGTGATGTCCGGTTGCAGTGGTCATGTCCTGGCCACTATAATCGGAAAACACTGTCTCGAATCGAGAGAAGTATTCGGATACATCCTCCTGGGGTTTCTGGCGGTAAGCCGTCACTATCGACCATTCTACCTTCCATTCTGGGATTAGGGTCTTTAATTTCTGAACAATTTTGTCTGGGAGTTCCAATATGGCCTTTAGAGGTTTCTGTCCAGGTTCTCGCTGTTTGTCTATGGTATCGAGTTGTACCCAGGTATATCCAAACGGCTCAGCGTGGTCGACTTTCCGGATTTGCTTCCACACATCAGCCGGCAGACATAACCCGAAGAACAAATCGATATCCGCCAAGGTCATTATAGTAGAACCTAAGGCCGTACCTAGTTCTGTGTAAAAGGCAGTCGGGTTCTTTCTTAAGTCGGGTAGGGTTTTTCTAAAGGTCAGGATGTCTTGTCGGTCCCATGGCTGATAGACCCAGTTATATACAACCCTTCTCTTCGCATCTTGGTGGTTGATGTCATCGTGTGTTCCCTGACCTCGTGGGGGGACCCAGTAAGGAGCGGATTCCTTGATGGGCATCATGGTATCAGCTTTTCCTGACTGGGGTTCAGTCGCTATGGGGGTTTCTGTCTTGGTCGTCTGCCTGTGTTCTTTAAGATGTCGGAAGACTTCGAGCGTACGTGTGAAGAGGTCCGTCGCATCGCCCTCTCCCTCTTCCCCAATATCAACCTTTCTATACAAAGTTGCTGAGCCTTCGGGACCTCTATCCTGGTACCTATCCTCATAGGCATTCAGAGTGTGATAACAAAGTCCTACGACAAAGTGTCGTCTGTGGTTGTCGGCATACGAGTTATACATATCTGTCACATATTCCTCACTTTCCTTCCGTTCTACTAGTGTTCTCACTACCTTATCGATTCCGGCTCATTCACCCTTTGTTAGCCGATTCATTCTGGCGGAATCTTTCTTTCTCGTCTCGGGGTCAACTAACGTTATTGCTAACGTTGTGTTCAGTTCAAAAGGCTCGGCCGGCGCGGAGGCCGTGAGGACCAAGGCCCTGGTACTGCTTTCGCTTGCGTTCGGGGGTTGTGGGTGCTGCACTATATGTTGGGAGGGAGCGTATGGAGGGGGCATGTAGATAATCGGGGGACCTAATAGTAATTCATCGTTCGCTCGTTGCTTGGAAGGTAACTCAGGGTAGAGCGTAGAGGGGGTCCTAACAGGGCACTGGCCTGACGTTTCAGATTCTTGTTTTAGTTTAGCTTCCTTTCTCTCTTTTATTTCTTCTTCTAACTTTCTAGCGGTAAGGTGAGCTGCTTTTCGTAATTCTTTTTCTGCTTTTACTTCTTCTCTCTTTTTCCGTTGTGTTGCTTCTTTGCGCCACATGCCGAGGCTATCAAGCATGGTGGGCGTTGTTTTATAACTACGTAGAGCTATTTCTAGCGTTTCTATTTTATGGTCATCAAAGGATCCCATCAGTGGCCACTGACTTTCGGAGTCCTTCTTTGTATATTTATGCCATAGTTTGCTATAAGCTACAGCGACTAGTCCATATTTAGTAAACATGTCCTTATTAGGGGTGCCTTCCAGTGGAGCCGGATGGTTCATCTCTAATAAGCGGTCCGGGCAGAACCAACTACCAATCAGTGGGGAGAAGATAGGCATGACGGGTTACAACGGGGACAAAAGTCTGCACTACCTATCTTTTCACTGCTTGCAAAGACTAGACAGAATATCTCTATTCCACGTTATTTGTAAGCAGAGAATACCTCCAAAGAACCAATATCGAACAACCAGTGTTCGAACAATCTAACAATCAAATGGTGAGACAGAGATAGGCACGACGGGTTACAACGGGGGACAAAAGTCCGCGTTACCTACCCTTCACAATCTGCAAAGACTAGACAGAATATTTCTATTCTACGTTATTTGCAAACAGAGAATATCTCAAGAAGCACTATTCGTCAAAAAAAAATCAATGTTCGGACAATCAATCAGTGGGGAGAAAAATAGGCACGACAGATTTCAAAGGGGGACAAAGGTCCGCGTTACATACCATTCACTATCTGCAAAGGGGGAGGGAGTATTTCTTACTCTTCCCCGTTTGTAGGCAGCGAATATCTCAAAAAGAACAATCAAATGAGCAATACTAGTATTTTCAATCAATCAATCAATCGTTTCGCAATTCGTCGTTTTACACGACCTTACCCGGACCGCATGGACAGTTTCGTCTTCCGCCTCCAGCGCCCGATCGTCCTCTACTCTCCGTATTTGCCGCGGCACTCCTGATGGTTCCCAGTCAGGCCCGTAGATCACTCGGGAGAGGTCTGCTCGGAACCAGTGAAGTTCGGATGATCGGCTGCCAGACGAGGGTCTATCGGGCAGGAGCTCTTCCCGATCGTTGCAGTCGTTCACTCTGTCGTCGGGACCTCTCCCATTGGATCCACGTGTCGCTGATGGGCCCCACGTTTGGGACGCCAATTGTTAAATGGTAGCGGCGGTTTCAGTCGATAACCTTTCAAGTATTGCCCGGCGGTAATCGCCTCTTATACCATTCGATGATTAACCAACAAAAGAGGCAGGCGCCGGAGACTGGAAGGCAGGAAACAAAGTTTTATTCCGTCGGAGCAGAACACGTCAGATCGGACAGCAAGGTATCGTCTCGAGGTGCTCTAACCACATCTCTGAGGCCTGGCCTCTTATACACACGTTTATGACTTTATTGCAGGTTTATCATACATGGCACATTCTTGAGATTGCTTTGATACATGAAAGGACATCCTCGGAACCCCCATTTCAAGCTCGTTCCCACACATATCTACAGTAGAAGTCCCCACCCCACCCGCGGTAGGAGATGGCTATCACACAGCTGGACATTCCGCCAATTCCCGGGGGTGTGTGTAACCGGTCGGGTCTCAGGGGGTGGGAGCCTTGATCAACTGTAATCCCTTTGAAGTGAGATGTTTCCCTTACAGTAGGGGCAATAAACTGCATCCGCAGGGCTAGGTGATGGCCTGAGATCGGCCCGGACAATCGGGCGCAGAGGAAGGGGGTTATCAAAAGGATGTATGACCATGTATGGGATGAAAGGAGGTGTTGGTCAGGCGCGGGATGTGGTTCCATGGCAGGGTCGCGCAGGAGGAGAGGGTTTATGGCCTATGCATGAGAGAGCGGGGGTGGTCAGTGCGCGGGGGGATGTTCGCAGCGCCAGAGGGACGCGCTGGCGATCGGCAATGAGCAGGGAGTGGGGCCATGGTGCCTAAAATGGCCGCCGTGTGTTTCTGCGTGCGGCGCTGGAGAGAGACAAGATGGCGCAGATAAGGTTCAGTTACGATCTAAATTTCCACACTCCTAACTCCCACGACACCCTCCCCTTTGGGCGGTCCTATGCACAGTGAGGAAAGTAGAACACACTCCAAAACGTCTGAGCCAAGAAGAGCAGGTATCCAATATAGGAAAATGAAGTAGGCGAAGAATGTCAACAGGGTTGAAAAGAGAAAAATTTAATAATACCATGGAGAGAGAGAAAAAAAAAACATGTGGCACCACCAAATTAATCCATAAGTGTGTAAGAGCAGTAACTTGCAACAGCTTCCAACAGGAAATCATTATTTTCGTCTGAAAAAGTAGACGCCATCCAATTCAGCAATTCGAAGGAGCAAAGGTGCTCATTGATTATTGGTGCTTCCCAGACCATAGCAGGGCAAATTGCATGGTACTCGATATAATTCTGTTGCAGGAAATCATGTGCAGCCGAACATACATCCCACTGAGCTAGCACACCAAGTGCAGCAGCACATGCCATGAAACCAATACCGGAACATTCACGCTCATGATTCACCAAAGGGTTCATCAGGAAAGGAAAATCCGGGTCGGGTGACGCTGTGTTTGTGAGGCATAGATCCAACACCCATTGGAAGGGGCAGGACATGCATGAGAACACTGGTTGGATGCAAGTATACCAGGGATAGCAGAAAAGACAAATTGTAAGCCACGCTGAGAGTGGCCAGCGGCAAGGTACCATAACAGTCAAGCATGCGGTTGCAAAGTAGCTGTAGTAGGGCTGGGTTGTGAATGAGCACAGGTGGAGCAGCCATTTCTGAGCATACAGATCAAGAGGAAAAGTCCGGCAGCCAAAGCTAGTCGAAGTGGCAACCCGCCAAAAACACTAGAGAAAACAGAATGAATGAAAGCAGGGATCACACCAAAAATAGTTTTAAAAGATGTTACAAGGCTGGATCCCACAAGCTTAAAAGAATGCACCAGCCCTGTTGTATGCGAAGCATTGAAAATAGAATGAATTAGCTCACCAAAATGTTGTGGGAGATCAGTGTTTCAAAGATTATGAACTTCTGTTCTCGTGTTGGCCACCTGCAGGACATAAGTCTCATGGGCAGAAGTGAGAGAAACTTCTTTCTGGGACAATAAGGCTGTTATTCGGCTCAGCTTGTCGAACTCTGCCTTCAGGGTTGGAATGGAAGGCCAAATCGAGGTATCTAAACTCCCCTGTGAGGGAGGAAACAGCACGTTTTTACAGCAAACTACACGTTGTGACACAGTCACAACGTACGGAATACCTTTTAAGATGCCGCAGCATTTTTCATTATTCACGAAAAAATGACTGCCATTACACAACATTGTTTTGTCTTTTGTTGATATTGAACAGGATGATGTTTCTGTGTTATATCATGGTCAGAACCAATTGCGTCTCGCGGTTATGCCTTTAGAAACCAGTCCATCGGTTTGTAGTTCTGCGCCAGCGAACTGTCTGGCCCGCAGCTCTACCTCTGTGAGCCAGCCCGTTAGCTTATAGCTGTGTCTCTGCTAGCAGGCCCATCGGCCCGTTGCTCTTCCTCTGTGAGTCAGCCTGTCGGCTCGCAGCTCGGGCCACAGCTCTACCTCTGCAAGCCAGCTCGTTAGCTCATAGCTGTGTCTCTGCTAGCAGGCCCGTCCGTTGCTCTCCCTCTGTAAGTCAGACCACAGCTGTCCCTCTGCGAGCCAGTACGCTGATGTGCCTTTGCGAGCCAACGGCCCGTAGCTCTCCCTCTGCGAGCCGATATATATGTTCAATGAAAAAACCATAGGTTTTACAGACATTATAGTTTGAAATTAGCATTTAAAAAACCATTGTAATTCACTGAAAAAAACATAGGTTTCAGGGGCGTTATAGTTAGCTGGACATTTCACACGTACAAAACCAGAGAAATTCCACCGTTATAGTTAGTTCAGCTAACTATAGCTCGCGCCCCCACAATGCACTGCTCATGACGTCACATATTACATCATTCATGGCATGGTCAGTGACATCACTAATGACATCACTGATGACATCTCAAATTACATCACTGATGACATCATCCACGTGAAAATCTGATGCACCTCTTCACAGAGTAATATAACCTTTGATACATCCAATGTAAAATACAGACAAGCATTTTCGAAATTGTTAACACACCAATACCAGTTACTACATACACACTCACTGATTGCTAGGTCTAGACACACATCTACTCATTCATCCATACAATCACTCATATACGCAGGCACTCATAAATACAATACTATCATATGCACTCATATACCTATACAGACAATCACACACCGCTACTCATCCATTCAGTCACTCACACACCCACTTAGTCATACAAAGAATCTATCACAGTCCCATTTACTCACCTATACAATTATACACACACCACCTCACTTATTCATAAAGATAGCAACGCATACTTACTCTCTTATATAATCACTGATACAAGTACACACTCATCCATACAGCCACTGTCAGAATCACTCACTCTCACATAAAGTTGTTTATATACACCATCACTCACATATACTGCGTTTAACATATGTAGTTACTTGGACATGTACCACTGAGACATCCATTCACTCACCAACACACTCATACAGACACTCACCCACCCATACAGCTGTTTCCATATGCACTCTTGAACCCATACACCCAGTGAATCAACCATTCACACTTCTATGCACAGTCACACACCTCCCACCCACCCACACACACTCAGTCTCCCATATTCAGGCGAACAAACAATAACACATTTAGACACTCATGTACCTACTAACCAACCCATGTAGCAGTTTACACAACAACAGACAGACTTATACAAACATTCACACAGTTTAGTCACTAACCGATGCATTCAGTAAGACACGTTTAATCACTCACTTATATATAAAACATATTTAAACTTTACAGAAACACACAGTCAGTGGATGATGTGATCAGTGGTGTCATCAGTGATGTCATTTGAGATGTCATCAGTGATGTCACTGACCATGCCATAAGTGATGTAATATGTGCAGCCGCGGTCTGTAGTAGGAGTAACTGCAGGGCGGTGGCGTGGGGAGAGGGAGGGGCAGGGTGGGGGGTAGTAAACTATGGATTACGGAGGTTTAGAGGTAAGTTAACATATAAATTAATAAAACGAATTTCGTTGCATACACTGCATCGCATTTGGGGATGCAGTGCAAGCAACGAAATTCGTTTTATTAATTTATATGTTAATTTACCTGTAAATCTCCGTAATCCATAGTTTACTACCCCCCACCCTGCCCCTCCCCCTCACCACGTCACCGCCCTGCAGTTACTCCTACTACCGACCACAGCTGAATATGTGACGTCATGAGCTTTGGCCCTTTTCCTTCGAACACAGGAATCCCTCACACCCTGTATTTTTAGGGGTAAGTGTCAGAACTCACCTCGTCCCTAAAACTCAAATGCTACAACTATGCAGAAACCTTAAATTGTTTTAAAACTGAAAAAGATAACCTACTTAGATTCCTTTGCTATTTGCCAGTGTCTGCTAGCTATACATCATTGACTGCGAACAAATTACCTCAAACTAAACACATTGTAAATTAAAATGCTAAATAAAGAAATGGGGCCAGCTATCCCTTACCCGACCAACTAACCAATTACTTCAAGTGAGAAATCTATGTGATCATGAATTTAAATCTCGACCTGATTGTACAAGTTATGAAAGCATGTTTTTACATGGTGATCTATCAACATCGAATGTCCCTTTACTCAGTTTTCCACCAACATTTACAAGCCACCCTCAGTATAGTATTCTCTAAATGGATTATGCCAGTGGTATATACTTCAGATCAGTCAACCAAGTCACTTAGAATTTATTGAGATTTTCTGGAGTGCAGCTTTGAGACAACACCTTAACGACAATACCAGGTCACATGTGTCCTCTGCTCTTCAGTCTCTACACTGGCTGTGTGTGTTTATATGTGCCACCTTCAAAGCCATGAACATAGTCATCGTACCATCCACACCTCATGACCCTTTTTCGTTCAGAAAAACATCTTTACTTGTGAAAAGCTAGACCTCTTCAAGCTAGGCTGGCTCCACTAATTTTGTACCAATGAAGTCTAATTTCAATTCGAATGGCTAAGAAATAGAGATCATCAAAACCTGGCTCTTCATTATAATTACTCTATGAGTAGGTTGGTATCTGCCTATTCTCACACCACTCCTTAACATCGAATGCTTAAGCAGAATGGTGATAACACTGCACAACATTCTGAGTATGCGTCCAGACCTCATGCATCTCACCAAGTGCCTACCATATAGATCATCATGCAGCCAAGACAGTTGCACATAAAAAAATGATGACCATGATCTTGATGAAAGTAAGAAGGTTGTGACCCCCTCAGAGGTATAGAGTATCAAATAAAATCTACAGTGCAATAAATACTCACAACACAGTTCTTATAAGACTCACATCTCTGAGTTCTAATCTGCCTCATCACAAGTGTTACGTCCCTCTTCATTCATTCTGGTATATCTGGATACAACCTCAGTATACTGCTTGGGTAGATGGCACAGAGGTTTTAGAATATAGGTGTTGTAGGGTACCCTTGATAAGAAACACTGGTGTGGGGAGACTGTGTCTTGTGATTTGCAGGCAAGCAGAAGACTGCATGTTTACAGAGAAAAGGTCAACTAAGGGACTCAGAATAAAAAGTAGCCATTGATTTAATGGCAGTTATTGGTAAGTAATTAAGGCAGTATCAGCGTTGGGGTTGGGGATAGAGTGTGGGCAGTGTGGCCCTTCGTCACCCAACCTTAATGTGCCCCTGAAAGACAGCCCTCATAAAAAGGGCTCTATCTGGAGAGAAATGTTCCAATTAGTCTGTTGAACGTTTGCACTGAGAGTTAAATAGACAAACAGCCAACTGATCCCCATTACCAGAGCTTGACTGGCCATTCTGCCACTCTGCCATTTTTCAGATAGTATGTGTAGCATCCTCCCCCGCTTGGGAATATGTAACAGACCCCGCCACACACAAAGCTCTGGTTTGCATGTCTTTATTCTTCAGCATACAATCGCTAACTAAATGCACTACGTCACAAACTTTATTAACCACACAGACACACCCACCAGAATACGTAATACTTGTAAGGAGTCTGTCGAGGGCCATTAGAGGCCTCATGCACATAAACACAGGACACAACGGTATGAAAACTCGGGGCTGCTTCCAAAGTAGGATGGGCTGCCATGATCCAACTATTCCTCGTAGTCGTCTGTCGAAATCCCCTCCCACCAGGTCCCACCACCCCACCGCTCTTACCTGCATGGGCTGCGGCTGAACTATGGCCCGCATATTAGCCCCATTCTAGTCACAGTCTCCTGCAGCATGTGGCCGGTTTGAACATTTTTTGCCAGGGAAGATTTTGCTTTCCTCTCCAGGCATTATTACATTTTTATTACTTTTGGAAGGGGACACAATTTATTTGGGGGCTTCCCGAAAAACGGTCAAATTGACAAACATATTCTGCCACACAGGAATGTTTCACATTTCTGGGAACATGAAGTAGAAGGAGACAAAAGAGTTGAACTGAATTTACAGAGCACGAACCCTGGGCCTGCGGCTTCAATGCGGTTGCCGTAACATCGAGATAAAAGCCCCCTCTCCCTTGTAGTGTGTATTTGAATCAAATCCTTTGGACCGAGGCCTTCCTGGCTGGCTTGGGTATTTCTTATACGTGCTGGAGAAGGTGAAACTAATGGGCAGTGCGTGGGAAGGGTGACAATGTGAGACCAACCGTGTGCATGAAATATTTTGCGTGTGGTCCACAATTCAAAATTACACAGTGTAAGAGGCGTAAAAAACAGTGGAAGATGCGGCGGAGACATAGAGACACGCCTATGTGAGCAGGGAGCGTCATAAAAAGACGCCCCTTGCAAGGGGGGGGGGGCAAAAAAATGCATTTACTGTGAGTTGAAACAGACACACTTAAATCCCAGCTGAGCAGTGGGAGGGTTGGGATGAGCTGTCGAGAAAGCATTCTGTCTTTCTTTACAACGCTGGAAATCCTTAGGCGGCATTGTGCATGGCAATGCAAGGATTCGGCGGCGTAAGAGCACATTGGGGCATTGAAAAAAAGCTTAATGCGTTCTCATTAGAGAGGGTGGGGGAGGGGGGCGAAGGCAGGGAAGCGAGGGCTGCCTGCGGGCAGGGGGAAGGGCGGGATGGAACAGAGCCGGACCACTCTGGGAAATATTACAATTTCGTGCCTTCTCGCTTCAACTCCCTCAGTCCCCTGGCTTTACATGGCTCTTTCACAGGCAGTTCAGGAAAATACCTCCCAAGTCTCGTGTAAAGAGAGCCGCGTTGTGCAGATCTGCTTTACGGTTTAACAGCTTCTACGCCCGAGATGCTTTTTTCATTCCGTTTTTTTCCTTTGACCTGCTTTCCAATTTAGCACGCGTGGACTCTGTAAATCCTGTCATTTCGGCTGCAGGGGAAAAAGGAGAAATCATCTAACAAAATAGATAAACTGTGACAAGGAACGAGTGTGCTTGCAAGGAAAGTCTCAGTTGGCTATGGTACCCAGCATCTGCATAAGACCTGGTCTCCAGGATTGCTCTCCCAGCAGCTCACGGTCTTCTCACTATCCTGCTCAGATACGGTTTCCTCCTGCAATGGCTCCCAGCTCAAAATGTTGCAACACGTGCCAGCTTGGATGGTTGGCAAACACATGCTTGGCCTTGTGAATACTGCTTCCTGGTTTCCCTGGTCTCTAAGGAGTCTCCCGCATTTGCAGGACAGTACTTCTCTCCATCAGTCTCCAGACATCATCTGGCGTAATGGAGATACCAAGTTTGTTTACAATACAGAAAGTTACCATATGACTCCATGTCATCAGGAACACGCTGTTGCTGTTCTGGGATGGACATTAGGGTGGAAGTTGGAGTTTCCCTGCCAGAGAAGGACGCCCAGCCCCTTCATTGCCACCAGAGTCCTAGTGTGACCTTGTGTCCCTTCAGCAAGTTTGCCTGTTCCTTTCTGGAATCACAAAATATGCACCCACCTGCAATTGCAAGACAATCTCCAAGGCAGGATCCTTTTTGCCACAGAGACTGGCCTCCTTGGGGCATCTTTGCAGTGCTTGACTTCAGACAGCCTGTCCACTATTTCCAAAATCACTGAACAACGAGGTTCCAATATTGCCAACAGCACTTTTGGGCTTTGACTGGTCAAAAAACTCACCTTTAGAACCGAACAAACACTAGCCACAAATGTATCCACCAAGTACAAAAATGTTTCTTTGCATGATTTTAAGAGTGATTGGGTCAAATGTATCAAGAATTCATTTTGCATTCCCTAAATAGTGAATTTTAGGTGATCGCTATTTGAGGAATGCAAAATGGTATGTAAGAAAATAGCGATTACCTAATAGGGGGTTGTTAGAAAAGGGATTTTTAGTAGGCTAGGGCGTAGGCCAAAGCCAGGCAAAAACTGCCACTCTAGTCAGGATAAGGAAGTTACACTTCTAAAATAACCCCTGGTCACCCCCTTGGTAGCTTGGCACGAGCAGCCAGGCTTATCTTAGAGGCAGTGTGTAAAGCAATTGCAAATAACCAACAGTAATACAGTGTACACGCTACAAAAGGACACCACACCAGTTTAGAAAAGTATCCAATAATTTTATATAACTAAAACAAGACCAAAAACTATAAAAATCCACAATACTATACTTAAAAGTTCACAGTTCAAAAATACGTTGATTAAAAAGAGTTCCTTGTGTGGATAGCTCCGTCCGGGCTACCACGGCGTCGTGAACACACAAATCCAAAAACAGTTCTGGCTGACCGCAGGGTCGCAGGCCAGCTACAGTGTCGGGAAGACCCGCAGACACTACCTTTTAGAGCTGCAGGGCGATGGGGCCCTTGAAGTACCTCATGATGCAGGTCGAGCTCCTTTCAGATGGGATCAGGAGCGCTGGCGCCAACAGGTGTTGGGTGCTGCGGTGCGGTGCCCCCAGGTCGTGGTGCGAGCAGCGGCTCGGTGGCGGCATCAGATGGCGTCATCGTGAGACCAGGGTCACGGTGCGAGATGGAGGCGGTGCTCGTCACAGTGCTAGCAGGTCACGGTGCAAGCAGCAGCGTCGTCGTTGCTGAAGCGCTGTCGTCGGCTGATGAGTGAGAGTCGATGGCACCGATGTCGGTGGGCCAAGGCTGCGGTGTGGGATGAGGGCGGTTCATCGTGTAACTTATGAGCGGTGCCCCCGAACAATGGTGCAAGCAGCGGCGTCGAACTCGGCGGGAAGGCCACGGCATGGTCGTGTAGCAAGGCGGTGCAGAGTGCGGTGCCCACAGGTCGCGGTGCAAGCAGCAGCTCGGTGACGGTGTCAGCAGGCGTCATCAGTGAGACCAGGGTCACGGTGTGGCATTGCGGTGGTGCCCTCTGCGTTGCCAAATATTCTGCGTGAAGCAAAATGGTGCAGAGTGCGGAGCCCACAGGTCGCGGTTCAAGGAGCGGCTCAGTGGCGGCAGCTTTGTCAGAGGCACGCCAGGTCCTTTGACGTGCAAGGAAATCTCCCTCTTCCCCCCCATCGCAACCCAGATCTATTTAGCCCTTTCCTGACCTACCTAGACTATCAGGAGCCACCCTGCTTCCTAGCCATCTGTTGTCCCAAACCCAGACAGGCAATCCACATTCCAGCAGAGGCACACGGGATGACCGAGCGAAATAATACCCACTTTCTAAAAGTGGCCTTTATGAACTCAGAATGAAAAGGGCACCCTTGCTAAAGGCTGCATCTTCTGACGCTGAGTTCAGGCATACCAAACTCCATTCACTTATACCTTTTTCGGGCTACGTACGTGGGTGGCACAATCCGTGCTGCAGGCCCACGAGTAGCAGTTGACTCACAAGCCCTGGCACCCGCAGTGCCCTTTACTGGGGAGTGACAAGTACGTCCAACATCCAATCCTAACACAATTTACCACAGGACCACCAGCACTTTACCACTGATCAGCAGTGCGAAAAGCACGCAGAAACGTTACACCAGCAAAAACAGAGTCAATATCGGGAGGGCAGAAAGCAAAAACTCGGGGGAAACAAGCCAAAAGATGCCAAGTCTAACAAGGGTCCTAAAATTCGCAATTGCAATTAGGTAATTGCTATTAGGTAATATTACTCCATTTGTTCCTATGGCCCTAAAGGCCCATTGTTGCAAATGGTTTTGCATTATTTAATATTCGATTACCTAACTGGTAATCACAAATTATGTCATGCAAACCCAAGGGTGCCCGGGGGCCTAAGGCCCCCCTGAAGCACCCAAAACAAAATGTGCATGTAACGCTACATGGCACATTGAGAAATGCATTTTAAGTACATTTTCAAAAATTGCACATGGTTACCATCAAAAAGGAGTTGATGGTAATAGCATTTCCTAAATGCCCTGTTTGCATTTAGGAAATGCTTGGTACATATGCTTAGAGAATCGCAAATTGTAATTCCCTATTTGTAGTCGCAATTTTAGAAAATCACAATTTTCAGCGATTTCCTAAAATTGCAACTACAAAGCTTTTCGTGCATCTTGAAAGGCTATTTATTTATTTATTGAGTTTTATATAGCGCTGGCTAGACCCGTAGGTTTCAGAGCACTTTACATGAGGATCAGTGAATTACAGGCTACAAGTTACATTTGTTACAAGGCATAATCAAACATAGGATAAAAAAGCAGTGTTAAGTTAAATTCGTCAGAGGAGGGGGAGGAAGGAGACAAAACATTCGAATTTAGTGATTCGACAGTTTGCGAATGCAAAATGGTGTCATACATGTGGCCAGGGTTGGCCGCCATGAGTCGCGGTGGAGGGGGTGAGTGCGGGTGTCGAAGGGGGTGTTGCAGGGGGGGTCACAGGGGGGTCACACGGGGGAGCGAGGTTTAGAAATGTTTTAAAAACTTACCTCCAGGCCAGGTCCCACGTCTTTTGTGCTCCTGCTCTCCTGAGTCTGCTTCCAGGAACAGGAAGCAGGCAGTCAGGCTCCCTCCCCGAAGGTAATCACAACGTTACATTGCAGCATTGTCATTGGTCTGAGTACTGTCACATGGCACTCAGCCAGGGGCTAAAGGGGTGGGCATGTTCTCCATGCAGGCTGTAATGCAGCCTGCATGGAGAACAGGGAAGTGCGCATGACTGCTTTGGGCAGCCTGGGAGGGCCGACCAAAGAGTCACTGCACACTTGAGTGGGCAAACCACTCTGCCCTGCTCTGCTCCGCGAGCAGAGTAGCCCCGCCCACTCTCCTGCTCGCAAAGGAAACATAACATGAAATTAACTGAAAGTTATTATCATGTTATGTTTCCTCTTCTCGCACTATCTGAAAGCAGTGGGGCGATGCTACTCTGCCATAGCGGAGGAGCCGCCACTGCACGTGGCCCATTGTCCCTTTATGAGGTGCATAAGAAAAAGTGAAAAAATGAAATCATAAACATTATTTCTACATTTCTATATGTGATATTGGTTGTTTTTCTATAGGACTTGTCATCAAGAAGCTACTTCACAGCAACCTGGTAATTCCAAGTCGTTCAGTAACAGGAGTTACTTTGGTGAATCAGGAGAACAACAGATGCGCAAACACCGCATAACAGTGCCTACCCTCCCCACAACCAACCCTCTCTGCACCACGGACATTCGAGCTGCAAAAACAGCAGAAATGACTAGGTGGAAAAAAAGCCAAGGATGATGAATAAACTGTAAAAATCAATCTAGTAATACCGACTTCCCCAATTTTTCAAGCATTACCCCATTTCTCAGGCTTCAACTTTAGTCCTTCAAAACGGAATTATCAATGCCCTGAGTATCTATAATTCTGGATGTAAAATCATTGTAACAACAAATCCAAGGCATGTGTAATGCAGCCTAAGTACACTAATTCCCTCACTCAATACAACATGATCATATGTAGTAAGTCATATTTTTATCTTACCTCAAAAAAAACTGTCTTTGATTTTATCATAGGTCTACTCTATCTCGAGGTCTCCTTGGAAAGCACCATACATTATTGTGAAACCTTGCCAGTATCACCTGTCAATTAGAAGCAACTGGCCATTAGGGGAAGAGAGGACTATTTGGACAAGGTCAGTTTCCCCGAAAAACACCACTAGAGCATAGTCAGCTCCATGTCTGGTTCACAGGCACTCTGATAATATTCAAACCACAAGGCCTTTCTGGTAATCTCTCAATTAACATCTCCCATAAAATGGAAAAAATGGAAGGACAAGGCTAGCAAAAATATTTTTTTCTATGAATTAATGACTGTTCCTCCAAAAATCACACAAGTGGTTACTAGGGCCATTATTGAGACTGTCATGCAAAATCGGCCATTAAATCAAGGTGTCATTATTAAATGTACACATTCGGGATATGAGGTAATGCAGATTTAGGCCCATATTTATCATTTTTTTCATGCAGTATGATGCAGCAAGCCACCTGGATGCGCTGTGCTGCGTGAAAGGGCAGGAATGTGCTGCATTTAAGATTACATTGCGTATTCCTGTCCTTTTTCTAGCACTGCCGCACTTTTGGCTGCCTAGCACCAATGCAGGCACCCTTTTGTCATGGTGCAAGGGTACCTGCGTTGTAGGCAGGATTGGTTTTCTGCAGGGAGGGGCACCTTCCCGCACAAAAACAATCCTCAGAGGCATTTTCTGTTTCAAAATGTGCTGCAGAATGCAGGACACATAGAAAGAGGGAAAAAAGAGGCGAGATAAAGGTGCTTCTCCTCGTTATGCCTCACCTGGGGAGGCGTAACATTTTGATGCATTCGCAGGTCTTCCACTAATGGTAAATCTGGGAATGAGCCAAAGTCCATGGGTGGATGCATGGGAACACCTTCGCTCCACCCATGGAACACCCTCCTAGGGCAGAGTAACTTAAAGCAGTGATTTGTGCTGTCTTGCGTTACTCCAGATTTGTCAAGCCATGCAGGGCCATGCAAGGTGGCCTTGCATGGCTTGATAAATCTCACTTAGGTTTTGTGCGTCCTTGTGCCCCCTTGGGTGGCGCAAAGGTGACGCAAAACTTTAATAAATCTGGCCCTTAGTCTTTTACACATACATGGGCAATAACTTCCAGGAGTACAGTTTAAACAAGTTTCTCTACAATTATTCATGCGGTTAGCACCAGCTTTGTGCTGGAACTATATTTCAAAATGCTGCTTCAAATTATTATTATTTATTTAAATTATTGGTAATATTTACATAGCACATCATATAGTAAGCGCTACATAAATGCAATCACAATGCAATACAATATCTTTTATGAAGTGCTATAGCGTATTAACAGATGGTGAGCTCGCTACACCACAGAGTGGGCTTTGTTGGAAGGATGTTGTTTTGTAGAGTGGACCAAATGGCAAGTGTCGTCTTCTTGTGCATGATAACCAGGCTGCTTTTCTTGTCCTATCATATGTCGCTCCACTTAAGTGCATAATGGAATGGAGAAGAGCGAGGGATAGAAGACTTTAGCTTTATATTATTGTGCAGCCTACCTGGAAGATTGTCAGTTCTCAGCATGGTCTATTTTTTATGTGTTTTGGTGCCTTGCTTGAATGAGTAGTGGGTTGTTCCTTCTGTCGCTGTGGTCATGTAGCTGTCCTTCAGCCCTTATTGTAACGAAGAAGAGTGAGAGAGACTGACACTTAAGAGCCGGCCTACCATCCTTGTGGTGTATTAGATGCTAGTTCTTGGCATGGGTTTGGCCCGAGTCACATGAAGTCAATTCCCTTCAAGTGTGGGAGATGGTTCTGATTATTGGTCAGTGTGACTCTGTATTATCTGTTTGGGAAGAGTCAAGCCTCTACTTCCTTCCTGAATTTCAAGTGATGCGCAATGTTCTATTTTTGTTGCTGAGGGGAAATTCCATAACAATGCAGCTTCTAACGAAAAAGAAGTTCCACCAATGTGTTTCTTCTACTAAGGGACGGGACGATTACCCGAGGTACCATTCTAGAGAAGAGGGTTGGTTCTGTGAGTATAGTTAGAGTTTTACATGGTTATTGTGGCCCTTGTTGTGGATGACACTTGGAAGAGTGCATGCGTGCTAAGGGCCATGGTGCTGTTACTTTTCCTATCCTTTTAATGTTCTCAGTGGGAAGAGAAGCACCAATATGTACAGATTATGATCCCAGTACATATGCCAGGAAAGCGGCTATGGTAGCCTCTAGCTTCTGTGGGAAACCTTGATGATGGAAGATGAGTCAAATAATTTGTGAGGTGTATACGGCACTATAAATGCAATAATTGTGTAGTAATCTGATTACTGATTACATTTGTTGGATTTTTTCAGAGACTCTAATTGAGGGCTTAGTTTTGCCAGCAATTTATCATCTGTTCAAAACTGTCTTTGCATTTTTCACCTATACTGCAACATCAGGAAAGACAACATAAAAAAAAGCATCACAGTAAACCAGGAAAATAAGAGGAACTGCACGTTAGAGGCAGTTTTTTATTTTATTTCTGCAGCTCCAGCATGCTTCCTACCTCCAATCAATCATTTTCCTCCTATTATAAGCCCAGCCCGCAGATGAGGCTGTTTGGATGGGCTGATAAAGAGCAGGTTGATTTTGTGAAATTGCAGGGCCCTTCAGTGGCAGCACTCGCAGAGAATGGACGGCGGGGCGGTTATTATTGTTGGCGCCGTGATGAAAGACGGCATTGTGTGCGTGCGTGTGCGTCGGCTGGAGGTGGGGGCTCCAGTTCAGCTGAAGGCGCAGCGCAGCGAGAGGCGACATCCTCGGCAATTAGACAGTAGGCCGGGCAGCATTATGCCTTTCACACCCCGGGCCCCTTCTCCCCTCCTGAAAGCCGGCCTTTTGACATCACAGGGTTATTTCTGAGGCGATATCCCGCAATACCGTGGGCTCTGCTGGCCAGATAATGGAGCGCGTTGGGAGTAATCCGTCCTGAGCCGAAGGCGCGGGGCATCACGTACATCAAGATTCATTATTTCGAGCCGTCAGGGGAAGGGGGAGACTGACATTACAAGACCGCATTTCATTTCAGGATCTTCGCTTCCCTATTTCTGTTTAGAAAACCCATGGCACTTAAGTGGTGGTGCGTGCTTTACAGTGGCTTGGGTCGTTTCGACTTCATACATATAATCTACAATAAAACAACTGATAAAAAATAGAGCAGACCTCTACAGACGCATATTTAGATTGATTTATTATTATGACGTTTTTTACCCATGTTTGTATGCTTCCATGCATGCCTCCCTCTGCACATTAGTACTTTCTTCAAGGGTCTGGAGCTTGCCACAGCCATGTCGGGGGGTAATGTTCATTATATTCAGGGTTGTTTGCAAATAACATGGATCTCCCCAAGCGCAGGATAGACAGCTTGTTTCCAGCCAGAGCCCTGCATTTATTTTTATACATATATTAAAATATAAATATTAATTGCACATCTTGCGCACGCACGCGCACCATACGAAATTATATCAGAGAAAAGAAAACATAACACCCATATATTGCCCGGGCACAAGCAGCAATTAACTTCATACAATGCTAGACTTTTTTCGGAGTAGCAGAAGCTGAAAAGGTATTTCTGCAGCACAGAGATTAACGTTTATGAAAGTGCAAAACTAAGGGGCATATTATCAAGACAGGCGATAAAATTATCGCCGCTTTAGCGGCAGAAAACTGCTGCTAAAACGGCGATAATGGGCTTGATAATATGCTCTATGGAATTCCAATTGAAGCCCTTGTTAGACGTTCTTCGCATCTAACATGGGCTTCAATTGGAATTCCATAGAGCATATTATCAAGCCCATTATCGCCGCTAAAGCGGCGATAATTTTATCGCCTGTCTTGATAATATGCCCCTAAGTTAGTGGACCTTGATGTTTACCTAGTTGCTTCCTCCTTGCACTGTCATTTTGATAGCTATGTACATCTCAGGCCTAATGACCAACTATAAAACTTTCCTTCCTGAACATTCTCTTCCTGGCAATTCTACATTCACTGCCATTGACAAACAAGGCTCAAATTCAATCCCTAAACTCAGACCTTCTTTATCTTGTTAACTTGTTCTTGATTCTATCAGGGACAGGCATGGAGAATTTCTGATTAAACATAGCCAGAGAAGTAGCTAGGAATATTCTATTAAAAGGATTATTTGGATTTGGTAACAAGGTGCAGGGGAGTGCTTGGTGGGTAGGATCACTGGTCAAAACTAGACAGAATTTTAAGTGGTGCCTGGGAGATTTTTATCCTTTGAATTTTTTGCTGAAGGACACGTTTTAGAGTAGCTTGGCCACGAGTAGATAAACAACATTGACAATTAGTTTGGGGAGCCTGTGCTCAACGAAGTCATTCTGAGTTAATGTGTGTTTAAAAGCTCATCAGGTCAGTAACGTTTATGAAAACTAAATACATTTAAGAAAAAGAGAAAAGTTCTCTTTTTCTCCACTCATCTTCTTTCCCTTTTTTAATTTTTCTTTCCATAATTCTTTGCTATCAAAACTCTCTCTCCTCATCTTCTCTGCTTGTCTCTCCGATTAATTTTGACTGTCTTCTCTTTCTTTTGTCTCCTCTCATCCTTGCCGTGGCCATCTTGCTTATGCGGTTGTTAGAAGGTGACCTCAGAGGAGCCCGGAGGGGGCCCTGGCTATCCTGAGACCAACCCTCGAGGTATCGTAGCCGGGCACTGGCGGGAGACCCCTCAGGGGGGGAATCTCGTATCTAGGATCGTACACTCGGCACCACACGACAAAGAGACACCACACCGGGAGTTCTTAAGAGCAAATCTTTATCAGATCGGAGTTGTAGGATCTTTATGATCAGCAAGGCAATTGTATACAAGTGGAGCGCGGGCTCACAGAGTCTTGGAGGGGGGTAGGAGGTAGCGGGACAGTCTTTGGGGATATGGATCAACTGCAGGAGCGTACCCGGCGCACAGCTCACAATCCTCGAGCTGGGGGATACGCTGGTCGTCGTCGGGGTCCGGCAGGACCAAGAGAGTCTGTGGGAGCCGCGAGTCACTCAGCAGGGCTCAAGCACAAGTCGGAGGTCTTACGATCTTTCGGGGAGCCGCGAGTCACTCAGCAGGGCTCAAGCACAAGTTCGGGGGTCTTACGATCTTCAGGGAGCCGCGAGTCACTCAGCAGGGCTCAAGCACAAGTTCGGAGGTCTTACGATCTTCAGGGAGCCGCGAGTCACTCAGCAGGGCTCAGGTGTTTCCAAAGGCGAATCTGCAGGACAGTCCCAGAGCCCCCCTTGTTATAGGACGACTCCTCTTTGATGTCCGGAGTCTGTGCAGGCGAGGGTCTTGTCACCTGGGGGTCGCTTGTCGGGGTTTCCTGCCATTGTCTTTTGATCCTTTCAGGGCCGGGTCGGGAGGTGTCCCAGACACCCAGCAGGCGTGGAGCCAGCCCTCGGGGAGGCCGGAGGGCCGATCGAAACCCACCTTCCCAGGGGAGCTCAGAGGTGCGATGGAAACTGCTCCTCCCTCTCTCATCCCAATGGGTGCGCGATGTCCTCCAGCCGGAGTGGCGCCTCTAGGCCAGGGTCGCGCTGGGGCCGGGCGGCCATCATGGTGCATGGAGTGGGCATGCGGGCCCGGTGTGGTCGAAGGGAGGAAGGCCACGGACGGGGAAGTCCGGGTCGGGTGTGTGTGTGTTCTGGTGGGAAGGATCGGCTAGGCCGTGGGCTCGGGGGCTGCGTGAGGTGCAGGGGTCAGGTTATGTGGTGCGAGGACAGGGATGGTTATGTTACGAGGGCCGGGTCTAACACGCGTCCCCCCTAGCTGAAAGCCAGAGAGAACTACCCATCCTCTTGGGGGTTCTCTTCGCTGAGGCGGAAGAAACGGGAGAGGCCATCGGCGTTGGCGTGGTCAGTACCAGGGCGATGCTCCACAGTGAAATCCATCCCCTGGAGGGAGATTGACCACCGCAGTAGCTTGGGGTTTTCTTCTCGCATCTGCATGAGCCATCGCAAGGGGCGATGGTCGGTTTGGACCTTGAAATGGGTGCCGAACAGGTAAGGGCGTAACTTCTTGAGGGCCCAGACTACGGCGAACGCCTCGCGCTCGATGGTGCTCCATCTCTGTTCTCTGGGCAACAGCCTTCGGCTGAGGAAGACTACGGGCAGGCCTTGGTCATTCACCTGGGACAGGACGGCCCCAATTCCATGCTCGGAGGCATCCGTTTGGACCACAAACTCCTTGGAGTAGTCGGGGGCCCGGAGGACGGGGGCAGTGCACATGGCCGCTTTTAGGGCATCGAACGCCCCTTGGCAGGCAGGGGTCCACTGCACTTTCTTGGGCTGTTTCTTGGACGTGAGTCCCGTGAGGGGGCCGACGAGGCTGCCGTACCCCCGGATGAATCTCCGGTAGTAGCCCGTGAGGCCCAGAAAGGCTCGGACCTCCGTTTGGGTAGTGGGGGGTTCCCAGGCTAGGATGGCGTCGATTTTGGGCTGTAGAGGGGCGACCTGGCCGCTTCCGGCCTGGTGCCCCAGGTAGGTCACCGAACCTTGCCCAATCTGGCACTTGCTGGCTTTCACGGTGAGGCCTGCCTGGCGCAGGGCTGTTAGCACCCTCCGGAGGTGCTGGAGGTGCTCACTCCATTCGGAACTAAAAACTGCGATATCGTCTAGATAGGCAGCGCTGAATTTTTCCAGCCCGGCCAGGACTCTATTTACCAGTCACTGGAAGGTGGCCGGGGCATTTTTCATCCCAAAGGGCATCACGCGAAAGCGATAGTGCCCATCCGGGGTGGAGAAGGCGGACCGCTCCTTGGCTCCTTCTGTGAGCGCAATTTGCCAGTAGCCGCAGGTGAGATCGAAGGTGCTGAGGAACCGAGCAGCCCCGAGCCGGTCAATGAGCTCGTCGGCTCGGGGAATGGGGTGGGCATCGGCTCGGGTGACTTCATTGAGTCCCCGGTAGTCCACGCAGAAGCGGAGTTCTGGGGCGACACCGGGGGCAGCTGCTTTCGGGACCAGAACCACGGGTCTGGCCCAGGGACTGTCTGAGGGTTCGATCACTCCTAAGGTCAACATCTTCGAGACCTCGGCTTGAATGCAGGACCGGACCCGATCAGGGACACGGTAGGCTCGGTGTTTCACCGGCGGGCTGTCTCCGGTGTCCACGTCATGGACACACCAGTCGGTGACTCTGGGGACCAGGGAGAAGAGGTCGGAAAACTGCCCTAGGAGCTGGCGGCAGTCCTCACGTTGCTGGGAAGTGAGGGATGGGGAGAGGTTCACCCCCTCTACGGAGCCGTCCTTCTCTTTGGTGCACAGGAGGTCAGGGAGGGGATCCGACTCCTCCTCGGACCCGTCATCAGTGGCCAGCAGGAGGCTCAGCTCCATCCGCACAAAGTGGGGCTTGAGGCGGTTCACGTGGAGGACCCGGAGGGGGTCCCGTGGGGACTGGACGTCTACCAAGTACGTGACCTGGCTCTTCCGCTCAACCACTTTGAAGGGCCCGGTCCATTTATCCTGGAGGGCGCAGGGTTTCACGGGGGCCATGACCCATACCTGCTGGCCTAGCTGAAACTCGACCAGAGTGGCATTCTGGTCGTACCAGCGCTTCATCTCTTCCTGGCTCGCCTCGAGGTTGGCCTCGGCCATCTCTCGGAACTTCCTAGTCCGGTTTCGGAGAGTCAGGATGTATCAGAACACATCTCGGGGGTGGCCTCGGGGCGCCGCCTCCCACCCTTCCTTGACCAGGCTGAGGGGCCCCCGGACGGGGTGCCCGTAGAGTAAATCAAAGGGGCTGAACCCCAAGGATTTCTGGGGAACTTCTCGGTAGGCGAACAGGGGGCAGAGGAGCAGGACGTCCCACTTACGCCGGAGGGGCTCTTCCAGGCCCGCGATCATCCCCTTCAGAGTCCGGTTAAACCGCTCCACCAGGCCGTTTCCTTGGGGGTGGTACGGGGTGGTGAATTTATAGGACACTCCGCATTGTTGCCACAAGGACGTCATGTATCTGGAGATGAAGTTCGTACCGCGATCGCTCACGACTTCGCGGGGAAAACCCATGCGGGAGAAGATTCCCATCAACGCCCGGCCCACCACGGGGGCTGTGACGGTGCGCAGGGGTATGGCTTCGGGGTATCGGGTGGCATGATCCACCAGGACGAGGATAAAGCGGTGCCCTTGGGAGGTTGATGGGTCCAGAGGCCCCACGATGTCGATCCCGACCCGCTCAAAAGGGGTACTGACGACAGGAAAGGGTTGGAGGGGAGCCTTGCGCTTTCCTCCGCTCTTCCCACTGGCCTGGCACGTGGGACAGGACTTGCAGTGGGCTTCTACATCTGCTTTCATTCTGGGCCAGTAGAAGTGAGTCACGAGACGACTGTAGGTTTTGTCCTGGCCCAAGTGGCCTGCGAGGGGAACGTCGTGTGCCAAGCCCAGGAGGAGGTCTCGGAAGCGTAGGGGTACCACCAGCACCCGGGCGGATCCCAGCTCCACCGACTTCTGCTCGCTGTGCAAAAGGTCATTCTCCCAATACACCCGGTGCGTTCCAGTTTGGTCGCCCACGGCCTGGGCCTCTGCCTGTTGCCGGGGCCCGACCAGGGAAGGACAGGTAGCCTGCTCTCGGCAGAACTCCTCTCGGGAGGGGCCCCCCTCATGGCGCCACTGGGCCAACTCGGGCAGATCGCCTAACTCGGTGACCTGTGCGGAGTCGGAAGGTGGGGGCTCGTCACTGGCGACCGACCCTTCTTGTGGGGGGATGTGGGGACCCTCGGCGGGGACCATCCTATCTTCAGTGGTCGGGGCGTCGTCAGCTTCCCCCAGGGGGGTCAGTCGGGCCGCCATGGATCGGGTGGTGGCGCACACCCACTCAGGGAGACCCATCATCCCTAGGTGGGTCTTGCGCTCGACTTGTTTCCAGGGGGAACTCTCCAGGTCGTCCCCAGGAGACAGTCGACTGACTGGGAGGTTCTCACTGCGACTTTCAGTTTACCGACCACCCCTCCCCATTCAAAAGGCACCAGGGCTACTTTACACAGACTTTCCGTGTTGTCAGCGGAAATGACCGGGCAAAAGACGTTGGGGAGGACCTGGTCTTCATTGACCAAATGACTGAGGACACCGGTGATGCTGGCTCCGGTGTCACGGAGGGCTTCTACTTGGTGGCCATTGATCGTTACGAGCTGCCCATATTTCTTTGTGTTGGAGGGCAGGAGGCTTCCAGGGACCATTTCTCTATCTCCTAAGGATACTAGGGCCATGGCTGCGGGTTCCCACTCTACGGTCTCCTCCCCCTCCTCCCCCAGTGCTACATTGGCTATCTGTCTAGCGGGGGGTGCTACCTGGGTGGTGTGTGGGGCCATGGGGCATTCAGGGTCGTTGGCGTAATGCCCGGGCTTCTGACAACGGAAACAAGTGATGGTCACCCGGTGCCCCCGTCTCAGGGGGGGGCCGGATACAGCTGGTGGGGGTGCCGGGAAAGGCGGAGGTTGGGTCTTCGGGGGACTGGACTGGGACTCTCTCTGCCCTCCCTGGTTCCCCCCCTCTATGGCGGGGTGGTCCCTGACTGGCTCGGGGGTATTCTCCTACAGGGCCCCGGCAGACCCGGGTGTTGGTCCAGCGGTCCGCCTCGACAGCCAGCTTTCTTGGATACGTGAGCTTGCTGTCGAGCAGATGCTGGCGCAGTTCCACAAAGCAGTTCGCAGCCAGGTGTTCCCACAACATGAGGTCGGTTAGTTCTTCTAGGGTGGTTACCTTGCTGCCCTTGATCCACCCATCGAATGCGCGGCTGAAGAAGTTTACATACTCCACCCAGGTGGTGCCCGGGATCTTCCTGCAGTCCCGGAACCGCTGGCGGTACATCTCCGGGGTGAGGCCGTACCTTGTGCGGAGGGCCTCTTTCATGTGGTCGTAGGAGGTCTGCATGGAGGTTGGTAGGTCGAGCAGGGTGTCTCTCCCTTCGCTCAGGAATCCTCCCCACAACCCGGCCCCCCAATCCTTCTGCGGGACCCGATGGGAGGTCATGGCGACCTCGTAGGCCCTGAACCACTGTTGAATGTCATCGTTTTTGTAATATCCTTTGACCACATCCTTGGGGACGTGGACCTTCTGCTCCGCCGGGGAGGCCGCCTCTCGGTTCCCCGGGGGCCGCGCTTCTTCGCTTTTTGCTTTTAGCTCCATTTCCTTCAAGCTGCGATCGTGCTCCAGTTGAAGTCTTCTTTCTTCGTGTTCCCGTTGGAGTTTCTTCTCTTCTAATTCTCCTTGCACCCGCATCTGTTCCACTGCTAGCTTTTTCTCGGCTAATTTCAACTCGCCCTCGATTTTGAGTTTGGCTAATTCGAGTTCGTGATGGCGACTTCTTTCTCTGTCTGCGAGTTCCTCCGGGGATAGGCTCCCGTTTGGTATGAAGCTTCGCACCTGGTTGCTGCTGCGTTCTCCTTGGGAGGGTCCAGCTTCGTCGTGGGGCTCCACCGCTCCTTCTGGGCGGGGGGCTCCAGAATCCACCCAAGCTTTTAGTGCCTTCTGCATATCTTCTTTGGTGTTGAGACCAGTGGTAGCGATTTTGAGTTCCTTGCAGAATTGCTTCAATTCTCTGTGTGTGTACTCCTCTAGTTGTTCCGCCTGGAACACGGTACTGGTGTCGTTTTCTGTGAGAACCACGGCGTTTCCTTCTGCCATCTTTGTGGGTAGTGCGTCAGCCGTTCACGGTACGATCTCTAGATTATGGGCCCGAATCCCGTCGCTTGCCACCAATGTTAGAAGGCGACCTCAGAGGAGCCCGGAGGGGGCCCTGGCTATCCTGAGACCAACCCTCGAGGTATCGTAGCCGGGCACTGGCGGGAGACCCCTAAGGGGGGGAATCTCGTATCTAGGATCGTACACTTGGCACCACACGACAAAGAGACACCACACCGGGAGTTCTTAAGAGCAAATCTTTATCAGATCAGAGTTGTAGGATCTTTATGATCAGCAAGGCAATTGTATACAAGTGGAGCGCGGGCTCACAGAGTCTTGGAGGGGGGTAGGAGGTAGCGGGACAGTCTTTGGGGATATGGATCAACTGCAGGAGCGTACCCGGCGCACAGCTCACAATCCTCGAGCTGGGGGATACGCTGGTCGTCGTCGGGGGTCCGGCGGGACCAAGAGAGTCTGTGGGAGCCGCGAGTCACTCAGCAGGGCTCAAGCACAAGTCGGAGGTCTTATGATCTTTCGGGGAGCCGCGAGTCACTCAGCAGGGCTCAAGCACAAGTTCGGAGGTCTTACGATCTTCAGGGAGCCGCGAGTCACTCAGCAGGGCTCAGGTGTTTCCAAAGGCGAATCTGCGGGACAGTCCCAGAGCCCCCCTTGTTATAGGACGACTCCTCTTTGATGTCCGGAGTCTGTGCAGGCGGGGGTCTTGTCACCTGGGGGTCGCTTGTCGGGTTTTCCTGCCATTGTCTTTTGATCCTTTCAGGGCCGGGTCGGGAGGAGTCCCAGACACCCAGCAGGCGTGAAGCCAGCCCTCGGGGAGGCCGGAGGGCCGATCGAAACCCACCTTCCCAGGGGAGCTCAGAGGTGCGATGGAAACTGCTCCTCCCTCTCTCATCCCAATGGGAGCGCGATGTCCTCCAGCCAGAGTGGCGCCTCTAGGCCAGGGTCGCGCTGGGGCCGGGCGGCCATCATGGTGCATGGAGTGGGCACGCGGGCCCGGTGTGGCCGAAGGGAGGAAGGCCACGGACGGGGAAGTCCGGGTCGGGTGTGTGTGTGTTCTGGTGGGAAGGATCGGCTAGGCCGTGGGCTCGGGGGCTGCGTGAGGTACAGGGGTCAGGTTATGTGGTGTAAGGACAGGGATGGTTATGTTACGAGGGCCGGGTCTAACAGCGGTGTACTATGAGAACCATATATCTCTCAAGTAAGAACAACTACTGGACACCACAAAGAAAGTAGGGGAAAATCCGATATGCACTCAATTTTTCTAGTATAGGTTCTTGGTGCAAGAACATATCCACTACTGCAACACTTCATCCAAGAAAGCTGTTCAAAGTAGGCACGGTCATGTTGTTTAGGTATGGTATGGTCTAGATTAGCACAATAGCTGATATTTATTGAGTTGAGGAAGTGACCACAGATTGAAGTAGGTTTTTATCTAATAGAATTAAGGCAACTTTAAAAGTGTTGGTACTTCCTCACTGAAAGTATAGCAGCGCGTCTGAAATGTCCCAATGCTCTTCCCGTAAAAGTAGTCCTAGTAATATCCTATTAAAAGTATTGCATCCCCTGTTAAGAAGTGGAGGGTTAACTCGGAATGCCTTCTGGCCATTGCTTATCATTGGCTTTGTATGTTTCACTCACATCTGCTTGCTTTCTATTAACCAGCTTTATTTATCTGAGGCTGTCCATCATGTCTCTGCCCCATTCATGGAGCATAACCTCTTTACCACCTCACTGATTGGCTCCTTCTGTTCCTCCATGAGTGCTTCCTTTTCATGAACAATTATTTTCTTTTTTGTCAAGCACTCAAGAAGAGTGCATATCTTATCCAGCTGTCTTCCTGGTGTGCTTCTATGTCCAACCCTGGCATTCCAAGTTGTTATATCGCCCTTGTGCTTCTCCCCACCCACCCAGGGCTCCACATTTATCTTTCTCTTGCCCTTGTCTCTCTCCACCCAGTGCTCCAGATTATTATCTCGCCTTGTCTGTGTCTCACCCATCCAGTGCTCCATGTTGTCCTGTCGCCTGTGTCCGCGTCTCCCCTCATCTAGCAAGTTTTGGTACATAAAAATAACAAAATTCCCACCTCATTGTGTTGCCACACTATCGTGTTGGAGCGAGTCTGCAAAATGAGCCGACATCCGCATAATAATGCTTTGAAAAAAATTATATTTACACACACAAACACACACGCACGTACACCCACACCTACGCACCTACGCACGCATGGATAAAGCCATTGAATGGATAGCAACCTAACAGGAAAGTGCCAGAGTTGCCATACTGAACGGCAGGCCTGCTGTTATGATGCTTCATTTTATGTTGGAAAGTGTAGATGTCCCACAAATAAGCTTCAGAACTGTCCCGTTGAAAGTATTGCAATCGTGTTGAGAAATTCTGATGCAGTTTCCCTATAGGTTTTGAAACTCTACTGTAGACAGGAAGGAGATGTGATCTTGAGGCACTGTTGATGGTTTAAGAACATGGTGCTATAGGTTCTAATCCTGGCCTTAGTACTTCCTCACAAATCGGTCCATTCCAGGGAAATCTCTCTGTCTGCCTTTCCTTAAAAATAATAAATATGTTAAATATAATTGTGTAAATTAATGTCTAAACTTCCACTTGATGTGCACAACCTTGTAATGTCTTCTAGTCCTACTACTTCCAAATCTCTATTAATGTACTGTATACTCACTTGCTTCCATGCTTGGTGCATGCTCTCGAAATACCATACTTTGGGCCTCATGTAGGTAAATAAATTTTACCGGTTCTAAAATACCGAGCCGTACCGAATCGGTAAATTAGAATCGGTAAGTTATATGTAGGTAAAAATTCGGTAACAGTTACCGATTCGGTAACATTCGGTAATCACGAATCGGAATTCACCGAATCGGTAAATACCGAGGTGGTATTTACCGAATCGGAAAATACCGAGGTGGAAGTTACCGAATCGCAAAATACCGAGGTGGTAGTTACCGATTCGGAAAATACCGATTCGGTATGTACGGAGTCGGTAAAGAAAATCACATGACTTGACGAAACAGCGAATCCAGTGCAACGACAGCCCACCCAACCTGGAACTGCCCACACCCAGGCAGGTGTACTCAATTAGCCGAAGTGGCCACACCCAGGCAGGTGGACATAATTAGCCGACCCTGGAGAGGCTTGGAGTGCAGAGGAGAGGCAGGGAGCAGTTGCATGTGCGAGCGGGTAAACGAACAGCATGTCCAGCCAGAGAACACAGAAAGACGGAGGGGAAAGGAGGAGGAAGCTGAAATTTAGCCCCAAGGAACTCCAGGTGCTGGTGGAGGAGGTCGTGAAGCAGCACCAGAAGCTGTTCGGCAGGCAATCCCTGCAAGTGCCTGAGGTGGAAAAGCGCAACATATGGCTGGCCATCCAGGCGCAGGTCAATGCTGTGGGAGTGACCCACAGGGACATTGAGGTCCTCAAAAAGCGCTGGTATGACCTCAGGATTGTAACCAAGAGGAAGATGGGCGACATCCAGAAGGAGGCCAGCCAGACCGGAGGTGGAACCAACAGGGCACCTGCCCTCACCGAACTGGAGGAGCTGGTGGCGGCCACAATCGAGCAAGAGAGCGTCGTGGGTCTTGGGGACGCCGACAGCTCTGCCAGAGCCGCAACACACCAAGGTAAGACGAAAGCACAGCAATGTATCCCCCCCTACCCCATCCCACATCCCCCAAATGTGAAACGAGAATCACACTGCAGTCCACACGTGTCAGTGCAGACAGGCAATGCATTTCGGGAGATGTAGTCAGGGCAACACTAACCATGACGTAAATGTTACAGGGCAACAAGGCATGTCACGCACTCGAGGCACAAGGAGACAGGGGACATGTTGGAATGTGAAATTATTTATTGTGCCGCTTGCAATGCAGCCCTTCGGGGACACTGAGCCAATGTTGTATTTCTGTCCACAGATGTGACATCATGCAGGACAGGGCATGCTGCAGGAGAGACGGCACCACGGCAACATCAAACACCTCCAGCCAGCACAAGTACAGACCGGGGAGCAGGCCCACTGGCAGTCGCACCACCAACACAGCCAGCATCGCCGCACACAGAGCCAGCATCACCTCACCGTGAGCCAGCATCACCACCACCAGAGCCAGCCTCGCCACTCATGTTCGATTCACCGGCCACATCTCCGCTTGCATGCGTGAGACAGAGGAGGCGTCCAGCAGCCAGGCTACGAGCCTTGGACACCTCGTCAGACGACAGCATGGGCCCTGAAGACCGCACCGGGCCCCAGGAAGGGAGCCATGCCACTGTGCCCCACACCTCACAGGCAGCACAGACGGAAACAAGAGGGCGCCGCAGGTCGCGTGTCCAGAGTCCACCAGCACCCACTGACGGCCATGGTGTCTTCTTGGGGCTCGAGGGCCAAATGTTAAAGCAACAGCGCCTGCAATCAAAGGCAGTCATGTCAGTCCAGAGGCACATGCGGGTGATGAAGACAAGCATAGTCAACATGGACACAAACATTGGCGGCATGGCTGCGGGCATTCGGGACATGTCCCAGTCTATCCAGCAGTTGTGCAGCAAATTAGATGCTGACATCGAAGCACGGCGCCGGGAACGCCAGAGAAGGGACACTACCAGCAGGGCACTCAACCGTCTGGCAACTGCCACTTCCATACTGTGCCGGCGCTCTGTGACGATGCAGGAGGGCCTAACACAGTGCTGCAGCGACCTGTCTCGGGGGATGGTGCAGGTGACAAGTGCACTAGGGGTGCTATTGACGAGTCAGGCGTCGACAACTGCTGCAGGGGATCCTGCGGAGAGCATCGACACCACCAGCAGCATCACACCCCCCGTCCCAGAAACACGCAGGAGCAGCAGGCGGCTTGGGGTTGGCTCTAGTGAGGATGCACAGGCCGTTCAATCCACCACTGCAGCGCGTATGCGCAAACATTGATGTCGCCCTGCCTAGCCACTTCACAATGGGTGACGTAACCCTGGACATACTCCTTGTATAGATGATATATTGCCAGATTGGCCTGATCATGTGTTCATGGCGTGGTGCCACATTAAACTACGTCATGACTGCTCACAACTCGCTGTGTCCCCTTACTTACTCAGAAATAGTTGGATGTGATCTCTGCCCGTCTCTCTCTCCCATCGATTGCAGTTGGCACTCTAGCTGCGTTGCCCTCTGGCTGGCCTGACTCATCCTCGTTGTCCTCAAAATATGTTAGTTCCACATCTGTACCTTTTTTCGTGGCAAGGTTGTGCAGCATTGCACAAGTGGCAATGATCTTGCAGCAGGTGATGGGTTTGTACTGGCGTGCGCCTCCGCTCTTGTGCAGGCAGCGGAACCTGCTCTTCAGTAGTCCAAACGTGCGCTCCACCACATTGCGTGTTGTTTTGTGTGCCACGTTGTATCGTCTCTCACTCTGGGTAGCTGGGTGTAGGTAGGGAGTGAGGATGAATGACCGGCATGCATATGCACTGTCGCCTGGATGGGTGAAAGGGAACCATCAGTAACATGCCTCTATACACTATGTTTGCATGTTTCAAGGGGCGTCACTGTTACTTACCTAGCAGGTATCCCTCTCCGAATTCTCCGGCACTCAGTCGTGTGTAAATCCCACTATTCTGGAAGATGTAAGAGTCGTGGGTGCTCCCAGGAAACTTTGCAACAATATCTGTGATGATGTTCCCTGCATCACAGATCACCTGCACGTTGATGGAGTGGGTGGACTTCCTGTTCCTGTGGATGTGCTCTGTATCTGCTGGTGGACAGATTGGGATGTGGGTACCATCAATACAGCCCAGGACATGGGGGAACTGTGCCATGTGATAAAAGTCAGTTTTTGTTTTCTGCAGTGCAGCCTGTGAGTTCGGGAAGCTTATGTAGTGGTGCATTCTCTGCATCATGGCATCCAGGAACTGCCTGAAGAAACGGGACAGGCAACTTTGGGATGCCCCACCCACCGCAGCTATCACCACCTGATAACTGCCGGATGCCAACAGATGTAGGCTGCAGAGCACCTGCACATGTGGGGGTATGGCGTGCGCCCTTCTAACTGGCTGGTCCAGGAGTGGGTGTAGGTCCCTGATTAAGTCCATGATGGTTTCGGGGTGTAGCCTGTACCTCTCATGTATCTCTGCATCAGTCAGCTGGAATAGTGTGATGCGCTGTCTGTAGATTTGTTCCTCCCGTCGCCACACCCTCAGTCCTGCTGCCTGTAGACGTAGGCGCCTTGCAATGACGTACATAGCGGCCATGTTGTCCACGCTGTTGAATTTTGGGTTTGCTTTTATCCATTGTTGATGGTTACCACCTGCTTTTAGTCCGTGTTAATTACCGACTCTTAATTACCGATTTTAATGGATTTCTTAATTACCGACTGCTCCTACATGTCATTTTAAATTTTTACCACTTCATATTTACCACTTCATGTTTACCGATTCGTTAATTCTGTATTCGGTAAATATGAATCGGTATTTTAGAATTCGGTAACTATGAATCGGTATTTACCGCCTCATATTTACCGAAAAGTGGTTTTTGGACTCCTACATCTCACTTGTCTGTATACCGGTCGGTAACGGCATATTTACCGAAAATCGGCCGTTACCGACCGGTATTTCGCTACCTACATGAGGCCCTTTGTGAGATGCTAAAAGAACATAATAGTGGCTTTGCTGAGAAGCAAGGTCAGTTTTTGCAGTAAGGTGATTTTTGGTTGTCACACAGGCCCTTATCTGCAGAGGGTTTGTCTTAAACACAAAAAATGGGGCAATGTGAACCCATTACTAGTGGATAATTTTAGGAAAATTAGCTCTTGCCCAGGGTGACAATAGTTGTTGCACCACCCCGTTGTGTGAGAGGTGCAGTACTGACAATTTGAAAGTGTTATAACTGCGTTCAGAAGTGGAAGGCTATATAGGTTAAATGGGATTAAAAATGTGTGAAGGCTACACAGACTTCACACAGTTATCTGCAGCATGGACACTAACTTATTGAACTATCTCCACAGGGTAGTCACTTGGGTCCTGCAAATTAATAGAAATCATGTGGCGTACATATAACTCAATAAGCCACGTTTTTCAATAGACCTGTTCATCTTGAATGCCATAGTGCTGGAGAAGTGTCAATCAATCTTACAGTGCATATGATTGTGATTGAAGCTGCACCATCCAGTCTATGTACTAGAAGGACTAACCTACAGGTGAAGTTCCCAACAGTCTTGTACCTCTAATAATCTGTAAAACTTGGACAGTGTCAGACATTTCCTTTCCAGCTGAAGAAAAGGTGCGGAAAGGTGGCAGACTGAGGGCATTGTGACTCAGAAATGCTGGCAATGTCCAATTAGACAGACTGCTGCCATGTTAATAAGCAGTGGCATTTACACATTAGAGCAATGATTGCCCTGTTGAATGCTACTGGTTCTTTAGGTCTCGCCCACCAGACAACACAAGCTATCAGGTAGCCAAAATACCTATTGTCAGCTTACAGTGGGATTACAGCCCTGCCATTGCTTACCATTGGTTGGCTTTACTGACACTCTTATTTGCTTGGTTTTCACTCAGTAGCTTTGTGGGCATTCTTCCCTCTTTCTTGGGTTTGTGTTTTTCATGGAGCATGAACGCATTATTTGTGTCCTTCCACTGCTTGTTTTTCAAAAACTACTTTTTTTCTTTTTGATTAAGCACTCCATGAAACTGAATGTGTTTTCCAGATGTTTCCCTTGTGTGCTTCTGTTGCTCCCTCCGCACTCTGTGTAGCTCTCGGTTGCCACTATAATTTCACCTGAACCCCTCATATTGTGCTCAACCTCATGTACCTATCCCTCATGTTGCTTTCTTGCTCATGTGCTTCTCCACTGGCTGCCTATACATTGATCTCTCTCACCTGTTGCCTCTCTCCTCATCTCCACCCTCAAAGTTGCTTCTGTCTCCATGCCCTGTATGTTGCTTTCCCCACCTGCGCCCTATATGTTGTTTCCCTCACCTATGCCCTCCATGTTGATTCACCCACCTTTGTCCTCTGTGATGCTTCTACCTCATCCTCTGTGTTGCTACCCCCAACCATCAGAAAATAAACAAAACTATGTTGCTCTTCTTATTTTTTTCAAATTTACCTATCCCACTGGTAAAAAAAGTTCTAGTGTCATCATTTTGTAAGCACGCACATGCATTGTGCTTGTACCACAAAATGATGAGGCTGTAGCGTTTTTTGTTTTTTGGAGACATTGGGTTGTTGGTTGACTGGGGTGTGAGAACTGGTTAAGCAAGAGCCACAATCCCACACATGGTCAACCACAAAAAGTCACTAAATTAACCTGTGCTTAATCCTGGGTAGCTGGGCACAAAAGCAGTCAGGTTTAGCTTAGAGGCAATGTGTAAAGCATTTATGCAGCACACAAATAGTAATAAAGTAAAAACACAACACAAGAAAAACCCCACTCCAATTTAGAAAAATAGAGTACATTTTAATAAATTCTTTGACACCAAAATGACAACAATCCAACCAGTAGAGCCGGGGTTATGCATTTCTAAAGTTTTTAGTAAAAACTAGCTTCTAAAATATCAAAGCGGCAATTGCGGACATCTAGTCGCACGAGACTGGGTCAAGGTTGAAAAATATTGCCGACTGTGATGGAGCGCAGTTTGGATACAAAAAGTGGATTGGGCCCGGTCAGCGCTTAGTTTGGGACTTAAAAGAATTTCTGGGAAAAATGTTCTGAGAAGGTAAAATTCAGTGGAGCAAGGCTGCAGGGGGTGTCGGAGGAGGGAGTGTCATCGTTGGATAGCCATAGGTCAAAACCAGGGTGAATATTTCTCTGATCGGACTTAGTCTCTGAAATGGTCAAAAATCTCCAGTGGTAAGAGGCAGAGGGCTGTAGCAGGAGACAGTTACATGAGGCCGGATGCCTCTTTGGCGAATGACCTCTGAAAAGGATTTGCTGCTGAGGAAAAGAACATAGGAGGAGAAGCCGCAAAGTCAATCCTACAGGAATGCACCTCAGTGGATAGACGGGCTTGTTGGCCCCAGTCTCCTCCTGGTTCTCAGAGTAAATTTTGGCAAAAATCTTTTTAGGTCGTCAGTTTTGATATTTGGCCACCTGGGCACCTTTAGCACCACAACCAAGGGTTCAGGAATAGTGGGACACAGTTTGGGGGTTCAAGACTCACTCAGGTTGGTTCCAAGTGTGGGGTTGAGATTGTGGGACCCTTTTAAGTCCCTGTGACTGGGAACAGGAGGCCAGCAAACTAGTCCTTGGAGTCACTCTGGTAGTCCTTGGTTCATGTGAAGATATAGGGCTCAGTAGCAGGGCTGGCCTCTGAGGGTTCAAGGCAGGGTCCAGTCAGCAAAGCAGTCCTTCCAGGTGCAGCAGCAGTCTTGCGTAGTGCACAGGAGGTCACAGCAGCAGGCAGTCCTCTGAGAGTCATTCCACAGGTCCATTAATGAAGAGTGGATCTGAAGGTTCTATTTTTATACCCTGGAACCCTTCCTCTGGAAGGTGGGAGAAGCTTTTAGAAAGGTTCTTTGAAATGCAAGGAATGTCCTGACTCCCCCGCCTTGGCTCTAAGCTGGCTGCAGTGACAATGTAGGGCCGTTAGGCCCTTTGTGTGGAGGCAGAGCACGCCCTATTCAGTTGTAAGTGGGGCTGTGCTCAGCTCCGCCCCTCTTTCTGCCAGAAGATTGCCCAATGAGGAACACCTAATACCTCTATTGTGTGACTTTTTTGAGGACTTTAGTCTAACTGTCAGCTACACCCAGTCATGTGACCTGAGACAGGCTGCAGGCACCAAGGGCTAAGGGCAGGAAAATGGCAACTTTCTAATAGCAAAACAAAAAGGCACGAGGCTTGTGCACCCATATGTCGCACTGCAGAATGCAGGAAAGTTTTCCCTTGTAAGGAAAAACTTTCCTACATTCTGCAGTGCGACAGATGGGTGCGCAAGCCTCGTGCCTTTTTGGTCCACTTTCTGATTGAGTTGTGATTCTGGGGACGGTTCACAGCATCTGCTCTCACGCATTCATTTGGTTTCATACTCTAAAAATTATGATATACTTAAGGGAAGGAGTGCATCCACACATTCTTGACTTGCATCGCAAGTTTCTAAAAGCAGCATTTTCAAAATTGTAATTAAAAATCCGATTTTTCCATTAAAAAGGATTTATCATTACAATTCCATAGACACCAAACATGACATAGCCCCTGCTCCCAATTAGAAATTACAGCATATTACATGCAATAAGGAATCCTCAATTTTATCCTATGGGGGTGGGGTGATAGGCTTCACAGACAGTAGTGAAAAACGAATGTAGGAGTTTTTCACTACCAGGACATGTAAAACTTAAAGGACATATCCAACCTTTTAATTGCATAGCACCCTGCCCTAATAGCTGCCTAGGGCCTACCGTAGGGGTGATATATGCAATAGAAAGGGGAGTTAATGGCTTGGCAAGAGGGTTTAAAAGCCAAATCAAAATGGCAGTTTAAAGTTGCATTCTAGCTGCAGTGGCGGTACTGACACATGTCTTAGGGTGCTACTTAAGTGGTTGTTACAATAAGTGCTGCAGGCCCTCTTGTAAAAACATCAAAGGTATCTCCCAGAAGGAAGAAGAAGGGTCTAAGGGAACAGTTTACCGACCAATCTACATTTCAAATCCCCAATATCGTTAAATGTAGAAATCATAAATGAACTGGTGGTCAAAATCGAAAAACAAATGTGAAAAGACAAGAGCTAATGCCTAACAACACACAGAGTGTTTACTGATTCTAAAACCTACAAACAAGTGTGAGAGTGTAGATAAAAGAAACAGAAATAGTTCAATAGGATTTCCATCAACTGCCAAGAGAGGCCAGTGTCATCACTTGGTCATCCTTGACTCTTGCTACTGCTCCTCTAAGCCTAGAGGCAAATCGAGTAGCAAAGATCAAAACTGGACAGTAAAGTTAAAGCCAGAAAGAGAAATTGACCAAGGGTGGCCGTTCGTGTCTCGTGTGATGGACAATAATATCGCAGTGCAAGTGAGTGAGGATTAAAAAGGGATTTGGGAGGGAGAAGCAAGAATTTTAATACACATCTCTCTACCAATCCAATTAAAAGGTGTAGCGGCAACTTTTAGCACATAGGTTGCGTCTCAAATAGGTCAACTAGTTTCAGCCTGAAGGGATTGCGTTCCCGGCTTTCTTCAGGACCAGAGGTTGTAATAGCTACTGCAAAATTGTGATGAAAAGAAAATACATAAAACAAGTTGTCAAACAATACAACCTGATGTGGTAAGATCTCTGGACAAGTAGGGTGCACTTCACTCCTGACTTGTGTGAGATTCTGACCTCACCTCACCCGGTAACCAACTCAGGTATGGGAGACCCCGCCCTCTCCGTCGGTGTCTCGGTCCCTCCTGAGTTCTGTGGGAGGTGACCTCCCACAGAACTCAGGAGGGACCGAGACACCGATTCATCACAATTTTGCAGTAGCTATTACGACCTCTGGTCCTGAAGAAAGCCGGGAACGCAATCCCTTCAGGCTGAAACTAGTTGACCTATTTGAGACGCAACCTATTTGCTAAAAGTTGCCGCCACACCTTTTAATTGGATTGGTAGAGAGATGTGTATTAAAATTCTTGTTTCTCCCTCCCAAATCCCTTTTTAATCCTCACTCACTTGCACTGCGATATTATTGTCCATCACACGAGACACGAACGGCCACCCTTGGTCGATTTCTCTTTCTGGCTTTAACTTTACTGTCCAGTTTTGATCTTTGCTACTCGATTTGCCTCTAGGCTTAGAGGAGCAGTAGCAAGAGTCAAGGATGACCAAGTGATGACACTGGCCTCTCTTGGCAGTTGATGGAAATCCTATCGAACTATTTCTGTTTCTTTTATCTACACTCTCACACTTGTTTGTAGGTTTTAGAATCAGTAAACCCTCTTGTAAAAACAACAGTTGATGGACAGAATGCAGAACAATGTTATACATTCACCCCAGTACAGAGATCTGGGCCTAAATCCATCGTTTTTTTGCTCACCATGCCTTTCCAGTTTGAACCCAGCCAAATGCAAATCAGTCTTGACCCTGTGCCTCATGGGAACAGTCCAGCCCGAACTGTCAAGCCAGGTCCTCCCTGGACTAAAAACAAGCATCCTAGGACCGGTTTCGGAGTTTCATCCCTCTTCGGCCAGGATTCCTTGATTCCAGTGGCATGGGGAGCACAGGACCCACGTCTGGGCATACCCGTCCCACTCGGGGTGACAAATGCAAAAACAACAGTTGATGGACAGAATGCAAAAGAATGTCATACATTCACCTCAGCACAGAGATCTGGGCCTAAATCCATCGTTGTTTTGCTCACCATGACCTTCCACTTTAAACCCAGCCATATGCAAATCAGTCTTGACGCTGTGCCTCATGGGAACAGTCCAGCCCGAACTGCCAATCCATGTCCTCCCTGAACTGAAAACAAGCATCCTAGGACCGGTTTCGGGGTTTCACCCCTCTTCAGCCAGGATAGCTTGATTCCAGTGGCATGGAGAGCACGGAACCCACGTCTGGGCATACCCGTCCCACTCAGGGTGACAAATGCAAAAACAACAGTTGATGGACAGAATGCAGAACAATGTGATACATTCACCCCAGTACAGAGATCTGGGCCTAAATCCATCATTTTTTTGCTCAACATGCCCTTTCAGTTTGAACCCAGCCATATGCAAATCAGTCTTGTGCCTCATGGGAACCGTCCAGCCCGAACTGCCAAGCCAGGTCCTCCCTGGACTGAAAATAAGCATCCTAGGACCGGTTTCATTTGCAGGCCCTGGGTATATGGTATACTGCTGTATGAGGGTACAGTGATATATTATACTTGTATAAGTAAATTAAATATGCCACTCAGGTGTAAGTCAATCAAACCATTTTTAGGTGAGTGAGCACTGGCACTTTAGCAATGGTTAGCATTGGTAAAGTGCACAAAGTCCCAAGACCAGCAAAAACTAGTTTTAGCACCAAAAATGGAGGTAAGTAAGCAAAAAGTTTGGGGAAGACCACCCTAAAGCGGACAGGTCTAACCAATGCCCACCCCAGTTGAGAGTAGGGAGAACTACATAACGTCCTGGGAGTTTTCATCACTAAGGTAAAAGAACCTGAAAAGACCATTGGCATTACAGTGGTCTGTCCCAGGACAGTGTTCCACCCTAAAGTCCATTCCCTGGAGGGAGATGGAACACCTCAACAATTTTTGATTCTCACCCCACATTTACATTAGCCACCTGAGGGGCATGTCGTCTGTCTGAACCTAGAAGTGAGTCCCAAACAAGTATGTTCTCTGCTTCTTCATTGCCCAGGCACAGCAAAGGCTTCTCTTTTAATAGCACTCCACCTCTGTTCCCTGGGGAGTAATCTCCCAAAGATGAAAGCTAGAGGCTTGGCCCTCTTCATTGAACTGTGATAGAACTGTCCATTTACCATGCCCTGAGGCATCTATTAGGAACTTTAATTTGGTAGAAAAGTCAGGGGCCTTGATCACCTTCTTTGACTGTTTCTTGGATGTCAGCTCAGTCAAGAAGGGCAGGAAAGGTGCGATACCACTTGTCAAACCTCCTATGTTATCCTGTGAGGCCCAGGAAGGCCCTCCCCTCAGTCTGAGTTTTTTGGGGCCCCCAGGCCAGAATAGTTTATTTTGCAGCCTGGAGGGGCTGTACTTTATTCCCGCCCACAAAGTGTCCCAAGTACACCACAGACTCCTGCCCTATCTGGCACTTACTGGCCTTGACAGTCAGGCTTGCATATTTGCAGGGCTTAAAGCACTTACTGCAGGTGAAAGTGATAATCTTCCCAGCTGCTAGTGAATAAAACTATGTCAACCAAGTAAGCAGCACTGAAGGTCTCCATCCCAGCCAAGGTCTGGTGTACCAGCCTCTGGAAGGTGGCAGGGACATTTTTCAACCCAAAAGGCGTTGTTTTAAACTGAAAGTGGGCCTCTGGTGTGGAAGAGACTGACCTCTCTTTATCCCCAAATTTATGGAAATCTATCAGTGCCTGAAGTTAAATCAAAAGTACTCAGGACTTGGCAGTCCCTAATCTGTCAATGAACTTGTCAGCTCTGGGGTTGGAGGGAGCATCAGTCTTGGTGACTAATTTGAACCCCCCTATAGTCCACGCAGAACCGAGTACTGGAGTGGCGTCCGGTGGGGCAGCTTTTGGTACCAGCACCACGGGGCTGGACAAGGGTCTAGTGGGGTACTCAATCACCCATAGCTCCAACATCTTAGAGTCCTCCTTTATGATGCTTGCCCACACTGTGCCAGACAGCATGTATATTTTGTTTTTGACAAGGGGGCTGTCTCCAGTGTCTATATCATGGGTACATCGATGTGTAAGCCCAGAAGTGAGGGAAATCAGAGAGGCAAACTGTCCCATTAGCTGGTGACAGTCCCTCTGCTGTTCTGGGATCAGCATAGTGGAGAGGTTTATACCCTCAACTGATCCATCTTTCTCTTTTGATGAGAGGAGGTCAGGAAGAGGATCACACTCCCCTTACCCCATCATCTGTCACCAGCAGCATTATAACTTCTGGACCATCATAGTGTAGCTTGTGGCAGTTAATATGGAGTACCCTCAAGGGGGGTCTTGAGATCCAGGTATGCAGTACATCATAGTTAAAATACATTGGCCAATTAGTCCCAAAGGTGCAACCTATTGGCTTTTCCAATGCATGTTTTCTTTATGCATTTATGGCAGCCATTTCTAGAAGATATTGGGAAGGCTGAGTAATTCTAGTAGCAAGTCATTAAACAAGCTTTCTGATAAATGTCAACGTTGCTGCTTAAATAGGAAAGCGCAGCATTTTTGAGAAAAGCTGATATTATACTAAGAAAAGACATCCCCATCATCTTAATATTGATATGTGTAACGTGGTATCCCTCAAGGCTCATCACTGTCTTCAGTACTTTTCAATGTCTATATAAAAAACATTCACACAGGTAATTGCACAGTGCCATCCACATTCCAGATGCATGTGTTTAATACACTCATCCAGAAAAAGCTAAAGATTATTAAAAGACCTAAAGAAAGCATGAGACAATTTTGTACTGCATGAGAAACATAAAGCCAATTGTGTCACAATACTCCAATACCTAATTCATGGTGGCCGAATTAAGTGTCAAAGACTGCATGCCTTTATACTAGTCCGAGGACCTGGGTACCACCCATTTCTCCCTACATGTGCAGGAAATGAGAAAATTGTTGGTGTGGTTTGATGACGCTGTGGCTTTTCATCACTAGATGCCAGTGTTGTACCAAACACTAGCATCCATATTATGATTAAGGAATTCCAACTGATGCAAGTAAAGTATAGAGAGTATAGATATCCTGGGCTTTAAAACTATCTCATTTAGACTACTGTAACACATGCTATGCCAGATCATTTAAAAGTGACCAGATATGTCAGAGAATCCTGAGCAAGGCAGCTCAGGAATTCCTCAGCCAGAAGAGTTTGCAGCTCATCATCTCACCCTGAAAAAAACTCTTCTTGTTCCTGAGAGATCACATGCTCAGATTTTAACATTCTATGTTATGACCTACAGGCCACCCCAGAATACCTTTTCCCCCAAGTCCTACTCTAAATTAAATGATACAACTTAATTAGAGGTAGCACAGACTAACTCATGAACAAGCAGGGGAGCTATTGGAGTGGAAGATGCACTCTTCTGGAATATTCTGGAGCCAAGTATCAGGACCCTGACAAAGAAATTCTTCTCACTTGTCAATCAGAGTCTCGAATGTTTTATTGACAAAAAGAAAACATTGTAGCCTGTGAATCACAAAGTCAAGTAACCAGAGATTCCCCAGTAAAGACTCATGGGGCCAGATTCACAAAGTTAAATTAAGGCGGAAGTCTAACTTTATTACTTTTGGTATTCATAAAGGTAATTTGCTATTCGTAAATGCCCTTTGTGAATACTGTACGTCGTAAAGTTCAGATTTTGGTATTCACAAAGGGCATTTACCAGTAGTAAATATCCTTTATGAATACCAAAAGTCATAAAGTTACACTTTCTTCTCAGTTTACTTTTGTGAATTGGGCCCATGGAGGCTACATTGTGGAAAAAACACAGAACACATATTAATGTCCTACTGTACACACGTTTCTAGTACTGGTCACATTGTAAGTTCTGCAACGCACACAAGAAGGGGCCTAGTTCAGCACATGTGTTCCATCTGTACAGGAAGTGACATCACTTAGTTTCCCATCATCCATCTGCACAAGAAGTGACATACCTTGTTTTCTACTAAAGCTGTGTTTAAGAAGAACACAAGCAAAATAGGTCATTTCCCAACATCCACCTGAACACGAAGTGATATCTTTGTATTTCCCATCATTCATCTGCACAAAAAGTGATATCACTGGATTTCCTATCTTCCATCTGCACAAGAAGTGAAATCGCTAGTTTCCTGCGAAAACTGCCTTGTAAAGAAAAAGCAGAGCAAGAGGATCTTATTTCCGACCATCCATCTGTACAGGAAGTGAGATCACTGGATTTCCCATCATCCATCTACACAAGAAGCAAGATCACTGGATTTCATACCATACATCTGCATGTAATGTGACCTCACTGGATTTCACATCATCCATCTGCACAGGAAGTGACATCCCTGGATTTCCCATCATCCAGCTGCATAGAAAGTAACATCCCTGTTTCCTTCCAAAACTGTCTTCTCTTAATGGAGTATGCACCCATCTACACCCTGCCTGTACACAGCACCAGGTCCTCCTCTCGCCCACCTCCCCCATCACTTATCCACTGCAATCCTCCATGCCTTGAACCCCACTCACATCTCCCAGCGCTGATGGTGTGTCTCGCCGCCCAACAAGTAAGCTGTCTTCTGCAATACCTGCCATTTCACCTGCACTATTACACACCCATCTCATTCCCCCATTTACCCCAGCCACCAGCACAATGACCACACATGACCACACACACCTGACCCCCACTATCCCACAACCTTCTGTGTCCGGCAAACTCTTCAACAAGCTCTCCCTCACCAAAATACACCATAGAAATGTATGATCTATTACACACCTGCTCACTGGACCTGCTCTGCCTGACCAAAACCTGGCTGCTTCCCTCGTCGTCCCCATCATAACCACAACAATCTCCATGGATACAAGATTGCAAGGCAGGAAAGAATAAACAGATCCAGAGGCAGAATCGTTATCATCTTCAAGTTCTTGAGGTGCTCCACTACCTCAGAAAGCCCCACCAGCAACATGGAACACTTGTCGTTTAAACTCCTCAACACCACCAACTACACTCTGAACATCACTAATGTCTACTGACCTCGGTGACCACATGCCAACTGCGGCAGCACAATTGCAGACTTCTATGACCCTGATCCCCAACTCCAGTGTCTTCATCCTCCACAGCGACCTCAACTACTGCCTGGTGGACCTCACTGATTCCAACATGACCAACCTCCTCAAGGAACTTTCCAACCTCTGACTCACCCAGCGAATGGAAGGCCCCACACATGTCGTTGGACACCTAATGTACCCCATTTTCACCAGCTTCAGCAATTCACAGTAGAAAAACTCATACCAATCAGCTGGTCCGACCACACCCTCATCAACTTAAGCAAACCCATCCAACACCACCGCAGAAAGACCATCACCAAATCTTCCCAACATGGCTGGAACAGGATCTCAGAAGCATCCAGGTCCTCCGAACTCCTTCACCTCCGGCCTTGACACAACATCAACCTCTTCAATTCCATCCCTAACTTCAGTGCCTGGATCACCACCTACGGGGATACCCTGGATCCTCCTAAAGCCAAAAAAACCTTGAGAACTAGATTACAAGCAAGCTGGTCCATGGAAGAACTCAGGCTCACCAAATGCCACTGCAAGAAACTTGAATGCAGATGGAGCTAAAGTCAGAACAAAGCTTTTAAGAGCACCTACAAATCTGCTCTCAGGTGCTACCATCAGCAAATCAAAGCCTCCAAATGATCCATTCTCACTGACCACATCAGGAGCAGCAGCAACAGTGCCAAAGAAATCTTCGCCATTTTGTAAAACTGCACCTCTCTGACTCTGGCAGCAAGCTCCACCAGTGTAATATCCCTCTCAGGACCTGTGCACACATGTGTCCCTATTCTTCAGCAACATGATCACCAGCATCTCCGAAACCTTTGAACCCTACTCACACAATTCTACCCACCTAGACCAACTGCTCATCTCTACCAATACCAAGAGGATCACCCTGCCACATGGTCCACCATCACCACTAAAAAAACTGCAACAGCCATGCAGTCCATACACTCTGGAGCACCCTTGGACCCCTGCCCTCACCCTATCTTCATCAAAGGACTGGAACCCATTGGCACAGCTCTCACCTCAATCCCAAACAACTGAATCATCACAGCCACCTACTCAGATGCCTAGACACCCACTCTGCAGAACTGAAGACGTTGGCAAACCCCCGGCCTATCTCCCTGCTACCCTACCTGGCAAAATGCCTAGCCACTTACTCCACTCATAACCACCTCCTCGACACCACTCTATCAGGATTCAGGCCCAATCACAGTACAGAAACTGCCCTCATCGCCACTGAGGACAGCATCTGGATGATCATGGACAGAGGTGACACAGTGGCCCCCATCCTACTGGAACTTTCTACAGCTTTCAACACAATCTCCCACCCAATCCTTATCCAACGACTACTTTTCTGGATATGCTCCTTCCTGACAGGCTGCTCCCACATGGTAGGCCTGGTCCCCTTGACCTCAAATGTAGTGAACCTCAACTGCGGATTTCCACATAGATCCTCACTTAGCCCCACTGTGTTCAATGCTCACATGACCTCACTCGTCATCATCATCATCATCTGCGCCCACGGAATCACCATCATATCCTTTGCTAATGATACCCAGCTCATACTCTTTCTCTGCGACAAGATGGAAAACACATGGACCAATTCCTCCACCTGCATGAATGAAGTCACCAGATGAATGTAAACCAACTGCTTCAAGTTCTACACAGACAACATAAAAACAGTAATCTTCAGTAAATACACCTCGCTCTGGGACTTCACCTGGTGACCTGCCAAACTCGGACCAACACCCCTCCCGACATATTTCACAAAGAACCTCAGAATATTAATCGAAAGCCAACCTACGATGACTCGCCAAGTGAATGCAGTCTTTTTCTCCTGCTTTCACTCACTCAAGATGCTCAAGAAGATCTTCAAATAGCTCTCCACCGCCACTGTAAATATTTTGTATGTAAGTGATTTAATTTGAGTAATAGATGTCATTTTTGTTATATGTTGATGCTGAAAAATGTAAATAAGGGTACAAGAATTTTGTAAATTTTTCATGGAAAAGACAGGTGAAAAGTCTATTGATGAGTATTGTTCTCGCTCGAAATCTAGTGTAAAATAGAAAAATTAAATTGATACTTACAGTCAATAAAAAGGACTGAAAGATAAAGAAAAATTGTGATTTATGGGCTCAGAGGCACTCATATGTTTATATAGTTACTGTACCGATTCTGGCCTTTGAAACCTTGATTGAATCAATCCCCTGTATTCTATACACTGAAGTTCCACACAGACAACATAAAAACAGTAATCTTCAGTAAATACACCTCGCTCTGGGACTTCACCTGGTGACCTGCCAAACTCGGACCAACACCCCTCCCGACATATTTCACAAAGAACCTCAGAATATTAATCGAAAGCCAACCTACGATGACTCGCCAAGTGAATGCAGTCTTTTTCTCCTGCTTTCACTCACTCAAGATGCTCAAGAAGATCTTCAAATAGCTCTCCACCGACACTCACAGAACCATCACCCTAACCCTCATCACCAACAAGATGAACAATGACAATGCATTCTAAGCTCCAGTCAACATTCAACTGACGAAAAGACTCCAGACAATACAAAACTCAACAGCCAGGCTTACCCTCAGCGTCTCAACCACACACACATCACCTCACATATCAAAAAGCTCCACTGGCTCACAATCCACCAAAGAGCACTCTTCAATCTCCTCACAAAGACATACAGATCCTTACCCAACATTGGCCCCATGTACCTCAACAACTGCATGAACTTCTACATACCTACCAGACACCTCTGCTCCGCTGGACCTCTACTCACACCCCCTCCTCCATATGCAAACCAGATCCTTCAGTCATACTTTCTCCTATCTCTCTCTCTCCTAAAATATGGAATAACGTGCCCCTGCACAGCAGAACCTCCTCCTCAGTTATTAAATTCCACAAGAAACTGAAGACCTGGCTCTTCACATAGCCATGACTCTGGCTCAGCACATACAGGTTCTAGTTTGAAGCCAGGCTACCCTCCCGGGTGAGTTGTGCACCATACAAACACATATACCATAACCTAACATGACATAAAAGTAGTTAAACAGGAGTTGAGACTGAAAGACATTGTCTTCTTGCCCTTTCTGTTATATTTACCATCATGTAATTAAATGTTCATCCCTTTACATAGTACATTATACTGACCTCCAAAACATATTAAAGAAGAAAGGCAAAGGAAGAGAACATGCTTATTTCAAGGAACATACTGGATGACTAGATGGGGAAGACATGATTAAAACCTAGCCACTACACCAAGCCAGCGTAACCTGCACCCTTTTCTTTAATGCAACCTTCAAAACTATACATATATACTGCATGTTTATAGTCATAATCACTATTAATAAGGAAGGCTAATTGGCTGTGTCACCTCTCTTGCCTGTACCTGCCATACCCTCTTTCGTATTTTCTGTTATTCCCTCTTTCTGCAGTCCTGGAGACCAGTTGCAGCCGGCACAGGTAAGATCGGGGGGGCGGAGCGGGGTTGGAGGTGATTTAAGTCGACATACAACGGCATAAGTAAAATTACAGAAAAAATAAAGAAAATTTACCTGCTGGTCGTGGTGCAAGGCCGCTGCCTCTCCACCGCCTCCCCTTGTCGCAGGAAGCACCCTGGCTCTCAGACTCCCAAGCCAATGACCATGCTGCAATGCAGCGTTGTGGTTGGTTCTCCTAATTTCTTCTAAACCAATCACAATGCTGCATTGTAGCACTGTGATTGGTCTGAGTGTTGTGGTTCAGCGCTCAGACGTGGACAAGAAGCCTGTGCATGTTCCCCACTAGGCTGTGTAATGCACCCTGTTGGGAAGCATGCAAAGTGCGCATGAATATTTGGCCGGCCCAAGGCGGCTGGTCAAACATTCATGTGCACTTTGAGTGTGCTCATCACTACTCCTCCCCTAGTCCCTGTTCTGGCCAGCCCTGCCCCTCCCTGCACCTAGGAACGGTAAAGTGAAATGATATTAATGTTTAGTTATTATCCTTTTATTTTTCCTCTGCACTGCTCTTAAAGCAGTGGGGTGACGCTCCTGCGCCTTAGCGGATGAGCCACCCTGATTATGAAATAAAGAATGACAGATTGTGCTCTTTAAACAAATTGTACAAAAAAGCTGATAGGATTTAGAACAGCAAATACATTTGCGGGCATTTTACACTGCAGGCTCCTGAAATTAATCTTTGAAAATTAAATTAAACGTATTGAAAACTGAACATCTATTTGTACAGATTTCATCAAAAAGATCAGTAGAACCAAGTTTTCCAAGCATATCAAGGCAGCCACACTTTTTGCCAATTTGTCTCTAATTGTTTGTGTGCTTGGCCAATGTGCTTATGAAGTAACTACTATTTACGGTTCAGAGTTACACATCTGGACCACTGTGGTCCTGAAGTTCGTTTTGAGCTTGCAAATAGAACTAAAGCACCTTTCTAAAGATTGTGTTGTCTTTGAAAAGATTTGCAAATTGCACCATATGTTTGAATAGAAATCCAGGTGAGCATGACATAAATCGTTAATTTTTCGTCCTCATCAACCTTCAGTGGGTAGATGAACCATGTCACTTCTCATACATCACTCAGGGCGTGTTATTCAGCAGGTCTGTTGATTATGAAGGTTTCCATTGCAAACCATTTCAGGTCTTCACAAGGCTTCGGGGGAAATGGGGATTGACTTTAATCTAGGCATGAGGCAGCACAACCGTTGAGCAACCATCAACTGCTTTGGATGGCAAGGAAATAAATACAGCCTGGTGCTATCATTTTCGCAGTTTTGCACACATTTTTGATGTGGATAGCAAGTGAAATTGTTTTTTAAGACACTGGATAAGACCTTGTGATGTGTGGGTTGAGCTGCAGTATGAGATATGTTTGGTCAGGGGCATATTGCACATGGAAGGCTAATTGATTTTTCTCTACAAAATTGTCCATGCATCTGTGGATCTGTGGTCATTCCTTTGTTAAATACGCAGGAAATTAAGTCGATAAGTGTACCTTTAGAAGGCAAATGAATTTTAGGGGCGGATGGGGGGTAGGGAGGGGGGGGGGGGTTGTAAGACCCTTTGCAATCATTGCCATTGTAATGCTGCATTAAGGGAGGGATGGCTTGTTCCAGCTACCGGATGTAGCTTTGATTAGGAAAGACAATAATCTTCATGCAAGTTTTTAGTTTGCCTCATTTATTTGAAAGACTCCAGGATGACAGTGTCTCTGGTACCAGAATCGGCATTGTGCAAGCTCTGCCCATATGCTGGCTGACTCTTTCTGATTATCAAAATTATCAGTGAAGGGTAGCCAGAGTGACATTTGGTACTAAGTCTCTAAATTACAGTTTTTGTAGATAGCTAGGTGTATTTGTCTTCAAGTAAGCAGCGAAACAGCCAGAGGTTTGTCTGCTGCACTTTGTGAATGTTTAAAGTACTCATGAATCACTTCTTAAACCTTGCCACTGCTTTCCTGAATCACAAGTTTTATTTCAACATGTCTGATACACTCAGATATGAATAGAGCAATAGTAAATTATAGGATGTAATTGTTTCACAAAACTACTTATCTTTCGGAGAGGCATTGAGACCATGTCAATTGAAATGTCAAGTCACAAAGGGGTGAATGTTGAAAAATTATGCATCTGATGCAACTACTGGATCTATAAGAGGTGATTTTCTAAATGTATGCTGTTACAATGCAAATATAACTAGAACATCTCTACTTGTCTGGACCCTGTGTTTTCATTCAGGGAGAGTTTAGGTAGCCTGATGGATGCCAAGGCAGAATTGTTTGTGGAAAAACAAAATCCATCCTATTGCCAATTTAGAAGCACCAACATCCATTGCATTGAATGCTAGAAACCCAGGAACCATTTTCAAGCTGAGTGTATGTGAGCTTTTGCAAAGCTCTGCTTATACTTCTGCAGCATTGTTTACCCTAGACTTCTAAATAAACTCATCAACAGTCACAATAATTTAACAGTCAGAATTTGCCTGATCCTAATCTGTAGCTTTGTGATCAAATAAAACCAGCCTTGAAAGTACTCCACTGGCTCTCATTATACTGCAAGATTCAGTTCAAAGGGTTAGATGTATTAAACAGATGTGTTAACCTATTTTGCGGTCACAAACTTTCTGATTCACAAATTGGGCCCCCCAAAAATGTATTTCTTATTTACTGAACCCATTTTAGGAGTCAGTAAACTTCTGGGAACAAATGCATAATGGTCCAGTGTTTGAAACTGGCACGTTCTGGGCCTCTAAATATGAAATCTGTACCATATGTATCAATGGTTTGCCACTAGAATTCCCATAGCAAACCATTGGGAAGCCATTGTCTCCCTAGTTGGGGGGTAAAAAATCCTTCACAAACGTTTCTGGAGGAGTAGGCAGTGCTCTCGAGATCCACTGCCAACTCTCAGAGAACTTTAAAAAAAAAAAGAAAACCTTTTTTTTTTTAATGCAGCACCTTTCCCATGAAGGGAATTTGCTATTTCTTTATTTCATAGCAATCACAGACATAGCGGTCACCTAACCCTTGCAGGCCATCGTCCCATTGATTGTATCTAATCTGAGTGAGTCAGAATTTGCAGGCTACCTAATGAATATTAATTAGATAGGTCAAATTGCGAATTGCTCAGAATCAGAATTCATCAAATTGACCTATTAGTACATAGGTTGGTTCACAAATTTCCATATTGGTTGCAAAAACACTGTAGGAGAGTAGGATCTGCTTCTTATAGTTACCCCCACTTTTTGCTGATGTTTCACTGTTTTTCGACTTTAGTCTGGCTGGGGCCCTGCTAACCAGGACCCCAGCCTAGGTGCTTCCTCTCTAAATTGATTACCAGTACTTTAGGTACACTCCAGATTGGATTCTGAGGTACCCTTATAAGTCCCTAGTATATGGTATACTATATACCCAGGACATAGGTACCCCAGTGGCCTACCAGGGACTGCAGCATGTGTTATGCCACCACAGGGATGCCTTCCAAAATGACACCACAAGACTGCTACTGCAGCCGGGGTAAGGTGGTGCATGCACCACTTACTGAGATATAGGTTCACTATATCTCCCCATATTACTGCACATATAAACCTATCAGTCACTCCTATGGCAGGCCTTACTAATCCTGAAGGCAGGGTGCTGGGTTTTATGTGAGAGGATGCCCATGCAGGAGCTGAGCCCCTCTGCAGCCTTTGCAACCTTTATTCTGGGGTTGTCTGTGATGCAGCCAAACCATATACTCTTAGGTGCATTATAACCTCGCTGTCAATGCTAACTTTGGGATGGCTGCACGGAAACATGTCATGTTTGGTGTCAAATACCTTGGAATCATACCCCCACACCAGTAACTGGTATGGGAGTATGATCCCACCCTTCTAGAGGGAGAGACATGACAGCACCGGCATACCCGGTACCAGCTAACAGAGCCCTGGCATCACAAAATGGATGCTGCCAGCCACAGACACAAGTTTGCCCTCCTGCTGCTGGACGAAACTCCGGCAGGGGAGGCCTGGACAATAGGTTTCCTTTCACAGGGAGGTGTCACCACCTCCCAGACAGACTTTAGTGTATTAGGGCGGGGTGGGTGCACTCCAAGAGTGCTTTGAAGTCCTGCACTGGGGGCACATTTGGTGTCCCTGTGCATAATCCAGTTAAAACCGGTTGCAGGGGCTACCAGCGCTTGCACTGGTGCGAAACTGGACAAAGGAAATCGGTGTACCCACCCCTCTTTCCTGACCCTCCCATAGGTGGGTCCCCAGAGTATGTCCAACCCCTTCCTTGGGTATAAAGAAGGAACCCTGACTACAGGACTTTAGATTACACCTGGATGGAACTCTGATACTGAATCCTGGAACTTCGATGATCTACACTGAACTAGATGACTGAAGAATCTCCCTTGGAGTAAAGGAGTTACTCCCCTGCTTGGCAGGCACCAAAGACGCATCTGTCCTGTTTGCATCTCCGAAGCTCCCGCCGGACTCCGAAGAACTTTGCATCACAGAAGGAGGGTTTCCGTGGTCTCTGAGGTTGATCTGTGCACTCAGCAATTCTGAGACCTGTATCCCTCGTGGAAGACCGTGCAACCTGAACCCATGGGCACCGCTGCCATTTGCAGAAGCATCAGCTTTCCAGCAACTCCTGCAGCTGAGCTTTGGGTTACTTGTAGCCCTGACCCGAGCAGTATTTGCACTGAAGATTGCCCGCTTACACTCCACGAGTGTTCCGTGAGCTGGCCCTTTGCAATCCCTAGTCCGTCGACTGGTGGGTCTCTGTGAAGGCAACTTTACTTCTGATTGGGGTTACCTGGTTGCTTCAAATGTGCCCTGACTCTCCATTGCTTGGGGAGTCCCCAGGACCTTGCTAGTCCACACCGAAGCATCTTTTTTCTTCCTGCATGGGTTGCTGTTGCCAAGGCTTGTTGGGTCCAATCCGGGCACCAACACTGCAGCAATTGACATCCTTTGTGGGACAGCTCGAATCCAGCTCCTGGTTGTCCTCGATGCCTCCTGGTCCTCGTGGCTGCAAAGTCAAGCTCCACCTCTTTGCACCTGAAACACCCGACATTGGTGGGCATTTGACTATCGTGCCCCTGGTCACTGGCAAGTGACCCAGACTCTGTCTCCTTTGCTTTCAGGTTCTTCTGATCTTTGATCCAGGCTTGGATCCCCCCGGACACTTCTCTCCTTCCCGGCAGCAGCACTTTGCAGTAAATCGCCATTGAAATCAACTACGATTCCCGACACCATTTGACACCTATGCACCCGGCTTCCCTGGGTGAGGTAACTCGAGCACTTCAGTGCTCCCGTGGGTGCTGGCCCTTGAACCCCCTAAGTCTAAAGATGTTTGCTCAAAGTCCTCTCCTAAGTGTCCTTAACTTCTAAAATTCCAACTGCGACTTTCCCATAGAATAGTACGGGGCTCGCGCCTGTGTTCTCACACTGCACGCGTCCCCCGTGGGTCTCCTGTGTCACTACCTTGGGTGGCTCCTTGGGGTCCCAGCGATTCTACGTGCTCTAGGAGCTTTGTCTAGTCAAGTCGTGGTTCTTATACCACTTTCTTAATATATGGTTTGGTCCACCCCTAGGGCCTATTGTATATTGTGCTATTTCCTGTCTTTTTAGAACTGCATTATTGTGTGCCTTGCTCTCTAATTTCATAAAGGGATTAGTAGAGAGTGTTTAGAAATAAATACATATATTGTTTATGTATATCTTGTGTGGTTCTCCTTTCATTTAGTTATTCAAGAGGTTATAATCTGGTAAACCAAGCTGCTTTACACTCCCTCAAGACTTAGCCTGAAAGCTGCTCTCCATAGCTACCACTAGGATAGCTTTCAATAAAGGTTGTCTTTAAACCTATCATCAATAAGGGTTGTTTGGACTGGTGCAAGGTGCCCACTATAACTAGTGGACAGCATATGCCAGACCAACTTCTCACAAACACTAGCTAACAGATTTTGTGACCTGTATAATAATGTATCTGACTTAAAGGTCTATCCACGATGCAAAGGCTTATTAGGGCAGAAGCCCAGGATACCTGAGGGAATAGCTGCCCACTACATGGCCAACTGAAACCTGTGATCCGCATTTATAAACGTTCTCTCAACAAGCCTTCAGATGAAATTAAACATTGAGACAGCTCCCTGGGGTCCAGGGTACCAGACTCTGGAACTTATTGCACCCAAGCCTCTAAGAGTCAAACTACAAACTTTCCAGAAAAGGCCTGATCACTGATCTATTTTATTTTGCACTCTGCTAAACTATACAGCTCCTGAGAAGCACTGAAGAATATCAGACGGGCAGCCTCCCACACCAAGTGGATGCTTAATTCCCTGTCTGTATTTTATCTGCCGCTCTAATGTTTTGGGAAGGAGACATGTGCTACTCTATAATAACTCTGAATAATGAATTAAATAACTAAGGGGCCTATGCATCAACAATGCCATTTGCGATTCCTTATTAGCGAAAAATAAGGAATCGCTAATAAGGAATAGCAAAAGGCTATGCATGTAGGAATCGCTATTCAAATAGCGATTCCTTAATATTCCTTGTTACCGAATCGATAATACCGAATCGGTAATAAGGAATACCTACCCATTCATTCCTATGGGCTTGGAGGCCCATAGGAATGAATGTAAAGCCAGTCTGTATTAGCGATTCGGTATTACCGAATCGCTACTAGCGGGAGCACTTTCAAGGGTGCCAGGGTGTCAAAAGGACACCCTGTTGCACCCCTGAAAATGATATGTGCACATATGTTGCACACACACATGCTCTAAGGGCATGTGTGTGCGCAACATGAAACTTTGAAAAATGCACAAAAGTGCATTTTTCAAAGTTTTTGCAAATTACCATGCAGTTCATCTTCATGGTAATTTGCTCCCCCTATTAGCGAAATCGCTAAATTTTTTAACTTTGATGCATTGCATTTAAGGAATCTCACTTTGGGATTCCTTAAATGCAATCGCTATTTAAGGAATCAGTATTTAAGGAATCCCAATTTAAAGAATCGCTATTTACGGATTCCTTAAATAGCGATTTCTGCTTTTGGGTTGATGCATTGGGATTGGGTATTTTTTACTTAATACCGGGAGCTATTACCGATTCGGTATTTTACCGACTGGATTTTGGGTTGATGCATGAGGCTGTATATGAATTATTTTTACACCAGTGCATTTCACATAACCCAAGTAACAATTTATCATTGATACCTGGCAATGCTGAAACTTTCCTCTACTGGATTTTAACCCGCTTTGCAGAGCCTCATAAACAATTGACATATCTTTAGGTCTTGAAATATAAATAATTACATTTTAGAGGTATCACACAGATGTCCAACAACAAATTTCTTTGTATGTCTTTAACAATATACATATAGGTCGTTTCCCAACACTCATCAGCATAACAAAACCATAATATATTTTTCTGTAGTTAGGATCAAAGATCAGACCACGTTTCTGAAGTATTGAGAGTTTTCACCCGAAGTCCAATCCCCATTGAATCTTGTAGTTCTCTACCAAAATATTCATCATACACACGTTCTAGAAAAGGAATTACTCAAATATGTTGTTCTATGTTTGCATAGCCGTGGCTTCATCTACTAAAATAGCATAACATGCAATTTTTGGCATGCTGAGGCACTGTATTTCTCATGAGATTGATGCTTGCAGAGATAATCGCATTCCTTGTTTTCCAACTTTTTGTAAGTTAACTTGGAAGGACAAATTGATGGGCACCATGTCAGAACTTCATCACCAGTTTGAAGTTATAGAAGGAAAGCACTAGGGAAATTGGTATCATTCTTGTCAGTATCCTTTATTGAATGGATTGAACAGTGTGTCAATGCCCACAAATAATTACACCTTTTTTTTTTAAATATAGTCAATGATTGGCAAGAGTTTTTATCATTTTCCAGAATGTTGTTTTCCAGTTGATCTTCAATCACTCCCTGGCAGCCATCCAGCCCCCCCCCCTGCAGCCCCCCATGCGCTGCCTAACCCCCATTTATGACCTGCTTATTTCTGATGGAAAATTGAAGCATTATTCAGGCCTCAATCACAGAAGCTGTGAAGATTTAGACCTGGAAAAAAATGGGTATGCATAGTCATAGCCACTTCCAGCCTGTATAACTTGTATTTGGGCAATAAAAGGTAGAAATTACTGTCCAGAATTGGTAATTCTGTCCCCAGTAATTTAGTTCTGCCTGTTTCACCCAATGTGTGATCAGGCCGTTAATACTGTAGCACACCGGGTTTTGTTGATGAAATTATGCTGTGTTCTGAGTTACCTATTTATTATTCTATGTCTTATGGGGGTGAACACTTTACAATAGTCTACTTTGTTCACGCACCAGAAGCCTTTGCACATCTGCAGTTCTGTTTACTGTATAGGTAGAAAATGAAACACTGAGTTCGTGCATTGTCAAATAACGTGTTGTCAAAGAACCTTGTGTGGCTAACCTTGACTTATTTTTAGTCACAGGGCTACTGGTTTCCACCACCCTGTTGATTGATTAACAAAATGACACATCGAGGATCCTCAGGAAATATATCCCCTCCCAGAAGCCCACCTTCTGATTGGGAATTCCAGAGTATCTAATTGGCCAGACGAGAGGAAGGGAAATTAGGGAGGGAACCTTGGGGAAGGAGACCTGAAATAACGGTAGAGACAATAAGAGGCGAGGGCTAAAACTTAAAAGAAAGTTGTATGTTTTGTGTGTATTAGTGTGTAGATTACTTTGTGAATTCAAGATTACCTGTAAGTAAAATAAGCATAGTCTTTACAGCAAGGTTTATCTCAGCAGGCAAGGGTGCTCAAAAGTCTCATATCATCAAAAAACACTTCTTTGAGTGTACTTGCTATATGCTGTGTCCTTTCGCTACAACATTTTTAGCTCCTCATTAACAACTATCTGGCACATGCATCAACGTAGGCTTTTGCGATTCCTTAATTGCGATTATTAAGGAATCGCAATTAAGGCATTGCAAAAGCCTATGCATGTAGGAATCGCTATAAAAATAGCGATTCCTACACATTCCTTAATTGGAACTCGCAAATTGCGAGTCGCAATTAAGGAATGCCGACCCATTCATTCCTATGGGCCTCCAGGCCCAGAGGATTGAATTGGAGATTGCATGAGCAATTTGCGAGTACCAGTAGGTAGTCGCAAATTGCTCATGCAATTTCAAGGGTGCAAGGGTGTCAAAATGACACCCTATTGCACCCCTGAAATTGATCTGTGCACATTTGTTGCACACACACATGCCCTAAGGGCATGTGTGTGCGCAACATGAAACTTTGAAAAATGCACAAAAGTGCTTTTTTCAAAGTTTTTGCAAATTACCATGAAGTTCAACTTCATGGTAATTTGCTTCTCCTATTAGTGAAATCGCTGATTTTTTTACTTTAATGCATTGCATCTAAGGAATCTCAATTTGGGATTCCTTAAATGCAATCGCAATTTAAGTAGTCGCATTTTAGAGATTCCTTAAATTGCAATTTTTGCATTTGGGATGATGCATCCCAAATGCAAAAATACCAGTCGCAAAGGGGCAGATTCTGAGAATCTGCCCGTTTGCGACCGGTTTTTCCTTTGATGCTTGTGCCTGTAAATGTCATTTTCATTCCTTGTGTATAACTGTCGCTGTTATCTTCAGACTACTTACGGTGTTGTTAATTCTTAACGTTGGTTGCTGCCCCTGCTTTCCAGAAATTCACTCCCAATTTTGAATTCATTTGGGAACAGTTTTCCAATTTCTCTTAGAGTTTCTAGACAGAGAAAATCTTTCACTTCAAATGCCAGTATTAAGATTTTAGTCCAACTTGAACGAACACCCAACAAATACCATTTCTGTTTCCTACCCATTTGCAGCAAACCTCCTTCTTTGTTCTTGGTCAGAAGTTGGGAACTGGAAGACGCTGCACTGCTACCGCTCTCCAGGAAGTTTGTAAATGACAGGTCAGAGAGTACAGGCTCAGTCTGATTTTATAGACTCATGGCCACTGGTGGGTCAGCTTGAGAGAGTTTGTATTCTTGTGGGATATCGGCAATGACGGAGGCCATCTTGAATTGGGAGTACAGTGACTTTGGCTATAGCACCATCTTAACTTAGTCAGGATCTTAGGATGAACACGGCGGGGGATGGCCATATTTAACTGGGCCATGCTAGCAAAACCACCACCACCTTCCTGCCTTCCAGGGGCGATTTCCACAAGGTTGTTGTGCACAGAAATACTTGGAGCCCCACTGATGTGCGAGTGGCACCTGGGTGTCTGCTGTCACATGAGCGAGATGGGCACAATGTTTTATGAAACAAAGTCTGATACGTGTACACAAAATATTAAGACAAAAGCCCTATAATGTCATATGACTGATTAAAAAAGGGAAAAACAGAAGACTCATTTTTTGCAGTGAAGCAATCATAAAAAGCAGGTAGGAAATGTTAAACTCCTCCATGGTACTTTTTTATTTGTCTACATTAACACAATGTATCAAACTAGAGGAAATATATTTGTGTTAAACATGACTCTAGTGATCTCTTCAGTAATTTATAGATGCCAGGCACATCTAGAATATGAAAAAACAGCAGGTAGTTTTCTCTTCATGTACAAATAATAGCTTCAAGTCAGTCCATTATATAGCTACACAATTAGTTGCATAAGCGATTAGTAAATTAAGCTTCCCAAATTCAGTGAAAACATTTTTGTCTATTAGGATATTGAAACATATCAATGTTATAGGTTGTGCATATGTATTGTTCTGAAAATATTGGTGGATTAATGCACCAAATGTTGGGCTGAGGGCCTGGCCAGTCACAGGTGTGATTCCTTATGCAGCTTTTCTTTCTTTGCGATACTGATCACGTGATTGCCAAATCTTCTCTATATTGCATACAAATAAAATTGTACCATTACCACATAATATTGACCAATTCCAGCATACATAGAATAGTTGAGTTACGTACATGATGTTGAACAACTAGGGAAACAGAAAGTCACCTTGAAATGACTTTACCCAGAATGATGTTAGTAATAGAGCACATTATCACAACGTAGACAATATCAATTCTGTTATCAAATCCAAGTCTCGTCGTAGGGAAGCAATGTTAAATCCACTAGATCTGAACCTTCTCTTTAAATCGTGCATGCTTTGACCATTGTTAGTGTCCCACTGTGCTTTTAAAGGAAACATTTGTTACTAATTTCCCCCAAAAATTCATGGCGAAAATGGCCACATTTTCCGGATTAGTTGTTTCTAAATGTAAAAACTCATTACATCAAAGAGTGCAATATGCATAATAGGCTTGAATAGAGATGGGGCAGCAGTGCACGGGGCAGAAAGGGAGTACGATGCAGACTTCAGGGGGATACGAGGCAAAAATCTGATACTTCTGGTTTCAGCACTGGGGCACCGAGCAGTGTATCTTCGCTATCCGCTGCTTTTGCAATGGTAGCTTATCCTCCTGCAGCACAATTATTCTGCTTTAGGTGGGCCCAGTCTTAGTTTGAATTCAGAGTAATGTCTCACCAGTATTTTCCTGTTCAGCTACACTAGAAAGGCACTAGTGTAACGACTTAGCACACAGTGATCCAGTTCTCACACAAGGGGAGTGCTGTGTTATTTTGCACTGACCTGTATTCTGACGATAACTGTGGAAACAATCATGAAGTATTTTATATCGAACTCTACTTGTGTCTTATACAGCTTCTTGTGAAACAGATGTTACGACGACTTGTTAGGTTTCAGGAAGCTGAGATATCTGCACAAAGCTCACAAGTTCAGAAATCACACACTGAAGCTGTTCAGCAACGCATGCAATGACTATGGACACCTCAAACCAACTGAAATGGCAGGAGCCCCACAGGGAACCCATATGTTTGTGCACCCTTACTAAAGATATGCTCCTGTGTGAGTGACGATGCAAAGAAGGGCCTTTTTCAGTGACATTTTCAAAATGGCCTTTTTGCACAGTGTCATATCCAATTCATCACGTCAAGGAAGGCCTGTTAATGTCCACTTCATTCCTCGCAGTTTGCGAAATATTAAAGTATTTCCTGGCACATGCATCAAGGATGACTTTTGCGATTCCTTAATTGCAAATATTAAGGAATCGCTATTAAGGAATCGCAAAAGCCTATGCATGTAGGAATCGCTAAAAAAATAGTGATTCCTTAATTGCGACTCGCACATTGCGACTCGCAATTAAGGAATGGCTTCTCATTCATTCCTAGGGGCCTACTGCATGCGCAATTTGCGAGTACCCATTAGGTAATCGCAAATTGCACATGCAATTTCAAGGGTGCAAGGGTGCCAAAAGGATACCTGTTGCACCCCTGAAATTGTGATGTGCACCCATGTTGCACACTCAAATGCCCCAAGGGCATGTGTGTGTGTAACATGGGACTTTGAAAAATGCACTCTGGTGCCTTTTTCAAAGAAATCGCAATTTCCCATCACCTTTCATTTGATGGTAAATTGCAAATCTTAATTGCGAAATCGGAATTGTTCTTACTTTATTGCATTGCATTTAAGGAATCACAAATTGTGATTCCTTAAATGCAATCGCAATTAAAGTAATTGCAATTTTGCGATTTCTTAATTTTCGATTTTTGCATTTGGGATGATGCATCCCAAATGCAAAAATACCGGTCACAAAGGGGCAGATTCTGAGAATCTGCCCGTTTTCGACCGGTTTTTCCTTTGATGCATGTGGGACATTATTTTGTAATTGTCCAGTTCAAAAGGATATCAACTTTAAGCCAGCCTTTCTGCTCAATTTCCTTTTGAAATTAGCTGCGTGTGTGCGCAGACTGGTTTCTGCACCGCTATTGGAGAACAGAACTACGACCCTTAATATTATGCGCAAGGCTTTTTCTGCGGTGCAGTGACAGTAAGCATGAGACAGGGTTCACTTTCTAATCAAGGTGAGGATCAGTCATCTGTGTTCTTGACCTTCAATTATTCAGTGTGTAGTAGTGGGGGTCGTTAAATACCAGGAACAGCCACCCTTTATGCTGTCTGCTTGTTCTTGCATTGAGAATGTCCTGGTCATCCACCATGACAGTTTTCCATATATTTGGTATCTACTGGGGTTTCCACTCTGCTGTAGATGTCACAAGTAGGAATGGGCAGAAGCTTTTCTCACCAGCATCTAAAGTCACTATGGCTCAGACTCAAACATTATCCACTGTTAAGATGGGGGTGTACCACTCGTTTTAATTGTTTTTTTTTATTGAGCAGAGCCTTGGTTCAAGAAATACTTAGTAGACTGAAAAACATTCTTACTGACGTTGAGAACCAGTTACTATAGAAAAAAAAGTGAGAAGAAGCTAGAATAAAAAGCAGCAAATTGTGTTATCATTCATGGAACAAGTATCAAATCTATCCAAAGGCACATCAGCATTAAGAAAAGCTCCTGGTGTACTTAAGTTCCTTTTTCCTTTATAACTGTAACATTTTCTCATATCATTAACCAAAGTGCAAAAAGCATTCTATAAAGTGCTAGAGCTACTAAAGTGCTAGTGCTTTTAAAGTGCAATGGAAAAAAGTGCTAGTGCAAAAAAGCTGCTACATTAGTTAACCAACTCAAGTGCTAGGATCTCTCTTTAAATTCTTCCAATTCACTAAGAAACTTCCAATTTCTTTCAAATTTTTTTATGGCCCCTACCCTCTTCGCATAAGCTTCCTCAAATTTTCTGGGTTTTTTCATTTTATTGTACCATTTCAGATGGGAAGGTATTTCCAGAGATTTCCAATTCTGCAAAATTAGGGAACGGGCCACCATACATGAAATAAATAGAAAAGTATTTTCGGATTCGGATAATAACCTTTCGTCGCTACTGATCCCAAATAAGACAGCTTCGGCCTCGAACAGAATGTTCTTACCGATTGCTTGCCCGATATCCGAAAAAAGTTCCTCCCAAAAAAACCTAAGTCCTGAACATGCATAAAAAATATGGTGCCATCCGCCCTCACCATCTGTTTGGCAGAGAAAACACCTATTTTCTGCGCCAGGAAATCTTTTGCTTAAAGCAGCCGGAGATAAATAGGATAACCAACGTGATAAGAAGGCCATCCTTTTAAAATTTGCGGCGCGCAAAGATTTACTTCCAAGAAGGCACATGGACTCCCACTTCTTAGTAGTCAGCCTACACCCAGTTTCGCGAGTTATTTTGTCCAGATGGATCTCGATCATGGAAGCCTGACCCTGTTTATGCAGCTACCTATACCAGTTTCCCACCCCTTTAATGTTGGCCCCATATAGAGCTGCCGTAAATTGATTAGGAGTGTCCAAGAAGCCACTGGTGTTTGTTAGGAAATGAACAACACGCAAATATTCAAGAAAAGTCGGCTTTCGATGACCTTCTACCCTTGCCGTTATTTCTTGCCAGGAGATCGGCCTATTCTGAACTATAAAATGCCTTAACTCGGAAAATCCACAGCCTTCCCAAATACTTATATGTCTCATTTGCAACTGTAGGCCGAGACTTGTACATTCTCTCAATTTTAGCAACTGGAGACCAGATGAGCCCATATTTTTAAAAAAGGACTGAAGTCTTAAAGAATAATCTTTCAAAGTCTTATAACGTGTTTTCTTTGGTAGTTTGGAAGTTTTTAAAAACACTCGAGTTAGAGAACCGATTTCTTGGGTCATTTTATCTATAAAAAAGTTGTCACTAAAAAAATAAGATCCTATCAAGCCAGACACTAAATCTAAAAAGGCAGCCTCATAATAAACTCTCACGTGGGGTAATGCTAAGCCTCCTTGTGTTATGGGTAGTTGAACCACACTTAATTTCACCCTCTGAGCTTTCTTACCCCAGATAAATTCCCTGAATAAAGTATCAATTTCATTGAAATAAGACTGATTTATTTTGATCGGGACATTAGAAAATAGAAAGATGAGCAGGGGAAGTATAGACATTTTTATCATTGAAACGCTACCCACAATCGAAAGGGGGAGTAATGTCTATTGTTCTAACAGCTCCTTGATCTTATCCTTCGTTTTTATATAATTTAATTCAAATAGCTGATGATATTGATTAGATACGTATATCCCAAGATATCTTATAGGATCATTTTTTATAGCTTGTTTCTTTAAACAAGATGGAAAAGAGTTCAAATCAGTATTAAGAGCTAGAACCTCAGTTTTATTAGCATTTATTTTATAGCCGCCTATTTGTTCAAACTCTGAAAATTCCCTCAGAGCTGTTTCGAAATTTTTTCTATCAGGAATCAAATATAAAATAATATCGTCGGCAAACAGTTTAACTTTAGCCATGCCGGGTATCGGAGGTTGGATAGCAGCATTATTTTGAATCTTTAAAACCAGAGGTTCTATAAAAAAAGTAAAAAGTAATGGCGAGAGCGGACATCCCTGTTTATTTTAATGGCTCCTGCACAGTTAGAGTTAATTATGACCTGGGCGATAGCCCCCTGGTAAATGTTACTTAGCATATTAACTACCTGTGCAGGAAACCCGAACCGACCCAGAGTAAAAAACAAAGTTTTCCAATTCACCAGGTCGAAGGTTTTCTCCGCATCAACCATTACAATACTAGCTGGAATGGAGTTTGTATTAAAATAATCCAGTGCGTATATTAAAAATTGGGTATTAGCCGCCATCGATCTCCCGGCTATAAAGCCGGTTTGATCGATATGAATTATTTCTTGGGCGGCTGGTAAAAAACGTTCTGCCCATACCTTCATCAAAATTTTATAGTCAGAATTCAGCAGGCTGATGGGCCTATATGAATTCACATCTTCCGGGTTTTTATCTTTTTTAACGAAAGAGACGATTATTGCTTCTTTAAAAGTGTCTGGGACTTCCCCACCCATTTTAACAAAGTTAAATAGGTTTTTCAATGGAGTAGCAAGTTCTTTTAAAAATACTTTATAACTCTATAGGGAAGCCATCCTGCCCACACGCTTTTGCCCCGGCTGTTGATTTGATAGCTGTAGAGATCTCAATAGCTTGTATTTCCCTTTCCAATTCGCCAATCCGATTATCCGATAATTTAGGGACGCTCATATTTGTAAAATATTCCTGGATTTGCTCCTCCGTCACCAAGTACTCAGTAGAATATAGCTGGCGAAAATGATCCACAAAAGTCTGTGAAATATCGCTGTTACTAACTATTTTTTGGCCAGTTTGAGGGTCCCGTATTTTAGTTATTATATATAGGAAAGATACTAGGAAAAATAAAAGACAATTAAAACCAAATACAAAAACAATGATGGGAACCATTATACAAGAATATCAATTGGTGGACCCTTGGCGGGAAGTTAATCCAGACAAAGAATTTTATACATGTTATGCACACCGATTTCGGACGGCATCTCGAATAGATTATTTTCCTACTTCTAGATCCTTCCAGATTCGAGATGTTGCCATAGGCTGCAATCCATTTTCAGATCATGCCTATGCCTGGATAGAATTGGTGCTTGGGGGAAAAGGTAGGGAACGTCCCAGGTGGCAGCTGGATCGTCTCCTCTTGCAAAATGAGGATTGGGTTCAGAAACTCAGAAAATGGATGTTGGAATACTTTCTGATTAACGATAGCACTGCTGCCCCTTTTTCAGTATGGGGGGGGTTTAAGGCAGCAGCCCGTGGACAGATAATAGCTTACACAGCTGCCCAGTTCAGCGCCCAGAGGACTAAGATAGCTCAACTGCAAACTGAAGTGGATCAAGAATATGCTCTCCAGCTTCAGCTTCTTCCAAATCAATACGAGCAGGCTAAAACCGCATTGAGGGACATTTTTACTTTAGAAGAGGTTTGCAACTCACGTATATTCCAACAGAGAGTATACGAAGAAAGCCAGTTAATTGGTAAATTTTTGGCAAATTCCTCAAGGAAATGTATATAGTTAAAGTCCCCACCAAATGCCACCTGTCCGGGGGATCCTATCAAAAAATCATTAATCTGGGTCAGGGGTATAATATCATCTGTAACAGGACCATTGTAATTTATAAAATTTAACGTTTTCCCCTGTAACTTAACTATTACCCATAGCCATCTCCCATGTACATCCCTATGGATTTGTTTAAATTCCCAAGGAAGTTTACTAGAAACATTAATTGCTACCCCTCTAACAGCAGAACCCGATGATGCAAAAAAAACTTTTGAAAAAATCTTAGGTATAAAAAGATTTGGAGAGTTAGATTTCAAATGCGTCTCCTGTAAAAACAAAACTTGGGGACTTAAGGAGGATAGCCATCTAATAAGAGCGTCATATTTATTTCTATTTAATATCCCATTAGTATTGACTGATAGGATCCTACATTTACTGGTTTCCATATATAAGCCTTTTATATGTATTTCTTAGACTTTTCGAACCTTCTGCTCGTGCTCTTTTTCCTGCTGTAACACCCTTTCCATCCCAAAAAAGAAGAAACCCACCCCTTTGAATGTGGAAAAACCCTACAACCCACGCTCTCCACATTCCGCCCCTCCCATCTGATTTCCTTGGTGTCATGAAATTACACCCTAGGTAGATCATCGTTTTAATTATTGACATGTATTTTATTACATAATTATCTGCTCTCCAAACCCTATCCGTCTATCGGGAACCTAAAAAGAGATGTTGCTTGTACTTCAGACTGAGTCGTTGTAAGGTGCATTGCAGTTTAGTGCGCTAAGCCATTTTGAATTTTTCGAATATTTTCTTTCATGGGTCCCTCTTTGCACATCGTTCTCATGTTTTCTGGAGTGAAATCTCCGTTAAGAGATCCCTTTGGGAAGTTTTCCCACAATGAGTATTCATGCCACTTTCTCAGTATTTGCCCTGGGCTAGGCAACCAGATCCAGTTACCTGCTGGGGGTTAATTTACAAATGCTGTCTTCTGAACCCAAAGGGATTCCTACTAAGTCTGTCATTAACTCGGCAGGAGTCTAAATAATTCGCACAATTATTTCTACAGCCCTTTAATGGTTTGGAAATTTCTCTTTTTATTATGACTGGGTGACTGTATTCAATCCTACCTTTGCCTCATTGTTCCCTCTGGCAAAGGGTACTGAGAAAATGATGGGCATCCATTTTGTACATGTGGTCTGTTTAACCAAGCTGCATCCAGAAGAGTGTCCTACATTACTTTAAACCCATGGAAAACCAATAAATACCTACTTCAACACAATAAGAAAATGTATGGAAATAAATACAAGGCATCCCTACCTTCCTTGACATATTTCTGTCCAAGGGGCCTACGACTGACACACTACCCTTTTACAGTTTAATGGAAATAACCAAATAAACTATATATTAATTTCCACAAGTTATATAATCCACAAAATCAAGAAGGATGATCTGCTGACACGCTTCCCTATGGCATAAATAATTTGAACACATATTGCTTGCTTATTTTCCACAGAGTACTGGAGATGTTATAAGCCATCACATGAACAATGAACTATAATTAGAGATTTGAAGCAACTTAGTGATATTGGCAAATGTAAACATTAGTGCCAATGAAGCCCCTAGCCCCTATTATAGTAAACCTTTACAATTTCGTAGGTCGGCATCGAAAACCTTTCCATGGCTAGAGCTATGGGAATTGTGTTTGTATGATCAACATAACGAAGTGTTGACCGATTTTGTTTAAAAAATAATACTCATTGCATTTTACTTCAATCTGCATCATTTAAACAACCATTGCTGGGGTATTAGGCCCAAATCAGCATAGAATATGAAAAAAGAGAATTTGTCTATGTGAAGAAAAACAGTATAATTTGTGTGGGTGCACATAAATACAAAAGTGCTTCGTGTTTAAAAGAAAGCATAATGGCATACGTTTGACCAAACCTCATGGACACAGATGCACACAGGAGTGCAAATGTCTAAACAGGGAAAGGGATAATACAACAAAAACGTTAGTCGGTGGGTTCAAAATGTTTGCTTCAGTGACATGTAGGCAATCTGTCACTTATTCGTTAGATCATGTCACCAGACTCAACCTATTATGCTTCTGAGGTTTGTACAAAAAGTGTAATTGATTTTGATAACTATGCTGTATATTATTTACAACACTAAAAAACTATTAGTCTGTTATAGCAAACACTGTTTATAGAACATAACATAGTATTGATGCAATATATGGACAGATGGATTTTTTGTATACAGCTGTATAAACAGAATAGTTGGCAATAAGAAAAACGTCACAAATACACAGCAATACGTTTTTATTTTATATTTTCGAATATAATTAAAGTAGAAATAGTGAAAAATGTTTTAAAAATTCATTTCTAAACCCAAGGGTACATTCACCCATCATTGTATGTTACAAAAACATATCACTCTACATGGAATTTGAATAGGGACAGCACCAGGTTCAGTAGGGCCGCGGAGTTTTGAACTTTCCCAGCCATGAGGTAAGAAACAAAGGGGCCTATTCACAAACAGCATGTTGTAGAACATTTAGTAGTAATACAATAGTGCTACTATCAAACGCCTCCACCTCCTCCATCTTTTATTTGCAGAGATCTCTGCACAGGTATAAGCATACATTTTAGTAGTTAATATGGGAGGAATGGCGGGAGTGCCTGAAAAAGGAATACTTTAAACATTTAAATAATTTTACAGGTATATTAAGAACATTTATTTTAGCTTTATTTTCCATGAGTTTTTATTTTAAGTACCTGCCTCCATTATTTTCTAGAAAGGGTGTGTGCGTACCAGTGGTTGGCCATATGTGGTGCAGAACTCAATTCAGGTCTGAACTGGAGAACAACTGTTTAGGTCGTTGTTATTGTAGTAAATATAGAAGTGCAGTTTGTGAATGGCAATGGGCCTACCCTTTGGTAGGTGGGCGTCTGCCACTCCCTAAACCCGTTGCTAGCCCTCGCCTAACTTCTCCATACACTGCTCTAAACTCCTCCCCTTAGTTGTAAGTATTCGCCTGATCCAGCCACTCACCAATCCGCCCCACATTTATACCTACATGTGAGGAAATCTCCGCAGTTGGCGAACAGATCTCTATACATAAAAGGCAGGCGAGACAGGGACATAGACTTCTGCATGTAAGTTTGCAAATATCATTATGTAGTACGTTAGTAGTGCTATTGCAGTACTACAAAACATACTACAAAAATGCAGTTTGTGAGTAGGCCCCATAGTATCTCCGGTGCAGAAGCTACACCGATGGGTGATGCTTAATGGTCCAGTACCCCGGGGCAGCTGGGATCCCTGTTTTTTTATGATTGCCAAATTTTGCATTGATATTGCATTAATGATTGCTCCTCACTTCTGCCATTCTGGTCAGTAACATAAAGTGTGAGACTGTATCACAGGCGGCAGATAGATCTGACAGCACCAGGGTCGCAAAGTGCCCTCTGTCTGCCTACATTCCAATATCAGCAAGGACAGACACAAACAATTTTCTGTCTTGTGTGCCAGATGAAAACCAGACTGTGAAAAATCTAACAGCATATGTTGCTCCAAGAAAACTGAAATAAGTCTGTTGACATGCTTTTCCAGAATATTTTTATCAGAAAAGGCAGCAGTAAAGCAGAGGAATCCGCTTTGGGCTTTTGTCATCAGAGAGATAATCAGAGCCTTTTTCCACTCACCTGGCATCTGCGTGTGCATTAAAGAGTGGTTGCACGTATCCAGGGGTGGCTTGGCTAACTCTGAAAAAGCTGCTTTTCAGACCTAGAGGGATAAAATCCAAGGGAGAGTCAAAGGCTACAGATTTGGCAATTTCCTTGAACAGCTCGATTGACATTAGTTCCAGGTAACCCAGGCTTGGAAGAACCTTGGCCAAACCCTCATCAGCCAGAGGAAAAGACCCAGCCACAACCTCATATAATGTGGGTGTGAAAACGGTGGTCTCAACTGTAGTCCCAGCCTCAGAAGTAATCGAAGGTGCCTCAAAAATATTTGACAACTTTCCACAGAGTGATTGAGAATGCTCAACTAACTGTTAGGAGCACATTGGTGTAGATAAAGAACGTACTATAGAAAATATTTCTTTAGCAGAATTCTGAGCAGTCATGATCTTATTGCCATAGAAGTGAGCTTTTTCTGGGATTACCATACTCTTATACAGCGAAAGAATTGCCTCAATTCAGTCATGGCTGCCAGAGAAGAATTCAAAGGCCACAATGCCCTTTAAAGCTTCTTACAGTCACACTTAGCTTCCAAAGGAGGCAATATACCAAGGTGCGTGGGGGCTACTAACATTTACGCAGGACATTTTTCAGAGTTAGGTCAGTGTCCAGGGCCGAGTTGACCCATAGCACCTATGATCATCCGTCACCAAGCCAATGTTGTGTATTCTGTGGTTAAGCTAACGCAATCCTTTAGTTTATGAAGAGAAAGTTTGGACCAGGGCTAAATGAGCTGAAGAACATCCATTCAATACTGACTGCGGCCGACCTTCCTGCCCCCAGTGATCTTTAAAGTTGACCAGATAATGATCTGTCCTGCCTGAGGTTCAATATCCAGACAGATTACTCTATCGCTAGGGCTGAAAATCAAATCCAAATCTTTCATTTTTTGTAAGTGTGCTAATCAGTGGTAAATAATTGGTGCTATATGTGAAAAATATAAGTCCTTTCATGCAGTCGAGAACACATTTAACGATTGATATGCAAAAAGAGAGTGTGAATAACTGAAATCAGATCAGCAGTATACTTAGATGTAGTAGACATCGATAAACTGCAAGTGATGCTGTGACAAAATATTTGATGAAAATGTAGAGAGAAATGACATATTTGTAGAAACTAAGGAGAGATCCATGGTAGCAGGTCAGTGTTAGTACCACGCCAAAGAATCAGAACTGTGGCTGGATGTTACAGGTAGGAGCAGGGTCAGCTTAAGCACTGGTGGTGCTCAGTGCAACAATCTTTGTTGGCGCCCCCACCCAGAAACCTCCTTCTCTACGAATTCCAACACTACCTCGGTTCACCAGTGCCCCTCATCTCTCCATTGCTGCTCTCTCATATGAATTTGATTTGTTTTATGGTGCTACTCATATCAGTGTAGGTTGACAGACCACTTTACATCACACAAACCACATTATACAGAGTCAATGAATCATACATGTGTAAATCAGTCTATAGCAAATGCCACATAAGACAAAGAGGATTACAAGGCGTAAGAGTCACATGGCGCCAATCCTAGTAGGCAGTATATTTTAAGAGTGTTTGGTCTGGAGAAGCACAGCCTCAGGATTTATAACATACCACAGTGGTTGGCTCTACTAATAGGAATTTATTTCTACCCAAATTAACCATGTTTAGCAAAATTAGACTAATGAAAGCCTGGGGAAAAAAACATAACATTCTAACCTATACCGCATTCAGCTCTTTGATGACAGTTCATAGCTTACTGTACTATATTTGGGTTGTAACTTATGATCTTCAAGTAACAAAAGGATCTCTGTGACAAAAGAAGTAACCAATTGACATGAGCGATCCACATACAATGCAATTTGGTGATTTGCATGGTACAAATTCTTTACAGCAGGTATATTAACCCTTTTGCACCATTTTATCATGAGTAGAAAGTGCTACTAGACAAAACTTCAATCTTTCTCCAGCTGGAGCATTAATCACCAGAATTATCTTGACATTTTTATTGTTGCCTGAAAACTGCTGGACACACAAAGATCTCTGCAGCAGGTGCTTTTAAAAACCATGTTATTTCTAAACATGGTGCACACTAAGATCAGCGCCAGGTGTGGCAGCACTGGTCACACCGCCCTAGAGCCAGCCCTAGGTAGAAACACAGCAGAGGCATTGCCTTTAAAAATGAGAGATGTACCAAGTTTGCTCACACATGAGAGTTAAGTGGAAAGAGCTGTGAGAGACTTCTCCTCGTTTCATCTTGTGCTTGTGCGCGCACCTTAGGACTGAGGAGCGGACTGCGAACCCTCTGCTTGTTTGAGATTCTGCTTGTTCCAGATTGTGCTTGTGCACACACACAGGGCTGAGTGGCAGTTCATGAGACCTCCGCTTGATTAAAATTCTACTTGTTCACACAGGAGGGAGTGTGTGAGAGCATCAGGATATCTCTGCTTTATCCCCAACCACCGGGTCCATACTAGAAAAGTTTGGACCCAGCCCGAGGTTAACGCAATGTTGAGACACACAGATAAAAAAAGAAAATATTGACCTTTTAGTAAGAAAGTGCTACACCACAGTCATGATGGTCTTCAGGGCATCAATAGGTGTGCATTTTTAAGTGCCAATAGCCCATATGCACTTGTCGCTAATTCAGTAGTGGCACAAATGGAAATGAATAATACAATCCAGCAAGCAGGTGCTTTGAAGCTCAAGTTCATTGATTTATTGAGTTGCAGTATGTAGTGTCTCGAAAGTTAACAATGATGCAACCCTTTTGGCTCCAGATTGGCTCCATAGAGCTGTGATGTAAATGTTAAAGCAGGATTGCAATGAAAGCTGGTTTAAAATGTTGAGTTTGCAGTTACATGTAGAAGAATAAACATGTGTAATACTAAGCTCCATGTGTGGCGTTGTGATTGGTGGGCACCCAGGCTGTGGAGGACACTACAACTGGCGACAAGATAGATGATAAGTAACCCAAAGACAGCAGGGCTCTCCCAGAGAGTTTGCAGTGGTCCAAGCAAACTGCTCATGCGTGCCACATGTGCGGTCATCAAAGTATCAAATTGACGCTTTATGCATGTGGAGTCAAAGTGCAGCTCAAGCTACTGTGAAGCAGTTGAAGATAATGAAAGCATTGCACAGAATTTACAAGTTGTTTTCCGAGACCCTGCTGGTCAGGCCATACATAAAGGTACCATGCTGCCAAGCAAGATAAAGCTATACATTATACAGAGCATTACTGCTAAAGGTGGATATGCCCAGATACAGAAAAGAAGCGCTATAGACTGCAGTAATCAAATATAAATAAAATATATAAATGCACTGACTAACAGATCAATTAACAAGAAAGCATACTGTCATTACCAAAGGTTCCAGGTGACGTCTCAGAACAACTACAGAGACCTCCAAGAAGGAGGTCACAGTCCCACAGAATATCCGGAGGCTCATCCATTGCAGGGCCTCAGAGATGGTGCAGATGATGCAGGTCCTAGTGGAAAGCTGACAATATCTGAAAGAGCTCTACCTTCAATGTCAGACCCTCTCATAATTACTTACAATGCTGCTGGATTCCTGAAAGCACCTTTTTTGATACGGCCAAAAAGAAAAATATTGGTGATAAATCGACTGCTTGGCTAGAGACATTTGATGATTTCATTAATGCACTTGAAGAGACTGATAACAAAAGAAGTATCTCAAAAATCTTGCTGGTGATGGTGTAAAAGAAGTCAGAAAGAAAATGCTGCAAACTGATGAATAAGTCACATACCATCAGATTAAAGAAGCTTCTCAAGTTTAATCCAGTACCCAATGTTGATTATGAAAGATACATTTTCAGTCAAGAAAGACAGAAAGTTTGTGAAACCATTGGTAATTTGTGGAGACACTCAACACACTCGTCAAACACTGTAAGTTCAATGAAGTTATTGATGGATGCTTGTCAGATTCATTCAGACGACAAATGCTGAGAGAAACTCTTAGTCTGGAGTGAGTGTTAATGACTACCAGCTGCTGACATGGAGGCCGGAGGTGCCCAGAATCAATCAGTCATCAGTTTGTAACGTAAGCCAAAGCAAAAGACTGAAGGACACACAGTGATGTCTACATGTAAAAGAAAGTTGTGTTTTAGATGTGGATTTTTGTTTACACACGAAGGTAAATGTCCCGCCATTGGACAGATATGTGAAGGCCATAGGAAGGAGAACCATTTTGTGACAGTTTTCAAAGCGAAGGAAAACGTAAGTGCATCAAGACATGTAAGCAAAATGGCTCCCAGAACGTTCCAGTAGCAATGTTCAATGCATACCCACAAGGCTAAGCGAAGATATCAGTTAAGACAAATCGACACTGAACAAAGTTGATCATCATCTAAATCACCGTCAAACAGTTCTTCTGTATCAGTATCAAGTAAAAGTAAAGAAGAGGGTTGTGCCATGTTAATGTTTACCTCAGAAAAGCGTGCACATGTTGGACTGGCCACATCTGAAGAAAAATGTCAGTCAAAGAAAAGTCGGAATGCCAAAGCATCAAAGCCATTCAAGCATTGTCCGAAGATTACACTGAAAACAATTGGTTGTTCGATACCTTTCATTATCAACAGTGGTGCTTTCGATAAACATTATGCCTGAGGAGTAGTATAATGAATTATTTCCATTACCACAACTCAAGCCATCGAAAGCCAAGGTGTATACATGGGCTTCATCAACGTCCTTAATGAGTCAAGGTTCATTTGTAACAACAATGAAACTCAAAAAAATGAAGTTGCAAGTAGGGCTGGGCAGTATATTCGGTTCCGCTCTCGGAATTTGCGGACTTTTGGGTAATTTTGCGGAGAACACGGAATTGCCAAAAATTCAGCGATCCGCGGCTTCGCAGAATTATTTGCTTGTTCGTGCTTTCAAATTGCGTGTTTGTGAGATATTTTCCCCCGAGCAAGCAATCATTCGCAAACAGGAAAAAAGCATCGTGAAAGGGCGGAACAAGCAGTCCTGCATGTTCGCGGAACTCTGCGTGCCCGCAGAGATTTTTTACCATTTCGGGGAGCTTTGCCCCAACGCAAATTCCGCCCACCCCTAGTTGCAAGCACACATCCATGTGATTCAAGGTACAGCGTCAAGTGCCTGTCTACTCAGTTTCAGCATAGCTGCTGATATGGAAGGCTGAAAAAGACAGTTTAGTCATGTTATGGGCTTGTGAACATTTCCATGTATTCCTGTACTCTAAGCCTTTTATGCAGGTAACTGATCATCAAGCTGTACTGACTATATTTGGCAATCCAAAGGCCAAGACGCCTTTTCACATTAAATAATGGGGACTACATTTACAAGAGTACAATAATACCATTGTGATCCTCCACGGAAGGATCAGAACCCTTCTGACTACTTTTCAGAGTGCCTATACCAGGTCACGGTGATCCATCCAAGACTGCTAAATCCTATATCAATTTCAATGTAAATTCAAGCACACCAGCTGCCAATTCATTAGCCCAGATTATCACTGCCATGAACCATGATAGTGACATACTAAGTTGAAAGATATAATTACACTTCAGTCATGGAACCAACACACTTGACCTCTCACCAGTTATGGTGAATATCAAAAATAATTGAATTAGCTCACAAAGGACATCTTGGAATCGTTGCCACAAAATGAGCTCTCCGAGACGGAGTCTGGTTTCCTCATCATGATGAGGGGTTTGAAAAGGAATTAAAGGCCTCTCATCTCTGCAAGTGCCTTTCTACAAAAGTTACTGAATGCACCTTAAACATGTCAGTACTCATGAAGTATGCATGGGAGAGAGTAGACCTGTGATTCGGTGTGTGATGCCGAAAAAAATCCAAACACAATCAGGTGCTTTGTTGCACTTGATTGTGTAATCCACATGTCTTCTCTGACATATAGTAGAAGTAAGGATTTATTCAGGAATATTTTAACACAAACAAACTTTTTGGGAGATGTAGATTCTTGCAAGTTAACAATGATGGAACCCTTTTGGCTCATGATGGACTCCGTAGAGCTGTGACGTGTTTGGGCAGAATGCAAGGAAGGCTGGTTTAGAATGTTGAGTTCACAGTTGCACGCAGAAGAATAAAGACATGTAATACTAAGTTCCGTGTGAGGTGTAGTCATTGCAGGTACCCATGCGAGGAAGGATGCTGCACAGCAGATACACATTTTAAACATCCAATGGCCAGGAGTCAACTAGCACTGAACCTTAAGCCTTACAGTTCCTGTCTCAGTGCTCCATGATGATACCAAAGTGTTCCATGATGAATTACATCATGAAGGGCACTTCAGTCACCACATGGAAGTCTACAAAGAACATCAAAACTCTTGTTCCTGCATTTGCTTTTCCCAAATGGGAAGCGTGTTTTTAAAGCTGTCAGTGTCCATTGAAGGGAGAGGTGCTGCTTCTTAACAATGCTTTTTGCACATGTTCTTTAGCAACAGCGAAACTAAAAAAGTTGTTGCTGAGGCTGAACAACATCAGCATAAAGAAAAATGTCCCAGAGCAAAGCTTTTTAAGTAAGTTCTAAGATGTTGGACATCCATTTTGAAACAGTGAATTAAAAAAATATAAAGAGTGTACTAAAGTGCATTATTTTGAAGAAGTTACCAGGTAGCAATTTGAAGTTACCCGGTAAGAGGTTAAAAAATGGTATTAAGAGGATTAAGGAGTAAGACTGGGAGTATCACAAAAGGGCACCACTAAACTTCAGCGTGTCGTGGATGAATGATGACAAGAATGGGTAAGGGTGCAACAGAGGATCTGGAGGAAAAAAATAAACCAAGTGAGACAAGGTGGTGTGGAAGTAACATATAACCTAGGGAGTGATATAGCAGAGAGTGCAGAGGGAAGGGTTTTGAAGGGGGAAGCAGCACACCGGGATAGAGTAAGAAAACACAAGCAGCCCCCTGGCCGTGCTAAAAGTAATAGAAGGAGTTTCCTGAATGTAAGCAATGGAAGAATATGAGTCATCCAATCAAAAACAAAGTTTCAGTTGGGATGACAAGCACAAAAAGAGGAAAGCAAGCCATTGATGACAAGCAGGCAATGAGATTTGCTAGAAGGGTAACGAATTACAACAAATTATAAGCAATGGTCTAACCCAAAGACCACCGTTAATACTTGTATTGTATACAACGATCTTTCAAAATCAGACAGCTAATCAAAAGTATGGTAAGTAAGTTATGCTCTAGGGCAGTGTTTCCCAAGGGTCCATGACATATTCCCTGGGGGTCCACAGGCAGCAGTTTTAAAAGCACTGCAACGTTCCTTGTAGAATTAGCAGTTTTTGAGCAACAATAAAAGTGTCAAGATAACACCAGTGATTAATGTACCTGCTGGAGAGAGATGAGTTTTGTCCAGTGACAGGTTTGACTTATCTAATTTAGCACAGAGGGTTAATATGCCTGATGCAAAGAAGGTGTGCCATGCATTTTAAAAAACTGTATTTTATGTGCATAGGTCAGTGGCTTACTGCTTTTGTCATAGATTCTTTTGTTACTCTGCAGCTCATAAGAGACAATCATATTCTAGCACAGTGACCTATAAACTGTCATCAAGGAGCTGCTTTCACACTGCATGGTACAAGTTAGTGACTTATGTTTTTTCCCAGTCTTTCATTATCCTGATGCTGCTAAAGGGGTTTATTTGGATGGAAATACATTTTTATTGTTAGTCAATGCTAACCACTGTGTTATGTTCTGAATCCGGAGTTTGTGCTTTTCCAGACCAAGCACTCTTTAAAAATGCCTACCAGTATGAAAGACATGTGAATCCTACACCTTGTTGTCCCCTTTGCCTTATGTAACATTTTCTCTACATTGATTTACAAGTATGATTCATTGTCTCTATATGTGTGTGATGTAAAATGCTCTGACAGCCTTCAATGGTATGAGAGATGCCATAAAACAAATGAAATACATGTGACAGATGTGCTATGGGGAAATGAGAGACACTGTTGAAGGGTGATAATACGGGAATCATTGAAAAACCCCAACAAAGATTGTCGTATCCTGGTGCATAGTAAGGTCATCATTTACTATGCTTTATAAGCTAATACAATTCAATATATATTGATAAATGTGTTGTAGAAAGCACCATTGTATCCTAAATTCTCTTGGGGGGGGAGCCTCCCAAAGCCCCCTTTGTAGTGGTCAGGCTCACTCACTGCACTCGGTGTGCACAGTATGGGGACTGGTCTTACAACATTTGCCAGGGCGGCTTTGGGTTTCCACCCTGGCCCTGGCAGGAGCAGGAGCCTTGTACTGCGAATTAAAACTAACCATTTAAAAGTTAATTACTGAGATGCAGCACCAACCTTTCCATTAAAATTTTCCAGTTTTTGCAAACTCTTTCTATATAAAATACTAAAACCCTTAGTAATTTAAGTATTTCTTTTGTGTGCACATGTGTGTTTATTTTTTTTAATTACGCTTTTAATGTTTGAAATTTAAATCATACAAATTGCTGGGGGTCCCTGGCTTCCAGTGGTGAGTCAATGGGGGTCCTCAGGAGTCAAACATTTGGGAACCACTGCGCAACTTAAAATGTAATTGGTTCATTTTACTCAGTGTTCCATTAGCCACTTATTGCGCCCTAAAGCATTCTTGAGCTAGGATGACGAAGCACCTGGAAGTGCGTTTCCTCCTGTGAATATGTATGTGTGTGTGAATTTGTACATGTGCGTGCGCGAGAGAGAGACTCTGTGTACTTTATGTGCAAACTTTGCATTCTTCCTCTTCCTATACCTCTTTTATAGTAAAAGGTCTATTGAGTGTTCTTGATTGGTCAGATGATGCTATGTGAACATATGTCAACTTGCATGTACCACTCCACAACTTTCATTAGGAAACCAGTTTCACTTTTTTACTAGACTGACACCCATTAAGGTGGATACTATAAACACGGGCTCATGATAGTATAGCTAGCCCCATACAGATCATCGTCAAATCCGACTGCTCAGTAGCAACAGACCAGTGCAACAATGTGATTCACACTAACATTGTTTCTAATAAAGTCGTGAACAAAATGTTTGTTAAATCAGAACGTGTACACACTGTGTATGCCAGGAGTTACATGCACATCGACGGTCATCCAGCTGGATTGTTTATCAGGAATCTAAGAATGAAAGACCAAACAGTTCCATAGGGAAAATGCTCTTGAAATCACAGACATCACCAAAGGGGAACGAAAATAACAACAATAAACATTCTAACTGCCCTCACCTCCCACCTGCCCGACATCCTACCAACGCCCCCCCCCCCCCCCCCGGTTTTAAAATTAATGCACATGTTATAAAAGTAGGGGAAATGCAAGCTTTTTCACTTCTACATCACATAATGTTGGGGTGTAGAATATTTTGTTCATAAACGGACAAGACTATTTGGCTAAATATGAGATTTTCGATGTGCCCACAGTCTGTTTGTCTGAAAGGCATCATAGCATCCATACTGCTTGTGAGAAGGTTTAAGTCAAGAGCCGAATGGCTGGAGTGGAAGGAATGTTTGGGGAGTTGGTCGTTCCCAAGGTTACAGTGCAGACACATGACAAGCATGGTAAGAGGGTGTAGAAGGACTGGTCTAGTTAGAAGATAAGAACACATTTTCTTGGAAACCACCATCTTCAGTAAAAACATGGCTGGTGTTTCAAGGCGAGGCGTGTGTGATCACGTGCGATGGTCCTGGCCCCATTCAGTGAGCTCTTCGCCCTACACTGTTTTCTGCTGAGTTTCTGGTGGAGTGTTGTTTTACACTGGTTAGTTATTGATGAGCAATTTGAACAGATGAATCCTACTGTATTTCGGCCTTTATACAGTGCATATTTTGCCTGAAAATATCAATGTCACTGTACCAGACTGTCACTCCAATAAACAAGACTTTAAATCGTATGGGGTTTGAACAATGCCAGCAAACGGCAACCAGTATTTTTTCGACTAGTAAATAATTTTCCAAACGCACCTATGTACTAATTGGTTGGTTTGTAAAATTAGGAATCGTAGTGGATTGCAATTTAACTATACCTCAAGAATGTTAAAGAGGTGGGTCGCAAATTATGGCCTATCAGAGGGTTGGTGGCCAGCTGGGGTCGGCAGACCAGCAGATCTGCAATCTCTTTTAACTCAACTATTATTTTTAAACAGCCCTTTTTCCGTAATGGAGACAGGGTTTGTTTAGAAAGAAAGTGAACCACTTCCTATTCCTGGACACATTTTTGTTTAATTTGTAAAGAAGAAAGGAGGCCCTTTTTACTTTTTGTGAATGGGTTACCACCTCCTTTGAGGTCTCTGTAGCATTTCAATGTTTTGTTACCAGATTTCGACAGCAACACATTAATACATAGCACACCAACATGGTATTAGGAATGGAAGCGTTCAACAATCCCCCCCCCCAGATAACCAAATAAGTACTCAGTTTCAATACCATTTTAGAACGTAGAAAACATTTTACTGACTCCTAAAATGGGATTAGTACATCTGAAATCGCATTGTTACAGTCACAAATGTTGAATAAGAGCATTTGCAACTGTAAAAGTGCTTAGTACCTCTGGTCCCTTAAACATTACACATCAGCCACTTAGATTTAACCGCAAAACATGTTAGGAAATCCACTGTCCTGAAAATGAAGGGCTTGTTTTGGAGATGGGAGAAAATTCACACTTATGTGATTATATTGCTGTTATTCAAATGTTTAGTAAAAGAAAACCTAAAAAAGATAATATTTTGATGTGCAAACATGAATTGTGTAACAACAAAAGGGGTACTTACTCCTGTCTAGAAGAGATTTAAGGAGAGTGATTGGTATTGAAAAATGCGAGGGGGATCTTCCATAATAGGAAGTGATGCCCTCACACACCCATGTGAATGTCATGCTTCATCATTGGGCTTTTTGCTCCTCATGGGGCCGGCGCTGCAATGCCCCATGGCCCTTCAAAAGGCTCTTTGTCGGAGATCTTTATAGTAAAACAGCTATGATGATGCGTGCAGGTGTGCGGAGTTGACAACTGCTTAAAGGGTGCCCGGTGACAAGTTTATTAAGGGGTCCCTTTAGTAGGGTTAAGAGAGGTGAAATAAAGGCAGTGATGCAGGATTATAGAATGATGGATTTAACCCAGATCTCTTGACTGGGGGTGAATGTTTTGATTTGTTCTGCATTCCGTCCATCAATTGTGTGTCTTTTGCTTTCTCGCCCTAAGTGTGCCAGGTATGCTCAGACGTGAGTCCTGGGCTCACTGTGCTACTGGAATCAAACTATCCTGGCTGAAGATTGGTGAAACCCCGAAACCGGTCCTAGGGTGCTTGTTTCTGGTCCAGGGAGGACCTGGCTTGGCAGTTCGGGCTGGACTGTTCCCATGAGGCACAGGGTCAAGATTGATTTGCATATGGCCAGGTCTAAACTGGGGTGGCATGGTGAGCAAAAGAATGATGGATTTAACCCAGATCTCTTGACTGGGGGTGAATGTTTTGATTTGTTCTGCATTCTGTCCATCAATTGTGTGTCTTTTGATGCAGGATCATTAAGCGCGACTGTCTGGTGAGTCAAGTATAATTACCTAGTGGTTTATACTTAGTCAGGTTGACATGTTTCATGCCCTTGTGGTCCAGGAGGATCCGTTGCATTTCTTCAGGACCAGAAATAAGGTGTAGACCCTAATCTGTAACGGAGAGGGTGTCGAAGTTTTATCATTTATAACATGCCCTAGTGGTTCAGCATATGGTCAAAAGAGGACCTGGGATATGCTTACCCTCTCATACTTCTCAATCCAACCTGTAGATAAAAAGAAAGAAGAAAGAAGCAGAAAAAGAGGAAAATCAACACAGAATGAATTATTCTGTGTCCTGGTAAAGACACTCGCAATGGCAATTTGCCTGAACATTTCATTGTATAGTGCAATATCAAGATAACTAATTCTTTCTCAACAGGTGCCACCTGTATCCACGTATCTTGGTGTCACCTCCGTGAACTAACAAGAGGGGAGTGTATCTCTTAAGAAGTGTCATGACAGACTGACATATAATAACATATAGGACAATACACAACACACAATACATAGTTTCTGGTGGTATCAGACATATCTGCCGATTAAAAAAGGGTTTGCCAGCATCTCTTACCCCCAATAGTAGGCCTATGTATTCCTTAGGTCAAGGCAGAGGACCACGTATCTACTGCGGTGAATCTGGAACAAAAAACAAACAGGAGCCGCTAATAAGAAAGGGCTCCTCTTTGTCAATACTCACGTGCGCCCATTTTCCATCACGGTGGCCATACTCACGATCTTGTATGTGGAGTCTCGCTTCGGACCTACCCCTCTCCCTGCCTTCCTGTAAGTCGGAGATCAGAACTGGGTTCGATATATTTGAGCAAATGCAGAGCACAGGTGCTGTGCATCTGGGTGGAGCTAGTGACCCAGAAGTCACCTGCAAAGGGTATGCGGTATGACCTGCGAGTGTTGAAAGGCCAGTGATGGCTGTCGATGGCGGGCATCTTGAAAATGGGGAGTATGACTTTACTAGATGGTAACCACACTGTGGCCCTAAGGCAATGTAGGTAAACGGACAGTTCTAAGGGAGGGAAGCAATGTAGGTAAACAAACAGTTCTAAGGAAGGAAAGTGAAGGTGAAGGGGTGATTTAGTGTCACCTCTCGCAGCAGTGAAAACTGACTCACTATGCTACTCAGTGCTATAGTTGGTGGCCATTTTAGAGTGAGGGAAGAGATTTGGGAATGCCTAATTGGCGTAGGTGATGAGTAGGGGTATCTATGTGAGTGATAATAACCAGTATGGGGGCAAAAAACAAGATAGAATGCTGGTAATGCACTCAGCACTTTTACAAGGGTGAATGCCTCCCATCCTTAATAGGGAAGTCGCACCTCCTCTGAGGGGAGCCAAATCTGGTTTTGTGGAATGTTGTCAGTGTATCCCTTATTAGAATGCTAGTTGCTGGTATTGAACTTTGAAGATTTACAGGGGCGAATGCACCCCATCCTTAATGTGGAAGTTGCACCTCTTGTGAGGGGAGTCAAATCTCGTTTAGTGGATAATATCAGTGTATCCCATATCAGAATGCTAGTTGTCAATAGCTATGCATGGATTTACCCCCTTTTTAAAAGTGATGGGTTGTGGTGCTGAACGGTACATGTTTCATCCCTCCTTTTAAGATGTTTTTATAACCTGAAAAATAAATTTTAAAGGAGGGTTTCTACTCTAATTCTTTGTCAAGATACCCACAAATTCTCCTGCTGTTCCTGCTCTTTCGGTCTCTTCTGTGAGTCTCCTGGTTTTTCTGCTACTCTGGTTTTAGCTGGAATATCTTTATTATATAATAAATTATAATAAATTATAATACATTCTCAGCAAAACAAGTAACACATTTCTTTTCCTTGAGTTGGTCAGGGTTATGAGTAAAAGTGCTTGGCCATGCTGCTGATTGCAAGACCTCATGTCATTAATTCTTCAAACAAGTTCAACAAGAAATACAGTCGGTTTTGTGTCAGTCCTTTTCAAACATTGCCTATAATGCACTTTTCATGGCCATGAATGGTTACATTGGTCCATTTGTGTTCCCATTATGGTTTGGGAAGGCACATCAAGAAGTCTGTTTACAAGTCAAGAGCCACGCCGTGCTCTTTGATGTATTCACTTTATTGCAACAACATATTAATAAAAGCTAACTTACACACCTCTAGTAATTACGGTATTGAGTATACAGTATTAGCCCATGTGAAAATATCAAATATACACATTAAAATGAGTGTTTCTTTTGAGTTTTATTGAAGTTTTTTAAACCTCTTAAAGCAAACACACATTTCATCAATGGGACAGGGTCCCTATAATTTCAAAAGATAGATGTAATTGTTATGCGAGTACTGTAATCTTCACAAGCTCGCTTGACGTGACATCTTCATAGAGAGTTCTGTGACCTCATTTTCTAATCAGTACCATTCAATCAACAAAACACCACCAAGCCTATAGCATATAGCGTGCAGTACAGCTCACATTATGATTACATAACTTTTGGAACTTTAATGTATAGATAGAGAGACAATCATTGACTTCTTGGATTTAGGTGAATAGGAAACATTTTGCCCTGTAGAAGTGGTGGGTAGGCTAGTTTCTGTGCAAATGCTTTGAGTTTAATAGCACCTATATTTAAGAACTGCTAATGTGTTTTGCAACAGCTCTGTACATGTAATCAATATGCTATGTCCTGCGTAAAGTTACTGTCTCATAAGATATAATTGGGAAAGAAGGTGTGCACTGGAATAACCTGAGTTACTCAATATTTTTCTCAACAATATTTTAGTTGTTATTTTTGGCTTTTTTCTTTTAGGAAGACCTTGCTGTTTGGATGCCTAAGCCTTTCATAAAGACACAGTGCTACTCACTAATCATCATTGCATGTTCATTTGTATTATGTTGCTGTCATAACATTTTGGTGGATTTACAGCTTTTTTGTTCCGAAACTAAACACATGTGTGCACAGAGGCTTTCCTTAAGATGCAATGATAATACTGCTACTTTGTCAAAAGAATCTACTGTGCATTATTTTGCTTTGTATATCTCTTATGTACAACACTTACTACACAAACGTAATCTTCTAACTCATATTTTAACACTCTTATTTAAGGGTCAAGCTTAAGTCTTCTAATACAAATTGTATAGCAAAGGGTCCCTTTATCTAGCTTCCATATTGTTGATTCATTATCGGGTTTTCTTTCTATGACAGCCCGGAGCAACACACATAACGTTTCCCAACTATTCACAAACAATTCCCCAACAAAAAGCAAGATGTATGGTTGGCTTTTCTCATGGTTTTTGTTTTTGAATTTCCCTTCACAGAGTTACTAGATAAGTGTGCTGTCATTCCATATTGATATCATGGCTCTCACTTGCTGGGCACACTATGTCAAGTGGCCTAATATTTCACCTAAAATTAGTTTGGCTCACTTTACATTGTTGGTTTTCTCAAGGCAGGTACCTTCTGTTTTAACGGTGATATCACCCAAGAGCCTGGTGGCCCCCCACTTATTCCCCATCATCCAGGAGGTTTACTCCAGGCTGTGTATTTGTTTGTTCAGTGCTTCTTCACAAACACATCTTTGCTACCAACCATAGTACTACCCAGAATATTGTGGTACAAGAATATTGAGGAGAGACTATTAGAGGGACAAAATATCAAAGGGTTAGTGCATATAAGGAAGTATAGATTTACTGTTCCTAACCCCACATTTGTATACCTCAAGGATATATGTACTGCAATGTGCATATATGTGTAGAAAGGTATAAAGAATATAGACTTACTTACCTGTTGATATTTCTTTTTCAATATTTTTCCAATAGATATTCTGGGGTTGATAATTAGGGTGTACACCAAGCCAACTAATAAAATATAGGATAATTCCAAGAAAATAAGTAAATGGCCGCTTAGGTGTTGCAAGTGAGTCCCCAGTTTCAACCTAAAAAATGTTTATGATTTCTACATTGCTGCTTCTCAGGGAGATTCTGAGGGAAAAAGTTGGAAAATGTTGAGTCAGATAGTTCTGATCTACACCATCGTCATCATCACAAGTCACTTTTTGGATGGATATTGCAATTGATTTCAGTTTTATCCCATCTTGGTTCAAATTCAGTAGTTGTTTTTTATTGCAGTCTATTAGTGTCTATTTGTTTCATATGTTATTTTTCAGCAAATGTGCTAAAAGGCCCTTACTTATTATCAGCCGCGGTCGGAAGTAGGAGTAACTGCAGGGCGGTGACGTGGGGAGGGGGAGGGGCAGGGTGGGGGGTAGTAAACTATGGATTCCGGAGGTTTACAGGTAAATTAACATATAAATTAATAAAACAAATTTCGTTGCGTGCACTGCATCCCCAAATGCAATGCTGTGCATGCAACGAAATTTGTTTTATTAATTTATATGTTACCTTACCTGTTAATCTAGTCAGCCCTTTAGAACTAAGACCCGCACAAATGAGGCTTCTGACCATCTTGAAAATAAATTGACCAAAAATGGGCAAGTAAATTGTGGCTCACTCAACCGTTAAGGGTCTAACTACATAGAGAGTCATTTACAACTATGGTCTACAATGCATATCTCTACAATATACTGAAGACACGTGTTTTGACCACATCACTTTTACAAAATTCTCTGCAATCCCTAATGTGCTCCACTTCCAAATCCATACCCGGACTCCAGGAAGGAGATCTAATTCTAATCTTCTTTTTTACCACACACCAATGTCCTTCTTTGGCCTTCCCAATTATCCTCTTTCAGAGGACATTTGGAAGAACTAATTTTGTTCCTCAAAACAACAGCCCCTCCTTGTTAGCCAACTCTTCTGTAATAGTCCAAAAGGGTCTCAATTCCTTTCATACATCTTTCTTGACCGATCATCCTACTTTCCACACCTTAAAGGTCTTATAAAATGCAATGTCCTTTCACACTTTGGTCCTCCACCCTTCTCTGATATCGCCGCCCCCCTTCCTTAGTAACTATACATACACTCTCTGGAACTTAACCACCCAACCCCTTACAACACCATCCTTCTCTTTAGAAAGCAACTTTCAGAAACAATCAATAGTAAAGTTCCTCACATCTCTAACATTAAGGATATACTTCTGCAGACCTACCTCCCATTTGCAAATCCTTGTTGAGACAACAGTCAACCTTGTTTTCATAAAAATCTCCCTCAAGGTGTTGCAGTCAGACCTTTCTGTCAACATATCTCCAAAGGAAACTCCCAAATCTATCAATCACACAACTCATGGCCCAGGCTTCCTTCTTGATCACAGAGACGTTTAACTCTGCACCCCTTAAAGGCCTCAATGCAAAGGTTATGGTTAGTGCTTCCCTATTCGATACCTGCATCAAAACCTAGAAAGCCCTTCAGAGCAAGCATTAGTGATTACAATGGTATTGCCACCACATACAAGCATTGAGAGGCTTTACTAAATCTTTCTTTACCAGTTTAAATTTCCCACTAAATTTTCTATAAATCACATGTTAAGAATTCTTCCTTCTTCTTGAGAAGTTCCTTCATTGTGCAAGTCTTTTCTGACATGTTGTCAATTAGTTTGCTATACAAATCAACCATACGTAGATAATACATCAAATCTTCTATTTTCTGAGGTTCTAGTAAGTTCATAATAATCTTAAACAAATATTGAATAGGTCTGACACCACTTCCTGAATCACAAACCTCCAATTAGCATGTTTACTCCCTTCTACAACATAATTTCACTGGTCTTAGGTTATACCAAGCTCTTTAAATCTCTTCAGTACCTCATTTACTCACTGATTGCCATGAGCTTCCAAAACCAGCACAACATTGTCACAAAACATAACCCTTGTAATGTCAACTAGCATTGATGTTATGGTCTCTGAAAGGCCGTGGCAGGAGAAACCAGCCCAAATGGTACCCTCAGAAATGTATAGACTTCTGTAGGAGTTATGAACACTTTTACATTTTGAGACTCCTCATGCAACTTTATCTGATTGTACACAGATGCCAGATCTAAAACAGTGCACAAATGCAGCCCCAGACAACAATGTCAACATTTCTGAAATTTTAGGCAAATTATATTTGTCAATAATGACCTCCTTGGTGAGCACTCTTAGATCAATGCAAACCCTTATTTCTCTGCTGGACATCTTAAACACTACCACTGGGGCCAAGCAGTCTGCCAATACTATCAATTCAACTTCACATACCTTCTAAAACCCCTAACCTACTGCTTCATGGACCTTAATTAGTAATTTCCATACACCAGAAGTTGCAGGTAATGCTCCTTTCTTTAGTTTGATTTTATGAATATAACATCTCAAAAGCACACATTTCCATGTTAAACACTTTTGGAAACACTTTCTCAAAATTTAGACATCCTTCTTCGACAAGATGCACTCATAGATGAGGTTGGGCATTCGGATCTAGAAACACTTTCCATTCCTTTAGGTGGGTTCACCTAAAATATGTTCACCCTTGCTCAATCAACACATACACTTCCCCCTCTACCATTGTGGCCCTGAACTCCTTGAGTGATATCCATTCTGCACAGTTTCAAACTCACATGAAACTCTGAATACATGCCTCATTTGAAATACTTGATAAACATGAATGGAACATAATTTTAAGCCCCCTTCCTTCTGTCTTTATCATACCATTTGGATTTCCTCCTTCCTTACTGCCCAATGATTGCTTCAGAAATGTCTCACCTTTTTCACCTTCTTTCTTTGTGCACTGCTTCTACAACATGCCATATAATGGCCTTTACTTCCACATTTGTTGCAGGTAGCCCTCACAGAAGGACATTCATTGCTGCCTATCGTTTGCCTCACAAGGCCCCAGTGCTGACCCTAAATTTCACTTCCCTGACCGTAACCCTCTCATCCTTCCTTGCTCATACTACATGCACATCCATTTTTTAAATTTCCTCAACATACAGCATCATGCTCTACTGTTTTTGTGATCACAAAACCTTAGCCAAAGGTGGCACATCCTTCATCCAGAGCTCTTCTTGCTTGTACTTTTTCACTGCTATGTGTTCATCAGTCAACCCGTAAAACTGCAGATTGCAGCCAACTTCCTCAGAGAAGTAACATATTACTTAACCAGTTTGTCCACCCCACACATTCTCCATCAAGATTGATACGCCTCTATTATGGTACTTACTTATGGCAAATAATGTCATTTTAACTTCTTTACACAAATGGCTTGCTCGTTCAGCTCATGTGAAGAATTCTGTTCCAACTCTGGTATATTCTGCAGGACTTTTTGTCCCTCAGCTCCAGGGGAGCACAGCAAGTGAAAGTCTCATTTCTGGTGCCAGTTGTACTCCAAAGTGTCTTGCACAAATATAAAACACCTTTGTCATTTGCTCCATCTTAGTGGTGGCTCTTCAGGATGACTGAAGAAAAAGCCAGTCCAGTTTGGACCATGCCATATGCAAATCCTTCTTGATTCTGCCCTGCATGGGAACAGTCCAGCCCGAACTACCGTGCCCGGTCCTCGCTGGACCAGAAACAAGCATCCTGGGACTGGTATTGGGGTATCATCCCTCATCAGCCAGGATAGCTTGAAACCAGTGTCCTGGCAAGCACGTGACCCATTTCTTGGCATACCCATCCCACTTAGGGTGACAAATGCTAAAACAACAAATGAGTGGACGGAATGCTGAACAATGTCAAACACTCACCCCCAATCATAGATCTGGGCCTAGATTAATTGTTTTTTTATTCACCACCCCATTCCAGTTTGGACCCAGCCATTTGCAATTTAGTCTTGACCCTTGTCCCCATGGGAACAGATCAACCCAAACTGGCAGGCCAGGTACTCCCTGGACTGGAATCAAGCATCCTAATACCAGTTTTGGGGTATCTTCCCTCAACAGCCAGGATAGCTTGAATCCGGTGGCATGGCAAGCACGGGACCTACATCTGGGCAAACCCATTCTTCTTCGAGTGACAAATGCAGAAAAAAAAAATGATGGACAGAAGGCTGAAGATTGTCAAACACTCATCTCAAGTCAGAGATCTTGTCCTAAATCGTTGTTTTCGTTGCTCACCAAATCATTCCAATTTGTACCTAGTCATATGTAAATCAGTCTTGACCCAGGTCCCCATGGGAACTGTCTAGCCCGAACTCGCAGGCCAGATCCCCCCTGGACCAGAAACAAACATCCTAGGTCTGATTTAGGGGTATCACCCCTCATCAGCCAGGATAGTTTGAATACAGTGGCATGGCGACTATGGGACCCACGTCCGGGCATACCTGTCCAACGTGGGGTGACAAATGCAAAAAGAACAAATGATGGATGGAATGCTGAACAATTTCAAACACTCAGAGATTTCGGCCTAAATCCATTGTTTGTTTGCTCACCACACCATTCCAGTTTGGACCGAACCTGGCTCGACAGTTCGGGTTGGACTGTTCCGATTGGAGCACAGTCAAGACTGATTTGGATATAGCTGGATCCAAACTGAGGTGCCATGGTGTGCCAAATAGCGATGGATTGGGATGCGGCCTGAGTAATTACCAAAGGCTGAGATTAATTCAAACATTCCAACCATCACTGTTTTGTATACTTATTATTTCGCACTAAGAAGGACAGGTATCCCCTAGACGTTTGTCCCGTGCACACTGTGTCACTGGAACCAAGCTATAAGCAGCTGATGAGCCCCTAACAAGGATGAAACTGGTCCTGGATTGCCTGTGTTTCTGTTCAGTGAGGACCTGGCCTTGAAGATCGGGCTGGAATGGTCCAATTGAAAGAAAGGTCTAGACTGATTTGCATATAACTGGTCCCAAACTGAGGTGGCATGGTATACAACATAACGATAGATTGGGATGCGGCGCAAGTAATTACCAGTGGCTGAGATTAATCCACGCATTCCAAACATCACTGTTTTGTATACTTATCGAAAACAAAACTGAGGCATTCTGAATTTTGGCTTCAAGCTGAATGGATACGAGTTAATTTCCCAGAAAGCACAGGACCTTAACAATGAGAGGCTTACCAGGGCAAAGTTAGAAATACAAACACTATACACTCCCTTTCACGCGCCAGATAAAAGAAAGGACCAGAGCTGTATCATGACGGACTTTGCATACACAGCACAGACCAAGTACCTGTTTTATGCACCTACATTGTGCAAAGTGAATTTTCCAACCCCATATTTCTATGAATTATTGCTTTATTTTGAGATAGTAGTGCTTGGAAGCAGTGAGCAACAGTTGCTTCTTTCTGTTTGAGAGGTGGTGTGGGTTGTCGGATGGGCTAGATAGAAGAAGCAATAGAAGCATGTTGACAGGGTCTTAGTGAAATCACCCTACTGGAAAAAGACAAAGAAAGCTCAGCAGGGAAGTAAAAACAAAGATTTGAGGAAAAACATTTTGTAAAGAAAAGTAAATTCGCAAATTTAGTTTAATCAACTTCGGGGCATATTAACAAGGACAAGCGATAATTATCGCTAAACGCGCATATCGCGTTTTAAAATATCGCCGTCTATCGCTGTTTTACTTCGCCGTGTTAGCGGCATATCCGCAACGCTTAGCACTTAGGCGAAGTAAAACACAGGGACAGACGGCGATAATCAAGATTACCGAGGGAAATCTAGCGATAATGTCAGAGAAGCTTGCTAATAGGGGAGTGTGGATTTAAGCTGTCAATCCACCTCTCATTGTGAAGATAGCTAAGTCAAGTTGAAAGCAGGCGTTACAATCCGGCGATAAACGTGGTTAGCGCGGCTTTTCTTATCGCTGGGGCCGCATTGTAAATAGTGCGATGTTGTGTTTGAATCGTCTATCATGCAGACATTGCGAGGAACGCCCACTTTGCATGTCATTAGCGATAATAATGGCTGACATGCAAAGTGAAGTAAAAACGGCTGCCAACTCAAGGAAACACGTGTTAGCATGTCCTTGATAATAGTGAGATATTTAATCGCCGCTTTTCGGCCGAAAACGGCCGCTAAAGCGGCGATATTGGGCTTGATAATATGGCCCTTAATGTGCACCATTTAAGGTGAAAAACTTATGAAGACGGATTGAATAAAAGAGGCCATCCACACTGATTTCACTAAATCTGAATATTGTCAAATGTATATAGAACCATGGAAAAGCTCATATATGTCAGAAAATAGATGCCGCACAATCCTCTTAATAGCTTCGAACAGATATTTTCAATAGCACAGGACTTTGGAAGGGACTGCCACTTCATGTGCTCTGCTGTTGATGGTTGGTAATAAACTACAGTTTGCCATTGCCAATAAAAACTCATGGAGTGATAAAAAGTCCTGAAGCACATATGTTTTCAATTGGAATGGATACCTACTCTTTTCTGCATCTCAAAATTAACATTGTTAGGTGGCCTAACAATGTTAGTCAGTTATGATTCCAAAGTGCATGCTACTGGGGTAACAATAAAATTGTCATTTTACTGGTGTTGGGTGACAATTTCACACCACTACCATGCAGTTACGAGTTTCCCATGGAATGAAGAATTAACGTGTAGGAGTGATTTTTCAATCATACAATTACATAGAATTCACCATTCTACACAGCTTTCCCAAATACATTGATCAACTGTTCTGGGCAGATCAATTTGTGTGCTGGTCTGTGGGGGTTGAGGGATGGGAAATTTAAAGAGGGAAGGAAAAGTTATTTTCTGTCTGTCAGGAAGAAAAACATGCAGCAGCCAAAGTCTCATGTAATTATTTTTTATCGACCGGTAACATTGAGGTTCTCCCACACCTAGAAAATGGGTGTGAAAAAACTTAACTACTCAGAATCAGTTGTAGCGGAAACCCATGAGGTAATTCTGCTCCAGCTGACTCAGAGTTCTTAAAATAGTGGTGCAAGGTGCAAATAATGGGCATACATAGGTTTTCTTCAAGTTGACATAATCTTTCCTTGTTGAACTGAGAGGGATTTTGAGAGGGTAATTATTTAGAGCTCTAGTGGTGTGTTTGAGACCTGGGAAGAGGCAGGAACTTGCTCAGTGAAGAGCACATTGTTATAAGGACAGGTATCTTTTGCCTGGCTCTGAACTAGTGTCAATGCAGATAGGGCTGGAACCAAGTGAAGGATTGCTGCTGAAGAAATTGTCAGTTTCATTGTAGTGCTTAAGGTGAGTCAAAATCATCGTCCAAAGTAGAAATATAGCCAGTTCTCCCCCTTATTCTTTGGGTAGATTGGTGTAGTCTTCAGTGGAGGAAGCGGTATGCATGTGGGACTAAAGTAGGCACTAGGAGTACTGTTTTGATAAGCTGTTTGCACTAAATTGATGCTGTGTGCCACTCTAAAGCTCAATTTTGGTTTTACTCTACGCATGTTGTAAATTGAAACAACGATGTGATTAAGCATTTACTAAAGACATTAATTCCCTTACTTTAGATTGTGTTTTCTCCGTTATGTTGACCGAAGTCCGGACTCCATTTTGTATTGTCATGCTTCCACGTGTTCCCCACGAGAAGAGTCCAACCTCTGTGTTAGTTACTCTTGTAATCTGCCTAGTAACAGTCTATAAATAGCTCCTTTGTCCATCTGGCACATGCCCAGACTTGACCACATCTGTTATCAGTTAGCCTTGCTTGACCATGTTTTCGCGGGCTCAAGGAGTGTGTTAGCTCCGCCCACATATTGATTCAGTATCGAAAAATGACCATAAATGGTAATGTTCTTCGGCCTCATGTTGTATCCACCCACTTATGAGCCCCTCTATTATGTATAAAAGGGGACCATGTACGTAAGTTTTTTGTGCTACTCTATGCAATACTGAAGAGTGTTGTGTGGATTGTAGGGCCACCCTTAAGGGTTAATAAATGCTGTCTTTGTACTTTGCAGTTTCCGTGCCAACTTCCTTATAGATTCCATTACAGGAGAGCGAACCCTTGTGTCCTGCGGGCCTAGCTGGGGCCTGTATTCATCAATTGGCGCCCGTCACGTGGGGCTCATCGGCGACTCGGATGCTCGAAGGACTGGTCGCGACGAAGGTGAGGAATTTGGCCAGGGACGTGATCACTGCCAGCGGCGTCTTAGCCCTGGCATCCCGAGGTTTTTCTTCCTTCCCTTCCGAGCTGACCGTCTGGGTGGCGCCGGTCCTCGACTGAGACCTCTTCTGTCGGTCCTGCCGTGAAAGCCGTTTGGGCGATTGTGGAGCTTGGCAGTTGGAATCTGGACTCTTGATTGGTAAGAACCGGTGTACGGTACTTGCTCCGTGTTTTTGAAGCCTGGGCCGGCTATTTGAGTTTGATTTGTGATGACTAGTCATATTTTGTATTTGTCTTTGTGAAAATATATGCGTTGCAACACATATAGGCAGGTAATGTGGAGAGATTTCTCCGGAACTGTGTAACCTTGAACGGCGCAACGATTAAGTGCCATTTTCTTTATAATATTGCATATTTTGCATTATTTCTGAGCATGCCTGCTTTTAGCGCACTCCGTAAGTGGTGTTGCTGCTTTGGAAACCGGTTGAACCTCGAGGAATCTGCTCCGGCTCCCCCAGAGGGGACTCCTAATAGGGATATGTATGTGAAGCATGGTCTTTCTTCCATAATGTACAGCACAGTATGGAGGAAATATACTAAAAAAGATCCCGAGTTACGATGGCCTTTGTATGGATCGTTTGATATACGTAAGATTGAGTATGTGGAAAAGTGTATGTGTAAGCGGCGTGCTCGTCAGTATATGTTTGAGTGTGTGCGGTTGTGGGTGAAGGAGGTGCGTGAGCGAGAGAAGCGTGAGAAAGCGCTGTTCGATAAAGAACAACGGAAGAATGATCATGTGCGAGCACAGGAAGCGAGGCGTCGGGAGGACAAAGAACAAACGGAGAGACAAGAGAAAGAGCGTAGGCTGCAAGTCTCGGGTCAATATGCTGTTCGGCAGCCACTTTATCCTGTCCTTAATAATCTTGATGATGATTTTTATTTACTAGATCGCTCTCCGCCCCCTTATGTGGGCGCATCTGCTCCGAGGCCACAAGATTCTGACCCGGTTCCGGGTAAGGTAGACACGCGGTCCATGCTGTCGGCTGAGCAAATGGCTGAGCTTCGGCAAGTTTCCTTCCGTGCACTTAAGGGCAAGGTGTCCGTGGATGAATTATTCCATACTTGGGGGCCGTGGCAGGAGAGAGAGAAATTGTATTTTTTGGGTCACTTTGCTGATGAAGTGACTGCTGCTTACCGGAAATATTCCAGTGTTTTTGAGCCTGATGATGTGACATTGGATGCTAAAGCATTGCATAATGGTGTTTTCTCTCCCTCTAAGGCTCCTGACACGGCTCGGCGGCTGTTCGCTTTGCGGGACGCGGTGCTGGCCCTTAAAGGAAAAGCGCGCCAACAAGCAGGGGAGGTGAAGCAGTCGGATCCGTGTACAGCAGAAGGCCACTCATCCACCTCCCAGTCAGATAAGGATGGCATAGTGCATGTTAAACCAATGCGAGAGGCGGCGCCTTTGTATGTTCCTCCTAAAGGAGCGGGGACTAGCTCGGACATTACCTCCGCCGATGCTAAGGGATATTTTGTGTATAATTGGGTTTATACTCCGTGGCATAGGGCTGATGTTATGGCATTAAAGAATGCGCTGCCTGACCCCCGCAAGAATCCAGCGGCCTTCTACGAAGAAGTCGAGGGGGCCTTGAATTCTTGCGTTATGACTTTAGCAGATATAGACCTGTTCTTTGGCCTTATCCTACCACCGGATATGTGGCGATCTGTCCGAAAGGTAGATGATATAGTTGCCTTTAAGGCCCGGTGGTCTGACCTTGAGGATGAGGATAGGGAGCGAAAGCCCGCGCAGAAACCGCCCCAGAGTATTTTAGATCTCCCTGCTGCTATTGTGGCTAAGTTGAAGACAATTATCCCCCCTAAAAAGATTGACTGGAATATGTTAGCTGCATGTAAACAGAAAGTTGATGAGTCAGTTGCGGACTTCTTTACGCGCTTTGAGGAGACGTTTCATGATTTTAGTGGCCAGTCGCTTACTGACGATACGGGTCGCCACCTTTTTGCGGATAAATATGTGGCTAATCTGCTGCCGGCAGTTGCGGCCCGTTTAAAAGCGAGTGAAAGTTCTTGGTCTTCCGCTACACCGACGGCCCTCCTGACTATCGCCCAGTATTATGAGCGTCAGGAGCAAGAAGCAAAGGGCCAGGAGGAAAAGAAATCGAAAGATTTGAAAACAAAGGTGATGTTGGCACAAGTCTATGGCCCGCCCCGACGGGGTAGTAATAGAGGTAGGGGAGGATCTTATGGTCCTCCCTCGGGCCGATCTGATTTGAATAGGAACCAATGTGCGTATTGTAAGCAATCGGGTCATTGGGCTAGGGACTGCCCGGTGTTGCATGCATCGCGTCAGGGGCATACCCACGGTGGCCCGCGAGGTAGAGGGGGTTTCTCGAACTTTCGAGGGAGTTCTAACGAACAGGCTCGTTTTGACTCTGCTGGGCAGCACCGAGACAGATCAAATGTTTTCGATCGTCAGCATCAGTATCAAGTGTCGGGGATTGACCGGTCGGGGTACCATGACTCTCAGCATGCATAGGGATGCGTTGGATGGGGGTTAGAATCAGTTGAGGTGCCGGTCGATCAGAAGGGTCCTTATGTATCGGCTGAGGTTTTGGGCTCTACTGATCAGTTCCTAGTGGATACAGGAGCGACACGTAGTGCACTGTCTAAGCAATTGGTTCCGGGGGCTCCCCCATCCGGCTTAATGGTCACATCGGTAGGGTTTGACGGTACACTCTCCCGAAGCCCTCTTTCGCAGCCCCTCATGTTTAAGGTTGATTCTTTTTCTGCACCCTGTCCGTTTCTGCTTGCCCCATACACACCGGACAACATTATGGGTCTTGATATGTTAAAGCATTTTAGGGCTACGATCCGCTGCTCCCCTGCTGGTGTGCGGGTAATATTGAACGATAATTACCCTCGGTCTGAACGGATGTGTGCGATTTCGGAGGACGCGCTGTTAGCTACCCTCCCTCGTGCTTTGTGGGCAACTTCGGATACTGATGTGGGACAAATGGTGATTCCACCGGTCCACATTAGCGTCCAGGAGGGGGCGGTGTTACCACGCCTCCCACAGTATCGTATTTCCCAGGAGGGTGAGGAGGCTCTCATACAGATAGTGCAGGATTTGATGGCGGTAGGGGTAGTGGAGGAAGTCCCCTACAACATTTGTAACAGTCCGATTCTTCCCATACTGAAAAAGGATACGGATGCCAGAGTTTATCGGTTTATAATTGATTTGAGAGAAGTAAACAAGATCGTGATACCTCAGTACCCAGTGGTTTCCGATATCACGACGTTGCTTACTTTGGTTCCGCCTACGGCGACTATGTTCTCAGTGATCGATTTGAAGAATGCCTTCTTTTCCATTCCCATTCACCCTGATAGCCGATATCTTTTCGGGTTTACATTAAATAATAGATCTTATCGTTTTTGTAGGATCCCCCAGGGCTACACAGAAAGCCCTAGCATTTACAGTCAGGCTTTGAAAAGACAATTGGATTCCTTTGTTCTGCTCGAGGGGGTCGCCCTCATTCAATATGTCGATGACATCTTGCTGGCGGCTGACACCCTGGAGTTGTGTGAGAAAAGTACGTTATCCCTACTTTCCTTTTTAGCATCCCACAATCATAAGGTATCTAGGAAGAAATTGCAATTCTGTAGACCAAAGGTGACTTATTTGGGTCACCTTTTGTCTAAGGAGGGGCGTGCACTCACACCGGATCGTATCCAAGTAATTTTGGACACACCGAGACCGTCCACGCAGAAGGATGTGCGTGCATTTTTGGGTCTTGTTTCTTTTTGTAGACAGTGGATATTGGGGTTTTCACACATAGCTAAGCCATTGTTAGCCCTCTTGACAAAGGACACGCCTATCCCAATCCCTTGGTCAGATGAGTGTGATACTGCTTTTCAGCAACTACGACAGGCCCTTTGTTCAGCACCAGTGTTAGGGACCCCTGATTATGCAAAACCCTTTTCGTTGTATGTGCATGAGAAAGATGGATGTGCATTGTCAGTTTTAGTGCAGATGCACGGCGACAAGCAGCGCCCTTGTGCATACTTTTCGGCTGTACTTGATCCTGTCGCCCGAGCATTACCGGGGTGTTTTCGCTCGGTTGCGGCGACAGCTGTGTCAATACGCCAAAGTGAGGGAATTGTGTTATCCCATAAGCTGTTGGTATTAGTCCCCCATGCTGTCGATGCCCTGCTTAATCAAACGAAGACGCAGCATTTGACCAGTGCCCGCTTAACGGGATATGAGTTGACGCTTTTGGCTCCTCATATTACGTTGAAAAGGTGCGTAACGTTAAACCCGGCAACATTGTTGCCATACCCCGAAACCCAGCCTGAGGCGCGGAAAGCGCATGATTGTATTCTCGTGACTGAGTACCAAACAAAGGGTCGTATTGATCTCCAGGATACGCCCTTTTCAGATGTAGATGGAGAACTGTGGGTGGATGGATCCTGCCTGAAGCTACCAGATGGTACGACTTCAGCAGCGTATGCGATTACCACATTGCAAACGATAGTGGAGACAGCACGCATACCACAGAAATCAGCTCAAGCAGCGGAACTGATAGCATTAACACGAGCATGTGAGCTCAGTACAGGATTATGTGTGAATGTTTATACAGATAGCCGCTATGCCTTCGGAGTAGCGCATGACTTCGGCCTACTCTGGAAGGAGAGAGGGTTTTTAACGTCACATGGAGTACAGATAATGCATGGAGAGTTAGTTCACAATCTTTTAACTGCATTGACATACCCAAAGAAAATTGCCATCGTTAAGTGTAGCGCCCATAGGAAAGTAGTTGACAAAGTTGGAGAAGGGAATGCGTTAGCAGATCGAGTAGCACGAGAGACTGCGATGCAGCCCGGTGCTACTGCCATGTATGTAGTAAAGTCACAGGTGGAAAGATGGCATGATGCGAAGGAGGAAGTGCGGGAAATGCAAAGGACCGCTTCTGACAAAGAGCGGGAACAATGGGCTAGTGAGGGAGAGCTGGATGATGAGGGCTGCTGGAGAAATAAGCAGATGGATAGATGGAAATTACCCACGGCTTTTGTACAACCTATGGTTCAGATGGCACATGGGCTAGCACATGTTGGAGCTTCCGCAATTGTAAAATTGCTTACCCAAGTCTGGGAGCATCCAGAGATTGCTAGCACGGCAAAGAGGGTGGTGCAGACTTGTATGATCTGCTTGAGGTATAACCCAGGAAAGGGTACTCGAACTCCAGCAGGAGGATTCGTGACACCCACTGCACCCTTCGAGGTTTTGCAGATGGATTATATCCAGCTTGAGCGCTGTAACAATTTGAAGTATGTTCTAGTAGTGGTTTGCGTCTTCAGTAAATGGGTTGAAGCGTACCCTACGAAAGACAATACTGCAATGACTACTGCGAAGCTGCTGCTGAAAGAGTTCTTCCCTCGATATGGCGTCTGTAGACTTCTGTGGAGTGATAATGGGCCTCACTTTGTAGCGGATGTTATAAAGTACGTCTTGAAGGGCCTGGGCATCACCCAGAAGTTTCACGCGGTATTCCACCCTCAGTCTGCAGGACTAGTCGAGAAGTATAATGGTACACTGAAGCTCAAGATCGCTAAAATTCAAGCTTCGACGTCCTTGACTTGGCCAGACGCTCTGCCGCTGGCGTTATTGTCAATTAGATCGGTACCACACTCTCGAACTGGCCTTACACTGTATGAGATTGTCTTTGGACGCCCAATGAATATTTGGGGTCCACCAAAACCTAAAGCTGTGTATGATGTACCTTGTGTAATGATGAACGATTATCTGGCACAGTTAACGGATAACTTGGTTTCTATTCATCAACAGGTCCGAGAGGCGCTCCCTGATCGGTCCACCGGTGAAGGACATGGTCTCCGACCTGGTGACCACGTGATGGTGAAAATCTTTGACAGAACAAACAGCTTGGAACCGAGATGGGTGGGTCCTGAGCAGGTCCTCCTCGCAACGAGGACGGCTGTGCGAGTCTCCAACAGAAAGAATTGGATCCATTCCCTGCACTGTAGGAAGGTGCCGCCCGGATTGGTGGAATCTGCCGTGCTGACCGATCAACGAGAAATCTTGGCTGCAGAGACAGGCCGTGCTGCGGAGCCAAACGCCACTGAGGAGCTCTTTCCGGACCACGCAACTCCTGGAGGAAGGCGATATCATCTCCGACCAAGGAAGTGAGTTCTCCAGTACCGGGACATACTGTCAGAACGGCCCTTGGGTTAGTGAAACGGAGAGCCGATGAGGCAAGGGGGGGGATCAGCCCTGCATTAGTGTAGCGACACCCGTCTTGGCCCGCTGGTGAAGAAATCGACCGCTGCCCAAGGGGAAGAGTTCTGACAGACTTTTAGTTTCAGGAAGATATTGGGTTTTTATTTTTTGACATGGAGAAAAAGAAAATCCTTTGTGCAATAGGGTTCATGTTGACAGTAGCCATTGTTGGGATAACCACATGGTTTGTGGAGGATGTAACTCCCGCTCGGAAAATACTTGTGTTGACAACTCCGGTGCCTGAGGAGCACTACTTTTATACATTACCGTATCAAGAGTTGAAGCATCGACAGTCTTACTTGAACAACACTTTCATCCAGATGCTGCATCATACCCACGTTGCTACGAATGCTACGAACTGTTGGATATGTGGGATGATGCCAGCTCATCAGAAGAAAGGAGGAACGCCATTTATACCACTTCCTTTCTCTCATAATGGCTCTTGTAGAGCATGGTACACTTTGCTTTTTGCCACTCGGAAACCGACAGTGGGACGATTGCTCTTCAGACTCAATAAAGAATGCCATCAAGACAAAAATGGGTATCCGCAAGCGAATGGGACAATTTGGGAGTGGGAAGAGTACCGACCAGACAATGAATCCATTCCCTACATCTTCACGAACACAAGAGACACTGTGGGAAAGGACAAATTTGTGATTCAAGTAGCACAAGCTCAAGCGGACCTGTGTGTCCAGAGTGTGGGTTTTATTCCTGTTGGTGTTAGTGATTGTATTACTGTTTTGAACATTGATGGGTTGAACAATAGTACCTTTTTAGCCTCCCATAATACGTACTTTGTGTGTGGAAATAAAGGTTATTACCGTCTGCCGGCTGGGTGGTCTGGGGTATGCTATGTATCATTTCTATTACCTCCTGTATTCCTAGCACCCGCATCTTATCATAAGGATCTGAAATTATTGAATAATGTGACTGTAAATAGGTATAAACGTACTTTATCAATTGACGATGTAGATCAGACTGATACCAGTCTGCAGCAGTATATTGATTTTAACTTAGGACTGTTTTTCTTTGTTGGAGCTGCCCTGAACAGTAGGAAGATCCGAAGATTAACAAGAGTGGTAGAAGCTGTGACAAATCAGACTGCTGCTGCTCTTGGGAATCTTACGGAGGAATTGCAAATTACTAGAATTGTTGCATTGCAGAATCGTATGGTATTAGACGTTATGCTAGCTGACAGAGGAGGAGCATGTAAAATTATTGGAAGTAGCTGCTGTGTGTTTATCCCTGATCATACGCCATCAGTTTATAATGCCATCAATAAACTACATAAAATTGCAGCTGAAATCCATACAGAAAACGGCACTTGGTCCTTTTCTGGATGGTTTTGGGCGTTAATTACTGCCTGGGGATGGAAGGTTTTAACTGGTCTCTGTATTATTGTAGCAGTTCTGTTTTCGTGCTGTATCTGTGTTCAATGTGGTCCCTTGCTCTGCTCATTATGTGTATCATTCTGTATCCCTGATAAGAAAGCTATTGCCGATGTTGCTCACCAGAAACGTCTAGCTAAAGAAGTTGAAGAAATGATGACAATTGACATATATGATGATTATCCTAACAAACCGGATGTCTTCAGTAAATGCTGAAAGGGTCGTCTGTTGTAAATTGAAACAACGATGTGATTAAGCATTTACTAAAGACATTAATTCCCTTACTTTAGATTATGTTTTCTCCGTTATGTTGACTGAAGTCCGGACTCCATTTTGTATTGTCATGCTTCCACGTGTTCCCCACGAGAAGAGTCCAACCTCTGTGTTAGTTACTCTTGTAATCTGCCTAGTAACAGTCTATAAATAGCTCCTTTGTCCATCTGGCACATGCCCAGACTTGACCACATCTGTTATCAGTTAGCCTTGCTTGACCATGTTTTCGCGGGCTCAAGGAGTGTGTTAGCTCCGCCCTCATATTGATTCAGTATCGAAAATGACCATAAATGGTAATGTTCTTCGGCCTCATGTTGTATCCACCCACTTATGAGCCCCTCTATTATGTATAAAAGGGGACCATGTACGTAAGTTCTTTGTGCTACTCTATGCAATACTGAAGAGTGTTGTGTGGATTGTAGGACCACCCTTAAGGGTTAATAAATGCTGTCTTTGTACTTTGCAGTTTCCGTGCCAACTTCCTTATAGATTCCATTACAGGAGAGCGAACCCTTGTGTCCTGCGGGCCTAGCTGGGGCCTGTATTCATCACGCGCGCTTGCCTACCTCTTAGAAGCGCTCCTTCTCTGCATTGCCCATTGTCCGCTCCCACTTCTGCTCTGCTCCTGTCCACGCCCGGTAGATCCGGCGCCGAGTGGAGACGAGGATCGCCATCTTGGGAGAAGGCAGGGGTAGCGCTCTAGTCGCGGCTGCCTCCCGCCCTCCCGGACTATTTAAAACCTTCACTCCCACTCCCACACAGATTACTTGTGTGTTACCCCTGAGGCGGAAGCCGGGGGCAGCGAGTGAGTGTGTGTGTTTTTTTATCATTTAAATCGCTGTTTGCACTAAATTGATGCTGTGTGCCACTCTAAAGCTCAATTTTGGTTTTACTCTACGCGCGCTTGCCTACCTCTTAGAAGCGCTCCTTCTCTGCATTGCACATTGTCCGCTCCCACCTCTGCTCTGCTCCTGTCCACGCCCGGTAGATCCGGCGCCGAGTAGAGACGAGGATCGCCATCTTGGAAGAAGGCAGGGGTAGCGCTCTAGTCGCGGCTGCCTCCCGCCCTCCCGGACTATTTAAGACCTTCACTCCCACTCCCACACAGATTACTTGTGTGTTACCCCTGAGGCGGAAGCCGGGGGCAGCGAGTGAGTGTGTGTGTTTTTTTATCATTTAAATCGCTGTTTGCACTAAATTGATGCTGTGTGCCACTCTAAAGCTCAATTTTGGTTTTACTCTACGCGCGCTTGCCTACCTCTTAGAAGCGCTCCTTCTCTGCATTGCCCATTGTCCGCTCCCACCTCTGCTCTGCTCCTGTCCACGCCCGGTAGATCCGGCGCCGAGTAGAGACGAGGATCGCCATCTTGGGAGAAGGCAGGGGTAGCGCTCTAGTCGCGGCTGCCTCCCGCCCTCCCGGACTATTTAAAACCTTCACTCCCACTCCCACACAGATTACTTGTGTGTTACCCCTGAGGCGGAAGCCGGGGGCAGCGAGTGAGTGTGTGTGTTTTTTTATCATTTAAATCGCTGTTTGCACTAAATTGATGCTTTGTGCCACTCTAAAGCTCAATTTTGGTTTTACTCTACGCGCGCTTGCCTACCTCTTAGAAGCGCTCCTTCTCTGCATTGCCCATTGTCCGCTCCCACCTCTGCTCTGCTCCTGTCCACGCCCGGTAGATCCGGCGCCGAGTAGAGACGAGGATCGCCATCTTGGGAGAAGGCAGGGGTAGCGCTCTAGTCGCGGCTGCCTCCCACCCTCCTCTCCTCCTATAAAATGTTCATTGCTTCCCGACGGCACAGCGGGCGGGCGCACCGGGCGCGCCGAAGGCGCGCCAAAGGCAAGCCCGTCTGCGCCCGTCCGCACCCGGTCGGGACCCGGGGCCACAAACTCTGTCTCTGCCTTTGTCTACAACTCTGACCAGCTCCACTCTTGTCAGGGTCCTTGGCCTCTCAGCTCTATCACTCTCAATTGCATTCAGGCGCTGACCATTGCTGCCCCCTCTGTCTCCTCTCCTGTCGTCGCTTCACTCTGCCAGCAGGCTACTGTTTCCCCTACACATTCTCCCTCTCCTTCCCCTTGTCCTTCGTTGGCGGCCTCTGCCTACCTTCTCAATACCCGCTCAGCAGGCAGACATCAGCTGGAGCTCTACAACCTCCTGGACACTGAACACCCTGATTTCCTTTGTCTGACAGAAACCTGGTTCTCCGTTGACTCCCAGCCTGATGTTCTATCTGCTCTCCCCGACTCGTATTACATACTTCGGGCTGATCGCCCTGATGAGAAAGTCGGTGGGGGCGTGGCATTGATCATTAGGTCCGCTTTTCAGTTTCAGCCCCTGCCCTTTCCTCCCATACCCAAAATTTACTTTGTTGTGGCTCGCTCGGTCAATCTGTCCTCTCCTCTCACCATAGTCCTTGTATACCGCCCGCCTTACACAACGCCCCATTTCTTACCCGACTTACAGGAACTTCTAGCTACTCTCGTGGTCAATAATTCGTCAGTCCTCTTGTTGGGCGATTTTAATTATTGGCCCGGTGACCCCAGGGAAGACCATGCTTCCAAGGACTTTTCTGACACTCTCCGTTGTCTCAACTTCATCCCCCATATCCACGCTCCCACTCACGTTCATGGCCATATTCTTGACCAGATCTGGTCCGCCAATCGGGTTCTCTCCTCGACCACTATTCTCCCTTGCACCTGGTCCGACCATTCGCTTATTTCCTTTTCTATTGATTTAACAGTCACTTGTAAGCCTCCCCTGCCCAAGAACGTCCTTGCCCGTAATTGGAATCGGCTCGACTTCAACTCCCTCCACTCTTCTCTGACTATATCCGCCCCGGACCTGTCAGCCCTTTCCCTTGACCTTCAAGTAGACGCCATCAACACCTGGCTTTCCACTTCATGTGATCGGATTGCCCCGCTCAGGACGGTCAAAGCTTGTCGCCTCCACGACGCTAACAAATGGTTCTCTAACGACCTTAAAATCCTTAAACTGCCTCTTCGCCAGTCAGAGCGCCAGTGGAGGCGCAACTACTGTCCCGCCCTGAGGGAACAATATCGGTCCCGCCTAGCCAACTATAAGAGAGCGATCCTATCAGCTAAATCTGACTATTTCTCCGGCAAAATGTTACCAGCAGCCAACAAACCCAAGGAGATTTTCTCCATCGTCCACAACATGGCCGCATCGGACAGAGTCAACCCCAACCCTATTCCTTCACACACTCTCTGCCTGTCTCTCAATGATTATTTCTTTGACAAGATCACCACTATCAAATCAAACATTTTACCACCCTCTTCCCAATTTCACCCTTTTTCTCCTCCCCCTCTGACCTCTTCTCTCACCCATTTCCCCCCCATCTCAAAAGAATCCTTTCTGACTCTGCTCACGAAGGTCAAATCGGGCTCTCCAGCCGACTGCGGACCAGCTCGCATCCTTAGAGAGCTGCTCGCTGGCTGTCCTGACCCCCCTTTGGCCCTCTTAAATTCATCTATTTCTCAGGGAATCGTGCCGTCTCAATTCAAATCTGCCACGGTCATCCCCATCTTAAAAAAACCCGGCTCCGACCCTACCCTCCCCTCTAATTTCAGGCCTATCTCTCTGCTCCCGTATTTAGGCAAGGTCCTTGAGAGTTACATTACCTCTTGCCTGTCTACATACATTGAGGATAACCATCTTTTGGCTTCCCACCAAGCTGGTTTCGGCCCGGTTCACTCGACCGAAACAGTGGTTCTCTCTGTCCTGGACGAGCTTAAGAACAAGGCGGATTCCAACTGCCCTCAAGCCTTGGTGCTTCTTGATCTTTCCGCCGCCTTCGACACGGTCGACCATTCCATCCTTCTCGATCGCGTCAGGACGGCGGGCATTCAGGGCACCGCCCTCTCTTGGCTCGCGTCATTCCTCCAAGGCCGGTCGCAGGCTGTCCAGCTCTCTGGCTTTTTTGCCCCACCGCGCACGGTGTCCTGCGGGGTCCCCCAGGGCTCTTCTCTTTCCCCTCTCCTCTTTAACCTCTACATCTACCCCCTCATTGCTTCTTTGCTCAAATTGGAGGTCTCCGTTTATAACTATGCGGAAGACCTCCAGTTAATATTTGATCTTTCCTCCTCTTCTAACCCCCTCCCCAAATTTCAAAGTACACTCGTCTTTATCTCTGACTGGATGAGTCTAAATCATCTTAAACTCAATCCGGATAAAACGGAGCTGATCCTGACTGGTGGGACCTCTAGCCCTTGGTCCTCCGCCTTCTGGCCCCCCAGCCTTGGCTCCCCCCCGGCCCCCTCTGCCTCAGTGAGAACCCTTGGTATCAAAATCAGTCAGGACCTCTCCATGCGCCCTCAGATAAGCTCCGTTGTCTCTTCATGTTTTCTTTCTTTACGGATTATCCGTAAGATTTCTCGTTTCTTTTCTCTGGATGCCCTCAAAATAATCGACTTAGCCATGGTCCTCTCCCGCTTAGACTATGGCAACTGCCTTTATGCGGGTGTCCCCGCTTACGAGCTGCGACGCCTTCGGACCATCCAGAATCAGGCGGCTCGCCTTATCTACCAGCTCCCCAAATTTCACCACGCCTTCCCCCTTCTTAAATCCCTTCACTGGCTCCCCATTATGCACCGCACCCTTTTCAAAATGGGATGCATAGTTTTCATGGCCCGGGCTCACACTGCCCCTCTCTTCATCAACTCGCTGGTCACTCCTTACATCCCCAGCAGTACTCTCCGCTCTTCCAGCCAGGCTCTCCTCATCATCCCCCGTTTTCGCAAGTCGAGGGCAGGTGGTACCAGGTTCTCTGTCCTTGCCCCCCGCTTCTGGAACGACCTTCCATTTTCTATCAGGTCCATAACCTCCTATTCACACTTTAGGAAGGCACTCAAGACTCACTTGTTTACCCTAGCGTTCCTCTCTCACTGATCCCTCCTGTCCCTCCGTCTGACCCATGTAATCTACTAGCGCCAGGAAACCGCTTGGTCACAGCGCGCTTTATAAGCACTTTCAACTTCAACTTCAACTTCTAAAGTGTTGGCCCATCTGGACTGTCTGGAGAATGGAGATCATTGTCATATTTGGCACTAGGTACTTACTTTGCGTTTGGCATGTTAGATGGTTTTGACAGGCCATTGTGTGTTAAGGCAATTAGAGTTAGTTCATTATAAAATGTTCTATTGACATTGACAGCAAGATATCAACTTTCAAAGTAAGTAGATGTAGAAATAGACTAGTTCCCTTATATACTCTTACTTTGGCTATATTGTGCACATAAATATTTTATCAGTAAATTTTGTAGTTGGTTGATATTTTTGTGGTTGATATTCTGACATGCAATGCTTCATAAGCAGTGGGAGAAGGCTGTATAAGGTAGGTGTTTCTGTACCCTTAAATTGTGTGGCTCATTTGCCATGGGTAGTGGGTACCATTCAATTTGTGAAATGTTACCTTTTTGATTGATATTGGGTTGTCGTTGTACACAAGAAGACAAAGTGGTGAGTGTGAAGAATTCCGTTCGATTTAAGATGGTCGTAGAAAACATGCAATTTAAGATTGCTGCAGAAAAATGTTGAGGTTCTATATGAGATGTTGGAGGAAGATGGTCTGAAGAAAAAGATAGATGCTTTGGGGCCTATTCAAAAACTGCACTTTGTAGTACATTTTATAGTACTATAATAGTGATACAAATGTACTACAAAATGCTTTTACAAGCTACTTGCCGAAGCCTACACCTCCGCCTGCCCTATCTTTATATGTGCGGAGACCTTCACCACAAATGCGGAGTCTCCGCACAAGTAAGTATACGTTTTCATAGTAAATGTGGGAGAGACATGAGGAGTGGCCCAAAACTGGGAATATTTACTTATAAAGGGGAAGTATTATAGAGGTGTAAGGAGGGGTTGAGGGAAGTGACGAAGGGGGTATAGGGAAGAACATGCATCCACCCACAAAATAGTAAGTCCTCTTCTATTCACAAACTGCACTTCTATAGTTACTACAAACAAAAATGACCCAAAGCAGTAGTAAATGTTCTCTAGATCAGAGCAGGTGTAAGTCCAGCACCACACATGGCCAACCACTGGTACTGCCAAACCCTGCCTTTGAAAATAATGGAAGTTGGGACTTAAAATAGAAATGAATGTCAATTTAAAGTATTTAAAATGATTACAAATATAAATAAATATAATTTAGTGTTAAAAAAAATCTAAAATGAAAACCTTTGTTTTATTTTATTTTTACATATTTTGATAAACTTTTTTGGTTTTAAAAATAAATGTAACAATATTTTTATTAAATATAACAACTAGTTTTAATTAATTACATACATTATTTTTAATAATTATTAAGACATAATAAAAAACTATAGCTTACGTTTTGTGGAATTGTTTTTAATCTAAACTTCAGAAAAATAATTTACATTTAATATATTTCGTTTTTATTTGAAAATTAAGTTGTTAATTGTGTTGCATTTCGAAAAAAATAAACAATTATAGTACATTAAAATCTAACATATATAATTGTACCTATTTTTTCTAAATTTAATAAGCCTATTAAATTTTCCCTATACTTTACAATGTGGAGATCACTGCCACCGAAATTATAATGTTAGCACATCTGCCCACATTGAGTTTCTCAACACATCATACAAACCTGTCAAAAATTCTATCTTTTAATCTTTTTTTCTCCTCGCACGAGATGTACACCACCACCTAATCACGGGAGCTATCCATGGCAGCTATAATACCAAATTAATTTTGCTGATTTGATCTATCCACTGAATATTGCTGATTTGATCTGCAGTGCCTTCACATTGTTTTGTATGAGACCTACAAATGTTTTCATTGGCTCTTTACTTCTCTTCTACGTTCTTTTATTGTATTTCTGTAATCTTTTTATGACAATGTTAATTAAATGTTAAAATAAAATGTTAAAAGACTTTCTTTTAAGAACGCCAGGAAACATGGAACTTAGTTCAACACATTTGATAGGCCTAATTTAAATATTTAATTTCTCCCTCCTCTCAGTCACACTTTTTCCCTAATCAACCTATTTTTATGTCGAGGACCGTCCGGTCTGCCGAAGGCAGAACCGGAAGTTGGAGATTTCATGTTTTGGAGAAGAGGGGCTTGCACCCGCCCCTCTTCTCCCCTCTTCTCCATTGGCTGGCCTCTGGAATGCTGGCCAGCCATTGGAGAAGAGGTTCGTCACTCCGAACAGGCCCCGTCCTTTTCGGATTCGGGGGCGTGTTTTTTGCAACTTTTCTGGTTATCTCCTCCAGCCAATGGCAAGAGGAGAACACGCCCCCGAATCAGAAAGCGCCGCTGCCTTGCTCCGAGGCATTTCTGCTTCGCCTCGGAGAAAGGCAGTGGTGTGCTTGTTTTTCTTTCTTAGCAATCAAGCCTCGGCGAGGCTCGCCTTCGTCTCTTTCTGCTTGGGTTTCCGCTCGGCTGCGTGTAACGTGAGCATCCCCCGAGTTCACATATGGGTCCCTCGCGACAGAGTTTACTGGAAGGATGGTGGGGGGGCGGTACAGCCGAGCCTGTCTTCCACAGCTACCCCTACCGTCCTGCTGCCCACCTCGGAGACGCATCGTCAGTCAGGGACGCGGAGCTGCTACCACGGCGGCCACACACCGAGTAGGAAGCAGCAAGTGTGAACGAGCCCAAGGGTTTAAGTGCCGGGTCAAACAACCCGAGACCAAAATACATCTCCCTCCTTCCAGCGCAAACTTTCTGTTCTTCCCTTCTTAGTTCATTCTGCCCAGAAAACGTCAAAGGCAAGCGTGGACCCGTCTCAATGTCACGGCCCCGCTGCACACATGAGAAGGAGAATAATGGTAAAGTCGCGTGATGGGGTAAACATCTCAGAAACATCGACACGCAAAACGTATAGATGTTATATTTTGTAGGGTCTACTCCGTACCACTCTTTGGCAAGTCCTGTATCTTTAAGAATCGCCAAGAGGCATTCCAGAATGCTGCTTTGTTTCATGACGTCTGCTTGGGTGTGGAGCTCTTACGTGACGTCATTCACAGGGTGGCCCTTTATAATGAGCTAAATGGGGGAAGGCAGCAAGGGTGGTGGAGGATGTCATTGAGCTGCTCTCGGTCAATCAGATGAATTAACATCTAGGAATCAAAGCATGAGGTTATGTTGTGTTACGTCATAGTATGGTGTGACATCTTTTGTTTCTTTGCGGTAACGTCACGGAATTCTGAAAAAATCTGATACACGCCAATACCCATAAAGCTTGCCCCGCCCCTTCAGAAGATACATTAATGGTGTCATGATATTTCTTCCTATGAAATTCTATTGAAGTTGTGATTTGTTGTGATGGTATGCTGAGATGGAGTTCTTGTGCATTATGCTGTGGTATATTTTGTTAAGGTATGTTATATCACATTACGGTAATTCATATCATGATATCGTATATAATGACACTATGATATGTTACCCGTGTTTGAAATAGTCTGTTAGCTATGTCTCAATTTCCCAAGCCCTCCGCCATAGGCATCCTCTCTTAAACCTAAATATCTACTTTCTTCTTTCTGAGTCATACCCTGCGTGTACAGCGGCTGAAGTTACAAGTGTGTGACATTTGGGCGCTATACAAAACCTTAAATAAATACAAGATAAATAAAGCTGTGCCGTGATGGTGGCTTGCAGTTTTGTGCTGATATGACAGTGTGTTGTTTCAATGTGATGATGCTATATTTTCATATTATCGTATTACAATTTTCTGTTACGAGGTTATGTTCTGATGTCATGTTTTGATATGCCGTTGTTGTGTAGCGTTAGGGTGGTGTGGCGCTCATTGTCGTGGTACATCACGGCATGTTACGCTCTGCAGGATTAATGATACACCGGTATGGCACCGAAATGCCTTCAGGGGTTCTGCTGCGCCCCCCCCACACACACACACACTTTTGTGTCGTGTAGTGTGCCAGCTCTTTCAGATCATAAACAAAGATCTGCGCCCGTCTCCTCTATTCTGCCTCACAGTGCATACCTCTCCTCCGTCTCTCACTGCCACCTCTTCTGCAGGTGGTGCTCTGAAGTGGACTGGGCGGCACGTGGCGCATTTACGAGGGAGATGTCTCTCGCATGTAAACAAATACCCGTTGGTCAGAGGCACGCCAGGGATTCTAAGCACCATATAAACATTAAACACCATACCGTACCGTACCATACCGTACTGTTCCATACCGTACCGTTCCAATACGTACCATATACCATACCATACTGCGATGTACTGAATTGAGGAACGCAGGGCAGACTCGTCGTGCTAGTTGTATTCTGGGGGTAGAATATGTTACGTCACCTCTCCCCCGGCCCCTCTGTACATTATTGCTTCGTCTCACCCTCTGTGCCCTCTCACGCCCCTTGAGGTAGAAGACGCATGCCTCTCGCACACTCACCTGATTGGAAGAGATCCAGGCAGCCTGCCAATGCTGCCAGGGCAGAGAGCAGGACTGGCAGAAGACCTGTCTGACACTCCATGCCCCGGGTGGCAGCGGTGTCTCGCTTCTCCGCAGGTGGCAGCGGTCTCTGGATTCACTAACCTCCTCTAACTCTTCCCCATGTTACTGTTCTCTCTCGTTTCACTTCCCATGTCCCCCTCTCCAATCACTGCTCATCTCTTCGTTGCACAACATGTCAATGCCCATCCTGCCGTTGGCATTGCCCTAAATTCTGTAGTCATACACGGTCCAGTCTCGTCTGTCACTGCCACACTACACTATATAATCGCTTTTCTAGTGTCATTCTATTCCCTCCTGTCACTGCTTATCTTTCTCTCCTATAACCAGGGCCAATGGAACTATGCAATTATGTGGCTGCAGCGATTTTCGTATAATTATAGATTTGCCGCATTCACCAGCTGCAGATTTTGACAAATGTTTTTGTTTCTAGCTCAAACTGTTCAAAAGTTACAAAACATGCGAAGACACGTGTTACTGCACAGTGGAAGGCCCTTTGCAAAGCTGGACTGATCCCTTTCTATTGCTCTGCTGTGATATTTGGATGTTAAACTGGTACTAATGGGTTTTCAGTTCTATGCAGGAGGCTGTGGTGTAACTTTCCCTATCCCCTGTATGAACAATCTCAGGGTAGCATGTATGTGGTTATAAATAGGAAAACACACAAGATGATGGACGGAATGTTGCACATTGGCAACACATTCACCCCCAGTCACAGATATGGGTTTAATCCATCGTTATTCGTCATCGGTGCTATTGGACAAGCCTTCATTTGTTTCCCGTGAATCTTCTACTAACTGTAGTAAAGAATATACACCTAAAGGGGTCACTGGTGTGACTGGTGGTGGGAGCAGCCCCTATCTAGTAACCTCCCTTTTTTGGGTGCTTTGCATACCTCGTTTGTGTTTGTGTTAGCTAATGTTCTTCAACTTAGACCGGGTTCACTTGAACATGATTCTCAGTTGGAAAGCAATGTTGTAATTCCAGAGCCAACAGCAGATTTTCCTTGTTCCAACATATGAACATGCTCAGAAGGATAGCTTGGGTCAAAAGGGGGCCTAAGATCTTTGAGAGTCTCTGTATAGTTGTAAACTCCAATAGACCTGTGTGCGTGTGGGAGGCTCTGTGTGTGTGGCTATGTGTGGGTGGCTTTTATTGTAGGTCGCTCTATGCGTGGGGCTTTGTCTGTGTTTGGGTAACTGTGTGTGTGTAGGTGGCTATGTGAGTGGCTCTGTGTGTGTGGGTGGCTTTGTGTGCGTGGCTCGCATTTGAGAGTGATTAAGCTATTGACATTGTAAATAACAATGCCGTGTCTTTAAATGTTTTAAAAACAAAAAAAAAATGTCATGAGCAATGCCAATAGATCTAACTTTAACAATGCCGAGACCATTGCATTGTAAATGCTTGTTTAACTGCTTCCAAATCTGACAGCAAATGCTTAGAAGTGTCTAGGACAGTGAATATCGGAAGTGGCTATAAGACGGTATAAATAACTAATCTAAACTGCCTGTACTTTAGTACATAGCTTTTTCTGATAATCCCTGTACTAATGTGTCCACTGTAGAATTCTATATGTAACCTTTTTGTCACAGATTTAAATCGTGTCAGGGACATTTGGAACTTCATCCTTCTGAGTTCGATAAGGAAGTGCCATTCCGTTGATAATTCTAAACGTCTGTTTTTCAGCATTATGATACTTCAAAGAGTAAACGCACAATATTATTCTTACATCGATTTCATCTATCTGAAACAGTAGGATGAACTGCATGCTAAATAGGACGTGCAAGTGTTTTTCTGCCTCGTTAAATCTCGTGGGCAGATTCATCACCGAGCAAAGCATGTCTTGGCTAACGTTGTAATATACAGTTAGCTCCCAGTAAAGCACAAAAATAGAAATAAAATACAATTTTGAAACTAATCTAGCCTATACAAACTGACACTGCGGAAGTGAAATTACCTGGTCACAGTCGTGGGGGCAAATAAATTGACTTTAAATAGAGGGTACTTGAGCAGAACTCCTTACCACTTGAAACTTTGGAATTATTCACCTGGGGCAGGACAGCTAATCTCAGGGAGGTCTCCATATGAAAAGATTTTTTTCTGAAAAAATTGTTTCTACTAGAGCACATAACATTGTGATTCAGAACGTTCGGTCACAAATGGTGCCTTTTCCAGAAAACTTGGCTTGTACTAACGTGTCCCTCAAGTTGTATGTCAGACCACTGAGCACTCTGGTATGGTGCTACTTCAATATCATAGCCGGAATATTATGATGGTAAGCACATGTAGGCATGTATAGATTTATTGTAATAATTCATAAGGTGAAGATATATGTTTCACCAACGCACATCCATGGATTTCAGCATAGTAAATATACTTACCTACCAGCCGAGGTCGGTAGTAGGAGTAACTGCAGGGCGGTGACGTGGGGAGGGGGAGGGGCATGGGGGAAGTAAACTATGGATTACGGAGATTTACAGGTAAATTAACATATAAATTAATAAAACGAATTTCGTTGCGTGCACTGCATCCCCAAATGCGATGCAGTGCACGCAACGAAATTCGTTTTATTAATTTATATGTTAATTTACCTGTAACCCTCCGTAATCCATAGTTTACTACCCCCCACCCTGCCCCTCCCCCTCCCCACGTCACCGCCTTGCAGTTACTCCTACTACCGACCGCGGCTGTTACCTACATATACCTACTTTCGCGATATTTTGGTAGTAGATATTCTGGGTATGATATTGTTGTAGTAGTGTTCCTCCGGTCGTGCCTGAGTGTGCTTCAGTTACAATGAACTCCATGTACAAGACAAGCTTAACTTCTTGCATGGAGATTGTGGCAAGTATGTTAATAGTCTTCAAGGACACTGAAGATAGGAAGGAGTGTTTTATGATGTGAACAACCTTATCGAGGAAGGTCTGGTATTCAAGCTAACTTGATTTTGTGAAACGTTCAAACTTTATAGACTACAAATATTGGAGCTGTGCCATGTGGTTTGCTAATTAAAGTCCTTGCACGTTACTTTTTAAATGTCATGTTTAAATTAATTCTGATCGGAGCACACATACCACCACTGTGGACGTTCCCTTCCAGGGCTGCTGGTAAATACAAAAACATGCATAATGGTGCTGCACAAAACTTTTAGGAAATGAAGCAGCCAGCATTCCTTCATTGCTCCTGCCCCTTCAGTGTGTCTATGTTCTCTTCTTTTAAGCTGCGAGCAAATGAATGGCAGCTTTTATTGTGTTGAATAGAAAGGTAGATTGATTGGCCATTTGGGTACAAAATGTTTTCACGTTGGGTGTTTGGGCTCCACGCTGCAGTCCTAGTTCTGCAAACGTTACGGGGTTGAACGCCATTATTTATGTGATTGGCCTGTCTAAGGAGGCCGCACTCAGTACCCATGAAGGGCCATGAACTGAATTCGGAGCATACCGTTCCTCTTGGGCACATCGCGCAGGGAGAGTTTTTGAATGAACTTCCTCACTTATTTCTCTTCTGACTCGTCTCTTTCTTCGTGTTCAAGAGTCACTGTGATTTTAAAGAACGGGCGTTTATGTCATGATTGACAGATATACAGCTTTTGAGAAATATATTAAGGCATGAGCCTCGAACCTTCCTTCTCCAGCTTCGGTCAGAGACGTTTTAATGCATGTGCAAAGTTGGCCCTGGCCCAGGGCCCCCATCCCCGTAGAGCGAGTTCTGTTCAGCAAAGAGTCTTGCCCTGATGACCTTGAATAATTCTTAAACAGACTGTTTTAAATAGGGGTGGGCGGAATTTGCGGAATTAACCTTCGCAAATTATCGCGAGAATGTTTAAAATTATCGCAAACAAGCAGAAATATCGCGAAGATGCGGAAGTTTTTTTCCGGCATGTTCGCGCGATTTTCTGCATGGTTGCGGGTCGCCAACTTACCCATGTGGCTGCTTGCGGGCGCGGCCATCTTGTTTTGAGTTGTTCTCGCGGTGCATGATCGCGAGAAGAAAGACGTGATCGCGCGACGCATGACGTCACTGCGGGCGCGAACTGTCGCGAGACAGCGCAAATGGCTAAAAACAATACAACATCTCATGGAGAACGCGACCGGATCAAGAAAACTTGTCGGCGAACGCAGGGATTCAGGTAAGGCGATCGCGCGCGCGCGAGAATGTATCATTTTACAGCGCGAGCAAGAAACAAATTATCGCCAAGCTGCGGAAACCGGAATTTTTGACATTTTCGCGCTCTCCGCGGAACGCAAAAATGTCAAATTATCGCAATTTCCGCGAACGGAACGAAATTTTTGCCCAGGCCTAGTTTTAAATTAGGGGTGGGCGGAATTTGCGAAATGTTTAAAATCTCCGCAAACACGCGGAAATATTTTTCCCGCCCGTTCGCGGTATTTTCTGCGTGTTCGCGGCTCGCCAACTTACCCATGCGGTTGCTTGCGGGCGCGGCCATCTTGTTTTCACTCTTCTCGCGGTGCATGATCGTGAGAAGAAAGACGTGATCGCGCGACGCATGACGTTACTGCGGGCGCGAACTGTCGCGAGACAGCGCAAATGGCTACCAACAATCCAACATCTCATGGAGAACGCGACTGGTTCGGGAAAACTTGTCGGCGAACGCGGGGATTCAGGTAAGGCGATCGCGCGCGAGAATGTATTATTTTACAGCTCGAGCCAGAACCAAATTATCGCCAAGCTGCGGAATGCGGAAATTTTGACATTTTCGCGCTCTCCGCGGAACGCGAAAATGTAAAATTATCGCAATTTCCACGAGCGGAACGGAAATTTAGCCCAGGCCTATTTTAAATACCGTTTTTCTTTCTTTATTTTTTACCGTGAGTGATGTTTGAGAGTCTATTACAGACATTTTGCAGAGAAATATTCTTTATTATATCATGCAACATCCATAAAAAAGTTTCTTTTAGATCAAAACAAGAACCTCACATATGAGAAATGGAAGGGTGTCACAGAGATTAAGAGACAGTAATATCTGTGAGCGGCTGCTGTGTTACAATATTGGAAACACACATCACCATCCCAGAACATTAGATGTAAACACATTTTGAATTTCGATGAGTGTGCATGTGCACTGTCAGTGACCTGGACAAAGAGGGCATGAAAGAGCTGAACCTGGATCAAAAATTAAAAGCTGTTCCAAACAGGGGCCCCAAAAGTATGTTTGGCCCAGGGCCTCCAAAATCCTTAAAATGTCCCTGGCTTGCTTTGTTTGAATTGGTGGGAGCAAGCTTTTGCCCTGCATTGATTTGTTCTGCGGGCCATGACAGTTTATTTAGGGGAAATCTTTTCTATGCACTTTAGCGGGTTGAAAATTGCAAGCGTGATAAAAGCAGAGCAGAGGCAAAAATACACCATTCTTGCTCATATCTGTTCATGAGAGCGGGTTTCCTCTCCCTGAAGTACAGCATGGTAGGTAGGATTTTGAGGAAGAGGCAATGCTAACTGGATGCCCTCGTTTTAAAAAATGAATTCAATACTTTCTGTAATTAGTTTTGAAGACACAACTGGATTCAATGGAAGTGAGATAGCTGCTCACATGAATTTTCTTAACCAGGAGTCCAAGCTACTGAGCAGGCATGGTCTTCCCACTTCTCTGAGCGTTTTAGTTGACCTTGCACAAATTATTTATACCTACATCGTAAAGGCTTGCCACACATGGAGAGGCAGGCTATCAGAGGCCCAGTCTTCTAATAGAGTTAAGTTCTGTCTTCAAGAGCCACAAAATTGAGGTTCCAGATCCATTGACAGGTCCAGGCTAACTATAGCCCCACCAGACGATAACTTGAGGGTCCTATATTCTGCCCCTTGTAATAAAATGGGTTGGTTGACTCTGGGATCAGAGGAACCTCCCTAGAGCATTGTTTCAGCAATACTCAGGGCCTTATTACAACTTTGGCGGTGCTCCAGTGGCTGCATCACAGCGCGGTCCGCTGGAGGACCACCAAAGCCCGTGCTGCGCCCGTCCACCTGATTAGGAGTTTAATCCTGGTCGGGCAGGTGGGCTGTTATGCTATAGGAGAGCCTAACATGCAGCCTGCTGCCATAACAGTGCCTGCAGAACGTTCCTGCACGGGGAGGCATGCCTACAACACCATGCAAGAACAGGGGTGCAATTCCAGGGGAGCACAACATGTGCCCTTCTGCATCACCCTCAGGCTCAAGAGCAGCACGGGGCCTTGTTAGAACCCACTTAGTTGCCTCTCCGTCACTCTTTTCATGGCAGCCTCACCGCTTTGAAAAGGGCAGTGAGAGGGCAACTCAGAATATACTTAGTGGTGCTTGGATCCCCTGTGGACTCAGCAGCCCTGTGGCGGTCCGACTGCACCAATCGTAATACTGTGGTGGTTCTGCAGTGTGCCTGTGGTTGGACCACCACAGCGAGAACGGCAGTGCTAGGGACCGCCATACTCATAATAAGGCCCTTAGAATTTAAAATATTCCAAAAGCTTTTAAGGAGTAGCCAACTAATAGTCGGTATTTTGTAATTTGAGGACCTAGCTACTCGTATTTGTAGTGTGGTACAATACATAAATAGACTCTGAGACATGTTTTACTATGCTGCCCACTTTATTTTGCCACAGAATGTTATGGTTAAGATCAGTATTCACATGTTTGGTCTAAGAAGAAGAAATACTGCCTTCTCCCTTTGCATACCCTGTTAATTCTCTTGTATGGCATTCTCTGGAGTTCTGCTCTGGAGATATTCCTATAATATGTTGCATAATTATTGGATACATATTTGCAGCATTATTGGAAGTGTTAAAATCAGTTGTTGTCCACTTTATTTTCATATGTAGCTTTTTATGTTTTAAGTACTAGCGGCTTGATATTTTAGATCATTTGCTTACGTCTTTTCCTACACATATCATAAGTATTCAAAGATATCACTTCCCTGTGAATGAAAATTCCTATTCAAGGATGTGATGAATGATTGCCACAAGGGTCTTAAATTTTCCTTAAACTGGTTTGCAATGCAGTCGTTTATATTGTCATCCGCTAATGAATAATGCACTCTTCTATATTTCATATATCAGCCTTGTAGTAACTTTTATTCATTATGATGATCTAATTTTCTATCCATGTAAATGTTTTAAATGATCAGTTGTTTTCCGGGCATAACCGTCACATTCACAATGATTTCTATGTTGGTTGGTGGAACATACTCTTGGTTTACTCTTGATCACTCCTAACTCTCTAGTGAATTTCTAGGAGCAAATGATGCACACTCACAGAAAAAAAGTTTGTCAATTGATTAAGATGCTTTACTTTAGTGAACTTCTACAAAGGAGCTTGGAGAGGACCGTAATTAGTATGAGACTCCTGCACATTTTCTAAAAGTTGCAAAATAATACAGGATGTGATTCATCATCCAAAATATTGAGTCCCCATATTGGATAGTTTTTTCTAAAGACTGAGTTAGACTTGTGGTGATGCTTTTGAAAGAGTCCAATAGGCTGGCAAAACTATGCTCAATGATGTTCTAGTTGTTTGAAAAAGGAGTTGCGGAAGATGCACTTCTGGTAAGCTTTGGAATCAGACCCAGGTAGGACATTGGCTATGCGTACTGTGGCAGTCCACACTATCTTAAGTGAGTGCAATGGGAATTACCCAGAATATATGGATCTAGAGGATAATTTTGGTGTCTTTCATCAACGAGGCTAATTTTGACTTGATAATATCCAATGTGTTGCAAGATGAAAGAGCAAGGGAATTTGCAGTCCACTAAGATGTGCTCACATATGCAGAGGATTGACCAGAGACTTGGATTTACAATTGGTTTACAGTTATTTCCTACTATCATTACACAGCTGTTACCAGGGATGATTTGGCAAACAAGATAATGAATTTCAATGAAAACAACTATGCTGCATTAGCACTTCATGTCATGAGACTGTCAACACTGGACTAAATGGCCCTCAAACTTCTGAGCCTTTTAGTGTTGATATAATTGTGCCCAAGGCATGTCATTAGTCATAATTCAAATGTATAGAATACGTTTCTGGACAATTTATCACAGTAAGAAATTCTTTGGGATAACAACAGAGGTGTCAAACAATGGTGAACTCAAATGCCAAGTTCATCAGAAACACATGGACTGAAGCTTCCAGTGTTGGCAGACATTTGCTTTCCCAATGTATGAGGAGTGCATAGAGGTAGGCATAGGCGAAATTATTGGCTAGTGGGTTTGCAAGAAACAAGGAGGAATGGGGAAAAATGAAGACATAAATATTATGACTCCTAAACGAAAGTGATTCCAGTAACGGTTAAAAAATGTAGAAAGTCTGGTTTGTCCTGCTATGTCAAGTAGCATTTTTGACAAGATACACTTTGAGAAATGCTAGGTGAGTAGGTATGTGAATGTTGAAAGGATGGGCAGCACGGTATGTTGGCCACAGAATGCTTCCAGGCTTTTTAGGGGTATAGTCTTGCTTCCAGTTTTCAAAGATATTTTAACGTCATTATAGAGTGGTAGATAAAAGGGAAAGTAACACAACATTCCGTATTTGTTTACCATCTCTGTTTGCTGAAAAAACTAATTTGTGCAAAGTACCATCTTGCCTTGGGGAAACAAAAATCTGCCTGGAGTGAGTAAAATTCTTATGTCAAACTAATGTTCTGCCTCAAAGGAATACGTTCTAAAAGATACAATTATTTTTCAAAAAACTGCTTTCCTTAATTCCACAAGAGTTCAAATACCTTTTGTAAAAAAGGCACATTATTTAGATTCTTTTAATTGATGGCCACTTTAAAAAAGTTTTTCAAATGCCCAGAATGGCTTAATTATCCCTAATATTTTTGTCTAAAAAATGTTGACTATCTTTATTACAAATGTTGTCAAACCTTATAAACAGCTTTTATGATTTATTAGTAAAAACATTGAAGTTTACACCTCAATTATTATTTCATTTAGGAGGTTAACAGTGTTGAATTTAAAAGCTGTAAAACACATTAAGGGTTCAAAGTTACCCACTGCTTTACAGAAAGTCTTGTTGTTCACCAGGATTTACTCTACCTCCTAGAAGCAAATTTTCCACAAGTGTGTATGTTTACATCACATTGGAAAAAAATGACCCAAATCTACCCATCTTGCTTTGGATAAGATACTTTACTCACCCTCACTAGACAAGACATTGTGAATAAGAATGTCTTAGTGCAATTTTTGGTGGTGACACTAAATAAAGCAGTGCCGGATGAAAATTGATTGGGGTTTGGATTATGTAGGTCATGCTGTAGGATCACATGGTATGTCCACGACCTTCATTCCAGCTATTTGTGCATGGCAGACAGAAATTAGGCCGCTGTATTTACATGGTTTGAGATTATAAAATGTTAGTAATTCTAAAACAACATTGGTATTGCTAAGCATATTACGAGTTTCCTCTCGGCCATGGCTTTCATGGTGGTTCCTCCTCCATTAAAACTGTGAGAGCAGACTGGCTCAGCACACATCTATTTTCATGCACAGTTTCAACAGTTTACAGTAGTACGTAGAAACTAATAATTGAACATTAACACGGTGTCTTCCAAATGAGTCAAATAAGTCATATTCTTCCTTTATTCTTTTATTCTTTTGTTCATGATTCGTTTGTTAAAAACACAACAGAGAATTCATAGCCAAGGCAGCGCGTTTTATCCCAACGGGACTTTTTCAAGGCTATAAAAATGCATATAAAATAGACATTAATATATTGTATTAAAAACACACTATTTACAAAATGTTAGCAAAAAAGAGTGACCCACACTTGTGATCTAGTCATCAGAGAAGTGCTGGCATAACAGAAATAGACTTCAGATCAATCTTGACATGATCATCGGAAGACACCTCAAATTTAAAGCCAATCGAATTTAATGCTGACATAACAGAAATAGACTTCAAATCATTTTTAACATAATCATCGGAAGACACCTCAAATTTAAATCAAACACAGAGATTAAGAACAGGGAGAATATTGCTAAAGAGTAAATTGACCTAGACAATTGTTACATAACGTGCATAACATCATAATTTATTGTAGATGATTGCGTGAATAAATGCAGAGGAGAGACAAAACTATGTGCTCATTCTGTCAGGACAATCACTTACAAATATTCTTTTACTACCTGCAATGTTTTATAATTAATGCAGCATTCCTGTTATGTATTTAAGCTGCCACATGAACTTTGCACAACAAATCTGGTGGCAAATGAAATACTGCAAAAAATATTTTTATATATATTTTTTAGTTTTGATTTTATCTTTATTTTTAGGAAAATAAACTAATTTAATATTTCAAGGTTAGTAAATCACAGAACAGTACTATGTTGAATCCCATAAAAGCCAATAGAATTATCAAGCTAAATTGTGGCAGAGCGGAAACAAAGGGGACCCTACAGGACCCCTGTTGTCTTGGGGCCATGGGGTGCATTCAGGGGGGCACTTGTTGCATGCAAGGGCCCCCCGTTTGCATGCACCCTGGTACCTGCACAGCATGGGCTGCACCAATCCCTGCTGTGCATGTTACTGCCTTTGACGTTCCCGATGCAGTGCCTCTTTCATAGGCACCGCCGTGGGAACGCCAAAGAACCGCCTGCCAGGGTCATAATCTTCCAGGCAGTGTGTACACGGGTTTGGAGGTGCGGGGCGATGGCGTGGAGTCCCACTCCTTTAGGATTAGGTGGGGAAATAATTGCATCTGAGGGTTATTAAACTGAAAAATCAGCAGGAAAGGGTACAGGAAGAGAAATGACTTTGTGGAATTGAAGGGAAGAGACAGTAGACTTTAACAAACGTGATATGAGCCATATCATAGAGAGAAAATTCTGGCTGCAAAATACATGAGCGATTACCACAGAACCATCATCGAAGTAAAGGAGAACTTCTTAGTAAAACATAGTAACACAGCTTCACACTCAAATAGTTACATCTTTAAAATATTTTAAAACGTTTCTACATTGCAGAACCAATTTGATGATCTTCTATCCTTCTTTGAGTCAAAGTGCTCCAAGATCTTGGATGCAATCATCACGGACACACATTCCTCACTACTTTTTGCATCCTCTCAGTACCTCACTCTCCCTGTCAAACTTGATGCCTTAAAACCAATGAAGAAGGTCAATATACTGGATGGCAAAATATATCAAAGCTTCAAACTGCCCCGCAAACTACTTCTCACTATCATCAAGCGGAAGAAGTCTTCTCCATGGCCCATGATCAGTGACAATCGCATTCCAATTTTTAACCTGCAGTTCCTTGTTATATGTACATAAAAAGGAAAGACATAAAGCAATACACTACTACATAGATCTACATACGATTTTATGACTGAGTTCAAGAGATGCAAAGTCTGTGCCATGTCTATGCCAAGAAATATCTGTCAGGTTGTATGTACCAAAATGAATGAGGAGCAACTAGTGGGCTTGCATTTACTAAATTTATCCACTGCCTATAACTCAGTGGATCACCTGACTCTGCTAAATCAATTGAAGAGGTGGGCGGGTGTGCCAGAGAAGATCGAACAGTCTAGTTGTGCGTCTCAGGCTACATAAATAGACAGGTAGTGCTAAAGGTGTTTTTTTCCACCTAGGTATTCCAAGTAACTCCTTTGACAGTGAGAGTGAAGCCTGAGTTCTCTTTTATATCACTTACAACTCCTTAGTAGAAACTACATGTTATTGATCCCTACCCAACTACAATTATCTATAATTTGTGTAATCCCCCCGCCTCCCCCTCCGGACGTTACTACTCATTAAGCTTATTCAATGGATCAGTTGTGAAGGGGCATAGAAAATATCCATACAAATGTACCATCCTCATCCCTCCCTACCTTCTCATAAATATAAACAAGCACTGGGAAAAGACAGTAGGTCTGGAGTACAATTTAAGTTATAAATCAGACCCATTGGTTTTGCCCATGCATATAAGCAGTGGCTAGGTGGCAGAAGGAGCAACCTGGTGCACTGAACATCACCAGTGGCAATGGGGCAAGATGTAAAGGATCTGACAAGTGCACTGAAAGGCAACAGTAGACTACCTGGAGATTGCAGGGCCTGACCCCAAAATGAATGCCCGAAGTCTCACAATATTGCACCTTTTGTTCCTGATCTCACAACACTTCACCCATCTCGAGGTCAGGCTGTCCCAATGTGTAAACCAACATCAGTGAGCCAGCCATGTTAAGGCCAGGCTCACATTCAAGTGCTTACAAATGCATCTGAAAATGGATGCTACTGTAAAAAAAAGCTTGCTTGAATGATTGAATGATACAAAAAGTGTGATAACTGTATGTACATTTGAGATGTAAAATTGTTTCTCATTCTTTCCAGCTGAAGTTCTTCACAGGGAATGGTTACACCCAAACAGCCAACTGTTAGATGGAGAGACTGAGGACTTGATGTAGGAAATTTCCATTTGCAAAAAGTGGTCGCAAATTGTGTATCAACATTTTGCAAATGGAAAGACAATTTGTGAACTGAACTGTGTACTAATAGGTCAATTAAAAAAATGTCAAATCACAGTGGGTTTCAATCTGACCTACCTCATTCATATTCACAAGGTAAGTTGTAAATTGTGACTCACTACAATTGTGTGCCATCAAAGGAATGGTGGCCTGCCTGGGTCTAATTCAGCTTTCCTCAAAGGAAATAGGGTTTCATTTAAAAAGAACAGGTTTTTTTGTTTGAGTTGACAGTGGACCACTGCCTACTCCCCTTTAGAGGTGGGCGGAACTTGGGGAGGTTCATTCCATGATAGTCCGCTGAGCATAAAAACTCAGTGTGATTGCGGTTCCTCCATTGGGTGTAAATATGCTTGTCGCTGCTCGTGCTGTACTTTAGCGCCAGTAGCGTGATCAGTGCTGAAAAATTAGCATGAACGGCACTATGCTGGGCACAAGATTGTGTGGCCATACAAGTTGATTCTGCTGCTGCTTGAGTAGAATGTCTGCTGGAGTGGCAGCAAAATTACTTGAGAAGCAGCCGTCTGACCGTGAGCGCCCATGTTAGAAAATGGTACCAGGGGACGCCAGATCTCACTCTTGTTTGCATTTTATAACACTCACAGAAAAAAATTCCACAACGCAGCAATTGGCAGAATTTGGCCTGAACTTCACATTGAAAGAGTAATGCCTAGACACCAAATTCCACCAATTCAGTGGGCAGAATGAAACATTCCACCCACCCCTACAACCTAATGAACTTTTTTTTACAAAGGTGAATGGGTTAATACCTCCTTTGAGGTGTCAGTAATGTTTCAATGTTTTGCGGACAGATTTTGGTCGCAAAATATTGCTACCTTACCTCAATAAATCTCTAGAAGGGGAGCCCTAAGCACGCCCCTTCGAAATAGCAATTTGTTTTGGGTTTGTAAACCCATTTCCAATTTGGTAATATGTTACTCAAATGGAAGTGGGCAGGATTGGGGAATATCTATTGGACCACAGACACACACTATATCCTATGAGTCTATACATACTATACGTCGATAATATGAGTCTTTATCACTGTCACATAAACCAGGATATGAACTCCCTTTCCTCACTCCTGCATGATTTTGTGAAGGTCTCAGGCCTTCCTATAAATTATAGTAAATTAATCATCTTTCCGTTTGGTGAGAACCTTCCTGAAAGGCATGTACAGCTGGGGATTGAAGCCCTGGATTGGGACCTCCAGACATTAAAATATCTAGTGATACAGATCTACTGTGAGGAAGGGGATCTCCCAGAAGGGATCCTTGGTGTAACTATCAGACACTTAAAAACTCAGGTGGCCTTCTGGATAACATTACTGCTGTCTAGGGCTGGCCACATCACATTATCCAAAGTGGTAATTCTGTCACGGCTGCTTTTATTTCTTTTCTAACCTCCCTGTGGCCATCCCTGCTCGCATTCTCCCAGATCTGAATGCCCTCTTACTTACACTTATATTGGGAAACTGGTGGTGAAGGATTGCCTCATACACTTTGCAGCTACCACCCGCGCAGGGCGGAATGGGGGCTCCCAGCTTCACGCAGTACTACCTCGCGGCCCAACTCCAAAGGGTGGCCCTCTTGTTGGCAGGACACCATATAGATGAGGTGGGCCTTCCCTGAACCAATATCTGACTGGACCACCTTGCTTCCCTGATGCTCCCTGGCTATCACCCAAGAGGTCACCAGCCACTTCTCCTGCAGACAGCTTATGAGCGCCTGAAACAGGGGTTACTTTGAGAAATGGTCATACAGCCCTATTCTCCATTTGTCCCGTTGAAGAGCCTCTCATAAGGGTCGGACCCTCACTGGTGGTGCCTTGGAGGACTGGGAGGTAACTGTCATCCCCACACACTGCGGCCTATTCAATAATGGAGTTCTGATGTCTTTTTGAGAACTCCTTGACCTTTATAACATTGCATGTGGCACATTCCTACTATGCAGGGCACTCAGAGCGAAGCTTAATTGACTCTGAGGGACTAGAGGGCCCGAACCAGTCCAGCATCTGTTATTACATACCCCATACTCAGTGGGACATGAAAAACGGCTGGTGACATGGTTATACCAGGCTTTCAGGAGGGACCCGCTAACAGCATTGTCGAGATCACGCACCACCTAGGAAGACTCTCTGGGTCAACCATTTCATGACACAGATGGCTTATTCTCTTGGAATACCCCAGTAAAATATCTTGCATCACTCGATTTTGATATAGCCAAGAGCTTACTTGACCCCGAAAAGCCTTCACCAGATAGATATACCCCTCTGTCCTGGATGAATGCCCCTTTTGAAGCACAGGTTCCGCAGGTACGACCCCCATGTTTTGGATCTTCGGAACTCTGAGAAACTATTGGGGCACGGTGTTGACAAAATTAGTAAAAGCGACTGGAAGAGATAGACTGGAAACAGCACAACAATGTCTTCTAAGTTTGTTCCCCTGCCCCAAAAATAAAAAGAAACACAACCTGCTTTATAGACCTCACCCTGCTGCTTGAAAAATTTGTGGTGTAGATGTGATGGAAATTTTCTCTATCCCCATCCTTGCCCCAATGGAGAACTGAGGTCACTAAATGACCGCAAGCAGAGACCAGAGCTCTCTGGAAAGAAGAGCAACTCGAATTGCGGAAATATCCTCTGACTACACACAGGGATGTGATTCTACATAACTTCACCTCTACCTTGATGATGACACAAGGCCACCCTAGGTACCCCTCCTACCCATGTTAAAATCCTAACCCCGGTGTTCTAGCTGGACATAAACTGCCACACCCTCCCCTCCTTTTTCCCTGCACTCTCGCTTCTCAGTCGAAGTAACTTGGGAATATTTGTTTCTGAGGTGCTCACTCCCCCCTCTTCTGACGAGTTCAGGAAGACGTTTCTAAGTGGAGGGGTGTCTACGAGAGGAGGGGGGGTTAAGTGGGAGAAAGAGCTTCATTCTAATTAAGGGCCATATTATCAAGGAACGGCGATAACATTATCGCCGCTTTAGCGGCAGGAAACTGCCGTTAAAGTGGCGATAATGGGCTTGATAATATGCCCTTGTGAATTCCCATGTGAACCTGGGCTTCTATGGTAATTCTCAAGGGCATATCATCAAGCCCATTATCGCCGCTTTAGCGGCAGTTTCCTGCCGCTAAAGCGACGATAATGTTATCGCTGTTCCTTGATAATATGGCCCTAAGTTGTTCATTGTATGTTTGTTTTGTTCTGTTTACCAAAAAGTCAGTCCTACAAACTGCCATGAAACCAGTCTTCAGTGCTCTGTACCGACAGACAGATGGTTTAGAGGACCTTACACAATCCCCGATTTTATCTACACAAACATAGTTTACTTGCAAGTGGGGCCTCGATAACTTTCATCTTATAGTCCTGTAATGAATCTGTATGAGATTGTAAATAAAATCATATTTAAAAAAAAAACATGTTACCGAATTGTAAGAGGGGTGTAATACATTACAAAAAGCTATTTCGCTGTCCCAAAACCTGTGATTTTGCAAATCACAGGTTATGCGACTGGAAAATGTCTTTGTACATCAGGCCCTTAAATAGTTCTCTGGGCCAAGCCAACATGTGATTCACAATGTCTCAAGCTATTTGCTGAAGGGAACAGAAGCAAGAAAGCCAATGGTTTGAACTGGTCTGACACAAAAAACTCTGGTCATTGAACACAATAGGTCCTGCCACACTCTTTCCAGCTACTGAAAGACAAGAATTTGCATTCAGTCCCCCTTCCAAACATCAGCAATACCACTTGAACATCCATCCACCCTCCCCCCGACCCCACAAAATAACACCCGAAGTCCAGTGAATCTCATCTCCACTGCTCGAAATCAGAAAGCAGGGAGCAGCCATTGTGCTGATAGTGATGTCAACCTCAGACAGGAATCCACTGTCAACCTTGACTCTAACATGCCAGTCAGGAAGTTGACAGGAGAGGTGGCAGCTAAAAATGCTGGAGATTCGCCTGCATACCCCGCCTTTGTAGACCTGAGAGAGGAGAAGGAATGTATGAAAGGTGGTGGAGAATCGACTGATGGATCACCCGCAGAACTTCTTTTGCTTTGCTTTGGTATCATTCTGGAGACCTGAGCAAAGTGGGGAAGACAGGTATTTATTTTTTACTCATGTGATCTAATGGCAGGTATTGCCCAAATTCAAAATCAAGTATTCATCCTTATTGTTTTCTTTGGGAGGCAAACAAGTATTTACATGGTTATGGAAGCTGCAAGAAAAGAGGACATGGTGACCCAGAATGGAGTTTATGTAGACTGCAAAACTCAGTGATCTGCCATTTCCACAATAGTCCTTTGTGGCTTTTTCCCAAAGGTTTTTTGTGAAATGTCATTTTCAGTTTATCTGATTGCTAAACTGTGCACAAGTGTAAACTATTCCCTTTCAGCAGACATAGATAGGGATAGTAGATTTGTGCTGAATACCCTTTGAATAGGAGCACCCACCATGGGGGCGAATGAAGTTAGACTGGTGGTGATCTTGGTCTCCTTACCTCCTCCACTCTTGTGATTCTTTGGCCTTAGCAAGTCCCAGAGCTATGGCAATGGTGGGGACACTGGTGGCACCTTCCCCTGCTGGAGTGCCACTTATAAAGCCACACGGGCACTGGGGACTGTCATCAAGGAATTTGGCCCTAGAGTTATGACATCACGGCAAGGCCATGATCCAGGGTAGTACCCTATTTTTATGGCCAGTCAATCTTGACCCGGCCTGTCTTGCCTGGCCCAAACCTGTCGTTACATCATGACCATGGTTTCAGATGGATGAAAGTGGATAATCCTGACATAAGGTGTGGTCAAACTGAAGTAACAATTTGAATCGATTTATTTTCAGGTAGGAACTCCATTTACAAGCAGGGGAAGTGCAGCTTGCTCAGTCAGTAGAGCATGCATGCGATTCTCAGTCTGAGGGTCACGAGTGTGAGCCCAGCATTGGGCAGAAAGAGTCATTTTCATTCCTTTCTGCAGCACTAGTCCAGTGACCTATTGGTCTTTCAGCTAAAAAGCATGCACCCATCTGCCAAGCATATACAGGTTCAAACAAGTGTATTCATTTTATGGTCTATCCTCACATCCAGATTCAAAGTCTGCCAAGAAGTCTGAAGTAAAAGGAAAGGAGCCTGATAAAACTAATAATTAAGAAGGTAGTCCTAACACGACTCATGGTTGAAAACCATGCAGCAGCAGAGTTGTACTTTGTTTTCTTAATTGGTTGGATCATCCTAGCTGTGGGTGTAGATATAACAGTTACTGCAAGGACCAATTGTTTGTTTTTTGCATCCTGATGTAGTGGCACAAAGATTGAAAAAGAATTATGGTGGACCACTGGCCCCTTCTACAGATCCCCCAATGCATAGAATTCTTTGCTTACTCTTAGGTGTAGGTACAAATGACAAACCTCAAGAGTATCGCTTAGCCTCAAAGGATGCATGTGTCAATAACGCTACTGATCTTCAGATTTTCCTTGCCCAACATGCTTCATTTGGTCTGGCATTGCCCTGGCTTAGGGAGTTAGGTCCAGGTGCAATATTACTAGCAAAGCTGATATAGAGTCCACTTCTAGGCTTTACCGGTACATCTAGATGAGTATCGTCTCTTACCTTTCAAGTTAGTGGATTGTATTATTATGACAGATGCTTGATGATGGTATGTGTAATATCTTCTGTGTATTTAAAACCCTTTAGCACCTACAATGAATGTGTTGCATGTCAAATGTTGTATTCCAGAAATGCCATTCAGTACATAGATAATGTTCTGTTCATTGGGTCACTATCATGAAGTGAATGTGACAAGGCTTTAAAAGACTTTATTTGCCTTGCAGAGGAGTTGAGGTTTCCCTTCATGCAGAAGAAGTCAAACAATGAAACCCCTTGCATCATCTTTTTAGGTCTGACTAAGAAAAAGCGTTAGTTGTTTCACCAGGCTTATGTTGTCAAATAAAATCATAAATAAATAAATACATATGTCCATACAAAGGGGCTTGGGTGAGCCCTCTTCATCAATTGGTGTGTTCAACTGTCATTTATATTTTGAGGGGGCCAGATAGCCAGGGTGCAAAGTGGCTGCATGGCAGTGAAGGTCCTGCAGTCAGTGAGACATATCCCACAACATCCCACTTATGCAGCCTCCATTCCCAGACACTAATGCCAAGATCTTCTTGGATGCAATGCCCACAAACACTGGTTACTGACCCCAACGACCCACGTTGAGGTATCAATCAATCAATCAATCAATCAGAGATTTGTAAAGTGCAGCAACTCACCTGTGAGGGTCTCAAGGCATTGGGGTGCTACTAGCTATGTGGTCATCCGTTCATTCGAACAGCCAGGTCTTGAATTCTTCCCTGAATTGTGTAGCGATGCTGGCCAGTGGGGCTATGTATGTGTTGAAAAGGGTGGGACTAAGGGATGATCCTTGGGGAATGCCGTAGATAATCTTCTTGGGTTCCGAGGCTGATTCTCTGGGTTCTTCTGGTGAGGTAAGTGGCGATCCATTCGAGGGCATCACCCTGGATTCCAATGTGGGCTAGTCCGTTGATTAAGATGTGATGGGAGATGGTGTTGAAGGTGACTGACCAGGAGGATGAGGGCGGCAGTTTCGCTGTGGTCCAGGAGGGCCCTAATGTCATTGGTGGCAACGATCAGAGCTGTCTCGTGCTGTTGTTGGCTCGGAGTCCAGATTGGGAGGGGTCCAGGAGGATGCTTTGTTCCAGGTGTTTGGTACATTGCTCGTTGATTGCCTCCTCGAGAACCTTCACTGGAAATGGGAGCAGGGAGATGGGCTAGTAGTCATTTGGTTCTGCTGGGTCGATAGATGGTTTCTTCATGAGGGGTCTCACTTAAGCGTGTTTCCAGTCATCAGGGAAGGAGGCCAGAGTGATGAAGGTGTTCAGGACTTTCGTGAGCTTGTCGCTAATTGTCTTGCTCCCGAGGTTGAATATGTGGTGGGGGCCAGGATCCATGGGTGCACCTGAGTGCACAGAGTTCATGATGGAGATTGTGGCTTGCGTTGTGAGAAGGTCTCAGTGGGTGATCAGGTGTTTGGAGTTTGTGTTTTTGGTGTTTGGCTGATGCTGCTGGAAGCAGTGGGTTGGGGTTCAAAGGTTTGGTGGATGACAGAGATCTTGTTGTGGAAGAAGTCCACCAGGGGTCACACAGTTCTTGGGAGGGATGTTATTGTTCCCCAGCGGCTGCATGGTTGGAGAACTCCTTCATGATGGCGAAGAGCTCCTTGCTGCAGTTTGTGCTGGCTTTTATGCAGCCTGCTAGGGAGCACTTGTTTGTTTCTGTCCAAAGAGATGGTGGTACTGGTTGAGAGCTGTCTTTAGGGTGGTATGGTCTCCTGTCTCTTTGCTGGTATGCCATTTCCTCTCTAGTTGCTGGCAGCTGTGTTTGGTGGATTTCAGCTCTGTGGTGAACCAGCTGGCTCTTCTGGCAGATCCTTTGGATTAGGCTGGCTTGGCGGGGGTGATTGCATCGGCGCATTCAGTGATCCACTGGGAGAAGATCTTTACCACCTGTTCTGGGTTAGATGTTGCGTCTGGGAGGTGGGAGTTAACATCCTTGTTCCACTGTTCTTCTGATATCTTTTTCCAGTTTCTGTGTGTGGAGCTTGGGGCTAAGGTGTCTGTGTGGGTAGGACCTGAGATGGTGAAGTGGACCCTGTAATTGTCAGTTCAGGTGAGCTGAGACAAGTGATTGTACTTGACTCTGTCAATGGAAGTGAAAATGGGGTCGAGCATGTTTCCTGCGATGTGAATAGGGGTGGTGACAAGTTGCTAGAGGCCGATGTTGCTCATGCTCTCCAGGAGGTTGGTTGTGTTGGGGTCACTGGGGTCATAGGGTCTGTAGATGAGGGTGCCTCTGATGGTGCAGTTTCCAACCTTGTGGAATTGGAAGTTTAGATGCTCCATTATCGGGGTTGGATCATCTGAGGAGGTCCTTCAATGGATGGTGTTCTTGTAGATAAAGGCAATTCCTCTTCTGTGTTTGTTGGTTCAGTCCCGGGGTGTCATTTTGTAGCCTTTGGTAGTAGCAATGGCGATGTCTAGCGTGAACAGGGGGGTTCAGCGAGGTCTCTGTGAGGAAGTTGACGTCTAGGATGAGGGATGAGATCATGTTGCAGATCTCCGTGGAGTGTTTTCAGATTGATCAAGGGTTGAGTAGGATGCGCTGGAGTTGTGCTGTGGCGTTCTCAGTCTGGGTGGTGGCAACAGTCATCTTTGTCATGTCTCCAGTGTTGTTGGTTGCTCTGGTGTTGCAGGGGAAGACACAGTGGCAGCCTCGAAAGGTCCTACAGTTGAGCGTGGGGCTGTGTGGCAGCAGTTGTTGTTGCTGCACCCCGAGTCCAGGGCTCCGAGTTCAGTGGATAAGTATCTGTGGGGGCTTGGAGGGCATTGGTGCTGGGCACAGACTAGGTACAGACAGGCTAGCTTTTGGCGTACTTGTGGCATGGCTCCATGAAGTAGGTCCTGAGAGGAGGGAGGGACACTGGGTGGAGGGTGGGGTAGTTGGGAAGAAAAGTGGCAGTAGTAAGAGACGAAGCAGGAAAAAAACGGTGCACAGAAATATGGCAAAACAACGACAATGAAGAGGAGAAAAGCAACAATCAAGCAGAAAAACAGTGACAAAAGGCAAAATTAAGGCAAATTAAGGCAAGTGATGGAAAATGGAAATGGAAAATGAAGTTAAAAATGAAGTGGCAGCCATGCTCAGCAAGCGGTACACGGAGAGGCAAACAGAGCGGTAAAGCTGGGAAAAGGTGCGCAGGAGGGGAGAAACTAAAGAAGTAATGAGAAGCAAAAATGAGGCAAGGTTGCTGTAACAGAGAGGCAGAGTCCGCAGCAGCAGGGGGGCCGGCAATGGGGACCTGCTCCAAGTATGTACCACAGCAAAAAGAACACATGATGGACGGAATGCTGAACAATGTCAAACACTCACCCCCAGTTCAGAGATCTGGGCCTAAATCCATCATTTTTTTGCCTACCACGCCATTCCAGTTTGGACCCAGCCATATACAAATCAGTATTTACCCTGCTCCCCATGGGAAAAGTCCAGCCCAAACTGCCAGGCCAGGTCCTCCCTGCCCCAGTAAATCAGCTCTGCCCTAGGCCCTCTTCTGCATGCCACACCTCGCTACCTTTCCCTTCCCAGTTCATGTGCAGAGCCCCCCATTTTAGAAGGCTCAAACCCACCTCCTCAGTTGATATAATGCAGCCACTCCCTCCCCATGTCACTGTCTTCATTCACAGTTTCCTCTGCTGTCCCCTTTGCCTTATATCCTCATCATTGCCAAGGGACCTTATGACTGCACTGCTGTGCCTCATGTCTTGGGCCGACCTTTAGCATGGGTGAGCACGGCCCATGCCCAGGGCACATTTTTTTGAGGGGCACATGGAGATGTGTGCATTAAGTTTATGCCAACAGTAGGACCTTTCTCATCTTGTTCCAGTCTTGTCCTTGTCACTGCCTGCTCGTTTCTGTCTTATTTGCTAGTTTAAAGTGGCTTTAGGCCTTTATTATCCTATGACGGGTGATGTTTTTATCACCCCTGTAGCACCCTTCCTTGCCTTCCCTTAACTCTCTGACCCCTGCTGGCACACATCTTCTGCATGAGGCAGCTAAGTTATTGATGATTTAGGTGCGCTGGGGGGAGATCCGGGGATGTTTGTGTTCAGGGGCCAGTCATTGCTAAGCCAGGGACTGCGCAGTGACACAAACGGGACCCCCTACTGTCTCATTTAATTCACTACCATCAGCAAGGGCACCAATTTTTTCTCTGCCCATGCCCAGGGCATTATCTTAGCAAAGGCCGGCTCTGCAAGTCATGCCATCATCAGTCCTGCGGGGTCGTTGTTGTTGTTATTATTAAAATGTACAACATTCAATTAAAATATATTTTTATAAACACTACCACTAGATGCATGATGTCAAGACTCCACCGAGTGAAGCATGAGGCCCTGTCAGAGGCGGCACAGTCGACGAGAACGGACTGAGTGGCCGAATTATACCTGCCAACTTGAAGAACAATCTAATTGTGTGAGGAGGGGTCGTGGCCTTACAGGGGGCGGGTCGTCCAGCTGAGAAGTGCAAGGCACTTTTGAACCACCCCCAAGCGCCCTCCTCCCCCCAAAAAAAACCAAGCATTTGCAAAGCAATAGGTGCCGCATTTACGTGAGTTTGAGCTATTGGCATTGTAAATGACAATGCCAATAGCTTAAACTCTCGCAAATGAGAGCCTATTGCATTGCAAATGCAATATTTGGTAAAGTGCCCCATGCCGCGCTTTCACCTTTATGTCTGTCATGCCCATTTTTTAGACGAGGGGTCTAAAGAAAGATGTGTGGCGGCCATTAAAGTGAAAGTGCCGGATTGGGCGCTTTTACAAAAAAAAAGCATCTGATTGTCAAGTTGAAAAGCAAATGCTTTTTTTTTTTTGTAAAAGTGCCCGATGCCGCGGTTTCACTTTAATAGCAGGGGCGCACCTTTCTTTAGACGCGGCTCGTCTAAAGAAAGGGGTGTGGCCAACATTAAATTGAAAGTGCCGTATGGGCCGCTTCTGCAAAAGGCAAGGCAAAGGTGAGAGTTTAAGCTATTGTAATTTACATTGGCAATAGCTCAAACTCTCGTAAATGTGAGATTGTGATTGTGATTGTCCCGGGCTGCTTTAAAAGTGAAAGTGTACATGGCCCGTTGCACGTCGTGCCTGCAGGACCAGAGACACATTACAGAAAATAGTGCTTACAGACAAAAATAAACATACCTTCTAACAACTGAAGTAAAAGGGCCAGTCCTCATGGGAGGTTACAAATGAAGACAAGGCAGAACTAAAAAGGGAGTACTAAGCCTAATAATGAATCAGAAGCCAGCAATTAGGAAGAACAATGACACAAGCCAATGACAAATATGGGTGGAGAGTGGGTGAGGCTTCAAGTACATACTCCAATACAGTATGGCTCGCAGAGCAGCGCATGCGCTGCCCAGGCTTCACCTAAAAAAGCTTGCAGAGGCTGGTGCCGATGTCCTAGGAATTTTTCACACCCTTTAATGGACAACAGCAGTTCAAAGCCTCAGAAAACAAGCTGACAAACCAATATTTACAGTGGTTTTCAGCTCATTTTCCCTGTCAGCGTGTGATATCGGTTCCTCACCGGAAGACCGTGTGATGGGAGCCGATATCTTTTGTCACATAGTGGCACTGTGTGAGTTGGCAGGTATTTGAAACCAGCTTGGAAATCACCAGAACAGTTGGAAATTTTGCTGCAGGTAAACTAGCATGATAACTGCAAGCAGTAGTTTATGAAACATTCCCTTTAGTTCTTGAATAGGGCAAACTACTCCACTAAGGTCCAGCACTACTTTGGACTGCGGGCGAATTCTGGGTGCGTTGCAAAACACCAGAAGCAAATTTCTTGCATCTGGCATGGTGTTGCCCACAGGTGATGGCATATTGGCAGAAATAATAAACTGCTAGTAGCAAATGTTAATATACAATAGAACACTAGATCCCAGAGTGGCTTTCCTGGGCCGGATTGAACAAATCAAGACCACCAATAAAAACTCCAAATGCCAGGTGACTTGTTACTGGGGGCAAGACCATTCCCCAAAACTCAAACAATGGATTCAAGATATTACTTATTGCAATGAGAAGCTTGAAACTTATGCAGAACTCCTTCCCCCATCCTCTATGCCCTGATATATGGGACACCTTCGTGTGCTAGAACGCACTACAATCAGAGGAAGCGGTGGCAACCAAGAGATTCCAGGTGAAACACCTACCACAAGAGGGCAAAACAAGCACTGATAGGAGCATGACTAGTATTGCATAAGTGACAAGGAAGGGCGAGATTGACACATCACAAAAGGGTACACCAATATGACCGTGTCTGCGATTGGGGAGACATGCAGAGACTTGCGCGTCGTAACAAGATGTACCTGGTGAAGGCCCGGAACTACAGTGAATCCCTTGCTGATGGTCAGTAAGAACACACCCAGTAAGACATCCCGCTAATCCCACCTACAATTGTAGTCGACGAATAATTGTGGCAGATTGAGTCTCTTTGTGGTTGGTGAATGTGCAGTATGGATAAGTGCTAAATAAAGAATTTAAAAACAAATACATATGTTAATAGTATTTTAAAAAAGCACAAAAAACTGTCATCCACATTTTGGTTCTGTCCTCTACAGTGTTCAAGGGTGCAGCTGAAGGTTTGAGACCCCATTTGGCAGTTTAGGACAGGGGACCTTACCTCCTGATTTGACTTCTAGGGTTAGAAACGCATATTCTGGTGGGTGGACGTGTGCCTGGTTGGACACAGACCTGGCATCATCCCCCAAGATGTGAATGGTTTTGCATGTGTGTGTTTGGATAGAATTAAAATAAAATGCTGGACCTGAGAGTTGTGCAAAAATGAACGCCATCACTATTGGCCTGCTCACAATGTAAATAATTCTGTTTGCTGTGTGACAAGAATGGGAGCGTGCGCCTTATCAATGTAGTTAAAAAGCTGTTGAAGGATTGGTACTGATGTTTGTTACATTTTAATAAATACAATCTGAGTGAAAACCCATGTGAGATTGTTAAATGTCATTCATTCGGTTACTTTGAATTGGGCGGAAACCAAACTAGTCATCCCCCAGCCTACAAATGGAATCACCCTGCATTGAGGTGAACAACATAAGGAGGGGGTGTCTGTGGGTCCTTTCACCTTACCTACTGCTGCAAATCATTAGCCTCAGAAAGGTGTCGGGCCATGATAATAGTAGGAATATGGGTGGCCCTTTCCTCAGCAGGGGTGCCACTTCCGGTGCAGCATGGGTTCAGGGCACAGATGAACAGGATGAACGTCCTGATGGTGGTGATGTCACGGCAGGACCATGATCACGGAAGCAGCTTATGTGTAAGGCCAGGTAAATTGACCTTCCTTACCTGCAATCTGCCCTCACTTGATGCCACAAAAGGAAATTCCCAGCCTCCCAACTCCTTTTTTGTTAGCAAGAAATGGGATTGGAAAAAGCAACACCTGATCAATCACTCCACAGAGTTTGTGTGAAACAACTTTGCATACCACTGATGCTGTCACTGTGCATTGTCATTATGTGTGGAGTGGACGTGTTCACAAGATTGGGGTGAAGGTTCGAGACTCTGTTCAGCCGTCCAGGGCACAGGGGCTCAGCTCCTGATATCACTGCCAGGGTTAGGACCTTGTAGCCCGGTCAGAGCGGGCCTAGGACATGTGTCTGGTTATTCCCAGGCCTGGGACAGTCCCCCAAGTTTCAGGTCATATTGCATCCGGGTGTAGGGATAGACTGGAAATGGAACGCTGGTCCTGAGTGTTGGGCAAACACTAATACCCTCGACTTTTTGATCTGCTCCTAATGTAAATAATAATGTAGTTTAGGAGTGTGTGTCTTGTCAATATATCTGAAAGGTACTCAAATATTGTTACTGTACCCGAAACCGAAAGATAATAGTTAAACCTGGGTACCAGCTAGCAGCATTTACACTTTTCCATGTGTGACCCCTTAACTTCTTGATCATATCTTACGGTTGTTGTGAGCTTGGGCATCACCATTTAATCACTTCATCCATATTGCATTGCCCCTAGGTGTTCACTTTTCGTGCCTGTGATTCAGATCAGCGGAGAGCATTCACATGGAGAGGCTGCCCGCCCTGCCACTTGGTGATGATCCTAGGGAGCCCCTCTGGCAAGCAGGCGGTGGCCAGTAACTCACCAGTCCATTTGTTGTTGTTACATCCGCTTCCTTTCTTTCCTTCCATCCATCAAAAGTCTATGACGTGGGTGGGGCATGAATCCAGTTCTGCTCATCACAGTCACGCGCCTTCCCGTGGAAAGACAACAGTGAGAGGTGTGTTTAAAGGCTGCTTGGGACAGCAAACAGTAGACCAAAGAAATAAATGGGTGGTTAGGAGGCCTGGAGAACAAAATAGCAATCCCCAAGCGATATCCAGCAGCAGTGATGCTGCTGTTTGGAGCCTGCTGTTAGGAGCACAGACAAGCATGCCCCAAACACCATGGAAGGCGAGAGAAATGTTCTGTTTCTTTTCCTCCATAAAATCACTTTTGCAGTGCAGCTGTACCATAAAGTTAAGAAGCCAATTACAGCAGTGCATTGTCTGGCGCCCATCTTCTACGTCGTGACGTGGCTCCCTCGTGAAAAGGGGGCCAATGTCGTAATTTTCATGTTTTCCCTTCTGCTAAAATGTCACAGTGGAGCTATAAAAATTCGCAAAATGCCCCTTTCCTATATTTTTTTAAAAGCAAATATGTATCGCGTGCAGCCACAGGGCTTTTCTTTCTCAAAGCAATAGTGACATCTGCAGTGAGCTCAGTAATTGTTTTGTAAATGCGTCTATAGTGGGCGAAGAAGCAGGCCTGCTCCCTGGCGCCCTGCCTGTGTGTGCATTCAGTCATGAGGTGTAGACAGATACTGTCAAGTTGGAAATAGGCAGAGAGAGGGGCTAGGGGACGTGGAAATGAGCAGGGGGAGAGGAAGGCAATCAGAAACCAATTGAAGGCTTGTCTGTCCTTTATTTTCATCAGTTTCCAAATTTCTCACACAGCTGGTGCGCCTTTCCTTATTTCACTGCCCTTTTGTAGCCTTTTCAGTGCTACTATGGTATTAAAATTACATTGTGACTTTTTGCTCAGTTGATTTTGCAGTTTTTTGTTTAAAACCTGGCACAGAATTAGCATGCAACAAATAATCTGTCAATATTTAGTATTGAACGTTAAAATATATGGAGTAAACACAATGTCGTGCTGCATGATTATGTTATTGATTTATTTTTTAACAATTGTGTTTCAGGTGGGATGGCACACATTTGCAGGTTCCATAGTCAGAACCAACAGTGACAGAGCAACACATTCTCACCAGTAGGCGACCAGGTGCCAAGGTACAGGGAAGGGAGTAAGAGCTTTCAGAGCCAGATTTATACAAATATTTATAATGTATTTTTATGTTAGTTAAATGTATGGAAGGTATTACTGATTCAGTTACCCTGCATTCATACTCAAAGGACCTTAGAGGCGCCTGCGCCTCCCCGCCACCTGCCATGCAGCATACAATGACCGCAATGCTGCACCAATGGAAGGTATTTCTCCAACTGGGCACGCACGCGCCTCTATGAGGTGCATCATAGCAGAGTCGCTGTTCCTGACATTCTGCTGACATCTCACCCTCACCAGCAGCTTGAATTCCGAGTCTTCCATTGACGACTCTGCCAAGAAAATAGTCAAACGAGATTTACACCTATGTTACCATGCTTTAAAAAAATGAGTACTATGCTGAGTCGCGGAATCTACCTCAGCCTGTCTTCTACCGGAACAGCACTGGGTCACGTGACCAAACACCTTTCCTAGCTACGCTGCTGCCTTCCCCAATAAAGATTACACAAGTGAATAGTTTATTTTGAGGCATACATTTATCTTTGTAAGCTCCTGGCTGTTGTGGTGCTCCACTGCACCCGCTGAACTCACTTTGAATTCCACTATTCGGGACTGGAAATGGAAACCAATTACTCTGGGAACCTAATAAATCAGGGGTGGCTTGTCGACTAGCCATTGGGGTTGTACCCAGGCAGACAGATTCTCAAGCACTGGAATTTAGAGCAGAGTCAAGGGTCAATAAAAGTCCGTTTTTATTTTTATTTTTTAAATACATCTATCCCCAAATATTTCGACAACTTGGAGATCTGCGATAACGAAGATGTTCTTGTTTACTTTATCAGTCACAGATCGTTTTTGAAAATAGCTCATCTGTATGTATTTAGCAAGTCTTAGGCTACAACATTAACTAAGGGGCTAATGTGTCCAGTGCACTTGCTTCCGAGGTCTATGCGCAACCTTTGGGCACAAGTTTTAATTATGACTATGGTGAGTATGCCTGCTTCAGAACATTGTAACCTGTAGGTCACAGGTCTTTATCCTAGCATGATCGCGCTGTGAGTTTGTGTTTTTTTTGCAGCAGTCATGTGCAACCTGCAGGCCACATATTCCAATCCTGGTAAAATAGCTCAGTGGATTATGCATTCACTCTAAACGTACATCTACATATAACTTGTGAGGCATACGTTTGGAACACAGAAGATTTTAACTCAAAGTAGAAATTGTCATTGTGAGTGGAATCACACACAAAGACAAATATACCTACTGAGTAAAAGAAAAGAAAACACGTTCTTATCTACGTGTATCTATTGGCCTTCTTGTAATATCACACGAAGAGAGTACATGGATGTATGTAGCTGTGCACCTTTGACTTTCTTTCTATTTTTTCTTCTCATTGTTTTCCTCATTCAGTTCATGGTTGTTAATTTCATTTATTCCACCTTACTTTCTAGATATCCAATTTGTACAAATAATTTTTCCATTTCTAAATATCTGCTAACAAGCGTGTTTTATTATGTTGCCATGCACCTTAACGCAAGCTCCATTCTGGAACAAAGTTAGGCATATATATAAAGTATTAAAGAACCTCAAATCACTTATTAATATCAATAGTGTAGTGACAAGCATGATTGTAAAATAATGTTGCAGAGGATGGGTGTATTGTTTATCAAACTAATTACATGGTTTTATTGCCCACCACTCCAACGTGTGCCAAAGGACTCCTTAGTAAGGCTTCCTGTGATTTACCATCTTCCTTATCCAGAGAATATGCCGGCAAGTTGTTATCTGGGCTACAAATTCAGTCCAGTGGTAAACACCTCCCTTGAACAAGAAGTTAAGCTACATCGCTGGATGTTTAAGTGAGCTTTGATGGTGAAGAAAAGCAAAGATATGGCAATAGACCGTGCTTCATCTAATGTGTCTGTTCAATAAGTTAGCACAGCTAGAGTTAACTACTGATGACTATTCACAAAACGACTTAATGGGTGGTAAAACTATTTGGCTCACTGGCACATAATGGTAAAGTAATCTTCGATTGATGACAGGACTGCTCAAGCCTCATCATAGGTGCCTTTCTAATAAAGCCTGGACTGCAGCATAAATATTGATATCTGTCCCTGCCAATAACTCATATCCAGCTATTCATTAGAATTAAAACTTTGGCTGGGTGGTGGTTGTATAGCTCACTAAAAACTTCCCTGTGCTCGTATCTTTCAAACACATGCCTGACTTTGTTTAGGAGTCAAGAAAGTTGTAAGTTAAATATTCATAGATGGTAAGCCTAGCATAGCTGTGTTAATTGTGCAGCAAACCCCATGCAAACCCATTGCAAGATTAAAATCAACACTAGGTGGCCCATTAGGATGTTGGGCGGTGGCACCACCGCGGCGCTGGCGGTGCGGAAAAATGCCTTTTTCCGCCCGCGAGCAGTGGTCCTCACGCCCGCCATATTAGTATGGCCAAACATAAGCCATTTCCCGACCACCGCGATGCGACGCGCACCGCCATCAAAGTGTGCCCGCCACCACGGCGGTGGGAGCCAATTGAGACTCACCGCCGTGTGGAATGATGTCCGCCCCGCTCCACAAATTAGGATGACTCAAGCAAGCAGACGCACCGCAGCGGAGACACCGCCCAACCAAAGATGGCGGAAGCTCGACAGCGGAGCGTGAAACCAGAGTCCCGGTCACAACTGCCATGGACCCAGCTCTACACGTCTTCCCGGTGCTGTACCTGCTACATCACCAGGAACTCATGGACCGCCGCGGACGCCGCTGCAGGTACGCAACAACACAAACACAAAAAACAACACACGGGCTGACACAGGGTCCAAATCCACATCAGACACCCTAGGGGGGACAGGGACACATCCACAAGGGCACCCAAACATCACCCACCTGCCACAAAGTCACCCCGCTGGATCCTGGACACACAGCTACCACCATCATGCACCAATGTCCCGGTCACATCACCGCAGTGGTGAACACAAGCAAATACATGCACACAATGCAGAAGGCAGGGCCAGTGCCAGGCATGGGCAGGGCACAAAGACCACAGGGCCACACCCCCTCCCACCACACACTAGCACACCCCATGAAGGCACATGCCATGTGCCCCTCCTGTGCACCCCATGCACAACAACAAGCCAGGTCAATACACACCCTGCACCACACAACAAACAATCATGGAGACACACACTGCAGGAGTGCCTGCACAGGAACACACAACACACAGCACAGTAGCACAGGGCCAGGGAAACACACACACCACCACACCACCACACTCAGGGAAATATAAATGAGGACAAGCAACAAATGAACACATACAAGGAATTAAGATCCAAATGGACACACAGCCTGCACAGTCACACATACATACATACAGACTAACACACACACATACACACCCCATGTGCCAACAGCAATGGAGCACAACAAATATGAAAACCAAGGTGGGCTGCACACAAATGGAAGGCCATGGAGACACACAACAAGCATGTGTACATCACATTCAAGACAAGGAACAGAGCACAACACCCTCACACCATCAAAGAGCCCATGGCTGGCACAGTCAGTGAACTCAAACCACAGACAGCTCAGTGCAACAACACAGAGAGACACCAAGGCAAACCATGTATAGGCACAATGATAAAAGGAAGGCCCTGAAGTCAAACTGTGAACAGCCACACATCCATACAACTACTTCACATGAGTACACCAGCAGCACTACACACAGGGCCCATCTACACACCTCAGGACTGACAAACACCAGTAAGAATCTACACACATACCCCCCCTCACACCAGCAGCACACAACACCAGTGCAAAACACACTGAAGGCTGGAAATACTTGACAGTCAATAAACACACAAACAACCACACACCCTGGGATCAGCCACAAAAATCTCACACACACACACACACACACACACACACCCACACACACACCCCCCCCCACACACACACACACACACACACACACAGGGATGCCACCACAAACATGGAAACAAACACAACAGACAAACACATAACCCAACAGAAACACACACAGAGCCACAACAACAGACATGCCCTGTGCAGCTAAACTGGGGAAAGGCAACGGGAGCACAGACACAACAGGAGTGCACAACCTTATCACTCAGGAACAATGCACAGACAACATACCACAACACACACACGAAGTGCACCATCACAGAACAACACAGCCTCAGCAAACAAACAACAGATGCACAGGCAGAACAATCACATAGCAAACACAGCAGGACATTAGGGCATGCACACCAGGCAATCACAAGGCAACATACACACAGCACTGCATGCACAACAAGCTGTGTGTGTACACCAAGCATACCAGGCACACACAGACATCAGTGACAGAACAGCAATCCACACAACACCATACAGCACAGCACAAAGACAATAGCACACCCAGGAAGTGAAGCAAAAACACAAACAACACACATACATCCAACACAACACCCAATAGATGCACAAGTCTTGGACACAAAGGTGGAAACAACTTGACCACAGGACTGGGCAGCACACACAGTTGAACTGCATAGGAGCAACCATGACTGACAGCACCAGAACATCACACATGACCCATTTGGGAAATGCCCTGAGTGACACATTGACCCTGGCCAAAGAACTGCACCACAAAGCACAGTGTCACAAATGAAGTCATGGGGAGGCACAAACACATACAAACCAAGGGGACAGCTCACACCAAAGTGAAGTGTACTGCATGTCAGCAGGGGACATGGCAGGAGTGTACCATACACATAGAGAGGGAGTGCAGACCCACAATGGGTAGGCAGTTGAAGCACAGATAGGGGATGGCATGACAACACACACAACATGCCACACTGGACGCAAGAAGGCACCATGTGATAGCAAGGCATGAAAAAACACAACCACAATGGCAGTGTGGAGCAGCAGGTCTGCACAGTCCCCTCAAACAGCCACCAGACATATGGATGTGCAACAAAACACAACACTTGCCACTCTCTGCATACTCACAAGTGACAAAAACAACAAGTAGGAGTCAGACAGAACTGCAAGGACACGCCAACACACTGCACAGTGCACAACATACAACTCACACATGGGCATACAACCACATCCACAGGGATGAACAATGAAAACAAAAGGCACACAACTCCTGGGTGACACATGTGTAGTTGACATTGCAGAGCCATGTACACATCAACACTCCCCACAAACTCACCCCTTCACACTGCACACTACCTGGCCATCCAAGAGCACAAATGGAAAGTAAGCCATGGGACTAGGATGACTGCCCATCACAAGATGACCACACACATACACCACTGGGCACACATAAAGGAAGAACACACACATGATGACCCTGGACAGCCTGCCTGCAATACTGTGTGCAGAAACCCACTCTGTGCTGGCAGTGCCCCCCAACCTGACATGTGTACAAATTAGCCAACATGAACTAATCAAGTAAATGACTACTGCTAACCATTCGAAATTGACACCATTGCCACCACAAGTATCTGGGTCAAGAAGAACTGAAGACCCTGTCACCCCTGAAAAAAATAGAGTAAGTGAGCCCAAACATTGACTATGTTGAAGTGCCACACAGACCATGTGGCACAGTAAACCATTTACACACAGCAAAATAACTTTATTCAGTAAGGACACTGACAAAATAGACAACAGGAGCAACTGTCTTTATTCACATATTGCACAGATAGGTACCATGAGAAGAGAATAGCAAGGCACAAGATGCAGAGCATGTCCATGAGATGCTCCACAGTCAGGGGGCACACAGCAGTGAAAGACAAGGCCAGTGGGCAGGACAAAGTGCAGAGCTTGTCCATGAGAAGCTGCACAGGCAGGGGGCACCCAGCAGTGAATGACAAGGCCAGTGGGCAGGGCAAAGTGCAGACTGAGTCCATGAGAAGCTGCACAGGCAGGGGAAAAAACACAAGGCCAGTGGCCAGTTCAGGGTGCAGAGTATGTCCATGAGAAGCTGCACAGGGAAGAGTTCAACACAGCAAAGAGCAACAAGGCCAATGACCAGTTCAGGGTGCAGAGTATGTCCATTAGAAGCTGCACAGGGAAGAGTTCAACACAGCAAAGAGCAACAAGGCCAGTGGCCAGTTCAGGGTGCAGAGTATATCCATGAGAAGCTGCACAGGGAAGAGTTCAACACAGCAATGAACAACAAGGTCAGTGGCCAGTTCAGGGTGCAGACTGAGTCCATGAGAAGCTGCACAGGCAGGGGACACACAGCAGTGAACGACAAGGCCAGTGGGCAGGACAAAGTGCAGACTGTGTCCATGAGAAGCTGCACAGGCAGGGGGCACACAGCAGTGAACGACAAGGCCAGTGGGCAGGACAAAGTGCAGACTGATTCTATGAGAAGCTGCACAGGCACGGGGCACACTTTAGTGAACGACAAGGCCAGTGGGCAGGACAAAGTGCCGACTGAGTCCATGAGAAGCTGCACAGGCAGGGGGCACACAGCAGAGAACGACATGGCCAGTGGGCAGGACAAAGTGCAGACTGAGTCCATTAGAAGCTGCACAGGCAGGGGGCAAAACACAAGGCCAGTGGCCAGTTCAGTGTGCAGAGTATGTCCATGAGAAGCTGCACAGGCAATGTGTGCGACTGTACCTTTCCATGGTCAGCAACACAGTCAGGGGGCAACAATGTGCAGTACAGGCCCACCTGTGTGAGAGACAGGTGTGTGATGGTGACTACCACTCAGACTTGGCTGTCAGGCGGACTGGGAGCTGGCTGTGTCTCGGGGACTGTCAGGGTACTTGACGGGGGTGGGAGCAGAACAGCTGAGGTAGAGCTATCAGTGGCTTGGCAAGCCAGAGGGCTGCTTGGACCAGGTGGTGTAGTGGCACGTGGAGGTGGTGTCATGCAGACGGGAGACACGGTGTGGCTGGGAGATTGTAGAGGGGATCCCTCCCACGTCTTGAGGATCCTAAATGGCTTCCCTGACTTTGGATCAATGGGAAGTGGTGTGGGCCCAACAGACACACTCACCACCACAGCTGCAGCAGTGCAGGTGCTGGCAGCCCCTCTGGTGATGTGCTGGACCCAGCAGAATGCTTTGCCTGGCTTCGCCTCTGCCTCCCCTTCCCCTGTTTACTAGGTGTTACCCCTACAGTGCCCTCTGGCCCCTGCTTCACTGGGCTTGGAATGGGGGTCGAGGTGGTTGGTGATTCTGCCCTGGGGCCCTTCCTAGGTGTACCCTTGGCATGCACCACCTCCTTGGTGGGCACAGACACTGTACAATTATCTTTGCGCGATGCTTTAGGGCAGGAGAGTCCTTGGATGGGGATCCCACTGAGGCATGTGTGCCTGAGGTCTGTTGCTTTGCTTTTTGTCCACTGGTGTCGCCTGACGGACATTTCTCCCTGCGCTCTGGGGTGCCTTTGGTCTTCTGTGGGTATAGGGTCTGTGCCCGGGATCGCTTGGGTTGCTGCTGCTGTGTGTTTTGTGTGCTGTATCGTGACTTTGATGTATGTGGACCATGGTCACTATCGTCAGACGTGGCCACTGCCGGGGGGTGGACAAAGGGAATGGAGCTGGACTGTGAGTATGTGCCTGTTGCAGGGCAGACGTCACTGTTGATGACAAAGCCTGGACTGTCCGGTGCAGCCCACCCACGTCAGAATGTGTGCCATCCATGAAAGCAACCACCTGGGCCAATTTCTTGTCGTGGTCAATGAAATCATTGAGGAGAGCTGTCTGGCCTACACACAGCTGGTGCAAAAGGTCCACAGACTAGGCACTGATGGCAGCAGGGGGGACAGGGGCAGGGGCAGTTGTGCCAGGGGTGAAGGACACTCTTCCCCTCTTACTGAGGTGGACACGGGCAGCACCAGAGGAAGTGGCTGGAAGGGTGGGCAAAGGCCGCTGTGTGGTGGACGTCGAGGCAGAGTCACCATTCCCTGTGCCCTCCAACATGGATGCATCCCCGCTGGCATCGGATGATGTGGTGCTTTGCGTCTCAGGCTGGGATTCCTACAGCAGACTCCTGTCCCTTCTGAGGCACTGGTGACATCTGTGTCAGTGGGCTCCTGGGCAGCTGTTGTGCTAGTTTCACTCCCACTGATGTCCGTCTCCTGTCCCTCCATGACCACAGGTGATGCTGCATGAGGGAGAGAGAGATGTAGGGTCAGGTCAGTGGCAGCAACAGAACAAACATATGCAAGCAATGCATGACAAAAGTTGACCAAATCTACATGTTGCACACCACTCTGTGCAATCACATCGTGCCAATTCACTATATAGACTCAAGCAGTGCGTGGAAACTGGAAACTCAGGCATGAGTGAGCCATGTTATGACCACAGAGCACAACACCCTGCTTGTGGCTCTGTTCAAACAGACACACAACTAGCTCTGAGCACACCTAGGGACATGATGAGGTACACTATTTGTTGCCAATGACAGAACTGGATGGAACAGGAGGGGACAACACAGACCCAGACTACAACATGACAGTCCACAATGGACATTAGCCCATGCTATCTACCATGTTGTACCTTGGGACAATATAATGCTGCACATTTCTGTAAGATGTTTAGGCCTCCCCAATATGGGTGCATGCAATGGGCGCATTGATGTACACACAGTCAGATCGGGCACACTGCCGTTCCCGCCCATGGGATTCCCAAGACTACCCCAATGCATAAGAAACCTGAAGAGCACAGCTCAGAAAGTAATGTGAAGTCACAGCATCCAAATCACCGTTGTAAGTACAGGTCGGGCAAATGCACGTCACCGGCACCCAGGCCAGCAGCCACTTACATGCCACAGCATCACACTACCAACATCACATAGGCCAGTGCTGGCACAGGCTCTGTACACATGCAGTCACTCCTAGCCAAAGTCAGACTCCCCAAATGCTCACCCCTGGCTTGCTGCTGATGCTCCTTCAAACGTGCATCCAGCTCAAGCTGTGTCACCGCCAAGATGCGCCCCATTAGTGGTGTCATGCTGCGCCTTGCCAGACGCCCTGTGCGAGGAAGCAGCCCCAAAGTCCTCTCCGCCACATTCTTTGCCAGCCGGCAGTGGGTGCGCCGTCGGTTTGAGACCCCCAGAGCTCGCACCTTCGCTGCAGTGGCCCTCCACACGGCCTTACGCTGGTGTACCTTGAGCTGCAGGCATGGGAGACAAGAGGGGGAAATGACACAGTGTCATGTACCGACATCTATCAGTATAGCAGCAAGATATACAATCATCACATATCCAACGATAGGTCAATCAGAGACTATATTACAGCTCACATGGGACACCTGCATTGGAAAAGCTGATGTGAAAGCATGCAAATGTGAGGGGGAACACAGTCCCTGCACATCTCACACACATGCAGGATGCCAGCACTGAAACACCCATATAGCCTGCCCACATCTCCAGTCCATTGTTAGCTTGAGCAACACATACATCACATGTCAACCTGTGTTTGGGGGGTAGACTCACTGTGTCCAAGACTGCACAGCCATCAATGTCCCTGTCCTGTGAATATATGAATGTGTCATGGTGGTCATATAGAGGGACATGATCTCACAAATACAAAATGCCATTCAAAAGGGCAGTTGTGTGCAAACTACTTTGCTGAGATGGACCATAGATGGAGTGTAATTTGAAAAGACTGATGTCATACTCTGTAAGTTAAGTGAGTTGTCCTTGTCTTTGTAGGCGGGGACTGTGCAGGCCAGCTGGGCTCACACTGAAATGGACTACAGGGGCACACACAGCCATCCAGCTATCCAGCCAAGCAATCACTGTCCTGACTACACCATGAACAAACTTCTGTGTCACTGTATGACTGACAACACAACACTGGTCACTCTTACATACATGTGCAGGGAGGGAAAGCTGTGGCATTGGGTACACCCACCCTCCCACTGGAGACAGCATGTCAGGCAGTACATGACACTACCCCACACTCTCAGGCACATACTGCATCAGTCCAACTACATGTGTGGCCCCCCTGCCCTACCCCACCACTGTTGAAGACTTACCACGACATTTGGAGCACCATATAGCCTTGGATACTGTGTGAGCACCTCGTCAACCAGGACCTCCAGCTCCTCGCTTGTGAAGGGACTGGCACAGATCCTCTCTGCCCTTGCCATCTCTGTGGACATGAGACAACAGCAGCGGATTTGGGTGATGAGGGGTCTCAGGCAGCAGTCCCTGGAGGCAGCAGCAGGTGAGGGGTCTCAGGCTGGAGTCCCTGGAGGCAGCAGCAGGTGAGAGGTCTCAGGCAACAGTCCCTGGAGGCAGCAGCAGGTGAGGGGTCTCAGGCAGCAGTCCCTGGAGGCAGCAGCTGGTGAGGGGTCTCAGGCAGCAGGCTCTGGGAGCAGTGGCAATGTGAGGCTCACTCCCACACATATATAGCCCCCTAGGGTCGTTTTCAAGGTGCCAAGCTGCAGCAATTGGTAGTCCAGGTCTGCCTCTTACAAATGCATCCAATGACCGCCTCCGCGGTGGCAGAGCACGCCTGCCGCGATCTTCAAAATTGCATCATGTCACCACAATCATGGCTCCCATTGGCTGTAAGGGCATGCTCCATGGTGGTGATACAACGCTGGGGCCTGGGGTGCGCTACCGTGATGGTGCATCTTTCAAATGCAGCCAATGTCCGCCTCCGTGGTGGCGGAGCACGCCTACCGCGATCTTCAAAATTGCATCATGCCACCTCTATCGAGCTTCACATTGGCTCTAGGGCAAGCTCCATGGCGGTGATACACCGCAGGGGCCCGGTGTGCGCTACCGCGATTTTAGTGGCGGAGCATGCCCACCGCCATTTCCTCTTGTCTCCATGCCTATGACTACTGCACTTGTGTGAATAGAGGTGCTGGTGACACACCGCCGGGGCCAGGCGGTAGCTACCGCGATATGGGTGCCATGCATTGACACGAGGCACTGCGATTTGGGTGGCGGAGCATGCCCACCACCATTTCCCCATGTCTCCATGCCTATGACTACCGCACTTGTGTGAATGGGGGTGCTGGTGACACACCGCCGGGGCTAGGAGGTAGCTACCGTGATATGGGTGCCATACAATCGCAATGGCCATCTGTCAAACATCACCAGAGCACAGTGCCAAGATGGTAAATGGAACATCACTGTGCACACGTGGCCAATCTCCCATTTACTCCACTGATGGCTACACATGCCATGTTTGTGTGTGTGTTTCACATGTCACTTATGGATGTGATGCTGGTGTAGGCAGGAGAGTGCTGTTCTGGGCTCTACAATGTGTACACCTGTCAATGTGTTGAGGTGCAGTGACAATCACAGCGATGCTCGTCCCAATGAATGATGAACTATGTTACATTGCCTCTCATGTCTGCTCATGCACACATTCGTAATCCAGCGCCGACTGTGATCATTGTGTGGTGAAAGTGTGCCAGGCTGTACTGACGCATTGAGGTGTGACAGGTACAGCAGCTAGGTATGAGACAGTGGGTTAGATTAGTTACACATTTTATGGATGCTATACTCCCAGGCGTGCCCATTTGAAATGTGGTCATATCCCTATGTGCATTCACATTGACCAAGGTGGTGTTTGAGGTACTTGTCTTGTGTAAGTTGACAGGTGTGGCCTTTGTGCACATGAAGGTGTCCCTATATGCGAGCTGGTCTGTTAGTCAAGGTTGATGTCAGTCATTGTTGTCGTTGTGTCATCCAGAACGTGATGTACTATGCACATCTCATGATGTATTGCATTGACATGTGTTCACTATCATCTCCAATAGGAGGAGGCCAAATTTGATTTGTCACTTGACGGTGCTGGAGGACATGGAGGATGTTGCGATCATACGGAAATGCCGCCTGGACAGAGCCACTCTGAAAACTCTTTGTGATCTGTTGGAGCCCCACCTGCAGCCCCGCAGGACATATCCAACAGCTTTCACCCATGCTTATAAGGTGATGGCAGCCCTGCATTTTTTTGCCACTGGATCATTCCAAGAGACAGTGGCCAGCGCTGGTGGGATGTCACAACTGATTTTCAGCATGGTGCTGCATGATATACTGTTTGCCATGATGCTATACAAGGACAGATACATCCATTTCCCCAGGGGGGCTGAATTGCCAGCTGTGAAGGGAGACTTCTATCCCCTTGGACACATCCCCAGTGTTGTTGGGGCCATTGATTGCACTCATGTCGGGCTTGTGCCACCACAGGCAAGTGAGCACATTTGCCGCAATCGCAAGCATTACCACTCCATCAATGTGCAGGTGGTGTGCCTGGCAGATATGACCATCTCGCATATGTGTGCCAAATTCCCAGGCTCGGCCCATGACTCCTACATCCTGCAGAACAGCATTGTGCCCCAGCTGATGGCTAATCTTCTTCCCGAGCGTGCATGGATTGTGGGTGAGTATGCCTAGTTGTGTGGCGTGCTGGGTGTATGACCTGCTGCCCTCAGCCTCTGCGACATTGCAATGTCTATTTGTGTTTGTCATACCTAGGTGACTCTGCCTATCCCAACCGTCCCTGGCTGCTGAGCCCACTGCGGAATCCCAGGTCCCCGGCTGAAGTCCATTACAATGAGGCCCATGGGAGGACACGTTGTGTGGTGGAGCGTACTTTTGGTCTGCTCAAGTCACGTTTCAGCTGCCTGGACAAGACTGGAGGTGCACTGGCATACTCGCCCAGGAAGGTGTGTCAGATTGTAGTGGCTTGCTGCATGCTCCACAACCTAGCCATTCGCACGGAGATTCCCCTGCTCCTGGATGATGGTGAGGACCCAAAGCCCCAGCCTGCAAACCAAGCCGTGTCCAGTGATGAAGACAGTGGAGAGGAGGAAGGTGTTGACCTGCGTGAACAGCTCATTACCCACTACTTCACTCGAAGGTGGGTGTAAATGTACAACATACCCATTGTCTGCTGATATTGCTGTTGTCGTGAAGGGGCATGTGAGAACTGTAGCAGCAACCAGTTGTAGACTCAGTGGTGGTTGGAAATGTTTCTGGGACAGGTCATTTGGGAACATCAACAGGACGTGTACGTTGACACTTGTTGCCCATTGTGACATGTGCATATTGGGTTATCCTGGTGGTAGGGGTTGTGTGATGTCTGTGATGCCACACCCAGACCAGTGAAAGTAGTTCTGTTGTGTTTCTCTAGGTGCCTTCGACTTCTCCTTGCCAACATACAGCCCATGCTCCTGGAACATTGTGATCATGTTGAAGACTGTACATCCTGCAATAAAGACGGAGCCGACACAACAACATGTGTGTAAGGATATTTTATTTGCAATGGTGAGATGCGAGGGGGGTGTACATTTCCATTGGGGGGGTGGAGCAGTGACTTGACAGTTGTGGTAGATGAGATAATCGAGTAGTCACCACATTGCCATTTACAAGGCAGTGTGGGGAAGGACAGTCCAAAACTCAATGCAGTGGTGGAGGGGTTGCCATCATGGCTGGCTCCGTGACTGGTGTCTGGCAGGTGCTTGGCCTCCAGATACTCCCAGGGTCTTCTTGGGATGGCCCCTTCATCGGTTGGCAGGGGGGGGCCTGCTGCAGGGCCAGTGGGGTCTGAGGACTCACCCCTCTCAGAGAGAGGTGAAGGTGTTGTCTGTGGTGCATGTCTGTCCCACCTTCTTTGGTCAGCAACCTTTTTTAGGGCAAGGCCGTGGACGCAGCAGAGGCAGGAGAAGAGGAGGCACACAATCCCAAGTACACTGGCAGTCAGATCAGCCTCCACAGAATATTCACAACACGAGGAATCCACAATCAATAGGGCAGAATGTGAATGCGATCAACTAGTGGTTAACTTGAGCGAGAGACAACTTTCACCTACCGAACTCGAGGTCCTAAATAGAGGTTTAGGGTTTGTCCCGACCTCTGGAGGTGATCCTTTCCAACTAAGATGCGAAATTGGTAAATTCTTTCCCAAAGTTCGCCTACACTTCGCCTTCAAGAATAAGGAGAGAGAGACAATAAGCCCGTCTGACCAAATGCCTGTTTCCAATACTGGGCTCAAACCACCCTCGACTTTTAACCCACCAGTTCATCTGCTACCAGATCAGGTCAAAGTTTTTGAACAAGCAGTTATTCATGATGTCACCTCCCTTCTTTCCAGAAATGCAACTGGTTACTGCAATCTTCCATCTGTACAGAAACAGGCCATGATAACACTATCAAATGACGACAACATTACCATCAAGCCCGCAGATAAGGGCGGTGCAATTGTCGTTATGGACACAGCAGCCTACCGAAAAGAATGTCTAAGACAACTTAATGATGGAAAATCCTATTGGGTCTTATCTGAAGATCCCACTGTAAGACTATCCATGGAGATACACGATCTTGTCAATGAAGCAAAAGACTCAGGCTGGATCACACCGCAAGAATCTGAATTTTTAATCACCAAATATCCAGTTATGCCTTATTTTTACATTCTCCCAAAAATCCATAAAGTCACTAGACCACCACCCGGACGTCCCATCATATCAGAGATAGGGTCTCTTCTAGAACCCTTGTCTACTTTTGTAGACTTTTTCCTGCGTCCTTTGGTAAAAGAAATGCCGACTTTCCTTCAAGACACTAAAGATGTCCTCAGACTCCTACCAGAGATCCCTTTCGACGTCGAAGCCGACCTGCTGGTAAGCTTCGTTGTCGAATCACTCTACACATGCATTCCTCAAGAGGAGACATTAGAAGCCATAAGGGGCCTTCTAGACACTAAGAATCTTGTCACGATAACACCTATAAACTTCATCATGGAATGCGCCAGATTGGCAATGAATGAGAATTTTTTCAGGTTTGAGGATACCATCTACCTCCAAACCTCAGGAACATCGATTGGCAGCATTTTTGCGCCCAGCCTGGCGAATCTCTATGTTCATCTTTTTGAACAGAATACTGTACTCAATGATACCAACCCCTTCCGTGACAGAATTGTCATTTGGAAGAGGTACATTGACGACATCCTTGTAGTGTGGCATGGGAACGTCACCACTCTACTAGATTTCCATGCCTGGCTCAATTCTCAAAATAATTTTCTGAGGTTCACAGTGACACATGACAAATCTAAATTGCCCTTCCTTGATATTGTCATCTACCCTACACACGGAACTCTTGGGAGTGAACTTTATAAGAAACCTCAGGCAAAAAACTCTCTCCTCAGTTTCCAAAGTCACCACCCCAAGTCTCTTAGACAGAATTTACCAGTCGGACAGTTCTTACGCATTCGTAGGAACTGTTCCACTAAAGAGACCTTTGAAATACACGCTAAAGATTTATCTAAACAACTTAAAGCGAGAAATTACCCTACTCATTTGGTCAGACAAGCTCGCAAAAGGGCGTCCAACAATAACAGAGACGCTCTCCTCATGCCCCCTACACCCAAACCCCCACTCACGAGACTGACATTTGTTAACACCTTTAGCACACTATCTAATAGTGTGCAAAAAATGGTACGCAAACATTGGCGCATTCTGAATCTGGGCGACGAGAAGATTCCCCTTCCCCTCTTCTCTTTTAAGAGAGGGACCTGCCTAAGGGACAATCTTATACACACTAGACCTAAAATGAAAGCCTGCACAAAAGTACCAACACTGTGGGTCTTACCACCGGTACAAGGTCATTACCCTTGCGGTTCCTGCTCGGTATGCCCACAGACAGAACCTACCAAATCGGTAGATATTGGTTCCTCAAAACCTTGGATTCTGCGCAAACACACCAACTGTAATTCAGAGAAAGTCATCTATCTGATTACATGTCCTTGTTCACTGAAATATGTAGGGATGACCACACGAAAAATTAAAGTAAGAATCAGTGAACACAAGAGCACCATTAGGCGCAAAAAACAAGCGACCAGAATGACCAATCATTTTTTGACACTAAATCATAAGCCAGAAGATCTGAAATGGCTTATTTTGGAACAACCATTTATTCCCCCGCATGTCACAAATGTCACCAGGTTCCTTTTTCTTAAGGAACAGAAATGGGTGTTCAAACTCAAAAGTGACTGCCATGGACTAAATGATGATATTCTGTGGTCTTCGATTTGAAAAACTTCATGATTTCACCCTCTATATTCATGTATGTCGACAGCCTGTATCATTACATGTCGAGCTAGATACCAACTGGCTTCTTACTTTAGGAATGTTGTTTCGTGCCCTTTATTTACTGTCACTTACTAGTTACGAATTCCATATCACACGCAACAACGTGATGAATTAAGACTATACCGCCTGTCTATTCAAGACATTACATACTGGGGCAGAGAACAATATACAGCACAAACACTTCTCGCTATAAAACCCAATTAACGAGGATCAGGATTGCCTCTTTTACAAGTAGATCTAGGTATGATAGACTACGCAAACCCGTCCTGTAGTCCTCTTTTTCCTTAAGGAGACTACAGTTCCCAGAGTCTTTAAGGTTACGGCGTGACGTAATCGATCTGAGCCCGAAGACCGACGTACACTTGGTATCCCGGGTAACCATAGACCACTCTTTACTTATACCAGGAGCTCACAACACGCCGGTTACCTCCCCTTCGAGCTCAGCATCGGCAAGGGGTACCGACGGATAGGTGAGCGCAATCATTTTACTTTACTATTTTATTATTTTATTATTTTGCTTAGTTCGGATCATGACCTGAGAACGAAATACTTTTCCTTTTCCTGTCTGACGATAAACGGGTGAGGTAATGAGCTTTCTTAACGCATTGGTATGCATTCAACCAAGAGTTTGTGTAGCGCATGTACTCACTCTAATTAACAGTTTACCTATCTGATATAACTGGAGGTTAAACGAATGTCATTTCGAACCTACTGTTTCGTAATCGGAAGGCTTACGGTGAATTCCCGGCTTGGTTTTAACTTCACGCGGTGCTTATGACAGTTTTTCTACGTAATAACCCACTAAAAGGGTTAGACAATGTTGAAACCCTCTTATTATTTTCACAGAGCGGTGCCTCCATAACCTGAGCAGTTGCCAGGTGAGGTGAGGCGCACACCCACTACTAATTGGGTAAGTGCCGTGAACTTATTTAACAAATGTATTAATTAGGACAGATTTATAGTTGTCTAAGATACATCAAGAGTATTAGCATACTTGATATTTCTCTCTGGATGCATTGTTTTTGACCTCACATAATCATGATATCAATGGTTATGCTTTGTTGTTGTGTGTTTATTTTGTCTTTATCCGTGCAGGTCAATGAAATAAAATTACTCCCCACGGATCCTCTTGGCCCATAATTTGGGTTCAGGTTGTATTTCAAACTTTTCTGGTTACTCTGGCACTAATTACTTATTTCTGGTTACTCTGGCACTAATTACTTATGCAGTAGCTTTATTGGTCCTGACGAAAGCTAGGATTAATCATATCCGATAGCTGAAACATGTAGACCATTTCCATCACAGTTATTTGTTGAAACTGTTGTAGCACTGTTTTTAATCATTACCATCAAGGTAGCGTTCTAATAAAGTTTATTTTGTGCCCTGATAGACAATTTTTAAACAGCACTTGCTCACTAGCACCCTTCTTTTGCACTGCAGTCATCATCCTCAACAACTACTACCAAAACATCTTTCCTTCATCACCATTTAAACACGATACCACCAAGAGGTCTGGGACATTTATGAGACCAATATCTCCAATCTCCAAGTAGAAGATGGTTCTCAACTAAGTCCCGCTTTCCCAGATGATGAAGCGAACCACGTCATGTGGATGATGGGAACCATATTCATACACACATGAACTCACATTTTCACCTCACTTAGCATTACCATCACACCATTGTAGGTCTCTAACGTTATTAGACTCATTGTTTTCTTTGTGTATTATATTATTGATTTGGGGATTTCAAAACTATTAGAGTCTTTAAACTTTATCCCTTGGACCCCTACTCTTTTTTGAGATACTTTAATATAATAATTGTCCCACAGTACCGCCACTTGCTGACCCAAGAGGTCCACGATTTGTCCCATGCGGGTGTCGATGGACCTCATCAGCAGGATGAGCTTGTGCAACAGTTCGTCCGACCGGCCCGTTCGTCCGTGGGCCTGTTCGTATGTGCCCAGGACTATGGTGATGTGTTCCAGGGATTAAGTCCCAGCCTCCTGGTGTCCGTCGGTGACCCTGCCCCTCCCACCTGCCCTACTGCCACGGACCTGTTGCCTCACCACTGTAGGTACCCGCATCCTCTCCCTGCCCTCCTCCGTCGGTGGTGTGTGCTGGTCATAGTCTGGGAGAGGGAGGGTGTTGCATGCAGCACTGGTGGTGGTGGCGGTGGCCGCACAGGTCGTGACAGCAGGGCTCTGCTGTGAAGTTGTTGTTGGCGCAGATGTGGTGGTGGGGACGATGGGGGCTTGGGACCTGTTGCTCCCTGGCACACCAGATGGGCCGGCCTTGAGCTCATCGCCCATGGAATCCTGGGAGTCAACATCCGAGAGTCCATGTACCGGGGGGGGAGACTGGCTCTGCAGGTTGCTGGTGTTGTCCTCTGTAGTGAGTTCTTGGTTACCTGTGGATCAGATGGGAAATGGTCATTGTAGTGCAACCCGCAAACTTTGTGTTAGCTGTGTGTCATTCACTTTTTTTACACTGCACAATTGACAGATCATCACATTGTTGACTATGTGCACTACTGTGTTTCCTGACATGATGCAGTGGTACAGGCATTACTTGTCCATGGTGTGAGGTGTCAAGGCATACCATGCGACCCGTGCACAATTAAGGAATACAGGGACTTGTTGCCATCTAGAACCTAGCACAACATGTGTTTAATTGAGGACTCATTGTTTATTTGTCTGACCTGGCAGACGTCACATCTGGCCATGGACTGGCCATTGTCATCTCCTGCATACCTTTGTCCTGTCATGTGCATATCTTGAGTTGTACCACCACACATGCTTTCATATTTTTTGAATGGTCCTTGTTGCACTTGCCCCATGGCGATGCACATGTAACTAGGTGCTGTGTATGATTGTGCCCTGACTTTCTTCTACTTGTGCATTGTCACACTTTGGTAGCTGTGAGAGTTTCCTTAGCTTACCTGTGTGCACACTGTGCTTGGCAATGGGGTAGGTATGCCTCTTTGTGCAATGAGAGGGCTGGTGTTATATGGCACCATTTAATTTGTGACAAATGGGTGGGTGCACGTACTGGCTACTTACCTGTAAGTCTTTTTGGTGTACTGCAATGGCTTCCAACTGTTTCTGGTGGGGGAATGCTCCATCCTGCTCAGGTGTGGGACAGAGGGAATGTTGGGAGTAGTAGTGCACGCCTCCCACCCATAAACACCCTCACTGTGAAGATGGCTACCTACCTGTAAGTTTGTTTGGTGTACTGCAATGACTTCCAACTGCTTCTGGGTGGGGGAGTGCTCCATCCTGCTCAGGAGTGGGACAGAGGGAATGTTGGGAGTAGTAGTGCAGGCCTCCCACCCACAAACACCCTCACTGTTAAGATGGCTACCTACCTGTAAGTTTGTTTGGTGTACTGCAATGGCTTCCAACTGCCTCTGGGTGGGGGAGTGCTCCATCCTGCTCAGGTGTGGGACAGAGGGAATGTTGGGAGTAGTAGTGCAGGCCTCCCACCCACAAACACCCTCACTGTGAAGATGGCTACCTATCTGGAAGTTTGATGAGGATGATGTAATGGCTTTTAACTGCTGTGGGGGAGTGTCCCATCCTGCTCAGGTGTGGGACAGAGGGAATGCTGGGAGTAGTAGTGCAGGCCTCCCACCCACAAACACCCTCACTGTGAAGATGGCTACCTACTTGTAAGTTTGTTTGGTGTACTGCAATGGCTTCCAACTGCCTCTGGGTGGGGGAGTGCTCCATCCTGTTCAGGTGTGGGACAGAGTGAATGTTGGGAGTAGTAGTGCAGGCCTCTCACCCACAAACACCCTCACTATGAATATGGCTACCTACCTGCAAGTTTGATGAGGGTGATATAATGGCTTCCAACTGCTTGGGGGGATCCATCCTGCACAGGTGTGGGACAGTGGGCATGGTGGGAGTAGTGGTACAGGCCTCCCACCCACAAACACCCTCACTGTGAAGATGGCTACCTAGCTGTAAGTTTGTTTGGTGTACTGCAATGGCTTCCAACTGCCTCTGGGTGGGGGAGTGCTCTATCCTGCGCAGGAGTGAGACAGAGGGAATGTTGGGAGTAGTAGTGCAGGCCTCCCACCCACAAACACCCCCACTGTGAAGATGTCTAAATACCTGTACGTTTGTTTGGTGTACTGCAATGGCTTCCAACTGCCTCTGGGTGGGGGAGTGCTCCATCCTGCTCAGGTGTGGGACAGAGGGAATGTTGGGAGTAGTAGTGCAGGCCTCCCACCCACATACACTGTGAATATGGCTACCTACCTGTAAGTTTGATGAGGGTGATGTTATGGCTGACACATGCTTCTGGGTGGGGTGGTGGGAGGGATCCAACTTGCTAGGCTGTGGGACAGGGAGCATGATGGGAGTAGTGGTACAGGATCCCCACTCCCAGACACCCTCCCAGGGAAGATGGCTACCTACTTGTGAGTTTGATGTGGGTTGTGTAATGGCTGACACATGCTTCTGGGTGGGGTGGTGGGAGGGATCCATCTTGCTAGGCTGTGGGACAGGGGACATGGTGGGAGTAGTGGTGCAGGCCCCGCACCCCCAGACACCCTCCCAGGGAAGATGGCTACCTACCTGTGAGTTTGATGTGGGTTGTGTAATGGCTGACACATGCTTCTGGGTGGGTGGAGGGAGGGATCCATCTTGCTGATGCTGTGGGCCAGGGGGCCAGGTGGGAGTTGTAGTGCTGTCTGCCTGTACACATGCCCCCATGGTTATGTTGGTAGCTATGTTTAGGGTGAATGGTAGTGGGTGAATGTTTGATCTGTGAACCATGTTTTTGTGAGTGTGTGGTGCAGATGGATGGTAAGTGTCCTAGGTGGTTTAGCTTTGTAGTTGCACCAGACAGTACATAGCAGAGTGGTGGTGGTCATTTGTTTGTACTTACCAGGCTCCACTCCCCCGGCTACTCCTGTGAGACTCTCTGGATGCAGTATGGCAAGCACCTTCTCCTCCCATTGTGTGAATGGTTTTGGTGGAATGGGAGTGCCACCGCCAGTCCTCTGAGCCAGTTCACGGTTCTTGCTCCTCCTCTCCTTGACCACCCTCTTCAGATCATGCCACCGCTTCATGATTTCCTTTTTTGATCTGGGGGTGGACCCTGCTGCATTGACCCTTTGGACTATCCTTGCCCACATTTGTGTCCTTGTGGCTAATGGTGTCTGTTGGACCAGGGTACCAAAAAGCTGTGGTTTCACTCTGACTATCTCATCCACCATAACCTTCAACTCACTCTCAGTGAAGTTGGGCATTTTCTGTGTGGCCATGGTATGTGGTGTGCAAAGTGGTTGTGGGTGCAGGAATGTGAGTGGTGGTTGTGGTTGTGCTGTATATGGTGTGTGTTGTGCAGGGGGTTAGTTGTGCAGGTATGGAGGTGGTGGTGCTGTGTGTGGTGTGGCTAGTGATGTTGTGTCCTTTGCCTCTCCTGTCAGCTGGGGTATGTGTCCCTTCTCTCCTAGAGTATTGCAAAGGATTGTGGTCAGGTGAGGGGCTGGTTTTATACTCAGCTATGTGGGTGTGTCCAATTGGGGTGTTGCTGACAGGTGTGTTGTTCTGGGATTTGTATTTTTTTTTTGCCATGTGGTTGTGTCATTGGGGTGTGTTTTGTGTATTTGGGGGGCATGGCTAGTTTTCTGTGTGGACTTTTTGGCCCTCTTGTGGGTTTTTTGCTTCGTCCGCCATATTTTTTATGGATCGTACGCCGCGGTGGCTGTGCTTCAGCTCTTCGCTGGCTCTCCCATTCATCCCATTGTGCGACCTCAGTGGTCAGAGACAGCGGTACATACCGCAGGACCGTCGGGGATATCCTAATTTCCAGTGCGGTGTCTCCGCTATACTTGTGGCGGCTGGTGTTTTTCCGTCGCAAATCTGACCGCCGCGGATGGATTTTTGTTCATCTCCCCCCGCTACGGGTGGTTTTTCTGGCCTCGTTCCGCCGCAGTCGTTTATTTTGGTGGTTGATTCTAATTTGGCCGCCGGTTTTCCCACGGTGCCGGCGGGGGGTTGTTTTCCGCTTCCATGGGGTGCTTTTCCGCCCGCCATCCTAATGGACCTCTAAGTTGTTCTTCCATTTAAAGAAGGGTCAACAAGTTGCATCACCTTCTTTCTACATGCCAGCTTCATTCTTCCACTTAAGTTAGATATCGCTTCCTCTGGATATGAGGATAGCTAGATACTCAGGGTATCTACTGCCGAACTCATGTATTTGTGGTCCTGTTTATCCTGTTATAAAGTCAAGACTACAGTTTACAAATATCCTGATGGGATAACCTATGCATGCATGGAATCAGGAATCCTGATAGCTGAGGGTGCTCTACAATTAGGAACAATTAAAAAAAAACTGTTTTCTACAGGTTTTAGCATTAGCCTGAGGTTATTTGTCAGAGGGTGGAATGGTTGTTAGTAATCCAATCATCCATCCATCCATCTATCCATCCATCCATCCGAGGTAAAGTCCCTGAGGTACTCCTTCTTAGTTCATGGAGGCTGCCATCTTCCTTAACTTAGACAATGGAAGCTGCCGTATTTCCTGGTTTATGCATAATCATTGTTATCTCTTCCCTTAATTGCACATCGCCAGACCGTATCTTTCTAGGTACTGTGATATATAAAATTCTTCAATTAATGACATAGATACAACATCTAATGTGATATTAGTTTGGGTTCAATGTTTACTCCTCATCATGTCAAGGTTAAATAAGAACACATACAGACATATAATCAAAAAAATGTGTAGCTGAATTGACGTCCTTTTACCTTACATGTTCATAGAGAAACATCTAGCAGGCATACCTTGATGCACATAATCTATGTCATACATTCCTAAACTTATGTCAAAAATTCCAATTTCTGATAAGATTTAGAATATAAGGATGCCACTTGCCATTTGTCAGGAGAGGTTCTTTGTCCAGATTATCATCTATGATTCTGCCAGAGATGGTCAAACCTGCTACCAGCACACTTCGCACTTCCTAGATGATACATCTCGCATGAAGACTGAAGCTGATAAAGCCAAGTCCCAGAGGAAGACTAACTGACTGCTATAACAGTTGGTGTTTGCCCTTTGTGGGGAACAATGTCTTCACGTCTCCACTGATAAAGACAGCCTTTGCTGTCAACAAGGTATGCAGTGCATCTCTTATGCCTAAGAAACTCTAGACTGCTAGTTGCTCTGTCTTTTATGCTCTCAAGATATAGCGCATAAAAGTACGCTTTAGAGTGTTAAGTTCTAGGTGACATTTTAAATGACATTGTAACAATGCTAGAAATGTTCATTTTTTCCCGTCATTTATAACGTGTCTAGCCGCTCTCTCTCTCTCTCTCTCTCTCTCTCTCTCTCTCTCTCTCTCTCTCTCTCTCTCTCTCTCCATGAAATAGACAGGAGGACTAAATCCTAACACTGAATCAACATCAAAATCATCTCAATGAACAGTACTCCTGGGCTCTCCAATTAGGTGTGCACTTAATAAATACTGACACATTACACATGTAAAAACATTTGGGATTGCAGGTTGCAAAAGAAAGTATTTGAACACATTTCTAGCAATGTGGAATATTTATTACTACATTGTTGAGGAAACCCCCACAAATAATGCATAATTTTATTTTCAATAAATGAAACATTCATTAACAAAAATAGCTGGCATTGAAGCATAATTAAAACAGCCACATACGGCAAATTTGATATACTACAGACACACCTTAATTTGTACAGGTGTTCGTCACTTGTTTTGGGGGGGGGCATAAATAATTTTTCATTGGCAGAATTTGACGCAGAGCAAGAGTGAATCAGGCAACCAGTTGTCAAACATTTACTTTTGTCATCAGTTAACGCACCAAAAGAACAGAGCAGACCCACTTTCTTCCTTATTTAGAAGTATAAAAATTCCATCCCGATCAAGTCCTATTGAGTTCTCAATATTGATATGAACAGAACTTTCCAGATTTTTTAATCTCAAAGAATCAGGAATATTCTCTCATTTTCACCTACCAGAGCTTCAATACAACATAAAATCTCGTTCAAATGGAACCATCTATCCCCTAGTTCATCTGTGGATCATATCTAAAAATATCACCAGATGAAACCGACGAGCTACGTAGTTGATGTTTTACCAGCACTTCTAGTGACATTTCATGTTTTTTGCTTGGTATTCCATTGGCTTAAAATGATTCAAACATCACTGCAGGGCTTCAAGTGGGATGAAAACAGGTGGAAGGTTTCTAAAAGGGGCATTGTGTGAATAGGAATCCTTTCCAAGAGGCGTGGCTTATGTAATTAAAAGCATGCCTTTAAACATGTAAACTAAAATCCTGTGGTTCTCACAGACTGATATTTAACTGCCTCTCTGTGATCTTCCGCACATCTTTATGAAATCCTCAATCTGCATTTTCTGCACCTCATCTCTTTCCTCTTCCCAGCACTCTGTTCACACTGTCTTCTGCACATACTTTCTTGTTTTTCCTTTGCTTCACCACCCTCCAATCTCACAAATTTACCCATTCACCATAAGCACTGCATTTTTTACATTCACCCTTTCAATATTTCAACAGCTTTGTACCTCCTTCACTCATGTTATCATTGAATCACAATTTTCATTGGCACATGTCACTATTGCTTTGGGTGCTCAGCAGAGAGGTCAATGTTTGGAAGAACATGTATTCTGCAGACCCACATGACGCACTGATACACACTGTGATAAACTTCTACTGCCTTCAACTTCAAGCTCTTAGGGGCCGATTCCGGCCGCAAAACGAACCGACCGACACGGACCCGGACTGAATACTGACCGACACGGACCAGTGCCGTACGACCCGTGAAGTACGATGCAACACGTGTGACTTACAACCGACAAGTACGGAATACAAGCAGTACGACCGAGTCGTAGGGAAAATAGTGATCCGGCCGGAGAACCGACGCGATTTTTACTGACCGACACAAACCCGGAATGAACCCGACCGGCTCGTACCCGCGATGTACGATTCGCGCAGTACGATGCAATGCGTGTAAAACCAGACTGACTCGCACGGAGACCAAGCCTCACGACCGACACGCACAGACAACCAAACTGACGCGTACTAAACACAGAAGATAGGCAGCGTGAACGAGGCGGAGAAGCCCGCACAAGACAACAGCAGTGTCCGTTTCCGTCACATGAACGTCTCCTTCATGCCTACAAAGCCCAAAGGAAAAAAGGCAAAAAAAGGACCAAACAAGCAATGACAAAGCCAATAAATACCAAAGAAAAAAACATGGGACAAAGACACACCCACAACTCCAACTATTTAAAGGACTACAATCACTCCCATCATCCCTTGCAAACAGAAGACACAGCCAGCAGCAAACACCAGTATACAGCAACCGCAGACACACTCACAACTCCCCCATCACACAACTCACACACCATCAGCACCTCATACAAAAGAACACACACATACACCCAGCAAAACCAACACCAACCCACCCTCACTTGCACCCTCACACACATCCCTCACCACCACCACCCATCACCATGCCCTCAAAGAAGAATCCAAAGTTCACAGATAGTGAGTTAGAAGTGCTGGTAGACGAGATCATCAGAGTAGAGCCACATTTGTTTGGTACATTGTTCCAAAGGACCCCCATCTCACAGAAAACCAAGATGTGGGTGAGGATAGTGGACAAGATGAACACTCAAGCACCAGCAAGGCACACAAAGGACGATATCCAGAACAGGTGGTATGACGTGCGCAGGAGGGTTAAGAAACTCATCAAAAAAATCACGCCCTGAGTCAGTGCACCGGCGGTGGCCCTCCTGTCAAACCAGTCTACTTCAGGACCTGGGAGGAGAAGGTGTGGGACATCCTACCACCAGAGAGTGTCTATGGCCTAACAGACATACCAGAGCCTGGTGAGTACACAAACAACATACCCAAGATTGTGTGGCAAGGGGCCAATGAAACCATGCACCGCAAGCAAAGCTACACTAACCAATAGATAATCAGCCCAAGATGTGTATGCCAGTCAGACAAACACAATACCTGCCATCTCATACTGACTGGGAACTGTGTCATGACATTCACCAACCTACAAACAAATAGAGCAAGCCAGTGGCACAAAGCCAAATAGACCCTGCCAGACAGTTTGCCACCACAAATAAACCACCTCACAGTGCAGCTGACTGTCAGGAATGAATAGTGGGGATGCAGGTGAAGAGAGTGTATCCAAAAGCATGATGTGGCCTGTAGTCACAGATAATGCTCCCCCTCCTGACTGGCCCATCAAGACCTCTCTGAAACATGCCCACATCACAGGGAGTGGAAAATGACTGACAAGATGGCTGACACTGGGTCCTGTTGTGGGGAGCACAAGGCCCTGCTAGGGGTTGTGTGCAAATCAGAAGCAGGACACCACTGACTGACATCCTGAAAGACAACTTTCACGCCCTACAATGGAAGCACGTTTCATGATGGGAAGGAGGACTGACAGCTCTGACCATACTTACCAGCATGGGGAGACACCCCCCCTCAACACAAACTCCACACAACTCACCGGGTACAATGCATTGACACACACCTCATTGAAATATCAGCAAAAGATACCCCGTACTGGGTGCTGCTGTGTGAAGCACAGGGTCTCACTTTGGACTTGAAGCCAAACACCAGGATTTCACAGTCAGCCATCTTGCCACTGCTGTCACATCCCCTCACAGGGAAGCAGAGTCAAGAGGGAGGAAGTATGGGCATGCTGGGAAGGGGGTGTAGCCAAGAGTATGATGGGAGTTGCAGTCACAGACAATCTACATCCACCCACATGGCCCAGCAAGCTCACACTGAACCATACTCGCCTCACAGGGAGTAGGAAGGGACTGACAAGATGTATGACACTGGGCTCTGTCGTGGGGAGCACAAGGCCATGCTGGGAAATGGCCAACAACAATATCAAACTCTGTCCGTGACAAGCAGGGAAAAGCAGCGTACATGCAGGCATCTGGTTGAAAAGTAGAAAATGTCATGTTTGTGAACCATCGATGCATGTAGAAACATAACTCACATTGTGTGTCTCTACCAAACACAGGTGGTCCTGGGCACCCAGCACCAAATGATGAGGATAACCAGTCCCAGACTCTGGTGGACACTGAGCTCTCTGGTCTGACTCTCTCTCTGTCCTCTTTGGATGACGACGACCAACCTGGCCCCTCCGGTGTGAGCCAACATGCAGCACCAGCAGCATCAACATCTGCACCCCCTGTACCCACGCCTCCAGCATCTGGACACCGATAGGGCACCCCCACCAACACGGACAGACCAAGGCCAATCAACACCCACAGCACAGGGACACAGAACCCCCCAGAAGCTACAGCAAACACCACCAGCAACACCACCCAAGGGGTCCCAGTGTCACCTGTGCGTCCTGCCGCTGGTCCTGCCCGTGTGGAGAGGGGTGCTGGGAGGGGTGGGAGGCACAGGGCGCGCCTTGCAGAGGGGTCTGGACTGCATGATGACCCCCACCTGGCACGCATCTTAGATGCGTACCAGGATAGCACCGGAGGATTTGGCCAGGTAGTGGGGATCCTCTAGGACATGCAACACGAGCAGGTCGCCCACCATGCCCGCATGGAGGCCAAGTGGGATGACATTACTGCGGTGCATCGGGACATACTCCAATGCCTCTGCCAGATCAACACCAACCTGTCCACACCCCCCTGTGTGGCCACAACATCTGTCGCAACACCATATGCCAGCGCCACAGGGATGGAGGAGGACTCTCGCGGAGAGTCCCCTGCACCGCAGAGGCCTGCACATGAGGATACCCCCCGCCGGAAGAAGAGGGGTTGTTCGAAGAAGGACATGTGAGAGGCAGATGTCCCAGCACATACCCCAGGGCCTCTAAACCTGTTCTGGACAATGTCCTTTGTGCGCAACCCATTCACCTTGTCCAATCACACACAACTCGCCCACATGACATGGAGGGTTCATGTTGGACCAATGTATCAGATGACTGTGGACTTTACTCTGGACATTTCATCTACCAGCACTTCCAACTCCAATGTGAACTTTGGATTCCCAAACCCATGTACAGCACCCACCATCCTGTGCACTTCCCTCACACATGTTTGTAAATAACTCACCAGTACACCATACTTGCCTCTGTTGTGATTCCAAATTGTCATGTTCAGTGTTCAGGGAGATGTCGATCTGCTACACAACACAGTGCATGCCAAATACTGCAACAATGTGACCAAAGTAAGGTGATTCATGGTGTTGTGACACATGTGAGGGAGACACACCACTATGGCAACACAAAACATACTCACCATGGCCATGTTACTCATCACACACAATGATGTTGACCTGAAACGCATTGGCATGCACAGACACAACACCAAACCCAGTCAGTGGTAACAAGTCCACAGGTGAGGTAAGCAGATGTCACTCAGATGTGGGAAGACAGACAACGCACAAAACAAAGTGTAGCACAGGTTCATTACACATCAGCAACACGTTTAATTTACAATAGTTGCACGGAAATTCTACGTAACAGTGGACACATGCTCTCAATGTGTTGGAGATGGAAGTCCAGGGATGTGTGGTACATCAGTTGATGGGAATTATCAACTTCCACACTGGTGTTGGCTTCTGGGTGTTGGGGGTCAGTGTTGATCACACAACAGGCAAAGTACCCTGGGAAGGACAGACAAGATAAAAGCACAGAAGAACAGGAGAGAAATGCAATACACTTGCACAAAACATGTTGCAAGACACCTACACAAACACTAGTTAGCAGTACTACACTATTGTGGAGTACACACCACCTGAATGGACACATCACAGCACGCATCCAGTCAAGTCGCACACAGACATACTCAGACAGCAACAGAGCTGCAACAACACATTCCAGGCTACCTCCATACATTGACATAACAACCCTGGAAACTCACATTCAGGTGAAGACGATTATGATGAGCTGTGAGCGGACGTCACCCTCATCCTCATCATCACTGGCATCTTGGCCCAGGCCGGGATCCTCCACAGGTGCCGGAGGTTTATCATCGTCATCGTCATCCTGGATGAGCGGCACCTCCTTCCGCACTGCCATGTTGTGTAGCATGCAGCAGACAAGGATTATTTTGCACACCTTTGCAGGCTCATATGGGAGGGCCCCTCCTTTCTTGTCCAGGCAGCGAAAGCGGCTTTTCAGGAGGCCAAATGTCCGCTCAATCACCCTCCTGCTCCGACCATAGGCCTCATTGTAGCGCAGCTCGGCTGGTGTCACGGGGTTCATGAGGGGTGTCAGCAACCATGGCATGTTGGGGTATCCGGAGTCATCTACACACACAAAAATGAACAAGTAGCTGAGTTTTGTAGGAGTGCGGAATACAACATTGACAAACACACACAATGAGAAACAGTCAGTACACACCGACAAGCCAGGCATGCTGAGCTGGCATCTGTGACATCAGGGTTGTAATGCGACTACTGCTCATAATGTAGGCATCATGCGCAGAACCAGGGAACCGTGCACACACATGTGTGATCGACATGTCAGCAAGACAGACCACCAGAGCATTGATCGAATGGTAGTGCTTCCTGTTATGGTATGCCTGCTCATGTGCCTGTGGTGGTATCAGGGCAACATGTGTCCCATCAATAGATCCGATGACGTTCGGCATCCTCCCCAGTGTATAAAAGGCATCCTTTATTTCAGGGAGTTCAGCTGGGCAAGGGAACTTGATATGCAGGTCTAGGAATTGCAACATCCCCTTCAAGACATCGCGTAGCACCCGACTAAACATTGTTTGCGACATCCCACCAGCAGTAGCCACAGTGTACTGGAAGGTACCAGTAGCAAAGTGCAGGGCTGCCATCGCCATCACCTTCACCTCTGGGGTCAGTGCTGTAGGGTATGTCCGGCCAGGTAGCAGATGTGGCGCCAACTGCTCTGCCAACTCCGCAATCAGTGGCCTGGTGAAGTGGTACCGTCTGATGCAGTCACGTTCCTGCATGGTTGCAAGGTCTGGGAACGGCCGATGGACAGCTGGTGCCCTGCAGTACAGAGATGCACAAAGGAAGATTGTCAGTTCATCCACCCATGTGGCCATGACCAGGATCAATATCACATGCTAGATCATGACATTACACAATGTACTGAGGTGTGTGCTGTTGGGCATGGACACATATGTCACCTACAAGACCACCACTTCACATCTCAATTCCACATGTCCACATGAGTCCCATGTAGTGCAATGACCAATCATCTGGCTGTGTCATCCACCTATGTGCTGCTGCAACGTTCCAAACACACACCACAGTGACAAGTGAGGCCTCATGTCTCCCAGGCATCACAGATCTTTGCCATGCAGAAACCCAGGGTCCCTGTATTGCCACATCAACACAGCAATGGACATGGCGTAGCACGTACACACCACAAGGCAAGCGTAAGTCCCACAGGTAGTGGCCACTGTTGTTCCTGCTGGCCCTACATGTACGTCTCTTAGACACACACCCCCATTAAGGGTGATGCATATACCACATGGATGTGGGGACTGTCACCCATTGGGCACATTTGATCAGACACATCTGAGACACAACATGCACACAGACTGTGGGTGCACATCAGTGTTGTGGCTACAGGTCTCACTGTGACGTACATGCCATCACCCCCAGGACTCAGGGTGTATGTGACATGTCCTAAACATATCCAACCTAACACTGTGTCCGTGACTCATGCCCATTACTGTACAATTGCACATCACAGTGTTAATGTGCACAACACACAAAGGATTCTGCCCCCATGTACACGTGCACAGCCTGGGAGTGGCTGCACAGAGTGCCAGCCAAAACACCAGATATGGCCCCCCCAACACCCAGGGACTGCAGCCTTACATTCCATGGGACACTGTGTGGCCAATGCTATAGTGTGGTAGGTGTGCACAGGTGTCCCTGGCCAGTATATGTGTGTTGCATCCGTATAATAGTCACACCAATGAGGTCCGACGCGGGTGACAATGCGTACGCATTGCACGGGTCATGTCCGAGCCGTGCAGACGCTTTGTCATTGAATGCAATGAGGTCCGACGCAGGTGACAATGTGTACGCATTACACGGGTCATGTCCGAGCCATGCGTACGCTTTGTCATTGATTGCAATGAGGTCCGACGCGGGTGACAATGCGTACGCATTGCATGGGTCATGTCCAAGCCGTGCGTACGCTATGTCATTGAATCGTATGGAGACGGGTGCATGTGTATATTCAAAATACGCGTTGTACAGTCAGTTGAACGAGCCGGGCACACCCATTGGCTCCGGACTGTCATGGAGGCAGATGTGGATTCAAAACCTGTACAAGTTGTGCACTGGAAATTCATTTGGATGCCTACAACAATGTTGCAATTTCAAGTGTTTCATGAAGGTGAAGATTTGAACGATGCCCAAGGCTTGCACGAGTCATACATTTAAATGGATTGGCCAGATTCATAGAATGCAATCGTGTTGGACCTATCACTTGGGACACATGGTTCTGAGTCTGCCTCTGCAGCACAGACTGGCTAGCCCCCAGGGAGCTCACTTGCCTGCACTACATGCTACTGGACCACATCCCTGCTACCACTGCTCCTGTCTCTGCATCCTCTGGCTCCTGCTATGGCACGTACTCTGGAGAGGGCCCCAGCCTTCACTGAGGAGGAGAACCAGGCCCTGCTGGACGGGCTCCTTCCACAGTACAGCAAGCTCTATGGGAAACCAGGGGAACAGGTGAGTGTGCAGTCCACTGCCTTCCTAATCATGCATGTTGTCTGACTAGCAGGACTAACAGTGTGTACACCAGTGGCAAGCATTCTCACTGACTACTTTCATCACTCAAAGTGTGTAGGTACATGTAATGAATAGGTTTCCTGCTACTAAAGTGCATTAGTACAAGCTTAAACTATCCAGGCATTGTTAACATGGCAGACATGCAGGTGATTTGTCCTTCCCCATGGTTGCACTACCTGTGTAATTCATTTCCCTTTGTGATGATGACATGTATATCCAAATGTGTACTGCACAAATCTGGGGCATGTGTGTTAATGTACTTTTCACTTTGTCATCCTCACAGGTTGATGCCCACCAGAAGCAGGAGATCTGGCTGACCATCGCCCGGGTTGTTCGTTTGGTGGGGGTCTACAATCGCCGGATCCGCAACTGTCAGAAGAGGTGGCAAGACCTTCGGGGATGGACCCGGAGGATAGCTAGAGTCCAGCTGAAGCTGTCACCTTCACGCAGGAGGGGTGGACACCGGACCCTGACTCCCCACATGCTCCGGATACTGGCGGTGGTCTTCCCGAACCTGGATAGGCAGCTGAAGGCCAGACAGCAGGAGGAAGGGGGTAAGTCCAAACCTGATCTGTGTACTATGTCTGACATGCTAATAGCAGTCTTTTGGCCTGGTCACACTTCCACATTACGTAGGTCTTGTAGTCTAATACTCATGTCCCTCAATTGTGTGATGCACTCTCCTCATCTGTTCCAAGGGTGTGGCCCCTACAGTCTGTTGCTTGTGTCACTAAGGCACTGTGTCCCTGCAGTCAGCTATGCTTCAGCTACCGGTCAGCGTCTGTTCCTGTGACTCTGTTGTGTGTTTCATGGGTGGGTCAAATGTTTACACAATGCCAGGGATCTGACATGTGATATGTGTGTGCCCTTGAGATGTGTTCCAATTGCTGGTCTGCCTCGCAACATGTGGCTGGGGTATTCCAAACAAACCCATGCAGCAGGGGAGTCCAATTTTTGGGCTTCAGGAGCATGTATATCGAGTATGTCACACTTGCTTAGCCACCTGACTACGGTCCAGGGCTAAACACTGTTTCACGTAGACCTTGCCAGTCATGCCTCCTCAAGGGCATTTAGAAACACTCTGTAATCCCACTCCTGTGTATGAAATTGCAGGTTGTGCTTAGTGACATGTGCCCTCAGGTGTCTGCCTCTGTGTCATTAGGGTGTGGCTTGTTGTTACGTACAACTGGGGTGTCCATGATTCAGAGGGTTAGCATGACATCTGAGATGTGACTGTGAGAGACAAGACCTGTGTGACTTATATGTGTGTGATCATCTGACAGCGCACAATGGTGTATGCAACTGTGTCCTTCAGGCAGCTGGGTTACATGCATGGCAGACTGTGACGTGTTAATGTACAGGGATTTGTGTTTGCAGAGACTCAGATGTCTGATTTGCACAATGTGGGGTCTTCTGGCTCCTGGACATGTTGTTTGCATGGGATGGGCAAGTGCGCCGGTCATCTGCAGAGTTAGCTTTACCCCTGAGCTAGGATTGTGAGTCAGTGCATATTGTTGTTGTCTGGATGCCCTGCCCCTGTGACCGGAGACAGTGTTGACTGATTTTCATAGCATCCCAGTGCCATGGCATTTAACTTGCTATGAGTGATCCTGCATTGTGTTCAAGTGTGCACCATGCACACCATTGTGGCATTGTCCATCAGGACATGAGAACATCATAGTGTGTGTTGCTGGCATGCATCACAAGCATGTGAAATGATTCTCTGCCCATCCCTTCATCCGGACACCTGTACTGAGTTAGTAGCAAGAGATGTGCTGTGCGTATAGTGACATACTCCTACATGTTCACTTGCATGTCCAACTAATGTGTGGGTGGTGCATATTGGCACATTGGGGTGTTAGCATACAACATGCAGCAGACATATGTATGAAAGTCAAGGAGGGATATGTGTGCCATGGTTGATGTTGAGAATGACAATTGGCTTATCCTAAACAGTGTTGGCACTTTGAGCTGTGTTCAGCTGATGATGCCAGGGCTTGCCCTGTGATGTGATGTACTCACTGTGGGGTGTGCAGTCGGTGCAGGTGACTGATGTTGTTCTCTTACTTCCTATTCCTATCCAGATATATCCACGGCCACAAGAGGGGACAGCTCCACGGACCAGGAGGAACCACAGAGCCTTACAGGGACAGAAGGAGAGGAGTCGGGTGGACCCAGTGGCAAGGATGGCGAGTGGAGCCACACAGAGGAGTCGTCAGCACCATCCCCCCCAGCTGCGGGCCACAGCAGCTCTGAGGATGACTCTCTTGTGGAAGCGGGTGTCAGTAGCCACCAAACCCCAGCTAGTGAGGCGGTCCCCGCCACCGCCACCACCATCACCACCACCCTCCAATCGGCTCACATCCCAGAGGTCCCTGTGGGCTCCCGTGTTCATGAGCATGTTTCCTTCGTGCCCAGCACCACACCCCTGCCCCTGTGTCCCCTGCTGCCCTGAGTGAGGAGTCTGTGGACTTACTTCGACAGATCCATGTGGGGCAGGCGTCAATGCTGAAGATCCTCCATGCACACTGGTCTGTGAGTGACACAACTGGTGTCATTCATGAAGGGCATTTCCTCGGGCATGTCTGCCCTACAGAGGACCAATCAGTCTGTGGCCTCCTCCCTGACGGCAGCAGTGTCCCTCGTCCAACAGTCCCGCACCCCTCCTACCCCTGCACCACCCACGATTCCTAGCAGCCTACCTGTCCCAAGCACAGAAACACCCAAACCGTGGTCTAGACGTGCACACAAGCAAGCGCAGGGGACTGATGACACACTCACAGGGGCTGGTTTGCAGACACACACAGTCATCCACAACTACTCCGCAGTCCTCAGAGAACCTCTCCCTCCCAGCCCCCTTCCCTTGCATCACCTGCAACCCCATCTCCCCAGAAGGTCTTCCTCTGTGACCTTGGCCTCTTCCCCACCGACCCAGCAGATCCTGATTACAAGGGGAAGAGGAAGTCCCCACACACAGAAGGGAGTGCCCCTCACACCCGGACACCCTCCCCCAGGTGCAGTCAGACAGAGACCCCCACCCGCAAGTCCCCCAGGTGCCAGAAGAGCAAGACCCCCCTGCCACCATGCAGCTCCATGGCAAAGTCTCCGTCCTCCATCCCCCAGGCCACCACTCCAGAGGTTCCACCGCCAATCCCTGCCCCGGGTTTCCCCACCCACAGATACACCATCCCCAAAATGGTAAGGCCCTCCCCCCCTGGTACTTGCTCCTCCACAGTACACACCTGGTCAGACGGTTAGTGCCACTGATGTGGGGACCGTGTTCCCCCCTGCCCTGCCAACCTCACCTGCCCCCCATTCCGCTCCCATGGATGTAGGCACTGCATTGGAGTCCACGACCACCCCGTCTGACTTGGGCACTGCAGTGGTAACCCAATCCACTCCATCTGACCTGCCCATTGGAGTTGTGCTGGCACCCACCCCATCTGATTTGTTCCCCACAGGTGTGACAGCACCCACCACTTCAGTCAGCTCCACTGCAGTTGCAAGTGTCTCGCCTGCATCCACCACCCCTTCACTGCCTCCTTCTGCTGCACCCTTATCCTGTCCCTGCGGTGCCTGGCCTGCCCCCATGTATGCCCCTCCGAGGCGATGACCCCGGTCCTTAGCAGTGCAGGCAAGCAAGGTGTGACAGTTGTCACTCTCCTTCACTCCTTGGCATTTGGACATGGACTGGCCATTGGCCTTTTGTCGAACAGACGTTTAACTTTTAATATGCTGAATAAAGCTTTTTTCTTTATTCCTGTGAACTTGATTTAGCTGTACATAATGTTGATGATGTTTAACATGCCCTTGCACCTGTGATGCTTGGTTTCAAATGATGAATACTGATGTGTTGCTGTGAGGTACTCCCTGTGGTCCATGAGATATGTATCCTATTCTGGTGGGTATCCATGTCATACTTTGCAGCTACGTGGGTGTGTCAGGATCAACTATTTGTGGACATCTCTGTGAACACTTCATTTGCATGGTCACATCTGTGGCTTGCACCCCTGCACATATGATGTACTTCCCATTGTCCAATTTGTCACTTCAACATACTTTGTGCTCCTCAACACTGGACCTACAGGTGTGGGCATCATTAGTATGGGAGCAACTGGGTCCTCAGTGCAACTTGCTAGACATATGTTTTGGGTATGTGCAGATGACTTAAGGGAGACTCACGTACCCAGGCTGTTGTCACCAGAGCCTTTATTGTGTGGTAACTGAAGGCTGACTGACCAAGTGTTCTGCAGACATGAGTGAGATGTGCAAGGAATATGTTTGGCACAGCTGGGCTTCCACAGGAGTTGGGTCCCCTCAAGTAAGTGTGTTGTCCAGTGACATGGCCAGGGCCCATGGTGTATGTTGTATGAGCATGTGTGTGTGTCCACATCCCTGTTCATACACAGACAGTGTTCCTTTGATATGTTCCTGTTGTTGATGCTTGCTGAGTGGTACTGGGTTCATCCCAATACTTTTCCAATGGGCTACAAGATGTGTGGGTGCATGACACACTACTGTTAATTTGTGTATCATCATTGGGATTTGTCAGTTCTGAGTGGTGATGATGTTGTCAGACACAGATGGGACACAGTCAGGGTTCCCCAAGGCACCTGCTTATTTGCTAAATCATGTAGTTGTCCCTGGGCAGTACCTTTCAGTGATTGAGACATTTGTATGTGTGTGTGACTGCTCCCACTTGTCGGGTTCATGGCTGCGATGCTAGCAGGTGTGAGCATGTGTGCCTTGTGGTTCTCCTTGGCTTCTGTATTGTGCTGGGACTGTGGCAGGGATTCTGAAAGTTACATGAGCTTTGAGGTCATGGCCATGTACCGCATACTGTGCAGTATGTCTGTCATTCCCCAGGGTTTTAAACGGTCCTTGTGTGATGTGTCTGTGCACCTTAGTTCCTCCCAACATTCCTGTGTTTGTCATGGGTGCATGTGCAATGTCACCTGTCCATGTGGGCTTCACAGATGCCCATTGTTGCAGTTCAGGGTGTGTGGTGTTGAGGGTGGACTGATGTAAATGTTTGCATGGATGGTCCCCTAGCTCCCGTTTGTCCATGGATGAGGGGCCATGCTGAGTGATTTGTGTTTGTGTATGTGTGATGTACGTTTGTGGCACAGGACACATGTCTGGGTTTCTCAGTTTATACGACATCTGCCTTTGTCATCACAGTGGAGGTGTCATGCATGCTTGTTTCACCCCAATGTCTGGTCCCTGGGGGTGGTGGTGTTGTGTGTCAGTCTCTTGCTGTGTAAGTTTGTGTTCATTCCAGTTTGTGTCACATGTGTCTACTGTGCTCCCTCTGATCTCCCAATTCATGATTGCCCACTGAGGGTGTCCCAATGATGGTTTACTTTTGTGTGGCACTGTGTCCACATCTGTGTCACTGTGGTTCAGCCCCCCTCATGTGTTGTGTTGTTGCCTTGGGATACTGTGATACACCCACACATGCTGTGTCAGATGTGCAGTGTGAGGTTGCATGTTTGTGTTTGTGCATCTGCACCAGTGCATTGGTATTGCTGTTGTGGGCCTTTGTCTGGAGGGTGTTTCTGTGATTTTGCCTGCTGTCCCTGTGAGTCATATCACATCATTGTGCATATTCATCCGGGTTGTTAGGTGCCATTGCTGGCATGGAATGTGTGTTTGTGAGCTGACACCTACAGTGTACACATGTTGTTTTGATTGGTGTGTCTATTTTCGAGATGTGTGCATGCTTGGTGATGGTCACTTCTGCTCTTGTTTTATTGTACACTGTATGCATTGTCATCCCCCATGTGTGGTGCTTGTCTGCACATGGCTGAGAGTGTGTTATGTTTTCAAAGCACTGTTAGCCTCACCACATCTCTGTGGGAAGGGGACACAACCACTAGTTTGCCCCAGAAGTGTTTAATGTGTTGGGAGCAGGGATCATACATGCTGTTTGTTATTTGCAGCTTTGACCATGATGACACTTACCTTTTGGTCACTGTGATGAGGGGGGGGTTAAGTCCCCATCACCACAATGCTCAACATCTGCTGCATTTTGGAAGCCCCCACTTAACTTCTGTTCTACACAGTGAGGGGGTGTTCTTTTTACTTTGCCACAGTGCTATGGTGATGCTAGCCTTGTGTATGTCACACTCATGTGTTGGTCACATATATGCTGTTACTTACATTGTATGTTCGTAGTCATAATCACTGTTGTGGGCATTTGTCACAGACTACACACTGTTGTCATGATGTTAGGGGGGGATGAATTTTCCTTACATACCTGATGTTGGAGTATGCTGGATGTGTTGCACATCACCCATCCTATGGCTGGGGGTGGCAGTAGTGATGGGCAACAGGTCCCCTATGGCTGGGGTGGCAGTAGTGATGGGCAACAGGTCCCCTATGGGAGTGGGTGGCAGGGGTGATGGGCAACGTAAGCCCTATGGTTGGGGGTGGCTGGGGTGATGGGCAACAGGTTGCCTATGGGTGTGGGTGGCAGTGGTGATGGGCAACATAGTCCCTATGGGTGGGGGTGGCAGTAGTGATGGGCAACAGATCCCCTATGGGTGTGGGTGGCAGTAGTGATGGGCAACATATGCCCTATGGGTGGGGGTGGCGGTAGTGATGGGCAACAGGTCCCTTATGGGTGGGGGTGGCAGTAGTGATGGCCAACATAAGCCCTATGGTTAGGGGTGGCAGTAGTGATGGGCAACATAGTCCCTATGGCTGGGGGTGGCAGTAGTGATGGGCAACAGGTTCCCTGTGGGTGTGGGTGGCAGGGGTGATGGGCAACATAAGCCTTGTGGCTGGGGGTGGCAGGGGTGATGGGCAACTTAGTCCCTATGGGTGGGGGTGGCAGTAGTGATGGGCAACAGGTCCCCTATGGGTGTGGGTGGCAGTAGTGATGGGCAACATATGCCCTATGGGTGGGGGTGGGGGTGGCAGTAGTGATGGGCAACAGGTCCCCTATGGGTGGGGGTGCCAGTAGTGATGGGCAACATAAGCCCTATGGGTGGGGGTGGCAGTAGTGATGGGCAACAGGTACCCTATGGGTGGGGGTGGCAGTAGTGATGGGCAACATAAGCCCTCTGACTGGGAGTGGCAGTAGTGATGGGCAACAGGTCCCCTATGGGTGTGGGTGGCAGGGGTGATGGACAACATAAGCCCTATGGCTGGGGGTGGCAGGGGTGATGGGCAACAGGTCCCCAATGGGTGTGGGTGGCAGGGGTGATGGGCAACATATTCCCTGTGGGTCGGGGTGGCAGTAGTGATGGGCAACAGGTCCCCTATTGATGTGGGTGGCAGTAGTGATGGGCAACAGGTCCCCTATGGGTGGGGGTGGCAGTAGTGATGGTCAACATAATCCCTATGGGTGGGGTTGTCAGTAGTGATGGGCAACATATACCCTATGGGTGGGGGTGGCAGTAGTGATGGGCAAAAGGTCCCCTATGGGTGTGGGTGGCAGGGGTGATGGGCAACATAAGCCCTATGGCTGGGGTGGCAGGGGTGTTGGGCAACATAGTCCCTATGGGTGCGGGTGGCAGTAGTGATGGGCAACATATGCCCTATGAGTGGGGGTGGCAGTAGTGATGGGCAACAGGTCCCCTATGGGTGGGGTGGCAGTAGTGATGGGCAACAGGTACCCCATGGGTGGGGGTGGCAGTAGTGATGGGCAACATAGGCCCTACGGCTGGGGGTGGCAGTAGTGATGGGCAACATAGTCGCTATGTCTGGGGGAGGCAGTAGTGATGGGCAACAGGTCCCCTATGGGTGTGGGTGGCAGGGGTAATGGGCAACATAGTCCCTATGGGTGTGGGTGGCAGGGGTGATGGGCAACATAGTCCCTATGGGTGGGGGTGGCAGTAGTGATGGGCAACAGGTCCCCTATGGGTGTGAGTGGCAGTAGTGATGGGCAACATATGCCATATGGGTGGGGGTGGCAGTAGTGATGGGCAACAGGTCCCCTATGGGTGTGGGTGGCAGTAGTGATGGGCAACATATGCCCTATAGGTGGGGGTTGCAGTAGTGATGGGCAACAGGTCCCCTATGGGTGTGGGTGGCAGGGGTGATGGGCAACATAGTCCCTATGGGTGGGGGTGGCAGTAGTGATGGGCAACATAAGCCCTATGGGTGGGAGTGGCAGTAGTGATGGGCAACAGGTACCCTATGGGTGTGGGTGGCAGTAGAGATGGGCAACATAAGCCCTATGGGTGGGAGTGGCAGTAGTGATGGGCAACAGGTACCCTATGGGTGGGGGTGGCAGTAGTGATGGGCAACATAAGCCCTATGACTGGGGGTGGCAGTAGTGATGGGCAACATAGTCCCTATGGCTGGGAGTGGCAGTAGTGATGGGCAACAGGTCCCCTATGGGTGTGGGTGGCAGGGGCGAAGGGCAACATATTCCCTATGGGTCGGGGTGGCAGTAGTGATGGGCAACAGGTCCCCTATTGGTGTGGGTGGCAGTAGTGATGGGCAACATATGCCCTATGGGTGGGGGTGGCAGTAGTGATGGGCAACAGGTCCCCTATGGGTGGGGGTGGCAGTAGTGATGGGCAACATAAGCCCTATGGGTGGGGGTGGCAGTAGTGATGGGTAACATAGTTCCTATGGCTGGGGGTGGCAGTAGTGATGGGCAACAGGTCCCCTATGGGTGTGGGTGGCAGGGGTGATGGGCAACATAAGCCCTATGGCTGGGGGTGGCAGGGGTGAGGGGCAATAGGTCCCCTATGGGTGTGGGTGGCAGGGGTGATGGGCAACATAGTCCCTATGGGTGGGGGTGGCAGTAGTGATGGGCAACATAAGCCCTATGGGTGGGGGTGGCAGTAGTGATGGGCAACAGGTACCCTATGGGTGTGGGTGGCAGGGGTGATGGGCAACGTAAGCCCTATGGTTGGGGGGAGGCAGGGGTGATGGGCAACAGGTCCCCTATGGGTGTGGGTGGCAGTAGTGATGGGCAACCGGTCCCCTATGGGTGGGGGTGGCAGTAGTGATGGGCAACATAAGCCCTATGGCTGGGGGTGGCAGTAGTGATGGGCAACATAGTCCCTATGGCTGGGGGTGGCAGTAGTGATGGGCAACAGGTTCCCTATGGGTGTGGGTAGCAGGGGTGATGGGCAACATAAGCCCTATGGCTGGGGGTGGCAGGGGTGATGGGCAACATAGTCCCTATGGGTGGGGGTGGCAGTAGTGATGGGCAACATAAGCCCTATGGGTGGGAGTGGCAGTAGTGATGGGCAACAGGTACCCTATGGGTGGGGGTGGCAGTAGTGATGGGCAACATAAGCCCTATGACTGGGGGTGGCAGTAGTGATGGGCAACATAGTCCCTATGGCTGGGAGTGGCAGTAGTGATGTGCAACAGGTCCCCTATGGGTGTGGGTGGCAGGGGTGATGGACAACATAAGCCCTATGGCTGGGGGTGGCAGGGGTGATGGGCAACAGGTCCCCTATGGGTGTGGGTGGCAGGGGCGAAGGGCAACATATTCCCTATGGGTCGGGGTGGCAGTAGTGATGGGCAACAGGTCCCCTATTGGTGTGGGTGGCAGTAGTGATGGGCAACATATGCCCTATGGGTGGGGGTGGCAGTAGTGATGGGCAACAGGTCCCCTATGGGTGGGGGTGGCAGTAGTGATGGGCAACATAAGCCCTATGGGTGGGGGTGTCAGTAGTGATGGGCAACATATACCCTGTGGGTGGGGGTGGCAGTAGTGATGGGCAAAAGGTCTCCTATGGGTGTGGGTGGCAGGGGTGATGGGCAACATAAGCCCTATTGGCTGGGGTGGCAGGGTGATGGGCAACAGGTCCATTATGGGGGTGGGTGGCAGGGGTGATGGACAACATAAGCCCTATGGCTGGGGTGGCAGGGGTGATGGGCAACAGGTCCCCTATGGGTGTGGGTGGCAGGGGCGAAGGGCAACATATTCCCTATGGGTCGGGGTGGCAGTAGTGATGGGCAACAGGTCCCCTATTGGTGTGGGTGGCAGTAGTGATGGGCAACATATGCCCTATGGGTGGGGGTGGCAGTAGTGATGGGCAACAGGTCCCCTATGGGTGGGGGTGGCAGTAGTGATGGGCAACATAAGCCCTATGGGTGGGGGTGTCAGTAGTGATGGGCAACATATACCCTATGGGTGGGGGTGGCAGTAGTGATGGGCAAAAGGTCCCCTATGGGTGTGGGTGGCAGGGGTGATGGGCAACATAAGCCCTATGGCTGGGGTGGCAGGGTGATGGGCAACAGGTCCATTACGGGGGTGGGTGGCAGGGGTGATGGGCAACATAGTCCCTATGGGTGCGGGTGGCAGTAGTGATGGGCAACAGGTCCTCTATGGGTGTGGGTGGCAGTAGTGATGGGCAACATATGCCCTATGGGTGGGGGTGGCAGTAGTGATGGGCAACAGGTCCCCTATGGGAGAGGTGGCAGTAGTGATGGGCAACAGGTACCCTATGGGTGGGGGTGGCAGTAGTGATGGGCAACATAGGCCCTACGGCTGTGGGTGGCAGTAGTGATGGGCAACATAGTCACTATGTCTGGGGGTGGCAGTAGTGATGGGCAACAGGTCCCCTATGGGTGTGGGTGGCAGGGGTAATGGGCAACATAAGCCCTATGGCTGGGGGTGGCAGGGGTGATGGGCAACAGGTCCCCTATGGGCGTGTGTGGCAGGGGTGATGGGCAACATAGTTCCTATGGGTGAGGGTGGCAGTAGTGATGGGTAACAGGTCCCTTATGGGTGTGGGTGGCAGTAGTGATGGGCAACATATGCCCTATGGGTGGGGGTGGCAGTAGTGATGGGCAACAGGTCCCCTTTGGGTGGGGGTGGCAGTAGTGATGGGCTACATAAGCCCTATGGGTGGGGGTGGCAGTAGTGATGGGCAACATAGTTCCTATGGCTGGGGGTGGCAGTAGTGATGGGCAACAAGTCCCCTATGGGTGTGGGTGGCAGGGGTGATGGGCAACATAAGCCCTATGGTTGGGGGTGGCAGGGGTGATGGGCAATAGGTCCCCTATGGGTGTGGGTGGCAGGGGTGATGGGAAACATAGTCCCTATTGGTGGGGGTGGCAGTAGTGATGGGCAACATAAGCCCTATGGGTGGGGGTGGCAGTAGTGATGGGCAACAGGTACCCTATGGGTGGGGGTGGCAGTAGTGATGGGCAACATAAGCCCTATGGCTGGGGGTGGCAGTAGTGATGGGCAACATAGTCCCTATGTCTGGGGGTGGCAGTAGTGATGGGCAACTGGTCCCCTATGGGTGTGGGTGGCAGGGGTGATGGGCAAAATTTTCCTATGGGTGGGGGTGGCAGTAGTGATGGGCAAAAGGTCCCCTATGGGTGTGGGTGGCAGGGGTGATGGGCAACATAAGCCCTATGGCTGGGGTGGCAGGGGTGATGGGCAACATAGTCCCTATGGGTGTGGGTGGCAGTAGTGATGGGCAACAGGTCCCGTGTGGGTGGCAGTAGTGATGGGCAACATATGCCCTATGGGTGGGGGTGGCAGTAGTGATGGGCAACAGGTCCCCTATGGGTGGGGTGGCAGTAGTGATGGGCAACAGGTACCCTATGGGTGGGGGTGGCAGTAGTGATGGGCAACATAGGCCCTGCGGCTGGGGGTGGCAGTAGTGATGGGCAACATAGTCGCTATGTCTGGGGGAGGCAGTAGTGATGGGCAACAGGTCCCCTATGGGTGTGGGTGGCAGGGGTAATGGGCAACATAGTCCCTATGGGTGTGGGTGGCAGGGGTGATGGGCAACATAGTCGCTATGGGTGGGGGTAGCAGTAGTGATGGGCAACAGGTCCCCTATGGGTGTGAGTGGCAGTAGTGATGGGCAACATATGCCATATGGGTGGGGGTGGCAGTAGTGATGGGCAACAGGTCCCCTATGGGTGTGGGTGGCAGTAGTGATGGGTAACATATGCCCTATGGGTGGGGGTGGCAGTAGTGATGGGCAACAGGTCCCCTTTGGGTGGGAGTGGCAGTAGTGATGGGCAACATAAGCCCTATGGGTGGGGGTGGCAGTAGTGATGGGTAACATAGTTCCTATGGCTGGGGGTGGCAGTAGTGATGGGCAACAGGTCCCCTATGTGTGTGGATGGCAGGGGTGATGGGCAACATAAGCCCTATGGCTGGGGGTGGCAGGGGTGATGGGCAATAGGTCCCCTATGGGTGTGGGTGGCAGGGGTGATGGGCAACATAGTTCCTATGGGTGGGGGTGGCAGTAGTGATGGGCAACATAAGCCCTATGGGTGTGGGTGGCAGGGGTGATGGACAACGTAAGCCCTATGGCTGGGGGTGGCAGGGGTGATGGGCAACAGGTCCCCTATGGGTGTGGGTGGCAGGGGTGATTGGCAACATAGTCCCTATGGGTGGGGGTGGCAGTAGTGATGGGCAACAGGTCCCCTATGGGTGTGGGTGGCAGTAGTGATGGGCAACATATGCCCTATGGGTGTGGGTGGCAGTAGTGATGAGCAACCGGTCCCCTATGGGTGGGGGTGGCAGTAGTGATGGGCAACATAAGCCCTATGGCTGGGGGTGGCAGTAGTGATGGGCAACATAGTCCCTATGGCTGGGGGTGGCAGTAGTGATGGGCAACAGGTTCCCTATGGGTGTGGGTGGCAGGGGTGATGGGCAACATAAGCCCTATGGCTGGGGGTGGCAGGGGTGATGGGCAACATAGTCCCTATGGGTGCGGGTGGCAGTAGTGATGGACAACAGGTCCCCTATGGGTGTGGGTGGCAGTAGTGATGGGCAACATATGCCCTATGGGTGGGGGTGGCAGTAGTGATGGGCAACAGGTCCCCTATGGGTGTGGGTGGCAGTAGTGATGGGCAACATATACCCTATGGGTATGGGTGGCAGTAGTGATGGGCAACCGGTCCCCTATGGGTGGGGGTGGCAGTAGTGATGGGCAACATAAGCCCTATGGCTGGGGGTGGCAGTAGTGATGGGCAACATTGTCCCTATGGCTGGGGGTGGCAGTAGTGATGGGCAACAGGTTCCCTATGGGTGTGGGTGGCAGGGGTGATGGGCAACATAAGCCCTATGGCTGGGGGTGGCAGGGGTGATGGGCAACATAGTCCCTATGGGTGCGGGTGGAAGTAGTGATGGACAACAGGTCCCCTATGGGTGTGGGTGGCAGTAGTGATGGGCAACATATGCCCTATGGGTGGGGGTGGCAGTAGTGATGGGCAACAGGTCCCCTATGGGTGGGGTGGCAGTAGTGATGGGCAACAGGTACCCCATGGGTGGGGGTGGCAGTAGTGATTGGCAACATAGGCCCTACGGCTGGGGGTGGCAGTAGTGATGGGCAACATAGTCGCTATGTTTGGGGGAGGCAGTAGTGATGGGCAACAGGTCCCCTATGGGTGTGGGTGGCAGGGGTAATGGGCAACATAGTCCCTATGGGTGTGGGTGGCAGGGGTGATGGGCAACATAGTCCCTATGGGTGGGGGTGGCAGGGGTGATGAGCATCAGGGCCCCTATGGGTGTGAGTGGCAGTAGTGATGGGCAACATATGCCATATGGGTGGGGGTGGCAGTAGTGATGGGCAACAGGTCCCCTATGGGTGTGGGTGGCAGTAGTGATGGGCAACATATGCCCTATGGGTGGGGGTGGCAGTAGTGATGGGCAACAGGTCCCCTTTGGGTGGGGGTTGCAGTAGTGATGGGCAACATAAGCCCTATGGGTGGGGGTGGCAGTAGTGATGGGTAACATAGTTCCTATGGCTCGGGGTGGCAGTAGTGATGGGCAACAGGTCCCCTATGGGTGTGGGTGGCAGGGGTGATGGGCAACATAAGCCCTATGGCTGGGGGTGGCAGGGGTGATGGCCAATAGGTCCCCTATGGGTGTAGGTGGCAGGGGTGATGGGCAACATAGTCCCTATGGGTGGGGGTGGCAGTAGTGATGGGCAACATAAGCCCTATGGGTGTGGGTGGCAGTAGTGATGGGCAACATATGCCCTATGGGTGGGGGTGGGAGTAGTGATGGGCAACAGGTCCCCTTTGGGTGGGGGTGGCAGTAGTGATGGGCAACATAAGCCCTATGGGTGGGGGTGGCAGTAGTGATGGGAAACATAGTTCCTATGGCTGGGGGTGGCAGTAGTGATGGGCAACAAGTCCCCTATGGGTGTGGGTGGCAGGGGTGAGGGGCAACATAAGCCCTATGGCTGGGGGTGGCAGTAGTGATGGGCAACATAGTCCCTATGGCTGGGGGTGGCAGTAGTGATGGGCAACAGGTTCCCTATGGGTGTGGGTGGCAGGGGTGATGGGCAACATAAGCCCTATTGCTGGGGGTGGCAGGGGTTATGGGCAACATAGTCCCTATGGGTGGGGGTGGCAGTAGTGATGGGCAACAGGTCTCCTATGGGTGTGGGTGGCAGTAGTGATGGGCAACATATGCCCTATGGGTGGGGGTGGCAGTAGTGATGGGCAACAGGTCCCCTATGGGTGGGGGTGGCAGTAGTGATGGGCAACATAAGCCCTATGGGTGGGGGTGGCAGTAGTGATGGGCAACAGGTACCCTATGGGTGGGGATGGCAGTAGTGATGGGCAACATAAGCCCTATGACTGGGGGTGGCAGTAGTGATGGGCAACATTGTCCCTATGGCTGGGAGTGGCAGTAGTGATGGGCAACAGGTCCCCTATGTTTGTGGGTGGCAGGGGTGATGGACAACATAAGCCCTATGGCTGGGGGTGGCAGGGGTGATGGGCAACAGGTCCCCTATGGGTGTGGGTGGCAGGGACGAAGGGCAACATATTCCCTATGGGTCGGGGTGGCAGTAGTGATGGGCAACAGGTCCCCTATGGGTGGGGGTGGCAGTAGTGATGGGCAACATATGCCCTATGGGTGGGGGTGGCAGTAGTGATGGGCAACAGGTCCCCTATGGGTGGGGGTGGCAGTAGTGATGGGCAACAGAAGCCCTATGGGTGGGGGTGTCAGTAGGGATGGGCAACATATACCCTATGGGTGGGATGGCAGTAGTGATGGGCAAAAGGTCCCCTATGGGTGTGGGTGGCAGGGGTGATGGGCAACATAAGCCCTATGGCTGGGGTGGCAGGGTGATGGGCAACAGGTCCATTATGGGGGTGGGTGGCAGGGGTGAAGGGCACATAGTCCCTATGGGTGCGGGTGGCAGTAGTGATGTGCAACGGGTCCCCTATGGGTGTGGGTGGCAGTAGTGATGGGCAACATATGCCCTATGGGTGGGGGTGGCAGTAGTGATGGGCAACAGGTCCCCTATGGGTGGGGTGGCAGTAGTGATGGGCAACAGGTACCCTATGGGTGGGGGTGGCAGTAGTGATGGGCAACATAGGCCCTACGGCTGGGGGTGGCAGTAGTGATGGGCAACATAGTCCCTATGTCTGGGGGTGCAAGTAGTGATGGGCAACAGGTCCCCTATGGGTGTGGGTGGCAGGGGTAATGGGCAACATAAGCCCTATTGCTGGGGGTGGCAGGGGTGATGGGCAACAGGTCCCCTATGGGTGTGGGTGGCAGGGGTGATGGCAACATAGTTCCTATGGGTGGGGGTGGCAGTAGTGATGGGCAACAGGTCCCCTATGGGTGTGGGTGGCAGTAGTGATGGGCAACATATGCCCTATGGGTGGGGGTGGCAGTAGTGATGGGCAACAGGTCCCTTATGGGTGTGGGTGGCAGTAGTGATGGGCAACATATGCCCTATGGGTGGGGGTGGCAGTAGTGATGGGCAACAGGTCCCCTTTGGGTGGGGGTGGCAGTAGTGATGGGCAACATAAGCCCTATGGGTGGGGGTGGCAGTAGTGATGGGCAACATAGTTCCTATGGCTGGGGGTGGCAGTAGTGATGGGCAACAAGTCCCCTATGGGTGTGGGTGGCAGGGGTGATGGGCAACATAAGCTCTATGGCTGGGAGTGGCAGGGGTGATGGGCAATAGGTTCCCTATGGGTGTGGGTGGCAGGGGTGATGGGAAACATAGTCCCTATTGGTGGGGGTGGCAGTAGTGATGGGCAACATAAGCCCTATGGGTGGGGGTGGCAGTAGTGATGGGCAACAGGTACCCTATGGGTGGGGGTGGCAGTAGTGATGGGCAACATAAGCCCTATGGCTAGGGGTGGCAGTAGTGATGGGCAACATAGTCACTATGTCTGGGGGTGGCAGTAGTGATGGGCAACAGGTCCCCGATGGGTGTGGGTGGCAGGGGTAATGGGCAATATAAGCCCTATTGCTGGGGGTGGCAGGGGTGATGGGCAACTGGTCCCCTATGGGTGTGGGTGGCAGGGGTGATGGTCAAAATGTTCCCTATGGGTGGGGGTGGCAGTAGTGATGGGCAAAAGGTCCCCTATGGGTGTGGGTGGCAGGGGTGATGGGCAACATAAGCCCTATGGCTGGGGTGGCAGGGGTGATGGGCAACATAGTCCCTATGGGTGCGGGTGGCAGTAGTGATGGGCAACAGGTCCCATATGGGTGTGGGTGGCAGTAGTGATGGGCAACATATGCCCTATGGGTGGGGGTGGCAGTAGTGATGGGCAACAGGTCCCCTATGGGTGGGGTGGCAGTAGTGATGGGCAACAGGTACCCTATGGGTGTGGGTGGCAGGGGTAATGGGCAACATAGTCCCTATGGGTGTGGGTGGCAGGGGTGATGGGCAACATAGTCGCTATGGGTGGGGGTGGCAGTAGTGATGGGCAACAGGTCCCCTATGTGTGTGGGTGGCAGGGGTGATGGGCAACATAAGCCCTATGGCTGGGGGTGGCAGGGGTGATGGGCAATAGGTCCCCTATGGGTTTGGGTGGCAGGGGTGATGGGCAACATATGCCATATGGGTGGGGGTGGCAGTAGTGATGGGCAACAGGTCCCCTATGGGTGTGGGTGGCAGTAGTGATGGGCAACATATGCCCTATGGGTGGGGGTGGCAGTAGTGATGGGCAACAGGTCCCCTATGGGTGTGGGTGGCAGGGGTAATGGGCAACATAAGCCCTATTGCTGGGGGTGGCAGGGGTGATGGGCAACAGGTCCCCTATGGGTGTGGGTGGCAGGGGTGATGGGCAACATAGTTCCTATGGGTGGGGGTGGCAGTAGTGATGGGCAACAGGTCCCCTATGGGTGTGGGTGGCAGTAGTGATGGGCAACATATGCCCTATGGGTGGGGGTGGCAGTAGTGATGGGCAACAGGTCCCTTATGGGTGTGGGTGGCAGTAGTGATGGGCAACATATGCCCTATGGGTGGGGGTGGCAGTAGTGATGGGCAACAGGTCCCCTTTGGGTGGGGGTGGCAGTAGTGATGGGCAACATAAGCCCTATGGGTGGGGGTGGCAGTAGTGATGGGCAACATAGTTCCTATGGCTGGGGGTGGCAGTAGTGATGGGCAACAAGTCCCCTATGGGTGTGGGTGGCAGGGGTGATGGGCAACATAAGCTCTATGGCTGGGAGTGGCAGGGGTGATGGGCAATAGGTTCCCTATGGGTGTGGGTGGCAGGGGTGATGGGAAACATAGTCCCTATTGGTGGGGGTGGCAGTAGTGATGGGCAACATAAGCCCTATGGGTGGGGGTGGCAGTAGTGATGGGCAACAGGTACCCTATGGGTGGGGGTGGCAGTAGTGATGGGCAACATAAGCCCTATGGCTAGGGGTGGCAGTAGTGATGGGCAACATAGTCCCTATGTCTGGGGGTGGCAGTAGTGATGGGCAACAGGTCCCCAATGGGTGTGGGTGGCAGGGGTAATGGGCAACATAAGCCCTATTGCTGGGGGTGGCAGGGGTGATGGGCAACTGGTCCCCTATGGGTGTGGGTGGCAGGGGTGATGGTCAAAATGTTCCCTATGGGTGGGGGTGGCAGTAGTGATGGGCAAAAGGTCCCCTATGGGTGTGGGTGGCAGGGGTGATGGGCAACATAAGCCCTATGGCTGGGGTGGCAGGGGTGATGGGCAACATAGTCCCTATGGGTGCGGGTGGCAGTAGTGATGGGCAACAGGTCCCATATGGGTGTGGGTGGCAGTAGTGATGGGCAACATATGCCCTATGGGTGGGGGTGGCAGTAGTGATGGGCAACAGGTCCCCTATGGGTGGGGTGGCAGTAGTGATGGGCAACAGGTACCCTATGGGTGTGGGTGGCAGGGGTAATGGGCAACATAGTCCCTATGGGTGTGGGTGGCAGGGGTGATGGGCAACATAGTCACTATGGGTGGGGGTGGCAGTTGTGATGGGCAACAGGTCCCCTATGTGTGTGGGTGGCAGGGGTGATGGGCAACATAAGCCCTATGGCTGGGGGTGGCAGGGGTGATGGGCAATAGGTCCCCTATGGGTTTGGGTGGCAGGGGTGATGGGCAACATATGCCATATGGGTGGGGGTGGCAGTAGTGATGGGCAACAGGTCCCCTATGGGTGTGGGTGGCAGTAGTGATGGGCAACATATGCCCTATGGGTGGGGGTGGCAGTAGTGATGGGCAACAGGTCCCCTTTGGGTGGGGGTGGCAGTAGTGATGGGCAACATAAGCCCTATGGGTGGGGGTGGCAGTAGTGATGGGTAACATAGTTCCTATGGCTGGGGTTGGCAGTAGTGATGGGCAACAGGTCCCCTATGTGTGTGGGTGGCAGGGGTGATGGGCAACATAAGCCCTATGGCTGGGGGTGGCAGGGGTGATGGGCAATAGGTCCCCTATGGGTTTGGGTGGCAGGGGTGATGGGCAACATAGTCCCTATGGGTGGGGGTGGCAGTAGTGATGGGCAACATAAGTCCTATGGGTGGGGGTGGACGTAGTGATGGGCAACAGGTACCCTATGGGTGTGGGTGGCAGGGGTGATGGGCAACGTAAGCCCTATGGCTGGGGGTGGCAGGGGTGATGGGCAACAGGTCCCCTATGGGTGTGGGTGGCAGGGGTGATTGGCAACATAGTCCCTATGGGTGGGGGTGGCAGTAGTGATGGGCAACAGGTCCCCTATGGGTGTGGGTGGCAGTAGTGATGGGCAACATATGCCCTATGGGTGTGGGTGGCAGTAGTGATGGGCAACCGGTCCCCTATGGGTGGGGGTGGCAGTAGTGATGGGCAACATAATCCCTATGGCTGGGGGTGGCAGTAGTGATGGGCAACATAGTCCCTATGGCTGGGGGTGGCAGTAGTGATGGGCAACAGGTTCCCTATGGGTGTGGGTGGCAGGGGTGATGGGCAACATAAGCCCTATGGCTGGGGGTGGCAGGGGTGATGGGCAACATAGTCCCTATGGGTGCGGGTGGCAGTAGTGATGGGCAACAGGTCCCCTATGGGTGTGGGTGGCAGTAGTGATGGGCAACATATGCCCTATGGGTGGGGGTGGCAGTAGTGATGGGCAACAGGTCCCCTATGGGTGGGGTGGCAGTAGTGATGGGCAACAGGTACCCCATGGGTGGGGGTGGCAGTAGAGATAGGCAACATAGGCCCTACGGCTGGGGGTGGCAGTAGTGATGGGCAACATAGTCGCTATGTCTGGGGGAGGCAGTAGTGATGGGCAACAGGTCCCCTATGGGTGTGGGTGGCAGGGGTAATGGGCAACATAGTCCCTATGGGTGTGGGTGGCAGTGTTGAAAACTAAAACGGCGATATGATTAAGCATTTACTAAAGACATGAATTCTCCTTCCTTAGAACATGTTTCTTGTCTTATGTTGACTAATGTCTGGACTCCATTTTGAATTGTCATGTCTCCACGTGCTTCGCACGAGAAGAGTCCTTCCTTCTTGTTAGTTGTTCTTGTAATCTGCCTAGTAACAGTCTATAAATAGCTCCTTTGTCCGTCTGGCGCATGCCCAGACTTGACCACATCTGTTATCAGTTAGTCCTTGCTTGACCATGTTTTCGCGGGCTCAGGAAATTGCTGTCTCCGCCCACATATTTTTTCTGTATCGAAAATGTCCATAAAAGGTAAAGAACTTTGCTTCATGTTGTATCCACCCACTTATGAGCCCCTCTGTTGTGTATAAAAGGGGACCGTGTACGCAAGTTCTTTGTGCTAATCTATGCAATACTGAAGAGTGTTGTATAGGTTGTAGGACCACCCTTAAGGGTTAATAAACTTTGTCTTTGTATTTGCAGTTTCCGTGCCAACTTCCTTCTAGTTTTCGTTACAGGAGAGCGAACCCTTGTATTCTGCGGGCCTAGCTGGGGCCTGTATTCTTCAATTGGCGCCCGTCACGTGGGGCTCATCGGCGACTCGGATGCTCGAAGGACTGGTCGTGACGAAGGTGAGGAATTTGGCCGGGGATGTGATCACTGCCAGCGGCGTTTTTAGTCCTGGCATCCCGAGGTTTCTTCCTTCCCTTCCGAACTGACCTTCTGGGTGGCGCCGGTCCTCGACTGAGACCTCTTCTGTCGGTTTGCCGCGACAGCCGTTTGGGCGAATTTTGGAACTTGGCAGTTGGAATCTGGACACTCTTGATTGGTAAGAACCGTTGTACGGTACTTGCTCCGAGTTTTGAAGCCTGGGTTGGCTATTTGAGTTTGATTTGTGATGACCGGTCATATTTTGTATTGATTACTGTGAGAATATATGCATTGCAACACATATAGGCAGGTAATGTGGAGATATTTCTCCGGAGTTGTGTAAATCTGAACGGCGCAAAGTTTAAGTGCCATTTTTTGATAATACTGCATATTTTGCATTATTTTTGAGCATGCCTGCTTTTAGCGCACTCCGTAAGTGGTGCTGCTGTTTTGGAAACCGGTTAAATCTCGAGGAATCTGCTCCAGCCCCCCCAGAGGGGACTCCTAATAGGGATATGTATGTGAAGCATGGTCTTTCCTCTATAATGTACAGCACAGTGTGGAGGAAATACACCAAAAAGGATCCTGAGTTGCGATGGCCTTTGTATGGATCGTTTGATATGCGTAAGATTGAGTATGTGGAACAGTGTATGTGTAAACGGCGTGCTCGGCAAGACATGTTTGAATGTGTACGGTTATGGGTGAAGGAAGTGCGTGAACGAGAGAAACGTGAGAAAGCGCTGTTTGATAAAGAGCAACGGAAAAATGATCATGTGAGAGCGCAGGAAGCGAAGCGTCGGGAAGAAAAAGAACTGACGGAGAGACAAGAGAAAGAGCGTAGGTTGCAAGTCGCGGGTCAATATGCTGTCCGCCAGCCACTTTATCCTGTCCTTACTAATCTTGAAGATGATTTTTATTTATTAGATCGCTCTCCGCCCCCTTATGTTGGCGCGTCCGCCCCGAGATCGCAGGATTCTGGATCGGTATCGGATAAGGTAGACACGCGGTCCATGTTATCAGTTGAGCGTATGGGTGAGCTTCGGAAAAATTATTTGCGTGCGCTTAAAGGCAAGCTATCCCTTGCTGAAGTGTTGGAATCTTTGGGAAGTTGGCAGGATAGAGAGAAGCTGTATTTTGCGGCAGTTTTTTCTGATGAAGTGATTACTGCCTTTCGGAAATATTCTGATGTTTTCGAGCCTGATGCTGTAGTCTCAGATGCTAGAGCATTACGTAACGGTGTTTTTTCTCCCTCTAAGGTACCCGATGCGGTCCGACGGCTGTTTGCATTGCGGGACGCGGCGTTTGAACTTAAAGAGAAAGCGCACCTAAAGGCAGGGGAGACGGAGCAATCGGATTCACGTACCGGCGGCGACCAATCATCTACCTCCCATTCAGATAAGAGTGAACTAGTGCATGCTAAACCGATGCGAGAGGCGGCACCTTTGTATGTTCCTCCTAAAGGAGCAGGAACTAGTTCAGACATGTCTTCCCCTGATGGTAGGGGATATTTTGTGTATAATTGGGTTTATACTCCCTGGCATAGGGCTGATGTTATGGCATTAAAGAATGCATTGCCTGACCCCCGCAAGAATCCAGCGGCCTTTTACGAAGAGGTCGAAGGGGCTTTGAATTCTTGTACTATGACTTTAGCAGATATAGATTTGTTCTTTGGGCTTATTTTACCACCGGATATGTGGCGATCTGTGCGGAAGGTGGATGATCAAGCCGCTTTTAAGGCCAAATGGTCTGAGATTGAGGATGTGGATAGGGAGAGAAAACCCGCGCAAAAACCACCCCAGCTTATTTTAGATCTTCCCACTGCTATTTTGACTAAATTGAAAACAATTATTCCCCCTAAAAAGATTGATTGGAATATGTTAGCCTCGTGTAAACAGAAGGTTGACGAATCAGTTTCAGACTTCTTTACACGTTTTGAGGAGACATTTCATGATTTCAGTGGTCAGTCACTTACGGATGATACGGGTCGACATCTTTTTGTCGATAAATATGTGGCGAATTTATTACCGGGAATAGCAGCTCGTTTAAAAGCGAGTGAAAGTTCTTGGTCTACCTCGTCTCCAGCATCCCTCCTGACTATGGCTCAGTATTATGAGCGTCAGGAACAAGAAGCGAAGGGGCATGAGGAGAAGAAATCGAAAGATTTGGAAACTAAGGTGATGTTAGCACAAGTGTATGGTCCGCCTCGTCGGGGTGTCGACAGAGGTAGAGGAGGATTCTATGGTCCCCCTTCCGGTCGGTCAGATGTTAATAGAAACCAATGTGCGTATTGTAAACAGTCGGGTCATTGGGCTAGAGATTGTCCGGTATTATATGCATCTCATCAGGGACGTGGTCAGGGACCACCGAGAGGTAGAGGGGGCTTTTCGAATTTCAGAGGGAATTCCAATGATCGTGCTCGCTTTGAGCCTAACGCGCAGCAACGAGATAGACCTAATGTATTTGATCGGCAAAATCAGTATCAAATGTCTGGGAATGACCGCCCTGGGCATTATGATTCGCAGCATGCATAGGATTGCGTTGGATGGTGGTTGGAATCAGTTGAAGTACCGGTTGATCAGAAGGGTCCTTATGTTTCAGCAAGCGTTTTGGGTTCTACTGATCGGTTCCTAGTTGATACCGGAGCTACTCGCAGTGCACTGTCCAAACAATTGGTTCCGAGGGCTCCCCCATTTGGCTTAATGGTTACATCGGTAGGGTTTGATGGTACACTCTCTCGCAGTCCTCTTTCCCGACCTCTTGCCTTCCATGTTGACCACTTTTCTGCACCCTGTCCGTTTTTGCTCGCTCCGAACACGCCCGACAACATTATGGGTCTTGATATGCTTAAGCACTTCCGAGCTACGATCCGTTGCTCCCCTACTGGAGTACGTGTGATCTTAAACGATAATCACCCCCTGACAGACCGGATGTGTGTGGTTGCGGAGGATACTGCATTAGCTTCCCTCCCTCATTCTTTGTGGGCCACTTCGGATACTGATGTGGGACAGATGGTGATTCCGCCTGTCCACATTAGTGTCCAGGAGGGTGCGGTGTTACCTCGCCTCCCTCAGTATCGTATTTCCCAGGAGGGGGAGGAGGCACTCATACAGATTGTGCAGGATTTGATTAAGGTGGGAGTAGTGGAGGAAGTTCCCTATAATGTTTGCAACAGTCCTATTTTACCCATTTTGAAGAAAGATACCGATATCAGGGTTTATCGTTTTATCATTGACTTAAGGGAAGTGAATAAGATAGTGATACCTCAGTATCCAGTGGTTTCTGATATCACGACGTTACTCACTTTGGTCCCGCCAACGGCGACCACGTTTTCAGTTATTGATTTGAAAAATGCTTTCTTTTCGATTCCTATTCATCCTGATAGCCGATATCTTTTCGGCTTCACTTTGAATAATAGGTCTTATAGATTTTGTAGAGTCCCTCAGGGTTATACAGAGAGCCCTAGTATTTACAGTCAAGCATTGAAAAGGCAATTGGATTCCTTTGTTCTGCCTGAGGGTGTCGCCCTCATACAATATGTCGATGACATCTTGTTGGCGGCTGACACTCCTGAGTTGTGTGAGCAGACTACGTTATCTTTGCTTTCCTTTTTGGCATCTCACAATCACAAAGTGTCGAGGAAGAAATTGCAATTCTGTAGACCAAAGGTGACTTATTTGGGTCACCTTTTGTCTAAGGAGGGGCGTGCACTCACACCAGATCGTATTCAAGCAATTTTGGACACGCCAGTACCTTCCACACAGAAGGATGTGCGTGCATTCTTGGGTCTTGCCTCTTTCTGTAGGCAATGGATATTGGGGTTCTCACACATAGCTAAGCCATTGTTAGCACTTTTGACAAAAGACACTCCGATTCCTCTTCCCTGGTCAAATGAGTGTGAAATTGCCTTCCAGCAATTACGGCAAGCCCTTTGTTCAGCACCAGTGTTAGGTACCCCTGATTATACGAAGCCCTTTTCACTGTATGTGCATGAGAAAGATGGATGTGCATTATCAGTTTTAGTGCAGATGCACGGCGACAAGCAGCGCCCTTGTGCATATTTTTCGGCTGTACTTGATCCTGTTGCCCGAGCATTACCAGGGTGTTTTCGCTCGGTTGCGGCGACAGCTGTGTCAATACGCCAAAGCGCGGGAATCGTGTTATCTCACAAACTGTTGGTATTAGTTCCCCATGCTGTGGATGCCCTGCTTAATCAGACAAAGACGCAGCATTTGACCAGTGCTCGTTTAACGGGATATGAGTTGACGCTTCTGGATCCTCATATTACGTTAAAGAGGTGTGCAACGTTAAATCCAGCCACATTGTTGCCGTTCCCGGAAACTCAGTCTGAAGCACGGAAAGCACATGATTGTATTCTTGTGACTGAGGAACAGACAAAGGGTCGTATTGATCTCCAGGATACGCCCTTTACAGATGTAGATGGAGAACTATGGGTGGACGGATCATGCCTGAAGCTACCAGATGGTACGACTTCAGCAGTGTATGCAATTACCACATTACAAACAATAGTGGAGACAGCACGCATACCGCAGAAATCAGCTCAAGCAGCGGAACTGATAGCATTAACACGAGCATGTGAGCTCAGTGCAGGATTGTGTGTGAATGTTTATACAGATAGCCGCTATGCCTTCGGAGTAGCGCACGATTTCGGCCTACTCTGGAAGGAGAGAGGGTTTCTAACGTCACATGGAGCACAGATAATGTATGGAGAGTTAGTTCACAACCTTTTGACTGCACTAACATATCCAAAGAAGATTGCTATAGTTAAATGTAGTGCCCATAAGAAGGTGGTTGATAAAATTGGAGAAGGGAATGCGTTAGCAGACCGGGTGGCACGAGAGACTGCGATGCAGCCTGGTGCTACTGCAATGTATGTTGTGAAATCACAGACAGAAAGATGGCACGATGCCAGGAGAGAAGTGTTGGAGATACAGAGGACCGCTTCCGATAAGGAACGGGAGCAATGGTCCAATGATGGAGAATTAGATGATGAAGGGTGTTGGAGAAGTAAGCAGATGGATAAATGGAAGTTACCCACAGCCTTCGTACAACCTATGGTTCAGATGGCACATGGACTAGCGCATGTCGGAGCTTCCGCAATTGTCAAATTACTCACACGAGTTTGGGAGCATCCGGAGATCGCTAGTACGGCAAAGAGGGTAGTGCAGACCTGTATGATTTGCCTAAGGTACAACCCAGGAAAGGGTACACGAACTCCAGCAGGAGGATTTGCAACACCTACTGCACCCTTCGAGGTTTTGCAGATGGATTACATTCAGCTTGAGCACTGTAACAATCTGAAGTATGTTCTAGTAGTGGTTTGTGCCTTCAGTAAATGGGTGGAGGCATACCCTACGAAAGACAATACTGCAATGACTACAGCCAAGATGCTATTGAAGGAGTTTTTCCCTTGATATGGTGTTTGCAGATTGTTGTGGAGTGATAACGGACCTCATTTTATAGCAGACGTTATCAAGTATGTCCTGAAAGGCCTAGGCATTACTCAGAAGTTCCATGCAGTGTTTCACCCACAGTCTGCGGGACTGGTTGAGAAATATAACGGTACTTTGAAGCTTAAGATCGCGAAGATCCAAGCTTCGACTTCTTTGACTTGGCCAGATGCTTTACCGCTGGCATTATTGTCAATTAGATCGATACCGGTCTCACACCTTACGAGATTGTGTTCGGACGCCCAATGAATATTTGGGGTCCACCAAAACCGCAGTTAGTGTATGATGTACCTTGTGTAATGATGAGTGATTATCTGGCACAGTTAACGGATAATTTGGTTTCTATTCATCAACAGGTTCGAGAAGCGCTCCCTGATCGGTCCACAGGTGAAGGTCATAACCTCCGACCTGGCGATCAGGTCATGATTAAGGTGTTCGAAAGGACGAACAGTCTGGAGCCGAGATGGGTTGGTCCTGAGCAAGTCTTGCTCGCAACGAGGACAGCTGTGCGAGTTTCCAATCGGAAGAACTGGATCCACTCCTTGCACTGTCGTAAAGTGCCGCCTGGATTGGTGGAGCCTGCTGTGTTGACCGACCATCGAGAAATCCTGACTGCGGAGAAAGGCCGTGCTGTCGAACCGAACGACACTGAGGAGCTCTTCCTCGACCAAGCGATCCCTGGAGGAGGAAGATATCATCTTCGACCGAGGAAGTGACTTTTTTTCCCCTGTACCCAGATACGTTGTCAGAACGGCCCTTAGGTTAGTGAAACGGAGAGCCAATGAGGCAAGGGGGGGGGATCAGTCCTGCATTAGTGTAGTGACACCCGTCTTGGCCCGCTGGTGAAGAAATCAACGGCTGCCTAAGGGGAAGAGTTCTGACAACCTTTTAGTTTCAGTAAGATAGTGACTTTTTACTACAAGATGGAAAAGAAGAAGATTCTTTGTGCGTCAAGCTTTATTATCATTGTAGCTATTGTTGGTATAACCACATGGTTTGTTGAGGATGTGACTCCTGCCCGTGAGTTGCTTGTTTTGACCACTCCAGTGCCTGAGGAGCACTACTTTTATACCCTTCCGTATCAAGAATTGAAGCATCGTCAGTCTTATTTGAATAACACTTTCATCCAGATGCTGCATCATACCCATGTTGCTACGAATGCTACGAACTGTTGGATATGTGGTATGATGCCAGCTCATCAGAAGAAAGGAGGAACGCCGTTCATACCTCTTCCTTTCTCTCATAATGGCTCTTGTAGAGCATGGTATACTTTGCTTTTCGCCACATGGAAACCCACAGTGGGACGATTACTTTTCAGACTTAATAGGGAATGTCATCAAGATAAAGATGGTTACCCACAAGCGAATGGGACAATATGGGAATGGGAAGAATATCGACCAGACAATGAATCGATCCCCTACATTTTCACGAATACCAGAGACATTGTAGGGAAGGAACGGTTCGTGATTCAAGTGGCACAAGCTCAAGCGGACCTTTGTGTCCAAAGTGTGGGTTATATTCCTGTTTTTGTTAGTGACTGCATTATTACACTGAACATCGATGGATTAAATAATAGTACTTTCTTAGCCTCCCGTAACACATACTTCGTATGTGGGAATAAGGGCTATTATCGCTTACCAGCCGGCTGGTCTGGAGTATGTTATGTAGCGTTTTTATTACTATTACCTCCTGTATTCTTAGCACCTGTGTCCTATCATAAAGATTTGAAGTTGTTGAATAATGTGACTGTAAATAGGTATAAACATACTCTGTCCATTGATGATGTTGATCAAACTGATACTAGCCTACAGCAGTATGTTGATTTTAACTTAGGATTGTTTTTCTTTGTTGGAGCTGCCCTAAATAGTAGGAAGGTTCGAAGATTGACAAGAGTCGTAGAGGCTGTGACGAATCAAACCACTGCTGCTCTTGGGAATCTTACGGAAGAATTACAAATTACTAGAATTGTTGCATTACAGAATCGTATGGTATTAGATGTAATGTTAGCTGATAGAGGTGGAGCATGTAAAATTATCGGAAGTAGTTGCTGTGTGTTCATTCCTGATCATACGCCATCAGTTTATAACGCTATTAATAAATTGCATAAAATCGCAGCTGAGATTCATACAGAAAATGGCACTTGGACCTTTTCTGGATGGTTTTGGGCATTGATCACTACATGGGGATGGAAGGTTTTAACTGGTCTCTGCATTATTGTAGCAGTTCTGTTTTCCTGTTGCATCTGTGTCCAGTGTGGTCCTTTACTCTGTTCTCTATGTGTGTCATTTTGTATTCCTGATAAGAAAGCTATTGCCAATGTCACCCATCAGAAACATTTAACCAAAGAGGTGGAAGAGATGATGAAAATTGACATATATGATGATTATCCTAATAAGCCGAATGTCTTCAGTAAATGCTGAAAGGGTCGTCTGTTGAAAACTAAAACGGCAATATGATTAAGCATTTACTAAAGACATGGGGCCCGATTCACAGAACTAACTTAAGACAAAATCCTAAACTTACTACTTTTGGTATTCACAGAAGTTAGGATTTAGTCTTAAGTTTGTCATAAGACAAACTTAAGACAGACTTAAGACAGTCTTAAGACAGTCTTAAGACAGTCTTAAGACAGACATAAGACAAACTTAAGACAGACTTAAGACAGACTTAAGACAGTCTTAAGACAGACTTAAGTTAGGATTTTGTCTTAAGTTTGTCTTAAGTCTGTCTTAAGTCTGTCTTAAGTCTGTCTTAAGTCTGTCTTAAGTTTGTCTTAAGTCTGTCTTAAGACTGTCTTAAGTCTGTCTTAAGACTGTCTTAAGTCTGTCTTAAGTTTGTCTTAAGACAAACTTAAGACAAAATCCTAACTTCTGTGAATACCAAAAGTAGTAAGTTTAGGGTTTTGTCTTAAGTTAGTTCTGTGAATCGGCCCCAGTAATTCTCCTTCCTTAGAACATGTTTCTTGTCTTATGTTGACTAATGTCTGGACTCCATTTTGTATTGTCATGTCTCCACGTGCTTCGCACGAGAAGAGTCCTTCCTTCTTGTTAGTTGTTCTTGTAATCTGCTAGTAACAGTCTATAAATAGCTCCTTTGTCCGTCTGGCGCATGCCCAGACTTGACCACATCTGTTATCAGTTAGTCCTTGCTTGACCATGTTTTCGCGGGCTCAGGAAATTGCTGTCTCCGCCCACATATTGATTCTGTATCGAAAATGTCCATAAAAGGTAAAGAACTTTGCTTCATGTTGTATCCACCCACTTATGAGCCCCTCTGTTGTGTATAAAAGGGGACCGTGTACGCAAGTTCTTTGTGCTACTCTATGCAATACTGAAGAGTGTTGTATAGGTTGTAGGACCACCCTTAAGGGTTAATAAACTTTGTCTTTGTATTTGCAGTTTCCGTGCCAACTTCCTTCTAGTTTTCGTTACAGGAGAGCGAACCCTTGTATTCTGCGGGCCTAGCTGGGGCCTGTATTCTTCAGCAGGGGTGATGGGCAACATAGTCCCTATGGGTGGGGGTGGCAGTAGTGATGGGCAACAGGTACCCTATGGGTGTGGGTGGCAGGGGTGATGGGCAACGTAAGCCCTATGGTTGGGGGGTGGCAGGGGTGATGGGCAACAGGTCCCCTATGGGTGTGGGTGGCAGTAGTGATGGGCAACATATGCCCTATGGGTGTGGGTGGCAGTAGTGATGGGCAATCGGTCCCCTATGGGTGGGGGTGGCAGTAGTGATGGGCAACATAAGCCCTATGGCTGGGGTGGCAGTAGTGATGGGCAACATAGTCCCTATGGCTGGGGGTGACAGTAGTGATGGGCAACAGGTTCCCTATGGGTGTGGGTGGCAGGGGTGATGGGCAACATAAGTCCTATGGCTGGGGGTGGCAGGGGTGATGGGCAACATAGTCCCTATGGGTGGGGGTGGCAGTAGTGATGGGCAACAGGTCCCCTATGGGTGTGGGTGGCAGTAGTGATGGGCAACATATGCCCTATGGGGGGGGGTGGCAGTAGTGATGGGCAACAGGTCCCCTATGGGTGGGGGTGGCAGTAGTGATGGGCAACATAAGCCCTATGGGTGGGGGTGGCAGTAGTGATGGGCAACAGGTACCCTATGGGTGGGGGTGGCAGTAGTGATGGGCAACAGGTCCCCTATGGGTGTGGGTGGCAGGGGCGATGGGCAACATAAGCCCTATGGCTGGGGGTGGCAGGGGTGATGGGCAATAGGTCCCCTATGGGTGTGGGTGGCAGGGGTGATGGGCAACGTAGTCCCTATGGGTGGGGGTGGCAGTAGTGATGGGCAACATAAGCCCTATCGGTGGGGGTGGCAGTAGTGATGGGCAACAGGTACCCTATGGGTGTGGGTGGCAGGGGTGATGGGCAACGTAAGCCCTATGGTTGGGGGGTGGCAGGGGTGATGGGCAACAGGTCCCCTATGGGTGTGGGTGGCAGTAGTGATGGGCAACATATGCCCTATGGGTGTGGGTGGCAGTAGTGATGGGCAACCGGTCCCCTATGGGTGGGGGTGGCAGTAGTGATGGGCAACATAAGCCCTATGGCTGGGGGTGGCAGTAGTGATGGGCAACATAGTCCCTATGGCTGGGGGTGGCAGTAGTGATGGGCAACAGGTTCCCTATGGGTGTGGGTGGCAGGGGTGATGGGCAACATAAGCCCTATGGCTGGGGGTGGCAGGGGTGATGGGCAACATAGTCCCTATGGGTGGGGGTGGCAGTAGTGATGGGCAACAGGTCCCCTATGGGTGTGGGTGGCAGTAGTGATGGGCAACATATGCCCTATGGGTGGGGGTGGCAGTAGTGATGGGCAACAGGTCCCCTATGGGTGGGGGTGGCAGTAGTGATGGGCAACATAAGCCCTATGGGTGGGGGTGGCAGTAGTGATGGGCAACAGGTACCCTATGGGTGGGGGTGGCAGTAGTGATGGGCAACATAAGCCCTATGACTGGGGGTGGCAGTAGTGATGGGCAACATAGTCCCTATGGCTGGGAGTGGCAGTAGTGATGGGCAACAGGTCCCCTATGGGTGTGGGTGGCAGGGGTGATGGACAACATAAGCCCTATGGCTGGGGGTGGCAGGGGTGATGGGCAACAGGTCCCCTATGGGTGTGGGTGGCAGGGGCACAGGGCAACATATTCCCTATGGGTCGGGGAGGCAGTAGTGATGGGCAACAGGTCCCCTATTGGTGTGGGTGGCAATAGTGATGGGCAACATATGCCCTATGGGTGGGGGTGGCAGTAGTGATGGGCAACAGGTCCCCTATGGGTGGGGGTGGCAGGAGTGATGGGCAACATAAGCCCTATAGGTGGGGGTGTCAGTAGTGATGGGCAACATATACCCTATGGGTGGGGGTGGCAGTAGTGATGGGCAAAAGGTCCCCTATGGGTGTGGGTGGCAGGGGTGATGGGCAACATAAGCCCTATGGCTGGGGTGGCAGGGTGATAGGCAACAGGTCCATTATGGGGGTGGGTGGCAGGGGTGATGGGCAACATAGTCCCTATGGGTGCGGGTGGCAGTAGTGATGGGCAACAGGTCCCCTATGGGTGTGGGTGGCAGTAGTGATGGGCAACATATGCCCTATGGGTGGGGGTGGCAGTAGTGATGGGCAACAGGTCCCCTATGGGTGGGGTGGCAGTAGTGATGGGCAACAGGTACCCTATGGGTGGGGGTGGCAGTAGTGATGGGCAAAACATAGGCCCTACGGCTGGGGGTGGCAGTAGTGATGGGCAACATAGTCCCTATGTCTGGGGGTGGCAGTAGTGATGGGCAACAGGTCCCCTATGGGTGTGGGTGGCAGGGGTAATGGGCAACATAAGCCCTATTGCTGGGGGTGGCAGGGGTGATGGGCAACAGGTCCCCTATGGGTGTGGGTGGCAGGGGTGATGGGCAACATAGTTCCTATGGGTGGGGGTGGCAGTAGTGATGGGCAACAGGTCCCCTATGGGTGTGGGTGGCAGTAGTGATGGGCAGCATATGCCCTATGGGTGGGGGTGGCAGTAGTGATGGGCAACAGGTCCCCTATGGGTGTGGGTGGCAGTAGTGATGGGCAACATATGCCCTATGGGTGGGGGTGGCAGTAGTGATGGGCAACAGGTCCCCTTTGGGTGGGGGTGGCAGTAGTGATGGGCAACATAAGCCCTGTGGGTGGGGGTGGCAGTAGTGATGGGCAACATAGTTCCTATGGCTGGGGGTGGCAGTAGTGATGGGCAACAAGTCCCCTATGGGTGTGGGTGGCAGGGGTGATGGGCAACATAAGCCCTATGGCTGGGGGTGGCAGTAGTGATGGGCAACAGGTACCCTATGGGTGGGGGTGGCAGTAGTGATGGGCAACATAAGCCCTATGGCTGGGGGTGGCAGTAGTGATGGGCAACATAAGCCCTATGTCTGGGGGTGGCAGTAGTGATGGGCAACAGGTCCCCAATGGGTGTGGGTGGCAGGGGTAATGGGCAACATAAGCATTATTGCTGGGGGCGGCAGGGGTGATGGGCAACTGGTCCCCTATGGGTGTGGGTGGCAGGGGTGATGGGCAAAATTTTCCCTATGGGTGGGGGTGGCAGTAGTGATGGGCAAAAGGTCCCCTGTGGGTGTGGGTGGCAGGGGTGATGGACAACATAAGCCCTATGGCTGGGGTGGCAGGGGTGATGGGCAACATAGTCCCTATTGGTGCGGGTGGCAGTAGTGATGGGCAGCAGGTCCCCTATGGGTGTGTGTGGCAGTAGTGATGGGCAACATATGCCCTATGGGTGGGGGTGGCAGTAGTGATGGGCAACAGGTCCCCTATGGGTGGGGTGGCAGTAGTGATGGGCAACAGGTACCCTATGGGTGGGGGTGGCAGTAGTGATGGGCAACATAGTCGCTATGTCTGGGGGAGGCAGTAGTGATGGGCAACAGGTCCCCTATGGGTGTGGGTGGCAGGGGTAATGGGCAACATAGTCCCTATGGGTGTGGGTGGCAGGGGTGATGGGCAACATAGTCGCTATGGGTGGGGGTGGCAGTAGTGATGGGCAACAGGTACCCTATGGCTGGGGGTGGCAGTAGTGATGGGCAACATAGTCGCTATGTCTGGGGGAGGCAGTAGTGATGGGCAACAGGTCCCCTATGGGTGTGGGTGGCAGGGGTAATGGGCAACATAGTCCCTATGGGTGTGGGTGGCAGGGGTGATGGGCAACATAGTCGCTATGGGTGGGGGTGGCAGTAGTGATGGGCAACAGGTCCCCTATGGGTGGGGTTGGCAGTAGTGATGGGCAACACAGTCGCTATGTCTGGGGGAGGCAGTAGTGATGGGCAACAGGTCCCCTATGGGTGTGGGTGGCAGGGGTAATGGGCAACATAGTCCCTATGGGTGTGGGTGGCAGGGGTGATGGGCAACATAGTCGCTATGGGTGGGGGTGGCAGTAGTGATGGGCAACAGGTCCCCTATGGGTGTGAGTTGCAGTAGTGATGGGCAACATATGCCATATGGGTGGGGGTGGCAGTAGTGATGGGCAACAGGTCCCCTATGGGTGTGGGTGGCAGTAGTGATGGGCAACATATGCCCTATGGGTGGGGGTGGCAGTAGTGATGGGCAACATGTCCCCTTTGGGTGGGGGTGGCAGTAGTGATGGGCAACATAAGCCCTATGGGTGGGGGTTGCAGTAGTGATGGGTAACATAGTTCCTATGGCTGGGGGTGGCAGTAGTGATGGGCAACAGGTCCCCTATGTGTGTGGGTGGCAGGGGTGATGGGCAACATAAGCCCTATGGTTGGGGGTGGCAGGGGTGATGGGCAATAGGTCCCCTATGGGTGTGGGTGGCAGGGGTGATGGGCAACATAGTCCCTATTGGTGGGGGTGGCAGTAGTGATGGGCAACATAAGCCCTATGGGTGGGGGTGGCAGTAGTGATGGGCAACAGGTACCCTATGGGTGTGGGTGGCAGGGGTGATGGGCAACGTAAGCCCTATGACTGGGGGTGGCAGGGGTGATGGGCAACAGGTCCCCTATGGGTGTGGGTGGCAGGGGTGATTGGCAACATAGTCCCTATGGGTGGGGGTGGCAGTAGTGATGGGCAACAGGTCCCCCATGGGTGTGGGTGGCAGTAGTGATGGGCAACCGGTCCCCTATGGGTGGGGGTGGCAGTAGTGATGGGCAACATAAGCCCTATGGCTGGGGGTGGCAGTAGTGATGGGCAACATAGTCCCTATGGCTGGGGGTGGCAGTAGTGATGGGCAACAGGTTCCCTATGGGTGTGGGTGGCAGGGGTGATGGGCAACATAAGCCCTATGGCTGGGGGTGGCAGGGGTGATGAGCAACATAGTCCCTATGGGTGGGGGTGGCAGTAGTGATGGGCAACAGGTCCCCTATGGGTGTGGGTGGCAGTAGTGATGGGCAACAGGTCCCCTATGGGTGGGGGTGGCAGTAGTGATGGGCAACATAAGCCCTATGGGTGGGGGTGGCAGTAGTGATGGGCAACAGGTACCCTATGGGTGGGGGTGGCAGTAGTGATGGGCAACATAAGCCCTATGACTGGGGGTGGCAGTAGTGATGGGCAACATAGTCCCTATGGCTGGGAGTGGCAGTAGTGATGGGCAACAGGTCCCCTATGGGTGTGGGTGGCAGGGGTGATGGGCAACATAGTTCCTATGGGTGGGGGTGGCAGTAGTGATGGGCAACAGGTCCCCTATGGGTGTGGGTGGCAGTAGTGATGGGCAACATATGCCCTATGGGTGGGGGTGGCAGCAGTGATGGGCAACAGGTTCCCTATGGGTGTGGGTGGCAGTAGTGATGGGCAACATATGCCCTATGGGTGGGGGTGGCAGTAGTGATGGGCAACAGGTCCCCTTTGGGTGGGGGTGGCAGTAGTGATGGGCAACATAAGCCCTATGGGTGGGGGTGGCAGTAGTGATGGGCAACATAGTTCCTATGGCTGGGGGTGGCAGTAGTGATGGGCAACAAGTCCCCTATGGGTGTGGGTGGCAGGGGTGATGGGCAACATAAGCCCTATGGCTTGGGGTGGCAGTAGTGATGGGCAACATAGTCCCTATGGCTGGGGGTGGCAGTAGTGATGGGCAACAGGTTCCCTATGGGTGTGGGTGGCAGGGGTGATGGGCAACATAAGCCCTATGGCTGGGGGTGGCAGGGGTGATGGGCAACATAGTCCCTATGGGTGGGAGTGGCAGTAGTGATGGGCAACAGGTCCCCTATGGGTATGGGTGGCAGTAGTGATGGGCAACATATGCCCTATGGGTGGGGGTGGCAGTAGTGATGGGCAACAGGTCCCCTATGGGTGGGGGTGGCAGTAGTGATGGGCAACAGGTCCCCTATGGGTGGGGGTGGCAGTAGTGATGGGCAACATAAGCCCTATGGGTGGGGGTGGCAGTAGTGATGGGACACAGGTACCCTATGGGTGGGGGTGGCAGTAGTGATGGGCAACATAAGCCCTATGACTGGGGGTGGCAGTAGTGATGGGCAACATAGTCCCTATGGCTGGGAGTGGCAGTAGTGATGGGCAACAGGTCCCCTATGGGTGTGGGTGGCAGGGGTGATGGGCAACATAGTTCCTATGGGTGGGGGTGGCAGTAGTGATGGGCAACAGGTCCCCTATGGGTGTGGGTGGCAGTAGTGATGGGCAACATATGCCCTATGGGTGGGGGTGGCAGCAGTGATGGGCAACAGGTCCCCTATGGGTGTGGGTGGCAGTAGTGATGGGCAACATATGCCCTATGGGTGGGGGTGGCAGTAGTGATGGGCAACAGGTCCCCTTTGGGTGGGGGTGGCAGTAGTGATGGGCAACATAGTCCCTATGTCTGGGGGTGCAAGTAGTGATGGGCAACAGGTCCCCTATGGGTGTGGGTGGCCGGGGTAATGGGCAACATAAGCCCTATTGCTGGGGGTGGCAGGCGTGATGGGCAACAGGTCCCCTATGGGTGTGGGTGGCAGGGGTGATGGGCAACATAGTTCCTATGGGTGGGGGTGGCAGTAGTGATGGGCAACAGGTCCCCTATGGGTGTGGGTGGCAGTAGTGAGGGGCAACATATGCCCTATGGGTGGGGGTGGCAGTAGTGATGGGCAACAGGTCCCCTATGGGTGTGGGTGGCAGTAGTGATGGGCAACATATGCCCTATGGGTGGGGGTGGCAGTAGTGATGGGCAACAGGTACCCTATGGGTGTGGGTGGCAGTAGTGATGGGCAACATATGCCCTATGGGTGGGGGTGGCAGTAGTGATGGGCAACAGGTCCCCTATAGGTGTGGGTGGCAGTAGTGATGGGCAACATATGCCGTATGGGTGGGGGTGGCAGTAGTGATGGGCAACAGGTCCCCTTTGGGTGGGGGTGGCAGTAGTGATGGGCAACATAAGCCCTATGGGTGGGGGTGGCAGTAGTGATGGGCAACATAGTTCCTATGGCTGGGGGTGGCAGTAGTGATGGGCAACTATTCCCCTATGGGTGTGGGTGGCAGGGGTGATGGGCAACATAAGCCCTATGGCTGGGAGTGGCAGGGGTGATGGGCAATAGGTCCCCTATGGGTGTGGGTGGCAGGGGTGATGGGAAACATAGTCCCTATTGGTGGGGGTGGCAGTAGCGATGGGCAACATAAGCCCTATGGGTGGGGGTGGCAGTAGTGATGGGCAACAGGTACCCTATGGGAGGGGGTGGCAGTAGTGATGGGCAACATAAGCCCTATGGCTAGGGGTGGCAGTAGTGATGGGCAACATAGTCCCTATGTCTAGGGGTGGCAGTAGTGATGGGCAACAGGTCCCCAATGGGTGTGGGTGGCAGGGGTAATGGGCAACATAAGCCCTATTGCTGGGGGCGGCAGGGGTGATGGGCAACTGGTCCCCTATGGGTGTGGGTGGCAGGGGTGATGGGCAAAATTTTCCCTATGGGTGGGGGTGGCAGTAGTGATGGGCAAAAGGTCCCCTATGGGTGTGGGTGGCAGGGGTGATGGGCAACATAAGCCCTATGGCTGGGGTGGCAGGGGTGATGGGCAACATAGTCCCTATGGGTGCGGGTGGCAGTAGTGATGGGCAACAGGTCCCCTATGGGTGTGGGTGGCAGTAGTGATGGGCAACATATGCCCTATGGGTGGGGGTGGCAGTAGTGATGGGCAACAGGTACCCTATGGGTGGGGGTGGCAGTAGTGATGGGCAACATAGGCCCTACGGCTGGGGGTGGCAGTAGTGATGGGCAACATAGTCGCTATGTCTGGGGGAGGCAGTAGTGAGGGGCAACAGGTCCCCTATAGGTGTGGGTGGCAGGGGTAATGGGCAACCTAGTCCCTATGGGTGTGGGTGGCAGGGGTGATGGGCAACATAGTCGCTATGGGTGGGGGTGGCAGTAGTGATGGGCAACAGGTCCCCTATGTGTGTGAGTGGCAGTTGTGATGGGCAACATATGCCATATGGGTGGGGGTGGCAGTAGTGATGGGCAACAGGTCCCCTATGGGTGTGGGTGGCAGTAGTGATGGGCAACATATGCCCTATGGGTGGGGGTGGCAGTAGTGATGGGCAACAGGTCCCCTTTGGGTGGGGGTGGCAGTAGTGATGGGCAACATAAGCCCTATGGGTGGGGGTGGCAGTAGTGATGGGTAACATAGTTCCTATGGCTGGGGGTGGCAGTAGTGATGGGCAACAGGTCCCCTATGTGTGTGGGTGGCAGGGGTGATGGGCAACATAAGCCCTATGGCTGGGGGTGGCAGGGGTGATGGGCAATAGGTCCCCTATGGGTGTGGGTGGCAGGGGTGATGGGCAACATAGTCTCTATGGGGGTGGGGGTGGCAGTAGTGATGGGCAACATAAGCCCTATGGGTGGGGGTGGCAGTAGTGATGGGCAACAGGTACCCTATGGGTGTGGGTGGCAGGGGTGATGGGCAACGTAAGCCCTATGGCTGGGGGTGGCAGGGGTGATGGGCAACAGGTCTCCTATGGGTGTGGGTGGCAGGGGTGATTGGCAACATAGTCCCTATGGGTGGGGGTGGCAGTAGTGATGGGCAACAGGTCCCCTATGGGTGTGGGTGGCAGTAGTGATGGGCAACATATGCCCTATGGGTGTGGGTGGCAGTAGTGATGGGCAACCGGTCCCCTATGGGTGGGGGTGGCAGTAGTGATGGGCAACATAATCCCTATGGCTGGGGGTGGCAGTAGTGATGGGCAACAGGTTCCCTATGGGTGTGGGTGGCAGGGGTGATGGGCAACATAAGCCCTATGGCTGGGGGTGGCAGGGGTGATGGGCAACATAGTCCCTATGGGTGCGGGTGGCAGTAGTGATGGGCAACAGGTTCCCTATGGGTGTGGGAGGCAGTAGTGATGGGCAACATATGCCCTATGGGTGGGGGTGGCAGTAGTGATGGGCAACAGGTCCCCTATGGGTGGGGTGGCAGTCGTGATGGGCAACAGGTACCCCATGGGTGGGGGTGGCAGTAGTGATGGGCAACATAGGCCCTACGGCTGGGGGTGGCAGTAGTGATGGGCAACATAGTCGCTATGTCTGGGGGAGGCAGTAGTGATGGGCAACAGGTCCCCTATGGGTGTGGGTGGCAGGGGTAATGGGCAACATAGTCCCTATGGGTGTGGGTGGCAGGGGTGATGGGCAACATAGTCCCTATGGGTGGGGGTGGCAGTAGTGATGGGCAACAGGTACCCTATGGGTGTGGGTGGCAGGGGTGATGGGCAACGTATGCCCTATGGTTGGGGGTGGCGGGGGTGATGGGCAACAGGTCCCCTATGGGTGTGGGTGGCAGTAGTGATGGGCAACATATGCCCTATGGGTGTGGGTGGCAGTAGTGATGGGCAACCGGTCCCCTATGGGTGGGGGTGGCAGTAGTGATGGGCAACATAAGCCCTATGGCTGGGGGTGGCAGTAGTGATGGGCAACAGGTTCCTATGGGTGGGGGTGGCAGTAGTGATGGGCAACAGGTCCCCTATGGGTGTGGGTGGCAGTAGTGATGGGCAACATATGCCCTATGGGTGGGGGTGGCCGTAGTGATGGGCAACAGGTCCCCTATGGGTGGGGGTGGCAGTAGTGATGGGCAACATAAGCCCTATGGGTGGGGGTGGCAGTAGTGATGGGCAACAGGTACCCTATGTGTGGGGGTGGCAGTAGTGATGGGCAACAGGTCCCCTATGGGTGTGGGTGGCAGGGGTGATGGGCAACATAAGCCCTATGGCTGGGGGTGGCAAGGGGGATGGGCAATAGGTCCCCTATGGGTGTGGGTGGCAGGGGTGATGGGCAACATAGTCCCTATGGGTGGGGCTGGCAGTAGTGATGGGCAACATAATCCCTATGGGTGGGGGTGGCAGTAGTGATGGGCAACAGGTACCCTATGTGTGGGGGTGGCAGTAGTGATGGGCAACAGGTACCCTATGGTTTTGGGTGGCAGGGGTGATGGGCAACGTAAGCCCTATGGCTTGGGGTGGCAGGGGTGATGGGCAACAGGTCTCCTATGGGTGTGGGTGGCAGGGGTGATTGGCAACATAGTCCCTGTGGGTGGGGGTGGCAGTAGTGATGGGCAACAGGTCCCCTATGGGTGTGGGTGGCAGTAGTGATGGGCAACATATGCCCTATGGGTGTGGGTGGCAGCAGTGATGGGCAACCGGTCCCCTATGGGTGGGGGTGGCAGTAGTGATGGGCAACATAATCCCTATGGCTGGGGGTGGCAGTAGTGATGGGCAACAGGTTCCCTATGGGTGTGGGTGGCAGGGGTGATGGGCAACATAAGCCCTATGGCTGGGGGTGGCAGTTGTGATGGGCAACATAGTCCCTATGGGTGCGGGTGGCAGTAGTGATGGGCAACAGGTTCCCTATGGGTGTGGGAGGCAGTAGTGATGGGCAACATATGCCCTATGGGTGGAGGTGGCAGTAGTGATGGGCAACAGGTCCCCTATGGGTGTGGTGGCAGTAGTGATGGGCAACAGGTACCCCATGGGTGGGGGTGGCAGTAGTGATGGGCAACATAGGCCCTACGGCTGGGGGTGGCAGTAGTGATGGGCAACATAGTCGCTATGTCTGGGGGAGGCAGTAGTGATGGGCAACAGGTCCCCTATGGGTGTGGGTGGCAGGGGTAATGGGCAACATAGTCCCTATGGGTGTGGGTGGCAGGGGTGATGGGCAACATAGTCCCTATGGGTGGGGGTGGCAGTAGTGATGGGCAACAGGTACCGTATGGGTGTGGGTGGCAGGGGTGATGGGCAACGTATGCCCTATGGTTGGGGGGTGGCAGGGGTGATGGGCAACAGGTCCCCTATGGGTGTGGGGGGCAGTAGTGATGGGCAACATATGCCCTATGGGTGTGGGTGGCAGTAGTGATGGGCAACCGGTCCCCTATGGGTGGGGGTGGCAGTAGTGATGGGCAACAAAAGCCCTATGGCTGGGGGTGGCAGTAGTGATGGGCAACATAGTCCCTATGGCTGGGGGTGGCAGTAGTGATGGGCAACAGGTTCCCTATGGGTGTGGGTGGCAGGGGTGTTGGGCAACATAAGCCCTATGGCTGGGGGTGGCAGGGGTGATGGGCAACATAGACCCTATGGGTGGGGGTGGCAGTAGTGATGGGCAACAGGTCCCCTATGGGTGTGGGTGGCAGTAGTGATGGGCAACATATGCCCTATGGGTGGGGGTGGCAGTAGTGATGGGCAACAGGTCCCCTATGGGTGGGGGTGGCAGTAGTGATGGGCAACATAAGCCCTATGGGTGGGGGTGGCAGTAGTGATGGGCAACAGGTACCCTATGTGTGGGGGTGGCAGTAGTGATGGGCAACATAAGCCCTATGGCTCGGGTGGCAGGGGTGATGGGCAACATAGTCCCTATGGGTGCGGGTGGCAGTAGTGATGGGCAACAGGTCCCCTATGGGTGTGGGTGGCAGTAGTGATGGGCAACATATGCCCTATGGGTGGGGGTGGCAGTAGTGATGGGCAACAGGTACCCTATGGGTGGGGGTGGCAGTAGTGATGGGCAACATAGGCCCTACGGCTGGGGGTGGCAGTAGTGATGGGCAACATAGTCGCTATGTCTGGGGGAGGCAGTAGTGAGGGGCAACAGGTCCCCTATAGGTGTGGGTGGCAGGGGTAATGGGCAACCTAGTCCCTATGGGTGTGGGTGGCAGGGGTGATGGGCAACATAGTCGCTATGGGTGGGGGTGGCAGTAGTGATGGGCAACAGGTCCCCTATGTGTGTGAGTGGCAGTTGTGATGGGCAACATATGCCATATGGGTGGGGGTGGCAGTAGTGATGGGCAACAGGTCCCCTATGGGTGTGGGTGGCAGTAGTGATGGGCAACATATGCCCTATGGTTGGGGGTGGCAGTAGTGATGGGCAACAGGTCCCCTTTGGGTGGGGGTGGCAGTAGTGATGGGCAACATAAGCCCTATGGGTGGGGGTGGCAGTAGTGATGGGTAACATAGTCCTATGGCTGGGGGTGGCAGTAGTGATGGGCAACAGGTCCCCTATGTGTGTGGGTGGCAGGGGTGATGGGCAACATAAGCCCTATGGCTGGGGGTGGCAGGGGTGATGGGCAATAGGTCCCCTATTGGTGTGGGTGGCAGGGGTGATGGGCAACATAGTCCCTATGGGTGGGGGTGGCAGTAGTGATGGGCAACATAAACCCTATGGGTGGGGGTGGCAGTAGTGATGGGCAACAGGTACCCTATGGGTGTGGGTGGCAGGGGTGATGGGCAACGTAAGCCCTATGGCTGGGGGTGGCAGGGGTGATGGGCAACAGGTCTCCTATGGGTGTGGGTGGCAGGGGTGATTGGCAACATAGTCCCTATGGGTGGGGGTGGCAGTAGTGATGGGCAACAGGTCCCCTATGGGTGTGGGTGGCAGTAGTGATGGGCAACATATGCCCTATGGGTGTGGCTGGCAGTAGTGATGGGCAACCGGTCCCCTATGGGTGGGGGTGGCAGTAGTGATGGGCAACATAATCCCTATGGCTGGGGGTGGCAGTAGTGATGGGCAACAGGTTCCCTATGGGTGTGGGTGGCAGGGGTGATGGGCAACATAAGCCCTATGGCTGGGGGTGGCAGGGGTGATGGGCAACATAGTCCCTATGGGTGCGGGTGGCAGTAGTGATGGGCAACAGGTTCCCTATGGGTGTGGGAGGCAGTAGTGATGGGCAACATATGCCCTATGGGTGGGAGTGGCAGTAGTGATGGGCAACAGGTCCCCTATGGGTGGGGTGGCAGTAGTGATGGGCAACAGGTACCCCATGGGTGGGGGTGTCAGTAGTGATGGGCAACATAGGCTCTATGGCTGGGGGTGGCAGTAGTGATGGGCAACATAGTCGCTATGTCTGGGGGAGGCAGTAGTGATGGGCAACAGGTCCCCTATGGGTGTGGGTGGCAGGGGTAATGGGCAACATAGTCCCTATGGGTGTGGGTGGCAGGGGTGATGGGCAACATAGTCCCTATGGGTGGGGGTGGCAGTAGTGATGGGCAACAGGTACCCTATGGGTGTGGGTGGCAGGGGTGATGGGCAACGTATGCCCTATGGTTGGGGGGTGGCAGGGGTGATGGGCAACAGGTCCCCTATGGGTGTGGGTGGCAGTAGTGATGGGCAACATATGCCCTATGGGTGTGGGTGGCAGTAGTGATGGGCAACCGGTCCCCTATGGGTGGGGGTGGCAGTAGTGATGGGCAACATAAGCCCTATGGCTGGGGGTGGCAGTAGTGATGGGCAACATAATCCCTATGGCTGGGGGTGGCAGTAGTGATGGGCAACAGGTTCCCTATGGGTGTGGGTGGCAGGGGTGATGGGCAACATAAGCCCTATGGCTGGGGGTGGCAGGGGTGATGGGCAACATAGTCCCTATGGGTGCGGGTGGCAGTAGTGATGGGCAACAGGTTCCCTATGGGTGTGGGAGGCAGTAGTGATGGGCAACATATGCCCTATGGGTGGGAGTGGCAGTAGTGATGGGCAACAGGTCCCCTATGGGTGGGGTGGCAGTAGTGATGGGCAACAGGTACCCCATGGGTGGGGGTGTCAGTAGTGATGGGCAACATAGGCTCTACGGCTGGGGGTGGCAGTAGTGATGGGCAACATAGTCGCTATGTCTGGGGGAGGCAGTAGTGATGGGCAACAGGTCCCCTATGGGTGTGGGTGGCAGGGGTAATGGGCAACATAGTCCCTATGGGTGTGGGTGGCAGGGGTGATGGGCAACATAGTCCCTATGGGTGGGGGTGGCAGTAGTGATGGGCAACAGGTACCCTATGGGTGTGGGTGGCAGGGGTGATGGGCAACGTATGCCCTATGGTTGGGGGGTGGCAGGGGTGATGGGCAACAGGTCCCCTATGGGTGTGGGTGGCAGTAGTGATGGGCAACATATGCCCTATGGGTGTGGGTGGCAGTAGTGATGGGCAACCGGTCCCCTATGGGTGGGGGTGGCAGTAGTGATGGGCAACATAAGCCCTATGGCTGGGGGTGGCAGTAGTGATGGGCAACAGGTTCCTATGGGTGGGGGTGGCAGTAGTGATGGGCAACAGGTCCCCTATGGGTGTGGGTGGCAGTAGTGATGGGCAACATATGCCCTATGGGTGGGGGTGGCCGTAGTGATGGGCAACAGGTCCCCTATGGGTGGGGGTGGCAGTAGTGATGGGCAACATAAGCCCTATGGGTGGGGGTGGCAGTAGTGATGGGCAACAGGTACCCTATGTGTGGGGGTGGCAGTAGTGATGGGCAACAGGTCCCCTATGGGTGTGGGTGGCAGGGGTGATGGGCAACATAAGCCCTATGGCTGGGGGTGGCAGGGGGGATGGGCAATAGGTCCCCTATGGGTGTGGGTGGCAGGGGTGATGGGCAACATAGTCCCTATGGGTGGGGGTGGCAGTAGTGATGGGCAACATAAGCCCTATGGGTGGGGGTGGCAGTAGTGATGGGCAACAGGTACCCTATGTGTGGGGGTGGCAGTAGTGATGGGCAACAGGTACCCTATGGTTTTGGGTGGCAGGGGTGATGGGCAACATAAGCCCTATGGCTTGGGGTGGCAGGGGTGATGGGCAACAGGTCTCCTATGGGTGTGGGTGGCAGGGGTGATTGGCAACATAGTCCCTGTGGGTGGGGGTGGCAGTAGTGATGGGCAACAGGTCCCCTATGGGTGTGGGTGGCAGTAGTGATGGGCAACATATGCCCTATGGGTGTGGGTGGCAGTAGTGATGGGCAACTGGTCCCCTATGGGCGGGGGTGGCAGTAGTGATGGGCAACATAATCCCTATGGCTGGGGGTGGCAGTAGTGATGGGCAACAGGTTCCCTATGGGTGGGGGTGGCAGTAGTGATGGGCAACATAAGCCCTATGGCTGGGGGTGGCAGTAGTGATGGGCAACATAGTCCCTATGGCTGGGGGTGGCAGTAGTGATGGGCAACAGGTTCCCTATGGGTGTGGGTGGCAGGGGTGATGGGCAACATAAGCCCTATGGCTGGGGGTGGCAGGGGTGATGGGCAACATAGACCCTATGGGTGGGGGTGGCAGTAGTGATGGGCAACAGGTCCCCTATGGGTGTGGGTGGCAGTAGTGATGGGCAACATATGCCCTATGGGTGGGGGTGGCAGTAGTGATGGGCAACAGGTCCCCTATGGGTGGGGGTGGCAGTAGTGATGGGCAACATAAGCCCTATGGGTGGGGGTGGCAGTAGTGATGGGCAACAGGTACCCTATGTGTGGGGGTGGCAGTAGTGATGGGCAACATAAGCCCTATGGCTCGGGTGGCAGGGGTGATGGGCAACATAGTCCCTATGGGAGCGGGTGGCAGTAGTGATGGGCAACAGGTCCCCTATGGGTGTGGGTGGCAGTAGTGATGGGCAACATATGCCCTATGGGTGGGGGTGGCAGTAGTGATGGGCAACAGGTACCCTATGGGTGGGGGTGGCAGTAGTGATGGGCAACATAGGCCCTACGGCTGGGGGTGGCAGTAGTGATGGGCAACATAGTCGCTATGTCTGGGGGAGGCAGTAGTGAGGGGCAACAGGTCCCCTATAGGTGTGGGTGGCAGGGGTAATGGGCAACCTAGTCCCTATGGGTGTGGGTGGCAGGGGTGATGGGCAACATAGTCGCTATGGGTGGGGGTGGCAGTAGTGATGGGCAACAGGTCCCCTATGTGTGTGAGTGGCAGTTGTGATGGGCAACATATGCCATATGGGTGGGGGTGGCAGTAGTGATGGGCAACAGGTCCCCTATGGGTGTGGGTGGCAGTAGTGATGGGCAACATATGCCCTATGGGTGGGGGTGGCAGTAGTGATGGGCAACAGGTCCCCTATGGGTGGGGGTGGCAGTAGTGATGGGCAACAGGTCCCCTTTGGGTGGGGGTGGCAGTAGTGATGGGCAACATAAGCCCTATGGGTGGGGGTGGCAGTAGTGATGGGTAACATAGTTCCTATGGCTGGGGGTGGCAGTAGTGATGGGCAACAGGTCCCCTATGTGTGTGGGTGGCAGGGGTGATGGGCAACATAAGCCCTATGGCTGGGGGTGGCAGGGGTGATGGGCAATAGGTCCCCTATTGGTGTGGGTGGCAGGGGTGATGGGCAACATAGTCCCTATGGGTGGGGGTGGCAGTAGTGATGGGCAACATAAGCCCTATGGGTGGGGGTGGCAGTAGTGATGGGCAACAGGTACCCTTGGGTGTGGGTGGCAGGGGTGATGGGCAACGTAAGCCCTATGGCTGGGGGTGGCAGGGGTGATGGGCAACAGGTCTCCTATGGGTGTGGGTGGCAGGGGTGATTGGCAACATAGTCCCTATGGGTGGGGGTGGCAGTAGTGATGGGCAACAGGTCCCCTATGGGTGTGGGTGGCAGTAGTGATGGGCAACATATGCCCTATGGGTGTGGGTGGCAGTAGTGATGGGCAACCGGTCCCCTATGGGTGGGGGTGGCAGTAGTGATGGGCAACATAATCCCTATGGCTGGGGGTGGCAGTAGTGATGGGCAACAGGTTCCCTATGGGTGTGGGTGGCAGGGGTGATGGGCAACATAAGCCCTATGGCTGGGGGTGGCAGGGGTGATGGGCAACATAGTCCCTATGGGTGCGGGTGGCAGTAGTGATGGGCAACAGGTTCCCTATGGGTGTGGGAGGCAGTAGTGATGGGCAACACATGCCCTATGGGTGGGAGTGGCAGTAGTGATGGGCAACAGGTCCCCTATGGGTGGGGTGGCAGTAGTGATGGGCAACAGGTACCCCATGGGTGGGGGTGTCAGTAGTGATGGGCAACATAGGCTCTACGGCTGGGGGTGGCAGTAGTGATGGGCAACATAGTCGCTATGTCTGGGGGAGGCAGTAGTGATGGGCAACAGGTCCCCTATGGGTGTGGGTGGCAGGGGTAATGGGCAACATAGTCCCTATGGGTGTGGGTGGCAGGGGTGATGGGCAACATAGTCCCTATGGGTGGGGGTGGCAGTAGTGATGGGCAACAGGTACCCTATGGGTGTGGGTGGCAGGGGTGATGGGCAACGTATGCCCTATGGTTGGGGGGTGGCAGGGGTGATGGGCAACAGGTCCCCTATGGGTGTGGGTGGCAGTAGTGATGGGCAACATATGCCCTATGGGTGTGGGTGGCAGTAGTGATGGGCAACTAGGCCCCTATGGGTGGGGGTGGCAGTAGTGATGGGCAACATAAGCCCTATGGCTGGGGGTGGCAGTAGTGATGGGCAACAGGTTCCTATGGGTGGGGGTGGCAGTAGTGATGGGCAACAGGTCCCCTATGGGTGTGGGTGGCAGTAGTGATGGGCAACATATGCCCTATGGGTGGGGGTGGCCGTAGTGATGGGCAACAGGTCCCCTATGGGTGGGGGTGGCAGTAGTGATGGGCAACATAAGCCCTATGGGTGGGGGTGGCAGTAGTGATGGGCAACATAAGCCCTATGGCTGGGGGTGGCAGTAGTGATGGGCAACAGGTCCCCTATGGGTGTGGGCGGCAGGGGTGATGGGCAACATAAGCCCTATGGCTGGGGGTGGCAGGGGGGATGGGCAATAGGTCCCCTATGGGTGTGGGTGGCAGGGGTGATGGGCAACATAGTCCCTATGGGTGGGGGTGGCAGTAGTGATGGGCAACATAAGCCCTATGGTTGGGGGTGGCAGTAGTGATGGGCAACAGGTACCCTATGTGTGGGGGTGGCAGTAGTGATGGGCAACAGGTACCCTATGGTTTTGGGTGGCAGGGGTGATGGGCAACGTAAGCCCTATGGCTTGGGGTGGCAGGGGTGATGGGCAACAGGTCTCCTATGGGTGTGGGTGGCAGGGGTGATTGGCAACATAGTCCCTGTGGGTGGGGGTGGCAGTAGTGATGGGCAACAGGTCCCCTATGGGTGTGGGTGGCAGTAGTGATGGGCAACATAGTCCCTATGGGTGGGGGTGGCAGTAGTGATGGGCAACATAAGCCCTATGGGTGGGGGTGGCAGTAGTGATGGGCAACAGGTACCCTATGGTTTTGGGTGGCAGGGGTGATGGGCAACGTAAGCCCTATGGCTGGGGGTGGCAGGGGTGATAGGCAACATAGTCCCTATGGGTGCGGGTGGCAGTAGTGATGGGCAACTGGTCCCCTATGGGTGGGGGTGGCAGTAGTGATGGGCAACATAATCCCTATGGCTGGGGGTGGCAGTAGTGATGGGCAACAGGTTCCCTATGGGTGTGGGTGGCAGGGGTGATGGGCAACATAAGCCCTATGGCTGGGGGTGGCAGGGGTGATAGGCAACATAGTCCCTATGGGTGCGGGTGGCAGTAGTGATGGGCAACAGGTTCCCTATGGGTGTGGGAGGCAGTAGTGATGGGCAACATATGCCCTATGGGTGGGGGTGGCAGTAGTGATGGGCAACAGGTCCCCTATGGGTGGGGTGGCAGTAGTGATGGGCAACAGGTACCCCATGGGTGGGGGTGGCAGTAGTGATGGGCAACATAGGCCCTACGGCTGGGGGTGGCAGTAGTGATGGGCAACATAGTCGCTATGTCTGGGGGAGGCAGTAGTGATGGGCAACAGGTCCCCTATGGGTGTGGGTGGCAGGGGTAATGGGCAACATAGTCCCTATGGGTGTGGGTGGCAGGGGTGATGGGCAACATAGTCCCTATGGGTGGGGGTGGCAGTAGTGATGGGCAACAGGTACCGTATGGGTGTGGGTGGCAGGGGTGATGGGCAACGTATGCCCTATGGTTGGGGGGTGGCAGGGGTGATGGGCAACAGGTCCCCTATGGGTGTGGGTGGCAGTAGTGATGGGCAACATATGCCCTATGGGTGTGGGTGGCAGTAGTGATGGGCAACCGGTCCCCTATGGGTGGGGGTGGCAGTAGTGATGGGCAACATAAGCCCTATGGCTGGGGGTGGCAGTAGTGATGGGCAACATAGTCCCTATGGCTGGGGGTAGCAGTAGTGATGGGCAACAGGTTCCCTATGGGTGTGGGTGGCAGGGGTGATGGGCAACATAAGCCCTATTGCTGTGGGTGGCAGAGGTGATGGGCAACATAGTCCCTATGGGTGGGGGTGGCAGTAGTGATGGGCAACAGGTCCCCTATGGGTGTGGGTGGCAGTAGTGATGGGCAACAGGTCCCCTATGGGTGGGGGTGGCAGTAGTGATGGGCAACATAAGCCCTATGGGTGGGGGTGGCAGTAGTGATGGGCAACAGGTACCCTATGGGTGGGGGTGGCAGTAGTGATGGGCAACATAGGCCCTATGACTGGGGGTGGCAGTAGTGATGGGCAACATAGTCCCTATGGCTGGGAGTGGCAGTAGTGATGGGCAACAGGTCCCCTATGGGTGTGGGTGGCAGGGGTGATGGACAAAATAAGCCCTATGGCTGGGGTGGCAGGGGTGATGGGCAACAGGTCCCCTATGGGTGTGGGTGGCAGGGGTGATGGGCGAAATGTTCCCTATGAGTGGGGGTGGCAGTAGCGATGGGCAACAGGTCCCCTATGGGTGTGGGTAGCAGTAGTGATGGGCAACATATGACCTATGGGTGGGGGTGGCAGTAGTGATGGGCAACAGGTCCCCTATGGGTGTGGGTGGCAGTAGTGATGGGCAACATATGCCCTATGGGTGGGAGTGGCAGTAGTGATGGGCAACAGGTCCCCTATGGGTGGGGGTGGCAGTAGTGATGGGCAACATAAGCCCTATGGGTGGGGGTGGCAGTAGTGATGGGCAACAGGTCCCCTATTGGTGTGGGTGGCAGTAGTGGTGGGCAACATATGCCCTATGGGTGTGGGTGGCAGTAGTGATGGGCAACATATGCCCTATGGGTGGGGGTGGCAGTAGTGATGGGCAACAGGTCCCCTATGGGTGGGGGTGGCAGGGGTGATGGGCAACATAGGCCCTATGGCTGGGGTGGCAGGGGTGATGGGCAACAGGTCCCATATGGGGGTGGGTGGCAGGGGTGATGGGCAACATAGTCCCTATGGGTGCGGGTGGCAGTAGTGATGGGCAACAGGTCCCCTATGGGTGTGGGTGGCAGTAGTGATGGGCAACATATGCCCTATGGGTGGGGGTGGCAGTAGTGATGGGCAACAGGTCCCCTATGGGTGGGGAGGCAGTAGTGATGGGCAACAGGTCCCCTATGGGTGTGGGTGGCAGTAGTGATGGGCAACATATGCCCTATGGGTGTGGGTGGCAGTAGTGATGGGCAACCGGTCCCCTATGGGTGGGAGTGGCAGTAGTGATGGGCAACATAAGCCCTATGGCTGGGGGTGGCAGTAGTGATGGGCAACATAGTCCCTATGGCTGGGGGTAGCAGTAGTGATGGGCAACAGGTTCCCTATGGGTGTGGGTGGCAGGGGTGATGGGCAACATAAGCCCTATTGCTGGGGGTGGCAGAGGTGATGGGCAACATAGTCCCTATGGGTGGGGGTGGCAGTAGTGATGGGCAACAGGTCCCCTATGGGTGTGGGTGGCAGTAGTGATGGGCAGCAGGTCCCCTATGGGTGGGGGTGGCAGTAGTGATGGGCAACATAAGCCCTATGGGTGGGGGTGGCAGTAGTGATGGGCAACAGGTACCCTATGGGTGGGAGTGGCAGTAGTGATGGGCAACATAAGCCCTATGACTGGGGGTGGCAGTAGTGATGGGCAACATAGTCCCTATGGCTGGGAGTGGCAGTAGTGATGGGCAACAGGTCCCCTATGGGTGTGGGTGGCAGGGGTGATGGACAAAATAAGCCCTATGGCTGGGGTGGCAGGGGTGATGGGCAACAGGTCCCCTATGGGTGTGGGTGGCAGGGGTGATGGGCGAAATGTTCCCTATGAGTGGGGGTGGCAGTAGCGATGGGCAACAGGTCCCCTATGGGTGTGGGTAGCAGTAGTGATGGGCAACATATGACCTATGGGTGGGGGTGGCAGTAGTGATGGGCAACAGGTCCCCTATGGGTGTGGGTGGCAGTAGTGATGGGCAACATATGCCCTATGGGTGGGGGTGGCAGTAGTGATGGGCAACAGGTCCCCTATTGGTGTGGGTGGCAGTAGTGGTGGGCAACATATGCCCTATGGGTGTGGGTGGCAGTAGTGATGGGCAACATATGCACTCTTGAGCATAGGTGTATCCGCCGACGCTGACCTTCAGGGACCATTTTCATTGGGGGAACACGACTGGTAGGTGTAGCAGTGTGCGACCAATCTGATGTAACTTTATATTCAGGCTCCCTTGAGCCGGTGGAGTCGACGGACTCATGGTTACGCACCTGCGCGCTAAGAGAGGTACTAGACCTGATTATGTTTTTAGCAGCTTACACAGCAACCCCACTCTCATTTTCCTACTCCCTGCTGACGAGAGGCAACTACCTCGAAACACGTGTCCAGGGATGGCACACGCCAAGCATACTTGCACGCACTCTTGGGCATAGGTGTATCCGCCGACGCTGACCTTCAGGGACCATTTTCATTGGGGGAACACGACTGGTAGGTGTAGCAGTGTGCGACCAATCTGATGTAACTTTATATTCAGGCTCCCTTGAGCCGGTGGAGTCGACGGACTCATGGTTACGCACCTGCGCGCTAAGAGAGGTACTAGACCTGATTATGTTTTTAGCAGCTTACACAGCAACCCCACTCTCATTTTCCTACTCCCTGCTGACGAGAGGCAACTACCTCGAAACACGTGTCCAGGGATGGCACACGCCAAGCATACTTGCACGCACTCTTGAGCATAGGTGTATCCGCCGACGCTGACCTTCAGGGACCATTTTCATTGGGGGAACACGACTGGTAGGTGTAGCAGTGTGCGACCAATCTGATGTAACTTTATATTCAGGCTCCCTTGAGCCGGTGGAGTCGACGGACTCATGGTTACGCACCTGCGCGCTAAGAGAGGTACTAGACCTGATTATGTTTTTAGCAGCTTACACAGCAACCCCACTCTCATTTTCCTACTCCCTGCTGACGAGAGGCAACTACCTCGAAACACGTGTCCAGGGATGGCACACGCCAAGCATACTTGCACGCACTCTTGAGCATAGGTGTATCCGCCGACGCTGACCTTCAGGGACCATTTTCATTGGGGGAACACGACTGGTAGGTGTAGCAGTGTGCGACCAATCTGATGTAACTTTATATTCAGGCTCCCTTGAGCCGGTGGAGTCGACGGACTCATGGTTACGCACCTGCGCGCTAAGAGAGGTACTAGACCTGATTATGTTTTTAGCAGCTTACACAGCAACCCCACTCTCATTTTCCTACTCCCTGCTGACGAGAGGCAACTACCTCGAAACACGTGTCCAGGGATGGCACACGCCAAGCATACTTGCACGCACTCTTGAGCATAGGTGTATCCGCCGACGCTGACCTTCAGGGACCATTTTCATTGGGGGAACACGACTGGTAGGTGTAGCAGTGTGCGACCAATCTGATGTAACTTTATATTCAGGCTCCCTTGAGCCGGTGGAGTCGACGGACTCATGGTTACGCACCTGCGCGCTAAGAGAGGTACTAGACCTGATTATGTTTTTAGCAGCTTACACAGCAACCCCACTCTCATTTTCCTACTCCCTGCTGACGAGAGGCAACTACCTCGAAACACGTGTCCAGGGATGGCACACGCCAAGCATACTTGCACGCACTCTTGAGCATAGGTGTATCCGCCGACGCTGACCTTCAGGGACCATTTTCATTGGGGGAACACGACTGGTAGGTGTAGCAGTGTGCGACCAATCTGATGTAACTTTATATTCAGGCTCCCTTGAGCCGGTGGAGTCGACGGACTCATGGTTACGCACCTGCGCGCTAAGAGAGGTACTAGACCTGATTATGTTTTTAGCAGCTTACACAGCAACCCCACTCTCATTTTCCTACTCCCTGCTGACGAGAGGCAACTACCTCGAAACACGTGTCCAGGGATGGCACACGCCAAGCATACTTGCACGCACTCTTGAGCATAGGTGTATCCGCCGACGCTGACCTTCAGGGACCCTTTTCATTGGGGGAACACGACTGGTAGGTGTAGCAGTGTGCGACCAATCTGATGTAACTTTATATTCAGGCTCCCTTGAGCCGGTGGAGTCGACGGACTCATGGTTACGCACCTGCGCGCTAAGAGAGGTACTAGACCTGATTATGTTTTTAGCAGCTTACACAGCAACCCCACTCTCATTTTCCTACTCCCTGCTGACGAGAGGCAACTACCTCGAAACACGTGTCCAGGGATGGCACACGCCAAGCATACTTGCACGCACTCTTGAGCATAGGTGTATCCGCCGACGCTGACCTTCAGGGACCATTTTCATTGGGGGAACACGACTGGTAGGTGTAGCAGTGTGCGACCAATCTGATGTAACTTTATATTCAGGCTCCCTTGAGCCGGTGGAGTCGACGGACTCATGGTTACGCACCTGCGCGCTAAGAGAGGTACTAGACCTGATTATGTTTTTAGCAGCTTACACAGCAACCCCACTCTCATTTTCCTACTCCCTGCTGACGAGAGGCAACTACCTCGAAACACGTGTCCAGGGATGGCACACGCCAAGCATACTTGCACGCACTCTTGAGCATAGGTGTATCCGCCGACGCTGACCTTCAGGGACCATTTTCATTGGGGGAACACGACTGGTAGGTGTAGCAGTGTGCGACCAATCTGATGTAACTTTATATTCAGGCTCCCTTGAGCCGGTGGAGTCGACGGACTCATGGTTACGCACCTGCGCGCTAAGAGAGGTACTAGACCTGATTATGTTTTTAGCAGCTTACACAGCAACCCCACTCTCATTTTCCTACTCCCTGCTGACGAGAGGCAACTACCTCGAAACACGTGTCCAGGGATGGCACACGCCAAGCATACTTGCACGCACTCTTGAGCATAGGTGTATCCGCCGACGCTGACCTTCAGGGACCATTTTCATTGGGGGAACACGACTGGTAGGTGTAGCAGTGTGCGACCAATCTGATGTAACTTTATATTCAGGCTCCCTTGAGCCGGTGGAGTCGACGGACTCATGGTTACGCACCTGCGCGCTAAGAGAGGTACTAGACCTGATTATGTTTTTAGCAGCTTACACAGCAACCCCACTCTCATTTTCCTACTCCCTGCTGACGAGAGGCAACTACCTCGAAACACGTGTCCAGGGATGGCACACGCCAAGCATACTTGCACGCACTCTTGAGCATAGGTGTATCCGCCGACGCTGACCTTCAGGGACCATTTTCATTGGGGGAACACGACTGGTAGGTGTAGCAGTGTGCGACCAATCTGATGTAACTTTATATTCAGGCTCCCTTGAGCCGGTGGAGTCGACGGACTCATGGTTACGCACCTGCGCGCTAAGAGAGGTACTAGACCTGATTATGTTTTTAGCAGCTTACACAGCAACCCCACTCTCATTTTCCTACTCCCTGCTGACGAGAGGCAACTACCTCGAAACACGTGTCCAGGGATGGCACACGCCAAGCATACTTGCACGCACTCTTGAGCATAGGTGTATCCGCCGACGCTGACCTTCAGGGACCATTTTCATTGGGGGAACACGACTGGTAGGTGTAGCAGTGTGCGACCAATCTGATGTAACTTTATATTCAGGCTCCCTTGAGCCGGTGGAGTCGACGGACTCATGGTTACGCACCTGCGCGCTAAGAGAGGTACTAGACCTGATTATGTTTTTAGCAGCTTACACAGCAACCCCACTCTCATTTTCCTACTCCCTGCTGACGAGAGGCAACTACCTCGAAACACGTGTCCAGGGATGGCACACGCCAAGCATACTTGCACGCACTCTTGAGCATAGGTGTATCCGCCGACGCTGACCTTCAGGGACCATTTTCATTGGGGGAACACGACTGGTAGGTGTAGCAGTGTGCGACCAATCTGATGTAACTTTATATTCAGGCTCCCTTGAGCCGGTGGAGTCGACGGACTCATGGTTACGCACCTGCGCGCTAAGAGAGGTACTAGACCTGATTATGTTTTTAGCAGCTTACACAGCAACCCCACTCTCATTTTCCTACTCCCTGCTGACGAGAGGCAACTACCTCGAAACACGTGTCCAGGGATGGCACACGCCAAGCATACTTGCACGCACTCTTGAGCATAGGTGTATCCGCCGACGCTGACCTTCAGGGACCATTTTCATTGGGGGAACACGACTGGTAGGTGTAGCAGTGTGCGACCAATCTGATGTAACTTTATATTCAGGCTCCCTTGAGCCGGTGGAGTCGACGGACTCATGGTTACGCACCTGCGCGCTAAGAGAGGTACTAGACCTGATTATGTTTTTAGCAGCTTACACAGCAACCCCACTCTCATTTTCCTACTCCCTGCTGACGAGAGGCAACTACCTCGAAACACGTGTCCAGGGATGGCACACGCCAAGCATACTTGCACGCACTCTTGAGCATAGGTGTATCCGCCGACGCTGACCTTCAGGGACCATTTTCATTGGGGGAACACGACTGGTAGGTGTAGCAGTGTGCGACCAATCTGATGTAACTTTATATTCAGGCTCCCTTGAGCCGGTGGAGTCGACGGACTCATGGTTACGCACCTGCGCGCTAAGAGAGGTACTAGACCTGATTATGTTTTTAGCAGCTTACACAGCAACCCCACTCTCATTTTCCTACTCCCTGCTGACGAGAGGCAACTACCTCGAAACACGTGTCCAGGGATGGCACACGCCAAGCATACTTGCACGCACTCTTGAGCATAGGTGTATCCGCCGACGCTGACCTTCAGGGACCATTTTCATTGGGGGAACACGACTGGTAGGTGTAGCAGTGTGCGACCAATCTGATGTAACTTTATATTCAGGCTCCCTTGAGCCGGTGGAGTCGACGGACTCATGGTTACGCACCTGCGCGCTAAGAGAGGTACTAGACCTGATTATGTTTTTAGCAGCTTACACAGCAACCCCACTCTCATTTTCCTACTCCCTGCTGACGAGAGGCAACTACCTCGAAACACGTGTCCAGGGATGGCACACGCCAAGCATACTTGCACGCACTCTTGAGCATAGGTGTATCCGCCGACGCTGACCTTCAGGGACCATTTTCATTGGGGGAACACGACTGGTAGGTGTAGCAGTGTGCAACCAATCTGATGTAACTTTATATTCAGGCTCCCTTGAGCCGGTGGAGTCGACGGACTCATGGTTACGCACCTGCGCGCTAAGAGAGGTACTAGACCTGATTATGTTTTTAGCAGCTTACACAGCAACCCCACTCTCATTTTCCTACTCCCTGCTGACGAGAGGCAACTACCTCGAAACACGTGTCCAGGGATGGCACACGCCAAGCATACTTGCACGCACTCTTGAGCATAGGTGTATCCGCCGACGCTGACCTTCAGGGACCATTTTCATTGGGGGAACACGACTGGTAGGTGTAGTAGTGTGCGACCAATCTGATGTAACTTTATATTCAGGCTCCCTTGAGCCGGTGGAGTCGACGGACTCATGGTTACGCACCTGCGCGCTAAGAGAGGTACTAGACCTGATTATGTTTTTAGCAGCTTACACAGCAACCCCACTCTCATTTTCCTACTCCCTGCTGACGAGAGGCAACTACCTCGAAACACGTGTCCAGGGATGGCACACGCCAAGCATACTTGCACGCACTCTTGAGCATAGGTGTATCCGCCGACGCTGACCTTCAGGGACCATTTTCATTGGGGGAACACGACTGGTAGGTGTAGCAGTGTGCGACCAATCTGATGTAACTTTATATTCAGGCTCCCTTGAGCCGGTGGAGTCGACGGACTCATGGTTACGCACCTGCGCGCTAAGAGAGGTACTAGACCTGATTATGTTTTTAGCAGCTTACACAGCAACCCCACTCTCATTTTCCTACTCCCTGCTGACGAGAGGCAACTACCTCGAAACACGTGTCCAGGGATGGCACACGCCAAGCATACTTGCACGCACTCTTGAGCATAGGTGTATCCGCCGACGCTGACCTTCAGGGACCATTTTCATTGGGGGAACACGACTGGTAGGTGTAGCAGTGTGCGACCAATCTGATGTAACTTTATATTCAGGCTCCCTTGAGCCGGTGGAGTCGACGGACTCATGGTTACGCACCTGCGCGCTAAGAGAGGTACTAGACCTGATTATGTTTTTAGCAGCTTACACAGCAACCCCACTCTCATTTTCCTACTCCCTGCTGACGAGAGGCAACTACCTCGAAACACGTGTCCAGGGATGGCACACGCCAAGCATACTTGCACGCACTCTTGAGCATAGGTGTATCCGCCGACGCTGACCTTCAGGGACCATTTTCATTGGGGGAACACGACTGGTAGGTGTAGCAGTGTGCGACCAATCTGATGTAACTTTATATTCAGGCTCCCTTGAGCCGGTGGAGTCGACGGACTCATGGTTACGCACCTGCGCGCTAAGAGAGGTACTAGACCTGATTATGTTTTTAGCAGCTTACACAGCAACCCCACTCTCATTTTCCTACTCCCTGCTGACGAGAGGCAACTACCTCGAAACACGTGTCCAGGGATGGCACACGCCAAGCATACTTGCACGCACTCTTGAGCATAGGTGTATCCGCCGACGCTGACCTTCAGGGACCATTTTCATTGGGGGAACACGACTGGTAGGTGTAGCAGTGTGCGACCAATCTGATGTAACTTTATATTCAGGCTCCCTTGAGCCGGTGGAGTCGACGGACTCATGGTTACGCACCTGCGCGCTAAGAGAGGTACTAGACCTGATTATGTTTTTAGCAGCTTACACAGCAACCCCACTCTCATTTTCCTACTCCCTGCTGACGAGAGGCAACTACCTCGAAACACGTGTCCAGGGATGGCACACGCCAAGCATACTTGCACGCACTCTTGAGCATAGGTGTATCCGCCGACGCTGACCTTCAGGGACCATTTTCATTGGGGGAACACGACTGGTAGGTGTAGCAGTGTGCGACCAATCTGATGTAACATATGCCCTATGGGTGGGGGTGGCAGTAGTGATGGGCAACAGGTCCCCTATGGGTGGGGGTGGCAGTAGTGATGGGCAACATAAGCCCTATGGGTGGGGGTGTCAGTAGTGATGGGCAACATATACCCTATGGGTGGGGGTGGCAGTAGTGATGGGCAAAAGGTCCTCTATGGGTGTGGGTGGCAGGGGTGATGGGCAACATAAGCCCTATGGCTGGGGTGGCAGGGGTGATGGGCAACAGGTCCCATATGGGGGTGGGTGGCAGGGGTGATGGGCAACATAGTCCCTATGGGTGCGGGTGGCAGTAGTGATGGGCAACAGGTCCCCTATGGGTGTGGGTGGCAGTAGTGATGGGCAACATATGCCCTATGGGTGGGGGTGGCAGTAGTGATGGGCAACAGGTCCCCTATGGGTGGGGTGGCAGTAGTGATGGGCAACAGGTACCCTATGGGTGGGGGTGGCAGTAGTGATGGGCAACATAGGCCCTACGGCTGGGGGTGGCAGTAGTGATGGGCAACATAGTCCCTATGTCTGGGGGTGGCAGTAGTGATGGGCAACAGGTACCCTATGGGTGGGGGTGGCAGTAGTGATGGGCAACATAAGCCCTATGACTGGGGGTGGCAGTAGTGATGGGCAACATAGTCCCTATGGCTGGGAGTGGCAGTAGTGATGGGCAACAGGTCCCCTATGGGTGTGGGTGGCAGGGGTGATGGACAAAATAAGCCCTATGGCTGGGGTGGCAGGGGTGATGGGCAACAGGTCCCCTATGGGTGTGGGTGGCAGGGGTGATGGGCGAAATGTTCCCTATGAGTGGGGGTGGCAGTAGCGATGGGCAACAGGTCCCCTATGGGTGTGGGTAGCAGTAGTGATGGGCAACATATGACCTATGGGTGGGGGTGGCAGTAGTGATGGGCAACAGGTCCCCTATGGGTGTGGGTGGCAGTAGTGATGGGCAACATATGCCCTATGGGTGGGAGTGGCAGTAGTGATGCGCAACAGGTCTCCTATGGGTGGGGGTGGCAGTAGTGATGGGCAACATAAGCCCTATGGGTGGGGGTGGCAGTAGTGATGGGCAACAGGTCCCCTATTGGTGTGGGTGGCAGTAGTGGTGGGCAACATATGCCCTATGGGTGTGGGTGGCAGTAGTGATGGGCAACATATGCCCTATGGGTGGGGGTGGCAGTAGTGATGGGCAACAGGTCCCCTATGGGTGGGGGTGGCAGTAGTGATGGGCAACATAAGCCCTATGGGTGGGGGTGTCAGTAGTGATGGGCAACATATACCCTATGGGTGGGGGTGGCAGTAGTGATGGGCAAAAGGTCCTCTATGGGTGTGGGTGGCAGGGGTGATGGGCAACATAAGCCCTATGGCTGGGGTGGCAGGGGTGATGGGCAACAGGTCCCATATGGGGGTGGGTGGCAGGGGTGATGGGCAACATAGTCCCTATGGGTGCGGGTGGCAGTAGTGATGGGCAACAGGTCCCCTATGGGTGTGGGTGGCAGTAGTGATGGGCAACATATGCCCTATGGGTGGGGGTAGCAGTAGTGATGGGCAACAGGTCCCCTATGGGTGGGGTGGCAGTAGTGATGGGCAACAGGTACCCTATGGGTGGGGGTGGCAGTAGTGATGGGCAACATAGGCCCTACGGCTGGGGGTGGCAGTAGTGATGGGCAACATAGTCCCTATGTCTGGGGGTGGCAGTAGTGATGGGCAACAGGTCCCCAATGGGTGTGGGTGGCAGGGGTAATGGGCAAAATGTTCCCTATGGGTGGGGGTGGCAGTAGTGATGGGCAACAGGTCCCCTATGGGTGTGGGTAGCAGTAGTGATGGGCAACATATGACCTATGGGTGGGGGTGGCTGTAGTGATGGGCAACAGGTCCCCTATGGGTGTGGGTGGCAGTAGTGATGGGCAACATATGCCCTATGGGTGGGAGTGGCAGTAGTGATGGGCAACAGGTCCCCTATGGGTGGGGGTGGCAGTAGTGATGGGCAACATAAGCCCTATGGGTGGGGGTGGCAGTAGTGATGGGCAACATAGTCCCTATGGCTGGGGGAGCAGTAGTGATGGGCAACATAGTCCCTATGTCTGGGGGTGGCAGTAGTGATGGGTAACAGGTCCCCTATGGCTGGGGGTGGCATTAGTGATGGGCAACAGGTCCCTTATGGGTGTGGGTGGCAGGGGTGATGGGCAAGATAAGCCCTATGGCTGGGGGTGGCAGGGGCGATGGGCATCAGGTCCCCTATGGTTGGGGGTATTATTGGTGCTGGCCATGCAAACCATATGGTGGTCTGTTGTTACTGGCCAGGATGTGGATCCCCTGCGTGTGTGTGCCATTTTCCAGGTACGTGTCGTTTGTTTATGTGGTAGGTGTCTGACTTACCACCTGCGCCGTCGGTGTCGGTTCCTGAGCTGGTCATAGATGTAGAGTACTGATATGACCTGCGCGATGGGATTCATGATGTGTTCGTGTCGTACACGCTGCTTGTTGCTCCGTCTCGTACCCGCTGCAAGCTGGTCCATCTCATAGCTGTGTATTGAGTTGTGGCGCGAATCGTAGCTGATATGCTTGTTTTCCGGATGCTGTGACGTCCCGTACGTGGCGACCAGTCCGGCGCGTAGGAAGTACGCATCGTACTTGTCATGCCGGAAACTGCTATGGATACTGCTTCCGGGTGACTCGATTCAGCGTTAGGAGTTACGGCTCGGACGGAGACTGGAGCTTCAATCACAGCCTACGTGTCGGTCAGGTTTTTGGCAGTTATGTGTATCGTACTTACTCTACAGGACGGACCGGCTCCGGGTACGTGTCGGTCGCACGGTAAGGCTACGGACAGCTGTCCGACCGGGTATTGGAATCGGCCCCTTAATCGTGTTCTGTTATAAATACCCACACTTGTAAACACCTACACAAAACCTGCTCCTAAAGGTGACCCAGTTCACACTATATACCATTCAAAAGTCATATCCTACGTGAATTCACTCCAGTGAAAACAAAAGGCTGGAAAAAGCAAATAATCTAAGAAAGTAAATTAAGTTAAATATGTGAAATATACACAGGAGCTATCTCATTGGCGTGGATTACATTAAAGTTTCTAAAATCATTGTGGAGATGTTGTTAAGAAATCAATCACTGTTTTTGCCTGTAAAGGACAAGAAGCATAGGTGCCCCTCTAAAAGTAAAATTTTACTTACTGCCAGGTATGAGACCCAATGGGACCTGTGTCACTTAAATCCCTGTATCATGGAGTATTTCTTCAGACTAGCCACTGACCAGTGTATTGATTTTTACTGATAACTGATGTATTGACATCGAGAGCATATCTAATTTTTGTCTCATCACGAGCTGACACCTCTGGGTAAACCCCGGGTCAGGTGTTGGCCTTGAAGTTGGATAGTGTTATCTTCCATCATATCCTCCTGGCCCCATGTTAATCCATTTTTCATCCTAACAGAAGCTATGAAACTATGACAATTCAGAACGACATGGGCCACGTACTAAATACAGGGGTGCTTGTCCCTTTGTGTTATTAAATCTATCAGTGAACTTTAACTCAATTGACTGTGGATACAACTTAATGTTTTGTAACACCGATGGGATTTACAGTTTTTTTGCTTGCATGCTCTACCTCACTCTTCACTCATCCCTTCCATCAGGTCATGATGCAGGGATAAAGTGGACTTTTGAGTGTGCCTCACCCCACCCATGACCTTTATTTCTTCATATGCTCTTCAATATTTATTAGGAGCCACTGTGAGATCTGTTTGAGAAATATTAGATTTTATTTAATAGACAATTACATTTATTCTGTATTTCCATTGTCACTTTATCACATAAAACCTTCTTTGAGATCTGATATTCTTCGTTCCATTTCCTAGAATCTCACGGGTATCTGGGCCAAGCTCTCAGCTATCTTAGCCAATTACTGATGAAGGGAAAAGATTTCTTAATCTTGGGTTCTTTTCATATCCCTAATTTCTTGCAATATCAATTCTAACAGATTGTTCTTCAACCCGTGTGGTCTCCAACTGGTGAAGAAGCTCAGAAGAAGCCACAACTGTTTTGCCCATAACGTTTAGGCAAAAAGTCGAAACTAAAGAGCAGGACTGCATGAATTTTGCACTAAGGCACCCCTTTTATTGATTACAGGATGTTTTGAATAGTTGGACTATTTCGAGTATTTCTAACTGTAGCATGAATGGAGTTTGCATCCATTCCCACAGACAGTTATCTACCAATCTCCGGATTCTGTGTTTTTGCAGAAAGAGGGTAGTTCTTGCATTAAAAATAGTATCAGCATCCTTTTCTTGATGTCTTATCACACTGCCCACATGTCTTATCACATTGTCTACAGTACATTATTAGTGATACCAGCAGCTGTTGATTCATGCTCAGGTTTATTTTTCCAGTAGAAGTGTATCCTTCGGGGAGGAGTCGGGTTCTAAAATGATCGAGCTACTATTCCCGCCGTGCTCCACAATCGTAGTAGTTCTTAACAAGGATGCCTTCTGCACTGTTGCCTTTATACTCAGGGGCTTTTCTGGTTTATCTAATGAGAACCACCCTTGCATACCTTACCTTTCCCCCTTTGATTAGCCAAGGCTGAAGATGAATTGCCAGAGCGAGGAGACCCCCATGAGTGATTCAACCTTGTTGGTCCAATTAGCCTGAAACTGTCCCGGCAAAGTAGGTTAAGCAAAAAACCCCAGCTCCACACCTAGTGCAAAGAGAGCAAGAGCACAGCTTAATAGTGGTTCTTCACCCAATTCTTTCAGGTAGAGGACTCATTCACCTCTATATTCTATGCTCCCACCAGCTCCTCTGTATCTCAGCCGGTTGGACAAGAACCCTTCGTCTGATTCACTTTCTTCCTCCTTTCTACTTCAGGGGCTAAGCCATTTGCCAGAGCGCTATTCCTTGCACACCAGGCACACCAGTTGTAAGCCTCTGTTTTCTCATTTTTGCCCCACTACTTACTCCAAGGGAAAAGGAGGAGAGCACAACATCATGGCGCCTCTAGCCACAAGCAGCTCTGTGCCTTTCTAACTGCATCTCCATTTCGGTTGCCGAGCAGTGAACTCCATGTTACTCCCATTTCTGCAACTGAACTGACTGCACTGGCTCAAATGGTGTCCCGTTAAACAATCAGGGGCAGATTTATGTTCCCTGGCGCATCCCTGCAAATCAGCATGGATGCGCCAGGGAAGATGCGTCACGAAAGTTTACCCTTGCGCCACAATAGATGCGCCGCATTTACAATGCAGCGCATCGTGGTGCAAGGATAAACAGATGCGTGATGCATCTGAAGGTGGAAGGTTGGGGCATTGCTGGAGTTGCGTCGCAAGTGCGACGCAGCTCCAGCAAGGCTCGGGGGTTCCCTGTCGTTACAATGCTGCGTCAATCCTTACGCCTGCTTCAAGCAGGCGCAGGGTTTTGACGCAGCATGGCTGGAAAAGTGACTGAGTGAAATCTTGTAGATTTCACTCAGCCACTTTTCGGAAGGAGTTCATGCGCCGGAACCCCCCCCCCCCCTGTGCAGGTACGCCCAAATGTGGCGCAAGCTTTACAACGTGACGCATCTCCCTAGATGCGTCACGTTGTAAATGGGGCACAACATGGCACAGGGTTTACGCCGCCGCTGCGTCACAAAAGTGACGCAACGGCGGTGTAAAAGTGGCGCAAGTCCGTTATAAATCTGCCCCTCAGCCTGCATGCTCCAGGGGGCTCTGAGGGCTCTTGACCACGCCCACCCAAGCAACCAAAACTGACGCCCGACAAACGCTCTGTGCAGGGAAGAATATCAAGAGCTCCTCCGTGTGGCTCTTCCTCTTGGTGTCATCATTGCTGCTGCTAAGTGCCAACGCGGAAGTGGAGTGAAGGCTCCTACGAAAGATGAACCTAGCAACCAACCATGCAGGCTATGCACTGACTTTCTATTAAATAAAATAAATTCAAGATTTGGAAAATCACTCTCGGAGGCCAATCTACGCTTCATTGGTATCCCGGAAGGGAGCAAAGCCCAGGAGGGCCATGATTGCATCATCCAATTTGTAAAAAATTTGATAAAGTCACATTTATTGCCTACCTTTTTTAATGATCTACCGATTATGAAAGCGCGCAGGGTCCCCAGTCAGCATTCATCAAATATGTAATATCCATGTACGGTTCTTGTGAATTTTGCAGATTATCACATTGAGGAACACATTTTCTCACTAGCAATTCAGCAAAGGTCTTTTTGAAATCCAGATGGGAAAAAAGTTTGCCTCTTTTTAGACATGTCAATGTCAGCTGCCCTTCGTCAAAGAGAGCGTTTGGGCTTGTTGGAAAATTTAGTGCTGGGGAACCTCAGGCTTCCCTAGTCCAGCAATCAAAACTGAAAGTCTTATTTAAAGGTTAAGTTCAGAGTTTGCCATCAGTGGCAAAAGCACACGCATTTTTTAAAAGATCTTGGAGCAGACAGAATGAAAAGACATTATATAAGACGATACAGTATGAGATGCCTGAGGCTGAATCTGGCCAATGTAATTATCATTATATAATGTGTAATGTATTTGTGTCTTGTATACGTGGGTTGGATTGGATTTATGCAGATCGTCTTATCTGTGTTTTTCTATGTTTGAGGGTTGTGGGGCAGAAGGGTCCTCTCTCATTGGTTGGTGGGAGGAAGTGCGAATCGAGGAGCAATATCATGGCACCAGCAAGTGTTAGCTTTGGTTTACTAAATGGTCTAAGGGATATAAGGACGGGCAATTGCCCCTTTTCGGGTACACCATGGGAGGAAGGTAATGCAAGGGAGAGTCACAGTGGTTAGGTATTGGAATAAAGAGCAGTGCATATGATCTAAGTGAGCACATTGTGGTGCATAATTTTTTATCTTTCTGGTTCTTCAGCTTTTTCTTGTTTCCTTTTCTATCAGCAAAGTTGAGGACAATAGCTTCAATGAGTTTAATTGAAGAATTGACTATAGCAATTGTATCATTTCTATATTGAGACAAATCAAGGGTTTTTTAATGCTTTTTGTGTTATTTACAATGAAAGGGGCAATTAATTAAGGTAGCAGTGTGTAATGCATGTGGAATAGTCATTAAGTGGAAATATTGCTCAATTATAATTGGGTGAGTTCCTTTAAATTCAATGCGATGTCTTTACAGGAAACAAACTTAAATTCAAATAATCTGAAATTAGTGACCCCTATACATTTTTTCCTTGCTTCTTTTGCCTCTTCAGGGGAATTTGTGAGGAAGATGGAAATTATTTATCTTCTAATATTAATTTACAAATAGGAAAAATCAAGAGAAATGAAAGGGGTAGATGGATCTAGATTAAACCCTCAGTGGAAGGATTTCACCTCAATTTTGCCAATTGGTATGGGCCGATTGAGGATGAGGTACGGGCCTTGTACCAACTTTATGAAATCGCTATGGATAATGTGAGGCTTATACTTTTAATTAATTTCAAGTTAGATATTTCAAAGAAGGGGAAGAGGCAATTAAAACCCCAAACCACAGATTTTCTGCTGCAGGTTCAGTAAAACTACACATTGATTGACCCATGGCTATTAGAATATCCTGGTATCTTACAGTACATGGGTTTTTAGGGACAATTTGATACTACATCTCAGATGAATTTCTTTTTAATCCCTTGCACTTTGAGAAGAGGGGCAACTTTTATTTGGGCCAATTATTTTCTTATCATTCAATAGCTACACAAGAAGTAGCGTTAGATGCGTATCCTAGGCCTTCTTCAATTCGATAAACGAAATCTTTCAGATCTGACCTTAATGCAAGAAATTAGATCAGAAATTGATGATATCTTTGAAATCAACACTAATTCTGCACACATTTTTTCAGTGTGGAAAGCTTTTAAGGCATGTTTTAGGGCATGTGTGATTGCTTATAAGTCGAGTTCTACAAGGACCTTTTAAGGAAAGTCCAAAAGCAGTCATTTTTTTATGTTGTAAAAGGAGTGCAAATACTTGGGATTGGATATATGAAATAAGATATTAGAGAGTTGGAACAAAAAAAGGTTTTTTATTGTATAGTCAATCTTTTTGTGAAGAAAGTGCCTCACATTTTGTGTCACAAAGTGGAATTAATATATAACACATTTTCTACCTCCAGTGACCTTCCAATTAGCAAAGGCTCCATAAATGCCCTTGATGTAGATAACACTAGTTATGTTGCCAACCTTAAACAATTTACAGTCACCACTTCAGATGAAGTTTTAAAGTTAATTAATTCCACTGAGTCAGGATCACCATTTGACCCATGCCCTACTTCTTTATTAAAATTAATTCCCATTGCAACACCTTTAGCAGACATCTTTAATGGGATGTTCAGCACAGGTATCTTTCCCGATCTTTGGAAAAGGGCTTCTATCCTACCACTCTTAAAGAAATCAAACTTAGACCCGGATAACCCAAACAATTATCGTCCCATCCCCAGGTTACCTTTTCCGGCCAAACTTGTAGAAAAACTGATAAACATACAACTATCAAAGTTTATTCAGGATAATCATCTGTTGGATCCTTCTTTAGGGCTGAACATAGGACTGAGACGGCTCTAAGAAAAACAACGGAGGAGTTAAGAACTATCCTGGATAAAGGGGGCTCTGCGGCACTCATCCTTTTGGATTTGTCGGCGGCCTTTGATACGGTTGACCATGTCACCCTTGTCAACCGTGTCAGTAAATTGGGCATCGCTGACAAAGCATTGGCTCTACTCCAATCATTCCTGACTAACAGACACCATTCAGTTATGTTGGAGAATGTTTCTTCTGATTCCTATGTACTCCCTTGTGGAGTCCCACAGGGATCCTCATTGAGTCCTCTGCTTTTTAATGTTTATGTTTCCGAACTAGCCCCTCTGATTAGATCTTTTGTTTTTTCCCCTACGTCTTATGCAGACAACACCCAAATTGTGGTGGCAGCCTCGAACAACACAGATGCAACTACCTCTCGGATCGAAAACTGTATGAGAGCAGTCAGTGGCTGGATGGAAACGCGCTGTCTCAAGCTAAATGCTGAGAAAACCGAGGTTATACTCTTTGGCAATAACCCTTCTTTTTGGAACCGGACTTGCTGGCCAACAGAGATGGGAACTTTCCCCACTCCTGTACAAAAAGCAAGAAGTTTGGGTGTAATAATAGACGACAAATTAAGTTTTAATAAACCCATCAGCTCAGTTGTTTCGGCCAGTTTTAATACCCTAAGGATCATTAGAAAGATTATTTCTTGTTTCCCCCTAACCACCAGAAAAACAGTTGTCTTATGGAAATTGGACTACTGTAATGGTCTTTTTGCCAAACTTCAAAAACAACATATGAAGAAACTTCAGAGTGTGCAGAATGCGGCAGCCAGGCTTGTCTTCAACCTGCCTAAATTCCACCCAGTTTCATCGGCCATCAAGGAATTGCATTGGCTGACGGCTTCTAACTGTATCAAACTTAAGGCATTTTGCCTTACTTTCAAAGCCCTGCACGATGCAGGTCCTTGTTATTTAAAAAAATCTCTCTCATGGTATGTTCCAAATAGAGAACTCTGTTCTAAAAATACCTTGACAGTGCCCTGTCTCAGGTTTAAGAGACTAAGGGGCATGTTAGCAAGCAAATGCAATAATTATCGCAAAATGCCCTTAGCGCGTTCTATGCTGGAGTACATCGCCCTGTTAACGGCGTATTATCAACATGCCGCTAACAGGCGATGTAAAATCCAGCGATAGGGGTGATAGTGGGAGAAATCCCGCGGAAAAGAAATAGCGATAAGAAAAAGCATGCTAATATGCAAGTGTTTTCTTATCCCAACAATCCACCTCCCATTGAAAGTATGCCTAAGTAAACTTTTTTCCAAGCGTAAAGTAATTGCAATAAGCACGGCTATCGCTCGTTGTTTTATCACTTCACTGGTCCTGGGCCGCATTGCTAATAGGGCAATCTTGGGTTAGCGACCATTTTCATTACGTTTAGGTGAGGAACGCCTACCTTGCATGTCATTAGCGATATCTATCGCTGACATGCAAGGCGTAATGGAAAACGGCCGCTAATACTAGGAAGTAAGCACTAAAGCAGTTTAGCGCTTGCTTGATGATAGTGCGATACAATTATCGCCGCTTTTCGTCCGAAAACGGACGCTAAAGTGGCAATAATTTTATCGTGGGGGCCTTGATGCTATGCCCCTAAAATGGGGAGGCTGTTGTTTTACCACCGAAGCCCCTGCCCTGTGGAACAGTCTACCTATAAACATCAAGGCAGCTCCAACATTGTTGGGTTTCAGGAAGCTAATAAAAACCTGGCTTTTCAATTCTTAGGTGCATAGTTATTCTCAGCCTCTAATACCCTCACCTGACTGCCATTCAAACAGCGCCAAGACACCTATGGGTATTCGAGTGCTTTAGAAACATTTTAACATAACATAACATATAGGACTTTATTTAAAATCAATCATGGAACATTTGGGTAGAGGTAGACCAGGCTATTTATGACAGAAAACCAAAACTCTGCTTTAGTTTGCTCAAATACGTAGCCTTTAAAAAAAGATATTCTGAAATAATGAATGAAATAATGAATTAATTTGCCTATAAGATTGTTAAGCTATTAGCCAAGAACAAATTGTTAGGGGTTTAGAACTGGTACAGGGTTCTATATCAAAATGTGAATCACTTATTGATCCCTAATAAATAGAATTAGAAAAGATACCAAGGGGTCTATTAGGATGGCGGGCGGTGGCACCACCGCGGTGCCTGCAGTGGCGGAAAATGCCTTTTTCCGCACGCCAGCAGCAGGCCTCACGCCCGCCATATTAGTATGGCCAAACACAGCCCATTTCCCGTCCGCCGCAGTGCGATGCGCACCGCCATCAAAGTGCGCACGCCACCGTGGCAGTGGGAGCCAATGGAGACTCACCGCCATGCGGAATGACGTCCCGTCCACTGTACAAATCAGGATACCTCAAAAAGCCAGTCGCACCGCAGTGGAGAAACGGCCCAACTAGAGACGGCGGAAGCTTAACAGCGGAGCGCAAAACCTGATTCCCGGTCCCAATCGCAATGGATCCAGCTCTTCACATCTTTCCGGTGCTATACCTGATACATCACCAGCAACTCATGGACCGTCGCGGCGGCCGCCGCAGGTATGCAACAACACAATAACGCACACAACCACAACACACAACTCATGGGCTGATACAGGGTCCCTGGCCACACCAGACACCCTGGTGGAGACAGGAACACATCCACAAGTGTACCCACACAGTTCCTACCTGCCATCAAGTCACCCCTCCGCAGCCAGGTCACACATCACCACGACCTCCAAGTAATGTCCCGGTCACGTCACCGCAGCAGTCAGAACAAGAGAAAACATGTGCACAATGCAGAAAGGCAGGGCCAGCGCCAGGCATGGACAGGGCATAAAGGACACAGGGCCACACCTCCACACTCCACACACTGCCCCCCAAAATGAATGGACATGCCTTCTGCACCCCCCTGTGCACCCCCATGCCCAACACCAAGCTAGGTGAATCCACACCCTGCACCACACAGCAAACAACTAGGGAGACAGCCAGAGTAGGCGTGGCTGCAGTGGAACACATAGCACAGAAGCACAGGTCCAGGGCAACACACACACCACAACAACGCCACATTCATGGCAAGAAAGCTGAGTACAACTACACAATGAAAATACACACATACAATGAACAAACATCCTACTGGACACACAGCCTGCCAAGTCACACAGACATACCCCACACTGACACACAGCCACATACACAGACCACATGCCACCAGCAATGGAGCACAACATATAGGAAGGCCAAAATGTGGTGCACACAAATGGGAGGCCAAGGAGACAACTAACAAGCTTGTGTACATCACACGCAAGACAAGAAACAGATAACAACACCCTCACCCCACCAAAGCACACATGGCTGGCACAGTGAGTGAACTCAAACCACATTCACCTCAGTGCAACAACTCAGGGAGACAGCAAGGCAAACCATATATAAGCAGAGGGATGAAAGGAAGGCCCTGAAGTCAAACTGTGAACAGCCACACATATGTACACAACAACTACACTGGGGTATGCCAGCAGCACAACACACAGTGCACATTGACCCACTCCATGACTGTCGACCACAAGTAGGATTCTCCACACATACCCCCCTCACACCTGCAGCACACAACCCCAGTGTCAGACACACAGAAGGGTGTTAATAATGTTCAGTCAATACACAGAAAAACAATCACCCTCCCGGGGGGTGTCCACAAACATCACACACACCCACTGGGGTGCCAGAACCAATGTCTGCACCAAAACAACAGTCAAACACATAACTCAACAGAAACACACACAGAACCACAACAAGACCATACATGATCTGTGCAGCCAAACTGTGGGAAGGCAATGGGAGCACAGACACAACAGGGGTGCACAACCTCATCAGTCAGGAACAATGCACAGACAACATACCACAACACAGACAAGAAGTGCACCATCACAGAAAAACACAGCCACATCAAACACACAACAGATGCACATGACAATAAATCACATAGCAAACACAGCAGGACATCAGGGGATTGACACCAGGACAAGGCAACATACACCCACAGCACTGCATGCACAACAAGCAGTGTGTGCACACACAACACAACAGTCCCACACAGCCATGACTGACACACCATGAACACCCACGACAACAATCAAAACAGCACACTTACAACATCACACCCAGGAAGTCAAGCAGTGCCCCAGCATACATACATACACCTAACACAACACCCACAGATGCACAAGTATGGAACACAAAAGTGGAAACAACTTGACCAGAGGACTGGCCAGCACAGACAGTTGAACTGCACATGAGCAACCATGACTGCTTCACAGTACAAGATAAACACAGATAACTAATTGGGGAAATGTCATGAGTGGCACTGTGCCCCTGGCCAAAGATCTGCACCACAAAGCACAGTGTTACAAATGAAGTGATGGGGAGGCACACACACAGGCAACACAAGGGGACAGCTGACATCAAAGTGAAGTGGTGTGCACTTCAGTAGTGGACATGGCAGGATACCATACACAAATAGAGGGAGTGCTGACTCACAATGTCAAGGAATCTGAAGCACAGATAGGGGATGGTATGACACCGCACACCACATGCCACACTGGAGGCAATAAAGCACCATGTGACAGCAATGCATGAGAACATCACACCCACATTGTTAGTGTGGTTGAGCAGGTATGCACAGTGAGTACAAACAGTATCAAGACACACGGTTCTTCAACAAAACAAAACCCTGACTTGCCAGTCACACATTCTGCATACTCACAATTGGCAAAAGCAACAAGTAGAAGTCAGCCAGAACTGCAAGGACACACCAACACACTGCACAGTGCACAATATACAACTCACACATGTGCACACAACCACAATCACAGGCCTGAACAATCACACAAACAGGCACTCTACTCCTGGGTGATACGTGTGTAGTTGACATAGCATGGGTACACACGCATCAACACTCACGACAAACACACCCCCTTCACACTGCTCACCTCTTGACCACCCAAGTGCACACATTGAAAGTAACTCATGTGACTAGGATGACTAACAATCACAACATGACCATACACACCTACACTGCTGGGCACACAGGAGAAGTGTGGCTCAATGATTAGAGCGGCAGACCCTGATGCAGAGGTCTAGCCCGGGACCAGGGTTCAATTCCCCGCCTCGGCGGGTCTTGGGCTCAAAAATTCCACGGACCTGATAATTCTCGCCTCGGTGCCTATTCCAATCATGGAGTCCCACTCTGCAACTCTGGGCAATAGCTTGCTTAATCTCCACAACGGCCCCCACAACGCTAAGGATGCCTGGCCTCCAACTTGGGGGTGCCCAGGAGTGGACGCCTCACAGGGAAAGCCAGGATGGGTTCCACAGCGGTATTCATACAAGCGCCTTGAGACCCTTGCGGGTGAGTAGTGCGAAATACAAGTATCAAATTTACATTACATTACACAGAAAGTAAGAACACATATACATGATGATCCTGGCCAGCCTGCCTGCAATCCTGTGGAAAGAATCACACACTGTGCTGGCAGTGCCCCCAAACCTGACATGTGTACAATATAGCTAACATGAAGAAAGAATGATAATGATAACGGTATTGCATCGTAAACCACCATCATTGCACCCACAAGCATCAGAGTCAGGAGGAAATGAAGTCCCTATCACACCTGTAAAAACTAGAGAAAGTGAAACAAGCCATTGGAAATGTTGAAGTGGCATACAGAACATGTGGCACATGAAACCATATACACACAGGAAAGACTTTATTCAGTAAGGACACTGACAAAACAGACAACATGAGTAACTGTCTTTATTCACAAAGTGCACAGACAGGCCCCATTAGAGAAGAGCAAGGCACAAAATGCAGAGCTTTTCCATGAGAAGCTGCACAGGCAGGAGGCAAACAGCAGCGAACAGCAAGGCCAGTGGCCAGTCCAAGGTGCAGACTGAGTCCATGAGAAGCTGCACAAGCAAGGGGCAAACAGCAGCGAACAGCAAGGCCAGTGGCCAGTCCAAGGTGCAGACTGAGTCCATGAGAAGCTGCACAGGCAGGGGGCAAACAGCAGCGAACAGCAAGGCCAGTGGGCAGGACTAAGTGCAGAGTGACTCCATGGGAAGCTGCACAGGCAGGGGGCACACAGCAGTGAATGACAAGGCCAGTGTGCAGGACTAAGCGCAGAGTGTGTCCATGAGAAGCTGCACAGGCAGGGGGCACACAGCAAGGACAGTGGGCAGGACTAAGTGCAGATTGAGTCCATGAGAAGCTGCACAAGCAGGGGGCACACAGCAGTGAACGACAAGGCCAGTGGGCAGGACTAAGTGCAGATTGAGACCATGAGAAGCTGCACAGGCAAGGGGCACACAGCAGTGAACGACAAGGCCAGTGGGCAGGATAAAGTGCAGTGAGTCCTTGAGAAGCTGCACAGGGAATGTGAGTGAGTGTACCCTGCCATGGTCAGCAACACAGTCTGGGGTGTCACGATGGGCAGCACAGGCCCCGCTGTGGGAGAGATAGGTGTGTGAGGTTGACCAAAATACAGACTTGACTGTCAGTCGGACTGAGAGCTGGCTGTGTGTCGGGCACAGTTGGAGCACTTGACTGGGGAGAGACAGGCCCAGCTGAGTTAGAGCTATCAGTGGCTTGGTAAGCCGGAGGGCTGCTTGGACCAGGTGGTGTACTGGCACGTGGAGGTGGAGTTATTGTGACGTGAGACACAGTGTGGGAGGGAGATTGTGGAGGGGTGCCTTTCCATTTCTTGGGGATTCTAAATGGTTTGCCTGACTTTGGATCAATGGGAAGTGGTGTGGACACAACAGGCACATGCAACACCAAGGCTACATCAGGTGCAGACCCTGGCCCTCCCTTTGGGGACGTACTGGATCCAGCGGGATGCTTTGCCTGGCCTTGCCTTTGCCCCTCCATCCCCTGTTTACCAGCTGTTCCCCCTACAGTGCCCTCCTTTCCCTGCTTCACTGGGCTTGGAATGGGAGTCGAGGTAGTGGGTGTATCTGCCTTGGAGCCCTTCTTATCTGTAGCCTTGGCAGGCACCACTTTCTCAGTGGGCACGGAAACTGTCTGCTTGTCTTTGCGAGACGCTTTTGGGACAGGAGAGTCCTTGGCTGGGGATGGCTCTGAGGCATGTGACCCTGAGGTGTGCTTCTTCGCTTTTTGGGCCTTGGTGTCGCCTGATGGGGTTTTCTGTTTCTGCTCTGGTGTGGCTTTGGTTTTCTGTGGGGATGGGGTCTGCGGCCTGGACCGCTTGGGCTGCTGCTGCTGTGTGCTACATGTGCTGTATCGTGACCTTGAGGTCTGTGGGGCATGGTCACTATCGTCAGACGTGGCCACTGGCATGGGGGTGGACAAAGGGACTGGAGCTGGACTACGAGATTGTGCCAGTTGAAGGGCTGCCGCCACTGCAGAGGACATTGACTGGACAGTCCGGTGCAGCCCACCCACGTCTGAATGTATTCCCTCCATGAAAGCAACCAGCTGTGCCAATTTTTTGTTGTGGTCTATGAATAGATTGAGGAGAGCTGTCTGGCCTACACACAGCTGGCGCAAGAGGTCCACAGACTCAGCACTGATGGCAGCAGGGGGGACAGGGGCAGGGGCTGCGGTGCCTGGGGTAGAGGACACTCTTCCCCTCTTACTGGTGCGAACACGGGCAGCACCAAAGGAAGTGGCTGGGAGGATGGGCACTGTACACTGTGCGGTGGAAGAAGATGCAGAGTCCCTGTTCCCTGTGCCCGCCAACATGGATGTGTCACCGCTGGCATCAGATGACGTTAACTTTTCGTCTCGGGCTGTGATTCCTACAGCAGACTCCTGTCCCCCTCCGAGGCGCTGGTCACATCTGTGTCACTGGGCTCCTGTGCAGCTGTTGTGCTTGTTTCCCCACCACTGGTGTCCGTCCCCTGTCCCTCCGTGACCACGGGAGGTGCTGCATGAGAGAGAGAGATGTAGGGTCAGTTCAGTGACAGCAACAGAACAAACATATGCAAGCAAAGTAACACTGAGGATGACTAAATCAACATGTTGCACGGCAACCTGTGCGATTACATTATGCAAACATACTTTTGTTACTCAAACAGTGCGTGTAAACAAAAAAAACAGGCATAAGTGAGCCATGTGATGACCACACAGCACAACCTCCTGTATGTGGCTCTGTTCAAACAGTGTTCAACAAAGAGAAGGAGAGTGAAAGGTGGGCTATTTTTATAGAGGTCCTACACATAAGCCCTAAGTAGCGGTATCAACGAGAGGTGTGTAGTTCCTACAGGGTGAAAAGTCGAAGGGAAATAAAGTTTTCCGATAGCAGACTTTCACCTAGTGAATGTAAGTGCACAAGGGAGGGGGATCCCTTAAGGGTGGAACTGAAACCCTCACACACCCAGCAAGCTAGGTGTCATGCTTCATCATCTGGGTTTTGCTCCTCGTCATCGGGTCGGCGGTGCAATACCCGACGGGCACCCATACAGGGGCTCTTTATCGGAGATCTTTTGTTCCCTGCCGTATGGTGCATGCGTGTGAGGGCCCAGAAGTGTAGATGTATGTGGATTAAAAAAAAAAAAAGGTTGGTTAATCTGAAATGTAACTTTATTGACTCAGTCAACCACCTTGTTAAAACGGGGTGAGTGGCGTCAAAGCTATATTTGCTCACAAAAGGAGGAGTGGCTAGCTACGCTCTACTCTTCTGGTCAACATGTTTCGCGCCCAGTCGGTCAGAAGGATCTCATGGCGCTTCGTCAGGACCTATAATGCTAAAGTGAAATGTGCTAAAAACTATCTACAGTGTGGTGTGAAAACAAGGGTGAAAATAGTTTGTTAGTCAACCCTTAATAGGTGCCCCTACCTTATGTATTGTTTATGAAAGGGGGTCACCTAAGGAAAAGAGAGAAATTGGAAAAATGTATATATCGAGAACCACCCTTGGCATCTGTAAAACATTTTAAAAAATTAGTTAATTACCACCAGTTCAGTAAACCAGATTTCAATTTGATATAATCCATACTATAATTATACTGGATTACTAACTGGATACTGACCAATCAACCATTGATGATTTATCAAGGAAAGAAAAAACGGTTAACAAAGGAAGCATAGCGAGGCTCTGATTAAAAACACAACCATTATTACAGTTGTAAAGAACAAATCATGGTTAAGTATGGACTCACCAATTCTTTTTATAAAAACCTCATCATCAGGTGCATGGCGCGTCAACAGGGGGAGAAACACATTCGTTCCCTATGGTATAATAATATAAAGGGAAGAAGTAGAGGCACAGGCAAATTTGCAGTTAATAAGGTTACCAGGGAGAAATCTCCATCCTTAGTGTCTCTTATACATATTGCTCAAGCGTGTGACACCTCTCGTGTGTTATAATAATATGGTCCCAAAGGTGGTCAACCAGGTGCAGCTAATCGAAGCTGAGACATAATGGTGTATGTCCCGATTGAGTCATCAAAACAAAGCCTATGATAAATTACAGGACACACCATGAATGTGAATACAAGAGGCAATGTCTATCTATGTGTGTGCCCGAATTAGTCATGGCAACCCTTAGTGGGAAGTCACAGTGCAAATGCGCGTTTCGTGAAGAATAACGCCCTAGATGTGAAAAGGTCACAATCACGGACCCGTGTTGATCGTATTTCTGACCATTACAAAGTCCTATGAGAGAAAACATCTAAATAGCACAACATTGCGGCAATACAAGTGTGTGCCGGAGTTAGACAAAAATCCGATGAAAGTGCGGTTTCTCCTTAAGGTGTCTAAAAAGCCCCAACAAGTGTCTAATGTTTAAAAACCACCCGCATGAAAAAGTTGTCAAGGGAACCCAGGATGTACTTACACGGCAAGATTCCCCTGGAGGTTAGTAAACCTGCCCGCGTCGCCGAACCCGGAAGATGAAAGATGGGTCGGTGGCGCTGTGTTTTATTCAGTCAATAATTGGCTGGGAGCTAGTCACGTGTGATGATGTCACGTCCATAGCAACTGTAACTAGCGACGTGTATGTCATTCCTGATGTGAATGAAAGTTTATTTTGGGCGCCATGTTGTAGTCGTTAATATGTGTTTACAAATACTTCAAAGAGAGGCATAAGTTAATACCCAATCGAGCGGAATAGCGTCGAGAAAGGCTAACCAAGGAAGTATTCGGTAGCGTATAAGTCCACCCAAACATGTGCACCATGTGTTATGCCTATCGTCGGTGGTTCTTATCAGGTCTGGTTAGTTAGGTAACCCAAACCGGGCGCCAAGATGGAGTGGTGTGGGTCTAGGAGCAAGGTAAAGAGGTACAAGGGAATTCGGCTCTATTAGTACATGAAGCAGTGCAAAATAGGTGATGCTGTCATCCGTCCATGCTGTAGTGGCTTAATCACGGTCTCATGATTTAATGGTGCAAATGTTGGTAAACATAAAGGACTGAGTATTAGTAAGACCATAAGGTGGTGCTGGTACTATCCTATCACCTCATCATTATCGCTGATAAGAAGTCTTATCAATTAGATATTGTAGACCAGGGTATGTCGTCATTGAGGCCAAGTCTATCCAATGAAAGGCGATGTACCCAGCGTTGTTCTAGCCTAAACAAGGAATGTTGAGACATTCCAGGCTGGCTTTCAAGGACAATCCAATGTAGCTCAGTAGGACTATGTTTACATGCAAGGTAATGACTGTAAAGTTTCGTGTTAGCTTTGCCGCATCTAATGTTGCTTTTATGTTCAGTGATACGTGTTTTCACTGCTCGTGTCGTCATCCCTATATAATAGAGATCGCATGGGCAAATTAATAGATAAATGCAGTTCGTGGAATTGCAATTTGTATGTCTTTTTAGGACCCATTCGAAAGTGGCAGTAAGGCGAATAGATTTAGCCACAATAGTTTGTCCACAACAAGAGCACCCTCCGCAGGTATAGTGACCCTGTACAGGGGGAAGATTCCATAGGGTGTTATGTGCAGAAGGTATGTGTTTTTTCGGTCTCGTGTGAACCAAAGTGTCCTTCAGATTGTTAGTCCTTTTGAAAGCGAAACGTGGCGTGGGAATCATGAGTGTACCTGCGGAGAGTATTCCCCAATGTTTCTTTATCACTTTTTTAAGGTTGTTGGACTCTGGTGTAAAAGATGTGACACAAGTAATAGTTTCTATGCTGTCTTTTGTTCTCACTTCCAAAAGGGCCTCGCGATTGTTATTTCTGGCCCTCTTCATTGAGTTGTGAATCACTCGGGGAGGATAGCCTCTTTGTGTCAAATTTCCTGAGAGGATGTTGGCCTCAATTTTGTAGTCAGTGATGGAGCTACAGTTTCTCCTGAGTCGAAGGAATTGGCCAAAAGGCAAATTATCGCGTAGGGCCTTAGGGTGGTGACTGCTGTAGAGAAGTAAACTGTTTTTGTCAGTTGGTTTTCTGTAGAGACTCGTGCTCAACCCTGTGGATGTCAGTCTGATGTTTAAATCCAGGAAAGGGATGTCAGAGTCAGAGATATGGCGTGTGAATTTCAAAAACTGATTCTTAGTATTAATCCATTCACAAAATTCATTGCAGGTAGTTAAATCCCCTTTCCATAAGATCATGACATCGTCGATGTATCTTTTCCAAAGGGTTAAGTTTGGTCCGAAGGGGTTATCCACGTTCATTATCACTGCCTCTTCAAAAGCCGCCATATACAGGCAGGCCACACTGGGAGCAAAGGTACTCCCCATCGAAGTACCTTGGGATTGATGGTAAAGGTTATCTTTAAATGCAAAATAGTTCTCCGTGAGAGCTAATGTAGCCAATTCCATGATGAATGTTATGGGAGTAGGGGATGTCCATTCCCTTTTATGTAGGGCTGCCTCTATCACCATCAGGGTAGCCTGTTGTGGAATGTTGGTGTAGAGAGCCTCTACATCAAGGGTCACTAGTAGGTCAACATTATCTGTATTCTGTATCCCCTCAATCGTGTTCAAAATGTCAGTTGTATCCCTGACATAAGATGGTGTCTCTTTCACCAGGGGTTGTAAGAAGTAATCGCAGAATTTTGATAAGGGTTCCAGGAGGGAGCCAATGCCAGAGACAATAGGTCTCCCAGGGATAGGAGTGACGCCTTTATGTACCTTAGGTAGTGTGTAGAAATAAGGTACGACAGGCTTGGGAGTGATGAGGAAGTCTGCTTCTCTTTTCGTGATCCAGCCATTAGCTTCGGCCTCCAATACCTTGCTAGCTATTGTTAAATGTAATCTAGCCGTGGGATCAGTGTTGATGGGGGTATAGTATTTTCTATCCCCAAGTTGTCGTAGGCATTCTATTTCATAATCACTGGTGGACTGGATTACTGTGGCACCTCCCTTATCAGCCTGTTTGATGGTGATAGTGGTGTCAGCTGCTAGCGTTCTGGCCGCTTCCCTTTCTTTGCGAGTAAAGTTGTTGTGCAAAACATTTTTATTCTGTACTTTGTCTAGGTCTTTTAGTACAGCCTTCTCGAAGGTAAGGACCTCCGAGGGAATCATGCTGTTAGAAGGGGTAAAGGTGGAAGCCTTATGTAGGCCAGTATCACTGGATTCAGTTGGAGGTTCGTCATGGAAGAATGCTTTGAGGCGTATTTTTCGGAAGAAATTCTGGACCTCGCAGATCAACTCGAATTTATCTACTCTAGGAGTAGGTACGAAGCCTAGTCCTTTCTTTATGACATCCTCCTCTGTGTCACTAAGGGATCTGTTGGAGAGGTTAATGATTAATCCCTCTGACCCCTCCTTTTTTTTTTTTTTGCTCCGGGTTTCCATTTGTGGCTGAGGTTGAGGTTGATCTTGCCACTGGACATGTGGTGTAGCTTGCTGTTGTCCTCGCCTTCGCCCTCTTCCTCTGCCCCAACCTCTGCCTAAAAAAGGTTTCGGGTTGTTACCAGGGTAGAATTGTGGCGGGTATTGAGGAAACATGGGGTATTGCCAAAACGGAGGCTGAGGGGGGACAGGAAACATGGGTCCACCTTGATTGTGGTATACCCGTGTATTGGTCTTTCTCTGATTCCTGTTGTTCCAACTCCCTGTACTGGAGTCACTAGATGAACCTCTTCTGCTGTGATTAGAGTCCTCCTCACTTGAATAGCTTGTCTTGTTGGAAACATAGTCTGCTTTTAGATAAGGAAAGACTCTCTCTTTGTCAAATCTGGCGATATCTTTCTGTAGCTTCGTTATTTTTTGTTTTAACAAAAACTCCCTGCTTTCAGAAATCTCCTGATTAATCTCTGCTAATTTGGTTTTAAAAATAGCAGATTGAGTGACGGGTTTCATAGTACTTTCAAGGTCTTGAATTCGTGCAAGAATGGAGTCAGCCAATCTCTTGGCTGTCCCTATGATAAGTACCAATAAGTCCCTGATGCATTTCCATGACACCAAGGACCATTCTTTCTTGAACAAAGGATCATCCAGGAACAGTCGGGGTATTAGATTGACGATGAGACCATTGGGGGCGATGTTGGCCCTAAGGTACTCAGTCATCATTGCTCCATGTATGGTTATTTTCAACCATTCTTTCTTCAAAGTGGTTAAATTCGTCCAGTCATCCGACTGGGAACCTGAAGCTATGCTACCGTCGGTAACCAAGAGCGACGGTGCTCTTAAAATATCAGACACAGCGTCTTCACCGTAGCTGATACCTAGTTCCCCTTCCATAATTATTGGAGGGAAAAAGGACCTACTAGAGCCCAGTAGCACTATAGGTAACCCTGAATATTATCTCCTGCGGGGGACTCCCGCGCTAGATATGTTCAACAAAGAGAAGGAGAGTGAAAGGTGGGCTATTTTTATAGAGGTCCTACACATAAGCCCTAAGTAGCGGTATCAACGAGAGGTGTGTAGTTCCTACAGGGTGAAAAGTCGAAGGGAAATAAAGTTTTCCGATAGCAGACTTTCACCTAGTGAATGTAAGTGCACAAGGGAGGGGGATCCCTTAAGGGTGGAACTGAAACCCTCACACACCCAGCAAGCTAGGTGTCATGCTTCATCATCTGGGTTTTGCTCCTCGTCGGGTCGGCGGTGCAATACCCGACGGGCACCCATACAGGGGCTCTTTATCGGAGATCTTTTGTTCCCTGCCGTATGGTGCATGCGTGTGAGGGCCCGGAAGTGTAGATGTATGTGGATTAAAAAAAAGGTTGGTTAATCTGAAATGTATCTTTATTGACTCAGTCAACCACCTTGTTAAAACGGGGTGAGTGGCGTCAAAGCTATATTTGCTCACAAAAGGAGGAGTGGCTAGCTACGCTCTACTCTTCTGGTCAACATGTTTCGCGCCCAGTCGGTCAGAAGGATCTCATGGCGCTTCGTCAGGACCTATAATGCTAAAGTGAAATGTGCTAAAAACTATCTACAGTGTGGTGTGAAAACAAGGGTGAAAATAGTTTGTTAGTCAACCCTTAATAGGTGCCCCTACCTTATGTATTGTTTATGAAAGGGGGTCACCTAAGGAAAAGAGAGAAATTGGAAAAATGTATATATCGAGAACCACCCTTGGCATCTGTAAAACATTTTAAAAAATTAGTTAATTACCACCAGTTCAGTAAACCAGATTTCAATTTGATATAATCCATACTATAATTATACTGGATTACTAACTGGATACTGACCAATCAACCATTGATGATTTATCAAGGAAAGAAAAAACGGTTAACAAAGGAAGCATAGCGAGGCTCTGATTAAAAACACAACCATTATTACAGTTGTAAAGAACAAATCATGGTTAAGTATGGACTCACCAATTCTTTTTATAAAAACCTCATCATCAGGTGCATGGCGCGTCAACAGGGGGAGAAACACATTCGTTCCCTATGGTATAATAATATAAAGGGAAGAAGTAGAGGCACAGGCAAATTTGCAGTTAATAAGGTTACCAGGGAGAAATCTCCATCCTTAGTGTCTCTTATACATATTGCTCAAGCGTGTGACACCTCTCGTGTGTTATAATAATATGGTCCCAAAGGTGGTCAACCAGGTGCAGCTAATCAAAGCTGAGACATAATGGTGTATGTCCCGATTGAGTCATCAAAACAAAGCCTATGATAAATTACAGGACACACCATGAATGTGAATACAAGAGGCAATGTCTATCTATGTGTGCGCCCGAATTAGTCATGGCAACCCTTAGTGGGAAGTCACAGTGCAAATGCGCGTTTCGTGAAGAATAACGCCCTAGATGTGAAAAGGTCACAATCACGGACCCGTGTTGATCGTATTTCTGACCATTACAAAGTCCTATGAGAGAAAACATCTAAATAGCACAACATTGCGGCAATACAAGTGTGTGCCGGAGTTAGACAAAAATCCGATGAAAGTGCGGTTTCTCCTTAAGGTGTCTAAAAAGCCCCAACAAGTGTCTAATGTTTAAAAACCACCCGCATGAAAAAGTTGTCAAGGGAACCCAGGATGTACTTACACGGCAAGATTCCCCTGGAGGTTAGTAAACCTGCCCGCGTCGCCGAACCCGGAAGATGAAAGATGGGTCGGTGGCGCTGTGTTTTATTCAGTCAATAATTGGCTGGGAGCTAGTCACGTGTGATGATGTCACGTCCATAGCAACTGTAACTAGCGACGTGTATGTCATTCCTGATGTGAATGAAAGTTTATTTTGGGCGCCATGTTGTAGTCGTTAATATGTGTTTACAAATACTTCAAAGAGAGGCATAAGTTAATACCCAATCGAGCGGAATAGCGTCGAGAAAGGCTAACCAAGGAAGTATTCGGTAGCGTATAAGTCCACCCAAACATGTGCACCATGTGTTATGCCTATCGTCGGTGGTTCTTATCAGGTCTGGTTAGTTAGGTAACCCAAACCGGGCGCCATGATGGAGTGGTGTGGGTCTAGGAGCAAGGTAAAGAGGTACAAGGGAATTCGGCTCTATTAGTACATGAAGCAGTGCAAAATAGGTGATGCTGTCATCCGTCCATGCTGTAGTGGCTTAATCACGGTCTCATGATTTAATGGTGCAAATGTTGGTAAACATAAAGGACTGAGTATTAGTAAGACCATAAGGTGGTGCTGGTACTATCCTATCACCTCATCATTATCGCTGATAAGAAGTCTTATCAATTAGATATTGTAGACCAGGGTATGTCGTCATTGAGGCCAAGTCTATCCAATGAAAGGCGATGTACCCAGCGTTGTTCTAGCCTAAACAAGGAATGTTGAGACATTCCAGGCTGGCTTTCAAGGACAATCCAATGTAGCTCAGTAGGACTATGTTTACATGCAAGGTAATGACTGTAAAGTTTCGTGTTAGATTTGCCGCATCTAATGTTGCTTTTATGTTCAGTGATACGTGTTTTCACTGCTCGTGTCGTCATCCCTATATAATAGAGATCGCATGGGCAAATTAATAGATAAATGCAGTTCGTGGAATTGCAATTTGTATGTCTTTTTAGGACCCATTCGAAAGTGGCAGTAAGGCGAATAGATTTAGCCACAATAGTTTGTCCACAACAAGAGCACCCTCCGCAGGTATAGTGACCCTGTACAGGGGGAAGATTCCATAGGGTGTTATGTGCAGAAGGTATGTGTTTTTTCGGTCTCGTGTGAACCAAAGTGTCCTTCAGATTGTTAGTCCTTTTGAAAGCGAAACGTGGCGGGGGAATCATGAGTGTACCTGCGGATAGTATTCCCCAATGTTTCTTTATCACTTTTTTAAGGTTGTTGGACTCTGGTGTAAAAGATGTGACACAAGTAACAGTTTCTATGCTGTCTTTTGTTCTCACTTCCAAAAGGGCCTCGCGATTGTTATTTCTGGCCCTCTTCATTGAGTTGTGAATCACTCGGGGAGGATAGCCTCTTTGTGTCAAATTTCCTGAGAGGATGTTGGCCTCAATTTTGTAGTCAGTGATGGAGCTACAGTTTCTTCTGAGTTGAAGGAATTGGCCAAAAGGCAAATTATCGCGTAGGGCCTTAGGGTGGTGACTGCTGTAGAGAAGTAAACTGTTTTTGTCAGTTGGTTTTCTGTAGAGACTCGTGCTCAACCCTGTGGATGTCAGTCTGATGTTTAAATCCAGGAAAGGGATGTCAGAGTCAGAGATATGGCGTGTGAATTTCAAAAACTGATTCTTAGTATTAATCCATTCACAAAATTCATTGCAGGTAGTTAAATCCCCTTTCCATAAGATCATGACATCGTCGATGTATCTTTTCCAAAGGGTTAAGTTTGGTCCGAAGGGGTTATCCACGTTCATTATCACTGCCTCTTCAAAAGCCGCCATATACAGGCAGGCCACACTGGGAGCAAAGGTACTCCCCATCGAAGTACCTTGGGATTGATGGTAAAGGTTATCTTTAAATGCAAAATAGTTCTCCGTGAGAGCTAATGTAGCCAATTCCATGATGAATGTTATGGGAGTAGGGGATGTCCATTCCCTTTTAAGTAGGGCTGCCTCTATCACCATCAGGGTAGCCTGTTGTGGAATGTTGGTGTAGAGAGCCTCTACATCAAGGGTCACTAGTGGGTCAACATTATCTGTATTCTGTATCCCCTCAATCGTGTTCAAAATGTCAGTTGTATCCCTGACATAAGATGGTGTCTCTTTCACCAGGGGTTGTAAGAAGTAATCGCAGAATTTTGATAAGGGTTCCAGGAGGGAGCCAATGCCAGAGACAATAGGTCTCCCAGGGATAGGAGTGACGCCTTTATGTACCTTAGGTAGTGTGTAGAAATAAGGTACGACAGGCTTGGGAGTGATGAGGAAGTCTGCTTCTTTTTTCGTGATCCAGCCATTAGCTTCGGCCTCCAATACCTTGCTAGCTATTGTTAAATGTAATCTAGCCGTGGGATCAGTGTTGATGGGGGTATAGTATTTTCTATCCCCAAGTTGTCGTAGGCATTCTATTTCATAATCACTGGTGGACTGGATTACTGTGGCACCTCCCTTATCAGCCTGTTTGATGGTGATAGTGGTGTCAGCTGCTAGCGTTCTGGCCGCTTCCCTTTCTTTGCGAGTAAAGTTGTTGTGCAAAACATTTTTATTCTGTACTTTGTCCAGGTCTTTTAGTACAGCCTTCTCGAAGGTAAGGACCTCCGAGGGAATCATGCTGTTAGAAGGGGTAAAGGTGGAAGCCTTATGTAGGCCAGTATCACTGGATTCAGTTGGAGGTTCGTCATGGAAGAATGCTTTGAGGCGTATTTTTCGGAAGAAATTCTGGACCTCGCAGATCAACTCGAATTTATCTACTCTAGGAGTAGGTACGAAGCCTAGTCCTTTCTTTATGACATCCTCCTCTGTGTCACTAAGGGATCTGTTGGAGAGGTTAATGATGAATCCCTCTGACCCCTCCTTTTGCTCCGGGTTTCCATTTGTGGCTGAGGTTGAGGTTGATTTTGCCACTGGACATGTGGTGTAGCTTGCTGTTGTCCTCGCCTTCGCCCTCTTCCTCTGCCCCAACCTCTGCCTAAAAAAGGTTTCGGGTTGTTACCAGGGTAGAATTGTGGCGGGTATTGAGGAAACATGGGGTATTGCCAAAACGGAGGCTGAGGGGGGACAGGAAACATGGGTCCACCTTGATTGTGGTATACCCGTGTATTGGTCTTTCTCTGATTCCTGTTGTTCCAACTCCCTGTACTGGAGTCACTAGATGAACCTCTTCTGCTGTGATTAGAGTCCTCCTCACTTGAATAGCTTGTCTTGTTGGAAACATAGTCTGCTTTTAGATAAGGAAAGACTCTCTCTTTGTCAAATCTGGCGATATCTTTCCGTGGCTTCGCTATTTTTTGTTTTAACAAAAACTCCCTGCTTTCAGAAATCTCCTGATTAATCTCTGCTAATTTGGTTTTAAAAATAGCAGATTGAGTGACGGGTTTCATAGTACTTTCAAGGTCTTGAATTCGTGCAAGAATGGAGTCAGCCAATCTCTTGGCTGTCCCTATGATAAGTACCAATAAGTCCCTGGTGCATTTCCATGACACCAAGGACCATTCTTTCTTGAACAAAGGATCATCCAGGAACAGTCGGGGTATTAGATTGACGATGAGACCATTGGGGGCGATGTTGGCCCTAAGGTACTCAGTCATCATTGCTCCATGTATGGTTATTTTCAACCATTCTTTCTTCAAAGTGGTTAAATTCGTCCAGTCATCCGACTGGGAACCTGAAGCTATGCTACCGTCGGTAACCAAGAGCGACGGTGCTCTTAAAATATCAGACACAGCGTCTTCACCGTAGCTGATACCTAGTTCCCCTTCCATAATTATTGGAGGGAAAAAGGACCTACTAGAGCCCAGTAGCACTATAGGTAACCCTGAATATTATCTCCTGCGGGGGACTCCCGCGCTAGATATGTTCAACAAAGAGAAGGAGAGTGAAAGGTGGGCTATTTTTATAGAGGTCCTACACATAAGCCCTAAGTAGCGGTATCAACGAGAGGTGTGTAGTTCCTACAGGGTGAAAAGTCGAAGGGAAATAAAGTTTTCCGATAGCAGACTTTCACCTAGTGAATGTAAGTGCACAAGGGAGGGGGATCCCTTAAGGGTGGAACTGAAACCCTCACACACCCAGCAAGCTAGGTGTCATGCTTCATCATCTGGGTTTTGCTCCTCGTCGGGTCGGCGGTGCAATACCCGACGGGCACCCATACAGGGGCTCTTTATCGGAGATCTTTTGTTCCCTGCCGTATGGTGCATGCGTGTGAGGGCCCGGAAGTGTAGATGTATGTGGATTAAAAAAAAGGTTGGTTAATCTGAAATGTAACTTTATTGACTCAGTCAACCACCTTGTTAAAACGGGGTGAGTGGCGTCAAAGCTATATTTGCTCACAAAAGGATGAGTGGCTAGCTACGCTCTACTCTTCTGGTCAACATGTTTCGCGCCCAGTCGGTCAGAAGGATCTCATCTTCGTCAGGACCTATAATGCTAAAGTGAAATGTGCTAAAAACTATCTACAGTGTGGTGTGAAAACAAGGGTGAAAATAGTTTGTTAGTCAACCCTTAATAGGTGCCCCTACCTTATGTATTGTTTATGAAAGGGGGTCACCTAAAGAAAAGAGAGAAATTGGAAAAATGTATATATCGAGAACCACCCTTGGCATCTGTAAAACATTTTAAAAAATTAGTTAATTACCACCAGTTCAGTAAACCAGATTTCAATTTGATATAATCCATACTATAATTATACTGGATTACTAACTGGATACTGACCAATCAACCATTGATGATTTATCAAGGAAAGAAAAAACGGTTAACAAAGGAAGCATAGCGAGGCTCTGATTAAAAACACAACCATTATTACAGTTGTAAAGAACAAATCATGGTTAAGTATGGACTCACCAATTCTTTTTATAAAAACCTCATCATCAGGTGCATGGCGCGTCAACAGGGGGAGAAACACATTCGTTCCCTATGGTATAATAATATAAAGGGAAGAAGTAGAGGCACAGGCAAATTTGCAGTTAATAAGGTTACCAGGGAGAAATCTCCATCCTTAGTGTCTCTTATACATATTGCTCAAGCGTGTGACACCTCTCGTGTGTTATAATAATATGGTCCCAAAGGTGGTCAACCAGGTGCAGCTAATCAAAGCTGAGACATAATGGTGTATGTCCCGATTGAGTCATCAAAACAAAGCCTATGATAAATTACAGGACACACCATGAATGTGAATACAAGAGGCAATGTCTATCTATGTGTGCGCCCGAATTATTCATGGCAACCCTTAGTGGGAAGTCACAGTGCAAATGCGCGTTTCGTGAAGAATAACGCCCTAGATGTGAAAAGGTCACAATCACGGACCCGTGTTGATCGTATTTCTGACCATTACAAAGTCCTATGAGAGAAAACATCTAAATAGCACAACATTGCGGCAATACAAGTGTGTGCCGGAGTTAGACAAAAATCCGATGAAAGTGCGGTTTCTCCTTAAGGTGTCTAAAAAGCCCCAACAAGTGTCTAATGTTTAAAAACCACCCGCATGAAAAAGTTGTCAAGGGAACCCAGGATGTACTTACACGGCAAGATTCCCCTGGAGGTTAGTAAACCTGCCCGCGTCGCCGAACCCGGAAGATGAAAGATGGGTCGGTGGCGCTGTGTTTTATTCAGTCAATAATTGGCTGGGAGCTAGTCATGTGTGATGATGTCACGTCCATAGCAACTGTAACTAGCGACGTGTATGTCATTCCTGATGTGAATGAAAGTTTATTTTGGGCGCCATGTTGTAGTCGTTAATATGTGTTTACAAATACTTCAAAGAGAGGCATAAGTTAATACCCAATCGAGCGGAATAGCGTCGAGAAAGGCTAACCAAGGAAGTATTCGGTAGCGTATAAGTCCACCCAAACATGTGCACCATGTGTTATGCCTATCGTCGGTGGTTCTTATCAGGTCTGGTTAGTTAGGTAACCCAAACCGGGCGCCATGATGGAGTGGTGTGGGTCTAGGAGCAAGGTAAAGAGGTACAAGGGAATTCGGCTCTATTAGTACATGAAGCAGTGCAAAATAGGTGATGCTGTCATCCGTCCATGCTGTAGTGGCTTAATCACGGTCTCATGATTTAATGGTGCAAATGTTGGTAAACATAAAGGACTGAGTATTAGTAAGACCATAAGGTGGTGCTGGTACTATCCTATCACCTCATCATTATCGCTGATAAGAAGTCTTATCAATTAGATATTGTAGACCAGGGTATGTCGTCATTGAGGCCAAGTCTATCCAATGAAAGGCGATGTACCCAGCGTTGTTCTAGCCTAAACAAGGAATGTTGAGACATTCCAGGCTGGCTTTCAAGGACAATCCAATGTAGCTCAGTAGGACTATGTTTACATGCAAGGTAATGACTGTAAAGTTTCGTGTTAGATTTGCCGCATCTAATGTTGCTTTTATGTTCAGTGATACGTGTTTTCACTGCTCGTGTCGTCATCCCTATATAATAGAGATCGCATGGGCAAATTAATAGATAAATGCAGTTCGTGGAATTGCAATTTGTATGTCTTTTTAGGACCCATTCGAAAGTGGCAGTAAGGCGAATAGATTTAGCCACAATAGTTTGTCCACAACAAGAGCACCCTCCGCAGGTATAGTGACCCTGTACAGGGGGAAGATTCCATAGGGTGTTATGTGCAGAAGGTATGTGTTTTTTCGGTCTCGTGTGAACCAAAGTGTCCTTCAGATTGTTAGTCCTTTTGAAAGCGAAACGTGGCGGGGGAATCATGAGTGTACCTGCGGATAGTATTCCCCAATGTTTCTTTATCACTTTTTTAAGGTTGTTGGACTCTGGTGTAAAAGATGTGACACAAGTAATAGTTTCTATGCTGTCTTTTGTTCTCACTTCCAAAAGGGCCTCGCGATTGTTATTTCTGGCCCTCTTCATTGAGTTGTGAATCACTCGGGGAGGATAGCCTCTTTGTGTCAAATTTCCTGAGAGGATGTTGGCCTCAATTTTGTAGTCAGTGATGGAGCTACAGTTTCTTCTGAGTCGAAGGAATTGGCCAAAAGGCAAATTATCGCGTAGGGCCTTAGGGTGGTGACTGCTGTAGAGAAGTAAACTGTTTTTGTCAGTTGGTTTTCTGTAGAGACTCGTGCTCAACCCTGTGGATGTCAGTCTGATGTTTAAATCCAGGAAAGGGATGTCAGAGTCAGAGATATGGCGTGTGAATTTCAAAAACTGATTCTTAGTATTAATCCATTCACAAAATTCATTGCAGGTAGTTAAATCCCCTTTCCATAAGATCATGACATCGTCGATGTATCTTTTCCAAAGGGTTAAGTTTGGTCCGAAGGGGTTATCCACGTTCATTATCACTGCCTCTTCAAAAGCCGCCATATACAGGCAGGCCACACTGGGAGCAAAGGTACTCCCCATCGAAGTACCTTGGGATTGATGGTAAAGGTTATCTTTAAATGCAAAATAGTTCTCCGTGAGAGCTAATGTAGCCAATTCCATGATGAATGTTATGGGAGTAGGGGATGTCCATTCCCTTTTATGTAGGGCTGCCTCTATCACCATCAGGGTAGCCTGTTGTGGAATGTTGGTGTAGAGAGCCTCTACATCAAGGGTCACTAGTAGGTCAACATTATCTGTATTCTGTATCCCCTCAATCGTGTTCAAAATGTCAGTTGTATCCCTGACATAAGATGGTGTCTCTTTCACCAGGGGTTGTAAGAAGTAATCGCAGAATTTTGATAAGGGTTCCAGGAGGGAGCCAATGCCAGAGACAATAGGTCTCCCAGGGATAGGAGTGACGCCTTTATGTACCTTAGGTAGTGTGTAGAAATAAGGTACGACAGGCTTGGGAGTGATTAGGAAGTCTGCTTCTTTTTTCGTGATCCAGCCATTAGCTTCGGCCTCCAATACCTTGCTAGCTATTGTTAAATGTAATCTAGCCGTGGGATCAGTGTTGATGGGGGTATAGTATTTTCTATCCCCAAGTTGTCGTAGGCATTCTATTTCATAATCACTGGTGGACTGGATTACTGTGGCACCTCCCTTATCAGCCTGTTTGATGGTGATAGTGGTGTCAGCTGCTAGCGTTCTGGCCGCTTCCCTTTCTTTGCGAGTAAAGTTGTTGTGCAAAACATTTTTATTCTGTACTTTGTCCAGGTCTTTTAGTACAGCCTTCTCGAAGGTAAGGACCTCCGAGGGAATCATGCTGTTAGAAGGGGTAAAGGTGGAAGCCTTATGTAGGCCAGTATCACTGGATTCAGTTGGAGGTTCGTCATGGAAGAATGCTTTGAGGCGTATTTTTCGGAAGAAATTCTGGACCTCGCAGATCAACTCGAATTTATCTACTCTAGGAGTAGGTACGAAGCCTAGTCCTTTCTTTATGACATCCTCCTCTGTGTCACTAAGGGATCTGTTGGAGAGGTTAATGATGAATCCCTCTGACCCCTCCTTTTGCTCCGGGTTTCCATTTGTGGCTGAGGTTGAGGTTGATCTTGCCACTGGACATGTGGTGTAGCTTGCTGTTGTCCTCGCCTTCGCCCTCTTCCTCTGCCCCAACCTCTGCCTAAAAAAGGTTTCGGGTTGTTACCAGGGTAGAATTGTGGCGGGTATTGAGGAAACATGGGGTATTGCCAAAACGGAGGCTGAGGGGGGACAGGAAACATGGGTCCACCTTGATTGTGGTATACTCGTGTATTGGTCTTTCTCTGATTCCTGTTGTTCCAACTCCCTGTACTGGAGTCACTAGATGAACCTCTTCTGCTGTGATTAGAGTCCTCCTCACTTGAATAGCTTGTCTTGTTGGAAACATAGTCTGCTTTTAGATAAGGAAAGACTCTCTCTTTGTCAAATCTGGCGATATCTTTCTGTGGCTTCGCTATTTTTTGTTTTAACAAAAACTCCCTGCTTTCAGAAATCTCCTGATTAATCTCTGCTAATTTGGTTTTAAAAATAGCAGATTGAGTGACGGGTTTCATAGTACTTTCAAGGTCTTGAATTCGTGCAAGAATGGAGTCAGCCAATCTCTTGGCTGTCCCTATGATAAGTACCAATAAGTCCCTGGTGCATTTCCATGACACCAAGGACCATTCTTTCTTGAACAAAGGATCATCCAGGAACAGTCGGGGTATTAGATTGACGATGAGACCATTGGGGGCGATGTTGGCCCTAAGGTACTCAGTCATCATTGCTCCATGTATGGTTATTTTCAACCATTCTTTCTTCAAAGTGGTTAAATTCGTCCAGTCATCCGACTGGGAACCTGAAGCTATGCTACCGTCGGTAACCAAGAGCGACGGTGCTCTTAAAATATCAGACACAGCGTCTTCACCGTAGCTGATACCTAGTTCCCCTTCCATAATTATTGGAGGGAAAAAGGACCTACTAGAGCCCAGTAGCACTATAGGTAACCCTGAATATTATCTCCTGCGGGGGACTCCCGCGCTAGATATGTTCAACAAAGAGAAGGAGAGTGAAAGGTGGGCTATTTTTATAGAGGTCCTACACATAAGCCCTAAGTAGCGGTATCAACGAGAGGTGTGTAGTTCCTACAGGGTGAAAAGTCGAAGGGAAATAAAGTTTTCCGATAGCAGACTTTCACCTAGTGAATGTAAGTGCACAAGGGAGGGGGATCCCTTAAGGGTGGAACTGAAACCCTCACACACCCAGCAAGCTAGGTGTCATGCTTCATCATCTGGGTTTTGCTCCTCGTCGGGTCGGCGGTGCAATACCCGACGGGCACCCATACAGGGGCTCTTTATCGGAGATCTTTTGTTCCCTGCCGTATGGTGCATGCGTGTGAGGGCTCGGAAGTGTAGATGTATGTGGATTAAAAAAAAGGTTGGTTAATCTGAAATGTAACTTTATTGACTCAGTCAACCACCTTGTTAAAACGGGGTGAGTGGCGTCAAAGCTATATTTGCTCACAAAAGGATGAGTGGCTAGCTACGCTCTACTCTTCTGGTCAACATGTTTCGCGCCAAGTCGGTCAGAAGGATCTCATCTTCGTCAGGACCTATAATGCTAAAGTGAAATGTGCTAAAAACTATCTACAGTGTGGTGTGAAAACAAGGGTGAAAATAGTTTGTTAGTCAACCCTTAATAGGTGCCCCTACCTTATGTATTGTTTATGAAAGGGGGTCACCTAAGGAAAAGAGAGAAATTGGAAAAATGTATATATCGAGAACCACCCTTGGCATCTGTAAAACATTTTAAAAAATTAGTTAATTACCACCAGTTCAGTAAACCAGATTTCAATTTGATATAATCCATACTATAATTATACTGGATTACTAACTGGATACTGACCAATCAACCATTGATGATTTATCAAGGAAAGAAAAAACGGTTAACAAAGGAAGCATAGCGAGGCTCTGATTAAAAACACAACCATTATTACAGTTGTAAAGAACAAATCATGGTTAAGTATGGACTCACCAATTCTTTTTATAAAAACCTCATCATCAGGTGCATGGCGCGTCAACAGGGGGAGAAACACATTCGTTCCCTATGGTATAATAATATAAAGGGAAGAAGTAGAGGCACAGGCAAATTTGCAGTTAATAAGGTTACCAGGGAGAAATCTCCATCCTTAGTGTCTCTTATACATATTGCTCAAGCGTGTGACACCTCTCGTGTGTTATAATAATATGGTCCCAAAGGTGGTCAACCAGGTGCAGCTAATCGAAGCTGAGACATAATGGTGTATGTCCCGATTGAGTCATCAAAACAAAGCCTATGATAAATTACAGGACACACCATGAATGTGAATACAAGAGGCAATGTCTATCTATGTGTGCGCCCGAATTAGTCATGGCAACCCTTAGTGGGAAGTCACAGTGCAAATGCGCGTTTCGTGAAGAATAACGCCCTAGATGTGAAAAGGTCACAATCACGGACCCGTGTTGATCGTATTTCTGACCATTACAAAGTCCTATGAGAGAAAACATCTAAATAGCACAACATTGCGGCAATACAAGTGTGTGCCGGAGTTAGACAAAAATCCGATGAAAGTGCGGTTTCTAGGTGTCTAAAAAGCCCCAACAAGTGTCTAATGTTTAAAAACCACACGCATGAAAAAGTTGTCAAGGGAACCCAGGATGTACTTACACGGCAAGATTCCCCTGGAGGTTAGTAAACCTGCCCGCGTCGCCGAACCCGGAAGATGAAAGATGGGTCGGTGGCGCTGTGTTTTATTCAGTCAATAATTGGCTGGGAGCTAGTCACGTGTGATGATGTCACGTCCATAGCAACTGTAACTAGCGACGTGTATGTCATTCCTGATGTGAATGAAAGTTTATTTTGGGCGCCATGTTGTAGTCGTTAATATGTGTTTACAAATACTTCAAAGAGAGGCATAAGTTAATACCCAATCGAGCGGAATAGCGTCGAGAAAGGCTAACCAAGGAAGTATTCGGTAGCGTATAAGTCCACCCAAACATGTGCACCATGTGTTATGCCTATCGTCGGTGGTTCTTATCAGGTCTGGTTAGTTAGGTAACCCAAACCGGGCGCCATGATGGAGTGGTGTGGGTCTAGGAGCAAGGTAAAGAGGTACAAGGGAATTCGGCTCTATTAGTACATGAAGCAGTGCCTGCACCTTGGTCGCAATGGCCCTCCACACAGCCTTACGCTGCTGTACTTTGAGCTGCAGGCATGGGAGACAAGAGTGGGAAAACATCAGTGACACAGTGTTATGTAACAAAATCTCTCAGAACAGTAGCATGATACTGACTCATCCCAAATCCACAGATATGTTTTGCAGAGACAGAAATGCATCTCACTGGGTACATCTGCATGTGAGAAGCACATGTAAATGCATGCAGGTGTGAGGAGGGACACAGTACCTGCACATCTCACATACAAGCAGGATGCTGGCACAGAAAGCCATGTGTAGTCTGCCCACATCTACCGTTCATTTCCAGGTGGAGCAAGACATACGTCACATGTCAACATGTGTTTGGGGGGAGACTCACTGTGTCCAACACTGCACAGGCCTCAACGACCTAGCCCTGTGAATAGCTCACTGTGTCATGGATGTCACATTGAGGGACATGATCTCACAAACCCACACCCTCTCACAGGGCCAGTCGTGTGCAATCTACAGGGCTGATATGGCTCATTGATGGAGAGTCCTGCACAAAACACACATTTCACACTCTCTACATTCAGTGATGTGTCCTTGTCAGATTGGGCGGTGACTGTGCAGGCCAGGTGGGCTCACACTGAGATGAACAACAGGGACCCACACAGCCATTCACACAAGCAATCACTGTCCTGACTCCTGCATTACCAACTTGCTGCATCACTGTATGGCTGACAAGACAAGACATGTCCCTCCAATCTTGATGTGCAGGCAAGGAAATGTGTGGAGAAGGGTACACCCCCCTTCACCCTAGGAAACAGCATGTTAGGTAGTGCATGATACAACCCCACACTCTCAGGCACATACTGCATCAGACCGACTACATGTGTGCACCCCCTGCACTCTCACCCCCCCTGTTGAAGACTTACCACAACATTTAGGGCACCATATAGCCTTGGGTACTGTGTGAGCACCTCGTCCACCAGGACCTCCAGCTCATCGCTTGTGAAGGGACTGGCACGGATCTTCTCTGTCCTTGCCATCACTGAGGACAGGAGACAGCAGCAGTGGCTGTGGGTGGTGAGGGGTCTAAGGCAGCAGTCCCTGGAGGCAGCAGCAGGTGAGGGGTCTCAAGCAGCAGTCCCTGGAGGCAGCAGCAGGTGAGGGGTCTCAGGCAGCAGTCCCTGGAGGCAGCAGCAGGTGTGGGGTCTCAGGCAGCAGGCTCAGTGAGCAGTGGAAATGTGGGGCTCTCTCTCACACATATATAGCCCCCTGGTGTTGTTTCAGTGGTTCTAAGCTGCTGCAATTGGTGTTCCAGGTCAGCCTTTTTCAAATGCATCCAATGACCGGCTCCGCGGTGGCGGAGCATGTCTACCACGATTTTCTAAATTGCATCATGCTACCTCGATGGCAGATCCCATTGGCTGTAAGGGCATGTCTATGGCGGTGACACACTGCAGGGGCCAGGCGGTAGCTACCAGGAGTTGGGTGCCATACAGTGACATGGGTGACCGGGATTTGGATGGGGGAGCATGCCAACCACCATTTGGCAACACATATATATCAATGACTACCACGATTGTGTCCTGGGCATAGGCGGTGACACACCGCAGGGGCCAGGAGGTAGCTACCGCGAGTTGGGTGCCATACAGTGACATGGGTGACTGGGATTTGTGTGGCGGGTGACTGTGACAGCACCGATGGACACTTCATGCTGTGTCAATGGCCATCTGGCAGTCATCCACAGTGCACAGTGTCCCCTTGGTTGATTGCACACAATGCCAATGTGCCATGTTCCCCGCTGCTGAGCACACATGCCATGTTTGAGTATATGATTTCTTAGATTGGCATGTACTCCCTCACATGTCATTTGTGATATGGATGTGCCTGTACACAGGACAGTGTTGTTATGGACTCCCCAATGTGTACACATGTCAAGGTGTAAAAGTGCAGGGAATATCACTGTGATGTATTTCAAGTTGAAGATTGTCCATATGTGCCTGTTCGCTTATGTTTGACCATGCACATACTAGTCAAGTACGCTCAGCCCTTTGGTCTTTGTGTTGTTGATGTGTGCCAGGTTCGACTAATGCCTGAAGGTGTGTCAGGTGCAGCAGCTAGGTGTGAGACAGTGGTGTTGCATTTTTACACCAATGCTGGATGATATACTCCCATGCGTGCCAATGGTGAGCGTGGCCATATCCATATTTGCATTTTCATATGGCGAGTATGATTTGGATGTACTTGCTGTGTGTCAGTTGACAAGTGTACGATCAGTGTAGCTGAAGGAGTCCCTACATGTCAACTGGTCTGCAACACAATTTAGATGACAGTCATTGTTGGTGTTGTGTCCGCCAAAACGTGAGATGCTGTGCCCATCTCATGATGTATTGCATTGACATGTGTCCACTTTCATCTCAACTAGGAGGAGACCAAATCAGCATCGTCCCTTTACAGTGCTGGCAGACATGGAGAATGAGGAGATCATCTGGAAATTCCGTCTCGATAGAGCCACCCTACAGACCATTAGTGCTCAGCTGGAGCCCCACCTGCAGCCTCGCAGAACATATCCAACAGCTTTCACCCCCACTTCTAAGGTGATGGCGGCCCTGCATTTTTTGCCACTGGATCGTTCCAGCACACGGTGTCCAGCGCAGGTGGGATGTCGCAACCCATGTTCAGCATGGTGCTATCGGATGTCCTGTCCGCCAAGATGAGATACAAGGACACATATATTCATTTCCCCAGGGAGCAGGAATTGGCTGCTGTGAAAGGAGATTTTTATCCCTTTGGACACATTCCCCATGTGGTTGGTGCCAATGATTGCACCCATGTTGGGCTTGTACAACCACAGGCACGTGAGCACATCTACCGGAATCGGAAACATTTCCACTCCATAAATGTACAGGTGGTGTGCCAGGCAGTGTGTGTGACATGCTGTCCTCTGACCCAGCAATATTGCAATGTGTATCTGTCATAGGTGACTCTGCATATCCCAACCGTCCTTGGTTGCTCAGCCCGCTGCGGAATCCCAGGACACCAACTGATGTCCGCTACAATGATGCCTATGGGAGGACACGTCGTGTGGTGGAGCGCAACTTTGGTCTGATGAAGTCACGTTTCCGATGCCTGGACAAGACCGGAGCTGCACTGATGTACTCACCCAAAAAGGTGTGTCAGATTGTAGTGGCATGCTGCATGCCCCACAACCTAGCCATTCGCAAGGAGATCCCCTGCTCCTGGATGCTGATGAGCAGCAAAGGCCCCCGCCTGCAAACCAACCCGTGTCCAGTGATGAGGACAGTGGAGAGGAGGAAGGTGTTGACCTGCGTAAACAGCTCATCACCCACTACTTCAATTGAATGTGAGTGACAATGTACAACGGATCCATTGTCTGATGATGTTGCTGTTGTTGTGAAGGTGTATGTGGGCTTTGTGACTGCAGCCGGTTATTGATGTCAGTGTTGGCTGACAATGTTTCTGGAAGAGGGCAGTTTTGTACTTCGACAGGATGTGTATGTTGGCACTTGTTGCCCATTGTGATATGTGCATGTTGGATTATCTTGATGGTAGGTGTTGTGTGATGTCTGTGATGCCACAACAAGACTAGTGAATGTTGTTCTGTAGTGTTTTCCTAGGTGCCTTCAACCTCTCCTTGCCTACATACATTCCATACTCCTGGTACATTGTAATCATGTTGAAGACAGTACATCCTGGAATAAAGACGGAGCAGACACAACAACATGTGTGTAAGGATTTTTTATTTACAATGGTGACATGTGAGGGGGTGAACATTTACATTGAGGTGATTAGTGGAGCAGTGAGTTGACAGTTATGGTAGATGGGATAATCGAGTTGCCACCACATTGATGTGGGACCCAGTCCAACAGACAGACGCCATTCACAAGGCAGTGTGGGGAAGGACAGTCCAAAAAGTCAATTCAGTGGTGAAGAGGGTTGCCATCAGGGCTGGCTCCATGACTGGCGTTTGGCAGTTGCTTTGCCTCCAGATACTCCCAGGGTTTTCTTAGGACGGCCCCTCTGTCGCTTGGCAGGGGGACCCCTGCTGTAGGGCCAGTGGGGTCTGAGGACTCACCCCTGTCTGTGGGCACAGGGGAAGATGGTGAACTGTCATCCTGCGGTCCACCAGAGGGAGGTGGAGGTGTCGGTTGTGGTGCAGGCCTGTCCCTCAGTGCCGCCACTTGCTGGCCCAAGAGGTCCACAATTTGTCTCATGCGGGTGTCGATGGACCTCATCAGCAGGATGAGCTTGCGGAACAGTTCGTCCGACTGGCCCGTTCGTCCCTGGGCCCGTTCATATGCCCCAAGGAGTCTGTTGATGTGGTCCAGGGATTGGGTCCCAGCCTCTTGGTGTCCTTGAGTGACCCTGCCCCTCCCACCTTCCCTGCTGCCACACACCTGCTGCCACACCACTGTAAGCACCCGCATCCTCTCCCTGTCCTCCTCAGTCGGTGGGGTGGGGTGGTCATCCTCTGGGCCAGGGGGGGGTGTTGCAGGCAGCACTGGTGGTGGTGACATTGGTGGTGGTGGTGGTGATGGTGGTGGTGGAGGACGCACAGGGCGTAACAGCATGGGTCTGTAGAGACGTTGTTATTGCAGCAGATGTGGTGGTGGGGACGATGGGGTCCTGGGACCTGTTGCGCCCTGACACAGTAGATGTGCTGGCTTCGAGCTCATCGTCCAGAGAATCCCCGGAGTCAACATCCAAGAGTCGGGAGACTAGCTGTGCAGGTTGCTGGTGTTGTCCTCTGCAGTGAGTTCTTGGTCACCTGTGGGTCAGATGGGAGATGGTCATTGTAGTGCACCCCAAAAGCTTTGTGTTACCTGTATGTCATTCACTGTTTGTACACCACACAGTTGACTAATCATCACATTTTGTTGTATGTGCACTACTGTGCCTCCTCCTGACATGGTGCTGTGGTACATGCATTACTTGTCCATGGTGTGAGGTGTCAATACCTACCATGTGCAACATGCATAATTTGTGAGTACAGGGACATGTTGCCATCTAGGGACTAGCGCAAGAAAAACTTTCACTGAGAACTATTTTTTGCTTACTCTGCCCTGTCAGACGTTACATCTGGGCATGAACTGGCCATTTTCATCTCCTGCATACCTTTGTCTTGGCATGTGCATATCTGGATTTGTACCACAAACCATGCTTTCTTGTTTCTCATTTGGTCCTTGCTGCTCTGGCCCCATGGCATTTCCACATGGAATTTAGTGCTATACATGATTGTGCCCAGACTTTCTTCTACGTGTGCATTGGTGTGTCACACTTTGGTTGCTGTGACAATCTCATTTGCTTAGCTGTGTGCACACTGTGAGTGGCAATAGGATCTGTGTGTATGTGTGTGCAATGAGAGGGCTGGTGTTGTTATGTGGCACCATGCTTTTTGCGGACAATGGCTGTGTGCACATACTGGCTACTTACCTGTTCTGTTTTCCCATTTGGCTTTGACTTGACACTTCTGTGTGTGTGTGTGGTGGAGGCTTGCAACCTGCTCAGGGGTGTGACAGGCAAGCATGATATGTCTACCTTCCTGTTAGTTTGTTTGTAGTGATACAATGGCTGACACATGCATCTGGGTGGGAGGGTATACTCCATCTTGATGGTCTGTGGGATGAGTGGGCCTTGCGTGAGTTGTTGTGCAGGCATCCCACCCCCAAACAGACCTCCCAGGGAAGATGTCTCCTACCTGTTAGTTTGTTTGTAGCGAGCCAATGGCTTGGAACTGGTTCTGGGTGTGGAGTGCTCCATCCTGCTTGTGTTGGGACAGGGCTGCCTGGTGGGAGTTGTAGTACAGTCTTCACACCCACAAATACCCCTCACTGTTAAGATGGCTACCTATCTGTTAGTTTGTTAGTAGATGGGAAAATGTCTTACTGATGCTTCTGGGTGGTGTGGAGTGCTCCATCCTGCTCAGGGGTGGGACAGGGGGCATGGTGGTAGTTGTGGTGCAGGCTTCCCACCCCCAAACAGCACAACCTGGGAAGATGGCTAACTACCTGTTAGGCGAAGGTGAACAATGCAATGGCTGCCACATGCTTCTGGGTGGGAGGGAGTGCTCCATCCTGGTGAGCTGGGTGACAAGGGTGCATGGTGGGAGTTGTTGTGCAGGCCTCCCACCCCCACACAGCCTCCATGGCAAGATGGCTACCTACCTGTTAGTTTGTTTGTAGTGGGACAATGGCTTCCAAATGCTTCTGGGAGGTGTGGAGTGCTCCATCCTGCTCAGGGGTGGGACAGGGGACATGGTGGGAGTTGTTGTGCAGACCTCCTACCCCCAAACAGCACAACCTGTTAGTTTGTTTGTAGTGGGACACTGGCTTCCAAATGCTTCTGGGTGGTATGGAGTGCTCCATCCTGCTCAGGGGTGGGACAGGGGGCATGGTGGGAGTTGTGGTGCAGGCCACCCACCCCCACACAGCCTCCATGGCAAGATGGCTACCTACCTGTTTGTTTGTTTTGTAGTGGGACAATGGCTTCCAACTGCTGGTGGGTGGTGTGGAGTGCTACTTCCTGCTCAGGGGTCGGACAGGGGGCATGGTGGGAGTTGGTGTACAGGCCTCCCACCCCCACAAAGCCTCCGTGGCAAGATGGCTGCCTACCTGTTAGTTTGTTTGTAATGATAGCATGGCTGCCACATGCATCTGGGTGGGAGGGAGTACTCCTTCTTGATGAGCTGGCTGACAAGGATGCATGTTGGGTGTTGTGGTGCAGTCCACCTAACCCCAAACAGCCTCCATGGCAAGATGGCTACACACCTGTTAGTTTGTTTGTAGTGTGACAATGGCTTCTAAATGCTTCTAGGTGGTGTTGAGTGCTCCATCTTGCTGAGCAGTGGGAGAAGGGGGCCTGGTGGGAGTTGTTGTGCTGGCTGCCTGTCCACATGCCCCCATGGTGATGTTGCTAGCTATGTTTGGGGTGGATGTGAGTGAGTGAATGTTGGATCTGTGAGACATGTGTTGGGGAGTGTGTGGTGCATATGAATGTACTTGTGCCTAGGAGGTGCAGCTTTGTAGTTGTGCAAGACAGTACATAGCAGTGTGGTGGTAGTCATTTGTTTGTACTTACCAGCCTCCACACCCCCAGCTACTCCTGTGAGACTCTCTGGATGCAGTATGGAGAGCCACCGCCAGTCCTCTCAGCTAGATCACGGTTCTTGCGCCTATCCTGTTTGACAACCCTCTTCAGGTCATGCCACCGCTTCATGATTTCATAAGTGGGGGGTGGTCCCTACTGCATTTACCTTATCGACTATCCTTGCCCACATTTGAGCTCTTGTGGCTAATGGTGTCTGTTGGACCAGGCTACCAAACAGTTGTGGTTCCACTCTGACTATCCCATCTACCATTACCTTCAACTCACTCTCTGTGAAGTTTGGCCTTTTATGTGTTGCCATGGTGTGTGATGTGCAAAGGGGTTATGAGTGCAGGGGTGTGAGTGGTGGAGGGGGTGATGTGTATGGTGTGTGATGTGCAGGGGGTCAGAGGTGCGGGTGTGGAAGTGGTGATGGTTCTGTGTGTGGTGTGAGTAGTGCCGGTGTGTTGCTTTGCCTATCCTTTGTTGTCAGGGTTAGTGGCCTTCAGTCTTGGGATGTTGCAAAGGGTTGTGGTCTGGGAAGGGGCTGGTTTTATACTCAGCTATGTGGGTGTGTCCTAATGGGTTATTTCTGTCAGGTGTGTTGTGTGGGTTGTCCTGGGATTTGTATTTTTGTATTTTCCATGTGGTTGTGTCATTGGGGTGTGTTTTGTGTTTTTGAGTGCATGGCTAGTTTGCTGTGTGCACTTTGGGTTTTTTCTTTCGTCCGCCATATTTGTCACGAAGCGTCCGGAGCAGTGGCTGTGATGCAGCTCTTCCGCTGGCTCTCCCATTCATCACTGTTTGCGACCGCAGCGGTCGGAACCTGCAGAACGTACCGCGTAGGCATCGGGGTTATCCTAATATTCCATGCGGTGTCTCCGCTGTCCTGCTGGCGGTTTGATTGTTTTCTGCCGTGAATGCGACCGCCGCGGATGGGTTTTGTCCATCTCCGCTCACTACGGGCAGTTTTTCTTGGCCTCGTTCCGCCACGGTCTGTGTTTTTTGGCGGTTGTTACTAATTTGGACACCGGATTTTCCACGGTGCCGGCGGGCAGTTGATTTCCGGATCCATGGCGGTCGGGGTGGTTTTCCGCCCGCCATCCTAATAGGCCGCTAATTGTCATATAATACAATGGGAATGGCAGATGATTTTGACGGATCACTGATATAATATCGATTACAAAAATATCCCCATACACAAATATCGACACATAAATATCGATGTCAAAAATATCGACATCCAAGCTTTCTAATGTAAAGTACAAAAACATCAGGGAAAAAATATCGATGTAAAAAAATCAATGTACAAAATATCGTTTTTATATATAAAAAATAATGTTAAATACATTTAGGGGCCGATTCAGATCCTGTAAAACCCGGGTACGAATGGTCGTACGGAGCGTATTCTCCATACGACTCGTACCCAGGAAATCCACCTTACAAACCTGCAAGTACGATTCGTACAGAAATACCATTTCCGTCCGAATCGTAAAAAACACCGTACGGCTAAAAAATACCTACTATGGGGGGTACGGTGCGGACATACGTGGGTGGGGGGTAGGCTGGGGGGCCGTACGATTCGTACCCCTGGCACAAGTGTACCCGGGGTAGGGGTCGTATAAAGTTCGCTCCGTCCGAGACGTTTTCCATACGCTTGTGTATTCGGAACTTATTAATTAGTTTCACAACATTTACTTCCCAACCCATACCAATATAAACCCCACAACTCACATCTAAAATAAATTGAACTATTGCCATATTTATATTTTATTAATTAATTACCATGAATTATTAATTAATTATAAATACTTTTCTTCCCACCCTATTCCCCTATAAACCCACAACCTGCTCCTACAATAATGACACAATTAACATAATTACCAAAATGTCACTAACAAAATTAATAACTACTAAAAATTTAACACATATGTTAAAAAAGCCATACAGAAAATAAATCACAAACTTTTAAAATACATACTAAAATACATAACACTAATTTAACAATTAATATTTGAAACAACTATATTTTTGCAAATGATATTACTAACATTGATATTTTCAAAAATGATATTTCTTACCTTAAAGTTGATATTCTTGACTAAGATATTCATGCTGTCGATATTTCTGTATCACTGTATTTCCAACTCAATATTTGTGTATGTCGATATTTTAAAATCGATATTCTGTAAATGCACCGATTTTGACTATGGGCCATCAAGGGGGCTGCTAATTTTAAAAGAATGTATTTTCTCTAAAGATGGTTGCCATATTACATAGTGCCTTACATAAAATATATACTGGTCTGTCAGAGCAATGCTTTAGGTTTCATAGTATTGTTTGGGGAATAGGTTGATCTTTTTTTTTTTACTTGCCCTGCATGTTATAATTTTTAGTATAATATTTTTCATTGTTTAAATTATATGCTTAGGATAGATATTCAACCTAAATCTTCTTTAGCATTATTTGGGTATCCAATGAAATTCAGCGTTTTATTTGTTTTTAAATATTATTTATCTCTATTGGAATACCTGTTGCCCCCTCTCATTGTACAGCGGTGAAAGCCAAAATATATACCCACTGATATAATAAAATGACCTGGATAAGGTTGTTTGAATATCTATACGCTCTGGAAAAATAATAGCTTAACAAAATGTTATGAAATTTGGAAAGCTTTGATCAATATACAGGGCAACTGCATTAGGAGATTTAAGAAAGCAAGTGGGTCTTTAGTGTGCTCTTTAATGTATTGTTGATGGCGATGTCTTATTTTAATGTGAAAATGCACATTATGTCACACTTTATTTCTGCACTTTTTGCACTGTCATGCAGTTTTGTATGTAGGCTGCTACGGAAAGCAATGCATTGAATGATTGCTCTTACGTATAATGAAATGGTCGATCATTTTGGTCTTCTCAGTAAAAAAACAGAGATCTGACTGAGAATCTGAGCATCAACATGCACCACATTTCCTCATATTTACTTGAGTTTGTTGTTAATAGAAGGCAGAACTGGGAGAGATGCATTACTTGGCCATAAATTCACCTCCCAGCTGCCTGAAATGGAGCATGTAGCTCCTCACAATAAAGATAATTTCTATTGCCTCGCCTTATATCTCTATCAGATTTATAATAAAAGGCAGTGGGGCCGATTCCGGCCGAAAACCGAACCGACCTACATGGACCCGGACCGAATACCGACCGACACGGACCAGCGCCGTACGACCCATGCGGTACGATGCAACGCGAGTGAATGACAACCGACATGTACGGAATACAAACCGTACGACCGAGCAGGAGGGAAAATAGTGATCCGGCCAGAAAACCAACGCGATTTTCACCGACCGTCACGAACCCGCAATGAACCCGACCAACCCGTACACGCGATGTACGATTAGCGCAGTATGATGCAATGCGTGTAAAACCAGACTGACTCGCACGGAGACCAAGCCACACGACCGACACGCACAGACAACCCGGCACACAAGCAATAGAGACCACCGCGAACGACGCGTACCAAACACAGAAGACAGGCAGCGTGAACGAGGCGGAGAAGCCCGCACGAGACAACAGCAGCGTCCGTTTCCATCATATGAACGTCTCCTTCATGCCTACAAAACACAAAGGAAAAAACACAAAAAAGAAGAATCCAAAGTTCACGGATAGTGAGTTAGAAGTGCTGGTAGACGAGATCATCAGAGTAGAGCCACATTTGTTTGGTACATTGGTTCAAAGGACCCCCATCTCACAGAAAACCAAGATGTGGGCGAGAATTGTGGACAAGGTGTAAACACAAGCACCAACGTTGCGCACAAAGGACGATATCCAGAACCGGTGGTATGACGTGCGCAGAAGGGTCAAGAAACTCATCGAGAAAGTTCAGGCCTTGAGTCAGCGCACCGGCGGTGGCCCTCCTGCCAAACCAGTCTACTTCAGGACCTGGGAGAAGAAGGTGCGGGACATCCTACCACCAGAGAGCGTCCATGGCCTAACAGACATCCCAGAGCCTGGTGAATACACAAACAACATACCCAAGATTGTGTGGCAAGGGGACAGTGAAACCATGCATCGCAAGAAAAGCTACACTAGCCAATAGATAATCAACCCAAGGTGTGTATGCCAGTCACACAAACACAATACCTGCCATCTCATAGTGACTGGGGACTGTGTCATGACATGCACCAACCTACAAACAAATAGAGCAAGCCAGTGGCACTAAGCCAAATACACCCAGCCTGACAGTTTGCCACCACAAACAGACCACCTCACAGTGCAGCTGACTGTCAGGAAGGAATAGTGGGGATGCAGGTGAAGTGAGTGTAGACAAAAGCATGATGGGGCCTGTAGTCACAGATAATGCCCCCCCTCCTGATTGGCCCATCAAGACCCCTCTGAAACATGCCCACATCACAGGGAGTGGAAAATGACTGACAAGATGGCTGACACTGGCTCCTGCTGTGGAGAGCACAAGGCCCTGCTAGGGCTTGTGTGCAAATCAGAAGCAGGACACCATTGATTGACATCCTGAAAGACAACTTGCACGCCCTACAATGGAAGCACGTTTCATGATGGGAAGGAGGACTGACAGCCCTGACTATACTACTCAGCATGGGGAGACACCCCCCCCCAACACAAACTCCACACAACTCACCAGGTACAATGCATTGACACACACCTCATTGAAATATCAGCAAAAGATACCCCGTGCTGGGTGCTGCTGTGTGAAGCACAGGGGCTCACTTGGGACTTGTAGCCAAACAAACACCAGGATTTCACAGTCAGCCATCTTGCCATTGATGTCACACCCCCTCACAGGGAAGCAGAGTCAAGAGGGAGGAAGCATGGGCATGCTGGGAAGGGGGGTGTAGCCAAGAGTATGATGGGACTCGCAGCCACAGACAACCTACACCCACCCACATGGCCCTGCAAGATCAACCTGAACCATACTCACCTCACAGGGAGTGGGAAGGGACTGGCAAGATGTCTGACACTGGGCTCTGTTGTGGGGAGCACAAGGCCATGCTGGGACTGGTAGCCAAACAAACACCAGGATTTCACAGTCAGCCATCTTGCCATTGATGTCACACCCCCTCACAGGGAAGCAGAGTCAAGAGGGAGGAAGCATGGGCATGCTGGGAAGGGGGATGTAGCCAAGAGTATGATGGGACTCACAGTCACAGACAACCTACACCCACCCACATGGCCCTGCAAGATCAACCTGAACCATACTCGCCTCACAGGGAGTGGGAAGCGACTGACAAGATGTCTGACACTGGGCTCTGTTGTGGGGAGCACAAGGCCATGCTGGCAAATGGCCAACAACAAGATCAAATTCTATCTGTGACAAGCTGGGAAAAAGCAGTGTACAGGCAGGCATCTGTTTGAAAAGTATAAAATATCATGTTTGTGAACCAACGATGCATGTAAAAACATAAATCACATTGTGTGTCTCTTCCAAACACAGGTCGTGCTGGCCACCCAGCGCCAAATGATGAGGATACCCAGTCCCAGACTCTGGTGGACACTGAGCTCTCTGGTCTGACTCTCTCACTGTCCTCTTCGGATGACAACGACCAACCTGGCCCCTCCGGTGTGAGCCATCATGCAGCACCAGCAGCAGCAACATCTGCCCCCACTGTGCCCACGCCTCCAGCATCTGGACACCGTCAGGGCACCCCCGCCAACACGGACAGACCAAGGACAATCAACACCCACAGCACAGGGACACAGGGCCCCCCGGAAGCTACAGCCAACACCACCAGCAACACCACCCAAGGGGTCCCAGTGTCACCTGTGTGTACCGCCGTGGTCCTGCCCGTGTGGAGAGGGGTGGGAGGCACAGGGCACGCCTTGCAGAGGGGTCTGGACTGCATGATGACCTCCAACTGGCACGCATCTTTGATGCATACCAGGATAGCACCGGAGGATATGGACAGGTAGTAGGGATCCTCAAGGACATGCAACATGAGCAGTTCGCCCACCATGCCCACATGGAGGCAAAGTGGGATGCCCTTACTGCGGTGCATCGGGACATACTACAATGCCTCCGCCAGATCAACACCAACCTGTCCACACCCACCTGTGTACCGACAACATCTGTCACAAACCATCTGCCAGCGCCGCGGGGAGGGAGGAGGACTCTGGCGGAGAGTCTCCTGCACCACAGAGGCCTGCACATGAGGATCCCCCCCCCCGGAAGAAGAGGGGTCGTCCGAAGAAGGATATGTGAGAGGCAGATGTCCCAGCACATCCCCCAGGGCCTCCAAACCTGTTCTGGACAATGTTCTTTGTGCGCAACCCGTTCACCTTGTCCAATCGCACACAACTCGCCCACATTACATGGAGGGTTCATGTTGGGCCAATGAAGCAGACGACTGTGGACTTTACTCTGGACATTTCATCTACCAGCACTTCCAACTCCAATGTGAACTTTGGATTCCCAAACCACTGTACAGCACCCACCATCCAGTGCACTTCACTCACACATGTTTGTAAATAAACTCACCAGTACACCATACTTGCCTCTGTTGTGATTCCAACTCGTCATGTTCAGGGCGAAGTCGATCTGCTACACAACACAGTGCATGCCAAATACTGCAACAATGTGACCAACGTAAGGTGAGTCATGGGGATGTGACACATGTGAGGGAGACACACCACTATGGCAACACAAAACATACTCACCATGGCCATGTTACTCATCACACACAATGATGTTGACCTGAAACACATTGGCATGCACAGACACAACACCAAGCACAGTCAGTGGTAACAAGTCCATAGGTGAGGTATGCAGATGTCACTCAGATGTGGGAAGACAGACAACGCACATAACAAAGCGTAGCACAGGTTCATTACACATCAGCAACACGTTTATTCCACAATAGTTGCACAGTAATTCTACGTAACAGTGGACACACGCTCACAATGTGTTGGAGAATGGAAGTCCAGGGATGTGTGGTACATCAGTTGATGGGAATTGTCAACTTCCACACTGGTGTTGGCTTCTGGGTGTTGGGGGTCAGTGTTGACCACACAACAGGCAAAGGATCCTGGGAAGGACAGACAAGATACAGTCAAAAGCACAGACGAACAGGAGAGAAATGCAATGCACATGCACAAAACATGTTGCAAAACACCTACACAAACACTAGTTAGCAGTACTACCCTATTGTGGAGTACACACCACCTGAATGGACACATCACAGCACTCATCCAGTCGAGTGGCACACAGACACACTCAGACAGCAACAGAGCTGGCTCAACACATTCCAGGCAACCTCCATACATTCACATAACAACACTGGAAACTCACATTCAGGTGAAGAAGTTGTTGATGAGCTGGGAGCGGACATCGCCATCATCTTCATCATCACTGGCATCTTGGCCCTGGCCGGGATCCTCCACAGGTGCCGGACGTTGGTCGTCATCATCGTCATCCTGGAGGAGAGGCACCTCCTTCCGCACCGCCATGTTGTGTAGCATGCAGCAGACCAGTATTCTTTTGCACACCTTTGCAGGCTCATATGGGAGGGCCCCTCCGGTTTTGTCCAGGCAGCGAAAGCGGCTTTTCAGGAGGCCGAGTGCCCGCTCAATCACCCTCCTGCTCCGACCATGTGCCTCATTGTAGTGCAGCTCGGCTGGTGTCACAGGGTTCCTGAGGGGTGTCAGCAACCACGGCATGTTGAGGTATCCAGAGTCACCTACACACACAAAAATGAACAAGTAGCTGAGTTTTGTAGGAGTGTGGAATACAACACTGACAAACACACACAATGAGAAACAGTCGGTCGACACTGACAATGCAGGCACGCTGAGCTGGCATCTGTGACATCAGCGTTGCAATGTGACTACTCCTCATCATGTAGGCATCGTGCGCCGAACCAGGGAACCGTGCACACACATGTGTGATCAACATGTCAGCAAGACAGACCACCAGAGCATTGATCGAATGGTAGTGCTTCCTGTTCCGGTATGCCTGCTCATGTGGTATCAGGGCAACATGTGTCCCGTCAATGGATCCAATGACGTTTGGCATCCTCCCCAGTGTATAAAAGGCATCCTTAATTTCAGGGAGTTCATCTTGGCTCAGGAACTTGATATAAAGGTCGAGGAATTGCAACATCCCCTCCAAGACATCAGGTAGCACCAGACTAAACATCGTTTGTGACATACCACCAGCAGTAGCCACAGTGTACTGGAAGGTACCGGTAGCAAAGAAGTGCAGGGCTGCCATCACCTTCACCTCTGGGGTCAGTGTTGTTGGGTATGTCCGGCCAGGTAGCAGATGTGGCACCAACTGCTCCGCCAACTCCTCAATCAGTGGCCTGGTGAAGCGGTACCGTCTGATGGTGTTGCGTTCCTTCATGGTTGCAAGGTATGGGAATGGCCGATGGACAGCTGGTGCCCTGCAGTACAGAGATGCACAAAGGAAGATTGTCAGTACATCCACCCATGTGGCCATGACCACGATCACTATCACATGCTAGTTCATGACATTACACAATGTACTGAGGTGTGTGCTGTTGGGCATGGACACATATGTCACTTTCAAGACCACCACCTCACTTCTCAATTCCACATGTCCACATGAGTGCCATGTAGTGCAATGGGCTAATCATCTGGCTGTGTCACCCAACCTATGTGCTGCTGCAATGTTCAAAAAACCCACCTCAGTGACAAATGAGGACTCATGTCTCAAAGGCATCACAGATCTTTGCCATGCAGAAACCCAGGGTCCCTGTATTGCCACATCAACACAGCAATGAACATGGCGTAGCACGTACACACCACAAGGCAAGCGTAAGTCCCACAGGTAGTGGCCACTGTTGTTCCTGCCGGCCCTACATGTACGTCTCTTAGACACACAACCCCATCAATGTTGATGCATATACCACATGGATGTGGAGACAGTCACCCATTGGTAACATGTGATCAGACACATCGGAGACACAACATGCACACAGACTGTGGGTGCACATCAGTATTGGGGCTACAGGTCTCACTGTGACATACATGCCATAACCCCCAGGACTCAGGGTGTATGTGACATGTCTTAAACATATCCAACCTGACACTGTGGCCTCCACTCATTCCCATTACTGTCCAATTGCACATCACAGTGCTAAGGTTCACAACACACAATGGACTCTGCCCCCATGTACAAGGTAACAGCCTGGGAGTGGCTGCACAAAGTGCCAGACAAAAAAACAGCTGTGGCCCCCTCAAACACCCAGGGAATGCAGCCTCACATGCTATGGGACACTGTGTGGCCAATGCTATAGTGTGGCAGGTGTGTGCAGGTGTCCATGGCCAGTATATGTGTGTTGCATCCGTCTAATAGTCACACTAATGAGGTCCGACGCGGGTGACAATGCGTACGCATTGCACGGTTCATGACTGAGCAGTGCGTACGCCTTGTCATTAAATCCAATGAGGTCCGACGCGGGTGACAATGCGCACGCATTGCACGGGTCATGACCGAGCTGTGCGTACGCCTTGTCATTGAATCCAATGTTGCACGGTTCATGACCGAGCCGTGCGTACTCCTTGTGATTGAATCCAATGAGGTCCGACGCGGGTGACTATCATGCATACACGTCGGACAAGCATGGTCCGTTACAGGCGTACGCCTTGGCCATTGAATCGTATGGAGACGGGTGCATGTCTGTATTCAAAATACGCGTTGTACAGTCAGTTGAACGAGCGGGGCGCACACATTGGCTCAGGACTGTCATGGAGACGGATGCGGATTCAAAAATTGTACAAGTTGTGCACTGCAAATTCAGTTGGATGCCTACAACAATGTTGCAATTTCAAGTGTTCCTTAAAGGTGAAGATTTGAACAATGCGGAAGGCATGTATGAGTCGTACTTTTGAATGGATTGGCCAGATTCATAGGATGCAACCGTGTTGGACCTATCACTTGGGGCACATGGCACAGAGTCTGCCTCTGCAGCATAGATATAAGGCTGGCTGGCCCCCAGGGAGCTCACTTGCCTGCACTACATGCTACTGGACCACATCCCTGCTACCACTGCTGCTGTCTATGCATCCTCTGGCTCCCGCTATGGCACGTACACTGGAGAGCGCCCCAGCCTTCACTGAGGAGGAGAACCAGGCGCTGCTGGACGGGCTCCTTCCAGATAACAGAAAGCTATATGGGACACCAGGGGAGCAGGTGAGTGTGCTGTCCACTGCCTTCCTAATTATGCATGTTGTCTGACTAGCAGTACTAGCAGTGTATACACCAGTGGCAAGCATTCTTACTGACTACTTTCATACACCAAAGTGTATAGGTACATGTAATGAATAGTTTTCCTGCTGCTAAAGTGCATTATTGAAAGCTTAAACTATCCAGGCATTGTTAACATGTCAGACATGCATGTGAGTTTTCATTCCCCATTGTTGCACTACCTGTGTAATTTATTTGCCTTTGTGATGATGACATGTATATCCAATTGTGTGCTTCACAAATCTGGGGCATGTGTGTTAATATACTTTTCACTTTGTCATCCTCACAGGTTGATGCCCACCAGAAGCAGAAGATCTGGCTGACCATCGCCCGGACTGTTCGTTCTGTGGGGGTCTACAAGTGCCGCATCCGCAACAGCCAGAAGAGGTGGCGGGACCTTCGGGGCTGGACCCGGAGGATAGCTAGAGTCCAGCTGAAGCTGTCACCTCCACACAGGAGGGGCGGACACCGGACCCTGACTCCCCACATGCTCCGGATACTGGCGGTGGTCTTCCCGGATCTGGATAGGTAGCTGAAGGCCAGACAGCAGCAGGAAGGGGGTAAATCCATGCCTGATCTGTGTACTATGTCTGACATGCAAATAGCAGTCTTTTGTCCTGGTCACACTTCTACATTACGTAGGTCTTGTAGTCCCTGAATAAGGTCCCTCATTTGTGTGATGCACCCTCCTCATCTGTTCCACAGGTGTGGCCCCTACAGTCTGTTGCTTGTGTCACTAGGGCACTGTGTCCCTGCAGTCAGCTATGTTTCCAGTACCAGTCGGCATCAGTTCCCGTGACTCTGTTGTGTGTTTCATGGGTGGGTCAATTGTTTACACAATGCCTGAGATCTGACATGTGAACTGTGTGTGCCCTTGAGATGTGTACCAATTGCTGGTCTGACTCGCAACATGTGTCTGGGGTATTCCAAACAAAACCATGCAGCAGGGGACTCCAATTTTTGGGCATCAGGAGTATGTATATCAAGTATGTCACAATTGCTTAGCCACCTGACTACTGTCCGGGGCAAAACACTGATTCACTTTGTCCTGCCCAGTCATGCCCCCTTAGGGGCATTCAGAAACACCCTGTAATCCCAATCCTGTGTATGAAATTGCAGGTTGTGCTTAGTGACATATGCCCTCAGGTGTCTGCCTCTGTGTCATTAGGGTGTGGCTTGTTGCTACGTACAACTGGGGTTTCCATGATTCAGAGGGTCAGCATGACATCTGCAATGTGACTGTGGGAGACAAGACCTGTGTGACATATGGGTGTGTGATCATCTGACAGCGCACAATGGTGTATGCAACTGTGTCCCTCATGCAGCTGGGTTGCATGCATGGCAGACAGTGGTGTGTTAATGTACACAGATTTGTGTTTGCTGAGACTCATATGAATGATTTGCATGATGTGCGGTCTTCTGGGTCCTGGATATGTTGTTTGCATGGGATGGCCAAGTGCGCCGGTCATCTGCAGAGTCAGCTTTACCCCTGAGCTAGGATTGTGAGTCAGTGCATATTGTTGTTGTGTGGATGCCCTGCCCCTGTGACAGGAGACAGTGTTGACTGACTTTCAGGGCATCCCAGTGCCATGGCATTTAACTTGCTATGAGTGATCCCGCATTGTGTTCAAGTGTGCACCATGCACCCCATTGTGGCATTGCCCATCAGGACATGAGAACATCATAGTGTGTGTTGCTGGCATGCATCACAAACATGTGAAATGAGTCTCTGCCCATCCCTTCATCCGGATACCTGTACTGAGTCAGTCGCAAGAGATGTGCTGTGTGTATAGTGACATACTCCTACATGTTCACTTGCATGTACAACTAATGTGTGGGTGGTGCATGTTGGCACATTTGTGTGTAAGCATCCAACATACAACGGGCATATGTGTGAAAGTCAAGGAGGGATATGTGTGCCATGGTTGATGTTGAGAATGACAATTGTCTTATCCTAAACAGTGTTGGCACTTTGAGCTGTGTTCAGCTGATGATGCCAGGGCTTGCCCTGTGATGTAATGTACTCACTGTGGTGTGTGCAGTCGGTGCAGGTGACTGATGTAGTTCTGTTGCTTCCTATTCCTATCCAGATACATCCACGGCCACAGGAGGGGACAGCTCCACGGACCAGGAGGAGCCACAGAGCCTTACAGGGACAGAAGGAGAAGAGTCAGGTGGACCCAGTGACACGGAGGGCGAGTTGAGGCACACAGAGGAGTCATCAGCACCATCCCCCCCAGCTGAAGGCCACAGCAGCTCTGAGGATGACTCCCTTGTGGAGGCGGCTGTCAGCAGCCACCAAACCCCAGCTAGTGAGGCTGTCTCCGCCACCTCCACCACCACCACCTCCACCACCACCACCACCCCCCTCCCATCGGCTCCCATCCCAGAGGTCCCTGTGGGCTCCTGTGTTCATGAGCATGTCTCCTTTGTGCCAGACACCGCACCCCCTGCCCCTGTGTCCCCTGCTGCCCTGAGTGAGGAGTCTGTGGACTTAATTCGACAGATCCATGTAGGGCAGACATCGATGCTGAAGGTCCTCCCTACACACACAGGTCTGTTGACACAACTGGTGTCATTCATGGAGGGCATTTCCTCGGGCATGTCTGCCCTACAGAGGACCAACCATTCTGTGGCCTCCTCCCTGACAGCAGCAGTGTCCCTCTCCAACAGTCCCGCACCCCTCCTACCCCTGCACCACCCATGATTCCTAACACCCTACCTGTCCCAATCACAGAAACCCCCAAACCAAGGGCTAGACGTGCACACAAGCAAGCGCGGGGGACTGATTCCACACTCACAGGGGCTGGCTTGCTGACACACACACAGTCATCCACAACCACTCCACAGTCCTCCGAGACCTCTCCCTCCCAGCCCCCTTCCCTTGCCTCACCTGCAACCCCATCCCCCCAGAAGCTCTTCCTCTGTGACCTTGGCCTCCTCCCCACCGACCCAGCAGATCCTGATTACAAGGGGAAGAGGAAGTCCCCACACACAGAAGGGAGTTCCCCTCACACCCGGACACCCTCCCCCAGGTGCAGTCAGACCGAGACACCCACCAGCAAGTCCCCCCGGCACAAGAAGAGCAAGACCCCCCGCCAGCACGCAGCTTCAAGGCAAAGTCTCCGTCTTCCATCCCCCAGGCCACCACTCCAGAGGTTCACCCGCCACTCCCTGCCCTGGGTTCCCACACACACAGATACACCATCCCCAAAATGCTAAGGCCATCCTCCCCTAGCACTTGTTCCTCCACACCTGGTCAGACAGTTGGTGCCACTTATGTGGGGACCGTGTCCCCCCCGCTCTGCCGACCTCACCTGTCCCCCATTCCACTCCCATGGATGTAGGCACTGCTTTGGAGTCCACGACCACCCCGTCTGACTTGGGCACTTCAGTGGTGAGCCAATCCACTCCATCTGACCTGCCCACTGGAGTTGTGCCGGCACCCACCCCATCTGACTTGTGCCCCACAGTTGTGACAGCACCCACCACTTCAGTCATCTCCACTGCAGTTGCAAGTGTCTCGCCTGCATCCCCCACCTCTTCACTGCCTCCTTCTGCTGCGCCCTGATCCTGTCCATACGGTGCCTGGCCTGCCCCCATGTATGCCCCTCCGAGGGGATGACCCCGGTCCTTAGCAGTGCAGGCAAGCAAGGTGTGACAGTTGTCACTCGAGTTCACTCCTTGGCATTTTGACATGGACTGGCCATTGGCCTTTTGGTTGCACAGACGTTTAGAATTTCATATACTGAATTTGTCACTCTAGTTCACTCCTTGGCATTTGGACATGGACTGGCCATTGGCCTTTTGTTGGAACAGACGTTTCACTTTTCATATGCTGAATAATGCTTTTTTCTTTGTCCCTGTGAACTTGATTTAGTTGTACATCATGTTGATGTTGTTTTACATGCCCTTGCACCTGTAATGCTTGGTTTACAATGTTGCATACTGATGTGTTGATGTGAGGTACTCCCTGTGGTCCATGAGATATGTATCCTATTCTGGTGGGTATCCATGTCATCCTTTGCAGCTACCTGGGTGTGTCAGGATCAACTATTTGTGTGCATCTCTCAGTGAGCATTTCATTGGCATGGTCACATCTGTGGCTTGCACCCCTACACATATGATGGGCTTCCCATTGTCCAAATTGTCCCTTCCACATACTTTGTGCTCATCAATACTGACCCTACAGGTGTGGGCATCATTGTAATAGGAGCAACTGGGGCCTCTGTGCAACTTGCTAGACATATGTTTTGGGTATGTGCAGATGACTTAGGTGAGACTCCCGTACCCAGGCTGTTGTGACCAGAGCCTTCATTGTGTGGTAACTGATGGCTGACTGACCAAGTGTTCTGCAGACATGAGTGGGACTTGCGGTGAATATGTTTGGCACAGCTGGGCTCCCACAGGAGTTGTGTCCCCTCAAGTTAGTGTGTTGTCCAGTGACATGGCCTGGGCCCATGGTGTGTGTTGTATGTGCATGTGTGTGTGTCCACATCCCTGTTCATACACAGACAGTGTTTCCTTGATATGTTCCTGTTGTTGATGCTTGCTGAGTGGTACTGGGTTCATCCCACTACTTTTCCAATGGGCTACCAGATGTGTGGGTGCATGACACACTACTGTTAATAAGTGTATCATCATTGGGATTTGTCAGTTCTGTGTGGTGATGATGTTGTCAGACACAGATGGGACACAGTCAGGGTTCCTCAAGGCACTTGTTTGTTTGCAATATCATGTAGTTGTCCCTAGGTGGTATGTTTTAGTGATTGAGACATTTGTATGTGTGTGTGACTGCTCCCACTTGTTGGGTTCACGGCTGCGATGCTGGCAGGTGTCAACATGTGTGCCTTGTGTTTCTCCTTGGCATCTGCATAGTCCTGGGACTGTGGCAGGGATTCTGAAGGTTACATGAGCTTTGAGGGCATGGCCAAGTACCACATACCGTGCAGTGTGTCTGTCATTCCCCATGGTTGTAAACAGTCCTTGTGTGATGTGTGTGTGCACCTTAGTTCCTGCCAACATTCCTGTGTTTGTCATGGGTGCATGTGCAATGTCACCTGTCCATGTGGACTTCACAGATACACATTGTTGCAGTTCAGGTGTGTGGTGTTGAGGGTGGACTGATGTGAATGTTTGCATGGATGGTCCCCTAGCTCCTGTTTGACGATGGATGAGGGGCCATGCTGAGTGATTTGTGTTTGTGTATGTGTGATGTAGGTTTGTGGCACAGGAAACATGTCTGGGTTTCCCAGTTTGTACGACATCTGCCTTTGTCATCACAGTGGAGGTGTCATGCATGCTTGTGTCACCCCAATGTCTGGTCCCTGGGGGTAGTGGTGTTGTGTGTCAGTCTCTTGCTGTGTTAGTTGGTGTTCATTCCAGCTTGTGTCACATGTGTCTGTTGTGCTTCCTCCCATCTCCCAACGCCTGCTTGCCCACTGAGGGTGTTCCAATGATGGTTTACTTTTGTATGGCACTGTGTCCACATCTGTGTCACTGTGGTTCAGACCCCTCATGTGTTGTGTAGTTGCCTGGGGATACTGTGACACACACACATGTTGTGTCCGATGTGCAGTGTGAGTTTGCCTGTTTGTGCATCTGCACCAGTGCATTGATATTGCTGTTGTGGGCCTTGGTCTGGATGCTGTTTCTGTGATTTTGCATGCTGTCACTGTGAGTCATTTCACATCATTGTGCACATTCATCCTGGTTGTTGGGTGCCATTGCTGGCATGGAATGTGAGTTTGTGAGCTGACACCTACAGTCTACATATGTTGTTTTGATTGATGTGTCTATTTTCGAGATGTGTGCGTGCTTGGTGATGCTCACTTCTGCTGTTGTGTCATTGTACACTGTGTGCATTGTCAGCCCCCATGTGTGGTGCTTGTCTGCACATGGCCAAGAGTGTTATGTTTTCACAGCACTGTTAGCCTCACCGCATCTCTGTGTGTATGGGACACAACCACTAGTTTGCCCCAGAAGTGTTTGATGTGTTGGGAGCAGGGATCATACATGCTGTTTGTTATTTGCAGCTTTGACCATGATGACACTTACCTTTTGGTCACTGGGATGAGGGGGGTTTGGTCCCCATCACCACAATGCTCCACATCTGCTGCATTTTGTGAGCCCCCACTTAACTTCTGCTCTACACAGTGAGGGGGTGTTCTTTTTACATTGCCACAGTGCTATGGTGATGCTTGCCTTGTGTATGTCACACTCATGTGTTGGTCACACATGTGCTGTTACTTACATTGTATGCCTGTAGCCATAATCACTGTTGTGGGCATTTGTCACAGACTACACACTGTTGTCATGATGTCATGGGGGATGTATTTTGCAGACATACCTGATGTTTGCATATGCTGGATGTGTTGCGCATCACCCATCCTATGGCTGGGGGTGGCAGGGGTGATGGGCAACAGGTCCCCTGTGAGTGGGGGTGGCAGTAGTGATGGGCAACATAAGCCCTATGGCTGGGGGTGGCAGGGGTGATGGGAAACAGGTCCCCTGTGAGTGGGGGTGGCAGGGGTGATGGGCAACAGGTCCCCTGTGAGTGGGGGTGGCAGGGGTGATGGACAACAGGTCCCCTGTGAGTGGGGGTGGCAGGGGTGATGGGCAACATAAGCCCTGTGATTGGGGGTGGCAGGGGTGATGGGCAACAGGTCCCCTGTGAGTGGGGGTGGCAGGGGTGATGGGCAACAGGTCTCCTGTGAGTGGGGGTGGCAGGGGTGATGGGCAACATAAGCCCTGTGAGTGGGGGTGGCAGGGGTGATGGGCAACATAAGCCCTATGGGTGGCAGTAGTGATGAGCAACAGGTCCCCTGTGAGTCGGGGTGGCAGGGGTGATGGGCAACAGGTCCCCTGTGAGTGGGGGTGGCAGGGGTGATGGGCAACAGGTCCCCTGTGAGTGGGGGTGGCAGGGGTGATGGGCAACATAGTCCCTACGGGTGGGGGTGGCAGTAGTGATGGGCAACAGGCCCCCTATGGGTGGGGGTGTTAGTGGTGCTGGCCATGCAACCCCTATGGTGGGCTGTTGTTAGTGGTCAGGAGGTGAATCCCCTGTGTGTGTGTGTCATTTTGCGTGTACGTGTTGTTTTTTTGTGTTGTAGGTGTCTGACTTACCGTCTGCACGGTCGGCGTCGGTCCCTGATCCGGTCATAGATGTAGAGTACTGGTATGACCTGCGCAATGGGATTCATGATGTGTTCGTGTCGTACACGCTGCTTCTTGCTCCGTCTCGTACTCGCTGCAAGCTGGTCCGTCTCGTAGCCGTGTATTGATTTGTGGCGCGAATCATAGCTGATATGCTGGTTTTCCGGATGCTGTGACGTGCGGTACGTGATGACCCGTCCGGCGTGTAGGAAGTACGCATCATACTTGTCATGCCGGAAACTGCTATGGATACTGCTTCCGGGAGACTCGGTTCCTCTTCAGGAGTTACGGCTCGGACGGAGAATGGGGCTTGATTCACAGCCTACGTGTCAGTCGTGTTTTTGGCAGTTATGCGCATCGTACTTACTCTACAGAATGGACAGGCTCCGGGCACGTGTCGGTCGCAGGGTAAGGCTACGGACAGCTGTCCGACCGGCCATCGGAATCGTCCCCATTGTGTTAAAAATAGGAAGGACTCATTTTGAGCACAGAATGTATGTAGAATTTATGTTTTCGGTTTGTTTTTTTCTTTGCTCTCAGGTTTTGCATCCTCCTCTTTCAGGACCTTTGCAAGGACTGGCCCACCTTCAATAGTCAGATGATTGGGCTGTCTCCTCTGATTTACAACCCTCTGGCATGTGATCAACATCTAAGGGTCTATTAGGATTGCGGTCGGAAATCCACCCTGACCGCCATGGTAGCGGAAATCAACCGTCCGCCGGCACTGCGGCAAAACCGGCGGTCAGATTAGGATCAACCGCCCAAAAAATCCAACAGCGGTGGATCGAGGCCACCAAAGACCACCCGTATTGGGCGGAGCAGGAGAAAATCCATCCGCGGTGGTCAGATTCATGGCGGAAACACACCAAACCGCCGCCAGAATAGCAGAGAGACCGCACGGAAAATTAGGATATCCTCGATGTGACCGCGGTACATTACGCTGGTTCCGACTGCCGTGGTCGCAAACAGCGATGAATGGGAGATGGCCATCGCTGCAGACGCTCCATGAAAAAAATGGCCGCCGACAAAAAAAATCACAATAAGGCCACAAGGTTGCACACAGCAAACTAGCCCTGCCCCCAAACACATCTAACACATCCCAATGACACACCCTCATGGCAAATTCAAAAATACAAATCCCAGGACAACCCACACAACACACCTGACAGCAATACTCCATCTTGACATACCCACATAGCTGAGCTTAAAACCAGCCCCTTCCCTGACCAGAATCCTTTGCAATACTCCACAACTGAAGGGCCCAACACCAGAGCACAAAGGAGAGGCAAATCTGCACACATCACACCAGCACAATAACACAAACACACACACCAAACACAGCACCCCCACCACCCCTACAACTGCACCCCAAAACATTAGCACATCATACACCATGGCAACACATAAAATGCCCAAATTCACAGAGAGTGAGTTGTCAGTCATGGTAGATGAGATAATCAGAGTAGAACCACAAGTGTTTGGTAGCCGGGTCCAACAGACACCATTAGCCACAAGAGCACAAATGTGGGCAAGGATTGTCGACAAGGTCAATGTAGTAGGGACCACCCTGCGCTCCGAAAAGGAAATCATGAAGAGGTGGCATGACCTGCAGAGGGTTGTGAAAGAAAAGAGGAACAAGAACCGTGAGCTGGCTCAGAGGACACCCAAAACATTCACTGCATGGGAGGAGAAGGTGCTTGCCATACTGCATCCAGAGAGTCTCACAGGAATAGCCGGGGGAGTGCAGGCTAGTAAGGACAAACAAATGAAAACCATTACACTGCCATGTACTGCCTTGCACAACTAGAAAGCTACACCTCCAAGCCCAAGTACACAGGTACCACAGATGTAACATCCACTCCATCTAAATCACCCCAAAGGTAGCCTGCAACATTCCCAGGGTTGCATGTGTACAGGCAGCCAGCACTACTACTCCCACCATGCCCCCTTGCTCCCCAGCTAATCAAGATGGAGCACTCCCTCTCACCCAGAAGCATGTGGCAGCCATTGTATTGTTCACCTTCACCTAACAGGTAGGTAGCCATCTTAACAGGGAGGGAGGTGTGTGTGTGAGGCCAGCACAACAACTCCAAACAGTCCCCCTTGTCCCACCCCTGAGCAGGATGGAGCACTCCACCACACCCAGAAGCATGTGGCAGCCACTGTATTACAACAACCAAACTTACAGGTAGGTAGCCATCTTCACAGGGAGGAGTGTTTGGCGGTGGGAGGCCTGCACTACTACTCCCACCATGCCCCCTTGTTCCCCAGCTCATTCAGGTGGAGCACTCCCTCCCACCCAGATGCATGTGGCAACCATTGCAATGTTCACCTTCACCCAACAGGTAGGTAGCCATCTTCCCAGGGAGGGGTGTTTGGGGTGGGAGGCCTGCACTACATCTCCCACTAGCCCCCCTTGTCCCAACCCTGAGCAGGATGTAGCTCTCCACCACACCCAGATGCATGTGGCAGCCACTGTATTACAACAAACAAACTTACAGGCAGGTAGCCATCTTCACAGGGAGAAGTGTTTGTGGGTGGGAGGCCTGCACTACTCATCCACCCCAAAGGTAGCCTGCGACATTCCCAGGGTTGCATGTGTACATGCAGCCAGCACTACTACTCCCACCATGCCCCCTTGATCCCCAGCTCATCCAGGTGGAGCACTCCCTCACACCCAAATGCATGTGTCAGCCATTGTATTGTTCACTTCAAACTAACAGGTAGGTAGCCATTCACCAAGATTGTTCTGTTTTTGGTTGGGAGGCCTTCACTACTACTCCCACCATGCCCCCTTACTCCCCAGCTCATCAAGGTGGAGCACTCCTTCCCACCCAGATGCATGTGTCAGCCATTGCATTGTTCACTTCAAACTAACAGGTAGGTAGCCAGTTACCAAGGTTGTTCTGTTTGTGGGTGGGAGGCCTGCACTACTGCTCCCACCATGCCCCCATGTTCCCCAGCTCATCCAGGTGGAGCACTCCCTCGCACCCAGATGCTTGTGTCAGCCGTTGCCTTGTTCACTTCAAACTAACAGCTAGGTAGCCATTTTCCAAGGTTGTTCTGTTTGTGGGTAGGAGGCCTGCACTACTGCTCCCACCATGCCCCCTTGTTCCCCAACACATCCAGGTGGAACACTCCCTCCCACCCAGATGCATGTGTCAGCCATTGCATTGTTCACTTCAAACTAACAGGTAGGTAGCCATCTTTTGCTCTCTTGTCCCGCCCCTGAGCAGGATGAAGCCCTCCACCACACACACAGAGACCTGTGTCACAAATTCCACCCAAATGTGACAACAGAACAGGTAAGTAGACAGTGCATGCACCCCGCCATTCCTCTAAAAAAACATGGTGCAATCTGACACCAGCCCTCTCATTCCACAAAAATTCACACAGATCCAATTGCCTCTTACAGTGTGCAGACAGCTAAGCATATGCAACTGTCACAGCAACCAAAGTGTGACTCACTAATTCACATGTTGAAGAAAGTCTGTGCACAATCATGCACAGCAATGAATGCTCTGTCTAAGTGCCATGGGGCAGAGCATCAAGGACCATATGAAAACAAAGCAAGCATGGTCTGTAGTAAAAATTGATATTTGAACCTGACATGACAAAGGTATGCATGAGATAACAATTGCTAGTTCATACTCAGATGTAACGTCTGCCAGGCAGAGTAATGAACAGAGATGCTTCACATAAATTTGTTGTGGCACAAGTCATTAGATGACAACATGTCCTTGTAATCACAAAATATGTGTGTGGCGCATGGTTTGTATTGACATGTCACAACATGGACAAGTAATGCATGTACCTCCACATAATGTCATGATGCACAGTAGTGTGCAGACATATGATGTGATAACTAGTAAACCGTGTGGTGTAAAACCTGTGAATAAGATATATCTAACACCAAGCTTGAGAGGTTCACTTCAATGACCATTTCCCCTCTGTCCCACAGGTGACCAAGAACTGACTGCAGAGGATGACAACAGCAACCTGCAGAGCCAGTCTCCACCCCTGGAACATGGACTCTCGGATGATGACTCCCTGGATTCTGAGGATGCAGAGCTCAAAGCCGGCCATCTGGTGTGCCAGGGTGCAACAGGTCCCAGGACCCCATTGTCCCCCCAACACATCTGCAGCAACACCAACATCTATGCAGACCCCTGCTGTAACAGCCTGTGTGGCCTCCACCGCCACCACCACCGCCACCACCAGTGCTGCCTGCAACACTCTCCCTGCCCCAGAAGATGACCACCCCACACCACCAACTGAGGAGGGCAGGGAGAGTGGGCGGGTGCCTAAAGTGGTGAGGCAACAGGTCCGTGGCAGCAGGGCAGGTGGGAGGGCAAGGGTCAGTCAAAGACAGCCGGACACTGGGACCGAAGCCCTTGACAACATCATCAGAGTCCTTGGGGCCTATGAACGGGCCCAGGGACGAGCGGGCCGGGCTGAGGAAGATTCACGTGAGCTCCGCCTGCTGCTGAGGTCAATGGACTCCCGCATGGGCCAAATTGTGGACCTCTTGGGTCACCTAGTGGCGGTACTGAGGGACAGGCCTGCGCCACAACCAACACCTCCACCTCCCTCTGGTGGCCCAAAGGATGACAGTTCACCATCCTCCCCTGCAGCCACAGAGAGGGGTGAGTCCTTAAACCCCACTGCCCCACAGCAGAGGCCCCCCCCCGCCAAACGATAAAGGGGTCGTCCCAAGAAATCCCAGGGAGGATCCCGTGGCAAAGCACCTGCCAAACGCCAGTCATGGAGCCAGCCATGATGGCAACCCTCTTCACTACTGCATTGACTTTTTGGCCTGTCCTTCTCCACACTGCCTTGTGAATGGCATCCGTCTGTTGGACTGGGTCACCACATCAATGTGGTGACTACTCGATTGTCTCATTTACCATCACTGACAACTCACGGCTTCCCTAATCACCTTCTTGTAAATATTCACCCCCCTGTCACATGTCCCCATTGTAAATAAACACTCCTTACACACACATGTCGTGTCTCCTACGTGTTTAGTCCAGGATGTGCAGTCTTCACCATGATTACAATGTACCTGGAGCATGGATTGTATGTAGGCAAGGAGAGGCTGAAGGGACCTAGGAAAACACAACAGAACAATATTCACTAGTCAGGTCTTGGCATCACAGCCATCACACAATACTTGTCATCAAGATACTCCAATCTGCTCACACTACAATGAGCAACAGTACCGACATAAACATTCTGTAGATCTGCCAAACTACCCTGTCCCAGAAACATTGGCAGCCAGCACTGAGTCAACAACAGGCTGCAGTCACAAAGCTCACATACACCTTGCCAACAACAACGACAACAGCAGACAATGGCACCATTGTACATTGTCACTCACCTTCAAGTGAAGTAGCGGTTGATGAGCTGTTGACGCAGGTCGACACCTTCCTCCTGTCCACTATCCTCGTCACTGGACATGGGTTGGTTTGCAGGCGGGGGCCTTGGCTGCTCATCAGCATCCAGGAGCAGGGGGATCTCCTTGGGCAATGCAAGGTTGTGGAGCATGCAGCATGCAACTACAATCTGACACACCTTCTTGGGCAAGTACATCAGTGCACCTCCAGTCTTGTCCAGGCAACGGAAACGTGACTTCAGGAGATCGAAAGTACGCTCCACCACACGACGTGTCCTCCCATGGGCATCATTGTAGTGACTTCAGCTGGTGTCCTGGGATTCCGCAATGGGCTCAGCAACCAAGGATGGTTGGGATATGCTGAATCACCTAGGTGTGAGATACACAGAGCAACTTTGTAATGTAACTGTGGCAGAGGACAGCATGTCACACACACAGCATGCTACCGGACTCTTCGTACTCACCCACAATCCATGCATGCTCCGGAAGCAGATTATCCATCAGTCGTGGCACAATGCGGTTACGTATGATGTACAAGTCATGGGCCGAGCCTGGGAATTTGGCATAGATGTGTGAGATGATCATATCCATCTGGCACACCACTTGCACATTAATGGAATGGAAAAGCTTCCTGTTCCGGTAGATGTGCTCACATGCCTGTGGTGGAACCAAACAAACATGTGTGCAGTCAATGGCACCAACAACATTGGGGATGTGCCCAAATGCATAAAAATCTCCTTTCACAGCCGTCAAGTCATGCCTCCTGGGGAAATGGATATATCTGTCCTTGTAGATCATCATAGCGGACAGGACATCACGTGGCACCATGCTGAACATAGGTTGCGACATCCCACCTGCGCTGGACACCGTGTACTGGAATGATCCTGAAGCAAAAAAATGCAGGGCCACAATCACCTTAGACGTTGGTGTGAAAGCACCCAGATATGTCCTGCGAGGCTGCAGGTGGGGCTCCAACATAGCACATAGATCTTGGAGGGTGTCTCGATCCAGATGGAATTTCCGTATGACCTCCTCACCCTCCATGTCTGCCAGCACTGTGAAGGGACGATTTGGTCTACTCCTAGGTGAGATGAAAGCGGACACATGTCAATGCAATCCACCAGTAGATGTGTCCAACATCTTACGTTTTGACAGACACAACGCAAAAAATGACTAGCATCACAGTTCAGCTTACAGCACAACTTACATGTAGGGACACCCTTAGCTACATCATCCGTACACCTGACCACTTTTCACACAGCTAGCACCTCACAAACAATATCCAACTATGTGAATGCACAAAGGGATATGGCCACATCTTGCATGGGCAGCCCTGAGAGTAGTACCAACAGCATATGTGTGAAACTGCCACACTACTGTCTCCTACCTAGCTGCTGTACCTGCCACACTTTCTTGTGTAAGCACACAGGGCACACATCAACCACACAATGACCCAAGACTGTGCGTTTATTGACAAGTATGTGCATGAGCCAAGAAACGTAGACAGTCAAATCTGCACATTGTATAGTAAGACATTCATCACTGTGAGTTGCCCAGCCCTTTCACACATTGACATGTGTACCCATTGGAGAGTACATCATAACACTGTTCTATGTACATGCCCAACAAAATCACAAGTGACATGTGAGGGAGTACATGCCAATGTTTCTAATCATTTACAACAACATGGCATGTGTAGTCAGCAGTGGGGTAAAGGTTACATTGCCACTGAGTGCACAATCTTGTGCCATGAATCATGTGTCTACTGTGCACTGTGAGAACTGGCCATTGACCATTCACACTGCATGACGTGTCCATAGGTGCTGTCAAGGTGATCTGACACCCAAATCACGGTCACTGGCTCAAATGCATGGCAGCCATATTGCGGTAGCTACCGCCTGGCCCCAGCGGTGTATCACTTGCAATGCCAAAGCCACACTTGCGGTAGTGATAGGCATATACCCATGGTCAAATGGTGGCTGGCATGCTCCGCCACCCAAATCATGGTCATTCTTAGCAATGTATGGTACACATATCGCGGTAGCTACCGCCTGGCCCCTGCGGTGTGTCACCGCCAATGCCCAAGCCACAATCGCGGTAGTGATAGACATATACACATGGTCAAATGGCGGTTGCCATGCTCCACCAAAGTAATCACAGTCATTCTTAGCAATGTATGGCACACATATCACGGCAGCTACCGCCTGGCCCCTGCGGTGTGTCACCGCCAATGCCCAAGCAAAATCGCGGTAGTGATAGGCATATACCTATGGTCAAATGGTGGTTGGCATGCTCGGCCACCCAAATCACGGTCATTCTTAGCAATGTATGGCACACATATTGCGCTAGCGACTGCCTGGCCCCAGTGGTGTGTCACCGCCATGGCCCATGCCCTTACAGCCAATGGGAACCGCAATTGCGGTAGCCTAATGCAATTTTGAAAATCGCGGTAGGCGTGCTCCACTACCGCGGGGCCGGTCATTGGATGCAATTGAAAGATGCACGACTGCCTAGCCCCAGTGGTGTGTCACCGCCATGGCCCATGCCCTTAAAGCCAATGGGAACTGCAATCACGGTAGCCTAATGCAATTTTGAAAATCACGGTAGGCGTGGTCTGCCACTGCGGGGCTGGTCATTGGAGGCAATTGTAAGATGCACGACCGCAGTAGCGACCGCCTGGCCCCTGCGGTGTGTCACCGCCATGGACCATGCCTTTACAGCCAATGGGAACCGCAATCGCGGTAGACTAATGCAATTTTGAAAATCGCAGTAGGCGTGCTCCGCCACCGCGGAGCCGGTCATTGAATGCATTTGAAAAAGGCTGACCTGGAACACCAATTGCAGCAGCTTAGAACCACTGAAACTACCCCAGGGGTCTATATATGTGTGGGAAAGAGCCTCACATTTCCACAGCTCCCAGAGCATGCTGCCTGATACCCCTCACCACCAACTGCTGCTGCGGCTGCCTCCAGAGCCTGCTGCCTGACACCCCTCAACACCAACAGCTGCTGCTGCTGTATCCAGAGCCTGCTGCCTGACACCATCCACCACCAACTGCTGCTGCTCCTGTCTCCTGGACACAGTGATGGTGAGGACTGAGAAGATCCGGGCCAGTCCCTTCACCACCGAGGAGCTGGAGATCCTGGTGGACGAGGTGCTCACACAGTATGGGAGGCTATATGGTGCTCCAAATGTTGTGGTAAGTGTTTCAGAGTGGAAGTGAGAGTGCAGGGGCTGCACATATGATGTTGATCTGCTGCAGTATGTGCCTGAAAGTGTGGGGTTGTGTCATGCACTGCCTAGCATGCTGTCACCAGGGGAAAGGGGTGTGTGGCCTATATCACACATTTTCCTGCCTGCACATCAAAATTGGGGGGACGTGTATTGTCTTGTCAGCCATACAGTGACACAGCAAGTTGGTAATGCAGAAGTCAGGACAGTAATTGCTTGTGTAAATGGCTATGTGGGTCCCTGATGTCCTTCACAGGCTTATCTGTGGCCTTAGCAAGGGTTTACACCCAGAGGGTAGTGATGGAATTGTGTCTGACTCAAACTTAGCATCATCTATAGGTCAGCACTATGCTCAGGACTTCAATACCAGAGGGTGACACTCTTGGTGGTCATTCACCTATGACACAGCAGATTGCCGTACTTTTGTACACAGCCCCTTCCATTTCCACCAGCATGTGTACTGACTGGCATGTGTAGGCACTGTTTACGCTCTCAAATTGTCCTTTCATGTGACATTTCTGATGCTCCACGTTGGACCTCAGTGTGATCCCACCTGGCCTGCACAGTCACTGCCCAATCTGAAAAGGACACATCAGTGAATGTACAGAGTGTTACATGTGTGTTGTTTGCTGGACTCTCCATCAAAGCCCTGCTGATTGCACACGACAGGCCTTGTGAGAAGGGTGTGGGATTGTAAGATCATGTCCCTCAATGTGACCTCCATGACACAGTGAGCCATTCACAGGGCAAGGACATTGTTGGCTGCGCAGTGTTGGACACAGTGAGTCTGCCCCTAAACATATATTGAAATGTAATGTATGTCTTGCTCACCCTCAAACTGGATAGTAGATGTGGGCAGCCTACACATAGCTTTCTGTGCTGGCATCCTCCATGTGTATGAGATGGGCAGGTACTGTGTCCACCATCATACCTGCATGCATTTTCGGATGATTCTCCCATGCTAATGTACCATGTGAGATGCAGTATTGTCTCTGCTAGACATATCTGTGAAGGTGGGCTGAGTTAGTATCATGCTTCTTCACTGAGCGATAGTGGTACATAACACTGTGTCACTGATTTTCCCCGTCTTGTCTCCCATGCCTGCAGCTCAAAGTCCACCGGTGGGCTCTGGGTGTCTCCAACCGATGGCGCACACACTGACACAAGAGGTGGGATGACATCTGCCGGCTGAGCAAGAATGTGGCAGAGATGACACTGGGGCTGCTCCCTCGGACTGGCAGGTTGGCGTGCAGGAGCATGACACCACTAATGGCTCGCATCTTAGCTGTGACACAGCCTGAGCTGGATTCACGTTTGAAGGAGCATCAGCAGCAAGCTGGGGGTGAGTATTCTGGGAAGGGTGACTTTGGCTGTGAGTAGGCCTGGGCGGTAAATTTCGTTCCGCTCGCGGAATTTGTAGTCTGTGATCCGCGGCTTCGCAGAATTTTTTGCTTTTTCTCTCTTTCAAAATGCGTTTGCAAGATATTCCCCCCCCGAGCACGCAAACAGCATTCGCAAACAGAAAAAAAGCATTGCGAATGGGTGGAACAAGCAATTCCGCGTGTTCGCGGAACTCTGCATGCTCGCGGAGATATTTTACAGTTTCGCAGAGCTTTGAGTAGCACGACTACGCAAATTTTGCCCACCCCTAGTTGTGAGTGACTGCATGTGTTCACAGCCTGGGCCAGCGCTGGGCTCTGTGATGTTGGTAGTGTGATGCAGTGGCTTGTAAGTGGCCTCTGTGTTGGGTGCAGCTGTCATGCATTTTCCCTACCTGTACTTTCTCCTGTCATTGGAGTAATGGCCCTTGACATTGCATTCTGAGTTGTGGCCTTCTGGCATTGTCTGCATTGGGGTAGTCAGGGACATCCCATGGAAGGGAACGGCAGTGTGCATCATCTGAGTGTGCTTTCATCAATGTGTGCATTGCTTGACATTACATTTGTGAGGACTAGACATCTGACACCAATCTGCAACTGTAGTTGTGCCCCAAAGTACGACATGGTGGATGGTATGTGCTCATGTCCATTGTGGAGTGTTATGTTGTAGTCTGTATCTGTGTTGTTCCCTTCTGCTCCCTCCATGTGTGACAGTAGCAACATGTTGGGAGGTACATCTTTACCCCACTCAGGACCCTAGGTGTGTTCAGAGGGATTTGTGTGTCCGGTTAAACTGAGCCACCGGCAGACTATTTGGCTGTGTGTTCATCACATGGCTCACTTATGCCACATTTGCATGATAACACGCAAAATTCAAATTCACAATTGAGGTTGCACAATGTTACTGCACAGGGTGGCGTGCAACATGGGGATATCATTATCTTCTTTAGTGCTTTGCTTGCATATGATGGTTGTGTTGATGCCACTGAACCGACCCTACATCTCTCTCTCTCATGCAGCATCTCCCGTGGGCACGGAAGGACAGGGGACGGACACCAGTGGTGAGGCATCAAGCACGACTGCTACACAAGAGCACAGTGACACTGATGTGACCAGCTCCCTCGGAGGGGGACACGAGTCTGCTTGAGGAATCACAGCCAGAGACACCAACCTCAACATCATCTGATGCCAGCGGTGACACATCTATGTTGGCAGGCACAGGGAGCGGGAACTCTTCCTCCTCTTCCACCACACAGCTTACAGTGCCCACCCTCCCACTTACTTCCACTAGTGTTGCCCGTGTTCGCATCAGTAAGAAGGGAAGAGTGTCCTTCACCCCAGGCACTGCTGACCCTGACCATGTCTCCCCTGCTGCCATCAGTGTTGAGTCTCTGGACCTTTTGCGCCAGTTGTATGTGGGCCAGACAACTCTCATCAATGCCTTCCTAGACCACGACAAAAAGTTGGCACAGGTCGTTGCTTTCATCGAGGGCATTCATTCAGACGTGTGTGGGCTACACCAGACTGTCCAGTCTTTGTCCTCCGCAGTGATGGCAACCATTTAACTGGCACAATCTCAGAGTCCAACCCCATTCCCTTTAGCCACCCCCCTGCCAGTGGCTACATCTGACGATAGTGACCACACACCACAGACCTCATGGGCAAGAACCAGCACACGCAACACACAACAGCAGCAGTCCAAGCTGTCCAGGGCGCAGACACCCTCCCCACAGAAAACTAAAGCCACCCCAGAGCGCAATGGCAAAAGCCCTTCAGGCGACACCCAGGGCCATAAAGCCAAGAAGCAGGCCTCAGGCTCACATGCCTCAGAGGCATCCCCAGCCAAGGACTCTCCTGTCCCAAAAGCGTCTCGCAAAGACAAGCAGACAGTTGTCGTGCTCGCTGAGAAGCTGGTGCCTGCTAAGAGTACACATAAAAAGTGCTCCAAGGCAGATTAACCCACAACCTCAACTCCCATCCAGAGCCCTGTGAAGCAGGGAAAGTAGAGCACTGTAGGGGGGACACCTAGTAAACGGGGTGGAGGGGCAAAGGCAAGGCCAAGACAAGCGTACTGCTGGATCCAGCATGTCCCCTGAGGGAGGGCCACCGGCTGCACCTGATGCAGCTTTGGTGGAGAGTGAGCCTGTTGTACCCGCCCCACTTACCACTCCTCCCAAGACAGTGAAGCCATTTAGAATCCCCAAGAAGTAGAATGGCACCCCTCCACATTCTCCCACCCACACTGTATCTCACAACAGCATGACTACACCTTCACGTGCCACAACACCACCCGGTCCAAGCAGCCCTCCGGCTTCCAAAGCCACTGATGCCTCTACCTCAGCTGGGCCTCTCTCTCCCCGGTCTAGTCCTCCAATTGCCCCCGACACTCAGCCACCTCCCAGTCTGACTGACAGCCAAGTCTGAATGGAAGTCCCCCTCACACACCTGTCTCTCCCACAGCAGTGCCTGGACTGCCCATTGTTACCCCCTGACTGTGTTACTGACCATGGCAGGGTACAGTCTCACCCATCCCCTGTGCAGGATCTCATGTACCTCATCTGCACTTTGTACTGGCCACTGGCCTTGATGTTCACTGCTGTTTGCCCATTCCCGGTGCAGGATCTCATGTACCTCATCTGCACTTTGTACTGACCACTGGCCTTGATGTTCACTGCTGTTTGCCCATTCCCGGTGCAGGATCTCATGTACCTCATCTGCACCTTGGAATGGCCACTGGCCTTGATGTTCACTGCTGTTTGCCCATTCCCTGTGCAGGATCTCATGTTCCTCATCTGCACTTTGTACTGGTCACTGGCCTTGATGTTCACTGCTGTTTGCCCATTCCCTGTGCAGGATCTCATGTACCACATCTGCACTTTGTACTGGCCACTGGCCTTGATGTTCACTGCTGTTTGCCCATTTCCTGTGCAGCTTCTCATGTACCTCATCTGCACCTTGGACTGGCCACTGGCCTTGATGTTCACTGCTGTTTGCCCATTCCCGGTGCAGGATCTCATGTACCTCATCTGCACTTTGTACTGGCCACTGGCCTTGATGTTCACTGCTGTTTGCCCATTCCCCGTGCAGGATCTCATGTACCTCATCTGCACTTTGTACTGGCCACTGGCCTTGATGTTCCCTGCTGTTTGCCCATTCCCCATGCAGGATCTCATGTACCTCTTCTGCACTTTGTGCTGGCCACTGGCCTTGATGTTCACTGCTGTTTGCCCATTACCCGTGCAGGATCTCATTTACCTCGTCTGCACTTTGTACTGGCCACTGGCCTTGATGTTCACTGCTGTTTGCTCATTCTCTGTGCAGGATCTCATGTACTGGCCACTGGCCTTGAAGTTCACTGCTGTTTCCCATTCCCTGTGCAGGAGCTCCTGTACCTAACCTGCACCTTGGACTGGCCACTGGCCTTGATGCTTGCCCATTCCCTGTGCAGCTTCTCATGTACCTCATCTGCACTTTGTACTGGCCACTGGCCTTGATGTTCACTGCTGTTTGCCCATTCCGCGTGCAGGATCTCATTTACCTCGTCTGCACTTTGTACTGGCCACTGACCTTGATGTTCACTGCTGTTTGCCCATTCCCGGTGCAGGATCTCATGTACCTCATCTGCACTTTGTACTGACCACTGGCCTTGATGTTCACTGCTGTTTGCCAATTCCCGGTGCAGGATCTCATGTACCTCATCTGCACCTTGGAATGGCCACTGGCCTTGATGTTCACTGCTGTTTGCCCATTCCCTGTGCAGGATCTCATGTACCTCATCTGCACTTTGTACTGGTCACTGGCCTTGATGTTCACTGCTGTTTGCCCATTCCCTGTGCAGGATCTTATGTACCTCATCTGCACTTTGTACTGGCCACTGGCCTTGATGTTCACTGCTGTTTGCCCATTTCCTGTGCAGCTTCTCATGTACCTCATCTGCACCTTGGACTGGCCACTGGCCTTGATGTTCACTGCTGTTTGCCCATTCCCGGTGCAGGATCTCATGTACCTCATCTGCACTTTGTACTGGCCACTGGCCTTGATGTTCACTGATGTTTGCCCATTCCCCGTGCAGGATCTCATGTACCTCAGATGCACTTTATACTGGCCACTGGCCTTGATGTTCCCTGCTGTTTGCCCATTCCCCATGCAGGATCTCATGTACCTCTTCTGCACTTTGTGCTGGCCACTGGCCTTGATGTTCACTGCTGTTTGCCCATTACCCGTGCAGGATCTCATGTACCTCATCTGCACTTTGTACTGGCCACTGGCCTTGATGTTCACTGCTGTTTGCCCATTCCCCGTGCAGGATCTCATTTACCTCGTCTGCACTTTGTACTGGCCACTGGCCTTGATGTTCACTGCTGTTTGCCCATTCCCTGTGCAGGATCTCATGTACCTCATCTGCACTTTGTACTGGCCACTGGCCTTGATGTTCACTGCTGTTTGCCCATTCCCTGTGCAGGATCTCATGTACCTCATCTGCACTTTGTACTGGCCACTGGTCCTGATGTTCACTGCTGTTTGCCAATTCCCTGTGCAGGATCTCATGTACCTCATCTGCACTTTGTACTGGCCACTGGCCTTGATGTTCACTGCTGTTTGCTCATTCTCTGTGCAGGATCTCATGTACTGGCCACTGGCCTTGAAGTTCACTGCTGTTTCCCATTCCCTGTGCAGGAGCTCCTGTACCTAACCTGCACCTTGGACTGGCCACTGGCCTTGATGCTTGCCCATTCCCTGTGCAGCTTCTCATGTACCTCATCTGCACCTTGGACTAGCCACTGGCCTTGATGTTCACTGCTTTTTGCCCATTCCCTGTGCAGGATCTCATGTACCTACTCTGCACTTTGTACTGGTCATTGGCCTTGCTCTTGTCTCCTTTTGGTGCCTATCTGTGTAATATGTGAATAAAGACAATTACTCCTGTTGTCTGCTTTGTCAGTGTCCTTGCTAAATAAAGGGTTTTCTGTGTGGGTATGTTTTACTGTGACACATGCTCCGTATGCCACTTCAACATTGCCAAAGGCTTGTCTCACTTTATCAGGGTTTTACAGAGGTGACAGACACTTCAGTTCTTCTTGACTCTGAGGCTTGGGGGTGCAATGATGGTGGTTTATGATGAACTACTGTTATCATAATCATTGTTTGGTCAGGTTGGCTATATTTTATACATGTAATGTTTGTATGCACTGCCAGCACAATGTGGGATTCTATCCACAGGATTGCAGGAAGGCTGGCCACGGTCATCATGTCTGTGTGATCTTTTTTGATGTGTGACCAGCAGTGTTGGTGTATGCTCATCTCGTGATGGCCAGTCATCCTAGTCACATGGGTACATTTCAATGTGTGCACTTGGGTGGTCAAGAAGTGTCCAGTGTGAAGGGGTTGACTTTCTCAGTAGTGTTGGTGTGTGTCCCTGCAATGTGAACTACACACATGTGTCACCAAGGAGTTGAGTGCCTGTTAGTTGGATTGGTCAGCCCTGTGCTTGTGATTGTGTGCACATGTGGGAGTTGTAGGTTGTGCACTGTGCAGTGTGGTGGTGTGTCCTTGCACTTCTGGGGAACACCTACTTGTTGTTGTTGCCAATTGTGAGTATGCAGAGTGTGTGACTGGCAAGTCAGTGTTGTATATTATTGATCAGCCATGTGTCTTGATACTGTTTGTACTCACTGTGCAGACTTGCTCAGCCACACTGACATTGTGGGTGTGTTTTCTCATGCATTGCTGTCACTTGGGGCTTTTTTGGCTCCAGTATGGCATGTGGGATGTGGAGTCATACCATCCCCTATCTGTGCTTCTGATGCCTACCCATTGTGAGTCTGCACTCCACCTATTTCTGTATGGGGCACTCCTCACCTGTCCACTACTGACGTACACACCACTTCACTCTCATGTCAACTGTCCCCACAGGTTGCCAGTATGTGTGCCTCCCCACCACTTCATTTATTACACTATGCTTTGTGATATTGATCTGTGCAAAAGGACGAATGTACCACTCAGGACAGTTTCCCAATTGGTTAAATGTGATTTTCTTGTACTGTTTTGCAGCCATGGTTGCTCATGTGCAGTTCAACTGTTTGTGCTGCACAGTCCTCTGGTCATGTTGTTTTCACCTGGGGGTCCCAGACTTGTGTATCTGTGGGTGTTGGGTTAGCTGCATGTGTTTGCTGAGGTACTGCTTCTCTTCCTGAGTGTGATGTTGTCTGCGTGCTGTGCTGATTAGTGTTGTGGGGGTTCATGGTGTGTCACTCATATCTGTGTGGAACTGGTATATTTGATGTGCACACACTGCTTGTCGTGCATGCAGTGCTGTGAGTGTATGTTGCCTTGTCCTTGCCTGGTGTGCATCCCCTGATGTCCTGCTGTGTTTGCAATGTGATGTATTGGCATGTGCATCTGTTGTATGTTTGATGTGGATGTGTGCATTGTTTGGGCTGTGTTGTCTCTTGCTGCTGACTGATGCTCTGTGTGTGATGTTCTATATGCATGTCAGTGTGTGTGTTTTGTTGGTGTGTTGTAATTCATTCAGATGTGTGTTGCCAGTTAAGTGTGCATTACTTGTGTGTCTGTCATATGCACCTAGGGCTATCCTTGTTCATGGGCTTGTTTTAGGTGCATCCTTGGTGTTTTCTCCTCTCATATTTGAACTGTCACTTGTCAGGATTGTGCATGTGCAAGCATGTGGTACACTATGACATCATGTTGACTTGATGGGTGGTGTGGTATGTCTGTCTGTGTTTCATTGTAGGCCCATTGCTCCCAGTTTGTGTCCATGATTGTTTTGAGATGATGCACTTCTTGTCTGTATTGTGGTATGTTGTCTGTGCATTGTTCCTGACTGATGAAGTTGTGTACTCCTGTTCTGTCTGGGCTCCCATTGCCTTACCACAGTTTTGCTTCACAGGTCAGGTGTGGTCTTGTCGTACTTCTGTGTATGTTGTTATTGAGTTTTGTGTTTGGCTGTTGTTTTTGTGCCAGCATTGGTTCAGGCATCCCTGAGTGTGTGTGTGTGATGTTTGTGGAGGCCCCCCAGGGAGTGTTATTGTTTGTCAGTGTATTGACTGGACATATTGGCACCCTTCTGTGTGTTTGACACTGGTGTTGTGTGCTGCAGGTGTGAGGTTGGGGGGTATGTGTGAAGGATCCTACTTGTGTTTGACAGTCATGGAGTGTAACAATGGGCCCTGTGTGTTGTGCTGCTGACATACACCTGTCAGGTAGTTGGATACAGATGTGTGGCTGTTCATTGTTTGACTTTAGAGACTTCCTTTCATCCCTGTGCCTATACATGGTTTACCTTGCTGTCTCCCTGAGTTGTTGCACAGAGGTGACTGTGGTTTAATTGCACTAACTGTGGCAGCCATGTGTGATTTGATGGGCTAAGGGTGTTGTTATATGTGCGTTCTCTTGCATGTGATGTACACATGCTTAGTGGTTAGCTCCTTGGCCTTCCATTTGTGTGCACCTCACTTTAGCTTTCCTATTTGTTGTCCTCCTTTGCTGCTGACATCGGGTCTGAGTATGTGGCTGTGTGTCAGTGTGGGGTATGTCTGTGTGACTTGACAGGCTGTGTGTCCAGTTGAGGGATTGTTCTGAATCTGTATGAGTGTTCATTTTGTGCTTGGACTCAGTTTTCTTACCATGAGTGTAAAGTAGGTGTGATGTGAGGGTTGCCTGGCCCTGTGCTTCTGTGCTGTGTGTTCCTCTGCAGCCCCACCTGCTGAGGCTGTCTCCCTAGTTGTTTTGTGTGTGGTGCAGGGTTTGGGTTCACCTGGCTGGTTATTGTGCATGGGGGAGCACAGGAGAGGCATATGGCATGTCCCTTTATGTTTGGGGGGGCCTAATCGGTGGAGGTGTGCCCCAATGATCTTTGTTGACTGCCAATGCCTGGCGCTGGTCCTGTCTTCTGCATTGTGTGCATGTTTTCCAGCGTCTTCACCGCTGCAGTGACGTGACCGGGACATTGCATCAATATCGCGGTTGGTGGGTGACCCAGATACTGAGGGGTGATTTTGTGACAGGTAGGACATGTGTGGGTACACTTGTGCATGTGTTCCTGTCTCCACCACAGTGTCTGGTGTGGACAGGAACCCTATATCTGCCCATGAATTTTGTGTTGTTGTTGTGTGCGAAGTTGTGTGATTGCGTACCTGCAGCGGCGTCTGCAACGGTGCATAACTTGCTGGTAGTGTATCAGGTACAGTTCCGGTAAGACGTGTAGAGCTGGATCCATTGCGGTTGGGACCGGGTGGAAGGGACCGGGAATCTGTTTTCGCGCTCTGCTAGTCGTGCTTCTGCCGTCTCTGGTTGGGTGGTTTCTCCACTGCGGTGCAACTGGCTGCTTGGGGCGGACGGAACGTCATTCCGCACGGCGGTGGGTCTCCATTGGCTCACACCGCGGCATATGGGAAATGGGTAAGCCTGGGCGTTGAACTACGCTCCGTTCGCGGAGCTTGCGAAGTTTTGGTAACTTCGCGCTTCGCGTAGAGCGCGAAGTTGCAGATTGCTACGCAATCTAGCGCGTAGCGTAGTAAATTTGCTTCCTCGCGCGCTCAATATTCATTCTCGCGCGCGCGGTAATGTCTTACCTTGATTCTGCGATCGCCAACTTGCTTTTCTGTCTGTTTGCGAGCGCCACGAGATTTGTACTATGGCTGCCCAAGCCCGCGAGAGTGTGCGCCCCCGAACACGTCATTGGTGCGCGCGAACTGACTTCCGGCGGCTGTTTTGGTAAGATCGCGATCCCGAACATGGAAAAACTGCAATCTGGCAAAGAATATCTCGCGAGCTTCATAAAACCTTCTCTAAAATGATCATTTTGCTCAGAAAACTCCTCAGATTGTGATCTTGCTGTAGTCTTTGTGTAAGAAAGAGTCCTTTAATTTTTTGAACACTTTTTTTTCAAGAGGAAGGAAGTGCCCCTGACACTGCAACTTCCTGTTCCTGTCCAGCAGGCTCCTCCCACGTGCTTTGTGCATGTGTTGTTCACTTTCATTTGGATTTGGAGCTGGAAGGATCACTTTTTGTGTCTGTCTGCTGCATCACACCATTTTTTTGGATTTATTTGAGGAATTTTTGATTTGAGATTTAATTTACGACAAGTAAGTTGGAGAATTGGTGTGATTGTTTCATTGGGGCTTATTTGTACCTACATTTTTCTGGGATTTTTATTGTTTTTAAAAATTATTGTTGTGGTGGGTGGCCTGTACTACTTTCAATATGGGCCTAGTTGTTTTTCTCTGCAATTTCAGCCAGTAGGGTACCCATAGGTCCATGTTTTGTGGTGTCTGTAGAATTTCTACATCATGTAGGGCATGGATGGCATAGGATTGAAATGCTAAACGTGGCTGTGGTGTATTTCACTGTTGGTGTGTGTGTGTGATTTACCTTTGTTGGATGTGTGTGCTTGTGGCCTAGTAGTCTTCCACTAGGCCCAGAGGTAGTCAGCCTCCAAGCTGTGGTGCGTGATTTTGAATGTACAGTTGGTGTTGTCTGGTGATTTTCCTTTACTCCACGGATGGCTTTGGATTTTGTTGCAAAAGGTGTGTTTGGGGTGCAATAGCATTTTTTGGGTGTGTGCTAAACAAATTGGGCTATTTTGGCCTGCATTTAAGGCAAGGGATTCAGCTCGCGAACTTTCGGTAACTCTGCACAGCGCGACAACGCGGACTTACAGTTTTCGTCATTTTTGCGCTCGCAATATGCGTGTTCGCGCACGCGAGAAAGCCTTTTTGTACAGTTCGCGATCCCGAACACGCAGCTTTTGCAATCTGGCAAACAATATCTCGCGAGCAACATAGACCCTTCTCGAAAACGCTTTTTTGTGCATTTCTGCACAAAAAACTCCTCAGGCTGTCATTGAGCTGTAGGTTTGGAGCAGGGAGAAGCTGTTATTTGTCTGGAAAACATTTTTATGAGAGGGATTAAGTTCCACAGACACTACAACTTCCTCTTCCTGTCCTTTCCAATCACTTTTTGTGTGTTATTGTGGTGGGGGGGCTGGGCATGTGTGTGGCGGCCATTTTGGGAAGGCATGCATTGTGCCTTTGCCATAGGCGTCCATTGACTGTCTCCCATTTCTTGTGGTTGTTGTGGGTGTGTGGCGGCCATTTTGTGAAGCCATCCAAGCAGTGTGCTTGCTTTTGCCATCCGGTTCCAAGCTTGTGGCCTAGTAGTCTTCCACTAGGCCCAGAGGTAGTCAGCCTCCAAGCTGTGGTGCGTGATTTTGAATGTACAGTTGGTGTTGTCTGGTGATTTTCCTTTACTCCACGGATGGCTTTGGATTTTGTTGCAAAAGGTGTGTTTGGGGTGCAATAGCATTTTTTGGGTGTGTGCTAAACAAATTGGGCTATTTTGGCCTGCATTTAAGGCAAGGGATTCAGCTCGCGAACTTTCGGTAACTCTGCACAGCGCGACAACGCGGACTTACAGTTTTCGTCATTTTTGCGCTCGCAATATGCGTGTTCGCGCACGCGAGAAAGCCTTTTTGTACAGTTCGCGATCCCGAACACGCAGCTTTTGCAATCTGGCAAACAATATCTCGCGAGCAACATAGACCCTTCTCGAAAACGCTTTTTTGTGCATTTCTGCACAAAAAACTCCTCAGGCTGTCATTGAGCTGTAGGTTTGGAGCAGGGAGAAGCTGTTATTTGTCTGGAAAACATTTTTATGAGAGGGATTAAGTTCCACAGACACTACAACTTCCTCTTCCTGTCCTTTCCAATCACTTTTTGTGTGTTATTGTGGTGGGGGGGCTGGGCATGTGTGTGGCGGCCATTTTGGGAAGGCATGCATTGTGCCTTTGCCATAGGCGTCCATTGACTGTCTCCCATTTCTTGTGGTTGTTGTGGGTGTGTGGCGGCCATTTTGTGAAGCCATCCAAGCAGTGTGCTTGCTTTTGCCATCCGGTTCCAAGCTTGTGGCCTAGTAGTCTTCCACTAGGCCCAGAGGTAGTCAGCCTCCAAGCTGTGGTGCGTGATTTTGAATGTACAGTTGGTGTTGTCTGGTGATTTTCCTTTACTCCACGGATGGCTTTGGATTTTGTTGCAAAAGGTGTGTTTGGGGTGCAATAGCATTTTTTGGGTGTGTGCTAAACAAATTGGGCTATTTTGGCCTGCATTTAAGGCAAGGGATTCAGCTCGCGAACTTTCGGTAACTCTGCACAGCGTGACAACGCGGACTTACAGTTTTCGTCATTTTTGCGCTCGCAATATGCGTGTTCGCGCACGCGAGAAAGCCTTTTTGTACAGTTCGCGATCCCGAACACGCAGCTTTTGCAATCTGGCAAACAATATCTCGCGAGCAACATAGACCCTTCTCGAAAACGCTTTTTTGTGCATTTCTGCACAAAAAACTCCTCAGGCAGTCATTGAGCTGTAGGTTTGGAGCAGGGAGAAGCTGTTATTTGTCTGGAAAACATTTTTATGAGAGGGATTAAGTTCCACAGACACTACAACTTCCTCTTCCTGTCCTTTCCAATCACTTTTTGTGTGTTATTGTGGTGGGGGGGCTGGGCATGTGTGTGGCGGCCATTTTGGGAAGGCATGCATTGTGCCTTTGCCATAGGCGTCCATTGACTGTCTCCCATTTCTTGTGGTTGTTGTGGGTGTGTGGCGGCCATTTTGTGAAGCCATCCAAGCAGTGTGCTTGCTTTTGCCATCCGGTTCCAAGCTTGTGGCCTAGTAGTCTTCCACTAGGCCCAGAGGTAGTCAGCCTCCAAGCTGTGGTGCGTGATTTTGAATGTACAGTTGGTGTTGTCTGGTGATTTTCCTTTACTCCACGGATGGCTTTGGATTTTGTTGCAAAAGGTGTGTTTGGGGTGCAATAGCATTTTTTGGGTGTGTGCTAAACAAATTGGGCTATTTTGGCCTGCATTTAAGGCAAGGGATTCAGCTCGCGAACTTTCGGTAACTCTGCACAGCGCGACAACGCGGACTTACAGTTTTCGTCATTTTTGCGCTCGCAATATGCGTGTTCGCGCACGCGAGAAAGCCTTTTTGTACAGTTCGCGATCCCGAACACGCAGCTTTTGCAATCTGGCAAACAATATCTCGCGAGCAACATAGACCCTTCTCGAAAACGCTTTTTTGTGCATTTCTGCACAAAAAACTCCTCAGGCTGTCATTGAGCTGTAGGTTTGGAGCAGGGAGAAGCTGTTATTTGTCTGGAAAACATTTTTATGAGAGGGATTAAGTTCCACAGACACTACAACTTCCTCTTCCTGTCCTTTCCAATCACTTTTTGTGTGTTATTGTGGTGGGGGGGCTGGGCATGTGTGTGGCGGCCATTTTGGGAAGGCATGCATTGTGCCTTTGCCATAGGCGTCCATTGACTGTCTCCCATTTCTTGTGGTTGTTGTGGGTGTGTGGCGGCCATTTTGTGAAGCCATCCAAGCAGTGTGCTTGCTTTTGCCATCCGGTTCCAAGCTTGTGGCCTAGTAGTCTTCCACTAGGCCCAGAGGTAGTCAGCCTCCAAGCTGTGGTGCGTGATTTTGAATGTACAGTTGGTGTTGTCTGGTGATTTTCCTTTACTCCACGGATGGCTTTGGATTTTGTTGCAAAAGGTGTGTTTGGGGTGCAATAGCATTTTTTGGGTGTGTGCTAAACAAATTGGGCTATTTTGGCCTGCATTTAAGGCAAGGGATTCAGCTCGCGAACTTTCGGTAACTCTGCACAGCGCGACAACGCGGACTTACAGTTTTCGTCATTTTTGCGCTCGCAATATGCGTGTTCGCGCACGCGAGAAAGCCTTTTTGTACAGTTCGCGATCCCGAACACGCAGCTTTTGCAATCTGGCAAACAATATCTCGCGAGCAACATAGACCCTTCTCGAAAACGCTTTTTTGTGCATTTCTGCACAAAAAACTCCTCAGGCTGTCATTGAGCTGTAGGTTTGGAGCAGGGAGAAGCTGTTATTTGTCTGGAAAACATTTTTATGAGAGGGATTAAGTTCCACAGACACTACAACTTCCTCTTCCTGTCCTTTCCAATCACTTTTTGTGTGTTATTGTGGTGGGGGGGCTGGGCATGTGTGTGGCGGCCATTTTGGGAAGGCATGCATTGTGCCTTTGCCATAGGCGTCCATTGACTGTCTCCCATTTCTTGTGGTTGTTGTGGGTGTGTGGCGGCCATTTTGTGAAGCCATCCAAGCAGTGTGCTTGCTTTTGCCATCCGGTTCCAAGCTTGTGGCCTAGTAGTCTTCCACTAGGCCCAGAGGTAGTCAGCCTCCAAGCTGTGGTGCGTGATTTTGAATGTACAGTTGGTGTTGTCTGGTGATTTTCCTTTACTCCACGGATGGCTTTGGATTTTGTTGCAAAAGGTGTGTTTGGGGTGCAATAGCATTTTTTGGGTGTGTGCTAAACAAATTGGGCTATTTTGGCCTGCATTTAAGGCAAGGGATTCAGCTCGCGAACTTTCGGTAACTCTGCACAGCGCGACAACGCGGACTTACAGTTTTCGTCATTTTTGCGCTCGCAATATGCGTGTTCGCGCACGCGAGAAAGCCTTTTTGTACAGTTCGCGATCCCGAACACGCAGCTTTTGCAATCTGGCAAACAATATCTCGCGAGCAACATAGACCCTTCTCGAAAACGCTTTTTTGTGCATTTCTGCACAAAAAACTCCTCAGGCTGTCATTGAGCTGTAGGTTTGGAGCAGGGAGAAGCTGTTATTTGTCTGGAAAACATTTTTATGAGAGGGATTAAGTTCCACAGACACTACAACTTCCTCTTCCTGTCCTTTCCAATCACTTTTTGTGTGTTATTGTGGTGGGGGGGCTGGGCATGTGTGTGGCGGCCATTTTGGGAAGGCATGCATTGTGCCTTTGCCATAGGCGTCCATTGACTGTCTCCCATTTCTTGTGGTTGTTGTGGGTGTGTGGCGGCCATTTTGTGAAGCCATCCAAGCAGTGTGCTTGCTTTTGCCATCCGGTTCCAAGCTTGTGGCCTAGTAGTCTTCCACTAGGCCCAGAGGTAGTCAGCCTCCAAGCTGTGGTGCGTGATTTTGAATGTACAGTTGGTGTTGTCTGGTGATTTTCCTTTACTCCACGGATGGCTTTGGATTTTGTTGCAAAAGGTGTGTTTGGGGTGCAATAGCATTTTTTGGGTGTGTGCTAAACAAATTGGGCTATTTTGGCCTGCATTTAAGGCAAGGGATTCAGCTCGCGAACTTTCGGTAACTCTGCACAGCGCGACAACGCGGACTTACAGTTTTCGTCATTTTTGCGCTCGCAATATGCGTGTTCGCGCACGCGAGAAAGCCTTTTTGTACAGTTCGCGATCCCGAACACGCAGCTTTTGCAATCTGGCAAACAATATCTCGCGAGCAACATAGACCCTTCTCGAAAACGCTTTTTTGTGCATTTCTGCACAAAAAACTCCTCAGGCTGTCATTGAGCTGTAGGTTTGGAGCAGGGAGAAGCTGTTATTTGTCTGGAAAACATTTTTATGAGAGGGATTAAGTTCCACAGACACTACAACTTCCTCTTCCTGTCCTTTCCAATCACTTTTTGTGTGTTATTGTGGTGGGGGGGCTGGGCATGTGTGTGGCGGCCATTTTGGGAAGGCATGCATTGTGCCTTTGCCATAGGCGTCCATTGACTGTCTCCCATTTCTTGTGGTTGTTGTGGGTGTGTGGCGGCCATTTTGTGAAGCCATCCAAGCAGTGTGCTTGCTTTTGCCATCCGGTTCCAAGCTTGTGGCCTAGTAGTCTTCCACTAGGCCCAGAGGTAGTCAGCCTCCAAGCTGTGGTGCGTGATTTTGAATGTACAGTTGGTGTTGTCTGGTGATTTTCCTTTACTCCACGGATGGCTTTGGATTTTGTTGCAAAAGGTGTGTTTGGGGTGCAATAGCATTTTTTGGGTGTGTGCTAAACAAATTGGGCTATTTTTGCCTGCATTTAAGGCAAGGGATTCAGCTCGCGAACTTTCGGTAACTCTGCACAGCGCGACAACGCGGACTTACAGTTTTCGTCATTTTTGCGCTCGCAATATGCGTGTTCGCGCACGCGAGAAAGCCTTTTTGTACAGTTCGCGATCCCGAACACGCAGCTTTTGCAATCTGGCAAACAATATCTCGCGAGCAACATAGACCCTTCTCGAAAACGCTTTTTTGTGCATTTCTGCACAAAAAACTCCTCAGGCTGTCATTGAGCTGTAGGTTTGGAGCAGGGAGAAGCTGTTATTTGTCTGGAAAACATTTTTATGAGAGGGATTAAGTTCCACAGACACTACAACTTCCTCTTCCTGTCCTTTCCAATCACTTTTTGTGTGTTATTGTGGTGGGGGGGCTGGGCATGTGTGTGGCGGCCATTTTGGGAAGGCATGCATTGTGCCTTTGCCATAGGCGTCCATTGACTGTCTCCCATTTCTTGTGGTTGTTGTGGGTGTGTGGCGGCCATTTTGTGAAGCCATCCAAGCAGTGTGCTTGCTTTTGCCATCCGGTTCCAAGCTTGTGGCCTAGTAGTCTTCCACTAGGCCCAGAGGTAGTCAGCCTCCAAGCTGTGGTGCGTGATTTTGAATGTACAGTTGGTGTTGTCTGGTGATTTTCCTTTACTCCACGGATGGCTTTGGATTTTGTTGCAAAAGGTGTGTTTGGGGTGCAATAGCATTTTTTGGGTGTGTGCTAAACAAATTGGGCTATTTTGGCCTGCATTTAAGGCAAGGGATTCAGCTCGCGAACTTTCGGTAACTCTGCACAGCGCGGCAACGCGGACTTACAGTTTTCGTCATTTTTGCGCTCGCAATATGCGTGTTCGCGCACGCGAGAAAGCCTTTTTGTACAGTTCGCGATCCCGAACACGCAGCTTTTGCAATCTGGCAAACAATATCTCGCGAGCAACATAGACCCTTCTCGAAAACGCTTTTTTGTGCATTTCTGCACAAAAAACTCCTCAGGCTGTCATTGAGCTGTAGGTTTGGAGCAGGGAGAAGCTGTTATTTGTCTGGAAAACATTTTTATGAGAGGGATTAAGTTCCACAGACACTACAACTTCCTCTTCCTGTCCTTTCCAATCACTTTTTGTGTGTTATTGTGGTGGGGGGGCTGGGCATGTGTGTGGCGGCCATTTTGGGAAGGCATGCATTGTGCCTTTGCCATAGGCGTCCATTGACTGTCTCCCATTTCTTGTGGTTGTTGTGGGTGTGTGGCGGCCATTTTGTGAAGCCATCCAAGCAGTGTGCTTGCTTTTGCCATCCGGTTCCAAGCTTGTGGCCTAGTAGTCTTCCACTAGGCCCAGAGGTAGTCAGCCTCCAAGCTGTGGTGCGTGATTTTGAATGTACAGTTGGTGTTGTCTGGTGATTTTCCTTTACTCCACGGATGGCTTTGGATTTTGTTGCAAAAGGTGTGTTTGGGGTGCAATAGCATTTTTTGGGTGTGTGCTAAACAAATTGGGCTATTTTGGCCTGCATTTAAGGCAAGGGATTCAGCTCGCGAACTTTCGGTAACTCTGCACAGCGCGACAACGCGGACTTACAGTTTTCGTCATTTTTGCGCTCGCAATATGCGTGTTCGCGCACGCGCGAAAGCCTTTTTGTACAGTTCGCGATCCCGAACACGCAGCTTTTGCAATCTGGCAAACAATATCTCGCGAGCAACATAGACCCTTCTCGAAAACGCTTTTTTGTGCATTTCTGCACAAAAAACTCCTCAGGCTGTCATTGAGCTGTAGGTTTGGAGCAGGGAGAAGCTGTTATTTGTCTGGAAAACATTTTTATGAGAGGGATTAAGTTCCACAGACACTACAACTTCCTCTTCCTGTCCTTTCCAATCACTTTTTGTGTGTTATTGTGGTGGGGGGGCTGGGCATGTGTGTGGCGGCCATTTTGGGAAGGCATGCATTGTGCCTTTGCCATAGGCGTCCATTGACTGTCTCCCATTTCTTGTGGTTGTTGTGGGTGTGTGGCGGCCATTTTGTGAAGCCATCCAAGCAGTGTGCTTGCTTTTGCCATCCGGTTCCAAGCTTGTGGCCTAGTAGTCTTCCACTAGGCCCAGAGGTAGTCAGCCTCCAAGCTGTGGTGCGTGATTTTGAATGTACAGTTGGTGTTGTCTGGTGATTTTCCTTTACTCCACGGATGGCTTTGGATTTTGTTGCAAAAGGTGTGTTTGGGGTGCAATAGCATTTTTTGGGTGTGTGCTAAACAAATTGGGCTATTTTGGCCTGCATTTAAGGCAAGGGATTCAGCTCGCGAACTTTCGGTAACTCTGCACAGCGCGACAACGCGGACTTACAGTTTTCGTCATTTTTGCGCTCGCAATATGCGTGTTCGCGCACGCGAGAAAGCCTTTTTGTACAGTTCGCGATCCCGAACACGCAGCTTTTGCAATCTGGCAAACAATATCTCGCGAGCAACATAGACCCTTCTCGAAAACGCTTTTTTGTGCATTTCTGCACAAAAAACTCCTCAGGCTGTCATTGAGCTGTAGGTTTGGAGCAGGGAGAAGCTGTTATTTGTCTGGAAAACATTTTTATGAGAGGGATTAAGTTCCACAGACACTACAACTTCCTCTTCCTGTCCTTTCCAATCACTTTTTGTGTGTTATTGTGGTGGGGGGGCTGGGCATGTGTGTGGCGGCCATTTTGGGAAGGCATGCATTGTGCCTTTGCCATAGGCGTCCAAACTTGTGGCCTAGTCGTACAGTAGGCCCAGGGGTACAACTCAGCAATCATCACGGCGTTTTTTTTTTCCTTGCTATTCTTCTTCCTAAGTGTACACTACACAGTACAAATACAACAGGATCCCTGGCCTTGTCAGTCTCTTAATGGCTGGCTATACTGTTGATGTTGTTCACTGACTGCATGAAATTTAATAATTGTGATGACCACCCACGAGACAATAATAAATTATATATTATATTATGGATCTTTTGACTGATGTTCTTCTGGCTTTTTTGCTTTTAGGTGCACAAAAGACAGAGGTGTGTCATCATCATCCACTGTTGTGGTGCCAGACCGACGTCCTGCTGCTGTAGTGTACACAACGTGACGTGTCAGCGACCTGACCAGGCATCTCTGCAACTTGTGCAACTGAGTGCTGTTTTGACATCTGTTGAAGATGCCCCCAAAGAAAGCAGGTAGCAGGTCCTCCGGTACCAAGAAAGTTGCCATGGAGAAGAAGGAACAGAAGAAGAAGGAAGTGTCACTTAAGTCTGGTGTGCCTCCCAAAACCTTTTTTGGTTCAACAAAAATGAGGCCTGCAGCAGCGGTGTTGGGGGGGCAAGCTGGGGGCAGCACCTCCACATCAGTGGGCCCAACCCACCAACCCATGCCCAAGCAGATGAGTGTGGAAGAGGTAGCCAGCCTTATGGTAGAAAGCAGTGATGCTGAGCCTGAACTAAACTTATCGCTATCTCAAAGTAGTACACAATCCACGCAGGAGGGAACATCATCAACACAGCAGATAAGTGGTCAACAGCCGCAGCTACCGCCCGCAATAGTAGCTGTTCCTCCTGAAGTAGGGGCAGTTCAGGAAATTGAGCCTCATGCAGAGGAAGAAGAGGAAGCCACTCCTTTAGAAGTTGCATTGGCTTTTAAATCCCCAGCAAGGAAAAGGAGGGTTAGTACATCAAGTTCTTCACCAAGCCCCCCTTCTGATGATCTAGATGTCACTTGGAAGCCACAAACAGAGTCTGAGAGGGAAACACATCACAAGAGCAGGCATGGCAAAAGGAAGGTTCCAGAAAGCCTTACACTTATGGATGTTGATGTAGAAGAGCAGGTTGATGATGATGATGAGCCAGTCATCACAAACATCACTCCCAGGCCTGAGGAGATGGAGAGCAACATTTTTACATTATCCAAAATGGATGCGAGGGATGTAGCACGCATACCTCCAACACAGGTAACACCAACACGACCTCCAGCTTCCATATTTACATTAGCAAAGGGCCGGCAGCGTCCTACATCCAGCACAACAAGCACCACCTCAGCAGAAGTAGGTAGTGGTCCTGCACAGAGTCAAATTCAACACACACCCTCCAGTTCATCCGGCATTGGAAGTGGGAGTGGCACCTCCAGCAGGAGACAAAAGTTAAGCTCCCCAGTGTGGGACTACTTTACGGTTAGCCCAAAGGAGGAGAACATTGCTGTATGCTCCGTTTGTCATTCCTCTGTTAGCCGTGGAAAGCTTGGTACAAACTATGGTACCGGAGGCCAAATGACCCATCTGAAAAAACACCACGCAATCCAGTGGGAGGAGCACCTTAGGCTCATCAAAACTGGAGCCATTGCTGTTGGGCATAAACGAGTAGAAAGTCCGCTCACGGTGGAACAGGAAGAAGAGGGAGACATTCTCTGTGCTAGTGGTACACAAAGTAGCCCTGTCCCCAGCACTGCAGTGGTAACGCCCACATCCTCAGCCACATCTCATTGGCACAAGAGTAAGAGCCAGCCTGAGACACCAAGGAGTACTGCTGGGCCAAAAAGTGCGACGTCGACCACAGGAAGGAATACCATGCAGCCTACCATTCTTAGCATGTTTAGTAGGCTGGAGGGGCAGTACGAACGCAATCACCCAATAGCACGTTTGTACAATGCTAAGCTGGCAAAAATGTTAGCACTGGACCTTCTCCCTTTTTCTTTTGTTGAAGGGGTGGGTTTTCTTGAGTTTGTGACCACCATCTGCCCAAAATGGAAAGTTCCCAGCCGCTACTATTTTGCAAGAGTTGCTGTTCCAGCACTACATCACGACGTGCTGGAATTGCTTGGAAAAGCCTTAAAACAGAGTGCTGTTCAGAGTATACACCTGACAACAGACATGTGGACCAGTTGCCAAGCCACTGATTACATGTGCATCACTGCACACTGGGTCTCTTTTTCGGGTGTTAAAGATAAGATATCTGACGGCGTTGTTGACACCGCTGAGATTTTTAAAGACACTCGCAAACATGCAACTGTAGCCATGTTTGCAATGGAGAAATCTCATACTGCTGCTAACATTTTGGATGAGTTTAACAGCAAGGTGTTGGAGTGGCTGCGACCAAGAGGTCTTACCATTGGTTTTGTTGCCACGGACAATGGCAGTAATGTAGTTCGGGCCATGAAAGATGGTGGGTATTTCAGGGTGCCATGTTTGGCACACTGCATTAACATTGTTGTGCAAGACTTTCTGAAAAATGAAAGCAAAGTCAGCAGCTTACTGACCACCTGCAGAAGAATATGCACACATTTCAACCATTCTTTTAAAGCCCGGAAGGAGCTGAGGGTGATTCAACGTGAACATAAAATGCCAGTCAAAGCACTCATCCAAGAGGTGCCAACACGTTGGAACTCAACGTATTACATGCTTGAGCGTCTGTTTGAGCAGTACATACCACTTAATGCTTATGTCATGAAAAGGTCAGGGGATCCTACAGTGAAAGGCATGAGAGTTGAGATGACCCAATGGGACCTTGTCAAAAGCCTGACAGAGATGCTACTTCCTTTTGAGGTCTTCACCCGTGAAGTGAGCCGGGAGGACTGTACTATGGGCCAAGCTATCCCATTGTTGTACATGCTAGAGCAACAGCTGAAGGATGTGGCAGAAATGTACGCAGATGTGGATGACAAAGTAGAAGCACATTCTTTGGCAGACACCTTATCCGCTCGCTTATCTCACAATACAAGGCTTCAAAATAACATTCTGTCAGATCCACATTACATTACTGCCTCAATTTTGGATCCACGTTACAAATTATTGCTGCGCAGTAATGAAGTCATTCCTTTTTCAGAAGTGAATGTTGCCCAGTACAAAACTTGGATAGCTGAGGAAGCCACTGAGTTTGAAAACGAAAGGATCTTCATTAAAGGCCCGCCCCTCCAGGTCAGAAAAAGTACTGCAGGGCACCCAGAACGAAGTTCTACTTCAGAAGCCAAGAGCAGTGCGTTTGCCTCCCAGCAGTCAACACTGCCAGCAGCAATAACATCAACAGCACCAACAGGATCATCAGGCACATTTCCAAAAACGGCAGGTGATTGGTTTCTACGGAAAGGGTATTGCACATCAATGACTGATGCAAAGGCAAAAGAGGCCCAGGAAATCGGAGCACCCCTGAACATTGAGCGGATGGTTCAGGCCTATCTAGATGACACAACAGAGGTCTACATGGAGCAAAGCCCATTGGTGTATTGGTATGGGAAAAGAAGCCAATGGCCAGTGCTCAGCAGGCTGGCGATAAAGTATGTGGCTTGCCCTGTTGCAAGTGTCTCTTCAGAGCGTGTTTTCAGTGCTGCTGGTGCCATTGTTACTGTCAAAAGGACCAGTCTCTCGCCCAAAAGTGTTGAGAGGTTAACCATGATCAAAATGAATCAACACTTTATACCACCGGAGTACAAAATACGTGAATCACAGGAGGAAGAGGAGAGTGACTTTGATGACATAAGTAGTGGATTGTTAGACGTACTGCTGTCCGAACCACCAGAGTTTGAGGACGAGCTCCTCTTCCCTGACAACTAGGCTTTCAAATTGTTCTCCCTTCCTTTATTTGTGTGTGACTGTGTGTATCTGTTTTTCTGGTTCAAAATCTACATTCACAACAAAGCCATCAACAGTCTCCTTTTTTTATTTCCCTATTGGAGTTGCACGTCTGTGCATAACTGTCCACTCCACTCCTCAGGGTCCTGCTCCATGTTCCTTACTCTCCCTAAGTACATTTCAAGCAAGTCAGACATTGGATGGAGATGGAGAATAGTACAATACATGTTGCCTCTAACAGTCCCTCCATAAGAAGTGAAACGTGACTCCACCTATATTCCATTTTGTTTCCAATCCGAAAGAAACTCATCACTGACTGGCAGAAGGCTAGGCAGGCATCAGATCAGACAGCCAAAGAGAACACCAAGACAGGTAATGAGTGATTATTGTGAATGATGGTGGCATGCATTGCATTGGATGCTGGCTCACTACGAAGAATTGTGCATGCCATGAAGTAGAACTATACTAGTTTACCGACAAAGTACAAGTGACTCAGGTGTGGTGACAGTTAATGTTTCCTTGCTGTTTAATAATGACCACATTGTACTCCTACCACTGCAGGTGCCGGCCAATATCCGTTGCAATTTGGTAATATGGAATATATTATAAACTTAATCAGTCACTACAGACTGAGTTGGTGTTGGAGAATACGTACCACACGGTCACCATCATTGAGGATGCTGAGCATACTATCTTTGCACACAGTCAGTTGGATTGGAGAAAATGTATGGAATAACGGCGTTTGATGGGCTGACATAAAAGGTAAAAAGTTTGAACAAGAACCACAGCAGACCTAGGCTAGATGTCCTTGTAGTGGTGTGGACTGGAGTAGAGTGTAGTGGTATGACGGACAGTGGCGCATTGATTTAGTCACTTCATTGGGAAAATTCTAGGTTGCTGCAGTGCATTTGACATTTCTCTGGCTCGGTCAAAATGTAAGTAAGGGGTAGGGTGCCTGGCCTGTGCCGCGGTTCTCCTGTCCTGTGGCTGTGCTGGCTCCTGAATCCTGTCCCGTTGTTGTTGTACCTTAATGCTTGCTGTAGAGTAGACACACTATGTAGCCTATCCAAGCTGCCTCAGTCTGAAAGTGTTCTCTCCAGAGTGTTGTCTTGCACTCCACTGTAATTGAGTTTATTGTTGTAAAGGCTGTAATTTTTCAATACCCCGTTTGTTTTTCCATCTACACTTACAGGCCGGCCATTACCCTGTGCTACAGTGGGAGAAACGACTCACACGTACCTTACCAATACGCATCAGGCTTTTGATGGGCTGACATAAAAGGTAAAAAGTTTGAACAAGAACCACAGCAGACCTAGGCTAGATGTCCTTGTAGTGGTGTGGACTGGAGTAGAGTGTAGTGGTATGACGGACAGTGGCGCATTGATTTAGTCACTTCATTGGGAAAATTCTAGGTTGCTGCAGTGCATTTGACATTTCTCTGGCTCGGTCAAAATGTAAGTAAGGGGTAGGGTGCCTGGCCTGTGCCGCGGTTCTCCTGTCCTGTGGCTGTGCTGGCTCCTGAATCCTGTCCCGTTGTTGTTGTACCTTAATGCTTGCTGTAGAGTAGACACACTATGTAGCCTATCCAAGCTGCCTCAGTCTGAAAGTGTTCTCTCCAGAGTGTTGTCTTGCACTCCACTGTAATTGAGTTTATTGTTGTAAAGGCTGTAATTTTTCAATACCCCGTTTGTTTTTCCATCTACACTTACAGGCCGGCCGGCCCTTTACCCTGTGCTACAGTGGGAGAAACGACTCACACGTACCTTACCAATACGCATCAGGCAGGCAGTGATACCCAAGATTGATGTGCGGAGTGTCCATGGAAGGGAGGACCAAGAAGAATGACGAGAATGATGCAACTCCTCATTTGGACCAGGATAATACAGTAACTTTAGTATCATCATTCGTCTTTACATTTATTTGCTTGCTTTTTTCTCTTTAATCATTACGACTGTGTGTTGTGGTTTGTTTGTTAATTGATCCAACTTTTTTTTAGTTTCCTTAGCTAGCTTGAAAAATGAAAGTAAGCCCGGTAGAGCAGGTAATTGGGTTCGGTCTGAGCTCTGAGGGCGTCAGACAGGCAAGGCAAATTTCAATTTCGTCCCTGACTGTACTGTCTCATTGGGTCATAGTAGTTATAGTACAACTCATTATCTCATTAACCATCAAGTTATCCTCCTCAGCATGCATGCATTTGCTTTCTCTCACTTCATACTTTGATTTCTTTGATAATGGATCATGGTCGTCTTACAAGATTGTGTTTTACTTTTGTTGTGTCCATGCATATTGTCTGTTTTTCTTTCTCAAACCTTTCCCAAAACCCCACTTCCCATCCAATCATCAATCCCTAACCCTCTTCCCCCGGGCTGTGTGATTTATATTGAGGTGTGATGTGATGACTATGTACACCAATTGATCACACGCTTGCTGGGGCAGATGTGGTGAAAGCAACAGTAATTGAATTTCAACTAAGGCAGGGCAAGGATCTTCTTCTGCTTGACCACCCATGCTGTAGTTTACTTTGTGTTCTGTTCCACTCCTCCTCCCTGAGTCTCAGTCAAGTGACTTACTCTTTCTTTTTTCAAACGCTATTGCCAGTGTCTACTACTACCACCACTATAATGGCATCTACTCCGTCAATTTGGGAAACCAACCATGCAGCCATCAGTGTGCCGAACTTCATCATCAATCACAGGTAAGATAAGTTTGGTGGGAGGTATGGACTAGGAGGAGAGACTGACAGTACTATGACAATTAAAAATAACTCAGTGAGGGGTACTGCATCTATCGGTTTGTGTGTTACAAAATCGGCAGATCTTTTAAATCAAACACTGGCTGTGGGCATGCAGCAGCACGGAAACAAAGTAAACAACCATGTAACTTACATTGAATTCGGAAAACTGTAACCCACCACAAAAAACATTAACATCATATAAATAAATAGTAAGTATATTTTTAATATCCCCTAACAAAAATAAACTATCCCGCTCTGACCTAACCCACCCCCCTCCCTAACCCCAACGAAACGAAAGTCCAAAGTCCCAATGTCCGTTGAAATCCCCAACGCCCACAAACCCACCCACCAACAAAAGGAATTAAAAAAGGGGCAAACGACGAGGTCCTCTACTGTCGGCGGGCCTTAAGGTGTTTGTCCACCAGGATCTTGACCCGCTCCTCCATGTTCTCCTCCCAGCGGGCCATCCGGCGGAGCAGCTGGCGGCGAAATGCCCTAAAGTTGCTTCCAGGGTGGGGGGCAGCAGTGCTGGAAATCGAGGCGCGGCGGCGGGCAAATGCCGGACCACGGCGCCGTGAAAGTGGAGGCCGGGCCTGACTGGGGCCCGGGGCATTGGAGGAGGCTGCAGCTTCAGCCGCCTCCTCCTCCTCCTCCTCCTGAGCCACCAGCCGGCGATAATGCTCGCAGATGGCCTCCAGTTTCCGGCGCCGGGCCCTAGCGGCCAACTCCTTCCTTGATGGTTTATTGGAAGGAGTATCATCTATATCAAAAAAGAAAAAGAACATGTTGGAGCCAATACTCTTAGCAAAACAGGAACACTAATCATTCAACACATAGTGTCACAGTATCACTAGCAAGCACAGTTCATAACATTTGGGATTTGGTGCTGGGGTAAGTATCTCTAATCCTACTTCCTTTGACTCTAACATTTGTGACCGTTTCAGACATTATTTATAAATATAATCGTACTATGTATGTACTGCGGTACACCAGTCGTGCTGTTCTTATCTGTAGTTTAGCCCAATTACATAACCTTGTTGTAGGCGGCATGCCAGGTCCATCAGCTAAGCTTGCACCCAAGAGAAACAGATATGAGCCACATGATGATGCAGACTCACGTTACTTTTATTTACTACTACTGTCTGCAGGTGGGGAAGCTCATCTTTTTGTCTGACGCCTTACGGCCGTTGGCACTGGTCATACTCTGTTACATGAGGGCAAATGGCATGCACAATTTCACTTACACCCTACCATGGGTACTACAAAAAGGCTGATTATTTATTTATCGGATCCAACGATCATTGCTTATATTCATATTATAGATGCTGCTAGTGCTAATACGATATACGACATCAGGTCGGTAGCGGTCGGTGGTGGGAGTGCTGCCGGTCGGTGACGTGGGAAGGTGCAGGGTGGGGATAGTAAACGATGGATTAAGGACATTCACAGGTAATTAAAGAATACATAAAAAAAAACCATTGCTGCACACAGTAGCACACACTGCATCGCATTCGGCGGTGCAGTGCGCACCTTGAAAATAGTTTAATTTATTTTTATGTTGATTACCTGTATTTGGCCGTAACAGTAATACACAGTTTACTCGCCAGTGCCACCCACCCGTCCCCTCCCCATGTCGCCGCCCGCCAACAATCCCACCACCAACCGCTACTGCAGAGGGTACTTTGCTTTCATTGCTTGTGTAACCAATATACATAAACATTAAACAACAGATAGGCCACCCTTTGCAGGCTGGCTGCCCCAATCGAAAATACATTAATAATAATAGGTAGGGAGTGGTCCCCAGAGTGGGAGGAAGGGGTTTCCGCTTGATAATATATGACGTGCTTGCAAACTACTGCAAGTGTACTGTATGCTCATAATACTACCTTGATTCCTCTAGGCTTTGCTACTGTCGCGCAGTTTCTGTTACATTTTCTTCAAAGTAAGAATCTCCAGTGACACTTTCCACCTATACTGTCTCTTGGTGATAGTACATCCAGGCATACATCCATTAAAGTAAACGTCTATCCTTTTGTATATATCTCTTAACAAACCTTAGTTGGTTTCACCAACAAACACCCATGCTTCTGCTCCTTCCTTCCTTGCCTTGGCTTTGAGTTTGAACCAAAAACACCGCTGATTCTTGCTATCTAGTACTATCCACCCATACTGTGCCGCCCACCCAGGCAGGCATTCTTTCACCTTCCACCCATCCTTCAACAACCCATGCATCTGATCTTATTACTATCAGACTCCTATACATGCTTCCAACAACATATCCTTCTCTGCCGGTCAGTCATATTGTTTATCTCGCCCGTCCTTCCACCCTTAGTGCTTTCCCTCTATGTTCAACACATCCATGAAGGTCATCTGATCTGAGTTTGTCTTCTCCATAAAACATTCACAGCTGATTTTGGAATCAAATAGAAGAGGCCATTGGTTACTCTACTCACGCTGGTAATGCTACGTAAAGGGTGTCTTCTTCAACCGTTGTATAATGTCGCACAGTACAGTGAAATAGTGAACACAGTTCCATCTAGCTGTAATGTCAAGAAGTAATGAATATAACTTACCGCCGCCGGCCACTGCTGCTGGATCCCCCCTGGGCCCTGTGTCTCCTGCAGGTGCCGCCAGTTCGCCTGCCCCCTCCGGAATGGCCGCATCGCTGGCCCCGACGGCACTGGTGGATGGTAGTGTGCCTAGAAAAAAGCATCAAATTTTTTAGATGCCTGTAAACCTCCCCCTATTTTAAGTGTTCACTTGGAACATTGAACAAAAAGTTAATGCGATGCAACATACATCAGCACTAGACAGTAAGTACAGTCAGTAGACAGACACTAGTAGGATATGGTTCCACTTCCTAGGGTCATCTAGTCCTACTCTACTCTTTTGAAAGTTAGCCTGAGCCATGAGTAACCCTTTTAGATTCATCATGTCGACTACTACTCTTTTGGTGCATATTATACCTGCCAGCGTATTCATGTGCAGTAGATGCCTTTAAGGCCGCTTGACTGTTGCGTACAAGTGAAGAGGTCGAAAAAAAAACAACATATTGACTTTGTTTAGTTTATATTGCTTAGCCATCACACATACATGTTACACTTTTTGGCATGACTGCAAAATGCTAGCATCATTCACCAGTATACTATCTAACGGCTAACTCGCAGCGTTTTTCTCATATATCATAGGCGAAAGATTCCCTTCTACAAACCAGAGATTTACAGAGCATAGTGGATGCAAGATGATGTAACCAGTATTTCTACGTTCTACGGTGAGGGATCTTCCACAATTATAAAGATCTTGGCTCTTGTTCTTGTTGTCAATCATGCACTTGTAAATGTTTACTGTTTTAATGTTAGGCTTTTTGCTGGCTTATTGACTATGGCTGTCGTAAATTAAATTTCATATTAACGATGTACAGAGTTTGATACTTGTTTCAAATAAACCTTTTGAACTTACACATAGACTCTGTGGTATTTGGTGTGGTGGAGTGGACTTACACAAGTGTGTGAGCAAAATGGTGTTTGTTATTATGTTCTGGATTGTCTCTGTCTCCGTCATCATCAACATTGTGTATCGTCTTCGTGGGGGGGTCGGGAGTGGGACCCTAATGTGAGACACTATAGCTAGTCTGTTAGGGGATCCTGGGTTTTTCGGACTGAGGTGTGATCAGTAAGATCCAACCTCCCATCAGCACCATCCTATTTTGTTGTGCATAGTTCTGTATGTGGCTCTGCAGAATCCTAGACAATAGTAGTATCATGTACTATCCGATCAAAAATACTAGTCAAATATCTGGTTGGGCATTTTGTTTGTGGTAATTGTCAAAGCCTCAACATTGAGAAGACTTGAAGAGGACAACCCAAAGGACAGGACCCAGTGGCTAGAGCTATTGGTCAATCAGAGTTTTATTGTTGAAAAGAAAACCTTCTATTAAAGAGTGGGCAACTGTGCAAGCTTCGCTACACACAGAGTAATAATAGTAATAGTAGTAGTAGTAGTATTAGTAGCACAGAGAGTCATAGCAGAGGGAGTTAGAAGCAACTTCGAGGCAGGGATAAACAGAATTAGTAAACAGATAGTCAAGGTCAAAGAAGTAAGCTTTTGTAAAAAAGAGATTCAGAAAGTGGAACCATAATTTAGAGTTTGGGAAAAAAAAGATGCAGTAACATAACATTTAGGGAAATATAAATGTCAATCTAACCAATGGAGGACTTACTGGGGCCAGCTGCAGGAGCCTCAGTAGAGGAGAGGTCCTGGGGTTCCCCCGCCGACTCCGACCCCGTCTTCTTGCCCCTGGGTGGTGCTGATGATCATGTAAAATATAATAAAGAGACCAACATTAAGGAGTGCTGTGAGAAAAATAATAAATCATTTGGAAAAAACAATAAGTCAAAGAACATTTTAGGAAACAACAAGTGCAATAAAATTGACCTATCTAATCAGATGGATCGACTACTGGCTGCTTCCTAGTGCATTTACGGATCGTCTACTTATTTATGAACACTCCAGTGTTCCTTGATCATTCTGATTCCAAATACTAACAAAGCCTAGTAAGTACCACCTGACCTACACCACCTATTCCAGACGGGCCAATTGTTCACTAAGTCTGCACTTCAATTTTTTTCAGCCATCAAATGCATAGATGATGAGATGGACACATGCATAGTTGCATACATTAGTGCATACATACAACAAATTGTGGGTTGGTTGCATAATGCTGATCTAGTTCTGCTACTGACTGACCATGCTAAGCCTACCACACACTAAACAAAGTACAAAAGGTTCGACGGAGGACTGGGGTAAGCAGCACTCAGTGACAGAGGATGCGTCACGCAGACCGCATAAAACAATTAGTAACTACTACTAACAAACTAAACCTAGTATCCAATATCCATCCACCACTATTTCACAGTAGGACAATGGAAGGACTAGAGTCTCTCTAGCAAATCGCATTACCTAACTTCAGTTCTGTAAAGTAAACTCTTACATAATCAGCATCAGCACAAGCTAGCACAAACTACGTTGCAAACAAGTAAGAGTACCACCGTGCACCTGGGTCCTTAAATCAAAGAGCATTTTGCTTTTTGGAACGTAATACCAGCAACGCTTGGCACGCAGCAGTAATCTTGTTGTTCATCTAATTTAATATACACAATCAGTTACTCACCAAGCCCGATGACCTCGACACCTAGCAGGTCCAACAGGTCCTGCTCCCGGTCCAGGATGTCGGACCACCGGTGAGCTAGCTGGTTGTGGGTGCGCCGGATCCCAGTGCACCGGAACACGGCCCGGCGCACCTTCGCCCACCGACGGTGCCGCTCCTGGGTAGCGTACCCGGAGCCGGGCCTGCCGCCTGCTGCCAAGGTCAAGGGGAGGAGGCGCTGGATGAAAAAAACAAGAGCCGCCACCTCCTCCTCCCCAAACAGTTGCCGGGCCTGCACCCCTGCAGGACGCATTCTGCCGCAAGGCAGGCGGCGCTTCTCTGCGCCTGCAGGTCCCTTGCCCTTGGGACTTGGTGTGCCCTTGGCCATGGTTCTGGGGTGGGTGGGAGGCGGAAAAGAAAAGTCCGAAGGGGAAAAAAAGTTAGGGGGAAGAAGATAGAAAGAACTTTATAAAAGTAACAAAAACACAGTAAAAGTAGAAATAAAATGCAAAATATAAACTGAGGCAAACAGAGAGATAGATAATAACTAAAAAAAGTCAGGAAAAAGGCTTTAAAGACAAAGGATTGCTGAGATAAAGGGAGGATACAAAAGAAGGCCCAGAAACATGGCATAGAGTGAAAAACAAGATGGCCGCGCCCATTCGCGACCGCGTGGGTAAGTTTGCGCGATATTTCTCGCGAACATGTACAATTTATCGCGAACAAGTAAAATGCGCTCCCGAACACGTCAATGCACATCGCGAACACGCTATCCGCGACCCGGAACAGGAAATAAGGCATCGCGAGCGGGCGGGACTATAGAAAAACAAGATGGCCGCGCCCATTGGCGACCGCATGGGTAAGATCGCGAGATATATCCCCCGAGCATGCAAACAGTTCCCCGAACATGCTTACCGTGCTCGCGAACAAGAAAAAGCCATCGCGAACAGGTTGCCACAAGCAACTACGCAAGCTCGCGAAGCTTCGCGAAGGTCGCGTAGTGCAATGACATCTTTGCGAAGCTTCGCGAAGCGCGACTACGCGAACTACGCCCAGGGTTAGAAATGGGCTGTTTGGCCATACTAATATGGCGGGCGTGAGGCCCGCTGCTGGCGTGTGGAAAATGACATTTTCCGCCAGCACCACGGTGGTGCCTCCGCCTGCCATCCTAATGGGCCCCCTACTACCGTATTTAGGGCCCCATTACGATGGTGGGCGGACTTTGTCTGCCCGCCACCGTAATGCAAAATGAAACTGCCAGAGGTGCGGCGATCCCGCAAGGCCAATTAGGATGCGCCCGCCACACTTGCGGCGCATTTTGGACTTTAACATTGCTGCGGGCGGTGCTGTAAGCAGCACCCGCCGCAATGTTAAATATGCATGTTGTGCAATGCAAAGCACAATGTGACAGGCACCGCACAGTGCCTGCCACTTGTGTATGGCAATGAAGGATGGTACCCCCCAGTGCAGCCCCCCATCCCCCCAGGGGCCCTCAATGGGCCCCCAATGTCAGTCTCCGCATGCCTTTCCAAGGCGGAGTCTCCGCCATGGAAAGGCATGCCCACCGCACTCATCATGATATGGCAGGCACCGTCACCATATTGTGGGCCTTTTCCGCCCAGCAGGCAATCGTCATGATTGCCTGCCTGCAGAAAAGCGGCGGACGGTCTTTCCGTCCGCCGCGGTACCCTCACCACGGTAATATGGCGGGGGGTAAATGGCGGTCGAGCGGGGAGTTAAGGCGTGTGGATCTCCACCGTCCAACCAGCGGTGGCTATCCACACACCATCATAATGACCCCCTTAACCTCCACGCCAATGTCCTCTGCTGTATTTATTGCTTGTTTTAGAATGCGCCATTGGATGGTTCTGTTAGGAATGTATGAGGCATGGAGTTCCTTAGTTGTCAGTTACGAGTAGTGGCTGGGACTGGGAAGTCACGCTGAGGCAAGCTAAATAAAGCGCTCCCTGATTCTACCTGGAGTTGGTCTAGATGACGTTATTACTACATTATTTGGTGAATAGTTGCCAGACTATTCAGCATACCGGGTGTCATCACACACATCGGGACTAAATGGCTGCTGCGTGGATCAAAAGCGATCAAGGATGGAGCGTGATCGCCATGAATCTGGGCAGCTTACTTCGGGGAGTGGCAGAGGTAACTTAACGGTTTTTGGGTCTGCTGAACCACTGACACACTATTAATCATTAACAAGCTACTCTAACAGCATTGTTTGTGCCGTCTGCTGTAGATTTGAACAGACCTTGGATCAAAGGCCCGTGCTGTACTGCGAACCGTGTGCGTGAGACTTTGATCAACATTCTTATTTGTGTCGTAAGATAAGTACACAAGGCCCCGACTGGAATACCTTTGCCGCACACGCACTTAGGAATTTTTTGGTAAAGCCAGCACTGATCTCGGCAGGGGTGTCAGAGAGCACTGTTTCGCTTCAACACTTTATGTGCGGGCGTCTGTGATGCTAGCTGCAGTTAGTGTTGTTTGTGAGGAGTCCTCGTGGAAGCGCGATGACGTACACAGCTTAAAGAGATCGCCGACTTTAATTTTGCTGACCGCACTGCCTGCAAGTACCCAGCAGTGCAAATCTGTTCTGCGAAGACTAAATTGAAGCACAGAGATTCTCACAACTTAAAGGAAAGTACCTTTTGCCTTGACACTTGGCTATTCTACTAAAAGCTAATCCGAAGCTCAGGACATGCACAACTTAAAGGAATGTCCAATAACCTTTCAGCTAATAAGGTATTAGTAATTAGATTAATTAAGGTTTTATTAAGGTTTTTGTCTCACCTATAGAAAACCATATTTAATATTACTATGGAGCAATTTGTGATCTCTACACCACCACCTGTTCTACCTAATTAAGGGCCTCCAACCATTCAATAGGAAGACGGAATTGACCTATTTGATAATTACATGTTAGCTCTGGATGGTCAAAACTTGAGTCCAGAGCAGGAAAATTCCATATTGTTGAGTTCTTTAGGGTGGGAGGGCCAACATGCTTTTAACTTTCTTCCTGAAGTATTAGGTCAAAATGGATTAAGGATATCCAATGTTTATAAAAGGCAAAAATGAGACTGGAGAATAGGTTTGCCAAAGAAGCAAATAAGTAATGGCTAGGTATAATTTTTAGCTGAAGACGGCTGAAATGCCAGAAACCGGTTCTAGGAAGCTTGTTTCCGGTCCAGGGAAGGCATGGCTTGGCAGTTCGGGCTGGACTGTTCCCATGAGGCAGAGGGTCAGACTGATTTGCATAAGGCCATGTCTGAACTGGGGTGGCAGAGTGGGCTAAAGAACGGTGATGGATTAAACCCAGATCAGTTGACTGGGGGTGAGTGCTTGCAATGTTCAACACTCCGTCCATCATTTCCTTTGGTTTTTGCTAGGTATAATTTTTATACATAACCACTGTGGCCTGGTGAATCAATTGATGAATTTGTCTCAAGATTACGAGAATTATCAATGATGTGTCAATTTGGTGGTATGGGAGATGAGTTGATACATGACCAATTAATTTTCAATGTAAGAATAGGAAAATTCAGGAACGATTTTGGGCTGTGAAAAACCCTACTTTAAAGTTTGCTATTGATATAGCTAAAATGATGGAGGAATCAGAATATTGTATGAAGGAGATGAGTAAGAGAGTTGGTTCTGTGTTGCGAGACAAGGAAGAGATTGTGGCTGTAGAGGATGTAGAGAAAACAAGCAATGGTGCGGGTGCTGTGTCCAAAGGTTATGTTAAGTCACAGAAAACCTATGGGTACTAAGCAGAGCTCCTAAATTTGCCATAGGTGTGGAAGTAATCTTCATTTGCGTGACTCAAAGGTTTGTTACACCTTTGGGAAAGATTGTAGAGAGTGCGAATACATAGGGTATTTTGTGAGAAGAATTTTCCAAATCTAGGGTGGTTGTCATGGAGGAGATTTCTGTGGAACTAATGAGTGATCAGGTGTTACGTCTAGGTGAGGATGCAGGGTGTGAGAGAGAAAAACCAGACCCAGAGCTTTGTTTACAGTGCTGGGAAGAGATATTGAGCTGACAGTGCGCCTGGATACCCTCACAAGTGACATTTAGCGCTCTACAAATCTACTAATTGATTGATTGACTGATGATGGTGTGTACAAGATCCAGGTATACAATCATTCCAGCGGATATGTTTTGGTGAGATTTAACTAATGTTAAGCTCCTTCCTAAAGACATTTGCCCGGGAGGCTACCAAGGAGAGGATATTGACATTGTGGGATTTTTAAATGTCACTATTAAGTTCATCACCAGAGAAACTGAATGAAAGATATATACGTTGCAGAGAGGGGACTATCTGTTCTTGGATGGCTGCATCAGTGCATTTTGCATATTAATATAAATCCCAGGTCCACTGAACAGGTGATGATTGTGGAAAAAAATTCATATTGATGAAATCTTAGAGGTTGAGTATTTGGGTCACACAATCACAGGCAAAGGGGTTATGCTAAAGAAAGATCTTTTGGAAGCTCTTAGATCATCCCCCTCACCTAGATACAAGGACCAGTTAAGGTAGTTTATGGTTTTGATCGAATACTGTGCCAAGTTTGTAGAGAACTTTGCCATTCAGGCGGGGGAGTTAAAAATGCTACTATAAAGGGATGTGCATTTAGGTGGTGTGAGGAGAAGCAAATGTGTTTGAGTCAATCAAAAAAGCAATATGTTCAGCTGGAATTTTGATTGATTTTGATGTGAATTTTTTTTTTCTTTTTTTAAAATTTATTTTCCAAACAAAAAAATAATGCGGTACAATACAGAAAACAAAGTAGTGCGTGGCATGCAATCAACCATGTACATAGTTGGAACATGAGGCATATACAATTGTCTAAATCAGTTATGTGGTATAATTAGTGATGACTTATAGATTCAACGAGACCCCACCCAGCCTCCATAGGTGCTCAATTAGGTACATCTCAACTTAACAATCAGACAATACAGAAACCCCATCTGGAACATGTCATCACGTGCGGGTAGCATTTCCCCTTTTCCCCGGCTAGACCACCCATTTCTATGTGTTATTCCACAGACCCAACCGGCAATTCAGTATCCCCGGCATTTTCGGAAGTATCGGAGACCTCAGAGTGCGCCCGAACCCAGAAAATAAATGGCTCCCATATTTCCTTAGGCCTGGAGGTAGGCGGCATGAGCTCCCAGTACGTCGCTAATTGAGTTTGTCCATAAGTGACTTCCCGTATCCACTCTTTAACTGTGGGTTTCCTCCTTTTACCCCAAACAATGGCTATCTGTCTCCTTGCAAACAGCAAAAGCAATGCGTGCAACTTACGCTTTTTGATGTGCGTGTTTTTGACATATCCTAATAGCCCCAACAGAGGGGAGGGAGGCCCCCCCAATCCCAGGATCTGATTTATGGAGTCAAAGATTTGGGACCAATACTCATTAATGACCAGACAGTCCCAAGCCATGTGAAGGAATGAGGCAGCAGCTCTACCACAGCGCCAACAACTATCAGTTTCCCTCAGCCCCATCCTATGCAGGCCAATTGGCGTTCTATAATAGCGATGTAAAAATTTAAAGTGGATTAGTCTAAGTTTGTAATTCGGAGAGAGTTCAGTCATTTGAGCACAGCAATATGACCAATCATCGTCTGTCAGCGGGAGGGGTAATTCGGCATCCCATTTAAACCGTGCACTAGAGGTTGCCTCCGGAGCATCAGTCTGCATGCTTGTGTAAAGTCTGATAATCAACTTGCGAGGCAACGGTGTAGTCAACAAATTTTCCAGGGCATGGAGAGTGGGTGGCTGGGATGGGAAATCTGAATGCAGCTTCCGGCAGGCCGCCCTGAGTTTATGATACAGAAACACCTGTCCGAACGGTACCCTCTCTCCCTCCGCCGCTCTCGGATATTCCCTGAACTTCCCTTTAGGGTACAAGTCTGCAAAAGTATGGAGTTTCAGCGCCTGTGCCACTTTGCTACTTATTTCGTCTCAGACATTAGGTAAAAGAGGATTTTGTGCACTGGGAATCGAGGGGGCATACAATAATTGCATCCCGCTCTTCTCTGTAAACCCTCCCAAGCCCATCTTAACGTTTCAGTAGTTTCAATTCCATCCGTGGGTCGTTTGTAACTTTGATATACTGCCACCTCTCTCTCCACCGCTATATGTGGTTGAAATGGCGTCTGATGAACCCAATATTGTAGAAATTGCGCCTGTGCACAATAAGCATACAATTTCAAGTCGGGAGCCCCCAGCCCGCCCTGTTTAGTTGGTAATGACAATAGTTCCCACGAAATCCTGGCCTGGCCACCTGACCATACCAGTGAGGTCAGCAGCGATCTTAAAGTCTTAAAGAAGGACTGCATGAGTATGAGTGGCAAGTTCACGAACAAGTATAGAAATTTAGGTAGAATTATCATTTTGGCCAACGCGATTTTACCAGCCAACGACAATGGGAGCCTGCCCCACAACGCTACCTTTTCTTCCAGCCAGGTAAACGCCCTCCCATAATTTAAGTTCCAGAGTTCTTGTACATCTCGGCTTATCAAAACCCCCAAATATTTCACAGCATCACTTTCCCACTTTAGCGGGTATTCCGAGGTTACTGCCCTTGTGTTATCTGTGAGAGGAAATATCACCGACTTTTTCCAATTTATAGCTATGCCTGACAAGCCCCCAAATTTGATGAATTCCCTCAAGACTGCATCTAGTTTGTGCTCCGGGTTCAAGACATACAGAGTGACGTCATCCGCGTACAGTGATATTAAAAGACTGCGAGCACTAAATCCTATCCCCTTGTCAGTGTGATGTTGTCTGATGCGCACGGCCAAGGGTTCCATCGCTATAGCGAACAGCAATGGGGACAGCGGGCACCCCTTCCGTGTACCACGTGTTATCTGAAAAGGGTCTGAAATAAGATTATTTACTCGCATCCGGGCTGTCAGCTTGGTGTACAACAGTTTGATCCATCTAAGAAAGAGTGGGCCAAATCCCATTCTTTCCAGGATTCGGAATAAGTAAGGCCATTCGAGCGAGTCGAAGGCCTTAGTGGCATCCAAGAATACCACTGCGGCTTGCACGTCAGAATGGAGATAATGTAGAACTGAAAAGACCGTACGGAGGTTATGGGAGGTAGATCTGCCGGGTATAAAACCCGATTGGTCCGGCAAGGCAATCATGGGAAGCATCGGCTGCAGCCTATTAGCGATTAGCTTCGCTAGGATTTTCATATCTACATTTAGTAGGGACAGAGGCCTATACGAGTCCAGTTCGTTTCCAGGTTTCCCCGGCTTCAGTAATGTAATAATAATAGCTTCCCGCATGAATGGAAGCAAAATACCTGTGTCATGAGCCTCCCCAAATACCGCCAACAGCCTTGGTGCCAGCTCCTCAATGTACGTTTTATAAAAGGAAGTCGTCAGACCATCTGATCCAGGGGCCTTGTCCAATGGCAGACTCATGATAACCCCCTTTACGTCTTCGAGTGTAATGGGCAGGTGCATGTATTCCCTATGTCTATCGTTAAACCAGGCCAGCGCCACTGAATCCAAAAATTCCTGCATACCTTCAGGGCAGTCCGTCTGTGTGGCTGTATATAACTGTGCATAAAATGAAGAGAACTCATCCAAAATCGCCGGGGAGCCCCTAATTGTGGTACCCCATTTGTTAATGATTTCAGGAACAAAGGTCGTGGAGCATGGGACTCTAAGAATACCTGCAAGTGTGCGCCCCGGTCTATCCCCTTCACCATATCTGTGCGCTTCCACATATTTCCCTAAAAACTTCACTTCCCTTTGTGCTTCCCCTTCGTATTGCAACAATAGGGCCTTCAAATCCGCTAGTAGGGTATAATCGCCCCCGTTGCACATGCGAGTCTCCAGGTCTTTTATCTGAGATTCAATGTTAACCAAAGTGGTTCTAATGGCCTTCAGGACTCTAGCCTGCCTGGAAATGCATTGCCCCCTGATGACCACCTTAAAGGCCTCCCACAGCGAGGCCTCCGAATCCACACACCCAGTATTTAACGTAAAGTACTCAGTTATGTCAGTGCGAATTTCTTCCTTAAATGCCTCATCTATGAGCGCCTGTGAGGGAAGCCTCCAGGTGAACTGCCCACGCATGGTGTTTGGTAAAGAAAGTGTCAACAAACACGGGGAATGGTCTCATATGGTTCTCAACATATGTTTCACCCCTGTCACCCAGCTGGCCATATCCCTGGACATCAGCCAATAGTCCAGGTGAGACCAGGCACGGCGGTGGTCTGAGAAACACGTGCCTTCCTTGGTAAGTGGATGCCGAAGACGCCAGATGTCCACCATATCCTCATCGTCCAGAAAGCCATTGAGGACCTTACTTGCCGCAGGGTGGTGTGCCCTTGTTTTACCCTGCCTATCTAAGTCATCATGAAGAATTGCGTTGAAATCCCCACCCCAAAGTGTCGTGTTACATCCAGTGGCCTTAACCCTTGCCCATACATCCTGAAACAATACAGGTGAGTCAACATTGGGGCCATATAGCGCCACCAGCGTCAGCAAATTGCCGCCTAGGTATCCCAATGAAACAATGTATCGTCCGTCAGGGTCTGTGTAAACCTCCCGTTCCCTCCAGTCAAGGCCCCGTCTTACCAGTGATAGAGATCAGGGTGTATATAATATCCCTACTTCCACGGATAGAGTAATCTCACAGTTACACGCACATACATTCTTCATACACTAGGGCCCATTTCACTAACATACGCTCAAATACTCTACCAGCAATAACCTGTGGAAGGGAAACTCCTAAACACTCTGCATCTATATCGAGGTCGATAAAATCTGGTTATTGAGACTGCCCTTAAACATAATCAAAACAATCTATACAATAATAATCAAAATATGATACTCAATAATTGACAAGAAATAATAACCAACACCATATTCAAAATTATGTTGCTTTATCTAAAATTAGTCAAAGGAAATCAATCAGAATAAATCATTTTTCTCATAGTTACCTATTCTAGCTAAATGTCAGAACGGGTCAGGACAAGTCTCTCGGTAAAGTCTCTCAAGACGAAGTCCTCTCAGCAACGATCTTCACCAACGCAGATTCGGAACGCGGCAAAAGGCAAATGGCAAGTGGCAAAACCCTCTCTAGGCTAACAATTCTTATAGTGAATTAAACAAAGGAAAATATAATTTGTATTGACTTCTTCCGTCAAACCTCTGAGCAAAGCGAGAAGGAAAGGATGTAGCATCGCTACATTTGAAAATCTCCGCTCAGGAAAAATCACAAAATAAACATAACGGAACAGGAACCAAAAAATACATTTGTATCTTGTAGTTTCCACGTCTCCTCGGCAATGAGATCATAGTTCAGAGTCTTTCTTTAAAGCTCCGTTGTTTCCCAAAGCTGCCAAGGACGTTTCATTTCATTTGGAGATCGCCCAAAACTGCTGCTGTCCTCACGGAAAGTTTTAACCAGGCAAAGCAAGGACTGTGGTCAGCTGACTTCAGGACCATATTCAGCAAGGCTCTCTCTCATCACAGTTTTCTACTCGAGGCCAGGCTCTACAAGTCGGCCATCTTTATTTAGGCCACAATAGGCCACAATAGACCATCTTAATCAAAAGAGACAAAAACAACGTTACCACAGCATAGTGATTGAACAGTGTTAACCCCACTAACACCCTTATGTGTATGTAATTATCTAGCTCTTGCAACATAGAAAAGCATTAATTCGAAAAGCGTTTTGTGCTTAAAAATAAACAACACACAGCAATCTTTAAACATGTAAACACGCACATTATTATTAAACAGCACACTTATGCATTCCCACGTGTAATTCTCTCTTGTTAAAACAAACGAGTTGATTAGTATAAACACTTACACAAGACAAATAATTAATAATTAATAATTAATAAATTAATATAACAAATAGACATGCCAGAGCTTCAAAACCCAGTTAATTTTCAAACTGAAAACTCTGCTCTAGCAATCCCCCCTTTGGTGATTTTATCACCAAATAAACCCAAAAAAAAAATTAGTGAAAATTTAATCCCATTTTAGGAGAAATCGGAAATGTCTTTTTCTCCTTACACAACACTACACACCAGTCACTCTTTCATCATCCCTCTTTGTTACACTACACACCAGTCACCCTTTCATCATCCCTCTTTGTTTCTAAATAAACACTCTCCCTCAATTCTTCTAATTCAATTTCTTGCGGTTCTCTTTTCAACCTTTTGTTTTTCTTCTCTTTATTCAATTTCTTCTTCCCTCCCCTGTTTTTACAACACACACACACTAATCTCAGTATCAATAAAGCAATAATTATACAAGTTAAAGGAAACAATATTCTACCTATAATAGTACTACCTATTTTTGCAATAAAATCTTTAACAGTTATCACCTTATTAGCTATTTTAGTCCATAAACTCTCAGCTTCAAGTGGTACTAATTCTTCATGCAAATCAGTAATATTTTTGATATAGACCTTCAGGTCTTTGCTTTCGTCTGGAATGTAAGTGCAACAATGTTGAACTTTCAGCATTCCACAAACTCCACCCTCCTTGGCCAATAGAATATCAAGGGCAAGTCGATTTTGCATTGACATGGCACGTACGGCACTTAATTCCGTATTCACTAAAAGAAACCCTCCAGCGGTATTTGTCGATAAGCGATCCACCACTGTTGACAGTTTCCGAATTCCATAAGCATTTAAAGAAATTCCCACTGCTGGAATTAAAACCCCAAAAATATCACCCACTATTTCAGACCAGGTTTCTCTCTTGAAACGCATTAGTAAATTAATATGTTCTACATCTCCTATTTTATCTATATGAAAGATTTTTGGAAAGACCAGGCCCACATAACACGTGCCATACCAATGGTCAGGCAACTTGTAATAAGCCTTGTTCCCACAAACATAATACACTCCTGGAAAGACTGTATCTTCTCCACCCCTGAAACCCCAACCTGTTGCAATGAAGTATGTATCATGGCACTCACTAGTCCCAACAAAATATGTATCATATTGGGATTCCCTCCTTGTAATGCATAGCTTACCCTTCTGTGGTGCATCTAGAGCTAAAGTCGGACTAGCCCCATTTCTCAATTCTTTTCCCATCTCAATGTCCCAAATTGTCTCACTCACTTTATATTTCCCTGCTTTCTCATGCATGTTCAATCTCCTTTCCTCTACCATATCCAGGAAAGCTTTCTCCTCTTCTTTCAGACTGCAAGTTAAATTATTCTTAAAAATGTAATCTAATGTTAATCCTTTCTGTTCAATAAAAATTTCACCAAAAGTGTTAGCTTCTTTAGCTGGATTCAGCTCTTTGTTCATTGGCAAATGCCCAAAAATACTATCTCTGTTAGACATCTTATAATCTATTTTCCCTAACAAATAGAAAACACTACTTAATATACTACATGAAATACCATATGTAGCTGGCAAATGATGATAAGTAACACCCTCTGAAACGGATGCAGGTAATTGCATACAAACGTAGCAATCCCTAACTTCCATTGTTTTCACATATTCGTACAGCAACTTCGAAAAAACATTACTAGAAAAATTATTAATTGACGTATCTTTGTGTATGTAAGTATCACTAATTCTAGTCGGAACTACTTTTTGCGAATTCTTCTCTATATCTGTCATATTTTCTGTATGCATCTCAAATGTAACTTTAAAAGTAACTAATAAAACTAAAACTCCCCACAGTAGCATTAATAATCCAGTACAGCAGCAGCACATTCTACACCATCTTTTAAAGAAGGCACATCTACTTTGATTATCCTCTATGTTAGCCATTTTACTACTTTGACCTTGTCTTTTGACTTAGCCTCTACTACTCCACTACTGTTATTTCTCAACTTTGGATTACTTCAGACAACTGAATTTCAAACTTTCTCTTTTCACTTTTTCTCCAAGTGATTTCTCAGTTCACTCAATTTGGATATTCATCAGTTTTCACTCCTTCTTCTTCAGTAACATCAAATTGTATCAGATCATCAACAACATCTTGTGCATCTGACTCTTCTCCAATGTCAGTCAGGATAACTTTTAAGATTCCTTCTTTTTCCTCAACCACTTTTCTCAAGATCCCCTCCGGATTATCTCGAGTCACTGTTTCTTCTTCTCCTTCTTCAGACAGTGCCACATAAGACCATTCCGGTGATCTGTACTTTTGGTTGGGTCTTCTTATTCTTTTTATTTCCTCAGGTTCTCTTGATTCTTCTTGCTCCTTTCTTTTTACTTCATTTTGACTCGATACTTCATTCACTTGTTCAGCTTTTGATGTATTTGTTCTTATTACTCTGTATCTCAATCTCTTTACTCTGTTGTTAGGCCAGCGATCTCCTTTTATCACCTTTTTCGGCCTAATTTCTTTATCATTTCTTTCTCCAATCCAAGTTCTCTTTCTCAGAACTCGACCCTCTGTTTGTTCATTCTCATTCTCATCTAATTCTGTTTCAAGTGCCCTCTGTTTTCGTTTTCTAGCAGTTTTCTTTTTCTCCACAGTTTCTTTCACCACTGTTTGAGACTTCCCTACTCCTGTCCCTCCTCGGGTCTCCGACACGCAATCTTCTTGCTGTCTACTTGTCCCTTCACCTAGCTTGTCAAGAATGTTCCCTACACCTCCTCGGGGGTCTTCCGCAATCTGTCCCTCTCTATCTTCTTCTGACCCTACTTCTTCAGGTATAATCTCAAGTGGTTCTTCAGTCTCCTCCTCTTCTGATTCAGGAGTAATCTCTGTGGAATTGCTCTTTTCTTTTCTTTTTTCTTCACTGCTTTCTGAAATTTCAGGCTCTCTTACAGAATTTGATCTCCTTTCTAAGACTCCCAATTGTTCTCTTGGAGTTTTTTCTGCTTCTTTTCTCACTGGTTCTGGGTCTTCATCATCACTGGAATCCGATTCTTCAAAGTACTCTTTACCAGTTCCTTCTTTTGGGTTTGGAACTCTCAGAGTATGACTCGCATGCACCCAGTTTTTCACACCAGCACACTTCACTGCAGTTGTCGTAGTTAGAATGACTTGTCTCGGCCTTCCCCACCTTGGAACTAAGCAATTTCTTCTTCTGTGCACCTTAATCCTCACCCAGTCTCCTGGACTCAGATCATGAGCTTGCTTCTTCTCAAGTGTGGTAGCTTCTTCTCCAACCTGGTGAAACACAGAATGAACTGCATCAGCCAGGCCTTTACAGTAATCCAAAATCATGTCATCAGTTATTGTCATCAACTTATTGACAGGTACAAATGCATGGCGCATTGCACGTCCCATGATTATTTCGTGCGGACTTAAACCAGTAGTTCTATCTGGAGTAGATCTAATAGTCATTAGCACTAGAGGCAAGACATCCGGCCATTTCATGCCAGTGGCTAAGCACATCTTACCAATCCTGTTCTTGATTGTGCCATTTATCTGCTCAACCACACCAGAAGCCTCTGGTCTGTATGCACAATGTAGCTTCTGCTGTATGCTTAATGCTTCACAAATCAAACTCATGAGTTCATTATAGAAGTGTCCACCTCTATCAGACTCAATCGTTACTGGAAACCCGTACCTAGGAATCAACTCCCTTAACAGTAATTTTGCCACTGTTACTCCATCATTTCTTCTAGTCGGATAAGCTTCCACCCATCTTGAAAACAAACAAACTACCACTAGAACATACCTCAGTCTATTCACTTGGGGCATTTCAATGAAATCAATCTGCATTCTTGTAAAAGGACCTCCTTCTCTGCCTATTGTTCCCAGACTCACCACTGTCTTTTTCCCAGTGTTAAATTGCTGACAAATCAAACACCTTTGACAGATGCTCTCTGCAATTGTCCTGAACTTTGCATTGTACCAGGTCTGCTTGAACGACCTAATCATCGCATCCCTCCCCAAATGTCCCTGGCCATAATACATTCTTGCCATTTACGACAAAATGGAGTTTGGCATTACTGGTCTGCCATCCCTATAGACCCAAACATGGTCTGTTTCTCTTGGAGCACATCCTGCCTTAATCCAATCTTTTTTCTCTTCCTCTCCTGCCTCATCCTGCAACTGCTTCACTTCATCCCATGTCTCTAAGACATTAGTAAACATCACAGAGCAAAAAGACATTTCACCCTCTCGTTCCCTATTAATAGACTGATTGGATTTCGCACAGTATTGAGCAATGTCATTCGCATAACGGTTTCCAACCGTTATAAAATCCTCCCCTTGTCCATGGGCAGCACACTTTACAACTGCTAACTCCTTAGGCAGCTGTATCGCCTCAAGTAATTTCCCAATCACTTCAGCATTCTTTATTGGAGTTCCACTCGATGTCAAGAAACCTCTTTGTAGCCAAAGCTGGCCAAAATCATGCACCACTCCAAATCCATACTGACTATCAGTCATCACAGTCGTCCTCAAATCTTTCCCAATTTCACAAGCTTTTGTCAATGCCACCAATTCAGCAACTTGTGCAGATTTCACTCCTTTCAATGGTGATGCTTCCATAACCTCTGAAACTTTGCACACCGCATATGCTGCACATAGCACACCATCATCATTTCTCAGGCATGAACCATCCACAAACAACACATGATCACTTTCATGCAAGGGAAGATCCCTTATGTCTGGTCTCGGTTTTGTACAATAATCAAGCACATCCAAACAATCATGATCATCTTCTGTTTTCACACCCACATTTTCAATATCCGGCAAACGTGTCGCTGGATTCACATTTACACATCTCTCAAGAGTTGCATTCGATGCTCCTAGAATCACTTTCTCATATTTAGTCAACCGACTATGTGACATGTACTGAGTTCTGCTTCTTGTCAAAAGAATTGCCACATTGTGAGGTACGAATACCCTTACAGGATATCCCATTATGATTCCCTCACTCTGTTCCAGACTCCTGCATGTTGCAGCCACAGATTTCAAACAACCTGGTAAACCCACAGCTACAGGGTCAAGTGTCGATGAGAAGTACGCAATAGGCCTTCTCAGTAATCCATGCTTCTGAATTAACACTGAAAGTGCACATCCATTTCTCTCACTGCAGTACAATTCAAACTCCTTTTCGTAGTCAGGCATACCCAAAGCTGGAGCCTCACACATTCTATTTTTAAGCTCTTCAAATGCTGCCATTTGTTCTCCATCTAGTTCCAATGGGTCTGTCATCTCACTTTTTGTCAGTTTAATCAGTGGCTTTGCTATCAGCGAAAAATTAATTATCCACTGACGACAATAACCCACCATCCCCAGAAACATCCTCACTTCTCTCTGGGTCTTTGGGGCTTTCATTTCCCTGATGATTCTGATTCTGTCATCAGTCACTTTTCTCAGACCTTTTTCAATATTGTGTCCAAGATAATGCACCTCTTTCTTGCAAAATTGCAATTTGGCTGGAGATACACTTTAACCCTCTATCTGCCAGATGATTCAGTAAAGCTATGGTATCTACTTCACAAGCTTCTCGTGTCTTTGATGCCACAAGCAGGTCATCAATATATTGTACTAGTACTGAATTTTCAGGCATGATCAAACTCTCCAACGATTTTTTCAACAACTGATTGAATATCGAAGGACTCTCTGTATACCCCTGTGGGATTCGACACCATGCTAAAATACGCTGGCCAAACCTAAATGCAAAAATCGGCTGGCTGTCATGATGCAATGGAATTGAAAAGAACGCATGACACAAATCAATCACTGTATACCACTCAGCATCATGTGGAATCTGATACAGGATCACTGATGGATTTGGCACGATAGGACAACATGCCACCACAATTTTATTAACTTTTCTCAGATCCTGTACGATCCTAAATTTCCCATTAGGCTTCTTTAGCCCCATTATCGGTGAATTACACGGACTACTCAGTAGTTCTCTCAGGACTCCCTGCTGAATCATTTTCTCAATTATAGGAGTTATTCCTTCAATTATTTCTGGTGTCATTTTGTACTGAGGAATGTTAGGATATGTAATTCCCTCTTTCACTGCAATTTTCACTGGATCTACATTATTCATCAATCCCACATCCTCTCCAGTAAAATCCCAAACTGTCCTTTTCACTGTGTCCCTCAGCTCTCGAGGCAAATCCTCTGGATCAAACACAGCAAATGCACCAATTAACTCACTTTCCCTATTTTCTAGAGTCACTCGGTACAAAACATCCTCATCTGGTGTTTCAAAAGCTATTCCATCCGGTGTACAAAAAATTGTGCAGTTTCCTCTTGCACAACAGATCCCTACCTAACAGGTTCACTGGACTCGTGTCACAGACAATAAATCTGTGCATGTCTGAAAATTTCCCTATCTGTACTCTTACTGGTTCCGTAAGACGTGTTCTGATTTGTGTATTGGCTACACCAACTACTTGGATTGCTTCATCCGAGAGAGGAAGATTTCTAACATCTGTTGACCTGACAGTTGATCTTGTCGCACCTGTGTCTACTAAAAAAGTAACACTCTCTTCATTTATTTTCCCATCTACAAATGGTCCTGCCTGGTCTATTTCTAGAGTTGCACCAAGTATGCACTCTTCCTCCTCTCTTCGGCACCGTCAATAATCACCCTCAGATTCACTCCCTTCATTCTTTAACAAGTACTGTTGTACCTGATTAGAACGCCTTGGTTTGTTTACCTGTTCATCATTGTAGAATCCTGAATCCTGATTATACTTTTGTGCTCCTCTATTCTGCGGCAAGGGCGGTTTTGGCTCTTGACTCTGCTGTCTCACAACTTTCTGCTGTTGCTGCTGTTGATTTTTCCCTTCATTCTGCACCTGTTGATTCAAGGAATTTCCCTCATTATTCACTAATGGTGGATTGGTACACTCCGATCTCCAATGCCCCAATTGGCCACAGTTGTGACAAGGAAACTTCTTTTTTGCTTCCTCAAGATTCCCCTTTCCTTTCCCTGCATATCTAGGTCTATTCCCTGCATTATTTCCTTGATTATTCGCCTGTTCCATCAACTGTGCTTCCTGTCTTTCTGCAACTTTCACTTGTGCCCACATTGCTTTCTCTTTCAGCTTTCTTTGTTTTGCTTCAATTTCATCACTGAAGTATTTAGCATGTCTCAGAATCTCATCTATTTTCTTACTCTGCCAATCCACTGTGTGCTCACGAATTCTCTCACCAATTTCAGGTCTCAGGCCATATACAAATCTGTATACAAAATGACTCAAATCTTTGTCACCCAGGTGTTCATCTCCACTGAATTGTTTAAACGCCAGTATCAGCCTCTCGTAAAAAGCATGAACTGATTCTTTTGCTTCCTGTTGTGTTCTATCTATTTTTACCCAGTCTGTCTCTTTTGCAGGTACTTTACTCTTCAGGTATACCATCACCTGATCGTACTTTCTCATTACTTCTGGATCTGGTGCTCCTGTTCTTGGATCTCTTGGATATTCCTCAGTAGGCCAACTCACAACTATTTTACACTCAGTCCACAAGTCTGCTGGAACAATTATATCAAACAGACTATTCAGGTCAATCCACAGCACTTTTGACAATTTCACAAACCTATCTACCTGCCTATACCACTCGACGGGCTTTTCTCTCAATCGAGGGAAATCATTCGTAAATGATAAAATATCCTGTCTGGTCCATGGAACATGTACATATCCTCCTCCAGGTATTTCCCTCATAGGATAATTATCCACTGGTTTCTCTTTTTCTCTCACTGGAAATACTGAATAAGTTGTTCTATCTTCAGATTCCTCTCTTTTCTTATACCACCTATCCTTCCATTTTTCTACATCTCCCCATCTTCGCAATAATGCAACCATTTCTTTAATCTGTCCTGTTCTACCAGTTGCATTCAAATTTTCAATATCCTTTTCTGTAAAATCCATCCTGTAGGTTTTTTGCAAAGCTTTCACTTTATCAATGTCAACTCCCTGCTCATTTGACAATTTCACAAACCTATCTACCTGCCTATACCACTCGACGGGCTTTTCTCTCAATCGAGGGAAATCATTCGTAAATGATAAAATATCCTGTCTGGTCCATGGAACATGTACATATCCTCCTCCAGGTATTTCCCTCATAGGATAATTATCCACTGGTTTCTCTTTTTCTCTCACTGGAAATACTGAATAAGTTGTTCTATCTTCAGATTCCTCTCTTTTCTTATACCACCTATCCTTCCATTTTTCTACATCTCCCCATCTTCGCAATAATGCAACCATTTCTTTAATCTGTCCTGTTCTACCAGTTGCATTCAAATTTTCAATATCCTTTTCTGTAAAATCCATCCTGTAGGTTTTTTGCAAAGCTTTCACTTTATCAATGTCAACTCCCTGCTCATTCGCTATTGCTCTTAACCTGTCATGTGTATTTCTCGCTCTCCAGGTAATATTTTTACACATGAACATTAATTCACCATCATGATGACTTTTAAGAATTTCTGTTGGAACTGTCCCTGTAACAAGCTCTTCTAATTCTACACGTAACCTAGCCACATCAATTGCTTGTGAATCTTTATCCTTTTTCTGAAGAACTTTCATCCAATCATTCAAATCTTCAGCTGTTATTGCAGTAGTTTTTCTCACTGGAACCACTCTCTTCTGCGGTTCTAAAATTGGCATCCCTGAACAACTAGCTTCACTAGCATCCAATATTTCACTACCTGTGTCATGTCTGAATTGTCTCAGGTCACTACTTTCTGTCCTTTTTCCTGAATCTCCTGAAGGACCAACTGAACTTATCAAATTATTCCCAACATATGGAATCACCAAACCATTTTCACCTATTCTCTGCTTGTCAAACACAGGCATAACCGGACCTATTGTTACAGGCACGATAACAGCTTCCAGATTCTTCGTTAACTCCCTAATCTTTTCAGTCAGCTCTGTTGTAGTTCTGGCTAATTCTCTTGCATTTTCGTCACCACTTCGATTCCCTTTCTCCCTGAAAGAATTACCACTTCTTGATTCAGATGTCACATTTTCTGTCTCAATGATACAAACTGTATCTCTTATCGGAGAAACCACTGGTGTTCTCTCATCTGGTTCTGGTCTATATGGAGGTGGTCTTTTGTAAATCATGTCATTCAAGACCTCATCCTCATATTCATTAACTCCATATCTTCTCATTTCTGACTCAGGAACCCTCTCTGCTCCTTCTTCAACTGTTCTCATCGGATATAATCCCTCTGACATACTAGCATCTCGCCACCTTTTCATTCGATCATGATGAGTCTCACGATCATGTCTCCTCCCAAACATGTACCTGTACTGTCCTCCAGATCTCTGTTTTTCTCGCTCATGTACTTCCTCTTCCCATTCCACTAAAGCCTCAAACTGTGTAGGTCTTGGTTTCGGGTCTAGACATAACATCTTTTCCCGTAAATTTCTCAACACAGCCAAATTAAATGAACCATGTTCTGGAAATGCTAGAACACCATCCTCTTTGGTATACCTAGCCCAATTCTCCAACCATATACAGGTATGATACCCATATCTTGCAGCCATGTAGGATGCAGGTGTTTTCGTTGGAGGTAACAATTCACCCTCTCTCGTCTTAACATCTTTATCCTTGTTAAACCACTTTTTAATTTTTCCAAAGAATGTTTTCTTCTTTTTCTCTTCTTGGTAATACATTTTAGCTTTTACCAAAACTTCTACTCTTTTCCCGTATTATAAATATACAATACAATTTTCCAACCAATAACAGCGCGACTCACACTAACGCACCAATCCTGGAGCGTCTACGTCACTAGAATAGCTCTTCCAATCCTTGCGCGGCTCACACCAACGCACCAATCCCAACGCGAACACTATTCTGATCTATTATCCAATCAGAGCGCGGTCTTCCTGACGTCAGCAGTCGCTGCAGTCGCTTGTCTCCTGTCTCCTGTCACTCGTCTACCCCTCCTTTACAAAATCTTTTCAGTAGACTTCGTGTCAAAATTTCTACAAAATCTATTAGTTACAACATATAAACATCTCCATTGTCTGCTTCGCTAACCACAGAATAGTAAAAGAAATCTATTTCACAAGAAACCTCTCGTTGACACAGTAGCACATCCCTCTACTCTGCCCTTCTATCATACATTCATTAACTGTTTCCTCTAGGACTTGTCCAAAGAGTCTTACAATCAACTAAATGTATAATCATTCACGCACATTCATACAAGAAAATATAGTACATACACACAGAATCCTGCTTCCCAAGAACAGCGAACAATCTGCTCCACTACAGAATTATAACACACGTTAACCAAGCAGCTTACCCCTGCCCAGTTCCTCAAACAAGCTCAGAGAATACCTATTACTCCTCCCGCGATAAGCTTTAATGGTAAACCTTACGGATCCCTGGGACTTAAGACCAGAGTTTCACAGATAACCTTCACTACCATACACACTCCTTATATACCAGAAATATATTCTAATAGTAACATACAATAATGTCACTGATTCCGAACTCAGACAATGTGAATTTTCCTGCATACATACAGGACCAACAATCCCGTCTTTCCCGAGAGCAGCATATACTTCCCTCTGCCCTACTACGGAACTGCTACCAGCTTCCAAGTTCCAGAAGCACTACATATAACTCAACATGACGACTCCAACATATAGTATTAGTACATATACCAACATCAATAATCAATAATCAATAATCAATATGTAATCTAATCAAATCAAGACAATCATCAATAACCATCATCACTCTGCTACCAGGAAATTGATAGAGATCAGGGTGTATATAATATCCCTACTTCCACGGATAGAGTAATCTCACAGTTACACGCACATACATTCTTCATACACTAGGGCCCATTTCACTAACATCCGCTCAAATACTCTACCAGCAATAACCTGTGGAAGGGAAACTCCTAAACACTCTGCATCTATATCGAGGTCGATAAAATCTGGTTATTGAGACTGCCCTTAAACATAATCTAAACAATCTATACAATAATAATCAAAATATGATACTCAATAATTGACAAGAAATAATAACCAACACCATATTCAAAATTATATTGCTTTATCTAAAATTAGTCAAAGGAAATCAATCAGAATAAATCATTTTTCTCATAGTTACCTATTCTAGCTAAATGTCAGAACGGGTCAGGACAAGTCTCTCGGTAAAGTCTCTCAAGACGAAGTCCTCTCAGCAACGATCTTCACCAACGCAGATTCGGAACGCGGCAAAAGGCAAATGGCAAGTGGCAAAAACCCTCTCTAGGCTAACAATTCTTATAGTGAATTAAACAAAGGAAAATATCATTTGTATTGACTTCTTCCGTCAAACCTCTGAGCAAAGCGAGAAGGAAAGGATGTAGCATCGCTACATTTGAAAATCTCCGCTCAGGAAAAATCACAAAATAAACATAACGGAACAGGAACCAAAAAATACATTTGTATCTTGTAGTTTCCACGTCTCCTCGGCAATGAGATCATAGTTCAGAGTCTTTCTTTAAAGCTCCTTTGTTTCCCAAAGCTGCCAAGGACGTTTCATTTCATTTGGAGATCGCCCAAAACTGCTGCTGTCCTCACGGAAAGTTTTAACCAGGCAAAGCAAGGACTGTGGTCAGCTGACTTCAGGACCATATTCAGCAAGGCTCTCTCTCATCACAGTTTTCTACTCGAGGCCAGGCTCTACATGTCGGCCATCTTTATTTAGGCCACAATAGGCCACAATAGACCATCTTAATCAAAAGAGACAAAAACAACGTTACCACAGCATAGTGATTGAACAGTGTTAACCCCACTAACACCCTTATGTGTATGTAATTATCTAGCTCTTGCAACATAGAAAAGCATTAATTCGAAAAGCGTTTTGTGCTTAAAAATAAACAACACACAGCAATCTTTAAACATGTAAACACGCACATTATTATTAAACAGCACACTTATGCATTCCCACGTGTAATTCTCTCTTGTTAAAACAAACGAGTTGATTAGTATAAACACTTACACAAGACAAATAATTAATAATTAATAATTAATAAATTAATATAACAAATAGACATGCCAGAGCTTCAAAACCCAGTTAATTTTCAAACTGAAAACTCTGCTCTAGCACCAGCACTGCTACCCCCCTGGAGTAGTTAGAATATATTGAAGTGTATTATGTACCCCATCTTTTGTGTCTAAGTCTCGCGGATGTTGAGGAGCGGAGATGAGTCTCCTGCAGCAAGCACAGATCTTTATTATGTCTCTCAAGATATGCATGGACCATGCAAGATTTCCTATTATCATTGAGCCCTCGTATGTTCCAAGTCAAACAATTTACTGTAGTCTCGTGTGTACATAGCAGTTGCGTGGGCCTCATCACCATTACCCACCAGAGATTGAAAGGCTCCTTGTTCCATGCATCATTCCAACCACAGCATGTCCACATACCACCCACCCAAATTAACACTAACCACATCCCAAACCCCCCCACCCACCTCAACCCCCCAACATGATTGAAGCATAGCCCCCCATTCTTTACCACATACAAAGTAGATCAGGGTAATTTCCCATGGGGACGTGTGAGTACCGAACGATATCCCTACCGAAGAGGGGTGGCCAAGAAACTGCAAGGGATAGAATTTGCAATGTGTCCAAAGAGGAACAGCCCTGCGGCCCAAGCGATCCCCTCCCATCACAACCCCACCTGCAGTTACAATCAAACACCTCCCTCTCTTGGCCAACCCGGCACACAAGGAATAATCACGATAATAAAAGAACATATGAGTATAAGCAAACAGACTGTACATTTGAAATACTTCCGTCAACAAGAGCCATATATCACTTAGGCAAATCAGAGGACCCGTCAGACCTGAGTCTTATAACCCGCACCCTAACCTAAACAATAATAAAACCCCTTACCGCGGGCTCAGGCAAGAGGAGACCAGCACGCCGGAACACAAGGCACACATATCAGTCATTGTCACTTAGCTGATTTCCAGTAACATCACCAGGTCGAGGGCTAGATTTCTTTTGCTTGTCTCCCACATGTTTAGCAAATTTTAGGGCGGATTTAGCGTCCGTGAAGAAATGAGCGGATCCATCATAGGACATTTTTAGTTTGGCCGGGTAGAGCAGGGAGTAAGGAATCTGCGACTGCAAGAGGAGCCTCTTCGCTGGCAAAAATTCCCGTCTAGCAGCCTGGACCGCTGGAGTGAAATCTGGATAAAAGGCAACTTGATTTCCTTGGTGTGTGATATTCCCCATGCTGCGAGCTTGACGGAGCACCGCGTCGCGGTCTTGATAGTTCAATAGTCTGGCCAAAATAGGACACAGCGGGGCCCCCACCGGCGGCTGAGCTCCCAAAGTGCGGTGTGCTCTTTCTACAGCGAACACAGGCGTCAAGTGCGCAGCGAACAGGTCCCGCAAAAGGTCAGTCACATACACCTCCATCTTCATGATTGCCATCGTCTCCGGTATCCCCGTGATGTGTAGGTTGTTCCGACGCGACCTGGCCTCCAAATCCTCATTCTTTGCACGGATCACGCCCAAGAGTCTATCCATTTGCGACAACTGGTCTTTGGTCTCAACCTGGAACTCATGGAAGTCGGAATGTTTATTTTCAAGAGCGTCCAGTCTGTGTTTATGCACACCAACCTGGGTCCTCACGGATTCCATCTGAGTAGTTAAGGTATCAAGTATCGCGACGATGGTGCGCAAGCTGGAGCGCATTTCCAACATGAGGGTGCGCATGTCTTCACCGTGGTCATCTTGTTGCGTCTCCGCTGATCCTCCGGAAGCCCCCTCTGAATCCGGTTCCATTTGTCTAGTCAGGCGTCGCTGCTCAAAACTAAGATTGGGCTGCTTGGCATCATGTTTGCCCATGATGGCGTGGCAGGTAGGTCTCCCCCAAGAAACAGTGTATGCCAGGCACCCTGAATTTCACAGTGTGGACCCAAGCAATGTTATTCCCTATCTGCATCAACTCACAGTCACACCACACGCGGTGCAGGAGTGTGCCCAGTGTTCCCCCGGTACCATCTGCCACCAGCGCCCACAAAGTCAACCAGGCCCCTGGGTTTACCGGCCTGAAGCAGCTCCCACAGGTAGGGTGATCAGGCATCCCGAGGCTGCCAGGACATTGTCTGTGTCTCATCAGCTGAAAACTGGGGGGAGGCGCTCTTTATGTCCACAAAGCAGGGATAGTTAGCAGTTGGTTCAAACAAGCAATTTAGTTCACATGCAGTCTACTGACAATAGTGCATCATGTGTATGTAAACACTGCCCCTCCCGCATCCTGCTGCTGGAAAGTGCTGTCAGTCTGTGTACTCACGTGTCTTAAAGGGAGATTCTTTCCATTCTTTTAGCAAGTGTCCCTGTGTTCACCGTGAAGACTGGACCCTCAGCTGCCAAGTTGTGAAGAGCCGCCACCTGCCCCACTGGGCCCCTCGCTGATGCTGGTGCCGGCAGCACACAATATCCTCAATATGTGCCTATCCCCGGGGCTGCCTGCAGGCATCAGCACGCCCATCCTTCCCCCCCGGAAAGGAGCCACTCACCGCGTGCCTGCATGCAGCCGGCTTCCGCAACACCAATGACGGTGTCCTCGTCTGCCAGGGACGTCCTTGCCACTCAGCTCGGGGGGGTCAATCCCGTCGTCCTCCACCTCACCGCATCCCTCCTCGGTCGCGACAGGCCTCCAGGCTCATCCGGCTGCTGCTTCGCCCAGGATAACTGAAATTGTCTACCGGCCTGAAGCGAGACTACGGTCTCGAGTATTAGGGGCGGCCGCAACCCGGCACCCCAGCAAGCTCCGCCTCGTCCCGCGCTCAGTTCCACGGGGCTCCGGAGATGTCACAAAGACTGAAGGCTCGGCAAGAAAGGACACTGCCCATGGCCACAGGCGTTCCTACGTGTATGTGACCATCTGGAGCAGAAATTCAACCCAGATAATTATCGGATTTATGCCGGATAATATCTCTGCCGGCGGAACACTCTCAGGGAGCAGCCATCCCGCAGACCGGTAAGCCACGCCCCCCTACTTTTGATGTGAAATTAACTTCCATTCTGACTGTTAACATCAGCACCACAGGAATCGGTGCTGTTTTATCTCAGTTGTACAATAATGTGGCGAAAGCAGTAGCATTAACTTCACATTCATTGACAGAGACAGAGCGGAATTATTCTGTATTTGAGAGTGAAGCATCAGCAGCTGGCAGGAATGCTGAAATTTTTCAAACCTTGTGGGGTGTGCGATTCAAATTACACACGGACCATGAGCTTATAGTCAAAGTTCTGACACCGGGGGTTTCAAGGTAAATTGTGCAGGAAAAATCTTTTCCATGAACAATTTAGTGCAGTTAACCTCTCTTTCTGCATGTAATGTCTAATTTTCCCCTGCAACTCATTATCAGATGTATTTACCGCATCTGATAAAAACCTCACCTTTAGGAATCAGTATACACATGTTGCAGTTAATAAACCTCAGGTTTCGTCACACTCTGATGCAGTGTCTTTAATAGATGTCTGAGGGCATCCCACTTTACTTTCTTCTCTTGTGTAGGGGGACCAATCTCCCTCCTAGTCACGATGAACACTGTTTCAAGTCTTGGACATTTGCGGGATTGCCTAATGCTGTCCAGGGATTGTAGTCAGCCGCGGTCTGTGGAGGTAGTTTCGTGGAGCAGAAAGGTGGGGCGGGGGAGGGGCAGGGTGGCGGGTACTAAAAACCGGAATATGGATAAGCGATGCAGCGCGCGCTACGAAATTCATTTTATTTATTTAATTGTTTACTTACCTCCAATTATCCATATTCCGGTTTTTAGTACCCCCCACCCTGCCCCTCCCCCGCCCCACCTTTCCGCCCCACGGAACTCCCTCCACGGGCTGCGGCCCCTCCCCGCCCTGCCTTTCCGCCACACGGAACTCCCTCCACAGGCCGCGGCTGGTTGTAGTCCTCTTTTGCTTCCATTGAACCAATTAGACTAACACACTTGAAATCAATGACTTGTAGGGGAAAAGTTCAGGAAAAGACAGTGTCCGTGCATGACCTGGAGTGAGGTGGGCCACCCTACTCTTGTATTCCCTTTGATATGCAGCTCTTGCAAATGATTCATTTTGCTCCCACTGATCTCCTGTACTTTCCTTGTTTGCCTCTGCCAGAGTGGAGTTCAGCTGAGATTTCTAGCCTGCCAACAGGAGCAGCTTGACATTTTGAAATGAGATACGTACATGGGCAGCTCCTATTTTGTGGCAGAGAAGCGTCACCCCACAGCTGAAACCAGCAGACACAAGTAAAAAAAAGTGATAATAAAGCAATGAATAAAACTGCTTTAATATCCTTTTATTTTACTCCGGAGCCGCAGCCAGGTCTTGAGGGTGGGCCATCAGCAGCAGGAGGAGTGGTGGGCACAAGGCATTGCAAGTGTACATGTTGGTTTAGCCGGCCGTCTTAGGACAGCCAAACTGACATGCGCACTTGGATATTTCAGGCTGTTGCATGGAGATATCAGCAGGGCTCAGGAGCACAGGTTCCTAGTCCCTGCTGTAACATGAAACCTGCCCGCTCCGCCCAATCCCGACGTTTCTCTCGTGCTGGGTAATACCAGCATGAGAGCAGCATCTGGATTGGCAGAGGTAGTCTGGGAGTCTGTGTGTGCATCGTCAGGTGCTGAAGGTTAATTTTGCTTTTATTTTTTTGTCCCATGTGCTGCTCACCACTTTTTCCTGCTAGTGGCCGCTACTGGCTACTAATTAGAATTTGTCTACCAAAAGCAAGTTTCTAACTGTCAATCCAGTACCTAACGCGTTTAGTATTATTTTCGAATCCATTGCAGGCTGGTGAGGTCCTAAAAGCTACCTCTGTTCCACACACAGGCGCTTCAGAACCTCCACCACATCACAGCTGTAAAAAGAGCTCAAAAGCCTTGCATTGCTGCTTATGGAAAGTTAAACTCTCACACTAGGCAGGAGCACGAAAATTAAAGCGTAATTGCATGGACGGTGAATTGATTGCAATTAACCTTAAGACTCGCCCTCGGGCTCGGGCTTTCCCTCCTTTTCCCTGGAGCAGGTGCGCCAGGGGGCAGACTTTGCAGCCTGAGAACAGACAACATTGACGAAAACTGCACACGGCGCGGAACCAAGTACATAAATCACCGCGGATAACACACATTAGACTGAAATGATCAAATTATAAATGAAGCTCATAAATCACAAGATTATGCTCGTGGTTTGTATCGGGACACATAAATTATAGAGCGAAATCCTAGGGTGAAAGGTTCACTGAATAATGAAATGGGCTCCTATAACAGAGGGATTAGCATCGGCAGGAACTGAGCGCTGCCTGGATTACGGAAAATAAACAGCACCATGCATCATGAGGGGACCGCACACCTGACAACATCCAAATGGAAGGGAGTGCACGCAGTTGTACTTCCTGAAAGTAGAAAAAATACTTTTCAATAAATAAATACATTTTGAATCAATGACATCAGGAACACAGTTTTGGTCAGAATGTGTCAGAAGTCAGCCCTTTTCTTCACTTTCCCTTTTCTCCATCCAGTGTCTGCAGCTGGCTGTGATGATATTGACTTCCGTTCACGTGCTGCTGCACGCTCTTGAGTTAGGGTTATGGGCTGAGCTGGGCGTACCATGAGATTGCTCGCTCATAAACCTTCTGTTTGACCCATTTTATACCAGGGGCTTTTGGAAGACGGATCGGATTGTATTTCTGTAGTGGGACTTCGATAGTTTATTGCGCGCCCTCTGGGTTCAAGGCTAGGGAAAGGATGTGTGCCGTGTCAACACTATCTGCAGCATGATTCGGTTTAAATAGGAGTTCATTATTAAGACCGTCCGAGTATTTTTCTAGAATACCAGTTCTAATAATGCACACTTCAGTACAACAGAGTGCTAATAATTATAAACAGACATCTAGGTGTAGTGCAGCAAAATCCTTTTGTCAACAAATGCAGAGAGAAGGCCTTTGGGTAAGAGTCTTCAGTAACGTGACTAGATGTTGAAAACTATACAATAGGCAGCACCTTTGAGGCCTATTGGCTGTGACACTGGTTTTTAGTGATGCTGTACAACATGGTTCCTCTCAAACATTATCCCAGGAGTCAAAAATGTATGGTCTGTGGTGTGGCCGAGGACTGCACTGATGCTAGCAGGTTTGGGGTCAGGGAATGTAGTGTAGTTCCTATATCCCTGATAGGCTCTGCGCATTGGAATAACATACTGTGAGAAGGTGGCCTGGTATATGCTGTTCACTAGTTAAAGTGGACACCTTGCACCAGTACAATTCGACTCTTATGGTAGTAGGTTTAAGACAACCTTTTAAAGAAAGCTATCCTAGTGGTAGCTGTGGAGAGCAGCCCTCAGGCTAAGTCTTTAGAGGAATGTAAAGCAGCTTGTTTTACCTTATAATCTCTTGAATTACACCACACAGGTATATATATTAAATATATATGTATTTATTACTAAACAACTCTCTACTAATCTCTTTATGAGATTAGAAGGCAGGAACATATGCACAATCAATGTTTCACAATAAGTTAAGCAGAAATCTGGCTGGGGCCCTAAGGGCGTAGCAGACCATATACTAAAAAAGAGACTTAGAGATAACGACTTGCAAGGGGACAAGGCCTAGGGCAGGTAAGTAAATGACCCACGGGAGACGCATGGAGTGTGAGAACACAGCCGCAAATCCCTATTGACTTCAATGGAGCAAGTCGCGATTAGAAATTAAGAGTTTAAGGATACTTCAGAAGAGTCTACAAGCAAGTCACTTACAGGGTAAGTAGTTCTGGAGCCAACACCCACAGGAGAACCGTAGTGCTGGAGTTACCTCACCCAGGGAAGGCGGGTGCATAGGTGTCGGGTCGCGGCATCATTTTCAATGGGAGCCAATGAAGACTTGCTGCTTGCGAAGACAGGAGAAGTGTCCGGTGGAATCCAAGGCTGGATTCAGAAGAAGGAAGACCAGAAAGCAGAGGGCAGAGTGTTCAAAGTCACTTGGCAGTGACCCGGGGCAAGGAAGATGGATGCCCACAGTCGTTGGGTGATTTCAGGTGATCCATGGGTGTCTTGACTCTTCAGCCACGAGGTCCAGGAGGCGTCGACAACAACCAGGAGCTGGATTCTGCGTGTCCCATAAAGTCTGCGGCTTACTGCGGTGGCGGTGACCAGATTGGAGCCAACAAGCCTTGGCAACAGCAAGTCTTGTGGAATGGATAAAAAGTCAGCGGTGCAGACCAGCAAGGTCTGAGGGACTCACCCAGTGAGGGTACATCAGGGCGGTCATGGAGAAAACAGGGGACACCTTTGGAACTGTGGAAAAGTCTTCAGGGGACCCACAAGCCAACCGGCAAGGGATCGCGAAGACGCCTCGGGAGGATTCACTCAACAGGGGCCCATGGTCACTCAGGACGTGGTAGGCCTCTGATGTTCGAAGGGATTCTTGCTGAAGACTTGGACCACAATTGGTCCAATGCACAGGTTCGTAGAATGTCGTGAATGGGTTGCACTCGAAAATAGTGCACGGTACCCAGGTATTGCGGTTCCTCGTTACTCGTGGGGTCCACTTGCCTCAGCGTCGCTGGGGACTCACGATGGCCTTGAAGAAGTCAGGAAATCCTTTTCCTGGGCTACAGGGACTTTGGGCTCCGGCGGGAGCGATGGAGTTTCCGACCATTGATTGCAGTTTTTGGAGTCACTCCTTGACTCAAAGGGAGATTCTTCTGTCTTCCAGAGGTAGTGGAATGTCGAAGGTCTAGGATTCTTCTTCAGAGCGTCGTCCAGGGATATGGTCAGGGGAGTAGGTGGCCACACCCACTTCCCTTTGTCCAGCTTTGCGCCAGAGCAGGGGCAGGTAGCCCCTGAGCCGGTTTGAACTGGTGTATGCACAGAGAAGCCTATTGCTCCCCCAGTGCAGGACTTCAAAAGCACTCTAGGAGTGCACCCACCCAGCCCCAATACACTAAACTCTGTCTGGGAGGTGGTCAAACCTCCCTGTGACAGGATACCTATTGTTGGGCTTCCTCCACTGCGAGTTTCGGTCATCAGCAGGAGGGCAGCCCAGTGTCTGTGACTGGTGGCATCCATTTTGTGATGCCAGGGCTCTTCAGGATTCTACAGTGTTTACACAGTGGGTACATGTCTAGCCCTCTAGAAGGGTGGGATCATACTCCCACACCAGTTACTGGTGTGGGGGTATGATTCCAAAGCGTTTGACACCAAACACGACATGTTTTCATGCAACCATTCCAAAGTTAGCATTTACCGTGAGGTTATAATGCACTTAAGAGTATATGGTTTGACCACATTCACAAACAACCCCAAAGAATGGACTCTGAGACCGGCAGAGGGGCCCTGCTCAGGCAGAGGCACCCCCTCACATGGAAACCAAGTACCCTGCCCTCAGGATTGATAGGGCCTGCCTTGGGGGTGACTGGTAGGTTTAAATGTATGTGCAGGGGAGATATAGTGAACCTATATCTCAGTGAGGAGTGCTAGCACCACCTCACCCAGGCTGCAGTAGCAGGCCTGTGGTGTCAGATTTAGTCTGCTTCCCAGGGGTGGCATAATACATGCTTCAGCCCCTGGTAAGCCTGTGAAGTACCTATGCCCTTGGTACCTAAGGTACCATATACCAGGGGCTCATAAGGCACCACAGTATCCAATCACTAGTGCACCCAATATGCACTCCATGTTGTTTAGAGAGATCAGAGAGGCTGGGGCCCTGATTAGCAGGGTCCCAGCCAGACTATAGCCAGAAACCAGTGTAAACATCAGAAAAAAGTGGGGGCATCATAAGAAGCAGATCCTATTCTCCTACACCCCCCCCCCCCAAATGCAGGGACACTAAACTAACCTTGACCAGTTGAGCCTTCGTGTTCTAAGTGGAAATACCTTGAGAGTCCATCTGCATTGGCATGTTGGGTCCCAGGTCTATGTTCCACTGTATAGTCCATCCCCTGTAGGGAAATGGACCACCTTAAATGTTTTGGATTTTCACCTTTCATCTGTTTAAGCCATAGGAGGGGCTTGTGGTCAGTCTGAACTATGAAGTGAGTGCCAAACAAGTATGGCCTCAGCTTCTTCAGGGCCCACACCACAGCAAAGGCCTCCCTCTCTATAGCTGACCAACGTTTCTCTCTAGGGGTCAGCCTTCTGCTAATGAAAGCTACAGGCTGGTCTTAACCTTCATCCTTCAGTTGAGACAGTACAGCTCCCACACCCAGCTCAGAAGCATCTGTTTGGACAATGAACGTTTTGGTGTAGTCGGGACTCTGTAAGACGGGAGCAGTGCACATGGCCTGCTTTAGGTCTTCAAATGCCTTTTGACAGCTATCTGTCCACTGAACCTTTTTTGGCATTTTCTTTAAGGTAAGATCATTCAAGGGGGTTACTATAGATCCATATCCCTTCACAAACCTCCTATAGTACCCAGTTAGGCCTAAGAAGGCTCTCACCTGTGTCTGGGTGGTTGGAGCAACCCATTCCATGATGGTTTGGATTTTGCTCTGTAAAGGCTGAACCTGGCCCCCTCCTACAAGGTGGCCCAGGTACACAACCTGACTCTGCCCTATCTGGCACTTAGCGGCCTTGATAGTGAGGCCTGCTTTTTGCAGGGCCTCCAAAACATTTCTGAGGTGGACCAGGTGATCCTGCCAGGAGGAACAAAAGACAGCAATATCATCTAGATAAGCTGAGCAATAAGTTTCCATCCCTGCCAGAACTTTTTTCACCAACCTCTGAAAAGTGGCAGGTGCATTTTTCAATCCAAAGGGCATCACCACAAAGTGGTAGTGCCCACTAGAGGTCGAAAATGCTGTTTTGTCTTTTGCATCATCAGCTAACCTGATCTGCCAGTAGCCAGCTGTTAGGTCAAATGTGCTAAGATACTTGTCTGAGGCCAAAGTATCAATCAGCTCATCTGCCCTGGGAATTGGATAGGCATAAGTCCTGGTGACTATATTGAGGCCTCTGGAGTCTACACAAAACCTCATTTCTTTCTTACCACCCTGGGTATGAGGTTTGGGTACTAGGACTACTGGGCTAACCCAAGGGCTATCTGAAGGCTCAATCACACCTAATTCCAACATTTTCTGGACTTCAGTCCTGATACAGTCCCTGGCATGGTCAGGTTGCCTGTAGATTTTACTCTTGACAGGCAGACTGTCCCCAGTGTCCACCTCATGGGTGCACCAGGTAGTCTGACTAGGGGTCAGGCTAAACATATGTCTGTACTGTTGCAGAACTTGTCTGCATTCAGTTTGTTGATGGTCAGTGAGGCTGCTTGCCAAAGCAACACCATCTACTGACCCATCATCAGGGTTCTGTGAGAGCATGTCAGGGAGAAGGTCACTCTCCTCCTCCTGTTCCTCATCAGTTGGCATGAGCAAGCCCGTGTCAGCCCTGTCAACATATGGTTTCGATCTGTTGACATGGAGCACCCCCAGGGGGCTCCTGGGAGTTCCAAAATTCACCAGATAGGTGACTTCTCCCTTTTGCTCAACAATGGTATGGGGGTCACTCCACTTGTCTTGGAGGGCTGCTGGGGCCAAAGGCTCCAACACCCACACTTTCTGTCCTGGCTGGTACACAGTCAGCACAGCCTTTTGGTCATGCCAAGTTTTTTGTAATTCTTGGCTGGCCTCCAGGTTTTTAGTTGCCTTCTTCATGTTTTCGGCCATACTGGAGCGGAGACCAAGTACATAGTCCATCACATCCTGTTTGGGGTGTTTGAGAGGTAACTCCCAGCCCTCTTTTACCATACATAATGGACCTCTTAAAGGGTGTCCAAACAGAAGCTCAAATGGGCTGTAACCAAACACCTTCTGTGGAACCTCTCTGTATGCAAACAAAAGGCAGGGAAGAAGAAGATCCCATTTTCACCTAAGCTTTTCTGGGAGTCCTTTAATCATTCCCTTAAGGGTTTTGTTGAAACTTTCAACCAACCCATTGCATTGTGGGTGATAGGGAGTGGTGAATTTATAAGTTACACCACACTCCTTCCACATTGCTTTCAAATATCCTGAAATGAAGTTTGTACCTCTGTCAGAGATGACCTCCTTTGGGAAACCCACTCTGGAGAAAACTCCAATGAGGGCTCTTGCCACCACAGGGGCTGTGGTGGTCCTCAGGGGAATTGCCTCTGGGTACCTGGTGGCATGATCCACTACCGCCAGGATAAATCTGTGCCCAGATGCAGTTGGAGGGTCAAGGGGACCAACAATGTCAATCCCTACCCTTTCAAAGGGTACCCCCACCACAGGTGGAGGTATCAGGGGCGCTTATGTTGTGCCACCTGACTTGCCACTGGCTTGGCAATTGACACAGGAGCGACAAAACTCCTTGGTGTCTTCTGACATATGTGGCCAATGAAAATGTGGAACAAGCCTGTCCCAGGTCTTGTTTTCGCCCAAGTGACCTGCTAAAGGGATATCATGTGCTATGGTCAAGAGGAACCCCATAAAACGTCTGAGGTATTACCAACCTCCTGGTGGCTTCAGGGGTTGGATCTCTACCCTCAGAATATAGGAGTCCCTCATCCCAATAAACTTTATGGGACCCACTAGCACTCCCAGCAGCCTCAGCAGCAGCCTGCTGTCTGAGGGGTTCAAGAGAGGGGCAGCACTGTTGCTTTTTACTCAGATCTTCCCTAGAAGGGCCTCCTGCCCCCAAGAACTCAACCTGATCAGGCTCAAGTCCCTCTGGGACAGTTCATTCTTCAGCATCTGCTTCTCCTCCCTCAAGAGGTGAATCTGTGATCTGAGACAGAGGGGAAGGCACTGCCTTAACCCTACTGCTCCTCTTCTTGGGAAGCACCTGGTCCATGGTTTCAGGATCCAGAGCTGGTTCAGTGTTATGCATTTTGTCCTGTGACCTGGTCACAGCAAATACCTCTGCAGGGATGCCCAACATCTCAGCATGAGTCCATAACTCTACTTCAGACCAAGCTGAAGTCTCTAGATCATTGCCCAATAGACATTCTACAGGGAGGTCTGCACTGACTACAACTTTCTTAAGGCCAGTTACCCCTCCCCAGGAGAAATTCACAACTGCCAGACTATGGTTGGCCCTGACATTGCTTACATTGGTCACCTTGTACATTTCGCCCAGGATGATCTGTCCAGGGTCCACAAGATCCTCTGCCACCATGGTGACACTAGCACCTGTGTCCCTAAATGCCAAAGCCTGTTTGCCATTTATTAAAGGCTGCTGTTTGTATTTGCCCAGATTACTGGGGCTCACTAGGAAGGACATATCAATGTCTCCATCACAATTCAGCAATGCCTGAGTGGGTACTCTGACTAGGCCAGAGTCCACTTCAGAACCCAGGGTCAACCCTACTACACCCTTATTCTGTGTACCACCTCCACCAGTAGCTGAACTAGGGGGAACAGTTGCCTTAGGGGCAGGAGTGGTGGTGGTTTGGTCTTTGGACTTGTTACAATCAGAAGTCCAGTGCCCTTTCTGTTTACAGAATTTGCGCCAGGGCTTCTTTTGGCCTTTTCCCTTGTTGGATTGTGAATCCCCACCAGATGCAGATTTTTGGGGCCCTTGTGAAGACTTCTGGTCTTTTGACTTATCCCCACCTTTCTCAGAGCCCTTAGAATCCTGCTTCTTGGTGTCACCCCCCTGGTTCTGGGTTTTCTGCCTCACCCTGGTTCTGACCCATTTGTCTGCCTTCTTTCCCAATACTTGGGGAGAGGTCAGATCAGAGTCCACCAGGTATTGATGCAACAACTGGTTCTGGCAATTATTAAGGATCTGTTCTCTCATCATTAGATTATACAATCACTTGAAATCAGAAACCCTACTGCCAACCAGCCAACCCTCCAGAGCCTTGGTTGCAGAATCTACAAAGTCAGTCCAGTCCTGAGTCTGTGACTTTCGGGTGTCTCTGAACTTCAACCTGTACTGCTCACTAGTTAAGCCAAACCCATCTATCAATGCACTCTTCAGGACTTCATAGTCATCAGCATCCGCTTCTCTAACAGTGAGGAGCTTGTCTCTACCTTTATCTGAAAAGGAGAGCCACAAGATTGCTGCCCACTGCTTTTGGGGGACCTGTTGTACTCTACAGGCCCTTTCCATAGCAGTTATACACTTGTGGATATCATCCCCACACTGGTAGGGAGGAACAACCTTGCTCAGGTTCCTATGGTCTGGAATATATTCTCTACCTCTAGGGACACTGTTGCTGCCACCAGGGGGTTCTAACCCCTCTCTTCTAGAAGCTCTCTGGAGCTCAAAGGCTTCTCTATCTAATGCCAAATGCTTGGTTTTGAGGGCAAATCTTGCTTCCTCATACTGCAGCAGTTTGTACATTCTGTCAGAGGAGGTCTCCCTTCTAGGAAAGTAGGAGCTCCGATGGTGGACAGATTCTCTGCCAGAGTGATAGGAGTGGTCAGATTCCCTAGAAAGGGACCTAGGCCTTTCCTCCACTCTGTCAGCTCTCTTAGGGAGAATTCATCTGTCCTTTTCAGACCTTTGTTTATCTGGCCCTTCAACCACAGAGTCTTGGTCATCTTGATTTTCATCATCTGACTCAGACACTATAATTGACCCAATCACTGATTCAGATCCATTAGCTCCTAGAGCTAATCTAAGATCATCTGCTGTCAGCAGATCTATCAGGTGTAGTGTGGATGGACTCTGTCCTAGCTTCAGGTGCCTTGCAGAACACATGGCTTTCAAGTCAGTCAAAGTCATGTCCTTATACTGAGGCTGGGTGGACCCACTGGTTCCAACCCTTTAGGACTTTCTAGTGTTGTGCAGTGTTGTACTACCTACACTAGTTTGTGGCCTACTGATACTAGCTTGAGCTGTAGAAAGGGTGTGCTATCCCTTGGCACACAGCTCTAAGTTCAGTAAAACTTATTGATACTAAGCTTGACTTTATATGTACCTTGAGTACTTATAGTGGTTTTCAGATAGTAATTCAAATAGAGATTTTCTGGTAAAACAATGTCAAGCTGGAATTCCACATGCTGCCCATCAATGTGAGAAGTTGGCCTGGTACATGCTGTTCACTAGTTAAAGTGGACACCTTGCACCAGTACAATTCGACTCTTATGGTAGTAGGTTTAAGACAACCTTTTAAAGAAAGCTATCCTAGTGGTAGCTGCGGAGAGAAGCCTTCAGGCTAAGTCTTTAGAGGAATGTAAAGCAGCTTGTTTTACCTCATAATCTCTTGAATTACCAAATGAAAGGACACCACACAGGTATATATATCAAATATATATGTATTTATTACTAAACAACTCTCTACAAATCTCTTTATGAGATTAGAAGGCAGGAACATATGCACATTCAATGTTTCACAATAAGTTAAGCACAAATATGGCTGGGGCCCTAGGGGCGTAGCAGACCATACACTAAAAAAGAGACTTAGAGATAACGACTTGCAAGGGGACAAGGCCTAGGGCCTTCAGAAGCGCTGGGGCCTCACGAAACCACCCAAGGCAGGTAAGTAAAGGACCCACGGGAGACGCATCCAGTGTGAGAACACAGCCGCGAATCCCTATTGACTCCAATGGAGCAAGTCGCAATTAGAAATTAAGAGTTTAAGGATACTTCGGGAGAGTCTACAAGCAAGTCACTTACAGGGTAAGTAGTTCTAGAGCCAACACCCACAGGAGCACCATAGTGCTGGAGTTACCTCACCCAGGGAAGCCGGGTGCATAGGTGTCTTTTGGTGTCGGGTCGCGGCGTCGTTTTCAATGGGAGCCAATGAAGCCTTGCTGCTTGGGAAGACAGGAGAAGTGTCCGGTGGAATCCAAGGCTGGATTCAGAAGAAGGAAGACCTGAAAGCAGAGGGGACAGTGTTCAAAGTCACTTGGCAGTGACCCGGAGCAAGGAAGATGGATGCCCACAGTCGTTGGGTGATTTCAGGTGATCCACGTGTGTCTTGACTCTTGAGCCACGAGGTACAGGAGGTGTCGACGACAACCAGGAGCTGGATTCTGAGTGTCCCACAAAGTCTGCAGCTTACTGTGGTATCGGTGACCAGATTGGAGCCAACAAGCCTTGACAACAGCAAGTCTTGTGGAAAGGATAATAAGTCAGCGGTGCAGACCAGCAAGGTCTGAGGGACTCACCCAGCAAGGGTACATCAGGGCAGTCCTGCAGCAAGCAGGGGAGCCCTTTGTAACTGTGAAAAAGTCTTCAGGGGACCCACAAGCCAACCGGCAAGGGATCGCAAGGACGCCTTGGGAGGATTCACTCAACAGGGGCCCACGGTCACTCGGGATGGGTTAGGCCTCAGATCTTCTGAGGGATTACTTTTGGAGGCTTCGACCATGCGTGGTCCAATGCACAGGTTCGTAGAATGTTGTGACGGGGTTGCACTCGAAAATAGTGCATGGTACCCAGGTATTGCGGTTCCTCATCACTCATGGGGTCCACTTGCCTCAGCGTCGCTGGGGACTCACGATGGCCTTGGAGAAGTCAGGAAATCCTCTTCCTGGGCTGTAGGGACTTCGGGCTCCGGCGGGAGCGATGGAGTTCGCAACTGTTGATTGCAGTTGTTGGTGCCTGCCAAGCAGGGGAGTCACTCCTTGACTCCAAGGGAGATTCTTACATCTTCCAGAGGTAGTGGAACGTTGAAGGTCCAGAATTATTTTTCAGTGCATCATCCAGGGATCTCTAGTTTGCAATGGCAAGGGTTCCCTAACTTATATTGAAAGGAAGGGAGGGACTAGCTCTATGACCACACCTATGGGAGGGTCAGGGGAGTGGGTGGCTACACCCACTTCCCTTTGTCCAGTTTCGGGCCAGAGCAGGGGAAGGTAGCCGCTGAGCCAGTTTGAACTGGTGTATGCACAGAGGAGCCTACTGCTCCCCCAGTGCAGGACTTCAAAAGCACTCTAGGAGTGCACCCACCCAGCCCCAATACACTAAACCATGTCTGGGATGTGGTCACACCTCCCTGTGACAGGATACCTATTGTTGGGCTTCCTCCACAGCGAGTTTTGGTCATCAGCAGGAGGGCAGCCCAGTGTCTGTGACTGGTGGCATCCATTTTGTGATGCCAGGGCTCTTCAGGAGTCTATCATGGTTCCACAGTAGGTACATGTCTATCCCTCTAGAAGGGTGGGATTATACTCCCACACCAGTTACTGGAGTGGGTATGATTCCAAAGCGTTTGACACCAAACACAACATGTTTTGATGCAGCCATTCCAAAGTTAGCATTTACCGCGAGGTTATAATGCACTTAAGAGTATATGGTTTGACCGCATTCACAAACAGCCCCAGAGAATGGACTCTGAGAGCTGCAGAGGGGCCCTCCTCGCATTTCCCGAAGAGAAAAGCCCGTTTAAACTTACGAGGTCTATACTGTTTGTGATTCATTTCACCACCCCTACCGATGGCATGACCACGGTCATCTATGCAGCATTGATTACTGCCTCCAGAACGTTGCGAGAATTAATTTTCATTTACTTTATTAAGTGTCCTTCACTCTTACCCGTTTTGGAGCCCTGGAGCCTTAGTGTCTTCGACACAAAGCCAGTACCTATTAGGTTCTCACACCCAAAAACAGTGCCCCTCCCGCTACACCGTCACTTTTGTCCTGAGGAAGACCCCGTCAGTAAGGACCCAATCAACCTACATGGGTTAAGGGGGTCGAAACTTCGACATACCACACACACCAGTACCACCAATAGTGCAATTTGCACTGTACCTGTTTTAATGTACATGGCTGTAAAAAGGATTGTATGTCAAATGAAGCATTTCATTGTGATTGCGTGGCATTGAGCAACATGCCCAGCAATTACATTTTGATACTTTCAAATGTTATATGTCACTTGTTCTACTACCTCACTCAAATCACATTTTTCCCCCTCTTTTCACCCTGTGTTCGCTAATTGCTGTTTAAATTCAAAAATGATAAATTGCTTCTGCTTCGTGTGATTAAAAAACACTCTAGCATTATTTAATTGTTTATTCATTTCTTGATTTTGATTTTGCTTTTTAAGCATCTATGTTCTGGGACCACTTCTTTATATACTGCCTTGCACCCAGGTCCCAGTGATCTTTGGGTATACCCTTTGTTTCAACGACTCAGGATTGATAGGGCCTGCCTTAGGGGTGACTGATAGGTTTAAATGTGTGTGCAGTGGAGATATAGTGAACCTATATCGCAGTGAGGAGTACTAGCACCACCTCACCCAGGCTGCAGTAGCAGGCCTGTGGTGTCAGATTTAGTCTGCTTCCCAGAGGTGGCATAATACATGCTTCAGCCCCTGGTAGGCCTGTGAAGTACCTATGCCCTTGGTACTTAAGGTACCATATACTAGGGGCTCATAAGGCACCACAGTATCCAATCACTAGTGCACCTAATATGCACTCCATGTTGTTTAGAGAGAACAGAGAGGCTGGGGCCCTGATTAGCAGGGTCCCAGCCAGACTATAGCCAGAAACCAGTGTAAACATCTCCTACACATACACTATAGATTTGACATAGGACTGAGGTCAGTATGTATCTATCGAGTATATTAAACTTGGGCGCATATTAACAAGGGCTTTATCTCCGCTTTTTTGGCTTTAAAAGTCAAAGAAGCGGAGATAAAATTATCGCCCTATCAACAACAGGGTGCTAACATGCAAAATTGCATGTTAGCACCCTTTTTCACTACGCTTCCCTTTGCATCTCTAATGAGATGCAAAATGGGCATTGCAGAGCACAATAATAGGAGAAATGTCGCTAAGCTACATTTATCCTATTTTCAATCTTCAGGCTAACCCTGTAAGAGACAAAAAAAGCAGCGCTAACCACGGTTAACGCTGCTTTTTTACGTCTTCTAATTTTCAGACTTAGCCATGTAATCCAATGGGAGGTGGATTACATGGCTAAATCCACCATGGGCTATCAACAAGGATATCCCTATCCTTGTAGTTTTATCACTGCATTTCCAGCGATAACCTCCCAAAATGCTGGATTTTTTATCGCCTAGGCGGTAAGCGTTGTTAATAACGCGATAACCAGGCGATATTATCCAGCGATAGCGGGCGTTAAAAAAATTAACACTAAGCGCCCTTAGCGTTAATTATCCCTGTTCCTTGTTAATATGCCCCTTAATTACTTGTGTGTGCCAACTAACTCAGAGGTCACTAGAAACTTCTCGAATGAACAAGAAGGGATTAGTCTCTGACAACTGCATAAACATGACAACTTTGTTTCCCTTGGAGTCGGAACAATCTCAGAATCGTCGAAACAATAGATAACAGTTTCACTCAGTCAATCGTGCATGCTTTGTTTCTAGTTGCATAGAAATAGAGAGACAGGCGTTTCAATAAAAGGGATTATTGAACAGTCTTATTTCTCATGCAAGAGATATGAACTGCTACAATCGTAAAACAGGCTGAGTTAGCAGTAAGATAAAATGATACTGCAATAGCATGGTTTGTAGCTATGACATATATTAATTAAAATACATACATAAATAACACAAGCTAAAATGTTAAAATGTGATACTCATCTGGTGCTTCTAAATAGTCCTACCCCAGTGTACCTAATCTAAGTGTAGTGCGAGGTATGAAGTAGGTGCTGTGTTCTAAAGTATAGCTAGCTATATTTTAGTTTAGCCACGAGTTGCCAAAAGTTTCTCTAGGTTCTAGCCTGCTCCATACCCTAGAATGAGAGAGGTTGGAATCTCTTTCCGGGACTCCCCGCAAGGGGAGTCAGAAACACTGGAGCTGGATTGTCTGTGAGGAGGATGACAGCGTCTGGTCAGTGCGTCAGACGGGGACTTGACTTCCTTCCGAACTTGCAGTGGCGAGCCGCGTCGTGCAAGTAGACAGCCGAACCGTGGTTTGCCATGGTAAGTGAAGGTATATTTATACCTTGAAGGTGTTTAGGAATGCCAGTATTGACGTAAAAGTCGGGCAGAGGAACGTCATGAATGAACCCCTAAGAAATAGATGTTCATGCATAATAAATGTGTTCTTGGAGAAATCAATATCCAAGCAAGGGAAGTTCCTAAAGACTTAAGAGTCTGGTTTTCCAAGAACTCGTTGTGACGAGGATGGACGGATGTAGGTGACCATGCCTGTATTTGGTTTGCATGGACAATGCCTAAATAAGGGCTGGACTTTCTATTCCTAAATAAGGGCAATATGAATTGTACCTATATAAGGGCATAAATCGGGAAACCTATATACGGAATCTAAATCGACACAACAGGATCAGGTGGATGTAGGTAAAGTGAAGGGCGTGTTTGATGTGGACTGCGAGTCATGGAGTTATTTTGAAGGTTTTATTCCATACCACATTTCATATTATATCCCTAGTCTCTTGAAGAGATACAAATTTGACAATACTGTGCTATGCTGTATATGAGTGCTGTCCGTCTACCACACCCTGGGGTAAGCCTTCTGTGCTTGCTATCAACACCTTTAGCAAGTCAAGTGTGCAAAGTAAGTAACTTGGTTATTGAATTTGAATGAAATAGATTCTTAGGCCTCACAATCACCTTATTCCTTTGGTCTCTTTTATGTCATGTTATAACTTGTGGAGCGCACATACACCACACAGTTTCTTGGCGCTGAGGCAACTGACCAAACACGGCACAGAATATTTTTAAAAGGCTTGCTTGAAGAGCCAGTTCTTCAACATCTGTCTGAATTTCCCATTACTGGGAGTAGTCCTGAACTCCATGGGCAGGGAGTTCCAGATGCCAAGGGCAATGACTGAAAATCTGGCTCCACCTGCCATTTTCCAAATGAATTGAGGGATCACTAAATAGTGTAGATGGGTCGATCTAAGATTTCTAATGGGGGTGTACTTTTGGATGCGAGATTTATTAAAAGCTGTACTCTTCATGTGAAGGGATTTGAAAACTATGGAAAATCTGGGCAGCTGGGAGCTGTGGTAAATAATTTAATTACCGGTACTTAATTTGATGCAGAAAATCTATAATAATAGCTCAGTAAAATAAGAGGCAGAATCCGTGGTATTAGAGGTTCGGAACGGGCTTTATTCCAAAATCAATTCGAATTGATGGACTCCATATTCCATCACCACGAAGGTTCAGGAAGTGAAGGACATACTTTATTGACAGGTAATCATTTTTATACAGAGGCATTATAGTGGAAACAGATGCAAGAGGCGTAACAGTTGATAACCAAGATAAAAACATACATGCGTAACTAAAAATGGGTGTAACGAGGCGTAACTAAAGAACGTCATCAGGTATGATGTCATAAATGGGTGGTTCCATGAAAGAATTTCGCAATGTCAGCAGAAATACTTGGCAGAGATGCGCGCGCAGCAGCATGACGTGTGATTGACGTGCAACTAGGGGGTGAAGGGGACTTGACATTTAGCTCTACATGTAGAGACAGAAGTCTGGGGGTCAAATCAACCTAATCCCAAATCATATCTAACATCCTATGTTTAAAGAACTACGTTATCCTAAAGGAAAGGTCTCTCGAATAAAATCTATTCTATACTGACTGTGAGTGCGTGTACAAGCGTCTAAGTGTCTACACTAGATGCAAGGGCAGAAATCTTCCATAGTAACAGGGCTATGAATTACTTGCATAAAGACAGAGAAGCCGGGCCTTTTGCTCGGTAGCTGGAAGAATGTTTATTTAAACTACTAGACAGGAATGCATTGGATGGGGAGCGGAGCAGATAATCTCGAAGGTGAAATACAGTTTTTGGCAAGCAGACAGGCCGAGTCAGGCACCGTTAGCCGCACAGGGAGTAGGACAAAGTTCATGGATACAGATGCGAGCTCAGACTGGAGCTTTCAGAGGCAGAAGGCAGGAAAAGGCTTAATGGCAGAATCAGGGCCTACTCGCCTGGACTGTAAAATGGGATAAATGAACCATATAAAGCCGGTGGCCTTTCATACTTAGGAATAGAATATCCGGCCCATTCATGGCGGATCTGAAAGAGGACATGTTGACGGTGGACGCACATGTGTTTGCGTCTTCATAACTGGAACTGGAGGGAACATACATGTACTTGTGATTTATACATGAAACCGTTGGGGTCCAAGATAGGGGACATAACTGATCATAAAAATCCATATTTCCACAGAGCCAGTGAAGATTTTTTGTCACATGAGAAATGTGGCAGTGTCTGAGGAGTTGGTAGATCAGTCGAGCGGTTTGGTTTTGAACCAACTGGATCCTATGGGAAAGATAGTAGGGAAATTCATGACATAACCAAGGCTATTATGACTTTCTCTCAACCTGTAAATATTAGGAAATGAACTGTGTGGGTGTGATGACTCCAACACCCAGGAGTCATTGTGCCCAGGAGGAGGGCTCCTTAGCCACCGCCGACATGCTTAAAAATGCTGTAAGACCTGTGGCTTGTGGGACAAACTGTGTCACTGTTGGAGGGGACTCCAACACCCAGGAGCCATTGCGCCCAGGAAGGGGGCTTCCCAGGAGTTGCCTCTGCTACCTCTGATGCGCTTAAAAGCGCTGTGAGATCTGCGGTGCACAGGATGAAGTGTGTCAGTGTTGGGAGCCAGTGCGCACAGGAGGAGGGCTTCCCAGGTGCTGCCGTCGGTAATGTGCTTGAAAGTGCTGTAAGACCCGCGGCGTGTGGGACGCACTATGGCGAAGACCGGGCAAGAGCAGGCCCATCTGCGCCCGTCCGTGGCTGGAATTGGGTTGGCCCTGTCTCTCCGATCTTCATGCTGGACTCCGACCAATTCAGTTCAAGGTACCTATTCCTTTGTTGTTCCCATTGTGACTAGGTCATTATCAGTGTTATAATTGGTAAGCGTAAGGGGAACCCTTCTGCAAACTATGCCAAGAAAAAATACTCAACCTCAAAATCCATCCCTAATTACTTGTCATCAGTGATGGGTGTTATTGACTCAGAAATAGGCTGAGCTAAAGCGAGATTAGACGCTACCCTGAAAGACCCATAGCTTTAAAAGTAAAAACTTAAGGGGAAGCTGCACATCTCATACAGAGCGCAAGTAATGAGACCCCTCCACTGCCGCACCCGCCTAATTCTCCACACGTAGCTTCCCATCCCTGTGGGTCCGACAGTTGCCAATGTGTCCAACCCATGTGTTTCAGATGATCCCTTGATTGTAACTATTTTAGAGACTTCAACCGTATCTATACCCTGCCTTTGAAAAGGACAAGAAAGGAAATTATGAGATCTAAGGGAGCAAACACTACACATCCCATTCACAGTGAGCCCTTGTCTCCACTTGTAAGTGTTTGAGAGAAAAGGCCTGCCAGTCCATCAGGCAGGAAGTCCAGATCGGGCTGACTATTCTTTAATGCAAACTTAAAGACTATTGCAACAAATGTCTTGGCAAACTTGACCAATTGGATGTCTTGCTCAATAACTTTTGTTCCACAGTTCTGGCTAAGCTAAAAGACATTGATGACAAACTTGAGTCCGTTGCAAAGTCCCAGGGTCCATCTGGCCCTTAAGAAATAGTGACCTAATGAGCATACCATATAGTCAATCATAGCCCCAGCTACAGCCACTGCCCCCAGTCTGCTATGCAACAAGTAATTCTTATGTAGATAGGGTTTCAAGGAGGCACAAAAACTACAGAAAAACTGTTGGACGGTGTTTCCGTCCACTGGGGTCCCCCCACCATACCAATATGGCGGGGGGGGGAAATGGGTGGCAGGCAGGGAAGGATGTAGGGCAGATCGCCACCGCCATGTGTGCAGTGGCGATCCACCCTACATCGTAATGGACCCCGAGGTGTTTAATGTAATACCATGTATGTAAATTGTTTTGAAGAATATATACATGAGTATGTATGTAATACAAATCTAAGGTGTATTCCACTCCTTCTCTTTCCAGCATCACATTAACCCTTTACATTGCCATTGTGTATTTATACAATGAGATTGCTTCACTTTTTGTCCTCAGGAGGCCTTGTTTTTTTATAATAATTTCATTACCCTGGTTCCAAGTGAGTAGGGTTCCCTTGTTCTCTGTTCTCTTTCTTTTCATTAATTTTTAGCACATCTTTGAACCTCCAAGCCATCTGTGAACACTGTCGGTTTTCTGGCTTAGGAGCATGCATGCCCATTCTTTTGATTAAACCCACTGACACTCCTGCCGTGGAAATAAGGTGAACCTTTGCTGCAAATAAACGAATTGTATAGATGAGTTCCCATCCATCACCCGTAGTAATTTGTTGCCTTTCCTTGAACTATTCCATAGGTGGCTCCTTCTGTCCTGATGAAGGCCCCGTCATAAGGAGTCATTGTTCCTCCTAAAACCATTGGGGTTGAAACGTCGATTGTCCCTCATTTGAAACTATACTTTACATAGATCCACAAGGAGATGACAGCAATTTTTTTACTGTATCTCTTTACTGTTGTGTGGTTCTCCTCAGTCATATTGTATAATAAATGTAAATATTTTGATTTTTTTATCTCCACCCACTTTAATCTTCACACAGGCACTCCTTCGATCACTTTTTACTGTCACCTCATCTTGGAGCAGCCTTTGGCAATTGTACAGATTGATTTCATTTTGCTGAATATGATATAAAAATGCCAACAAATTTCAGACCAAATTTGAAAAATGTGTTTATTTTGGGTGATGTGATTTGTATAAATATTTTCCTTCCGCTTTGACCACTTTCGATGTCCCTATTTACCACAGCTTTGTTAGACACCATTCCTTCATATGCTTTGCATTGTTCCAACTTCTTAATCCAAGGTGATCTTAATCTGCACCTTGATGACTTGGCCTTCCATATAGCCACAAGCCTTATTGAGGATTTCACCTCCAGCAGTTAGTGCAGGACTCTACTCATATCCAGGGTCATAGTCTCAGTCCCATATTTGCTGTTCCATCTCATGTCAAGGTAGCCCCCCATGATTCCCATTGCATGGTCAGACCATGTTTTAAATTCCTTTTCAGATCCTTGACACACTCCCCGTCATGTGCACAGGCACACTAAATCCATCTGCTGCAAACAGCAGAGGGATTCCCTTTTTGGGGGGGGGGGGGTGGTCTTCGGGAGGTGGGGAAGAGCTTCCCCAACCTCCTGAGGCCTGTTTTATATTTTCAATGTAATGACGATCGCGTGCATGGCGCGCTGTCGTCATTAACTTGAAAACAAAACTGAAACCTAGAAGTTTCAGTTTCACTGTTTAGATGCTTGTGAGGCTATCTCAGCCCCCGAGCACTGAAACACTTTGGAGGGGTATCGTTGGAAAGGGGAGAATCTCCCCTTTCCAATGGTACCCTCCCCTAGTGGATGACTGCTTGGAGAGCACCCCAGGAGGGTGATCACCAAGCAGGTATCCACCCACTATCCGCCAGGGACGGGGAGCGGCCCCCTAGGCAAGGGCCTTTGCTGCACCCATTAACACAGACAGTCTTTCGGCCCCCCTGGGAGGGGCAGAAAGCATATAACACAGAAAAATCCTGAGGTCTAATGGTAAAGAGAAAAAGGTGGTAAGTAGGGTGAGGAAGAGAAACCTAATGTACGTGATGGAAAGGAGAAAGCTCCGAAACCATGGTCATACAATCACCGTGGGTAACTAACCCCATCACATGGGATTTTCATCCCAAAGAAAATCTCAAAATCTCAAGGGGCAACAACGCCCTTTTGTGAGACGTGAGAGCTTTGTGCTGTAGGTATTATGCACCAAGAAAGGGAATAAATCCACAATTGAACCTGAAGTGAGTGGGGGTTGCAGTGCTGGTGTACTAGTAGTGCCAAAAACAGAGAGTGTATTAAAAATAGTGACGGGACGGCCAGAAGACTTCTGTTGAACAATGCCGTACCGATACTAGATTAAAAGGAGTGGGGGCAACACTAATCCGGTTTGATCAATGAAGCGACAAAAGAAAAAGTGGTCGACATGTTTCAGCCATAGCGCCTAAATAGGCTCGGCTTTCATCAGGACCTGGAAGCTACTGCAAAAAAGAAACAACGTGACAAAGGATATGATGGGCACCCTCAACTTGCTTGTAGGGTGCACGTCTCCTCAAAGATACACACAACACCCGTACAAACTGGGTGGTTAAAGGACCTCCACCTGGCAACCGCTCAGGAAGGAACACCGCTCTGAAATGAAAATGTAAGACTGCTGAAGGGATGGTGGCTTACATATCATGAGCGGGTGTAGAAGCAGTGGGAAGGTCAACCAAAAACGAGGGAAAACTGCCATAGGCAGTGTCTGCACATGAAGCTAAGCTCAGTAAGGTCATCGTGGAGCTTGAAACGTGGCCAAGTGCTGAGCGGATAGTCAGAGCAAAGTGAAAATGCACTTGTCCTTCATGTGGCGAAACAAAGTGAAGGAAAACATTTAGAAGACAACGCTCGAGGGTAGGCGCCTTCAAAATAATGTAATCAAGTGAAACCCAAAGAGCGAGGAGCCTACCTGTCCGTCGGGGAACCAGGCTGGAATGAGCCTGCAGCCGGAGGTCCCGTATGGTTGGACGGAGGCGAAAGAAATAAGAAACTGCCAGCGGCTGGTAAGCCAATCGCGGGACAGGTAACGCATGCACGCAAGAGCAAGGGCCAATGCGGAGCGCTAGATCAACCGTCAGGCAGTAACCTGGGAGATGGGAATGCGAATGACAGGGCGGGGATGGTGCTGTCAGAAGTTCAAAGGCTGGAGCGTCATGATTAATTAGGGAGATGACAAGGGAGCGCAAAGAATGCGGAAACCGCCGTCAAGTGGAAAGGTAGGCTGACGGGGCACGTGTTGCTCTGGAATGCATGGAACATTATGGGGAGTGCGAGCAGATGTAAAGAGCATGCCTACTACCGCATAGGAGGTGCAAGACGCCCAGGGATCGCCAGGGATTACCAGGTGAGATGCCGGGACAAGTACAGCGGCCGGAGGTGTGTGAGCCGGAGTACAAAGCGGGTAGTCATGACAATGGATGTGATACAGGCTGGATCGCAAGTGCCCATCTAAGAAATGTGACGCATGGGTCAAAAGAGCGAGCCAGGAGTGTTTATAAAGATAACCAAGGAATATCGTCGTTAAGACCCCGAACATGTGTTTGTAGTTTGTACACCCACCTCTGTTCACGTTTGAAAAGGAAGGAGGAGCTGTCTGTAAGATGTGGTGGTATGTAGGGTTTATCAATGACCGTCCAATGAAGGTCATTGGGAGCATGATTAACCTCCAGGAAGTGGTTGGTGAGTTTGGTGGAGGAGCGGCCACACCGTATCGTGCTCTTGTGTTCCAAAATGCGAGTTTTGATGCGGCGGGTGGTCATGCCAATGTATCTCAGCTCGCAAGGGCAGGTGATCAAATAGTTCCCCGACGGACAGGTAGGCTCCTCGCTCTTTGGGTTTCACTTGATTACATTATTTTGAAGGCGCCTACCCTCGAGCGTTGTCTTCTAAATGTTTTCCTTCACTTTGTTTCGCCACATGACGGACAAGTGCATTTTCACTTTGCTCTGACTATCCGCTCAGCACTTGGCCACGTTTCAAGCTCCACGATGACCTTACTGAGCTTAGCTTCATGTGCAGACACTGCCTATGGCAGTTTTCCCTCGTTTTTGGTTGACCTTCCCACTGCTTCTACACCCGCTCATGATATGTAAGCCACCATCCCTTCAGCAGTCTTACATTTTCATTTCAGAGCGGTGTTCCTTCCTGAGCGGTTGCCAGGTGGAGGTCCTTTAACCACCCAGTTTGTACGGGTGTTGTGTGTATCTTTGAGGAGACGTGCACCCTACAAGCAAGTTGAGGGTGCCCATCATATCCTTTGTCACGTTGTTTCTTTTTTGCAGTAGCTTCCAGGTCCTGATGAAAGCCGAGCCTATTTAGGCGCTATGGCTGAAACATGTCGACCACTTTTTCTTTTGTCGCTTCATTGATCAAACCGGATTAGTGTTGCCCCCACTCCTTTTAATCTAGTATCGGTACGGCATTGTTCAACAGACGTCTTCTGGCCGTCCCGTCACTATTTTTAATACACTCTCTGTTTTTGGCACTACTAGTACACCAGCACTGCAACCCCCACTCACTTCAGGTTCAATTGTGGATTTATTCCCTTTCTTGGTGCATAATACCTACAGCACAAAGCTCTCACGTCTCACAAAAGGGCGTTGTTGCCCCTTGAGATTTTGAGATTTTCTTTGGGATGAAAATCCCATGTGATGGGGTTAGTTACCCACGGTGATTGTATGACCATGGTTTCGGAGCTTTCTCCTTTCCATCACGTACATTAGGTTTCTCTTCCTCACCCTACTTACCACCTTTTTCTCTTTACCATTAGACCTCAGGATTTTTCTGTGTTATATGTACTTCGTTGGGGGAATCAATCCTGCGCGGTCTTTAAACTTTCTCCCTCTGACCCTCCGGTATCCAACCGTCTTATATTAGGGGCAGAAAGCACCCTAGATGCCAGGGATTATTTTTTCATAAGCCAGTGGTGGGGGCTTCCCAGAATGGGCATGCCAATGCCATCACCCTAACCCCCCAAAGGAGGCAAAATACTTTCTGCCCCCAGGAGGCAAATGGGGGCAATAACCCCTGATCTGCCCCCCAAGGGGGCAGAAAGCTTACTAGCACCAGGGATTTGTTTTTGTTTATATACATAGGGGTGGGGGCTACCCAGAATGGGCATGTCAATGCCCCTGCCCCCAAAAAAATGCTACAGTCTTTCTGCCCCCTCTGGGAGGCAGATGCAGCAATAGCCCCTTATCTGCCCCCTGGGGGGCAGAAAGCCCACTAGGCACCAGGTATTTTTTTCTTCCAAAGTTCAGAGTCGGGGCTTCCCAGAGTGGGCATGCCATTGTCCCCACCCCCCAAACATGCCTCAGTTTTTATGCCTCTCCAGGAGGCAGATGGGAGCAGTAGCCCCTGATCTGCCCCCTGCTGGGGCGGAAAGCCCACTAGGCACCTGGGATTTTTTTTTGTAGGTAGGGGCTGCCCAGAATGGGCATGCCAATGCCACTACCCCCAAACATTTGCAGCAGCTTTTATGCCCACCCCCTGGAGGGCGGATGGGGGCAGTAGCCCCTGATGTGCCCCCCTAGGAGAGCAGAAAGCCCACTAGGCACCAGGGATACCATTTTTACTATATTCATGGATGGGAGCTGCACAGAATGGGTATGCCAATGCCCCCACCCCCAAAAGAGAATCCACAGTGTTTCTACCCCCCAAGGAGGTAGATAGGGGCAGTAGCCTCTGATTTGCCACCGTGGTGGCAGAGTGCCCAGTAGGCGCCACTGATTATGGAGGCTTTTTTATAGGTAGGGGTAGGGGCTGCCCAGAAAGGGAATCCCAATGCTGATACCCTCCAAAAAATAGCCACAGTCTTTCTGCCCTCCTTGGGGGTATATTGGGGCAATAGCCCCCGATTCGCCCCTTCCCAGGGTTGCAGAAAGATGTGATGGAAAGTTCTGGAAACTGCGCAGATCCACAAACTTCCACCCACCCCCATTCTCCAAAGTCTCCCAATAAAAATGTTACCTCACTTGTGTGGGTAGACATAGTGCCCAAGACAGGAAATGGCCCAAAACGCAACATGGACACTCCACATTTTTACAGTGAAAACTGACCCTTTTTTTGCAAAGTGCCTAGCTATAGATTTTGAACCCTAACTTCAAATTTTTTTTAAGCTACACACCCAGGTGAATCCAGGATGAGGTGATTAGCAATAGCCCCCGATTCTCCCCTTCCCAGGGTGGCAGAAAGCCCACTAGGAACAGACTTTTTTTTCGAAATATGCCTACCTGTGGATTTTGGGTCCTAGCGCAGCCGGCACCCAAGGAAACCTAGCAAACCTATACATTTTTTAAACCTAGACACCCAGGGAAATCCAGCATGAGGTTACTGGACTGGCTCTCACCAGGTTCTGTTATCCAGAATCCTTTGCAAACCTCAAACTTTGTGAAAAAAACATTTTCCTCACATTTTAGTGATGGAAAGTTCTGGAATCTTTGTGAATCCACAAAATTCCACCCACCACGCAGTCTCCAAAGTCTTCCGATTAAACTAGTACCTCACTTGTGAGGGTAGACCTAGTGCCCAAGACAGGAAACAGCACAAAACGCAACATGCACACACCACATGTTTACAGTGAAAACTGACCCTTTTTTTGCAAAATGCGTAGGTGTTAATTTTCAACCCTAGCTCTGCCAGCACCTAGGGGAACCTAGCAAACCTATACATTTCTGAAAACTAGACACCAGCGGAATCCAGCATGGGGTGACTTGTGTGGCTGTCACCGGGATCTGCTACCCAGAATCCCTTGTAAACCTCAAACTTTGTTAAAAAAAAAAAATCCTTATATTTTTGTTATAGAAAGTTCTGGAATCTGCATGGATCCACAAAATCTCACCCACACAGCATTTCCCAAAGTCTTCCGATAAAAGTGATACCTCACTGGTGTAGGTAGGCCTAGTGCCCACGATAGGAAACGGCCCAAAATGCAACGTGCACACAGCACATTTTTACAGTAAAAGAGACCCTTTATTGGCAAAGTGCCTAGCTGTAGATTTTGTAGACTAGCTCTGCCTGCACCTAGGGAAACCTAGCACACCTATAAAGTTTTGAAAAGTAGACACCCAGGGAAATCTAGAATGGGGTGACTTGTGTGGCTCTCACCAGGATCTTACCCAGAATCTCTGGCAAACCTCAAACTTTGTAAAAAACAAAAACATATTTTAGTCACATTTCAGTGATGGAAAGTTCTGGAATCTGCGTTGATCCACAAAACTCCACCCACCCCACATTCCCTGAAGTCTTGCAATAGAAATGGTACCTCAATAGTGTGGGTAGGCCTAGAGCCCGTGAAGGAAGCGGCCTAAAACGCAACATGGACACACCACATTTTTACAGTGAAAACGGATCTCTTTTTTGCAAAGTGCCTAACTGTATATTTTGAACACTAGCTCTGCTGGTACCTAAGGCAACCTAGCAAACCTATACATTTTTTAAATCTAGACACCCCAGGGAATCCAGGATGGGGTGACTTGTGTGGTTTTCACCAGGTTCTGTTACCCAGAATTCCTTGTAAACCTCAAATGTGGTAAAAAAACACATTTTTCTCACATTTCCGTCTTGGAAAGTTCTGGAATCTGCATGGTTTCACAAAATTCCAGATACCCTGCATTCCCCAAAGTCTTTCAATAAAAATGATGCCTCACTTGTGTGGGGAGGCCTAGTGCCTGCAACATGAAATGTCCCAAAACACAACGTGGACACACCACATTTTTACAGTGAAAACTGACCTTTTCTTGGCAAAGTGCCTAGCTGTAGACTTTTACCCCTAGCTCTACCGGCACCTAGGGAAACCTAGCAAACCTATACATTTTTGAAAACTAAACACCCAGAGGAATCTAGGATGGGGTGACTTGAGTGGGTCTCACCATGTTCTGTTACTCAGAATCCCTTGCAAACCTCAAACTTAGTAAAAAAACAAATTTTTCTCACATTTCTGTGATGGAAAGTTCTGGAATCTGCATGGATTCACAAAATTCCACCCACCCCACATTCCCCAAAATCTTCCGCAAAAAAATGGTACCTCACTTGTGTGGGTTGGCTTAGTGCTCGCAACAGGATACGGCCCAAAACGCAACGTGGATACACCACATGTTTACAGTGAAAACTGACCCTGTTTTTGCAAAGTGTATAGGCGTTAATTTTGAACCCTAGCTCTGCCGGCACCTAGGCAAACCTAGCAAACCTATAAGTTTTTTTAAAACTAGACACCAAGGCAAATCCAGGATGGAGTGACTTGGGTGGCTTTCACATGGTTCTGTTATCCAGAATCCCTTGCAAACCTCAAACTTTGTAAAAATAAACAAATTTTCCTCACATTTCTGTGATTGAAAGTTCTGGAATCTGCGTGGATCCACAAAATTCCACGGACCCCGCATTATCAAAAGTCTTCCGATAAAAATAGTATGAAACTTGTTTGGGTTAACCTAGTGCCCACGACAGGAAACAGCAAAAAAAGCAATGTGGGCACACCACATTTTTACAGTGAAAACTGACCCTTTTTTTGCAAAGTGCCTCTCTGTAGATTTTAAACTTTACCTCTGCCGGCACCTAGGGAAACATAGAAAACCGATATATTTTTGAAAACTAGACAGACAGGGGAATCCAGAATGGGGTAACTTGCTTGGCTCTCACCAGGTTCTGTTACCCAGAATCCCTTGCAAACATCAAACATTGTAAAAAAAACACAATTTCCTAACATTTCTGTGATATAAAGTTCTGGAATGTGCGTGGATCCACAAAACTCCACCCACCCCGCATTCTGCAACGTCTTTGTATAAAAGTGGTACGTCACTTGTGTGGGTAGGCCTAGTGCCCACGACAGGAAACAGCCCAAAGCGCAACGTGCACACACCACATTTTCACAGTGAAAACTGACCCTTTCTAGGCAAAGTGCCTAGGTGTAGATTTTGAACCCTAGCTCTGCTGGCACCTAGGGAAACCTAGAAAACATGTACATGTTTGAAAACTAGACACCCAGGGGAATCCAGGATTGTGTGACTTATGTGGCTCTCACCAGGTTCTGCTACCCGGAATCCCTTTTAAACCTCAAACTTTGTAAAACAATAATATTTTTCTCTCATTTCTGTGATGGAAAGTTCTGGAATCTGTGTGGATCCACAAAGTTCCACCCACCCTGCATTTCCCAATGTCTTAATAAAAGTGATAGCTCACTTGTGCAGGTAGGCCTAGTTCCCGTGACAGTAAACGGCCAAAACCCAACGTGGGCACACCACATTTGTATAGTGAAAACTGACCCTTTTTTGCAAAGTACCTAGCTGTAAATTTTGAACCCTAGCTTTGTCGGCACCTAGGGAATCCTAGCAAACCTATACATTTTTTAAACCTAGACACCCAGGGAAATATAGGATAGGGTGTCTTGTGTGGCTTTTACCAGGCTCTGTTACCCAGAATCACTTGCAAACCTCAAACTTTGTCCAAAAAAATCACAGTTTTTCTCACATTTTTCTCATAGAAGGTTCTGGAATCTGCGTGGTTTCACAAAATTTCACAAAATTCCACAAACCCCGCATTTCCCAAAGTCTTTCGATAGAAATGATACCTCACTTATGTGGGTAGGTGTAGTGCCCGCAACAGAAAATGGTCCAAAACCCAACGTGGACACACCACATTTTTAGAGTGAAAACTGACCCTTTCTTGGCAAAGTGCCTAGCTGTAGACTTTCACCCCTAGCTCTACTGGCACTTAGGGAAACCTAGCAAACCTATACATTTTTGAAAACTAGACACCCAGAGGAATTTAGGATAGTGTGATTTGAGTGGGTCTCACCTGGTTCTGTTACCCAGAATCTCTTGCAAACCTCAAACTTTGTAAAAAAAACATTTTCCTCACATTTTAGTGATGGAAAGTTCTGGAATCTTTGTGAATCCACAAAATTCCACCCACCACGCAGTCTCCAAAGTCTTCCGATTAAACTAGTACCTCACTTGTGAGGGTAGACCTAGTGCCCAAGACAGGAAACAGCACAAAACGCAACATGCACACACCACATGTTTACAGTGAAAACTGACCCTTTTTTTGCAAAATGCGTAGGTGTTAATTTTCAACCCTAGCTCTGCCAGCACCTAGGGGAACCTAGCAAACCTATACATTTCTGAAAACTAGACACCAGCGGAATCCAGCATGGGGTGACTTGTGTGGCTGTCACCGGGATCTGCTACCCAGAATCCCTTGTAAACCTCAAACTTTGTTAAAAAAAAAAAATCCTTATATTTTTGTTATAGAAAGTTCTGGAATCTGCATGGATCCACAAAATCTCACCCACACAGCATTTCCCAAAGTCTTCCGATAAAAGTGATACCTCACTGGTGTAGGTAGGCCTAGTGCCCACGATAGGAAACGGCCCAAAATGCAACGTGCACACAGCACATTTTTACAGTAAAAGAGACCCTTTATTGGCAAAGTGCCTAGCTGTAGATTTTGTAGACTAGCTCTGCCTGCACCTAGGGAAACCTAGCACACCTATAAAGTTTTGAAAAGTAGACACCCAGGGAAATCTAGAATGGGGTGACTTGTGTGGCTCTCACCAGGATCTTACCCAGAATCTCTGGCAAACCTCAAACTTTGTAAAAAACAAAAACATATTTTAGTCACATTTCAGTGATGGAAAGTTCTGGAATCTGCGTTGATCCACAAAACTCCACCCACCCCACATTCCCTGAAGTCTTGCAATAGAAATGGTACCTCAATAGTGTGGGTAGGCCTAGAGCCCGTGAAGGAAGCGGCCTAAAACGCAACATGGACACACCACATTTTTACAGTGAAAACGGATCTCTTTTTTGCAAAGTGCCTAACTGTATATTTTGAACACTAGCTCTGCTGGTACCTAAGGCAACCTAGCAAACCTATACATTTTTTAAATCTAGACACCCCAGGGAATCCAGGATGGGGTGACTTGTGTGGTTTTCACCAGGTTCTGTTACCCAGAATTCCTTGTAAACCTCAAATGTGGTAAAAAAACACATTTTTCTCACATTTCCGTCTTGGAAAGTTCTGGAATCTGCATGGTTTCACAAAATTCCAGATACCCTGCATTCCCCAAAGTCTTTCAATAAAAATGATGCCTCACTTGTGTGGGGAGGCCTAGTGCCTGCAACATGAAATGTCCCAAAACACAACGTGGACACACCACATTTTTACAGTGAAAACTGACCTTTTCTTGGCAAAGTGCCTAGCTGTAGACTTTTACCCCTAGCTCTACCGGCACCTAGGGAAACCTAGCAAACCTATACATTTTTGAAAACTAAACACCCAGAGGAATCTAGGATGGGGTGACTTGAGTGGGTCTCACCATGTTCTGTTACTCAGAATCCCTTGCAAACCTCAAACTTAGTAAAAAAACAAATTTTTCTCACATTTCTGTGATGGAAAGTTCTGGAATCTGCATGGATTCACAAAATTCCACCCACCCCACATTCCCCAAAATCTTCCGCAAAAAAATGGTACCTCACTTGTGTGGGTTGGCTTAGTGCTCGCAACAGGATACGGCCCAAAACGCAACGTGGATACACCACATGTTTACAGTGAAAACTGACCCTGTTTTTGCAAAGTGTATAGGCGTTAATTTTGAACCCTAGCTCTGCCGGCACCTAGGCAAACCTAGCAAACCTATAAGTTTTTTTAAAACTAGACACCAAGGCAAATCCAGGATGGAGTGACTTGGGTGGCTTTCACATGGTTCTGTTATCCAGAATCCCTTGCAAACCTCAAACTTTGTAAAAATAAATAATAAAATAAGCAAACCTATACATTTTTTAAACCTAGACACCCAGGGAAATATAGGATAGGGTGTCTTGTGTGGCTTTTACCAGGCTCTGTTACCCAGAATCACTTGCAAACCTCAAACTTTGTCCAAAAAAATCACAGTTTTTCTCACATTTTTCTCATAGAAGGTTCTGGAATCTGCGTGGTTTCACAAAATTTCACAAAATTCCACAAACCCCGCATTTCCCAAAGTCTTTCGATAGAAATGATACCTCACTTATGTGGGTAGGTGTAGTGCCCGCAACAGAAAATGGTCCAAAACCCAACGTGGACACACCACATTTTTAGAGTGAAAACTGACCCTTTCTTGGCAAAGTGCCTAGCTGTAGACTTTCACCCCTAGCTCTACTGGCACTTAGGGAAACCTAGCAAACCTATACATTTTTGAAAACTAGACACCCAGAGGAATTTAGGATAGTGTGATTTGAGTGGGTCTCACCTGGTTCTGTTACCCAGAATCTCTTGCAAACCTCAATCTTTGTAAAAAAAGAAATACATTTTTCTCACATTTCTGTGATGGAAAGTTCTGGAATCTGCGTGGATCCACAAAATTCCACCCACCCCACATTCCCCAAAGTCTTCCGCAAAAAACTGCTACCTCACTTGTGTGGGTAGGCTTAGTGTCCCTGAAAGGAAACGGCCCAAAAACGTAATGTGGACTCACCACATGTTTACTGTGAAAACTGACCTTTTTTTGCAAAGTGCGTAGGTGTTAATTTTGTACCCTAGTGATCCAGCGATATCCCAACAACAGATACTCCACTACCATATACTCACCTGGGCCCATAAGTTCACATTTGAGTAAACCGCTGGTGTCAAGTTTATAATTTTCACAATACTCAGGATTAGTTATTCAATACCTTTTGTTCATCTCTAACTAACCCTTCACTGATCAAAAAGTTCTTTCCTCTGGTCAATGGACCATAAGTTTAACTAGTTGACGGTGATAATAAACATGACTCTAACCATTCATTCAATAACCACAGACTCAGGAAAGTTTTAAAGTCTTTCTCTAAATTAAATGTATGTGAACCATCTAAAAAATACAATAGTCACCAACATTCATAGCAGAGAAAATTCAATTCATAAACACCCAGCATTTACTTCAGACTCATACAACAATCAATGCTCAGAAAAGGGAGAGGACAGAGAGAAAAGAACATTTGCAAATAACAAGAAATTATAGTTACCAAGGATGGTGTGGAAGACCAACCCCCTGGCCAAAGGGCTGGTAAGGGTCCCCTGGGATAGGTCAGGAGACAAAGGCTTCATGACAGGAATCAGGACAGGATAGTGGACTTCTCTAGAATACCGATGGTTGCGCCGCACCCCTATCTGACACTCTCTTCCTCCTCGAGATTCTTCCGAAATCTTCAAATCTAACCCAATTAAATCAGGATAGAAAGTTCTGGTTTTGCAGTCAGCTCTTCATCAGCAACTTCAGCATCTCACAGCATCTCTCCGGCACCACTCTCAGCATCTCCCCAGCAACTCCCCTTTCAACTAACTAAAGCTATCTTAATTATACCATTTGTTTCTCCATGTTCCACCCACTAAAGTTTCAATATCGTAAAATACGAAATATGATTGGTCAGGCAAGGAGGGGCTCTTCATCACACCATGCTGACAGGTCACTAAAATCAGTTCAACTATTGTTCGCAAACCCATCCCCTTATTCTGTATTTATACATTTTATTCCCATATACTAAGAGTATCAACATGGAAATAATTTAAGTCAGTCATGAATGTCTCTCTTCATTGTTGAACTCTTCGCAATCCTGTTCCCAGGATGTAGAATTTGTCCTTTTGCTCTCTTTCAACTGCTTTGTTATAGCCTTCATGGCTTCACTCAGTGGGCATACGCAGACTTTGCGTCACTCCATTCAATCCGGCTATGCAAGAGAGGCCCAAATATGCATTAATGATAAAAGTCAGAAAACAGATGTTACTTACTAAATGAAGTGTTTGCACTGTATACCTCCCACCTGTACACTATCCCAGTTTATTTATTAATATCTTTTCCCCGCATTAGCATTAGTAAAAAACTGAATTTAGTTCAAATAAGCAGATGCCATGCACGTGAGTCTTCAAGACTCCATTTTAGTATCTTCTGTTCATGCACCAGAATTTCTTCCAAGCGTTATTTCATCATCCTACGTAGATGTAGTTAATACATGTGCAAAACAGTTTCCCCGTTTAAAGCGGTATTAGTCCTTCTTTATTGTTATCCGCGTTAGTACACACATAAGCAAGCTTCGCTAACCCGCGTGTTCATGTGGTGCGTATTAGTTTTCACGAAACATATTAACAACTTTGTTAATGAGTTAAACGAGTGGATTGCTTCCGAGCAAGTCTCTTTTCTACGAGTCCTTGCTCCATCACTAGCTCTGCTGGCACCTAGGGAAATATAGCAAACCTCTACATTTTTTAAAACTAGACACCAGGGGGAATCCAGGATGAGGTAACTTGTGTGGCTTTCACCAGGTTCTATTACCCAGAATCCCTTGCAAACCTCAAACTTTGTCAAAATAAACATTTTCCTCACATTTTTGTGATGGAAAGCTTTGGAATCTGCGTGGATCCACAAAATTCCACCCATCGCGCATTCTGCAAAGTCTTCCGATAAAAATAGTGCATCACTTGTGTGGATAGACCTAGTGCCCACAATAGGAAATGACAGAAAACGCAACGTGGCCACACCACATTTTTACAGTGAAAACGGACCCTTTTTTTTGCAAAGCACCTAGCTGTAGGTTTTGAACTTTACCTCTGCCGGCACCTTGGGAAACCTAGCAAACGTATACATATTTTAAAACTAGACACACGGGAGAATCCAGGATGGTGTGACTTGTGTGGCTGCTACCCAGAATCCCTTGTAAACCTCAAACTTTGTAAAAAACAAACACATTTGTCTCACAATTCTTTGATGGAAATTTCTGGAACCTGCATGGATCCACAAAATGCCACCCACCCTGCATTCCCCAAAGTCTTCTGATAAAAGAGATTCCTCACTTGTGTGGGTAGGCCTAGTACCCACGGTATGAAACGGCCCAAAATGCTACTTGCACACACCACATTTTTACAGTAAAAACAGACCCTTTCTTGGCAAAGTGCCTAGCTGTAGATTTTGTGGTTTAAATCTTTTATTAGTATTTCAAAACTGTTCAGAAAGTACAGCAAATGTAAGATAAAGGAGGTAACAGCCTCCCAGCGACTGATCCGATAGTGTGTTGCTGCAGTTGGAAAGAACATATTCAAGAAACACAAGAAAAGCCCTTCCCCAAACCCCAGCCCCCACTCCCCCCTCCCAACCTCACTCACCCGTTTGCCATGCACACCACGATATGTGATTGAATGCGGCCCTCACTTCGTGTGACCCCCCGGCTTAGGGGCTTCCGATAGGCGTAAGAGTCTGAGATATTTTGGGTAGGCCAGTTCATAGAATTCCTGTGATGGTAATGACACGTAAGGACTCCAGACCTCCTGAAATGCCGCCCCTTTTCCTGCAAGAGACATGGATATCTTCTCCATTCCTAAGATGTGCCATAACCTATGCAGCCAGTTGGTGTGTGTGGGAATAGTCACTGTGCCCCAGTTGGCAAGGATGGCTTGAGCCGCTGCCCCCAATGACATGTCGATCTGTCTGCCCCTGGTGGACCTCAAGGGAAATGTCAATGGGTTTGGGAGACCTAGCAACACATAGGTTGGGAATCTCAGGAGCTGTGTGTCAGGATGCTTGTCTATGACCTGAGTGCAGTACTGCTGAAGGCGTGGCACTCACACAGAATATGCAGCAAGCTCCCTTTGTCCCCAAAGCCCCGCCAGCAGCTGTCACTATGTGATGGTTTAATTTTATGTAGCCTTGCCGATGTATTATACCAGTATGAAGTGATCTTGATTAGTGTTTCTGTAAGGGCCGAGCTGTGTGCCATGTGGCGTGCTCGGTACGCTATGCGCTCCCATTCTTTCGCACTCAGGGGCTGCCCCAATTCCTCCTCCCATCTTGCCCGCCTGGCATGGAATGTGTGGGTCTGTGTTTGAAGTAGGAGTGCATATAACTCTAAAATCATACCCTTGTTGGATGACTTGGTCAGGAGCCACTTTTCATACTGGGTTAGAAGGCGTTGTGTATTAGCGTGGTTAGAGGGATGCATGATCCAGTGCCTCAATTGGAGGTAGTGGAATCGTTTCCAGTCCGGGAACCCAAAGTCTTCACGCAGCTGTGAGAAGGAGCGTAGACCCTCCAAGTCAAAAAAGTTGGCCATGGAGGGGCACTCCGTTCCTCTCCTGACTGTGAAATCCAAGGCTGTCAGCTTGGATTTCATTGAGATCTCTCCGGTGCACCGCATCTCTTCCTCCTACGCGTGCCCAAGGAAACGGGGAGAGGCAGCTCAATATTGTCGGTGCTGGGGGGTGCTGTGCGGTGGGGATGCTCAGCTGACAGTCATTGGCGCCTGATACCCAGCGGGCTCCTCTGTTTTCCGCTACTCACCAGGCCACGCCCACGCCCCCGCTGCCAGGGACTTCCCACTCGAGCCCCAGAGGAAGTCGGCCTCCCCTCAATGATGACACTCCTCCGGGGTGAGGGCCACGGACAGACCGGTGTGCCTGGGTCAACCGTCGGCCGCACCGCCGACCCCTGGGGACATCCCCATCTGGTACCACCTTCTTCACCGCACAGCAGATCCCGCTCCCGGTGAGAGCTGAAGCGCGGGGTCTCCTGGCAGAGCGCAGTTCTAGACCGTACGCCGCTGTGCCATTTTGTGAGGGCACCAGCTGTGTACTCTCTGTCCTATACGGCTCGTGCCGATGGTACCAGCAGGTTCCAGAGGCATACCGTGTCCAGTGCTGGGGTAGCGGGGTCCACCTCCCCCTGGTGGAACCGCTGATTGCTGTCTGGTGCGGCGGAGCTCCGCAGATGGGCTACTGCTCAGTCGCCATTTTGGACACGCCCCCTAGCTGCAGATTTTGAACACTAGCTCTGCCTGCACCTTGGGAAACCTAACACACCTATATATTTTTGAAAACTAGACAGCCAGGGAAATCTCGAATGGGGTGAATTCTGTAGCTCTCACCAGGTTCTGTTACCCAGAATCTCTTGCAAACCAAACTTTGTAAAAAACAAAAACACATTTCTGTGATGGAAAGTTCTGGAATCTGCGTTGATCCACAAATTCCATCCACCCCACATTCCCTGAAGTCTTCCAATAAAAATAGTACCTCACTGTGTGGGTAGGCCTAGTGCCCGCTAAGGAAACAGCCTAAAATGCAACATGGACACACCACATTTTTACAGTGAAAACTGACCCCTTTTTTGCAAAGTGCCTACCTGTAAAGTTTGAACACTAGCTCTGCTGTCACCTAAGGAAACCTAGCAAACCTATGCATTTTTGAAAACTAGACACCCAGGGGAATGCAGGATGGGATGACTTGTGCAGTTTTTACAAGGTTCTGTTACCCAGAATTCCCTGTAAACCTCAAACTTTGTAAAAAAAACAAACACATTTTTCTCACATTTCTGTCATGGAAAGTTCTGAAATCTGCGTGGTTTCACAAAATTCTACAAACCCTGCATTCCCAAAAGTCTATTGATTAAAATTATACTTTACAGTGTGTGGGGAGGCCTAGTGCCCGCAGCAGAAAATGGCCCAAAACACAATGTGGACACACCACATTTTTATGGTGAAAACTGACCCTTTCTTGGCAAAGTGCCTAGCTGTAGACTTTCACCCCTCGCTCTACCGGAACCTAGGGAAACCTTGCAAACCTATACATTTTTTAAAACTAGACACCCAGAGGAAACTAGGATGGGGTGACTTGAATGGCTATCACTAGGTTCTGTTACCCAGAATCCCTTGTAAACCTCAAACTTTGTAAAAAAAACACATTTTTCTCAGTTTTCTGTGATGGAAATATCTGGAATCTGCATGGATCCACAAAATTCCAACCACCCCACATTCCCCAAAGTCTTCCGCAAAAATATAGTACCACCTTTGTGTCGGTAGGCTTAGTGCCCCTACAGGAAACGGCCCAAAATGCAACGTGGACACCCCAAATGTTTACAGAGAAAACCGACCCTTTTTTTGCAAAGTTCGTAGGTGTTAATTTTGAACTGTAGCTATGCAGGCACCTAAGGAAACCTAGCAAACCTATACATTTTTTAAATCTAGACACCCAGGGGAATCCAGGATGGGGTGACTTGGGTGCTTTTTACCAGGCTCTGTTACCCAGAATTATTTGTAAACCTCAAACTTGGTTATGGATATAACCATTGCAGTTTTTTCTACATTTTATATGATCTATGGGAATATTACAGACGATCAGCTGCACTGTATTAATAACTTAAGAAGGTCATTATGATTGAGCAGGGTATGTCTTATATTGTTGAGATGTAAAAGATTTGGTTGCACTCACTTGTTCCCATGTCCTCCTTTTTGTGATATTGAGAAATATATACCAACATCACTGGGCCTTAAAGATGTCCTACTTGAGCAACTTGTGGATATATATATATATATATATATATATATATATATATATATATATATATACATATACTACCTGAATGTTGGCTTTAATTGCTCTAGCAGCGACTATAGGACTGAGCGGTGTAAGTCACATACACAAAAAATATTGACCTTCTTATAAAAGTCTTAGTGACACCACAAGATTTATCATCCATTACAAGAGGGGTAATCTTTAGCATGTACTTGTATTTATTGTCAGAATAATGTCCTGCTCTATCGCTAACTTTGCCCTGCTGTTTAGACACTCTATACCCTGAAATAGCGGATGGCAGAATATTCTCTTACATTTCATACTGATTCAGGCAAGATACGCCTCTAATCTCGTTCTATTTACAATAACAAATTGGAACGAACTACAGACGCCATTTTTATGACGTCATTTTGTAGTTTTGATGACGTGATCACCGTGAGCCTGTGGTCATTTGTGAATGATGAACGGCTGTGCTCGCGTGTGCGTTGGATTACCTGTGTGTACTTAAGCACGCCCGGAGCTTGTCTGCTTCACCTCCATTCCCTGACTCAGATGCCATTTCGAGGCAACGACGGATAGGTGAGGACACTTTGATTTACTGTGACCATTTCGGCATGTAACTGTTTGCGTAGCCTATTTTAGTGGTATACATGCGCTGTCTGAGTGTGTAGGACTATGGACGTTTCTTACACTGCCTAGAACTCGTCACTAAGTTTAGAGATGTACATATCCAGGGAGATTTCCCCTTGAGATTTTTGTTGGTTGTTTGTTTGTTTCTAAACATAACGATTATCCATCTTCCGATCGAGTAGAGCAATGATTCGCTCTCTTGGATAATTAGAACATAGAGACTTTCAGTTGGTCTTATAACTTACGAACCAAGTGCATATATTAAACAGAAAAATGAAGTTTGCAGTCCCGTTTTACTGTACATGAACTATTGTACATCTGACCTTTACATTGGGCATTCAGTATTAGTTTTATTGTTTGATTTTTATTTTTATTTTTATCATTAACATGTGGCCAACTCACCACCTTTTAAATCCTTACCAATTAATGACTATTGTACTAAGACCGGGCAGTTCTCTCACATCTGTTTGTATGTTTGTGAACACTGAGAATATATACACCGGGTGTAGAGGTGTTAGTTACTTTGTTTAGCGAGCACCTGCACAGAGTCAAAACAGTTTTCTTATGCTACTAAAAGAGTTTGATTACTGTAAGCAACCTTTGTCTTTTCCATATAGAGCGGGGCCTCTTAGTCCTGAGTAAGGTTCCAGGCAAGGTGAGATCCATTCCTCGATCAATATGGGTAAGCATTCACATACAATGGGTGTGCTCAAAGTGTACAGTTTGGAGTAGAATTATTTTGATGACATTATTTGTAGATTAAAACAAAATTTCTTATATGTTTTTTTGACAGATGCCTACTGCATCCTTTGAAGCGGAGGATCACATTGAGGTTGTATTAAATCCAACCTTAAGTTAATAGTGTGATAAGCACACTTAATCACTATTTTTCTTTTGATACACTAATGCAGTAGCATATATTTGACAACTGGGGTCCTGAAGAAAGCCTTTTGGAGAATGAGTTCCCGTATGGCTGAAACATGTCGACCTTTTCATTCAGCAGTTATTTGTTGAACACTGCTTGTTGCACTGTTGTTTTTAGTTAGAGTGTGAGATCTTTTTTTCATATTAAACTAGTAGCGTTTTTCTCATAACTCTATTTTAACACACCACTTGTTTCTTTTCAAGCACTGCACTTCCTTCAATTGATCTATCACCAAATACAAATGATCTCCTTGCTCCGATCCTTTGCTGATCTTGGACCTGATTGAGTGGGCTCACTCCCTATAAGATATTCTCTATGATCAAGAGATATATCTTTCTTTGGATTGGATGACCAGATGATAGGATTGATCACACAGACAATTGATGGGTATCCAAGCTTTACTCTAGGGTCCTCATTTGATTGTTTCTTTTGTCTCTTTTTCTCCTTTCTCTACTCCTTGACTTGTCATCTTTTGACAGACACAGCTGTACATAACACCATACACATTTGGTTTTTGTTAGACCCCCAGTTCCACTTGTTTTTGATATTGAAGGATTAGGGGAATAGAACTGTGGCAGGTCATTAAACTTTTCCCTTAGACCCTTATATACTTGATGTTTTGATCCCCAGAATCCATTGCAAACATCAAACTTTGTGAACAAAAACACATTTTCCGCACATTTCTGTACTGGAAAGTTCTGGAATCTGCGTGGATCCAAAAAATTCCACCCACCCTGCATTTCCCAAATTTTTCCGATAAAAGTGATAGCTCACTTGTGTGGGTAGGCCTAGTGACCGCGATGGTAAATGGCCCAAAACTCAACGTGGACACACCACATTTTCACAGTGAAAACTGACCCCTTTTTTGCAAAGTGCCTACCAGTATAGTGTGAACACTAGCTCTGCTGGCACCTAAGGAAACCTAGCAAACTATACATTTTTGAAAACTAGACACCCAGGGTAATTCAGGATGGGGTGACTTGGGTGGTTTTTACCAGGTTCTGTTACCCAGAATTCCTTGGAAACCTCAAACCTTGTTAAAAAAACACATTTTTCTCACATTTCTGTCTTGGAAAGTTCTGGAATCTGCGTGGTTTCACAAAATTCCACAAACCCTGCATTCCCAATGTCTTTCAATAAAAATGATACCTCACTTGTGTGGGTAGGCCTAGTGCCCGCAACAGGAAATGGCCCAAAACACAACGTGGACACGCCACATTTTTACAGTGAAAACTGACCCTTTCTTGGCAAAGTGCCTAGCTGTAGACTTTCACCCCTAGCTCTACCGACACCGAGGGAAACCTAGCAAACCTATACATTTTTTAAAACTACACACCAATAGGAATTTAGGATGGGGTGACTTGAGTGGCTCTCACCAGGTTCTGTTACCCAAACTCCCTTGCAAACCTCAAACTTTGTAAAAAAAACACATTTTTCTCACATGTCTGTGATGTAAAGTTTTGGAATTTGCATGGATCCACAAAATTCCACCCACCCCACATTTCCCAAAGTCTTCCGCAAAAAAATGGTACTTCACTTGTGTGGGTAGGCTTAGTGCCCACGACAGGAAACGGCCCAAAACGTAATGTGGACACTCCACATGTTTACAGTGAAAACTGACCCTTTTTTTGCAAAGTGCGTAGGTGTTAATTTTTAACCCTAGCTCTGCCGGCACCTAGGCAAACCTATACAGTTTTTTAAAACTAGACACAAAGGATAATCCATGATGGGGTGACTTGTGTGGCCTTCACCAGGTTCTGTTACCCAGAATCCCTTTCAAACCTCAAACTTTGTAAAACAAACACATTTTCCTTACATATTTGTGATGAAAAGTTCTGGAATCTGCATGGATCCACAACATTCCACCCATCCCGCATTCTACAAAGTCTTCCGATAAAAATAGTACCTCACTTGTTTAGGTAGACCAAGTGCCCACGACAGGAAACGGCACAAAACGCAACCTGGACACCCACATTTTTACAATGAAAACTGACCCTTGATTTTGCAAAGTGCCTAGATGTAGATTTTAAACTTTACCGCAGCCGGCACCTAGGGAAACCTAGCAAACCTATACATTTTTTAAAACTAGTCACGCCGGGGAGTCCAGGATGGTGTGACATGCTTGGTTGTCACCAGGTTCTGTTACCCAGAATCACTTGTAAACCTCAAGCATTGTAAAAAAAAACACAATTTCCTCACATTTCTGTCATGTAAAGTTCTGGAATCTGCATGGATCCACAAAATTCTACCCACCCCGCATTCTGGAACGTCTTCGTATAAAAGTGGTACCTCACTTGTGTGGGTATGTCTAGTGCCCATGACAGGAAACGGCCCAAAACACAACATGCACACACCACATTTTCACAGTGAAAACTGACCCTTTCTTGGCAAAGTGCCTAGGTGTAGATTTTGAACCCTAGCTCTGCCAGTGCCTAGGGAAACCTAGCACACCTATACATTTTTGAAAACTAGACACCCAGGGAAATCTAGGATGGGGTGACTTGTGTGGCTCTCACCAGGTTCTGTTACACAGAATCCCTTGCAAACCTCAAACTTTGTCAGACAAAATAAGTTTTTCTCACATTTCTGTCATGGAACGTTCTGGAATCTGCGTGGTTTCACAAAATTCCACAAATCCTGCATTCCCCAAAGTCTTTTGATAAAAATTATACCTCACTTGTGTGGGTAGGCCTAGTGCCTGCAACAGTAAATGGCCCAAAACACAACGTGGACACACCACATTTTTACTGTGAAATCTAACCCTTTCTTTGCAATAAGGGCCTAACTAGGGAAACCTAGCAAACCTATACATTTTTGAAAACTTCACACCCAGGGGAATCCAGTATGGGGTGACAAGTGTGGCTCTCACCCAGACTCCCTTGTAAACCTCACACATTGTAAAAAAAAAAACCACAAGGGCATGCACAGTTTACTCCAACATTACCGTTACTGCAAGGAAGAGGAGGAGGGCAGCCCAGCGAAGCCGCAGTACATAGGTAAGTGGTTTTAAGTATATTTTTTATTAATGTTAACTTACTTCTCAATAGGGGGTGTTGGCGGGCTGCATAGCGGAGATCCAGAGTTTTTTTGCAACTCCGTGGACCTCCACCATTTCCCGCTATACCCACCACGACCGGGGTTAGTTAGGGGTCCCTTGTGCTTGGTGACGGAGGGATGGGAGTTACCTCTCAAACCTCCCAAACAAGACATAGTGGACTATATACTTGGTCTCTGCTCCAGGATGGCTGAGTACATGAAGAAAGCCAGCAAAAACCTTGAGGCAAGTCAAAAATTGCAAAAAGCTTGGCATGACCAAAAGGCTGTACTGACTGTGTATCAGCCAGGACAGAAAGTATGGGTGTTGGAGACTGTGGCCCCAACAGTCCTCTAAGACAAGTGGAGTGGACCCCATACTATTCTCGAGCAGAAGGGAGAGGTCACCTACTTGGTGGACCTTGGAACTCCCAGGAGCCCTCATAGGGAGCTTCATGTGAACAGGCTCAAACCGTATGTGCACAGGGCAGACATGGGCTTGTTCATGGCTACGGATGAGGGATAGGAGGAAGAGAGTGACCCACTCCCCGACCTCCTCTCATAGAACCCTGATGTTGGCTCAGTTGATGATGTAGCCTTGACAGGCAGCCTCACTGAGCAGCAGCCGATTGATTGCAGGAAGGTCCTCAATCAATACAGACACATTTTTTCTTTGACTCCTAGTCAGAACACTTGATGTACCCATGAAGTGAACACAAGTGAGAATCTACCTGTTAAAAATAAGATTTACAGGCAGCCTGACCATGTCAGAGATTGCAGATTTGAAAAGCGTTATCTCCCGTGGGAGTAACGTCTCTTACTCAGCACTCCGTGGTTTGTGGATTTTCAAATAATTGTGCACAGATATACGTTGTGTGTTTATGAATAATATCTTTAATTTTCTTTAGATCCTTTTTACGATTGTTTTCCCATGGTATTTATACTATTATTCTCATAGTTTTCAAACCGTGTTATTATTAACAGTCATCTTTTTTCAGCCCTATGCATTTCGGGTGAACCCTTCATCAGGGGACTTAATTTCTGAAAGCATTAAACAAGTTTCCAATTAGGGAATGAAATCAATGCAAAATATCCAACAACATTTACACGTTTGGTGCATTGTAAAATATCGGCGGGGTTATCATGAGTGAAAAGAGGTTGAAAAGAGGGCGCCGGACTGCGAAATAAACAGTGTATTCATAATATTAAGGTGAACGTGGATAATCTAATGGTGAAAGAACCAATGTTGTGTGTTATATACCCCATGGTGTATTGAAAGGTGCGCAGCATAAAAAAGTGAAAACCAAGATTTCAATAAAGGTATAAAAATTGTGCCGAATCATAACAATTGAACGAGTCATGCGCAATCTTGGTGACAAAGGTATTAATTATTAGTGAAGGGTAAATAAACAGTGCAACACTGAAAGTGAATAATTAAAAAAAGGACAAATACGGCTTCTAACCTTTCTAGTGAATTTCTTCAAGGTCCAAGTTGAATGCCATGGTTCATGACCGTTACATTCAAAATAATGGTGGGATGTTAAAAATGTTCTATCTGTGAAAGAGAAGGTCGTAAACATAATGGTGAGTATAGCTGGCGTAAAAACGCAAATGGGTAAATCACGATGTTTCTAAAGATTGAAACGACATTGTGTCGAAAGCTTACCACGGAGTTTAACCGGATTCCGTAGATGAAGTACCCGTGAGTTCAAAGACGCTAACTTGCTTGGTGCTAAGAAATATGACTAGATTTTAATCACGTGGTCATCGACTTCGAAAACAGACTCTAAGAGTGGATTCCGATCTAACAAACGTGAAATACCGAATGACTATGTAACTCGGTAAAATATGCTGATACTTTGCCCTTATGTGTAAAAACATATATTTCCTGTGAGCAGGAAAATATCGCTAAGATTTCGTCGCTTGTACTGAAAATTCGAAAACGGATAGTACTATAAATCCCGATGTAAAATAAGTACGAAACAACGTTGATAACATTGATTTGGTAATCGTGATATGAATATCCAAGACGATGTGATGGTGTTGGCGTGAATCAACGTGGTTGATGTCAATAAAGTTGGTTGTAAAAAAAAGAATAAAGTGATGAACAAAGCTTCGTAATGTCGGTTAAATTCAATACACGGGAGTAAATGTATGTTATAATACACACAGTCTAGTAAACTCAATAAAGTTCAATACATGAAAAGTGATACGTGGTATGTGCCGACTCCTCAAAAGGGAAATAAATACCATTAAGAAATCACATTAATAATTCTGTAAATACAAGGTAATAGTGTATACATAACAGGTGCAATGTTATTAACTAAAAATTACAGAAAACAATTAAAGTCCAGTCGTTCATTCAATCCTTTTGGCTGCAGGGTATTGAGATGGGTGATCCAAAATATTTCTCTTCGTAAGAGGTGTTGAGAATTGTCTCTTCCTGGGAGGATAGGTACCTGCTCTAGTATACAGAAGCGAAGTTGACTCGGGTTATTGTGCTGTTGATTGAAGTGTGTGGCTACTGTAGATTTCAGATTTTTTAGTCTGATGTTGCTCTTGTGCTCAATAATCCGAGTCTTAATTTTTCTCTGGGTCTTTCCAACGTAGGCTTGGCCACATGGGCATTTTAACATGTATATAACGTTACTGCTGTCACATGTGCCTGTAACTTGTAGTTTTATGATCAATCCTTTTGTTGGGTGTAAAATTTGATTACCCTTGATTATGGCATTACAGTTGCTACAATTATAACACGGTAGCGTACCGCGATGTTTGATTCTGGAAACATCTTCCTTGGGTTGTAATAGTCAGAGATTGCATCAGGACTGAGGTCCAAAAGATGCTAGAATTGGGAGTAATTGAACCCTCAGATAGCCTTTGCGCTAGTCCAGTGGTCCCGGTACCCAAACCTCATACCCAGGGTGATAAGAGAGAAATGAGGTTTTGTGTGGACTAGAGGGTACTCAAGCAGTCACTAGGACTGATGCTCACCCTATTCCTAGGCAGATGAGCTCATTGACACTTTGGCCTCAGCCAAGTTCTTGAGCACATTTGACCTTACTGCTGGATTTTGGCAAATCAGACTATCTGAGGATGCCAAACCAAAAACAGCATTCTCAACCCCTGATGGACATTATCAATTTATTGTGATGCACTTTGGTTTGAAGAATGCACCTGCCACATTCCAACGGTTGGTGAACAAAGTCCGTACAGGCCTGGAAGCATATAGTGCAGCATAGCTTGATGATATAGCTGTCTTTACCTACACCTGGGAGGAACACCTGGTCCAACTAAAGAATGGTTTGGAGGCTCTGCAGAAAGCAGGTCTCACTATCAAGGCCACCAAGTGTCAGATAGGGTAGAGTACGTTTGTGTACCTGGGCCACCTTGTGGGTGGAGGCCAGGTTCAACCATTGCAGAGCAAAATCCAGACCATTATGGCCTGGGTTGCTCCCACTACCCAGACTCAGGTCAGAGCTTTCTTGGGCCTGACTGGGTACTACAGAAGATTTGTAAAATTATATGGGTCTATAGTGGCTTCCTTGAATGATCTTACATCAAAAAGAATGCCCAAGAAAGTTCAGTGGACAGTTAGATGTCAGAAGACATTTGATGATCTCAAGCCGGCCATGTACACTGCTCCCATTCTACAAAGTCCTGCCTATTCCCAACAATTAATTGTCCAAACAGATGCATCTGAATTGGGGGTAGGGGCTGTGTTGTCACAACTTAATGTAGAGGGTCAGGATCAACCAGTAGCTTTTATTAGCAGAACGTTGATCCCCAGAGAAAAACGTTGGTCAGCTATTGAGAAGGAAGCCTTTGCTGTGGTTTGGGCTCTGAAGAAGTTAAGGCCATACTTGTTTGGCACTCACTTCATTGTTCAGTCAGACCATAAGCCCCTCTTATGGATAAAACACATTAAGGGTGAAAACCCCAAATTTTTGAGGTGGTCCATTTCCTTACAGGGCATGGACTATACAGTGGAACATAGACCTGGGAGTAACCATGACAATGCAGATGGACTTTCCAGATATTTACACATAGAAAATGAAGACTCAACTGGGCAATCTTAGTCTCATCTCCTTACATTTGGGGGGGAGGGTTGTGTAGGAAAGTAGGATCTGCTTCTTATAGTAACCCCCACTTTATGCTGGATGTTACAGTGTCTTTGACTAGTCTGACTGGGATCCTGCTAATCAGGACTACAATCTATCTGCTTTTGTCCCTAAAATGTAATGACATGTACTTAGGTACACTCCAGATTGGATACTGGGGTACCCATATAAGTCCCTAGTATATGGTACACATGTACCCAGGGCATAGGTACCCCAGAAGCCTCCCATGGGCTGAAGCATGTATTATGCTACCCAAGAGAGGCCATGTGAAATGGAACTACTGGTCTGCCATTGCAGCCTGTGTAAGATGGTGCATGCACCACTTACTTTAGATATACGTTTACTATATTTATAGGCCACCACAGGTAAAACCTATAAGTCACCCTTATAGCAGGCCTTAACAGTCCTAAAGGCAGGGTGCTGGGTTTTACAGGAGAGGGTGCCCCTGTATAAGCAGAGCACCCCTGCAGCCTTCCGAGATCATTCTTCTGGGTTGTCCTTGACGAAGCCAGACATATAGGTAGAGGTGCATTATATGCTCGCGTAAAATGTTATCACGAAAACAAACCATGTCGTGTTTGGTATCAAACACCTTGGAATCATACCTCCACATGGGTAACCGGTGTGGGAGGTATGATTCCACCCTTCAGAAGCAAGCTTTGTGCGGTCCCTGGTCTTCCCGGTACCAGCCTTTCGACCAGGACAGCACAAAATGGATGCTGCTGACCAGAGACACATTTCTGCCCTCCTGCTGATGAGTCAAGATCAAGCAGAGGAAGGCAGCACAATAGGCATCCTGTCACAGGGAGGTGTGACCACCTCCCAGACAGGATTTAGTGTATTGGGGCTGGGTGGGTGCACTTCCAAAGTGCCTGAAAGTCTGCACAATGGGCACAGTTTGTGTCCCTGTGCATAGTCCAGTTAAAACCAGATCTGGGAGCCGTTGGCTCCTGCTCTGGCGCAAAACTGGAAAAAGGACATGGGAGTAACCTCCCCACTGTCCTGACCCTCCCCTAGGAGAGTCCCCTGAATCTGTCCAACCCTCTCCCTTGGGTACAAAAGGGCTTACCTGGCTGTAGGACCCTAGATTCGATGTGGACAAGGTTCTGAACAAGAAACCACTGACTTTTGACCGTCTGGACACTGGACTTTGCTGGACTTTGGGCCCGACTTCGTCTCCCTCTCCCTCCAAAGCATCATCTGTGCCTGTGCACCATACAGGCTCTTTGCAGGACCTGTGGAGCATCAAGGACAACTGAAGTATCTCCCTTGGGGTGAAGGAGTCACTCCCCTGCATTTGCAGGCACCATAACCCAACTGACTGGTCTGATGATCCTGAGCTCCTGCAGACTCTGAAGGTTCCAGCAACACAGGAGGTGGGTTCCTATTTTCCTTGAGGTTGAGCTGCCCTCTCACTGAGTTTGAGGCCAGTATCCCTCGTGGAGACTGCATAACCCGAACCCCTGTGCACCGCGTACTTTTGCAATTGCATATGCTTGTTGCTCTCCAACTTTGTGCATTGGGCTGTCAATAGCCCTCTCCTCTGCACACATTTTGTACAAAGGACTCCAGTCTCCTCACACTCTGTGCCCTACAAGCTGTGTCTTTGTGAAACTGTTAGAGGTCCCCTCGTGACTCCTGTGCCTTCAGCCTGTGGGTCCATTTGAGGGACAACTCTTCTTGGGCTCCCCTGGTTTCTCCAGGCCTGCCCTGACTCCTCTTGCTGTGGTGAGTCCTCTGGTCTTTGCTGGACGAGACCGTAACCTTCTTTTACCTTCTGCGTAGGTTGCCGCTGCTAAGGCTCGTTGGTGCTCCCGCCGGACACCTGCCCCTTAGCACTCGACATACTTTGTGGGAAAGCTCATATCTGGCTACTGGTCATCCTTGAAATCTCCTGGTCCCTGCAGCTGTAGAGGCAAGGTCTTCTTCTACACACCTGAAGCCCCAACATCGGTGGTCATTCTTCTACTGAGCCCCTGGTCACTCCGGAGTGAACCAGACTCTGTCCCCTCTTCTTTCAGGTTCCTTCCATCAAGAATCCACCTGCGGATTCCACCCGACACTTTTCTTCTTTCCAGCAGTGGCATTGTTTTGAAGACCCCAATTGAGAACGACGGCGATTTCTGACGCCACTTCAGACCCATGCACCCGGCTTCCCTGGGATAGGTAACTCTGGTACTGTGGTATCCACGGGTGGGGTGGCTTGCCAACCTTGTATGTTCCAAAGTGTTTCCTCATAATCCACTGGGAAGGGTTAAACATTAAAACTGCAACCGCGACTCTCCCATTGAATTGTACGTAGCACGCGGTCGTGTTCTCACACTGCACCCGTCCTCCGTTGGGTCCCTACTTACTTACCTTGGATGGTTCCTTGGGGTCCCAGCGATTCTACATCCTTTAGATATTATCTTGACTGGAGTCATGGTTCTTATACCACTATTTTAGTTTGTGGTTTGGTCTCCCCCTGGAGCCCACTGTGTATTATTGCTACTTACGATTGTTTCTGTGGTACAGTATTGTGTGCTTTGTATTTATCTGTGTGTAGCAGATAGTGTGAGGTATTTGAGGTGTTATAATAATAACAATATATTCTTATAACTACTGTGTGGTTCACCTTTCATTTAGCCAATACAATAAGGTTGCATTCTGGTTAAGCAAGCTGCTTAACATTCCTTCACGACTAAGCCTGAAGGCTTCTCTCCACAGCTACCACTTGGATAGCTTGCTAAGGGTATCTTTGACCTCTTAAATCACCATAGGGTTGTTTGGACTGGTGCAAGGTGACCACTTTAATTAGTGGAAATCATATACCAGGCCAACTTCTCACAGCACACTACTACAATCAACAGGAAAAGTCCTATTATGAAAATAAAACTATTTCTACACACTAACCAGTAAACCTTAACAAAGGTGCACACCAGCATTACTAAAATGCTTTAACTAAGTATTAAACAAATTATTTTAGTTTTTATAAATCAATTAAATAACATGCAAGTAAACAGAAGAAAAGACCGATACATAAAAATAATATGCTTATTACGTAGCCGGGTCTGGTGGCTTAGTGGACTAATGCATCCACTGCAGGGGCCTGTGTTTGACTTCTTGGTCACAGCTTCTAATACCAGCGGGTCCACTCAGCCTTTCATCCATTTGCAGTTGATAAAATGAGTACCATTGAGTTGGGTAAAAATAAAACATCTGTTATTCAGCGTCTTGAGACAGTGGCGTAACGAAACTTGAGGGGGTCCCCCTGCAAAGCACATGGAGGGGGTCCCCCATTCTCCGCGTCAGTCAAGAGCTCTCAGGCCAGCGACCCGCCATTCTGCAGGAGCTCACCCCAGCCATAAAAAAAAGATTCTGATTCCTCCATTGGTCACATCCGCCCTTTCATCGGGCGATTTACATATATCAGGAAATACTGCTGCTGCATCCTCCAGCAAAGTTACATAACACTGCCTCCAGCTGGTCCACCAAAAACATCCTCTAACTAGATGACTCACCTTCAAGCGAAGCCTGCTCAATTAACTACCTCCAAACACAGACCACTGCCTTCGTGCCTGCTACTAACTCATCCATCTCTACTCTCACACCTATGTAACCTGCAGTTATGCTTTTCCGCCCGCCTTTAAAACCACCCCTCGGATGTCACGGTGAACCTGTGACCGCCGCCCACTGCTCCCCTGTCCACCACCGACAGAAAGACTGATGGCCGATCCCCATCTAACCACTGCCTCCCAGTAAAGACAGAGCTTTTCAGCTGCTTCCCTCCCCAATGCCACTGTAGTAGTTTAAAACATGTTAAACAATCTCTTCAACTGACCACCCCAAAAACAGTCCTTCCTGCTAGCCTCTACGGCATCCAAGCCATTCCTGCTACTTTTCATCCTCTGCATGATGCACACAATAATATTAAATGTACAAAGGGTCTGAGTTTTTGTTTCCTCACACCAACATTAATTTACACTATGTACCCCAATAAAATATACCTCCTGTCAAAGGCAAACCTGATACCATGTGTAGCACCAGTCAGGAAGTACCCCAAGGACAAACACCAGAGACAATGCTTGATTCATGTAATTAAACCTACAGTGAGAACATAGCATTTCCCCACCCACCATCAGCCCAGCGAAGACAGCAACCGCACAGTAGCTATAAATACGGGCAACATAAAGGGCCCGATTCACAGAACTAACTTAAGACAAAATCCTAAAGTTACTACCATTTTGGTATTCACAGAAGGCACTTACTCATTTTGGTATTTACAGAAGGCACTAATTAGGATTTTTCTCAATTTAGTATAAGTAAAGTTAGGACTCCTAACTTTAGGACTCCTAAATGCCCTCTGTGAATACCGAAAGACTTAAAATTAGGATTTTTCTCAGTTTAGTAGTAGTATAGTTAGGACTCTTAACTTTAGGACTCCTAAATGCCTTCTGTGAATTCCGAAAGTCTTAAAATTAGGATTTTTCTTAATTTAGTAGTAGTAAAACTAGGACTCCTAACTTTAGGACTCCTAAATGCCTTCTGTGAATACCGAAAGCCTTAAAATTAGGATTTTTCTCAGTTTAGTAGTAGTAAAGTTAGGAGTCCTAACTTTAGGACTCCTAAACTGAGAAAAATCCTAATTTTAAGACTTTCTGTATTCACAGAAGGCATTTAGGAGTCCTAAAGTTAGGACTCCTAACTTCTGTGAATACCGAAGTGAGTAAGTGTCTTCTGTGAATACCAAAATGAGTAAGTGCCTTCTGTGAATACGAAAATGGTAGTAAGTTTAGGATTTTGTCTCAAGTTAGTTCTGTGAATCGTGCCCAAAAAGAGCATTTCCACTTCCTTTCAATGGCAGCTCCTGATACATATACCGTAAGACTAACTGAATACTGTCGGTGAATGCTTCTCTTCCCCCTTCCTTACTAATAACTAATGGAGGATAATGAAAAAAATATATAGCATTTTCTTAAGCAAATAGCGTATCAAGCACTTGCTGCCCGCAGTCCTCACCAGATCCACACGTATCAATATTCTGCTATCGCACCTTCCTGTCAATCCTATTATTATCTGGAGATGTTTTTTATCCCTTCCGTGAACTGGGAAAAGCAATACCTTGCACGAAAACAAGTCCCTTTAAAACCTTTGGTACTTATACAGGCTTGCAAAGTACTTACTTGTTTTACTAACTGTTGTTGTAAAGCAAACAGGTAACTCATTCTAGGATTGAAATTACTGCTTAGAAGTGTCGTACTTGATACTGAGATGTAGAATGATTTTTTGCACGTCTGCCAGACACTTGTTCTTCCCTGCATGCGCACACAATGCAACAATAAAATTTCGCTTAACAAATTGTTCAGAAATGTACCGGAATGTAAAGAAACAGCCCATATTATTTTTACAAATAAAAATAGACAAACATCCGCTTTATACCCTATGACATAAAAGCCTTAGCGTGCATCGCTTGTCCAAATCCACCCCACCTAATTCAGCCCTGCCAAATACGACGCATCTGGCGTTAGACTAATGCATTTAAGTGTGGTGATCCGCATCACTGCAATATAATGCAAAATTACGCATAATAGGCATCGCGCCTCCTCGGGTACCAGTGCTGCTAATCAATGCTGGTGTAGTATTAGTTCCATGTTGCCACCGTCTGTTTTCTGGTCCTGTAGGAAACTGGCTCTATATATACTACACCAAAATGATGTATAGTGTGTATAGTGTCCAGGTGACCCAAGAGGTAGGCAGAAGTTAAAGTTAGATAGAACCTTAGTCTATATTTGTGGTAGAGTGGTCGAGCAGTAAGACAGTATCAGAGGACAGTGTTAAGCATTTGATGTACACACTCAGTCAGCAAATTAATTCACACACTCAAGAACTGAACTCTAGGCCAATTGTTTTGTATAAAAATATATACTGTTGTTTATTTTTAGAACCCAGCAAGCCTGGCATAGGTAAGCATTAAATACTTTACAGTAATACGTTGCTGATTGTAGAACAGTTTGAAAATACAATAGGAATTGTACTTTGTTTGCTTTACAGGGGATGCCGTAGGTTGCAATACTTAGCAAATACAGTACATTGAAATGAATAGGCTTTTTCAGTAAATTACAGGCAAGTTACTTATTACGTTACTTTTCTAACTCAGTGCTGGACATCTAGATTCAGCACTGGGACATTTCCTGCAAACAGATAAGTAAATAAGTTTTGGCTATTCGTGCGATTTTTAAAGAATATTTTTAGATTTCAAAACTCCACACAAAAACTTTTTGGAAGAAAATTGTCAATGTTATCCTATGGAGGAAAAACAGGTTATCGGTTCACAGGTAAGTTATCGACTGTGGGAGTTAAGGTTCTGGGGCTAGACTCAGGGGTCCTCCAGGGTCAGTGATGCACTCTTGTTATACCCTCAGCGGCACTAGGGCGTCCGGGTGCAGAGTAACTCAGTTAGGGGAAGGCGTTGGACAGTAAAGGGGTGACATGTACTATCCCCGCCCCAAACCAAACCATTTTGGGAAGTTGTTGGACACTAAATAGGTTACATTTACAATTCCCATTCCAATCTCAACTAGTTAGGTAGGTGAAGGTATTGGTAACTAAAGGGGTAACATTTACTATTCCCATTCCAATATAAACAATTTAGGGGAAGTTTTGGACACTAATAGGATTACCTTTACTATTCCCTTTCCAATCTAACGGGGTAAGATTTACTGTTCACACTCCAACCTAAAACTCCTCGGGGAAGGCAGTGGACATTAAAGGAATACGATTCACTATTCCCATTCCAATCTAAACCACTTAGGGGAAGGTGTTGGACACTGAAGGGGTAAGATTTACTATTCCCACTCCACTCTTAACCACATATGGGAGTTGGACACTAAAGTGGTAACATTTACTATTCCCATTTCAATTAAAACTATTTACAAGAAGGCATTGGACAATATTTACTATTCCCAGTCCAAGCTAAACCACTTAGAAGAAGGTGTTAGACACTAAACGAGTAGCATTTAAAATTTCCACTCAAGTCTAAAACATTTAGGGGAAGTTTGGGGCTCAAAAGTGATGACATTAACTATTCCCTCTCCAATCTAAACCACTTAGGGGAAGGTGTTGAACACTAAAGGGGTAACCTTTACTATTTCCACTTCAATCTAAAACATTTAGGAGAAGGCGTTGGACACTAAAAGCGTGGCATTTACCATTCCCCCTCCAATGTAAACAATTTTGTGAAGCTGTTGGACAGTAAAAGAGAGAAATGTATTATTACCTCTTCATTATAAACCATTTTAAGGTGTTTAAGAGTACGGGGGTGGAATTAACTTTACCCACTACTACCTAATACATCTTTTTAATATAATTAACAGTAAAAAAAATACGAAAACATATAAATTAAGAAATAATAATTTTTTTTTTCTTCTTTTAGTATTCTTTTTATTGATGACCATGTTACACATACAATAATTTTACTAACATTATCAGTAAGGAGTTTGCCTCCATCAGTACATTTGATTACAAACCATCGTACATACATGTTTCTTTGCAACAAGCTATTTAGTCAAACTTTACTCAAGCTGCTAAAGGCTGTGATCCTTCTCCAACCGTGGGGGTTCGCAAATATGTAATTTTTTTTAAATTTTGTTAAAATTAATAATAAATAAATAAAAAGGATATATACTACATAACATAACATAATAATATAAACTAATAAAATTAGTAAAAGTGTTACTAATACAGTACGTATTTAAAATAAAAATCAATAATTATAATACATATATAATATATATTCATTCTGAAGCATACACATAAATATACTTTTATTACAAATAGACCCAAATGATCATATTACAAGCCAATTCATTAGTCAGATTCTTTTTTTGAAGTTTTTAATTGAAAAACTCGATTAAATATTATACCAAAAAATATAATACTGTACATTATTTAACGAAATTAAACATACATTTCATTTTTATACAAAATAATTACATATAAAAATCAATAAAGTAATCATATAGTCAGTCGGACATAACACTTTATGCGGCTAGATCACAATAAAAGTCGATCATTTGTAAAACAATAACACAACAATCAATAAATACGTGCAAAAAGATAAAATTCCATATCCTACAAATTAAACACAGTCTACATAGTCAGCATAGCAGTCAAATCGCAAATCCAATACATGTTGATCAAAACTATAAAGCAATGAAAAGATTATCATCAATTAATCAAGCAATTCATCATAAACATCCTTGGGAATAAAAATTACTAAAACACATAATTAAAACCAGACTCCTCTGCCTGTAGAGTAAAACTTCAAGTACAAATTAGAAGTATAAAAAGTCCTGGGGCTACCACCAGTTAAATAGATACTTCATACCTTTTTCTCAATATTAAGGAACATCTTATAAAACTGATCACTCCGTTACACACTTCAGGAGAGCCTTCTGCTGTAAATAGAACATTCCCAACTTGTAAGATCTAATAATAACAGAACACAGGATCTGAATTAAAAAATGCAATTTTTGAAGTGAGTCATATTTTTATGGGATCGATTATCACATGGGCAGTATGGGAGAAAACAATGCCATGCACCCTATTTTGGAAAAGCTACAAGAAAGTGCAATATACAACACTTAAATGAATTTAAAAATTATCTGTGCTGCAGATTTTCTGTAAAAGTTAAATAAAATTCCAAACTATGGGGTCAATTACGATGGCGGTCGGAAAAGCATTCCGACCGCCGTGGTAGCGGTCAGATTAGGATGCACTGCCTAAAAATCCCTACCGTGGGGGACGGATTCCACAATACTCCGCCGGGAACATCCACAAAAGCTGAAAATCCATCCGTGGCGGTCGGAATTGCTGCGTAAAGACCCAAAACCGCCATTTGACCAGTGGTAAGGAACGCGTGGAGGTGTCCAGGATTCAATTTTCACTCACCGCAGTAGTGCTTCCACTGTCTCCGAATGTCTGGATTCTCCGCTGCGGTGTGATGGGCTGTTTGAGGCATCGTGATTTGTCCGGCGGTCGTAACATCATTCCACACGGTGTTCTCTCTCTATTGGCTCCCTCTGCCACCATTGCGGAAGGAAATTTCTCGCAGATGCCGAAACTCCGCAGCGGACGGGAAATGGGCTATCTTTGGCCATCGTAATACGGCAGACACGAGGACTGCAGCAGGAGTGCGAAAAAGGACGATTTCCACCACGGCCAGCACCGCGGAGGTGCCTACAACCGCCATCATAATCGGCCCCTAAATTTGGCAGACAGAGCAGAATAATTGCCCACGAAACGTAGGTAGTCAGCTGTTCCTGCACTGCATCACATTTGGCATCTAACTGATGTAGTCCGAGGGTGAGTTAAGCACCCAGCAGATCCATTACCATGCAGAGGACTTTTCCGTCCCTACACAAATAAAGAAAAAATTATTTATAATGAATAAAATTAAATGTTTTACAATTAATGTTTCATTTAAACAAATATATATTTAAATGAATTGACTTTTTTATTTAAATCATACATTCAAAAACAAATAATTATTCAAATATTTTAATAATTTCGTTGGGTACTTTATGAGAACATTTTTTCATCGACCGGAAAGATTTTTGTAGGTCTTTTGTGGTTGGAAGTTTTTTATGATAGTACAATTGCGTTCCTGTTTTGTAGAGTGTATAGGAGTGTGTCTGATAATAAGGCATTTTTAGAGTCTATTTTGAGCTGTGTGTTTGTGTGCCGATTACTTTTCAAATGAGCTGAATTATTTGCAGTATGTTGCAAGGATATTGGTCTGTGCCTCTTTAGGTCTCGCATAGGCAGCGCATTGGCTGCCTGTACGAGACATCAAGTAATCGGTATGTATTGGGTGAAACTCCGCCTATTGCCGGTAGTTTCTCCTGCCACTTGCCATTCGTTCACTCTGGCATTTATTTTGTTAGCGGGCTTATCGTTGGCTTGCGATCCGATACGTCACTTCCGTTTTGCTTCCGTTTTGCAGGAAGCAGCACCGACCAGCTACCGTTTTGTTCCTCTGCTCGGCGTTATCTATTAATGTCGGGGCTACTTTTCCACCGCTGTTCACCAGTGCCGGTGTGCGCGACGGGCGGGCAAAGCATGCTGCTTGCTGTAATTGCTGCATCGCTGCAAGCCGCGCTTTATTCCTAAAATAGGGAGGCCGCTCCTTGCTTTACTTTTAAATGGCTCGCCCTACAGTGGATACAGCAGGACGTGAGCTTTGTTCACACTGCCATGCATTGAGAGCGGGGTGGTCTTGAATGGGAGCCCGGCAGCATCTAGTGTCTTGCTCATCTTTGCTGCCAGGCCCGGCTCCCAGGGTGACTGAGCATGCAGTCCTCCAATGCCTTTCTGACCCCAGCTCTTCTAAATAACTATTGTGCACCTCTCCTGCCCCTCCTCCCCTAATTGTTACACGTGGCACACCGTGGTTATTCTTTAAATATGGCGGCCGCGCCTTGCATTTCTTCTGCACCGCGCGCCACACAGTGGATATAGCAGAGCACGTGTTTTGGTCGCGCTGCTTTTGATCAAGAGCGGGGTGGCATTCAGTGGGACCCCGGCAGCGTGCTGCCCATTTCTGCTGCCAGGCCGGGCTCCCAGGGTGACTATGAACTACAGTCCTCGAGTGCCTTTCTGCCCTGTATGCACCCACCTCTTCCAAATAACCCCTCTGGCACCTCTCCTCCTCCTCCTTGCTTCTGCCCTGCGCCTCCAGCAGCATAAATCCTAGGCGTAATCCAGTCTCAGCAACAAGCTGTACACTAGCAGCACTATGGATCGGAACGGTAAGGTAGCTGCCGCCCTGCCCTTGTTTACATTACAACTTATGGTACAACAAGTGTATGTGTCCTCAATGCATCTAAAGTTCAGGCAGCACTGTCTGGTTTACTTGTGTTGTTACACGGCCTGGCGTGGTGAACCCCCACACCACCTCACCCCACCTTTTTGGTTTGCAGCATACCACGTGCTTCCCGTTTTACAATGATGGTCGCACACCACTCGCAAGAGGCTACCCTTGTTTTTATTCCTCCCTCAGGCCGACTCTTCTGCTCGGTCCACTCTCCCTGCTCTGGGTCCTACCTTCTAAACCTTCCTGGCTTCTGTTGGGTGTGTGTGTGACACGTGTGTGTGTGTATGTTTTCTGCATATGTTTGAGCTTCTAGTGTGTGTTTGCGTGCATGTTACCTTGTGTGTTTGCGCACCCGCCTGTGTGTATGTGTGTGCATGTGTCTGTGTATATGTTTGTATGCGTTTGCTTGTCGCTGCTGGCAGTGACCTCACGGGCAGGCAGCAGCAGCGACAGACATGATGAAGAGCAGAGCTCATTGACAAGCCTGTGGACCACCAAGGGGCTGGCTGCCCACGAGGCTGAGCACAGAGTAAAAACAATGAGAGCTGCTGCAGACTCCTCCACACAAAACATTCTGCAGTCTTGTATAATGGGAGAGTAAGGCAGCCCCCTCACACCTGTAAATGTGTCCCATCCAAAGTTAATCGCCATGCACTTCAGGATTTCATGTCAATCTTTTGGCTCACCGCTGCCAATATCCGACTTCTTTTAAAAAAAAATATATATATATGGTTTGACCCTTCGCCCTCCTATATATTTTTGAGAATTCACTTTCTAAGCTACCTATTTTATACATCTCATTGCTTGTTCACCTGTCACGTTTTAATGTGTGCTAAATTGCAGTGCAAAGATTTTTTAGTTTGAAGTCTCTTTAGCTATGCAGATTCTGTTACTTTCTTACAAGTAATCAAGAAGCACCTGAGCTTCCTTGTACAGCTGGAGCGACAAAAGAGTATATATTTTTTAAATTATTTCACAGCATACTGATTTATTTAGGTTTTGTCATTTCAAATATAGTGCCTTAAGTGAGTCGCTCTGTCACACCTTCTAAGCTACCCTCTACATTCCATATTTATATTATGAATCGCGAGCTCCCTGTTTTAGGTTGGAAGCGTTTTTCATTGCTCTGTTTTTGAGCTGCATTCTTTTCCTGCCCTTTTGGACTAGTTTGACCTGCTAAGTTAGTGATTAAGTATCACCTCATGCTGACTTGTGGATCCCGGCTGTGACACAAGTCCACCTTTACCAGTCCCCCTTGGATAAATTCAAAACGTAAGTTATTGCATATTGTTTTCAGGACATTTTTTACACAGTCTGTAAATTATTTATACGTGTCCTCCTTTGGGCTGTCTATTTCAGCGTTTTGGTACATTGAGACTGCACCAGTAAAATTAAACATGCACTAAAAATCTCTCGAAGCATCGTGGCACTCATTTATAGCTTTTGCCTGCTCCACACATCTTCGTAGTGTTTAGAAGATAAGTGTCCCAATTACGGTTTCTGATCCTGTTTCTTTTTCCCAAAAAACTCACTATTTAAAAATGCATTTTTCCCTTCTTTCTTTTTGAATTGTCTTGCTATAGCACAGACAACAAATAATTTTTTACTAAGGTGAGTTTTTCCACACCAGCAAGAGGCGGTGGTATAATACAGCATGTGTTCTACTGAAAATAGGCAGACAGGGCCACCATTAATTACAAATACATAAGACACCACATAAATTCAATCCACAACACACAATTCCACATCATGCTACAAAATTCAACAGCACGCCACATAAATAAACTACACTACATACCACTCCACAACCCAACCATATCACATAATTACACTTCATGACACAATCCCACTCCACATAATTCCAGTACACCCACAACCACATAATTACTATTCACATAATTCCACTGCACACTATGACACATAATTGTCATACAAATACACTGCATACCACACAATTCACCCCAATTTCCACAAATAGCAATTCCAATTCAACACACATAATTCCACTCCAAACCACATGCATCCAATCCACTCCAAACCAAAACACAAAGATAAAAGGCATTGCCATTTACAATGCCAACAGCTCTAACTCTTGCAAATGCAAGACCTATTGCATTGCAAATGCTTGTTTAGGTTTGGTATTTGAAACAGCTTCAGCTGTCTCAACAGATCTATTTCCTAATTAATAAATCTTAAATGAAAGATATCTAGCTCAGGAGTCTTTATCCATTGGTCTGTTTAATTGGCATTCACGTTTTGCTTTACCCACCATATCATACAACATTTTGTTATCACTCGTCACACTTCAGCCATTTGCTTCCTCTCTGTGAGTGACAGCATTTTGCTTGTGCACATCCGCCTTCAAAGTAGTGAACTTCAGTGCCAGCATTCATGACTCAATGGTAAAGAATGAGAAAATATACAGAAAACATTCAAAGATGGTTGTCCCTGTTTGTGCATGCACAGACACACATGTTTCAATGTGCTTTTGACTATATATTTGTTAATACTTAACAGTTCCAAATTAGCTGTCACATTACTTGTAAAGAAATTAACTATCTTGGTGCTATTACGAAAATGCCCAAAACATTCAAAGAAGGCCAGCCATGTGTGTGCACCATGAACGGCTATCTAGGAATGCTTTTTGGCATATTTTGTGATTACAACTTTAACATTCACAAGCATTGGCAAAGCCAATGCCGCTGGGGGCAGCCATTGGATGCTAGATTTGTTAGATATGCCAATGATTTTCTTTCATTTATTTTTGCATGAGTGCCATAGTAAAATGTTTTTTTTTTAAAGTTTAAACAGTGCTTGTTCTAGCATTGGCCAAGATTATGTACCCTGCTTGCTTGAGCAGAAATTTCTGTGAGGAACATTAACATAACATAACCTAATTTAACATAACATAACACAACATACCTTAACGTAACATATCATAGCATTACATAACTCATGATTGGAATTAAATTTGCAAGCAAGGTCTCTCATTTACATGCTTCTCACATAAAGAAATTGTCTAAATGGAACAAAATCGAAAAGGAAATTAAAATATGAAACTGTGGAGACTTTAGGTGTATTGGGCAAAAAAAAGATAGGTGTTTCGGCCAGATCAAATAACTTGCATCAGTGCCGGGCAGTTTTTCACTGGTGCGCAGCAATTTTTTACCAGTCTACAATAAACATTTCAAGAGTCTGACTCATACAAAAAATGTTTGAGTCACTGCAAATATGACCAACATTGATATAAAATAGTCACTGGTATAATTTAAGTTAGCTGGGCCATGGAAATTACATTTAAACACTGAGTGCTTCATTATGATGTCAGTTGGAAAGCCTTCGGACCTGCTCCTTGTCGTAATCATTTCCAACTGACTCAGGTTCGGGGAGTCCGACCAATTATGATGGTTCCGAACACCGTTCAATCGGATCCCCATTGACTTCAATGGGAACCTGTGTTCCGACCGACAACACATGCTTCCATTAAAAAAAGGGGTGGTTCTGGAGAACCTTGCACCCTGTGGTGGGCACCCCATGGTGCCTGCCACACTGTGCATGGTTGGAAAGAGGGGACCCATGGGTAGCCCTATGGCCCCCAACCTTAGGCCTCCGGGTGAAGGGGGATATGCTACGGGCCCCCAAAGTTGGTTTCCGGCAGCCGATTCATGTCAGACAGACCAATTTGGAAAGGTTGTCGGAATCTGACATCGTAATCGGTCGGTCGGAAATGTGGCCCGTTGAGCTGTGCGATTCGGCTCCGACCGACTCGGATTCTCCGAATGCCCGTCTGAACCGATTCGTAATGAGCGACCGGTTACCTTCTATCATAATCGGTTGGTTGGAAATGTTTCAGAGACGGTCGGAAACATGGGTTCCGACACGGGTTAGGAAAATCCGAATGCCATTCTTAGCCATCCAGACCGACATCGTAATGAGGCCCTGAATGTGTAATGTGACCTGAACAATAAAGGAAGGGTTAATTTTTAGCATAGGTAAAATCTGGATAGACTTAGTGTTAGAAATAGGGTTATTAATTTGGTAGTGGGGTACCCCTTCTAACTCCATAAACCCATTCTGGTTAGATTATAACTCATTTCCGAGAGAATATCTGCATAACCTCTATTATGTGTGGCACAAGTATCAGGAAATCCCTAGAGAAGTGTGTGTTAAGTTCAAGTAACACCAACAATTTTAATGTAAAGAACAATAAAATTCTGACAACAATTTAGAAAAATAGTGAAACATTTAATGAGTGAGATATGATTTTTTTACCTTGGGACTTAGGGGCCTCATTGGAGTACAACAGTCCATAGGACCGCCGTAGTCATGGTGACGGTGCTACCACTGCCACACTGCAGGCCCAGCCACAGTATTACGAGAGTAGTGTTTGGACCAGCACAGGACTGCTGTGTCCGCTGGGGGTCCAGGATCCCGTGGCGATCACGCCGTGTCAGAGAGCTGCAATATGCTGGTGGTGCTTCTGCGGCACCACCGAGCACATTACGAGTTACCTGTCTGCCGCCTCCTTTATGGTGGTGAGCCTGCCATCAAAAGACTGGCTGAGAGGCAACAAAGGGTGCCTTAACAGAGCCCCCTGCCACTCATGGGTGTGCATGCAGTGGGCACATAATGTGCCCCCCCCTAGATTTGCATCCCTAGGTCCTGCACGGTGTGGCATGCACCATGGAGGAACGTGCAGTCGGCGCTCTCACTGCAGCAGTCTGCATGTCAGTCTCTCCCATGAGCCCAACAGACCACCGCCACTGCACTGCCTGTGGTAATCCGACGAGGGGGGGTGCATCATGGCCTTGGCGGTCCTCTAGCAGAGGACACGATTGTGGCATTGCTAGAGGACTGCCAAAATCAGAATAAGGCCCTTAGTTCCTGAAATGGAAGTCAAAATCCCCCAGCAGGGCAAGGTCCAGTTCTAAGGTCGGCAAAAGTCCCTAGAAGTTGGATACATTGTCATCCAGCTCATGCTGAAGCTATTGTTAGAACCAAAAGCTCTGAGTAAGACAAACCAGGATTTATTAGCTGGCAGGTTGCTTCATAGGTCCCTGTGATCTGGTGTATGATTTTACTTTTAGACTAAAGGCCTGATTTAAACTTGGGTGGACAGGTACTCTGTCTGACCCAAGATAGATATCATGCCCACCTTCCTACAAGTGCCAAGTGCCAAAACCATTTATTTTGTGTCTTTATTTATTTTTAAATGTGGATAAAAACAGAAATTGGGTTGCTTTTTGAGTGATTTAAGTACACTTTGCCATGACTGCCAGGCCAATAACTGTGTGTATTGCTAGGTAAGGGGGTTAAAAAAAAGAATTTTAGTAAAGAGGCTTAAACAGCAGTAGATATGCACAAGACTGATACTGAAATCTGCATATTTTCAAGTGCATTGATTTATCTTCTGTAGGTGTTCATATCACTGAAGCCTGGCAGGCATTCAAGCATGACTGCATATTTATTGGTTAAATAAATGTAGAAATATACCGGTTTCAGCTTTATTTTTTTCACAAAACCCATAATAAATATGGATAAATACAGATAAAGTTGACAAAAAAGAAATATGGATAAATACAGACAGAAATGTCCCAAACATTAATACAATAAAACTGGGAGCCCTAGATATGATGCACTCGTAATAAGGTGAACCAGATATACGTCATATATGCCAGGGAGTATTTCATCCACCAAATTTTAATTGAGGCCGTTACTCTGTTTTTTTAATGTCAGAGTCTTCGAGAGGGCAAGGATGAAAGCTGTAACTTCCCATGTGAACAAATATCATTGCTTTGAGGTCCCACCAAACTCATTTTCAACACAGCATATAGATCTGAGCAGGAGAAACATTGTTCTCTGGCCCGACTTGGATCAACCATCCTGGGCTAGCCTTAGCACTTTGTACCCGTCCTCTACCATTAGAAAAATTATCAAGTCCTGCCTTTTTCTAATTGCTGGAAAAGTTCCTCATTGTCAACCCTGCAGCCTTTGGCTCTTGAGGTCAGGCTTGTAGACATGACATCTCTCCCCATCCAGGTTTCCTGCATGATTCAGTACAATGTAGTCAGCTGGGCTCTTATGAAATCAAAATTCTTACTGCTTTTTGTACAGCAGAACCAGACAAACAGGAGGCCAACAAAATAATTCTTGGAGAGGAGGTCGAGTCACTGGATGCTAACAGGATTTAGGAATCCTTAAGTCTTTGAGCCCCAGACTCCGTTAGTGAGTCCATGTCTTAGAGCAGGAGTCAGGATTCAGGATTCTTCTTCCAACAGGGCTTTTTTTTCAGATATAGTCTTCCTAAATTCAGGAATGTTCTGAGGAGGTGGTGGTTGAGGGGCCATCTTTGTCCTATCCACTAACCAGTAATTGCAGAGATTCTTCCAACCAATCCTAATTATTTTCTCACAGTCATTTTCACCTGCCTTTACAGAACTTCCTTTTTGCCTTTCTGTAAAATTTTCCAAGAGTCCCTTTTTCGAGGGGGCAGAAACCAGCACTCACCAGGCAGTCTTGTCTTCTGCTCCCTAGCCACTCCCCTAATTAGAAGAACTCTCCTCTCATCTGACAGGGCAAAACTGGAATTCTCCCTTACTGTCACTGAACCTTGGATATCTTGGTGGTCTGGGGATGAATGAGAAAAGCCCTCCTTGGAATCTCCAAGTCTAAAGATGTAGTGTCAAAGCTGCCCTTTGTTCTGCTTACTTTTTCTGTGCAAGGCTAGATGACTAATCCCTACTAAGTGTCAGTATTTACCATCATCTGAGCCAGAGATGGTAATTTTACCAGTAAAGAATTATGTTCCAGCTCTGAGGGTATGGTAAGTGTCAGAAAAGGTTTCAATAGAGCTCTGGAATAGGAAGGTTGAAGTACATTTTTACATTTAATATATCACAAAAAAGATATATACAATCTGATTTGACCATTCAATCAAATTATTTATATTAAGCAAGGCATGAACATTTTCCAGGCAGAGATAGCAAATAGAAATTTCAATCTCATCTAGGCTTTTTCAGGGAAAAGATGACCAAGGCCTAAACAGTGTATTGTATTAGCTTACTGGGGTTTATTTTACAGAGAGAATACTCTAACCCCAATATGTAGTGTGTTCTTTTTTGTTATAATAATACCCAGCACTGTGGGCTTACAAGAAACATTATCGGGGTGGCTGTTTGACCTGGACCTTTCTGCAGATTTACCCCAGATTTGTGCCTTGCTCTTCCTTCCTTTGCTGAGGTCATGTTAGTTTGCTTTTTAAGACTCTGTGCACTTTCTCCCTGCTAATTAGTGAAAAGGTGCGTGTCATCTCTCCTTTAAACATGATAAAATTGGCCTATACCAGAGTGGTATATTTCATTTACTTGTATGTCCCTAGTAAATGGTACTACTTATACTCAGGATCTGTAAATGAAATGTTATTAATAGGCTGCAGCACTCATTATGCCATCCACTAAAATAGCTTTTTAAAACATGTCTCAGGCCTGCCACTGCAGCCTGTAGTAAAGTTTTAAACTACCATTGTGCCCTGGGAAAATAAATATTTTGCTAGGCCTAACCCTTTCTTTGTAACCCCTTTGTTGCTGAGGATGTGCTGGAGCCATCCGCAGTAGCGGTTCCCTTGTCCTGTGGACTGCTCCATCATGTCCTAGTACCTATCTACCTATCCATGGGGGAGCACTGGCGCTCCCCCCGCAGGCCCCCCATCACATGCAAGTGCTTCTGTGTCCACCCCAACCACTCCCCCTGTGATCTGATGACAACAGCATGCACACAGCATGTCAACGTCATCCAGAGGCATTCAGCATGGTTCCAGAAGAGGACCTTTCCAAGGTAAGCCCTCTGCTGTGGGACGAGATCGGACGAGAAAAGATAAACCAGTGGAAAGAGAATAGTGTTTTCTTAATTTCCCAAAGTGTCTCTCTTCAGTGCATTCCTGCTGTGGGATTGCGGGTGGAACTCTAATCGTGCAGCCGGAATGCACCTCCTAATCACCAGGGATATCTTTTTGATGCAGAGAGCAGCCCCTTAGACAAGGGTCACACCCTATTTTTGGAAGAAACAGTTTTGGATATTTTCTAACCCTCAGGGGTAGATCGGCCATTTCGTAGGCTGATCTGCCACCAAGGGGAGGGGAGAAACCACTAGAGAGCAGGTATTAAAAATATATGCATGTCAGGGAGCAATGGCAAAGGGACATTTGCAAGAGCAATTACTTACCTGGGAGTGACGCCACTGACAAGGCACCATCGCCGCCACCGCCAAGAGTCTTGAGGGCACGACACCAAGCTCCATCTTCCGCGTCGCCGCCCCGGGACTGCAACTCCCGGCAGCCTCAGCGGCGGCGCGACCAGTTGACGCGGTACAAGCGCCAGGAGGCGCCATAAATCGCAGGCAGACCGGCGGAGCGGGGGGACATTTGCAAGAGCAATTACTTACCTGGGAGTGACGCCACTGACAAGGCACCATCGCCGCCACCGCCAAGAGTCTTGAGGGCACGACACCAAGCTCCATCTTCCGCGTCGCCGCCCCGGGACTGCAACTCCCGGCAGCCTCAGCGGCGGCGCGACCAGTTGACGCGGTACAAGCGCCAGGAGGCGCCATAAATCGCAGGCAGACCCGCTTCGCGGGACGCGCGCGGGACGGCGCCGGGCTAAGCCCGGGCAAAGGGCGGGCCCTCTGTGGCCCTCCGTGGACCGACGAGACCGGCCCCGGCACAGCACCGTGCTTAGACGCAGAGAACTAGGAATACATCTCATTGTAAGTTGTATTTACTTCTTTTTACTGTGGCAACTTGAGCATTTGATACAGTTATCACCATGACTACAAGCATGCCGAGTCCATTTCCTGCCATGGCTGATAGACTGGGAACTGTAATGAATGGTACTTTGGATAATTATCTAATTAAGACTCCATTTACAGGAACAACCGAGTCTTCCCTAGCAGAGCGAAGACTTGAGCGTAGACGCTCTATTGAAATTATCAAAACCAGGGCATTGTTTGAGCTCAATTCCACAGCTACCCCTGCAAATGACTGTATTCCTGTACCAGCCCTTGTTGACGATACTCTAAGTACAGAAGGTGTACCCTTCCTGTTGAGAGAATGTGTAGCACCCTGTACTCCCTCTACTGGAACAGTTATTATTGATTCGTCACCTGATTTACCCAGTTCTCCAGGAACTTCGAAAATTGTGTCACCTACCTCCCATAAGTCTAAAAAACCTAAGAAAGCTGTACAACCAGCAAGGCAACTTCCACCACCTGCTAAGAGGAGACGTAAAGGGATGGAACTTACAAAACAAAGGATGAGCCATACCGTTTTTGGGAAGAAGGCGACCCCCTCCAGTTCTAAAGTTATATCCACTGTAATTACTAAGGACGTCCTCGGATCAGACACTGTTCCCATACCAGCGCCGACCTCTGCACATATAGAGGTGGCACACAGCACTGAACATTGTCCTAAAGATAATGGGTCCAATATCAAAATTACTAGTAACCTTGTGGACACTTTCGAACTGATATTGCGCTCTTATACTCTAGCAATTGTAGAAAGGTTGGAAAAAATTGAGAATCGACTAGGGAAAATCGAAGCAGACCTTGATAGGAAGTCTTGTCCTATACAATTAAAAGCTCAATCAGAACCCGATCAGGCCCAAGCCCACTCATCTGGGGGAAATCCTGTTGTTAAAATCCGACCACCACTAATTGATAACGGGTTAGCCGTAAACATAGTTCCCATTAATCCATCACCAGGCGACCTGTCCCCTGGTAGTAATTTAACAAGAGTGCCAGTCCTGATCTCTAATCTTACTGCGAGTAATAGTATTACTAACCAGCCAAATGCTCCTGTGTGTAACGCGCCAGTTAATACTACTTCCCATCCTACAATCCCTGAAAACAATATCACTAACGATACGGGTAATTGTTCAGATGGGTTACAGAGACATGAGGAGGGAGGCCGGAGGCAGACCCAAGGGAATCGGTCTAGGGGACCCTTACCGGATCTTCCACCTGAGGCTGTCCCCTATGTTGTGATTCTAACAGGGGTTCCTGAGCTTTCAGTAAATAAGAGAGAAGGTTTCTTCCAACTAAAGAATAAAATAGCACATTGGCTGGCACTACATAGGCCGATCACTAGTAACATTAATGGCGAAATAATCCATGTACGCCGGCTTCAATGGTTGGGGGGTAGACCTAAAGATATTAGGGGGGATGTGGTCGTGATAAACTTTAGAAACCAAAATGCAGTACGTCATGTCTTGAGCTGGCCAGGGGTCAACTCAGGTAGTTGCATAACGCCACGTCCCCTGACCTATTTCTACCCACGATCTGTTGTATTTTCCCACCAGACTAGGGGCTACACACTATCTAGTATTAAACTTCCCTATGTGTCGAATCTCAGGAACCTAGCCATAACGTCAGAAGACCTTGAGTGGAATATGGTACCTACTAGGCCAGGTTTCCCTGCACATAGGAGCTGGGATCACCCGGCACCTTTCACCCCACTGGAAGTTTCTAACCGGTTTAACATCCTTAGTGGTTTGGATACCTGTGATTGAAGTTTACAGCCACCCGGGGAGGAACCAGTGGGTATGGCTGAGACCTTGGATAGGATCTCACCCACTGATTTAAATATACCCGATAGAGGTTTCATTCTGGCTGGTGTTACTATCAATGTACCAATTAACTTTGCTCGTAGCATAAAACTAACTACTCAAGGGGACCGCATAAATGATACACTTAATCATGGTCTAAATAATTACAAGATTTATGCTGGGGCTACAGGCTCTTCCATGCCAAGCAACCTCCAAGATAAATCATGCTACATTGACCATTCGGGAGAAGGTAACGGAAATAAGTCTTGCGAAAAGTGGAATATCAATGGCACAGGAGTTTCTGTAACTGTCCCAAATGATAAAACTTGTAATGTGGAGAGCCAGTTTCTAGTTTCATGGAACGTGGCTGGTTTAAAAAACAAGTTGACCTCCAGTGACTGGGCTATTTTCATTGACAATTTTATGATAGTAAACATGCAAGAAACATGGGCTTTAGAACCCCAACATAGAACTGGGTATCTCCACTTTGCAATACCTGCAACGAAAACAAATAGAGGGAGACCCAAGGGGGGATTGACTACCTGGGTAAAACAGGACGATGGTTTTACTATTTCACAACTTGAAATTGATTCAAGGGATATCCTGGCGGTTAAGCTGAAATCTTCATCGTTTGGCGAGCTCATTATTTTTAATGTATATGCCAGAGGAAAGCCAGGAGGGAAGCCTTCAGAAGTTGTAACGACACTGGGACACTATGCCAATATTTGGAAGGGACGGGCTAATATGCTAATTTGTGGTGATTTCAACTGCTCCTATGAGCCCCTGGATCAAACAGACCTGGAGCTTACGGAGGCAGAGGATATCTGCTGGCAGATTCCCAGTCTTGGCCTTGCCCCTATCAAACGGTGGACCCAGGCCGCCCTACAACTCAAGACTTTTAGTCTTGAGTATGGTTTGAGAGCAGTGAACGGCAGGACTCGAGGTGATAAGCAGGGCAACCCAACTTTTAATAACGGATTGTGTACCAGTAGAATAGACTATATACTGGTAAACCTTGAATTTTGGTCCAACATACTCGACATGATAGTTATAGAACGTATTGAAAGTGACCATAATCCTTTAAGCCTTGAGCTGCAGTTATACAAAGGGCAGGGGTCAATACATGTAGATTTGATAGGCGATATCATCTTGACAAATGATACTCGGCGGCTTAGATGGGCAGAGTGTCTGTGTAAGCCTGAATCGATTAACAAAATGAATGAAATGGTAAATGAAGCAACAATTGAAATGCTGGGGCAGCTGGATTCTGAGGGCTGCTGCAGTAGGGTAATTCACATCCATTCGACCCTTTTTCTTAAACTTAGTACTTTTTTTAATATTCCCAGGAAAAAGCACCCCGGTAAGGGGAATAGAAAACAAGCATCATGGTATGATAAAAATTGTAGGCTCGCTTACAAATCCTTAGCTGATGCTGTGCGATCCACCGATAGGGGAGTTATAAGGGCGGCAAGGATTCACTACAAAAAGACACAAAATGTGGCGAAAAAAACCTGGGACACTAAATACTGGGACGAACTATTGGCAGCCAGTCAGTCCAGAGATTTAACGGACTTCTGGCATCTTGTGAGGTGGGGCATGGGAAACAAAAAACCAGCCCCGGTTAACCATGTCCCACCAGAAAAATGGGTAAAGCACTTCAAATCCCAGTTTGCAAATATGAATAATGTCCCGCCACCCGCACTAGCTTCTCTTAGCCCCCTTCTGCCAGTTACTACATTAGTGTTCACCAAAAAAGATGTCGAATGTGCCCTCAATTTAATTCCTAAAGGTAGGGCTCCGGGCCTAGACAAAATTCCTGCCGACTTGTTCTTGCATAGTAGGTCAGTCTGGGTCCCTTATATCGAATTATTGGCGAACACTCTGGCTAAAGGCACCACGGTGCCAGATTTATGGCGGGGAGCTGAAATCGTACCAATTTATAAGAAGGGTGACCGAGCTGACCCGGGAAACTACAGGCCAATTAGCTTAATAGCCTGTATTCAAAAAGTGGTGGCCAGAATGGTCCTTCTCAGGGTCCAGACCTGGATTGAGGAATCAGGAATCATGTCCACTTTACAGGCTGGTTTTCGACCCCTGACCAGCACGGTGGACCAAGTTTTTAGATTCTCCACAATATACTGGAAATGGGTGATTCTGGGGGGAGGCACACTGTATGCAGCCTTTGTTGATTTAAAGGCTGCATTTGATTTAGTACCGAGAAACAGGCTGTGGAGAGTGCTCCGTGATCAGGGCATCCCACCTGAATTACTTGCAATTCTGATTACATTACATGAAAATAATTATGCGCAGGTCAGGTGGGGTAACCAGAGCCAAGTGACTGACAGTTTCCCAACTGAAAGGGGTGTCCGGCAAGGATGTGTGCTGGCACCCACATTATTTACACTGTATATAAACAAAGTTATTGAATACTACCAAGACTCTACAACCGATCCACCTAAACAGAATGGCATCCCCGTCCCCCTTCTGATGTTTGCCGATGACACCCTCCTATTATCTAAAACACAGGAAGGGTTACAGAAGGCAATAGTCTGCTTTGAAAAGTTTTGTAATGATTTTGGCCTTTCTGTTAATGTCTCCAAAACTAAATTTATGACAATGCATAGGCACCGGATCATCAAGGGCAGAGTTTTTATGAATGGGGAATTACTAGAGCAGACTGACAGCTTTAACTATCTGGGCATCACATTGGGCTCCAGGTTACAGTGGAAGCCTCATGTGGCCCATTTAATCTCTAAGCATGCGCAACTTTCAGGCGCACTGCTGAGAGAATTTAAGCTGTCAGCCACCAAACCCATAGCCCCAGTATTAAAAATCTATGACTCGAGAGTAAGATCTTCCATGCTGTATGGAGCTGAATTGTGGGGGACGTCTGATATAGCAGGCTTACAAAAAGCACATAATAGGTTTCTTCGCTGTATCACAGGCCTCCCACAATCTACACCATTAATACCTCTTCGCATGGATCTGGGGTGTCAGAGTCTAGAAAATATTTGTAGATTTAGACCAATTGCCTATTGGAGAAGACTGTGGGTCACCCCCGAATTGAACCACTATGCGGTGGCACTTTTGGAGACGCGTAATATGGATACAGGGGAAAAAATTCCCTGGTTCAGGAAGGTAAAAATCCTCTTAAAGTCCTTAGGAATGGGGGATCTATGGGACAATCCACAGGGGACAATAATTCCCACTAAACAGGAGTTGAAAGAGGCCTACTGGTCATATATATCCCAGGTGGAATTCCAGTCACATACAAATCCTTCACATACCAAGGTTTTTTTGGAGTTGAAACATTCTATTGGGTATGAGGAGTACTGGGATTTGATCACATTGCCTCAAGATAGGAAACTATATCACCAGTTCAGGGTAGGTACTCTTCCATTGAACACGATCACCTGTAAATGGGCATCTAACAAAAACGATCAAATGTGCCCTTTCTGTAAGATATTTCGTGAAACCATAGCACATATTTTGTTTATTTGCCCTGTATATAAGGCCCCCCGCCTAAGATGGATAAGAGCAGTTTGCATCCAGAAGGGTATTAAGACGGGGATTTCTGCACTAAGAATATTTCAATCCGATAGTTCTGAAATAATAGTGATTGCCATAGCTAAATTTCTGAAATGGATGTGGTTAATCAGAGCCGGGAAACTGAAAGCCCTTCAGCTGCCCTAAATGTAAACCAGTATAATGATGGAATTTTTTATACTCTTTTAGCTTGTTTTTATGGAAAGCAGATATTTATTTTTTTAATTGGTCGATTAGGAATACCACTTATGCAGTAAAACAAATCATGTTGCTCCTAGCATTAGTACCATGAATTCTATATGTACAGCCCAAAAAAATTGGAAATGTTGAATGATGAAATGTTTTTTTTTTTTTTTTTTTTTTTTTAATGTGTTTTTGTAAATAATGATGAGTTCTGTTTTTAAATTGTCTTTCATGACTTGAAGTCGAAATAAAGACTGTTTGATTGATTGACTGGGAGCAACCACTTGGACAACGGTCACTCCCCATTTTGAAATGGGCATACCCGTTGTTTTCTGCCCCCCCAGGCCAAGATCAGCCATTTTTTAGGCCAATCTGCACCCGGGAGCGTAAAACTACTACATACCAGGGATGGTTTCTATATGTATGTTGGGGGAGCACCCTCTTGGGCAAGGGTCACTACCCATTTTGAAATGGACATCTCCTTTGTTTTCCACGGGGCACAAAACCATGAGACATCAGGGAATATGTTTCTGTGTGTGTGAAATGGTGCTTGGCTGGTGATGTAGTTGAACTGGCATTTAGCTGGCGGTGCATGTGTCTGGCTTTTTGCTGGCAGTGTGTGTGGACACACTTAAGACAGACTTAAGACAGACTTAAGACAGACTTAAGTTAGGATTTTGTCTTAAGTTTGTCTTAAGTCTGTCTTAAGTCTGTCTTAAGTCTGTCTTAAGTTTGTCTTAAGTCTGTCTTAAGTCTTAAGTCTGTCTCTGTCTTAAGTTTGTCTTAAGTCAAACTTAAGACAAAATCCTAACTTTACTACTACTAAATGTCTTCTGTGAATACCAAAAGTAGTAAGTTTAGGATTTTGTCTTAAGTTAGTTCTGTGAATCGGCCCCCATATTTATAGATTGACATTTAAATGTTTCCTGTCTGTGCTTTGTGTGTGTAACTTGTTCATTGTGGGATTGTTTTAGAAATGAATGTGGTGTGGAGCTTCATGGGGATGTCTGAGTGACATTTCGCTAGCGGTGTATGTGAACTGGGATTTGGCTGATAGTGTGTGTGGGCTAACGTTTGGTTTGTGGTGTGTGTGGAACGGCATCTGGCTGGCAGTGTGTGTGGACTGGCTGGCAGTGTCTGTGAAATGGTATTTTGCTGGAGGTGTGTGTGAACTGATGGTTGGCTGGCAGTGTGTGTGTGTAGTGACCTGCTGCTGGTCTCTACATAAACACTGCTAGCCAATGCCAGTCCACATACACTACCAGCCAAATGCCAATACACCCACTCAGCCAGCTGCCAGGTGGTGTGATTGGTGTGTCAGTCCTGTGGGCATATTAAAAGTGATGGGCCTTTGAATGGTTTCGCTTGTTGATGTGAGTGTTGTAATGTGTTGGGCCTGTGGCTGGCAGTGTGAATGGCTTTGTGTGTGTGATGCATGAAAGAATAGCCTGTAAAGCAGTTGGTACCTTGTCATGGCTTTACAGCTAACGAGCGTGAGTCACTGGTCAGTTTTCTAAAATTTCAATTATCTTATTAGCAGTGATTTCTACATTTTCATTTTTGTGAAATCTCTTTCAATTAAATTTACATTTTAAACTTTTCACTCACCCTCATGCCAAATCCGACCAATATGTGTGTGTACTGCAGTAGTAGATGGTTACACAGCAATATTTGTCTTTTCTGACTTTTACTGCCTAGGTGTACCTTGTCTCTATGGAAAGCCTACCAAAGCCAGATATTTTTTTAAGGTAGACACTATGGGACCACAGGATGGTGAGGCTCACATGGATCACACAATGTTTTCTTACCCAGAAGCCCTTGTAAACCTCAAACGTTGGCTGAAAACTATATTGGTTTGGGATTTTTCTTGTTTTGTGTTTTCACTTCAGTTCAAAATCTTTATTTCGATGGTTTAAAAATCATCATAAAAAGTACATATTAAAAATACAGCAACACATACAGTTATACATATCATCAATATAAAAATAACCATCAGCCGAACTGTTACAATTCATTTAGGTGCAAATAGTGAATTAGTCTCTAGTGTTCCTTAATCTCACTGCAGCTTTCAAAAAGCTTATCACTGAACATAAAGTGTACATATCACTTGCTTTTTGGAGAAACAACACAGCTACCTTTGCATGTCGGAATTTTCCACGTTTTAAAATATCAATTAAAAACATTTGTCTAGGTAAACGGTAAAATGGACACAATAATACAAAATGAAGGGTGTCCTGCGGAGACAAGTTGTCGCAGCCGCAGGCACCCTTCTGCTCAATAGTTGCAGTAAAACCCGATGGATAAGATAAAATATGATGCAACAAATTGAGCCTAAAACGACACATTAAAAATCTATCCTGTTGTTTATGCAACAGGAATAGATATGGTTCCATGCCCCCTGTCTCCTTAACTAGACAATGCGCTACCACTGAACGTTTTAGTGTGAGTGCTTTAGTCTCCCTGAGGGCTTCCATTTTATCCAACAACAATCTTTTAATTTTTGTTTTACTATTTCTTGAAATTAGAGCAGGGGTGCTGAAGAGTATGTGCTGGCCTACAGATTCTAGAGTTGCTTTAACATATTTCAGCCATGGGATTGACATTCCTTTGTCTCTTTGTAAACAGTCATTAAGAATTTCCTTGCTTAGTTCAGCATCCGGGTTTGCCCAGATGCTGAGCCAAGCCAAAACTGGTCTAGTTTTGACCAAATCAGCAATGTATGGGATACCAAGTTCAGAGTGTGCGATTTCAGCTGGTATCGTGTGTGGGATCTTCAGTATTCTGCGAATAAATTTATCTTCTTCCATTTGCAGATATTTAACATCCCTGAAGCCCCACACCTCTGCTCCGTATACCGCTTTGGCTATACTTATTGAGTTGTATAAGGTCATTACTTGCTCGGGGGACCAGCAGCCTAATCTTTGTGCGAAATTCAGGATTGCACCACATGACGAAGCTAGTTTAGAGCAGCGTTCCTCCACCAATTTATCAAATTGATTTTTTTGATCAAACAGTAGACCTAAATACGGGAAGGTATTTACTATATCCATGACATGGGTCCCAATATTGAACACTGGTTTTTTAATCGGTTTTTTGCCTGCGATCAACGCAAATGACTTGGTCAGGTTTACAGACAAATCTAATTTTTCCATAAAGTCTACAAAACCATTAATCAATATTTGGAGACTTCGCGGTGTCCGAGCAAGGAGGACCGCGTCATCCGCATATAAAAGAACAGGTATTTGACGCTTTCCTACCCTGGGACAATCGGCTGCCTTGGCTACGAGGGTTGCCTCTAAGTCATTTATATATAGTGAGAATAGGAAGGGGGCAAGAATGCACCCCTGCCTTACTCCACTTGAACACGGGAAGGTATCAGTTTGTCCCCCCTCCATGCTATAGCGCACCCTCGCCGTAGTGTTCCAGTGCAGCTCTCTCAGAATGTTTATCAATCCCTGATCAATCCCCAATGCAGTCATCATTTCCCAAAGCTTACTTCTGTTCACGTTGTCGAAAGCCGCTGCAAGGTCCATAAATCCCATGTAAATGGTCCCATTACTCGCACAGGTATATTTAGCGACCAGTAAGTATAAATTTAAACATTGATCACTGGTCGATCTTCCCGCTCTAAAACCATACTGGGTGTCAACTATTGTGTGCTGTTCTTCCGTCCAGGCCATTAGACGATTTAAAAACCACCCGCCCCAAAATTTTTGCCGAAACATCAATTAGTGATATAGGTCTATAACATTGGGGATTGTCCTTATTTCCTTTTTTAAAAATAGGAACTATTAAGGCAGTGGACCATGACCTCGGGAGTCCTGTTTTAATGGCTGCGTTTAGCACTCTCATCAAAATAGGTGCCCACAGATCAACATTACTTTTATACAGATCTGGGGGAGTGCCATCTGGCCCAGGTGCTTTGTTTGAAGTTAATCCATTAATTGCTTGCGTTATCTCCGTGAGTGTGAAGTCCCGTGCCTCATTCCTGTTGCCAACCCATTCCCCTTCTTGTTTACAGGCCTTGGAATTATTATAGAGCTTCTCAAAGTGGGCTACCCATTGCTGTGGGAGTATATTTGTGCTGACGACCGGTGTGTTACAATCATACAGAGAGGGCCTATTTATGATCTTCCAGAATTCAGTAAAGTCTCTGTTTTCACCAGCCTCTCTTAAATCCGCCCATAATTCCGCTTTTAATGTGGCTTTTCTTTCTAGGATCGTTATTTTATAGATTTTCCTATGCTTTGCCACTTCCCCAATATCCCTCGGCTTTACCTTTAGGCTTGACTTTAAATTTCTTAGTGCACGTGCACAATTTACATCAAACCATCTTGGGTGACTCATTAATTTCCTGGAGCCTTTTGCCACCAAAAGTTTCCCAACGCGTTCCGTTAGCTCCCTAAAAGTGGCAACTAAGTCAGCTCCCTCAATGTGGAGGTCTAAACACTCCTCAAGCCACTTTCTCCCCTTTTGCACCAATGCAATATAAAATTCAGGGGCGTTGATTTTTGCCCATTTTAACCGCCTTCCCTGGTCGGTGGGATGTAGAATAATATCCAGTTGTTTATTCATTTTAGTATGGTCTTTGTACAGTATTTCTATAACCAAAGGGTTATGATCGCTGAAGGCACTCCATTTGGTATTTATCATCCCAATCAGGTGTTTAGCGAAGGTGGATATAAAAATATAGTCTATAATAGACGAACATCCCCTTCCTTTGAAGGTCGGTATCAGGGTGCCCTCAGGTTCTGGGATTACCAAGTCAATGGTATGTACTAATGAGTGTCTCCCTAATATTTTTGATATTAGTATACCCTCGACTGTGTGCTCCAAATGTGGGCCCTTTTCAAATGGGCATAGATCCCAATGGGTAGTTACCGGTGTCAAACGTGCGCAAAGATGACAATTTAGGTCCCCCATTAGGAGGATGAATAAATTATCTCCGCCTTTTCTTAGATCAGATTCCTGTTGTAGTCTAAGATCTAATTCTTCCAGCACGGCATTAGTGCCACTTCCCGGGCCGGGGTTATAGAAGTTAAATAATTGTACCCTCAGCCCATGTCCCTGGAAGGTAACTGCTTGCAAGTTATCTGAGGTCCAAGCAGGCACAGTCCATCTCCCCTTCAGGTTAACATCAGCGTATATTAATAGACCTCCCTTTGCTCTACCAGCCCTACTCTCTCGAGCTGGTACAAAGAAGGATTTATACCCCTCTAAATAATAATTATCGGGCTCAACTGCCCATGTCTCCTGCAGGGCTATTATATGGGAATCCCTTAATTGCTTCCTCCATTCTGTATTGCTTATTTTCCCAGCAAGGCCTGCAATATTCCAGGATGTTATTTTCACTATTGGGTCCTGTGTCCCGGAGAGCCTTAAGCCATGGGTAACCAATTCGTGTGCCTCCCTCCCTTCTAATAGTGGATCTATCCTCTCCCCAATCTGGTGTTGCGGGCCGATTTCTAAGTCATTGGATGTGTGCATTCCCTCTGATGTTAGTTCACTTATTTCCGTGGGCGTCTTTAATTCCTTCCCTACCAAACATACAACTGATTTAATCAGTCAATCATTTTCGTCCAGTGATTGGAGGGGGCTGAATCTATTCTCCCACTGTGGGCCAAGCGAGTTTAAAGGTGGGAAATAACTGTATTCACTATTCCTTATCCAGCCTCCATCTGTACCTCCTCCTTTCCCACCTAGATTGTGAGTCAGAGGGTGCACAGGGCCATTTCTAGGATAAAAATAGGCCAGAGGCAAAGTTCGAATAGTACTAGTTGCATTTTTGTTGTAATTTCCCAGTATATACTCCACTAACTTTGGGTTCCTAAAATTTGCGATAATGCAATCCCCTTCAATGTCTTTTCCTCTGTTGCCCAACCATGGTACTCTTCTTACATGGATGATTTCTCCCCTTTCCCTCCCCTGGAGCGGTCTGTGTGTATTTAACCAGTATATGATTTTATTTTTTAGCTCTAGGTGTACCTCCCTTTGGCCCCCCCTGAGTTCAGGAACCCCAGCGAAAATCACAACATAGGGGCTTGCTTCAGGGGGTAGATTTACTCCAGGGGGGGAGGGGTAGATTTTTCCCTTGCTAATAGGTACTTTCTGCCATGCATCCACCTGCTCATGGGACACAACCTGCCCTGACTTTACCTGCGGTCTACTAGACTGATCTTTATTTCTGAGTTGACAGTCTTCAGTGTTTTCAGGGCGACCTCTATCCTGTAACTGGTCTGCACTTATAGATGGAACATGAACCTGGGCAGTAATGCATAGCTCATTTCTAGTGCTAGTATTATCCATGGGTAGTGGCCTTGATGGGGGATTTACAATTGGGGTTGAATTTCCAGCAGGGTTGGAGTTACTTTCCTTCAACTTAGCCTGTTTATGAAGCTCATTAGTGATTTTATCTAGTTTGCTAAAGAGTGGCTTTATTTGAGCAGTGATGAAGGATTCTAGATGTTTTTGCAAATCAGCTATGACTGGTTGTAGCCATCCTGGGGGATTTAGTGGAGTTGATGTATTTACATCTATAGGCTCGTCCTCAGTTAATTGCTTCTTCCTACACTTATTAGAAGGTTTTGGCTTCTTTGCTTGCGTGAACTTGGGGCCTTTTTTAGGCAACATAGATTTATCAGAGTTGAGTTTTTTTGTTACCTTAGCAATTGGTGAATCGACCTCTATTAGTTGCTGGCCACAAGGTAAATTTTCAATTGAAATATCCGGGCTGTTACCTAACAGGCTATCACACAGATTTACTTGTGGGCCTTGCATAGGACTACTGTGTGTTTGAGTATGAGGGTTTTGCGTGGGGGTCATTGATAAGCGTCTCTGGGTGCGTTCAATTTCCCCGTTTACTGCCCCAATGACCTTCCGTAGCATTAAATCAATGGCCGTTGGGGGTGCAGAATACCCGACAAGAGTATCAGTGTTAGATGGGCCATTTGACGTAATCAGCGGGGTGCTCGCTTTACTCTTGGTAGATCTAGTTTTTGGTTTGGTAGCCATTGCCCTCTTTATGTAAACAACCCCCTTACACCCAATATAGTGAAAACTAAGTGACCAGATATTATTCAGCGTTTGTTAATCAGCAGTTACCTACTCAATACAACAATACACCTCATATATATCAGTTACTCTATTACCTGTAGCGCTACACAACCACCACACCAATCAACATATGTAACCTGGACAGTCCGGATACCGCTACAATATTCACAGGTTTGCAACAGAAGCTCTCATATGTCATACGAGTTCAGTACCCACTAATCAATTGTGACTGGACGTGGCCCAGCCCGGCCTCCTAGTGCCTCTGAGGGCCACAGAGGGCCCGCCCTTTGCCCGGGCTTAGCCCGGCGCGTCCCGCGCGCGTCCTCGCGGGACGAGCAACCGCCCTCAGATTTAAACGCCTCCAGGCGCGGGAAAGCTCGTCAGCGGGAGCGGGAGCGTCACCTGGTCCCCCTGGAATGCTGGGAGATGCAGTCCCTATCGGCGGAACCCAGCCTGGCCGATCGTGGCGTTGAGGGGAAAAGCAGTGCAAGTGTGCTCAGCGGAGCACAAGCCCGGCCGCACACAAAGGATTCCAGCAACAGCCCACAGAGTCCTCGCCACCGCCCTCAGATTTAAACGCCTCCAGGCGCGGGAAAGCTCGTCAGCGGGAGCGGGAGCGTCACCTGGTCCCCCTGGAATGCTGGGAGATGCAGTCCCTATCGGCGGAACCCAGCCTGGCCGATCGTGGCGTTGAGGGGAAAAGCAGTGCAAGTGTGCTCAGCGGAGCACAAGCCCGGCCGCACACAAAGGATTCCAGCAACAGCCCACAGAGTCCTCGCCACCGCCCTCAGATTTAAACGCCTCCAGGCGCGGGAAAGCTCGTCAGCGGGAGCGGGAGCGTCACCTGGTCCCCCTGGAATGCTGGGAGATGCAGTCCCTATCGGCGGAACCCAGCCTGGCCGATCGTGGCGTTGAGGGGAAAAGCAGTGCAAGTGTGCTCAGCGGAGCACAAGCACGGCCGCACACAAAGGATTCCAGCAACAGCCCACAGAGTCCTCGCCACCGCCCTCAGATTTAAACGCCTCCAGGCGCGGGAAAGCTCGTCAGCGGGAGCGGGAGCGTCACCTGGTCCCCCTGGAATGCTGGGAGATGCAGTCCCTATCGGCGGAACCCAGCCTGGCCGATCGTGGCGTTGAGGGGAAAAGCAGTGCAAGTGTGCTCAGCGGAGCACAAGCCCGGCCGCACACAAAGGATTCCAGCTCACTTTATTACTGTTTGTGTGCGGCATACATACTTTACACATTGTGTCTAAGTTAAGCCTGGCTGATTTTATGCCAAGATACTAGAGGGTTAAGCACAGGTTAATTTTGTGACTTTTGTGGTTCACCTTGACAAGGATTTTGTTTGTTAACTGAGTGCAGCTTCCACCCCTCTCTTAAACAATAACACAATTTATTACAGTGACTTATCAATATATAAACTAGGCTTCTTCTACATGATAAAGACACTTGTCTTTGACATTTGTCACTGCTGTGCATTTAAACTGGGGTATAGCAAAACAATCGTAAAGCCAGCAACATCAAAGAGGGAAAAAATAGGGGGACCACAACAAAAAGTGCTAATTTCTTACACAGATACCCTCTGACTTAAAGCAGGAGAACTACCCAGCCTTGTGGGATTTCTCATCACTAAGTCAGAAGAACTCGGGAAGACCATCAGAGTTAGTGTGGTTACCCTCTCTATCCTATTACGAGATGGGCCAACTCACACATTTAGGAGACCTTGTTCCCACATATTCATCAGCCTCCTAAGAGATCTGTGGTCTGTCTGTACTCGAGAATGAGTCCAAAACAGTCTAAGTTTCTTCATAGATCTAACAACCACAAGGGCCTCCCTCATAATGGCACCCAACGGCTGTTTCCTGGGTAGTAGCTGTCTGCTGAGGAATGTTACTGGTTGGTCCTGTACTTCCATTTTTAACTGGGAAAGCACTGATCATCCTATTCACCTGAAGCATTTATCTGAACAACAAAACCTTTGCTGAAGTCTTGAGGACTTGTGCACTATACAATGCCTTCCTAAGGGTGTCAAATGAATTCTGGCACTCTTCTGTCCAAATCACCTTTTTGAGAGCCTTCTTTGAAGTCAGTGCTGAAGTGGCGTAATAAAGCTCCCATACCACTTAACAAATCTGTAGTAGTATTTAGTAATGCCCAAAACATCTCTCACCTGAGTCTGAATCTTGGGAGCCTTTCATGCCATGATTTTGTGGTTCTTGGTCTAAAGTGGCTAAACAGATGTGCCACTAATCCTTTCTTGTTTGACAATTACTAGCCTTGATAGTCAAGCCTGACTTTTGCAAAGCCTGACGTACTTCCTTCAGGTAGGTTAATCGGCTTTCACAGCAGAAGATGAAGACAGCAATGTCATCCAAGTGAGTGGCACTGAAGTCCTCTTGCCCAGACACTATTTGGTTAACCAACATTTGGAAGGCTACAGGGGCATTCTTCAACCCAAATGGCATCCATTTGAACTAAAAGTGCCCCACAGAAGTGGAGAATGTTGACCTCTCCTTTGCATCCTCTTTTAGGGCAATTTTCCAGTACCTGGAAGCTACCAAATCACTCAGAAGCTTCACAGTCCCTCCCTGGTTAATGAGCTCTTTAGCTCTGGGTATTGGTTGTGCGTCAGTTTTGTTGACTGTATTGAGCCTCTAGTAGTTTAAATAAAACCTCAGCTCGGGATTTCGATACCTTTGGTAACAGAGCCACTGGGCTTGATGATGGACTGCTGGAGGGATCAATCACCCTGAGGTCCAACATCTTGGATACTTCTCCTTTGATGCTGACCCTCAGCTTGTCTGAAAACCTGTAAATTGTATTCTTGGCAGGCATACTGTCACCAGTGTCAATGTTATAGGTGCACCAAGTGGTGAGTCATGTTGTCAATGAGAACAGCAAGGTAAACTCACTCAGCTACTGGCAATAGCCTCCGTGCTGCCCCTCAGTCAAACTAGGATAGAATAAAACTCCCCCATTGAGCCATCCTTCTTGTTTTTTGGGCAGACATTTCTGTTCCTCTTCTCCACCTCAGTCACCATGAGCATGATATTTGCTGACATGTCGAAGTGGGGATCCTTCCGGTTTACATGCTGGACCCTCAAATGATTCCTTAGGGTACTGGGATCAACATTGTATGTCTCTTCACTTTTTATCTCCTTCACCATATAGGGCCTAGTCAATCTGTCTTGGGGTGTCCCGAGCTCTACCGGGCTCCATTACCCAAAGTTTCTGATCAGTCTGATCAGTCTGATAGTCTATTCGAATTGCTTTATGATCATACCAGGCACATAGTTAACCAGATGTTGGGCAGGTTTCTTGTGTGGTTTCTCCCACCGGTCTCCCATAAGACTGAGGTGATTAATAACAGGATGCCCAAAAGATTTACAGAATGGCCGAAGCCCACTCCCTTTTGTGGAACTTCTCTGTAGGCACATGATAGGCATAGCAATAATGTGTCCTGCTTATGCCTCAAGAGCTCCTGTAGGTCCATAACCATGCTCTTCAGGGTCTTGCTGAATTTCTCCACATGCCCATTGGCTGGGGTGATAAGGTGTGAGGAATTTGTAAGTCACCCGCATTCATCGCACATGAACCTGTAGTGTGTCCCGCTATCTGAAGTAGCAGCTTTAAAAACCCTTAATCGGGTAAATACCCAGACGGGTCCTGGACCTTACATGCACAATTGCCTGACTCAAAGTTAGGTTACTGGTTGTGATGGTCTACAATCACCAGGATAAACCTATTTCCAGAGACCATTTTAGTGTCCAGGGGCCTGACAATGTATGCCCCCTGCCCTCTCAAAGGTTGTCCCTACCATTGAAAGGGTACGGCGGGGAGCTTTGCATTTTCCTCTTGACTTGCCAGGCAAGACATGTTGGAGCAGAAGAAAGAAGAAGCTATCTTATGTTTCATGTGGGACACGTATAAGTGGTTGACAAGCCCGGGAATGGTCATAGCATGCCCCAGGTTCCCTGCCAAAAGTATGCCATGAACGAACTCTAGTAAGAAGACCAGATAGCACGGGAGACACTCTGGCTGAGGATGTATGATATGATAAGAGACGCTTACCATCCTGTGATTCTGGACAGTTCACTTCATCTCCCCGAACCTAAAAAAATGAATGTGTCCATCTGTAATGCAACTGGTGCTCATGTAAAGCAGGTCAAGTTTGCGTTGTATAAAACACTAGAGAAAAAAAAAGTCTTGGAACCTAGGCTTACCTTAAAGGATGCTATCCTTCCAATAAAGGGCTTATAGAGTGGGGCATTCTCTCTGCACCTTGCAGAATTATGCATAAGGTGGTCCTCCTGAAGCTTGCCGACTGCCCCCTCACCCAGGTCGCCCAGAACAAACACCTCTTTCCCTGTAATATCAAGGCCTTCCCCTTCAGGCATTGTCTCCTCCCAGGCCATATAAATGGTGCGGGTTAGTTTTCCAAGCCTCTTGCCCCTTCTATTCCTGATGGGAAACTGGTCCACACTTTCAGGCTTCAGGTTCCCTTGACTCCCCCTGGCTCGCCAGTGAGCTACTCTGGCCCTTGTGGTCAACAGCACCATGTCAGCATGAACTCAACATCTTTCCAGATAGAGTGCACAAGATAATTTCCCAACAGACAGTGAAGAATCAAAATGAAGTAATTTCTCACACTTATGTCATAAGAAATATGCGTAATGTTTTAGCCTCGTTGACACTATTTTGGCTGTGGAAGAGTATCATACTCAATGTCCAACAAATATGCATATTCATATATTTGTGGCATACTGAAGAGCCTATGAACATGAAGAGAATGATTATGGACCTAGAGTAGCTCCTGAGGCATAAGTAGGATGCCTTGCTACTATGTTTATTGGCATGATGTACTACAAATCCAGTTTACAAAGTTTTGGAAATAAAGACTCTGATCATAAAACTATTGATATTGATGAGCCTCATTCACAAAAGCATTTTTGGAGTATATAGGTTAGTGTTAGTTTAAGTACTACAAAATGCAATTCACAAACCTTCATTTAAGTAGTGGTAAATGTGAGAGGGGCGGGGGGTGGTTGGAAAATGAGAGAATAATTAGCACAAGATGGGTGGGGTTAAGGGAAATTTAAGGTATGGTTTATGGAGGGATTTACTAATACAAAACATACACCCACATAAGAGAAAAACAATTGTACTTCACACAATGCACTGTTAAATCTATTACAGTAGAAATGCTGACAAACCAGGCTCAAATATATTCAAGTACAGTCTGAGAGTAAATTGAGCACCTCACCAACCACTGGTACTGCAACGCACTCCTATAGAAAATAATGGAGGAAGTCAATAACATTAATACATAGGGAAATGAGGTAAGTTAGATGTAACTTTGAATAAAAATTGATTTAAATCATTTTGTAGGTGATGTGCTGGAGGGAAACTTAACATTTCGTTATTTTCATTAACATAAATAAATACAAATTACTTAATTAAAACATAATATGTTATGTTTTAGTGCAGGCATGTTGTTCCCTGTTACTGGTGCAGTCATGGGTGAATGGGAGTGACAGAAATGTGTGGCACTGTAGTAGTCCTGGGTAAATAGGAGTGAGGAAAATGTGTTTTGATATTTTTAATAAAAAATAAATAATCTTTATTTTTTGATGTAATATTACATTTCTTAATTTCTCTATTACTTTATATAGGGGGATATCCCTCTTTGAAGGAAAGAGCTCCACAAACAGGTGGAACGTTACTAATCGTACCTCTTCTGTCATAAAATCAGGAGCTGATGTCTCCACCCTCTCATAAATCTTCATCTCGGTGTAAATCTACATATGAAAACAGTGAATCCCATCAATAAGAAGATTTACACCCAGCTGTATGTTCAGGTCTACATGTGAGGAGATCGGCACATGCAAACTTATGTTTGTGAAAATGTGCACTGTGCTTTTACTGCATCTACATTTCAGTCTCCAATGAAAAATCATGTCTGATGCACTGCATCCCTTCCCCATCAACAAATGAACCTAATCATTTTTGTTTACCTCATTGCTTGTGATGCAGCGGTGTTTACCAGCTCTACACATTCATACATACAACACTCATTTGGGCCCATATACATTCATACATGCAATGAGCTGGCAAATATCCATTGGTCATCAATTTCGTTTTACTCTAGGAAACCCTTTACACCAGTGTCCTTACCATTCCTGTTTCCTTAATGTAAATGACCGTCGATAAGATCTAGTAGTAGATTAGAAAAGGGAGGAAAGACAATACTGCATTTAACTTTTATTTTAAAGAACCACAGGCTCTGAAGGAGTTTTAAAAGTTTATCTGAATTAATGGTTTTGTGAGTCAAATCAAATACACATGAATATGCCAGAAATCTCCATCAGGAAAAATAGTACAATTAGCTTATAATCAGCTTGCATTAATACATTATTGCAATGACAGCACCTGAGGAGAGAAAGGACAGAGAGCAAGTATGGAGCATTTACCCTACAGATATATTTACCTAGAATGGTGTGAGGACCCCGACATCAGAGTGCAAAGATTCAGGATAAGCTCAGGACAGGGAAGGTGACTTCTTCTAGTGCAATGCCAGCGTTACACCCCTCTCTGGTGCTACTCTCTCCGGCTCGGGAGCGTCCGGACCCTTCCCTAGATGTGCCTCCTTGGTCTCTTCCACAAATTCCCCTAGTGTAGGATTCTTCAGTCAGCTTGCAGCAAAATCGGGCAGCATCTCAGCATCAAGAGTCTAGTGCATCAAGTGTGTCTAACTATCTATAACTTACCTCTGTTATACCAAATCCAAGTGTATGATCCACCCCCAAATGTTTCAATTCCATGTTCACCTGTAATTTGATTGGGCCAAGCAGTGGGGAGAGGACATCACACCATACCAAGTGCAATATTTTTCTTAAGTCTATTGTCTAATTCCCCGCCCTTTAATTTTAATACCCACAAGCATTTTGTATTATGATCGATGAATTTGTTGTACAATGTATCCTTCATTTCCTCTCGTAGGGTTCAGAAAGTTAGGTTCCCATGTCCTTGCTGAGCTTGAGTTTGGCAGTCAATCAAAATTAGTTCACTTGTTCAGGCAAGTAGTCACATGGAAACTGAGACGCGATCACCCTCCAAAGCCCAAAATGGGAACTATTAATAAAGTCAAAGAAGAACACTTTAGAATACAAACTTAAATGAATTCACTGTATACCACTTACTTCTACTCTAACCCCATTTACTTAATAAATCTTTTGCATTAATAGCTTAGTAGTACGTGCATAGGTTAGTTTCAGCTCATCATGCGCATTAGTGTGTTACTTTTGAAGCAGCCATATTAGAAGGTACTGCGCAGCTGCAAAGTTTCCCCCAAGCGACAGAAGAATATTACACCACGTGATGTGGTAGACGCATGCGCAAAAGAATTCCCGCGTTTAAGCGGCCATTTTTTGTACACTCGAGTTACTTATTAACACAGCACATAGATAAGCTTCCCCTAGATATAATTATGTAAAATGTGGTGAGATTTTAGTACTCACGGACAGGTTGGTTATAATATTACAGGTTATTCGAGAGGATTGCATACAAACAAGTTTCTTTTGATGTGAAACCTTGCTCCATCAATCCCCTCTCTGATGGCATTTTATGCCATCACTAAATTCTATTTAAATCAGATGCCAACTTTAGCACTCTACCATTTCAATGTCTTCAAATCTTTCATTCCTTCCCTTATCTTTCTTAAATTGTGAACCTTTCATTTTTTTGTAAATATTTCCTTTCAATTCTTCAAGTCGAATTTCTTCTAGTTTTCTTTTTCTACCTTTCTCGTTTCCTTCATACCTTTTTCTTTTCCCACTGCATTTGCGACAACACATTATCACCAGAACTAGCAAAGTTATGCCCATTATTGGCAATAATATTTGACCTACGATACCTTATCCCATATTAGAAAACCAACTACTGAGGGCGGAAAAACTGTTTGTTATTTTCTTCCATACACTGTCAACCTCCAGTGGTTTCAGTTCTTCTTCCAAATGTGTAATATTTTTAATATCTTCCAATTTCCACACTTTTATCAGGTATATACGTGCAACAATGTTGTGCTCTCAACATTTTACAGACTCCACCCTCTTTTGCTAATAAGATATCAAGGGCAAGTCGATTTTGCAAAACCATAGATCTGACAGCATATAATTCAGTATTGATCAGCAGAAATCCTCCAGCAGTGTCAGTAGATAACCGATCAACTACTGTTGACAATTGACAGCTTTTCCGAGAATTTAGCAGAACCCCCACTGAAGGTATCAATGCACCAAAAATTATCACCTACTATTTCAGAAAAACTAGCTCTTTTATGTCTTGCTAGTCCACTACTGTCGTTATTGATTCCAGTGATTCTTTTGACATGATAGACTTTAGGGAATACTATTCTGAAATAGCAACTCCCATACCAGTGATCAGATAACCTAAAATAGGCTTTGTTTCCACAAATATAATAAATTCCAGGAAATACTGGATCTGCTCCTCCGTTTAGTCCCCAACCCCCAATTACTAAGAAGTTGTGTTCACATTCACCGGAACCAATAAATACTCTGTTATGTTCTGTTTTTAGTCTGTGGAGACAGATTTTCCCTTTCTTTTCAAAGTCCAGAGACATAGCAGCATGAGTCTTGCCAGTTACTAAAAGGTCTTACCTTTCAACCCATTTAGGTATCTGAGGTTTCTGTTCATAGACCCTTCTTTGGAAATCCTGTCTCCTGTTCTCTACTAAATTCAAAAATATCTTTTCTTCTACATGTAATTTACAAGTTAAGTTGCGTTTATGTGCATCAGCTATATCTTTTGTCTTCATTGTTAGAAAATATTCACCCATGAATTGTGAGTCTCTAGTACTAAGGACAGGATTCATGCTCTTCTGAAAATATTACATCTACATTTGAATAATAATACTGCTGCTTTCCAGTTCTATAAAATAAACTAGCCAGTACACTACATGAAATACCATAGGTCAATGGTAAATGATGATAAGTTACTCCTTCAGCTACTGAACTTTCAATTTCATGCAAACGTAACAATCGCTAACTTCCATAGTTTCTACATAATGTACTAAGAGATTTGCAAATACATTTAAATCAGTTTCATTCTTATCTACAGTGTGGGGTAAATCTAACTTATCTGGTGTTTTTAAGTCTACTCTATCTCCTTTAAGGTTTGCAACTTCTGTAGGTGTGTTAGTACCATTTTGTTTGTCAGTAACCATTAGATAGGGAATTGCTATTGCTAATACTACCCGTATTATGAAAACTTATAATAAACTCCATATACAGATCCTACAACACTTCTTTATACAGCTTTGTTTTGGTTTTCCGGCAACATTATTATCAGACATCTTGGGCAAGAAGATTATATCTTCTTAACTTCAGAACCTTGTATGAGATAACACCTTAGGTGCATTTTTCTTTCTGGTCGGTCTCACTTCTTCTTCAATTTGCTCAACATTCAGCTCTTCATCACTTTCTTCATTTAAATCAAGGTTTTCAAAGTCTTCAAGAATAACATATGTCCATTCAGGACCCTTGAATTTGTTATTTAATGTCTTTAATATTTGCCTTCTTCTCTTTGGTATTTCTTTGGAAGGTCCAGATTGACTAGTTACTTCATTTACTTGATCAGGTTCTTCATTGATTGTCTTAAGTCGATATCTCATTCTCTTGACGAATCTTGTCCAATTATCACCTTTTCGACTTTTCTTAAACTTTACTGCACTGCCAGGTTCTTCAAGACTCCTTTTATTTTTTTGAGATCTTTGCACAATTTGATCAGCTTTGTCTTCAGATTTCCTCACTATCTGACCTTGTCCAGGGCTTATTTCTGCCTGTTCTGCCTGGATGGGTTCATCTACCCTAATCTGACCCTGTTCTGGATTAGTGATGTCTGTTTTTTCTTCTCTATCCTGAACTTGCATTTCTATGCCTATCTGGTCCTGTTCAGGTCTTTTTACCTCTTTACCTTATTCTGCCTGACGGTTTCTCTAATTCCTGACTGTCCCTCCTCAGACTCTGGAACAGTGCTTTGAGTTTCTTCTGTCTGAGTATATTGTTCTCTCCTTCTCTGTTTCTGCTCAGGAGTGACTTCTTCTATACCTGTCTGGTCCTCACTCTTATCCTGTCTATCTAACTGTGTTTGACTTCTAGTTCTTATAAGCACTTCAGGTATGTCCACCACTGGGATGCAGTCGTTCTGATAAGCTCTTGGTTAATCTTGGGCAGCTACTTCATGATCTTCTATAGGAAGTTCTTCAGCTGCACAACCTTCAGCACCACTGATTTCTTGTTTTAATTGAAACATTTCTTCAGGAGCTGGCACCCTTTTGGTATGGCTTGCATGAATCCAATTAGGCAACCCTGCACACTTTACAGCTGTTGAGGTAGTCAGAATACCTTGATGCGTTTTATCCTACCTTGGTGCTAGCCACGATTCTCGAGTGTGATTCTTCACAGCTACCCAATCACCGGGATTCAGATCAAGTGAGTGGCTCAGCTGTCTGTTGAATGCGTCTTCCCCAACCTGATGAGAGATAGAACGCACTCTGTCAGCCAACTCTTTGCAATACTCCAAAACCAAGTCATCAGTTATATTCAACAGCTTGTGTCCTGGTACACATGCTTGTCTCATTGCTCTTCCCATGAGTATTTCATGGGGACTCAATTCAGTATTTCTGTCTGGAATACTTCTGAGTCCCATCAGAACAAGGGGCAAAGCATCAGGCCATTTCAGTGGAGTGGATGCACACACCTTTCCGAGTCTTGACTTGATTGTGCCATTCAACTGTTCTACCACTCCAGAAGCCTCTGGACGGTAAGCGCAGTGCTTCACAGATTAGTCAAATTATTTCATTATTAAAATTAGGCCCTCTATCTGATTCAATCGTTATTGGAAAACCAAATCAAGGAATAAGTTCTCATAATAAAAGTTTGGCCTCTGTCAAGCTGTCATTTCTTTGGGTCGGGTATGCTTCTACCCACTTTGAAAATAAACAGACTATGACAAGTACATATTTCACCCCTCGACAAGCAGGCAGTTGAATGAAATCTAGCTGGAGTCTCACAAAAGGTCCTTCTGCCTTCCCAATTTTTCCCATGCAGACCACTGTTTTCCTGCCAGGGTTCATTTGTTGACATGTTAAACATCTCTGGCAAAATCTCTCTGCTACATTCCTGAACTTTGCGTTAAACCAATCTTGTCTGAAGAGTCCAATCATTGCATCCCTGTCCACATGTGTGTCTCCATGGTACATTCTAGCCATTGGTGCAAGCATACTGTCTGGCATGACTGGTCTGCCATCATAACACACCCACACACCATCTTCTGCCCTTCTTTGACATCCTATTTTCACCCACTCTTCCTTTTCTCTCATGTCTACTGCATCTTGCAGACCTTTCGACTCCTCCCAGGTTCCCACTCCTGCAAGTAGCATAAATTGGCAGCTGATTCCACAAGTTTCGATTTCCTTATTTAAGGCAATCTTATGTCTTGCACAGTGTTGTGCAACCTGGTCAGCATATCCGTTACCAGCTGTCACATAGTAATTTCGTGATTGGTGAGCAGCGCACTTGACCACGGCTACCTCTTTTGGTAATTGAATTGCCTCCAGTAATTCTTTCACAAAAATTCAATTTTTGATAGGAGTACCTGAAGAAGTCAGGAAATCCTTCTGCATCCATAATTGGCCAAAATCATGCACAACCCCATAACCATATTGACTGTCAGTAAATATGGTTACTCTCCAATTTTTCCCAATTTTGCATGCCTTAATTACGGTGATCAATTCAGCGACTTGTGCAGATTTGACTTCGGGTAAATAGGATGCTTCAACTATTCCAGTTAAGGTACATACAGCATAGGCAGCGCTTAATCCTCCCTCTTCGTGCCTCATGCATGAGCCATCTACAAACAACTCATGCTTTGCATTTTTCAAAGGTTCTTCTTGTATGTCAGGACGAGGTTTGGTGCTAAGTTCAGTCACATCCAGACATTCATGCTCAACCTCATCTCTTACTTCCTCTTCATATAGATCAGGTAGTAAGGTAGCTGGGTTAAGGACAGTACACCTCGCTATTGTCACATTCTCAGCTCCCAGTATTATTCTTTCATATTTTGTCAATCTACTTGGAGTTAGGTACTGTGTTCGGGTCCTGGTCAGTAAAATCACCACTGCATGAGGAACATACACCTTGACAGGGTGTCCCATCACAATTGACTCACTCTGCTCTATGCTTACACAGGTTGCGGCAACAGCTTTTAGGCAACCTGGTAATGCGCAGGCCACAAGATCCAATGTAGCAGAAAAATATACCACTGGCCTTCTCATTAATCCGTGTCTCTGGGTTAAGACTGAAAGTGCACAATTACCCCGCTCATAGCAGAATAATGCAAATTCTTTTGAACAGTCAGGCATACCTAAAGCAGGAGCTTCACACAAACATTCCCGCAATTTTCTAAATGATGCCATGCTTTCATTATCCCATTCTATGGGATCTTTCATTCTTTTTCTGGTCAACTGTATCAGAGGTTTAGCTAGTAAAGCAAACCCTAAGATCCACTGCCTACAGTACCCTACCACTCCAAGGAACATTCTTATTTTTTTTTGGATTCGTGGCAACTGCATTTGACTTATTATTCGGATTCTTTCAGAAGTCACTCTTCTTACTCCTCTTTCTATTTGATGTCCCAGGTATTTAACTGAATTTTTGCAAAACTGAAGTTTCTCAGCGGACACTTTATGTCCACCCTTTGTCAAATGATTTAGTAATGCAATTGAATCAGTAACACAATCTTCTCGAGTGTTTGACGCCACCAATAAGTCGTCAATATATTGCATCAGAACTGACTCTCTGGGCAATACAAGAGATTCAAGGCTTCTCTTGAGAATCTGATTAAATTGAAGGGCTTTCTGTGTACCCTTGAGGCACACGATTCCAGACATAAACATGCTTGTCAAATTTAAATGAAAATAAAAACTGGCTATCTGGATGCAATGATATGGAAAAGAATGCATGACATAAATCAATTAATGTGAACCATCTTGCTTTCCATGGTATCTGATAAAGAATCACAGCCGGATTAGGCACTACTGGGCAGCATGGTACAACAATCTTGTTAATTTTTTTGAGGTCTTGAACCACCCTGTATTTTCCGTTAGGTTTCTTAATACCAATTATAGGTGAGTTGCACGGACTACTCATTATTTCTTTCAGAATGCCTTGTTCGACCAATTGCTCTATTTCTGGTGCAACACCTGCCTTTACTTCTGGACTCATTTTGTATTGTCGGGTGTTCGGATAAACAGCACCTTCTTTCACAGTCACTTTTACGGGATCTACATTTGTCATTAATCCTATTTCTTTTCCAGTAAAATCCCATATTTCTGCATTTACAGTCAGTTTGACTTCTGCAGGTAATTCATTTTGGGTCATCATCGAATATAATTCATTTACTTCTGTTCCCTGTTTAGCTAACATGAACTTGTAAACTCCATCTTCATCTGGGGTTTGAATTGCAGCACCATCCGGTGTGCAAAGTATAGTGCAATTCATTTTGCACAACAGGTCTCTTCCATGCAAGTTTACAGGACTTGAGTCACAGACCACAAACGTATGTATTTCTTTAAATTTTCCGATTCGCACCTCCATGGGTTCTGTGATGGGAGTGCTAATCCGCTTATTTGAAATGCCTAGAACTTGAATTTCTTCTCCGGAGAGGGGCAGGTTAGGAATGTCTGCTGTTCTCACTGTAGACCTTGTAGCGCCGGTATCTAATAAGAAGGTAATATAATTTCCCCTTACTTTACCCTCTATGTAAGGCCCTGACTGATCTACCGGTAGGGATGCACTAAGTACGCACTCCCCTTCCTCCCCTCTCGGGCACCGTCATTCTTGATCATAATCAATCAGTGGGTTCTGCAAAAGAAACTGAGATGTTACAGCATTTTTCTTACCACTTCCTTCTGGAAATCCGGCGTCCACACTGTACTTGGCTTGACTCACAAAATTTGATATAGGGGCAGATGTCAATTGACTCTGGAGATCTATACCCTGTTGCTGATGACTCATTAACACCTCATTCTGTGTCTGTGGATTTACATTTTGATTCGGGGCGTTATTAACTTGTATGGCTTTACACTCGTTCTTCCAATGTCCCAACTTCCCACACCTGTGACAAGGGAATTTTTTCTTTGTCTCGTCCATATTTAACATTCCCCGTGGCTTTCCCCCATTATTGTCATTCTGACCTTTTGCTCTTCCTTGATTTTCTGATTGTTTACTTAATTGGAGTTCTTGCTGTTCAGCTAATTTTACTTGAGCCCACATTACCTTTTCTTCTAACGCCTTTCGTTTGCTATCAATTTCGTCCCCACAATATTTTGCATATTTTAAAATTTCATCAATGGGCTTTGACTGCCAGCACAGCATGTGCTGCTTAATCATTTGAGATATGCCCAATCTCAGCCCAGACACAAATCGGTATACAAAATGAGTCATGTCTTTCTTTTCTAAACTTTCAAACCCACTATACTGTTTGAACACCTGTTAAAGACGTTCATAGTAGGCACTCATCCTTTTCTTGAGTTGTTCTGTCTATCTTTACCCAATCAGTTTCTTTCGGGGGAATTTAGTTTTCAGAAAAGTGATTACCTGATGATATTTTTTCATTACATCCTCTGACGGGGCTCCTGTTCTTGAGTCGCTTGGATATTCCTCACTAGGCCAATCTACAGTGATCTTGTATTCTGTCCACAAATCTGTATGTACTACTATGTCAAACAAACCATCCAGATCCTTCAATAGAACCTTTGAAACTTTCACAAACCTTTCAACTTGTCTGTACCACTCTACTGTTTTTTTTCTCAATTTTGGAAAATAATTTGTAAAAGACAAAATATCCTGTCTAGTCCATGGCACATGTACGTACCCCCCTCTGGGTACTTCTCTCATCGGATACAATCTTTCAGCCTCTTCTGTTTCTCTCATGACATATTCAGATGTTGTTCGATTTACCTGTGCTTCTTCCTTTTTCTTTGCCCATCTAACTCTCCACCTTTCAAGATCTCCCCATTTTTGTAAGAGAAATAACAATTTCCTGATCTGCAACTTTCTTCCAGACACATTTATGTTTCCCAAATCCTTATCAGAGAACTCTGCTCTATATGGTTTCTGTAACACCTTCGATTTTCCTATGTCAATTCCCATTTCCGATGCCAAATTAGTCAACTTTTCATGGAATACCTTGGTATTTCTTGTAATGCTTCTACATATAAACAGTAATTCTTCTTCACTGTATGTGTTTAGCCTGTCCAGACTCACATTTCAAGCAACCATTTCTTCCAATTCTACTCTCAACTTAAAAATATCTAATATTTTAGGCTGTGTTTTTGGCTTTTCTTTTTCTTGAGATCATCTCTCTATATCTTCTGGGGTTACTATTATGGCACTCCTGCTTCCTGACGAAGTTTCTAGTCTAACTTCCTTTGAGCAACGGGGCAAATTTCTTTTCGGGGTTTCCATTAGTGGCTCTCTTATAAGCAAATCCATGAATGATATTACTGATTCTCATTCAATGGCTTGATCATCTATTATTACCTTTTCCTTTCTAGGTTCTATGCTTGGAGTAGGCATTACAGGAACTTTAGGACAATTTGATTTTTCTCCATATAATGGAACTACCGGATCTATAGTTACAGATATGGTCAAGGCATCAGGATGTATATTCATCTAAGTTATTTTCTGTATCAGTTCATCTTTATTCTTATTTATCGCTTCCCTTTCTTTTTCTTGAAGCACCCTGTCTGCGGTGTCATGTACTATCCGTGGAACCAAAGGTGTTCCTATCATCGGGACACTAGTGGTCATCCTATTAAATCCTTCATTATAAGGTGGGGGACTTTTCATCAATACATCCTCTAAATACCCTTCTTCTGTTTCTCCGCTGTCTATCATGGTGAAGTGCTTGGTCTTCTTAGTACATTTACTTCCCAACTGCTCTTCTGATGTTAACACAGGATATAAACCTTCTGCCACCATGGCCTGTCTCCATTGTTTCATTTGACTATCTCTAGTTTCTCGGGGAAATTTCGGGTAATATTTGCTTAAATATCTGTTTCTTCGGGGTCTATCACGTTCAAAGGCTTCCATTTCCCATTCTTCTAAAGCCTCATATTGAGTTAATCTAGGTCTGGGTTCTAACTCATTCATTCGTGTTCTTAAATTGTACAATATTCTTCCATTAAAACTTCCATACTCAGGAAATGCTAATATACCATCATCCTTTGTGTATTCTATCCAATTTTCTAACCACACACAAGTATGATAGCCTCTCTCCACCATCATGTATGATGCAGGCATAGTTGTAGGAGGAATGAGAATCCCCTCTCTACTCCTAATGGGTTTGTCCTTTTTGAAATAATTCTTAAATTTTTGCATTAAAGTAATTTTTCTCTTTTCTCCATACATTGCGTGCTTGTGCTGGTTAAGGTACTGCTCGTAAGCAAACCCTACAAATCTTCTATTTGGTCGAGTCCCTGTTAAGGTTAGATCGTACATGCAAACTCCACTATCTATTATTATTCTCGGGATCTCGATTTTGATGACCAATCAAACAATTGCTTTAATTCTAATAATTCTCCAATACTAGCGCGTTTTCTAGTCTGAGGACCAATGGACCTTTTCTCTGCTCGCTCACTCAGCCAATGCTTGCGCGGCTTTTCTGTGACATCAGTCTTACTCCTTACAACTGACCCCTCCTTTACAAAATTTGCATCGACTACACGCCGGCTGTGTCAACCAATCCCAGCGCGGCTGTCAGTGACATCAGTGCAGCACCCGCAACTGACCCCTCCTTTACAAGGTAATGCGAAACTTATTTTCTCACAAATTCTTCACATAAATGTCATTAATTAACAACGTATAAACATTTGCTATTGTGTCTGACCCACTAATTCAAAGAATAGTAAGATTTCTTACACTGCGAGTAAAACCCTTCCGCTTACTCTTCACACACAACGAGTAAAACCGCTCCGCTTACTCTTCACACAAGCATCAGAGAACCTGCTACTCCGTCAGTATTACCCTTTCTAGGTGATATAATACCAAAATTTTACCAGCGAACTCCTCGCTATCAATTAATCTCAATAGCAAGAAATTTTCCCTAACTTAGTGCTTCCGGTCCTGCGTAACTTTCAGCACTTTTCTCGATCCAGACCAATAACCTCACTGCAGTGTGGCTTCCATTCGCCACCTGCTAATCAATATTACTGGGAATTTCCAGACAACGTAAAACAGCACATAACAGGTTTTGGTTAAAACATAAATCAATAATTCACAATTTCAAATATACTCCTCACCTAACTAACTATACTAACCATGCCTCTGCTACCAAGTAAAACTGATGCAGCAGAGTTTACCAGCTCTACACATTCATACACACAACACTCATTTGGGCCCATATACTTTCATACACGCAATGAGCTGGCAAATATCCACTGGTCATCAATTTCGTTTTACTCTAGGAAGCCCTTTACACCAGTATTCTTACCATTCCTGTCTCCTAAGTAAATGAACGCCGATAAGATCGAGTAGTAGATTAGAATAGGGAGGAAAGACAATAATGCATTTAACTTTTAATTTAAAGAACCACAGACTCTGAAGGAGTTTTTAAAGAGTATCTGAATTAACAGGTTTGTGAGTCAAATCAAATACACATGAATATGCCAGAAATGTCCATCAGGTAAAATAGTACAATTAGCTTATAATCAGTTTGCATTAATACATTCTTGCAATGACAGCACCTGAGGAGAGAAAGGACAGAGAGCGAGAACGGAGCATTTACCCTACAGATATATTTATTTACCTAGAATGGTGCGAGGACCCCGACATCAGAGTGTCAAAGATTCAGGATCAGCTCAGGACAGGGAAGGTGACCTCTTCTAGTGCAACGCCAGCGTTACACCCCTCTCTGGTGCTACTCTCTCCGGCTCGGGTGCTTCCGGACCCTTCCCTAGAGGTGCCTCCTTGGACTCTTCCACGAATTTCCCTAGTGTAGGATTCTTCAGTCAGCTTGCAGCAAATCAGCCAGCATCTCAGCATCAAGAGTCTAGTGCGTCAAGTGTGTCTAACTATCTATAACTTACCTCTGTTATGCCAAATCCAAGTGTATGATCCACCCCCAAATGTTTCAATTCCATGTTCACCCGTAATTTGATTGGGCCAAGCAGTGGGGAGAGGACATCACACCATACCAAGAGCAATATTTTTCTTAAGTCTATTGTCTAATTCCCCACCCTTGAATTTTAAGCTTATTCCCACAAGCATTTCTTATTATGATCAATAAATTTGTTGTACAATGTATCCTTAATTTCTTCTCGTAGGGTTCAGAAAGTTAGGTTACCATGTCCTTGCTGAGCTTGAGTTTGGCAGTCAATCAAAATTAGTTCACTTGCAAGTAGGCATTCTGTGCATGTGTAGAAGTCACATGGAAACACAGACACAATCACCCTCCAAGGCCCAATATAGGAACTATTAATAGTCAAAGAAGAACACGTTAGAATACAAACTTAAATGAATTCACTGTATACCACTTACTTCTACTCTAACTCCATTTACTTAATAAATCTTTTGCATTAATAGCTTAGTAGTACGTGCATAGGTTAGTTTCAGCTTATCATGCGCATTAGTGTGTTACTTTTGAAGCGGCCATATTAGAAGCTACTGCGCAGCTGCAAAGTTTCCCCCCAAGTGACAGAAGAACGTCACACCACGTGATGTGGTAGACGCATGCGCAAAAGAATTCCCGCGTTTAAGCCATTTTTTAGTACACTCGAGTTACTTATTAACACAGCACATAGAAAAGCTTCCCCTAGATATAATTATGTAAAATGTTGTGCGATTTTAGTACTCACGGACAGGTTGGTTATAATATTACAGGTTATTCGAGAGGATTGCATACGAACAAGTTTCTTTTGATGTGAAACCTTGCTCCATCACTCGCTTATCAGGGAAAATCCTGGCGTTATTTTTCTTCAGCTTCAAATATTTCTAGATTCATATAGCATGCTACAGGTAGGCTTTAGACTAGGCCATAGGATAGAACTTGTCATCACTCTGTGTTCGATGACCTCCACACACTAGCTTTCAGGGGCAGTCAGGGCCCTGGTCCTCTTGCACATGTCTACGGCCTTCAACATCATTGACCACTCTCCTCTTCTCCCCAGATTAAAAGACATTGACACTGAAGTTCTTGCATTCCAATGGCTAAAATAATTGTTGACTGATCAGTTCCAGGCGACCTTCTGTCCACCGATTAGGTCTAAGGTTAGACACATCAACCGCTGCATCCTCCAGGTATCCTTACTCTCCCCTCTTCAATTTAACATCTATATGGATTATTTGCTACTCTCGGAAGGAATCATGTTTTATATGTACGCGGGTAACAAGCAGCTGATGTTTACATTGTCTCTGACCAGATCCCTTCCCCCTGCAATATTTCTAAAAGAATAACACCGCTTGGACAATATATTTATTGCAAGGGTGCTGACTGGCTGTTCCATCGCAAGCCATCCTGTGTGAGAAATCCTTGACTATTTGATCTCACTACCCTGTAAAAAGCAAAGCCAATAGATTTGATACTTGAAACTTCAGAGAGCTGTCAATAGAATCTAGTTTCTGAGCTTCCTAACTAATGGTAATACTTGTCATATGTATTTCTCATTTGGCTTTGATTCATCCATCCCTCAATCCTATCCTGACACTACTTATTTATGCTTCCTTTCTCTCCAGTCACACACCATAGCCCTGCAGTCCCTCTCTCCCTACGGCCCTGTTCCACTTTTCAGCATTGTGTTGAACGCGTTTGCTTCTTGTTCTGCTCACATAACATACTCTGAATTCAAAATTTGACTGCGTGCACAAATATTGAGAAGTTGACATCATCTCCTGGGGTACTTGACCACACTAACAGGTTCTCAAATCCGAACCGATCTTGAACTTCATCCAGAAAAAGTCCTCAAGGGCTGATTCACAGGAGTACTTTTCTATCACAAAGCTCGCACAGTTGAATTTGCAGATGCAAAGTCACAATTCTTAATGAACCAAGGTGGATTGCAATTTGCAAGTGCCATTGTGAATTGCAATGCACACATTGCAAACCACTATGATTTTCTAGTGGAACAGGATAGTAGGAGATAGCCAAGGCAATTTAAATGGTAACTATGTGCTTGGGTGGCCACCTCATTCATATCATAACACACTATTTCCAGTCCTTGCCTTTTAACCTACAAATCAGTTCAATCAGACGTGTCAGTCTAATTAGTTCAGTGAATGCAATGCAAGACTACACCACCACAAATGCATTGGGTTGTGACATGAAATCTCAGGGTGGTAAACAGTGTCTGTATTGACATACAATGGGGTGGGAATCTTACCAACTACCAATTGCAGGCTGTAACCAATGGCAGAGTATAAGGAGTCAGTTTGTGCATCCTCAAGACATCCCTAGCTGGAAGTAGATGGTAGATTTATCGACTACTGCAGGCCCTCCTCAAGGCCTGCAAGATTTTGTGGCATAGTGAAACCTTTCTATTGCTCAATGCAGGCACATTACAAATTTGAGTGTTGACATGGAGGTCTGCTGTTCCATGCAGAACCCCCTCTAAGTTCTCGTAAATGTGTAGAATGAGATTGATAGTGGATTCCTACCCCAGTAATAATTTTGGGGCAGGTGGATTGTACCTCACCGCATAAAGACCTTTTTCTAAGCAAACCGATAGTGGTTATTTTTCAAAGATTAAAGCTGTGTGCGGTGCAATACAAGGCCGCTTCAAGAAGATGGGCTTCTACCTCTAAAAGGTTGGAGATGGAATTCCAAAGTTTTTATAAAGTGTGCATACGGGGAATGCAAGTGCTATTAGTGTCAGGTATATCTTAAAATTCAATAATGGTTTAATGAGTGTGTTGTTTGCAGGTGGCTTACAATATGTATTATCAGCTGCTAAGAATATGATCAGCATTGTTATTCATAAGCACCCTGGTTAGAATCCTGAGATTGACTCTGACAATTCGAATGCTTAGAACCCTGGCCCTAACTAGGGTTAATTTCCTATATTCAACGCTCATTGGCTGGTACATAAAGCAGACAGGAGGCAGTCGTATTACTTAAAAGTAGTCCCCCCCTCCCCAAAGAATGTGAAGAGGGGCCCCTCAGTCTACTGTATACCGCAGATATTCATTGGCCTTTGGGCCAATGGGCACCCATGATAGGTTGTGGGCCCCTGAAGGTCTGGGGTCCAACCTGATCCGCAGCTGCTACAGGGGCCTGTGTTACATCCATGGACAGAGACAGCGGTCATGTGTATTTGCTGTGTTGCGTCAGATTAGTGGCAGGTGCTAATAGACCTATTACGAAAAACCTTTTGTTTTACACAGTTGATAATCACCCCTGCACCGAGACTGGGTGGGCAATTAACATTATTTAACACACTGTGCAGACAACATTAACCACTATTAATATACAGAGAAGAGGGCAGTAACCCACATACATGGAATATATGTTTAGATGCTACTTCGTAGGCCTGTCGGAGAGTTTTGACAGTACTAACAGATGTTTACCGTCTGAGGATTAACGGACACGTTTATATAACACCTGCTCCGGTGATATAGCTGTTCGAAGACTATTTCAATGCAACTGTTAAGAGCTTGTCTCACAATGGAGCGCACAAATAAGTGGCGAATGTGCCAGAGAAAAAACGATTCAGATTCCGCATCGTTGCAAACATTTCTATGGCAACGTGAACTAAAGGAGCTTTTAGTTGCACGTTTCCCTTTGTCCAGGCTGCTATCACATTTAGAACATAAACAGGTGCTGCCGGTATGAGCATCTTTGCAAACTAACGGGCCTATTAGAAACTCTGACCAGATTGCTACACATGGTTATTCTAGTGCTTTCAAAGAAGAAAGACATACGGGGAAGGTGTCTGTATGCATCGCCGCACATATATAGTAGTCTAATGTCAAAGAGAATCCTAAAATGATCAATTGAGATGGCTAAGCTATACTTTTACTTGATAAGTGTGAATTTGTGTGTGCGCATGTGCGCGCGTACGCATGCGCACGCAAAGACAGAGAGGCACACGCACAAACAGGTACATGCATTGCTAATCAATGAAATAGAGCAGTTTCATTCACAGCAATTAAGGGTACATAGGTTCCATTCACTAGCAGTAAGTATCAAACATGTTGGAATTATACCTCCCACACTGTAAAAGGTGTGGGAGGTATGATTCCAAGCACTGGAAGAGCCCTCCGTTAGGCTCTCAGTGTTCCCGGTACCAGCCTCTTTGACCCGGACAGCACAAAATGGTTGCTGTCGACAAGAGACACGATTCTGCCCTCCTGTTGCACAGCCAAGCAGGGGAAGGCAGAACAATAGGCATCCTGTCACAGGGAGATGTGACCACTTCCCAGACAGGATTTTGTGTATTGGGGTGGGGTGGGTGCACTTGCCTGCGCCACCCAGTCTGCATGAGGGGCACATTTGGAGTCCCTTTGCCTAGTGTAGTTCAAACAAGTCCTGGGAGCCATTGGCTCCTGCTCTGCCACGAAACTGGACAAAGGACATGTGAGTAACCTCCCTCCTGTCCAGACCCTCCCCTGGGAGGGTCCCCTGAATCTTCCCAACCCTTTCCCTAGGGTAATTAAGGGCTTACCTGGGTGTAGGGTCCTAGATTCATCGTGGGATAAGATTCAGATCAGACACCACTTCTTCTTCTACCGTCTGGGCACTCTGGACTTCGCTGGACTTTGTTTGGGCCTGATTTCATCCCGCTTCCGGTCTGCTGCATCGTCTGTGCCTTTGCATCATACAGGAACCTTTTAGACCTGTGAAGCATCAAAGGCACTTGAAGGAATCTCCCTTGGAGCGAAGGAATCAGTCCACTGCATTTGCAGGCACCGCAACTGAGTTGGCCGGTCTGCTGATCCTGAGCTCCTCCGGACTCCGTAAGGTTCTGCAACACTGGTGGTGGTTTTCCACAGCTCCTGAGGCCTGCCATGCCTTTTCACCAAGTTTGAGGACAGCATTCCTTGTGGGGGTTACAATAACTGTACCCCTGTGCACCACATCAACTTGCAGTTGCAAAGGCTTGTTGGCTTCCTTCCAAGAAGATCTTTGGGCTCCAAGTAGCCCCAACCTCACGCACCTTAAGTGACCAGAGTCTTCTCAGCCACACCGCATTGTGTGCCTCGTGTGCATCATGGCCTGCATCTTTTGGTGAACTGGTTGAGGTCCTCTTGCGACTCCAGTGCCTCCAGCCTTTGGGTTCACTTGAGGGTCACACTTTTTCTTTTGGACTCCCCTGATTGCCCGGGACCTGCCCTGAATCCCCTGCTTGTGGCGAGTACCCTGAACCTTGCTGGTTCTGATATTTCTCCTTCTTCAGTTCCTGCATTGGTGGTATTTGCCAAGGCTTGCTGGTGCTCCCGCCCGGACATGACCCCTCAGCACTCAACATCCTTAATGTGACAGCTTGTCAACGGCTCCTGGTCCTCCTCAGCATCACCTGGCCCTCACAGCTGCAGAGTCAAGGTCATCGTCACCCATCCTGCAACACCTGACATCAGAGGGCATTCGTCTTCCAAGTCTCCTGGTTACTCCTGAGTTACATAGACTCTCTCCCCTCTGCTTGCAGATACCTCTCATCTAGAAGTGACCTTCGGGTTCCACTGGACACTTTTTCCTTCTTCAGCCGTTGCAACTTCCTGAAGTCCTCCATTGGGTTCGACGGCGGTTTCCGACACCACTTCACATGTATGCACCTGGCTTCCGTGGTGTAGGTAACATGGGTACTAGGGTATCCATGGGTGGGGTGGCCCTCCAACCTTCTATCTTCCATGGGGTTTCTTCTGGGTTCACCAGGAAGGGTCCTTAATCTTTAAAAATCCAACCGCTACTTACACGTAGAGTTGTATGAAGCAAACGGTCATGTTCCCACACTGCACACGCTATCCGTGGGGTCCCTATCTACTCACCTTGGGTGGTTCCATGGGTCCCCAGCACTTCTACGTCCTCTCGATATTGTCTTGACCCAAGTTATGGTTGTTATACCACTTTCTTAGTATATGGTTTTGTCCCCCCTGGGGTCCACTGTGTATTACGTGCTATTTACTGTGTTTCTTTGCTAAAGTATTGAGTGCATTGTGTTTATCTCTCTGTAGGAGATAGTTGAACGTACTAGAGAGTATTATATAATAAATACATATTTTTTCCAAATACTTTGTGTGGTTCTTTTCACTTAATCTATACTATAAGATTGCATTCTGGTAAAACAAGCTGCTTTACACTCCTTCTGGACTAAGCCTGAAGGCTGCTCTCCACAGCTACCACTTAGAGAACTTTCTAAGGTTTTTTAAGACCTCTTAAATCAAAGTGTTGTCTGGACTGTTGTAAGGTGCTCACTTACATAAGTGGTTATCATATACCAGGCCAGCTTCTCACTTTGACCCTCTCTGAAAACCTGGACATGTAGTAAATTTACTGAGATTTGCCAGGACATATAGTGAAGAATGGAGATTCTCCAATTACCTTGCGGAGAGAATCTTGATTTTGTTATTCCCCATTACATTGGGAAAAAACTGGTACTAGATGCTATTTGTGTGCTATTTGTTGCACCTGGTAAATTCTAAACCCCAATGCATAAGCATTTAGAGGGTGTGAGTAATAGCACATGTTCTCTGGGGCACTTGGAATCAATGGCTAGGTACGATGTTAGAAGAAGAAAAATGAAAGAAAGCAGTAGGATAGTGTTCCATTCATGCATTGATGGTTGATTAGTTACTGAAAATGCAGCAACAAGTGTTTCCACACTGTGCAACACCCTTTCTAAAGGTTGACTGATTAACTTTAGTTGCTAACTGCTGTATTTGGGTATTCATTACTAGTAAGGTGAAACATTAGGCCAGAGGTATGCAAAACTGACAAAATAATGAAGTAGTACTGTCACAAAGTTTCTCCTTTAATGTCACATAATTTGTCTTTTATGGTAACATAATTTAGTTAAAGCTGCTGCATAATTTGCTCCTCTCCTGCTGCGTAAGTCCAGTGGTCATGACTATCTCTAATACTGGTATATGTTCTACCAGCAGAAAATTCCTAAGACGCAGGCGAAGTGCACTGTTTTACAGCTTGAAAATTAGAAAATGTGGGTTTTACAGGTGCAGTTTTTTGCCTGAACACTTGGAAAGTCAAAAATCTAAAAAACAAGTAGATGTATTCCTTCCTTTTTAGGTTTTGCCTGCACAGCGATTGCACTGTGCTTGTGTAATCTATTGTTATATATCTTAAAAGAGGCTTTCATCCTGCCCCCTTGCTTTCCATTGGTTCCTGTGCTTGTCACTTACCTTTTCTCCATTTCTATTGGCCGCAGCATGCTAGTTCCTGTTCTTCCTCCTGTGTTTTCTCCTATCAGTTTCCCGAGGCCTAAATACTGTTTCCAACTGCTTTGGAAGCTGAACTGGTTTTTAATGGTTTTGCCTGTACCAGGCTTGTGTGCATCTTCTGACAGCTCTCAATGCGGCCCCCCTCTCATGCAAACTGCATGTGTCTGGTCAGTTTCATGCTGGCTCTTTTATTATTATTATCTTTGCCTCTGTCGTGCTCAAACAGCCTGACTTTAATATGGCTACCTCTCAGGGCGCTGCCTTGCTCTTTAATGAGTCACACATTATTCGCGAGATACGCTCTCACCATGTTGTTGTTTTGTAAATCCTTCACTGCAAGTGCACACCGTCACTTTAAAAACAAGAACACTATCCTTTTTGGTAGGCATGGGGAGATTAAATGATAAACCCGGACTCACAGGATGTTGAGCCGACTCCAAGACTCGAACCTGGTACCTCAGTTTCCAATTCGGCAGCTCTGGCTGTTATGAAACACCCTCCTCTGATTGATTCAAACTTTTTTTTTTAATGTTATGGTGTGCACTCCCAGCTGCTGCTTGATTTACGTCACTGCTGAGAACTCTTAAAATAAACTTCAGCAGCAAGAATACAACAAATGTGCAGTTTAAAATTCTGCAGGAAGTAGTTCACGTCCTAGTTGTATATTTCGTTACTGGCATAATTTTTTTTCAATTACCTCTTTGCACTCACTATTGCAGCTTAGAGACCACTACAACTGAGGTCCAACATGATTTGCCCAGCAGTTAGTCGACAAGTGGCCATTTGGCAGTAATTGAGGAGGGTAAGAATCAGAATACTACATGATGAAACATTTAAATTAATGTGTCCTTGTTTAATGTAACTTGTGCTCCTGTAAAGCTCTCCAGTACCTTGGGGTCGAGGTCGCGCTATGCAAAATCTGCATAAAAAAAGCAAAAACATTTCAGAGGCAGTCATAAAGTTGGTGGAGATTAGGAGTTACCTGGCTGCCTCTCAGTACGTTGCCTTGTTTTAATGAGTCACACGTCATGCACAAGTTACTCTCTCACCATGTTGTTGCTTTGTAATTCCTTCACCACAAGTGTACACCAACACTTTAAAAACAAGGACACTTCATGCACAGGTAGATTAAGTGATTTACCCTTTATTATATGATGTTGAGCCGATGCAGAGACTCAAACGTGGTTCCTCAGTTTCCAAGTTGGTAGCTCTGGCTCTTATGCCACACTCTCTTCCTACTTTTTAGGTTTCACCTGCACAGCGCTTTCACTGTGCTTGTGAAATCTCTTGTATTTATTATATCTTAAAAGGGGGCTATCAGTTCTCATTTCTGAATGACTGTGTTAATTATTTTTTTTGTAAACTTTTTTTTTGTTAACCCCCCCCCTCCACCGGCTGCCCGGCTGCGCGCATTTACGATACTTCTACTAAAGCTGATCAATCACACTGTTTAAGCACCATTCACTGTCAAGATAAGATCTCTTCCCACAGAAAAGGCAGGCATCTTCTAACAGTATGCTGGAATGCTTGCTTTTTTTTACTTTGTTCTGTAAAGCAGATGATTTAGCCTTAGAACGTTTGTGGCATTTCCCATTAATGTCTCAGTACATTACTTTGTACTGTAAAAGCATTTTTGGAATGATTTTTTTACCTTAATCTATTTGGTCATTATGATCAAATTATATTTGTTGTTATAAACATTACACGTTAAAAATAAAGTTAATATACAAGAACTATGCTAGATTTTAGTACTAAACAGGTAATCACAATTGCAGGTACCCAGCAGTTGAAAGGGGCTTGAGTTAAATGGTGCAGCAGGTGCAGTGGAACGGGGTCAAAAGTTGTCATAACTCCACTAAACACCAAATATTGCTATATTTTACTACTAAACAGACAGTCACAAGTGCAGTTATCTTGCAGGCAACAGGGGCATTATTTGAATGGAGCAGCAGGTGCAGTGGCACCGGTACCAAAAGTTATCAGAGCGCCTCTAAACACCTAATGTTGCAATTTTTTACAACCAAACAGGCAGTCATAAGTGCAGTCATCCAGCAACATTAATGTCATCATTTCAATAGTGCATCCGGTGCAGTGACACCGGGACCAAAAGCTCCAGGCACCCCACTAAGCACCTAATATTGCTATATTTTATCCCTAAACAGGTAACCACAAGTGCAGTTACCTTGCAAAAAACAGGGCCATGATTTGAATGGTGCAGCAGGTGCAGTAGTATCAGGCTCAAAAGTTGTTGGAACCAATAATAATTATCCTGATTTGTAAAGCACAAACATTTACCCTCATGAGGTGCTGGGGGCCGTTCGCGAGATTAAGTGAGCTAATGCTCAGAGTCAAACAATGCTGAACTGGGTTGCCTCCAGCACCGGGGATCGAACTGTGAGGCCTGTGCTCCGGAGTCCGCCGCTCTGGCCGCTGCACCACACCTCTTCCTCCTCTAAACACATAATATTGCTATATTTGACTACTAAACAGGTAGTCACAATTGCAGGGACCTTGCAGTTTAAAGGGATTTGATTTTAATGGTGCAGCAGGTGTAGTGGCACTGAGGTTAAAAGCTCTAGGGACCCTACTATATCCAAATTGTTGCTAAATTTTACTACTAAACAAGACAGTCACAAGTTCATTTATCTAGCAGGCAATAGGGTCATGATTTGTATGGTGAAGCGGGAGCCGTAGTACTAGGTGCAAAAGCTCCATGCACCCCATCAAACACCTAATAACGCAATAGTTTACTACTAAACAGGGAATCACAAGTGCAGTTACCTTGCATACAACAGGATCATCATTTGAATAGCGCTGCAGCTCTAGGGACCCCACTAAATACAGAGTTTTGCTTAAATTTGCTACTAAACAGGCAGCCAGAAGTGCAGTTATCTAGCAGGCACTTGGGGTATGATTTCTATAGTGCTGCAGGTGCAGTGGTACCGGGGCCCAAAGTTGTCAAAAATCCTCGGTACACTAGAGGGGCTTATTTACAAGCCCCTTCCACCACTTTTGTGTCACTTTTCCCTGTTAAAAATGATGCAAAAGTGTCACAAGGGGCATGTAAATCTGCCCCTAAATATTGCTATATTTAGCTGCGAAGTAAGCAGTCACAAGTGCAGTTACCTTGCAGGCACCAGGGTCATAATGTCAATGGTGCAGCAGGTGCAGTGACACCAGGGGCCCAAAGCTCTAGGAACCTCTTTAAACACCAAGGGCCTCATTTATGAAAGTGACGCATCGCTGCGAGAAAACAGCGGTGCGTCACTTTTCATTGCGCTCTCCTTGCGACACCAATGATGCGTCATATTTACATTATGACGCATCATGGCGCAAGGAGTTACAGATACATCAGAAATACTGACGTATCTGTAGGCGCAAAAATGACGCATTGATGGAGTGTGTCACAAAAGTGACGCAACTCCAGCAATGGGTCATTACACATGGTCACTTCTACGACCCTTTCTTGCATGGGAATGCCCCCCTTGCATACATTATACCTGACGCAGGTATAATGTGGCGCAGGGGTTTACAAAGTGACGCATCTACCTAGATGCGTCACTTTGTAAATATGACGCAACATGGTGCATTTTTTACACTGCTGATGCGTCACAAAAAGTGATGCACCAGCGGCGTAAAAGTGACGCAAGGCCTCACAAATGAGGCCCCCAATATTGAAATTTTTTTTCTACTAAACAGGCTGTCACAAGTGCAGTTACCTTGCAGGCACTAGGAGCATGATTTGAATGGTGCAGCAGGTGCATTGGCACCGGGCCCAAAAGTTGTCAGAACTCCTCTAAACACATAATATTACTTTTACATCAATTCATTCTAATATTTCCCTCTTTCATTTAATTTTTGTAAATGTTGCTATTACTTACCCACACTAGTAACAGGACACTATCTCGCCTTTTTGTACATAATTCAAGTCATAGCACATTTACCAATGCTTGTTTTTAAAGTTACGGTGTGCACTCCCAGCTGCTGCTTGAATTACGTCGCTACTGAGACCTCACAAAAGAAACTTCAGCAGCAGTAATACAATGAACGTGTAGTTTAAAATTCAGCACATACTATTTCACGGCCTAGTTGTATATTTTGTTACTGGCATAATTTTCCCTATTCTACTGTGAATGCAGCAGCACTAGACTGCCACCCCCTGAAGAGCCTTTAAGATATCATCATTTCTGCTTCACAGCAACGACCTGAGCATTGCTGTCTTCGGCAGAACGCTACTCTCCTCTGGCAGACCCACCAGGCGCTTCCCATAGGCTTCAGGAGGGAGAAGGCACAGCTGGCACACGTGTACATACACACATGCGGTGTCTGCAGTGATGGAAACCCAATATAAACTAGTGGTGTGCGTCCGGTGGAAGCAGGTACCAATTACCATACCTTTGTGCACTTCAGGATGTCCGGGGTGTGAGTGAAGGGCAGGGTGTGCACTTAACGCACTTCTCATCCCTTCATGTTGGAAGAAGGCTCATTACTGTGGGCAGCAGTGTCGGACTAACCTACTGGGCAGCCTGGGAGTACCTAACGGGCTCTTCTCAGAGGTCAGCATAGGGTGGGCTGGGTTTTATTGCTGGGCTGGAATTTAATCGATAACGCTGATTTTACTACAGATAAGGGCCCCATTTACACATTTTTTGATCCACAGCAGTGCAGAAAGCCTTCCTGCTGAGCTGCCGTGCATCAATATAAAAGGACAAGAATGCCGCTGTATCTACAGAATCTGGTGCATTCCTGTCCTTTTTCCTGCGTCGAATAGGACACTTTACCCTGCACACTTTTACTCCGCGTGCCATTACCCCGCAGATTTTACACCGAAAAATCTTTAACAATGCAGGTCCTTACACTGCAAACTATTACAACGCATTCCCCATTACAGAGCAATTTACTATTCTAACTCCAGCGTGGTGTTTCTTTGGGGAATGCGTTGCAATCGTTTGCAGTGTAGAGCCCTGCGTTATAAAAGATTTAGCAGTGTAAATACTGCGGGGTAATGGCACTGCAGAGTAACGCATGCAGGGTAAAGGATGTTTCCCCCCTGCGCCTGCACACAAACAGCAGCCGAGCCCCAGCTCAGACACCTGTGCATCATTTTGCAAAGGTGCCTGCGCTTAGGGTAGGTAGGTTTTTGTGCAGAAAGGGGCCCCTTCTTCACATAAACAATTATTTAAGGCAGCAAGAGGAAAAAACAAGGAGAGAGAAAAGTATTTCTCCTTGTTGCGCGCCCTTACATCTCCCCTGGGGACGCGTAGGATTCTGAGGCATTCCAAGGTTTACGAAATGTTGTAAATCTGAGAATGCATTGAGTTCAATGAATGTTGAGTGGGAAAACCCACAGCGACACCCATGAAACACCGCTTTCACACAGAGTTATGCGTGAAAAGGAAACATTTACAAGGCTATAAAAAGTCACACAGGGTGACAACATGGCCTTGTAAATATGGGGAAGCCCATTGATGGATCGGCAGCGCAATGGGCTTGTAAATAAGCCCCATACTCTGCATCAACAGCGAATGCATGCATTCTCCCACACCTTGCAAAACACTTATATACTTCTCTTTACAAGTTTAAAACTGCCCTGATTTGCAAACGAGGGCCACTCTTGGCAGCTATTTTATGTTGGGGTCATTTTTTATGGTGTCAGAGACTAATCCAGTTTAATACTGACTCCCGAGCTTAGTTCATTCATTGAATCAATGATTGAACTCACCCTTGAACATTACTATACATAGTGGCTAGTGTGTGCTTGTTAACAAATGCAGCAGTTCTGAAATATAACCACTCTGTTTCAAAGAAATCTGATTTCCGTCTTTGGTGGGCACTTAACCTTAATTTCACTCCCGCGTTGTTCGCTGTCCCCCTTTCCTTTAAAGTGTTGTTTGTTGCCCAGTCCATGTATGCTCCTCAAACATGCACTCTTGGCTTGATGATGAGTTGTTAACTTTATTGTTGTGAACAGATGAACACTTAAAGTGCACACCGCAGAGCTCCATCCAGCCTTCTGATTGTTTTGAGCTTGGGCCGGAGAAGGCGAAGCTGGACCCAATGGGGGCCCATGACAAACGCCGCCGGGAGGCGGGAAGCCCCCCTGCCCATTTACATAGCCCGTGAAACGGGGTGACCAGGATAGGTTGCCCCAGGGCAAGCTCCTGCCACCCCCAATCCGGGGGTGAGCTTTCAAGTGGCAAGGGGGATAAGAAGGGGCCCAAGCCCTATACCGGCACAATCCCCTTTGTGGAAGGCAGAAGCGCAAAGGTTAGCGGAAGGTTTCACACAAAGCTTTCCAATCCCTTACAAAGAACCCAAGGGCGCCTGGAACCTGAAATCAGTAAGAGACAACCCTGGGGTGGCACGTCAAAAGGTGAGGAAGGAAGTGTAGCTGGGGCGGTTGGCCGGCCCTTTCACTGACCCCCCCCCCCCGCCCCACTGGAGGACCTTGTTTTATCGCCCCTTCGCGTGGTACCCAAGAAGGAGGCGGGAAAATTCAGGTTGACACCCCCAGGGGGATTCCATCAATGACTGTCTGGAGCAGAGGATTGCTCGATAGCCTACGCATCGGTGGATGACACAGTGGACTTGATAAGGCAGGCAGGGAGGGGGGCCCCTTTAGCAAAGACAGACATAGAATCAGCCTTCTGCCTCTTGCCAGTACACCCAGACAGTTACCATTTGCTAGGCTTTCAGCTGGACGGACATTACTATTATGACAAATACTTGCCAATGGGCTGCTCAGTATCCTGCGCATACTTTGAGGCTTTTAGCGGATTCCTGGAGTGGGAGCTAGGGACACACCCCTAGTGGGGGGACGGGTCTACTAGTTAGATGACTTCCTCTTTATCGCAGTTCAGGCACCGGGGTATGCGCCAACATCCTGCAAGGCTTCATAGAACTGGCTCGGGAACTGGGAATCCCCCTAGCTCAGGACAAGACAGAGGACCCGACCACAAAGCTGTTCTTCCTCTGGATAGAGCTAGACTCGGTGGCAGGGACATGCAAATTGCCACCTGAGAAGGTGGCGGAGCTAAAAGAAATCATCGGTAGATTTAGGCAATAGAAGAAGGCAACGCTAGGCGAAGTGCAGCAAGTGCTGGGTAAATTGAATTTCGCCACAAGTGTAATCCCCGCAAGGCGCGCATTTGCCAGACGCATAGCCTGGATGAATAGGGGCTTGACACAGAAGCACCACAGGGTCCGCCTGATACAAGGGGTGAAGGAGGACCTGGGGCAGTGGGAAAACTTCCTGACAAATTTCAACAGAACCCTTCTGTGGCATGAGCCTTGTGTGCAGGCAAACCAGCTTGAGCTCTACACAGACTCGGCTTTGGGTCCATCCTAGGGAATGCATGGATGGCAGGGGCCTGGCCAGCAACCTGGCAGAAAGTGGGGGTTACCACCAACATCTCCTTGCTGGAGTTCTTCCCAATTGTTGTAGCATTCACATCTGGTCCCAATGGCTGGCAAACAGACAGATAATCCTATGGTCTGACAACCACGCGGTGGTGCAGGCAATTAACACAGGGACAGCGAAATGTCCGGCGGTGATCAACCTGCTGCGAAAGGTAGTCGAGTGTCAGCTGAGGGCGAACATCGCACTTAGAGCACAACACATCCCAGGGGTAGACAACACAATTGCCGATGCTATTTCTCGTTTTCAGTGGGTAAGATTCCGAGAGCTCGCCCCGGACGTGGATCGAGGAATGACCCCGATGCCGGAATAGGCTTGGGCATGGGTGGACGAGGATTAAAGAGGATGCTGGACAACGCACTGGCCCCAAAAATAGAGATCTGTTACAGTAAGTGCTGGGGAACGTTTGGGGCTATGACAGGGCTAACAGGAGGCCGGCTGATAAGGCAGGAGGAGGTCTTAAAGTTCATCAAATGAGCTTTTGAGTCAGGTAAGACAAAATCTTGGGTCCAGGCACACTTGAATGCAGTGGCATACTACACAAAAATGGCAGGGGGGAGGACCCAAGTAGGGCTTTCCAATGTAAAATGGCATTGAAAGGTTGGGGCAGGTTGCAACAAACAAAGAAGGATACAAGGCGGCCCATCCCCTTTGACATACTACAGCGTATGGTGGGGGCCCTCGGGGAAATATGCACCTCGGGAATGGAAGCGACACTCTTTCGGGCAGCATTCGTGCTGGCTTTCTTTGGGCATACCGAACCATCAAATTGGTTGTCCCCACTGTGGGTGACCCCGGAACAATGTGCATACGCAGGACCAACTGTGGAGCTAAGGGAAGAGCACATGCATATCCTGCTGCTGCGGTCAAAGACAGACCAGGCGAGCAGAGGGAGGTGGACTAGACTAAATTGCATTAAGGATAAATCTTGCTGCCCAGTGTGATTAGTTCAGAGGTACATGGGAACTGGGGAGCAAATCTACGAGCCATTGTTCAGACATGTGGATGGGTCGTTCCTCATCCGGTTCCAATTCATAGTGGTGATGAGGAAAGCTCTAGAGGCAATTGGGCTCCCTGCCAGGGCATGCGGTTCCCACTCATTCAGAGGTAGGGCAGCCACCACGGCCGCAGAGTTAGACTTGGGCACTGAACAAATTAGGGGGATAGGGCCTGAGCATCCGGCGCGTCTAAATGTTATATAAGCCCCACGATGTATTAAGGCTGATTTTTCCCCTCCCCCACCTCTGTCTATGTCCGACCGAGCAACACAAGAAAGTATGGATCGTAGGTCACTCCTATATAATGTGGATACAACGATGGGCAGCAACCAGACGGGAATTTGTCGGGATCTTGCTGCGGGACACTGTTTGGCTGGGGGGTTCAGGTATGGAATGGGACCAACTGCTCCCCGCAGTGAGGGAAGCAATAGGACAAGGTGGCAAACCGGATGCGGTGGTGGTCCACCTGGGAGGTAATGACTTGGCAGAATTGGGGAGGAGGGGGCTCCTAGAAAGAATGCAAGAAGGCCTTGCAGCCATGGCAAGACTGGTACACCCAGGTGAAGTTATTTTTTCAGAAATAATAATGTGGAGAGCGTGGAGAGGGGCCATGGATGTGGGGGGCGGTGGAGAAATCCAGACGCAAACTAAATATCACCATGGGAAAGATATGAAGGGCCAATGGTTTCATAAATTTGAGGTCCCCGGGTTACCCTTGGAGGATAGGGTGCACTTGACCGGGGTGGGGATGGACATGTTCGTGCTGAACATCGTGGGGGTGCTGGAACAGATGGGTTGAGCTTAGCAAGAAAAAAGGGGGTAGCATGATAGGGGGAGCTCCCTCTGATCATGGAACTGTAGGTAGCGTGGCGGAAGAAACCCAAGACGGATATACAAAAGAGATAAATTACTAGAGGTCGATGGAATGCTCACACAGTGTCCTTGGGGTGCCTCACAGCAGGCGCTCTGTGGGAGCCAAGGACGGCATTCTGTGATAGACAGAATAGATGTGATGCCCCCGCAGGGCCCTTGGGATGCCACATGGCAGGGGAACCGAGGGTTCGAGATGTCAGGACTCAGCCTCAGGCAGGCTAGAGGAGATGCTCACACAGGGTTCCTTGGGATGCCACATGGCAGGAACCCATTGGAGCAGGGAGGGTCCAAGAAGGGGTCTAGGGCAAGTGAGGCGGCACTTGCAGCCCAGTCAGATCCTGACAGACACCCACCAAGTTGGTAGCACGTTGAAGCCTAAACCCGTGAATCAGAGGTCCAAACATGTGGGCCCCCTCCCTAGAAAGTGGTTTGGCTGAGACCACAGATTGACCAAGAATGTACTGAGATAAGTGCAAAGACAATAAGATGTATTAACATGGATGTTATAAATGAACATAAGAAACGACCATGATATTGCGAAATGTATGACCATGTTAAGTTTAAATAAAATGCGACCTTTTGAGGCACCAAAAACAGGTTGTCAGTGGTGTGATTTAGAGGGTAAGTTGGACACACTTAAAATAGGGGAGGGAGAGGATGACTCGCCTCTTGGGAGGGGTTGGAGCCCGGCAAGGCAAAGCCGAACCCAATGGGGGCCTGTTACAAACGCCGCCCGGAGTCGGAAAGCCCCCCCCCCCTCCCATGTATATAGCCCGCGAAACGGGGCGACCCAGGGTCAGCAACGGCCCGCCAATCTGGGGGCGAGCTTTCAAGCAGCAAGGGGGGATAAGAAGGGGCCCAAAGGCCCGATACCTGCACAATCTGCTTTGTGGAAGGCAGAAGCGAAATCCCACCCACCCACACCAAAAAGAAGCGAGCGTCGCAGCAGCAGGAGTGAGGTGAAATGGAAGGAACCCAAGAAAGATAGACAAAAGAGATAAATTACTAAAGGTAGATGGAAGGCTCACACAGTGTTCTTGGGATGCCTCACGGCAGGGGCACTGAGGGAGCCAAGGACAGCATTCTGCCATAGACAGAATAGATGTGATGCCCCTGCAGGGCCCTTGGGATGCCTCATGGCAGGGGTTCCGAGGGAGTGAGATGTCAGGACTCAGCCTCAGGCAGGATAGAGGAGATGCTCACAAAGGGTCCTTGGGATGCCACACGGCAGGGACCCATTGGAGCAGGGAGAGGCCAAGAAGGGGTCCAGGGCAAACAGGACCGCAATTGCAGACCGGGCAGCTCCTGATGGACACCCACCAAGTCAGTAGCAAGTTGAACCCTAAACTTGTGAATCAGAGGCCCAAACATGTGGGCCCTCTCCCTAGAAAGTGGTTGGGCTGAGACCACAGAATGACCACGAATGTACTGAGATAAGTGCAAAGACAATAAGATGTATTAACATGGATTTTATAAATGACCATTAGAAATGACCACGATATTGCAAAATGTATGACCATGTTATGTTTAAATAAACTGCGACCTTTTAAGGCACCAAAAACAGGTTGTCAGTGGTGTGATTTAGAGGGTAAGATGGACTCAGTTGAAATAGGGGAGGGGGAGGATGACTCGCCTCTTGGGAGGGGTTTTGATGAGCAACAATAACGTAAGTTCTTGCACCCGCGCTTGCAATGGAAATAAAGAAATGTAGGTACTCACTGCCACAGAGTACCTGTTTACTACTGACATATGTCTGTGCTGTCCCATTATAAGTATTCCGCCTCCGCTGAGAAGTGCTGAGCTCATCCTTCCAAATTAAAGAAGTGCCAATACAGAGTACCCTTCCCATTTAAACCAGTAAAATGTCTCTAATTGGAGCATAGTGCGAGAGCAGAGTCGGCCACAAGTTAGGCTATTTCCTTTGAAAGGCCGGTAGGGATGGAACAAGGACATTGTTTAAGCTGATAATAACAGACCTTTAGCACGTGCACTTTGTGTTCTTGGTACAAGTGTCCAATGTAGAGTGAGCTACTACAAAAAGATTTTGTTACAGCCGCTAAATTTGACATGTGCCTGCAGCTTTTTATGGCTATCTGGAGGATTACAGCTTTTGCATAGCTCCTCGATAGGGGCTTGTGACGCTATACACGTGCTACAATACTATGCAGCTGTCTTCAAAATTTCAACTTATATGAAAACTGAGGTGGTATATCAAATATTTGCCAGTGTTTGTGTTAAGAAAATCACTGGGTTGTTACGATTGCAATAAAAAGCACACATATCGGGCGCAAGTACTCTTGATGGATCACTGTTATGCGAACAAGTGTGTTTGTTGCATTTTGTTTCTTCCACTAGCATATTGTATTCACATTGATGATGGGCCTGCTCCAGCCGAGATGGGTCACTCTGTACAGACGTTAAGATATGACTCGCATGTACTACCAGCCACTATTGGAACTTTGTCAATTACACTTTTTTGCCCATATTTGTAATTCATCTTTTGGTTATGTAACAATCTCAAGCAGGTGTGCCTCAGTCCAAGGACATTTGGACAAAAGAAAGTACTCAATTGTCATGTGTCTGTGTGAGGTATATGAAGAAGTGCAGTGGCTCAAAGCTCACATGGACGAGCGTAGAACACGGCAAGAAGTGCGGTGGCTGACGACCCATTTGGGCCTGTTTGAGGTCTGTCAAAAGGTGAAGAGGGTCACAACTCACATGGGCTTGTTTTTGTCATTTGGCCATATCATAGAGCACTCCAAAGGGACTATAATGCTTTTGAAGTTGGGTCTTGTGGCTCAGTCTACTAACGCATACACTCAATGGATCGGCGTTTTCCTCATGGTGACCGGCTGTGCTTTTATATTCCAATCATGGTTGCAGATAAGATGTTTCAGTGAGCTGAGCATCCAACTGGCGGTGGGGTCTACTCGCAGAATCATCTTTCCGAGGTCCATATCATGGGCATCGTCCAGATGGATAATAACGTTAATCTAATGTCTCAGTTCAACGGTGTTTGCTTTGCACACTTAGGAAAGTCCAGCTTCGCCTTAATTGTCGTCCATGTCTAAATCTTGCTGTTTTGTGATATTTTGCTATTATCAGGGCATGTTTTTTTAATCATAGTACTTACCCTTTTAACTTATCTCCTCCCTTTAAAATAACACCAGTAACAGTACAATATATTGTCTTTCTTAAAAAACAAGTTATAACACTTGAACCGACTTTCAGTAACTTATATTGCACAACTATTCACCAAGCTACAGATTGCAACAAAAACAGCTTATTAATAATCAAATAGGAGAAACCAAATGAATTTACCAATGTTTGTTAAATTTATCATGTTGTTTAGGAATTCGACCCTAAGAATAGGCTTTAAAACTCAGAGACAGGATTTAATGATAACTTAACTACAAACATACTTATCTAACATATGCTACACAGAACAGGAGTTAATGAGGACACCCTCAGGCCTCAACAATTAAATAGTTTTTACGAGGAGATTGAGGCTTCTGTATTATCAATTGAATCTTTAATTAGTAGGAAGTCAAAACGTATTTTCTTCTTGTTAGAAAACCCCTGGCCCAAATGTAGGTCTTTAAGAAATTTGCCTCTTGTTTAGTTTCTCCATTTTTGAGAATACACTTGGAGGCTCTGGCATCTGCAGAATTGCCACATGATTTACGAGGATCAATATTCTCTTTCATTTTAAACCCAGGAAAACCATCAGACAGGCCCATCACTTCAATTAATTTAGAGGCAAAGATCCTAAGGAAAGTGCTGGAGAACAGGCTAGTAAGGATGATCAAAACTCTAATACACCTAGACCAAAATGGGTTAATACCAGGACATAGCACTCGCCACTCTCTCAGGTACCTTAACACCGTTATAACACTTTCTGCTGGAGAAGAAGAATGGAGGGCCCTAATATCCATAGAATTTGGCAAGCCTTATGATGCTGTCCGATGGCATTTTATGTTTCGCTTGATGAAACGCATGAACTTTGGACTCCTCTTCTGCAAATGCATATCAATACAGTACCTTAAACATTGGGCGAGGGTCAGAGTAAATGGGTAAGTATAACCTCTATTTCTTTTGAGCGGGTATCCGGCAGGGATGTCCCATATCACCTCTCCTGTCTGCTCTGGTAATCGAACCATTGGTGGAGTGGATAAGACGAAATGCAAAAATAATCAGTTTTTAGGGATGTTGGTATCACTTAATCTCCCCGGGCCCGATTCACAGAACTAACTTAAGACAAAATCCTAAACTTACTACCATTTTCTGGCCCGGAAGCCCCGCCTCCGGGCCAGAAGCTCCGCCTCCGGGCCGGAAGCTCCGCCTCTGGGCCGGAATTTCCGGCCCGAGTGCGGACGTAAAGTTAGTAAATCAATTCTGTGAATACCAAAAGTAGTAAGTGCATTCTGTGAATACCAAAAGTAGTAAGTTTAGGATATTGTCTTAAGTTAATTCTGTGAATCGGGCCCCCCGTGCTTAACAAAAATGAATGTGTTCTCCTGTAACGAAAATTGTGCTCACGTAAAGCGCTCTGATACCCATGTCTCGGGTCTAGCTAGTTCGCGTTATATAAAACTCATTAAAAAAAAAAAATTACATCCTGGTTTACATCAGTGACCTAGAGCCCTCCCTACCTTGGTTCATGCACACTATGAAGATACACGGAGAAGCAGCAGGTCTGCAGGTCAATGGGACCAAATTCACATACATTCCACTAACTGGTACACATGAAGATATAAAGGCAATGATTAACTTCCATTGGGCAGATTAACATTTTGAACATCTAGGTAAGCTATAGAAGCCAGCAGACATGAGACGTGGGACATGAATATAAAATCCCTAACTTTCCAGGTATATCTGGATATGGATGTGGGAAAACCTCTCTCTTAATATCGAAGGCGTGGGCATTTATTCAAAGTATTTCCCTCCCACAACTGCTATATAGTTCACACAATGTTCCTTATAAAATTCCATTAATGGTTTTTCAATCCCTACAGTCACTGATAACACAATTTCTATGGGTTGGATGTCACCCAATAATAGTCTATTGTAAACGTGGGCTAGGTTCAATCGAGGGGATGACTGTGGATTGCTGAGGTTAAGTGATATTATTGGGCTAGCAATACATCACCAATTAATGATGGAGTGTTTGTAGACCAGAGAGACCCAGCAATGGCCATAGAGTTCATGGTCATTGAGCAATATGGTATATTTAATTTATTATATGGTTCACTTAAACATGTTTACATTACTTCAGTGACTGAGACATTGTTGTGTTGGCATCAGACGCTGGTATCAGGCATTAATATAGATTAGATGGCATAGGGTGCTGGCAGCGGAAACCCTACAATCGAAGGTTAACTGGATAAAGCGCACTGAGCAGTGAGAAGGCTTCGAAGCATGAGACATTATAGGAATCTCTAAGTTAGATAACATCTGTGAGCTAAGGTCCTACTACACATTTATGTATCTCACAGATACATACAACATGTAGAAAACGCAATTCAACTGCTACCTGCAATTGTTCCATGCTTTGAGGCATGTTGAGACAATTTGGATGCCCTCCTGGAGTGTAACCCCTTAAAGGCCCAAATTACAAATGCTCCATTAGGTGGGCATGAGATTTCAAAATTGCATCGTACTGTGGTATATAACACTCCAAACCCTATGCAGTAACTAGGAGAGTGGTGAAAACGTGATGTGGGCCAGCTAGAAGAGGACTGGGCTTAGGCTATAACGGTCCACAAAGGGATGCCGTTGTCTGATAGACTAAACTTGATCCATTTTAGATACTTGCATAGGGTATATTGTAGTCACATGAGACTAAGGGCCTTACTAGGAGTTCGGTAATCAAATGGACTAGTGCATTGACTTGGGCGGTCATGTCCAGTTTGTTGTCTATGATGATTACGATGTTTCTTGCTTGCAAGCGAGGCTTGGGTCCAAGGTCTGTGAACCACTAGGTGGAGTTCAATAGCAAGACACCTTTCCCAAAGACCACCACTTCGGTCTTGTCCGATTTGAATTTGAGTCAACTGGATTTCATCCTGATGGTCACTTTGGTTGTTCAAGTGGTGAACTTGTTCCTGGTGTTGGTTGTTTTGCTTCATAGATGTAAGTGATTATGTTTATGTTGTAGAGTTAAATGATGTCGGCCAGAGGAGTCATATAGCTGCTGAAGAGCATCAGGCTGAAAATGGAGCTCTGCAGGATGCTACACTTTAGATCTTTTGCTTCAGAGGAGTAGGGGGGCATGTTAGCTGTTTTTGGGTCTTCCAGTGAGAAAGGAGCAGATCTATTCAAGGGCATGTCCCTGAATGCCTGCTTTGTGGAGTTGCTGGAATAGGATGGGATGAGAGACAGTGTCAAAGGCGGCTGGTTGGTTTAGAGGGATCAGGGGTGCAGTTTCTCCCTTGACGGAGAACATCTGGATGTTATCCGTTGCTGCTACGAGGGTGGTTTCCATGCTGAGGTTGGGTCCAAATGCCGATTGTTTGGTGTTGAGAAGATGGTGTTTGGAGAAGGCACTTAATGGCTTTTTCAAAAACTTTGACTGGAAAAGGAAGAAGGGATATTAATTGGTAATTGGTGAGTTTGGTGAGGTTGGCAAAGGGTTTCTTTTAAGAGGGTGTTGACCGCGTGTGTGTTTGCATGGTTATGGAAAGGTGACTGTACTGATGGAGGTGTTGAAGAAGGGGGCGAGAGCCTCGCTGATAGAGAACACTCCTTTGCAAAGGTGTGGTGGGGCAGGGGTCATACGGGTCAAAGGAGTGAATGATCTTCATGATTGTTGTCGTTTCCTTTGTGCTATTAGGGTGCCATGTGGTGATTCTGTCGTCTTTGTTCGTCATTGGGAGACTTCGGTCAGGTTGTTGGGGGAAGTTGTTGTATATGGTTGTGATTTTGCTGCAAAATATTTTTGAGCGGTCATTACACAGATCTTTTGATTAGCTGGTGTTGCAGTTGGCAGCTGTGGTGAAGTCCTTGACGAATGAGACAATTTCTTTGCTGCGCTTGAAACCGTCAGTTATTCATTCAACTGAGGCCTTCCTCTTAGTTTTTTGGATTAGCTGGTAGCACCTTCTTTGGGTGACTTTGAAAGCATCTTTTTCCGCTTCCCCTTTGTTGGTTCTCCAGTTCCATTCCAGTTGTTTGTAGTGTCTTTTGGTCATTCTGGGCTCTTCTGTGTACGAGCTGGCTTGTGTTATAGTTTTTGCTGTGTGCCTTTATTTCATGAGGGCCAGAGTTTTGGTGCAGATGGTGATCTTCTTGTTATGGTTCAGCATTCAGTAGAGGATAAACACCTTTAGAGTAACACACAAAACCAGCAATAAAATGTGCAAAATAGTGGTGGTCCCTGTGCTCCCTATGGAAGGAGAAGCTTGCAAACTGCACACATTAGGCTAGTGGAACTGTAGGAGTGCTAGCAATGGGACTACCAGAGAAGGTCACAGAGTCAATTAGCCAGCCTGAGGCACTGACTGAAGTGAGCACAATTGATACAGTGGTCAGATCTATGAATACATGTACATAGTATCAAAACCGACCCACTAAGCCTACATCATTTGTGCATGCTGAGTATAAGAATCTTGGTTAGCCCATTCCCAAAAGAGCGGAACGTTCAGTTTTTACTTTTGTTGCAATTGCAGGAATAAATTATGGTGCTTAAAATGACATCAATATAATGGGCAATATAAGGTAGCCATGAAGTTCACTCTTGTTACAATCATTTCTATCCAGGTAAACAAAGCCATTGTAATAAATGTAGACCAGCCTACCTACTAATAAATATGTGCTAACCCAAGCCATGCTGCGTTGCACCCACCATGCAACTGAACAAAACACACTAAGCAAGGCATTTTCCTACAGACATCCCATCATTAAGGAAAAAGAAGCAAGAGGCAGGAAAGAAGAAGAACTGGAAAATATAATGGAGAGCCCAATGACCCTCCAGCCAGCAACATCCCAACACTAAAGCCCAGAACAAAAATGTAATGATTTGTCTGACACCAGCACACACTCTCGCAAGCTGTAATCTAGTCAGCACCATAACACCCTGCACAACCAGTAGTATAGGCCTGGGAATAGAAAAGAAGGTTTTTAAGTAGGTGCTTCAATGAGGACACCAGGCTCCAGTGACCAAGAAGGAGAAGGGAGTGTCCTAACATCAAGCCAGTTTAACTACTCAGCACCTCAGTGCTTGGTGTGCAAAATTAACGATTACAGGCATTGCATACATTAGTAACAGAGTTGAGGACCTTGGCCACAAAAGAAGGAAGGGTACCATTTAGTGTGCAACACCATCAGTGATGGCTACTGATTGATCACTCTTATAATATGCAGGGCTTGACCGAGGTGTTCACTGTCTTGTGGAGCACCTTACAGGGGAAGTCACATGCACAAAGTGGAGGCAACACTATTTCCTCTCCAGAATGAATGGGTTTGAAAGAGCTATGGACTGGCTAATCAGTGCTGCTCCTGGACTGTCCACTCGTAATGTCAACTTCAACGTCAAGATGGGCTATTACAGCTGGATGTTGTGTGGAGCTTAGTTTGGGTTACCATAGCAATAGTTGCAAAAAAGACATATTTCTAAGGCTGGGAAAGAGCCACCTCCAGAAAATGATAGGCTTTAAGCCAGTAGTGTGTGTGTACAAGTGGTACAGAGTGTACGCCACACCAGGAGCCAGAGTATTGAATAAGGCATCTGGAGCTGCACCTGCAGGGAGGGCATGTGTAGGGAGATTCAGGAGGAAACGATGAAGTGCATCCATTGCATGCTGTTCCTCTTTTTACAATCTTTTATGTTAACATTACAGTGAGTACTTTTGGATATTTCAGTTTGGAAGTATGTGACAGGATTGGCAGTAATTTTTATTTTTCAATACAAATTGGTAAAATTGCTAGCTGTGAATACGTTTCATTCATATTGTTATTTAGCACATGGAGTACTTTTCCTAGAAACAGTGGGTTGTGATGCCTGAATTGCGTGCTGTAAAGAATTCTAGCAATTTCTCAGTAGTATTTATTCCAGATGAACATAAACAGACCACCAAACCAGGTAGCAGCAGCATTCAACTGCCAGAGCTGAGGCTGGCGAAGCTAGAACATTGTGAGGTCAGGGATGACACATAGAATGCAGAGAGGCTGCCCAGCAATAGGAAACAAAGGCAAAGAAAAAGGAAAGGAGATGGCCAACTAGGTAGATAACTAATCAAGGATGAGCAATAGGACCACAATTAATGCGGTAACTTAAGCCCACAGCACATGCTCTTTCCCTCTGCAGAACTGACTGCATTTTACCCCATAGCAGGTGCCAGGTATCCTTATCATCTGAGTTGTCATCAATGGGAACTGAGGGAAGAGCTTTTCTAGTTGCAATGTTATGCAACATTGTACAACAATCAATGATTTTTCATGATGTCTCTGGAGCACGCTGCAATGCCCCAACACATAATTCAGAGAGCTGAATCTTTCTTTGAGTAGGCACAATGCACTCTTTATTACTCAGAGGATTTGTCTGTGTGTACTATGATATCTCCTTTCACTAGGGATATGGGCATTTAGAGATGATGTGAGTAGCCAGAGACAGATGATATAAACACTGTCACCTACAACATTCTGGGAGATTATATAGTACTTGTACAGTATGACATCCCACCTGTCCCCACCAGAGAACTACCAGCAAGCTTTCCTCATGAAAGGCAGTTGTTCAGTCCACAGTGACTGAATTTTTATGAATCACAGGAGCTACTGGGATAAAATTCCATATTATCTGCTTTGTGACATTCTACATTGCAGAACACATGTTTCTGGCTGCGTTTATTTCTTGCGGGTCCCATACAGATATTCAGTAGCCAGATGAGACAGTTCAGAATATGTGTCCTATCTAAACATCCTATGACTTGGGGAAAGGTGAAGGGAATGCCTCTCTGAATAGATTCAGATTTTCTTTGACCAAAGTCAGGTTAATTCAGTTCCTCTGGTCTGATGGCAGTGAGTTCCAGAGTTGAGCACCCCTGAAGGTCTGTAAGATTTGTGTGAAAACCCACTCCTGTCTTGAAGGCGGTATAAATCAATACAAATCACTATATTGGTGCCTCTGTGTTAATGGTTTCGATATGAAATGTTTTGCAGTCTAAGCATATCTTGATGTCAATCAAAGAGATGCTGAAATTCTCTTTTCCATTGAAAACTTTGTCAACATCATTTCTGGCTAATGCTGTTTCTCCTCCGCCTCACAGTGTTTCCATAGTGAACGTTTATGGAGGCGAAATATTGGCATACAGCAGAAGGAGATCATTTCTTAGCATTTTCCGCTCAATCCACTCTGCCTATTTTATCGACTGAAACTTAATGGCATTTTTCTCTCTTCCTCAAAGGCTTTTTGCCTTTCCTAAGTGACCTCTTGGGCAGATGGTGACAATACTTAGATACCTCAAGCACCAAGCATGATATATACAGGACAAATGTCTTCCCCAACCTTCTTTCTTCTAGAAGTGGAACTTGTCAAACGCTTATGATGCAGGTGCTTTCACTTAGAAAACCACATCACAGCACTCATGCATTTGAGAGATTTATAGTGGATGTGATAATATTACATTTGCAGCAAAGTTTCTTGACAAAAATTCTGACAGGCTCAGAGCCCATCGATCAGGAATCCTTCACAGAAGAACCAATACAGAGATCTAAGCAAATTAGATGCTAGACATGATGGGCTGTTGGAACTGCTGGCAACCTTACCCTGTTCATTTATAGTTTTATAGATCTGCTGCATATTTGGCTCCATTCGTTTCATGTTTTTAAAGAATAATAACCAGTCAAGTAAAACCATCCCACTGTGGTGCTGTTGAAAATTTCTCTTCTTAAGAGTGTTCCTCCCAAAATTGTTCTGAGGTTTTTGTTTTCACCAAAAGACTGTAGTCACCAAATTCCCCATTAATTATTGCCATCTGAAATTGCAACCACAAATTTAGTGGACTGAAGAGATAATTCATTACAAAGCTGATTTTAACATACATGAAATAAGGTGCAAAGGTGGGTGTCTGCTGCATTCTATTCAAAATAATATTTTCACTTATTGAGCTGGTATTCATGGTCCTTATAACTCTCAGTGGGGTAGTCATTTTCGACAATTGGGCATGAGATACTCTTTAAATGTCTACATAGGAGGGATCCTAATCCACCATCTCCCACACTTTTGCATTTCAGTACCCTTACATATTGTTGAGTAGGAAACAGCAATTGATTCTATGGTGTAAAAAAGGTATTATAGGTTTTTAAAGGGATCAAGAATTCTGATAGCCTAGAAGAACGATGCTGGAAGAACACATACACAGAAAGACCTGCTGGACTGTTTGGTCCTAATCTTGCATCAAATGTCTCCGATGTGAGTTGTTACCTCTAAAGTTGCAACATGGGTGGATGCCCAAAACTCAAGAAAGAGGACCTTGCAATAGGAATTAAAGTGCTTCAGGGTGAGTGAGATCCTAATGTAAAGAGTTTGAAACAATAGATTGAAGACAGAATGATGGAACCAGAGACATAAAGGGATCTAAATAATTCTGCAGAAACTGCTCTAGCACAAATGTTAGAATCTTCCAAGACTACTGCCAGCAAGCCATTCCGAAAATATAAAGAAACTGCTCATGATGAGATAATATTCACATATGTGGTCTGCAAGAAGGAGAAGAATCTCCAAAGGCTGTATCGGATTGGCTTTTGTGGCACTACGTGGAGCCGAGTACCTATTTTATTCACTGAGTACCTATTGTATTCGCATAAAGTGAATTCAGTTATCCAGATATTTCTCTGAGTTAGTGCTTTTTCAGATTGTACAGGTAGTAAACAGTGAGCAAGGTTTGTTTCTTTCTGTTTCTGAATTGCGCTGTCTGAAAATAAAACACTAACTCAGAGAAACATCAGGTTAAATTAATTCTCATTATGCCCTGCAGGAGCATAAAACGGGCACTCAGCTCTCTGTCGCATCAGAATAAACCATCATGGTACAGACCCAGACTTTTGAGCATTAATGGTGGGAAACCTCTCCACTCTTCTGGGAGACAAGAACGGAGGGTTGAAAGGATGCACATTGTGGGGATACACATTGTGGGTCTACATTGCTAAAGATCTAGCTATATCCTTGCAAAATGCTAGTACTTTCTTGATTTGGAGGCAGCTTTGAGAATGGTGAGAGATACAAAGGGATCATCTTCCAAGATTCTTTAATTTGAGGATGTCTTTGTGGCCACACGACAAAGAAGAGTTTCATTACAACCAGTCACGGACAAAAATCAGGAGTGAAGTTACTCCGTATAGATGGCCTTTCCTATTTGGCATTATGTCTTAAAAACTCACTATGGCAGAAGAGAAAGTGGCAGCTATAGGGGTGCTCCTAGCTGCAGCACAGTGTAAGCTGGACTCGCTGACCCATTTGCCCGAGGAAGCCACTATGACTTTTTGCAACTTAACCAGGGCCCTGAGCAATCTCTTCATTGTCCCAAGCATGGCTCCCTGCGCTGGTAATAGGAAGAAGCCGCCTAAAGTGCAGGGATGGTTTACCAAAAAATGCAGGGAAAAGAAAAAAGTATTGGTAGGTGCTGTTAAAGCTAAATCTCAAGCTGCAATTAGGCTCGCAAGGAAAGACTACTCCCAGACTATAAAAGCAGCAAAAAGAGAGTGGGAGGAAAAGTTCTGGGCGGACCTTTTGGAGGCAAGTTTGGGCAGGGATGCTAGGGGATTTTGGAGTCTGGTAAGATCTAGGGACAGGCCTGTCAACACTTTGCTGACGTGCAACATCCCATCCCAGAACTGGTTCAATCATTTCCTGTCCCTCTATACTCCTCCTGAGGGGATTTTTATCGACTCCTTTCCTCTGGCCGACTACACAAGGGTCAGTGAGGGTGATGCTTTTACCGCCAGAGAAGCGGAGGTCGTAATCAAGTCCCTGGTACCCCTAAAAGCTGCTGGGCCTGATGGGATACCCGCTGATTTGCTAAGTGCCAAGCCTAAGGAATGGGGGAAGCTGGTTTCCACTCTACTTAACGCTATTTTGGGGGGGGGGCCCTGTACCTGAATCATGGAAGTGGGCGGAGGTTGTCCCTATATTTAAGAAGGGATGTTGAGACAACCCCGCCAACTATCGGCCCATAAGCCTTATTGACTCATCCCAAAAGGTGGTAGGGAAGTTGATTCTGGGGAGGGTGCTCCAATGGCTGGATGACAACAACATTCTGTCAGATCTCCAGGCTGGATTCCGCTCTGGAACTGGGACCACTGAGCAGGCCTTCAGATTGGCCCTCCTGTATTGGAAGGTGGTCGTGCTGGGCAAGGGCAGTCTTTACTTGGCCTTTATTGACCTTAAGACTGCCTTTAACCTGGTACCTAGGGAGGAACTGTGGAGGGTCTTGCAGGGCCTGGGGTTGCCCCCTTATATCCTATCGCTCCTGATGAAATTACACGCAGGCAACTATGCGCAGGTGCGATGGGGTATGAATGGGGAGAAAACTGACAGGATTCCAGTGAGGAGGGGTGTCCGCCAGGGATGTGTGCTAGCTCCCACCCTATTCTCCCTTTATGTGAATGGGGTGGTTGAGTATCTACTAAAAGAACCCGCAGACGCACCTTCCCTAGCGGGCAAACGGATTCCAACACTGCTCTTTGCAGATGATACCCTCCTCATTTCAAAGACCCCCCAGGGCCTTCAAAAACTTCTAAACCGCTTCCAGGAGTTTTGTTCCCTTAGGGGGTTGGTGATCAATGTCGACAAGACCAAATTCTTGATCATGAATCCTCCTAAGAAACTAGGGCGTCCCCCGGCCTTGAACTCTGTTCCTTTAGAAAGGGTATCAGAGTTTGAGTACCTGGGAATCCGCCTTAGCGATTCACTGAACTGGACCCCGCACATCCATAAGATGCTCCTCACCCACAAAAGGGTGGGTGGTGTTTTGCTTAGGAAACAACGTTCTTCCACAACTAAACCTATCACCCCAGTTGTGGAGATTTATAAAGCCAGAGGGGTTAGCGCTGCTTTATACGGGGTGGAGTTGTGGGGTACATGTAACCTGGAAGTACTAGAAAAATCTGAGAGCAAATTTCTGAAAGACATGATGGCTCTCCCTTTGAGCACGCCCACAGTTCCTGTGCTGTTGGATCTAGGCTGCAGATCGATTGCAGACCAAGCACGACTTCGTCCCTTACTCCTGTGTGCCCGGTTGTGGAGGGTGCCCAAATTATTCTCTTACTCTGAGGCACTGTCCGAGGTTATGGCAATGGGGGGCTGGCATAGGATCAAATGGTTAAGGGACGTTAAATGCCTCTTAGGGGAGCTGGGTCTTGGTGAATCTTGGGTCACTCGATCTGCCTCACCTAAAGCCACGATAAAGAAATTGTATTGGGAATGGGTCTCCTATAAGCTCACTGTTGATCCACGTCATTGCAATTCCACCGCAGCCTTTTTGAGGATTAAAGACGTGGTGGCCTATGAACCATATCTCGACATGATTGGCATTCCCTTTGACCGGGCCTTGTACTTCAAGTTTAGAGTGGGGACTTTACCTGTAGGCGACCTAACAGCCCGGTGGAAATCATCCCTCCAGTCCTCCCCCTTCTGTGCCCTTTGTCCCACGCGGGTCGAGACGGTGGCACATATTCTTTTTGAATGCCCAGATTATTGTACACCTAGGAGGCGCTGGCTCAAACCACTGTGTAGACTTTTAGGTACTCGCCAGCACATTGTGGCCCTACGCATCTTATTGTCCGACACATCCACCTTGGTGGTTTGTGGGGTGTCAAAATTTCTAAAGTGGTCTTGGTTGATTCGTGTAAAAAGGCTGTCAGTCTCAATTTAATTCTATTCTTAACTGTATTTTATTGGATCATGCCACTGTTTTTATTTCTTTTTTGTATATATTGTAATAACTGTGACTATTTTTACTTGTTGTAAAGCTTTTATGATATTCATATATCGAAATAAAGCCTATCAATACAAAATACAACTCAATCTTATCAATTCATGGAATGAACTGAGTCAATGACACTTCAGAATATAGATTTGTTCATTGAGGAAGCCCTTGAAGAAGGACCTTAAATGCATTCTTCAACAGGAATCAGGGGTCAGAAGCATAATAACCCTGGGCCTAAATCACAATCTCAGAGATGAAAAGCAAGAAGAAAAGGTGAAAGGGAAGAGTCAGTGGAAGAAGGATGAGTGGTTTAGTAGGAAGGAGAAATTTAATTGATAAACTCTCTGAGAGGAATAGTAATCTCATGACTTTTTTATTTTTACTTTATTGCAAATATCTCTCTATTTGAACTTAGCTCTCTGTGTAACTGGCAGCCATGAATATCTTTGTGAGCTGGTGAGAAGCTATCCAATTTCTTTAAATTGAAACAGAGAAAACAGAGGCAGGAAGCTTGATTATGTAGGCTCAGTATGCTTGCTATCTCTATTGTTTAGGCTCGGACACAGACAATGGTAAAATAATCAAGCCCTAGTAGCATCAAAAATCCTAGTTGGGGTTTGTGACGTCTTGACCTCTTTCGGTAGGAACTCTGGTCTTGTTATTAATTGGGGAAAGTCACACTTGTATGTCCTGTGTGGTGATGTCCCGCCTGTCCCGCGAAACTGCTCGATCCAGATCGCCCGGCAGGGCTTTTTGTATTTAGGGATCTATATTTCCACCGACCCCATTTTACGATACGAGAAAAACTTGCTCCCTCCCTTGGCGCGTTTGCGGCGGGACGTGACGGGCTGGCGGCGGTTGCCGCTTTCCCTCCTTGGCCGCGCTGCCCTGTTTAAAATGATGTCTCTTCCCCGTTTCCTCTATGCCTTGCAGAATACCCTTGACTTGGTCCCGGCTAGTTATTTCCGTGAGGTCGAAAGCCTCCAGCGCGCGCTACTGTGGGAAGGGCGACCGCGCATAGCGATTGCTAAGTTGACGCTTCCATGGTATGACGGGGGTATAGCGCTTCCAGACATTCGACGCTATTATTGGGCCACTCAGTTGAGCGCGATTAACCATGGTGTCTATGGTCCGGCGCTGAGCCCCGGCTACGCCATGGACCGGTGGTTGCTGCGTGGGGGTAATTACCACAGAGCGTTGTACTCAAAGTCGTTGGACTTAACCCTTACGGGGCCCACAGGGTGGCCGTGCATGTGTGGAAGGTGGCGACAGATTCACTGGGCTGGAAGGGTAAGCTTACCCTTGCCACCCCGGTGTTTGACTCCGATATTCTGGGGAAGCTTTGGCATACAAAAGGGTTTGAGAAATGGGACCTGATCGGTAAATCCAGGGTTGGAGACCTTTTGGTTAAGGGTAGGGTAAAGTCATTCGGGGAGCTGCAGAAGGAATATGAGCTAGGGAGCACGGAGTTCTTCCGATACGCTCAAGTGTGTCACGCCTTGCGGTCAGTCCTTGTAGAGGGGGAGAAGGTGCCTGAGTCCTCTCCGTTAGAGGACCGGATCCTGGATGGCCATATGCCAGAGAGTACAATCTCTCTCATTTATAAGAAACTAATTAATGTTCGGGCAGATCTCCTTCTAGGGTTGCGCGATCAATGGACTAGGGATGGTCTCGAACTAGATGATGAGGATTGGCAGTATGCAGTTTCTTCCCCCTAAGAGGTCGCGATCCCTGCGCACCTGCGGCTGGTGCAGCTTAAAATACTCCATAGAGTTTACGTGACAGGGCCTAGGCTGGTCCATATGGGTTTCTCTGAGGAGGGCTTATGTAAGAGAGGCTGTGGTATGGTGGGCACCTTCCTACATATTATTTGGGAATGCGGTGCGATCATGGAGTTCTGGAAGCGAATTCACGATGTGATGGGGGAGGTGACGGGCATCGTCATGCAGCCAGAGGCGCGGTGTTGTCTCCTGAATGTTTGGGGTCCTACTGACCACGATGCGGCACACACTCAGTGGGTGACCCTAGGGAACATGGTAGCTAAGCGCGACATCGCTCGCCTGTGGGGCTCTGCAAGGCCTCCTACATTGACAGAGTGGATGGAAAACATGGATTGGAGCATGTTTAGGGAGAAGACAGTGTATTGTGCTCGAGGGCGCCCCCGGAAATGGCACACCGTGTGGGGGCGATGGAACCAGTACAGAGGGGACATATGCCTGCCCCCAGACCCGGACCCGCCTGAGGAGCAGCTCTCCCCTTAGCATTCTTTCCGGCTTTGTATTCTTTGCTGGTATGTGTTTGCCTGCTTGAGTCTCTGCCTTCCCCTCCTTTCCCTTACTATAGACCTGTGTCTGATGGACGAAATGGGGCTCGCTCCCCCTGATGGGAACCCTTTTTGTGCTTTACGTACTTATCGCCTTGCTAGTGTTTAGGTTTGGGTTTGTGTTTATTTAAAATAGAACCTTTTGATTCTCCTATCGGTGACATGTGGGCGCTCATCTGTGTTGTGTTCTAAAGCTGCCGTACCTCCGGGTTGTCGGCTGAATAGCTGTGTCCCTGACTTAACAGAATAAAGGTTTTAAAAAAAAAAAAAAAAAAAAATCCTAGTTGGTTCAGAATGTTATGACAACTGGAACAGAGACAAAACATCATAGAAGCTGGTCTTTAAAGTCATTGTATTGATTTGGGGAGGGTTGGAGGTCGGACTACATGAGTCGAAAGTGAGAAGTTCTTAGTAGAGGTGGAAGTAAGTTGCCTAATTTTCTTAGGGTAATTAAATGTAATTATTGCAAAATTACTGGTAATAGTGCATAAATGTGTGAGAAGCTTAATCAACCATTTAGTGCTATTTTCTTAGTGGGAAATGCACCATTGCATCCAAAATGGGCCAGAGGATGCATTTTGTACTACAAAAATAGCACTAAATGCTACAGGACTTGACAGAAGTAGCTAACAGCCACACGCTCTCTCTGTGTTTGTTGTTCCTATTCTATTCTAAGCGGATCTGTAAAGTGCATGGCTACCCTAAGGCATCCCAGTGGTAACATCTGCAACATCGTCTGACAATGCGCAACATCGGAAGCGACAGTCGGTAGGCTAATTACCAAAAAGCCAAGTTTTCAAGTGCTCCCTAGACAAAAGTTTTCTCTCAATGAGACTTACAGTATTAGGCAGAAAGTTCCACAATCTAGCAGCAGTATAAAAAAAGGAGTGTCCTCCACTTCTTCTGTGCTCCAGCGGTAGGATTGTTGCCCGCAATTACTCTTAGTTACTTAAACTGGCGTAATCGCGCAGTTTCAGGAATTTCACATGCCAAGATTAATAAATAATTACCGAAATTATTCTGATTACTCCAGCATAATTTAAATTTCTCCCAGGTCTAGTTCTTAGTACGTTTGGCCACATGAATGACAGGTTATTATCTGAGGATATATTCAGCCTTACAATCATTTAGACAGAGATGGCTCTGCTTCATCCAGTAGTGGAAGGGATTTAGGATTAAACAAATGTTTTGCTTCTGGCCTTCGATGCCACACATCCTGATGTGGAGTAAGATGTTATATTCATCCACCTAGAATTGAATGGGTCACCATAACAACATATGGACTAATGGTTTGCAATAGATATTGAAAAGTACAGGTGTTAGAGGGGTCCCTGTGGGACAAATAATCTGTAGAAGAGGAAAAGCCAATTATACTTTGCTAGCTTGTATTTGTTAGAAATTATTAGATCCATTGGAGTGCTCTACAGGTGATATCAGAGAAGTATTTAAAATGTTCAGGGATCTATTTTGTCATTGCCTGTAGCGTATGTTGCAGAAAGGAGAAGAAGTACCAGAATTTCAGATTGTCCCCTCTCCTTTCTGGGAGATGATCACCTCCTGTCTAATGACACCAATTGCTCTTCCTGTTACTTTCCCTAGTCACAAAAACCAGAAAGTCTGTTATGGAGAATGTTCTATAATCCACTGACTTGCAATGGTATCTGGCTTTCCCAGCCAAGATTGTGCTGATGAGATTCAAAATGGGCCTCAAGTTAGGGGGATTGCATGGGTTGGCCAATTGTTTCTTGAAGAAAGGGTGATAATGTGTGCTTTAGGGCATTGGGTGGTTCTCCTTGTTTGAAGGAAGCATTGATGATTCTGTTTAACTCAGTCCCATTTGGAGATAGGAGTTTAATGTAGGTCTTTAATGTAGCAGCCACAAATGGTTCTACAGGGTTATATTCAGATTCCAGCCTTGAAAATGTGCTCAAGGCTTATTACAGAGAAGGATGAGAAGATTTAGATGAAAGAGGTTCAATCATGTTACTAACTCAGAAATGTTGGCCTGTATTTAGGTGTCTTGAGAATAATTATCTCAGGTCATTGCAGTGTTAGTTTAAGGATGTAGGCCCCTTGTTCAAAGCCTATAGCTACTTACTTCTCTAAACATTTTAAAGAGCTCCCTTATCTGATCTGTTTCCGCAATAATCAATGTTGTGTATTATTCTTATATTTTTTTAATTGTACTATTGTGGTATGACCGCAGGTGTGTTTTACATCTTTTCCCGTCCATTGCCCATTGGGATTTTTTACATGTGTGTCCTCTTTCTGACCATTCTCTTCACACCAACGCTGAATTGAACAACTTGTTGACCTCTTTCTCAGACAATTGAGCAGCAGTACAGCAGCTACATTCAGTATTCAAGTGATATTCTTGTGAAGGTTTTCAATGAGGGTGCTTGGGTTTGTAATAATTGTGGATTCTAAGAGTTCATGTTGTTGAATAATTGACATGAATCTTGTTGATGAGACCTTCTTTCAGTGAAGTTCTGATTTGGGTTGATTTAATATACTTAGGAACATCCATTTATTCAAATGTACATAGGTGCACAAGGGAATTTTGACAACAGTTGCGAAATCAGCAGGTGAGACATGCCACTACCTACAATGTAAAATCCTGAAATATAATGGCCTGTAAACATTATTGACGTGCATAACATTATTTAAAGCTCATTCTTAATGTAAATAATTGATGACACACTTATGAAATAAACAATGTTATTCCCATCGCAAGAAACCGTCAAACAAATGATCTGTTCTTGAAAACTGTTTAGAGTCTCTGGACTTTATGGATTGTTCAGATGTTTTTTTTTTAAACAAACCCTGTTTGCTGAGTCAAAATCTCCAAACCTTTATTGTATGGAAATGTGGAGCAGTACTGATATTTTCGTCTTAGAAGTGAAGTATATAATTATGCCCAGCAAGACATACAGTATAAAGAAGACCGTGGGAATCATAGAATGAAGACAATCATGGGCATTTTAGGAAAACTGTTGGAAGTCTTACATTGTTTAAGGTTGAACTTATGAAAGGTATTAAGAAAGCTGTCTCAAAGCCCTTTTAAATAAGCATATTTCACACATATTTTTTCAAAAATCAACAGGTTTTCACTGTGGGCGATAAATGGATATCTTATGTAATGATTACCTGCTGAACTTGTATGTACCCATCCACATTGCATCTGTTATAAAATTGAAAATAAAGTTCTTTAAAAAATAAAATCAACAGGTCATGGCTGAAGCTAGATATAAAAAGGGCAGACCTAAAAAGGGCAATAGGAGAGTCGTTAGCCAGTAAGCAGCCATGTGTGTAGATTTAGCAGGACCATGTTGCAATATCTAGACACAAGCTCAATGAGCATGTTACTATGTTTCAGGAAATTGAACATCACACAATGCTGTTGTCATGTGTTTCCCGAAAACAAGAAGGTAAAGAGGAAACATAAAACGAGAGGGTTAATTCTGACCTGAAGTGCAACAATGTATTTGAATCAGTCATGGTTTCAGCACATTTGTGATAGCTCCACCACTCATTGGGGCTGTGAAGAACATTTCAACTAGTTTAAAAATACCCTAGGTCAGGCTGACCTATAAAAGCAATTAGGCAGTACTCAATGGGCTGGTCTGACAGATGAGTGTGTAGGCACTTTGTGGGCCTGTTATATAGCTGGGGAAGCCTGTTTTTACTGTTGATTTCTCTGCTATTATCACAGATATTGCCTGCAGCAAACAAAAATACATATAGTCTCCCATACTTTGGAAAATACCCATCCAGTGTGTCTTTACAAGTTCAAATCTGACCCAATTTTCAAATGTGGGACACTTTTTTAGCTATCTGATTCACTAATGAGGACCAAGTTTATTTTGGGCCCCAGGCCTATTTTATGTCCCAATCCAACCCTGAATATACCGGGCGATATGCTATAAAAGCAATCTGGGTAGATGATGTTATTCTATAAAGTCTCAGGGACCTCATTTCTTTCACTGCGCCGCTGAACTGCCTTTGAAACCTGCCTTTTGCATGACCGGTGCACAATGACATTTTCCCTCACTGATGTGTACAATACCAACATTTGCACCTACAGAAATCGGGATTTTGCATACTGTCTGATATATGGATAGCTATCTTACTCATCTGTCTCTGTTTGGCTGTAAACCTAATTGACTACCTGTCAATCAATCAATCAATCAATCTATCTATCTATCTATCTATCTATCTATCTATCTATCTATCTATCTATCTATCTATCTATCTATCTATCTATCTATCTATCTATCTATCTATCTGTCTGTCTGTCTGTCTGTCTGTCTGTCTGTCTGTCTGTCTGTCTGTCTGTCTGTCTGTCTGTCTGTCTGTCTGCCTATCTGTCTTTCTTTCTCTTTGACAACATATAGCTGTCTCTCTGTTTCGTGGTCTGACGCTCCAGATTTCTTTATCAGCTCTCTGTTAAGTTTATTCCAGTGAGCTTCACTGACTGTCTGTTAGTGCATGGCTGTCTATCTGTCTGTTGGTCTGTTTGCCGCTCCAGTTTCACTGTCACCTGTCTGTAAAGTTTATTCCAGTGAGCTTCACTGTCTGTCTGTCAGTGCATGGCTGTCTATCTGTCTGTTGGTCTGTTTGCCGCTCTAGTTTCACTGTCACCTGTCTGTTAGGTTTATTCCAGTGAGCTTCACTGTCTGTCTGTCAGTGCATGGCTGTCTATCTGTCCGTTGGTCTGTTTGTCGCTCCAGTTTCACTGTCACCCCTCTGTTTGGTTTATTCCAGTGAGCTTCGCTGTCTGTCTGTCTGTCTGTCTGTCAGTGCATGGCTGGCTATCTGTCCGTTGGTCTGTTTGCCGCTACAGTTTCAGTGTCACCTGTCTGTTAAGTTTATTCCAGTGAGCTTCACTGTCTGTCTGTCTGTCAGTGCATGGCTGGCTATCTGTCCGTTGGTCTGTTTGCCGCTCCAGTTTCACTGTCACCTGTCTGTTAAGTTTTATCCAGTGAGCTTCACTGTCTGTCTGTCAGTGCATGGCTGTCTATCTGTCTGTTGGTCTGTTTGCCGCTCCAGTTTCACTCTCACCTGTCTGTTAGGTTTATTCCAGTGAGTTTCACTGTCTGTCTGTCAATGCATGGCTGTCTATTGGTCCGTTGGTCTGTTTGCCGCTCCAGTTTCACTGTCTCTTGTCTCTTAAGTTTAATCCAGTGAGCTTCACTGTCTGTCTGTCAGTGCATGGCTGTCTATCTGTCCATTGGTCTGTTTGCGACTCAAGTTTCACTGTCACCTGCCCGTTATGTTTATTCCAGTGAGCTTCACTGTCTGTCTGTCAGTGCAGGGTTGCCTATCTGTCCGTTGGTCTGTTTGCCGCTCTAGTTTCACTGTCACCTGTCTGTTAGGTTTATTCCAGTGAGATTCACTGTCTGTCTGTTAGTGTATGGCTGTCTATCTGTCCATTGATCTGTTTGCCGCTTTAGTTTCACTGTCACACCTCTGTTAGGCTTATTCCAGTGAGCTTCACTGTCTGCCTGTAAGTGCATGGCTGTCAATCTGTCCATTGGTCTGTTTGTCGCTCCAGTTTCACTGTCACCTGTCTGTTAAGTTTTTTCCAGTGAGCTTCACTGTCTGTCTGTCTGTGCGTGGCTGTCTATCTGTCCGTTGGTCTGTTTGCCACTCCAGTTTCACACTCACCTGTCTGTTAGGTTTATTCCAGTGAGCTTCACTGTCTGTCTGTCAGTGCATGGCTGTCTATCTGTCCGTTGGTCTGTTTGCCGCTCTAGTTTCACTGTCACCTGTCTGTTAGGTTTATTCAAGTGAGCTTCACTGTCTTTCTGTTAGTGTATGGCTGTCTATCTGTCCGTTGGTCTGTTTGCCGCTCTAGTTTCACTGTCACCCCTCTGGTAGGTTTATTCCAGTGAGGTCCACTGTCTGCCTGTCAGTGCATGGCTGTCTATCTGTCCGTTGGTCTGTTTGTCGCTCCAGTTTCACTGTCACCTGTCTGTTAGGTTTATTCCAGTGAGCTTCACTGTCTGTCAGTGCATGGCTGTCTATTTGTCCGTTGGTCTGTTTGTCACTCCAGTTTCACTGTCACCTGTCTGTTAAGTTTATTCCAGTGAGCTTCACTGTCTGTCTGTCTGTCAGTGCATGGCTGTCTATCTGTCCGTTGGTCTGTTTGCCGCTCCAGTTTCAGTGTCACCTGTCTGTTAAGTTTATTCCAGTGAGCTTCACTGTCTGTCTCTGTGCATGGCTGTCTATCTGTCCGTTGGTCTGTTTGTCACTCCAGTTTCACTGTCACCTGTCTGTTAAGTTTATTCCAGTGAGCTTCACTGTCTGTCTGTCTATCAGTGCATGGCTGTCTATTCGTCCGTTGGTCTGTTTGCCGCTCCAGTTTCACTGGCACCTGTCTGTGAGGTTTATTCCAGTGAGCTTCACTGTCTGTCTGTCTGTCAGTGCATGGCTGGCTATCTGTCCGTTGGTCTGTTTGCCGCTCTAGTTTCACTGTCACCCCTCTGGTAGGTTTATTCCAGTGAGCTTCACTGTCTGTCTGTCAGTGCATGGCTGTCTATTTGTCCGTTGGTCTGTTTGTCACTCCAGTTTCACTGTCACCTGTCTGTTAAGTTTATTCCAGTGAGCTTCACTGTCTGTCTGTCTGTCTGTCAGTGCATGGCTGTCTATCTGTCCGTTGGGCTGTTTGTCGCTCCAGTTTCACTGTCACCTGTCTGTTAGGTTTATTCCAGTGAGCTTCACTGTCTGTCTGTCAGTGCATGGCTGTCTATTTGTCCGTTGGTCTGTTTGTCACTCCAGTTTCACTGTCACCTGTCTGTTAAGTTTATTCCAGTGAGCTTCACTGTCTGTCTGTCTGTCTGTCAGTGCATGGCTGTCTATCTGTCCGTTGGTCTGTTTGCCGCTCCAGTTTCAGTGTCACCTGTCTGTTAAGTTTATTCCAGTGAGCTTCACTGTCTGTCTGTCTGTGCATGGCTGTCTATCTGTCCGTTGGTCTGTTTGTCACTCCAGTTTCACTGTCACCTGTCTGTTAAGTTTATCCCAGTGAGCTTCACTGTCTGTCTGTCTATCAGTGCTTGGCTGTCTATTCGTCCGTTGGTCTGTTTGCCGCTCCAGTTTCACTGTCACCTGTCTGTTAGGTTTATTCCAGTGAGCTTCACTGTCTGTCTGTCTGTCAGTGCATGGCTGGCTATCTGTCCATTGGTCTGTTTGTCACTCCAGTTTCACTGTCAGCTGTCTGTTAAGTTTATCCAGTGAGCTTCACTGTCTGTCTGTCTGTGCATGGCTGTCTATCTGTCCGTTGGTCTGTTTGTCACTCCAGTTTCACTGTCAGCTGTCTGTTAAGTTTATCCAGTGAGCTTCACTGTCTGTCTGTCTGTGCATGGCTGTCTATTCGTCCGTTGGTCTGTTTGTCACTCCAGTTTCACTGTCACCTGTCTGTTAAGTTTATTCCAGTGAGCTTCACTGTCTGTCTGTCTGTCTGTCAGTGCATGGCTGTCTATCTGTCAGTTGGTCTGTTTGCCGCTCCAGTTTCAGTGTCACCTGTCTGTTAAGTTTATTCCAGTGAGCTTCACTGTCTGTCTGTCTGTGCATGGCTGTCTATCTGTCCGTTGGTCTGTTTGTCACTCCAGTTTCACTGTCACCTGTCTGTTAAGTTTATCCCAGTGAGCTTCACTGTCTGTCTGTCTATCAGTGCTTGGCTGTCTATTCGTCCGTTGGTCTGTTTGCCGCTCCAGTTTCACTGTCACCTGTCTGTTAGGTTTATTCCAGTGAGCTTCACTGTCTGTCTGTCTGTCAGTGCATGGCTGGCTATCTGTCCATTGGTCTGTTTGTCACTCCAGTTTCACCGTCAGCTGTCTGTTAAGTTTATCCAGTGAGCTTCACTGTCTGTCTGTCTGTGCATGGCTGTCTATCTGTCCGTTGGTCTGTTTGTCACTCCAGTTTCACTGTCAGCTGTCTGTTAAGTTTATCCAGTGAGCTTCACTGTCTGTCTGTCTGTGCATGGCTGTCTATTCGTCCGTTGGTCTGTTTGTCACTCCAGTTTCACTGTCACCTGTCTGTTAAGTTTATTCCAGTGAGCTTCACTGTCAGCTGTCTGTTAAGTTTATCCAGTGAGCTTCACTGTCTGTCTGTCTGTGCATGGCTGTCTATTCGTCCGTTGGTCTGTTTGCCGCTCCAGCTTCACTGTCACCTGTCTGTTAGGTTTATTCCAGTGAGCTTCACTGGAGAGGGCAGGTCAGACAACAGCATCCTTTGCTCTTCCCGTTGCCATAGCACCCAAGGATATAGGGCTTTTTAAACGACACTGCGAACAGGGAAAATGATATAAGAGGTAGGTGCAGGCTCGCTGCATATTTTAAGTTGCACCGTGTAACCAAAAGCCTTGTGCCGGCGGAGAGTCGGGATTTCTAACGACAGGACGCAGAGCAGCCCTTCATGCGACTGTGGATACTGCCCACTGCAAGGTAAACGGGTTTTGGGCACTGGGCCAGGCGCAGGAGACAAAGAACAGATGTAGCAGGCCTCCTCAGGACTGATTATCAATTCAGGACTAATTATCAAGGGATACTAAGGTTTCCAATTTAGAGGTGCAAATCTTGTTGAAATCGCACGTGAAATGGGAAGTCTTCTTATAATTCGTCTGACACTGACACGATGCATCCATCCTTTGCAGCACTGCCGGCAGAGAACACAGCGTGCCAAGAAATCACTCATCTGTGGCAAGAAGAAACGGAAGAGGGAACTCGGGGGGTTTATTCGGTGGCATACAACCATTTCAGAAGTCCATTTTAAATACCTCCCCAAACACAAATAATTCAGCCCCCTGCTCCCTCTTGCGAATAAATAACTTTCTTCCTCAAAAAGGAATTCCTTTTTTTGTCTTTTGTCTTCACCCCAGGCACCCTGCTTGCTTATTACTCACTTCATGGTTACTCTTTGTTGTTGTATAATCGGCCCCGATTACAAATGATAAGGTAGTAGGGTGTGGAAAAATCGCACCTGGAATTACCACTACTGGTTGGCAAATCAGGCTGCTGGCTCTGCAATTCCATCCGATTACGAGTTTGTACAGAATTCCACAGAACTGGAAATACTGGGTGTTATTTTTCGAACCCAGTTATTCCGCACATGAATGGTTTTATCTGTTGATATGATCAATGGGAAAAGTGCATTCATTGAAACACCAAATTGGCAGGAAATCACATAAAACAACAATATAGACTGTATTTTAGGTTATGGCCAGCATTGGTTGACATGGTTGTTGTCCCTACGCAAGATAGTGACCATAACGCCCTGGGATTAACACTGAGAACCCTGGGTGACATTCTTCTGAAAACTCCTTATAAGCCTTGAGACAGAAGGTCGGCCAATGGTGACCTCAACAATCATGCTCCATCAGATAGCAATATTTCTGCTGCTGTGTGAGTTGAGCATTTCCCCCAGCTGTACTCAGGAGATGTAGTTCAGGATTTGTCCAAGGTTATGCCCATCGGTCAGGATATCCAGCAGGAGAGTAGTAATATTATTGATGTAGCTACTGATAATCACCCCATTGAATTAGCAACACAATGGGTTCACCATATATCTAGCACAGAGTTTCCAAATTCTTTAGATTTGATTAAACCAAAAAGGGCATCAGGGCTGAATAGAGTGTCTGGTGATCTTTTTAGGTTTCATAGAGAAATATGCTGACCCTATTTTGTTCTGTTGTAGAATGCCTTTCTGATCGGTGCACCCATGCTGCCCACATGGGCTGAAATCATCCTAATTTTCCAGAAGGGCTGTAGGGTCTCTACCTTCCAACAACAGACCAATCAGCCTCATTGACCGCTTGCAAAAGCTAATTTGTTGGATAATTTTGAATAGGCAAGTGGATGATTGATATGGGCATTTTGACACCATTACAAGCTGGGTTTCGGGATGGTATTAAAGTCATGGACCAGGTGTTTAACTTACAGCTGCTGCATTGGAAATATGTTACCCTGGGTTGTGGTAGACTTTATCTAATATTGGTGGATCTTCGGTCCGCTTTTGTCTTCATTCCCAGAGAGTCCCTGTTGAAGGTGTTGGTGGTGATGGGGTCCCTGCCCACCTCTTAAAAGTAAAAAATGTAATTTCATTCTAACAATAAAGCCCAGCTTAGATGCGGGTCTCAGTGCGAGCTAACAGACCCAATCCCTGTAAAACAGTAAGTAAGGCAGGGGTGTGTTCTGGCCCCAACCAACTTTCTCCTTTATAAGAATGACTTGGTTTCTCAGTTTGAGAAATGTGAGGGTGATGCTCCGTGTCTTGCCGGGGTTAAGATCCTGGCCTTACTGTTCACACATGACACCCTTTTGCCATCTAAATCCCCCTCGAAAATCTAGAAGCTTCTGGATTGTTCTGGGTCATTCTGCAGGTAGCAGGGTTTGGAGATTAACCTCGGCAAGAATAAGTACATGGTTTCAACACCTGTCCAAAGTCTCGCCCCAACACGACTATTAATGGTGTGGCTTTGAAGAGAGTCTGGCTGTTTGACAATCAGGTGGTAACGCTTATTGAATGTTTTGATTGGTCAAACAATGCCCAGAAGTGTAGGCTCAAACTAGATCAATATTGTTGTGGCATCCTGCAGGCCCACCATGACTCTTCCTTCCGCCCAACTACACCAGCTCTTGAGATCTATAATTGTCAAGCCCTAGGGACAACTGTGTATGGTGGAGAGCTGAGGGATATTCTGACCTTAGAGCCCTTGAGCAAATTTAAAACCGATTCATGAGGAGTTTAAGCAATCTTCCTCCTAGTACCCCATTGGTCCTGCTTCAGCTATATCATTGCCTGAGACGCATTGATTCAGCCCCAGATCCAAATCTTGATAGTTTGCTTTCTCATTGTATATCAGACATCTCAATCAATCTTTGTTTGCTCTTGCACAGTCACAGAAGTAGTTCAACATTGCTGCTGAGTGACGAACAGTTAATGAAACCAGAGATAACTCCAACCTCAGTCTTCATTGGGAAATTGATGAATGGAGGTTCAATAAAGATCTGAGCTCTTTCATATTGATTTTATCCAGATCGCTAGTGGATTTTTCTGGCAGAACTGATGCTGTCTACAGTAAGGAAAGTACTACTTTTGTTTTCAACACCCTCAAAGACTGACAGACCGCATATCCTCCGTGAGCTGTCATAAATGTTTTGACTGAAAGTGACACTTTCCAGGCCTTTGTTTTTAGGTTGGAAAGGTGGCCTCAAAAGTGACTTATTTTATTTATTGCTTTATGACACACCAGTCTATCTTGCAATATAGATGGATACTTTGACCTTACTGGCTGTGATACTATAATACCCCACAATGCTAATTTAGCCTCTTTTGCCAGTACCTTTGCACAATACCTTTACTGGCCCAGTTTGTTCTTGTGAGCTCACTTTAAGTACTACATTTTGGGATAAATTGAACACTTAACAAATCTGCTGAACAGCTTCTACTAATTCTGGGATATATTATAGTAGCTTCAAAATATTTTGGCAGTTCAAAATGTCATGCGGACCTTGTGAAACATATCCAGGGATAAAATCCAAGCTTGAAGCATCATTAGTCAATGCTGCGGTGCAAGATGGTGAGGTATGGTGACAAAAAGTTACTTGCCATGGCTTCCGGCGGCTTATACAGTCCCACTGTGGGTGTATTACTTGTTTCTTTACTTTCACCCACTATTTGTATCAGTTGAGGGTGGCACTGAGAGCTTAAGACTGATGGATTAATGTTTGCACCTATGTTAGAAACTACACCAGATAAAATGTTGGCAAAAAGATGAAAAACCCTGCTCAATATTCTTGGGAATTCTTGTGGATACTTCATCTCGATTGTCTTTATTGTTAAGCTGATCTAAGGTGGAAATCTCCAGGCATGGTATAGACCCAGCTGCCTTACTGCTTCTAAAAATTGATTTCTCTGTTTCATTTCCAGTAGATCCGCTAATCCCACTGACGTTATCATCTGTGTTAATTCCAGGATTGACAGTTACACTAGAAACTGGCTCCTTATTTCCTGCAGCCTCTTCTCTCTGCTCAAATATTGGAAGCAAAAGTCTTTTAGATTTATTACAAATCTAGGGTGCCTGCGCGTTAATAGGATTTCCAGAGTTTGTTTTTTAATTTAATTTCCTTAAGTTATTTAGAAAACGTTTGTTTATGCATGGTCTATACTCCTCAGTTGGGGAAGCTGGATTAATCATTGAAGCTTCCCCTGTCCGACTTGATAGTTAGTGACTCAGGCTCAGGTTTATTGTCCTTCTGAATTTGATAATGATTAGTGACCTGTTGGTATTAGGGTTAGGATTTTAGACATTTGAATGCTTAGATTGACATTGAGCTCTGTTGTTCATCACATCAACAATGCATTGTTTGACATCCAAACTTGATTCAAGTTGTAATTTATATAATTTGAATCGTGGCAGATCCAGTTTCTGTAATTTCTGTGGTAACAGGTGTAGTAGATTGACTATATTGTCCAGTCTCGTCAGGTTCACAAGGTGAAATTCCAACTTTTCCAGATATTTTGTTTTTGTAGTAGATTCTTCTGAAGGTTATGCACTATTTGTAGAGAATTTTTTATATCCTTCAGCAAAGTTGTTTGTTCAGTGCAGCCAACGGCAGCCCAACGAGTCAACCATTTTGGTGAAAGTTGATGCAATTGCCCCCTTTGCCTGTAACGCTGGGGGTTGACTGTCTCGAGTGGATCGTCCTGCAGAACTGAACCATTCACTTGGTTATTTATTTTCTTCTGGAGAGAACTAAATGTATTTGGTATGTTAAATGCTGATTCTTTAGGTGAGTCCTCCTCCAAAATTGCAATCTCATATAGCAGGTTTGAATCATTCAATGTGTTGGAAAATGAAAGGTCCCCTCCCAGGGTATTCCTTGATCCAGAAAATACCCTGTTCTGAGGATTGACTTGTGCCTTATTATCCCAGGCCAAGAATGTATGAGATGACTCTATCTATGGATCAGAGTCTGATTGATTCCATAGCGTCACCTAGATCGGAGACAGACAACCACACATTTTCTGTTGTCGTGCTTATGATAGCCACTGTAACAGTTCCAGGTGTTGAAGGAGAAGAAGAGACAGCACAAATGCTACATCAGGTCCTACATCAGGTCCTACATGAGACTCTGCATCAGAGTTCCCAGCCACCAAGGTTGATAAGTTTATAGTTGCAGGTGAATCGATCAGGATTGCGTCAGCTGGATGTTTAGAGCAATTTAACTCAGCTATGGCTGAGGGAGTGACCCTCTTCCAAAAACAATCCTTGATCAAGGCTTGTTTTTTCACATCCCCAACCTGAAAAAAATTACTTACTTGTGAGGAAGCAGAGGCGGTAGAAGAAGTGGACGAGCAGGGAAGTGTAGAGAAATCCAAAACTGCAAAAGTTGTAATTGCTGTTTCCATTGGTCTCTCTGTTAACATAGGTGATGGCATTGATGGTTTAGTTGATAATGGCAAAGCAGGTGATGCTGATTTTCCCTGCTTCCTCCCTGTTGTCTTTAGAGATTTGGTTTTCATAATCAGCTCAATGGGAAGTAATCCAAGGTGATCCAAGACACCAATTGAACATGGGGGCTTCACCGTCAACCCACAGGGTCAAGCCACACAGGTCGTCAGAACCTACAAAATCTGAAGAAGTAAAGCTGAGAGGGTGGGAAAAGTGATCGAACTGGTGCAACGATGGACCCTGTTGCAGTGAGTGGGACAGGTATAACAAGGACCATGTGGGGGGTAGTCATGTGAGGCAGAGGCAACGAGGGGGCAAAGGGATTCAGGGGTGGGAGAGCATGCAGAGAAATGCAGACTGCATTGGAACCTATCACGGCCACCTCTTCACCACTCTGGCAAGACCCTAAGGTAACGCCATAATCACACACCTCAGCTCACCTCAGATCTTTCAGAAACTGCTCCTCACTGTCAGCCGCTGAATGCATATTTTCGGTGGCCCTCGACACTCTCTGGTACTCTTTAGAGCTGGACCTGGCTGGGCTGGGGTTTCAGTGGTCTCTTAGACCCTCAGGTCCAGGCACTGCTGATAATACTGAAAACGCCAAGCCAAGGCTCCGACCGTCAGCTCCGTGATGCACCACACTCCCAGCATTGCTGATAGCCGGATGCTCCGCCCAGCTGACAAGTCCCCCTGGGGGGAGCAGATCCAGAACATCATCAGCTTAACTAGCATTGAGGGAACACAAAATGTAGCTGAAGCTGGAAGAGTCAAGGATTTAGGTCGCTGCCATACATCACTGCACTGTAAAGGACCACGCATACATGTCACACTTATGTATAGATGGCATGTGCCCTGTCCCGTGTTAGTGAATGGCATGTTGGAATGGGGCAAGACGTTATCCATGTCAAATAGGTGAGGCAGGGCCTATGGGTAAAGGTACTGGAAAAATATAAACATGCCATATCAAGTTTGTAACAGATGGAACATTGCTCACATACTGCTAGATGTCCTGACGTTATTGTGACACTGTTGCTGTATATCTTACGATGGGATAGTAAGGCCATTTAACACCCCTCCACCATTGTCTTTGCAGATAACACAGAACAGGAGGACTCATAATAGGTCTGTACAAGCAATGTGCCACAGCTACCACTAGAAGCATTGTGCCAAGCCTGTGCCACCAGTGGGTCCACAGCACATGCAGGGGGCATGACTGCCACAATTGGCAGCCCTGCCACAGTCATCTCTGGCTCTATAGCAAATAGCTATAGACTGGCTGAGGAGGGTTATGAACCCGAAACCGGTCCCAGGATGCTTGTTTCCAGTCCAGGGAAGACATGGCTTGGCAGTTCCGGCTGGACTGTTCCCATGAGGCACAGGGTCAGACTGATTTGCATATGGCCATGTCTGAACTGGGGTGGCGGAGTGAGCTAAAGAATGATGATGGATTAAACCCAGATCAGTTGACTGGGGGTGAGTGCTTGCATTGTTCAACACTCCGTCCATCATCCCGTTTGGTTTTGCTTTGTTCGCCCTAAGTTGGCAGGGTATGCCCAGACGTGGGTCCCTTGCTCACTTTGCCACTGGATTCAAGATAGCCTGGCTGAGGAGGGTTATGAACCCGAAACCGGTCCCAGGATGCTTGTTTCCGGTCAAGGGAAGACATGGCTTGGCAGTTCGGGCTGGATTGTTCCCATGAGGCACAGGGTCAGAATGATTTGCATATGGCCATGTCTGAACTGGGGTGGCGGAGTGAGTTAAAGAATGATGATGGATTAAACCCAGATCAGTTGACTGGGGGTGAGTGCTTGCATTGTTCAACACTCCGTCCATCATCCCCTTTGGTTTTGCTTTGTTCGCCCTAAGTTGGCAGGGTATGCCCAGACGTGGGTCCCTTGCTCACTTTGCCACTGGATTCAAGATAGCCTTGCTGAGGAGGGTTATGAACACGAAACCGGTCCCAGGATGCTTGTTTCCGGTCCAGGGAAGACATGGCTTGGCAGTTCGGGCTGGACTGTTCCCATGAGGCACAGGGTCAGACTGATTTGCATATGGCCATGTCTGAACTGGGGTGGCGGAGTGAGCTAAAGAATGATGATGGATTAAACCCAGATCAGTTGACTGGGGGTGAGTGCTTGCATTGTTCAACACTCCGTCCATCATCCCCTATGGTTTTGCTTTGTTCGCCCTAAGTTGGCAGGGTATGCCCGGACGTGGGTCCCTTGCTCACTTTGCCACTGGATTCAAGATAGCCTGGCTGAGGAGGGTTATGAACCCGAAACCGGTCCCAGGATGCTTGTTTCCGGTCCAGGGAAGACATGGCTTGGCAATTCGGGCTGGACTGTTCCCATGAGGCACAGGGTCAGACTGATTTGCATATGTCCATGTCTGAACTGGGGTGGCGGAGTGAGCTAAAGAATGATGACGGATTAAACCCAGATCAGTTGACTGGGGGTGAGTGCTTGCATTGTTCAACACTCCGTCCATCATCCCCTTTGGTTTTGCTCTATAGCAAATGGCACTCAATCTGCTACCCCCACACCAACTGTCTAAGTCACATCTAGTCTTCCTCTTAGACTGTCAGCACCAACAACTCCTAATGGGACATCAGCAAGTACCACTGCTATCTTCACTAAACCCATTGTGACTGCACCTAGTCCAGAAAACGTCAGAGAAATGGCAATGCAGAAAGGCGTGGAGAAGGAAAAGGAAAGGGTGTGCTGCTGCCAGATCAAGGACCAGACACTTGGCCTGATTTAGGTTTTGGCAGCCATGGTCCCGCTGCTGCTTTTTTGAGGGTTTCTCCACCTGCCTACAAGGCAGTCTGCCCACTCCGTTTAGATGCTGGTGGCTCGAAGGATGAAAAACCATTGGAGTGCCACCGACTCCTTCACGTATGTTCGTCTGCATCGACAGTGCAATAGGCAAAAGAGGTTGTTGGACGGCGGACAGCCAGTTTGTCTGCCAGGTCATTCATGATGTGCCTTTGCAGCGATGTGACTGTGGCAGTAAAACCTCTGAGTCGGAGGATTGGAAGGGATATCAGTCAAAAACTCACCTTCTCTCACTTTCACACTTCTTTTTCTGTCATGGACCCGATCTTACAAGTCCTACTGCTGCTGCTTGGTGACAAACAAAATCAATATCGTTGTGGCAGAATCGACTAGTGCAAGCTCCAATTTTACCTGTTACCTTTTGATTTGTCAGTTAACAATTGCACTGAACTCATGCATTTTAAAATTTCTCTCCCAAGCAATAGCATACCAACATGCAATGCAAATCTCTTTAAAGTTTACGCTCAAAGAAACAGAACTGTATGATCACATTGTATGTAGAAATTTGGTGCAAGCTGCCTCGAAAAAGACTAGCACAAAAAAGGGTTTCAAATCAAAAATCAAAACGTCACCTTACAGGTGTGTTTAAATACATTTCGAAAATTGTCACATTAAAAACATATGCATTAAACATCATTGGGATAAGTGCAATGTTACATGATGTAGACATGGCACTACACAAGGTGCAACCTTTACCTTATTAATTACCTGTAAAATCAATTTCAGTCCCAAATTTGAAAAATCCAACATATTCATCCATGTAACATTTCCTCTCATCTACTGCAGCCCTTTAGTGTATCCAATTTCATTTGTCACAATATGTAATATGGTGCAGTGCATATGTGTTCATACTGATCAGTAATCGAGGTGAAACAAACACACCTGTAGTAACACATCCAAAAATACTCTTAAACATCTATGAGTTGGTGCAAGTGTCCATTATCATGATGAATGCACGCCCCTAAATTCAAATATCCATCACATACTATGTTAACCAGTTTATGCACTTAACAAAGTAAACATTTAAAAAATATGTTGTATTTCCTGCTGTCATGGTAAAGATAAATATGTACTTCACATTTTAGTCAGAAACATTTCTAGGACTCAAATAATTGCAAAAGGAAAATAAATGCCAGGACAAACTTGATGAAAAGAAAACTAGAGCTTTATTTGAAACAATCAGATAGGTCTCTCAAAATTATAAGGAAGTAAATGGTAGTCGGTGATATTCAAAAAGTCCTAAGCACTGTTCTGCTGTGGCACAAAACTTGCCTCCTAATTTCTTACCAAGGGGAACCTCCTCAGGAAGGGGGATCTAGTGGGCAGATCAGGGACCTCAAGATCTTATTTGGGAGGGGAAGGTTAGGGTTTCGGAGGGGTGGTATTGGTTTTGGGAAGGGTCGCTTGGCATTTGGGAGGGGTCGTATTGGTTTTGGGAGGGGTGGTTTCAGGTTTGGACGGGCTGAAGGCAAGGGCAAACATCAAATTTTCATGGGGAAAATGGGTAGGATGTTCGGCAGGGAGTTGGGTTTGGGAGGTAGTGGCAGTAGCTGATTTGGATGTGTCTGTTGAAGTTGCAAGTACCTGTGGGTCTGGTGTGTCATGCACTTTTGGGGGGTGTTACTTCCGAAGTGTCTGTTGTTTGGGTGAGTGTGGTTGTTTGTATTTTAATGGGTGTACTTCCTAATGCATATGTGTGTGTGGATGGGTGTGGAGGTGCATAGTGGTGCTGAGGTGCCTGTGGATGTGGTGGTGCATCTGTGTGTTGTGGTGGGTGTGGTGTCTGTGGGTGTGCTGTGGTGGTGCATGTGTGTGGGATGGTGCAGTGTCTCTGGATGTGTTGGTGGGCGGGCATGTGTGTTTGGTGGTGAGTGCGGAGTCTCTGGGTGTGCTGGTGGTGGTGGTGGTACATGTGGGTGTGGTGGTGAGTGCAGTGTCTTTGGGTGTGCTGGTGCTGGTGCATGTGGGTGTGGTGGGGGTGTGGTGTCTGTATGTTTGAGTATGTGTCTGTGTTTTTGTTGTCTCCATGTTTATGTGTGTGTGCTGCTTTTCTGTGTTGAAGTGGGTGCATGTGCATGTCAGGGCTGACAATAGGGAACTGGGATGAGGCAGGAGTGGGAGGTGGGGCAAACGATTGGGATGATGTGAAGGCTGTGGTCAGACATACCACAATGAGTACCTTCCAGGTAGGCTGACATTTGTTGCATATGGCAGCTAAGCCCCTAGATGGAATTCAAGAGTGCAGTCTGGCCTAGAGCGATGCTGCGGAGGAGATCAATGACCTCCTCACTCAGTGCAGCTGGGAAAACAGGGGCAGCGGTGAGGTGAGGTACCTACAGCAAAGGAGACCCCAGCTCTTTTAGAGTGCCGAGGTTGGCCAACTTGTGGGAGCAAGAGGGAGGGTGGAGATGGATATCTGAGTGGTGGACAAGGAGGCAGGTGTAACTGGAGAAGTAGGGTCCGACACCACTAAGGACTGGTTGCTTTGGGAGGCCTCCGAAGAAGATGTCAAGCTGGTGGCCTCCATGCCAGTCCCCTCACCCTCCATGGCACTATGTCTCTCGGTGTCGGTGATCTCACCAGCTGAGACACAGTGGGCAGCTGTTTCCCTGCATACGTGGCCAACATCTCCTTCGCCTGCTCTAGATGATGCTGAGAAGACATATACAATAGTTTTATTGTAGCTGTGTGAATAGAACTGATCAAAGCTTTGAGAACAAAACATTCTCCTAGTTTCAATATTGCACCTGCTACAAGACTCACAAACTATGATTATTCACATCATCATCTCATGTATGTAGGGAACATCTTCTGACACCATTTGGTTACAGATTTGTAATTCCCCATGATAGCTCCTACATCATATATGACCTTTTCTCTTAAGCATAGTCATTTCTCTAAAGGAACTGTTGAACACCTCTGAATGGTTGGCCTTTGTTCTCCAGAATAGTGAACTTATGTCACCAATAAGGATATATACCAAAATTCCTTTGGGCATTGTGTGAACAAGGTCCAAAAAACTGCATTAGTGACATACTTTAAAAGTGAAATATGAATCAATGTGTGTCAACAAATACTACAATCTTGTACCAATATTTGTAGTAACTGAAAGCCTTTCTCCTTTCTTTGGCCATTTCACAATGGTAACACTTACCTCAAGTAACTTAAGTATAGTAAAAATCTACAACATGTGGTTTCAGTAGTGAAGTAGCTTATGAAGTATCCACTATGTATTTGCTGAAGACTGGTGGAGCCATCCTCTATTCAGCCATAGTGTTATCGTGAAGTGACAAATGACTACAATTGCCTAAGTAAATACACAGGCCTTGATACATTTCGAATCCACTTTAGTACAGAACAACTACTTATTCATATTTGACTCCAAATGATCTCAAATTATTTCAAGGTTGTCTCATCATTGTGAAATTATTGAAGAAAATATGGTGGCTTTCACCTTAGGCAAACATTGGTACCACATCACAGTAAATATGACATACACTGATTCATATATGATACCCACATCAAATAATCAAATGCAGTTCATAATATGAAACTGATCACACCTTAATGCATTTTACCATATTCCAAATGAGTCATAAGTTGGGCTTTGTTTTGAGTATTCAAGATGGGATACTCCAACATATATATGATAGAACATGTAATCTGCCAAATCCCTTCAAATATCCAATACACATTTGTGAAGGAACAAGACATTATGCAAATCTGTCCCTTTAAACATGTATGAAACAGTATATGTGATGCAAAACACAATTCGGATATGTGTAGCCTCTAAAATGTAGCCATTAATTCTGATGTGACTAGTTAATTTGGCTCACAAATTCACTCTTGTTTGTGTAAAATTACAACTTACCAATGTGACATTTGGAACATCTACTGTATCATATGTGCATAGTATTAAATGTCACATATTATTGGTCTACCATTACATTATCCAAAATAATGAAAGAGCATCACACCTGACACAACAAATAATAGCGGCCTGTTTGGTACTACTGTCCATCATGACATCAAGCAACCTGATGTATATATGTAGTTTAGGCAGCCATATGTTTACACAGAACAGTCCTTTGGTGGTGAACAGGAATCAGGTAGGATCATTTACAACAAATTAATAGACAAAGCACATGATCATCCACATTGTGCAAAACCTACACCTTCAAGAACTGCCCCTAATGTTGATGGGAAAAATCCTGGCTGTAACAAAAAATGTGTTATGTAAAATATCAAACTCAAAGAAGAACTTACTCCCTTGTTGCTGCTGTGGGGCTCTCAACTTCCCATCAAGCTGGAGACAGGCCACCACAAGAATGCCAGCAATTAGTGGGGGGTCAGGGTGTGGTGCACACGCTTCCCACGCTGGGAGGACTTCCCGAGCTGGACTTCAACTGACTTTCTGGTCCAGCATTGTAGATCCTCACACTCTTCCTGCAAGGGAGGCAGCACTTCTTTTAGACCCCTGGTGTCTGCACCTTCCTGGCAAAGGACTTCCAGATATCTTGCTTCTGATGGCTACAAGAAATGAAAGAAAAAAATAATGGTTTGTTACTATTTGTTTGTCTGTATTGATGTAACACAATTTTACTACATCTATAACAAGCATGTCTCAAATGTTACCATAAAACATGTGTATCTTCACATGCTTATCAAAACAAATATATTAAATCACATTTTTGCAGTGACCTGTTGACTACCCTCATCCCTTGTCATGTCCTAATCTAACTAATCCAGGCCAGTGACATCATCTAGCCCATGGGGCTCCTACATGTTCTGTGAAGTGAGCTACTTCAGATCAGTGCAAAATATTGTGAAGTACTGAAGGCTAAACAACTTGTGCATTTTTGCCAGACACCCTCATGGCCAAATTAATTGACTTGATGCCTAAAGTCCATAGAGCCATATACTATGGTTTGAACTACATACAATGAATGAGGGCACTATGAAAGGGCTGCCAGGTGTGTCAGTGAGAGCATGCTCTTTGGGGATGTATGAACATGTGTACGTATGAATGGGATATAATTGTACGGATGGCAGAGTCTGTGTGGTATGGAATTGTGGCATATGTGGCACTGTTACATGGATGACACAAACATACATGTCCTTTTGAATTGGGGGAATTAAAAAATGCAGAGAAATATTCTAACAAACACTTCATACCATGGAACATTTTTATGCACTTTAAAAATCTTACATGAATGCTTGTGGCACAGTGAATACTGGGTACTGGAAGTAAAGGGCCTGCAGCTTGGAAATGAAACACTTTGAAATGGGAGCAAAATTAAATGAAGTGTTAGCTCAAGAAGTTAGGTAACTCTCCTTTTCAATTGCCATCCATATAAAAGAATTCAGAAGAATATTTTTGCTCAGACCTCCAAATTTGAGTTAATAAGGAAATATTTATATGACATATATCCCTCAGTGCTTCAGTTGTTTGCCACTGTGACTCAGCCCCAGCCTGGCCCATGATTCTTACTGAGCACTGCTCATTGTCAGGAACCCTGCTATCTGCAGCCTGATGATCATGCTGTCAAATAAACATAGAAAACATCATTTTCAATTGGTTTGCACCAAACAATATATATGTACAGTTCTAAAGACAATATAATGTGTTTTCTAAATTATATGATGTGAGATTTCTACATTTCACATGTAATTCAAACATATACATAGATATATCTCTACATACACAACAAATAGAATCTAGGGATTTAACCCCTTCTGTGCCACGCCCTTTTCCCCTCCTCTGCCGGGCGTTTTATTAGTGGGTGGGGTTCATGACGAGATAGTCTCGTCATGGGCACAGCGCGACCGTGCTCCATGACGAGACTATCTCGTCATGGGCACTGAAGAGGTTAATCACACACCACATACTAATGTTGTTGTTTTTTAAAAATTTAAAAGTGCCTACAAATCCCCAACATCATTGTCTTATGTAAGGAACACAATGTATAACACTGCACATCAATCACCTTACTTCACTCAGGACTTCAAAGCGACATAGTAGCCTGGGTTAATTGAAAAGAAACCAGACAGATTCACAAATACATTACAAAAGGGGCCTGTTCCTCTGGTGAGCCATAGAGTTGGCTGTATAGGAACAGGACTTCCTTCGCCAGCAGCTGCAGCTCCTCTGGTCAGAGGGCAGATGCCCCGTGACCTGCTCAACTTGGCATTGTTGCTCCCAGAGATCTCAAACACCAGCAAAAGTGAAGGAGGTCTCGATGGCTGCAGTGTTAGGAGGCAAGTGAAGTTTTTCAAACCGTTGCTTACTTGTACACGATGTATGTGATCATCAGTGGAATGGACCTGTTGCAGCGTGGAACATCAAATTCCCCCTTCGTCACAGACCAAATACCACAATAGCAAATTCACTCAAATACATTCATTGGTGGGGCACATAACACCAACACTCATACTTCATTGATCTGCTTCCCTAGAGGAATAGGCTTCCAAACGCTGACATGAGAGGAATATCTTTACCTAAAACCCTAAATGCATTTAATACTATTAACTACAACCTTGTGATATTCCCCTCATTAGGAGATTAATCATTTAGTTGTTTTGTAGTTTAGTGGAACCATTCAGCTATCTATACTCTACTCTTTATCCTAGTTTCTTTTTCAAATAATTGACACAACACATTTATCAATTAATCAAATATCATTTATCTAAGAAAATTGCAAATTGTTAGAAAACATCATCCAATCCATAGAACATTATATTTACCTAATCTGGCTAAGAGTTGTCCTCTAAGTCAGTCAAGTCGGGGAAAAACCTTTAAATTCATCAAAGTCAGGCCGCAATTCAGTCTCTCAAAGATTCAGGATAACAGCTGTCCAGCAGTGTCACCGTCCTCTCCGTCAGCAAAACGTCAGGAAATCGAGTTCGTCAAAGAAGGAAGAGTTTTTTAGTTCCTTTCCCTACCTACTTTTATAATGAAATTAATGTCAAAATGTAACAAGATTTAGGGTTTCAACGATCCCCATTGGTGGACATGGGGTCATCAGGCAAAGTTCTCACATAGTCCGCAAAATGAAGTCATCGCACTTGCTGGTTCCGGTTTTAAGACAGTCCTTTTTATTGTCGTTGGCGAAGCTCCCAGAGTGTCCTTGACTAGAACATCATCGCCTGGGGTCAGGACCAGGCCATTGTAGCTGGCGGTGACGCATGCGCACTTCACCCAGAACCTCGTGTTGTCAGGAGCAGTCACGTTAAACGTCTCGTTCAGCCATCTTTGTTTAGGCCGAAATGGTCAACTCAAGCAACACAAACACAAAAACATAATTAAAACATAGAAATGGCTAATAAAATGTTAAACCCTCACTAATACCCTTATGTGTGAGTAATTATCTAGAGGAATAGCAACATCCAAAGCGTTTATACTCACTCAGTGATGCACAACTTACCATTACATCACAAAAGCAACATATAACATGCAATATTCTAATTTTCTACCATTAGTATGCGTACATATGTTAGCTTACAATTAGTTTAGCCATGCAAAGTGCAATTCCCACGTGTAATTCTTTTGTTAATATAATTGGTAAGTCTTCCACTGCAAACAAATTAATAAGATTACTATTAGTTGATTATTCAGTTAATATAAACATGCAGAATGGGGGGTATACAAAATGTTGTACTACCCGCTCCATCAGACCCACCCATTGGCCCTTGTACATTGCTTTCACACACGTTTGCCTATGGCTGTGCCCGTCGTGGAGTTGAACACCCACTTTACGGTCAACTTCCACTGCAGATGTCTGATTACACATGTCCTGACAGTGAGGTCAGGCGCCACGATTTTAAAAGGACAAATAGTGTGTTTGTGACTTAAGTGCATCACCACCACTCAAAATGGGGGGTAGCTATTTTACATATTCAACCTTCGAAGTTCACTCATGTAATTAAAAAAACCATTTATATGTAGTGTGTTACTGTGGTTAAATGTGATAGTTGTGTGGTGCTGTTTACACCTCCGTTGACAGTATTTTGGATGGAATAGAAAATGTGTAACTAATATATTAGAAATTTATTCTTTGCACATTTTTTCATATTTAAAATATTGACAGCTAAAAATGACATTTGTGAAGTAAAAATGACGAAACAAATGTTAGATTTAGACATGTAGTGAAACCATATATATTTTTAGTACAACATGGAATTTGTGTTAATAATCAGAAATAGATATGTGGTAAATATTTTAAAATGTTCTAAATTTTTCCAATCAAGACATTTGAACCACTAGAGCAGAGCTTTCCAAACTCTGTGGCGCGACACGGTACTGTGTCGCCTCCCAAGTGTGGGTGTGTCGCGCGACGATGACGTCGCTGGCAGATTAGGACGAAAGCCCTCTTGGAGTTTGCGTTCAGTGGCACAGTACGTGGAGGAAGGAGAGGTGTTAGGTGAGCACGGCCTCGTTTACCTTTGCGACGCGCATTGAACGTCGAATCTGCAGTCCACGGAGCCGTCTCTGCAGTCCCCCCCCCCGGCGCACGGTAAGGCAAGGCAAATTTTTAATTTTAAAAACTGTTGGCATTAAATTGAATTCTGGCCTGAACTAATATGGCGCCAATGTCAGAGGTGTAGTTTGTATTCCTCTTGATTTGTTTCGCCTTTTGATGGCAGGCGTCTGAGCTGAAGGTAACCCCCAAAGCTGTTTCTTCCCGATATTTGCTAGGCTTTGTCTTGGTGCCGGCGAGACAACTCAGTGGGTTAATGGCCCGCTACAGAAATCTGCATGGACCGGTAAATCATAGGTTCGAATGATAGCAGGGCCGACTTAGCTCATCATCCTTTGAGGCACGTTTAATACGAGTACCAATAAGATAAGTAATCATAATGGCTAGTATTCACGGCAATGCGAAAGAGTACAACTTAGGGAACGAGTGACACATAGAATTTGTTATTAATGTTATTACTTATTAAATGTAAACACTAAACTGCCTCAAAATCAAATTTCTGAACTTTAACAGGGCCAGTGCGACCGGATCAATGGATCTGACTCCGAGCAAGAAAGTAGGTTTTAATTTCTGATAAACACGATCACAAACAAGGAATGCAGCCCCTTAAAGGAGGGTGACTCGTGTAAAAGCGAAGCGCTTGGGAAATAGGATGCCAGCATGGTGCTCCCAGAATGTGACACTGGGGTTGTATAACCCAGGACAGGCGCATGTTCTGCTAAGTGTCCACTGGTGCAAGCGGTGCACCTTTGTTTGTACACTTAGCGAAATTGGGTTTTCTTCTGAAGCAGTTGCACAAACCGCACACAGCAGCATCTCAAAGCTCTGAGACTCAGGCACAGACAAAAGGCCTGCAATGTATTAAAATAGGTCTCCTGGTAGAGAGGTTATCAACATTCCCACATATTTATCCATATTTATTTTTGCTCTTTTTATCAGTATTTATCAGAGGCGTCTCTAGATGTAAATTTTATGGGGGGGGAGGGGTTGCACATTGGAGCCACATATAAATCTGCAAAGGTAAATATATGTATAGGCTTAAAATGTTCACATCTTATTTGGCATGTATGTGTGCATATATACTTATTGCAAAAAATTGATTATTTGGGGTGAGTGACTAGCAACCTCAAGGAATAATCATAACTCTTGTGAGGGAGAACCCTCAAAGTCAAAACATGAACCTGCCTCAATGCGGCAGAGCAGACTGGCTTAATTTAGGGCAGTGTATGAAGTATTTAAGCAGTACCAAAACACAAATAAAATAAAAATGGAACACAATAAAAATCCCCAAAAGAATGAGAAAAGTAGAGTAAAAATTTAATAAACAACATCACAACAAAATAACAATATCCAATAAGGGGAACTTGATATTTGAGTTTGGAGGGCCCCACATTTTTTCCTTAGGAGCAGACGCAGGTCCTGAATTTCTAAACCGCCCACATTTAACTTAGAATTTCTCTGAGACAGTGCATGTAGCACAGCTAAGAGGTGAGTGCCTCTGAGCTATACTGTCTGTAGCGAAACTTGTAAGTACTTCAGAATGTGCAAGTGCATGAAAACTGGCGCACAGCTGTCCCCTCCCTGAGTTCACATCTTCATGATATGACCACTGGTGCACACGAAGGAGCACATGCGACTCTCACCTGCAACCACCTGCACAAATTAAGCCTTTTTTGGTAATATCTGAACTACCGTGGGTGTGATATCTGATTTTTGGTCTACCTGGGGTAAATTTAGCACAGTTGTTCTCTTCCTTGTAAGCAGAATCTCCCTTTTGAAACTGCTCCATATTTTATTCGCCTTAGGGCCCAGATTTATTAATTTGTCATTCAACGCAGCACAGCAAGAAAATTTGCTACTCCGAGTAGCCCACAAGGGAATTTACGGCCCAGAGCCATATCCAATACGAGTGACCTGCTGCTGCTGTCTGCCAATCACAGACACTCTAAAAAAGCTGCCTTGCTTCATGCAAAAGTAACTACACCTTCAAGTTGGGCGCCATACTAGTTCACTAACCTAGCACCAGGGGATACAAACTACACTGTAGTTTGATTTGCATTCCGCTCTCCCCCATCTCCGAGCCCCATAGAAACTGAGAACCCGTGGGTGGATTTCGCTGTGTGTTTAAGCCACAATTCTCTGGGAGCACCTGGAACATGGTATTTTTCCGCGGCGAACCGCGTATGATGGGCAGGGCTAGGCATGGGCTCAATACTGGTGATAGCGTCGGGCTCTGTGGGGAATATGTATGTTAAATGCTTCTTTTATTGACGCGATTCAAAGGGGCACAGTTGGCAAGAGGCCACCAGTTACGGAATAGATCAGCAGCATGCACGTTATTATTCATATTTCAAAGACACGTAATCTCTGATGAATGAGGGGGTCCTTGCCGGAACCAGCTAAAAGACTGATGACTTCAATTCTGCCCTTGCTTAAGGATCTTGCCATGATCAAGATGCATTAACAAAGGTTATGGGTATGACCACCAGGTCAACTGGTAATTTTATTCTTGTCAGAGTAGTTGCAAAGGCTGAGATGAAGGGTCTTGGGAAGCCAAAGGATGTGGCTCCTCGAATGCCAGGGGTTAGGTGATCCTTCTGGTGATTGCTCTGATATTTGGTTTAGTTGGCATTACAGCAGACACCTAGTATGTTTTTGTGTCCCTGAATCACCGAATTAGTATCAGAACTGAGTGGTAAAAGGTTTATGTTACAAGCAGGGCTCTTGTTCTGAGATCCCATCTGTTAATAAAAGAAAGGGCGTCATAGCCCCAGGGCTGATATTATGTTGCATTATATACTTCTACCTCCGTTATTACAATACTTGAGTTCCAAGTTCTAAGCCTTTGACGACTCTGCATTATGTTCCTGCATTGTATTTTTGTCGTTATCATTTGCCAACTTGAGCTGTGATTGAGAGCTGGGTCTGAACTGAGGTGGCGAAGTGAGCTAAAGAATGATGATGGATTCAACCCAGATCTGTGACTGGGGTGAGTGTCTGTAAAGTTTCAGTGCTCCGTCCATCATCTCCTTGTGTTTGCTTCATTGTTTTATAGACCAATCTTAAGTCCTGTGATATTATTGACTACATTAGAACTAAATTCTTGAAAGATGGCAGACATTATTTTCAACACAGCTTGGGCAACAGTTTGATTTCCCAACCATTTTAGAGGTTTCGGAAATGTGGTCCTCCAACTTAATTAGAATTTCCCATGGACAATGTTGGCGTGGCTCTTCCATCTTCAATGTCATGTTTTCTGCGTGCCGCACTGCTACCTCATTTAGGTTGCCTGTCTCTGATCCAGTATCTCTTGTTCTTCCTATCTCTAGATTTCCACATTTCTTCATTTTCCTGGAAGGCAAACAGAAACTCAAAATGGATAAATTTATCATTAAGAAGCGAAAAGCTGGTGAAGATGGCGTTTGCGAAGAACAAAATGTAGCAGCTATTGAGCAAAATACCCAAGAATCAACTGAACGGTCTGTCTCAGTACGTAAGAAGTGTAAAGGGAAAATCTCCAATCCTCGTTTATATAACAAAGCTTATATGAAACTGGGGTTCACATTTTCTGGCAATGAAAACCATCCTTGTCCCCAGTGTTTAGTTTGTGGGGAAATACTTGCAAATGAAAGTATGGTACCAAATAAATTAAAACCACATTTTACCACAAAGCACAGACATTTGTCAGAAAAACCAGTAGAATACTTTATTGAGCTTTCAAAATCTATAAGGAAGCAGTCTGCATCATTCACAAAGAGAATGAAGACATCAGAGAAATCTCAAAAGGCAAGTTACTTGGTTGCTCAAATAATTGCCAAAAACAAGGAACCACACACTGTTGCCGAAACCAACATAAAGCAATATTGCTGTGCTATTGTTCGAACAATGTTTGGGCCAGAATTTGAGATTGAAGTTAATAAAATCCTTTTGGCAGATAATGCTGCAGATCAGAGCTTATAAATTCTCCCTACTTCCACGGACAGAGTAATTCCACAGTCATACGCACATACACTCATCATACGCTGGTGGGGCCCATAACACCAACATTCATTCTATTACTCTATCCACACTGAATATGAGAGAGAACTCCTTGATCAATCTGCACCTCATCGGAGGTCAATGCAATCAAATTGAATTGTCTCGAGTCATGATTTAAACAATTTAAACACATTTGAGATCTCAATAATATGACAAAGAAATAACCACCCGACACTGTAATTCAAACAGGAATTATTTTTATCTAAATTAATTCATAAGGAAAGCCATTCAAATGCAAAATCATTATTCTCATATTTACCTATTCTGGCTAAATGCCGTACTCTAAGTTAGGACAGGTCTCTCAGTAAAGAATCAAAGTCTCTCGAGTCGCCGTCCTCTCAGTCAGCATCGATCCTCTTGAGCATAAGTTCAGGAAGAAGTGGCCTTAGACCCTCTCTAGTCTAGAAATATTTATACTAAAATTTACATACTAAATGTTACAAACAAACTCTAAACGTCCGTTGAGCAGAGCGAGCAGGAAAGGATGTCAGCTTGCAACATTTAGAAAAATCTTCACTCTCGGATATCTCAAAAATAAAAACACGGAAAAAGGAAGTCACAACTAGATTTGCAACATCCATGGATGCTCTTCTCCGGAATTATATCACTCGCAATGAAGCCACCGCAAGTTTATCAAAAATGTTCATTTGTGACAAATGTTCTCCTCCAAGGATATTTGGCGACCATCCCAGAGTTGTCGTCTTTTCATAACTTTTAGCTCAGACAGAGGCCGAGGTCATATTCAACCATATTCAGTGAGGCCTCTCTTCATATTTCATCTACTCAAATGCAGGCTGTAGATGTCGGCCATTTTCTCAACAGGCCAAAATAGATAACTTAACTAAAAAGAAACACAAAACAATGTTACTACATCGTATTGATTATACAGTGTTAATTCCCACTAATACCCTTATGTGTATGTATTTATCTAGCCATTTGCGACATAAAGAAGCATTAAAGCATATTATTTTAAAGCGCAAACACATAACAAATAGCACATTAGCCACACTTATTTAATTAATTTCCTCACCAACTTAGTTCACTTATTAATTAAGCCATGCAATTGCATTCCCACGTGTAATTCTTTCATTAGTAAGGTTGATTAATTAAAAAACTCGACAAAACTTTAGTACCTAGTAATTAATTATTAGTAATTTTAATTATGACATATAAAAATATAAGCTGATGTTTGGGTTTTAAATAGAAAACCCTGCTCCAGCAATCCCCCCTTTGGTGATATATTATCACCACAAAAATCCAACCCAAAAATGTAGTCCCCTTTTCTTAGGAGAAATTCAAATGTCTTTTTGCTTTTTATTAAATTCCAGTTTCTCTTTCATCATCTCTTTTTGTTTCTAAGTACATGCTTTCCCTAAATTCTTCTAATTCTATTTCTTGTGGGTCTCTTTTTGACCTCTTTTGTCTCTCTTCAACATTTTCTTTTATTATTTTCTTTTTATTCCTCCTATATCTACAACATAAACACCCTAATCTAAGAATCAATAAAGCAACAATCACACATGTCAATGGAAATAATATCTTACCAAAAATGGTACTACCTATCTTAGCAATAAAATTCTTAACAGCAATCATCTTATTAGCCATTTTAGTCCAGATACTTTCAGCTTCCAGTGGTACTAATTCTTCATGCAAATCAGTAATATTTTTGATATAGACCTTTAGATCTTTGCTTTCATCAGGAATGTAAGTGCAACAATGTTGAACTTTCAGCATTCCACAGACTCCACCCTCTTTTGCCAATAGAATATCAAGGGCAAGTCGATTTTGCATAGACATGGCGCGTAAGGCAACCATCTCTGTATTTACCAACAGAAACCCTCCAGCGGTGCTTGTCGATAAACGATCCACCACTGTTGACAGTTTCCGAATTCCATATGCATTTAATGAAATTCCCACTGCTGGTATCAAAGCACCAAAAATATCTCCTACAATTTCTGTCCAAGTTTCTCTTTTAAAGCGCGTTAGTAAATTAATTTGTTCTGCATCTTCTATTCTATCCATATGAAAAATCTTTGGAAAGACCAGGCCAACACAACATGTGCCATACCAATGGTCAGGCAACCTGTAATAAGCCTTATTCCCACAAATATAATACACTCCCGGGAAAACTGGATCTTCTCCTCCTTTAAATCCCCATCCTGTTGCAATAAAGTATGTATCATGGCACTCACTAGTCCCAACAAAATAATTATCATATTGAGATTTCCTTCTGGTAATGCATAGTTTACCCTTCTGTGGTGCATCTAAAGCCAAAGTTGGACTGGCCCCATTCTTCAATTCCTTTCCCATCTCAATGTCCCACACTGTCTCACTCATTTTATATCCTCCTGCCTTTTCATGCATGCTCATTCTCCTTTCCTCTACCATGTCTAGGAACGCTTTTTCTTCTTCCTTCAAACTACAAGTTAAATTGTTTCTAAAAATGTAATCTAATGTTAATTCTTCTGTTTCAATAAAAATCTCACCTAAAATGTTAGCTTCTTTAGCAGGATTCAGTTTTTTATTCATAGGCAATTGCCCAAAAATGTTATCCTTATTAGACATCTCATAATCTACTTTCCCTAACAAATAAAAAATACTACTCAACACACTACATGAAATCCCATACGTAGCTGGAAGATGATGATAAATAACTCCTTCTGAAACGGAGGCAGGCAATTGCATACAAATGTAGCAATCCCTTACTTCCATTGTCTTTACGTATTCGTACAACAATTTAGAAAAAACATTGCTAGAAAAATCATTAATTGACCTATCCTTGTGTATGTATATATTGCTAATTCTAGTTGGTACTACTTTCTGTGAACTCTTCCCTAGGTTAGTCATATTCTCAGTATGTATTCCCAAAGTGTCTATTGTAACCCTAAAAGTAACTAATAAAGCAAGCACACTCCATAGTAGCATTAATAATCCTGTACAGCAGCAGAACATTCTGCACCATCTTTTTAAGAAGGTACATCTACTTTGATTATTTTCAGTGTTAGCCATATTATTACTTTGGCAGTGTCTTTTGACTTAGCCTCTATTACTCCACTACTGAATCTCCAGAACACTAGATCGCTAAAATCTGTTAATTTTTAGAACTCTTCTTTTTCACTCTTCTCCAAGTGACTCCTTTAGTTCACTCAATTTGGATTTTCATCACTATTCACTTCTTCTTCAGCAACATCAAATTGTATCAGATCCTGAACATCTGTCTCTTCTCCAATGTCAGACAGGATAACTCTCAGGATTCCAACAGTTTTCTCTTCCTCAACCACTCTCTGTAAGGTCCCCTCTGGATTTCCTTGACTCTCTGCCTCTTCTTCTTCTTCAGACAGTGCCACATACGTCCATTCTGGTGACCTATACTTCTGGTTGGGTTTTCTGATTCTTTTGATCTCCTCTGGTTCCTTTCGTTCTTCTTATTTTGCTTGATTTTGACTTGACACCTCGTTCACCTGTTCAGCTTTCGATGAATTCACTTGTGTCAGTCGATATCTCAGCCTCTTTATCTTGTTAGGCCAAAGATCTCCTTTTACACTTCTTTTCTGTTTCACTTCTCTATTGTTCCTTTCTCCGGTCCAAGTTCTCTTTCTCAGAACTCGACCCTCTTTTATCTCATTTTCACTCTCATCCGATTCTGTCTCATTTGCCTCTTGTTCATCAACAATTCTCTCTTTTTCCACAGTCTTCTTCTCCACCGATTGAGATTTCCCTACTACTGTCCCTCCTCGGGATTCCGACACGCAATCTTCTTGCTGTATACTTGTCCCTTCACCTAGCTTATCAGGAATGTTCCCTACACCTCCTCGGGGGTCTTCCGCAATCTGTCCCTCTCTATCTTCTTCTGACCCTACTTTTTCAGAAGTTATCTCAGATGGATTTCTCTCAATCTCTTCATTTGACTCAGGTATAGTCTCTGTGGAATCACTCTTTTCTTTTCTTTCTTTCTCTTTATTTTCTCCACTGCTCGTTAGAACTTCAGGCACTTTTCCAGAATCTGAGCTCTCTTCTGAGGTTCGCAATGTTCCTCTTGAAACCTCTCTTGGTAAGAAAAAAGAATCACCTGACTCTCTTTCCGACTCTTTTTCCCCCCTTTCAGGATTCTTTTTTCTTCTCACTGTTTCAGTGTCTGCATCATCACTGGAATCTGACTCTTCAAAGTACTCTTTCCCAGTCCCATCCTTTGGATTTGGAACTCTCAGAGTATGACTTGCATGAATCCAGTTCTTCACTCCAGCACACTTCACAGCAGTCGTTGTAGTCAAAATGACTTGTCTTGGCCGTCCCCACCTCGGAACCAAGCAATTTCTTCTTCTGTGCACTTTTATTCTCACCCAGTCCCCTGGGCTCAGATCATGGGCTTGCTTCTTTTCAAGTGTAGTGGCGTCTTCTCCAACCTGGTGAAACACAGAATGAACTGCGTCAGCCAGGCCTTTACAGTAATCCAAAATCATGTCATCAGTTATAGTCATCAGCTTGTTGACAGGCACGAATGCATGTCTCATTGCACGTCCCATTAATATTTCATGTGGACTCAACCCTGTAGTTCTGTCTGGAGTAGATCTAATAGTCATTAGCACTAGAGGCAAGACATCAGGCCATTTCATTCCAGTAGCTAAGCACATCTTGCCAATTCTGTTTTTGATTGTGCCATTCATCTGCTCAACAACGCCAGAAGCCTCTGGCCTGTATGCACAATGTAGCTTCTGCTGTATACTCAATGCTTCACAAATTAAACTCATGAGTTCATTGTAAAAGTGTCCTCCTCTATCTGACTCAATTGTCACTGGGAACCCGTACCTAGGAATCAACTCTCTTAACAGTAACTTGGCCACTGTTATTCCATCATTTCTCCTAGTTGGATATGCTTCCACCCACCTTGAAAACAAACAAACTACCACTAGAACATACCTCAATCTATTGACCTGGGGTATTTCAATGAAATCTATTTGCATTCTGGTAAAAGGACCTCCTTCTCTGCCTATTGTTCCTAGGCTCACCACTGTTTTCTTTCCAGTATTGAATTGCTGACAAATCAAACATCTTTGACAGATGCTCTCTGCAATCAGCCTGAACTTTGCATTGTACCAGGTCTGCTTGAATGACCTAATCATAGCATCCCTCCCCAGGTGACCCTGGCCATGATACATTCTTGCCATTGTTGACAACATAGAATTTGGCATGACTGGTCTTCCATCCCTATAGATCCAAACATGATCTTTTTCTCTTGGTGCACAACCTGCTTTGATCCAATCTCTCATTTCCTCATCTCCTGCTTCATCCTGCAACTGCCTCACCTCATCCCATGTTTCCAGTACATTAGTAAACATCACAGAACAAAAAGACATTTCCTTCTCTCTTCCCCTGTTAAAGGAATGATTGTTCTTTGCACAATACTGTGCTATGTCATTAGCAAACCGGTAACCGAGAGTAACAAAATCATCACCCTGTCCATGAGTAGCACATTTTACAACTGCTAGTTCTTTAGGCAGCTGTATCGCCTCAAGCAATTTCCCAATCACTTCAGCATTCTTTATAGGAGTTCCACTCGAGGTCAGGAAAACTCTCTGTAGCCAAAGCTGGCCAAAATCATGAACAACTCCAAATCCGTACTGACTATCAGTCATTACAGTCACTCTCACATTTCTCCCAATCTTGCAAGCTTTTGTCAGTGCCACCAATTCCGCTACTTGAGCAGATTTAACTCCTTTCAAAGGTGAAGCTTACATAACTTCTGAAACTTTACACACCGCATATGCAGCACTCAGCACACCTTCTTCTGTTCTCAGACATGATCCATCCACAAACAACACATGATTACTCTCAGGCAGTGGCAGATCTCTTATATCTGGTCTCGGTTTTATACAGTAATCAAGTACATCCAAGCAATCATGATCAACATCATCTCTCACACTCACATATTCAGCATCTGGCAACAGTGTCGCTGGATTCACATTCACACACCTCTCAAGAGTCACATTTGATGCTCCCAGAATGATTTTCTCATATTTAGTCAGCCGACTATGTGACATATATTGAGTTCTGCTTCTTGTCAAAAGAATTGCCACATCATGAGGTACGAACACCCGTACAGGATATCCCATTATTATACCCTCACTCTGTTCCAAGCTTCTGCATGTAGCAGCTACCGCTTTCAGGCAACCTGGAAAACCCACAGCTACTGGGTCAATTGTTGATGAGAAGTACGCAATTGGCCTCCTCAGACGTCCATGTTTCTGGATTAACACTCAAAGTGCACATCCATTCCTCTCACTGCAGTACAGCTCAAACTCCTTCTCATAGTCTGGCATTCCTAAAGCAGGATCTTCACATAATCTGCTCTTTAATTCTTCGAATGCTGCCATTTGTTCTGCATTCAATTCCAATGGGTCTTTTACTTCACTTTTGTTCAATTTAATCAGTGGCTTTGCTATCATGGAAAAGTTACTTATCCACTGACGACAATAACCCACCATTCCCAGAAACATTCTTACTTCTCTCTGGGTCATTGGGGCTCTCATTCCTCTGATAATTTTGATCCTGTCAATGGTCACTTTTCTTAGACCTTTTTCAATATTGTGTCCAAGATAATGTACTTCTTTCTTGCAAAATTGCAATTTGGCTGGAGATACCTTTAATCCTCCATCAGCCAGATGATTCAATAAAGCTATGGTATCTACTTCACAGGCTTCACGTGTCTTCGATGCCACAAGTAGGTCATCGATATATTGTACTAGTACTGAGCTTTCAGGCATAGTCAGACTTTCCAAAGACTTCTTCAGCAACTGATTGAATATCAAAGGACTCTCTGTATACCCCTGTGGGATTCGGCACCATGCCAAAATACGTTGTCCAAACCGAAATGCAAAAATCGGCTGGCTGTCATGATGCAATGGAATTGAAAAGAAAGCATGGCACAAATCAATTACGGTGTACGATTCAGCATCATGAGGAATCTGATACAAAATCACTGATGGATTTGGCACAATGGGACAGCATGATACCACAATTTTGTTAACCTTTCTCAAATCTTGCACTATTCTGAACTTCCCATTAGGTTTCTTCAGTCCCATTATTGGTGAATTACATGGGCTACTCAGTAACTCTCTCAAAACACCTTGCTGAATCATTTTGTCAATTATAGGTGTTATTCCTTCAATTATCTCTGGTGTCAATCTGTATTGTGGGATATTAGGATAAGTGATTCCCTCTTTCACTGTAATTTTTACTGGATCTACATTATTCATCAATCCCACATCTTCTCCAGTAAAATCCCAAACTGCTGTTTTCACTGTGTTTCTCAATTCTTGAGGCAAGTCATCTGGATTAAATACAGCATATGTTCCAACAATCTCATTTTCTCTATTATCCAGAGTTACTCTGTATAAGACATCCTCATCCGGTGTCTCAAAGGCTATTCCATCCGGAGTACAAAAAATTATGCAATTCATTTTACACAATAAGTCCCTACCTAACAAGTTCACTGGACTAGTGTCGCACACTACAAACCTGTGCATATCTGAAAATTTCCCTATTGTTACCCTTACTGGTTCAGTAAGACGAGTCTTAATCTGTGTATTAGACACACCAACCACTTGGATTGCTTCGTCCGAGAGAGGAAGATTTTTTATATCTGCTGACCTGACAGTTGATCTCGTCACTCCTGTGTCTACTAAAAAAGTAACACTTTCCCCATTTATTTTCCCGTCTACAAATGATCCTGCCTGGTCTATTTCTAGAGTTGCTACAAGTATGCACTCTTCCTCCTCTCTTCGGCACCATCAGTAGTCCCCTTCAGACTCACTCCCCTCATTCTTTAACCAGTATTGTTGTACTGGATTCGTACGTCTCGGCTTGTTTACCTGTTCATCATTGTAGAATCCCGAGTCTTGATTGTATTTCTGGGATCCTCTGTTCTGTGGCAAGGGCGGTTTTGGCTCTTGATTCTGCTGCTTGACAACCTTCAGCTGTTGCTGCTGATGATTACACACCTAGTTCTGCACCTGTTGATTCAAGGATTGATTTTCATTATTCACTAATGGTGGATTCGTACACTCGGATCTCCAATGCCCTAATTTTCCGCAGTTGTGGCACGGAAATTTCTTCATCGCCTCTTCGATGTTCCCTTTGCCTTTTCCTGTACCATATCTAGGCCTATTTCCTGGATTATTTGCTTGTTCAACCAGCTGTGCTTCTTGTCTTTCTGCAACCTTCACCTGTGCCCACATCGCTTTTTCCTTCAGCTTTCTTTGTTTTGCCTCAATTTCATCACTGAAGTACTTCGCATGTCTCAGGATTTCATCAATCTTTTTACTCTGCCAATCAACTGTGTGCTCACGTATCATTTCACTTATTTCAGGTCTCAAGCCATATACAAATCTGTATACAAAATGACTCAAATCCTTATCACCCAGATGTTCATCTCCACTGAACTGTTTAAAAGCCAGTATTAACCTTTCATAGAAAGCATGAACTGATTCTTTTACTTCCTGATGTGTTCGATCTATCTTAACCCAATCTGTCTCTCTAGGAGGTACCTTATTCTTCAGGAACACAATGACCTGCTCATATTTTTTCATAACCTCCGGGTCTGGAGCTCCTGTTCTCTGATCTCTCGGGTATTCCTTAGCAGGCCAATCTACAACTATTTTACACTCCGCCCACAAGTCTGCTGGAACAATTATATCAGACTATTCAGGTCAATCCACAGCACTTTTGACAATTTCACAAACCTATCTACCTGCCTATACCACTCGACAGGCTTTTCTCTCAGTCGAGGGAAATCATTTGTAAATGACAAAATATCCTGCCAAGTCCATGGGACATGTACATATCCTCCTCCAGGAATCTCTCTCATAGGATAGGCATCCACTGTTTTTTTCCTTTTCTCTCATGGGGAATGCTGAGTAAGTCCTGTCCACTGTATCTTCTCTTTTCTTGTACCATCTATCCTTCCACTTTTCCACATCATCCCATTTTCGCAATAAAGAAATAATTTCCTTAATCTGCCCTGTTCTGCCAACATCATTTAAATTCTCAATGTCCTTGTCCGAAAAATCCACTCGGTAAGGCTTCTGTAAAGCTTTCACCTTGTCCATGTCAATTCCCATTTCACTCGCTATTCCTTTTAACCTGTCATGTGTATTCCTAGCCCTCCATGTAATGCTCTTGCACATGAATAACAACTCTCCATCATGATGATTTTTTAGCATTTCTGTAGGAATTGTTCCCGCTATAAGCTCCTCCAGTTCTATGCGCAACCTAGCTACATCAATTGCCTGAGAATCTTTGTCCTTCTTTTGGAGAACTTTCAACCAATCATTCAAATCTTCAGCCGTTATTTCTGTGGACCTTTTCCCTGTACTCACTTGTTCTGCCATCCTCTGTGGTTCCAAAATTGATCCTCCCATCATAACATTTCTTTCTACACAACCAGTATTCAATCCTGAATTAGGCTGTACAGTTAACTCTCCACCACATGTGTCATGTCTCAACTGTCTCAAATGATTTTCTCCCGTCCTTAATCCTGACTCTGAACTAACTTGTTCATTTCCCACATATGGAACTGTCAAACCATTTTCACCCATTCTTTGCTTTTCAAAAATAGGCATAACCGGACCTATGGTTACAGGCACTGTAACAGCTTCTAGATTCTTGGTCAATTCTCTAATTTTCTCTGTCAACTCAGATGTGGTTCTTGCTAATTCTCTTGTTTTTTCATTGCCGATTGCATTCTCTCTTTCTCTCTCTCGCTCTCTCTCTCTTTCCCTTTCCGCGAAAGAGCTACCACTTTTCATATCAGGTGTCACAACTTCTGTTTTTACAATTTGCAAAGTATCTCTTATTGGTGTAGCAACTGGTGTTCTCACTTCTGGTTCTTGTCTATATGGAGGTGGTCTTTTGTAAATCATGTCATCCAAGACTTCATCCTCATATTCATTAGCCCCATACCTTCTCAATTCTGCATCATGTACCTTTTCCGTACCTTTCCTCCCTTCTGTTTCTTCAACAGTTCTCATAGGATATAGTCCCTCTGACATACTAGCATCTCGCCATCTCCTCAATCGATCATGATGAGTTTCACAATCATATTTCCTCCCAAAAATGTACCTATAATTACCTCCACTCCTCTGCTTTTCTCGCTCATGCACCTCATCTTCCCATTCTACCAATGCCTCGAACTGTGTCGGTCTTGGTCTCGGCTCTAGACTCATCATCCTTTCCCTTAAATTTCTCAACACGGCCAGATTAAATGAACCATGTTCCGGGAATGCTAGAACACCATCTTCTCTAGTGTACTTAGCCCAATTGTCTAACCAAATACAGGTATGATACCCATATTTCGCAACCATGAAGGATGCAGGGGTTCTTGTCGGAGGTAGTAACTCACCCTCTCTAGTTATTATGTCCTTATCCTTGTCAAACCATCTTTTAATTTTACTGAACAAGGATTTCTTTTTCTTTTCCTCTGTTTGGTAATACATTTTTGCGTTTACCACAACCCTCTAGTCCTTTCTACAACTGTACGATCTTTTGTCCAATAACAGCGCGACTCACACTAACGCACCAATCCCGGAGCGTCTACGTCACCCTGTACTTCTTCCAATCCCTGTGCGGCTCACACCAACGCACCAATCACAGCGCTTTCGCTGTTCTAACCCACTGTCCAATCACAGCGCGGTCTTTCTGACGTCAACAGTCGCTGCAGTCGCTTCTACTCCTGTCTCCTGTCACTCGTCTACCCCTCCTTTACAAAACCTTCTTGGTAGACTCTGTTTCAGATTCTACAAATCTATTAGTTACAACATATAAACATCTCCATTGTCTGCTTCGCTAACCACAGAATAGTAAAGACCTTTCCCACGAGAATCCCGCTTCTCTCTAGAACAGCGCTTACCTCTGCTCTACCACGGAATTATTACTTTCGTTGACACAGTAGCACATCCCTCTACTCTGCCCTTCTAACACGCATCCATTAACTGTTTCCTCCCGGAATGTTCCAAAGAGTTTTCACAATTAACTAAATGCCCATACATTCACGCACTTTCACACCAGAAAATGTAGCACATTTACACAGAATCCTGCCTTTCCCGAGAACAGCGAACAATCTGTCCTGCTACAGAATTATAACACACGTTAACCAAGCAGCGCTTACCTCTGCTCAGTCCTTCAAACAAGCTCAGAGAATACCTATTACTTCTCCAGCGGTAAGCTTTAACGGTGAACCTTACGGATCCCTGGGACTTAAGACCAGAGTTTCACAGATAACCTTTGCTACCATACACACTTCTTTATACAGAAAATATGTCTCTAATAGTAACACACGACGATGTCACTGAATCGAACCCAGACAATGCGACGCGCAACTTCAATTGTCACACGCTTTTCCCTGCATTCGTACAGGGCCAACAATCCCGTCTTTCCCGAGAGCAGCACTCACTTCCCTCTGCCCTACTACGGAACCGTCACCGACTCCCTACGTCCCAGAAGCCGTACACACTACATATAACTCAATACGACGACTTCAACATTTAGTGTTAGTACATGTATCAACATTAATCAATAAATCCAAAAGCCTATGTACAAGCAATTCATCAGATCAAGACAATAATCAAAACCATCATACTGCTACCAGGAAACTGCTGCAGATCAGAGCTTATAAATTCTCCCTACTTCCACAGACAGAGTAATTCCACAGTCATACGCACATACACTCATCATACGCTGGTGGGGCCCATAACACCAACATTCATTCTATTACTCTATCCACACTGAATATGAGAGAGATCTCAATAATATGACAAAGAAATAACCACCTGACACTGTAATTCAAACAGGAATTATTTTTATCTAAATTAATTCATAAGGAAAGCCATTCAAATGCAAAATCATTATTCTCATATTTACCTATTCTGGCTAAATGTCGTACTCTAAGTTAGGACAGGTCTCTCAGTAAAGAATCAAAGTCTCTCGAGTCGCCGTCCTCTCAGTCAGCATCGATCCTCTTGAGCATAAGTTCAGGAAGAAGTGGCCTTAGACCCTCTCTAGTCTAGAAATATTTATACTAAAATTTACATACTAAATGTTACAAACAAACTCTAAACGTCCATTGAGCAGAGCGAGCAGGAAAGGATGTCAGCTTGCAACATTTAGAAAAATCTTCACTCTCGGACATCTCAAAAATAAAAACACGGAAAAAGGAAGTCACAACTAGATTTGCAACATCCATGGATGCCCTTCTCCGGAATTATATCACTCGCAATGAAGCCACCGCAAGTTTATCAAAAATGTTCATTTGTGACAAATGTTCTCCTCCAAGGATATTTGGCGACCGTCCCAGAGTTGTCGTCTTTTCATAACTTTTAGCTCAGACAGAGGCCGAGGTCATATTCAACCATATTCAGCGAGGCCTCTCTTCATATTTCATCTACTCAAATGCAGGCTGTAGATGTCGGCCATTTTCTCAACAGGCCTAAATGGATAACTTAATTAAAAAGAAACACAAAACAATGTTACTACATCGTATTGATTATACAGTGTTAATTCCCACTAATACCCTTATGTGTATGTATTTATCTAGCCATTTGCGACATAAAGAAGCATTAAAGCATATTATTTTAAAGCGCAAACACATAACAAATAGCACATTAGCCACACTTATTTAATTAATTTCCTCACCAACTTAGTTCACTTATTAATTAAGCCATGCAATTGCATTCCCACGTGTAATTCTTTCATTAGTAAGGTTGATTAATTAAAAAACTCGACAAAACTTTAGTACCTAGTAATTAATTATTAGTAATTTTAATTATGACATATAAAAATATACGCTGATGTTTGGGTTTTAAATAGAAAACCCTGCTCCAGCATAACACCATTGGAAGACGTATTCAAGATATGTCTGCTAACGTTAGTCTGCAAATGAACGATATTTTTCAAGACGATAATATGATCTTTACATTGCAATTAGACAAACCAACAGATGTCAGTGGGTTAGTTCAATTACTGTTTTTTATACGTTACATTCATACTGACAGAATTTTTGAGCAATTCCTGTGTTGGCTAGAACTTCACTTGAGAACTAGAGGTGAGGATATATTTAAAACTTTAGATTGCTTCACGAAGAAAACTAATTTGCGCTGATTATATTGTGTCGGGATATGCACGGATGGTGCACCCTCAATGGTTGGCTCAACAAAAGGTTTTATAGCTTTAGCAAAGAAAAAAAATGAAAATATCATATTTACTCATTGCTTTTTACATCGCAAGGCACTAGTCGCGCAAACCATTGGGAATGAATTAAGAAAAGTTATGGACAAAGTGATTCAAATGGTCAATTACATTAAAAGCAGACCTCTTAAATCAAGAATATTTGCTCATATTTGTGAACAAATGAGGGCAAGGTTTAAAAATCTCCTACTGCACACAGACGTTTGTTGGCTCTCAAGAGGTCGCGTGCTTTGTCGTGTATACGAATTGCGGGAAATGATGCTTAAACTTTTTGAGGAAAATCAGCAACACGAATTCTGTGATCTAATTCAAAACAAGCTTTGTTGCACAAAATTGTCATATCTTGCTGACATATTTGAACATTTGAATACAATTAACACCAGTATGCAAAGGAAAGGAGAACATTCTTAACAGCAGTAGAGACAATTTGTGCTTTGAGAGACAAAATACAAGGCAGTTTTGAAATGTTTTCCAAAACTGATGAGTGCCAGCTGAAATGTGATATCAGCCCGCTGATTGTTGACCATTTAACATTGCGCGGAGAGAAAGTTAATCATTACTTCCCAAATGTTGAAATCCAAAACTATGATTGGATCAGAAATCTATTTCTTTCAACTGCAACTGGGAACTTTTCACTAACTGAAGAAGAAGAATGAGCTGAAATAAAAAATAATCGAAGTATGTTCATGATGCATGCAGAGGGTGATTCAGACAGCTTTTGGATTCGTGTTACAAAAATGCATCCAAACATAGGTAAAAAAGCGTTAAAAATTCTCTTGCAGTTTTCGACTACATACATTTGTGAAGTATCCTTTTCAACGATGACAAACTTAAAGGCACTGAAACGTGGATGCTTGAAAATGCTTGATGATGAAATGCGAGTGTCTTTGTCTAATATTCAACCTTATATTGACCAGCTGTGTTCATCCTATCAGCCTCATATATCTCATTAAAATAGTAAAATAAGTGCTGTTGGTTTTATTCAAATTTTGTAATTCTTGTGCTCTGAGAGACAAAAGAGCAATTTGGAAAAGCAAAGTGAAAGAAGGGAATTTTGAAATTTGCACCCGCCCTTTTTGTGCCGTAAATGACTGAAGCATGTGTCGATGTGTGCATCATTATATTCTAGTTTCAGGCACAAAGCTAACCTTGCTTACACCCAGTTTTGCCAGTCACTGTCTTTGTTAGAACAGATTCACAATTGCTTTATTAACCTTCCTGCTTACTCAAATTTGCTTGAAAATGCACTATTTGCCCACAATTTTCTCAAATGTTCGTGGAGGGAGAACCCGCCCATACCCCTGTTAGGTGGTTTGGGATCGCTCGCTTCGCTCGCACTGCCGTGTTGCAAGATGGAGATTGTCTTATAGGTGTATCACCAACATGAAAAGTTTGGAAAGCTGTGCCCTAGAGAGTGAGCGGACTACAACCTCAAGTGTACCACCCATTTCTCAACCTTGCCACCATGGAAGAATGGCATATTATCAAAAATTTCAGATTGAATAGGCAAACTCTACTGGATTTATGTCATCAGCTGGAGCCAGATCTTCTGCCTCACAACAGAAATCTCACATCTATTAACCAGTTGTCAAACTCATTGCTGTACTTCATTTTGTGGTCACAGGATCATTCCAATACACTATGGCAGTATCTGGCAGAATGTCACAACCAACTTTCAGTGGTGTGCTACAAGAAGTTATTTTGTCAATGAAGAGACACATTAACAGCTGCATCCAGTTTCCACGTGATGAGGATTTTGTGAATGTGAAGGGCAATTTCTATGGTTTGAGTTGCCTACCACACAGGGTTGGAGTATTTGATGACACACATATTTCCTTAAGGCCACCACACACCAGGGAACAAGTCTACAGGATCTGAAGCAATTCCATTCAATCAATGTGCAAGTTGTATGCTTACCTAATTTGTACATCACAAGTGTCTGTGCACATTTCCCCGGATCATCCCATGATTCCTTTGTACTACAGAACGGCAGCATACCCCTGCAAATGCCACAACTTGGACCTGAGAGGGCCTGGTTTCTTGATAAATACAATATGACATAATATTTTTAGGTATTTTCAAGGTAAATAATCTGAAATTGTGTTCCATGTCTTGGCTCTTTTCTTTTTCTTTCCATTTAGGAGACTCAGCTTATCCTATTTGACCATGATTGTTGGCATCACTGAGGAATCTAACAACGCCAGGGGGCGTCCACTTCAATGAGGTCCATGGACAAACAAGGAGGCCAGTGAAGAGGGCTTTTAGGCTCCTAGATGTCAGGATTCACTGTCCATACAAGATTGGTGGAGCCATCCTCTACTCACACAATGAGGTGTGCCAAATCACCATGGCCTGCTGCATGTTGCACAGCATAGACCTGCGACGGAACAACCCATATGTTACAGAGGAGGGAGGCTATGAAGAGCCACCAGGTCAAATGAAGATGATAGTGTTGAAGAGGAAGGATTTGACTTATGTCAAGATGTTATAGGCAACTTATTCACCAAAGGGTAAAGACACATGTACATATTATGACATTAAGGTTAAACCTACTTTTAATCTCATGAGGAGAACAATCTGTGCTGGACAGTTTTCAGAAAGGACAAGTAGATGAAATCCTGGCCTAAGATGTTTGTTGATCACAGTGTTGACACATTGACTACTAGGTTCACTTTGAATGTTTATTTTTTATTGTTGTTAATAAATGTGTCCTCAAAATTCCTCATTTGTAATGTGTCCAATGTGAAATGTATTAAAATTAATCTTTTTATTTTGATCTGTTTTAGGATCCTTCACCATATCATCTTCATTTTGACATTTCATTGTTGTGACATCTGCAGTTATATGCTGCTGTTGCGAAATACAAGGGGAATCTGAGTTGATCCTGTGGAAGACACATGCAGACTTTGGGTGTACATATCTTGTACTGAGACATCTTGCACAGTCATTGAATGGATGTTTTGAGGATTGCATTGGATTTGGTATCTGTTGAATTGTGGAACCAAGCCAATATGTGCTGCTTTATTTGCTCTAACCACATGTGGTAGTCAAGCAAAACCATAGTCATCCCGCTTCACATTGGCAAAATGTTCATTTTGTGTTAAGTGTATGAATATGTTGATGTGTCTCATCATTGTAGAAAGAACTTCTTATAGCACACCACTTAAAGTTGGTTGTGGCATTCTCCCAGATACTACAACAGTGTATTAGAAGGATTCTGTGGCATAACATTGAGCACTGTCAGGTTCTAGGAATATTGCCTTTATTGCTGTGCAATTGCTTTGTGAGGCAGAAGATCTGGCTTCAGCTGATGACGTAATCTAAAAATGAGTATTTGTATTATGCCCGGTTTGTTATGTTAAATAAAAAATTGAATAAACAATCGGTTTCCAATTCAATGAAATACTTGTTGATGAGCTTTTGCTATTTGTATTTTATTGTCCTGGTAGAAATTAGTGAGAACCATTACCTTCTTGCAATTCATTTATGAATATACAATCCTTTGGTTGTTTACATTTTTAAATAAATAATGGAAGGAAAAACAATTGAATTAATACAGAAAATAAGTACAACATCAGTCTTTGATTTTGTTTTGTTTTTAGCTTTTATTAAACAAAAACAAGTAAAAGGGTATGTAAACCAAAAAGCAACCAAAAAAATATAAAGTCAGTCATGCTGAATGAACCCATAATTGGTGAGCCAAAAGTGTTTGAAGGCCAATCTCCAAAATACAACTGGCCTCAGAAAGACAAATGTGACCAGAAAATAGTCAACAGAGTGAATGTTAGTCACATACTGGAGAAAACTAGGTACTGAATCTCTTGCTGGTGGTGGGGATCTTGCCATCCTCTCTTGGTGGTCCGGATGAACGTCCACCCTGAGGGGGGGCTGGTGGATCCACAGTCGCAGGGACTGAGGTGGGTGCAGGTGTTTCCTCTTGTAGCAGGGTCTCCCCTTCTGTGGCTGATGCAGGTGTAGTTGGACCAGATGTAGTAGGACGATAGAAAGAGGGAAGATGGTGCTGGAAAAGCCCTGCAAGTATGGGTGTAAATGTCCTGCAGCTACCCAGTCAAGGAGCCCAAATTGGAATTGAGATCCTCCATCTATATATTTCGCTCCCTCTGCAACTGCTTCATGTCCCAGAACTCTGCAAGGACCTGTCCCATCATGTCTTGGGACTGATGTGGGGATCCCAAGTTTGGTTGATGGTTGACTGAGTGAGTGAGGGGAAGCTCAAAACAACAGAGGCTGTTGCGATGACCGGGGGACTTTACTGCTACCCACTGGTGCCCTGCCCTACCTCTACAGCTGCTGCCGCTCCAGACCAGGAAAGCTGCGTTGTCCCTGCGTTGTCCCTCGCCATTGCCGCCACTGCCGCCACTGCATTGCCCAGGGGAGACTACAACTCCCAGGCGCCTGAGCGCCCGTTGACGCCAGTTACGTGCCCGGCGGCGCACAAAAGTCCGAGGCTCCCTCGGGGGAGCGGGAAGCTCAAAACAACAGAGGCTGTTGCGACGACCGGGGGACTTTACTGCTACCCACTGGTGCCCTGCCCTACCTCTACAGCTGCTGCCGCTCCAGACCAGGAAAGCTGCGTTGTCCCTGCATTGTCCCTCGCCATTGCCGCCACTGCCGCCACTGCATCGCCCAGGGGAGACTACAACTCCCAGGCGCCTGAGCGCCCGTTGATGCCAGTTACGCGCCCGGAGGCGCACAAAAGTCCGATGCTCCCTCGGGGGAGCGGGAAGCTCAAAACAACAGAGGCTGTTGCGACGACCGGAGGACTTTACTGCTACCCACTGGTGCCCTGCCCTACCACTACAGCTGCTGCCGCTTCAGACCAGGAAAGCTGCGTTGTCCCTGCGTTGTCCCTCGCCATTGCCGCCACTGCCGCCACTGCATCGCCCAGGGGAGACTACAACTCCCAGGCGCCTGACCGCCGTTGACGCCAGTTACGCGCCCGGAGGCGCACAAAAGTCCGAGGCTCCCTCCGCGTCGCGGGACGCACGCGGGCGGCGCCGGGCTAAGCCCGGGCAAAAGGCGGGCCGTCTGTGGCCGTCAGGGGCCGCGGGAGGCTGGGCTGGGCCGATTCTCTTGGTTTCCGAAACAAGGCTGTCAATTGCTGCTTCGTATTTACAAGAGGACTGTCGAGTCAAGTCGAGGGAGGGGGCTTGAGGGTTATCCACCGTTTGGCACATTGAGCCCCAGACACAGGGACCCCATCTTCCAGGAGTCCCTGCGCTGACATCACCTGCACCTGGGTGCTCACTTTGTTTGCCCCGCCCCCGAACACCTCCCTCTATATCAGGATTAGTACTCACACGTTGAGCACACGGGAGCAGCCCGGGACAAGTCTGTGGCCGCCCGTGATTGGACGAGGTTGGACTGGACTATAATTATTGGTTTTCTGTTCTATCTTATTTTGGATCCCATCGTAGAGGGTATCCATCCATTAATACAGATTGTGGTTTGTTTTAGGTATTGTTTGCCTCAATATACTTTAATATGTCTTTAAGGTCTGGTAAAGATCGTACAGTCCAACTGCAAACTTCTAAGGGGATAGTTTCTGGACCGCTTGATGCCTTCATAACTCGAGCAACTGGGATATTAGAAAAAGAATTAGCAATGGCCGAGAAAAGACTTTCCCTAGATTTAGTCAGTGGTAAGCGTTCCTCTCTGGGTGCCCTTGCTACAATTTCTAGCCCTGTGGCTCAAGTCCTGCCTAATAGCTCATACTCAGTAACGACTGAGGCACTAACACATGTTGAAGGAGAAGGGGTGGGTTCTCTACATTCTGTAGACAATATTGATTCGAGCTTGGATGATACTCAGAATAGCGGGGATATAGATAGGGGCTCAGATAGTGTGGACATAGTTAATAATTCTGAGTCGAATCCACCGGTAGTGGTTGATCCTTCGAGACAAACAGCCCGTAAAAGGAAAAAGGTTCAGAGCTGTCAGGGGGGGAGAGATCAGAAGTTGCATAAGTTAAACTTTTCGAACAGTACTTGTGCCGTTGGTTCGCTGTTGCCCACTGCTCCGCAACTCCCCCCGGTACTTCCCAATGTATTATGCCCCTCTCTAATTCCCCTTGGTTCATCAGATTCATGCCCTACCTGTCTTAATAGCGATGAAATCCTGTTGGTAAAAATGGAGGCTATGATTAAAACTCTCCTGCTTCCCGTTCTGGAGCGAACCAGGTTGATGACTGTTAAAATTGATGCTTTGGAGTCTGTAGTGAACACGAATATGCGCTTGCTTCAGAAGTTATCCGTCCCCTCCACAGTAGCGGGGGCTTCTACTTCTCAGGCAAGTAAAATTAAGTATATAAACAATGATAGCTCTGGTAAAGCAACGGGGGTTGTAGCAAACAAATCTACAGCACTGGGGGGTTCTGGGGACAAAACTAGCACTGCTGATGTAGGCACCTTGGTGCAGGAACCCAGAAAGGCCACCTCCAAGTTAATTGCGCAACGGGTACAAGCAGGCTGGTCGGACGACAGCGCAAACGCCGCCCATAGTACCTCATCCCAGCCTTCCCTAGGAAAGCCAGCCATTATTCGTAATTCCAATACCCATACTGGGGGGAACGCTATTAAGAATGTTCACCTTCGTACAGATCTACGCCCCGAAGCAAATCAATATACCATTGTGCTAACTGGGGTAGCACCTGTAAAGGAGGGTATTAAAGAGACTGACAGGGACCTACGCAACAAAGTTGTATTCTGGCTTAATAAAAATCGCCCCCTCCCGCCATCAACTTCAACTGAAATTCTATTCGTGAGGAGAGTAGATTGGGTGGGTCATGGGACCAAAGATTTAGAGGGTGATTGTATTTTGGTATCGTTTAAGGACCCTTGGGTGGTAGAGTCTATTTGAAGGGAAGTAAGGTTTGCAAGACTGGGGGATGTACAAACTCTGGGGCTTGCTTACTTCTATCCCGAAAGACACTTTAAATTCCCATCAGGCCCCCCACCCATGAGATTACTAGATAGGAGGCGTCTAACTGTCAGAACACCTTACCTCCCCCAACACCCATTACTTTTCAATCGCTACGGCCCCCTTTCCGATCTAGAGGCCATCGATTGACTACATCCACCAACCAGGGTGAACAGTATTGTTGAGTGTTGTAGGAATGTGGTAACTAGGCCTGAAAGGGTGGAATCCCTCCCTGAGAATGCTGAAGTGGGGGGCTTAATGTTATACTTTACAGGGGGGACGGTTGAAGCGTCCGCTGAGCATATTATAGAGGCAACCGTGGGGGTGGATAGTGCACATATGGTTCTCAGCCTGGAGACAAGGGCAGAACTAGTGAGGGAAATGGAGAACCCAGCTATTACTGTGCCAACGGTCCAATTTTCCAAAAGTAATGTAACAACTCCATATGACACACTAAAGGTAGCTTCCTGGAATGTGGCTGGGATCAAGGGTCGGCTACACTTTAGGGAGTGGTTGGAATTTATAGATACTTTCGACATTATATTACTCCAGGAAACTTGGGCAATGGTTCCAATCCACAGGGTTGGGTTTATTAATTTTTTTAAACCTGCAATTAGCGGTAGCAAAGGGCGTGCTTCAGGGGGGTTACTGATTTGGGTGAAGCAGGCCTTGGGATTCCATTTGTCTGAAATACTTGTAGAACATCAAGACCTTTTGGGAATTAAATTGAGTAAGGCTGTCCATCGGGACCTGATTATAATTAACATCTATGCACAAGGCCTACCTGGAGGCCGCTGCCCTGGTATTGTTGACGTAGTGGACAGGTATTTCGATGGGCTGGGAAGCGATAATCTTCTTGTTTTAGCCGGTGATCTGAACTGCACCTTTGAGCCGCTTCAGGCAGTTGGGGACAGTTGGGGGTCTGCAGATGATGCTGTCTGGAACATTCCGGATTTATCAATTGATAAAATTGCTAAAGGGACCGAGGCTGCTTTGAACTGGATGGCCTTATGTTTGAATAGGGGCTTAAGGGCAGTTAATGGTCGCTCTACATCAGATCAATGCGCCTGTGATACTTATGATAATGGTCTAAGGAAAAGCCGCATAGATTATATTTTGTTAAAGTTGGAATTCTGGCAATACATGATAGACATGGAAGTGGTATCCCGGCCAGAAAGTGACCACAATCCGTTGTCACTTAGACTAAGGCTGCCGGGTATCAATAGATTGAAGGATCCAGATACTTTTAGGACAGGAGAAGTCGCCCTGACCAATGATCGAAGAAGGCTGAAATGGTCTAAGTTAGTGGGGGACGTCACTCTCTTCGAAAGTATTAAAAATTTGGTCACCAATACGGTGAACGAACCCATGCCCATTGTGTCTGAGGGGGCCGGTCTTGATTATGTTATTGAGTCTCACGAATGTTGTTTTGAGCAGCTTAAATCTCTTTTATCCATTCCATGTTCAAAAGGCCCGTTAAAAACACTTGGTTCCCGTCAGAAGTGGTATAATGGGAAATGTAGGGAGGCTTATAGTCAACTAGTTAAAGCGGTCAAGTCTCGGGCTATGATTGATGTCAAGCTAGCAAGGGTACAGTATAAAAAAACCCAGTGGGATGCTAAAAGAGAGTGGGAAGATAGGCACTGGTCCGACCTTTTGGACGCATCTACATCCAATAACCAGACTAAATTCTGGGAACTTGTAAAGTGGGGCAGAGACCCAGATTCCCAAACGCCTACAAATCATGTTTCTCCCGAAACCTGGGTGGATTTTTATGCTGCCCAATTTAGGTCTGAGAACTCGGAATCTTCTACAATGTTAAGTAGTGTGTATACATTGTCTGATCAAGGTGGGGTCCTGATCTTCACAGAACATGAAACTGAATTAGCCTTGGGCTTGACTCAGCGGGGGAAAGGACCGGGGATGGACTTAATCCCTGCTGACCTGTTTAAAGCCAACCACAAACTTTGGGTACCGTATATTACCAGGTTAGCCAATGCAATTGCCAAAGGAGCTAGAATCCCCAAGTCATGGAAGGGGGCTGAGATCCTTCCGATTCACAAAAAAGGAGATTGGTCCAATCCGGGCAACTATCGCCCGATTAGCCTTATTGATTCTCTTCAAAAGGTCTTTGCAAGGATGGTCTTAGGTAGAGTTCAGGGTTGGATGGTTTCTGAGGGCATCTTGTCTCCCATGCAAGCAGGCTTCAGATCTGGTACCAGCACCATCGACCAGGTGTTTAGATTTTGTCTGATTTACTGGAAGGTGGTGCTGTTGGGCAGGGGAACAATCTTCGCCGCGTTTATCGATCTGAAAACGGCTTTTGACATGGTGCCGAGGGCTAAACTGTGGCGTGTCTTGAGAGACTTAGGCCTGCCCATGGAACTACTTGATTTAATTATTAAACTGCATGATGACAACTTTGCAAGGGTTCGGTGGGGAGGTCAAGGACAAGTGACGAACAGCTTTCCGGTAACACGCGGGGTCCGTCAGGGGTGTGTTTTGGCACCCACACTCTTCCTGTTATTTATTGACCAGGTAGTAAATTTTTTTAAGGCCTTCCCCACTGACGCTCCTTTCCTGGCCGGGACGAGGTTCCCCATGCTTATCTTCGCTGATGACACTCTGCTCCTCTCTAAGACCAGAAGTGGTTTACAGCGGGCTCTGAACCGCTTTGAGGAGTTCTGTGTCATCAACGATCTGAAGGTAAACGTAGGCAAAACTAAGTTTATGGTTCTTACGAAGAAACTCTCGGTGCGGAGTTCGGTAAGCATGGGTGGGGTTAACTTGGAACAAGTTGAGCATATGACCTATCTAGGGGTGACCCTAGATTTTCGCTTACGATGGAAGGAGCAGGTGGTCGAACAGCAGCTAAAACTGGCCCGCTTAACTGGTTGTCTTCTTAGGGAGCAAAAGAGATCCATTACCAAACGTGTGCACCCAGCGCTAAAAATTTATGACACAAAGACTAATGCTGCTATTTTATATGGTGTGGATCTCTGGGCGTATATGGATCTTTCTAGCCTGTTTAAAGCACAGTGTAAGTTCTTGCGGAGTTTAGTGGGGCTACCGCAATCCACTCCATCCATACCTCTTTGTCTGGATTTAGGATGTAACCCAATAAATGAGATGGCAAAGTTCAGATTGGTAGCCTTCTGGAGGCGGATTTGGACTTCTCCCGACCTTGCCCTTTTTGCTAATGAACTTGCTGAAGTTAGGTCTATTGAGGGCTCCGGGAGAATTCCATGGCTACGTACGTTAAAAACCATTTTGGTTGAAATGGGAATGGAACAGCTGTGGGTGTCCCCAGGAACCAATGTGTTTCCCACCAAACAAGAATTTAAAGCTCTGTATTGGGCCTCAGTTCGACAAACCCTAGTGACTGCCTCTAGCTCTACCAGTCTAACAGGAAGGTTCCTGATTAATAAACTGGATCTCTCTCGCGAGAGTTACTGGGATATTATTAGATATTATTACCAGGCCACTCGACAAGAAACTCTATCATCAGTTCCGGGTGGGATCCCTGCCTTTGAATTCATTCACAAAAAATTGGGCTCCTGGAGTAACCAAATTTCGCCAATGGTGCCCGGGCCATAAGGAGACTGAGGGTCATCTTTTATTTGCCTGTCCCACGTATCAAGACCCACATAGAAAATGGATAAAACCTCTGTTCCAACGCCTTACCTGCAGTAGGTCTGCGGAGGCCATTCGGGTATTAAAGACCAATACCTCAGAGTTGTTCGTGGTGAGCATAGCGTAATTTCTTGGCTGGGTTTGGATCATTAGAGCTAAAAAACAGGTAGAAAAGATTTCTCCTCTGAATTATATTTAAAACATTATTTCTCTGATCTAACGTTGGACATTGTACACAGTATATTAAGACTGTTATATTTATTGTTTTTATACTTTTAAAATTATTTAGACGGGCTGTCTTTGTATTATTAGGATGTTTAACAAGGGTTTTAAATGTATTGATCTTATTGTGTGTAAAAATATTCGTAAATTGGACAGTTTATCGTGATTGTAAAGTGTGAGTAATTTGATAATTGGACCAAACTGTATGTGTTGATTTTGCTGTCTTTTATGATTTTATTATCGAAATAAAGACTTTAAAACTTGAAACCTGAGTGAGTGACCCCAGTGGCCTCACTATGCTGGCCCACAGAATCCCTCCCATGACCCCTAACCTGTGGCCCCTTCCCACTGGGTCCTGGCTGAACTGCAGGTGGTGGTGTTGTCTCAGCAGCAGCCAGGACTGGGGGGCACAGGATAGGTGTTATGTTGATTTGGACATAGGAAGTGGAGGTATCCGAATGCTAAGGTGTTGTAACAGCTAGGGTGGGAGGTGTAGGTATGGGCCAAGGGAGACTCTGCCCAGGCCGACCAGAAGGACCAGAACGCTCCTCTTCATCCAGACTTTCAGGAGTGGAGTCCTCCCTGGAGGCTTGGTCCTGGGCTGGAGTGGAGGTATCCTGAGACATAGATGTTTGGCCACATACTCTGGCTGTTAGACCTAGAAGGAATATAAAAAATATATATTTTTTTGTAAAAGTGTGGATTACACATCCAATGAGTTTTAAACAAATATAATATAGCAACCTAAAAAGGAATCGAATGTCATGATTAAACCTTTTAGTGGAAATTTAATTAATTACACAAACGGTTTATGTTTCATATAATACTACTTCAAATAAACAGGTAAGAAGATGTCCTGAAATGAAAAAAGATAAATTAGTAAGTATACATGAAATGTACCAATGACTCAAAACAACACAGTAGAGAGGAGAAATATATACCATTCCAAGGCCTAGCAGGCTAAAAAACAGACATTAAAGAGATATTTAGCATTAGTCATTATATAAACAGTGCAGTGTTAAGTTTTCACATAGCCACTTTAAATCTGCCCTAGATTGTTTTAGGTCAACAAATGTTGATTTCTGAAACTAATTACATTAATTCAATTACATGACAATAAAAGGTCAACATACAAAATTCGACACAAACATTTATCAAAAGAGAGCATTAAAAAGTGATTGATCAATAAATGATACTTTACCTTATGCAAAATACTATAGAAAAGGGAGAATAAGCAAAATTTATGGCACTAATATTATCACAAACTGAAGCTATGAATGATGGTTGTTGTAGTTAATTCAATGAAGCATTCAGTACACTTGCAAAACTGTAACTTGAACATACCCGGTGTAGATCTGCAGTAGAAAGAGAACAGACATTTACTGTGTGAAACACCTATATGTTATTTGTTATTTGGATTACAAACACTTACTAGCACTATAACATCATGTGAAATGTGATGGCTATTGAAACTTGTTACTTAAATACAACTCAGTACATTCAAACAAACAAGCCAAACAAGATGATTACCTACATATTTAGGTTTCTATGTAAAATAAACTGTGCTAAACGCAAACAGGATATTTAGGTTTAGTGTTACATTGAAAAGTATAACTTACTAGTCTCCAATCCATCAAGCATTTTGCCAAGCCTTCAGGATGTAGGATCTGATAGACCTTCTCCTCCCAGGCATATAATTGTGTGTGGGGCTGGAAGAACCACCACCACTGCTCTGGGCCTCTAGGTGATGCTTGAAGGCCAAGGAACGCACTCTCCCCCGCTGGTCATTCCACCTCTTCCTAATTTCCTCCTGTGAGTGCAGGTTGGTTGCTACATCATTCGCTCTGTTGACTATTCTTGCCCACATTTTACCTTTTCTGATATAGAGGTGTACTTTGGACTTGGGCTCCACATAATTGTGGCTCTACTCTTATGATTTCTTCCAACATGACTGACAATTCTCCCTTACTGAAACATGGATTTTTGTGCCCCGGCATTATTCCAATAAATATGATGAAATCAAATTAATTAAACAAGAAAATAAATGTAAGAAGAAAAAAGAGACAAGAAACAGGGAACATCATCAAAGTAATCTGACTTCAGGGAATAAAATTGGCCTTTCAAATGTTGTGGTGCTATGTAATGGCAAAGAATCATAGTCTGAAATGGAGTGTGTTTTATAGCGTGGTATGCAGGTGCAAACAGTAAGCCAAAACACATCAGGTGTGTGATGTTAGCATCCAGCCCACAGCAGCAGGATTATTCCAATGTTGCCCGCATCCCACGACGGATTCATTCTGCCGGCAACCCGATGCTAGAACACCGCCAGCACAACTGTTGAATCTAAATAGGCTACCCACAATGCTGCCATCCTGGCAGTAACAGAGTAGTATTCACCAGCAGAGAAGTCCTCAGTGTCGGCAGCGGTGAGTCACGTACGCGGCATGAAACACTTTGTCGTTGCAGACAGCGATTGAGCCTGCAATCGATCAAATATCTCTATTTCGTCCGAGGCCATAAACGATCCAATACAATCCAGAAACACAAACAAACAATAAATATTTAACATAGTAAAACTGTTTAGTACAATAAAATAATACGGTTTAGCAGCCCAAGTTAAAAATGATGAAACATTGCATAAAATGGTACAAACTAAATGGTGGGAGTTATACAGTGACTGTGGATACATACATTTTATTAGGGGAGCCAGTTTCACTAATTGTGGCCCCCTTTGAATCTGCTCCAAGGTACAGTATTCAAAGCTCTCTAGATGAAATGCAGCTTCAGGAGAAGGCTGGACCAAAAATCCAGATAGACATCTGGCTACATCCAGATTGCAGGCAACTTTTCATAAATAATATTAATTTTTTCCTCAAAAAAATTGGCTAAAGAGTTCCAAAATGCCTCTGATGCCAGGATGGTAAGGGAGCAGGCACAGGGTTTAGGACTGTAAATATAGAATTATCTTGATTGGCCATGTTACACTTGCTTTACTGACATACATGATGATCACGCTTTATCACTTGAATGTATCACTTCAAAAAAAGAGCACGTTTTTATGCACCCACACTCACTGTGCCGTTATATATTTTAATGATAATAATAGTTGGTATGTCCTTTTATTTTTTGATTTATTAAATTGCCATTAGGTACTTTTGCATTGTACATATTATTATTAGTGATCATTTTATTCTATGATATATGTGCAGAAAACAGGGCAAATAGATGGGCCATTCCCTAAATGTTGCAAAGTGTGTGTGAATTTACAAGTCTGCTTGCGGATGGACATATTGACGTGCTGCAGTCACTAGAGTCACACATGTATGCCCTACAGTAGGGAGTTATGGCAGTTGCTCTGCACACCCATCCCTTTATCATATCTATCATATATTCTCACTAGGTCACCCCATTAGGTGTTAGAGGATAGCTTCTCATACTGAGAACATCCAACCCCAGTCCTTGCTACATCACCAAGAAGTGCATCACAAGCCTAGGTAAATTCATCCACATTATGTATGTTTATATGATGCTGTGTATTTTATTGATTGGGTAGAAAGTGTGAGTTAGTGATGCGTGGCTGTAGAGGGTGCTATGTAGGTGCCAAATATTCTGGGGCAGATTTACAATAACTGGCGCATCCCTGCATATCAGCAGAGATGCGGCAGTTATTGTGCGTCACGGCTCCGCCACCATGGATGCGCCGCATTTACAATGCAGCGCACCATGGGGCAAAAATGGACAGATGCGTGATGCATCTGCTGCCGTAAAGGCGGCGCATTGCTGGAGTTGCGTCGCAAGCGCGGAGCAGATCCAGCAAGGTTCCCTATCTTTAAAATGCTGCGTCAATCCCAGCAAGGTTCCCTATCTTTAAAATGCTGCGTCAATCCTTACGCCTGCTACAAGCAGGCGCAGTGTTTTGATGAAGCATGGCATTAAAAGTGACTGAGTGAAATCTTCTGGATTTCACTCAGCCACTTTTAGGATGCGTTCCTGCGCTGGAACGCCCCCCCTGTGCCGGAACGCCTACATGTGGTGCAGGGCTTTACAACCTGACGCATCTCCCAGATGCGTCACGTTGTAAGTACCCCGCACCATGGCGCTGGCTTTGCACCGCCGCTGCGTCACAAAAGTGATGCAACGGCGGCGTAAAAGAGGCGCAAGGGACTTGTAAATCTGCCCCTAAGTATTTAAGAGGTTTATGTCGGTGGATAAAATAGGTGGGTATGGGTCATGTTTAATGGGAATAAGCAAAGAGCAAGTTGGCGAGTGGTAAGATGGTGGGTTGAGAAATGGGTCTTAACATAACACATTAGTGTGGGTTGTATTGTCATGGTAGTTGATGGTTGGAGAGATGAAACATTTATTTCTTGGTGTAAGGAAACTTACTCTTCAGTGACATTGTGTGGAGGTTCTATTTGATCAAACTTTAAACAGATATACAAATGATCTAGAAATTATTGTTCCTGTAGTCTCTTATTCCAATAGCATTGGCATCTTGCTGGTGTTGTCCTCCTCTGACATGGTACTGTGTGTCTTCATCATCATCTCTTTATTGGTGTCATAATTTTTCCTTACATAGTCATATATTACCTCAGACCGATGTTCTGGAGCATAAAGCGTCGGTGGGTGATGTTTTGCACACCTTTTCAGGTGAGTACACCTGTTCACGCCTGGAACTGTGTAGGCATCTGAACTGTGCCCTAGGTGGTCCGAAAGCACTATATATTGTATTTTATGTGTAGATGTATGCTTGGTTATAAAGCCTTTCTGCTGCAGTTCCAGGGGCACTGAGTGGAGTAATGAGCCAGGAGTGGAGTGAATATCCACAGTCACCCAAAACGGTGCGAGCATATGTTTAGGGTACATGAGGGCACATTTCTAATGAATATTATTATTAATATTATTATTAAGCTTATAAAGCGCCTGCTTACTCCAACGGAGTGTCTCCGCGCTAGGACATCACAGACCATTACCACATAGCCCTACCCACCCACCCCCCTCTCCCCCCAGGCCCACAGATCCGAAAATGCGCGAAGCCCTGTAGCCAGAATACTAACACCAATCCCCAGGGGGTGCTTGAAAGAACCAGGTTTTCAGTTTTTTAGGAAATGTTGTTTCAGACGGGTAGATCCTCAATTCATTAGGTAGGTTTTTCCAGGCCTTAGCCACAAGAAAACCAAAGGATCAGCCTCCTGACCGTCCCTTACGGACCTTAGGCACTACCAACTTGGCAGTGCCCATAGACCTAAGGTTCTGTGTGGGTCTATACGCAGTGAGTAGTGGGCGCAGGTACCTCGGCCCTTTCTCATTGAGAATCCTGTCACAGAAGCACAAAGCCTTAAAGGAGATTCTGGTCTGTACCAGAAGCCAGTGGAGTTTCCTCAAAAGCTGCCCCCACCGACACCCGCCTAGGGATATTCAATATCATCCAGGCAGCTGCATTTTGGACCTTCTGTAAGATGTTCAAATTACTTTTTATGACCCCCAGAAAGAGGACATGGCAGTAGTCCAGACGGGACGTTACAAGGGCTTGCACAATGGCCTTTTTAGCATCTAATGGCAGTATATCTTGTATATTTTGCGCAACAATCTTAGAATGCCAAAGCATGCTCTAGCCACAGCTGATATCTGCTCTGCAAACAATAGGGTGTTGTCAAACCAGACTCCTAGATTTTTAACCTTAACTTTGGGAGTCGGTGTTGGTCCCAATTCTTCCGGCCACCACTAGTGTGACCATATGGAGGGCTGTTTGCCAACCACCGTCACCTCCGTCTTTCCTGCATTTAGTTGCAAGCAGCTGAACTTCATCCAGTTCGCAAGAACACTGAGACAGGTTTTGAAATTAGGTGCAGCCTCTGCACCCTTTTGCTCCAATGTGACAATCAACTGAGTGTCATCCGCATATGACACCAGTTTCACCCCATGTTTCAGCACAATGTCTGCTAGAGGGCGCATGTACACATTAAATAAAGATGGGCTGAGGGCCGAGCCCTGTGGTACCCCTTGAGACAGCGGACACACCTCGGACCTAAAAGCACGTTGTAGGACCTGGAAGGATCTATTCTGCAAGAAGTGCTTGATCCATTCCCATGTGCCGTCTCTGACACCGGCCTCCCACAGACGTTCCAACAGAAGGCCTTGGGAGACCATATGAAACACCGCACTTAGGTCCAGCAAAATCAATGCCGTCGTCTTTCCCTCATCAGCTGCTATTTTTAGAGCTTCAGAAGCCAGGAGTAAGGCCGATTCCGTGCTGTGAAGCGCCCTGAAACCCGATTGGGTTTTGTGGAGAACCTGTTTTTCTTCCATAAAGGTAGTTAATTGGATGTTAAGATGTTTCTCAGCAATTTTTGCAAAATAGGGAACCAAAGATACGTGGCTAAGATTTTCCGGGAGCGCTGGGTCTAGCGATGGTTTCTTTAGCAATGGCACCACCATAGCGTGTTTCCAATTGCTAGGAACCTGCCCTGAACTGTAGGACATCTTCAGCAGATTGGTAAGAACCAGTACAATGGCTTCCTTCCCTCACAACTTCGGGGAAATCAGATCCAGGGGAGACCCGGATTTGACTGCTTCCATAAGTTTTAGAACGTCACTTTCCTCAGGAGGGTGAAAAATAAAATTATCCTCAAACAGTAAATCCTTTTTAGCTGGAGCAAAGCTATAGTTCCTGCTGCTATCGGGGAAGGTATATAAGCAAAAACAATGGTTCTGTCGGCTGCAAGCACCTATTTCTTATCCTGTTAATTTAATATTTTTAATTATTCAATACAATTCTCAGATTTCAATATTAGGACAATTCAAGTGATACAGAACACACTGGTACACTGGTATCCAGCGGCTGCACGCCGTAGCGCAACATGCACGAGGACACTAGTACACGTTCTGGCAGCCTTATCTGTGGTCTGTCAGTAGCGCAGAGGTTACTGACTGATGGCAGTGCCTTGACAGGACTCACGCCTGCAAGTGCACTCGGCGGTGGAAGCATTGAACTTGCCCCAATTGAAATCTACATTAGGTAAGCCCCTGACAGGAAATACCTGCCGTACGATACAGCTGCCTGTACAACCACGAGCGGGTTGACTCTAACTCTCCCCCCGTCTCGTCTCTCGCCACAGAATTAACCCAGCACGCCACTGCGCTTTTCAGAAATTGATGAAAGCGGTTCCAATGTAATATCCCGCTACCGCTTTGAGACATTTTGGTGAGTCCCTGCCATTTAATTTGAGGGTTCCGCCACTATTGGATGCATGAGTTGAGAGTGCCGTTTTCCATGAAAAACGGGTTAGTTGCATGTACATCTACGAGCGGGCTCATTCTAAACTCTTCCCCCTTCTCGTCCTTCTCCACAGAAGTTACCCAGCGTCCAGCACGCCTCTGTGCGAATTGGAAAGCGGTTTCAGTTAATTTTTCCACCGCCGCTTTTGATATAACTTGGTGAGTCCTTGCCACATAAACGTGATGTGTCTGCCACTAATTGGTGCTTGACCTGAGATTGCCATTTCAGGCTAATTTACGTAATTATCATTAGCTTGTTTTTCATTGTTCTTAGATTGAACATGATGGGGCTGTAATATATATTCAGACTAGCACCCAACTTGCCAACATTGACTAGCTAACCAGGATTTACTCTGGTTACCCATAGGTGAGTCCTTGCCACTTTCTTTCTACCCACACCAGAACATTAATCATTCTAGGTGGATTCTCGGAACACACCAACTGCACACTCTGTATAATTCGCAGGCTGTCAACTCCTTCCCCCATTATCCTGATGAAGACCCGCATTGACAACTCAATAACGCCTATATTGGGTTGAAACGTCGACGGCACCTCTTGGTCCAGATCAAGACTCTGCATGCAAATGATTAATTTGGATATAGCAGCAGAGCCATTGTTTTTCCGTTAGATACTCTGGCCTCCCATGTACATATTGCTATCACTTTGTATATAATACTCATCATATTGTTTCACTGAGCAAAATATGTCATCTAATCACGCAGCACTTTAAATGTCACAGTGTGTTGACAGCATATTTTTCAATTTATGGGTATATAGAAATGATGGAATGTATTTAAAAGAACGTAGTACTAATCATGCAGCATTGTCCTTGTGCCATTTGTGTATTCTGTATCACTTGAATTGTCCTAATATTGAAATCTGAGAATTGTATTGAATAATTTAAATAATTTAATTAACAGGATAAGAAATAGGTGCTTGCACCCGACAGAACCATTGTTTTTGCTTTTATAGCATACCCAGGTTCTGAGGGACACAGGGTCACCCTATTGTTAACTGAAGCTATCAGGGAAGGTAGTATATATTTTATCTATCTTCCCCAAGAAAAAAACAGCTACTTTATTACAGTAGTCTACAGAAGCAGGCAATACTGCAGTAACACGTTCTAGGGTAGTAAGTTGTTTAACAATACTAAATTAGTTCTTAGAGGAGTTTTTAGCTGATTCGATGTGCTCAATGTAGAACTCCCTCCGCGATCTCCTAATTTGTTGATGTTAGAACTTGAGTGCCTTTAAGTATTTCAGCTTATTTTCGTTCTGATATTTCACCCTCCAGTGGTGTTTAAGGCATTTGCATTCAGTTCTCAGTAGTGCCAGTTCCTCTGAGAACCATTCCGCTGATGGAGTCAGGCGGGCACTCTTACAGGGTTTCAGAGGTATTGAGGAGTCCACCACCTCCTTAATCCACAGATAGACTTGTTTCTCTGCTATCTGGGTGTCAGCCCTTAATATCACATTTGAAAGTGTGTTTTTGTTAGATCCATTCTGGATCCTCGTAAACTGTTACAATGAGTGTTGAGATAGCAGCATTTGACACATGCCCTTCTTTGTCAAATTCTGAAAGACTTGTCTCAAGCTGTTTTGAATCGTGCCACAGTCATTGATCAGTACAAGTGAAACGTATTAACTTTCTTTGTAACACCTTACCCTACTACAGGGAGAACCTCATCAATTGATCTTGCCCACTAGGCCCATTCACCTAGTTGTCTCGTGACATCTACCTACAACTGTATGCTGCTGACACAAAGCTGTACCTAAAGATTGTATCTTCCATGGACTTTGGCCTTAGCCTTGAATGACATTAAAGCCTGGATGACACTCCACAATTTCAAACTCATCCACCAGTAAACAGAATTTGTTTTTAATCCCTCCATCTACAGCACATAAAGTTATGTAACTGGCTACATGCTACTAAGTTGCTTGATTGCAAGCCCTCCACTCTACAGAATGCCAAGTCATTAAACTTTATCTTGGTTGTGAGCCTGAATCTGCATTCACTCTCCAACTTCACATTATCAAATCATACTCCTCAAAGGATTCAATGAGAGTTTCAAGACAGTAGTGCAATCACTAGTTATTTCTAGGTTGGCCTATGGTAACTCACTGCTGTCTGACATCCAGAACGTCCACCTGGCTCCCTACAAACCTCCCTTCAATGCAGCTGTGCACCTATTCTCAGGCTCAAAGGATATGACCAAATCTGCCCTGTGCTCTCTGCTTAGAATGTCCCAGCCCTGCCGATGGCAGAAGAATTTTTAAAACAGCTTGCATTGTATACAAAACACTCCATAATGAGGAGCAAAATTATCTATCTCGCGAACCAATCATCTCATGTGGCATATGCTGTCTACACAGTTCTGACTCTGTCCAACTCTAATCCTTTCTCTTTAAGAAAACAAAGACATTCCACAATCCTTCTCAAGCCGCACTCCTGAAACGTGAAATTCTATACCTCCAGTTATCAGAACCGGTCCCTCATATATCACTTTTAAGCAAGTTTATTGATCTGTTTCTGGCTTTTCCTCTTGTGGATAAACTTGTGATAGGATGGAGTGATGTTAGCACACAAAACCATGCAGTAATTTCACACTGCCTAAGTAGTAATAATTGTATAGCTTTAACATTTTTATATTTGTGTAAAGTCAGCTTTGATTGCCATATTTATATATGGCAGCCAAAGGCTCTTCAGGTAAAATCTTAGCATAAAAAAGGTGGAGAGCCCAATGAGCTTTGTTTTAACACTACATGGTCACTAGTTGTCTGACAAACAATTTTCTTGACCGAGGGCCAGACAGCACACATGAAGTAAAACATCAAACTCTCCCCTTCTCTTTCTCAGCTCGATCAGGCAATCAGATGGTGACAGGCAATAGTGTAGATATGCTTCCGCCCACCTTGTGTGGAGCTTCCCACAACAGATTTGACAGACGTCCCCCAAATGACTTACATTAGATGGTCTTTCAGTTGAGTGGATGGCACAGGGTTGCTTCTCAGATGGTATTGGGTATGGACATCACGTCCAGGCACTCTGCTGGATGACAGAAGCGGGAGACCCCAGCACCAGTGTTAGGGAGTCCCAGGGCCCCAGGTTCAGCCCTAGGCAGATCCATTGCCCCTGCTTCAGGATAGCCCCAGTATTCATTGTCCCCATGGTCACTCAACCCAGAGGGTCCCAAAATGTCTCCTCACAGTAACACAGGTCCCCTACCAAAGAATCACAGTCCACGGCTCTCGCTCAAAAGGCAGTTGGAATTTGTTGCCTGCACTGCGAGTTTGTACCAACACCAAATCACCTTACCTTAAGTCAGATTTCTTTGCACCTCTCCTACAACTGGCATGATGATTCTTCCTTTAATGTCGGGCGTGTACCTGGTCATCATTAATCACATCTGGTTGCCACAAGGGATGATGTGGAAGGGAGTTCACAACCAATCACCCCATCAAAAGATGTCCCGGGGCTTTCCCCATGGTAGAATGAGGCATCTGGTGATATTCACGAAGAAACGGGCATATGGACAGCTCAATCGGTTGGTGACTGGCATAAGCAGTTCGAATGACCTTATTCAAAGTCTGCATAAATCGCTCTGCTTCGCCATTGGCTTGTGGCCATCGTGGTGTAATTTCCTTGTGGGTGATGCCAAGGGAAGATAGATACACTGCTATCTCCTGCCCGTGAAATGGGGGACCAATTTTCTGTTCTTAACTATTGTATTAGACCATGTGTGGTCATCACCTTTTCCAATTTAGGAATTACCTCGCTGGTACTCAATCCTGGAATAACCTCCACCTCCAGGTACTTAGAGTATTCATCAATTAATACGAAAGTGTGTCTTCTGTCTAGTTAGCTATCAAAGTCTAAGCTGATGCAGGCCCAAGTGCACTGCATCCCCTTTTCAGTGATTACTGGGGAGGGCTGACTGACCTTACCTGCTGCCTGGCACCACTGACAGGATCGGACCACCTCCTCCACCTTGTAGTCCATGAGGGGGAACCATACCATGGTTCGCAGCCTATTCTTCATTTTCACCATGCGTTGGTGTCAAGCATGGGCTAATTGAATCACTCGATCCGTCAGAGCAGTAGGCATGACCAAACGATGTCCTCTCAACAACTATCCTGTTGAATCAGTGCTCAGTTTCTGGCGGACATGATATAACCTTTTCATGATCCTTCTCGCTTCGAGAGTAAGCAGACCCCATTCCTTCATCCTCTGCCACTGGTTGCTCTTCGTGTCCTCAAGTGCTCTCTGGAGGCATTCATCTCTAGTGGTCTCCTCACACATCACTTCCATGGAGAGGGAAAGGGGGCACTATCGAGCCGCCACATAGCGAACATACTCATCCGTTTCAACCACCTCATCTTCCTCTTCCAGTGTCACTTCTCGAGGATGGTGGGACAGGTAATCAGCCAGGTTGTGAGATCCTGTGTGATATTCCACCTGACAGTTGTACTCCTGCAATTGCAACACCCACTTCTCAATTCGCGTAGGGGGCTTGGCCGCTGTGCCATTGAACAGCGGAATGAGCTGCTTATGATCAGTGGCTTCTGTAAAGGGGTGCCCATACACATATAGGTGAAAGTGACAGCATCCCCAATGTATTGCAGCCGCTATCATCTCAATTTGGGAATATTTCTGTTCCATGGTAGTCAACGATCGACTGGCAAATGCTACCGGACTCACTACATTAAGATGGCACCTAATCCTTTTGGGCCTGCATCAGCAGCGATCATGGTATTCTTCTGGGGGTCAAAATATGCCAGAGTGGTTGTGGCTGAAAGGGTGACTTTGGTCTCTTAAAATGCAGTTTCTTAGTCCGATCCCCATCACGAAGGAACTGACCCCTTGGTAAGCTTACGCAGAGGTTGTGTGAGTGTGGTGAGATCCCTGATGAAGCAACCAGAATAGTTAATTATTCCTATAAAGCTTCTCACCTCTGTGACTGTGTCTAGAGCTGAAACAACAATTGATGGACAGAATGCAGAACAATGTCATACATTCACCCCAGTACAGAGATCTGGGCCTAAATCCATCGTTTTTTTGCTCACCATGCCATTCCAGTTTGAACCCAGCCATATGCAAATCAGTCTTGACCCTGTGCCCCATGGGAACAGTCCAGCCCGAACTGCCAAGCCAGGTCCTCCCTGGACTGGAAACAAGCATCCTAGGACCGGTTTCGGGCTTTCAGCCCTCATCAGCCAGGATAGCTTGATTCCAGTGGCATGGAGAGCAAGGGACTCACGTCTGAGCATACCCTTCCCACTCAGGGTGACAAATGCAAAAACAACAATTGATGGACAGAATGCAGAACAATGTCATACATTCACCCCAGTACAGAGATCTGGGCCTAAATCCATCGTTTTTTTGCTCACCATGCCATTCCAGTTTGAACCCAGCCATATGCAAATCAGTCTTGACCCTGTGCCCCATGGGAACAGTCCAGCCTGAACTGCCAAGCCAGGTCCTCCCTGGACTGGAAACAAGCATCCTAGGACCGGTTTCGGGCTTTCAGCCCTCATCAGCCAGGATAGCTTGATTCCAGTGGCATGGAGAGCAAGGGACTCACGTCTGAGCATACCCTTCCCACTCAGGGTGACAAATGCAAAAACAACAATTGATGGACAGAATGCAGAACAATGTCATACATTCACCCCAGTACAGAGATCTGGGCCTAAATCCATCGTTTTTTTGCTCACCATGCCATTCCAGTTTGAACCCAGCCATATGCAAATCAGTCTTGACCCTGTGCCCCATGGGAACAGTCCAGCCCGAACTGCCAAGCCAGGTCCTCCCTGGACTGGAAACAAGCATCCTAGGACCGGTTTCGGGCTTTCAGCCCTCATCAGCCAGGATAGCTTGATTCCAGTGGCATGGAGAGCAAGGGACTCACGTCTGAGCATACCCTTCCCACTCAGGGTGACAAATGCAAAAACAACAATTGATGGACAGAATGCAGAACAATGTCATACATTCACCCCAGTACAGAGATCTGGGCCTAAATCCATCGTTTTTTTGCTCACCATGCCATTCCAGTTTGAACCCAGCCATATGCAAATCAGTCTTGACCCTGTGCCCCATGGGAACAGTCCAGCCCGAACTGCCAAGCCAGGTCCTCCCTGGACTGGAAACAAGCATCCTAGGACCGGTTTCGGGCTTTCAGCCCTCATCAGCCAGGATAGCTTGATTCCAGTGGCATGGAGAGCAAGGGACTCACGTCTGAGCATACCCTTCCCACTCAGGGTGACAAATGCAAAAACAACAATTGATGGACAGAATGCAGAACAATGTCATACATTCACCCCAGTACAGAGATCTGGGCCTAAATCCATCGTTTTTTTGCTCACCATGCCATTCCAGTTTGAACCCAGCCATATGCAAATCAGTCTTGACCCTGTGCCCCATGGGAACAGTCCAGCCCGAACTGCCAAGCCAGGTCCTCCCTGGACTGGAAACAAGCATCCTAGGACCGGTTTCGGGCTTTCAGCCCTCATCAGCCAGGATAGCTTGATTCCAGTGGCATGGAGAGCAAGGGACTCACGTCTGAGCATACCCTTCCCACTCAGGGTGACAAATGCAAAAACAACAATTGATGGACAGAATGCAGAACAATGTCATACATTCACCCCAGTACAGAGATCTGGGCCTAAATCCATCGTTTTTTTGCTCACCATGCCATTCCAGTTTGAACCCAGCCATATGCAAATCAGTCTTGACCCTGTGCCCCATGGGAACAGTCCAGCCCGAACTGCCAAGCCAGGTCCTCCCTGGACTGGAAACAAGCATCCTAGGACCGGTTTCGGGCTTTCAGCCCTCATCAGCCAGGATAGCTTGATTCCAGTGGCATGGAGAGCAAGGGACTCACGTCTGAGCATACCCTTCCCACTCAGGGTGACAAATGCAAAAACAACAATTGATGGACAGAATGCAGAACAATGTCATACATTCACCCCAGTACAGAGATCTGGGCCTAAATCCATCGTTTTTTTGCTCACCATGCCATTCCAGTTTGAACCCAGCCATATGCAAATCAGTCTTGACCCTGTGCCCCATGGGAACAGTCCAGCCCGAACTGCCAAGCCAGGTCCTCCCTGGACTGGAAACAAGCATCCTAGGACCGGTTTCGGGCTATCAGCCCTCATCAGCCAGGATAGCTTGATTCCAGTGGCATGGAGAGCAAGGGACTCACGTCTGAGCATACCCTTCCCACTCAGGGTGACAAATGCGAAAACAACAATTGATGGACAGAATGCAGAACAATGTCATACATTCACCCCAGTACAGAGATCTGGGCCTAAATCCATCGTTTTTTTGCTCACCATGCCATTCCAGTTTGAACCCAGCCATATGCAAATCAGTCTTGACCCTGTGCCCCATGGGAACAGTCCAGCCCGAACTGCCAAGCCAGGTCCTCCCTGGACTGGAAACAAGCATCCTAGGACCGGTTTCGGGCTTTCAGCCCTCATCAGCCAGGATAGCTTGATTCCAGTGGCATGGAGAGCAAGGGACTCACGTCTGAGCATACCCTTCCCACTCAGGGTGACAAATGCAAAAACAACAATTGATGGACAGAATGCAGAACAAAGTCATACATTCACCCCAGTACAGAGATCTGGGCCTAAATCCATCGTTTTTTTGCTCACCATGCCATTCCAGTTTGAACCCAGCCATATGCAAATCAGTCTTGACCCTGTGCCCCATGGGAACAGTCCAGCCCGAACTGCCAAGCCAGGTCCTCCCTGGACTGGAAACAAGCATCCTAGGACCGGTTTCGGGCTTTCAGCCCTCATCAGCCAGGATAGCTTGATTCCAGTGGCATGGAGAGCAAGGGACTCACGTCTGAGCATACCCTTCCCACTCAGGGTGACAAATGCAAAAACAACAATTGATGGACAGAATGCAGAACAATGTCATACATTCACCCCAGTACAGAGATCTGGGCCTAAATCCATCGTTTTTTTGCTCACCATGCCATTCCAGTTTGAACCCAGCCATATGCAAATCAGTCTTGACCCTGTGCCCCATGGGAACAGTCCAGCCCGAACTGCCAAGCCAGGTCCTCCCTGGACTGGAAACAAGCATCCTAGGACCGGTTTCGGGCTTTCAGCCCTCATCAGCCAGGATAGCTTGATTCCAGTGGCATGGAGAGCAAGGGACTCACGTCTGAGCATACCCTTCCCACTCAGGGTGACAAATTGGCCATGTCTGAACTGGGGTGGCAGAGTGGGCTAAAGAACGGTGATGGATTAAACCCGGATCTGTTGACTGGGTGTGAGTGTTTGATTGGTTCTGATGCTCCGTCCATCACCACCCCCTTTTGTACCGCTTTGTTCGCCATAAGATGGCAGGGTATGCTCAGACGTGAGTCCCTTGCTCACTTTGCCACTGGATTCAAGCAAGCCTGGCTGAAGACGGCTGAAATGCCAGAAACCGGTCCTAGGAAGCTTGTTTCCGGTCCAGGGAAGGCATGGCTTGGCAGTTCGGGCTGGACTGTTCCCATGAGGCACAGGGTCAGACTGATTTGCATATGGCCATGTCTGAACTGGGGTGGCAGAGTGGGCTAAAGAACGGTGATGGATTAAACCCGGATCTGTTGACTGGGTGTGAGTGTTTGATTGGTTCTGATGCTCCGTCCATCACCACCCCCTTTTGTACCGCTTTGTTCGCCATAAGATGGCAGGGTATGCTCAGACGTGAGTCCCTTGCTCACTTTGCCACTGGATTCAAGCAAGCCTGGCTGAAGACGGCTGAAATGCCAGAAACCGGTCCTAGGAAGCTTGTTTCCGGTCCAGGGAAGGCATGGCTTGGCAGTTCGGGCTGGACTGTTCCCATGAGGCACAGGGTCAGACTGATTTGCATATGGCCATGTCTGAACTGGGGTGGCAGAGTGGGCTAAAGAACGGTGATGGATTAAACCCGGATCTGTTGACTGGGTGTGAGTGTTTGATTGGTTCTGATGCTCCGTCCATCACCACCCCCTTTTGTACCGCTTTGTTCGCCATAAGATGGCAGGGTATGCTCAGACGTGAGTCCCTTGCTCACTTTGCCACTGGATTCAAGCAAGCCTGGCTGAAGACGGCTGAAATGCCAGAAACCGGTCCTAGGAAGCTTGTTTCCGGTCCAGGGAAGGCATGGCTTGGCAGTTCGGGCTGGACTGTTCCCATGAGGCACAGGGTCAGACTGATTTGCATATGGCCATGTCTGAACTGGGGTGGCAGAGTGGGCTAAAGAACGGTGATGGATTAAACCCGGATCTGTTGACTGGGTGTGAGTGTTTGATTGGTTCTGATGCTCCGTCCATCACCACCCCCTTTTGTACCGCTTTGTTCGCCATAAGATGGCAGGGTATGCTCAGACGTGAGTCCCTTGCTCACTTTGCCACTGGATTCAAGCAAGCCTGGCTGAAGACGGCTGAAATGCCAGAAACCGGTCCTAGGAAGCTTGTTTCCGGTCCAGGGAAGGCATGGCTTGGCAGTTCGGGCTGGACTGTTCCCATGAGGCACAGGGTCAGACTGATTTGCATATGGCCATGTCTGAACTGGGGTGGCAGAGTGGGCTAAAGAACGGTGATGGATTAAACCCGGATCTGTTGACTGGGTGTGAGTGTTTGATTGGTTCTGATGCTCCGTCCATCACCACCCCCTTTTGTACCGCTTTGTTCGCCATAAGATGGCAGGGTATGCTCAGACGTGAGTCCCTTGCTCACTTTGCCACTGGATTCAAGCAAGCCTGGCTGAAGACGGCTGAAATGCCAGAAACCGGTCCTAGGAAGCTTGTTTCCGGTCCAGGGAAGGCATGGCTTGGCAGTTCGGGCTGGACTGTTCCCATGAGGCACAGGGTCAGACTGATTTGCATATGGCCATGTCTGAACTGGGGTGGCAGAGTGGGCTAAAGAACGGTGATGGATTAAACCCGGATCTGTTGACTGGGTGTGAGTGTTTGATTGGTTCTGATGCTCCGTCCATCACCACCCCCTTTTGTACCGCTTTGTTCGCCATAAGATGGCAGGGTATGCTCAGACGTGAGTCCCTTGCTCACTTTGCCACTGGATTCAAGCAAGCCTGGCTGAAGACGGCTGAAATGCCAGAAACCGGTCCTAGGAAGCTTGTTTCCGGTCCAGGGAAGGCATGGCTTGGCAGTTCGGGCTGGACTGTTCCCATGAGGCACAGGGTCAGACTGATTTGCATATGGCCATGTCTGAACTGGGGTGGCAGAGTGGGCTAAAGAACGGTGATGGATTAAACCCGGATCTGTTGACTGGGTGTGAGTGTTTGATTGGTTCTGATGCTCCGTCCATCACCACCCCCTTTTGTACCGCTTTGTTCGCCATAAGATGGCAGGGTATGCTCAGACGTGAGTCCCTTGCTCACTTTGCCACTGGATTCAAGCAAGCCTGGCTGAAGACGGCTGAAATGCCAGAAACCGGTCCTAGGAAGCTTGTTTCCGGTCCAGGGAAGGCATGGCTTGGCAGTTCGGGCTGGACTGTTCCCATGAGGCACAGGGTCAGACTGATTTGCATATGGCCATGTCTGAACTGGGGTGGCAGAGTGGGCTAAAGAACGGTGATGGATTAAACCCGGATCTGTTGACTGGGTGTGAGTGTTTGATTGGTTCTGATGCTCCGTCCATCACCACCCCCTTTTGTACCGCTTTGTTCGCCATAAGATGGCAGGGTATGCTCAGACGTGAGTCCCTTGCTCACTTTGCCACTGGATTCAAGCAAGCCTGGCTGAAGACGGCTGAAATGCCAGAAACCGGTCCTAGGAAGCTTGTTTCCGGTCCAGGGAAGGCATGGCTTGGCAGTTCGGGCTGGACTGTTCCCATGAGGCACAGGGTCAGACTGATTTGCATATGGCCATGTCTGAACTGGGGTGGCAGAGTGGGCTAAAGAACGGTGATGGATTAAACCCGGATCTGTTGACTGGGTGTGAGTGTTTGATTGGTTCTGATGCTCCGTCCATCACCACCCCCTTTTGTACCGCTTTGTTCGCCATAAGATGGCAGGGTATGCTCAGACGTGAGTCCCTTGCTCACTTTGCCACTGGATTCAAGCAAGCCTGGCTGAAGACGGCTGAAATGCCAGAAACCGGTCCTAGGAAGCTTGTTTCCGGTCCAGGGAAGGCATGGCTTGGCAGTTCGGGCTGGACTGTTCCCATGAGGCACAGGGTCAGACTGATTTGCATATGGCCATGTCTGAACTGGGGTGGCAGAGTGGGCTAAAGAACGGTGATGGATTAAACCCGGATCTGTTGACTGGGTGTGAGTGTTTGATTGGTTCTGATGCTCCGTCCATCACCACCCCCTTTTGTACCGCTTTGTTCGCCATAAGATGGCAGGGTATGCTCAGACGTGAGTCCCTTGCTCACTTTGCCACTGGATTCAAGCAAGCCTGGCTGAAGACGGCTGAAATGCCAGAAACCGGTCCTAGGAAGCTTGTTTCCGGTCCAGGGAAGGCATGGCTTGGCAGTTCGGGCTGGACTGTTCCCATGAGGCACAGGGTCAGACTGATTTGCATATGGCCATGTCTGAACTGGGGTGGCAGAGTGGGCTAAAGAACGGTGATGGATTAAACCCGGATCTGTTGACTGGGTGTGAGTGTTTGATTGGTTCTGATGCTCCGTCCATCACCACCCCCTTTTGTGTCTAGAGCTGGCGCTTCTTTAATGTCTTTGAACTTTTCGGGATCTGGTGTCACTTCTGCTGTGGAAAAGACATATCCGAAGAACCGCAGTCTCTGCTTCAAGAATTCACATTTGTTTCAGTGAAGTTTCAGGCCTGATCCTTGAATTTTCCTCAGTACTCTGGTAAGCCTCGCATTGTGTTCAGGAACAGTTTTTGAATGGATCAGAATGTCATCGTGACATTTACAACTCCTGGGATGTGTGCCAGTAGTTCCTGAATAGTGTTCTGAAACACCTCAGGTATGGATATTCCAAAACTGAGATGTTTGTAACATCAAAGACCAACATGGGTTGAGAAGGTTATGTATCGTGACTCTTCATACACCACCAACTGGTGGTATCCAGATCTTAGATCAAGTTTGGAGAACCAACACGCTCCACCCAACTCTCCAATAAGATCGTTAATTATAGGTGTGATGTGTCGTTCTGGTTTTATTGCCAGATTGGGCATGTGCATATCTACACAGATACTTACCTCTCCTGATTGCTTAGGATTTCTAGTAACCACAATAGGGGAGACCCAGAGGGGTGGGCCCCGTCACCTTCTCAATGATGCCAGCTTCCTCCAGCTTGGCTAATTTGTTGTCCACCAGAGGTCTTAGGTGGAACACTATCACCTGTGATGTAACACGACATGCTGCATGGATTCATCAATGTGTAGGTGGATCTGCTTTCCTTTTAGACATCCGATTCCTTTGAATACTGCTGGAAATTCAGCCAGTAGGTGTGGAATGGCTTCTTTTGTAATGCCAAATGCGAAGAAGACAATGCATAGGTCTTCAGCTGCCTTGCACTCCAAAAGCATGCCATGACCTTACTCCGCCACATATATTTGCGAGGCAATGGAGTGAGATGCATAGGAAATGGTTGTTCTGAACTCTCCTCTCATCACCCGTGGCTTAATTTGACCATATGGGATACCTTGAAATTTGCAACCTGTAGAGGTGGGACCAGTAAAGTTTCATAAGCCTCCATTGACATGATGTTAATGGTGACTCCAGTATGGATGACAGCACTAGTTTTCTCTCCCCAATTCGCACGTGGCACTGCAGTAGCCGGCGCATCATTTGAGCAGCGGTGCCTATGGTGAAGACTGAATGGACAGTATGTTCTTCCGGAGCATCATCGTCCATGTTGCTGATCCAACTCTCACATACAGGATCATCGCACTCTTTTGGCCATCTTCCACCTTGGTGGCTTCAAAGAAGAGCGCCACCCTCTCTTCCCATTCCCTCTATCTGGGGGCTTGTGCTGAGGGAGCTCCCTCCACTGTAAATGGCTCTATTGGTGGTATGGGGGCCATGATGACACTCTCGCTGGCTGCCTGATGGAGATAGTCCACCTCTCCCTTTACTGTACTGTCCAGTGATTACTCCCTGTGTTTGTCTGTTTTTGTATTTTTTTTTTAAACAAGCCACCACTGACCTTAAGAACTCAGGGTGGGAATCTTTCCAGCTTCTGATGTACCTGCTGATGACTCGGCACTGTCTGGGCCAACGTGCCTTATAGGAACATCACCAGGCTACTGCAGAGAGTAAAAGTGCCCTCTCTGATGGTCAACCAGCAGGGGGCACCTGGTCCCTCCCTGTGGCATCCTTAGAAAACCAGCCTCTTGACACAGCTCACTGGCTCACTGGTCCCAGTCAAAGCAGTTGGCGTTGCTCCTGCCCATGCGGCACAGGTGTGTCTGCTCCCCTTGATCGTGGCATGAGCACTGCATGTGTCACTCACGCACATGCGGCTGCTACAGAACCGCTGGGATGACTTGGACGAGGGATGCTCACCATCCTCGTTGCTAATGTTGTGTTGGTGCTTCGGCCAGCAGCCTGACTCGCATGACCCACCACAATAATTACTCTGGGCCTTCCCTGTGGTACATACAGCGCAGCGATAAATAACATACCAACACATGTCTTAATTACACTGCCTGGCGGCTATGAATGAATCACGCCCACCTCGTCCAGGCACTTTACTAAACTCCACCACATGGTACCAGAATGTAACTCTTTAAGGCAAATAAACCCATAACCCCCCTATAGGGACGTTGCACAATGGCAAGTTCCATGGCACTGCATGTTGCATCACAGCAGCGATATTACAGGATTGTCCATCTGACTAGCAGGCAGTAGTACAAGGCTGAATAAAGTAAAGATGGGTACGTGCAGTAGAACAAGTTCCTCATAGGAAAATTATGTTCATAACATGCAAACACCCCTTTCAATGCAATTCATTTAAAAAAATGTTCAGAAGTAAAAGCACCCATTCAAGTAACATACACACCAAAAACAATAAATCATGTGATAAAAAAAATGAATAGCTAAAAATAATAAATAACAGCAATTAAAACTGATAAAATTATGACAATAATATCCGGTGGCGTAGCTGGGGGGGGTGTCTGCCCCAGGCGGCATGAGTTTTGGGGGCAGCGGCATTCCCCCGCTCTTTCCTGCCGATCTCGGGCGGCATAGCAAGAACCCCCTGCAAACGGAGAAAACTCGCCAGCACCCGATCGCCCCTCCGCTCTTCACTGTAGCTGCCGCAGGGCGGCAAACGCAGGGACTGCCACGGGCAGGCAGAGGGCTAGCTACACCACTGATAATATCAGCATGATTATACACACATGGAACTGCAGCAGCTACGGCAGATCTTAAAAAAAGGGGGCAATGTGAAAAATAACTTCCTCATCAGACATTTTAATAATAATTCAAATGCTACCCTACACTGCCTAATACTATAATACTTATTTTCTAAAAACGGCATAACAAAAATGTCTTGTGTGTCTTTCATAAAAGCTACAAAAGAAAGTAAAGTGCATCATTGATTGACCTGACTTTTCGTCAAAAGGGCAGGCACTGGCATCAAGGATCTTCTTAAAACCCAATTGGAAGCATAATAAAGATTTTACTGTGTCAGTTCTAAAACGGAAAAGTAAGGAGCGTTCCCAGTGTCCCCTGGATCAACTACATATGGCAATCCAAGTTCTTTGTGGAAAATAAAGTGAGAATATATAGGGGCTGAGAGGAGTTTCCTGCAAAACCTGTTCTCTTCGACCTGAATAGCCTCACATTCCAAAATGTCCCATACTTCAGCACCATGCATTGCAATGGGAATACACTTTGACTTATATATGTGTTATAAAAGGGCAAGAGAACCACCCCCCATTGGCTGCGGAAGACTGCATAGGGAACTGATTGCCCTTAACAGCTTTCTCCTTCGCTTCACCATGCTTGGGGTCCACGACCCTGTGGCAGAAATGGTGACCGCTAGATAAGAAAAAAGTACTTGTGCTGCTCAAAAAATTGGCGCCAACAGAAAAAGTTGCTAGTTGTTTACTCTTTGGGTCCACTGATATAATGTGTGAGTTTGCAAAATTTGTGTGTAAGTCTAATGAGGCCATACATTCCTCAAAGGCAAGCACCACCAGACATCCGCATAAAGGATTGTGAGTAACAGTTTGCCTTTAATTTGCAGTGCATCAGAAGTAATTTTTGTTAAAAGGCGATGGAGCCCATTAATATCTTAAATGAACAAAAGAAGGGTAGCACACAACCCCTACCGCATATCACAGTGAATATCTATATCTCCAGAGACCTTTCCCTCATGCTAATTCTAACCCTGGCTTTCATGTTACTGGGCAGAAATGCAAGAAAGTGCACAAGTGCTTTGCCCAGACCAAGTAAAACAAGCATTTGCAATGCAAAAGGTCTTGCATTTGCCAGAGTTTAAGCTATTGGCATTGTAAATGGCAGTTCCTTTCATTTATGTTTTAAAAACCAACACGTAAATAAAAGGCATTGTCATTTACAATGCCAACAGCTCAAACTCTCGCAAATGCGAGACCTATTGCATTGCAAATGCTTGTTAATATCGCCTCTTCTTTCTTCCCATCAAGATGGATTCCAGCTAACATCGGACAGCCTATCCCACGCAGGTCTCATATGTCTCCAGAATTGGAGCTTGGGGGTAGAAGTCTTGCTTGATTAATGTCCGTCAGACACCTCTTTTAAGTTTAGTCGACACTTTTGTGCTCCCAGTTACTGAAGGAAAGTGTGTCAAATGTGAAGGTTTATCTTTGAGCTCTTGAGTAATGGAAATATTGATGCCCCTTTGTCTTGTCTTTCTTTACCCAGTTTAAACTAATGTAATTTGCACGTGTACCAGCCTAGCGGTTATCTCGACTGTGGCAGTTTGGGTGCCTTTTGATATTCCATAAGACTGGTGTTGTGAAGTTTAATTGTTCAAGTGCCCCTGCACGCCTCAACCCCTTATGGTTCTCTTACTGTTTGCCTAGACACAAAAGACTCTCATTTACTGCAGGGTCGAGGTCACATAATCCCCACTTGCAAGAACCAAATGTGATTAAGGGCGTGAGGCATATGTATTGTTCGCTGGTCGTACAGCTCTGATGAAATTCTAACCTTCCTAAACACCTACTAAATGAGTTCTGTGTACAGAAATGCCTGATTATAAATGGTGGTGAAACAAAAGGTCATAGTGTTCAATCAGAACAAGCCCGCGAGTGGTGCACGTGCCACAGCGAGCGATCTGTTTACATTTATCGCGCTTGTGTCTGGGCACGATAATTGAAAACAGATGTCGGCGTGCGGGTAATAGGGGTGGGCGGAATTTGCGAAATTCACTTTTGCAAATTATCGCGAAAATGTTAAAAATCTCCGCAAACACGCGGAAATATCGCGAAGATGCGGAAGTTTTTTTCCCGCCCGTTCGCAGTATTTTCTGCGTGGTCGCGGCTCGCCAACTTACCCATGCGGTTGCTCGTGGGCGCGGCCCTCTTGTTTTCACTTGTCTCGCGGTGCATGATCGCGAGAAGAAAGACGTGATCGCGTGACGGATGACGTTACTGCGGGCGCGAACTGTCGCGAGACAGCGCAAATGGCTACCAACAATCCAACATCTCGTGGAGAACGCGACCGGACCGGGAAAACTTGTTGGCGAACGCAGGGATTCAGGTAAGGCGATCGCGTGCACGCGAGAATGTATTATTTTACAGCGCGAGCAAGCAAAAAATTTCCGGTAAAATGCTGATTGCGGAAATTTTGACATTTTCGCGCTCTCCGCGGAACGCGAAAATGTCAAATTATCCCAATTTCCGCGAGTGGAACGGAATTTTAGCCCAGGCCTAGCGGTAACAGACACCAATAGGCCATGGGCGGAGCAACGTGACCGCCTTTGGCCTATTGCATGCTGTCTTTCTAAAAAAGACGACCGCAATCGCCAATACCGTTGCCCAAAAGGAATCGCACACGCACGAGTGTGTGCGATTCCATGGTCCGTTTTGGAACCCTCCACAAAAGGGCTCACGCCTGCGCGAGCAGTGCTGCGCACTGCATCGCTGCTAGGCGCGAACCCTAAAAAGCATTTGCCATAATTTAGATCTATTGACACAGTCAAATGCTGAGGACAGGTCCATGAATGCCAAATAAAGAGGAGTTTGTTTGGCTGCAGTGTATTTGACCAGGACCAGATTAAGATTCAAACATTGCTTGACCGTCCTGATTTTATTCCTGTACTCGTCTTGACAGTGATATAAAATGTACTGTGCATGGGCATAATCCCTGAATCTGTTATAGATTACCCTCCCAAGAATTTTATATGTAGAATCAAGTAATGATATGGCCTATAACGTCCAGGGAGGGACCAAGGCCCTTTTGTAAATAAAAGAACTATAATAGAAGTTGACCAGGTGGCAGGCACTGGAGAATGGGCTAAGTTGTTAAAAATATTTGTTAATAGTGAGACCCAAACGTCAGTTTTGCATTTTAACAAATCAGTTGGGACGCCAACTGGGCTCTGAGCCTTACCACTGACACTTAAGTTTACATTGTCTTCCACTGCACTTAAGGATTACTGAAAGCAGCACAATTTAGAACTATCTACTTCAAATGATACATCGTAGAATCAGGCAGCATACATTTTTCAAAATAGGCTTCCCAGGTCTTACTTGCAATATGACAAGTAAGAGGTGACAGTGGCTGATTTTCCCATCTAGCCTCCGAGACAGTTGACCAAAAGGATTGACTATCTTTCAGTAGGTATGCCTGCACAAGCAAATCCCTTTACTGTGTTATTACCTCTCTCCAGCTTGTTGATGTAACTACTTTATAATGCTTCCTTGAGGAGGCCACCATTATTTAATCCCTGGGTTTTGAAGCGAGTGCAATGAATGGTGGCCGCTGAGCAAGCATGATTAAACTATCTAGGTGAATTGGCAATAGGATGAATGGGCTTTAAAATGGCTTTCCTAATACTAAGACAAAGGTCGGAGAAAGCCTCAATGACCTGATGGTTGTTGTCCTCCTCCATTAAACACACAGAGATCAGCTCTATGTTCCCCTTAATCATCACCCTAAGAAATTCAGATGGTTCGCGCTGTCTCCACACTTATCTCAAGTTATCCGTAGAAGGTTAGAGATTGCTATCTCTCTTTCTTATCCTGTAACCCTCTGACAGGGGTGCAAGGAGCACTATCTCAATGAGGTATGGTCACTAAAATTGGAGGGGACATACATTCCATGCAAAAGTATGTCTGCCAGACTACGGGCAACAAAGTCATCGTTTATTGTAGATGGAATACCTCTGCCCAAAAGGTGGGCATATCAAAATAGTTTATGCCCACAATATCCATCACATTTATTAAATTAATGGGAACAAGAAAGGAAGCCAGCTCCAGTCTTATGGGATCAGTAAAAACAGGTGAACACATTTCAGCATTTAGTGCGCTGGGTTTAGAAGACAGCCTGACATTCAAATCCTCAGTCAAACACAAATACACTGGGTGCCCTTTGTTGGAGATACCATCTAACACCGTGGGGATATAATTAAACAATGCTGAAAAATTTGTGTTCGGGATGTTTGTAAAACCGTTGTTATAAAAGTTCACCAAGTACAGGTTCAGGTGCGTCTTCAATACTATAACTTCAAAGTTACAATTTGATGCATCCATAATCTTAACAGTCCCCGCCAGTGGCTCTTCTTTTCCAAATGGCTAATCACTCGATGCGCGCCCTTGACGCTAGGGAGTGGCAGGAGTATTAAGCCATTGATAGCCATCGACATCAGAAGGTAGAGTGTCCCAGGTCTCTTGGAACATGACTATATCATAGTTTTCAACAAAGGAAAGCTAATCAGGCAAATCTTTTCACGGAGCCCAGCTACATTCCAGCAAAGTATTTCCATGCTCTTTGGGGGCAATAACCGAATTGATGGGACAAGAACAAAACAGGAACAAAATAGAATCCTGCATTCTAGATGTTTCATCGTGGAGGCATTCAACTTTTTCAAGACCCTGCCAAGGCGAAAACCTGTTTGCACAAACAAGAGGGGCGACCTGAATAGGTACAGCACATATTTGTGGGAAAATAGAAGCAGGTTTACAAAAGTAGCCTATTGGCAAAGCAACGATACAAGAATAAGTGGGATAGTTGTGTTTAATCATTTTCAGTGTGTTCCTTACACAGGAGGGACTCCAAAAGTGTATCACAATGCAATCCGTATCAATGTTTTTTCTCGAGCGGCCCACTCAACTCACCCTTCTCATAATTTTAATCTCATTTAGGTCCTGTACATTACATTTTTTTAATTTGCACAACCAGTGAACAGTTTGATTATGAAGCTGGACCCTTGCTTCCTGTTGGCCTGGTCTAAGCGGAGGAACGTCTACTAAAGTTAAAACATATGGACAGGCTGCAGGTGGGAGACTCAATATATCTTGGCTTGGAGAAACAACAGGCCCTTCACCACCCCTCGGATTAAATTAGAGTGTAATATCTCTGTTCCAACTGATGTATTGTGTCCCCTGGGAGTTAAGTCCTTTGCTCTTGGAGCTTCCTCTGTCCTGATATTGCTATTTAGAGAGGGATCACTGGTAACTGCATTGTTCATAGAGGAGCTAGAAGCCTTATTCTGTAAGATACTAGCCCCAGAAAGGCTGGAAATAGTTTGAGCTGATGAAAGAAACCTACTAGCAATACTATCCACAGTTGGATTTTTAAGTATGCCGAATATAAGGGTCTCAGTACGGTCTAGACACTCAGATACTGGTTTCAATTTCTCCTCTAGTAAGCAATAAACATTTGTGCACAAATCAGCATAACCAGAACAATCCGTGGTTGAAGGAATATTGTCTGGGTAGGCTGGGACTGGATCTGAGGTTGAATCCATGATAAAAGATGGCCATGGGGATTTTGTGATTGGGCCGGTTGTTTCTGCTTAGCAACCACACCCTTCCCAGTGGGTCATTTCCTCTTTCCTTCTGGACCAAGTGGCATCTGGGCAGGTGGAGAGCTGCAAATTCCAGATCCAGATCTGGTACCAGAGTTAGTGACAGAGCCATCACCATTGCTAGACCCAATATGCACATGTGCTGGACTGATCCCGGCTTCTGAAAGCCCGGATGCACTGCTATCTTTGTTGTACCTATACCATTGCCTGCCATGTTAACCACCGGGCCATGCAACAAGGAGAGTGTGGCTTTGTTAACTTGATTTCGTTCAAAAGTATCCCAACAGCCCTCTCCAACATACTTTCAATTGTTACTGATGGGTGCATAACAGTGGCAACCTCTGTAGCTTTTTGCTTGCCCATAACTTCACGCCCTAAATAAATCTCACCTGATGACCACGATCTTGGATCTTTGCCTGAGTCTTTCCTCCCAAGCTTTAAAGACAGGACCAATCTCAGCCTTGTCCGTCAATGGGCACAGACTTTGGCCTGGTCTTCGCCTGGGCCACGCCTGGGCATGCCCCGCGCTGTGGGATTTAATGTGTACTTATGAGTACATCGTCCTGGTCCTGCCCACAATAGAGAGTACTCTAGGGGATGGTGTCCCACCCCAGAGATGCTCTGCTGGCAAATAGAAGGAAAATCAAGGCGACAACAGCTGCAGAATACTCCTGCGCTGCGGGACTCACTGTACGCTTATGAGTGTGTCATCCTGGCCCTGCCCACAACAAGTAGCACTCTGGTGGACAGAGTCCCACCCCAGAGATGCTATGCTGGCAGGTAGAAGGATAATCAAAGCCCCTGCTGCTAAAAAACACGCTGCTTTGTTTTTATGTTAAAACATTACACAAGATTTGTTGTTGTTGTTCATACTGCACCTATGCACCCACTCCAGTGGCAGACATTTACAATAGCTTCTTTATAATTCACACTTTCTGATAGTGCTCCATGCTCCTCAAAGTCATTTGACAAGGATCATTGACCACAGGGTAGCATTTCGTTACGGGGGAAACAATTTTAATGTTAATATAGGTATAGCTTAGGGCCTGATTTAGGGATTTGCGGATGGTACTCCATCTGTCGGAGTGTAGGAGGATATTACCTCCACCATTCTGATGGACTACCATCTGCCAAATTTAGCTTGCCCAGCAGTCATCTCTATACATTCAAAAGAACCGCTATCATGGCAGCTTCTTTTTATGTACAAAAAGTTTGGTGGACGGCCGATGTCGGTTTTGATGGTCGGCCACCACATTTTTAGCATTTTTTTCTTTTTCCAGAAACAAAATTTCAAAGTGTGAGTTTGTCTGTGAAAAACAAAAACAATTATTGGCATAAACACCTTGTTAATTTTCTCCCAGGGTGTTGAGGTCATTATTTTTTTCTGTTCCTCACTGCAAGTTTTTCCTGGCTGATGAAGACAGGAAACGAAAAGACATTACCATATTTACCCTAAATAACGTGAGTGGTGTAATGTCATTCCTCTGATGGCCCATACTCCGCCCGGCTGTTAGATTAAGTTTTCTGTTAATGGAACCAACAATGGCTCAGTCACACAGAAAACTTATAGTACGCCTGTCTCTTAATGAGTTTGGTAGACATAGGGTTTGACACACAGGGTAGTCTGTTGCATTTGAAATGGACTGCCCTGTCTGCCAAAATCTAAAACCAGTACATAGCTAATAAAGTACATACAAATCGAGGAAGAAGGTATGAAAGTAATTCACTGCCTTTCCATTAACCCTCCAAAGAAAGAGCTCCTTATTATCAATGATGGAGCAGAGAGTCTTAGCAGTTGCAATCTTAACTCGGCATTATTGGGGATGATCATCTTTTGGGTCGTATTTCCCCAGATTTTTGCCTCCTTTTGCTGATCCTGTTTTTGCTGGCCATAGGACTCTGCACACTTTATGTCTACTAACTAGTGGGAAAGGGCTTGTGCTCTCCTCTCTGAACATGTTAGAACTGGCATACCCCTGATTGTTACATTTAATTTACTTGCAAGTCCCTCGTATATGGTACCACTTATACCCAGGGCCTGAAAATGAAACGCTATCAGTAGGCTGCAGCTCTCATTGTGCCACCCACTAAAGTAACACTGTAAAACATGTCTCCAGGCCTGCCACAATGCTTGGGTTTACAGCTATAAACTACCATTTTGACATGGCAAAATAAACCATATGCCAGTCCTAAACCTTCCTTTCTAATACTTATAAGTCACCACAAAGGTAGATGTTAAAAGCCCATGGGGCAGACACACACAAAAACATGTATTGTGACACAGCGCACAGTGAAGGACAGCACACACCATATGGGGACAGGTATGATTTAAGCATTCAGTTTATGAGTTACAAGTTTATAGAACCAGTATCCCTGGAATGATAATCCTCTGGCCAACTTTAAGTGGCCCAATATTCCTTCACCTCGTTTTTTCCGGACCTATAAATCCCAGGCCGGCTAATCGCAGGTCCAGAAATATGCAGACCGGTTTCACAGGGATGTTCACCTGGTGAAACTGCAGGTAGAGGCTCAGCCTTACCCCTCACCACCACTTCCTGCGCCATGGTGAGAAGAAAAGGACTTTTACACTATCTTCCAGACCTGCTGCACCGACTATGTCTCCTTGCCCTTGGAGCCCCAACTAGCAGTAGCCCCCTGACTGAAATTTACCACTTGCTCAAAGCAGGTGAAAAATGTTAGCAAAAAAGGGGCTTGTATACAGCTGAGATTAGACCATGCCATGTGGATAAGTATCCTGTATTGCTGAGTCTGCATTGTATTCCCCATTCCAGATGAAATAATTTGTGAAGCTCTTTATTTGGTACAGGGATCCCTGCATCAAATAACGGAAACTGTAGCGAGGCCCATAGTCTCAGGATGTCGGCCAATCAGCCTTGATGTCTTAGAGGAACATGGTGTAGGTCTCCCATTTCCTCAGTCGGCTGCTGTTAGAATTTGGGTTACTGGTTGGCTTGGGTATGAGCCCTGGTCAAGGAGCATCCACAATCCTAGTCAGGGTAAGGGGTAGAAATGCCCTAAATTAACCTGTGCTCAACCCTTTAGTAGCATGGCACGGAGCAGTCAGGCTTAACTTAGAGGCAATGTGTAAAGTATTTGTGCAACACTCCAAACAGTAAAGCAGTAAAAACACCACACAAAAAGATCCCACACCAGGTTATAAAAATATATCTGACTTTAATAAACAAGATAAAAATGACAAAATTCCAATTAGTAGAACCAGAGATATTGATTTGATTTTGAAGTTTATAGTGAAAAAGAGCGCCAAAAAGCATATAGTGCTGGTTGCGCAGTGCTGGGACAAAGTCACAAGTTCAGGCCAACCACAATGTGGCATGGGCTGGTTACAGGGACCCACTTAGGCCCGCTGATCAGAGTACCTTAAATTCTGGTTGCAGAGAGTTGCATGGATCAGAGTAGATGTGTTACACAGCCAAGTCGATGGGTCGGTTCCAAGCTGCAGTAAAGCTGTGGTACAAGGTCCTGTTGCATTGACTTCGACTCAATTGACAGGGCTTGCGATGCGAAGTCCGGTGTTTGGAATGTGATGTGCCACTGAGGCAATGTGTCGATTTCAATGAGCAGTGAAGCTGCGATGCAGAGTTTTGTCATCAAGGCTGCGATCCACTAGAGATGCCAGGAGCTGTGCCTGAGAAAGCTCCGCACAGTGGTGGTTCGGAAGTCTGTGCGTCAGTACCAAGACGTCAGTCTTTTGCCATGGGTCTGCTCCATACAGCAGCAACAATGCATTGATTGTGCTCGCAGATGTGCCACTCAGCCAAGGTGATTCATCAGTTCTGCTCGGGGATTTGTTACTCAACTGAGAAGATGCATCGGTTTCACTAGCAAGCACATTAGGCCAACTTCCAAGTGTCCAGGACTGAGGTGGCACCACTTAGCAGGTTAGACTCACAGACGGCAAAGTCCAGGTGCAGGAGTTGGAAGCATGTATGTCCCTGAGGCTTCAGATCAGGAGGCCAGCCAGCTTGCCCTTGGAGCCACTCTGGGTTCTGGGGTCAAGACATGCAGGTCCAGTCCTTCTCACCCAGGCAGGAGGAAAGCATATCAGCACAGCAAAGCAGTAGTCCAGTAGAGTGCAGTCAAGCAGAGTGCCAGTCCTTTTTACAGCACAGCAGTCCTTCTCTCTGGCAGAATATCCACAGGTTTAGAAGTGTACTCCAGTGGTGGTGTCTAAGGTCCAGTGCTCTATCCAGTGGTACCTTTGAAGTGAGGAAGACTTCAAAGACATGCCTTTGAAGTGCACAGAGGTCCTCCCTTTCTACCCTGTCTCCAGACTCACTATAGGGGAGTATGCAGACCTTTGTGTGTGGAAAGGACACAGTCTCTTCAGGTGCAAGTGAGTCTGTGCCCAACTCCTCCCTCCCATCCCGCCAGAGATGGTCCATTCAGACATACCTAAGCTTCCATTTTATGTGGTGGTCTAAGAGGAATACACAAAGCCCAACTGCCAACTACTCCCAGTCATATGATTAGAGACAGGGTGCAGGCACCATGTGGCCAAAGCAAGAAAAGGGAAACTTTCTAGAAGTGCATTTTTGGACTTGCAATATAAAATCAGACTTCACTATCAGTGTGTATTTTAATTTGTGATTCCAGAGACACCACACTTGAAGGGATCATCTCTTACCAATAGGGAATTACTCTTATAAAATGTTATAAGGTAATCCCAATGTTATCCTATGGGAGAGATAGGCCTTGAAGTAGTGAAAAACGAATTGGAGAGTTTTTCACTACCAGGACATGTAAAACTTACAAAGTACATGTCCTGCCTTTTAAATACATTGCAACCTGGTTGTTCAAGGCCTACCTTACAGTGGTGTAGCAAGGGGGGAGCAGGAAGGTGGTCCGCTCTGGGCGGTACAAGGTTTGGGGGTGGTGGGCTCCCCCCGCTTACCTGCCATCTCGGGGCATCAATCACCCGCATCCTCCCTGCTTTTCAGTCAGAGGAATCTTGTCCTGTCAAGAGCAAGCACAACCACAACATCTTTGCTCAAATCTACGGTCAGTAAGGGATCGGGACCTTTTTACCCCTTATCTCACAAAACCTGGGTACATGTATTACTTCTTTACTGGAGACTGATAAAGTAAATATTCCATTTGGGGATGAACCCATATTACCATGTTTAGGAGAGAGAGCACAAGCACTTTAGCATTGGTTAGCAGTGGTAAAGTGTGCAGAGTCCTAATACCAGCAACAACGAGGTCAAAAAAGTGGAGGAGGAAGGTAAAAGGTTGGGGGGAAGACTACTCTAAGGCTGTCAGGTCTAACAGCTGCCTAGAGAGAGAAAGGGAGAGAATTGTTTACCTCATTATAACCCACATACATCCACCAATTTTTGCTATAGGAGGCTCCTATTCCCAAAGATAGTGGGTTTTACGGATGCCAAGTGGACTAAGTGAAAGGTTAGCCCAGGTAACCCAGGGAGACTGATGAGAGTAAAAAACAGAGAACTCAGACCTTACATTTACCAGCTATATACTGCGCATGTCAGACAAAAAATGCTACTGAGATTGTGTCCCGGAGCAATTGTCTGTAAGTCTCATGATATTGTTCGAAGGGTCTTGATGGGCCTATTTCTCTCTGTAACTACTATCTATATCTCCTCCAATAAAGAAGTGCTTAAATTACTGATTTTGTGTGTGTTGTTTTGGGGGGTATCATTAGGCAGTTCAGCATTGCTAAAACAGCAATCAAATGATTCTGTTTGGGGCACACACACATGCATACATGCACACACACGCCCACACATCCACACACACAAGCACACACGAGCATTCTGCCAGTGTTCCTTTCCATATATATCGAGAGGTACATTTTTTCGGCTCTTGTTAAATAATAAATATGAAATAAGTTTTAAGTCTGCGGAAAATAGTTTCCCTCAAAATCATGCACATCTTCGAACATTATCTAATCAATTCGGTATCTGATTTATGCGTTTCATTAGTAGAGCCACACATTCTGCTCTAATAAATGTGCTTCATCACATGATGTATGCGTTCCTTACCGCAATGGATGCGTTGCTCTACGAAAGGTGTGTGTTCATCAATGATGAATAATGTTCCCATAGGCCCAGATTTCTATTACTTGACGTGCGTCGCGTGCGCTCAGCCCATTCATCTGCCTCTGACCATGAAGGTTGTACTTTGCCAGAAGGCTCAAGGCCCAGATCAGAACCTGTCACTTGGCAGGGCATGGAAACTGCACACCTGTTTTAAGTTAGATTCTACAACTAGGCAATTTGGTCGATGGGACTTGTTGGAAACATAGAGGTGTGCATATGGCAAATTATGCTCCACAGGCTGCCGGTTCAGATCTTAAATTTAGATCCTAGTATCGGTCACGCTAGTATACTGCAAGATGAGCTCCCTATGAGAGCCTCACTTGCCCGTTACTGCACCTTAATATGAGGGAAAAATGAGTGAAACAAAAAAAACACATGGTGAATGGGTGCATATCACCACCCCCTTCCCATGAAAACATTCCCAGGGTGCAGACCAGGCTGTTTTGTACCTCAGCTTCCAGGAAACAGGAATCTAAGCTTTCAAAAACAGCGTTGATTCTAAAGATGTCCTGCCTCCTCCCAGAAGTGTTAATTCGCAGTGACCCTCGGAGCCCAGGGCCCAGCAATAATTCATGCTTGAGGCTTGCATGCAGTGATTGATGTGACATGCCGGGCCCGGAGCGAGGAGGCTGCACTGCTCCATTGTTGTGTGAGTCGAAGGAACGAGTCCTTACATGTTCGGGCTCCATAGACAATTGCTATTTGCCGCCTGCTTTCGGAAATAACTTGGAAAACTGTTACATACGAGTTTATTAGAATGGGCGGAGGGAGGCTGCTGGGGAAACTTGGACAGGACTATATAACTTTTTCGAACATTAACACAAAACGTGCATTGTCATTTAAACATGCATTCAGCGAATTTTTTTAGTAACTTGCCCTTTTGAATGTACCATGGAAGCTTACATTTCCTAGCTTTACAGTGGTATCACTTTGAGTCAGGTAACAGCTCGTCTATCCTAATTATGCGTGGAAAAGACACATGGAGATTAAAAAAAGAGATCCTACTTTTAAAGATTAATTTTACATGTCAAAGTGTGATACTATCTGGGCTTATTCACAAAGTTATTTTGGTCTGCATATTTTAAAGGATGAAAATACCTCTTTTACAGCTGTCAGAAGTCCAGAAAAGGATTCCTGGAAGGAGTAAATGCATTTACCACTACGGATTTCATCGCCATGCGTGAGGAGAAATCAAATCTGCACTCATTGAAAGGGCGCAAGTCGGAGCCTTGGGTGTTTGGGGATGCCCACAAACACATACGCTTGTGAGCAATTCCAAACACCTTTCCAATCTCCCCCCCTACAAATGGTCAAATATTTACTCCATCCAAGAGCAGAATGTTATCACACGCCTCTCACATCTCTGGATAGAAAAGGTCACTTGTCCTCTCGTCTACTTTCTTTAATTCATCCTAAATACGTGTATTTAACGTAATGCATGCCTAAAAATAAAACCTTTAAGTATTTCCTTTTGTTATGTGATGTGTATTTGTGCAGTACACAACTCACTCGGCAGGGTATCCTGGTGCTTTATAAAAAGAAAAGTAACCTACGAGCCTACTCGCCTGCGAATTAACATGCATCTCCTTCTTCTTAAATCAATGTCTGCATTTACAAAGATATATTTAATTTATTTTAAATGTAGACTTATGTGTCACCTCAAGCATTCACTGCTGCTGATTTACACTGTTAGACAAACAAAAAGATACACATGAAAGTGTGATTTATAGAGAAATATATGCATTTTGTACTAGACATATATTTACATTATTAGAACATTGGAATGTTGAGCGCTCCACTGAAGACAATGTAGTGCTCCGGGCTTCTAATGGCTGGTAGAAGCCTAGACCATCAACATTCCAATGCTTGTTCACAGCTGTTGCTATGAACAAAGGCCTCACAGAGCACAAGTGGATTTCAACCCCCTCTGGCTCCTTGAGACCTTTGTTATACAAATTAGAACATTCTGCCCTCTAGGGGCGGAATGTTCTAATAGCCTTAAAGCCCTCCGTAGCAGGATCTGCCTGCCATTAAAGGCCCTCTCCCTTGTTAGAGGCCTGAGCCGAAGCGGGCCTTTAACGGCCGGTAGAGCCTGCTACGGTGGACTTTAATGCTATATTAGAATACTGGAATGTTAGAAGCTCCTTTGAAAACAATGGAGCGCTCTGGGCTTCTAATGGCCGGTAGAAGCCAGGAGCTCCAACATTGAACAAAGGCCACATGGAGCCCGAGAGGATTTCAATCCCCTTGGGTTCCATGAGTTTTTTTATTTTTTTTGTTTTTTTGTTAGAGCATTCTGGCCTCTAGGGGCAAAATGTTCTAATAGCCTTATAGCCCTCCATAGCTGGGCTATACCGGCATTAAAGTGCTGCTCCCTTGTTAAAGGCCCTCACCTACGGCTCGTGTCTTTAACGCTTGAGCAGGTCTTTAATGGCCGGTATAGCCCGCTATGGTGGGCTATAAGGCGATAATATAGAATCCATATGTATAGAACAAAGATTTCAATGGAAAAATGCCCATTCCCATTAAAGTGAGAGTTAATAGGGAAGCAACTTTTGTTTCTATAATAAAGTGACATCATTGCACATTGTCTACACTAATTAGTTTCTCACCGATTTTCAGGTCTGTATTGACAGCACAGATGTCTGCTTGACCCATTGTTACCAATATTTAAACATATACATACAGTGGTCCTTATCTCCTCACCAGAGTAGTACTGTCCTCTGATTTCATATGACTGGCTGTTTAGTGTATCATTCCACCTTCTATGGAGTGCTTGCGTTGAAATGCATCAGAAACTATTTTACATTGTAAAAGTGCATTGATCCAGATACCCTAAGTGATACATGTTTTGTACACAGACTGCAATCCTTTTTATCAAGTCAAGCTTTTTCATTCTTTTTCACAGTGGCAGGATCTGTTAATGCTTTTATCAGAACTCCAGTGCAAGTCTGACTTTAAAATGGCCACACTATTGCATTGCTGGCAATCAATATCAACCAAAAACAATAAAACACATAGTCAAAGGAAATTTTAGAGACCAACAGGCATGTCTCCGATTCATATCACTTGTTTCATATTACGTCAATGTTCATGGTCTGTAAAAGAAGTGGACCTTGAAGGACCTTTTACATGCAGCAGACTGTGCAGTTGCAACCCTGTTTTGCTCCTGGCTGGTAGGCTCGAGTTGATGCCTATACTAGAGGAACGGGGTGGAGAAGACTGTGGATACATTCCCAACTACTGAAGCACGGGCTGTACCCTATTTGACCTTTTCAACACCTTACCTCAATAGTTGGCAGAGTGACTACATTTGGTCCTGCAGAATGCCCCCAGAGTTTTAAGTAGGAAGAAACATGCTGACCATTTACTGACGATTGGCTTTAAGCTTTTTCTGCTCCTCGTTGTAATCCTATCCCTTGTGGATAATTGTATTTAGATCCACTCGTATGCCTGAGACCCAAAGCAGTCTTTCTGCCTTCTTGTGTAAATACAACATAGCAGGTGTAACCTGGGTTCCAATACTAGCAAGGAAAATGGGTCCCTTCCACATATTTTTTTTAGTGAAATACCCATAATTGGGAATGCAGTGGTCGTTCACACCCCTAGCCCCAGTCCCTACTGCACAAATGGTTGTGATGATCCTTTAAAGAAAAAAACAGTTCCCCATATGTCGCCGTTTTTCCTGAGGGCATTTCTCTGAGAAAGCAGTCTCTGTCCATTCTTAAACAAAACAATAAGCCCCCACATAGCGCCCCCTCTTCTAGGCCATCTCTTTGACTCTTTCCATGGATCTCATGCCTTTCCCCTTTCTCCTGGGCCATTACTTTGAAGCTCCAGGGGTGGAAATGCTCAGGGCTCTGCATCTAACTTCAAACCTTCCTGGCCTCACCTTTCACAAATACAAAAACAACTCTCCCTGAACAGTAATGATGAACTTGAAGTGCCGCAGCCTGAAAGTGAAAGGGGTGGAGAGATGAGAGGCAGTAAGTTAAAGAAGAAATATGCCTTCTCACCAGTCTTTAATTGATGGAGACACTTAAAGCTTAATGATGACAAAGATGTATTCTTTTTGAAATGTAACATAAGGATTTTATAAGGGAGTTGTGTACCTTTACTAGGTACTTACAATTTTCTTTGTCTCATTACCTATTACTATTATATATCTTGAAAGGACTTGTTTTGTCTTAAACACTATTTCCTTTTTTGGCAGCCTCGATCATACTACATGTAATTTCCCACAAATTCGTTTTTCTTTCTTTTAAGCTGTGTGCGCTTTATTTTCTCTGCTGTTACTTGAAGGTGAAAAATACTTAACAGGATATTTCGTTCTTTTTAGCCATGCCCTCAGTTTGAAGACCTCTGCCTTGTCCCAAACAGTACAATTCTATTACTTGTTATCACAGTAACTCCCCATACTCCAATTGTGTTCAGTGGCATAGCTAGGGGAGGGTGGGGGGTGGTCCACCCAGGGTGGCACTCTTTTTGGGGGCGGCAGAGGTGAGCAAGTTATCTGTCGACTACCACCCACCCCCCAAGAACAAGTCATCTGTCGACTGCCACGCCCTCCCCTCCCCATCCCCCTGCTCTTACCTGCACCGGGTGGCAAACTCAGGGATCGCCCCGGGCGCAATAGATCCAGCTATGCCACTGATTGTGGTCCTCAGTCCATTCTGTCATGCTTTGTCTTAGAGGACCCTTCACAGGCTCCGGATTTACACTCACGTCTGAGCAATTACCCCGCAGTATCTGGCAAGGGAGCTCTTCCTTCTGGCAACAACACTGGTAGGCTCAATCTGTAGAGATCTCGTATCCACAGAAGCCCTTGAAAGTTTAGCCTTCGGCACTCCCTGTACTGCAACCTTTGCTATTAAATCTTTCTCCTCTTGCATACCCAGATTTCAGAGTACACCTTTCAGGCTTTGGAACACTCAGTCTCAGGCTCACAGGTCCCCAACCCTGGCAACTTCTCAGAGAGCTCACCTTTCCGCAGAAGCCCTAGGAATCTTAGTCCAGTGGTGTTGCCATGCTCCCTATAACAGCACACGCAGGCTTTGTGTTAGAATTCTCATACCAAGCAGCCTTCACCTGCATATCTCCCCTCCCTTACAGTGGACTATTCCTCAACCTCAACTTACAGTTACTCCCTCCCACACCACATCCCACAGCCTTAGGTTAAGAGTTTAAGTGGCCAGTATTGTCCAGGCACTAGAGATGGATGAGTCAGTGAAAGTGTTTGCTGGACTCTGGCTCAGCTTGATGTCACACACTCAGATACTTACCCTGGCAAATGCTTAGCAACAATTACTCAGACACCTATATGCTCACTCTGATTCAAACACTCCTATGCACACTCAGGACCTGATTCACAAAGGTAAACTTACAAATTTGTGTAAGTTTACACTTGTTCTGTTGTAACAAAACTGCATTTTAATAGTAAGTTTACAAGTACAGAGGCTCTGCAGTCAGGGTGGAGAACTATGAACATAAAAAGATCAGACAGGCCTTTTTTCGTATTCCCAAAACTGCACATTAATATTAAGTTTAAGAGTGCGTACACACCGCAGTCGGGTGAAGGCCTCCGCACATAAAAAGATAGGCATGTCCTATATTTTTTATGTGCATAGTACTCCGCACCTATTGCAGAGTCTCTGCACTTGTAAACTTGTTACTAAAATGCAGTTTTGTTGAATACAGAAAAATGTGTAAATGTATACAAATGTGCACCAAATCAGGCCTTCAGTCATCCACACTCTAGCTCATCCACTCTCACATTCTCTCACTCAGCCAATCAAACAATTCTTAAGTTGCTGGCGCACCTACACGGAGTACTTATATAAATAAAAGTGATGAAACGAGCTGCTTCTGAGGGTCTTCTCATACAGCTCCTCCCCTTGCTTCACCCACCAAGCTTCTGCCCTCACAGCTCTCTCCCTCTATGTGACTCTCCCCCCACCGTTCAGTTATTACAGTTCTATGTCTCACGCTTTTACCCTCCTGCACATCAACCTTATGTAAGTCAATGGGCATTAGTAAAGCAGCTGGGTATGGATTTAATGTGCTAACACCCATGTTGTTTTGAAAGACATCAAAGTCAGCCCTTTTGGGCTTACTACTGCTTGCCTTCTCAGCAATGGAAAAACTAACAGTGTAGGCTTTAAATGATATTCCATCAAAAAGAGGACACTGTTCCAGGGCAGGGTCCAAAAGGTAACCCATGTGCCTTGTAAAAAGAAGAAAGAATCATAAAAAGACGTCGTAAGTAGGCTAGGCCTGTAAGGCAGGGGAAAGAGCATGTTTTGCCTCTTGTTGCCCTCACTCACCCCAAAAGATGTCATGCTTCATCATCGGGCATGTGCTCCTCGTTGGGCCGGCACTGCAATTCCCAACGGGTCCCCCAAAAAATCTAGTGAAGTGCACGTGAATACAAGGAATAAAAAATAAATACCCAGAATGCATGTCAGGGCGGGCCATTATGCTGCTCCTGATCAATACCTAGGACAAGAAAGGAAATAAACAATCAAAAGAAAGTACATAGGACGAGTATTAGACTAACTTAATACAAAGTAGTGTGCCACAATCGTGTGCACAACATACCTATGTTAGAGAGAAAGAGGAAAAAGAGCGAGACCAGGTAAAGAATAGGAAACTCCCTCATTAAACCTAGCCCAAAGAGGCAAATCGTGGCGGATCTACTCATCATGGACATCATCTTGCAGAAAGGGTGTAATACATCCCTGTTTATAAAAATGCTGCACAACCATATATGAGAAACCCCTGTACATTCTGTAAATCAGAAAGAACAAAGTCCATCATATTAAATGTTAAGGTGGACTTCCATCGTGATATTCTTACCTCCCGTGAATACGAGAGTGGCTCCAGTGGCTATCAGCGTTAGACGCCTGCACCTTTATCGGGTTAGCAGAAAAACACAGACATTACAAAGGTGAACAAAATTTAAACACTGGAAGCAGTCATCACATGCGCAGGAGAAAGGAGAGAGGTTCCGAGACCTACTCCCCATAATCTATGAAATACTCACTCCTAAAGGAGGTACCAGTGCCCTTCCACCTTCCGCGTCCACCCGCCAGCCAGGACTGTAATGAAGGCAGCGGGACGGGGGCTTAAAATACTCGTACTCATAGGTGCCTAGGGCAATGCTCCTTCCGGGGCGTGTCATACGATCCAATCCAACAGCGCATGCGTGCAAAATGAAGCTACAAACATGCATGCGCAAATGGGGACAACTAATCCCCTAAGCATGGGCGTCCCGTATGGAGTCTAAAGTAACTGGTACTCTGTAGAGTGAAACCAAACCCCTGTCCAAATAGGCGTCCACCAATTAAAATCAGGATGACGTGTTCTATTTAAAGACGAGATCGCTGATCTACATCGAGAAACCCCTCTATTACCAGCTACCTCTCAACTTGTAATAACAAGCAACAAAAGCAACACACGAGTGTGTCACATTAATCAGAATCAAGGTATTATGCCTATATCACACATATATATATAAAGCTATGTTCAGTTGTTATTAAAGGGGGGGTAATAAAGAACAGAGAAACAGGGGGCCGTCATCACTTAAACCCCAAGCACAGGAGAGGGAGAGGAAAGGGGGTAAATAACCCTAATACATATTCTTAAAAACATCCCATGGTGGACAGGTATAGGTCTCGTGAAAGAAAGGAAAATGGAAATAAGTAGGGATAGAAAATACTATAGGTCCCTCGGCTAAGCCGCCGTGCTACTACTCTATCAAAAACAGAAGAAGGGGGACCAGAGAGCCAATTAATGGTCCAGTGTCCATGCTCCCAAAATTACATTCCATCAAAAAGAGGACACTTTTCCAGGGCAGGGTCCAAAAGGTAACCCATGTGCCTTGTAAAAAGAAGAAAGAATCATAAAAAGACGTCCTAAGTAGGATAGGCCTGTAAGGCAGGGGAAAGAGCATGTTTTACTTCTTGTTGCCCTCACACACCCCGAAAGATGTTGTGCTTTATCATCGGGCATGTGCTCCTCGTTGGGCCGGCGCTGCAATTCCCAACGGGTCCCCCGAAGGGTCACTTTGTCGGAGATCTTTTGAGGCATGCCGGATGGTGCATGAGGGTGTGTGGGGTGGGTCCTATCTAAGGGTAACAAAAATGCGTGCATAGTGAGTTAAATCTGACAAGGGGTAACCTACAAGAGGTTGTAATGATCTGAAGACCCTCTTGGCAGTATACAAACTCTATATAAGAGTATCATCCCAAGTGGCACAATATGCCTAAGTATCATGAAAATGGCCAACATGTTTCGCGCCTCTGTTGCCTCTATGGTCATTGGCGCTTCTTCAGGACCAGGATATAGAAAAATCTAGTGAAGTGCACGTGAATACAAGGAATAAAAAATAAATACCCAGAATGCATGTCAGGGCGGGCCATTATGCTGCTCCTGGTCAATACCTAGGACGAGAAAGGAAATAAACAATCAAAAGAAAGTACATAGGACGAGTATTGGACTAACTTAATACAACGTAGTGTGCCACAATCGTGTGCACAGCATACCTATGTTAGAGAGAAAGAGGAAAAAGAGCGAGACCAGGTAAAGAATAGGAAACTCCCTCATTAAACTTAGCCCAAAGAGGCAAATCATGGCGGATCTACTCATCATGGACATCATCTTGCAGAAAGGGTGTAATACATCCCTGTTTATAAAAATGCTGCACAACCATATATGAGAAACCCCTGTACATTCTGTAAATCAGAAAGAACAAAGTCCATCATATTAAATGTTAAGGTGGACTTCCATCGTGATATTCTTACCTACCGTGAATACGAGAGTGGCTCCAGTGGCTATCAGCGTTAGACGCCCGCACCTTTATCGGGTTAGCAGAAAAACAGAGACATTACAAAGGTGAACAAAATTTAAACACTGGAAGCAGTCATCACATACGCAGGAGAAAGGAGAGAGGTTCCGAGACCTACTCCCCATAATCTATGAAATACTCACTCCTAAAGGAGGTACCAGTGCCCTTCCACCTTCCGCGTCCACCCGCCAGCCAGGACTGTAATGAAGGCAGCGGGACGGGGGCTTAAAATACTCGTACTCATAGGTGCCTAGGGCAATGCTCCTTCCGGGGCGTGTCATACGATCCAATCCAACAGCGCATGCGTGCAAAATGAAGCTACAAACACGCATGCGCAAACGGGGACAACTAATCCCCTACGCATGGGCGTCCCGTATGGAGTCTAAAGTAACTGGTACTCTGTAGAGTGAAACCAAACCCCTGTCCAAATAGGCGTCCACCAATTAAAATCAGGATGACGTGTTCTATTTAAAGACGAGATCGCTGATCTACATCGAGAAACCCCTCTATTACCAGCTACCTCTCAACTTGTAATAACAAGCAACAAAAGCAACACACGAGTGTGTCACATTAATCAGAATCAAGGTATTATGCCTATATCACACATGTATATATAAAGCTATGTTCAGTTGTTATTAAAGGGGGGGTAATAAAGAACAGAGAAACGGGGTGCCATCATCACTTAAACCCCAAGCACAGGAGAGGGAGAGGAAAGGGGGTAAATAACCCTAATACATATTCTTAAAAACATCCCATGGTGGACAGGTATAGGTCTCGTGAAAGAAAGGAAAATGGAAATAAGTAGGGATAGAAAATACTATAGGTCCCTCGGCTAAGCCGCCGTGCTACTAGTCTATCAAAAACAGAAGAAGGGGGACCAGAGAGCCAATTAATGGTCCAGTGTCCATGCTCCCAAAATTACATTCCATCAAAAAGAGGACACTGTTCCAGGGCAGGGTCCAAAAGGTAACCCATGTGCCTTGTAAAAAGAAGAAAGAATCATAAAAAGACGTCCTAAGTAGGATAGGCCTGTAAGGCAGGGGAAAGAGCATGTTTTGCCTCTTGTTGCCCTCACACACCCCGAAAGATGTCATGCTTCATCATCGGGCATGTGCTCCTCGTTGGGCCGGCGCTGCAATTCCCAAAGGGTCCCCCAAAGGGTCACTTTGTCAGAGATCTTTTGAGGCATGCCGGATGGTGCATGAGGGTGTGTGGGGTGGGTCCTATCTAAGGGTAACAAAAATGCGTGCATAGTGAGTTAAAACTGACAAGGGGTAACCTACAAGAGGTTGTAATGATCTGAAGACCCTCTTGGCAGTATAAAAACTCTATATAAGAGTATCATCCCAAGTGGCACAATATGCCTAATTATCATGAAAACGGCCAACATGTTTCGAGCCTCTGTTGCCGCTATGGTCATTGGCACTTCTTCAGGACCAGGATATAGAAAAAATCTAGTGAAGTGCACGTGAATACAAGGAATAAAAAAGAAATACCCAGAATGCATGTCACTAAATGATAAACAGTGTTTGTACATGCAACACAGGTAAACAGCATTTGTGAATACATTATTATTATTATTTTTTTATCCACATTTGTAAAGCGCCAATAATCACCCGTAAGGGTCTCTAGGCGCTGGGGGCCATCGGGAAGATTAAACAAGCTATTGCCCAGAGTCACATGGTGCTGGGCTAATCTGCCGCCGGCGATTGAACCGTGATCCCCAGATTGCGGAGTCAGTCGCCCTGGCTGCGGCGCTACACCTCTTCCACACTCTTCCACATGTGTGTACATGTGTTGGCATATTAAATACAGACCTACTGGTTTTGCCAGTGCTTGTTTTGGACTACTTCCCTGACATCAGGGATTAAGGGATGGCACCTGAGGTGCCAGTGTTAACTTGTGATCACTGAATACAAATAATAATAAGAGTCGAGTTTATATATGGTTCAGGGATCTGGGCTTGTGCAGTCATTTCTCCTTCTTTTGCTTGGGGAATCAAACCCAGAGGTATGGATCTCCCATGGCCTAGTATGGAATTTAGCCTCGAAAGAGCTTCTCATAATCCACTGTTATAGAGCTAAAATATGAATCTTGGCATCAGTGACCACTACTTGTTAAATATCAATGTGTATTTTTGTCTAAGTCCATGTTGATGAAACAACCGCAATGGCTATGCAATTGTCTAGGCATGCACAAGCGTGATAACATGTGCACATTCATCCATCATTACACATGTGCACCTATAAAATGATCCAAGATGGATCATATAAAAAAAATGAAAAAGAAGTAGTGATATGTGCTTTTTTTAAGGCAGAGGGGCCGACAACAATTTGTTGCCTGACCCTCCCCTTAAATTTTTTTTAATGTATTTTCAAAAAAGGATAGTGGCTATGGGGGATAACAGAGGAGAAAGTAAGGTGTAAGCAACTGGTACTTGGAGGGGAACGGAATGGCAACAAGTGTGGAGAGCAAAACAGGCGGTTAGTGTGAGAAGCACAGAACTTTGAAAGCAGCACGGACAGCGGGGAGGAATTGAACCTGGAAGGGGAAGAAGCACATGAGAGAGAGCTGGTAACATGAGAAAGAGACAAAAGACTGGGGGAGTACAGGTACCAGGTATTTTGAGTGGGAGAGAAGCAAACGAGGGATATAGCTTGAAAAGACACATTCTCATGAAGTGTTTAAGCAAAAAGAAAAAAAGAAAAAGTAGTACACTGAAAGTGAGTAGAGAAAGGAGAGAAACCAGCCAATCAGAGAAAATGTAAAGAGGATATACTCCAGTAAAGGGATAAATACATTATAGGCAAGCTGAGCAAAGGAAAAGCCATTGAATAAGAAGGAAGGTAACAATAAAGACAATCAATGGTAAGAAACTGGCAGACAATAAACCGTGTAAAAGGCCTTGCTTGGGCTGTCTGGTAGGCTCTACTTAAAAATCAGTAATCAAGCAGTAAAACTAACATTTATTGCATGCGTCTAATCTTTACAACCTGGAATATTTGTTCACTAGGGGCTTGACAAAGGTGTACTATAGGAACATAGCAGAAACAGGTATAGCAATTTTCTTCACAGCTCCCCTCCAAGTCTGCATAAATAATTGCTGTAGAGAATGAGGCATTTATTACTCAGCTTGCGGTGCCTGGGATGGTGAGTGATGTCTAGTGTTACCTGTAAACCCCTCAGCAGTACCTCGCAGTAGTGAGTGAAGAGTAAAGTATAATGCACCCTTTGATAACATCAGCATTAGGGAATATCTCAATATTTACTAGGCATCGGTTAAGGACAGTTACTTCATGACTCATGGAACCATCTCATCATTTATATTGATAACTTTCATGGCAATGCTACAGCTACTGTGGAGCGAGGACTATAACAGTAAATTGATAAGTCTGCAATCCGAACCGGGATGACCACTTTAACATGAGTTGAGGCTGCTCTGTTTGAGCCTGTAGGATTAGGTCTGAGACTAAGGCCTAAAATTGTCCCTTTCAGCTGCATTATCTGCCATATTACATAACTGAGAAGCAACTTGGGATGGGCGGCCTAGGGAAGGCAGCAGCGAAGGGGGAGAAGATATATATATAATATATATATATATATATATATATATATATATATATATATATATATATACAAATTACCTACTGGCGGTCGCCAGTAGGTAGTTATAGTTAGGACCTATTATGCATAGGAAATTCCAACATTCTATTTGGAATAACTTTGGCGCTGGTTGACAAATCTTCGCCAAATTTCCAAAACTGGTGGGGCGCTCCGGTCCACTCCTATCTTGAAAGTCTTGGGGTGATTCGTCAAGTGGGGGCCGAGAAAAAAGGGGGGTCCCTAAACGTGTTTTCCCCATGCAATTTTCCATAGGAACCTTTAATTGCAGCTACAGCCCGAACTGCTGAACAGAATTACACCAAATTTGGCAAAGAGGTAGCCCTTGGTTCACACTCATGCCTTTTGGTTAAATATTGTAAATCCGTTCAGTAGTTGCTGAGAAAATCAAAAGTAAAATGACATATATATCTATGGCCTCGGAGAATCCGCGCACCCTATGCGCACCCAGCACGCACCCTCCCGATCACGAGCTGCATGCTAATTGGCTGTCAACTGGCTGTCAACACTCAAAACCAGGAAGTGTTGCCAGCCATTTTGTGCCTCGGTAGAAGCGAGGCTCAAGAAATCAGTGGATCAAGTGTGCATCAATTTATCACATGGATGATGTCATCAGTGATGTCATCAGTGATGTCATTTGAGATGTCATCAGTGATGTCATGAGTGATGTCACTGACCATGTCATGAGTGATGTAATATGTGATGTCATCAGCAGTGCATTGTGGGGCGTGAGTTATAGTTAGCTGAACTAACTATAACGGGGGAATTTCACTGGTTTTGTACGAGTGAAATGTCCAACTAACTATAACTTTCCCCAAAACCTATGGTTTTTTCAGTGAAAATATATATATATATATATATATATATATATATATATATTTATATATATATATATATATATATATATATTTATATATATATATATTTTTTTTTTTGTATGCTATGAAAAAATTACAACTAAAGATTACAACCAAAGCATTCTTGAATTTTATGGCATGATTGATTTCTGGAAAAGCAAGGGGATCTTAGGTCAAGATGAATATGAATTCATCAAAACAGAACATCCTGTTACCCCCACATTTTATCACATTCCAAAGCTCCACAAAGATGACAAAAGACCCCCAGGGAGACCAATAGTCTCATCAATGGGTAGCCTTTTGGAAAACACCTCAATCCTGGTGAATGATGTGCTGTGTCCATTTGTATTTGACCTGGTATCTTATATAAAAGACAGCACAGATTTTATCAGGATAATTGACAACATAACCTGGGATAACTCTTTCCTTCTTTTCACCTTAGATGTTACCAGTTTGTACACGAGTATCCACCACGGTCAGGGAGAAATAGCCATAAAATCCTTTTTGAAAACAAGATCACTGAAATACACAGAACACAGTGAAATGATCTTACAATTTCTGTCATTTTGTCTCAATAACAACATCTTTACCTTCGGTGAACAATTGTATATTCAGAAACAAGGTACTGCGATGGGCACGTGCTTCGCCCCCAGCTTCGCAAATCTTTTCGTGGGCTGGTGGGAGAAGCACGTGGCCTGGGCAGGGATCAATGAAGCGTGGGCACAGAAGATAGGAATCTGGACCCGCTTCATTGATGATATATTTTTCACATGGACAGGTAATAGACAGGAATTAGAGGAATACCTTGAAAGTCTGAACAAAAATGACATCAATCTCCACTTCACAGGAACCGTCAGTGAAAGGGAAGTACCATATTTAGACCTTTTGGTATATGTAGACAATGATACCCTGAAGACAAGACTATTCCGCAAACCCACTGCAGGAAATGCAACTCTGCATTTCACCAGCCAGCATCCACGCTGTCTGGTGAATAGTATACCGTATGGGGAATGTCTTCGTCTAAAAAGGAACAACACTACAAAAGAAAATTATAAAAAAGCCACTGGAGAAGCCGTGGAACGTTTCAAGTAGAGAGGGTATCCTCAACATATTCTTAAGGCAGCAACAGATAGGGCAGAAATACGGAAAAGAGAAGATCTCCTAAGAAAGCCCCCAAAAGTAAAAAATGATGGCACCATTAGACTTATTTTAACCTTTTCCTCAGATTCTGGTGAAATTCGTAAGATTCTTAAGAAACATTGGGGTATGCTTCAGGCAGACATAACCATTGGCCAAAAAGTTTCAAAACAACCTAGCATAACATATAGGAAGAATGTTTCGTTAAAGGACATGCTAGTACACAGTTATTTTTCGATAAAAGACACATGCCATCACAACATCAAAGGCTACTATCCTTGCCTAAAATGTAAGGCATGTAAGAACAGCACAGTCACAAAAACTTATTTGATTCCTGGCAATGAGCAACCGAGAAACATTACTAAACTATTGAACTGCAATTAAGACTTCACAGTTTATTGTTTGATGTGTCCGTGCAACCTTCGATATGTGGGGAGCACAATACACCAAACAAAGAAGAGAATTTTAGAGCACATGCGTGCAATAACTAAGATTGATAACAATTATCCTGTGGCCAGGCACTTTGCCGAAAAACATAAAAGTAACAGTAATCTCTTAAAATTCTTCTGCCTAGATTGAGTCCCACCTCTCAGAAGAGGTGGTGACAGGATAAGAAGTCTTAGACAGCTAGAATCAAAATACATCATAGAGCTCCGTACCCTGGCAACGAATGGATTAAACTGTGAGGAAGAATTGTGGATACATGTTGGCTAAAATACCAAAAAACAAGAATCGTAAAATTGCTATAAATAATTGTGATACAATAAAATGCAACAAAAATCTCATAAAGGATAAATGAGGATGCAGAAGGTATAAAAGTAAAAAAATTGGAAAAAATCTATGGTGAAAAAATGAGAGAAAATGAAATTATTGTAAGAAAAGAATCATAACTGCATGTGTTGTGGTAAAAACAGAGTATCTCAAATGAATTGATGGCAATACTGTTGAGAAAAACTTCATATATTTAAATATATTTTTATGAAAGCTTTTCCCTCCCAGTAAGTTTATATTTTGTAAAGAATTTGATTGTTTTTAATTGTCAACATGTCTAACCCATAGAATGATTGATAGGAATTGTGACTTTGCAATGATATGTGCCCATTCAGGGCTAGATCTCATGGATTAAATGCAACATGTCCCTAGCCCATCTGGGTATAACATCATGAAGGAGGGCTAATTGAGTTGCCTAAAGAACAGCTATGAAAAACATGAATGAAATGTTCACTGTAATTACATTGGCACATATATGTTTTTGCTCATTCAGGGCGTAAATTTGTGATGAAAGGTGATTCCAATGAATTCATGAATTATCTTGGCAAAAAATTGAAAACATTATGTTTGTCAATTATGTATGTGCACACTGGCAGAACTCAGCTATAGGATTATATAGCATCTCCTCACTAGCTTAAAATGGCAGCTGTTTAGACCAGCTTTGAAAGAGTTTTTCAAAATGTTGCAGTCCTCTTTCTATTTCAATCTGAGATGACGTGGGTTAAACAATGATTATTCATCCGGTGCAAACATTGCGTGCATTGACATTGACAAAGGCCAGCATGGCCGAAACGCGTTTGTCTGCCCTTGGAGCGGAATAAAGAATTTGAAAAGATTATCGAAGTGTGTGCGCCACGTTTTATGTCCCTGACAAAGAAACGCTTGGAGAAATATATATATATATATATACACATTAACTACTGGCGATCGCCAGTAGGCAGTTATAGTTAGAACCTAGGAAAAACGTTTTTTGATTTGCCAATATCTTTGGCCCGGTTTGACGAATTTTTGCGAAATTTTCAAAACTAATGGGGTGCTCCGGTCAGCTCCTGTCTTGAAAGGATGATTTGTCAAGTGGGAACGGAAAAAAAAGGGGGGTCCCAAAACGCATTTTCCCCATGTTAATTCCATAGGAAACGCTAGACACGGCTGCAGCCCGAACTGCTCAACGAAATTACACTAAATTTGTCAAAAAGGTAACTTTTGGTTCAGAAAGCTCCCTTTTTTTAAATGGTGTAGATTAGGTTAGTAGTTTCTAAGAAATTCAAAATTAATAAAATATCGATATCTGGGTGGAGCCTAACCACACATCTCATCATGAGATCTGATTGGCTGTCAGCACATCTTCCTGGAATTGCTGGCAACCATCTTGGGACCAATATACATGATAGCACCCCATTGAAATGCATTGTAGTGAATAGAAGATTTAGAGGGTCACCAAAAGGAGAACTATAAAGGGTGATAACAGACTTTAGTTACATTAGAATTCATTTGTTGATGGTACCATACTAATTGGAGGAATTGTGGGGTGTTCTAAGGTGATTTTACCCTGTGAAAAACCTTCTGCTGGGATATCATGAATCATGTTTGAGAGAAAACTATTTTCTCATGCATGTTCCATAGAGGTTTGGAAGGTGCTCCAGAAGCTAAAATGAGAGCATATTTTCTGTAAATTCACATTATCTTTCTCATTCATGTGAGAATGCAGTCTGACATTCTCAGTAAAACATGTACATCCAACAAGGGCAGAGACTGTCAGTTGATTCCTTTGTGTTCTACTGCAGCTTCCCAGAGTGTTCTAAAGAAAACTAGAGTGCTAACAACCTTACTTATGGCAAAAGTATGGCACACCTGAAGTCAACTTGATTGGAATAAACTGGTAACACTTAAAACATTTAATTTAAAAAAGAACAAAATGATGGGGTTCATTTTGTCATAGAAATTATGGTTAGTGCTGTAGAAAGAAAAATTAGGACATGTTTTAAGCGCGATCTCAAATATCTTCCTGTTATATTTCAACAGGAGCAGCCTGTCAGTTGATTCCTTTGTGTTCTACTGCAGCTTCCCAGAGTGTTCTAAAGAACAACAAGAGCGCTAACAGTCTTACTTATGACAAAAGTATGGCACACCTGAAGCCATCTTGATTGGAATAAACTGGTAACACTTAAAACATTTAATTTAAAAAGGAACAAATGAGGGGGTTCATACTTCATTTGTCACAGAAATTATGCTTAGTGCTGTAGAAAGAAAAATTAGGACATGTTTAAGTGAGATCTCAAATATCTTCCTGTTATAGTTCAACAGGAGCAGCCTGTCAGTTGATTCCTTTGTGTTCTACTACAGCTTCCCAGAGCCCAAATGTAGCACAAATATCACCCAGATGTAGCCCAAGTATAGCCCAATGACAAAATGTCCCAGAGTGTTCTAAAGAACAACTAGAGCTCTAACAGTCTTACTAATGACAAAATTATGGCACACCTGAAGCCATCTTGATTGGAATAAACTGGTAACACATAAAACATTTAATTTAAAAGGAACAAAATGAGGGTGTTCATTTTGCCATATAAAGTATGGTTAGTGCTGCTGAAAGAAAAATTAGGGCATGTTTTCAGTGAGATTTCAAATCCTCTTCTATTTCATTAGAAAATTCTGACATGCAGACTGAAACAATCACTTTCAATACCAGCAGTAGACTTCCAGTTAACTCCCTGGTGAGCAGCAGCTTTACTACCGTGATCAAATGAGCAACTAGAGTGCTAACATTCTGAATTTATGGCAAATAGGTGACACATCTGAATGCCTTCTTGATGAAATCAAAGTAAAAAACTGAAAGCATTTCCTACTGAGGAGACTGCAGTAAATGAGGAAATTAGGAAACTTCATAACAAATAAGTCTCCCAGGTTGGTCGCCAGAGAAAAAAGAGTCCAAATGTAGCACAAATATCACCCAGATGTAGGCCACAGAAGTGACAGAAGTGTGCAAAACACTTTATCTTTTGCTTTTTTTGCAGTTTTATATAGTGCAGACTGGTAAGGGATTGGAGCGTTGCATTTTACTTGGACCCCTTATTTAGGTCTGGGCGAAAATTTTGTTCCGTTCGTGGAAATTGCGATAATTTGACATTTTTGCGTTCCGCGGAAAGCGTGAAAATGTCAAAATTTCCGCATTCCGCAGCTTAGCGATAATTTGGTTCTTGACGCGCTGTAAAATAATACATTCTCGCGTGCACGCGATCGCCTTACCTGAATCCCTGCGTTCGCCGACAAGTTTTCTTGATCCGGTCACGTTCTCGATGAGATGTTCTAATGTTTTTAGCCATTTGCGCTGTCTCGCGACAGTTTGCGCCCGCATTGACGTCATGCGTGGCGCGATCACGTCTTTCTTCTCGCGATCATGCACCGCGAGACAACTAAAAACAAGATGGCCGCGCCCGCGAGCAACCACATGGGTAAGTTGGCGAGCCGCAACCATGCAGAAAATCTCGCGAACATGCGGGAAAAAAACTTCCGCATCTTCGCGATATTTCCGCGTGTTTGCGATAATTTTTAACATTTTTGCGATAATTTGCGAAAGTGGATTTCGCAAATTCCGCCCACCCCTACCCTTATTGCGTATTTTGCACGAAGTACATGAGATTGACCTTATGAAACATTGAACTTTACTATTCTGTTAACGTGAAGTTGCTCTTAACCGGGCTTTGTAACACCCGTTTTTACCTACTGGTTTTAATTCATTCTAACTGTATGGTATTAAGAAAGAGGATTTACTGTTCTTATGTACACTTTTATGATCTATGTTTCTAAATCAGATCGAATAAAGTTTAATTAATTTAATTGAAGTCTCCCAAGATGGACACCAGAGAAAAAGGAGCCCAAATGTAGCACAAATATCAATTAGATGTAGCCCACATATAGCCCAATGACAGAAGTGTGGAAAACACTTTTTATCCTTTGTTTTTTAGCAGTTTTATATAGTGCAGGCTGGTCAGATATTGGAGTGCTTTACATGAGCATTGGTTACATCATACAAGGACAAACTAATTTTGGTTGTACTCATGGGGAGATTAAGTGATTTGACCAGAATCACAGAATGTCGAGCTGAAGAAGAAACTCCAACTTGGTTCCCCAGTTGCAAAGTTTGCAGCTCTGGAAGTAACACCACATTCTCTCCCCTAAGCGTAACATTTAATCAAGTGATCAACTGGATAAAAAAATATAACGATAACAAATAATTTTAAAGTACTTTGTCGCTATTTGAGAACTCAGAAAATATGTCCTCATTTTAGTTTTTTAGAGCACTAACCATACATTCTATGCAAATAAGACCCTCTCATTTCTATAATTTCTAAAGGAAATGCTTTATGTATTACAGTTTTGATTACATCAAGATGACGTCAGGCGTGCCACACTTTTGTAATAAATATAGAATGTTACAATCTTGTTGTTCATTAGGATACTTTTGGGAGGCAGAGGTCAGGGGCAAGGACTCGGAAAATTGAAGGGAGGTAGGAGGGTGCAGAGACAACAATATGACCACACTGGGCAGGCAGGAAGGGCAGTGGCTGCACAGCATGGACTGCAGTGGAAAGGGGGCCATGGGCAACAAACCAACAATACAGGACAGGCAAGAGAGGCTCTAGCAATATAATAGACATTGAGGGCAGAAGGAGGAGGCAGTGGTAGTACAACCATAAATGCCAACAGAAACGATTCAGGCAGGAAACGTCCAATGATTTTAAGCCCAAAAGGGCTTTATATTATCTGTCTCTTGTCTACAATTTCCTCTTTTTCTATGCAAGTCAATGGGAAAAATCAATTCCGCAGATTTGTTTTCCAAAATCTCCCTCTTACCAAGTCCAAAATGTTAGCAAGTATGGTACATTGGATCATGGAAGGCAGGAGGAATTGGGGTACGGACATGGACTTGGATTACAGAGGACAGGAGGGACATGGACAAGTGCACCTAACTGACCTGACAGGGCAGGAATCAGGGTTTGCAGCAGCACAATACACCACACAGGGCATGCGGAACGGCAGTGCAGCACAACAAACCATGGAAAGCAATAGGGAGGGGACAGGACTATTTACATGGACAACAGAGAACAGAGCGGAAAGAGGCAATGGCAGCAATCTGACCATACTGGACAGACAGGAGAGAAAGCTGCAGCATAACGGACCATAAAGGGCAGGAGGGAGAGATCAGGGGCATGACAATGGAACAGACAAGCCAGGAAGGAGGGAATAGGGGTCTGCACATGAAAAGGAAGGGCAGGGGCATGGGGGAGGAGCAGGAGCAGCAAGCTGACCAATTTAGGTCAGGCAGAATGGGCACTAGAAGCACAACACACCGTGGAGGGCAACAGTGAGACTACAATGGCATACACACAGACCATCGATGGAAGGTTGGAGGGGGTCGGCGGTCAGGGGCAGCTAGCTGACCACACGGGGAAGGTGGGAGGGGCTGTGGCAGCACAGAAGACCATGCATGGGAAGCAAGAGGGTTAGTGGCAGCACAATTTGGCCATGATAGGCAAGAAGGAGGCAAGAGGGTGCGGGGACATGCACAAAGGATCATGGAGGTTAGAAGGGAGGGGTAGGAGCTGGGCACAGACAAGAGAGTTCAGGGGAAGGAACCTCACAACAGGCCACATGGGGCAGGCAGGAGGAGCAGTTGCAGCACAACAGACAAGGGAGGGCAGAAGGATGTGGCAGTAAAATGGACCGTGGAGGACAGGAGGAAGGGGATAGGGGCATGGAAAGTGGACAGGCAGGGTGGAGGTGGTAGGGGGAGGTTACAGTCATTTGACAAAGCTAGGCAGGTGGAAGGGGAGTGGCAGCTCAACAGAAAACTCAGAGTAGATAGGAGGGGCAGGTCCATGGAACATGGTGGGCAAAAAGGATGAATCAGGGGCATGCACACAGACATCGGAGGGCAGGGGGAAGGAGAGTAGGGGCAGCAAGCTAAGCACAGAGGCTAGGCAGGAGAGCAATAATGGGCAGGAGGAGTGGACTGGGACATTATGCTAAATGGAGGGCAGTGGCAGCACATCAGACCCTGCATGACAGGAGGGATGAGGCTAGTGCATGGATTCAGATAACAGAGGATATTAGAAAGTGGATGGGGCAGCAAGCTAACTGTTTACAGAAGGCAGGAAGGCCAGTGGCAGAACTACAGCCACACAGGGCTGTAATGAGGGAGCAAGGGCATGGACTTTGACAATGGATGGCAAGGAGAAGGGGAGGAAGGAGCACCAAGCTTGGGTGGGGCAGCATAATGCCAGGCCAATGGAACTATAATCACTAGAACTTTATTTAGGGATAGTTTGTGTATATTAACACCCCTTTTTATTTATTTTCTTTCGTGTAAGAACCTCTATAATATGCAACGTGCCCACATCAATATGGCCGATAACCTTTCAGTTTAAAGTAATGTGTAGTCCATTGTTTATGTTGATCTTTGCAATCGTAAGTATGTTTATTATGAACAAGTCACGTTGACGAACATACAGGTACGGAGGTCACGGGGCAAGATATGCTGAAATTACATTATGTGCATATTAACACTTGTTTTCTTTACTTTATTGTATGAATCCCTGAATGTTTGCATCGTGACCAGACCAATATGACTGACAGCATTTTGGTTTAATGTAATATGTAGTCCTTTGTTAATGTTGGCAACTGGAGCCATTTCTACATTTAAATAGGAAAGCTACAATGATGTCTTGTATCGTGATCAAGGTTTAGACTAGCCGAAACATGTGGATTGCGTCCTTTGTAGATTAAATACTTTCAAACTACAACCCGAGTGCTGATTCTTTCCTTGTAAGAGTGAAAGGAGATTGAATATATATATATATATATATATATATATATACCTCTCTTGCTTCTTTCTGCACCTCTCTTGCCTCTTTCTGCACCTCTCTTGCCTCTTTCTGCAGCTCACTCTCTTCTTTCTGCACCTCTCTCGCCTCTTTCTACACCTCTCTTCCCTCTTTCTGCAGCTCACTCTCTTCATTCTGCACCCCTCTTGCCTCTTTATGCACCTCTCTTACCTCTTTCTGCACCTTTCTTTCCTCTTTCTGCACATCTCTTGCCTCTTTCTGCACCAGTCTTGTCTCTTTCTGCACCTTTCTTGCCTCTTTCTTCACCTCTCTTGCCTCTATCTGCACCTCTCTTGGCTTTCTACTCCACTTTTGCCTCTTTCTGCACTACACAGTCCTGGAATCACCACATTCCGATACATGATTTCTTCAAACATATTGACTCAGTAGGTGAATGTAGCCAGAGCCTTACACTCCTTTAGCATAATGTATATATATATATATATATATATATATATATATGTTTTCCAAAGAAGTCGTTATCCAAAATTGCAGAATAACTCCCAGCGGCACACCAAAGGACGAGTTCAATAAGAATTTATTGCCTCAAAAACAAAACAGTACAACGCGTTTCGGCGAAGCCTTTGTCAAGCAAATGACCTGTGCCCAATTCCCCAATTGTAGAAGTATGCAGCCTAGATTGCGCATTATTTATGTATTTATTTTATCTTCATTTTTCTTTAATCATGAAGAAATTTTGTGCAAAAAACTTCCGTTTGTTTTCCGTTAGTGCCTCTACCCTGGTAGTATTGTTTCACTGTCTACAAACCGTAACCCCTATTTCTATGGGGAATTGGGCACAGGTCATTTGCTTGACAAAGGCTTCGCCGAAACGCGTCGTACTGTTTTGTTTTTGAGGCAATAAATTCTTATTGAACTCGTCCTTTGGTGTGCCGCTGGGAGTTATTCTGCAATTTTGGATAACGACTTCTTTGGAAAACAATAATAGCGGTACAGTGTCCGCTGCTGGCACCGGCGTCGTTAGGAGGGTGAGCGGCTCTTCACAGAACTCTTGTACGCAACTTAAGAAGCTGTTCCCGCCGCTCCATATCTACAATCGTGTGACAAGTAGGGTAAGCGGGCACTGGGGGTGGACTGGGGGCCGTATCGGAAGATCGCACCAGAGGGTGGGGGTTTTCTTTGATGGTGCCAACAGTCATGCTCGTTCAGTGCTGCAGCTGCCTTTCGTAATCACACATGTATTGCTAAGGAATAGGAGCAGACGCAGCGCCCACGCTAGGATTCAAGCGAGGGCGTCTTAGGACACGTAAATAACTACACTTTTCACATTACTATGAGTGAATGGGAGACATCGAGGAAAGTGGAAGCTCTTTCGCTCTTCGATGAAAGTCTGGGAACAGAACAAATAGAACTGCCATCTAGCAGTGGAGGTACTGTGACGGAACCATCAGTCAAACAGAAATGATTTCTCCTTGAAAAGCTAACTAAAAGAGAGATCAACAAATGGTGGGAAATCACGTCGCTAACCAATTATATTGAAGTCAATAGGGTACCACGGGGACTTTGAATTTAAATCATCCCCACATATGAGAATCCCAACCCCGACTTATTAAAAGAGTGGGCAACATTTATGGCCAAAACATGCAGGGGTATGCTGGAAATGCTGGTCAGGTATGCACAAATTGATTTGGATAATACCAGAAAGGAACTTGCAGAACTAAGAGAAGAATTGAGCAAATCAAAAAACGATAAAACAGTTACAGACTTTGAGAAACATTTGGAAACCAAACTTAAGAATTATGAGGATACCATAAAAGCGAAAAAACAACGCAAATTTTTGAGAGACAAGAAAGACTATGCCGAAGGGCGTATTCTAACATATGCAAAGAGATTTGATTGGGCACAAAGGAACCTACATGTCATACAGAAACAAAGGGAACAAACGATTGTATCAACAGATTCGAGCTCTGAACTAAGTTCTGATACAGAAGCCAGAAGTATCCCTTTAGGCACAAGACCTCTTACCTTCCTCCACGAGTTTCAAATATTGAAACAGAAGAAGGAACAGGAAGATAAACCACAAGGAAAGAGGGGAAGAGGCAGAGGAGCAAGAAGAGGAAGAGGAAGAGGAACATTCAGAAAAAACGACGAATAAGAAACAGAAGAGGAGGTAGAACTGGCCCTATCAGTACAGTGGCTTTATCCTCAAGTGTCACCAATCTCTCAGTTATCAATCTATCCTCTAGAGAAACTACGGAGCAAGAAAATTGTCATTACAATTAGGTTTGTCGTTTTGCCCTAACAATGATATGGACTTTGTCTCTACACGCATCGACTTGTTCTTATACATACGGAAGCTCAAATTGATGAAGACACATAAAACTGCCATTAGAACGAAGATGCCAAGACTTGGATGTAATCTCACAGAGGAAGCATCTAATCTAAATCTAGAAGACGCTAATTTCCTATTAGAGTTACATCAAATGGAGGAAGATATGAATGACTGCTCTCCCAGAGTAAAAAGTAGCACTTTGACAACGCTAGGCCTCCAGCCAGGTGCAACCTACCACACCGGAATGAGACCGAAATCGACTTTCAATCTGAATGTTCCATATGATAACATTGAAGCCTTCAGTAATGTCATGATACAGGAAATCAAGAAAATGAGGGACCAACATTCGACATCGAAATTTGACAACCTATCCATCCCCCAAAGGAATGCACTAAAGACTTTAATGGATGATAAGAGTATTATCATAAAACCCTCAGACAAGGGTGGCAATGTTGTCATTATGAACGTCGAACAATACAATCAGGAAGCACTCAGACAATTATCTGATACTCTGTGCTATGAAGAGATTAGCTGGGACACATACAGAATATCAATCCAAAAGTATTATGATTTGTTGAAGGGCTGGTGGGAAATGGGGATGTTGGACAGGGTTGAATATCTCTTTCTGAAAACTGATAATCCACGCATTCCCTGTTTCTATCTACTCCCCAAGATACAAAAACATCCCACTAGACCACCAGGCAGGCCGATAGTATCCTCAAATGGAGGATTGCTAGAAAACACCTCTATCTTTCTGGATTACTTCCTGTCACCACATGTCACCAGATTAAGATCTTATTGTCGTGATAGCACAGATTTCTTAAGTCGTATTCACGACATCACGTGGGAGGATAGCTATCATATGAGAGCACTTGATGTATGTTCATTATACACCTGTATCGAACAAACTAAAGGAGTAGAAGCATGTATGTATTTCCTAAAGGAAAGACACATCTCCCTATGGGATCACACACAAATGTTAAGAACGATGATGCTTTACTGCTTGAATGAAAATATCTTTCTTTTTGATAAGACTCTCTATCGCCAGAAAGCAGGAACTGCGATGGGTACATGCTTTGCCCCTAGTCTGGCAAATCTTTTTCTAGGCTGGTGGGAGGAGCGTATAGTCTGGGTGGAGGCAAACAACAGGTATACCGAACACATCCCCATCTGGATCAGGTATATTGACGACCTGTTCCTGATCTGGGATGGCCCAGTTGATTTGGCCTTGGAGTTCATACAAGAACTTGGCAACAATGATCTTAACCTCAAATTCACTCCTTCTATTAGTCGGTCCTACTGTGAGTTTCTTGATGTTGCCATTACCATTAAAGGAGGCAAAATGACTACGAGCTTTTTTTGCAAGAAAACGGCTGGGAATACTTTACTACATGCCGGAAGCAATCACCCTGCCCCCCTAAAAAACAGTATTCCCTATGGGGAGTTCCTTCGGGCTCGAAGGAATTGCAGTACCGACAGCCATTTTGAAAAAGAACAACAGATCATGATAGACAGATTCAGGCAAAGGGGCTATCAATATAAGATTATCGAAGCTGCAAATAAAAAAGTTAAAGCCCTTACCCGCAATGAAGCACTTTTTTCAATCAAAAATAGGGCTATGGACAGCAGTTGGCCCCCAAGACTTATCACTACCTTCAATGGAAGATCCAATCAGCTAAGGAGAGTGATGAAAAAACATTGGGGACTCATAGAGATGGATCCCATTATCGGTCAGGATGTGGGAAAAGCCCCAGCGATAACTTACAGGAAATCCAAATCACTTCGAGATCACCTGGTCCACAGTTATCAGCAAACACCCAGCACCCCCACTTGGTTGGGAACGGCTAAGGGTTTTAGGAAATGTAATTCCTGTAAAGCCTGTAAAAACAGCGTGAATCGAGATAGCTATTTCACAGGTCAGAACAGAAAAAAGAAAAAAGTAATCAACAAATTCATAACATGTATCAGTGAGTTTAGCATCTATGTCCTAGAATGTCCCTGCGGTCTCAGCTACGTGGGTAGCACAAAACTACAACTAAAATTGCGAGTGCTACAACACATGAGGGCAGTCACCAATGCGGATCTGAATTACCCTGTCGCAAGACACTTTCAAGAAAAACATCAGGGTAATGCAGATCTCCTCAAATTCTATGGGATTGACAGGATTCTACCGCACCCCAGAGGAGGAGACCGAGAGAAACTTTTACGTATCACAGAATCTAAATACATCATAGATTTGAATACAAAAATCCCATATGGTATGACTTATGGTGAAGAATTGGCAACTCATATAGGTCATAAATAACTACATCTAATGCTTCCACTTTTCTTCATTTTCCTAATGCTTGCTCAGCTTTCGCTGTTCTATATCACCGTATTGCACTTTTATCATAGAGTTGATTAAGACAGTGACCAAATTGATGGGTATAGGTTCCTGGGGTCCATGAGTAAGATTTTAGCAGCCGACCCTGTACCTCTCTTGACCACACTGGGTACATCACCCTTTGCTTTCAGGCGCAATATGCGATTTGACTTATATGAATTTATAGATATGATTATCAACAATGGATTGTGATAAATATGAGATGATTGTAACTGCAATTTTGCACTCATGGTATAATTATTTCTGAGCCATTATGTGAATAATCATATGCTTCCATCACATAGGTTGTCCCGTATAACACTGTATAAATGGGAATACGATTATTGCAATGACCGCAATTGTAGAAGTATGCAGCCTAGATTGCGCATTATTTGTGTATTTATTTATTATATCTTCATTTTTCTTTAATCATGAAGAAATTTTGTGCAAAAAACTTCAGTTTGTTTTCCGTTAGTGCCTCTACCCTGGTAGTATTGTTTCACTGTCTATAAACCGTAACCCCTATTTCTATGGGGAATTGGGCACAGGTCATTTGCTTGACAAAGGCTTCGCCGAAACGCGTCGTACTGTTTTGTTTTTGAGGCAATAAATTCTTATTGAACTCGTCCTTTGGTGTGCCGCTGGGAGTTATTCTGCAATTTTGGATAACGACTTCTGTGGAAAACAATAATAGCGGTACTGTGTCCGCTGCTGGCACCGGCGTCGTTAGGAGGGTGAGCGGCTCTTCACAGAACTCTTATACGCACATATATATATATATATATATATATATATATTACCTACTGGCGGTCGCCAGTAGGTAGTTATAGTTAGGACCCTGTTTCCATAGGAAAACCGCAACATTCTATTTGGAATAACTTTGGCGCCGGTCGACGAATCCTCGCAAAATTTTCAAAACTAATGGGGCGCTACGCTCCGCTCCTACCCTGAAAGTCTCGGGGGGATTCGTCAAGCGGGGGCTGAGAAAAAAGGGGGTCCCAAAACGCATGCATTTTTCCATAGGACCTTTAGACACAGCTACAGCCTGAACGGCTGAACAGAGTTACTTGAAATTTGGCAGAGAGGTAGTCTACAGGTCAAGGAAGTGCCTTTTGTAGGTCTGGTGTAAATCTGTTCAGTAGTTCCTGAGAAAATAGCATTTAAATCAATATATATATCTGTGGCAGCTTACGGTGCGCTTACCGTGCGCTTACGGTAAGCTTACCGTACGCGTACGGTGCCGTGCGCGAGCGCGATTCTGATTGGCTGTTAGATCTTAGTAAACATTCGAATCGGTCGAAACCAGGAAGTGGCGGCCGCCATTTTCTCTCTCGCACTCTGAGGGGGGGAGGAAAAACAAAGTTTGATAACATGTAAAGGGGCAGGCTAGACAGCTCCTAACCACCCAGCCTTGGTTAAGGTGTCCAAAAGAACCCCCAAGGCCAAAAAATATATATTTGTTTTTTTTTTAAAAAACGCCGATTGCGCTTACCGTACGCGTACGGTAAAAATTAATATAAAAAAAAAATTATCCCAATTTCCCCCCCGCCCCGTGTGCAAAAGGTGCCCGCAGGGCACCTTTTGAGCATGACTTATCATTATTTGGAACATTTAATAGATTACCTTTCACAACGAAGTGCATAATATGTCCTCCGTGTGTGGACGGTGTGCGAAGCGCATCGTGCGTACATGGCCCATCCAGCGTAACGTGGGCACGTGGTGCGCGTAGCGCACCGTGTGCCCACCGTGCGTGCACGGCACTAACTGCGTAAAGTGGGTGCGCACGCCACGAACGGCGTAAAGTAACTTAGCATTTAAAAAACCGTACAAATTCACTGAAAAAACCATAGGTTTCACACACGATATAGTTAGGAATTAGCATTTAAAAAACCTTGCAAATTCACTGAAAAAACCATAGGTTTCACACATGTTATAGTTAGCTGGACATTTTACTCATAAAAAACCAATGAAATTCCCCCGTTATAGTTAGTGCAGGCAACTATAACTCACGCGACCGCAATCCTCTGCTGATGACATATGTGTCTTTATGAAAAAAAAATATTTGTAATATATGTATAGCTAAAATTTAATGGAAGAAGACATGGGCAAATAAGTGTCTAAATACAGTATTAGCATCAGCAGAGGATTGAGTTATAGTTGCCTGCACTAACTATAACGGGGGAATTTCATTGGTTTTTTATGAGTAAAATGTCCAGCTAACTATAACATATGTGAAACCTATGGTTTTTTCAGTGAATATATATATATATATATATATCTATATATATATATATATATATATATTCACTGAAAAAAAATAGGTTTCAGGAACGTTATAGTTAGAAATTATTATTTAAAAAACCTTTGAAATTCACTGAAAAAACCATAGGTTTCAGGGACATTATAGTTTGTTGGACATTTGACTTGTACAAAACCAGGGAAAGTCGCCTGTTATAGTTAGTTGAGCTAACTATAACTCGCGCCTCCGCAATGCACTGCTGATGACATCCCATATTAAATCATTCATGACATGGTCAGTGACATCACTGTTGACATCTCAAATGACATCACTGATGACATCATCCAGTGACTATGTGTTTCTGTAAACTTTAAATATGTTTTATATATATATAACCATTAGTTAGTGAGCAGGCCTGCTGGGCAGGCGAAACACGTCTAACATTAACAGCTGACATTAAAAGCATTTTTTCATAAAGACACAGCGTCGACTTTCCTGTTTGGAAGTGTGGTGAATATATATATATTAGAGAATATATAAAAGAGAATAAGAAGAAATCTGCACATAGTAAAGACCATTAATATCATTTTTGTTTTTAATTCTTAATATTTGTGAATGACTTTTGGGACACAGGGGACAGAAAACCCAACCAACTAATATGATATAGATTAAGGTTTTTAAAATAATTCTTGGTCTAGTGAACAGTGCCAGGGTTCGAGAAGACTAGTAGGAATGAGAAAAAGTTTTGACATATAGTTTGTTGGAAAAAAAGGAAAGAGGTATATGTAATATATTTTTCTAATAGAATTCTTTTTTAAAGATTTTAGTGTTTTTTAAACCGTAATCTGTGTTTATAGAAAAATAATATACCAAACTAGCACTAGCACTTTTAATAACCCTTGTACTGTATTTAAGTATCCAAGGTTGATGTAGTAAATGGTAACTATTTTAATTATATCTAGTTTACCAAAGCACTAGCACTTTCAAATATTTCTGATGATCATTACCATTGGGAATATTGTTTATTTTAGATATTATTCTCATTTCCTTATGTGCAATATAATAGTTTTTAATAGGCCTGGGCGAAATTTTCGTTCCGTTCGCGGAAATTGCGATAATTTGACATTTTCGCGTTCCGCGGAGAGCGCGAAAATGTAAAAATTTCCGGTTTCCGCAGCTTGGCGATAATTTGTTTCTTGCTCGCGCTGTAAATTAATACATTCTCGCGCGCGCGCGATCGCCTTACCTGAATCCCTGCGTTCGCCGTCAAGTTTTCTTGATCCGGTCGCGTTCTCCATGAGATGTTGTATTGTTTTTAGCCATTTGCGCTGTCTTGCGACAGTTCGCGCCCGCAGTGACGTCATGCGTCGCGCGATCACGTCTTTCTTCTCGCGATCATGCACCGCGAGACAACTCAAAACAAGATGGCCGCGCCCGCAAGCAACCACATGGGTAAGTTGGCGACCCGCAACCATGCAGAAAATCTCGCGAACATGCCGGAAAAAAACTTCCGCATCTTCGCGATATTTCCGCTTGTTTGCGATAATTTTAAACATTTTCGCGATAATTTGCGAAAGTTAATTTCGCAAATTCCGCCCACCCCTAGTTTTTATTATATGAAAGCTTCTTTCCCTGTGAGGGTTTTAGAACAAATATATTCATAAAGCACTTGCACTTTAGAAAGAACTGAAGTTCCGAATATGATTGTATAAATTTCAGTCAGGAGAACACATTTATTTGCACTAAAGAACTAGCACTTTATTGCCAACAATTGCACTTTATTAAATAGGCTCTGGCCAAGTAAATTATTTGAATTAAGTTTTCATAAACCTTTTGCACTTGCACTCTAATTGGAATCTTGCACTAGGATGTACATTTTAAATGTAATCAACGAAAATTATTGGATAAGAGATGCAAGAAATCAAGGTTTCTGCCGATTACAAAAATCCAAATTGTTTGATTATTTAAATTACGAATGTATCATTTTGATGGTATTATTCACACATTTATTCCTGTATAAAAAGGTTTAAGAATGAGGGATGACAAATTGGACAGGCTGCATAAATGAATTCTGGTTCAAAACAAACATGTTCCAAAATGGCTGCCGCTGTGCAAGAAGTAGAGCATTGAGTGAATGCTGTGAGTTGAGTCCCTTGTTAATGTCGTTCACTGCCTTTCAGTATTTTAATGAGAATGTAATGACGCTCAGGCATCGGGAACAAGGCAGCGTGAGACTGCTGAAATGCGTTGATGTGAATTCGTCCAATAATAAAGTGACTGAGTGACCTAATTTCCCTTGGAGTGCCAGATGATTTTTTTGTGATATTAAAATAGTCCTATATGGAATATATATATATATATATAGAATGGGCACAAAATTCTGGTCAAATATGCGGAGATTGATAGAGCGGTGCTCCAACTCCGTATTGAGAAACTAATGGAGGAAATTACAGACATGAACCTCACTGAGGAAACTACTAAACTCAAATCAGAAATGACTAACAGATTACGCAAAGAGGAAGATAAAGTCAAAGAACGAAAGGCATTTAAATTCCACCGAGACCGTGTGGGTTATGAAACTGGCCGAATATTCACATTCTCGCGCAAATATGATGCAATGAAAACCACCAAATATGCTGCCTCCAATGCCCATTCCAACCCTTTACTCACAAAACAAAGAGCTGTCGATACTTCGAATTCGGATCTCAGTTCAGCAATTGAAAGTGAGGTGGAGGGAGAATCCACAAGAACATACATGAACCAATCACGAGCTGCACCCTCCCCCGCTGAAGAGTTGAATTTTTTAGCGGAAGAGCGGAGAGCCACTCTCCGACCGCGGCCCAAAGAAATCCCGCAGGCAGAGGAGAAACCACCAGCGGGGGCAGCGGAGGAGGGCCAGAAAACGCAACAACCGCACGCAACAATGGCAAGAGACGCGGCAGGGGCTGGTGGAACCGACGATAAACACATTGGAGGAATCTAAAAGAACTGTAATCAATCTGTCCGAAGCAACCCTCACCAAAGCAGAAATTAAAATTTTGGCTTTAGGTTTATCATATTGCGCCGAATCCAACTTTGACTACCCTAACACTAGAATGGATATTTATAAATTCGTGATTCGTGAGAAAACTCAAATTGAGGAAATGTCATGCTTTGAAAGAGGTGAATGCGGGGTCAAATTCCAGAAACCAACAGGATACACAAAGTACAGAAACACTGCAATCACAATTATCTGCGGACCATTCTTTACTACAAACATTGACTGAGTTGCATCAAGAGAATTATGACATTGATTCCCAAAACTTCTCCCCCAATTTAATTGGAGACCCACCCACCCTACCTGAAGCTCAAAAGATTGTTACACCCTTCAAAAAGAAATCTAAATTCACTCCTATAATGGCAAGAGATGGTATAGATTTGTTCAGCGAAAATGTGGTTAACGAAATCAAACATCTAAACTACAAAATCTCCAACTGCAAGAATAAAATGAATAACAGGAGAAGACAATATTTTTCATTGGTTAACAAACTGCAAAACGATAAAAGCACCATAATCAGAAATTCAGACAAAGGAGGTAACGTGGTATTATGGGCTAGAAAAGACTACATGGAAGAGGCACATTCTCAGCTTAATGACAGATCTTGCTACAGACTGAGTAATTCAGGGGCCTTAAAAGACACAGCCAAGGAGTTCTATACCAAATTGGTAGCTTGGAAGGGCATGGGCTTATTATCTATGGACGAATATCAATACATCAGAAATGATCACCCCACTATCCCCAATATTTACTTCATTCCAAAAATCCACAAAGATGCTACCAAACCTCCTGGCAGGCCCATCATATCGGCTAGAGACAGTTTACTTGAGAATGCCACAAAATATATCGACTATTTTCTGCAGGAATATGTGCAAAAACTCCCCTCTATAAGAGACACGGGCGATGTCATCTCCAAACTAAGTGATTTTGAATGGGACAACAAATTTCACCTTATAACTTTGGATGTGTCTTCTTTATATACTTGTATCAACAACAAAGATGGTTTACGTGCAACAGAATTTTATTTAAACAAAAACAAAGCAACCTTGCCCCAACACAACACTATATTATTAGGCATGATACATTTTTGTCTGAACAACAACATCTTTTTATTTGATAACTCGTACTATCAACAAATGCGAGGTGTTGCCATGGGAGCCAGCTTCTCCCCCAGCTATGCCTGTTTGTTCATGGGCTGGTGGGAGGAACTGGTTCTCATGTGCAAACATAAGAAACAATTTAATGATCATGTCAGACTGTATTATCAATATATAGATGATTTGTTTATTGTATGGGAAGGTACCAAAGTACAAGCTTTGAATTTTGTTGCAGAAATCAATGAAAACAATATTAATCTAAAGTTTACATCCAATATTGATAAGGAGAGCATGAATTTTTTAGATGTTGAAATCTATGTCAAGGACAATGTACTTCATACTAAATTATACAGAAAAGAAACAGCAGGAAATGCTATTTTGCACTTTTCCAGTGTTCATCCCCGCCACTTAGTACGCAGCATCCCATATGGAGAAATGTTGCGACTTAAAAGGATTTGTAGCAACCCAGATGATTTAGCCGCAGCTCAGGTCAGAAGCAAAGTGAGACTTTTATCAAGGGGATATCCAATGAATGTCATACAGGGGGCTATCAATAAGACTAATAAATTGGAAAGAAATGATTTATTGATTCCTAACAAAACCAAAAATATGTGTCAAATCCCTGATAAAAACTCTGACGAGTTGAGACTTATTATCACATATAATGCTCAGGAAAAAGCAATAAAAAAGATTATACATAGAAACTGGGTTTCGGTTAAAAATGACCCCATAATTGGGAACCAGCTCCCCACGAAACCAAGCATCACATACAAAAGAACACCTTCTATGTCCAATTGCTTAGTTTCCAGCAGACCTGAGTCTTCCAAAACCAGTAACTGGTTAACTTTTCCAAATGGGTTCACCAAATGCAAGACATGTAAAGCTTGTCAATATGGCAGAAATACAAACAGCTACCAAACTGCATTTTGCAAAAAAGAGATTAAAATCAATAAACCCCTCCATTGCAAAACTGAATTTGCCATTTATGTATTAGAATGTACATGTCAGCTCAGATATGTAGGCAGTACCACATTTCCTGTCAATAAAAGAATCCTGCAACATATCCGAGCGATCAATAACGGTGATCCAACGTACCCTGTTGCTAGGCACTTCCAAGTATGTCACAATAATAACCTAAAAGATATATCTTATTTTGTGATAGATGCTATACTTAAAACTAAAAGTGAGGGCAACAGAGAATATCAACTCAGAAAACTGGAAACCCGATATATCCTAAATCTGAACAGTAAAACACCAGGTTTGAACAACACGGAAGATCTTTATACTTGCCTGTAATAATGTCCTATCTCTCTCCAGCTCTCGCACTATAATTTCTTTCAATGTAAATCTGTCTTTATATAAATTATTGAAACATATTTACATGACAGACTAGATGAGGTCCTCATAGTTATATTGATCTTTCCCCCTTTTTTTACACAATAAACCACAACTAACAGGTGTAAAAACAATATAAGGAAAGAACTCGTGCAAACTATATCCATGCTGCCACCTCACCTTAACCGGTCAACTTTCCGTTTTTTTTAGGTTCACCATATGCACTTTAGTATTTTACACTATTTTTCTATTTCATGTTTTATAATGAAAAAGATGGGATCATTTTAGCACTTTTTAGGTAGCACTTGGCACTTTTAGACAAGGAATACATGTTTACACTAGGCGAATTTGCTCATTGTTTTAATAAACACACAACGGGGGATTGATCCCAATATTTTCTATATGCTAAACCAGCAAATTTAAAAATTTTAATTTTCTTTTAACAACACACGGTACATGAGGAACATGTTTTATGAGATTTTTTGTGATATTTAAATTACATATTTATCTATTTATATATTATATATTTATTGATCAAAATTCTTTTACATGACATTTGTTTTTTTTTAAGATCAGCCAGTTATTTATTAACAAATTGGTGATTTGCTCATGTCGTAATGTTGAACAAAATGAGTTAACATTACTCAGTGTTGTTCGATGGTTTTAATGCATATAGCTGAAGTAATTGTGAAAGCATTACCTTGAGAAGTGTATTAGTATGTCTTCCAGTTCTATAGCCATTTTCCCATCACATGATAACCTGGAGCACGATAAATGGTCTGTTTGCACTATCAGCGTTGTCATGTGATCAAGGTCTGTTAAAGACTGAAACGCGTAATGGCCGACATTTGAAATATACTTATAAAGCACATCAATCTGGGTCCGTGTCTGCTTTTCTCACAAACTGCTCACTGAGAGGAATAAGCGGCGTATGCTGATTATATATATATAAATATATTCACTTAAAAAACCATAGGTTTCACACACGTTATAGTTAGCTGGACATTTCACTCGTAAAAAACCAATGAAATTCCCCCGTTATAGTTAGTGCAGGCAACTATAACTCACGCGACCGCAATCCTCTGCTGATGACGTCAGATATTACATCACTGTATTTAGACACTTATTTACCCATGTCTTCTTCCATTAATCTTTAGCTATACATATATTACAAATATTTATTTTTTTTAAAAACACACATGTCATCAGTGATGTAATATCTGACGTCATCAGCAGAGGATTGCGGTCGCGTGAGTTATAGTTGCCTGCACTAACTATAACGGGGGAATTTCATTGGTTTTTTACGAGTGAAATGTCCAGCTAACTATAACATGTGTGAAACCTATGGTTTTTTAAGTGAATTTGCAAGGTTTTTTAAATGCTAATTCGTAACTATAACGTGTGTGAAACCTATGGTTTTTTCAGTGAATTTGTACGGTTTTTTAAATGCTAAGTTATGTATTTATTATTATTTTTTTTTCAGGTTTTTCACCATGCGCGCACCGTGTGTGCACTGTGCGCGCACGGCGAACCGTGGGTGCTTGGTGCACGTTTTCCACCTTTTTTTTTCACCCCCTCAGACTGCGAGAGACAAAATGGCGGCCGACACTTCCTGGTTTCGACCGTTTCGAATGTTTACCGACATCTAACAACCAATCAGAATTGCGCTCGCGCACGGCAGGGTGCGCGTGTATAGATATTGATATGCTTTTAAATGATATTTTAATTTATGGAAATACTGAACAGATTTACACCAGACCTGCAAAAGGCACTTCCTTGACCTTATGGCTACCTCTCTGCCAAATTTCACGTAATTCTGTTCAGCCGTTCGGGCTGTAGCTGCGACTAAAGGTCCTATGGAAAAATGCATGGGGAAAACGTGTTTTGGGACCCCTCCTTTTTCTCGGCCCCCGCTTCACGAATCACCCCGTGACTTTCAGGGTAGGAGCTGAACGGAGCGCCCCATTAGTTTTGAAAATTTGGCGAGGATTCGTCAACCGGCGCCTAAGTTATTCAAAATAGAATTTTGAGATTTCCTATGGAAACTAGGTTGTAACTATAACTATCTACTGGCGACCGATAATATATATATATATATATATACATATACATATATATATATATATATATATATATATATATATATATATATATATATATATATATATATATATATATATAATACCTACTGGCGGTCGCCAGTAGGTAGTTATAGTTAGGACCCTGTTTCCATAGGAAATCCGCAACATTCTATTTGGAATAACTTTGGCGCCGGTCGACGAATCCTCGCGAAATTTTCAAAATAGGTGGGACGCTACGCTCCGCTCCTACCCTGAAAGTCTCGGGGGGATTCGTCAAGCAGGGGCCGAGAAAAAAGGGGGGTCCCAAAACGCGTTTTCCCCATGCATTTTTCCATAGGACCTTTAGACACAGCTACAGCCCGAACGGCTGAACAGAATTACTTGAAATTTGGCAGAGAGGTAGCCATAAGGTCAAGGAAGTGCCTTTTGCAGGTCTGGTGTAAATCTGTTCAGTATTTCCTGAGAAAATAGCATTTAAAAGCATATATATATGTGGGCGGAGCCTAACCACACATCTCATCCTGAGATCTGATTGGCTGTCAGCACTTCATCCAAGAAGTGTTGGCAGCCATCTTGGGACCAATATACATGATAGCACCTCATTAAAAAGCATTGCAGTTAATAGAAGGTTTTAAGACTTTAGTTACATTATAAATCATTTGTTGATGGTACCATACTCATTTTAGGAATTGTGGTATGTTCTAAGGTGATTTCACCATGTGAAAAAGCCTTCTGCTGGGATATCATGATTGAGAGAAAAATATTTTCTCATGCTTTTACCACAGAGGTTTGGAAGGTGATCTATAGGCTAAACTGAGAGCTTATTTTCTGTAAATTCACATTATCTTTCTCAGTCATGTGAGAATGAAGTCTGACATTCTCAGTAAAACATGTACATCCAACAAGGGCAGAGACTGTCAGTTGATTCCTTTGTGTTCTACTGCAGCTTCCCAGAGTGTTCCAAAGAACTACTAGAGCGCTAACAGTCCTACTTATGATAAACGTATGGCACACCTGAAGCCATCTTGCTTGGATTAAAGTGGTAACTCTTAAAACATTTAATTTAAAAAGGAACAAAATGAGGGGGTTCATTTTTCCAAAAAAAGTATGATTAGTGCTGCAGAAAGAAAAATTAGGGCACATTTTGAGTGACTTCTCAAATCCTCTTCTATTTCATTAAAAAATTCTGACATGCAGACTGAGACATGCACTTTCAATACCAGCAGCAGTTTTCCCTGGTGAGCAGTAGCTTTACTACAGTGATCTAATGAGCAAAAAGAGTGCTAACATTCTGAATTTATGGCAAATGTGTGACACATCTGAATGCCTTCTTGATGGAATCAAAGTAAAAAACTGAAAGTATTTCCTACTGAGGAGACTGCAGTAAATGAGGAAATTAGGAAACTTCATAACAAATAAGTCTCCCAAGATGGCCACCAGAGACAAAAGAGCCCAAATGTAGCCCAAATATCACCCAGATGTAGCCCAAGTATAGCCCAATGACAGAATGTCCCAGAATGTTCTTAAAAACAACTAGAGCGCTTACTGTCTTCATTATGACAAAAGTATGGCACACCTGAAGCCATCTTGATTGGAATAAACTGGTAACACTTAAAACATTTAATTTAAAAAGGAACACAATGAGGAGGTTCATTTTGCCATAGAAATTATGATTAATGCTGAAGAAAGAAAATGAGGGCACATTTTGAGTGACTTCTCAAATCCTCTTCTATTTCATTAAAAAATTCTGACATGCAGACTGAAACATGCACTTTTAATACCAGGAGCAGACTTCCATGGTGCAGTAGTTTTACTACAGTGATCTAATGAGCAACTAGAGTGCTAACATTCAGAATTAATGGCAAATGTGTGACATATCTGAATACCTTCATGATGGAATCAAAGTAAAAAACTGAAAGCATTTCCTACTGAGGAGACTGCAGTACATGAGGAAATTAGGAAACTTCATAACAAATAAATCTCCCAAGATGGCCACCGGAGACAAAAGAGCCCAAAATCACCCAGATGTAGCCCAAATATAGCCCAGTGACAGAAGTGTGCAAAACACTTATTATTTTGTGTTTTTGCAGTGTTATATAGTGCAGACTTGTCAGGTATTGGAGTGCTTTACATGAGCATTGGTTACATCACACAAGAACAAATTCATTTTGGTTGTAGACATGGGGAGACTAAGTGATTTGACCAGAATCACAGAATGTCGAGCTGAAGCAGAAACTGCAACCTGGTTCCCCAGTTGCAAAGTCTGCAGTTCTGGAAGTAACACCACATCCTCTCCCCTAAGTGCAACATTTAATCAAGTGGTCAACTGGATAAAAAAACATAAAGATAACAAATAATTTAAAAGTGCTTTGTTGCTATTTGAAAACTCAGAAAATATGTCCTTATTTTAGTCTTTTAGAGCACTAACCATAATTTTGATGCCAATAAGACCCTCTCATATATGTAATTTCTAAAGGAAATGCTCTAGGTATTACAGTTTTGATTACATCAAGATGATGTCAGGCGTTCCACACTTTTGTAATAAATATAGAATGTTAGCAATCTAGTTGTTCATTAGGATACTGTTGAGAGGCAGAGGCCAGGGGCACGGACTCTGAAAATTGAAGGCAGGTAGGAGGGTGCAAAGGCAACAATTTAACCACACTGAGCAGGCAGGAAGGGCCGTGGAAGCACAACAGACTATGGAGGGCAGTGGAAAGGGGGGAAGGGGCAACAAACCAACAATACAGGACTTGCAAGAGAGGCTGTTGGAGGGAAGATCTATTACGGGTCAAGGAAGCTAGGGGCGGTCCCCAGATCCCCGGGAGCCACCACAGAACTGAGCAGGAGAGTGAGTCAGGGACAAAAGGGGCACCTTAATTTGAGCCGGGGTGCCTAGGAACGCTTGCTCCAAAAATGAAGAAAACAGACATATGAGACATGGAATTGGAGGCAGAATACAATGGCAGTTTAATGAGAAGATGCAACTTCAAAGAAACCGCAGAATAGAGACATAAAGTACAAAATACAGAATCCAGATAATCATACAGCTGTCATAATATTCTCTGTATCTCAATTAATGTACTGACAGAGAGAGAGAGAAAACACATCTATAAATGCATCATGAGAAACAAGTTACACCAAGGAAAATGTTACCTAGGAACACTCACGTTTACTCTTAGAGCAAGCATTCCTGCAATTACAATACAAAATCTTTTAAATGCAAAAGTAAAGAGAACAATGGTTAAACATAACATGACATTTCATATAGGTAAAATAGAATAAGATACTTCAAGCAAAGCAGAGCAAGACATTTTAAGCAAAGGAAGACAAGAGCTCCCAGCTCTTGGGGAAAACCTGCACTGCCTGTTAACCTACATACAGACGGCGAGGTAGTCCGTCGATATCTGTGGGTGCTCCTTTTTATATCATTTTGTGGGATCCTTTGCACGCTACATCTACCTACGTATGCTACCCAAAAGCTTCGTCTGCAGATTTTACCAGACATTTCGTCATTTACCCACTTAATGCTGACAATGGACTGGGTGAAAAGGTCAGTCTCTCAGGCCAATCGCTTATCGTAAGTTCCATAGAGCAAGCAGAAAATAATGGGTATTGTACGGGAATTCAATATATTCATGTATAAAATCTCCTCAGTTCTCCTAACTTGACGCTCTGTGGTTGCCACTTCCTTAAAAGCGGGAAACCTGCCCAGGAAGCAAGTACCAGTCCAGGATGCAGCCTACTGTATGTCGACAGCTTCAGGGGGATGTTGAACTTTGATACCGAGCACGGAGCACTCGGGTAGGGTGGGGGCTACTAGTTTGGATCAGAAGGCCTCGCAGACCTGCCTTCAGACTGCTATACACTAAAATTGCAGAGCTATGGTCAATTTAACAAAGAGGCCTACATATTGAACAGAAGGGCCTACACAGGGGTTTTATGCTGGCTGAGTGGTAAGGATGTCTCAGGATAATTATATAGCAACACAGGACCCGCTGGTCAATTTAATACGGCCTACAAATGCAGTTGGCAGGGCAAGGACAAGGGTCTCATACTTCAGGTGTGGACAGAACGGGCCAGGGGCCCCCTGTGATACAAAATCTACCCTCCTTCAAGGCTGTGGCAATGTAATAGACCATTGTGGGCAGAAGGAAGAGGCAATGGTAGTACAACCATACATGCCAACAGACCCGATTCAGCCAGGAAACGTCCAATGTTTTTAAGCTCAAATGGGCTTTATTTGATCTGTCTCCTGTCTACAATATCCTCTTTTTCAATGTAACTCAAAGGGGAAAATCAATACCCCAGTTTTTTTTCAAAATCTCCCTCTTACCAAGTTCAAAATGTTCGCAAGTATGGTACATTGGATCATGGAAGGAAATGGGATAGGGACTTAGACTTGGATAACAGAGGACAGGAGGGACATGGAGAGGTGCACCAAACTGACCCTGCAGGGCAGGCATCAGGGTTTGCAGCAGCACAATACACCACACAGGGCATGCAGGATGGGAGTGCAGCACAACAATCCATAGAAAGCAAGAGGGAGGGGACAGGACCATGCACATGGACAACAGAGAACAGAGGGGCAAGAGGCAATGGTAGCTAGCTGACCATAATGGACAGACAGGAGAGAAAGCTGCAGCATAACAGACCATAAAGGGCAGGAGGGACGGATCAGGGGCATTACAATGGAACAGACAAGCCAGGAGGGAGGGAGTAGGGCTGGGGGCAAGGGGGCAGGGCAGGAGCAGCAAGATAGCCATGGAGGTCAGGCAGGATGGGCACTAGAAGCAAGACACACCATGAAGAGCAACAGTGAGACTGTGATGGCATACACACAGACCATGGAGGGAAGGTGGGAGGGGGTCAGGGGCAGCTAACTGACCACACAGGGAAGGTGGGAGGGGCCATGGCAGCACAGAAGACCATGCATGGCAAGTGGGAGGGTTAGTGGCAGCACAATGGCTATGATGGGCAAGAAGGAGGGTGGAGGGGCATGCACAAAGGACGATGGAGGATAGAAGGGAGGGTCAGGACCTGTGCACAGACAAGAAAGTTCAGGGGAAGGGACCTCACAACAGACCACACGGGGCAGGCAGGAGGAGCAGTTGCAGCACAACAGACCAGGGAGGGCAGAAGGGTGTGGCAGTACAATGGACCATGTAGGACAGGAGGAAGAGGATAGGGGCATGGCATGTGGACAGGCAGGGTGGAGGTGGCAGGGACAGGTTACAGTCATCTGACAAGGCTAGGCAGGTGGGAGGGGAGTGGCAGCTCAACAGAACACTCAGAGTAGATAGGAGTGGCAGGTCCATGGGACATGGTGGGCAAAAAGGATGGAGCAGGGGCATGCACAAAGACATCGGAGGGCAGGGGGAAGGAGAATAGGGGCAGCAAGCTAAGCACAGAGTTTAAGCAGGAGGTCAATGATGGGGCATAGAATTGGGCAATGGAGGGCAGGAGGAGTGGACTGGTACATCATACTAAATTGAGGGCAGTGGCAGCACATCAGACCATGCATGGCAGGAGGGAGGAGGCTAGTCCATGGATTCACACAACAGAGGATAGGGAGGAAGGGGATGGGGCAGCAAGCTAACTGTTCAGAGAAGGCGGGTATTAGGAACTTTATTGTTTTTAAAACATTGTGTCTGTGCGAACTACTTAAAATATGAACAAGTATGCAGCATATTCTCACTTTTATTCAGGAAGAAGAGGACGTTTGTGACTGTGACTCCGGGCTCACTTGGCAGAAACACCCCCTGACCCTCCACCCCCTATCGCAAAATGTAATGCCCGTGAAAAGGGTAGGTGAACACAGTGTTATATAGAACATAGTCCTGAGAGCACGATTGAAAATGAAAACTAGATATAGTGTATGGTATAAACTATGCACCAAAAAGTGTGATATAAGATGAACCGGGCGTGAAATATAATATGCAATACATTGTGCGCAATGACAGATTCATTGGAGAGCGCGAGATAGCACAGGCACTAGCGCGTGCTATGCGATATGCGCCTTGGAGTGTAATATGCACAGGGCAGTGTTGTGTAACCTAACTAGTCTCTAAAGTTGTAATATAAAATATGTGCTGGGGAGTGTAACGTTGCACGTTAGATGGGGCAATATAACCCGTGCGAAGACAAGTGTGGCATGACATATTCACGGGGTGGTGTTACAGTGCACATGGGCTAGAGAGTGTCATAGCATATGCACTAGCTAGTGGAATACAACACAGAGGTGTGTGGCACTCGGCAGGCAATGGTGGGTGTAACACAGCATTGGGCTCTGTCAGGAGCACGCTGTGACTCTCAAGTGATGTTCGTCCCCTTTCCAGAGAGTAAAATAAAAAGTATTACACATCCGGCAGTGGATGTGAGTTTTATTAACCGTGAGGGGGGTTTCTTGCATAGTTTTGGTCGAATTTTTGTCGAATCCCCTTTGAATGGCTTGGTGTGCATGTGTATTAAATGTGCCCGTCAATAGCTACCCATGTTTGTATAAATAAACGACAAGGGTGTCTACCAGGATTAGGCACGGTAGGGCATCAGACATGTCAGAGCTTCACTAGTGGTGTAAATACATTCCACGTGGATTCATTGCATGCATAGTCGCCTTTTAATGAATATCACGCAAATCGTCATGGTGATAGGTACGTACGGTTTGTCCAGCATGTCCTAGGTGTGTCTATGAATATATATTTTTTAAAAATAATAAAAAACAGTGGCCGGCCCTGGGGATTGGGGTCAAAAAAATATAATTAGGAGACTGGCCCTGGGGGATGGGGTCATCAGTGCAAACCAAACCAAACAGCCCCCCTTCTTAAAAAACTAAAATAAATAAAAGACTAGCATCATGCCGGAGGCCATGCCCCCTCCGTGCAGCACTCTGCAAATGCGCCCCCAACAGGCATCTCCAGTATGCACCAGGGAGCTGCGCTGCAGCCAGGTGTTCTGAGGCCAAGCCCCTTTTTACACCTCTCTGCAACGCAGCTCTGTGGCGCTTACTGGAGGTACCTAGTGGTCTAGCTTGACCCTAGGGACCCTTAGGATTCAAGGGGACTTAATCTCTCAACTTAGAACAGCCACAGGGCGCGTTTACACAGTGGTGAAGGGAGGGGACGGGGCCTGAGGTGACGTGTGCAAACACGCACTATGGCACGTTTTAAATTGGGGATATAATTTCCCTTCAATACTGAGGGCCCCTGGGGGCTAACTAGCCCACCAAGTGCTTCCAGTAAGCGCCACTGAGCTGCATTGCAGAGAGGTGGTCCAGGCCGTGCCACTTTTTACACCTCTCTGCAACGCAGCTCTGTGGCACTTACTGGAGGTACCTAGTGGGCTAGTTGGACCCTAGGGACCCTCAGGATTCAAATGAACTTAATCTCCCAACTAAAAATGGACACAGGGCGTGTTTACACAGTGGTGAATGGAGGGGACGGGGCCTGAGTTAACGTGTGCAAAAACGCCCTGTGGCCTGTTTTAAGAGGTAGTTTTAATCCCCATGCCCTATTATATACTAGGGGCTTACAGAGGAGGTCATGCTAATCACAGGGGGACCCCAACGCATAATGTTCCCTAGTGTATGTAGGTGTTTTCACTGTATTCTAAGTGTCTTTTAACATAGCACTGGCTCTAGGACTGGTTAGTCAGACTCAGTTACCACCAGTATCCGTCTGAAAAAGTTGAGGGTACAGGATGATTTTGCAACAAGGCTTCTTTCTGCTCTTCTTTTTGTTCTTTCTGCACGTTATCCTTCTTCCTGCACTTATCTTCGTATTTGAGGACTTCTGTTGCTTCTTTCTGCACTTCTTTTGTTTCTTTCTGTGCATTTTTTCTTCTTTCTTCACATGTCCTATCTCTGTAGGCATAGTTAGAAATTAGCATTTAAAAAACCTTTGAAATTCACAGAAAAAACCATAGGTTTCAGGCATGTTATAGTTAGGAATTAGCATTTAAAAAACCTCCGAAATTCACTGAAAAAACCATAGGTTTCAGGGGTGTTATAGTTAGCTGGACTTTTCACTTGTACAAAACCATTGAAATTCCCCCGTTATAGTTAGTTCAGCTAACTATAACTCGCGCGCCCGCAATGCACTGCTGATGACGTCACATATTACATCACTCATGACATGGTCAGTGACATCACTCATGACATCACTGATGACATCTCAAATGACATCACTGATGACATCACTGATGACATCATCCTTGTGATAGAGTGGCAGACCTCCTCTCACCCTAATATAACCTTTGATACACACATTCAAAAATAGAGACTAAAATTTTCAAAACAATGGACATACCAATACCAGTTACAACAACCTCTTCAGTAATTCTAAGATCCACATACACATCCACTCATTCACCAACAGTCCTATACAGTCACTCATACATGTACTCACTCATCATATGTACTCATACACCTATACATCCTGTTACACAATGCCACTCATCCATAGAGTTACTCACACACATAGTCACTCATGCTAATAAAGAATCAAACATACATTTACTTGCATATACAGTTATACACACACCACCATACTTACTTCTACGGAAACTTACACATACTTAGTCTTTTAAACAATCACTTATAGAAACACATACTTATTCATACAGGAACTCTTTCAATCTCTCACTCTCACATATACTCACATATATACACCAATAGTCACATATACTAGTTTAAAACATATGTAGTTACTCATAAAGACACTATTGAGACAGTCATTCACTCACTAACACACCCATACACACACTCATCCACCCATACAGTCCTGCACACATGCTGTGTTCAACCCATACAAACAGTGAGTCACTCATTCATGCACCTATGCACTACATAATACCCCCCACCGAACCATGCAGACACTCAGACTGATACTCAAAAAACCAACTAATAACCTATATAGACACCCATGTAGCTACTCACCAACCCATGCAGCCACTTATACACAAAGTGAGAGACTGATACAGATATTTACATATTTAAACATTACTCACTAAGCCATGTATTCACTATGATACACTTAATCAGTCAGTTACACAATCAATTTTTCAAAAACAAATCATCCATTTAGACACTTATATACCCATTTATTCTTCCATCGACCTTGAGATATACATATATAAAACATATTTAATTTTCAGAAAAACACACATTCACTGGATGATGTAATCAGTGATGTCATCAGTGATGTCATTTGAGATGTCATCAGTGATGTCATGAGTGATGTCACTGACCATGTCATGAGTGATGTAATATGTGACGTCATCAGCAGTGCATTGCGGGCGCGCGAGTTATAGTTAGCTGAACTAACTATAACGGGGGAATTTCAATGGTTTTGTACAAGTGAAAAGTCCAGCTAACTATAACACCCCTGAAACCTATGGTTTTTTCAGTGAATTTCTGAGGTTTTTTAAATGCTAATTCCTAACTATAACATGCCTGAAACCTATGGTTTTTTCTGTGAATATATATATATATATATATATATATAGTTATATATATATAAATATGTATATATACCAAGGTGTATTGAAGAGTGAGTGGGTGTATAAGAGTCTGAATGGATGATTTAGTAGGTACGTGACTGACTGTATAAGTGAGTGATTAATCGTGTCTTACTGGATGCATGGTTTAGTGACTAAACTGTGTGAATGTCTGTATTAGTCTGTCAGTTGGTGTGTAAGCGGCTGCATGGGTTGGTGAGTAGCTACATGAGCGTCTTTATGGGTTATTGATTGGTTGTCTGAGTATCTGTATGGGTGCCTGAGTGTCTCTGTGGGTGGGTGGGGGGTGTGTGATTCTGTGCATAGATGTGTGAGTAGGTGATTCACTGGGTGTATGGGGTCAAGAGTGCATCTGTGAAGGGCTGTATGGGTGGGTGAGTGTGTATATGGGTGTGTTGGTGAGTGAATTGATGTCTCAGTGGTACATGTGTGAGTAACTACATATGTGAAAGGCAGTACATGTGAGTGTTGGAGTATATAAATGACTATATGTGAGAGTGAGTGATTGTGAGAGTGGCTGTATGGATGAGTGTTTGCTTTTGTCAGTGATTGTAGAAGAGAGTAAGTATGTGTTAGTATCTGTATGATAAGTGAAGTGGTGTGTGTATAACTGTATTGGTGAGTAAATTGGATGTGATTGATTCTTTGCATGACTGAATAGGTGTGTGAGTAACTCTATAGGTGAGTGGTGGTGTGTGAGTGTCTGTATAGGTGTATGAGTATATATGATAGTGCTGTGTTGATGAGTGACTGCATATATGAGTAACTGTATTGAAGAATGAGTGGACATGTGTGTAGACCTAGGAATCAGTGAGTGGGTATGTTGTAACTGGTATTGGTGTGTCTATGGTTTCGAAAATGGTGGTCTGTATTTTAGAGTGGGCGTATCAAATGTTATATTAGGGTGTGAGGAGGTGCATCAGATTATCACGTGGATGATGTCATCAGTGATGTCATTTGAGATGTTTTCAGTGATGTCACTGACCATGTCATGAATGATGTAATATGTAATGTCATCAGCAGTGCATTGCGGGCGCGCGAGTTATAGTTAGCTCAACTAACCATAACAGGCTACTTCCTCTGGTTTTGTACTAGTGAAATGTCCAACAAACTATAACATCCCTGAAACCGATGTTTTTTTCAGTGAATATATATATAAATCTCCATTTGACAAATTTTAGGACACCATATCGGTTTGCATACTGAGAATATTGACCGGCTCATCAAAGTTACGCCGTTTTACTCAAGATTTTAATGGAAAAGTATACTGGTTACCATCACATATTAACGTTTACCTACGTATAAACCACCAAATACTATTAGGGATGGTCTGGCTTGCTGTGCTGATGTACATTTTGTAATATTTCGTGAGTCTCCCTTCAGGATTGCCTTTAATACAAATGCCTTTTTAGCTAATTATTTAACGATTGTCCTTAAAATATATAATTTAACCCCTTATATTTCAAATTTGTCTTGGATGGAAATTATCACCTCTTCCTTCACCATGTGCCCCTTTTTAAATAAAGGAGCTGAGCTCACTGGTACTATAATATTGGAGGAAAACTGAATTCAGCTACTAAAATCGAAAACGAAACATTAGTGTCCCAGATCAAAAGGTGAACATTTCCAGAAAACTGGTGTTGGTAGGAAAAAAAATAATTTACCAAAAAGAGAAAGATAGTTATTTGTGGTTAAAATGTGTCATTTTCAGCAACTTACAGACATGTTTGAGGAAAATGTGTTTTGTTTACCAAACATGAAACATATAATTTTTTTAAAATATATCTTTTTTGTAAACAGCTTGTTGAAGTTTGAGGACAATTTATTTTATTTACAAATTATATAAAAACAGTGGGGCATATCAACAACAAATAGCGATAATTATCGCTAAGCGCTGTTAACGCTAAAAATGTTATCGCCAGCGAAGTCCTTTTCTCATCGCCGCAGTAGCGACGTATTATCAAGGCGCCGCTAGCCAGCGATAGCTATCATTTCCGGTGCCAATGGATGGCGATAAAATCTTAGCGCCGGCGATAAAAAAACGCACGCTAAGCCGTGAAAAGTCATGCTAAGCCAATTATCTCCAAAATCAGCCCGACAATTGCCAACAGGTCTGCATTTTGCACGCAGCAAGCAGGAAAATGCACTATAAAAGGCCCCCAAGCAGGCCAAAAAAATAAATAAAAATAAAATGGATACCAGAGACATGGAGGAAGCGGGGCCAAGCGCGGAGCCCACAGCAAACCCCACAGCAAGCCAGGAGGAGCAGGGAGAGAGCCAGGGGAAGGCAAAGAGGAGGAGGAACCCCAGGTTCAGCCACCAGGAGAATCAGGTCCTGTATGGCCTGGTGGCTGAACACCAACAGGAGCTCTTTATCCGGAGGACAGTGCATTGTCCAGGAAGAAACATATCTGGGATGAGATCACAGCAAAGGTCAATGCTGTGGGAGAGAGGAAGAGGAGGACCGTGGAGGAGGTAAAGAAGCACTGGAACGACAGCAAAAAGAACCCAAAGGAGAAGATGGCCACCAACCGGAGGGCAGCCATGGCCACTGGAGGTGGTGGCCCTGGGCCCCTGCTGGAGCTGGATGAGCAGGAGGAAATGGTGGTGCATGTCATCACCGAGGAGACGGTGGTTGGAGTGCCGGGTCGGGACACTGCTGCAGGTGACCAGACACAACCACAGGGTGAGTACAAACTATGGAGTGGGTGGACGGGGGTGGATGGCCACAATGGCACACATGTACAATAAAAAGCATTGCATACCCACAATTACTCTGGTTCAGGTCCAACTGATCCAACATAAACATTGCTAGACACACTTTGACGGACACACTGACATTGAAATGTGCGCTGAAACGTCAGAAAAACACAGTCCAGGTACATCATCAGACCACAAAATAAGTGCCACATTACATACCAAAATGCCACATCACATGGAGAAGCAGCATGCTGCCAAAATGCACCCCGTGCACCATCACAACCCATATCCAAATCATCTCCACAAGGCCGCAACTCCCATGTGCCAAAAATGAGTATGCAGTGTGAATGTGACTGATCACGTGCACGAGTAAGCATGCCAACAGCAAGACCAGCACACCTGCAAAATAGCACATGTGGCTGAATTGTGTGCAAGGATGTGCGTGGCCAACAAGGGTGACTTGGAGGGCCACACACAACCTTGCATACGAGCCAGACACATGTGCAATGTTGCAGGTGTGCTGAGCTTGTCGCTGGCATGCTTACTCGTGCACGTGACCAGTCACATTCACACTGCATACTCATTTTGCCACATGGGAGTTGTGGCCTTGTGAAGATGATTTGGATAAGTGTGGTGATGAGGCAAGGGGGACATTGTGACAACCTCATGCCTGTGCTACAAAGATGCCTCCTTGCCTGTACATGCTATGCAACACTGTGTACAGCAAGATGAGAAAGTAATGAGTGACTCTGCATACCGACAACACATGCAATGTCACACCAAAAATATGGATTATGTGGCATATTATCAAGGACGGCGTTAAAATAATTGTTGCTTGAGCGGCAGAAAACTGCCACTAAAGCGGCGTTAATGGGTGTGATAATATGCCCTGGAGAATTCCAATAGAAGCCCATGTTCACACCAGAACATGGACTTCGATTGGAATTCCCCAGAGCATATTATCAAGCCCATTATCGCCGCCTAAGTGGCAGTTTTCCCCAGGGCATATTATCAAGCCCATTATCGCCGCTTAAGTGGCAGTTTTCTGCCGCTCAAGTGCCGATAATTTTTAATGCCGTCCATGATAATATGTCCCTTAGTCGTGTGCCCTCCATTGCAAAATGTGATGCAGGGCACACCATGAAATCCATTCAGTCATCCAAAGTCAGCTTACCAGCATTCACACATATCCCTGCCCATAATACCCACCACCCTCCCCTCGCCACGTCAACGCATGCCATGTACTATTTTCTCTTGCAAATTAAAAAACTCTTCATGTCTGCGAAAGCTAGAGCTTCAAATCTAACAATCGCACCAACCTATGGACATATTATCAAGATCAGCATTAAAATTATCGCTGCTTTAGCGGCAGGAAACTGCCACTAAAGCGGCGATAATGGGCTTGATAATATGCCCTTGTGAATTCCCATAGAAGCCCATGTTCACACCAGAACATGACCTTCTATGGGAATTCACAAGGGCATATCATCAAGCCCATTACTGCTGCTTTAGTGGCAGTTTCCTGCCGCTAAAGCAGCGATAATTTTAACGCTGATCTTGATAATATGGCCCCTAGTCCCTCTCCCCTCACTATGATGTTCAATTTTCTGAGCATAGGATCCTTGGCTTGTTACCATGACATGTTTCCTCTACTACCTTTAATATTAAGAACCATGTAAAAAGGGGATTAACAACCAATTTTCAACACAGGCCATATAAACAAACATCATCATCACAAATCCATCCGAAAGTCTATTTCACACTCCCTCAAGGCATATCACTACCCATGTTGCTTTGTACTCCTTGATAGCCTTAGCAGTGCGTAATCTGTGGTATCCAGAAGGTAAACACTAAAAACACAATATACAGGCTGCCGCTTTAGATTCACCCATCATGCATGTCTACAATGGTGTCGATTGGTTACATCTACGGGCTATAAAGGCCCTACCCTGGTACCAGCTCACCTGGCTCAGTGTTGATATCGCTCTCGCTGTCTTCGTCCAATGGTTCAAAGAAATGGTCCCATGCCCTAGCCGCCTCAAGTGATCCCTTGCTCACCGTACCCTTGACCAGTCGTAGCCTAACTATCCCATCACACTCTGCCCATTTGGTGAACTCTCACTCCCATTGATCTAAACTCGTGGCACCACTTGCCTTCCAGTGCATCGTAATATCCCCTCATGGCCACTAATAATCCCCTATCCATAAACTTGCAGCAAGCCCACTTTGAGCCGTGTGTGGGAAGCAATGTAGGATACAAGCCCCCAACGCCAGATCCCCCTCCCTGTCCGTCAACACTTTCAATAGTGTCATCACTACGGTCCAATAAGTAGCCCAAAGTGGTCACCCCCAAATCATGTGAGGGAAAGTTGCTCCCTCTCCCTGAACCCTTGTGCATTCCTATGAGTCAGTGTAGAAACATGCATTGACATTTTGCCTGTGTGAGGTAAGGTGATGTAAAACATTAAAAAGAAGCCTTTGGAAGCGGGTGTGCCTGGTGCACCTCCATGCTTACTCTACAATCTCAGCACAAGCCCTTTCCGGTATCTCTCTCCCTACATCTACCTCCCATTTCAATTAAGTATGTCCAAAGGGGGCAGCTCCACGAGATCCATGCACATGTACAGGCATGTGACTGCCTTAAACTTTACAGCTGCTGTCAATATGTATTGGCACCCTAAAGAAAGCTCAGGTCCTGCTTGGTCCCCTTTACAATGCGCACGAATATCCGCTGTGATCACTGCATGGAGTATGTAGTCCCCCCTTCTAAAATCAAAGCGCTCACGCAGAGTCCAGAAGGTCAGCGCCTGGTATGATGCACAAAACGGCCCACCACTGCCACACACACTTCACATGTGGGACCAAATCTGTGGGTAATGGGTGTGGACACTGTCTGCTCAGACAGCAACAACAATTGCTGTACATGCTGCACCATACTCTGAAAGGGTAATCCAAAAGAAGTGCAAGAAGCAAACCATGCAACATTGAACATGACAGACGCAATGCACACAACAAAAATCACAAGGAGCCAAAGCGACTTAGAGGCACATGTGTCCTACACAGTGCAGCTTTGTAGAAAAAACACGGTGCATATAATCAAGGACGTTCTTAAAATTATCGCCACTTCAGCAGCATGAAACCGGCACCAAACATGTGCTTCTCCTGGAATTCTATGCGGCATATTTTCCATAACATCTTTGCCGCTTGTAGTAGAAGTTTCCTGCCGCTAAAGCGCCGAGAACACCATGGCCGTCCATGATAACATGCCCCCAAGTAGGCTCCCATTGCCAATGTGCCAAAAGTGGGCACTCATCACACATTACTAATAGCACACAAAACACATGCACAAGTGCAAGCCCGTGCAAAGCTGCAACTCCTTGAGCCACACTGATAAGGCATGTGATAGGGCATGATGGATAGCATGCCTGCAGGACAAAGAGATTCACATGGTGCAGGACACCTCACTGATGTTGCGGAGTGGGGAACACATCCTCAAGGGAGCATGTCACACCCTGTCACACAACCTTATGTACACACAACCCCTGATGTGAACAAGACACTTGATGACCTACTATGCACAAGTGTCACAACTCTGACAAGGACACACAATCCACACAGATTTCCACATGTCTGCATTGTCCATACACAGAAGTCAAAAGCCAATTTCATGAAAGTGACAAGGGGCAGCTAAACAAAGGCAGCAGGTGCCACCATCACACAATGCAGTGTACACACATACTAATCTGAGTACATCAACATTGCCTAATAGGTGTTGCGGACTGCATTAGTCACATAACACAAACCAGGACACAACAGGTAGCATTTGTGTGTAGACACTGTCAAGACACATTTCTCACCTAGGCAACTTGTGATATTACAATGTACAAGTGCACCCTCACATCCGTGACGTCTCTGAAATAATCACCATCCAGAAGCTATCATGCATATTGTACAAAATATCTATAATGTACAGTCTCCCTCAGTCTGATTGTTAAGTCAAATAATGCATGCCCATGCATGGATTCCACTGTTAAACTGTATCTCCCATGAACAGTTCAGAGGGAGAGACAACACCTCCTGGACAGCAGGACGACCCACTCCGCCACGATGACTCGTCGGAAACACCGGATGTATGACGTTACAACGCATGCTATTACAACGCATACCATTACAACGCATTTTTTACAACGCAAATACTACTACAACGCATTACTTTACAACGAACACTTTTACAACGCAAAACCTATTAAAATACTTAAAAGTGCTGTTACAACGAAATCTATTACATCGCATACCATTACAACGCAAATTTTTTTTTATTTTATTTAAAAGTACAATAAAATCTGGCACGGGATGCAGGGAAATTAGGGGTTTTAGGGTGGGGAAGTGTATTAAAATGTGGAGCAAAACTGTACGTAAATCTAGTGAAATGCATTACCAAATTAATACTCGAGTATTAAAATTAGTACTCGAGTATTAAAATTAATACTCAAAATCCCTCCTAAAATTCCGTATTCACACATTTCAAAGTTTTATACAAACAACGAAAGATTTAACACCAATAAATACACATTTTTATCATGATTACATCGGAAAGTAATTAAACAGAGAAAAACAGAACACACATACACATAGGCGCCATTTTATCCATTTCACTTGTAAAACTTGTCCTACAACACTTTCTATGAAAACAATACCAAAAGACATGTTCCAAAATGGATGCCAAAACGGAGCAAATGAATGAAAACAATACATTTTTAAATGCTTTTTTAAATTATCATTTTCCACAGTAAAATAAAGTATAAAAAAAAACATAACGAACGCAGTTTTTAAAAAAATTAATAGTGACACAGAGTAAAACTTATAAATACCAGCAAGACACCATTTTGCAATCAGTTGATTATCAACTACCAGAGAGACCAGACTTCAAAACCTGACCCTCTGTCACCTCCACTGCGACCTCCTCAGAGAGAGCACTGAATTCGTTCGGAAAAGCATTATTAGTTTGCAACTACTAGTAAGTCAGTAAAATATTTGTACACCTTGCTTTAGCGTAAAATATGTTTGCTTTCCATACAAAATATGTTTTTAAATTTTTTATATTAACTTTTAAAATGTACTGTTTCTAATTTGTTATCACTAAAAATATATACCAACTTAAAACAACTACTTTCTTTTCCAAAAACAGAAACTTGCTATATTTTGAAAATCAAGAATTGGTGTACCTAATTTTGCATCACCTCCACGTAATCGACTCACCTTTACTATTGTGAAGGTAAATGTTATTTAATTGTAATTCTTTTACTTTAAAAATATATTTTTTGCATTAGCTAAAGTGTTGTATGGTAAAGGTGATTTTTTTATTTTTTTACTCATTCACACTACATCATAAACGAAATTATACCATGGTGCAGGGGTAACAATTACTAATATGACTTCAGTTAGGTACTACATTTGAAAAAGCGTTTCATGTTACTGGGGTAACTATTAGTATTCTAAGTCCCAGAATGTTCAGCAGTAGAGTAATTGAGTGATAGTGTAGGTGTAGGTGTATCCATTATTACTCTTATTTAAAAATGCATTCAATGTGTATTATGTTTTGCTTTACCAATTGTTACTCATACTCATTTGTCAAATATCATATTTTCCAAAAATTGGTTATTTTGTTTTAACCAACGTTGGCTAAGTAACATTAATTTATAAAACTTTTTTTTATTTCCAGAGTAAATCGGTTACAAGTTTGAGGATTAATTAAATTTAAAAAATAACTTTATCCTGCAGCCAGCATTACCAAAAAGGCACGAGAACAAACAACAACTGTAAAATGTATTTTAAATTTTCAGTGTTATAATTTCCACAATGTAATAATCATTCCTTTTGCTATTGTTACTCCAGTAAAGTGCAGAAATAGGGTAACTGATGGATAGTGTAGGGGTACAATTAACTATTCTAACTCCAGGAAGGTGCAGCAGTAGGGAAAGTGTTGGATGGTGTAGGGGTACATTTTTCTATTCTAACTCCAGGAAGGTGCAGTAGTTAGGAAAGTGTTATGTAGTATTAGTTATATTCTATGTCATAATTTAAAAAAGTTAATCAGAATTTGCATTTTTCAACAACGTTAAGTTATTTTATTTTCTCTTTTTTTTCCAAAGACAATTGTTTGTTTCTTTGCTGAAAGATTCAGTCCATCACATACGTGACAACTCCAGCCAACAGGCCAATTCCACTTAAGAAGCCTCACCAAGAAAAGCAATTTCAAAAAAACAAGGTATTGTTATTCAGCATTGTTTTTAAACCATCAATATGTTAGACTAACCATTTAATTTTTAATGTAAATATAATCCCAAAATAATTAAAAAAAGAGTTGCAGTTTGAACAATTTTTTTTCATAACTCCAGGTTGGTGCAGCGGTAGGGAAAGTGTTGGATGGTGTAGGGGTGCAATTTACTATTCTAACTCCAGGAAGGTGCAGCAGTAGGGAAAGTGTTGGATGGTGTAGAGGTAATATTTACTATTCCAACTCCAGGAAGGTGCAGCAGTAGGGAAAGTGTTGGATGGTGTAGGGGTCCAATTTTCTATTCTAACTCCAGGAAGGTGCAGCAGTAGGGAAAGTGTTGGATGGTGTAGGGGTCCAATTTTCTATTCTAACTCCAGGAAGGTGCAGCAGTAGGGAAAGTGTTATGTACTATAAGTTATATTGAATATCATTTTTGCAAAAAGTTATTTTAAATTCGCATTTCTCTACAACGTTCAGTTTTCTCATTTTATCCTTTTAACACTTTTGCAGACAATTGTTTTTGTTTTACGATTCCAACCAACACATAAGTGTCTACTCCAGCCTGCAGGCCATTTCCACTTCAGAAGCCTCACCAAGGAAACCAATTCCAAAAAAACAAGGTATTTTTATACAACATTATATTTAAACCATCAATTAGTTTAACAAACAATTTTCTTTTTTTTTTTATAATATTCCCAAAATGTATAACATAAAGTTTTCAGATTGAAGAATTTGTTTTTTCTTAATCCTGGAAGGTGCAGCAGTAGGGAAAGTGTTGGATGGTGTTGGGGTGCAATTTACTATTCCTACTCCAGGAAGGTGCAGCAGTAGGGAAAGTGTTGGATGGTGTTGGGGTGCAATTTACTATTCCTACTCCAGGAAGGTGCAGCAGTAGGGAAAGTGTTGGAAGGTGTTGGGGTGCAATTTACTATTCCTACTCCAGGAAGGTGCAGCAGTAGGGAAAGTGTTGGATGGTGTAGGGGTGCAATTTTCTATTCCAACTCCAGGAAGGTGCAGCAGTAGGGAAAGTGTTGGATGGTGTAGGGGTGCAATTTACTATTCCAACTCCAGGAAGGTGCAGCAGTAGGGAAAGTGTTGGATGGTGTAGGGGTGCAATTTTCTATTCCAACTCCAGGAAGGTGCAGCAGTAGGGAAAGTGTTGGATGGTGTAGGGGTGCAATTTACTATTCCAACTCCAGGAAGGTGCAGCAGTAGGGAAAGTGTTGGATGGTGTAGGGGTGCAATTTACTATTCCAACTCCAGGAAGGTGCAGCAGTAGGGAAAGTGTTGGATGGTGTAGGGGTGCAATTTACTATTCTAACTCCAAGAAGGTGCAGCAGTAGGGAAAGTGTTGGATGGTGTAGGGGTGCAATTTACTATTCTAACTCCAGGAAGGTGCAGCAGTAGGGAAAGTGTTGGATGGTGTAGGGGTAATAATTACTATTCCAACTCCAGGAAGGTGCAGCAGTAGGGAAAGTGTTGGATGGTGTAGGGGTGCAATTTACTATTCCAACTCCAGGAAGGTGCAGCAGTAGGGAAAGTGTTGGATGGTGTAGGGGTGCAATTTACTATTCCAACTCCAGGAAGGTGCAGCAGTAGGGAAAGTGTTGGATGGTGTAGGGGTGCAATTTACTATTCCAACTCCAGGAAGGTGCAGCAGTAGGGAAAGTGTTGGATGGTGTAGGGGTGCAATTTACTATTCCAACTCCAGGAAGGTGCAGCAGTAGGGAAAGTGTTGGATGGTGTAGGGGTAATAATTACTATTACAAATCCAGGAAGGTGCAGCAGTAGGGAAAGTGTTGGATGGTGTAGGGGTGCAATTTACTATTCCAACTCCAGGAAGGTGCAGCACTAGGGAAAGTGTTGGATGGTGTAAGGCTGCAATTTACTATTCTAACTCCAGGAAGGTGCAGCAGTAGGGAAAGTGTTGGATGGTGTAGGGGTGCAATTTACTATTCCAACTCCAGGAAGGTGCAGCAGTAGGGAAAGTGTTGGATGGTGTAGGGGTGCAATTTACTATTCCAACTCCAGGAAGGTGCAGCAGTAGGGAAAGTGTTGGATGGTGTAGGGGTAATAATTACTATTCTAACTCCAGGAAGGTGCAGCAGTAGGGAAAGTGTTGGATGGTGTAGGGGTGCAATTTACTATTCCAACTCCAGGAAGGTGCAGCATTAGGGAAAGTGTTGGATGGTGTAGGGGTTTAATTTACTATTCCAACTCCAGGAAGGTGCAGCACTAGGGAAAGTGTTGGATGGTGTAAGGCTGCAATTTACTATTCTAACTCCAGGAAGGTGCAGCAGTAGGGAAAGTGTTGGATGGTGTAGGGGTGCAATTTACTATTCCAACTCCAGGAAGGTGCAGCAGTAGGGAAAGTGTTGGATGGTGTAGGGGTGCAATTTTCTATTCCAACTCCAGGAAGGTGCAACAGTAGGGAAAGTGTGGGAAGGTGTAAGTGTTACATTTTAGGTATTTCATTTACTTTTTCTGGCTAATTTGTTTTTCTTCTCTTCTCTTTTCAGATAATGTCTAGTCTTGAAGCTGCGAAGTACATTAAATCCAGGAAGGGAACAAATTTATTAAACCATGGAGGATACATATATAGTAAGGAAAGAATAAGTTTAACTAGAAATCATTGGAGGTGTGTGCAATACTACACTACCCATTGCAGTGGCAGAGCGGTTACTGTTGATAATTTAGTTGTGAAAACCACAGAACATAACCACTCTGCCTCTGCAATGGAGGTAGAAATTAGAGAAACAGTTAACGAAATGAAAGCTATTGCAAGCACCTCCAATGATTCTACAGGATCAATTTTAAGAGAGGTTGCACAGCATGTCCCCAGTCATGTTGCTAGTAACATGCCTATAATTCCTAATTTGAGAAGAATTATTCAAAGACAAAAGCAGGCAAGTAACATTCAATTATCTACACCACATTCTTTCTCTGACATTAGAATTCCACATGATCTTTCTATTTCTTTTTCTGATGAACCTTTCCTTCTGCATGACAACGAAAACCCTCAGAAACGAATTCTCATTTTTAGTACCCCACGTAACCTTGCTAAGTTAGAAAGTAGTGAAATTTGGATGATGGATGGGACGTTTAAAAGTACACCCCATCCTTTCACTCAAATTTACATTATACATGCCAAAATTAACAATAGTGTAATTCCATTAGAATATAGTTTGCTACCTGATAAGACTTCTGCAACATACACTGAACGTTTATCAGTGATTAAAAGTAAAACATCTCAAAGTCCTAGGAAAATAATTATTGATTTTGAATTGAGCATAATCAATGTGATCACTAAAACGTACACGGATACCCAAATTCAGGGATGTTTTTTTCATTTTTCCCAGGCATTTTGGCGTAAATTACAAAAAACATCCCTAGTTGCAGAATATTCTCGTGATAGCAAACTACAATTTGAACTTAAAAAATTAACAGCACTTTGTTTTGTTGCTCCCGATAGTGTGGACGAGTACTACACTGCAATTATAGAATCTGTTTATTATACAAGTAACGAAGAAAAATTGGCACCCATTCTAAATTATTTCGAGGACACATGGATTGGACACCTAAGCAGATCGGGTCGCAGGAGGAAGCCACGATTCCATGTGGAGTGGTGGAACTGCTACACGAGTTGTTTAGAGGGAGAAGCAAAAACAAACAATGCCATTGAGGGATGGCATAACTCCTTCAACCACACAATTGGCAAACCTCATCCAAACTTCTACTCTTTTTTGGAAACTTTGAAGAAGGAGCAAAGTTTTCAAGAAATGAGAATAGCCCAAACACTTGCAGGTAGTCTAAACCCACGAGTAACTGTCAAAACAAGGGAAATGTCTGAGAGACTATTGGCTATTGTACAACAATTTTCGTTGTGTGTGGCTATAGACTGCCTGGAAAATCTTTCTAACATTCTTTCTTTCGAAAATTAGTTTTTTACTTACTTTCTTGCTTTGCTTCAAATTTAAATATTTTTCAAATTACAATTGGCATACAATGTTTTTTCTAAAAAATTTTTCAAACAAACAAGTCGGGTCCTTTTTTTTTTGTTTCAAATCTTCATTTCTAGCAAATCTACCAATGTCATCAAATGTACTGTTCCACAGTATTGGACCAATTTTTCAACAACCGAACGCCATTAGTTTAATTACAGAAAACTTCTTTTTTTATTTCCGACCTAAAAAATCACCAAAACTCAAACCAATCTAAATTGTACATGTCAAGCCATAATCCAAAATGCACATTGCTGCATAAACACCAATTTGTATTCAATCATTAATTCCCAAAATTTCCGAATACGCTATTTTTTTTCTCTTAGAAATGAAGAACAAAATCACTTTATTAAGTTCCGAAGTTAAGAAATAAACTTTGTGAACAGTAACTTTAAATTTTTTAACAGTTACATACATTTTTTAAATAAACCAATAACTTTTCGCGACCCGACATAGGCATACATTAATGACATAAATGTGGACATGTTTAAAAACATTTAACACATCAATTAGTTTTTCCGCAACCTCTCCTTATTCTTTCCTTACTATATATGTATCACTATTAAAGGTTTAATCTATAATTTAAAGTGAAAATATTTCCTACCTGGACGCAGATCAGCTTCCTGCTGCTTCCTCCTCCGATGCTCTTCAAAATGGCGCATTACGTCGACGCTCACGTCATTACGTCATCGCGTGCTTCAATATTTATAACGGACTACTTTATTTAACTAATCTGTAAATAAATGTTTAAAAATGTAATTAAAATATTTATATGTTTTCTAAAAAATGTTCCTTGTTTTGCAAAAATCAATAAAAATATGGTTTATTTTTTAAGTTTGTTTCAATAAAGAAATATTTTAAAAACATTATTTGTTTACTGTTATTATTTTATAAATTGTAATTTATTCTTTTAAAATGTAACTTTTTTAATGTAAATTTAGTAAATGTGTTCCTTACCTCGACTCTATTTTCTTTTTCCTTCAAAACTTGCTCTTTCTTCTCTTTCTGATCCTTCTTTTCTTGTTCCGCGGGTTGTATATTCTGAAGCTGCCAAAATAAATGAAGGACAAATAAGCTCATAGACTTCAATGCAAAAGCGTGGGAATTTTTTTTTAAAGTAAGTTCTTTTTTTCCTGCTCTATTTTCTTTAGGTATTATTATTTCTGAAATGCATTTCTAATTACTCTTTTAATATTAAAAATATTTTTACTTTTTTATCTTTTTTTTTAACATTTCTCTAATTTTTTATTATAATACTCCAAAAGTACTCTTCCTTTTTTTTACAAACATTAAACTTTATATAAAAAGATTGAAAATACTCTAGTATTAATCTTTCTTAATACTAAGTTTTATTTTTTAATTTATTGTTATTAATTTTAAATAATTGGTCTAGTATTAATATTTAATAATAATCCTTATTTATCTTTTAATTACATATTTTATTTAAATTAAAATTACTCAATTATTAATTTCTCATAATACAATTCTTTTATTAATAATATATATTTTTTAAAATTAACTTAAAAAATACTCTGTAATTTTTTAAAAATACTCAAGTATAATTCTTTCATAAGACTAATTTTTAAATACATTTTTAAATATATTTTTTAAGAAAGCTCTAGTAAAAATAATTATTAATAAATCTTTTTTTAAATTATTAACAAATTATAATAAAAATAAAAATACTCAATTATTAATTTGTCATAAGCCAAATCATGTATTTTTTTAAACTATATTTATTTAATTAAACTTTAATAATACTCTTTCATATTACAAAAATACTCTTTTTTAATCTTATATTTTTAAATTTAAATTAAAATATACTCTTTGTATTTAGAAAAATACTCAAGTATTAATTTAACTTAAAAAATACTCTTTTATATTAGAAAAATACTCAAGTATTAATCTTTTGTTAAACTACTCACATTTTTAAAAAAGTTTTTTAAAAAAAACATTAAATTATACAATATATATTTATTTAAGTTAAAATCCCAAAATTAAAAAATGCGTTGTAATAGTATATGCGTTGTAAAAGTACTTACCATATAACATCATGCGTTGTAAATGCATGCGTTGTAAATGCATGCGTTGTAAAGACTTTTTCAAAGAATGCGTTGTAATGGTATATGCGTTGTAAAAGTACTTACCATATAATAGCATGCGTTGTAAATGCATGCGTTGTAAAAGCTTTTGCGTTGTAAAAAATGCGTTGTAATAGCATAGCGTTGTAAAAGTTGCGTTGTAAAGGTAGTTTCCCGAAACACCCACCATCAATGTGGATGATTTTCAGCGTCTCCTCGATTCCTTCGACACACCAACTCCAGGAGCAGGGCGACCCAGCAGCATTGCGCCCAGCCCACTCCCCTGAACAAACCACCCAGCAGCAAGCACCTCCCACCACAGCTGCCTCACAGGACCCAGGCAACCCATATGTGGCCTTTCACACCATGGTGCTTGAGGTCCAACGTGAGACACGGGACTAGGTGCGGGTGGGCTTGGAGAGCCTGGCAGCCAAATTGGATGAGCTCAGTGGGTGTCTGAAACGCCTCAACAACATCATGCAGAGGATATCAGACATCCACACACCCCTCAATAACATCAAACGCACCCTGGATGACATTGCTGGGGTCCTGATCCAGAGAGTGGACACACTGTCCCAGCAGGATTGCTCCAGTAGTGTCTGTTCTGCATTATCCAGACTGTCAGGGATAATGGAGGCCAGGGAGCGGAGAGAGCTCCAACAGATGGCTGCCACGGCTCAACACCTGCGCAATCTGGAACGGACATGGCAGGCCATGCTCCTTCATATGACATCTTTACCTCCCCACGGTCTTGTGACAACATCTGCTGCTTGCGCATCCACATCCTCAGCTCCGCACCCTGATGTGTCTGTGCCTCACAGTGCTGCTCCCACCATACCACCACCCACATGTGAGACACATGACACATCATCAGACGAATCTGAGGATGAAACTACCACCATGGTAATGCGCAAGTCCAGCTAGCAGTGATGTACAAAGGCCTGTCACACCATCGGATTGTACATACCATCATTCCACTGACCTTCCTCTCCCACTGTCTTCCGACGTCCACCGACACACAGCTTGGACCCATACATTGACCTACAGCAAATCTCCTTTTTTTCATTGACAATGGCACTGCAAATCCGCCTCTTTCCCTGGATCTGTCACTCCCAATGGACTCTGCCTGCTACTCCAACGGGCATCCTGCCAATCCCGTGTCCTATGGGCCACTTCTGGTCCATTCCAAACCTTGTCTTGTAAATAAATTCCCTTAAATCACACAGGTGTGTGTTTCCATGAACAATCAAGTGTTTAACTAAAGCAATAAGTAAGGGGCTGTGAATTCACAAGAAGGTCCAGCAAGGCAAATACAATCAATGTACATGTGTCACCTGACACGGATAGGCAGTGAGATGACCGTGTATGTGCAAAAGCAATCAAGCTAATTTTCCTATGACAACATCTTTAAAGTGCACCACTAACCCATGAGTGTCTCAAGAAGCGGGGGGTGGGAGTCTGCCACTGCTTGGAAATCCGGTTCTTGAGGAGTCTCATTAATGTTAGCATGTGCTGTGCCTGTCGCAGGAGGGTGGGGAGAGTGTTCCAGTTCTTTGCGTTGAGGTGGCATAATGATCTTCCGCAGGAGTTAGCTTTCCAGATGCGGGGGACTGTGGCGATTGCAATGTCAGCGTAGCGGACCTGCTGGCTTGGGGTGCAGAAGCTGAGTCGTCTGTTGAGGTATGCATGTTCGGTGTTGTGTAGTGGCTTGTGTGCGTGGGTCTGGCGCGTGGAGGTGATACACTTGTTGGCGGTGAGCCAGTGCAGGTCTCCCAGGTGGGGTGTGATGTGCTGTCGGTGAGGGATGTTGAGGACCAGGCGTGCAGAGGCGTTTTTAATGCGTTTAAGTTGTTTTTAGAGTTTGATCGAGGCTCCTGCATAGAGGGTGTTACCGTATTCCAACTTGCTGCTGCTGAGTGCTTGTGTGACTGTTCTCCATGTTTTGGTGGGAAGCCACCTGTAGAACTTGACAAGCATCTGGAGGGTGATGAAGCAGGAGGACGAGGCAGCGTTTACCTGCTTTGGCATGGAGAGTGTAGAGTTGATGTTGAACCCCATGTTGCGTGGTTGGTTGGTGTTGGATCTGTTCCCAGGGCGGCCGCACACCAGGAGGTGTCCCAGGCGGAGGGGGTGGATTCGAGGATGAGCATTTCTGTCCTGTTCGATGTTCATCTCCTGTTGGCAGTTCTTCCTCCACTCAGCAACGTCTTACAGTCCTACATGGTGTTTGGTTGTGTAAGTGAGGGTGGCCATGGTGAGGGAGAAGATCAGCTGGCTGTCATTCTCGTAGGAGATGATGTTGAGGTTGTGCAGTTGGGTAACGTGTGCGAGTGGTGACATGTACATGTAGAACAATGTTGTGTGAGGGATGAGCCCTGGGGTAAGCCGCTGAAGATTAATGTGGATTTTGAGCAGAAAGAGTAGAGGTGGGCGGACTGGGTTTTACCGGAGAGGAAGGAGTTTGTCCAGTCACGAGCCTTGTCTCTGTTCTCGGTGTCGTGTATGCATGTGCATAGTATGCGGTGCAAGACAGTGTTGAAGGTGAATCACAGGTCCTGGCCAATGAGTGCTGCTGTTTCACTGTTGTCCAGCCGTGGCATTATGTCATTGGTGGCGGAGATGAGTCCAGTTTTCTGCAGAGCGTGAATGGGACGGATCCAGGATGCTGTTCCCATAGAGTTAGTGGGTCAGCAGTCTGTTTATGGTCTTCGCAATGACTCCTCACAGGAATGGTAGCAGGGAGATGGGACGTAAGTTCAGGAGGTCCTTGGGGTCAGTCTTTTGTTTGTGGAGTAAGGGGTTGATATCGGCGTGCTTCCAGCTCTACGTGAATGCTAAATTTACGATGGAGATGTTGATGCTCATCTGGAAATGGGGTGCAATGTTGGGACTGGATTTGGGGCAGATGTGGTGTGGGCAATGTGTCAGATGGTGATCCGAAGTGGATGTTGTACCAGATGTGCATTGTGTTTGTGTCGTTTATGTTGGTCCAGGAGAGCAGGGGGTTGGTGCGTATGGGGTCCGTGGGGATAGAGGTCTCAGTGCTATTCGTGGCAGTCGTGGCGTTGTAGCTGTCGTGGAGGTCTGCACCCTTGCGATGGACGAAAGTGTCAAAGGAGTTGCACGGGTCTTGCAAAGGTGGGATGGTGTTGGTGTTGGAGCTGGTGTTGGAGAGTTCTTTCACTAGGTTGAAGAGCACTTAGCTGGTTTGTGCGTTGTTGGCAATGCGGTCTTTGAAGGAGGCCCGATTGCGTATCTGATGTGGTGATGGTGTCTGCGTGTGGCATCTTTGTGGGTTGCGTAGCTGTCCAGTGTCTGTTCACGGTGCAATTTCTTATTTGCAGGTCGGCATTGAGGCCTGGTGTTCTGCATTGAACCAGCTGGCTTATTTGCTCGTGTGTCTGTTGGAGTGTGTCTTAATCTGGGCGAGTGTGTTGGGGCAGTGGCCGATCCCTTGTCTGAGGTTCTGGTCGGTGGAGTCAATGTCGGTGGTTGTGCTCCAGGCAAGGCTGCTGGTTAGCTAAACTTCTGTGACTTTGCTCCAGCAGTGCCAGGAGATCAGTTGGGTGTGGTGGCGCATGGTGTCTTTATGGAATGCGAAGTTGATGCATCGATGGTTGTTCCAGTGGAGGTTGGTTGTGTGGTTGGAGTAGACGTGGGAGCTTGCGGAGAATATGTGGTCAAGCGTGTGGCTGTTGTGGTGGGTGGGTGTTGTGACAAGTTGTATGAGGCCAAGGTTGGCCAGGTTGTCGATCAGGGTGGTGGATAGGATGCTGTTTTTTTTTCACGAGGTGGAAGTTCAGGTCAACGTGAAGGATGTAGTCTGTGGATGTGAGGGCGTGTGTACTGACAAAGTTGGTGATCGAGTTGCAGAACTGTGTTTGGGGTCTGGAGGCTATGGAGACGTGGGTTACTCTGAGGGTGGTGTTGGGATTGGTGTGGATCTGGAAGTGCAGGTGTTCGGCGTTGATGAGGATGTCGTCATTGTTGGTTGAGACTCTGAGAGTGTTCCTGTTGATGATGACAATTCCTACTCCTACTCCTACTCCGTTGGTGCGGTCCCTGTGGTTGATCTTGTAGCTGCACAGGATGGCTATGGCGAGGTAGTGTTCTGAGGAGGGGTACAATTAGATCACGGTCATGGAGACCATGTGTGGGAAGGTTGAGTTGAATAGGTCCCAGAGTTCACTTGTGTGTTGGCGTCTGTGGCGGGTGTTGGGGACAATGCATCTGAGGTAGTTGGCTTCCAACACAGTGGGTGGATTTGCAGATCGGATGCTGGTGATAATGCAGTTCCGGCTGGAGAGGTGTCCTTGTATGTGTTCTGTTCTGGGCAGGAAGCAGGTGTGTAATCGTCCTGTGTTGAGGGCGTTGAGTGTGCTAGCATCGTCATGGCAACGTGTGTAGTTGTGTTTGCGGGCCCAGGATGTGCCGGCACTTTGCGCGACCCCGGCGTGGATGTACGCCAGTGGAAGGGGAGGTGGGAGGATCAGCCTGGCATGTGGGCGGAACGAATGTGAGTGTTGCTGTTCGGCTCAGCAGGGGATACTGTGGCGGGAAGGAAGAGCGGAGGTGGATTGAAAAACACGTGTCTGAATACAGGGTAAGAAATGTAAATGAGCAATACAACTAAACCCGGGAGAATGGGGCACAGTGGGCCAAACTAAATAACACTTGCGATGCCGGCACAGATGAGACAACCAGAGTCAGACAGTGAAGAAGGGGCACAGGGGGTCCCACGAGATTACACAGGCAAAATTGCACTGACCACATTGATTGCTGAACTGCTGAATGGACTTTGACTGAGTGTGCCCTGGACTCCTGCCAATCAGGTGCCCAGGACCTATGTTCCTTCCCTAAACACTAAAAATCAAAATTGGCTAACCCTGGCCACATGTCAGCCCCTGGTAAATGGTACCCTAGGTACCCAGGGCCTTGTGACAAGGGAAGGCCTCTACCGGCTGCAGCACTTATTGTGACACCCTTAGAGGCCCTGTACCCTAACATAACCACACTGCCCTTGCAGCCAGAGTGTCTGGGTACAAGGCAAAACAAAGAGTCGACATGGTACACATCCCTGTGTTGCATACAACCTACACTGCCCTGGCATACATCATCCACCCCTCTAGCTGGGTGCCCTGTGCCAGTGGTGTGGGCACAGGAGCATTAGCCGTCTGCACCTACAGTACTCAGGTCCATTCCTGGGCACTGTAAGTGCAGTGCTGCAATTTAAGAGTATATGGTGCAGAGAGCTTGTCGAACACGAACTCCACAGCTGTCAGACTCAGTGCTCTTCTGTTTCGCTCGGGAGCAGAAAGTTCCCAACGCCCCTTCCCAGCTCTCTGGGCCACTCGTCGATCGACACAAGTAAGCCCAAGTGAACCGGTGGGGGGAAAGGGGAATTGGACAGAGAAGAGACAGCCACTACGTCTTTTTCTTTCTTGAGTGTTTTCGCTCTTCCTATCTTGCACTGCTGTGGTAGAAGCGGACGTACTGTGAGGAAAAAAGGTAATGATTAATTGGTGCCCTACTCTAATCTCTTCTCTACTACGCCCTAAGTGACCTTTCCAGGTTATACCCACCCTAACGTTAGTGACCGATGCTCCTCTTCTGTTGTGTGGTGGTGTGTCGCCTTGTGGTGTAGCTTTTCTGCAATACAAATGATCTTTCTTAGTTATCCTACTCTCTCCCTCAACCTGGCTTTTATTTCTTGCTACTACTGACTCGCTTACCCTAAAAACCACTGACGGCGCCTCTAACTGGATTCTGTTGGGGAGTACTTCATCTTCTTCTACTTAATGTGTACTGCTACCATGTCTTTTCGTTTCTTATTCCTCCTCGTGAAGTTGCTCAACTGGAAGGATTCCCAAGAAACTTCTTGGGAGTCTTTTATCGCTACTCTGTAGGGTTCTGCCCCACTACATTGATTTTGCGCACTGCTCTATTATTTCACTACCCTGAGGTGATCTCAGTTCAAGGCAATTCCCTGTGGGTTGAAGGTCGGGTTCCTTCTCAGACTGCTGACTGGACTTTTTACTGAGGTATATAAGAATTACATTTCTCGTTGTCACTGAAAAATTCTCCTCACAAACTTTTCTTCAGAAACAGGTACTGATACTATGACAGATTATTCTAGTATAACAAGATAACATGAGCTCGTCTTTCTCCGCTAAGTTCTCTCTTGCAGGTAAGTAACTCTCACTAGTTAACTCCGAGGGGAGTTACGGAACAGTCTTACTTAGTACTCTGGAAACTTATTCTCCTCTCAAACTTGACGTCGAATTCTCCTCTCAGACTTGACGTCGAATTCTCCTCTCAGACGAACGGCACAAAACTACGACTCTCTCTCCTCACGACTCCGGTGAAGTGCGCCTCTCCACCGGGCTGACACCTGGATCCTATTGATTGTCCTGGAACGCTAGAGCGCTAACTTGCTGCCCAAACGTTCCAACAGCGGCGGCCATCTTAGATTCCAGTCTTACTCCTTTTAGCTTGGGGATCACTGTTGCGCCTGCTCTGCTGGTCCTGACAGTACCCCCTCTCAAAGGGCGTCCTCCCACCCTGGGCTTATTAGGAAATCTCCTGTGAAATTCCCTAATCAGACGAGGAGCATGGATGTTTGAAGAAACTTCCCACGCTCTTTCTTCGGGCCCATAACCTTTCCAATCCAATAAATAGTACATTTGGCCATTTCGTATCTTGGAATCCAATACTCGCTGTACCTCAAATTCTTCCCCCAATTCAGTTTGGATTGGTTTTGGGGGTATTTTAACTCGTAGGCCTCTTGAAACCTTTTTCAATAAGGAGACATGAAAAACGGGATGCACCCGCAATCCTTTGGGTAACTTCAACTGATAGTTTACAGTACTTAGTTTTTTCTCAATTTCGTATGGCCCTATAAATCTGGGTTGGAACTTCCTAACCCCCTTGAGCCTAAGGTTCTTTGTGTTTAGCCAAACCTTTTCTCCAACTAGTAAGTCAGGTTCCTTCCTTCTTCGTTTATCAGAATAGAATTTGTAAGTCGCCTTTGCCTTGGTTAAATTGTCTGTGGCTAGTGAATGCACTCTTGTCATGTGATCAACTAAATTTGTTACTGCTGGAACATCTACCTCTTGAAAATCTACAGCTTGATGGGGATGTCTTCCTGTATTTAAATAAAAGGGGGAATAACCTGTGGACATGTTTTTTGCATTATTGTGGGCAAACTCCGCTGCCCACAGATAATCCAGCCAGTCTCCTTCCTGTTCTAATAAGCAGAGTCTTAGATACTGCTCTAACTCCTGGTTTGTGCGCTCCGTTTGGCCATCTGTCTCTGGGTGATAACTAGTCGTGTACCTAGAGTCAATACTTAATTTTTTAGTGAAGGCCTTCCAGAAATGGGATAAAAATTGGGATCCCCTATCGGATATCACCACCCTGGGTATGCCATGGGCTCGAACTATGTGTTGGCTAAAGGCATGCGCCAGAATTACTGCCGTGGGTACTCCCTTCAATGGTACAAAATGTGCCATCTTAGTAAATGCGTCTACACACACCAAAATAGTATCATAACCTTTACTGGATGGTAAATCTACTATTAAATCCAAGGTTATCGTGTGCCATGGGTGTGGTGGTGTGGGCAAAGGTTGCAGTAACCCTTGCGGAGCTTGTCTTTCCGGCTTTCCTCTAGCGCAAATGTCACAAGTGGCCACATATTGTCGCACATCCTTTGCCAAACTGGGCCACCAAAAACGTCGCCTCACAAGATCTTCAGTCTTAGTTATTCCTTTATGGCCTGCCAACAGATCATCGTGACTTTCCTTCAAGGCCTGTTGCTGCATTTCGGTTGTCGGCAAGTAAAGGACTCCATGATGATATGGTAAGCCTTCCCGAACCTCTCGACCAGAATCTTCTCTCACCCATTCTTCCAGTTCCTCTTTGGTCATAGAGAATTGCTTCTTCTTGTCCTGTGATTCTCGCAAAACTGCTCCAATTATTCTCTGGGAAGGGATGATGGTCTGATCCTTAACCTCCTCCATGACTTCTTCAGTTCCCCTCCTAGATAGGGCATCCGCCTTACCATTCTGAGCCCCTGGACGGTAAGTAATTATGAAGTCATAATCCGCAAAATATAATGACCATCTCAATTGTCTTGGTGTCAAAGTTCTCGCAGACTTCAAGAATTTCAGATTTCGATGATCCGTGTAGACGGTCACCACGTGTCTGGCCCCCATTAAGTAGTGTCTCCAGTCCTTGAAGGCATCCTTGATGGCCAACAACTCCTTCTCCGTGATGGTATAATTAACTTCTGGCGCCGTCAACTTCCTCGAACGATAGGCCACTGGGTGCAGTTGACCAGTTGTTTTGTGTCTCTGTGATAGCACTCCTCCCAAGGCCCAATTGGAGGCATCTGTCTCTACAAAAAATGGCTCTGATGGATCTGGATGCGATAGAATTGGGGCAGAAGTAAAATCTCTTTTTAACTGTTTGAATGACTCTTCTGCCTCCTCTGACCATTCAAATTTGACGCCTTTCCTTAGCAGCCTTGTCATTGGAATTAACTTCTGAGAGAAATTTTGAATAAACCTCCTGTAAAAATTTGCAAATCCGATAAAGCTTTGGATTTCCTTCACGGACTTCGGAGATTCCCACTCCAGCACTGCCTTGATTTTACTCTCGTCCATAGTCACCCCACTGGGGGCGAGCACAAAACCCAAGAATTCCACGGATGATACCCCAAAGGCGCATTTTTCCAGCTTGACATAAAGACGGTGCTCTCGCAGTTTCCGCAACACCTTCTTGACATGTTCTTCATGCTCTTCCACATTGTTCGAATAAATGAGGATGTCATCTATATACACCAATGCATGCCGATCGATAAACTCCTTCAAAACATCATTGATGAAATGCTGAAAAGCTGCTGGGGCATTACATAGGCCATACGGCATTACTTGATATTCAAATAGGCCATGTTTTGTCCGAAAGGCCGTCTTCCACTCATCCCCTTCCCGTATTCGGACCAGGTGGTAGGCCCCTCTCAAGTCTAATTTTGTATAGATTTTTGCTTCCTTCACCTGATCCAGTAATACAGAAATTAAGGGCAAGGGATACCGATTCTTCACCGTTATTCTGTTTATTGCCCTGTAGTCAATGCAGGTTCTTAATTCCCCACTCTTTTTTGGAATAAAAAAAAGTGGCGACGACACGGGGGACTGTGACGGTCTTATGAAACCGTTCTCCAGATATTTATGCAGATACTCCTTCAAGTGCTCATCCTCCTTCTCAGTTAGAGCATGGATTCTGCTGCATGGAAGATTGGATCCGGGCTCCAATTCTATCTTGCAATCGAAGCTTCGATGCGGAGGGAGTCTTTCCGCCTCCATTTCACTAAATACATCTTGGTACTCTTCATATTCCTCTGGTAGTTCTACAGTGTTGATCACACAGATGGTGGAATTTCCTTCACTTAAAAGAAGGGCCTGGGTCTTTTCTGGATGTCCGGGACCTCCCAAATAACAGTGCTCCTTGCAATACTCAGAGTTCAAGGACACCGTTCGAGCTCCCCAATCTACTGTAGGGTTGTGTTCGGTCAGCCAAGGTAACCCCAGGATTAGTTGGAACTGCGGAGCATCAATCAAATTGAATTGGATATCTTCTCGATGACCTTCTTCAGATTCCAACTCCACGACTTCAGTATGACTCACTATGGGTCCAGATGAAAGATTCGTGCCATCTACTGCTCGAACAGCCTCACTTCTTTCCTTCTTGATGGCCCTCAATCCAATCTTTCCCGCGAACTTCAGGTCACAGAAGTTGCCGGTTGCTCCCGAGTCTAACATCACTGCGACTCGCCGTAACGTTTGTTCTCGGTAACGTAGCGTCATCATTAAGATTAAGTGCGGAGCTGCTGACTGCAAGGTATTCGCCAGGGTATGCGCATTTGGAGCTGTTTCTTCATCTGCATCCACCAGTCCAACTCCGCCTACTGGTGGTGCGAGGCGTTTCCCGCCGGCTTCTGCTTGGGCTTCTTCTGGCAATCCCGAACAAAATGCCCAGATCCTCCACAATATAAACATTGCTTGTTCAGCCTCCTTCTTTCCTTCTCCTCCTTGGTAAGTGGACCTCGGATTGTTCCAATCTGCATGGGCTCTCCCCCACGGGCAACGTCACCTTCCTTACTGCCTTCTGTTCTCACCCGATCAAACCGAGGCACACTTGGACGATAATCTCGCCTCCTTTCTCCTCTTCTCTCTCCTTGGCGGAAGTCAATTTCTAAAACTAGATCGATCAATGCTGATATCTCCGTGGGTCGATTGGGTACTTGTGCTAATGCGTCCTTCAACTCGTCCTTTAGACCTCGATAAAACACAGCAGCTCTCTTGTTGTCTGGCCATTCCGTTTCTACCACCAACTTATTAAATTGAGCCAAGTAAGCTACTAGGTCTCTGCTTCCCTGTCTAATTTCCAATAGTTCATTGTCTGTGGCCTGGGATACTCTTCTTCTGTCAAAAATGCGAAGGAATTCTTTCTTGAATTCATCCAGATCGTATAACAATGGAGCGTTGCAGGTGACCAGAGGCATTGACCATGACGCCGCATCTCCACTTAAGTACGACAATATGAAGGCCACTCTAGACTGCGCATCAGGAAATAATGCCGGACGACACATAAAATGTAACGTGCATTGGGTCAAAAATACCTGTGCCTTCTGGGGATCTCCACTAAAACGCTCTGGGGGGGCCAAGGGAATTACAGGTGACAAGGAATGGATTACTTGTGTCGTTACTTTAGGCTGAGTGCCTGAAGACTCACTGGTAGTTCCTTCTGAATTAACTGGGTACCTAAAACTCGGGTCCGAGACTATGCCACTCATTTTTAAGTTTAAATCTGTGGTTTCCTTTCGCAATTCCCTATTCTCCTCCCTAACGGAAATTAACTCTCTTTGAATTCCTTCTAAAACCTCTCCTAATTTTTTCAAGTCCAAACTTTCAGCCATTCTGCTCAAGAGCGAATAAAAAACGTGGGCACTTCACTCTGTCAGACTCAGTGCTCTTCTGTTTCGCTCGGGAGCAGAAAGTTCCCAACGCCCCTTCCCAGCTCTCTGGGCCACTCGTCGATCGACACAAGTAAGCCCAAGTGAACCGGTGGGGGGAAAGGGGAATTGGACAGAGAAGAGACAGCCACTACGTCTTTTTCTTTCTTGAGTGTTTTCGCTCTTCCTATCTTCCACTGCTGTGGTAGAAGCGGACGTACTGTGAGGAAAAAAGGTAATGATTAATTGGTGCCCTACTCTAATCTCTTCTCTACTACGCCCTAAGTGACCTTTCCAGGTTATACCCACCCTAACGTTAGTGACCGATGCTCCTCTTCTGTTGTGTGGTGGTGTGTCGCCTTGTGGTGTAGCTTTTCTGCAATACAAATGATCTTTCTTAGTTATCCTACTCTCTCCCTCAACCTGGCTTTTATTTCTTGCTACTACTGACTCGCTTACCCTAAAAACCACTGACGGCGCCTCTAACTGGATTCTGTTGGGGAGTACTTCATCTTCTTCTACTTAATGTGTACTGCTACCATGTCTTTTCGTTTCTTATTCCTCCTCGTGAAGTTGCTCAACTGGAAGGATTCCCAAGAAACTTCTTGGGAGTCTTTTATCGCTACTCTGTAGGGTTCTGCCCCACTACATTGATTTTGCGCACTGCTCTATTATTTCACTACCCTGAGGTGATCTCAGTTCAAGGCAATTCCCTGTGGGTTGAAGGTCGGGTTCCTTCTCAGACTGCTGACTGGACTTTTTACTGAGGTATATAAGAATTACATTTCTCGTTGTCACTGAAAAATTCTCCTCACAAACTTTTCTTCAGAAACAGGTACTGATACTATGACAGATTATTCTAGTATAACAAGATAACATGAGCTCGTCTTTCTCCGCTAAGTTCTCTCTTGCAGGTAAGTAACTCTCACTAGTTAACTCCGAGGGGAGTTACGGAACAGTCTTACTTAGTACTCTGGAAACTTACTCTCCTCTCAAACTTGACGTCGAATTCTCCTCTCAGACTTGACGTCGAATTCTCCTCTCAGACGAACGGCACAAAACTACGACTCTCTCTCCTCACGACTCCGGTGAAGTGCGCCTCTCCACCGGGCTGACACCTGGATCCTATTGATTGTCCTGGAACGCTAGAGCGCTAACTTGCTGCCCAAACGTTCCAACAGCGGCGGCCATCTTAGATTCCAGTCTTACTCCTTTTAGCTTGGGGATCACTGTTGCGCCTGCTCTGCTGGTCCTGACAACAGCACCATAATGGGAACACTGAAGACTGAGAAGTTTGGTATCAAACATCTCAGCACATTAAACCCGCACTGATGCCAGTGTGTGATTTAATGTACAAATCACTACTCAGGGCATCTTAGAGATGCCCCCTGACAGCTAACCTACAATCCACGTCTGGTCTTTGAGGCTGCCCAGGCTGCCACACATCAGACATGTTGCTGGACCCCAGGGTGGAGAGGCCCCGCTCTCCTGGGCCTGCAACAATGCACATACTGGGCGAGGTGCTAGGTCTCCTCCCCCAGGATGGCCAGGGGGAAGCTTCAAAGGCATGCTGACTCTGTGAGCTTCTCCAGGCCACTTGCTGTACCCAGAAAACTGCCCCCTCCCCCGGTTCTGACCCCCACTCTGGCGGGAAGACTGGCCGGAAACACAAAATAAGGACAGGGGATGTGCCAGCCTGCCCACCCCAACCCTCAGGTGGGGGAGGCGAGGTGAAGCCCATCTCCGGGCGCTCTCCATCTTCAAGATGGGAAGCCCTGCACAATCAGGACTAGGCTACTGGCCCACTCCCACAGGTGAGTGGCAATAGAGTGTGTGTACCCACCCCAGGGCAGGGACCCATTGGTCCCTGCCCTGTACCTACCTGTAACGCACCTAAGCCTAGTATTTAGAGGCACCCTGAACCTTCCTTCTCCAGATTCTGAAAAAGCAAAGAAGAGCAAGAAGAAAGAAAACCTGTCGTGCAGCTGCTAAGAAGAGGAAGACACCAACTGCTTTGGCCCCAGCCCTACCGGCCTGTCGACCCTTGAACCTGTTCCTGTCAAAGCCCGGCCCCACTTGTGGCCAGCAACCTCACCAACCCCGGAGGACCTGGCTACCTTGTGACTCTGATCATCTGGGAGTCCCATGAGCAGTAGCTCTGCTCAAAGCAGGTTTCTAACCCCTGGCATCATCCCGGAACCGCAAACCCTGCACACTCTGCACCGGCCAAGCCTGGCCTGTGCCAGAGTGGCCAAAGACCCCGATGATGTCCCCCCTGGCGACTGTGACCCCGAATCTGGCCCCCAAGGTCTCACCTCGATGCTCATGACGACGTCTGCAGCCTCAGAACCAGGGACCCCCCAACCACAATCAACAGAGGGTAAGATTTCCCAAGACCAAAAGTCACCCCGGCGCCCTGCGGCCCCCTGTGCCCGACTCCTGGGTACATACCCACCCTCCAACTACCCAAATTACCTCCCAAAGTGGTGGGGGCACATGAAGACTCTTCGACCCCGAGCTTGCAGCCTTTGTTCGTCCTGAAGCTTTCCCATTGCAATCCATTGAGCGCACGAAGGTTCAAAGGCACCCTGCACCCACCCGCCTGAGTGGCCCTGGCAGTGTAACTTCTACTCCTACCTACTTCCCCATTTGCCCTGAGCAAGTGACCAGGAGCCCAGCTCCCACAGCCGTGTGGCCTGCTAGTCAGCAGCCACCAACCAAGCCCCCCCTGCCTCCCATAGGATAACATCGGGCCGAACTCACTTTGCCCCCATCCGCCACAGTGCTGCAGAGCGTGTAACAACTGTACCAACCTGACCCTGGGGGACCCCTGAGTCTGTGGCCAGAACCTTAACTCTGCCATTCGAGTACTTACCCAAAAGCCAATAACCCAATTTTATTCCATAGGGTAACAGTGATTGGTTTCATCAGAAATTTCTTCTAAGTGTGGAGATTCTAAAAGTTAAAATATTCGCCTAAAATCAACCAAGTAACAAAAATGGAAATACTCACCTGCTATTAGGAGAGATCCCACTGCTGGATCTTAGTGCCCAGCACTAACCCTGAAAAGCACTCACAACCGTACTTACCAATAACACAATTTTCTTCCATTGGAAATCATTGCCAGTTTTTCTGTTAAATTTCTTCTAAGTGTCAAGTTTTGAAATAGCAAAATATTGCCTGAAAATCACAACAGCGACTACAACAAATTTACTCACATGTTTCCAAGACCTTGCTCAGGACTGAATATAGGATCCAGTCCTTGAATTGGAAAAGCAATCCTGGAAGTAATCTATTGCAAATAACTTCAAACTCGCATTGAGCTCAATGTATTATTGTATTTGAAATTGTGTTGCCTATTGCAACAACTTGTAATTATTACCTACCAAAGTCAATTGCATAATGCAAAAGTATGTAACTAAAACCTCGCAATCTGAGGAAGTATATTTTGATACCTATTGTTGGTTCTAAAATAAAACAAACATATATTTTTATATAAAAACCATTGGCCTAGAGTTCAGTTCTTGAGTGTGTGAGACCATTTGCTGACTGAGTGTGTACAACAAATGCTTTACACTGTCCTCTGATACTGCCTTACTGTTTGACCAAGCTACCACTTTAGAGAGTAAGGTTATATCTAACTTTAACCTCTGCCAAAACTCTGGTGACTGTGGACTCTGTGCACACTGTACCTATTTGGGAACAGTATATACCTAGCCACTTTCTCACAATATGCATGTGTGACAACATGTACAAGTCTGTTGCAGGAAACAAGTAGTGGCACCAAGAAGGATAGCAAAGCCTAATCTCCTGGCATATCGCCTTACACAGGACGTGTTGGTCAAAGATTGTTGTGATGTAGCACATTGCATGTCACATCTCTAGTTGTTCACAACAGATTCACATTGCTGAGGAGACCCAAGGGCACAGGTCTAACATACATACATGGAACTACAAAGTAAGCCACACTGAAGTTGAGTCCACAATACTTACTGAAGCCAAAGTGCATAGCGTCAGTCAGCCCCTACCTGTGCACAAACAATGCCAAAGCAACTTATGAGCACTGCAATGAAGTGCACACATATTGGCCAATGTGCCCACGGATTTCACTTGAACTGGCAAGATTACAAGGGTGTCATCACTATGAGACAATGTGAAAGTTACAGCTGGGATGAGTGTCTATGGCACTGTTGGTACAGGGAGCAATGCAGCATGTCATCACTTGTGTGCAGCAGAACTGTGTGCCTGCAAAGAAACATCATCAGGTCCAAAAGCATAACTGTAATGATTAAGGTGCCGATCACGATCCTGCAAAAACCGGGTACGAACCGTCGGACGGAGCACAATCTCCGCCCGACGCGTACCCGGTCGTCAATTTTCACAAACAAGGAATTACGATTCGCACGGGTACACCATCACCGTACGAATCGTAAAAAAGCCCGACCGAACCATAAAACACCTACCAATGCGATCCGGGAAAGCGCCGACCTGACGTCGGGACGCTCGCAGCCAGCCATTCACGACCCAGGAATCACGATTCGCACCGACGTCACCCCGCACGGTGAATATTTTGCGGCAGCCAAAAACTGCCGGGAAATCAGGACGACGCGAACAAGGACCACCAGTACGCGACGGACAGACAGGACGACGCGAACAAGGAGGACCAGTACGTGACGGACACACAGGACGACGCCACCAAGGAGGACCCGTACGCGACAGGACGACGCGATCAAGGAGGACCCGTACGCGACAGGACGACGCGAGCAAGGAGTACCAGTACGCGACGGACAGACATGGACCCGAACCTACGAGTCATCCCTGCCCTCATAGCAGTACACCTCCTCTACAGGTTACGACGCAGACGCCGCAGAAGGTCAGAATAACTAAGGGAGGGGGGAAAGTGGGGTGGGGTGGGGGTGGCACGACCAGGGCAGGCCCCAAAACAACCACATAAGTCACACACCACACATGGCCTGGACATACCTGACTCCCATGCCCTGGTCACCACGAGGGGGTGGGGGCGTGTCCTGATAAGCCAGCGACCGCCACAACGGAAGTCCGTCACCACGCGAACCGGCAACACAACCAGACAGGTACGTCCCGTACCCACGCCTGAAGAGCGTGGGTACGAGTCGGACCACGCCCACACACGTCACCCCAACAATGGCGGGACGGATCTCACCCACGTGGCAAAGGCCTGGGTACGGGCCGCACAAACATCACATAGCGTGGGGACGGATATGTACGGACCCTACCCCCAACCCGTATGCAAGGAGCGTACCCCCCAGCCCAACAGTGTAAGTACGACCCGTACCCCCACCCGCGTATGCAAGGAGCGTACCCCCCAGCCCAACAGTGTAAGTACGACCCGTACCCCCACCCGCGTATGCATGGAGCGTACCCCCCATGCCAACAGTGTAAGTACGACCCGTACCCCCACCCGCGTATGCAAGGAGCGTACCCCCCAGCCCAACAGTGTAAGTACGACCCGTACCCCCACCCGCGTATGCAAGGAGCGTACCCCCCATGCCAACAGTGTAAGTACGACCCGTACCCCCACCCGCGTATGCATCGAGCGTACCCCCCATGCCAACAGTGTAAGTACGACCCGTACCCCCACCCGCGTATGCAAGGAGCGTACCCCCCAGCCCAACAGTGTAAGTACGACCCGTACCCCCACCCGCGTATGCAAGGAGCGTACCCCCCATGCCAACAGTGTAAGTACGACCCGTACCCCCACCCGCGTATGCAAGGAGCGTACCCCCCAGCCCAACAGTGTAAGTATGACCCGTACCCCCACCCGCGTATGCATGGAGCATACCCCCCAGCCCAACAGTGTAAGTACGACCCGTACCCCCACCCGCGTATGCATGGAGCGTACCCCCCATGCCAACAGTGTAAGTACGACCCGTACCCCCACCCGCGTATGCATGGAGCGTACCCCCCATGCCAACAGTGTAAGTACGACTCGAACCCTCACCCGCGTATGCAAGGAGCGTACCCCCCAGCCCAACAGTGTAAGTACGACCCGTACCCCCACCCGCGTATGCATGGAGCGTACCCCCCAGCCCAACAGTGTAAGTACGACCCGTACCCCCACCCGCGTATGCATGGAGCATACCCCCCATGCCAACAGTGTAAGTACGACCCGTACCCCCACCCGCGTATGCATGGAGCGTACCCCCATGCCAACAGTGTAAGTACGACTCGAACCCTCACCCGCGTATGCAAGGAGCGTACCCCCCAGCCCAACAGTGTAAGTACGACCCGTACCCCCACCCGCGTATGCAAGGAGCGTACCCCCCAGCCCAACAGTGTAAGTACGACCCGTACCCCCACCCGCGTATGCATGGAGCGTACCCCCCATGCCAACAGTGTAAGTACGACTCGAACCCTCACCCGCGTATGCAAGGAGCGTACCCCCCAGCCCAACAGTGTAAGTACGACCCGTACCCCCACCCGCGTATGCATGGAGCGTACCCCCACCACACCAGTGTAAGTAGACTCGTACCCTCACCTCGAATGCATTGAGCGTACCCCCACCGTGTATGTTCCAAGCGTACATATCCTGAAATCGGAGGTGTGTGTGCAGAGTCCACCCAGCAGTGCCCTGAGACAGGAGGGGTGTGTGCAGAGTCCTCCCAGCAGTGCCCTGAGACAGGAGGGGTGGGTGCCTATCACTCCCAGCAGTGCCCTGAGACAGGAGGGGTGTGTGCAGAGTCCTCCCAGCAGTGCCCTGAGACAGGAGGGGTGGGTGTGGAGTCCTCCCAGCAGTGCCCTGAGACAGGAGGGGTGTAACACATGTGTGTGAGGCCAGAATTATCCACATGCATACTGGCTACAAGGGAACATGTCCCCATGAACTCATGTCAACAGACTCCACACACAAGTACAGTGATCACCAAGGATGCCACGATTGTTGCAGGTGGACACATGGCCCTGCATGCATGGCCAAAGTAGAAGGGCTCCGTCACACACACAGCTCATGTAGACACAGCTCTGCGCTAAACATTGGGAACACCCTGCAGGGAAGAAAGCTGGGTACACAGAGGAAGGAATACACCCTGGGACAAGTGCACCATGCAGTAACTGCTTACATGAACAAAGAAAGTTAGCCAACACCTTGTGATGGCACACAGATCCCAGGGTCCCACCAATGAGCAGTACACTACTACACATCCCACACACCAAAACCCTTACACACCACCCAAAACCATGTAGCAGCCCCACCAACACCAATACCAGCATAGCAGTAGTGTGATAATGAAAATAAAAGTAAGCTTTATTCAGCATGAGCACAATGTCCATGGATCGCAGGCAGTTCAATCTTCACACAGCCCATAGGGCAGTCAATGATTCTCAGCTGGATGGGGGACACAGTGGGATGCGTGTCCCCTACCTTGCCTGCACAGTCAAATGGCATCGTCTTCCACACTGGTGAGGGCATCAGGGGGGGGGGAAGCAACAGGCACCGCAGGGACACCAGGGCAAAGGGGCGGCGTTGTGGGTGCAGGGATGGAGGACTCCACCACAGGGGGTGGGGCAGGGCCAAAGGCGGAGGCCAGGATGGCACTACACACCTTTGCAAGGTCCTCCAGGGAGTCCCCTGCACCCGAAGGGACCTCAGGCCCCAAGGAGGGGGGGGTCAGAGGGATGGGTCGCAGCGCCACTGGGGGAGGGTGGAGACAGGAGGGGAGACTCAACCACCCTGACCGGGGACCTCCTTGACCGCTTGCGTGGTGGTGTAACCGTGGGGCTCAGGGACAGAGCGGCCATGAAGGAGTCCTTGGGGGAGATGTGGCCAGGAGAGCTGAGGGGAGGGGATTTGGAGGGAGTGGACTGGGTGGAATGCGGACTCCCACTATGGCTGTGTGTCACACGTTTGCCCCCCGACCCAGTGGGTGTGCCTACCTCACCCTGTGTGTGCGTGTCAGGAGGAGTGCGGTGGACCTTCCCTGCTGGTGTGGTGCCCGTGTCCGTTGAGGTGGGTGCATGCCGACGTCTGGGTGTACGTGGGACAGGCATGGGAGTGGGAAGTGTGGATGGGGCAGGGGTAGGTGGGGGGAGGTCGCGCTGCAGGAGACCCACTGCTGCAGTCAGTGTGGAGTCGATGGACCTCAGCAAGTTGCGTTGGTCAGCCTGCGATGAATGAATGCCCTCCAAGAAAGCCTCGATGTTGGTGAGGGTTTTGCCGTGGGCATGGAGGACATTAAGGATCGCAGCCTGACCAACCTGCAGTTGCCGCTGGATGTCCACAGACTCTGCATTGGCGGCAGCAGTGGAGACAGGGGCAGGGGGTGCGGTGCCTGGCAGGAAGGAGACATGCTGTGACCGGGCACGCTGGGAAGGGACACGAGCAAGTGGGAGGCGGCTGATGGAAACTGAGGGGGCGGTGCGAGGTGTTGTTCCGCTGTCAGCTGCTGGTGCAGCCTCCGCCCACTCGGAGACATCGTCCTCGGACCTGTCAGCTTCGTAGTCTGATGTGCCAGTCGACAGGTCCTCGGCCACACTCTCCTCCGCCTCTGTCCCACTCGATGTGCCAGACCCGATGTCACGGCTGGCACTGGTGCTCGGTCCCTCCGCCTGGTCTGTGTCCATGTCTCCCTCTGTGTCCCCCGACGATGCTGTGGGCAGGGTGGAGAGACAGAAATTAATCAGACACCTGTACACATCTGTCACATGAGTCCAATCTACATAGGTAACATTGCATAGCCTGAAAAGGAAGATCCCTAACATCTACTGAACAGGGTACCGATGTAGGGCATGAAACACACAGTTGGTTGAGCCACCATGCCACTGAAATACCATGGAGAGCATGAGACAATAGCTAAAGACAGGAAACGGAGTCTGACATAGCACCCAGGCCCTGGGGACAATCCAGCACTGCATCTGCACCACACAGCGTTGGCGAAAATACCGATGACCAGGGACCATATCCATGAACTTGAGACACATGCTGCATAGGTAATGCTGAAAACATGCCCAACATGACTCGGTCACTGCACATTGCGTGTGTGTCCAGACACATCACACACTGCCCAGACCCGGCAAGTGGAAATCAGGATTTGACACATAGGCATTGCCCGCCCCAACAAGACCCTACACGAGGCAAATTGTTGAGACACAGGTGGCACCAACATCTCATAGTCTGGGTGATACACACAGGGGCAGGCAAAAAGCAAGATTGGACGCCAAACAGCCAAGGTGCGCCTGTACAAATAATGAGGTACCAGTGCCCATCCTCAGATGAGTATAACAAGACACACAGGCACTGGCAACTGTGAGTATGAAGAAGGACAATCAGGTCAGGCTGCACAGTGGACACCTGTACAAAATAGCACGTCTATATACATGGTGACAGGGGACAATGGCACAGAGCACAACCTACGCTGTAGACACTGAGATTGGCCACGTTTATGATGACACATACACCACTGAGGAAAAGGTGCCCCAGGGGACAGTAGTGGGCACGCAACTACATGCTACTGAATGGTAATGACTGCAACACACGTCACCATCCCTGCACTATGTGTATCGCACACTCATGCACATCATGTCACAGGCCACTACATGGGACATGCGCGCTGTAAGGCATGACACATGGGAGACCAACTCCCATGTCTGGAGTCAGCATCAGTGCCAACTGACATGGAACCCACATGCAGTGAACTTGACAGTGCACAGGCAAGGTCCCACAACCTGTTACACACCACCCCCACACATGATGCTACAGTCATTGTTCTCGTGGACAAAGCGCCACCCTACATTACCTTGTGAAGGAGTGACTACACACAGACCAGGGAGCACATTGCAAGGAGGGGAAGGGTGGCAGGGGCACAGCGCTATACTGGGGCAAACAGGATCTGCACAGCACCCTTAAACCCTGCCAGTGAATTCATGCTACTGTGCCCTTACAAATGCCGGTGACACACAACAAACACACATGTACCTACCCCCTTCCGGCTGCTGCATCGCCTGTAAGCGCCTCTCCAGGTCTGGAAAGACCACCGGCAGCACATGCCTGTGGAGGTGGCTCAGACGGCGGCGGCCGCGGTTCTTGTGGCTCTCAGGTGAGTCCCCCAGCAGGAGCCGTGCAATCCTCCGCGTCCAGCACCGGATATCCTGCCAGCGTTTCCTCACCTGGGGCAGGCTCCGCCTCCGACCATCCACACCCCTCACGGCACTGACGGCGGTCAGCCAGATCTGCTCCTTGGCAGTGGCGCCTACCTGTGAGGAGGAACAAGTGACACCACATCAATACACCAGCCACATGTCACAGAGAGACATATGGGTACAAATTAGCTGGTTACAACAAGGCATGTCATGCAGCCAACGCATTGCACCTTTGTCATAGGGACATCATCCCCTGGTGAGGGAAAAAGCAGTACGTGCCACAGTGGGTACACAGGTGGAATGATGGCAATGTCACAATCAATGATCAAGGCTCACACTGTGCATCACACCCACCCCTCCTGTCTCAGGGCACTGCTGTGAGTGATAGGCCCCCACCCCTCCTGTCTCAGGGCACTGCTGGGAGTGATAGGCCCCCACCCCTCCTGTCTCAGGGCACTGCTGGGAGACATCAGGCACCCCCCCTGGGACCCCCCCGACAGTACATGGCATGTGTGTTACACCTGGACGCAATGGCAGAAGTCACAGTCACAACATAGGGACAGTCTGTGGCAGTGGCCTATGCACTCACCTGATACCCTGGTCGCCCATACAGCATGGAGTACTGTGGGAGGATCACATCCAGCAGAGCCATGTTCTCCTCCAGGGTGAATGGCTGTGTCCTCTCCACAGCCCTTGACATGGTTCCAGGGAATCAGTCGCAGCAGCTGGGTCGACGAATGCAAAGATGTGCAGGCAAGTGCTCCCTCATGGGACCTGGCTGCCTTATATGTGCCCTTCTGCCCAGTCTCATGCACAGGAGTACAGAGTGATTGGTCACTCACATTTGCATCCTATGTTTCCACCAATCACTTCAAACCTAGCAGTCTGTGGGTTCTCTATCGGTTTCATTCTCCTGCATGATGTCAGCCCCACAAACACATTGCAACAAAGTAGAAGAATTCCAACTGACTTCTGCTGTGCACCTTCCAGAACAATTTCGAATTTTGAACTTGGTCTCCATGACAACCAGCATGCATGTAGGCCTTAATACTTGTCCCCTATGTAATTTGGAGCATCACACACAGGTACGATGCGTTTCGGGGCCCTAGGGCACCCCAAATGCATGGCAACGGCCCGTACATGCATGCCTACGCTCTCCATCACTATGGGTCTGCACGCGTATGCGTACTCGTAGTGTTACGGACCGTACACACGCATGTACGCTCTCCATCACTATGGGTCTGCACGCGTATGCGTACCCGTAGTGTTACGGACCGTACACACGCATGTACGCTCTCTATCACTATGGGTCTGCACGCGTATGCGTACCCGTAGTGTTACGGACCGTACACACGCATGTACGCTCTCTATCACTATGGGTCTGCACGCGTATGCGTACCCGTAGTGTTACGGACCGTACACATGCATGTACGCTCTCTATCACTATGGGTCTGCACGCGTATGCGTACCCGTAGTGTTACGGACCGTACACACGCATGTACGCTCTCTATCACTATGGGTCTGCACGCGTATGCGTACTCCTAGTGATAGTGAGCGTACATGCGAGTGTACGGTCCGTACCACTACGGGTACGCATACGCGTGCAGACCCATAGTGATAGTGAGCGTACATGCGTGTGTACGGTCCGTACCACTACGGGTACGCATACGCGTGCAGACCCATAGTGATAGTGAGCGTAGATGCGAGTGTACGGTCCGTACCACTACGGGTACGCATACGCATGCAGACCCATAGTGATAGTGAGCGTAGATGCGAGTGTACGGTCCGTACCACTACGGGTACGCATACGCGTGCAGACCCATAGTGATAGTGAGCGTAGATGCGAGTGTACGGTCCGTACCACTACGGGTACGCATACGCGTGCAGACCCATAGTGATAGTGAGCGTAGATGCGAGTGTACGGTCCGTACCACTACGGGTACGCATACGCGTGCAGACCCATAGTGATAGGGCCGTACACACGCATCTACGCTCACTATCACTATGGGTCTGCACGCGTATGCGTACCCGTAGTGCTACGGACCGTACAAATGCCTGTACGCTCGCCATCACGATGGGTACACATACGGCAGCACTCCCACAGTGATTTGGGAATATGCACAGGCCCTCTCAGCAGCAGTACGGCGGTTTTTACACATCACTGTGGTGATAGGCGACACACATGTAGGAATAGGGCGGACATACTTGTCCATGGATGGACATACTTGTCCAGGAATGGACATCAAGGCATCGTCTGTGCATTACTACATGTGTGGGGCACAGGTGTCACAGGCTGTGATGTGGAACATGCCTCCTGAGTGGAGAAGGCACCAGATGTATGATGAGATGTGTACATGTGTACTGTGTGAGGGTGCAATGTGTGCCAGGCATGCCCTTGACTCCTTTGACATGTGTGCATGTGGGACTGCGCACTTGGGGTGAGCGTCACTGGCATGGCACGGACACCAACACACGGAAGTGTCCCATGATGCCCGGTACAGGGGTCATGACACATGACTTGTCACTACCCACAGTGCACAATGTGACTATGTCATATATGTGTCCGGGATTTACATCAGGTTGATGTTGTAGCACCCTCAAAAGCTGCAGCCGTTGCAGCAACCAACATGTGGCTGTGTGTAGATTGTCATTGCACACTGTTCCCAACACCATGCCACATGTGTTATCGGATGTGAGGTGCACATGTATGCATGGGACACGGAGTAGCGTGACAAGGCCATGTCAGCAAACTCACAAGGAATGTGTGGTGAGTCATGACATGTGCACCTTCATGGCAAGGTGTGTGGGCTGGACTAGTGTAATGTCATGTGACCTGTGGCTCCAGTGTCCCGCTACCAGTCTCTGCAATCGGCATCACACTTCTGCTGATGTGTGGGTGTATGTCACTCCTGTCTTGCGTCGGGCAGTGCACTTGCACTGGGACACAGCTATTTCCATGGCGTGGCATGGGGAGGTTCTCAATCACCGTGTGTAGCTGGGTCTTGGAAGGAGTGTCACCTTGCATCCATACGTGTCCTGGGCATGTAGCACATGCCTGACTCCCTATGTGGCATGTGTGTATTGCCAGATTTACATGTGCTCAGTAGACATGAGTTGTTCTCGTAGTGCACTCACTCTTCCTTGTCACTTCCAAATTACTGCAGAGCGCCTCCTGTTGCCCGAAGAATTCCAGACTTGGCTACCATGCAGGAGAATGACAGGATCCGGCTCTACCGCTTCACCCAACCGTTGATTCTGGAGCTGACGGCGAGACTGGCACCACACCTGCAACCGCAGCACAGGTATCCTACGGCACTGACACCCCAGCTGAAGGTAATGGCTGCCCTACATTTTCTGGCCACGGGTACCTTCCAAAATACCATAGCTCATGTTGGTGGCATGTCCCAGAGCATGTTCAGCGGTGTGCTGCATGATTTCTTGGAGGCCATGTTGATTCACCTGGATGACTTCATCAAGTTCCCAACCCCTGAACAGATGACTGAGGTCAAGCGTGGATTCTATGCCCTGGGAGGGATGCCCCATGTCATTGGGTCCATAGATGGGACACATGTAGGTTTGGTACCACCACACGCACGGGAGGTGGCGTACCGCAATCGGAAGCACTACCACTCCATCAATGCCCTTGTGGTGTGTCTGTCCAATATGGTGATTTCACATATCTGTGCTCGTTTCCCAGGATCAGCACACGATGCCTACATCATGAGGCGTAGCGGGATGCCTGATATGATGATGCAGCTGCGCAACGAACGGGCATGTGTTGTTGGTGGGTACAGTCTGTCTGTCCTGTATTCTGTATAGCCGACCAGCACGACCGCTACACCAGTTCTAACGATGTCCATGTGCTTCCCATGTAGGGGACGCTGGCTATCCCAACATGCCTTGGCTGCTGACACCTCTCCGCAACCCCATCACGCCGGCCCAGCTCCGCTATAACACCGCCCATGGCCGGACAAGGCGAGTGATAGAGAGGACGTTTGGCATGCTGAAGAGCCGATTCCGGTGCCTCCACAAGACCGGCGGTGCACTCCCTTATGCCCCGGCGAAGGTCTGCAAGATCTTCATGGTCTGCTGCATGCTGCACAACATGGCAGTTGAAAGAGCTGTGCCACTCATCCTGAATCAACATGACGAGGACCATCCACCCGTGGAGGACGAAGGGCTTGGCAATGGGGCTAGTGATGTGGAGGATGTGGAGCCGCAAGAGGACATCCGGACTCGGCTCATACGCGACTTCTTTGCTTAGTGGTGAGTACCAGGGTCTGAGTGTGCACGCATTGGTCCCCGTGTGGCATGCGTTGTGATGTGTGTCTCCACCTGCATGTATGGCACGTGGGTCAGAGGTGTGTGTGGGTGTGTCACTGGAGTGATGGTGGCAGTGATGGTAGTATTTCCCCAGTCATAATTGTGACCTAGCATGTTGTCATCCATACATGTGTCGAGTAACTGCACATGCAAGTGGCTGTGCTTTTTGTGGCTGACTTCTTGTGTGTCTCTCTTCCCCAGGTACCTGCGCATGCCGTTTGCTGGTTGCATTGTTGTGGCACTGCTATTCCTCATGGATATGACATCGTGGGCTGACTCAGCGTTACAGGCACGGACACGTTTGGAAGTCTCCATGGGGTAAGGGATGCATCTGGGGTGTATTGGGTGTGGCAGTTGTTCACGATGTGTGCACACTGGCCCGGTCGGGGTTTGGTTACTCTGCAGACATGTGGCATCCCCATGGGACACGACATGCAGCTGGGTACACCTGAATAGATGGGCTGCCTGGTTGTCAGTCATCAGTGATGGGATAGTGGATTGTGATGATGGCATCAATGTGTGTGACACTGCCCTCGGACATATACGGTTAACATTGTCTTGACATGGCGTGGGACTTCCACATCAGCGGATGTATGGTGTATGGCAGGCTCTCCGTGAGCAGCTGTGGGTGTTTAGCTGTTAGCCGACGCTTGTGTGCCAGTTCCCTGGCTATCACGCATTTGTGCTGCAGAAGGGGGGTGCCAGTGTTGGTGCCACATGTTACTCCACATGATGTGTTCATGTGTACTTCAAGTTGCCTCTGCAATCCCAAAAACATGACTAATAAAGGTGTCCCTATGCCTCCAAGGTGCCTCTTCTCAGTCAATGCTGGTGTGTTGGCACGGTGCATCCTGCATGTCTGGCATGGTATTCCCTGATTGTGGCTATGTGTCAATGTTTCGAGTGGCAAGATGCAAGCTGTGTGTGTGTGCTGAGACTGTGTATTGGGCATGATGTCCATGACTGTGTGGGTATTGTGACATGTGCCATCCCCATGCATCCAACGTTGTCCATGACCCCATTCTCTGCATCCACCGGACTCAAGCTTGCAGGACATGGTTCTGCCACCTGTCTACACATACCTGGGTGCCCCCCAGGACACGGGCCAGGATCCCTGACCTCTGCGCATGACTGTTGCTGTACTCAATGTGTCTGTCAGCACGGTTGTTCGGCCACCCCCTCAGCTGGTTCTGACCATCACGGGTGTGTATGGTGCTCCATGTCTGTCTTGCCTAATAAACTGTGACCCATGTGTCCTGTGCCAGACTCAGGCCCCAGGGTGTGGATGGTTGAAGTGAACAGATGACTCAGGCATGTTTAGACTGTACAAGACACATGTTAGGTAATAATGCTACCAGCAGGCATCTACTCTTAATAGTGTGATTTATTATTGGGGGGGGGGACAAAGTGAGGGGCTTTCCGGGATTAGGGAATCCAAAGTTCAGTAGGGGAGTTGGTGTCCTTGCCATTGGAAATCCTCAGAGTCCATGCCACAGTCTTTGTCAACATTGGTCAGCCAGTGACCAGCAGGGCCATGTGGCAGAGAATGTCTCTTGATGCTGTGATGCTGTTGCTCCAGTGGGCCAGGTGCCAGGCCAGGTGTCCTGGGAGATGGTGATGTAGCAGCCACCCTCACGGTCCTTTCCGTGGACGACCCGGCTTCCTGCGGGGAACCTCAGCAGCACGCCGTGACGACGTCTGGGATGCTCCGTCGGATGTTTCCTCCTCCTCCTCATGATCCCTCCCTGTGGGTGGTGATGTTCTCCGCCTTCTGGCACAGGGAGGGTCGGCCATGGTGTCGGCCATCCGACGGAGTTCAGCGTGAATCCCCTGGGACGCCGTCACTTGCTCAGCCTGTCTGTCCTCCATCCTCCGTTGGTGTAGCTGTAGACAGGCTATTAGCTCCGCATGTTGCTGGGCCTGCTGGACCTTGATCCCCTCGAGGACGGACACAACCTGGGCCATGCCCGTGGTGTCCTGCCGGTATGAGTCCAGGATGTTACGGACATGGGAAAATACCGGATCCCCAGCCAACTGGTCAGGCTCGCGCCTCCGCCGTCCTCCACTCCCACCACCCCTGCCCACTTGCGTCTGGCCTGCACTTGTGGGAACATCGGGTCTCCGGGACCCCTGAGGGGTGGCATTGGCGTTGTCGCCTGCCTCCTCCTGGGTGCCCGGGACACCGTGTCCCTCCTGGCGAGCCTGGCTGCATTGTGGTGTTGGGGCAGGGATCCTGGGTGTCTCCTGGGATGTGGCAGGAGTGGGGGTGGTGGTTGGCACGGTTGTACCTGACGCAGGTGCTGCAGGTGGTTGGACACCAGAGGGGCCAGGTCGGTCGGGGTCGTCCGCAGAGTGGTGAGAGTGGTCGCTGCCGGTGGGATCGGTCTCCTGCAGATCCGGGTCCTGTGAGTGTTCCCCCCCAGTGTTGGGGGGTGCAGCACGACGTTGACCTGTGTGTGAGAGAGAAAATCTTAATTTTGATCCATGCAACATCCATGTTTCATCCGTTACAAAGTTGGCACATTTCCTCTTGGAATTAGGATCTGTCTTGCATTCCACTCACAGTGCACTTGTGCATGGGTGTGTCCCTTGGGCACCAATTTGGCCCCTTTAACTATGTGTGGCACAGTCTTACTTGCTGCGTCAAGTGTGACTGCAGTCAGCAGTGGAGTGTGCATGTGTGGCGAGCCATGCATTTGCGCCTTCCTTGTAGCACTGTACATGTGCACATGGAGTGGATCCACACACTTATATGATGCAGGTGGCTGTCCTTGTGCTCGTGTACAGGTTGTGACATGGCCCTGCGTTTTGCCATGATGAAGAGGGGGGGTTCTGGCACTGGCCACCCTTGTCTACATGCACGCAGTCCACCTGCTGACGAGCAGACATTCCCACACACCAAAGGACTGATTTGCTCTCCCTGTGTCTCCCTCCTTCTCTGTCCCCCTCTCCCTCCCTCTCTGTCCCCCTCTCCCTCCCTCTGTGTGTCAGCCTCCTCCCTCTGTCCATCTTCCTGTGTCTCCCTCCCTCTCTGTCCCCCTCTCCCTCCCTCTCTGTCCCCCTCTCCCTCCCTCTGTGTGTCAGCCTCCTCCCTCTGTCCGTCTCCCTCCCTCTCAGTCCCCCTCTCCCTCCCTCTGTGTCCCCCTCTCCCTCCCTCCGTGTGTCACCCTCTGTCACCTTGGCCCAGATTCCTGGGCACACACTGTTAGCAGATCTTTGAGTGGCCCTTGGCCTGTTGATGTGAGTTTGTTTCTGATCTCCAGGCACCCATTTTGTCTGCTGTGTGTCTGTGCGCTGCTGCTGTGGTGGTGTGTGCTGCCACTCTTTCACAATGTTGGCTGTTCATTAGCTGCTGTCATGTGCAAAACAGTGCCTTCACCCCCATGTGTTGATGCAAGGCGTCCGCCATTTGCTGGCAAGTCATTCCTGTGTTGGGACACAGTGTTTGTCTAGCTGTGACCTAGGCCATATGGGCAGAGGGCATTGTTGTCTGCTTTGGAGTCGCACTATGTGATTCTTGGTGCCCAGCCTCCCGCCATCCGGGTTACCGTGTCATGTGTTGTTGTCTTCTGTGGCCTGTGACTTGACATTGTCCAGCTGGGTGCATGGGGCATGGTGGCAGCAGTGGCATGTGCCTGCTCATGGAGTGTGGTTGAGTCATGCGATGGCTTGTGGTGGTTGCGTGCCTGTTATTAATTTTGGTTGTGGTTGCAGTTCCCCCCATGTGAGGTGCGTTGTTTGTGTACTCACCCGGGTCTCGGAGTCCTTCTACTCCTTCAACTGCCTCCACCGGCAGTATGGCCATCACCCTCTCCTCCCAGGGATGGTACTGTACGGCTCTGCGGGAGGGCCCTCCTCCGGTGGCGTTGGCCTGGTCGTGTTCCTCCTGCCTCTTGGCTCTGACCCTCCTCCGCAGATCGTACCACCTGTTCTGGCAATCCTGCTTGGTCCTCCTGGTGTCCGCAACAGCATTCACAGCATCGACGATGGTCTGCCACATGGCTGTTTTGGCTGCCTGGCTGGTGCTTCTGACCAATGTTCCAAAGATCTGTGGCTCGACTCTGAGGATTTGATCAACAAGAACCTCCAACTCTCGGTGACTGAACTTTGGATTCTTGGTAGTGGGCATGGTGAGGGATGTGGGTGGGGATGGTGTGGGTGTGGGGGGTGTGTGGATGTTGGGGGGGGTGTGGATGGTTGTGTGTGTGTGTGAATGTGATGAGAGGGTGTTTGTGAGGGTGGTCGTGTGAAGGTGTGCAAGTGTAAGATGTGGTTTTGCTTGTAGTCTGGTTCTGTGGTGTCTGGCAGCAGTGAGTCTGTTGCAAAGGCTCATGGTTTGTGTGTGTGGGCCCTTTTCATTGGTCCATGGGTGGGTGTGGCAGTGTTTGAATTTTGGGTGGGTGTGTTATAAGGAGTGGTGGTGTATTGGGCCTCTGTTTGTTTTTGACAGTTGCAGGTCAGTGATTGTGTTATTTTAGTGGTTGTTGGCCATGTTTAGTGGCTGTGTGCCTTTCGAATGGTGTATTCTTGTGTTGTTTTGTTTTGTCCTTGTTGTGTACGTGCGTTTTGAGCGTGTGTACGGTGTGTACATGGGCCATTTGGTTGTACGATTATGTCCTTGTGTGTGGCTTTGTACGACTCGTACATGCGGTTGTGATGTTGGGGCATGGGGTGCGCTCCGTACTTAGGAGGTTGTGTTGAGGGTGCGCCAGGAACGTACTGGGGTGTAGGTACACGGGGGTATGACACGTACTGGGGTGGGGGTGGGGCTCGAACGTACTGGGGTGTACATAGACGGTGGTACGACACGTACAGGGGTGGGGGGGGTGTACATTGACGGTGGTACGACACGTACTGGGGTGGGGGTGTGGCTCGAACGTACTGGGGTGTAGGTACACGGGGGGTACGACACGTACTGGGGTGGGGGTGCGACTGGAACGTACTGGGGTGTACATAGACGGTGGTACGACACGTACAGGGGTGGGGGGGTGTACATTGACGGTGGTACGACACGTACTGGGGTGGGGGTGTGGCTCGAACGTACTGGGGTGTAGGTACACGGGGGGTACGACACGTACTGGGGTGGGGGTGCGACTGGAACGTACTGGGGTGTACATAGACGGTGGTACGACACGTACAGGGGTGGGGGGGTGTACATTGACGGTGGTACGACACGTACTGGGGTGGGGGTACGACTGGAACGTACTGGGGTGTGGGTAGACGGGGCTATGACACGTACTGGGGTGGGGGTATGGCTCGAACGTACTGGGGTGTAGGTACACGGGGGGTACGACACGTACTGGGGTGGGGGTGCGACTGGAATGTACTGGGGTGTACATAGACGGTGGTACGACACGTACAGGGGTGGGGGGGTGTACATTGACGGTGGTACGACACGTACTGGGGTGGGGGTACGACTGGAACGTACTGGGGTGTACCTAGACGGGTGGGGGTATACATATACGGGGGGTACGTGTCGGACGTACGGGGGCTGGGGGGAGTGTTGGGCGCGTATGCGGGCACATGTCTCCATGGTTGCTATGGGTGTTCGGTGCGGACGGTGTTTTTTCCATACGGTTGTACGCTCGGACGCACGGGATGGATCGTGATTCCTCGGTCGGACTTGGATTTTTACGTTTGTAAGGTTATTCGTCCGAGGACGTGTCGGACACATTTTCCGACCCGAGGACGTGTGGGGAATGATTCCCAGTGCGGTTCGTATGGACTTTTTACCATGCGAATCGTGATTGCCAGTTCGTACGGCACTTGTACGATTCGTACGGTAATAAGACCCGATACGAGTCGCACGGGGGAATTTTTTACCGGATCGTGATCGGCACCTAAGTGTGTCACAAAAGCAAGAAACTCAAAGTTAAGTCTGTATTCCGAATAGTGCTAATACTCCAAGACACCTGTGAGTGACCTCTATTCCAAACTCATGACTCAGTCTCATATAACTCATGTGACTCACTAACACTGTTGTGCCATGTGACATTAACAATGGACCCACAAATGACCAACAGCATGCATGGAATGGAGATCGATTGGCCATGCCCAGGAACATGTGAGATGTTGGAGGTCACAATGAACTGTCATCAGAGTAGGCCGTAAACCATAATTGCTAATCTATCAGACATGCAAGGTCATTATGCTCACATCTAAGGTATCTGGCCTCAATCCATCCTGCAGAGTGACAGGTCAGGACCATAGTTACACATACAATGATTACTCCAGTGATGGTATGAGTTGCACACAATGGGCCAAGCCCCGCTCCCCCGCATCAGCCATGATATAAGTGAAAGCAGAAATCTAAAATTAAGATTTATTCAACAATAATATATATAAAACAACCCTACACTAATCTATGACCCTAACTCTAGCCCTAAACTAACTACAAATATTTTTTCAAACTAAAGATATTTTACCTAACTATTTACAAACACAGAAAATGAATAAATACATCAATCCCCACCCAAAGATAAATGAAACCTATCCCCAAATCCTATAACATTCAATAAGTAAAAAAGTCTAAAGCTAATCCTAACTAAGCCTACACTAAAACTATACTAACTAACACACACAACTATGACATTACACAACATAATACTAAAATAGGGACATTGTGGGAAGGGAGAAGAGGGGGAGGGGTGAGAACAGGGGCAGTCTTCATTGCATTCCAAGGTGGGTCCGGATCTCATGTAGATGCCGGTTGAGGTAGAGAAGTTCCCGGCGAATGTCTTTGAGGATATTAGTGTTGTTCTGTACCATCTGTATCAGTTGGGACAGTGCAGGTTCCATGGGGGCAGGTGCGGGTGCTGGTGCTGGTGCAGGTGGCGGTACATGGTGGCCTGGCACCTGTGCGGGTGTGGCAGCATGGGGATTGACAGGTTGGGAGCCCACACTGGCACATGAGGTTGATGGTCTGTTGCCGCTGCCGGTCAGGACACATTCCGGCAGCGACTTCCAGGTCCCTGTATTCTTCTCGGCCCGGTACCTCCTTGCCATCATTCTAAATCCCTTATGGACCTTACGCATGTGGAGGTACCGGTCCTTGGCGACCTGGAATCGGTGCTGTTCCTCAGGTGTCATGTTGTCTGAGAGAAAACAAATCTATGTCAGTTTTCTGTCCCCTACACTATGTAACCGTCCAACATGAGATCTGTATCACAAGTTAAAAACAACATGGGAGGCAACACATCCGCTTCACCCTGTTAAGTCAAGGACTGACCTGTTAAACCCAATGTCTACGCATGATTCAATAATTACATGCTGTGGAGACTGACATGACAGTGCATGGCATGGTACATGCACTGACACAACTGAAAGCTAAGGACACGCTACAAACATGGCACCATTGGACAACCGGGCTGTGGGTGACATGTACAATTGACAATTGAATTCATTCGGGAGGCATAACCCCTACATGCACAGCACAACCCTCTCCCATCCTGTGACAGACAGCTGCATCAAAAATACAATGCACATGTGCAGCCATACGTATCCCCCAGGAACTGTGTGCAGTACATCAAGTCAGTGCCAAGACAGGTAAGGGTGTATGTGTGTAGGTGTGAATAACTACCTATTGTAGTCTCACACTACATGCACAATAACAGGACTGGGACTGCCCTACTCACACTTGCAATCATGCTGCATCATGCTGCACATATGGAAACATGTTTGGGGTATGAATACTGACTTAGACACTTACTCACTCCACCATTACTATGCAATTGGTGATAGTCATCCACTGCGAGGGGGATACATCATTGACCCACAACTGCCACTCATGCATGTGTTGTAACCCCCAATCTCACTCCATAGTAGAGATGAACACGCATTCATCAACTACGCAAACTGTTACAATGGATTACACATTGTAATGGCACCCTGGGGTCATGAGGGTTGTGTAATTGTTACGGCTAATGCGTACACACAGATATTGTTGCCGCAGGCTGGATTTGCCAATCTATGTGACATCAAATGATGCATAGCTAACGCATGCGTATGAAATGTGTGTTGAGTGATATCACCAATTGTGTCAGATGAGTTGGTACACATGATCCTGATTCCAGCATGGAATGGCCACACGGACATAGCCTGTCAACACCATTGCAGTGCACAAATATCAAATTTCAATTGACGTACACACCTATGGAATGTGTTTGTGTCACACGCCATTGACAAATTTGGATCTGAGCTCCACCCTGCCACTTCTGCTTCTGTGCTATGCAGCACACCTTAGGTATCATTGTGCCAAGATGTCTGATCTTGTACGGACATAACAGCACTGCCTCATTGTGCACAATGCTACACCCACTGCACGCCCCTTGGACGAAGTGTGCCATCTTGACTAGGCCGCACAAATGAACATGGGAGTAAATGCTAGTGGCCTATTGACAACACATCTGCAGTGTAAATGCCTAGTTGGCAGCATTAGTTGCTCGGAAATAGGCACATACATTGACATGTGTATCAATGACTGTTGATGGACAAAGTCACAACTCTGAATAAGATGCATTGTACCCCTTTAAACTACCATATTTGACCGGAAAGGCTGAATACCTCTGCGCATCGTAGGCAATTGACATGCGATACACACCCATACTGCTAATCAACAACGTGTTGCATTTGGCACAGACACTCATGACCACGCAACATGCCAATATTTCTTGTCACTACTCACCAGTGGCGTGTGGGTCCCAGAAACGGTCAATGTCCCCCACAGTGATAGGTTGGCATCCATATGTGAGAGGACAAACGCAAATAGGTGTTGTTAGCAAACCCCCAGCAAACGTGGCATATTCACAATGTGAATTGTTACAGTGACATACAATGCTACATCCCTGTGGTGTTGACTTCATGTTGGCCACATGACTGGGCCTACTTTGAATGGCATCCACACACGAACATGTGGAAGCAGAGGCTGCACAGCCAAAACATCACTGCTGGCTGAGCTGCACATATGAGTTGTGTCACGCAATATCAAGGCACCTCATCCACACGGAGCGCAAAACAAAACCGTTTTACTCATCATCCTTGACCGATCGCTGCGGCGTTCAGCACTGTCTCACAAAGCCCACCAATATGCAGACTCCACAACAAAGGGATCCAAGACAAGGCCCTCAACTGGATCTGCTCCTTCCTCAACGTCCATACGGTGTGGGTCAGACACCCCTCTGTTGTCTTGGAGCCTACAACAACCAGCCGTGGAGTCCCCCAGAGATCGTCATTCAGCCCTACAATCTTTCACATCTACATGGCTCCGTACGCCACAATCGGGATTAGCTATGGACTCAACATTGTATCATAGGCATACGACTGGCAACTCCTCCTCGACACATCCAACTAACACAACTCCAGCAAACACAAGTATTGCGAAGCCATGGCAGAGCTTGCTAGATCAATGTCAAAGAGCTGCATACAAGTGAGCAACAACAAAAGATAAGTACCCATCATGCTCCAAAACCTTCACGCATGGAATTACACACTCCAACACGGACAAGGCACGCAACATGTAATTCATCATGGACTCCGATGTCCAAGATAATTGCAAGATCTATCCGGTCTCATCATCGTGCTTCCACACACTCTGCCTCCTATGTCAGACAGTCAAATGACTCCTACTCAAACACTCATAGACACTCACTCATGCCCTGTGCAATAGCTCACCCTACTACGGCACCACAGTCCATGACAGAATTTACCTGAACCACATCCGCAAGCTGCAGGACATCTCAAATGCAACCACAGGACTGATCCTCACACTGCCAGGACCCTGTCACACCTCCCACCACCTGCGCACACTCCACTGTCTCCACATCAAAGCTAGAGTCACATTCAAGATGTGCACCCAGGCTCACACAGCCATCCACAACACTGGGCCAACATACCTTAACGTACAACTCTCGTTCCATGGCACATCAAAGGACCCGACGATCCGACCAGCTTCCCTATGCCGTGTTCCCCTGCCCCAGAGAGACCAGATTGTGAGTCTGCTCCTTTTCCTACCTTGCAGACATGGCCTGTGGCAACGTTCCGCTACACCTCTGACAGGCAACGTTGCTCCCCATCTCCAAGCACTAACTCTGAACATTGCTCTTCAACAGACACACCCCTTGCTATACTTCAACATGCAAACACCGCCATGCCCCTGCAGCCCTTCCTGCTTAGTATATGCTCACATTAAGCATGTGTATTTTGGGATGGTTAATACCGGGGATCTCCATTCATATGTGGTATTTCCAGTGGCAAACGTAATCTACGCGGTCATTGCAACGCCAATCGTCACTCCACCTTGCACTGCATGGCGCACATCAATAATGAGTATTTTGATTGACTATCCCAACACCTTCTGTACTGTTGCACACACTGTAGTGGGAAGAGTGAGTCATACAAATCCAAAGTCAAGGCCATCATGCGCAAGTATTTTTAGCAAGTCGCATTGCATTAACCACGTTGTTACAGTGTCACGGTCTTGGGACGGCATTAAGACATCATATCTTCTTCTCACACACGTCACTCATATATGTACGTAACATTAGTCATGGACAAAAAGGGAATTGCCCCCCATTTTTTACACTTACCGGGGAACATGGCGGGCGACAGGTAGTGCCAGTCGTGAGCTCCGGCACACCGGGTGAAGGAATGATCGTAACTTGACCTATGTCTTTGGTTGCGCAAGTGGAGATCGTGTGCGTTCTGGGGCGTCTTTTCATCGGCGTATGTCCATTGCTCAGGGGGCTCCCTTTTGCCGGTCTGCGTCTGCAGCCTATTGTGGCTTTCTGGTCGCGTCTCGGCCGCGTTGCGGCGTGGCACGTGGGCGGAGGCGGAGGCAGGGTGGATCGAGAACCGAGGGGCTCACTGTTGCAGAGACTTGGACCGAGGGGCTTATCGTTGTGGAGACTTGGCTGGGGGCGTCTGCAGTGGGCTTGGTTGTTTCCGAGCTCAGCCATTCCCCTGTACTCGTGCTTGATCGTGGAAGACGGCGTCTCAGTGCCATAGTGTGTGGGCAGAGCCAGCTAGTCTGCTCGGTCAGGGTCGGTGCGCTGACGCAAGAATAGGTCTTAAAGGTGGGGAGGTGAGGGGTGCTGTGTACCAGAGTGCAATTTACACAAATTTGGAAGACTCAGGCGCCTTTCAGCTGAAGAAACCCAGAGAGGAAGGAAAAACAAAAGAATTTCCACGGAAAACCTGATGACTCCGGTAAGAGGGGGGAAAGACCACAAATGTAAATCTAAAAAGGCTCTAAGTGTTTACAATGACATAACTGATAGCATAACTGATTGCTCTATTGACAGATACACTTTAAGGAGCAGAGAGGTAAAGACTAAAAATCCTGTATTATTGCTGTCTCCTCAAAAAGAGCAGAACGAGGGAAGTTCGAGTTGTTCTCAAGTAGCCCCACTAGATAAGGCAATAAAGGACTCCTCGATAACTAGACAGGTACCAGAATTACGGTTGGAGGTTAAGAAAAAGCGCAATAAGAAAAGTGCTGACTGTGTAAAAATTACACCTTCACTTCGTTCATATTTTAAAGTCCAGACTCAAATTGCGCATCTAACCCCTCCCCTTCCCACCACTACAATACCTATTATAACACCTGCTTTAGTACCTCCATCTGCACCCTTAGCCGTGGTGCAAAAGCCGGATTGCATAGCATCTACGCAAATTATGGATGGCACCGGTACCACAACCATCAAAGATATGGATAATACAATATGTTTGGAAAACAGATTCGGCCCCTTAGTGGCTATAACAGAAAGCGAAATAGGCGCACAAGCTAAAGCACAAGCACAAGGTGAGACAAACCCAGTTGACATCACCAACGGGTCCCCGAAAATAGTTTCTGAAGCCTCTACAGTGATGGAATTATCAGACAAGCTAGAACAGTCCACTCAACCAGGTATTGAGAAACTAATATCTACTCTATTAATAGAAGTTAGAGAGAAATTTGCCATTTCAGAGACAAACCAACAAAAGATTCAATATACTTGTGAAACACTAGAAAATAAGTTAAATAGCCTGATGGACAGAGTTGGAGTATTGAGAGTTCTTTGGAAGAACTCTCAGGAAAAGTTGATGAAAACAAGAACGAGATCGCTAAGTTAAAGGAAAATGATGAAGATCTGCGGAACAAGCTGGAAGTCCTTGAAAACAATGCCAGGAGAAATAACATTACAATTTTGAATGTCCCAGAGGGCTTGGAAGGGGAAGATATAAAGGGCTTTCCAACAAAACTTCTGAAAGAATTCAACATGGATATCGATGAGCTCACCCTAGAAGAGGATATCCAGAGAGTCCACCGAGATCCCTACCTCAGGAGACCAGGGAAAAAAACCCTAGGAAAATTCTGGTTAACTTTAAATCTTATTCCCTGAAAGAGAAAATTCTCTCTGGAGGGCTTAAAGCAAATATCTATAAGAAGGGTGAATGGTCTTTCGAGGTGAGATCTGATATTCCCCGTGCAACTCAAGATAAACAATGGGAGATGGGGAAGTTTATTTCAGAACTGAGAGGACTGGGTGCCACTGCTAACTTACAATTCCCAGCCTCCCTCACAAAATGCATAATTTCAGGGATCCAACTGAAGTCTGCAAGTTCATCGAACAAATAAAGGCACAATGGAAATCAACACTACACTATTTTTTTTTTTTAACCTGGGGTAACAGAGTTCAAATAGGGGGTAATCTTTCCAGATACCTCTAGTAGTAGTAGGAGGGTTTCCTGGGTTGGGAAAGGGGGGGGGGGAAGGAGGGTCACCAGCAAAAAATAAAATACAAACAAAAAAATGTTTTAAGTGCACGTATAGGGTGGGGGAGCATAAGGGTAAAAAAAGAAAAAAACCTCATTAGTCAAAATGATTCAGTCAGAATATGGCACAGTCCAGCTCTTTTAAAGAGCTATACATATCTGTACTACACTAACATTTTTGGAGTTAAATGGCCAATTTAGATAGACCAAAGAAACTAAAAATGTTATCGTGGAACGAAAATGGTCTTAGAGTAGCCTCAAGGAGGAAAAAGATTTTTGAATTTTTGAGACTTTCGGAAAGCGAAGTGATTATAATACAAGAGTCCCACCTACTGAGAGATGAGTGGTCTGAGATACTTAAAACACAAAAATGGGTAGAACATTATGTGTGTACCACCCAAACATGTCCGACTAAGGGAGTTGCCCTACATTTTAAAAAATCCATCCAAGTTATTCTGGGAGAATGGAGGGTTGACCCTCTTGGCAGATGGGCAATAGCCACAGCTAAAATACAGGGGTCTTGGATTACCTTTGTGGCGTATTATGGACCCTATACAGATGACTCTGTCCCATTACAATCTCTATTGCTGCATCTGGTAGATGTTAAAACCCCCATTGTACTTGGTGGTGATTTTAATGTGGTCTTAGACCCAACCATAGACACTACATCTAAAAGAAGAGCGGCGACCCATGAGATGAGGAGCACCCTAAAACAACTAATGTCTGACCTAGGCCTCATAGATATATGGAGGTTGATGAGAACCAATGCTGAGACAGGTGGGGGTGCCTTCACCTTTCATAATAAAAAGTATGGTCATCGATCTAGAATCGACTTCTTCCTTGTAGATAACTACATTAGTAAAATTACGAATAAAGTAACTCATGCCCCAGAACACTTCTCTGACCATTCAGCTGTTATCCTAGAGGTTATGCTGAAAACAAGACCACTCTCTTGTAGGTGGACAGTAAATAGATCCCTGTTTTCAGATCAGAGGGTAGTAGAACAATTAAAAAACGCCACTAATGAATTATTTTTGTTTAACATAGACTCAGCTCCACTTGGGATTGTTTGGGATACCTATAAGGCTTATATATGAGGTATGGTAATGTCCCTATCGTCTGAGCACAACAGAAATGTCAAGGCTGATATAAATAAATTAGAAAATGATATCCAAAGTATACAAGTACAAATTGAACAAAACTTGGGTGACTCCAGCATGGCACAGTTAAAAAAAAAATTGCAAGAGGCACAATCGGAGTTCAGTGACTATTTTGAGATAATTATAAAGAAAAAATGGGAAGCCAGCAAAATGTCGAATTATGACTATGGAGAGGGATGTGGTAAATTGTTAGCATGGAAAGCTAAAGCTAACCAGACAAGAAACCAAATAAGAGATCTTAGATGCCAAAACTCAGGTGACTCTAATGAAGAAGAGATCGAGGACGCATTTGTCTCCTTTTTTCAAGATCTCTACAAGGAAGATGTTAATGCTGATGAAAAAAAAATTGAAGAATCCTTTAAAGATATTGACCTCCCATATCTGCAAGAAATGGAAATAGAGAGACTAAATATTCCTTTCAGGCTTGAAGAGATTATTCTAATTATCAAGGGCCTAAAAAAGGGGAAAGCCGCAGGACCAGACACCATCCCTAATGAAATGTATTCCTTGCTTAAAGAAGAACTTGCCCCAATACTATTACAGTTGTTTGACTCTGTCTTTTTGGATAAACAGAGTCTCCCACCGTCCTGGGAGATGGCCACAATAACTATACTCTTAAAACCAAACAAAAACCCGAGGGCATGCGAATCTTACAGGCCAATTTCTCTCCTTAATAGTGACTATAAAATCTTCATCAGGCTCTAACTAAGAGAAGCAGCGGAGCATCTGCACCCGCGCACGCTCCCACCGCAACTTCCATACAGCCACACCGTAGCCCTCGAGGATACGTCCTCCCCTCTCCAGCATCAGAGGCAGGTAGCACCGCACCAGCCACGGGAAGCCCCCCAATGCCCCCTCTGACATCCGCCCTGACCTTCCCACCGCCGGCATCTCCACACACCCCAGTTCTCACCCAAGACTACCAAAAGAAAACCCTATAATGACAATAAAGGAAAATAACCCACAACAAACACAAAAAGACTGAGGACAGTAGACAGTAAAAAGTAAATCAAATGTTAAACAATTCAAAAATACACTTTAGAGAGGACACAGCAACACAGCAACACTCCAAAATCCACTCTCCACCAGCACAATCCACAAAACACCTCCTCACTCAGCCAAATCAACCACAATGTGCTCAAAAGAGAAAGTGAAAGTGAATGCCACACACAAGGAGACAGGAAGCAGGCATACATCACTTCCTGTGTGTTAGAGGCAGTTTTTGTACAAAGCGACAAAAATCTGCACGCTAAGGGGCAGCTAATGTCATCAGGCTAAATACATGCGATCAGAATCTGCACGCTAAGGGCCCGCTAATGTCCATAGTCTTACTGTAATGTGTATGCGTCCAGTTTTATTCAATGCAATCAGAATCTGCACGCTAAGGGGCAGCTAATGTCATCAGGCTGAATACATGCGATCGGAATCTGCACGCTAAGGGCCCGCTAATGTCCATAGGCTTACTGTAATGTGTATGCGGCATGTTTCATAGCTTGCAATGGGTTTCTTCACGCTAAGAGGCTGCTACTGGCCTGATTCTGATACAGTATTGGGGAGTGTGTCCAGCCATGTCCTTTTAAATGCGCGGGGGACATATCATTGCGTTTGAGATAAGAATCTCACGCCCCGCCATTTTTATAGCAATTATGGAGATTCAGGCCAAAACTCTGGTCACAGCACAATAATACAATGTGAAGATAGATTTGCACAATGAAGGCAGACTCCATTTTAGGGTTACATATTTTTCCAGGAAGGCAGGCTAATTTGGCAAACTTGCTGACTACATCCGGATGCCAGCCGTGCAAGCATTGTGAGCATTTACACAGCATTTAAGCCACAACCTGGAGGCCGGCCGCATTCCGGAAGAGCAAAAAAGCCGCTAAGAGCGTCTTCCATTTTCCAAAGAATAACCATGTAAACAGACAAGTGAAACAATCAAGAACAAGGGAGAAAAGAAACCCATCCCCCAATGACCCTCCCACAACCCCACCTTCCGCACTGGTTGCAGCCTACCTAGATGATAGTAAGCATACACAATATGTGTGGAAGGGAGCCCCCAAGTCACTCCACTGGGTGAGCGGCGGAGGATGATTGCCCCATCGGTGGAATGCGTCAGACCTGCAAGTTCTTTGGGCATGTGACTTCCCCCATATCTCTGGACAATGAAATCACAAAGGGGCAACACAGAGTTGCAAAATCTCTCACCCTTCCCTCTGCACCCCGAGACAGACTCTCCAGAGCTAATAGGTTCCTTAGACGTTGTAACCAGGACAGGAGCCCTGGAACTGCCACTGTACCCCACTGTGCCAGGATAACCTGCCTGTCCGCCAGCAACGCTGGGACTATTTGCCCACCCCTGAGGGATGTTAGTGGGAATGTCTTCGGATGTGAGAGGCCAAGGCGAGTGTACTCCGGTGCGCCGGGCATTGCAATGTCGCACGCTGTATCTATTTTATCTAAGGACTCACCCCAATATCTTTTCAATTTTGGACAATGCCAGAGTAAGTGCACAAGGGTACCAGTCATCCAGCATCCCCGACAGCAGCGATCTGGCTTGCTTTTATCCCATGCAAAAACAACATCTGATGGACAGAATGCAGAACAATGTCATACATTCACCCCAGTACAGAGATCTGGGCCTACATCCATCATTTTTTTGCTGACCATGCCATTCCAGTTTGAACCCAGCCATATGCAAATCAGTCTTGACCCTGTGCCTCATGGGAACAGTCCAGCCCGAACTGCCAAGCCAGGTTCTCCCTGGACTGGAACCAAGCATCCTAGGACCGGTTTCGGGGTTTCACCCCTTTTCAGCCAGGATAGTTTGATTCAAGTGGCATGGAGAGCACGGGACTCACGTCTGAGCATACCTGGCGCACTTAGGGCGAGAAAGCAAAAGACACACAATTGATGGACGGAATGCAGAACAAATCAAAACATTCACCCCCAGTCAAGAGATCTGGGTTAAATCCATCATATTTTTTGCTCACCGTGCCACTCCAGTTTAGACCTGGCTATATGCAAATCAGTCTTGACCCTGTGCCTCGTGGGAACAGTCCAGCCCAAACTGCCAAGCCAGGTCCTCCCTGGACCGGAAACAAGCATCCTAGGACCGGTTTTGGGGTCTCACTGCCCTGGGCTGGACAGTTCCCATGAGGCACAGGGTCAAGACTGATATGCATATGGCTGGGTTCAAACTGGGGTGGCATGGTGAGCAAAAGAATGATGGATTTAACCCAAATCTCTTGACTGGGGGTGAATGTTTTGATTTGTTCTGCATTCCGTCCATCAATTGTGTGTCTTTTGCTTTCTCGCCCTACGTGCGCCAGGTATGCTCAGACGTGAGTCCTGGGTTCACTGTGCCACTGGAATCAAGCTATCCTGGCTGACAAGGGGTGAAACCCCGAAACCGGTCCTAGGATGCTTGTTTCAGGTCCAGGGAGGACCTGGCTTGGCAGTTCAGGCTGGACTGTTCCCATGAGGCACAGGGTCAAGACTGATTTGCATATAGCCAGGTCTAAACTGGGGTGGCATGGTGAGCAAAAGAATGATGGGTTTAACCCAGATCTCTTGACTGGGGGTGAATTTTTTGATTTGTTCTGCATTCCGTCCATCAATTGTGTGTCTTTTGCTTGTTTTTATCCCAGACGTGTAGTTGCACAGGTGTGCAACACCAATGAGAGCAAACCTTGAAGGAGGTTCCAGCCCCCGCTACACTGTGCGCAGTGTGTTGTGTGCAATACTGGATACGTTCCCATTCCTTGGATAAAATTGGCCTCACCAGCTACATTTCCCACTGACCACTCAGACTGGTGAAAAGCATTTTGTACAGCTCAGATATGAGGGAATATTTGTCCTCCTTACGAGCTAACCACTTCGCATATGACGTAACCAACGTCGAGTTCTGTGACCCAGTGTGTTATTTGGCATTATGAATACACAACAGCAGCGGGAAAATCATAATCCTGTAGGGGCCACAGATATGGCACAAGCCCTTTTAGATCAAAGATAGACCCTATGCTCTTGCAGCCCTGTTTTTGCCAGTGATGAAATATCGCTTATTCCTGATCCGGGGACAAGTCCGGGTTATCCACGCTGTAGTTCGTCGGTGAGGGGAAAGAGGTCCACCCCTTCCATACTGCCACCCTGTCCAAGACCTTGTGGGTGGGCGCCCCAACCGGCAGGGAGTACAAGCCTCAGGGACAGTTCTTATGGGCTAGCCACAGTTAGATCCAGATGTTTTTGCCCGCCACAGACTGGTCCATGAAGTTTCATTGCTTCTCCGATAGCAGCCTATTCCATTCAACTATATATCAAAGGCATCTGGCTTGTTAGTAGCCACCACTGAGGGGCAATCCCAGGCCACCTTGCATTTTCGGCCGTGTAAGCTGCACAAGTGAGAGGCAAGTCTGCTTGCCCTCCCTGACAGACTTATTAATGAGGGCTTGCAATTGTGTGAGTGCATGGGGGTGGGACACCATGTGTCCAAATTGACATACATAGGAAATGCGTGGAAGAATCTACATTTTCACTTCTGCTATGCATTGAAACTAAGGGGCATATCAACAAAGGCTTTATCTCTGCTTTTTTGGCTTTAAAAGCCAAAAAAGCAGAGATAAAACTAGCACCCTATCAACAACAGGGTGCTAACATGCAAATTGGCATGTTAGCACCCTTTTACTCTACGCTTCCCCTTGCATCTCTAATGAGATGCAAAGGAGGCGTTCCAGAGTAAAATAATAGGAGAAATGTCGCTAAGCGACATTTCTCCTATTATCAAGAATATCGCTAACCCTGTTAGAGACAAAAAAAGCGGCGCTAACCTCGGTTAACGCTGCTTTTTTACGTCTGGTATTTTTCTGACTTAGCCATGATATCCTATGAAAGGAGGATATCATGGCTAAGTTTGTGTGTCCCTATCAACAATCTAACGTGAGATTATCGCTGGGTTTCCAGCGATATTCTCACGTTAGCCACTTAGCGTGAGGATTTTTATCGCTATGGAGATAAGCGTTGCTAATAGCACGCTATCTCAGCGATAAAAATCCACGCTAGCAGGCGATAATTATCCTAGCGCTAAGTGCGTTTAGCGATAATTATCGTCGGTTGTTGTTGATATGCCCCCATGTGAGGCTCAGTTTTGAGCAGGCGTCCAGGGCCTTAGCCGTCTCATCCAACAGTGTTGAATATTTGAGCTTCAAAATACAGGCAAGAGTCGGAGTACATTGTAGGCCCAGGTACTGTGTATCCCCCTGCACCCAACAGAATGGGAATTGTTGTTCCATAGCCAACACTTCCTCAGGGGTATACACAGACTACCTTTTATGTTCCAAGACAGTTGACACCCAAAATGGCATGTGACATTACTCATCCCCACCTCTTTTGGTAATTTCACAGACATTCATTCAAAAAAGAGATGTGAATTGTAAGGGCACTACTCCCCTGGGGTGGTCTGTAGGTGATGAGTGTGTGCGCAGATCAATCCGACAATGAGGGTGGGCATGATGTGCCCTTCTCACACGTGAGGCTCCCAAGTCGCTGTGGGGGAGTGGGAGTGCAGCTCCGCCTCAGCCAAATAGCCATGTCTTCTCGTTCCGCATGTAAGCATGCTGGATGTGAGATTGTTTGAAGTAGACTTTCATCTCATCCACGGCTTTGCTGACGGCGTAGGTGGCAGCTTTTCCTCTGCCTTGTGATTTTCCGATCCCGGTCGAGTCTGCAAGGGCAAGGTTGTCAGAGCAGCAGTTCCTCTTGGGGATGTTGAGGTTGACTCTCTCGTGGATGTCTTTGCGCCTGATGATGTGTAGTGAATTGTAGGTGTGTGTGAGTAGTTTGCGGCTTACTTTCTCCTTGTTGGTGCTACATTGGATGTTCTGTATGTGTTGCCTCTTGTGTTTGGGACGTGGGTTTCTGAAGACAGGTGTGTCTGCAGCTTTTAGGCTGTGTTACAACTTGTGTAGTGGCGTTTTGTATCTCCCTGCGTAGAGTTTGTTGCAGTAGTCCAGTTTGCTGGGGATGGGTGCGTTTGTGACAATTTGAATGCATCCTGGGGTTATCCATTGTGATGGATTTGGTTGGAGCTGTAGACAGCTGTAGCACGCAATGAAGTAGATCTGGCTGGGCAGGATGATGGTGGATTTGGGATGATGCCAAACTTGCGTGCATGGTCTGTCAGTGAGGGCGGGCTCACAAGGGCAGACAACCACCAGAGGTTATCCCATGTGGATGTGGATGGAGCGTAGATGAGGAGGTCAGTCTTCTCACAGTTGGTCTTTATGCAGAGGTGTGTCATCCAATCTGCTAGTTCTGACATTCATTCCTGGGAGCTGGCTTTTGTATCTTCTGCGTTATTCGTGAGGGGGAGGATGAGCTGTGTGTTGTCTGTGTGGGATGATATGCTTACCCCGTGCTGTCTAGCAATGGCAGTGAGTGGGGACATGTGCATATAGCAAAACGTGTGTCTTAGTGACGCTCCATGTGGTACTCAAGCAATCAATCAATCAAATAATTTTTCAAGTGCACTACATACCCGCAAGGGTTTCAAGGCGCTGAGGGTGGGGAGAGGGGGTGTGCTGATGCTACTGGTCGAACAGCCAGGTCTTGAGTCATCTCCTGAAGGTTAGAAGGTCTTCAGTTTGTCATAGGTTGAGGGGGAGGGTCTTCTAGGTCTTGGCTGAGCGGTTGGTTAAGGATCTGCCTCCGGCTGTGGTTCTACGGATTCGTGGGACGGTAGCCAGGGAGAGGTCTGCGGAGCGGAGTTTCCTGTTGGGTACGTAGAAGGAGAGTCGACTGTTGAGATAGTCCGGGACAGTCTTGTGGAGTGCCTTGTGTGCGTGGATCCGGAGTTTGAAGGAGATTCTTTTATCGACGGGGAGCCCGTGCAGGTTCCTCAGGTGGGGGGTGATGTGATTGTCGCGCGGGACATCGAGGAACAGGCGTGCAGAGGCATTCTGGATTCTTTGCAGTCTGTTGATGGGCTTGGTGGTGGTTCAGGCGTGGAGTGCATTTCCGTAGTCAAGTCTGCTGCTGACGAGGGCCTGGGTGACTGTTTTCCTTGTGTCTGTCAGGATCCATCTGTAGATCTTGTTGAGCATACAGAGGGTGTTGAAGCAGGTGGAGGAGACTCCGCAGTTGTTGCCTGTGGATTAGGAGATAGGGGTGGGTGAGGGTCCTTTGGCTTATTGCGGTGAAGATGGAGTGGATCCAGGTGAGGGCTGTTCCTCGTATCCCCTTGTGGTGGTGTCTGGCATCTGGGGTGTGGTGTGTGAGAGGGTGTTTGAGGCTGCATAGAGGTGTAGTAGGATGTGTTGTCTGCAATGTGACACAGGTAAAGTGGCATGCATATTTAAGCATTGTCAGCATGGTGTACGTTTTTGGTGCTGTGCTTGATACCCAAACAATACTGGGAGTGGTCCATGATGGAGTTCTCTTCAGTGTAGCCAGTCAGCTGGGTGTTTATGGTTCTCTCAGTGACTTTGTCCACCACGGGTTGCAGGGAGATGGTCAGATAGTTCATCTTGTCTGTTGGGTCATACTGACAATGAGCCGATTTGTTCAACGTAGAGACCGGTCTTGACGGTCTTCATGAAGGTGTCCAGAGATGGTGTGCATGTCAGCTCTGCTGGTGGCTCATTCAATGTCTTGGATGCATGCAGAGATATATTTTTAGAATTGGCACCATTTCACACCCATCTTTCATATTTGCCCCCAATTTAGGACCCATATTTCCGATTTGAGCCCCAATTTCACACCCATTTTCTGCTTAAACCCACAGTTCACACCCACTTCTCAGATTTGAGCTCCATTCCACACCCACTTCTCAGATTTGACCACCATTCCACACCCAATTTTCTGATTTGTCCCCCTTTTCACAGCCTTAACAGTGAAATTTAACACCGAATTAACCATAAAATTCATTATTTGGCACTTACAAACCCATACATTTAAATTTTTAATAATAAGTACATGCTGTGAATCATGAATTACATACTATTTGACACAACCATTGATGAATTGTGTGCCAGATTTTACTCCTTGTAAAGTCAAGTTGTGCACGATTGACACACTATTGAATCTCTGTGATGATGAAACATACACACCAGGATTTTACTTTTGGACTCTTACTTGCAATTATTGTACAATGGTAAAATTTCATAGTGATATACTGATGCAGGAGAGGAACTTGCAGACAGGGTATGTGTGTTGAGTTTGTTTATTGTCACAAACAGTTCTTGAGGTAATTTTCCATATACATGTCTTTGTTTTTGTCAGTCACAATGTGATGTGCTCAAGTGAAGAAATTGTTTATTATCCTGTCCCTTCGGGCAATTCCAGCAGCAGTGGCTGTGGGGTGTGGGCCACCTCATTGATCTTCGTCATCATCCTGGTCATCGCCCGGTGCTGCGGGGACTTGGATCCAGGGGGCATTTGTGCGGACACAAATGTTGTGCAATACACAACATGCTAGTATGATTTTGTTTACCATTTCTGGGTTGTATAGCAGTTTGCCACCTGTAATATCCAGGCAACGGAAACGTGACTTGAGCACGCCAAATGTACGCTCCACGATACCACGCGTGCGTCGATATGCAGCATTGTACTGCCTCTGTGGTGGGGTTTCGTATTGGTGTCATCATCCACAGGCAGAGAGCATATCCTTGATCACCTATGACATGTAATGGGGAGATGGGTACATGATTCATTAGGCATACTATGTTGGCAGTGTTTAAATTTTTTTCTATTGTGATTTTTGCTATTTTTAGACTTAGGTTAGACATGTGTTGCTTCTGGCTATTTAGCGGCATCAGTGCTGAGTACATTGCCTCAGTGTTGATCCTCCAACTATCCTTTTTGCTGGTGTTTGCTGCACGGTTGCATAAGTGTCACTACAAGTGTACACAATGGGAATGAGACCTGCACAAAGACCACAGACACCAACAGATAGCCTGGCTCTCCTGACATCTAGCCATGGCACTGATCCACACTCCTCGCAGTCACCGCCTTGTGAATGTTCAAATGACATAGGCCACGCATGACACAGCTCACATTCAGACATGCATCTCATGCTGATGGTAGACCTGTGACCCCACACAAGCCATGCAATTGTATGTCCAGAGCTAAAATGAAGGAACAGACCACAGCCACCTCACCTGCAGGGCCCGCTGGGGACAGTGAAGGTTTGCACACACCATCAACAATAACTTGTGACACAATGTAAACTTACTGGCCTGCGTCATCTGTCACTAGCAGAGCATAAGACTCACATGACACAACTTCTCAAAATAATTTTCACTATGTGGTTTATTCGACAAGATCAGACTGTCCACACACTTCACCACGCTGATACACATGGCATGGCTCACCTTTGCACACTTCTTTGCATTTGTAATGGATTAGCATTTGACAGATCAATTTCAACACACAAGTAGTGACCGAATACACATCCACTTACTCTTCGGACAAGCACATGCCACACCATATCACAGGGTTGAGAATGAGAAATATGTGTGGCAGAGTGAGAGAGGAGATGCTACTAGACACCATCAACAGCAGCACCAACAACACTGCAGTCAACACCAATGGCGCTGTATGTTGGTTTCATGACACATTTTCCGGCCTACGCATGCACATTTGCCACACTCTGCACTTCCTTCAATCAAAGTGCATTGTTACAACCTTGGTCACGACAAACCTCAGAAGTGACACACTGATTGTACATGTGTGAGTCCTTGTGAAACGTTGGGTCACCCTAATAGGTCACCGGCAACAAGAGCTGCAACATGATAATCTTCATCAACAATGCGACCACACACACTGGGATACCAGTCCGGATGACTTTGATTAGGTACATAGATGGCTAGGTACTGGGGGTTACTCTACACCATGGGTACTCACATACTTTCTGCCTGGTCCCATATTGCTGTGTGGTTTGTGGTAGTGTGCCGCACGGGTGGGGGCGGGGTCAGTGGGGAAGGGGGCAGGGCTAGTGAGTAAGGACACTGACCATGTGGTTGGACACAGGCCCCTGGTGCGGACACCCTCATTCACTGAGCCACCAGACCTGGCATACACACATCTCTCTCTCTCTTTCTCTCACTCTCTCTCTCTCTCTCTCTCTGCCTCCCTCTCTCTGGCTCCCTCCCTTGCTCTGTCACGCCCTCCCTTGCTCTATCTCTCCCTCCCTCTGTGTCCCTCCCTCAGTCGCCCTCGGTCTCCCTCCCTCTGTTGCCCTCACTCTGTCTCTTTGCCTCTCTCTCCCTCTGTCACCTCCCCCCGGCAGCCTAGGCTGGGACAGCTTCCTGGGCACACACACACACAGCCACACCCCAGTACTTCACAGGTCTTTCATGGACCATTTACTTGTTAATGAGTTTTTGTTATATTTCACCTCTTGGCGCACATGCATCACCACTCTGACTATCGCTGGACTCGCACGGCCCACATGGTGCAGAGTCTCTCGGAGTCCGCTCTGGTGCGGCAGTGTTTGGTGGCACTCTTATGAAATCTGCAGACATGGTACACAGGTACAATGTTTGCAAGGTCCACGGCCCAACAAGAAAGGCTTGCCAGGCTGCTGGCAGCACGTGGGCCATACTATGAGTACCCGTGCTCTACGCAGTGGAGCCTGTATACCTCATCCCTCGTACACAATACATCAGAATGTGCCCATGCATTTTGTGCACCACCCAATCAGTACCTAGGCAATGTATTTACATCCTCCCTCTTGATGGGTCAACATGATTGTGTTTTTTGAGCATGTGGTGTGTTCAGTTGGTAATGACCGACAAGCAATGCATTTTCATATGTGCTATCCTGGAAGCGCTAGTTTATGATGCAGTGTCGGAAGATGAATGCATCATGCACACTCCCTGGAAATTTGGCAATGACATTTGTGAACATTCCGCGGTGGTCCACTATTGCCTGCACATTCATTGAATGGGTGTGCTTCCTGTTGCGGTAGATGTGTTCGCTGTCCGCAGGGGGCACAAATGGTACATGTGTGCAGTCAATTGCACCGATCACCTGTGGTAAGCCAGCAATGGCATGGAATCCTTGCTTAATAGCAATCTGCTCCTGCACAGTGTTGGGGAAGTGAAGGTGCTGAGGAATCAGGCTGAGTATGCCATCCAAGACAGTGGGGAGGAAGGTTGAGAAGGCTGCCTGTGACACTCATCATAAACTTTATTCAGGCTTCAATGGCCATAAAAGTACAATAAAAGGCATTTAATAAATATAGCAGCTTCAATAAACTCATTCCACATCAAATAGGAATCAACATCTGTAAAAATGTATCAAGGGAAAAGAACGCTTCACAGGATTATAGTATTGCAAATCTTAGATCAAGATTAAAAAGAACAAAAGCCAATGTAAAAACAATCTACAATCCTTGGGTGGTTCTGGAATTTAAAAAAAATCTATAATCCGAAAAAATCCGATTAAAACAATGAGGGGAACCATGTTTATTTCTGCCCCTCAGTGAGTGACATACAAAATTTCCCACTGCCATAAAAATCTCCATATTCTCCAACTTTTGCAAACACGCAAAAGCCTCCTTATGAGAATCAGTGTTAAAGGAATGAAAAATAGGGCACAAAAAATATTTCCTGACATGAGAATACAGACTGCAAAATACAATAAAATGCACTATGCTTTATGTGGCAATATTGTTACACAGACACCTCTGCATTGGTTTTCCCCAGGCTACATTCCTGGGAAAGGCAACTAGGAAGTGCAATACACTAAATTTTAATCTGGTTAAATAAAACCTAACATTCCTGTTATGAAACCTGGAGAGATACAACTCACACACACATACGACAAATTGATTACATTATAGTTGATGCTTCAATTTGTCAAAAGCTGCCTGGTGTGGTGTGCCCTGTCTAATCTGGAAAGTCTCTTTTATTTTAGGTATAGCCTTGGAATCAAAACTTGCTGGGTTGCAGACCCATTCAGGCTAGCCCAGCTCTATGAATTCTTCCCTTATATAACTAAACCATGGTACATAATTCAAGGAGAGACAATACTCCATTACAGCCTTTGTCAGTTGTGCTTCCTGGTTCCCCCAGATGTTTAGCCATAATAATAGGGTTTCCAGCCTTATTATATCCCCCAGGGATTTATTGTGGGACATCCAACAACCTATGCACAAACTTAATTTCTACCTGCTGTATTGGCCCTTGGCCTTTATATCCCGACCCATTCTGCACCATAAATCGCCACAGAGACATATTTACTCTGGTAGATCTCAGTCATTTCCCTAATCGGTTTTCGACCCAACCTTCTAGCAAATGGGAAGACTGACTCCACGGCTCTTTGAGTATGGGAAGCCTTAGAGTGGTGCACATTTTGCCAGGTTAAATTTTGGTAAAAAGACAGGCCCAAGTACGTAAAAGTCTTTACTCTTGAGATTTAAGTCACCCCTAAAAAGAATGACCTGATTTTCACATTTCTTGTGCCTATATTCATTGTAAAAGATTTTTGTAGATTAGTTTTAAGATCAAGACTCCCCATAAAATTATAACATTTGTCTAAAATGAAGCTGTAAACCATTAGCGGTCCTTGCCACTAACACAACACCGTCTGCGTACAACAAAACTAGAAGGGCTCTTAACTTAATTCCAGGCAAATCTTTCCCTACTTTGGTCAGGGGTGATTCTAAATCATTAATATAGAAAAGGAACAAATACAAGGACCCTAATACACCCTTGTCTAACTCCTAGGTGTGACTGAACTTTCTGAGAGAGTTCCCAATCTTTGCCATACCTGACAGTAAAGCAGTATCCAGTACTTTCTGTCTAGGAGCCCAATTAAGCAAGCTCTGATCATTTTCCATCCCGGCTATGCCCTCAACCAGCTTCCTCCTGTTTTCCATATCGAAAGCAGAGGAGATGTCCATAAATTCAAGGTGATTGGAACCTCTCCTAGCCTTTACAGATATCCCTGTGGTCAGCTGTAGGTGAAGGCACTGCTCAACAGTAAAAAAACCTTTATGAAATCCGCACTGGACTTTTGACAAGCATTGATTACCCTGTAGCCAAAATTTCAATTTGGATACAAAGATCCTCCCCAAAATGTTTAAAGAACTATCCTGAAGGGAAATAGGACAATAACATACTGACAAATTCCAATTTCCCTTTTTAAAAATTTGGATAATTATAGCTTCAGACCAAGGAGAGATTAGGTCCCCTTTTCTCGAAGCTTTAAAAACATTAGTTAGGATGGGGGCCCAAAGCAAGGCATTCTCTTTAAAAAGGTCCAATGGAACCCCATCAGCTCGAGGGGCCTTTCCCACCGGACTATGACTAATAGCAGCGATAACATCCTTTGTATCAATAGAGTCGCTCATAGCCTCATACACTCCTACATTATGGTTAACAACTCAACTAAAATTACTAACAGCTTCAACATTTTCAGAATTAAGAATATTGCTAAAATGATCAACCAAAGCTTCTGCTGGTATCATTGTGTCTAATGTTGGTTTTAATCATATTCAGTGAAAAAAGGTTGATGAACCACTTTCCAAAAAAAGGCATTACCCTATGTGGCATCCTTGTCTAGTGCTTCTCAGGCAGCCCTCCTCAATTCAGATCTCTTGGCCTCAAAAATAGATTTGTATGACCTTAGTGCTTCCAAAATGTCTTCTCTAATGCAAGGAGTTTTAGATAAAACTACTTTCAACTTCTTATGTGCCATAGTGCACTCATGAATAAACCAACCAATATGGGTTGATGGTTTAACTTTTCAAATCACACGTCCATCCATTGTCAACTGTCACAGAAAGGGAACTAAAGGCATCTATATTTGGCTTTGGGGATTCCTCCACCAAGGTCAATATTGAAAAGGAGTTCAAATTTCTCTTAACCAAATTAGCCAAAAATGTCCCGTATTTATTGTCCCCCATTTAATTCTTATACTTTTATTATGTGAATTGAATAGTGGTAAGGTCTCCCAACTCCCTTTATTACTCCCCAAGTGCAAATCAAGAGTAAGTAACAAAGGGTTATGATCACTAATACAAGAGGCCTTAACCTCATGACCCAATATGATTGCAGCCAAATCCAAGGATTGGATGACAAAATCAAGCTCACCACATCACTGAACCAGAACCCTCCCGCCAGATCAACGGACCCCAACCAAGCAGCCAACAAACTCACACAGTGGATCACCAACTGCGCTGACGACCTCGCACCCCTGAAAAACCATCCCAGCAGGCCCGGAAGCAAGAATGCCGCCTGGTTAAACCACGACCTCAAGAACTCCAAGAAGAACTGCCGCACCCTCGAGAAAGCTTGGCGAAAAAACCCGACCACAGACAACATGACCGCCCTCAAGCACGCCACCCGCAAACACCACCAGCTGATCCACACCACCAAGAAGTCAGCATTCAAGGATCGACTAGACAACAACGCACACGACAGCAAGGAACTCTTCAGCATCATCAAAGAGCCCTCCAACCCCAGCGCCGGAAACAACGACATCACTCCCTCACAAGACCTCTGCAACTCACTCGCCTCGTTCTTCCACAGCAAGATCGCAGACATACACAACAGCTTCGGCGAACAGTCCACGCACCTTACCACAGAACCAACACCCCCCACCATCACCCTCCGCGCCTGGACCCCGGTCAGCACCGAAGACACCATCCGCACGGGGAACACCATCCACTCCGGATCGCCAACCGACCCATGCCCCCACCACGTCTTCAACAAGGCCGACTCCGTCATCGCACCCCATCTCCGGGACATCATCAACTGCTCCTTCAACACCGCCACCTTCCCGGAAAGTTGGAAGCATGCCGAACTCAGCGCCCTCTTGAGGAATCCTTCAGCAGACCCCACCGACCTCAAGAACTACCGCCCCATCTCACTCCTCCCGTTTCCTGCCAAAGTCATCGAGAAGACCGTCAACAGACAGCTTGCCGCCTTCCTCGAGACGAACGGATCCCTCGACCACTCACAGTCCGGATTCCGAGCCAACCACAGCACCGAGACCGCCCTCAGCGCAGCCACTGACGACATCCGAACCCTGCTCGACAATGAGGAAACAGCGGCCCTCATCCTCCTGGACCTCTCCGCAGCGTTCGATACTGTCTGCCACCGCACCCTAGTACAACGCCTCAGCAACGTCGGTATCCGAGAGAAGGCACTGGAGTGGATCATCTCGTTCCTCGCCGGAAGAACCCAGAGAGTCCGCCTCCCCCCGTTCAGATCCGAGGCCACCGAAGTCATCTGCGGCGTACCACAAGGATCATCACTCAGCCCCACCCTCTTCAACGTCTACATGAGCCCCCTCGCAGCCATCGCACGCCAACACAACCTCAACATCATCTCCTACGCCGACGACACCCAGCTGATCCTCTCCCTCACCAACGACCCTGCCACCGCCAGAACCAACCTACACGAAGGGATGAAAGAAGTGGCCGAGTGGATGAAGAACAGCCGCCTGAAACTGAACTCAGACAAGACGGAAGTCCTCATCCTTGGATCATCACCTTTTGCCTGGGACGACTCCTGGTGGCCCCCGGCCCTAGGCAGCGCACCCAAACCAACGGACCATGCACGCAACCTGGGCTTCATCCTGGACTCCTCCCTCTCGATGACCAGACAAGTCAACGCCGTCTCATCATCGTGTTTCAACATCCTACGCATGCTCCGAAAGATCTTCCGATGGATCCCCACCGAAACCAGGAAGACGGTCACCCAAGCACTCATCACCAGCCGACTGGACTACGGTAACACCCTCTACACCGGAACCACAGCCAAACTACAGAAAAGACTCCAACGCATCCAGAATGCCTCCGCACGACTCATCCTGGACATCCCCCGACACAGCCACATCTCCGGACACCTGAGAGACCTGCACTGGCTCCCCGTCAGCAAGAGAATCACGTTCCGTCTCCTCACCCACGCACACAAGGCCCACCACGACCTGGGCCCCAGGTACCTCAACAACCGCCTGACCTTCTACACTCCCACCCGCCAACTGCGATCAACCAGTCACGCCCTCGCCGCGGTTCCACGCATTCGAAGAGCCACCATGGGAGGAAGATCCTTCTCCTACCTGGCAGCCAAGACTTGGAACTCCCTCCCCATCCACCTCCGTCGTACCCAAGACCACCTCTCCTTCAGGAAGCAACTCAAGACCTGGCTGTTCGAGCAGTAGCAGACCCTCCCCCCCAAGCGCCTTGAGACCCTCCGGGTGAGTAGCGCGCTATACAAATTTCTTGATTGATTGATTGATTGAAGCTCCCATATAGGTGGGGAGTAACCGGGACCCATCCAACCTAAATTCTTTTGCATGGAACAAGTTCCTAGATACCATAAACCTGTTCATGAGGCCCCCAATTGGTGAATGTTGAACATGCATGAAGCCCCTCCATCCTTGTCTTCAGCTCCACAGGGTTAGTATTCATTAATACCACATAGCTTTAATGTTTTAAAATCACCTGCTTAAGCTATGAGCGTCTCCCTATTATAGCCTTCAGTGAAGGATTCTAGGGTAATCTCCAAGCCCTCAATTACCTCCTTTACTCTGGTATCAAATACATTACTATACAAGTTTATCAAAATCAGATCAAATGAGTACGGGGTCTGTAAAAGAATGAACTGAAAATGGGTTAATGGGTAATGATTTTAGATGAAATGCCTATGAATTTAACATAAATTAAAATAGCTAGACCTCCCCTTTAGCCAGCCCTGAACTAAATGGTGAGGTTATGCTGCAAAAGTAGTAATATCGATCCACACTAAAATCCTCCCTGGACCAGAGCATCCAGAACATGTCCATCAGACCTATCCTGGACATTGCCCACCAGAGCTGTATTGTTTGAAAAATAGTGGTGGAGTAGTATTCACCATTTTGTGAAACATTTGAAAGTATGACATTGGGGCCCCCCATAGTGATGCTATACATTTTGTTTTCAGATCCCCTACCACGCACCTTTAAAGAATCCTAAAAGGGTGGTCCAGATGAAGGTGGACACAATTATCAATTCCACTGAAATGTGCGTTGAACTGGTTGCAGTGTTTCCCAGCTGGCAGTACAATCATGTACATTTATGGAGGGTTCTCTTTGTGACTTCAATAGTGTATGCCGACTAAGGCTGGGAAATGTATGCATGTGATGTGTGTGTGCTAGTGTGTTGTAGTGTGAAAGGTTAGGATGAAAGTGTGGTTGAAGTATGGGGATAAATTGTATGTTCCAATGTGCATGCAAATTTCAGTGAGATGATATATCTCAAATATGTTATGTATGTAGCAATTGTATTTTTGTATATTTGCACTCCTGAAAATGTCTAGAAGTTTCACTCAGATGTTTTTTAACTTTTGTATAATTGATGGAAAATTTAAAAAACAAAGTTTTCTTTCACAGAGGAAAATAAGAATGAACTGAATAATATAATATGATGAACAACAAATAAAAACAGATGTTTGATTGATCTGTATAGGAGTGGTTAGCCCATAGAGCTATTGTTAGCCGCTAGCGAAAGTATTTAGGTCAGGTGGGAGTTTTTTTAACAATACAGTTTGGTTTCTTTCCCCCTTGCTCCCAGACCTACAAATGAACCCTAGAGGGGTACCTTCCTTTTTGGAACAATCCCCACTGCAGCCACATCTCTAATCACTTGAGAGACCTGCACTGGCTCCCGATCAACAAAAGAATCACCTGCAAGCTCCTCATGCACGCCTACAAAGCCTTCCACAACACCGGACCTGCATTCCTCAACTACCGCCTCTCCTTCTACACACCCACAAGATATCTATGCTCTGCCCAACTGGCTCTGGTCACTAACCCATGGATCCACAAGACATTGGCCAGAGGAAGATCCTTCTCCTACCTCACTGCGAAGACCTGACTCTCTCTACCTCAACATCTCAGGCAATCACCTTCATTGCCTCAATTCTGGAAAGATATCAAGATCTGGCTCTTTGATTGAACTGCAGAACCCCCCGTCCCCAGCGCCTTCAGACCCTAGCGAGTGATGAGTCGTGCTTTATAAGAACACTGATTAATTGATCAATTGAGGTTTCATGCAATAAAATAATGTCTGCTTTTCCTATTTCGGAGAGCCAATACAAATGTGTAAGCGTGTTGAATACCTGCTATGGTCCATGGCATGAGTCTAAACCGACACCGGTTTGCCCCAGAACAACCAGGGCTATCCAAAGTGGGTATAAACACCCATAAAGTCATACTAGGACCAGCCTCCAAGGGCTCTTCCAACCCCTCCCACCCCTCCGCCAGGTGAACACTCTGGCCTATTGTGTCCTGATAAATTCCTGACTGCATGTCTCCCTCCAATCTGTGGAGAATAAGTCCTGATCTTCTAAAGTGGCAAGTGGCTCAAAAGAGTTCCGGACTTGATCATTAAATTCTTGATTCATGCCCCCCACCTTTCAAGGGCTCCCTTGTCTTAACATAGAGGGAAACACCATTTGTCGGAAAAAATATCCCAATGTAAGTACTTGAATGGAACCTGAGGTCCGGCCTTGGGAGTGAAAAAACTTCAATAAAGATTCAATAAAGATTCTACCAAGTGAGGTAACTTAAAAGTGATGATGAGGCAGTCCCCAGATGTTTCCTTCTTTCCAGGCCCAATCCCGGGTGTTCTAATCATCAAACTTTCCCTAGAGTAATCAGTAGGCCAGCTGGTTTTACCCCTTAAATAATGCATAACTTTGTTTTTCACTGTGGGGTAACTTTCCCTCATGTGTAGTGCTAAACCAGTCAAATATTTCAATACTGGGACATAAGGTGTGCACTCAGGTGGGAGCCAAGGTAAAGAGTTGACTGTACTGTGTCTCAGAGGCTTCCGGGATCCTTGGGGGGCTCTTCGTGCTTTTCTGCACTGAGTAGACAGCCACGCAACCCAGACTCCCTTCCTGCAGGCTTGTTCCTGGCTCCCATTTTTTGGTTTCTCAAATCTTTACTTATCAGAGTACTAGCACCAGAAGCTTTCAAGTTATTAGACAAAGTATTAGGTAACAATGGGATCCTTTGGGGAGGAGAAGGGGGAGCCGCAACAGAGTGATGCTCCTCTAAAGTAAGATTACATTTCACCAGCTCTTTCTTCATAATCTCGAGCTGGGCAAAAACACTGGTTAAATAAACCTGTAATTCAGGTCATAACACCAATAGACACTCCACTAACTCTGCTGACTCAGGGGTTCCTCTCCTTCCATTGCGGCCTGGGCTAACCTATTGAGAAGGCAAGTGAGTCGAATGGCCGGGACACTGCCTTTTGCTTCAGCCCCAGTCTTCATTCTCTTCCTGTTTCCAGCTTGGCCTCTTGTCTTGACCCCGCTAGACTGAATAGACGATTGTATGACATAATTTCGAAAGACAAAAATTCGACCTACAAAAATATCGCAACAAAAATATCGTGGTCAAGAATATCGACATCCTATCTACAACATGGTAAGTACAAAAATATCGATAATTTAATATCGATGTCAAAAATATCGTAATTCAAAAATATCGTTTTTTTTTTAGTTTAAAAATATATGTAAAATAAACCAAATAATACTTATAAATCAAAGAAACATAATTAAATATATTGTATAATATGTAAAATGTATAATAAATATATATAATTAAATGAAACTTTAATGAAACATATATATATAATATATAATATATACACTTACTTAATAATTACTTTTAATAATAATTTCTGTAACATATAAATTATTAAATATTTATTTAAATTACCAATACATCTATACACATAAAACAATAACATTAATAAATATTAAATAATTACATATAGCAAATAATAATCAATAATTTTAATTTGAATACTTTTTATTATTAATTATATATTACAATAGCTAAAATATTACAAAACATATTTAATATCAGACACAATAAAACTACTAGTCCAACTTCAACAAAAACAACAGTAAGGAAAATGTTGGATAGCGTAGGGGTAAAAATTACTATTCCAACTCCCGAGAGTGCAACAGTAGGGAAAACATTGGATAGCGTAGGGGTAAAAATTACTATTCCAACTCCAAAGAGTGCAACAGTAGGGAAAGCGTTGGATAGCGTAGGGGTAAAAATTACTATTCCAACTCCAGAGAGTGCAATAGTAGGGAAAGTGTTGGATAGCGTAATGGTAAAAATTACTATTCCCACTCCAGAGAGTGCAATAGTAGGGAAAGTGTTGGATAGCGTAAGGGTAAAAATTACTATTCCCACTCCAGACAGAGCAACAGTAGGGAAAACGTTGGATAGCGTAGGGGTACAAATAACTATTCCAACTCCAAAGAGTGCAACAGTAGGGAAAACGTTGGATAGCGTAGGGGTAAAAATTACTATTCCAACTCCAGAGAGTGCAATAGTAGGAAAAGTGTTGGATAGCGTAAGGGTAAAATTTACTATTCCCACTCCAGAGAGTGCAATAGTAGGGAAAGTGTTGGATAGCGTAAGGGTAAAATTTACTATTCCCACTCCAGAGAGTGCAACAGTATAGAAAACGTTGGATAGCGTAGTGGTATAAATAACTATTCCAACTCCAAAGAGTGCAACAGTAGGAAAAACGTTGGATAGCGTAGGGGTAAAAATTACTATCCCAACTCCAGAGAGTGCAATAGTAGGGAAAGTGTTGGATAGCGTAAGGGTAAAATTTACTATTCCCACTCCAGAGAATGCAATAGTAGGGAAAGTGTTGGATAGCGTAAGGGTAAAAATTACTATTCCAACTCCAGAGAGTGCAATAGTAGGGAAAGTGTTGGATAGCGTAAGGGTAAAATTCACTATTCCCACTCCAGACAGTGCAACAGTAGAGAAAAGGTTGGATAGCGTAGGGGTAAAAATTACTATTCCAACTCCAAAGAGTGCAACAGTAGGGAAAGCGCTGGATAGCGTAGGGGTAAAAATTACTATTCCAACTCCAGAGAGTGCAACAGTAGGGAAAGCGCTGGATAGCGTAGGGGTAAAAAGTACTATTCCCACTCCAGATAGTAAAACTGTTGGGAAAGCACTAGATAGCATACTGATTCTATGAACATTATGACCAATTCAATAATTTGTTATAAAAAAATTGCATGTTAACAATGTTTAAAAAAAATAATTATTATTAAATACCAATTATGTAAAATAAATATTTAAATAAATAAATTTAAATTACATCCCACACTATTCCCCCTTTAACACACAACACACTACACATACAAAATACACAATAGATTTAAATATCAATTTATCTCTTATTTACAATTAATAATACATTCTTTATAATTAATATAGTTATTAATTCACTAATTAATACATATTAACTACGAAATTACAAATATTCACCTATTAATTATTAATTAACAATACATTAGTTAGCAATAACAACAAATAAAATACAATAATCAATTATTTATATTTACTATATTTAACCAACTAATAACAATTAATTAATAATAATTACAAATAAATAAAAATATATCATTATTTATTTTATTTTAATTACATCCAACCCTATTCCCCTATAAACCCACAACCCACTACACATAAAAATTCACATAATTAATTTTAATTATCAATTAATCACTTAATAAAATTAAATCACCTATTAATTACTAATTAACAATTAATTAATTAACTATAACAATAAATAAATATTATTAATAAACTAATTATAATTTATATATTTAACCAAATAATAAATTATTTTTACAATTAATAATTAATTAAAAATTATTTAATCTATTAATCAAATTAATTACCAATTATTAATTGATTACCAATTAATTAATCATAAATACCGATTAAACAATACATATTAATTCATTAATTATAATTACATTACTTCCCACCCTATTCCCCTATAAACCCACAACCCACTACACATAAAAATTCACATAAATAATTTAATTATCAATTAATCACTTAATAAACTTAAATCACCAATTAATTACTAATTAACAATTAATTAATTAATAACAATAAATAAATATTAATAATAAAGTAATTATAATGTATATAATTAACCAATTAATAAAATAATTTTACAATTAATAATTAATTAACAATTAATTAATCAATTAATTACCAATTATTAATTAATTACCAATGAATTAATCATAAATACCAATTAAACAATACATATTAATTCATTAATTATAATTAAATTACTTCCCACCCTATTCCCCTATAAACCCACAACCCGCTCTGATACTAAAACGCTAAATTAAATGTAAAATAATTATAAATCTCTAAACATTTATTTTTAAATGTATTAAAATACATTACAATAATCTTTAACATACAAATAAAATACATATTAAATGACATTACACTAAATAAATATCGATATTATTGACATCGAAATTTTTACTTACGATATTACTTACATCGATATTAAGTACTTCGATATTATTAACTTCGATATTACTTACCTTGGGATCGATATTCTGTCCATCGATATTCTTGACTTCGATATTCTGTACCTACGATATTAAAAACACGATATTATTGTAGGTCGAAATTTAAAACTCGATATTTTGGCTAAACACCGAATAGACTGAATAGGCGAGCAAGTTTCTGCACTCTCCATGTGCCCCTCATGATCAACTACTAGGGCACTGACTCCAGTAATAGTGTCAGAACAAGATGTACTCGTCCTAGCCTCCAGTTTTGCATCCAGCATGCATGCATCCAGCATGCAATCTGCAAACATGCAAGAGCTGGAGGCAACTCAGACAAGTGCCACGCATCAGTAGGCGAGGAGAGAGATGAATGTATTTTTTTCATCTCAAGTTCAAGTTCAAGTTCATTTTTATTTGTTTGATTACTTAAAATCATTACAAAACCCCCCCTAGAACAAATAAATAGATATTACATAAACTGAAACCTTGTTGTTTCAAATAAAATCCACATCACTTGTCAATAAAATTTAAGTTTTAAAAGCACTTGCATTAGCCACTTTAATTTTGAAACAACAGAATTATTAGAGTAAAAAACCCAATGGGGATACTGTTGATCTCGTTGTACTCATTTTATTTAGAATCACCGTCGGCTTGCCATAAGAGTCTGCTGACTAAGTTCATGTATATAATTCCACGGCATGCCAGTATGATCGACGTACCCTCTAGCCAGCAGATCACCGCTTGCCTGCTGGAGTGAATGTTCAGCTCATTGAAGATAGATTTCAAGTACTGTCTCCTTTGGTCTAGAACAGCTATGCAGGCACATATTAGGAGGATTAAAGTTTCCTTTTTAAAACCACATAGTCTGCAGGACTCTGATTTAAATGGCTTTTTCCACTGTGGGTATAAGTCCTTTGCCTCATGCACGCCCATTCGGAACTTTAAAAAGCAAATTTTTAACTGTGAGCTAAAATGGGCGGATAAATATGATTGTGACCTCAAAAGTCTGTAAGAATTTATGACTGTCCACCCGTGCCGCCGCTTGGTGAGCGCTTTTTTGTCAGCCCACAAAGATTTCTTTTTAGCTGCGCTGTTTACTATTTTGCCAAAGCTTCCTCTGTCCAGACCGTTGAATGTATTTCTTTCATCTCATTTTCCCTGCTGATCACCCCCATTGCCTGCTGTAAAAATCTCTTTAGCCTAGCTCCCAGCGCAGATGAAGATGGGTTTACAGTTGATATTAATTTCCCCATTAGGACACTGGGGTGATGGAAATGCTTTCTAAATCAGGTTCTCAAAAGAAGGAAAATAATACTGTATAGTAGGTGTAAGAAGGTGGCCCAGCCCAGCCTCTTCCAGTCGATGACAAGAGCAAGATGGGCCCGCTCTTGACCCAGTCTTTGCCTGGGCATGGCCCCAGGCATGTCCAGCACAGTGGGAAATCAGTAGGAATTAAGTAGGTGTCCGGTGGCGCTGACTGCACCTCCATGACCGCTGTGTAATCTGGGCCTTTGAGTCCTGGCTTCCGGCAGTAAGCAGTAGTGCTTTGTTGTCCTGCGCAGTGGTAAAACAGCTGCAATTTAGTAGGTGCCTGACGGCGCTCAACGCACCTTCCTGGCTGCTCTGTAATCTGGGCCTTTGAGCCTTGGCCCCCAGGAATACATGATGTTACTCCGCAAACCATTACAACGCATACAATTACAACAAATGTTTTACAACGCAAAAGACTAAACATCACAAGTTTTTACCATGCATCAATTACAACGAATTTTAATAGTTATATTATAAACACCTATACAATGCAATATTTCACAACGCAAACATTTAGAACGAAAATCAATAATGTATGTATCTTAACTATTGGCACATGATGCTAGGGAAATAGGGGTTTTGGGTGGGGAAGTAATTTAAAACGGGGATTAATACAATTAGTACTCGAGTATTAATTATTGATAGCTCTTTTTTTTTTAATTCACATAACTATCACATAACCACTGGGATGGGATGTTAGGGAATTAGGGGTTTTGGGGCGGGGAAGTAATTTAAAATGGGTATTTAAAAAACGAATACTCAGGTATTAATTATTAATACTCAATTTTGTTATTTAATTTTTGACGCACAACCACTGGGATGGGATGTTAGAGAAGTAGGGGTTTTGGGTGGGGAAGTAATTTAAAAGGGGTATTAAAAAAATTAGTACTTGAGTATTAATTATTAATAACACGTTTAAAAAAATTACATTGTCACATAATCACTGGGACGGGATGTTAGGGAATTAGGGGTATTGGGTGGGGAAGTAATTTAAAAAGGGTATTAAAAATATTAGTGTTCGAGTATTAATTATTAATACCTCATTTGTATTCTTTTATTGTCACATAACCACTGGGACGGGATGCTAGGGAATTAGATTTTTGGGGTGGGTGAGTATCTTAAAATTACGACTCATATTTTTAATAATTGAGAGTTAATAATTAATAGTGCTGCAATTCTTTTAAGACTAAGGTGCACATGCATCAAAATTCTGAAAAGCAAGTCCTTATTAGCGATAAATAAGGAATCGCAAAATCGCAAATAAGGAATCGCTTTCCGGGATGCATGTACAGATTCAGTAAAATTTAGCATTTCCTTAAAAATCGCTAAAACTAACTGAAAACACAATAGCGATTCCTTAAAATAAAGAATAGAAATTTCCGAATTCGGAATTACCGAATTCGGTATTTGCGAATTCGGAAATAGCGAATTGGCAAAAAACGGGTCGCACTAGAAGCGGGCTGATGACATCACAACCAGGAAGTCATCCAGCCCATCTCCCATTCACTGCCCTGAGGAGCTCACAGGAGGAGGCAGAGCATACAAGCTGAGCCAAGAGACTTCACCCTCAGAACCCATCCAGACTACCTTCATCCAGGATGGACAAGAATGCACCTGCTACATCAGACACGCCCAGGAAGAGGAAGAGAAAGTTCTCTGACAGGGAACTTGAGCATTTGATCGAGGGGGTGAGCAGCAAGCATGATAAGCTGTTTGGGAAGCTGTCACTCAAGGTGCCCGAAGCCGAGAAGCGGAAGATATGGCTTCGCATTAGGGAGAGGGTGAATGCTGTCGGAGTGACGCACCGCAGCATCGACGACCTTAAGAAGAGGTGGTATGACCTCAGGAAGAGGGCAAAGGAGCGCATTGCCGAAAAGGTCAAGGAAGCAGCTGGCACAGGAGGGGGGCCATCCAGAGTACCTGCCAACACTGCCCTGGAGGAGCTCGTTGAAGGGACCATTGAGCCAGAGGCAGTCGTCGGAGTAACCCAGATGGACACCTCCGGCGCAGCAACCACAGAACAAGGTAAGATGCATGCCTGTGCCTAAACGCTGCGTATTGTATACCCATGCCCTTCCCCCCCAGGTCAATCACAGTGTGCAGGGAGAAGTGCATAGCACATATACCCTCACATTAGTATTGCATCATGGGAGTTGTAGTCATGTTAGCCAAGTGTGCATGTATGATCACCAATGCACAATAAATGAAATCAGCATTACAGGCCCAACAGTGAGTCTAAATATGTAATTTATTGTAGGAAATAAATGCGGAATGACAAACAGATATAGTCACAAAATAAACTAACAATGCACTGTTTCACACACATATGCATCTCCGGTGGACTCTGATGACAGTGAGCGCCTCATCATCTCCGAGACACCGGCAGATACAGACAATACCACCACCACCAACGACAATACCACCCCCACCGACAACACCACCAAGATGCAGGGCACATGTCCCCTCCATGCAGGTGATGGATACAGAGCCGAGACCAGCACCCACAAGTGTCCCCAGTCAGACACGTGTCACACCGCCAGCCCCACCACCAGCACGTGGCCGAGTCACACAGCGGCGCAGGTCCATGCGCAGTATTGCAGAGCGCCCCGAACAGCCAAGGAACATCTATGGTGGTGTAGACGCCCAGATGCTGCGTGTTCAGCACCTGCAGGGGAGACACATGGGAACAATGAACCTCAACATCTCCAAACTGGCAAAACACATGTGCACTCTGACAGACGCTATGCGGCACATGACCACAGTTGTGGCTGAGGGCAATCAGGACATCAATAAGAACCTACAGGAGTTCACCCGTGCCATCCTAGCAGGACAACACAGCGAGCGCAGGAGGCATCGGCAGAACTTGCTCCGTACTACTGCTTCTACCAGGGCCATCACAAAGCTCTGCAACAGCACTGCAGTTTTGTCCCGCCGCTCCGTGTCACTGCAGGTGGACCTCGAGCATTACTGTGGGGATGTAGCGAAGGCCTTAGGCCAGGTGACCGCTGCAGTGGAACACTTACAGTCAGGGACATTTAGTGGCAGCAACTTGGGAGGGGAGGAGGGCAGTGAGGCCTCATCAAGTGTGAGCAGCGTGTCCATGCCGGAGACCTGCAACAGGAGGCGCAGTTCGCGCAGCTCTACAGCCACAGACACACAGCGTGGTGAGGTAGAGGAGACACGCGACAGGAGGCTGGGGGTATGTGGGAAGCGGCACTAGACATTCAGTCCCGCATCTCTGTCCATGGTGGTGTAACCATGGGCCACTTGCATTTTGCCTTTGCACCCCCGTGATGCCAACAGATATGTTTTTCTCCACAATGTGTAGAAGCACTGTAATTTATTCTACTCATGTTACATCACTTTGACAAGTGCTCATGTGATGTAAACATTAGCACTCCAAAATATATTGTCATGGCTCATTCTTACCTGGCTCTGAAATGATGTTGTGTGGTGTATGTCCGCCTCCTTTGACCTTCAGCTGGGTTTGGCACATGTGACTGTTGGTGTTGTGCGGGTGGTTGGTCATCCCGATCGTTGTCGTTTCTGTCAATCTCTATGGGTATCCCCCTTCTGGTTGCAATGTTGTGCAGCATGGCACATACTGCTGCAATCCTGCAGCAGGTCTCTGGTTTATATTGCAAAGCACCACCAGTCTTATGTAAGATCCGGAACCGACTCTTCAGGATCCCGAATGTTCTCTCAATCACATTTCTGGTGCTAATATGTGCCGCGTTGTAGCGTTTCTCCTGTGGTGTTGCTGGGTTGATGTAGGGGGTGAGGATATATTCCCGCAAGGCGTATGCACTATCACCTACAGGGAGGAAGCAAAGGCTTAGCGGCAGTAATGCTAATACATGTGTGATACTGATGTAATGAATAGGTACGAGTATGTACCAAGCAGGAGTCCCTCTCCGAATTCTCCATTAAGCAGACGCCTGTGGATGCCACTGTGTCTGAATATATATGAGTTGTGTGTGCTCCCTGGAAATTGTGCCACTATGTCCATGATTATGTGCTTGGCATTACACGCGACCTGCACGTTGATGGAGTGATAGGACTTCCTGTTACGGAAGATGTACTCATTGGCTGAGGGGGGACAGATGGGGACATGCGTGCAGTCAATGCATCCTATGACATGGGGGAATTGGGCCACCTGGTAGAATTTCTGTTTGGTCTGGTCCATCTGCTGTGGGGTTGTGGGGAAGGTGATGTGGGTATGTATCATTGTCAGCATGGCATCAATGAATTTACGGAAGAAGCGTGAAAGTGCGCTTTGTGATACGCCTCCCGCTACCGCTACGACCCCCTGGAAACTTCCAGACGCCGGGGTTGATGCATTGGAATTGGTTGTTTGGCACTCGCTGACGGACGATTTTAGCGAATCGCTATTTTTGCGAGGACAATTTTGCTTGATGCATGTGCCAGTAAATGAATAATTGTTACATAAACTCTGTGATTGAATGTGTACATTAGTATTAATTTACCATCCCCCAGGTGACAATTTGCTCTTCATAGAGCAAATCATGGAGGTCATTAGCTCTTGTTTGGATCAACTATACCATGGGTACTCACAAACTTTCTCTCGGGGGCCAAATTTACAGTGTGTTTTGTGGCCGAGGGCCGCACCATGGGGGCGGGGTCATTGGGGGAGACGCCTTCGTCCAGTGAGCCACCAAACCCGGCATACACATATCTCTCTCTCTCTCTCTCCCTCTCTCGCTCTCTCTCTCTCTCTCTCTCTTTCTCTCTCTCTCTCCCCCTCTCGCTAGCTCTCTCTCTCCCTCTCTATCTCCCTCCCTCTGTCTGTCTCTCTCCCTCTCTCTATCTCTCTCTCCCTTTCTGTCTCCCTCCCCCTCTCTGTCTCCCTCCCTCTCTCTCCCTCCCTCTGTCCCCCTCTATCTGCATCCTTCTATCTGTCTCCTTCTATCTGTCTCCCTCTCTCTCTGTCTCCCTCTCTCTCCGTCTCCCTCTCTCTCCGTCTCCCTCTCTCTCTGTCCCCCTTTCTCTCTGTCTCGCTCTCTGTCTCCCTTCCTCTGTCTGCCCCCCTTTGTCTCCCTCCCTCTACCTCCCTCCCTGTGTCTGTCTCCCTCTCCCTCGTTCTGCCTCCCACTGACTCCCTCCCTCTGTCTTCATCCCTCTGTGTCCCTCTCTCTCTGTGTCCCTCTCTCTCTGTGTCCCTCCTTCTCTGTCTCCCTCCGTCTCCCTCTTTGTCTTTCTCTGCATCTCTCTGTCTCTCTGCCTCTCTGGCTCTGCCTCTATCTGTCTGTCCCTGTCTCTGCCTCTATCTGTCTCTGTCTGTTCCTGTCTCTGTTTGTCCCTGTCTCTGTCTCCCTCCCTCTGTCTCCCTTTCCTTCTCTGTCTGTCTCTGTCTCTATCTGTCTGCCCCGTCCCTGTCTCTGCCTCTATCTGTCTCTGTCTGTCCCTGTCTCTGTCTCTATCTCTGTCTGTCTCTATCTCTGTCATTTTCTGCCTCTATCTGTCTCTGTCTGTCTGTCCCTGTCTCTGCCTCTATCTAGCTCTGTCTGCCCCGTCTCTATCTGTCTCCCTTTCCATCTCTGTCTGTCTCTGTTTGTCTCTGCCTCTATCTGTCTGCCCCGTCCCTGTCTCTGCCTCTATCTGTCTCTGTCTATTTCTATCTCTGTCTGTTTCTGCCTCTATCTCTCTCTGTCTGTCTCTGCCTCTATCTGTCTCTGCCTCTATATGTCCCTGCCTCTATCTTTGTCTCTCTCTCTGTTTCTATCGCTGTCTGTCTCTACCTCTATCCGTCTCTGCCTCGATCTGTCTCTGTCAGTCTGTCCCTGTCTCTGCCTCTAGCTAGCTCTGTCTGCCCCTGTCTCTATCTGTCTCTGCCTCTATCTGGCTCTGTCTATATCTGTCAGTCTGTCCCTGTCTCTGTCTGTCTCTGTCTCTGTCTCTATCTGTCTCTGTCTGTTTCTGTCTCTCCCTAGTGCCCTCTGTCACTCTCTGTCACCTAACCCGACTCTCATACCCTGCTGTCCTCTGTCATTCTTTGTCACCTCACCCCCACTTGTGTGGCAGCTGAGGCAGCTTCCCTTCCCGGGAACACACACAGCCACACCCGAAGTACTTCACAGGTCTTTAAGAGACCATTTGCATGATAACGAGGCTTTGTTGTATTTCACCTCTTCTAAGCGCCCCAGCAGTTCCACTCGGACTATCACTTGAATCGCCCGGTCCCCACAGAGCAGAGTCTGTGTTTGCTGACACTGTAAAAAAAAAAAACACCGGTACGATGTCTGCAAGGTCTGTGGGCTGCCAAGAAAGGCTTGCCGGGCCACTGGCAGCCCGCGGGCCGTACTATGAGTACCTGTGAACTATACCATATCTTCCTTGGAGACTTCAACCTCCATTGGAATGAGACCAATGATCTTTTAGTCAGCTCCTTTAAGACTTTCCTCTCCGATCTCAACTTATCTCAGGTGTGTAAGGAACCTACCCACAACAAAGGCACAACCCTCGGCCTCATTATTGCTAGAGACAATATCATTCAACTGGTCTGCATTCGACACCATCAAACAAGAAAACCTGGTTAATCTTCTTCAACTTAGGATGGGTCTCTCGGGACTAGTCCTAAAGTGGTTTGCCTCTTTCTTACATAACCGCACACACAGGATTAAACTCAACTAGTCCCTTGCATCCAGTACCCTGGTCAGGATTGGAGTTCCGCAAGGATCCGCACTCTCGCCCACGCTCTTCAACCTTTTTATGGAACCTCTCACTGTCATTCTGAACCATTCTCACATTCATTACCACATGTACGTGGACAACACACAACTTTACTTGAAGATCTCTCTGGATGACATTAAAACTTCAAATGAGGCTCTCTCACAAACTCACCAATGGTTAGCCCCGAACTATCTTTTGTTGAATACCCTCAAAACTGAATTTCTGCTGATTGCCCCCCACAACCACTCTGTACCAACCCTGGACTGGCTAAAACAGCTCACAGCCCTTAACTGCACCCCTCACGCGGTTGATTCCACTAAATTGTTAGGCATTACCTTGGTCAAATACCTTAATATGCAAGCGCACATCAGTGCGACTATTAGGGGTGCCAACTTTCATCTTAACGCTCTTCAGCAAATCAAGCCTTTCCTTCTGCCTCAAGACATACAGCATGCAGAACAATCCCTGGTGATCTCACGATTCGAATATGGTCTGGTGACCCTTGCGGGGCTTCCTAATGGGAGCTTGGCCCCTCTAAGAGCCACGCTCATCACAAGAAACAGGCAAAGTGGCTTTTCCTGAGTGATCATTAACTGCACCATCCTGTACTCTTTTTCAAGTCCCCTTGTTGACAGATTTGACATTTATCCCAACATATCGTTCTCTATTTATTTTATGATTGGTTGGTAAATAGTTTTTTACACTAAGGCCCTTCGGGAAGTATACTAGCTGGGCCGACTACAGATTTGTCATTTATTTCACTATGTTGTGACGAGTCACTTTATGATTGTTTTGCTGAATGTTACAGGAAATCTTTTGCACTCTTTGAGAAACTTAACTAGCGGGGCCCACTACTTGGTCCCTGATCTTGATTGTTTACTCCTTGTTGTTTTACAGTGTTGACCTCCAATGTACTGAGTTTATTCATGCTTTTTCCTCTGTGTGCAACGCTCTGATACCCGCAAGGGTCATGTTCGCGCTTTATAAAACTTTTCAAATAAATAAATGACTTCCTTAAAATAATTATTAAAAAATAGATTCATCAAAAGCGGCCCACACAAAACAGTTGCTTATCAAGTAAGTGTTTGTGGAAAGTGACAAAAATTAAACATAAATTTAAAAACAAAATACTAGGCAAAAATTGTGTTATTCCGATAATCTGACTATAAAAAAAGCACGTTCAAACTGAGGAAAAAGCTGTCCTTCAACTATTTCCCTTACAGAGTCATAGCAACCACCTACTCTAAATGGCAACCATTTTGAAACGGAAAATAAAAAAAACATTTTTTAAAAAGTCATTTTAAATATACATTCAGTCAGTGTATGCTGCACATTTTTACAACAACTCCAAAACATGTTTTAAATTTAAAAACAGTTTAGCACGCCGAAGCGTCCAAATTCAGCCATCCACCATTTTGATTTCAGCTATAAACTAACTTCCACAGTGTCAACACATAGGTGCAAGTCACAGAGCCAACTGTATGCATGTCCATTCAAACACTGCCATCTATTGAACACAGTAAGTATCCCTTAAAATATGAGATGGCAAATCGATTAGGAAACGTAATATTATATGAAAAATATATTTTTTTCATAACTACTTTTAGACTGTCAAAATAGTTGTCACAACCATTCGTAATAATACAAACTTTAAGAAGTAAGGGCCATATGTATCATTCAAAATTGGCGTTTGCGATCGCAATTTAGCTAAGTGGGATGTATTAAGGTAAAACTGCTTCGCAAAGTAAGGAATCGCAAAATATGTGATTCCTTATTTTGCGATTGCATTTAAGGAGTCGCAAATTTTGCGATTCCTAAAATGCAATGTCAGAGGCACAGAAAAAGTGCAATTTGGACTTAAGGAATCGCAAATTACCACCTACTTCAAGTTGGTTGTAATTTGCGATTTCTCTGAAAAATGCACTTGTTTGCATTTTTCAAAGTGCCATGTGACACACATACATGCCCTCAGGGCATGTATGTGTGCCACATGTGCACACATGCACATTTCAGGGATGCAACAGGGTGTCCTTTTGACACCTTGGCACCCTTGAAATTGCATTCTCAATTTGCGATTCTCTAATTGAGAATCGCAAATTGAGAATGTCTTCCCATTCATTCCTATGGGTCTCTAGGCCCATAGGAATGAATGGGGAGGTATTCCTTAATTGTGAATCACAATTTGCAATTCGCAATTAAGGAATATGTAGGATTCGCTAAATTATTTGCAAATCCTACATAAATAGCGTTTTGCGATTCTCAAATAGCGATTCGTAAAAAATCGCTATTTGAGAATTCAAAACCAAACTTTCATACATATGACCCCTTGTGTTTTTAGATGTACTCAAATGTTTTGTTTGCAACGGTGATACAGAATAAATTACATTATTAATTAATAAGACTGCTAAAGATTTTTTTTAACCCTAAAAAAAAACCAAATAGTGTTTGTAATAATAAACTGGAGAAGAGAAAAACTGGAGTGTGGAGTATACTCCAATACAAAGTTTGATTAAAAAAAAATACAGTAAATTGGTAATGTGCTAAACTTAAAAAGATAGGCAAAAGAAAATAGATCTACTACATTAATTAAAATGCAAGTCAATTTTAACTATAACTTTAACTTTGACAATCTCCGGAAAAACATTGTTATACACACATTATTGTTATTTTACAGATTCAATCAACATCTGAGAAAAATAAGAGCAAAAACTTGTTCAACTTTAAAATGGATTGTCACAGGTAAACACCTCCACTCCCCCCCCTATAAAAGAATATTAAATGATACGTAATAAATAGGATCACAGTTGGAAAAATATTTGCAACAAATACTGAATTATCAGTATGAACATTTTTATAATACAAGTAATGGTTCCCCCCCGACTGCAGGAGAACTGTCACCCACGCACTCATAACAAGCAGACTGGACTACGGCAACGCCCTATAAGCCGGGATCAACAGAACCCTTCTACACAAACTCCAAACCATCCAGAACGCCGCAGCCAGACTCATCCTTGGGACACCACGTCACAAACACATGACCCAACACCTATGAGACCTCCACTGGCTCCCCATCGAGAAGAGGGTCACCTTCAAACTCCTCACCCACGCCTACAAATCACTCAACTGCAAAAACAACAGTTAATGGACTGAATGCAGAACAATGAGGTTCAAAAGGGGGTGGTGATGGACGGAGCATCAGAACCAATCAAACACTAACCCAGTCAACAGATCTGGGTTTGATCCATCACTGTTCTTTAGCCCACTTTGCCATCCCAGTTCAGACATGGCCATATGCAAATCAGTCTGACTCTGTGCCTCATGGGAACAGTCCAGCCCGAACTGCCAAGCCATGCCTTCCCTGGACCGGAAATAAGCCTCCTAGGACCGGTTTCTGGCATTTCTGCCGTCTTCAACCAGGCTTGCTTGAATCCAGTGGCAAAGTGAGCAAGGGACTCATGTCTGAGCATACCCTGCCAACTTATGGCGAACAAAGCGGTACAAAAGGGGGTGGTGATGGACGGAGCATCAGAACCAATCAAACACTCACACCCAGTCAACAGATCTGGGTTTGATCCATCACCGTTCTTTAGCCCACTCTGCCACTCCAGTTCAGACATGGCCATATGCAAATCAGTCTGACCCTGTGCCTCATGGGAACAGTCCAGCCCGAACTGCCAAGCCATGCCTTCCCTGGACCGGAAACAAGCTTCCTAGGACCGGTTTCTGGCATTTCAGCCATCTTCAGCCAGGCTTGCTTGAATCCAGTGGCAAAGTGAGCAAGGGACTCACGTCTGAGCATACCCTGCCAACTTATGGCGAAACCGGTCCTAGGAAGCTTGTTTCCGGTCCAGGGAAGGCATGGCTTGGCAGTTCGGGCTGGACTGTTCCCATGAGGCACAGGGTCAGACTGATTTGCATATGGCCATGTCTGAACTGGGGTGGCAGAGTGGGCTAAAGAACGGTGATGGATCAAACCCAGATCTGTTGACTGGGTGTGAGTGTTTGATTGGTTCTGATGCTCCGTCCATCACCACCTCCTTTTGTACCGCTGAATGCAGAACAATGTCATACATTCACCCCAGTACAGAGATCTGGGCCTAAATCCATCATTTTTTTGCTCACGATGCCATTCCAGTTTGAACCCAGCCAAATGCAGTCTTGACCCTGTGCCTCATGGGAACAGTCCAGCCCGAACTGTCAAGCCAGGTCCTCCCTAGACTGGAACCAAGCATCCTAGGACCGGTTTTGGGTTTTACCCCTCTTCAGCCAGGATAGCTTGATTCCAGTGGCATGGAGAGCACGGGACTAACGTCTGAGCATACCCGTCCCACTCGGGGTGACAAATGCAAAAATAACAGTTGATGGACTCAAATCATTCAACAACATCGGACCCAAATACCTCAACAAGATATTATCCTTCCACAAACCCAAGAGGAACCTCTGATCTGCTGACCTCGCCCTGGCAGATGTCCCCCGCATCTGCAGAAACTGAACAGGTGGGAGAACCTTCTCCCACATCGCAGCCAAGAACTGGAACGAGCTCCAGTGGAACATCAGATGCTCCCGGACCCTGCACACGTTCAGGAAGGACCTCAAGACCTGGCTCTTCAACTGATCCAGAGCTGCCCCCCCTCCCCCCAGCGCCTTGAGACCCTCATGGGTGAGTAGCGTACTATATAAAACCCTGATTGATTGATTGATTGATTGAATATAATGTGTAGAACAGTGAAGTTATGTAAATATTAGATTCGAACTCTGAAGTGTGCTTGCAGCAGGGAATGTGTTGCACAGTGCAGGAGTGTAAAAAAACACTAATATAACTCCAACAAGTGCCTACAGCTGGAAAAGTGCTATATAGTTGTTGAGGGTAAAAATGGTAATATCAAATCAAAGGGTCCTTACACCATGGAAAGTACTGGATTGAAAAAATTAATATAATCTCCAAAAATTTGAAAAATGTAACAAAGTACAGTACAGTGGATGTGTTAAAAAATATTGTTTGCAACAGGTAAACTGCTTCAGAGTTCAGCTTGGCACAAAAGCGAATCTACGTCCAAAAGGGTGTTTGCAACATGCAAAGTCCTGAACAGTTGAAGATGGTCCAAAACCTTTCTATCTCCAAAAGCATGGTAAATGCTGGACAGTGTATGGGTGCAAACAAGCTATGCTAAATCCAAAGTGTGTTTGCAACAGGGAAAGTGCTGGACAGTATAAGGGTGCAAAAAAGATACTCTAAATGCAATGTATGTTTATAGCAGGGAAAGTGCTTGACACTAAAGGTAGGCAAACAGCTATTCTAAATTCAGAATGTGTTTGCAGCAGGGAAAGTGCTGATCAGTATAAGGGTGCCAAAAAGTTATTCTAACTCCAAAGGGTGTTTGAAGCATGGAAAGTGCTGGGCAGTGTATGGGTGCAAAAAAGATATTCTAACTCCAATGTGGTTTGCAGCGGGGAAAGTGCTGGACAGTGAAGGTGGGCTAAAAAAGCTATTCTAACTCCAAAGGGTGTTTGCAGCAGGAAAACTGCTGGACAGTGTATGGGTGCTGAAAGGCGATTCTCACTCCAGTGTGTGTTAGCAACAGGGAAAGTGCCGGTCAGTGTATAGGTGCCAGAAAGCTATTCTAAATCCAAAAGGTGTTTGCAGCAAGAAAACTGCTGGACAGTGTATGGGTGCTAAAAGGCTATTCTCACTCCAGTGTGTGTTTGCAACAGGGAAAGTGCTGGACAGTATAAGGGTGCAAAAAATATATTTTAACTTCAATATGTGTTTGCAGCAGGGGAACTGCTGAACAGTGAAGGTAGGCAAACAAGCTATTCTAACTCCAAAGCCTGTTTGCAGCAGGGAAAGTGCTTGTCACTGAAGGTAGGCAAAAAAGCTATTCTAAATCCAAAGGGTGTTTCCAGCAGGGAAATGTCTGGAGAGTGTATGGGTGCAAGAAAGCTGTTGTAAATCCAAAGTGGTTTTGCAGCATGGAAAGTGCTGGACAGTGTATGGGTGCAAATAAGCTATACTAACTCCAAAGGGTGTTTGCAGCAGGGAAAGTGCTGGACAGTGTAAGTGTTCAAAAAGCTATTCTAAATCCAAAGTGTGTTTGCGTTAGGAAAAGTGCTGGACAGTGTAAGGGTGCCAAAAAGCTATTCTAACTCTAAAGGGTGTTTGCAGCAGGGAAAGTGCTGGTCGGTGTATGGGTGCCAAAAAGCTATTCTAACTCCAAAGTGTGTTTGCAGCAGGGAAACTGCTGGACATTGTATGGGTGCTAAAAAGCTATTCTAACGCCAATGTGTGTTTGCAGCAGGGATAGTGCTGGACAGTATAAGGGTGCAAAAAATACATTCTAACTCCAATATGTGTTTTCAACAGGGAAAGTGCTGGACAGCGAAGGAGGGCAAACAAGCTATTCTAACTCCTAAGGGTGTTTTCAGCAGGGAAAGTGCTTGACACTGAAGGGAGGCAAAAAAGGAACTAATCCTATTCTCTCCAAAAAGTAACCACAGTCCAATCCAAGAGTGGGTCAAGAATCTGGTTGCCCTAAACTGCACCCTCGTCCTATCCGATTCAGTTAAGTCTCTAGGCATTACCCTTGACAAGAGCTTATCAATCGAGGCCCATATCAAAAACTCTGCAAACGTGCGCTTTTCTCACTAAAACACCTCAAGAAATTGAAACCTTTCCTTCCCCATGATGACCTCAAGACTATAGTTCAATCCCTAGTTCTCTCTAAAATCAACAACTGGAATGCTATCCTAAAAGGGACTCCAAAAGCTCTCCTAGCCCCACTAAGGGCATTGCTGAACATGGCCGCTCGACTCATGTCTGGAGTAAAAAGATTTTAACACATCACTCCAGCACTCAACTCTCTCAACTGGCTTCCCATGGAAGGGAGGTGTATTTACAAGCTGGCCTGCATCACACACAAAACCCTTCACTCTCCGTCCCCCATCTACCTAAACAACAAACTGGTAAGAGCAGGAAAATCCAGAACACTGAGAAGCTCCAACTCACTCCTTCTTATCCCTCTGAAGCTGAAAAAGAAAACCACTCAGTACCGATCATTTTCTGGCAACGCTCCCAGGATGTGGAACGCTCTCCCTAGAGTCCTCAGATGCAAGCCCTCCTTCTCCTGTTTCAAAAGGGACTTGAAACTCCATCTCCTCAACACATACTTTCCTGACCAACGCCAACGAACCTAGACTTCAATATCCAAGTTGACTCCTCTCTCTCTTGACATTCGAGGATAGTTGGTGACCGGACTGTGTTAGCTTCCATTCTTTGTTTTCTCTCCCCCCTGCACTGTTAAACCTATTTTCCATGTTATATGTTTTATCTCTGTTTTGCTTCCTTACCGCCTTCCTACTATGTAATGCAATGTTCTTCTGTTTTTACTGTGTGTATGTAAAGCGCTCTGATACCCACGGGTCAAGCTAGCGCTATATAAAACTTTTTAGATTATAAAAAAGCTATTCTACATCCAAAGTGTGTTTGCAGCAGGGAAAGTGCTGGACAGTATAAGGGTTTCAAAAAGCTATTCTAACTTTAAAGGGTGTTTGAAGCATGGAAAGTGCTGGACAGTGTATAGGTGCAAAAAAGATACTTTAACTCCAATGTGGTTTGCAGCAGAGAAAGTGCAAGACAGTATAAGGATGCAAAAAAGATACTCTAAATGCAATGTATATTTACAGAAGGGAAAGGGCTTGACAGTGAAGGTGGGAAAAAAACTAATCTTACTCCAAAGGGTTTTTGCAGCAGGGAAAGTGCTTGACACTAAAGGTAGGCAAAAAAGCTATTCTAAATTCAGAATGTGTTTGCAGCAGGGAAAGTGCTGACCAGTATACGAGTGCCAAAAAGCTATTCTAACTCCAAAGGGTGTTTGAAGCATGGAAAGTGCTGGACAGTGCTTGGGTGCAAAAAAGATATTCTAACTCCAATGTGGTTTGCAGCGGGGAAAGTGCTGGACAGTGAAGGTGGGCTAAAAAAGCTATTCTAACGCCAAAGGGTGTTTGCAGCAGGGAAAGTGCTGGTCAGTGTATGGGTATCAAAAAGATACTCTAACGCCAAAGGGTGTTTGCAGCAGGGAAAGTGCCGGTCAGTGTATAGGTGCCAAAAAGCTATTCTAGATCCAAAAGGTGTTTGCAGCAGGAAAACTGCTGGACAGTATATGGGTGCTATAAGGCTATTCTCACTCCAATGTGTGTTTGCAACAGGAAAAGTGCTGGAAAGTATAAGGGTGCAAAAAAGATATTCTAACTCCAATATGTGTTTGCAGCAGGGGATCTGCTGAACAGTGAAGGTAGGCAAAAAAGATGTTCTAACTCCAAATGGTGTTTCCTGCAGGGAAATGTCTGGAGAGTGTATGGGTGCAAAAAAGCTATTCTAACTCCAATGTGTGTTTGCAGCAGGGAAACTGCTGGACATTGTATGGGTGCTAAAAAGCTATTCTAACTACAATATGTGTTTGCAGCAGGGAATGTGCTGGGCAGTATAAGGGTGCAATAAATACATTCTAACTCCAATATGTATCTTCAGCAGGGAAAGTGCTGGACAGTGAAGTAGGGCAAAAAAGCTATTCTAACTCCAAAGGGTGTTTGCAGCAGGGAAAGTGCTTGACACTGAAGGGAGGCAAAAAAGCTATTCTACATCCAAAGTGTGTTTGCAGCAGGGAAGGTGCTGTACAGTATAAGGGTGTCAAAAGGCTATTCTAGTGCTGTACAGTATAAGGGTGTCAAAAGGCTATTCTAACCTTAAAGAGTGTTTGAAGCATGGAAAGTGCTGGACAGTGTATGGGTGCAAAAAAGATATTTTAACTCCAATGTGGTTTGCAGCAGGGAAAGTGCTGGTCAGTGTACAGGTGCCAAAAAGCTATTCTAACTCTAAAGGTTTTTTGCAGCAGGGAAACTGCTGGACAGTGTATGGGTGCTATAAAGCTATTCTAACTCAAATGTATGAATGCAGCAGGGAAAGTGCTGGACAGTATAAGGGTGCAAAAAAGATATTCTAACTCCAATATGTGTTTGCAGCAGGGAAAGTGCTGAACAGTGAAGGTGGGCAAAAAAACTAATCTAACTCCAAAGGGTGTTTGCAGCAGGAAAGTGCTCGTCAGTTTATGGGTGCCAAAAAGCTATTCTAAATCCAAAGTGTGTTTGCATTAGGAAAAGTGGTGGACAGTGTAAGGATGCCAAAAAGCTATTCTACCTTCAAAGGGTGTTTGCAGCAGGGAAAGGGCTTGGCACTGAAAGTAGGCAAAAAAAGCTGTTCTAACTCCAAAGGGTCTTTGTAGCAGGGTTAGTGCTGCTCAGTCAGAAAATTTTAAAAAACACTAATATAACTCAAAATGTTGGTTGTTGCTGGGTAAGTAGTTGACTGTGGATAGTGTCTCAAAAACAATTATAAGTCAAATGTTATTCAATATAACCAAGTGACATTACTTGAGCGAATATGGTGAACAGAGAATGAAGAACAAATAAGCAGAGTAATAATGGTAATATAAATTAGGCCTAGGCGGTAAATTCCGCTACGCATGCGGAATTTGCAGAATTTTGGCAAATCCGCATTCTGCGGAGAAGGTGGAATTGTTGAAAATTCCGCGATCCGCGGTGTTGCGGAATTTTTTCCTTGTTTGTGCTCTCAAAATGCGTGTTCGTGCGTGCGTGAGTGACTTACCAGGATCCCTGTGTTTGCCGACGAGTTTTCCTATCCGTTTGTGTGCTACGAGATTTTGGTAGCCTGCCGTGCGATCCCACGAGAGTGTGCGATCGCAAACACTTCATTCGGACGCGCCATCGGACATCCGCGTTAGCAAACAGGAAACACGCATTGCGAGCGGGCGGGACAATTGAAACAAGAAGGCAGCGCCGAATGGTGACCACATGGGCACGTTTGCGAGATATATCCCCCCGAGCACGCAAACAGCGTCCCCGAACAGGAGAAACACATCGCGAACGGATGAAACAAGCAATTCTGTGTGCTCGCAGAATTCTACGTAGCTTGTGGAGATTTTTTACCATTTCCCGGAACTTTGCGTAAAAAGACTACGCAAATTCCGCCCAGCCCTATATAGAGAAATGCACATAAATAGGCATTCCTTCTAAAATACATTCGCTCAATCTTAACCCATAACACCCTCTTGTTCATATATTTCACAGACTACATCAATCTCATCACAATTTCGATTCTACAAAGGATCATCAATTCAAATTTACAAACCAGGTCAGTTACAAGTAATACATAATATACCATCCTCGGCTATGACTCAATTCTTTGCAAAATGAAAGGAAACACAGTACACAAACATCTATTGAAAATCAACTTTTATTTTTAGATCAACCCAACTGAATTCAAAAGATTGAAAATAAAATCTTCAATAACTTCAAAACCACAACCTAAGTTTCCTCCAAAAGGCCAAAGAAGACTACTAATTAATCTAACTAAGGTGAGATATAGGAGATTAACCATAAAACTCTTCTTTTTTCATTTTCCAAGGATCTACAAAATTTTCAATCAAATTTGAAAGACATGTTGAGGAATTCAAGCATCAATTTGTTTTTTTTAACAGAAGACACAATTCGCAGATTTTTAGTCAGGTTTAAAATATTTATACAACTATAATGCAAATGAAACTATATTTGAAAATTCAACATTGAATATGTTTTTTTTGTAAAAAAAAAACTAACCACATTCTCTCCACAGGATACACATTTTATTAAAAAATTCTTACTTGAAAAACATTCTCTTTCTTCTTTTTCAGACATTTTAACAATGGCAAAAAGCAGAGAAGCAAAATATGTGACATCAGCAATAGGGAATAGATTACTCAAACACGCTGGCTACCTTTACTGTAAGGATAGACTTACTGTACCCAGGAGTCATTGGAGGTGTGTGCAATTTTACTCATCACATTGCACAGGCAGAGCTGTTACTCTGGGGAACACTTTTGAAAAAACCACAGAGCATAACCACTCTGCCTCTGCAATGGAGATTGAGGTTAGAGAAAAGATAAATGAGATGAAACAGCTTGCATGCACCTCCAATGTAGATCCGTTTTAAGGGAGGTATCCCAACATATTCCTATGCAGTTAGCTAGTTCTAAGCCTACTATTCCACATTTAAGAAGAATTATCCAACGTCAAAAACAGGCAAGTAACCTGCAACGCGTAACTCCCAAATCTTTTCAGATATTAACATTCCTCCTGAACTAAAATTTACTGTTAGTAACGAAAACTTTCTCTTATACAACAACCAAAACTCTCAAAACTGTATTCTCATTTTTAGCACACCCCGTAACCTTTTAAAATTATAGAGTAGTGATATGATGATGGATGGGACGTTCAAATCCACGCCCCATCCATTTTCTCAAATATACACTATCCATGCCTATATTAACCACACAGTAGTTCCCCTAGTATACACTTTACTCCCTGATAAACAATCCTCAACATACACTGAGTTGTTATCAGTTGTAAAATCTAAAACACAAAACAAAAGCCTGAGAAAAGTAACAATTGACTTTGAATTATCAATGATTAACAGCATTACCTAAGTCTATCCAGAAACCCAAATGCAAGGATTTTTTTTCACTTTTCTCAGGCCTATTGGCGCAAAATTAAAAAAATATCCTTAGTTGAGGATTAAATATCTGACAATAAACTTCAATTTGAATTGAAAAAACTAACTGCATTTGCTTTGTTCCACCTAACTGTGTAGAAGAGTACTACACATCAATAACAGAATCAGAGGGGTATATTCTCAAGAACGTGCGATAACCATCGCAAAAATTACTTAACGCAACCCTCAACATCGCAGTCCATTGCGGGAAATTTACGCCGTGTTAACCAGGTATTCACAACACGGCGGTACCATGCAATAGTCACCAGACAATGCGTCAAATGGCAGCGTTAAAATCAACACCACGCCGCAAAAATGCGAAACACAAATGCAAAAAAAGCTGCAAAGAGGCCAATCGCGATACAAAAATCCGCGAAAACCAGCCACAGGCCTTCAATCCACACGCGTCAAGCGGGAACAATCACCATAAAAGGTGAAAAAAAACTGACAAACAAATGCCAAACTACAGCGAAGAACCATGGATGTTGCCGGAGCAAGTACGGAGCAAGTACGGAGGAGAACCAGAACCTCACAAGCCCCCCGGAGGACCTGCCTGGGAAGGCCAAGGAGAAGAAGAGTAGGAAGAAGCGCTTCAGTCCACAGGAGAACAGGATCCTGATAATGGAGGTGGTCGAACACCATCAACAACTGTTCGTCACCTCCATTGTGTCATTGAGAAGACCGGGGCCTCGGGCGGACTGCCCGGCAGCGGAAGACCGTGACCCTGGTTAGTGGATGATTGGCCACTTGAGTAGACGCACAGTGCTGAAGGAGGCTAAGGAGTGGCTCTGGGGGCCCCGGGAGTTGAAAGGAGCACAGACCGGCCTGGGCCCTGACTCGCTGATGGTGAGGACTTGGGGTCGAGTGGGGCCACTGGCTGGTACTGTGGGACAGAGCCCTGGTAAGAGATGGTTGGCTACCACTGAACCTGCCAATGGACTTAGTCTGACCCTAAGATGGCCGTCTCTGGGGACATCTGACACACCAATATTGTAATAATGTTCACCATGAGTGAGCCCCTTTCCAAAGCATTCCTTCTTCCCTTGTTGGGGAGGGATCCAGCATTTATGCCCTGGAGTCTCAGAGACCCCTCTGAGAGAGTCCACAGCGACAAGGGAGTTTCACACAAGAGAGGCCTGGGTTTTAATCCCATTACCACTGGGAGCACAGCACCGGACAACGTGACAGGCATGCACGATGAAACCTTTGGACTATGCCCCCCCAGGTGGAAACTATTACCTTTCTGTATGTACTGCGGTGCCCGAGCAACCTTTGGCTGATGACCTGTGGAGCTGCCCCACGCAGGTATAGAGGAGTTTGGCTCTGGTTCACCCTTCGGCCGTCACCTACGTAGCCGGACGTCGGACACATGTTTTTCTTCGTCTCCCTGTTGTGCCTCCTACCCCCTTCCCCTCCTCTTCCCTCCATTATTCTCCTTCTACCTCCCCTATTCCTTCCCTCTCTCCCCTAATCTTCTCTTCCCTTGCCTATTTTTTTTCCACATGTTTATGCTATGCTTTTGTACTCTTGCAATTCCTGTAACTAAGCTCCAGTAACTGATGTATCTCTCTAACCATGTTCTGAAACAATGTTTCTTCCTCATGTAAAGCGCTCTGAAACCTCCAGGTCTAGCCAGCGCTTTATAAAACTCAATAAATAAATAAAATAAATAAAAATAAAAGACTAGGTCGGTGGATCTGGTGATAGGGTCTAGGCTCAGGCACCTTGAGGATAGGACGGGGGAGTAATATACAAGCACAGTGGGCTAGAAGAACCCGGAGTCCTAACAGTGAGGGTTGTGTCTGTTAGGTGAAGGGTGCAGTGACGAGTCACCCATGACGTTCGGACTCTGTGACACCGCACTGGAGTGGTGAGTAGTTGGCACCCTGGCAGCTGCTCCCCGACCACCTAGAGAGGGGTGCACCAGATCCTCTGTCAGATACTCTACTCTGCTGGCGATGGGAAAACCCAGAGGGAAACAGATGGGGCCTCCCCCAGATCAAGAGGACTTGGCATCTGAACAGGTGACAAGGAGCCGGAGGGTGAGTCCTCGGACGTCCCTGTCCAGCAGCAAATGGCTAAAAGACTAGCAGCCATAGCTGACACCAAGGCAACATTACACCAGGACATAAGCACTGTAGCAGTGGGACTGGGCCTGTTTAGGATGGAGCATGCCAAGCAGGCATACAGGGTCAAGCAGACTGAATCCTCCCTGGTAGTTATTACACAGGCGCAACAATCCCTCACCAGTCAGATGGGGGAATTGTTCAATAGAGTCGCTGTTCTGGAGCGGAGGACTGATGATGCGGAAGGGCAGAACCATAGGAATAATGTGAGAGTCCTGGGACTGCCGGAAGGAGTGGAAGGTAACAATATGATCCAGTACTTGGAGGGATGGCTCCGTGAGGTGGTGGCGCCGGAGGGCTTGTCCCAATTTTACACTTTAGAGAGAGCACACTGTTTTCCGGCCAGGCCGCCGGCCCCAGGGAGGCCCCCGCACCTGGTGGTGGCCAGACTGCTCTATTTCAAAGACAGAGATTTGCTATTGTAGTAAGCGCGCACGGAGGGACAATATGTGGTTTACAATAGCAAAGTGTCGCTGTTCCCTGATTATACACTGGAGGTTCAGAGGTGCCGTACCACGTTCCTTGAGGTCAAGAGGGCTCTCCGTGAAGAAGGGATTCAATACTCGTTGATGTTCCCAACCGCCTGCGAATAGTGCTGGATGGGAAGACGCATTTTTGTGAAGATCCCAAAGCAGCCTGGGAGTGGTTGGAAGTCTATAAAATGGCAGGCCGGCCCAGGGCACTATTGAAGGTGGCTCAACCTGGTGTTCGGGAGTCCGGGAAGAGATTGCGGAGGTGTCAGCGTCGTGGGAGCTCGAGGAAGCCGAGTCTGTCACAGACTGAAAAAGAAAGAGCGAAGGCACTCCAGGCAGTGGCGGTCATAATGCAGGGCCGGCAATCGTTGTCAGACAGAGGCACGGGGTTGAGGAAAGGGACTGACGAATCTGACTCAGAAGCGTCCTGTAGTGGCGACCTCGCACCGCTGAAAAACCATCCCAGCAGGCCCGGCAGCAAGAAAGCCTCCTGGTTCAACGACGACCTCAAGGACTCCAAGAAGAACTGCCGTACCCTCGAGAAAGCCTGGCGAAAAAACCCAACTACAGACAACATGACCACCCTCAAGCACGCCACCCGCAAACACCACCAGCTGATCCACACCACCAAGAAGACAGCATTCAAGGAACGACTAGACAACAACGCACACAACAGCAAGGAACTCTTCAGCATCGTCAAAGAGCTCTCCAACCCCAGCGCCGGAAACAACGACATCACTCCCTCACAAGACCTCTGCGACTCACTCGCCTCGTTCTTCCACAATAAGATCACCGACATACACAACAGCTTCGGCGCACAGACCACGCACCCGACCACCAAACCGACGCCCCCCACCACCACCCTCCGCACCTGGACCCCGGTCAGCACCGAAGACACCATCCACACGATGAATACCATCCACTCTGGATCTCCAACCGACCCATGCCCCCACCACGTCCTCAACAAGGCCGACTCCGTCATCGCACCCCAACTCCGGGACATCATCAACTGCTCCTTCAACACCGCCACCTTCCCAGAGAGCTGGAAGCATGTCGAACTCAGCGCCCTACTTAAGAATCCATCAGCAGACCCCACCGACCTCAAGAACTACCGCCCCATCTCGCTCCTCCCGTTTCCTGCCAAAGTCATCGAGAAGACCGTCAACAGACAGCTGGCCGCCTTCCTCGAGATGAACGGATCCCTCGACCACTCGCAGCCCGGCTTCCGAGCCAACCACAGCACCGAGATCGCCCTCATCGCAGCCACTGACGACATCCGAGCCCTGCTCGACAACGGGGAAACAGCGGCCCTCATCCTCCTGGACCTCTCCGCAGCGTTCGATACTGTCTGCCACCGCACCCTAGTGCAGCGCCTCAGCAACATCGGAATTCAAGAGAAGGCACTAGAGTGGATCATCTCATTCCTCGCCGGAAGAACCCAGAGAGTCCGCCTCCCCCCGTTCAGATCCGAGGCCACCGAAGTCATCTGCGGCGTACCACAAGGATCTTCACTCAGCCCCACCCTCTTCAACGTCTACATGAGCCCCCTCGCAGCCATCGCACGCCAACACAACCTCACATCATCTCCTACGCCGACGACACCCAGCTGATCCTCTCCCTCACCAACGACCCAGCCACCGCCAGAACCAACCTACACGAAGGGATGAAAGATGTAGCCGAGTGGATGATGAACAGCCGCCTCAAAACTGAACTCAGACAAGACGGAAGTCCTCATCCTTGGATCATCACCCTCTGCCTGGGACGACTCCTGGTGGCCCCCTGCCCTGGGCAGCACACCCAAACCAACGGACCACGCACGCAACCTGGGCTTCATCCTGGACTCCTCCCTCTCGATGACCAGACAAGTCAACGCAGTCTCGTCATCTTGTTTCAACATCCTACGCATGCTCCGAAAGATCTTCTGATGGATCCCCACCGAAACCAGGAAGACGGTCACCCAGGCACTCGTCACCAGCCGACTGGACTACGGAAACACCCTCTACACAGGAACCACAGCCAAACTGCAGAAAAGACTCCAACGCATCCAGAATGCCTCCGCACGTCTCATCCTGGACATCCCCCGACACAGCCACATCCCCGGACACCTGAGAGACGTGCACTGGCTCCCCATCAGCAAGAGAATCACGTTCCAACTCCTCACCCATGCACACAAGGCCCTCCACGACCTGGGCCCCAGGTACCTCAACAACCGCCTGACCTTCTACACTCCCACCCGCCAGCTACGATCGACCAGCCACGCCCTCGCCGCCGTTCCACGCATTCGAAGAACCACCATTGGAGGAAGATCCTTCTCTTACCTGGTAGCCAAGACTTGGAACTCCCTCCCCATCCACCTCCGTCTGACCCAAGACCACCTCTCCTTCAGGAAGCAACTCAAGACCTGGCTGTTCGAGCAGTAGCGGACCCCCCTCCCCCAAGCGCCTTGAGACCCTCCGGGTGAGTAGCGCGCTATACAAATTTCTTGATTGATTGATTGATTGATTAAACTACCGGATGTGACCCCGAACACAGCCGATGAACTTATCTAACTGTGAGACGTTGTTTCAGGTTATGACTTGTTTTTTCTGCACCTTCTTCCTTCCTTGTGCTGACTTCCCCCGTCTTTTCTTATTGTGCCTTCTCCTTTTGATTGGGGTCCTGAGGAAGGCCGGGGGGGTGATCGGGTGTGCTCCCAGGTGTGGGCTGGACTGGCCATTCAAGGCTCACACGTTCTGGGCGGATACTGGTGCTTCTGTTGACCGCCTGAGGTGTGTGCCATGCTCCCCCTAGGTCCTAGCTCTGCAACTCTGGGCCTTCACTCGTTGATGCTGTTTTGTCTGTGGTTTGGGCGGATAGCCATTGCTAGACCGTCGTGGGGTCGGGGAGTTGTCCTATTGGCGATGTTTGCTTTTGTTTATTGTTCTATTTATGCGGAGGGGGGTGCGGTGGGTGTTGTGGAACCATTTTCATCAATGCATAATCCACTCAAGTTCCTTACCTGGAACGTACGGGGAATGGGGTCTACGGCGAAACTCTATAAGATATATGCATATTTGAAGAGGAGGGATGTGCATGTAGCTCTCTTGCAAGAAACTCATCTGACTTGTGGGGAAGTTGATAAACTACGCAGGAGGTGGAGGGGTAGGATTTATGCCACCACTTACTCTGCTTTTGCTAGAGGAGTATTGATATGGGTATGGCCAGGGGTTCCCTTTGAACACACCCGATCTAGGGTGAATAGTGAAGGCAGGTATGTTTTGGTAACAGGGAGGCTGGCGGGGAGGGAGTGTGTACACACCAAATGTAGAACAGCTGCCATTCCTCACCTTCCTCTTGGCTCAGTTGGTTGACTGTGTGGGGGGACACACTGTCCTTGGTGGTGATTTCAACTGTGTTGCGGACACTGAGGTGGACAGGTCCCACCCACCTCTGCTGGGGTCGCAGACGCACAGTGGGGTTTCGAAGCTGGATAAATCACTGGGGCCTAGAGGATATATGGAGACTACAGCATACACCAGGTTGGATACCTTTTTGTGGACACCAGGTTTTGGCACGACCGTTACACACACAGAGTATCTGGGTAGGACCCTTTCACATCATAGTCCCCTACCTGCTGACACACCAGCCACCTGGGAGACGGCCCCCGATCCTGCAGTGGAGATTGACTGCTTGCGTTGGAAGATGCGCCTTTCCGGGATTCCTTGAGGGCTCTTGTTGAATCATATTTTTTAGTCAGTGCCAACTCAGCATCCTCCGTATTGGTGGAATGGGAGGCATTTAAGGTGGTGGAGCGGGGTCATTGCCTAGGGCAATCAATCGGTGCACAGCAGGAAATTAAGCAAGAGTTATTAGACATGGAATCTCGGATACGGCAACTGGACAATGTTCAGGGGCTGGAAGCTGACTCTGCAGAGCGTCTACAGGAGTCCAGCGCTAGATACAGCGATGCATTAGATAGGCTGAGGTGCCACAGTTACCCGGAATACCTTGACAGGGTGCAGAGGGGGGAGGGGAGGGACGGTCGTCTATTGGCGTGGTTGATTAAGCCCAAGAGCAGGGGAACACCGATTACACAGGTTCAGGCAGTCACCGGGGAGTTAGTTCATGACCCCAATGCCATTAACACTCTGTTTAGAACCTTCTACGGGAAGGTATATTCTAGCCTTGGGCCGGTCTCTCGTTCAGACATCTGGGAATTCCTGAAAGAATTGCTGTTGTGGACTTTAGAGGAGCAGGTGCAGGATGACCTGGGGAGTCCAGTGACCCTGCATAAGGTCAGGGCCGCTATCGCGGCCATGGCGAAGGGGAAGACACCAGGTCCGGATGGACTTCCGGCGCAGTTTTACGTGGCATACATGGATCAATTGGCACCCAGAATGGTGAACTTATATGCAGAGTTTTTGCACCGATGGCGCCCGCCCTGAATTGACCCAGAGTGCGTTGGTAGTGCCTCTCCCCAAGTCTAAGGAGGCCAACGCTCTAGTAACAGAGTATCGACCACTTTCAATGCTCAACCTTGATTTCAAGGTTCTTAGTAAAATACTGGCGGTCAGATTGCTCCCGCATATGCATCATTCATGCAGATCAGAACGGCTTTATCCCCTCCCGCAAAACTTCATATAATCTGCGCAGGCTGTATTATGTTTTGTTCAATGAAGAGGCGAGATCCATGTCCTCGGCGGCTGTGTTGTCAGTTGATCTGGAGAAGGCATTTGATACGGTTGGTTGGGAGTACCTATTTGAGACCATGGCTGGGCCTTGGGGAGGGGTGGGTGAAGTGGGTCCAACTGTTGTATGCCTTGCCAACCAAACGAGTTTGGACCGGGAAATTAGTATCCTCTCAGTAGCACATCCAACAGGGAAACCCCGCAGGGATGCCCCCTTTCGCCCCTATTGTTTGCGCTGGCGATTGAACCCCTTGCGGAGTTGATGTGGCAGGGTGGAACGGGATTGGGTCTTAGATTGGATGGGCGAACACATACGATTTCATTGTATGCTGATGATCTGTTGGTATACCTGGAGTCAGCAGTGTCCGGTACCTCAACTGCACTTACACTTCTGGAGTGATTTGAGGCGTTGTCGGGTTTGAAGGTTAACAAGAAAAATACCTACTTGTTTCCTTTGGTAAGCCCGTTGCCGCGGCCAGCATGTCTCCCAGCCGACATCACTTGGGCCCCCATACATTCAAATATCTTGGGATACATGTATTTCACTCCCTGGAGGATCTGAGGAGTGGGAACTTGGATAGGGCACTGCGGTCTCTCCGGACATGTGTGCACTTTTGGCGCACTTTGCAGATACCTATTATGGCAAGAGTCTCTTTGCTAAAGATGGTTATGCTGTCAAGATTGCTGCACTTTTTTGTAAGTCTGACAACCCTGATGCCCGGAGGATGGTTTGGTCCTTTAAATGCCCTGGTGAAAGACCTGATATGGGAGGCCTGGGGGTGCCAGACTTCGAACTGTACATGTTGGCTGCCCAGTTGCAGTGGCTGGCACACTGGATAGAAGGTGTGAATGCTGACGGCACCTGGCTAATGGAACCAGACATTGACCCAGCTGTACTGCTGGCTAAGTTATTGCGACCGGCAATCAGTGTTCCATATAAGTCAGTGCTGCAGCTTACAGCCATATGCACCTGGAAACGCTGCATGCATAGGCTGGGTGGAGCCCCATGGTATTCCCCCATGCTACCTTTTGTTGGGCTTCCGCATGGTGACCATCTGGCAGTGTTTGCGGCGGAACAGCTGGCGGTGTGGACAGAGGCAGGCTTAGACTCAGTGGGTGACTGTTATCAAGGTGGCTCTCTAGTCCTGTTTACGGATTTGATGGATGCCTATGGCCTTGCTCCCGGACAATTTTTGCAGTTTAAAGTCTCGGTTCGCGCCTTTGGTCAGTTTTGGGGGGGAGGGGGGATGAGCCTGCGACCCATCCGGTACTACATGCGATGAATACGTTAGGCACAGCGGGACATCAAGTAAAATGGCATCATGAAGCACTGGTTGCCGCAGCTACTAATCCTATGACGGATCTCCGGGATAGGTGGGAAAGAACGATAGGCAGGGAATTTAAGGATAGCAAATGGGGTAGGGTACTGAGATCTCACAAGGGGATTTCGAGAAACAACAGACTTAAATATACACAATTCAACTATGTACATATGCTGTACATGAAACCTCATAGATTAAATGTTATGTATGGAGGTGAGTTGCCGAAGTGCCCAAGGGGTGCTTGTGTGTATGCCAGTTTCATACACATGACGTGGGGTTGGGGTGTGGTTCTTGCTCGGATAAAAGATGCCTTGGGGAGGGATCTGGTGTGTCTGTTTGTTGGGGCTCTTCCCACGTCCCAAGTGGGAATTGATTTATAGACCTGGCTTTGGGTTTAGCGAAGAGGCGGATTGCACTGGAGTGGAAGTCCACTATGGGACCGCAGGTGACTAGTTGGAACAGTGAGGTTATTAGTTGGGTGGGAGCGGAGGCCAGAGCGTTCAGTCAGGAGAAGTCGAGAGGTATCTGGAGACGACCTATAGCAGATTTATGGAAAGAGGTATTGGTGAACTGGGAAAATCTGGAGCGCGCACAAAATACTAGTGAGGGGGCAGTGAGTGGCAGCGAGTGATTCATACTTGGCAACATGGGTGGGCCTGACAGAAGGGGTCTCGGCAACACGCTGTCTCGCCCCTCTGGGAGAGTAGACGGGTGACAATAAGTTTGGGATACCCTGAGCTGTAGGTGTGGGCCCAGGGCCCATGGAATGGGGGCTCCTCTCCTCCTCTCTCTCTCCCCTTCCCCCCCCCCCCCCCTAGGTACCACATACGTGGTGCGGCGTACATTGCATAACTATTGAGAACCTCGACGGCACCCTCAAAAGCAGATGCACCGTTGTCCCCCCCATTGGCATGCAGTGTGTTCCTTTCCTTTATTTTCTACTTTATTTTTTTGTTTGTTTTAGGTTTATTTATTTTGTTATTGGATTGTATGTTCAGGTTCAATGGATCAAGTGTATTATCATTGAGGACATTGCCAAACCTGGGTAGGGAGCCGGAGTTGTCCACTGAGACAGGGCAAGGAAATAGCGTTAGACAGGGGTCATAGTGGTCGCTTGTTGGGGAGGCAATTTAGTGTGCGCGCCAGGATGAGCAATTACTGAGATCGAACATAAGATGGATGACGATACGTCCTACCCCATGATTGTACTTGTAACGCATGTTAAACCTGTCTAGTATGATAAATGAGAACTACGTCGAAATTTTGTTGCTGCAAATACCGTGTAATGCATCTGTGAAAAATCATAAATGTTAATAAAAATATGTTTTTAAAAAATGAATAAACTATACATTTAAATTAATATCTCATTTTATTAATGCAGATTTAATTATTCTCATTTGTTATATATAATACTATTTTACATTAATTCAAATTACAATTAACACTCAAGTTTAAAATAAGTACCTAATTTCTAAAAATCAATGGAGAATAATATTAAAAATATAGTATCTCATTTGTATCAATTTTTTAAAATATTTAGACAAACATACACTATACGAATGATTTTAAAATCATATAGTAATTAATAATACTAACTTAAAACAATTACTAAAAATAAAATGAAATTATTATTCAAGTATTATAAAAGCATATTTAATTAATTCTCACTTTTGTATAAATCATACTATTTTTCATTAATTTAATTAAAATTAATACTCGAATATTAATTTAGTACCTCATTTTGTAAAAATAATCGACGATAAAATTTAAAAATAAAGCATATCCTTTTTATTAATATTTGTATACATTTACACATACATACACTATGTGAATAGTTATAAAAAAATATTAATTAATATACTTAAGGTAAAATTATTTCTCAAAATGAATTTAAATTAATAATCAACTTTTCATTATTTACTTCATTTTTTTAACAAATACTCAATTAAAATTACAAAATAAAACATATCACTACTAATATTTTTTCAATTGATTTTGTCATTCATACACAACAGTATTCATTTTAAAATATATTAATTAATAAACTTAATTTAAAATAACTATATAAAAAAATAATAATACTCAATTATTAATTAACTACTTCATTTAAAAAATATATATAAATAACTACACATTCCAACTCTTTAAGAATAATTATAAAATAATAATTAATGTAACTTACCTTATACGTCGTAAAGGCATGTGTTTTAATGGTCAATGCGTTATAATAGCATGCATTGTCAAAACATGCGTTGTAATATATGATGCATTGTAATGGCATGCAGGGTGAAAGCATGCGTTGCAAAACATTTGTGGTAATTGATATTTACCGGCCCCCTTCAGTGAGCAGCAGTGCCTTCTCATTCCACACAGCGGGAAAAATCAGGAATTTATTAGGTGCCTGATGGTGCTGATCACTCCTCCCTGGCCCTCTCGGTCTACTAGCTCTCCAGGTTATCTGAAGATCCTAATAGCATTATATCGTTATATTTAGCTTTGAAGCCTTGGCTAGCATGTATGCACAAGACTAGTCAACTCTTCTTTAATATCCCATTGAGAAAACATAAACATTCCCCATTTAAGAACCACTTCGTGGCACCAAAACAAATTTCTCATGATTGGTTCAATTTACTACACCTATCCATTTTTTTCTTCCTTACACAAATTATATAAAGTCATTGTTATACTACACAATTGTACCTGTGTTTCACGTTCAGCAAATTAATTGTGTAATGCAGAAAAAAATTAATCTACTTCTTGATCATGTATTTCTTTCACAATGACATACTCCTTGCAAAAATTCCCCAAATGCGTATTAACTATTGTTCCAACCTTCTGCATTCTCCTTCCTACTCTGAGCAGCAAGAATTCTGTTCGTATCATTTCTGTTTCCAGGCTTGTTTTTTCTGTTGAATATCTCGTCATGGCATTTGAAGACACCATCATTAATTAACAAGATTGTTCTCTGACAAATGAATCAAAAGTATGCTTGATTATCTTCTCCTACCATTAGCTCTGTCAATGTTATTCAGCTGCTACAGCATTTGCCATTGCTTTCTGTTCATTGCACATTTTAATTCCCAGACTTGGTACAGAGATTCTTCTTGCATTGGTACCTATTTGCCTTTATTGCAGGCCAAATTATAGTGACACATTATAATGCCAAACTTAGAGCATACACTCAAAGCTCTGTTTCTTTGCCGCCACGGAAAGGCAGGAGGTTTTTGCTATTGGGGGCCCGTAGCGGGCCCCCAGGGATTCTGGGGGGTGTGAGGGTCACATGGGGGGTACCTATGGTACCCCCCTGCAGTTCCATGCACAGCATGGCAGGCACCGCGCTGTGCCTGCCACGTTGTGCATGGAGGTTCACGACATGCCTTCTTGGCATTGCGGCGGGCGGTGCTGAGAGCACCGCCCGCCGCAATGTCAGGAATGCAGGATGCGCCTGCCAGTGTGGTGGGCGCATCCTAATTTCACCAACGGGACACCCGCACCAATGGTGGGCGGTCCCATTCCACGACAGGATGGCGGGCGGACAAAGTCTGCCCGCCATCCTAATGATTCTCTTAGTATCCCCAGCCATATTTCCAACATAATTTCCTTCATAGCTGCACCTATTCTGAATGAATGTGAACTATATACCTGTTCTTATTGAGTTCCTTGAAAGTTTTGTGACAAATACAATTACTTGCTTGCTGGTGAGCAAGAGGTGCAGCACGCACCTGAATTGCTGTGCGATGGAGTTCCCTTTCCACCAATATATACATCAGGCCCCATAATTCCAGAGTAATAATGAGTGTCTGCCATTGCACCAACTTCTCAAATAGCAGTCAACATGTCAAAGCCACCCAAAAGCTGTAAAGAAATTGTGGGAAAAGAGGGAAGAGCTGTTTGGATGTTTGGCACCCTTGAAAATTCTATAGTGATTAAAAGAGTGCATTGTTAGCTTATGTCTTCAAGCAGGAGACAAGAAGAGAGGACACATCTGTCAATAACCACAATAGATCAAACCTTAACCGCTATTTTCAGAACCAAGAAGGATTGCAACGCCTCACCAATATTACTTCAATTGGAGCTTTTATAGTAGTAGAGGCTCAGCTGTGGGAGTTTTATAAATCCTTCAATAAAAGTCCACATGTCAACAGCAACCACTCAACAGCTGTAGAGAAATGGTGGGAAAAGTGAGAGTAGCTGCACCAATAGTTGGCTCCATTGAATATTCTGGACTTATTTAAGGCAAGCACTATCGGCTCTGCACTCAGGGCAGGAGAAGTGTAGAGAGGACCTGCTCGTCTTTGCCTTGACCATCTACAAGAGAAGGTATTGGCTTACTTTAAGTTGATGCAATATCCTAACATTAATCAATGATTTCAGATATTTTTAACTTTTACAATTGTCGACTTTTACCTCGGGGAGTTGAATGGATATCTTGAATAAAAGTCAATATTTCAGCAGTAACTACTGAAAAGCCACAGAGAACAGGCTTGAAATTGTGTGTGATTTTTCCCCTAGAAAGAGTAGTTTGAGTGAAAATGTCTTACTGTAGACATTTACTCTATATGACCCAGATTTCAGCTGGAATCTTGGATGGCATTTTACAACTGAGTGAATTACAGATATGGTGAACTGTCCCAAGCATCAAAGAGTGCACTGGACAGAGACCAGGACAGTGTGCTGTATCATAGCAAATGCACTGTGCCCAGTGAAAGCACAACTTGGACCAACACTGGGAACAGCATATTAGTGAACGTTGAACTGGCTGTTTGAAGATGGAAACCCATCCTCTGTTTTAGGGCAGATATTGCTGTGCATCCCTGGCAGTGAGTAACTGCACGCCCCTTCTGGAGAGACCTGTGGGGGAAGGGGGTTCATGGGACTCATTGCCACCAGCCCAAGGTATGTCTAAGGGGGAAGTGGGAAAACTATGGCATGCAAGTCAGTGCATCTACCAATGGCCTCTTTACCTCTGCGCCCATGTCTGCATTATGGAAGTCATGCAAATGAAATGGATTCCTTCGGTTACATTGGGCTGCACCCAACTGCAAATGATGGCATGCCCCTTTAGTGCCCATAGTGTCTCATAAGTGCAAAACGTGGATGCAAACACCCACTACGCCACTGAGTGTATAACGCTGGCTCTGTGTATACTATACCAAAATGATTTATAGTGTGCAAAGAGTCCAGTGGAACCCCAAAGGTAGGCAGAAGTAAAAGTAGATACCACCTTACTCTCTATTTGTTGTAGTGTTGGCGAGCAGTAAGGCTTAATTAGAGGGTAGTGTTAAGCATTTGTTGTACACACTCAGGCAGCAAATGATGTCACACACTCAAAGACTGAACTCAGACCAATTTGTTTGTATAAAAAAATGATTTAGTTATGTGTGTTTTCTCAAACCAAGCAAGCCTGGTACAGGTAAGTGTAAATGGTACTTTTCAAAGCAGGTTAAAAAATACAAGCAAGCTGAATGAAACTGACTTTCTTACATGTTTGTAAATCTTTTCAATACAGTGGAAATTACTGTTAGATTACTTTTGATTACTTTTCAGATTACCTTATGGATTGCTTTTTCTACTCAGTGTGAAATCCCTAGATATCACACTGGGGCATTTCCTAGAGAAAAGGTAAGTAAAGCAGTTTTTAGTTATTTGCAGTTTTTCAATTTCTCATACAAACAACTCCACACTTAGAACAATTTTCAAGGAAAAACAGTCAATGTATTACTATGAAGAAAATGTGGTTATTGGTTAACAGGTAAGTACTTGGTTGTGGGAGTTGTTTTTCTGGGGTTAGCACCAGAGTTCCCTCAGGGTCAAGGATCCACTCTTGAAACACCCTCAGCAGCACTATGGCGGCCGGGTGCAGAGTGCTGAGGTCCAATGTTATTCATTGGGGGATAGGGGACCTCCGTTTGGTGGCTGCTCATGAGCAGGCCACAGGGTTGTGGGAGCAAAGCTCCTGGTGTTAGGCACAGGGCAAATGGGGATCTGAGTTAGCACCCAATGTACACCCGCAGCGGTGCAGGGGCGGCTGGGTGCAGGGTGGTGTTTTGGAGGCAGGTTCCCTCATGTTTTTAATGAGGATTCTCCGGTTGCAATAAAGACTGCAGGCTCAGGGGCGAAGATCTTCTGGAGATGGCCACCAGTTGGAGAGGTAAGTTGGTATGCCTGAGGATGCTAGGACAATGTTGGTTGGGCCACCCAAGGCCATGGGACGTCGGGTTTTCTCACCAGCACCAGTCGTGGTCTGGGCGATCCTCCAGAAAGAGACTACAGATATCATTTGGAGAGTCAAAGGAGGTGAGAGATCACCAGATCTCAGGTCATTATCGCTGGGGAAACCTTCTCATGGTGTTGGGCCACTTGAACTCGGGCCTTGGGTGTCATGTGCAGACTTGCAGGTTTGGCCGGAGCCAGTCTGTGGGTGAGCAAATCCGGTGCTCAGGGAAGACAAAGTCTTTCTTTTGGAAGGCAGGGCAGGTCCTCGAGGTTCTTGAGGTTGCTGGCTGCAGGCCAAACCGGGATTTCGCTGAAGCAGGTTCGAGGTGCGGACAGGCTGGTAGGGCTGGGGCCAAGTCATTGGGCATCTTCCTCTTCTTAGTTCAGCACCACTTCTTCAGTCATTCTTCTTCTCTTCTTCTCGTTTCTTGTTTGAGGAAGCAAGGTTCAGGGTTGCCCCTAAATACTAGATTTAGGGGCACTTCAGGTAGGTAAAGGTTGGGACCAATGGGTTCCTATCTTGGGATGGGTACACCCCCTATGATCCCACCCTCCAGTGGGAGGGGGGCATATGCCTCACTATGGTTGACTGGGTCCTCCCATCTGCAAGATGGCAGGACTGAAAGTTGTGCTTCACCTCACCTCCACCACCTATGGGGTGGGGTTGGAAAAGGTGGGCACACCTCCCTTTCTCACTTGGTTTTCCTTCCAATTCTCCCACCCAAAGTGGGGGTCAGAACCGGTGGGGGCCAGTTGCTTGAAGCAGCAAATATCTGGGGTAGCTCGCAAAGGCGGCAAGCCTTTGAAGCTTCCCCTTTGTGGACCCTGCCCATCCTGGGGAAGATGGCTTGAAACCTCGTCCCAGAATGTGCATTGTTTCGGACCCCCGAGAGTAGCAGGCTCCCGACCCAGAAGTCCAGAAACATGGCTGGTGGGGGTAACTGGTGAGCAGCACTCAGCCTGTACACTAGTGTTAGGTCGTTTTTCAGGGGGCATCTGTAAGAAGTATTTTTCATTAAACCCCACACTGGCATCAGTGTGGATTTAATGTGCTGAGAAGTTTGATACCGAACTTCCCAGTTTTCAGTAAAGCCATTATGGGGTTGTGGAGTTCCAAATGACAAACTCCCAGCACCATATACTCTTAATGGCATTACTGCACTTACAATGTCCCAGAATTGGCTTAGACATTGTAGGGATATAGGGCTCATGTACCTGTACCCTCACCACTGGTATAGTGTTATAGTGTACCTAGCTAGAGGGGTGGCTGGCCTGTGCCAGAGCAGTGGTCTGTAGGCATGGCACACAGGGATGTGTGCCTTGTCAACTCTTCACTTTGTACTGTACCAGAACATGCAGCCTGCATTGGCAGTGTGTGTGTTAGAGGCCTTCCCTGGGGACAGTGCCCTTGGTACCTGTGGTACCATTTACAAAAGACTGACCTGTGGTTAAAGAGTGCTAACTGGGTTTTGTGTCAGTGCCGTTTTAGGGAAAAAATATAGGCCCTGGGTACCTGTTTGACAGGAACCCAGGGCAAACTCAGTCAAAGTACATCAGCAGTTCAGCAAAAAGTGGGAGCAATAATGCAAAAAGAGGGCACTTTCTTACACAGAGGCACTATATATAATGAAGTCCCAAGTATGCCCTTGAGTTCAGTTTCTAAGCAAGATACAGGCATGTAAATTTCATGAACGTTCTTAGAGTTTTGAATACTTTTGATATCATTTGAAAAAGAAATGTGCGATTGCTCACATTCTAATAGCTGTAATAGTTAAGTCACTGTAAGCACAAAGGACCATGGTACACTTCGCAGCTATGTCATGTCCCCTTTTTAACTAGAAAATCCTGTGAGATGCAGACCATCCCTCTGTTGAGGGGAATAGAGAAACTTTACTGAAGGGAATGGGATAGCAGTCTCACTTTACACAACCACAATACACCTGAAGATTTCTCACCCTAGTTAAGCAAAGCACATTGGTTATTTTGAGTTGGCAGGAGATGGGGCCATGATAGGTATAGGGCGACACAGCACCCTTGAAGACTGTGTGACTATAGGGGCGTGTCCTCCTCCTCCTCCCATACTGCTTTAAGAGATTTCATTAAAGGGAATCAAGATTGAACATTCCTTAATCAAGAAGGCTAGTAAGCCTTTACATGCCTGGATTTTTGTGTTATAAGTATGTTTGCACTCCCCCATTAGTGAAGTTGGGCGGTTACCAACTAATAAAAACAGATTTGGGGGACGTGGCTCCTTTTTGTACTGATGAAAGCCCTGGACCTTTAGAGGACTTATTTTTGAGGCTGAAACCTATTGTCAAACTTGAAAGGGTAAGGACCAGTACATGCCTTAATTTACCCTTCCGTATTGGTGTTTTTAACCATACCTGAGCAACCGCTAATAAAAGAGATACCTTGGTTGTTCTTGGTATTTTTTATTTGAGAAGACCCCAGTTTCAATTCATATCAAAAGTGCTCCCTGGAATATGGTTGAGTCCATTCTGATTTTTAGGCACCATGAGGGAACCCGATTATGAAGTATTCCACAACTAGAGTGTGTTAGGGTCTAGCAATAACATTTTGGTTTGTCCCTATTGTATAGGCTGACACTCATTGGTTATTAAAGAAGCCATTGTGCTTTGTTAAAATAGTGTGGGATAATTTCAGCTGTGCCATGTCCACCATTTTGCTATGCTTTTCAAGACCACCTTTGGAAAGCTCTGAGATTAGAAAACACATGTTGGTTTCCTGGTTTCTCCATAATCAAGTGGTAGGTCTACATAAACACATCTGCACAGGACCTGAGTAGTCACACCATCTTTGGTTTTGATATGCAGTCCATGCATAGGTAGATGCCTCCCTGTGTACATTTAGTCTAGTGACTTTGGAAACATTGGCCAATCTTTGGGGCATATTATCAAGGAGCTATCGCTGAGTTATCGGCACTTTATCGCATCCAAAGTTGTGACAAATTTATCGCCCCATTCACAAGCCGGTGCTAACAGTCCATTTCACCAGTTTTCCGGCGATAGCATCCTCAAAAAAGATCGCCACGGATGATCCCGGCAACTATCGCTAATGAGATGAAGAGTAGGCATTCCCGAGGAAAAATCAGCAACAACACCACACCTCAACATTCTCAACCACCAGCCTGATCTGCAATAAGATTACAAAACATGCAATAAAGCACGTTAGCAGCAGGAAATTAAAACCTGCTCGTGCCCTGGTGCAAAGTTGGACTACAACCGGCACCAGAAAAGGGAGTCCAGACCACAGCCACACCTGAAGAACAACAGATGCCATGAATCCACTGATCATGCAGTTCGTAGCCTGAACAAGCCACAACACCCTCCACCACCACCCCCAGGACCTTCCCTGGCCCCCCTGCCCCCCCTCCCAGACCAACACTGAGACAGCACAGACAAAGACAGCGATTTCCTGAAAAGGCACCAACCTCACAGACCCAACACCAGGGAATGTCGTTGCCCACCACAGGCTCAAAAGGACAACCATCATAAGCATACTGACCACCATTACCCACAGGCTGATGGTACCAACACAGCAGACAACCAACATCCCTCCGCAGACAAAGCTGCTGGCTTTGCTGCACCTGTTGTCCCTGGGACCTTCCAACCAACAAATGCCAGAGTCGCATGAGTCTCACAGCCAGCACAATCCAAGTCCATGACAACTGTCTCAGATGCCATCAACAGCTTGGTACCCCAGTACCCATACTCCTCCCACACTGCTCGTGAACAGCTGGAGACCAAGCAAGGCATCTATGCCATAGCTGCCTTCCCGCACGTGTCAGGGGGCAATTGACTGCACACATGTCCTACTTGTGCCCCCTGGCAGCACTGCACACAATATCCTCTACTGAAAGCACACACATTTCAAAACTGTGCTGGCAATAGTGGACCACCGGGGAATCTCCATGTCAAGAATTCCTGTCATACAAGGGAAACACGCCCTTATGTAAACAGGAGAGATGTTACATAACTCAAGGGAAACACGCCCTTATGTAAACAGGAGAGCTGTTACATAACTCAAGGGAAACACGCCCTTATGTAAACAGGAGAGCTGTTACATAACTCAAGGAAAACACGCCCTATAAAGGGAGGAACCGGGAGGTACAAGGCTGTCGGATATTGTGTTTACACCGACGTACCTGCTTCGTGAAGAGCAGTGTTCCGGAGTGGTGCTCCAGTAAGGCAAGAACGGAGGTAGGTCGAGTCGTTACTCCCTGGGCCGTGTCTTGCCCCATCGTCACCTGTGAAGGACCCGGAAGCTCTACCGGTCAACCATTGAGCTTCGCTTTTTGACTCGGCTGAGTCCAAGCGCAGTGGCGCTTTTGCTGGTTGGAGTCGTAACTCCCAGCCCGACCAGAGACACAGGGACTGCCAGCTGTAACGCACACCAGGAGGTGTTTGCCGCGTTACAGACTCGGAAGTCCACAGGATCGATCGAGCGGCTGCTCTCGGTTCAGTCTTCTTGCTTGTGATTGGGGTATCGGTGACGCATCACCAGGAGGTGACTCCGCGTCCCGGTGCAGTCTGAGGAAGAGGTTGAGCGGCTGCTCCCTTCAGGTAGAGACCCCGGCTGGGTGTTTCCCTGACTCCTCGATTCTCCCCAACACTCTTCGTGCCCCTCACAGCCTACCGATTGGCATTGTCGGCCATTTCATTTCTGCCCTCTGTTGGCATACGCCGGGATCGGCGTATATGCAGAGGACGGTTAGGACCATCCGTGCTGTGGGCTGGTAACGTACTTAGCCTGGAGGATTCCAGTGACTATAACTTTTGTTTGTTCTTTGTATTTTATTTGCCTTCATTAAAAGAACTAACCCTTCACAAGTGGTTGCGTCCTCATTGTCGTGTCTGTTAAACGATCCTGAGACGTTCAGGGCGTTACAAAATATCCGACCTTAATAACACTAACTGTCTCCCGGTCGATAACAGACATGGCAACACTTGATGATGTGCTGGCTGCTTTAGCGGCCATGCAAGTTGAAGTGGCTGCCTCTAGGCAAGAAACAGCCGATGTAAAAGCCAGACTGGATGCTATCCAATTGGACCCGCTCACGCCCAGCACCTCCCTCACGAACCAGACCCCTGCGGTAGTAGTGGAAATGCCGGTAGCCATCCCCTTGGCAACACCAGAGAGGTACAGTGGGGATCCTAACACAGTGCAGGTATTCCTCACACAAGTGGCGCTACATTTATCGTGCAAACCAAAGGCGTTCCCCACGAGTCAGGCTCGTGTGGCTTTCCTTATGTCCTATTTGGCTGGAAACGCGGCACAATGGGCCGTACCTCTGGTGAGCAGGGACGACCCCCCTCTTATGTGATTGGGGTGCTTTTCGCGAGGAATTCCTGAAGGTATTCGACAGAAGGGCTGACTCGTACACGGCGGACCGTGAAATGCTTGAGTTGAGACAGGGATCCAACGACCTGGTGCAGTATCTCAACGCGTTCCGAAGGCTGGTTGCGGAAACCAAGTGGCCTGTTGCTAAACAGACGGCGCTCTTCCATCAAGGGCTGTGCGATGAGCTCAAGGACGCCGTGGCTCATATTGACCCTCAACCCAAGACATGTGAGGGCCTTATCAACCTGGTATTACGGCTGGAACATAGGCTAAGTGAAAGAAAGGGGGATCATGGGAGAAAAGGAAAATCCCTTCCATACTATGTGACGGTGGGAAGTCCTGAAACTTCCACCGCATCCAAGGGAGAACCCATGGACATCAGCGCAATACGAGCGAGCCTCACAGCCACGGAGAAAGAGTCACGCCGTAAACAAGGATTGTGCCTATATTGTGGCAAAAAAGGCCACTACGTACGTGAATGCCCTGCCAAACCGAAGACGTCACGTTATCGGGCCAACCGGTCGGTAACAGCCGTGGTGGACATACCGGTGGAAAACTAGAGGACTCCAAGACCAGAGAAGGGGCATCTCGGAGTCACTCATCCATCCCTTCACTTTCCAACTCGGTCACTAAGGGACAACGACACCTGTTTATCACGGTGCACATGGGAGTGCATGACCAGTGGATACCCGTTGTGGCCATGGTGGATTCAGGGGCCACTGGCATGTTTATGGACCACAACGAGGCATGCAGGCTAGGGCTAGTGCTTCTTCCCAAAGCAGTACCCGAAGACGTCTATGCGGTAGACGGAAGGCGATTGGTGACGGGGCCCATCGGACAGCACACGGGGGTCCTTCCGATGAGATATGGGAGGAACCATTTGGAACAAATCGATTTTAACATCATCCTAGCGCCCCAATATGGCGTCATATTGGGATTGCCGTGGCTACAGAAACACAACCCCTTTGTGGATTGGCCAACACATCGCATCGAAATGACGTCACCGTATTGCATCCTGCATTGTGGAATAAGAACGGAATCCCTTGACGCAGATGAGAGCGGGAGTCAGACGGTGGCTACAGCGGCAGAAAAAGATGTGGCTCTCCCCCAGGCTTATCACAGTTTTGAGGATGTATTTGATGAGGTGAAGGCGGAAGTGCTACCACCACATAGACAGTTTGACTGCCAGATCGACCTGGTGCCAGGGGCCAGCGTTCCCAGCGGCAGGCTGTATGCCCTGACGGAGCCTGAAAACGTGCATCTCCGGGGGTACCTGGATAAACTCATCAGGCTAGGATTCATCCGCCCGTCCAAGTCTCCGGCCGCCTCGCCACTCTTCTTCATCCCGAAGGCTAATGGGGAGCTGAGAGCCTGTGTGGACTTTAGGGCATTGAATGCGATAACCATAAAAAATCGGTACCCCTTGCCTCTCATCAGTGTACTTCTGGAACAGGTCAAGAAAGCTCGTATCTACACCAAGTTGGATTTGAAAGGGGCATACCATCTGGTGCGCATGAGGGACGGAGACGAGTGGAAGACCGCCTTTAAGACCAGGTTCGGCCTTTTTGAGTACCTCGTCATGCCGTTCGGTCTGTGCAACGCCCCGGCAGCCTTTCAGTACTTTTTGAATGAGGTATTCAGAGAGGAGTTGGATATCTACGTGGTCGTATATATCGACGACATCCTCATCTATTCGTCCAGTGTGGAGGAGCACGTACACCACGTCACAACTGTGCTCCAAAAGCTGAGGGAAAACATGCTGTTTTGTAAACTCAGCAAGTGTGACTTCCACGTCACATCCGTGGAATTCCTCGGAGTGATGCTGAGTCCAGAGGGACAGGAGATGGCAGAACGAAAGATCAAGGCGGTGAAAGAATGGCCGGTGCCCCAAAGCGTGAAGGACGTCCAAAGTTTCATTGGCTTCGCCAACTTTTACAGGCGGTTTATAGATGGATTTTCAGGATTGGTGGCCCCAATCACACAGCTACTGAGGAAGTCCAAGGAGTTTGTCTGGTCCCCTGAAGCGAACAAAGCCTTTGAGGCCCTGAAAAGCGCCTTTGGTAAGGCGCCGGTGTTGGCTCACCCCGATCCGGATCTCCCCTACGTGGTGGAAGCGGACGCGTCGGATGTGGCGCTGGGGGCTATCTTGTCCCAACGCAACCACGACACAGGGGTGCTTCATCCCGTTGCGTACATGTCCCGCAAACTCAACGACGCCGAACGCAACTACCATATTGCGGAGAAGGAGCTTCTCGCAATCAAGGACGCCTTCACCGAATGGAGGCATTGGTTGATGGGGGCAAGACATGTGGTATCGGTGTACACGGACCATCGGAACCTACAGTTCATGACGGCCACTAGACACCTTTCTCCCAGGCAGCTGCGGTGGATGATCTTCTTTGCGGGGTTCAACTTCCGCATCACATATCGGCCGGGGACTGAAAACCGGAAGGCGGACGCCCTGTCCCGTCAATCTGCAGTTAAGGAACCATTGCCTGCAACCGAGCGTTCCATCATTTCCCCGAGGATGGTATTGGGGGTTATCCAACCGGATACTTTCCTGAGGGGAATAAAGAGAGGGATCAGGTCATTCGCATGGCGGAGGTGGCTCCTCAGTCACAGAGAATGGCAGCTGAAGGACGGGATACCCCTGAAGGGCAGGTGCCTATTGATACCCACGCCTAGGCTAAGGAAACAAGCATTCATCTGGTGCCATGACTCTCCATGCGCAGGTCATTTGGGCTTTGAAAAAACGGTGGCTAGTATGGGACGGCATTTCTGGTGGCCAACCATGAGAGTGGATGTCAGGAGGTGGGGACAGGAGTGTCCTACGTGTGCTACCATGAAGGCCGACCATGGCCGAACCCAAGGGCTCTTACATCCACTTCCGACCCCGGATAGACCATGGGATAGCATATCACTGGACTTCGTGGTGGGCCTACCGGTAGACCAGGGGATGACGGCAATACTGGTGGTGGTGGATTACTTGACGAAAATGGGGCACTTCATCCCCTGCAAGAGAGTCCCTACGGCCGGGGAATTGGCGTCACTACTCCTAAAGAATGTGGTACGACTGCATGGATTACCTGGGGTGATCGTGTCGGACCGGGGGTCGCAGTTTACTGCGCAATTCTGGAAGACTTGGTGCACTGCGCTGCATGTTAAGACCGCCCTGTCCACCAGCTACCACCCTCAAACGGATGGCCAAACCGAGCGCCTGAACCAAACGCTCAAACAGTATCTGCGATGTTTTGTGGACCAGGGCAGGGAAGAATGGGTCGACTTGCTATGGGTTGCAGAGATAGCCTATAACAACGCCACTCACAGCTCCACACAGTCATCTCCGTTCTATAGCAACTATGGCCAACATCCCAGGTTCTTGCCATTTCTACATCCGTTCAGAGAGGACAGGATTCCCGCCACAGCGGACAGGGTGGCACACATAAAAGACACGTTGATGCGCTCAAGGGCTGTCCTAATAGAGGCCAAGAGAAGATACAAGGCTGCGGCAGATAGGAAGAGAAGGCCCGGGCCACTGTACCGCACTGGAGACTACGTCTGGATATCCACAAGAAACATGAGGTTTTGAAAGAACAGTGAGTTCCATCCCAAGTACATGGGCCCCTATCGAATTACCAAGTGTATGGGTCCCGTGAACGTGAAGGTGTGCTTGCCCCAGTCATTGCGGATACACCCTGTCTTTCATGTATCATTGCTCAAACCAGCACCCTCCAAGCCGTCTGGGACACCTAGGCCGGTATGCGTGGAGTCGGAGGTGGAGTATGAAGTGTCGGGCATACGGGCGTCCAAATGGCGCAGGGGGAAGCTGTGGTACCTGGTTGCGTGGAAAGGCTATGGCCCGGAGGAGCATTCATGGGAACCGGCTGAAGGGGTTCATGCTCCGCGCTTGGTCTCCTTGTTCCATCGGCGTTTTCCTGCCAGCGCTGGACCCGTGGGGAGCCGCTGAGAGGGAGGATGTACTGTCAAGAATTCCTGTCATACAAGGGAAACACGCCCTTATGTAAACAGGAGAGATGTTACATAACTCAAGGGAAACACGCCCTTATGTAAACAGGAGAGCTGTTACATAACTCAAGGGAAACACGCCCTTATGTAAACAGGAGAGCTGTTACATAACTCAAGGAAAACACGCCCTATAAAGGGAGGAACCGGGAGGTACAAGGCTGTCGGATATTGTGTTTACACCGACGTACCTGCTTCGTGAAGAGCAGTGTTCCGGAGTGGTGCTCCAGTAAGGCAAGAACGGAGGTAGGTCGAGTCGTTACTCCCTGGGCCGTGTCTTGCCCCATCGTCACCTGTGAAGGACCCGGAAGCTCTACCGGTCAACCATTGAGCTTCGCTTTTTGACTCGGCTGAGTCCAAGCGCAGTGGCGCTTTTGCTGGTTGGAGTCGTAACTCCCAGCCCGACCAGAGACACAGGGACTGCCAGCTGTAACGCACACCAGGAGGTGTTTGCCGCGTTACAGACTCGGAAGTCCACAGGATCGATCGAGCGGCTGCTCTCGGTTCAGTCTTCTTGCTTGTGATTGGGGTATCGGTGACGCATCACCAGGAGGTGACTCCGCGTCCCGGTGCAGTCTGAGGAAGAGGTTGAGCGGCTGCTCCCTTCAGGTAGAGACCCCGGCTGGGTGTTTCCCTGACTCCTCGATTCTCCCCAACACTCTTCGTGCCCCTCACAGCCTACCGATTGGCATTGTCGGCCATTTCATTTCTGCCCTCTGTTGGCATACGCCGGGATCGGCGTATATGCAGAGGACGGTTAGGACCATCCGTGCTGTGGGCTGGTAACGTACTTAGCCTGGAGGATTCCAGTGACTATAACTTTTGTTTGTTCTTTGTATTTTATTTGCCTTCATTAAAAGAACTAACCCTTCACAAGTGGTTGCGTCCTCATTGTCGTGTCTGTTAAACGATCCTGAGACGTTCAGGGCGTTACACTCCACCAACGTCAACGCCAACCACCCATGCAGAGTGCATGAGTCGTACATCTTCCGACAGTCCATCATCAACTGGCGCTTCCAGGCTGGCACCTATGGAATTGCGCTGCTCGTTGGCAAGTACCAAATGAACACACCACACACCTCAACTTCACAATCATGCAACTCAAAACACTGGGAATGCACATGTCACAAACTCACATACAACATGCCAAACAACATGCCAACCCACCAGACACAACAGCACGACTTACTGAGGCAACCTGGGCCAGCCATGCACATAAGCCATTAACAGCATGGCACCTCAGCCACTCGATACCAGATTGTTGGAAGAGGTGGGGACCAGGCATGTGCGAAAGAGGCAAGCAACGATGAATGAGAATGTACACAATGCCAAGTGTTGCGTGGATGCGATGGCCAGACTGCAGTATGCAGCCCACACACATATCCATGTCGACATACACCGCTGGTGAATAGAGTGTAGAGGACAGTGGACGCAACCATGTCACCCCAGCCAGTGGGGAAGAACCCGGAAATGTAGCTTGTTATGTCCCCCCCAGTAAGCGTGAGCCGAGTGGGCTGGCCCGGCGTACGCCAGGCCAGCGTAGGGGTGTGAAAAAAAGCACGTAGCTCTGGCCGTGGTTCTCCTCTAGAATGCCCAACGTCTCTGCCAGGGCGGTACCCCTTACCCCGCCAAGAGGCCATCATCGTGAGCGGTGTTGCCTGCGATTCTGTGCGCCTGCTGCACCCTGGCCCGCTGGTCCCCGTACCAGTCCTGCCAGGCCCTGCGCACACAGGCCTCATTGCACACCTGCCGACACCGGCATGTGTTTAGGAGGGCCCACCACGTGCGGTGCAAGCTCCAAGCCTGAGTGCCGCTACCCTGGCAGCCTCCTCAGACCATCACGGCCTCCACAACACAGGCCCGCAGTACTCCCTTCTTGTTGACATACTCCACCGGCATACACAGCGGAGTAGTAGGTCACCCATTTGGAACTGAGACTTGATTACACTATGGCAGAGAACATTAATTATGGCTGCTTTATCTCACTATACTTCCTTCGATGTGGTGACACCAAGTCTGTGTATAGCATTCCAACCACACGTGTCTGTGTGCCCACGCGGACTACTGCCCTCGGGCCACACTGAGCTGGAGTAGGTCACACATTTGGAACTGAGTCTTGATTTTTCAATGGCAGAGTACATATCATTGCACGCAAGGAGAGGTGTAAGAGGATGACGCGTTTCAGTCAGGAGGAAAAAAAGAACATTGTTACGGAGGTGATCGAACACTACCGACAACTGCCCTGGTGTCACTAACTCTGTGCATCGCAAGCCAACGACATGTGGCTGTGGGCCCCTGCTGACCGTTGCCTCCGGACTACACTGCAGTCGAGTAGGTCACACATCTGGGACTGAGCCTTGATTATACAATCTCCGAGGACACACATCAATGCTGCATTTACATCACTGTACTCCCTTCGATGTGGTGACACCAAGTCTGTGCATGGCATCCCAAACACACATGTCTGTGGACTCTTGATGACTACTCCTTTGGCCTACACTGTGGTCCAGCAGGTCTCACACCAATCCAATCCAGTCACTACCAGGCAGGACACGTCATCGTTGCTGACTGAACACCTGCTCAGCTCTGGTGCTTTTACCTCCGTCAACCACAAGTCATCTCTAAATGCCATGTCAACGTTGTATGTTAGAGTTCCAGGAGGAGCTCGCTGAATCGCGTTTGGCCCGTGTTGACCGCTGCCTTGGGTCTACACTATGCTTGAGTAGGGCACACATTTGGAATTCAAATTCAGTCTTGATTTGTTTATGGCAGTCTTGATATCATTGTACAGGCCTCATCGCAGACTGCATACCCTTTCAGGTCCGGGGCCACTAAGTCTGTACCCCGAGATCCATGGACACTTTCTGGTTGAACTTTGGTGGCGACTGAGTCCATGGACTGGGGGTTGTTGTCACCATCATGTAGGTGATACTGACTTGGTGGCAAAAACTTACCCTGGGCGAAGTTTGAATAGTAGCGCTACACGTAGCTACGCGTAGCTACGCGAAGTGCACTTCGCACTACACACACTACGCGTAGCTACGCGAACTGCGTAGTGCGGTAGGGAAATGTTGTTCGCACTGATTGCACAGTGCCAGATGCTTGTCTGTGCAATCATTGCAAACGGCATCTTGCACAGTGCAAAGAGTCGTTTTTTGTCGCTCTAGTAGATTTGTACTCAAGTGGCAGCTTTCTCAAGGCGGACTGGTAGTTTCTCAACACGAGCGGTCGCGAGCATACGCAACCACTTGCAATGAGAAACCTGACCTCCCCGCGTTGAGAATATCACCGGGAGGTTTATTTTCTACGCTCGCGATCGGCAGCTTGATGCGGCTGATCGCGAACGAGGAAAAATTCTTGCCGGGATGTTGATTTTGCTCATTCGCCAACTTGACGTTGAGGACCGCGAGCAAGCAAAAAATGCCCGCTACGCGTTATTGCACTGTGCTACATGCAATTTGCATAGTGCATAGTAGCGCAAACTATCCACGCTCCGCGAGCGTAGCGTAGTACTACGCGCAGGGTTAGCAAGAATGAGGCAGTAGCATTCCACTCCTCCATTTGCTGCTTCCACTTTCCACTGCAACCCTCCGCCACATTCACCTCGGACATCGATGAGGACCTGCTCAGCTCGCGTGGCCCATTTCACTGCACCGCAAGTCACCGTCCCGTGGGAGTGTGCCTGTGCCTGCCGCAGTGCATCCGGGGCCACTAACTCTGTGCAGCTCAAGTCATGGACCCTGGCTCTTGAGATATTGGATGGTCTCTGAGACGATGGCCTTGGGGTCATCAACGCCATGTGTATGTGACCCTGCGCTGTCCTCTGCCTCCAGGTTCAACTGCGTTGCACCAGGGCTCCCACATCAAATTGAGTCCTGACCAGCCCAGACGACGCATCACCACAGGAGGCACACGCCACCACTGCCAGGGCCACCTCCAACCACCAACTGCAATAGCTGAAACAGTCGTACTGGCAGATTAACAGAGTTGCTCACACCTGTGGTGGATACCATCATCTGCCTGATACCCTGCTCGGCAATCCAGGTTATTCCCACTGCCAAATTAGGATGGCGGTGGGAATCCCAATCTGTCCCTTGGGGACGCAAAGTCCGTCTGCCACGGTTCCTCAAGACAGTCCATTTCCACCTGCCTTGCGGAACTAAAACACAGACCAGCATTGCGGCACCGCCGTAGGGATTAGGAAATCTTTTTCTGCCTAACTTTTCGCGGCGGTCATCCCACCGTGAAAACACAGGTGGAGGCTGGTTTCAGGGGCCCGTTGCGGGCCCCCTCTGTGTTGGGGGTGCATTTCCCTGTACTGCGTGGCAGGCACCGAGTGGTGCCTGCCACGTAGTGCAGGGAAATGCTCAGCATGGCATTCATCAGTGATGTCATTTGAGATGTCATCAGTGATGTCATCAGTGATGTCTCTGACTATGTCATGAATGATGCAATATGTGACATCATCAGCAGTGCATTGCGGGTGCGCGAGTTATAGTTAGCAGAACTAACTATAACGGAGGAATTTCTACGGTTTTGTACGAGTGAAATGGCCAGCTAACTATAACACCCCTGAAACATATGTTTTTTTCTGTGAATTTCTAAGGTTTTTTAAATGATAATTTCTAACTATAACGTCTCTGAAACCGATGGTTTTTTTCAGTGAATTTCAAAGGTTTTTTAAATGCTAATTTCTAAGTGTGATAGTAGTTATACCTATTTTTTGTACTGATTTTCTACACTTTTTTTAACTGTTTATTTATAAATATTTTATTAATTAAATAACATTATATATTTTTCTGAAAATGTCAAAAAAAAATTCAAACTGTAATATTGATTAATTTTTTTTGTTTTCATTTTTTATTTTAATATATTTATATTATTGTCCTTAAAAAAAAATTCCAATTTTTTTTGGAGTCTCACACTCAAAGCGTACACATCACGGTGGGTGCGTGGATTCTAGCCACCATTTTAGAATAGTTGTGAAGGATCTGCGTACGGTGTGTGACAGCTGCGTGTTTTTCAGTTACATCATATACATTTAATATTACGTGATGTGAGAGATTGGTATGCGACCAGCCCGCGACTCCTGCTCCCACGCATTCGCGACACATGCGTATTACGGTACGAGATGCTAGCGCGATGGCAGGTCCCGCGTGACGTCATATATGTGCTGGGGCACACTGAGTGCGCGACTCCCGCAAAAAAAAATTATGTTCCAAAATGATATGTATGTGTCTTTACTATACATATTAGGGCAAGAGATTATCGAAGATATTCATAAAAATATTATATTTGTACTTATAATAAACTGATATTATTTTTAAATATATTTTCACGAAGTCGGGTGCATGCATCGTGAGTGCAGAGACCCAGGTCAGCAGAGCTGCTCTAGAGCCAGAGACCCAGGTCGGCAGAGCTGCTCTAGAGGCCGAGAACCAGATCAGCAGAGCTGCTGTAGAGCCAGAGAAACCAGGTCAGCAGAGCTGCTTTAGAGGGAGAGAACCAGGTCAGCAAAACTGCTTTAGAGCCAGAGAACCAGGTCAGCAGAGCTGCTCTAGAGCCAGAGAACCAGGTCAGCAGAGCTGCTTTAGAGCCATAGAACCAGGTCAGCAGAGCTGCTCTAGAGGCAGAGAAGCAGGTCAGCAGAACTGCTTTAGAGCCAGAGAACCAGGTCAGCAGAGCTCTTTAGAGGGAGAGAACCAGGTCAGCAGAGCTGCTTTAGAGCCAGAGAACCAGGTCAGCAAAGCTGCTTTAGAGCCAGAGAACCAGGTCAGCAAAACTGCTTTAGAGCCATAGAACCAGAGCTGCTTTAGAGCCACAGAACCAGGTCAGCGGAGCTGCTCTAGAGGCAGAGAACCAGGTCAGCAGAGCTGCTTTAAAGGGAGAGAACCAGGTCAGAAGAGCTGCTTTAGAGCCAGAGAACCAGGTCAGCAAAGCTGCTCTAGAGCCAGAGATAACAGGTCAGCAGAGCTGCTTTAGAGGGAGAGAACCAGGTCAGCAGCGCTGCTTTAGAGCCAGAGAACCAGGTCAGCAGAGCTGCTTTAGAGCCATAGAACTAGGTCAGCAGAGATGCTCTAGAGGCAGCAAACCAGGTCAGCAGAACTGATTTAGAGGGAGAGAACCAGGTCAGCAGAGCTGCTCTAGAGCCAGAGAACCAGGCCAGCAGAGCTGCTTTAGAGCCAGAGAACCAGGTCAGCAGAGCTGCTCTAGAGCCTAAGAACCAGGTCAGCAGAGCTGCTCTAGAGCCAGAGAACCAGGTCAGTAGAGCTGCTTTCGAGGGAGAGAACCAGGTCCGCAGAGCTGCTCTAGAGGGAGAGAACCAGGTCAGCAGAGCTGCTCTAGAGCCAGAGAACCATGTCAGCAGAACTGCTTTAGAGCCATAGAACCGGGTCCGCAGAGCTGCTTAGAGCCAGAGAACCAGGTCAGCAGAGCTGTTGTAGAGCCAGAGAACCAGATCAGCAGAGCTGCTCTGTAGCCTAAGAACTAGGTCAGCAGAGCTGCTCTAGAGCCAGAGAACCAGGTCAGCAGACCTGCTGTAGAGCCACAGAAACCCGGTCTGCAGAGCTGCATTAGAGGGAGAGAACCAGGTCAGCAGAGCTTCTTTAGAGCCAGAGAACTAGCCCAGCAGAGCTGATTTAGAGCCAGAGAACCAGGTCAGCAGAGCTGCTCTAGAGCCAGAGAACCAAGTCAGCAGAGCTGCTTTAGAGCCATATAACCAGGTCAGCATAGCTGCTTTAGACCCAGAGAACCAGGTCAGCAGAGCTGCTCTAGAGCCTAAGAACCAGGTCAGCAGAGCTGCTCTGGAGCCAGAGAACCAGGTCAGCAGAGCTGCTTTAGAGGGAGAGAACCAGGTCAGCAGAGCTGCTCTAGAGGGAGTGAACCAGGTCAGGAGAGCTGCTCTAGAGCCAGAGAACCATGTCAGCAGAACTGCTTTAAAGCCATAGAACCGGGTCAGCAGAGCTGTTGTAGAGCCAGAGAACCAGATCAGCAGAGCTGCTCTGTAGCCCAAGAACTAGGTCAGCAGAGCTGCTCTAGAGACAGAGAACCATGTCAGCAGACCTGCTGTAAAGCCAGAGAAACCAGGTCAGCGGAGCTGTTTTAGAGGGAGAGAACCAGATCAGCAGAGCTGCTTTAGAGCCAGAGAATCAGGTCAGCAGAGCTGCTTTAGAGCCAGAGATCCAGGACAGCAAAGCTGCTCTAGCTGACACTGACTGACTGACACTGACTGATTGACACTGACTAACACTGATTGACTGACACTGACTGACACTGACACTGACTGACACTGATTGACTGACACTGACTGACACTGACTGACTGACTGACACTGATTGACTGACACTGACTGACTGACACTGACTGACACTGATTGACTGACACTTACTGACACTGAATGCCTGACACTGACTGACACTGACTGACTGACTGACACTGACTGACACAGACTTACACTGACTGACTACTCTCTACTACTATACCACTCACTCTCTACTACTCTCCCTCTACTACTCACTCTCTACTACTCTCTACTACTCTCTACTACTCACTCTCTACTACTCACTCTCTACTACTCTCTACTACTCACTCTCTACTACTCTCTACTACCCACTCTCTACTACTCACTCTCTACTATTCACTCTCTACTACTCACTCTCTACTACTCTCTCTCTACTACTCACTCGCTACTACTCACTTGCTACTACTCTCTACTACTCACTCTCTACTGCTCACTCTCTACTACTCTCTACTACTCTCTACTACTAATCTCTACTACTCACTCTCTACTACTCTCTACCACTCACTCTCTACTACTCTACTACTCACTCTATATTACTCTCTACTACTCTCTCTCTACTACTCACTCTCTACTACTCACTCTACTACTCTCTACTACTCACTCTCTACTATTCACTCACTACTACTCACTCTCTACTACTCACTCTCTACTACTCACTCTCTACTACTCTCCCTCCACTACTCACTCTCCAATACTCACTCTCTACTACTCGCTCTCTACTACTCTCTACTACTCACTCTCTACTACTCACTCTCTACCACTCTACTACTCTCTACTACTCTCTCTACTACTCACTCTCTACTACTCTACTACTCTCTACTACTCTCTACTTCTCACTCTCTACTACTCTCTATTACTCACTCTACTACTCCTCTCTACCACTCACTCTCTACTACTCTTCTACTCTCTCTACTACTCTCTCTCTACTACTCACTCTCTACTACTCACTCTACTACTCTCTACTACACACTCTCCACTACACTCTCTCTACTGCTCTCTACTACTCACTCTCTACTACTCACTCTCTACTACTTGCTCTCTACAACTCTCTACAGCTCACTCTCCACTACTCACTCTCTACTACTCACTCTCATCAACTCTCTACTACTCATTCTACTACTCACTCTCTACTACACTACTACTCTCAACTACTCTCTCTAATTCTCACTCTCTACTACTCTCTCTACTACTCACTCTCTACTACACTCTCTCTACTACTTGCTCTCTAATACTCGCTCTCTACTACTCACTCTACTACTCACTCTCTACTACTCTCTACTCACTCTACTACTCACTCTCTACTACTCTCTACTACTCACTCTCTACTACTCCACTACTCTCTACTACTCACTCTCTACTACTCTCTCTACTACTCTCTACTACTCACTCTCTACTCTCTACTCTCTATTACTACTACTCAATCTCTACTACTCTACTACTCTCTACTACTCTCTCTCTACTACTCACTCTCTACTACTCACTCTCTACTACTCTCTACTACTCACCTTCTACTATTCTCTACTGCTCACTCTCTACTACTCTCTCTACTACTCACTCTCTACAACTCTCTACTCCTCACTCTCTACTACTCTCTACTTCTCACTCTTTACTACTCTCTCTCGACTACTCTCCACTACTCTCTACTACTCACTCTCTACTACTCACTCTAATACTCACTCTCTATTACTCACTCTCTACTACTCTCTCTTCTGCTCTCTACTACTCACTCTACTACTCATTCTCTATTACTCTCTACTGATCTCTGTCTGCTACTCACTCTCTACTACTCACTCTACTACTCTCTGCTACTCACCCTCTGCTACTCTCTCTACTACTCTCTACTACTGTCTACTACTCACTCTCTACTCTCTACCTCTCTCTCTACTACTCTCTACCCTCTACCTCTCTACACCTCTACCTCTCTACCTCTCTACCTCTCTACCTCTCTCTACCTCTCTCTACACGCACACTTATGCACATATATATATATATGCATATATATGCATATGCATATATATATATATATATATGTGTATATATATATATACATACATATATAAACATATATATAATCAGCATATCTATATAAATATAAATATAAATGCATGCATACATATACATATATGCATACATATACATGTTATGTACATGAAAGTTTGAAAAACACTAATACAAGCAAAGCTAAAAAGCCACCTAATTACAAACAGAATTGCTTTAACTTAAACGAGGGCAAGACCTATTGCATTTTCAATGCTTGTTTACTTTGGTTCCATCAAGAAAGCATTCAGATGTGTCACACATTTGCCATACATTCTGAATGTTAGCACTCTAGTTACTCATTAGATCACTGTAGTAAAGCTACTGCTCTCCAGGGAAGTCTGCTGCTGGTATTCAAAGTGCATGTTTCAGTCTGCATGTCAGATTTTTTTAATGAAATAGAAGAGGATTTGAGAAGTCAAAATGTGCCCTCATTTATCTTTCTGCAGCTGTAATCATAATTTCTATGGCAACATTTTTTTCCTTTGCAAATTAAATGTTTTAAGTGTTGCCACTTTATTCCAATCAAGATGGCTTCAGGTGTGCCATACTTTTGACATAAGCTAGACTGTTAGCGCTCTAGTTGTTCTTTAGAACACTCTGGGACATTTTGTCATTGGGCTATACTTGGGCTACATCTGGGTGATATTTGTGCTACATTTGGGCTCGTTTGTCTCTGGTGGCCATCTTGGGAGACTTATTTGTTATGAAGTTTCCTAATTTCCTCATTTACAACAGTCTCCTCAGTAGGAAATACTTTCAGTTTTGTACTTTGATTCCATCAAGAAGGCATTCAGATATGTCACACATTTGCCATAAAATCGGAATGTTAGCACTCTAGTTGCTTATTAGATCACTGCAGTAAAGCTATTGCTCATCAGGGAAGTTTGCTGCTGGTATTGAAAGTGCATTTTTCAGTCGGCATGTCAGAATATTTTATTGAAATAGAAGAGGATTTGAGAAGTCACTCAAAATGTGCCCTAATTTTTCTTTTTTCAGCACTAATCATAATTTCTATGGCAAAATGAACCCCCTCATTGTGTTCCTTTTAAATTAAACTACTCGCTCTCTACTACTCACTCGCTACTACTCTCTACTTCTCACTCTCTACTACTCACTCTCTACTACTCTCTACTACTCTCTACTACTACTCTCTACTACTCACTCTACTACTCTCTACTACTCTCTACCACTCACTCTCTACTACTCTACTACTCACTCTCTACTACTCGCTCTCTACTACTCTCTACTACTCACTCTCTACTACTCACTCTCTACTACTCTCTCTACTACACTCTCTACTACTCACTCTCTACTACTATCTACTACTCACTCTACTACTCTCTACTACTCTCTACCACTCACTCTCTACTACTTTACTACTCTCTACTACGCTCTACCACTCACTCTCTACTACTTTACTGCTCACTCTCTACTACTCTCTACTACTCTCTCTCTACTATTCACTCTCTACTACTCACTCTACTACTCTTTACTACTCACTCTCTACTACTCTCTCTCTCTACTACTCACTCTCTACTACTCACTCTCTACTACTTGCTCTATACTACTCTCTACTACTCACTCTCTACTACACTACTACTCTCTACTACTCACTCTCTACTACTCTACTACTCCCTACTACTCTCTCTCTACTACTCACTCTCTACTACTCTCTACTACTCACTCTCTACTGCTCTCTACTACTCACTCTCTACTAATCACTCTACTACTCACTCTCTACTACTCTACTACTCCCTACTACTCTCTACTACTCACTCTCTACTGCTCTCTACTACTCACTCTCTAATAATCTCTCTACTACTCACTCTCTACTACTCAATCTCTACGACTCTCTCTACTACACTCTCTACTACTCACTCTCTACTACTCACTCTCCACTACTCTACTACTCTCTACTACTCTCTCTACTACTCACTCTCTACTACTCTCTACTACTCTCTATCACTCACTCTCTACTACTCTACTACTCACTCTCTACTACTCTCTATTATTCTCTCTCTACTACTCACTCTACTATTCTCTACTACTCACTCTCTACTATGCTCTCTCTCTACGACTCACTCTCTACTACTCGCTCTCTACTACTCTCTACTACTCACTCTACTACTCACTCTCTACTACTCTACTACTCTCTACTACTCACTCTCTACTACTCACTCTCTACTGCTCTCTACCACTCACTCTCTACTACTCTCTCTCTACTGCTCACTCTCTACTACTCACTCTCTACTACTCTCTACTACTCACTCTCTACTACTCTCTACTACTCACTCTCTACTACTATCTCTCTACTACTCTCTACTACTCACTCTACTACTCACTCTACTACTCACTCTACTACTCACTCTCTACTACTCACTCTGTACTACTCTCTACTACCCACTATCTACTACTCTCTCTCTACTACTATCTACTACTCACTCAACTACTCACTCTCTACTACTCTACTAATCTCTCTCTGCTACTCACTGTCTACTACTCACTCACTACTACTCTCTACTACTCACTCTCTGTATGTATGTGTATGTATGTAAATGTAAATGTATGGATACTTGTATAGCGCACGACTACCCGGAGGTCTCTCGGCGCTTGTACGAATACCGCTGTGGAACCCATCCTGGCTTTTCCCTGTGAGGCGTCCACTCCTGGGCACCCCCAAGGTGAAGGCCAGGCATCCTTAGCGTTGTGGGGGCCGTTGTGGAGATTAAGCAAGCTATTGCCCAGAGTTGCAGAGTGGGACTCCATGATTAGAATGGCACCGAGGCGAGAATTATCAGGTCCGTGGAATTTTGAGCCCAAGACCCGCCGAGGCGGGGAATTGAACCCTGGTCCCGGGCTAGACCTCTGCATCAGGGTCTGCCGCTCTAATCATTGAGCCACACTTCTCCACTCTCTACTACTCACTCTCTACTACTCTCTACTACTCACTCTCTATTACTCACTCTCTACTACTCTCTACTACTCACTCTCTACTACTCACTCTACTCACTCTACTACTATCTACTACTCACTCTGCTACTCTCTCTACTACTCTCTACTACTCACTCTCTACTCACTACTCTATATTACTCATCCTCTACTCTCTACCTCTCCCTACCTCTCTACCTCTCTACCTCTACCTCTCTACCTCTACCTTTCTACCTCTACACCTCTACCTCTACACCTCTACCTCTCTCTACACACACATATATGCACATATATATGCATATATATGCATATGCATTTATATATATGTATGTGTATATATATACATACATATATAAGCAGATATGTAATCTGCATATCTATATAAATACAAATATAAATGCATGCATACATATATATATACATATATGCATACATATGCATGTTATGTACATGAAAGTTTGAAAAACACTAATAAGATGATGCTAAAAAGCCACCTAATTGCAAACAGAATTGCTTTAACTTAAACGAGGGCGCGACCTATTGCATTTTCAATGCTTGTTTACTTTGGTTCCATCAAGAAGGCATTCAGATGTGTCACACATTTGCCATAAATTCTGAATGTTAGCACTCTAGTTGCTCATTAGATCACTGTAGTAAAGCTATTGCTCACCAGGGAAGTCTGCTGCTGGTATTGAAAGTGCATGTTTCAGTCTGCATGTCAGAATATTTTATTGAAATAGAAGAGGATTTGAGAAGTCACTCAAAATGTGCCCTAATTTTTCTTTCTGCAGCACTAATCATACTTTCTATGGCAAAATGAACCCCCTCATTTTGTTCCTTTTTAAATCAAATGTTTTAAGAGTTACCACTTTATTCCAATCAAGATGGCTTCAGGTGTGCCATACGTTTGTCATAAGTAGGACTGTTAGCGCTCTAGTTGTTCTTTAGAACACTCTGGGAAGCTGCAGTAGAACACAAAGGAATCAACTGACAGTCTCTGCCCTTGTTGGATGTACATATTTTACTGAGAATGTCAGACTTCATTCTCCCATGACTGAGAAAGATAATGTGAATTTACAGAAAATATGCTCTCAGTTTAGCTTATAGATCACCTTCCAAACCTTTGTGGGAAAAGCATGAGAAAATAGTTTTCTCTCAAACATGATTCATGATATCCCAGCAGAAGGCTTTTTCACATGGTAAAATCACCTTAGAACACACCACAAATCCTAAAATGAGTATGGTACCATCAACAAATGATTTATAATGTAACTAAAGTCTTAAAACCTTCTATTAACTGCAATGATTTTTAATGAGGTGTTATCATGTATATTGGTCCCAAGATGGCTGCTAACACTTCTTGGATGAAGTGCTGACAGCCAATCAGATCTCACTATGAGATGTGTGGTTAGGCTCCGCCCAGATATATCTATGGTTTTACTTTTGATTTTCTCAGCAACTACTGAACGGATTTTCACCATTTAAGCAAAAGGCACAAGTTTGAACCAAGGGCTACCTTTTTGCCAAATTTGGTGTAATTCCGTTAAGCAGTTCGGGCTGTAGCTGCGACTAACGGTCCCTATGGAAAATTGCATCGGGAAAACACATTTTGGGACTCCCCTTTTTTCTCGGCCCCCGCTTGACAAATCACCCCGAGACTTTCCGAATAGGAGCAGACCGGAGCAGGCCACGAGTTTTGAAAATTTTACGAAGATTCGTCAACCGGCACCAAAGTTATTCCAAATAGAAAGTTGTGGATTTCCTACGGATAATAGGTCCTAACTATAACTTAATTACCTAAGGGCGACCACCAGAGGTAATATATACACACATATATAACATATATATAATCTGCATATCTATATAAATACAAATATAAATGCATGCATACATATACATATATGAATAAATATTAGGGGTGGGCGGAATTTGCAAAACGCACTTTCGCAAATTATCGCAAAAATGTTAAAAATCTTCGCAAACACGCGGAAATATCGCGAAGATGCGGAATTTTTTTTCCCGCCCGTTCGCAGTATTTTCTGCGTGGTCGCGGCTCGCCAACTTACCCATGCGGTTGCTCGCGGGCGCGGCCCTCTTGTTTTCACTTGACAGAGTGTAGAGAGAGGTAGAGGTGTAGAGGTAGAGGTGTAGAGGTAGAAAGGTAGAGGTAGAGCGGTAGAGAGGTAGGAAGAGGTGCAGAGTAGAGGATGAGTAATAGAGAGTAGAGAGTAGAGAGTGAGTAGTAGAGAGTAGTAGCGAGAGTAGCAGAGAGTGAGTAGTAGATAGTAATAGAGTGAGTAGAGTGAGTAGTAGAGAGTAGTAGAGAGTGAGTAGTAGAGAGTAGTAGAGAGTGAGTAGTAGAGAGTGAGTAGTAGAGAGTGAGTAGTATAGAGTGAGTAGTAGAGAGTAGTAGAGAGAGAGTAGTAGAGAGTGAGTAGTAGAGAGAAGTACAGTGTGAGTAGTAGAGAGTGAGTAGTAGAGTGAGCAGTAGAGTGAGTAGTAGAGTGAGTAGTAGAGAGTAGTAGAGAGAGAGTAGTAGAGAGTGAGTAGTAGTGAGTAGTAGAGAGTGAATAGTAGAGAGTAGTAGAGAGTGAGTAGTAGAGAGTGAGTAGTAGAGAGAATAGTATAGAGTGAGTAGTAGAGAGCAGTAGAGAGTGAGTAGTAGAGAGTGAGTAGTAGAGAGGGAGTAGTAGAGAATAGTAGAGAGCGAGTAGTAGATAGTGAGTAGTAGAGAGTGAATAGTAGAGAGTGAGTAGTAGAGAGAGAGTAGTAGAGAGAGAGTAGTAGAGAGCAGTAGAGAGTGAGTAGTAGAGAGCGAGTGGTAGAGAGTAGTAGAGAGTAGTAGAGTGAGTAGTAGAGAGTAGTAGAGAGTGAGTAGTAGAGTGAGTAGTAGAGAGAGAGTAGTAGAGAGTGAGTAGTAGAGAATAGTAAAGAGTGAGTAGTAGAGAGTGTGTAGTAGAGAGTGAGTAGGAGAGAGTGAGTAGGAGAGAGTGAGTAGGAGAGAGTGAGTAGTATAGAGTAATGGATTAGTAGAGAGTGAATAGTAGAGAGTAGTAGAGAGAGAGTAGTAGAGAGTGAGTAGTAGAGAGAGTGAGTAGTAGAGAGTGAGTAGTAGCGAATGAGTAGTAGAGAGTGAGTAGTTTAATTTAAAAGGAACAAAATGAGGGGGTACATTTTGCCATAGAAAGTATGATTAGTGCTGCAGAAAGAAAAATTAGGGCACATTTTGAGTGACTTCTCAAATCCTCTTCTATTTCATTAAAAATTTCTGACATGCAGACTGAAAAGTGTACTTTCAATACCAGCAGCAGACTTCCCTGGTGAGCAGTAGCTTTACTACAGTGATCTAATAAGCAACTAGAGTGCTAACATTCTGAATTTATGGCAAATGTGTGACACATCTAAATGCCTTCTTGATGGAATCAAAGTAAAACACTGAAAGTATTTCCTACTGAGGAGACTGTAGTAAATGAGGAAATTAGGAAACTTCATAACAAATAAGTCTCCCAAAATGGCCACCAGAGACAAAAGAGCCCAAATGTTGCACAGATATCACCCAGATGTAGCCCAAGTATAGCCCAATGACAGAATGTCCCAGAGTGTTCTAACGAACCACTAGAGCGCTAACAGTCTTACTTATGACAAAAGTATGGCACACCTGAAGCCATCTTGATTGGAATAAAGTGGTATACTTAAAACATTTAATTTACAAAGGAACAAAATGAGGGGGTTCATTTTGCCATAGAAATTATGATTAGTGCTGCAGAAAGAAAAATTAGGGCACATTTTGACTTCTCAAATCCTCTTCCATTTCATAAAAAAATTCTCACATGCAGACTGAAACATGCACTTTGAATACCAGCAGCAGACTTCCCTGGTGAGCAGTAGCTTTACTACAGTGATCTAATGAGCAACTAGAGTGCTAACATTCAGAATTTATGGCAAATGTGTGATACATCTGAATGTCTTCTTGATGGAACCAAAGTAAAAAACTGAAAGTATATCCTACTGAGGAGACTGCAGTGAATGAGGAAATTAGGAAACTTCATAACAAATAAATCTCCCAAGATGGCCACCAGAGACAAAAGAGCCCAAATGTAGCCCAAATATCACCCAGATGTAGCCCAAGTATAGCCCAATGACAGAATGACCCAGCGTGTTCTAACGAACAACTAGAGCGCTAACAGTCTTACTTATGACAAAAGTATGGCACACCTGAAGCCATCTTGATTGGAATAAAGTGGTAACACTTAAAACATTTAATTTACAAGGTTACAAAATGAGGGGTTTCATTTTGCCATAGAAATTATGATAAGTGCTGCAGAAAGAAAAATTAGGGCACATTTTGACTTCTCAAATCCTCTTCTATTTCATAAAAAAATTCTGACATGCAGACTAAACATGCACTTTGAATACCAGCAGCAGACTTCCCTGGTGAGCAGTAGCTTTACTACAGTGATCTAATGAGCAACTAGAGTGCTAACATTCAGAATTTATGGCAAATGTGTGACACATCTGAATGCCTTCTTGATGGAACCAAAGTAAAAAACTGAAAGTATTTCCTACTGAGGAGACTAAAGTAAATGAGGAAATTAGGAAACCTCATAACAAATAAATCTCCCAAGATGGCCACCAGAGACAAAAGAGCCCAAATGTAGCCCAAATATCACCCAGATGTAGCCCAAGTGTAGCCCAATGACAGAATATCCCAGAGTGTTCTTAAGAACAACTAGAGCGTTTACTGTCTTACTTATGACAAAAGTATGGAACACCTGAAGCCATCGTGATTGGAATAAACTGGTAACACTTAAAACATTTAATTTAAAAAGGAACACAATGAGGGGGTTCATTTTGCCATAGAAATTGTGATTAGTGCTGAAGAAAGAAAAATTAGGGCACATTTTGAGTAACTTCTCAAATCCTCCTCTATTTCATTCAAAAATTCGGATATGCAGACTGAAACATGCACTTTTAATACCAGCAGCAGACTTCCGTGGTGAGCAGCAGCTTTACTACAGTGATCTAATGAGCAACTAGAATGCTAACATTCAGAATTTATGGCAAATGTGTGAGATATCTGAATACCTTCTTGGTGCATTTCCTTCTGAGGAGACTGCAGTAAATGAGGAAATTAGGAAACTTCATAACAAATAAATCTCCCAAGATGGCCACCAGAGACAAAGGAGCCCAAATGCAGCACAAATATCACCCAGATGTAGCCCACATGTAGCCCAATGACAGAAGTGTGCAAAACACTTATTTCTTGTGTATTTGCAGTTTTATATAGTGCAGACTTGTCAGGTATTGGAGTGCTTTACATGAGCATTGGTTACATCACACAAGATCACATTCATTTTGGTTGTAGACATGGGGGGGGCCGATTCACAGAACTAACTTAAGACAAAATCCTAAACTTACTACTTTTGGTATTCACAGAAGTTAGACAAAATCTTAACTTAAGTCTGTCTTAAGTCTGTCTTAAGACTGTCTTAAGTCTGTCTTAAGTCTGTCTTAAGTCTGTCTTAAGTCTGTCTTAAGTCTGTCTTAAGTTTGTCTTAAGACAAAATCCTAACTTCTGTGAATACCAAAAGTAGTAAGTTTAGGATTTTGTCTTAAGTTAGTTCTGTGAATCGGGCCCGGGGAGATTAAGTGATTTGACCAGAATCACAGAATGTTGAGCTGAAGCAGAAACTCCATTCTGGTTCCCCAGTTGCAAAGTCTGCAGCTCTGGAAGTAACACCACATCCTCTCCCCTAAGTGCAACATTTAATCAAGTGGTCAACTGGATAAAAAAAATAAAGATTACAAATAATTTAAAAGTTCTTTGTCGCTATTTGAAAACTCATAAAATATGTCCTCATTTTAGTTTTTAGAGCACTAACCATAATTTTGATGCAAATAAGACCCTCTCATATATGTAATTTCTAAAGGAAATGCTCTAGGTATTACAGTTTTGATTACATCAAGATGACGTCAGACGTTCCACACTTTTGTAATAAATATAGAACGTTAGCAACCTAGTTGTTCATTGGGATACTGTTGAGAGGCAGAGGCCAGGGGCACGGACTCTGAAAATTAAAGGCAAGTAGGAGAGTGCAGAGGCAACAATTTGACCACACTGGGCTGGCAGGAGGGGCAGTGGCAGCACAACAGACTATGGAGGGCAGTAGAAAGGAGGGCAGGGGCAACAAACCAACATTACAGGACTGGCAAGAGAGGCTGTGGCAATATAATAGACCATTGTTGGCAGAAGGGAAAGGCAGTGGTAGTACAACCATACATGCCAACAGACCCGTTTCAGCCAGGAAACGTCCAATGTATTTAAGCTCAAATGGGCTTTATTTGATCTGTCTCCTGTCTACAATCTCCTCTTTTTCAATGTAACTCAACGGGGAATATCAATACCCCAGTTTTTTTTCAAGATCTCCCTCTTACCAAGTTCAAAATGTTCGCAAGTATGGTACATTGGATCATGGTTGGCAGGAGGAATTGGGGTAGGGACATGGACTCAGATAACAGAGGACAGGATGGACATGGAGAGGTGCACCAAACTGACCCTACAGGGCAGGCATCAGGGTTTGCAGCAGCACAATACACCACACAGGGCATGCGGGACGGGAGTGCAGCACAACAATCCATAGAAAGCAATAGGGAGGGGACAGGACCATGCACATGGACAACAGAGAACAGAGGGGAAAGAGGCAATGGTAGCGAGCTGACCATAATGGACAGACAGGAGAGAAAGCTGCAGCATAACAGACCATAAAGGGCAGGAGGGACGGATCAGGGGCATTACAATGGAACAGACAAGCCAGGAGGGAGGGAATAGGGGTTTGCAAATGGAAACAGAGGGCTGGGGGCAAGGGTGCAGGGCAGGAGCAGCAAGATGACGATGGAGGCCAGGCAGGATGGGCACTAGAAACAAGACACACCATGGAGAGCAACAGTGAGACTATGACATACACACAGACCATGGAGGGAAGGTGGGAGGGGGTATGGGGCAGCTCGCTGACCACACAGAGAAGGTGGGAGGGGCCATGACAGCACAGAAGTCCATGCATGGCAAGCAGGAGGGTTAGTGGCAGCACAATGGCTATGATGGGCAAGAAGGAGGGTGCAGGGGCATGCAAAAAGGACCATGGAGGATAGAAGGGAGGGTCAGGACCTGGGCACAGACAAGAGAGTTCAGGGGAAGGGGCCTCACAACAGACTGCGCGGGGCAGGCAGGAGGAGCAGTTGCAACACAGCAGACCAGGGAGGGCAGAAGAGTGTGGCAGTAACATGGCCCATGGAGGACAGGAGGAAGGGGATAGGGGCATGGCATGTGGACAGGCAGGGTGGAGGTGGCAGGGATAGGTTACAGTCATCTGACAATGCTAGGCAGGTGGGAGGGGAGTGGCAGCTCAACAGAACACTCAGAGTAGATAGGCGTGGCAGGTCCATGGAACATGGTGGGCAAAAAGGATGGAGCAGGGGAATGCACAAAGACATCGGAGAGCAGGGGGAAGGAGAATAGGGGCAGCAAGCTAAGCACAGATGCTAAGCAGGAGGTCAATGATGGGCCATAGAATTGGGCAATGGAGGGCAGGAGGAGTGGACTGGCACATCATGCTAAATGGAGGGCAGTGGCAGCACATCAGACCATGCATGGCAGGAGGGAGGAGGCTAGTCCATGGATTCAGACAACAAAGGATAGGGAGGAGGTGGATGGGGCAGCAAGCTAACTGTTCAGAGAAGGTGGGTATTAGGAACTTTATTGTTTTTAAAATTTGTGTCTGTGCAAACTACTTAAAATATGAACAAGTATGCAGCATAATCTCACTTTTATTCAGGAAGAAGAGGACGTTTGTGACTGTGACTCCAGGCTCACTTGGCAGAAACACCCCCTGACCCTCCACCCCCCATCGCAAAATGTAATGCCCGTGAAAAGGGTAGGTGGCCGCAGTGTTATATAGAACATAGTCCTGAGAGCACAATTGAAAATGAAAACTAGATATAGTATATGGTATAAACTATGCACCTAAAAGTGAGATATAAGATGAACCGGGGCGTGAAATATAATATGCAATACATTGTGCACAATGACAGATTCATTGGAGAGCGCAAGATTGCACAGGCACTAGCGCGTGCTATGCGATATGCGCCTTGGAGTGTAATATGCACAGGGCAGTGTTGTGTAACCTAACTAGCCTCTAAAGTTGTAATATAAAATATGTGCTGGGGAGTGTAACGTTGCATATGCACTGTGACAAAGATATGGATCCCAGATTGTAATATGTATGGCATAGCGCTGTGCGTTATAACATAGGCATCGAGGAAGGCACGTTAGATGGGGCGAAATAACCCGTGTGAAGGCAAGTGTGGCATGACATATTCACGGGGTGGTGTTACAGTGCACATGGGCTAGAGAGTGTCATAGCATACGCACTAGCTAGTGGAATACAACACAGAGGTGTGTGGTACTCGGCAGGCACTGGTGGGTATAACACAGCATTGGGCTCAGCCAGGAGCACACTGTGACTCTCAAGTGAGGTTTGTCTCCTTTCCAGAGAGTAAAATAAAAAGTATTATACATTCGGCGGTGGATGTGTGTTTTATTAACCGTGAGGGGGATTTCTTGCATAGTTTGGTCGAATCCCCTTTGAATGGCTTGGTGTGCGTGTGTATTAAATGTGCCCGTCAATAGCTACCCATGTTTGTATAAATAAACGACAAGGGTGTCTACTTGGAAAGTACCCACCGGCGGGGGTGCCGGGATTAGGCACGGTAGGGCGTCAGACAAGTCAGAGCTTCACTAGCGGTGTAAATACATTTCACGTGGATTCATTGTATGCATAGTCACCTTTTAATGAATATCACGCAAATTGTCATGGTGATAGGTACATACGGTTTGTCCAGTATGTCCTAGGTGTTTCTATAAATATATATTTTTTAAAAATAATAAAAAACAAAGGCCGTCCCCGGGGGATGGGGTCCCTAGTGGCCTGAGGAGGGGGGCAACGCAGCCCCCCACCTAAAGAATTAAAAAAAAAAAAAGGCCATGACTTGGGGGTTGGGGTCCCCGGGGCCAATTAAGGCCTTGGGAGGGGGCCACGTGGCCCCCTTCCAAATTAAATTTTTTCAACAAAAAAATTAGGGTGCAGGCCCTAGGGGATGGGGTCCCCAGGGCCAATAAATTGGAAAAATAAGGGGGGCCACACAGCCCTCCTTCTTAAAAAAATAAAATAAATAAAAGACCGGCATCGCGCCGGAGGCCACGCCCCCTCCTTGCAACACTCTGCAAACGTGCCCCCTGGCCAGTTGTAAGTTGGGGAATTAATTCCCCTTCAATACTGAGGGTCCCTGAGGGCCAACTAGCCCAACAGGTATCTCCAGTTTGCGCCAGGGAGCTGCGTTGCAGACAGGTGTTCTGAGGTCACTCCCCTTTTTACACCTCAATGCAGCTCTGTGGCACTTACTGGAGGTACCTAGTGGGCTAGTTTGACCCTAGGGACCCTTAGGATTCAAGGGGACTTAATCTCTCAACTTAGAACGGCCACAGGGCGCGTTTACACAGTGGTGAAGGGAGGGGACGGGGCCTGAGGTGACGTGTGCAAACACGCCCTGTGGCGCATTTTAAGTTAGGGAAATAATTCCCTTTCAATCCTGAGGGACCCTGGGGGCCAACTAGCCCACCAGGTGCTTCCAGTAAGCACCACTGCTCTGTGTTGCAGAGAGGTGGTGCAGGCCGAGCTCCTTTTTACACCTCTCTGCAATGGCGCTTACTGGATGTACCTAGTTGGCTATTTTGCCCTAGGGACCCTCAGGATTCAAGGGGACTTAATCTCCCAACTTAAAATGGCCACAGGGCGAGTTGACACAGTGGGGAATGGAGGGGACTGGGCCTGAGGTGACATGTGCAAACATGCCCTTTGGCACATTTTAAGTTGGGGAAATAATTCCCCTTCAATCCTGAGGGCCCCTGGGGGCTAACTAGCCCACCAGGTGCTTCCAGTAAGCGCCACTGAGCTGCGTTGCTGAGAGGTGGTCTAGGCCGTGCCCCTTTTTACATCTCTCTGCAACGCAGCTCTGTGGCGCTTACTGGAGGTACCTAGTGGTCTAGTTGGACCCTAGGGACCCTCAGGATTCAAATGAACTTAATCTCCCAACTAAAAACAGCCACAGGGCGTGTTTACACAGTGGTGAAGGGAGGTGACGGGGCCTGAGTTAACGTGTGCAAACACGCCCTGTGGCGCGTTTTAAGTTGGGGAAATAATTCCCCTTCAATCCTGAGGGACCCTGGGGGCCAACTAGCCCACCAGTTGCTTCCAGTAAGTGCCACTGTGCTGCGTTGCAGAGAGGTGTCTAGGCAGTGCCCCTTTTTACATCTCTCTGCAACGCAGCTCTGTGGCGCTTACTGGAGGTACCTAGTGGTCTAGTTGGACCCTTGGGACCCTCAGGAATCAAGGGGACTTAATCTCCCAACTTAAAACAGCCACAGGGTGTGTTTACACAGTGGGGAAGGGAGGGGACGGGGCCTGAGAGGACGTGTGCAAACATGCCCTGTGGCACGTTTTAAGAGGTAGTTTTAATCCATTACCCTATTTTATAATAGGGGCTTACAGAGGAGGTCATGCTAATCACAGGGGGACCCCAACGCATAGTGTTCCCTAGTGTATGTAGGTGTTTTCACTGTATTCTGAGTGTGTTTTAACATAGCACTGGCTCTAGGACTGGTTAGTCAGACTCAGTTACCACCAGTATCCGTCTGAAAAAGTTGAGGGTACTGGATGATTTTGCAACAACGCTTCTTTCTGCTCTTCTGTTTGTTCTTTCTGCATGTTATCCTTCTTCCTGCACTTTTCTTCGTCTTTGAGGACTTCTGTTGCTTCTTTTTTTTCTTTCTGTGCGTTTTTTCTTCTTTCTTCACATGTCCTATATATATATATATATATATATTCACTGAAAAAACCATAGGTTTCAGGGGCGTTTTAGTTAGCTCGACTTTTCACTCGTACTAAACCATTGAAATTCCCCTGTTATAGTTAGTTCAGCTAACTATAACTCGCGCGCCCGCATTGCACTGCTGATGACGTCACATATTACATCACTCATGACATGGTCAGTGACATCACTCATGACATCACTGATGACATCTCAAATTACATCACTGATGACATCACTGATGACATCATCCAGTGAATGAGTATTTTTCTGAAAATTACATATGTTTTATATATGTATATCTCAAGGTCGATGGAAGAATAAATGGGTATATAAGTGTCTAAATGGATGATTTGTTTTTGAAAAATTGATTGTATAACTGACTGATTAAGTGTATCTTAGTGAAAAGTGAAAAGTCCAGCTAAACGCCCCTGAAACCTATGTTTTTTTTAGTGATTATATATATATATATATATATATATTACCTACTGGCGGTCGCCAGTAGGTAGTTATAGTTAGGACCACGTTTCCATAGGAAATCCGCAACATTCTATTTGGAATAACTTTTGCGCCGGCTGACGAATCCTCGCGAATTTTTCAAAATAGGTGAGGCGCAGGGGCAGGGGAATGCACAAAGACATCGGAGAGCAGGGGGAAGGAGAATAGGGGCAGCAAGCTAAGCACAGATGCTAAGCAGGAGGTCAATGATGGGCCATAGAATTGGGCAATGGAGGGCAGGAGGAGTGGACTGGCACATCATGCTAAATGGAGGGCAGTGGCAGCACATCAGACCATGCATGGCAGGAGGGAGGAGGCTAGTCCATGGATTCAGACAACAAAGGATAGGGAGGAGGTGGATGGGGCAGCAAGCTAACTGTTCAGAGAAGGTGGGTATTAGGAACTTTATTGTTTTTAAAATTTGTGTCTGTGCAAACTACTTAAAATATGAACAAGTATGCAGCATAATCTCACTTTTATTCAGGAAGAAGAGGACGTTTGTGACTGTGACTCCAGGCTCACTTGGCAGAAACACCCCCTGACCCTCCACCCCCCATCGCAAAATGTAATGCCCGTGAAAAGGGTAGGTGGCCGCAGTGTTATATAGAACATAGTCCTGAGAGCACAATTGAAAATGAAAACTAGATATAGTATATGGTATAAACTATGCACCTAAAAGTGAGATATAAGATGAACCGGGGCGTGAAATATAATATGCAATACATTGTGCACAATGACAGATTCATTGGAGAGCGCAAGATTGCACAGGCACTAGCGCGTGCTATGCGATATGCGCCTTGGAGTGTAATATGCACAGGGCAGTGTTGTGTAACCTAACTAGCCTCTAAAGTTGTAATATAAAATATGTGCTGGGGAGTGTAACGTTGCATATGCACTGTGACAAAGATATGGATCCCAGATTGTAATATGTATGGCATAGCGCTGTGCGTTATAACATAGGCATCGAGGAAGGCACGTTAGATGGGGCGAAATAACCCGTGTGAAGGCAAGTGTGGCATGACATATTCACGGGGTGGTGTTACAGTGCACATGGGCTAGAGAGTGTCATAGCATACGCACTAGCTAGTGGAATACAACACAGAGGTGTGTGGTACTCGGCAGGCACTGGTGGGTATAACACAGCATTGGGCTCAGCCAGGAGCACACTGTGACTCTCAAGTGAGGTTTGTCTCCTTTCCAGAGAGTAAAATAAAAAGTATTATACATTCGGCGGTGGATGTGTGTTTTATTAACCGTGAGGGGGATTTCTTGCATAGTTTGGTCGAATCCCCTTTGAATGGCTTGGTGTGCGTGTGTATTAAATGTGCCCGTCAATAGCTACCCATGTTTGTATAAATAAACGACAAGGGTGTCTACTTGGAAAGTACCCACCGGCGGGGGTGCCGGGATTAGGCACGGTAGGGCGTCAGACAAGTCAGAGCTTCACTAGCGGTGTAAATACATTTCACGTGGATTCATTGTATGCATAGTCACCTTTTAATGAATATCACGCAAATTGTCATGGTGATAGGTACATACGGTTTGTCCAGTATGTCCTAGGTGTTTCTATAAATATATATTTTTTAAAAATAATAAAAAACAAAGGCCGGCCCCGGGGGATGGGGTCCCTAGTGGCCTGAGGAGGGGGGCAACGCAGCCCCCCACCTAAAGAATTAAAAAAAAAAAAAAGGCCATGACTTGGGGGTTGGGGTCCCCGGGGCCAATTAAGGCCTTGGGAGGGGGCCACGTGGCCCCCTTCCAAATTAAATTTTTTCAACAAAAAAATTAGGGTGCAGGCCCTAGGGGATGGGGTCCCCAGGGCCAATAAATTGGAAAAATAAGGGGGGCCACACAGCCCTCCTTCTTAAAAAAATAAAATAAATAAAAGACCGGCATCGCGCCGGAGGCCACGCCCCCTCCTTGCAACACTCTGCAAACGTGCCCCCTGGCCAGTTGTAAGTTGGGGAATTAATTCCCCTTCAATACTGAGGGTCCCTGAGGGCCAACTAGCCCAACAGGTATCTCCAGTTTGCGCCAGGGAGCTGCGTTGCAGACAGGTGTTCTGAGGTCACTCCCCTTTTTACACCTCAATGCAGCTCTGTGGCACTTACTGGAGGTACCTAGTGGGCTAGTTTGACCCTAGGGACCCTTAGGATTCAAGGGGACTTAATCTCTCAACTTAGAACGGCCACAGGGCGCGTTTACACAGTGGTGAAGGGAGGGGACGGGGCCTGAGGTGACGTGTGCAAACACGCCCTGTGGCGCATTTTAAGTTAGGGAAATAATTCCCTTTCAATCCTGAGGGACCCTGGGGGCCAACTAGCCCACCAGGTGCTTCCAGTAAGCACCACTGCTCTGTGTTGCAGAGAGGTGGTGCAGGCCGAGCTCCTTTTTACACCTCTCTGCAATGGCGCTTACTGGATGTACCTAGTTGGCTATTTTGCCCTAGGGACCCTCAGGATTCAAGGGGACTTAATCTCCCAACTTAAAATGGCCACAGGGCGAGTTGACACAGTGGGGAATGGAGGGGACTGGGCCTGAGGTGACATGTGCAAACATGCCCTTTGGCACATTTTAAGTTGGGGAAATAATTCCCCTTCAATCCTGAGGGCCCCTGGGGGCTAACTAGCCCACCAGGTGCTTCCAGTAAGCGCCACTGAGCTGCGTTGCTGAGAGGTGGTCTAGGCCGTGCCCCTTTTTACATCTCTCTGCAACGCAGCTCTGTGGCGCTTACTGGAGGTACCTAGTGGTCTAGTTGGACCCTAGGGACCCTCAGGATTCAAATGAACTTAATCTCCCAACTAAAAACAGCCACAGGGCGTGTTTACACAGTGGTGAAGGGAGGTGACGGGGCCTGAGTTAACGTGTGCAAACACGCCCTGTGGCGCGTTTTAAGTTGGGGAAATAATTCCCCTTCAATCCTGAGGGACCCTGGGGGCCAACTAGCCCACCAGTTGCTTCCAGTAAGTGCCACTGTGCTGCGTTGCAGAGAGGTGTCTAGGCAGTGCCCCTTTTTACATCTCTCTGCAACGCAGCTCTGTGGCGCTTACTGGAGGTACCTAGTGGTCTAGTTGGACCCTTGGGACCCTCAGGAATCAAGGGGACTTAATCTCCCAACTTAAAACAGCCACAGGGTGTGTTTACACAGTGGGGAAGGGAGGGGACGGGGCCTGAGAGGACGTGTGCAAACATGCCCTGTGGCACGTTTTAAGAGGTAGTTTTAATCCATTACCCTATTTTATAATAGGGGCTTACAGAGGAGGTCATGCTAATCACAGGGGGACCCCAACGCATAGTGTTCCCTAGTGTATGTAGGTGTTTTCACTGTATTCTGAGTGTGTTTTAACATAGCACTGGCTCTAGGACTGGTTAGTCAGACTCAGTTACCACCAGTATCCGTCTGAAAAAGTTGAGGGTACTGGATGATTTTGCAACAACGCTTCTTTCTGCTCTTCTGTTTGTTCTTTCTGCATGTTATCCTTCTTCCTGCACTTTTCTTCGTCTTTGAGGACTTCTGTTGCTTCTTTTTTTTCTTTCTGAGCGTTTTTTCTTCTTTCTTCACATGTCCTATATATATATATATATATATTCACTGAAAAAACCATAGGTTTCAGGGGCGTTTTAGTTAGCTCGACTTTTCACTCGTACTAAACCATTGAAATTCCCCTGTTATAGTTAGTTCAGCTAACTATAACTCGCGCGCCCGCATTGCACTGCTGATGACGTCACATATTACATCACTCATGACATGGTCAGTGACATCACTCATGACATCACTGATGACATCTCAAATTACATCACTGATGACATCACTGATGACATCATCCAGTGAATGAGTATTTTTCTGAAAATTACATATGTTTTATATATGTATATCTCAAGGTCGATGGAAGAATAAATGGGTATATAAGTGTCTAAATGGATGATTTGTTTTTGAAAAATTGATTGTATAACTGACTGATTAAGTGTATCTTAGTGAAAAGTGAAAAGTCCAGCTAACTATAACGCCCCTGAAACCTATGTTTTTTTTAGTGATTATATATATATATATATAAATATATATATTACCTACTGGCGGTCGCCAGTAGGTAGTTATAGTTAGGACCACGTTTCCATAGGAAATCCGCAACATTCTATTTGGAATAACTTTTGCGCCGGCTGACGAATCCTCGCGAATTTTTCAAAATAGGTGAGGCGCTACGCTCCGCTCCTACCCTGAAAGTCTCGGGGGGATTTGTCAAGCGGGGGCTGAGATAAAAGGGGGGTCCCAAAACGCGTTTTTCCCATGCATTTTTCCATAGGACCTTTAGACACAGCTACAGCCCGAACGGCTGAACAGAATTACTTGAAATTTGGCAGAGAGGTAGTCCTCAGGTCAAGGAAGTGCCTTTTGTAGGTTTGGTGTAAATCTGTTCAGTAGATTCTGAGAAAATATCCTTTAAATCAATATATATATCTGAGCCAGCTTACGGTGCGCTTACGGTACGCTTACCGTACGCGTACGGTGGCGTGCGCGAGCGCGATTCTGATTGGCTCTTAGATCTTAGTAAACATTCGAATCGGTCGAAACCCTGAAGCGGCGGCCGCCATTTCGTGTGTTTCACTCAGAAAAAAAAGAGTGATATCTTGAAAAGGGGGCAAGGAGGAGAGTTACAGACCCCCTAACATTTGTAAGGGGGTCAAAGAAGGACAGAAAAGTACAAAGACAACATTTATTGATTTTAAAAAAAATCGCGGGGTACGCGTACGGTAAGCTTACCGTAAGCGTACGGTAGAAAAAATTAAATAAAAAAAGAAATGAAATTCAGATTTAAGTGTTTAGATATTAGGGGGCTCTAAAAAGAGCCGTTGTGTTTATGAAATGATTTTTTAGTGGTACCTACAAGTAAGTACCGATGCAGAGTCTAAGGTTCAAGAGGAAGACTCTGTTCCCCATCATTGAAGTGCACACCATCTCCTCTATAAATGTCTTGCATGTCGTAACGCAAGTTGTTGTGGTAAATGGAACCCATACCATAGTCACGGAGGAAAGCAGAAACAGATTTGTTGACGTGCTTTCTTGCTTTGTCAATCTGCGGACAGAAATGATTGGACCAGTTCCATTTTTGCCTTTGGCATATGTTAGAAAACACAAAGGCAGTTTTAGGGAAAAGTGAAAACAGTTGTGCAAAGGTGTACTTCATAAGCATTTCCAGACCTACCCCAGTCAAAGTGCCTAGGTCATTGCCACCACAGTGCACTATTATGAGGTCAGGGTGTTGGATGTGCATGAAGGATTTCACCAATGGCATCAATTGGTGCCACTTTAACCCTCTCTGACCAATCCATTTAATGTCTACATTTGGCAAAGCAAGGTCTCTCACCATATCTGTTTTCTCTGCATACTTTTCACTCCAGAAGACATAGCTGTGCCCTACAATCCACACTGTGAACATCTTCAAAGGAGAACTGGATGCACTCAGGAGGTGTCTTTCAGTAGAATGGCAATATGAAAAGAAAGACAGTTTGGAAATGGAGGCATACATATTTTTTTCATTAAAAAAAGAACTGATTGGCTGTTTCATACCATTCTAGAATAAAAACTAGGCTGTATGTGTAAATTAATAGAACAATGTTTTGTATTGGTACAGAAAAATGTATTACCAAAGAACAGTACTATGGATTTGCTGTTAGGTTTGAAAAGTCAAGCACTCTTGCTCTGTGGAATTGAAACATTGTTTGGTGAACTTCTGACCTAACTCCACACAGCAGTGTTCCATGAGCTGTTGCTATGGTAGCAGGCAGAAGTCAAGTTGGGGGAAGGGTACTAGGCAGAAGTCAAGTTGGGGGAAGGGTACTTTTGGAAAAGGGTTGGTTTTCAACCAATAGAAATGTGTGATTACATTTGAAAAAAAGGTGGAAGCACTGAGATTTGAAACTAACATGTATATGTGTGGAAAAAGAGAGGGAAAGTTTGCCATTATCTGGTTCTGCTGAGAGGAGAGAGGTGTAAAGAACAGAGATCCTGGCTCTGATAATCTGCTGTTTGAGTGACACATTTCTTTCACAACTAACTAATTTTAAAGGTGAGTTCAGAGTTTGAGAGGGGATGTATATGGTAAATTAAGAAATGAATAATAGAAAGGGGATTCCTTTTGTTGAAGTTGTGTTTATTATTTTCTGTTTTGGGAGAAATTTAAATGTGAAGAACATGTAAAATAATATGGACTATGTTTTCACCATAAATTAAGGTGTACTGGTAAAAATAAAGAATACTTTAAGGGTTTGAGGTTTCAGTCAGTAATGCAAATACATTCAGCATCACTAAGGCTGGTTGCCCTTGCTGGAGTGTAGGCAGACAACCAGGTTACACATGGTGCTGGTCTGAAAAAGCAGTTTGGACATGTGCTTTTTTAAGAATCTGAAAAGTGGATTCATAATGTGTCAGTCTGTAAAAGTGTTTATCACTTGCCAAAAAAAAGAGTAGTAAGTGTGCTTTCAAATTGGCATAGAAATTTCGTTTTGTGACTAATGTGAAAACATGACTCTGTGTGCATATAGGAATTACAGGCAGAGATTTATTGCGTATTGCTCTGGTGATTTCACAGTTGCATTAGATGGAAAGGGGGAGCCATTTTTTGGTGCAGAAGCAGACTCTTAGCACACACCCAGCTGCTTACCCTGTGGAATCATGCACAGTATTCACAAGCGAGTGGGGTTTGAGGTTTCAGTCAGTAATGCAAATACATTCAGCATCACTAAGGCTGGTTGCCCTTGCTGGAGTGTAGGCAGTCAACCAGGTTACACATGGTGCTGGTCTGAAAAAGCAGTTTGGACATGTGCTTTTTTAAGAATCTGAAAAGTGGATTCATAATGTGTCAGTCTGTAAAAGTGTTTATCACTTGCCAAAAAAAAGAGTAGTAAGTGTGCTTTCAAATTGGCAAAGAAATTTCGTTTTGTGACTAATGTGAAAACATGACTCTGTGTGCATATAGGAATTACAGGCAGAGATTTATTGCGTATTGCTCTGGTGATTTCACAGTTGCATTAGATGGAAAGGGGGAGCCATTTTTTGGTGCAGAAGCAGACTCTTAGCACACACCCAGCTGCTTACCCTGTGGAATCATGCACAGTATTCACAAGCGAGTGGGGTTTGAGGTTTCAGTCAGTAATGCAAATACATTCAGCATCACTAAGGCTGGTTGCCCTTGCTGGAGTGTAGGCAGTCACCCAGGTTACACATGGTGCTGGTCTGAAAAAGCAGTTTGGACATGTGCTTTTTTAAGAATCTGAAAAGTGGATTCATAATGTGTCAGACTGTAAAAGTGTTTATCACTTGCCAAAAAAAAGAGTAGTAAGTGTGCTTTCAAATTGGCAAAGAAATTTCGTTTTGTGACTAATGTGAAAACATGACTCTGTGTGCAAATAGGAATTACAGGCAGAGATTTATTGCGTATTGCTCTGGTGATTTCACAGTTGCATTGGATGGAAAGGGGGAGCCATTTTTTGGTGAAGAAGCAGACTCTTAGCACACACCCAGCTGCTTACCCTGTGGAATCATGCACAGTATTCACAAGCGAGTGGGGTTTGAGGTTTCAGTCAGTAATGCAAATACATTCAGCATCACTAAGGCTGGTTGCCCTTGCTGGAGTGTAGGCAGTCAACCAGGTTACACATGGTGCTGGTCTGAAAAAGCAGTTTGGACATGTGTTTTTTTAAGAATCTGAAAAGTGGATTCATAATGTGTCAGACTGTAAAAGTGTTTATCACTTGCCAAAAAAAAGAGTAGTAAGTGTGCTTTGAAATTGGCAAAGAAATTTCGTTTTGTGACTAATGTGAAAACATGACTCTGTGTGCATATAGGAATTACAGGCAGAGATTTATTGCGTATTGCTCTGGTGATTTCACAGTTGCATTATATGGAAAGGGGGAGCCATTTTTTGGTGCAGAAGCAGACTCTTAGCACACACCCAGCTGCTTACCCTGTGGAATCATGCACAGTATTCACAAGCGAGTGGGGTTTGAGGTTTCAGTCAGTAATGCAAATACATTCAGCATCACTAAGGCTGGTTGCCCTTGCTGGAGTGTAGGCAGTCAACCAGGTTACACATGGTGCTGGTCTGAAAAAGCAGTTTTCTGCCTAATTTCAAAGCATGACTTTGTGTGCACACAGGAATTATTTTTAGAAATTTAATTTGTGAAGGTGTTATTGTGATTTTCATTTATAGGAAAGGGGTTTATAGTATTTTAAGATGTCTAAAGAACATAAAAAATGTAGTAATACATTTAAATAAAATAAAGGAATTTTTTTTTAGTTTTTTTCAGGTATTGCTGAAGAGCAGTGAACAAAATTTAAGATGCCTACAAAATCCAGAGTAAAGAAAGACCACAAAAAAAAACCTATATTTGAAGACAACTGGAGGACCTAAGTTAGTTGGAGATGCTCATGTTGGGAAAAAGAAAAAATCTTCTGGTAAGCAAACAAAAGATTTTTTAAAGAACATATTCAAAAAAAGGAAAAATGTACAAAATGTCTGTACTGGAAAAAATGTTTTCACAGAAAAGGAGAGGAAAAAATTGAGCATTTAGTTAATGCAAATATACCTTCTGCAACTAAAAAGATAAACTTAAACAGAAAAACAGCGTTTAAAGAGATACGTAGAAAAATGTTTCAGAGAAGAGTTATGTCCAATTTGATAAAGGATGTGAAGAAATATAAGCAAAAGGCTAAGTTTTATAAGAGAAAAAAAGAAATTGAAGCCATTGCAGCAAAGGCATTAGAATTAAAAAGGAAACTATTCATTTTAATTTTGAATAGGATGCGTACATTAGATAAAATGGTTAATGTACTGAAATCACAAAGCAAAAGGAAAAGAGTAGTGAACAGAACAAACTTTTGTAAAGTGTTTTTAGGAAAATGGATGCATAGTTCAAGTAGTGAACCTTTTTTTAATGAAGAGAGCTATTTTCAAAGTAATAGTTTGCTGCATGCAGTTGACACCAGAGGTCGTGCTTACGAAGTGAAAAATGGTTGCATAATGGAGAAGGAGATAATGGTTCCAAGAGATGAGGTACAAGTGATGGCGGATGAGGCTATGGGGAGACGTCCTAAAGCCCCAGTGTACACTTGGAATTGTAGTAGTATTTGCACTGTGCGTCAGGAATCTATTGATAAATTTCGTGAGTTTCTAAGAGAATATAGTAAAAAAAGTGTAAAACAGAAGATTAAGGTGCTTCAAAGTCTGGATCCATGCAGAGTGAGAGAGAATACTGGTTTGCAGGGTCATTCTCTGGCTTGTCTATCTAGAAAAGTGTGTAATAGTGTTTTCCATCATTTTAGGATGCTGGCTGTTCATCATACTGAAATGAGAAAGTTTGTGAGACGGTTGTATTTTGCTAAAAGTCCAGCAATAAAGTTAGATGAATTGAATAGGGCTCTGTTCCGTGGATCGGTATCAGATGTAGAGAAGGTTGTTGATGATATTCAGTTTTGTTACTTTGGTCCTGAACAAAACAGTGCAGAAAAGGACACAGTAAATGATGAAGAAGTGGAAGAGAATGTAGAACCCTCTGTAAGTAAGACATTTAATGATCACATAACAAAATTTGCAATAATCTCTAATGAAAGACCAAATATTACTTGTATTTGTTGCCGCAGAACTCATTATAGAAAACAAACCAGGTATGTTGATCTCTATAGAAAAAGTGAAAATGAAGATAATTATAAGTGGAAGGATTTTGGCACATATATATTTCTTGAAAATTGTTTTGAATTGGGTGAAGTTCAGCGTATTTGTAAATATTGTTATAATAAGTTAGAAGAAAATAGAATGCCGACCAGAGCTGTACATAATAATTTAGAATTGGATGCAATTCCTGCTGAACTTTCTGAAATAAATACATATGAGTCTATACTCATTCAATGTGTTCATCCGTTCCAGACCATAGTACGTATGGAGCCCAAAACTGGTAAATTACCTCCTTCAGATTTACTGAGAGGTTTAAAAGGTAGAGTGGTGTATTTGCCCTTGGATTTGAAAAAAAATATGGAAACTATTGATGCGGATACTTTGGAAACTGAACCATTAATTATTCTGGTTAATGGTGTACCTACAAAGAATAAGAAGATTTGGCAGGAGCTGGTAGATGTACGGAAAGTACAAAGAGCAAATTTGTATTTGAAAAGGAATAACAAATGGTATGAATCAATTTATATAGAAGAAGAAGAAGATTTACAAGAAGACACAGAAACACCAACTGGACAAATTGAAAAAGTGGACAAGTCAAAGGAAGAAGAAATTTATGAACATTTTAGCATACATCCTCTTCATTCAAAAGAAGTTATGGGAGACAATATGGATCTGTTTCAGATGAAGAAAGCAAAAGGAACTCCCGTGAGTGTATGGGAGGAGAGCTTGGAAGCTCGATGTTTTCCCCAGCTGTTTCCTACAGGAAAAGGAGGACGATACGATGAACGTCCGGAACAGATTCCAGCTTCTGAGTATCGGACTACAAGACTATATGCCGAAGATCCCAGATTTCGACAAAGTATTCCTTATTTGTTCCATCTTTTATTTGAAAGCGACTTGTCTGCACTGTCTTATGCAGTAAATCACATTTTAAAAAGTGGAGTACATTTACAAAATGTGTCTGCTAAGGATTTTATGGAGAAAGTGCAGCACCAAGATGATCATTTGGAAACACAACTGATCAATCTGATGGCTTGTCAGCGTGGGACAAATGAATATTGGTACCGACGTCATGGTGAATTAAAATGCATGTTACGGAATTTAGGAACACCAACATGGTTCGTTACTCTAAGCTGTGCTGAGTACGCTTGGGATGATTTACTGGATTTTCTACGAGAGGCAAATTCAAACATTAAAAACATCGAATACAAGACAGCAGGAGAACTGTTCTCATTGGATCCAGTTAATGTTTGCAGATATTTCAATCATAGATTTGAGGCTATGATGTCGTTCATCTGCAATAAAAAAAATCCACCTCTAGGAGAAGTAGTGGATTTCTTTTGGAGAAAAGAGTACCAGGCAAGAGGTGCTCCTCATATTCATATGCTGTTGTGGATCAAGGATGCCCCAAAGTTTGGAACAGATGCTGATGAAGCAGTGTTATCTTACATTGAAGAATATGCAACATGTGCTATACCAAAAAGCACAGAAGATGAAAAGTTAAAGGAGCAAGTTTTAAGTTTTCAAAGTCATCGGTGTGGAAAATACTGTCGACGGAAATACAAGAGCAAAGATAAATACTACACTAAATGTCGATTTGGATTTCCTAGACCTGTTCTTTCAAATGGAAGAGTAAACAGTTTTATGTCATCTGTGAGACATACTATCACAAGAAAATCACCTAAGAATACCTACAACCTTAAAAGAAAAGAAGAATCAAAAAATATAAATGACTACAACCCAGTCATTTTATCCATGTGGAATGCTAACATGGATATACAGTATGTAGCTGACAATTCCATTGCTGTTGCTCGATATGTAACGTCTTACATTACGAAATCAGAAAAAACAGAATTGAAGAAAATGTGGGAAGAGATTTCTCACGAGAAGACTGTCAGTAAGAAGCTGTACAGTTTCAGTTTGAAGATGTTATCGCATCGAGAAATTGGATCCTACGAATGTTCAGATAGGTTATCTTCTGCAAGTCTCTACTCGAAATCAAGAAGAATAATTTGGGCAAGTTTAGGCCTTGCAGCAATGAGAAATCGGGTACTGAAATCTGTTGGAGAAATTGAATATTTGGCCGAGAATGACCCAGAAAGTACAGATATTTTGAAATCAAACATGTTGGACACATATTACCCAAAGAGAAGTCATCATCTGGAGAACATGTGTCTGTATGAAGTGCTGCAGAACTACATTTATTCACGGAAAGCCGCAGAAGACATCAACAATGGAAAATATAAAGTCATTGGTGAGGAAGGATGTTTGGTGAAGCAAACAAAAGGAAGTTTGATAAATCACAGGAAGCTGAGTTGCGACACTACTGACAAAAAGGAATTTTACTACTTGGCTCTTTTACAGCTGTTTAAACCATGGCCTACAGAGGATGAACTACTGGGAGAATTTCAAAGCTATGAAGATTCTTTTAATGCTTGCAAAGACAGCATACAATGCAGTACATTCTCAACTTATCTGCAAATGTTAAATGAAGAAATTGAACAGGAAACTACAATTGCAGCAGAAATAGCTAGAGACAGTTCTCAGGACAGCCAAAGTTCAGGGACACTCAGTCAAGATCCCCTAGGACAACCAATCGTTGAAAATGAAGCATCAATAGCCATGAATGAAGTGGAAACAGCTATGAATCAAGCTCAAGAAGAATTTATAGACTTACAAAATTTGGAAAGACAACTGAACGAAGAGCAGCAACAAATTTATGAAGAGATCAGAAACAAAATTGATCACGGATTTCTACATGAAAAAAAAGAGTGCTCATGCACATCATTTCATCCAATCAGGATGTATGTAAGCGGACAAGCTGGAACTGGAAAAAGTTTCCTTATAAAAGTCATCAGAAGCTACCTACAGCAAAAAACGGATTCTACTTTGTCTTGTGTGGTTACTGCTCCAACTGGGTTAGCAGCATATAACATAAAAGGAATCACTTTACATCGTTTGCTAATGTTACCAGTGGAGCATGAGAACAAAATACAATACAACAAGCTAACTGGAGAAGCATGCTTGGAAGTTTCAAGAGTATTGAAGAAGATGCAAGTTCTCATTATTGATGAGGTGAGCATGGTATCAAACTTAATGCTTGCCTTTGTGCATTTAAGAATGCAGCAAATTCTGAAGACAGACTATGACGTGTTATTTGGAGGAAAACACGTCATAGTTTTTGGAGATCTTTTGCAACTTACTCCAGTTAAAGGACAACCAGTGTTTAATACTGTGACACATGAAGACACAAAGAAGTCATTGGGAAGCATCGGTAATGCAAATATTTGGTCCTTCTTTGAGTACAAGGAACTAACTACTAATATGAGGCAAGCAAACGATGAAGAATATGGAAGTATTCTGAAAGATATCAGAATTGGACTACTCACTGAAGCTGGCAAAAAAGCATTACAGAGTCGGCTGCTACATAATTTATTTCCAAAGGAAGAAATAGTTGCAGAGAAGATATACAAGAACATTGCAGAAAAGAAAAGTGTCATCTGCTTAATGCCAACTCTACGTGAATGCTCAATATTCAATGAGGAGCTTTTGAAATTGGAAAAGGAAGATATCAGGAAATTAGAAGCAGTGGACAAAATTGAGGATGGAAGAATTACTGTCACATTAACAGGCACACTGAAAAATAAATTGGATTCACTAGAGAAGAACATTTCCAAAACAGCTGGATTAGAAAAAAATCTATATGTTTGCATGAACTGTAGAGTATTTTTAAGGAGAAATTTGGATGTTGAAAAAGGTTTAGTTAATGGAGCTATGGGAAGAGTTGTGGGTTTTATTAATTATCAGAAAAAAGATGGAATTGAATGTTTAAAAATAAAATTTGATCAGATAGAAGAAGTTAAAGACATTTGTCGTTGTTCAGTTCGTTTCATGCTTGTGAAAGATTTATATGTACGTAGGAAGCAGTTTCCGTTTTCTCTAGCATATGCTGTAACTATTCACAAGTCTCAAGGATTGACTGTAGATTGTGCATTTGTGAACATTGGTTCAACTGTGTTCAAAGAAGGTATGGCATATGTTGCTTTGTCACGAGTGAAAACATTATCAGGTTTATTCATGATAGACTTTGATGACTCAAAAGTTAGTGCTGATGCAAATTGTGTAAAGGAGTATAATAGATTAAGAAGAAGCTATGCTCCTCATTTAGGTCAGTATCCTGTGTTGGAGAAACGTGTAGTTTCTCGTAAAAGGAGAAATGAGAATATCTGTAATGAAGATGTAGAGAGGAGGAAAAAAAAGAGGAGTGATGTAATTGCAAGCAAAAAGAAAAAGGAAAATGAAGAACAGGTTGTAGGATGTCATTTTGAAAATAGCTCTGGTGTCAACTGCTACGCTAATGTAGTGCTGAATGTTGCATTTTATCTGGAAAGTGTGCAAGAGCAGATAATAGTAAATCAGGGAAAAAGATTCTGTTCTGAGTTGAGTCTCCTTTTTCAAAAGCTGAGTAATGATAAAACTCAAATAGAAAGTGCCACTGAAATTAGAAAACTTTTAGATGTATGTTCAGGACGAACACAGTTTTCTCAAAATGTACAGCAAGACGCACAGGAATTCTTGATGTTTTTTCTTCAGGTACTGGAAGAAGAAGGGGTTCCCATTAAAAATGTATTTGGTCTCTCTTATAAATGGGAACATAGTTGTGAAAACTGTTATAATATATGTGGCTCTAATGTTGATTCTGAAAGGTTTATTTATTTAACATTGCCAGAAAGTAAAACAGTCACTTTTGCTAAATTAGTTAAAGATGCTAATCATAGCATGGAATGCAGTGAGTGTCAATCTGACATGTTTTCAACGTTAATTTTAAAGGAATACGGACAGTATGTAATTTTAATGATGCAACGCTGTAAAGCTGATGGTTCAAAATTAGATACTTTAATAAAGAAGTTTACAGGACAGCAATTATCAATTTCAGGAAAAACTTTTGTAACAGTTGCAATAATTTTCCATGATGGACCTACTGTAACTTCTGGACATTACACAGTTTATCTTAAATGTGAAAAAGGCTGGACACTGTGTAATGATTCCCAATTGATTTTTAAGCAACGTTTGCCTTTTGATTTAGCAAATTCCTATCTAATCTTCCTGAAACCTACATTTTAGAGAGATTTGGCAACATCTGGACAAAACAATTTTACAATTTTATTGGATTACCAGTGGAATTTTCAAAAATAATGATTTTACAAATTACCATTTGGCCTAATGGAAAGGTAACCAATTGTAATGTGGACTTTTTTAATTTTTAATGAAACTTTGGAAAAACAAAAATTTAGACAAAATCGGTAACATCTGCACAATTTAAATTTTGGAATGTTATTGGATTGCCATTGGAAATTTATTCAAAAAAGATTTTTAAAATTACTATTTGGCCATGCGGAAAGGTAAACAATTCTATTGTGGACTTATTTAATTATTAATAAATCTTTCGGAAACCAAAATGTTACAGAGAATCGGTGAGATCTGTACAATTTAAACTTTAGTTTTTTATTGGATTAACATTGGAAATTTAATCAAAATTTTTTTTTAAAATTACTATTTGGCCTAAAGGAAATGGAACCAGATGTATTGTGGAGTTATTTGAGATATATTTTTGGGATTATACTTCTGAAACAAAAATATCAGACGGTATTTTAAAGAAATAAGTATTGATATTAGTTGATATTTTTTTAGAATATTATGCATTTCTATAATGTTATGTTTAAGTTAAAAGAGATTCTGGGCTTTTTTTATACAATCTTTGAGATTGTTATTTTTTTTTTGCCCGCTGTTAAATGATGAATGCAATTGCTTTCTCAATTTATAGTGAAATGCAATATATTCTGAAAACAGCAAAAAAAAGGCAAACATTTTTTTTGAAAAATATGTAAATATGTGTACTGTATTATAAAATGTTTTATTAAATATTAATACTTTTTTCTTTTTTTTCAGATTGAGATAGAACATT